>NW_026947491.1:68708100-71208100 GCF_034190915.1 Cavia porcellus
AGCTGAATGGGATGTGAAAGGCTCTCCACAGTCTTATTTTTGTGTTCAGTGTAGTACCAGCCATCTTTCAGACCTCTGTGTAGATTAACTAGTTTAAAGACCAGATCACTGTAGTAAAAACATCACATCAAATAAACTGAGAGACACAGTTATCTAGGTATATATCTGTAATCCCAGTAGTCTTTGAAGATTGAGGCAGAAGGATCACAAATTCAAGCTCAGTTTGGGCAATTTAGCAACTTGGCATGACCTTGTCTCAAAATAAAAAAAATAAAATTAGAGAATTAAAATTAAAATTGTGGTATAGTTTTGTGCAAAGGCCCTGAGTATAAAGGCCTAGTATAGAAAGAAGGAAAGAAAGAAAGAAAGAAAGAAAGAAAGAAAGAAAGAAAGAAAGACAAACTGAATGACAAACCTCCTGGCAAACGTAACACTCTACCAAATGCATCTTCTTATATTCATTCCTTATTGATCAAATCAGATATCAAAGAATTTACATTGGGCACAATATATTTATATATTCATATATTTATAATATTGTATTATTGTGTCATGTATATTATATTATATTATTAATATATTTATGTTATATAAATATATAACATATAAAATATATTCATATATTTATATGATAAAGATAAAATCTTTTAGTGAAATACTGTGAAGGTAATGAGTATGGGAAAACCTTCAATTTTGAGTTTGTTCTGGAAAGAAGAGAAAATGGTGCCCTACATGTGGCAAGTCTTTCAGCTGCTTGCCAAATATCTTTGCTCATCATAGAATTCATGCCTAGTTAAATACACAGCTATACTGAAACGGAAACATGAGAATTCAGTGGGATGGAAGATTTCCATTTGGATTCAAGATCCAGTAGTAGATTTTCAGCTTATTAAGAACAAATTCCATCTTTTATAATAGTATTTTGATTTTATTCAACAAAATGCCACTCTATAATGGTCAGTGGTGTTGAAGACATAGGGGAAGCCTCTCACCACTCAGAGATTTTTGTTTTTCCTAAAATGTCTGTTGCTCAAGGAAATCCCTTACCTTTTCTTTTGCTTTTTTCTAGTTCTAGAAATCTTCCTCCATCTCCTCAATTAACATTTTAAATGTTGATCCCTTTGTCAAGCTGTCTTTGATTTTTCTTTACATAAGTTGGTTACTCTCTCTAGTTTTATCTTTATACTTCATTCATAATGTGCTCTAACTGTTGCTTGTGTGAAGAATTTTTTAAAATTTTAATATAATAAAACTCAACAAAATAAAACAGAATAAAGCCAATTAAAGTAAAGCAGTGAATTGATACAGAACTTCAAAGCAGGATAAGGGGAAAATAAGGACCACCATAGTATATCTTGTTATATTCACCATAGCTGTCCATTCTATCAGATATAGAAAAATCAAACCAGGGGGTGGGGAGAACATGGCACACAGATAGTAGCAGCTACACAGGCTCTCTATGAGACCCAGCTTAGAATCCAGGAATGGTACGGAGTGAGGAATCCTAACCAAGAGGAGATATACCCTGCTGACCCAAGAACGAACGGGGCTGAGAGAAACCAACTGGGAATGCAATCCTGGTGCTATAACAGGAATAGATAAAGCCTCAGCATGGAAGCTGGAGCCCATGCCATTGGAAGCCGTGTTTGGGTTTCCTGCCACTGCTGCTGTGTCTGAATCGGCTCAGCAAGGAGAGAGATGCACGAATGCTCTGAGAACAGGAATCAGTGAACGGAGTTGAGAGCAGGATGGGTGGGGAGCTGTGCATCGACCTGCAGTGAGTGAGGGAAACTGGGTCTCTTCCACGGTCTAGGAAGCTCTAACAGAGGGCATTCTGAGACTGGGCAGACTTGCGGGAACAGGGTGCTGTGGTGACTTCAGTCACATATCCCTCTCAAGTGAGATTGGTGAGCAGTGCCTAGCCTATGTGACGCTGCTGGCTGAGACCCAGTAGGCTAGCACAACCCAGATCCCAGCACCTGGAGGTGCACCCTAGTGGTGAAGCCTTAGGTAGGTTGACCTGGAGGGGCGGGCCCCACATAGGCTGCCCAGTCTGTAACTCCCTGGTGTGCTGCAATGGGCAGAAACACCTAGCCAGCGCAATTCAATCAGACTGTGGCCAACAGGGAAGGAAGCTGGGCCCCTAGATACGCTTGCACATATAAGGAACAAAGAATATGGGAAGAGGGAGCAACAAGAAAGGCTCCTCGGCCCCCAATCCTGAGAAACAGGCAATAGCAGACACGGCACCAATAGACATAAAGCGCTATCTCCAGAGCCTCATAAACAAGTTCAGGAATGAAGTTATTAATGACCTGAAGCAAGACATAAGCAGAATAGTCAGAGAAATGCTAAGCACCACCCAAGAAAAAGCAGATGGTGGAATAGAAGAACAGAAAAAGAGGGGAGAGTTGTTTGATGGAGAAAATAGAGAAAACATAGAATACGTGAAGCAGGTTCAAAGAGATTACCAGGAAACTAAAAACTCTATCGAAAACTGGCATAACAGCTTGAAAGAAACTAAGGACAGACTATCTGAACTGGAGGGCAGATTTGTAATATGGGAGCATGAAATGAAAAACTTCTTAAAAATAACAAAGAAACAAACAGCAACAATACAAAGACTAGAAGATGATAAGAGGATCTATAACTTAAGAATTAAGAACATAAAAGAAGAGGTAGGGACACAGACAAATGAACTACAAAAGCTATTCACAGAAATAATCCAGGAGAATTTTCCTAATTTAGCAAAAGGTAAAGATACTTGGATGTATGAAGCATACAGGACCCCAGCCACCTACAACCCAAACAGAGCTACACCCAGGCATATAATAATCAAAATTCCAGAAATCCAATATAAGAACAGAATATTAAAAGCCATCAGAGACAAGAAACAGATCACTTACAAGGGAACATCCATCAGAATTATAGCAGACTTCTTGGCACAAACCATTAAATCATGAAGAGTGTGGGGGGAAATAATTCAAGCTTTGAAAGATAATAACCTCCAGCCAAGATTGAGATATCCTGCACAACTATCCCTGGAAATTGATGGAAAGACAAGGTGCTTTCAGGATAAAGAGGAACTAGGGAAATAGGCAACCACCAATTCAACTCTACAGAGATTACTGCAGGATATTCTAAAAAAGAAAAATACGAAGAATCTAGAAATAGTGGCAGAGAGGCCGCAATGAATGGAGCAGAAAAAAAAATGAAGAAAACAAACTGACAACTAATGACAGAAAAAGAGCTCAACAGAAATGAGGCAGAGAAGATTGGATGATAGGAACAGCTATTTTGGAGAAAACAGCGTCATAATAGGTAGTGCTGATTTGGTATCATCTTGTTTTGAAGTCCCATCAAGCTTTTGTTCTTCTGTTTCCATAGGTCTTAACATGTTGTATTTTATTGGATTTTATTCTATGTGATAGTATAAACAAAAACTCTTATAGACAAGGAGATTATACAGAAACCATAGTTCATTATCTGTTAGTTGGTTCTAAATATCCTGTAATACTGTCATTCTCTTGAATGGTTTTACATTGTTTTGATATATTTGATGCTACAGTATATGAAGTTATACTCAAAGATTTCAAGGAAAGAGACAATATGGTAACTACTTTTATGTCGGGATTATCTTGTTGTGAAACACTATTTTGCTTAAATGGTTATGTTTTGATCTGCACTGTTTTGTTGTTATGCCCTCTTTTATCTCAATCTCCATTTTATTGTTTACTTTTTTATTTTTATCCTTTTAATTAAGGGAAAAATAAATTTAAAAATAGCAGGATGTATTATAGTAACCCACTTTGATTTTCTATTAACTTGATTTGAAGCCCTGTATTGCTCTCACCATCTTGTTTTGACTGATGTTCCTCTATTCTGTTTTGCTTGATAGTACCAGGTTCGAAAGTTTAGGCAACAGCTGTGAAGATAGTGATATTCATTATGACGCCCATTCTGGTTGATTATTATCTACTTTTGAAGACCTGTAATGTCTCCAATGTTTTGGTTTTGTTGGTTTCGTTCTTTACTGTTTTGTTCAATTTTATTATAACTGATGATATAGGCATTTCTATTTGAGATAGCGGGAGGCATTATGGTAACCACTGCTGATCACCTTGTATTCTGTTTTTACATTATCTATTATGTCCACCCTTTTGATTTAACCGACTCTGTTCTGTTAAGTCACATTTGGTTTTACTCTCTTCCAAAAAAAGTAATAAGAACTGTGGGAACAATAAAACCCAAAATGTGTAATAGTCATTATATAAAAGAGAGGAAAAGAAAGTGCTCTAAACGGTATAACTGCATGCATATTTAAGTGTAGAAGATATACAATGATATTACTGAGTTTTGTTGGATCATTGAATAGAACTGTTTGCAGTCTCACTGTTTGAATGTCCACTTTATATGCTTTAATTTTGTAACTTGAACAAATATTTCTAAGATGACAATATGTAATCCATTAGTGATTTCCTGTTTATTTTTTTTCTGAAATTCTGTATAACCTGTACCCCTTTTCTGCTTTTTTTCCCTTTTTCTCCTTAAATAAAATAAAAAAGAAAAATCAAACCAAAACAAAACAATAAAACCAATTAAAATGAAATATTGAGTTAAGCAAAACAATTAATTGGAACAGAACAAAACAACGAGAACAAGATTGGACCTCAAAAACAAGCCAGAAGGAAATCCCCCTTATTTGCTGTACTATGAACTATCATCATCCCAACAGAAGCTCAGACCACCAGCCCCAGGCCTGAAAAGCCAACCAAACAATACAAGTATTCAGTTGCTTTTTGTACCTCAGTTGCTATTAGCTCAGCCTGTCATTTGAACCAGCTGGTTGCTTAAGAGGTTGGGTAGGGTTCTTGATTCTCAGCCCACAGGCCGGGTGGGTTCATGGGAGGTGCTATCTGACTTCTCTCATCCTGGGTCCCAAATGCTTTGCACCAGAAAGCCTGGCTATTTGGCTTCTTGGTGGGCTCAGCATGAAAAGAATTTTGCCTTTGTAAAGAATTTTGACTTACGATTTCTACAACACTGGATTATATATTTTATTGTTGTTTTAGTTGTTGGATGAATGAATACTTTGGCAGTACTAACAGTAAGTGTTTCTGTGTAGCTTGATATTTTCAGAAACCTTTATAGAAAAGAAATAATTTAAATATATTTTGTGTGTGTTTGTTGATACTATATACAAAGCACTGAGAAAGAATGAGATATGATCCTTTTCACTACAAGTGGTACCACAGTATATTACGGGATATAAAGTATGTAAATAAATATCTACAGGCAAGCCAAGAAGATAACGCTAAGCATTATCAAAGGAAACACAGATAAAAACTGCCACGGAGAAGCAAAAGGGAGCATACTGCTCCCTACTTTGGGTTGAGAGTCAGATCATCAAAGAGATCTCTGTGTGTATATTTTTCAAACTTTTATTGTAACTATTTTAACACATGAAATACACTTAAAATGAACATGGCTGACTAGAGGAGCTGTTACATTGGAGATGCTCAGAGAAGATTTGCTGAAAATACAGGGAAGGAAATCATACCCTGAAAGAAAAATTAATCAAAAGCCAATACATGTAGATCAAACCATTGAAACATTCATGTAGCTCATTGAAAAGGGAAAGCAAAGCTGGTCTGTGTCATTCCACCTCTCTCCTTCCAAGGCAACCATCAAGACATCACAAACAGCCTGAGGAGATGAACCAGTGCTCCAGAGTCCAGACTCCAGGGACAGCTACAGTGTGTATTGTCTTCTTCTGCCCCATCATCACCCCCCACAGCAATGATGCATCCTGGCAGCATCCTCTCCATTGCTACCACAGGGAAGGGACACCCTCACCCCAACTCTAAGCAGTAAGAGGTTAAAAAACTGTGAAGAGTGCCTGCCAAATCTACTGGCTGAGACCTAATGCCCAGCAAATTCCTGGAGTCAGAGCAGAGTCAATGGGACTGAACTGTTGGTCCAGAGTGAGTTCTCTCCTCAAAGACTGAGTGAGTGACAGAGTGAGTCAGTTCCCCCAAAGACTGGAAAAATCTGAGTTAGCAGAAAACCCTGAATAGCAATCACTAGTATGCTTGAGTGGGTTGGGTGATTTCCTAAATCAAGCCCAGGGACAGGGTCAGATTCTGAAAAGGGTAATTCTTGAGACAGAGTCTGTTGGGGATTTGAACACATAGGAGAAGACAAGAAAGGCTAGGATAAAAGACTTCTACTGACAAACTAGTGAGAAAAATATATAAAAAGAGAACTGAGAGGTTCCTCTAGCAGGAGTCCTTGGGTACTGACAGAAGATTGAAGGTGAACTCAGTGCCGGGAAAACTATTCACATCCTCCTCTTCTCAAAATAATTGAGGTGGTTGGATCATGGAACAGAGACAAAAGACTGCAATTAAGCAGGCCCTAAGCACAGGGCCTGTGTGACAGAGGTAGGCTAAAAGAAGCTGACTCTTCACCATTTCCAGGCAGGCCAGTATAGACAGATTAAAAAAAATACAGCCTGACAGTCTGTTGCATTCAAGAAATTCATCTAATCCAAAAAGAAATTCATCAACTAAAAGTCAAAGGATGGAAAAAATTATTTCATGTACCAAGACCATCAACAAAGTAAATTTGAAGCTAAAACAGATCAGAAGAGTCAAAAAAGGTTACTAGTTAAAGAAAAAGTTCAAAAGAAAGTTTAACACTTGTAAATATATATGTTACAAATGTTGGGGCACCTTATTCCATGAAACAAATATTGCTGGGGATAAAGTACCAAATAAACACCAAGGGAATCTTACTGAGTAGCCTCAATACTCCACTTTCACAGAGGCAGATCAAGTAAACAAAACAAAACAAAAAAATCGAAAAGAAGTATCAGAGCTGAAGCATATCTTTGAAGAAATGTGCTTAATTATGTTCTACAGAGTGTTCCATTCCAGTGCAACAGACTATACACTCTTCTCAGCAGCACATCAAACAGACCACATACTAGTCCATAAGTCCTGCTTAAATAAATACAAAAGAATTGAAATTACACAATGAATGCAGACATTGCTCATTTAATGACCAAGTTCTTTTCCTGTGACTAGGTCATTAAATGAATTGGTCACCAAATGAGGAATTGTATATAGTATGTACATTACAATATTCAGATCAAAGAAAATGTCAAGGAAAACTCTGAGTTGGTGACTTTGCATTTATTTGCATAACTTTTACATGTAGTACTGTAATATACAAGAGAACATAAAACTACAGGACAGTACTCTACAGTACAATCAGCAAAACTTACCATGATGTATAAATATGGGATACTATACCAAAAAACGAGATGTTTTATAAATATGATGCACAGAATTGCATGAAAAACTATAAGAAAGATAGGTTGTAAGTCTGAACAATGCACCCTGGTTATAAGTGAACAGTTATTAAAAAGGTGGACTGTTAAATGTGTAATATCTGTACCATCAGATCATAGTGTGTTGAAACTAGAAATCAACCACAAAAAATGACAAAAACTCCTACATACCTGAAACTTTAATAACACATTTAATAACAGATTGAATAATCAATTGGTCATAGAAGAAATCAAGGAAAAAATTAAACATTTTCTGAAATCAACAATAACAGCATAACACACCACAAACTGTAGGACACAATGGAAACAGTACTACAGGAAAGCTTTGCTCATCTTAGAAAAACAAAGCTAGCTCAGAGCTAATGATGAACCTCAAGATACACAAAAAACAATGATCCAAGCCCAGCCCTAGTTTAAGGATAAAAAATGAAAGATCAGAGTTAAAATAATTGAAGTTTTAAAAGTATGACTCATGGGGATTTAGTGCAGTGACTTAAGTGCCTCCCTGGAAAGCACAAGGTCATGAGTTAGGTCCCCCAAACAAAACAAAAAAATTACAAAAACTAAATGAATTAAAGAGGTGGTTCTTTGAAAGAATAAACAAAAGAGACAAACTATTAGCCAAATTTTTAACATAAAGAGAGAAAAGACTCGTATCAAGGTCATAAAAGTA
This sequence comes from Cavia porcellus, assembly GCF_034190915.1. Lineage (NCBI taxonomy): Eukaryota > Metazoa > Chordata > Mammalia > Rodentia > Caviidae > Cavia > Cavia porcellus. The sequence goes on from NW_026947491.1 coordinate 68,716,128, forward strand.
CAAAAGGCGAAGTTACTATGCACACTGCTGAAATCCACAGATAGTAACTACTGTGAAAAACTGTACTCCAACAATTGGAAAAACATAATGAAATGAACAGATTCTTAGACATATGTGAATTACTAAAACCATACCAAGAAGACATAAAAATTCTGAACAATAACAAGCAATGAAATTGAGGCAGTGATTTAAAAAAAGGTAAACACATCAACTAAGAAAAACTCAGGGGCCAGGGATGTAGCTCAGCTGCACAGCGCCTGCTCGGCAAGTGCAATCTGCTGAGTTTGATTCCCAGTATCAAAAACCCAAATCCAAGCAAACAAACAAAAACTCAGGACCTGCTGGATTCATTGTCATAATCTATTTATTTTTTTATAGGACCTTTAAAAACATTTATTAAATAAGACCAATTCTCCCCAAACTCTGTAGTGAAATAAATTGAGTGAGAAGTGCTACCAAACTCATTTCTGAAAGCCAGTATCATTTTGGTCTCAAAACCTGACAAATAAATCAAAATGAACAAATCAAAAATGAACAAATAAACAAAGAAACAAACAAAACTACAGGCTTCCAGGCATAGTGGGGCATGTACCTGTGATACCAACACTAGTGAGGCTGAGGCAGGAGGATTGCTGTGAGTTTGACACCAGCCTGGACTACAGAGTGAGTTCAAGGCCAGCCTGAACTACATAATAAGACCCTATCTCATAAAACAAAACAACTCTCCAGGCCAATCTTTTTCCTGAACACTGATGCAAAAATCCTCAGTAAGATACCAATGAAGAGAATGCAACAAATTCTCAAATACATCATATATCATGATCAAGTAGATTTCAGCTCAGGGACAGAAAGACAGTCTGACATACAAAAATCAATAAATGTAATACATGATACAAACAGAACCAAGGACAAAAACCACATGGTCCTATCAATAGATGCAGAAAAAGCTTTTGACAAAATCTGACTCCCTTTCATGATAAAAACTTTGAAGAAAACAATTATAGAAAGATCTTACCTCAAACTGATAAAAATCCATTTATAACAAACCAACATCTGACATCATATTAAATGGAACAAAACTGAAAGCTTTCCCTCTAAAGTCAGGAACAAGGAAAAGATATCCACTATTGCCACTCCATGAAATATTGGCCAGAGCAATCAGGCAAGAAAAGAAAAATAAAATGAATATATATATATATATATATATATATATATATATACACACACACACACACATATATAGTCACATTATTGTTTTTTGCAAATAGCATGATTTTCTATATAAATGACCCAAAAAATTTCACCAAAAGCCTCCTAGAATTGGTAACCAAATTCAGCAATGTAGCAGAATACAAAATCAACACACAAAAATCCATAGAGTTCCTGTACATCAATAATTATCTCAGTAAGAAAGAAATTAGGAAAATAACATGATCCACAGTGGCATCCAGAAAAATTAAACACCTGGGAATTAACCTAGCCAAAGAATTGAAAATGCTGTACACTGAAAACTACAGTACTCTGAAAAATAATATCTAGGAGTATATCAGAAAATGGAAAGATATCTGTGGGAGACAACACAAGTGACTCTCTTTGAATGCAAAACAATTACTGTGACTTTGATTATTTAGAGACTTATTTTTTTATACTGCTAAAAAGCTAGCTAGGGTATTTCCTTTTCTCTTTAATTGGTTCTAAGCATTGCAAATAAGGCTAGCTGTGGTGCTGGTATATAATCTCTAAAGCCAACAGACAGTCCTGTTTCCTCGCATAGTGTTCTCCATACAGAAATGTACAGGATATGAGCACAAGAGATGATAGAGCCAAAAGCTCCAGGAATGTCAACTGGGTACAGCCTCAAGATGAAGCTATGACTCCCCAGGGCACAAGAGTTTGCATATCAAAAACAGAAGCAACAGCCTCCTAAAACAATTCCATTGCTACCTTAATTAGATTATATAAATGGATGCTTCTGCATATCTTTATCAGTGCAATTTATAGAGATGCCATTCTTGCACCTGGCCAGGCAGCTCAAGTTACAATTCCCTGCCATCCTCACTGTCACTCATCCCTGAGCCACCCCCCCTTCTTCACAAGATAATAAATTCTGGGGGAGTCCTATGATCAAGGCCCTTGTCTGCATGTCCTCACAAAGATTAGACTTAGGACCCCTTGGTTGGCCTTAGTTTAGAATATGTCTGAGTGTCCTTACTCTCACCATGAGTTGCATTGGTGGTGGTAGATTAAAATTAACTTTCTGGGATTCTAATAAATCTCAATGGAATTACAAATATAACCTTTTGGATTGTGAGGAAATACTTGGATGACTGAACTCGATATTTGGGATTACAATATTTGACGCCCAAGGCGGGGCAAAACATACAACCTTCACAGCAGGAAAATCAACCATCATCCAAAAGACAACCCATCGGACCTTGCGTGACAAATTTTAAGGTACTTATAACAGTACTTATAACACAGTACTTATAAGGTACTTATAACAGTACTTATAACACAGGCCATATACCAACACTTTACTGATAAATTAAATGCAATTAAATGTTTTAATTATGACAAAAAACATATTAGACAAAACTATGCAACATCTCTAAAGGCGCTAGTCTCTTTAACTACTCAGGCCATGCCTAGTCTGTGTCCATGTTATTTTAAAGGGTTTCACTAAAAAAAATGATAAATGTAAGTTTCATAAAAATGACACACTCTTACAAAAAACCAAATCAGGTGCCCAAATAAAATACCTCAATCAGAGTAAAAAACTTCTGAGCCTATACTCCAATAATTCAAAACCAATTAAAGTAGTTTTATCCAGTCCTAATCAGAGTAACAACAATCTCTCTGTGCTCCTAGTTTCCCTGGTCCATCAAACCAATCAGTATACAAAATTAGATTTACCCGGGGAGCCTTACATTTGTTCTCTAGGAGTAAAATGGCCAACTTTGATTTCCATAAAAATTGCCACTCCTGCCTTTAATCCTGTAAATAAATATGTTAAAAACAAGCCTTTAAGCAATAAACCTTGTTTTTCCCAGGATATTTCACTTCACACAAATACTCATAAATTAATTGACAAAGCTCTTACTACATTGCTGGGTATAAAAAATGATGTCACCATAGTAAACAGCCAATCATAGATACATGCTTGGTTGCTTAGACCCACCTCCCCAGCCTTGCTAGGCTCAGGCTCTCCTGGTTACTGCTGCTACCTTATGTCAGCCATAATAGACAGACAGACCTAATAATGTCAATTGTTGTGCCCTCAGTTAACCAACATAAAGCTAAAGTTAAATTTTGATAAAAATCTTTGGTATTTCTATACAAAAAAGTTTAGAGATCTTATTAACATCATTAAATAAACAACACTAATGTGGTCAATTCAAGCCCTCACTATTACAGGTAATTTTAAAAGTGCTCTGGGATATATTCATTAAAACTGCTCCATTCTTAGTGGTCCTATTATAATCTATTTTAATCCCTCAAATTCATTGTCATTTGGTGATAATGCAGATGCTTTCATAAATCTGGCTTCCATTTTTAACAATTCAAGACAAATCTATAAATTTTTTCATTATAGTTGGGGATTTAGCTCAGCAGCATAAGTGCCTGCCTTACAAGCACGAGGTTGTGAGTTCGATCCCCAGTACCGCCAAAAAACAAAAACAAAAACAAAAAAACTTGAAAGTTTTGGGCTGGGTAAGTGCCTGCCTTGCAAGTGCATGGTCGTGAGTTCAATCCCCAGTGCCGATAAAAAAAAAAATTTGTTTTTCATCATATTTCTAATTTATTAAAGACATTTAAAATTACCATAGCACAGGCTGGACAAATTGTGTTATCATATTTTGCCTATAAACATATTTCTGGGCCTGTTCCTCAACAGAGTTATAATCACAGAGATTTTACAGCTAACCTGTTATACCTCATAAATAATAAGCTTAAATATATTTGTGCTTTTAAAATAGCTTCCATGCTACCTGTCATTCAGGTAAATAAAATAAACATATCATACATCATTGTATATCAGCTTTTGCTAACTTAAGGGTACCACTAACAATAAAATCTTATATTGGTCCTACTTATATTAGCAAACTTTTTCAGGGTTTTCCTGATAACTAAAATATAAAACATTTCACAAAGATACCCTATAATCCCAAAGGTCAGAAAATGATTGATTATATTCATTTTAAATTAAAAGGTCAATTAATCAAACAAAAACAAGGGGAAATAGAGTGTTAGAGCTCTCCTCAAATTTATTTAGATTTTGCTACATATGTTTTAAATTAACTCAATATTTGGGATTACAATAGATATCCCTGTTCCTGGATAGACAAAGACAATATTGCCAAAATGGCCATATCTCCAAAATTGATATACATATTTAACACAAACTCAATCAAAATATTTATAGCAGTCCTCATAGAACTAGAAAAAACAGTTCTAAATTCATGTGGAACCAGAAGTGACTCAGAACAGCAAAGCAATCCTGGGCAACAATAGTAAAGTAGGTGGCATCACAATATATAACTTCAAGTTATACTATAAAGCTATAGTGATAAATATAAAAAAACAACATAATATTGGCAAAAAAACAAATGTGGGTCAACAGAACAGAGTAGAAGATGCAGAAACAGCCCTAGACATATTCAACCCTCTGATCCTGGACAAGGGGGCCAAAAACATACATTGGAGGAAAGATCGCCTCTTTAGCAAATGGTGCTGGGGAAACTGACTATTCACAGGAAGAAGATTGAAGTTAACCTCGTATCTCTGATCATATACGAAATTAACATCAAAAAAGATTAAAGATCTAAATATTAAAATGGAAATACTTAATCTACTAAAAGATAAAATGGGTAAAATTCTTGAAGAGAACCTCAGTGGCACAAGAAATAACAGCAAGAGTCAATAGAATAAGATCATATCCAATTAATAACCTTCTGCTCAGCAAAGGAAACAATCAATAGGGTGAAAGATGACTTACAGAATGGCTATTCCTCAGACAAAGAACTAATACGTAGAATATAGAAAGAACTGAAAAAAATAACCACCCAAATAAAAGACCCAATCAAAAAATAGCCAGCTGAAATAGACACTTCTCAGAAGAAGAATACAAATGACCAATAAGCACATGAAAAATTGTTCAAATGTACTGGTCATTAGAGAAATGAAAATTAAGTTAACACTTAGATTTCATCTTACTCCAGAAAGAATAGAAATCATTAACAAATCAAATAATAACAAATATTGGTGAGGTATGGGGAAAACGAACCCTTCTACCTTGTAGAAATGTAAACAAGTGTAACCATTATGAAAATCAGTATGGAGGTCTCTCAAAAAACTAAAACTAAAAATTCCATTAACTAAGCTATTCACCGTGTAGGTATCTATGTCAAAGTGTTAAAGACATCATATTACACATGTGCCAATATTTATAACAGCACACTTTATAACAGTTAAATTTTGGAAGCATCCTATATGTCCATCAACAGAGGAATAGATAAAGAAAATGTATCTATATGTAATCTCATCTATAAGCTTTAAATACAGTATGATTTCTTTCATATGAGAAATCCAAAGTACAAATAAAGAGCAACATAAAAGACTCATAAAAGGAAACAGGGTGATAGACCTTTCGCAAATGGGAAGGGAACCGAGAGATGAAGACGTGGGGAGAGGAAAGGAAGTAAGAAGATTTTAATATGTGTCATGTATATTACAGATTACCCACAATGAATGTAGTCATTGTGTGTTGTAAACATCAACTAAAAAAAAAAGAAAGGAAATGTGGGAAGTGATCTAGAGACAGAGGGAGGAAGAACAATAGGAAGGGAAGGGAGAATAAAAACAATTAACGTATATTAAATACATGTACCTAATCTACAATGAATGTAAATATCACATATTACAAATGCATACTAATAAAAAAAAAGCTAAAATCGGTGTTACAACAGAGAACCATTTGGAACATAGCGAAGATAAAGGGACATTCCTGAATATCAAAGTTAAGAAAAATCTAATGAGTTTTCTATAAATATACTGTCATTGGCACCAAATCATCTTCATTAATAGGCAGTGCTAGGGATGTAACTAAGTGGTAGAAGTTTTGCCTAGTGTGCATGAGGCCCTGGGTTTGATTCCTGACTCTGAAAAACAAACAAATTTGATGCAATAATATGTAAATCAAGGGAATGAAAGTGCTCGAAAGGAAAGAACAACTTGTAGGTGTACACATATAACTGTATGTATGTTTAAGTGTACAAGATAGATAACTAAAAACATTTAAAAAAAACAAGATATATAACTATACTACTAAGTTTGTGTTCGCACTTGAAACAGAATAGTTTGTGCTGTCATTGTTTGATTGTCTTCATTTTCTATGCTTTGATTTTATAACTTGAGCAACTACTTCTAAGATAACAATATGTAACATATAAACTAGTGATGATTTCTTAATGTTATTTTTTGAAATTCTGTTTCATTTCTACACCTTTTTCTGTTTTTCTTTTTTAATTAAAACTGTAAATCATAGATAAAAATGACATTAGGACAGGAGACATCGCTCAAGTTTCCTTCAATCTAGGCAAAAGGCAGTGAGATCCACTAGAGCTTAAATATATACTCTATAAAGAAATAATGAATGATTTTGAAACTTAATAATTTTTCTTGTATGTGTGATAAATACTCTCTGGTTCAACATTCCATAATTTGAAACTCTTACTATCTTTTATACCCAGGGAATATGACTGCTGTTAAAAAAACAAAAATCAAAAACACTTCAATCATCATGACCTCAGCTTCAAGGAATGAGGCCAAAATGCCATTTTGACTTAAGAATCGATGGCACCAATTGGATATGTGTGTCAGGTAGAACTAGCCTCCGTAGTGCTTGCCTAAGCTACTCCCATGGCCCTCCTTCTCCGCTTGCTTCCCCATCCCGCTCCCACTGCAGCATGTTCTTTAGATGGCAGTGAGAACGACCAATCATGCTGAATGTAAAGCAACCGTATCGTATCATGCCTATCATGCCTATCATAGACCCTGTTGCACATCTCACTTGGAGTGGGTATTAGATTTCACCAGTAAGACACACATAAGAGAGGCTAGAAAGGTGGAAGGGGTACAGGCCACGTTCAGGCTGATTTGATGGCTGTCGTGGGGAAGCATGGCCACAAGACATGGACTTCATGTAGGTGGTGACACTCTTATGACAGCTAGAGGAGCTTCTGGTTCTCTCGACATAGGCATGGGATGTGTTCTTGAAACCACCAGTTCAGTTGCAATGTCTTGATTGCCCAGCTTCTGAATTGTGGCAGAGATAGCAACTTTTTGGCAGCCTGGTTGAGTGATGGTATTCTGATCTCATCATCCAATTTACAGTTTGGTCTTGCAGCCTTTTCAGTAATTTTATTCCCACCCAAATTCTCCACATCAAATTTTTTTCTCATTAAATAATGAGAGTATTTGTAGGGTTCTCTGTCTAAACCTTAAGTAACATATTTACTGGTTGATTTATTGACTGACTGATTGATTGGTGTACTGCTGCCTGAACCCAGCATCTCATGTATGCTAGGCAAGCACTCTGCCTCTGAACTACGTTCCCAGCCTTCACAGATAGACTTCTAATCATACTTAAAATTAACCTAAATCTTACTAAAGTTTCTAAGCCCTGTATGATCTGACCTTTAGCAACTCTCTTTTTTCTCTGCCTTTGCCCAAGTGATCCTGTATTTTTGCATATTTTGTTGTTGTTGTTGTTATTACTCTCCATTACAAACTAAACTTTCTCCCTTTCAGGACTGTTGTTTCTGCTTTTCTTATTCCCCTAGATCTATGCTACGACTGATTCACTTCTTTTTCTGGCATCTCTGCTGTAGTATCACTGCTTCAAAGAGATATTCTATGACCACTTATCTAGCATATTACTCCCTCTTACTCTTGTCCTTTGACAATCCTTTTCTTACTATGATTATATTCCATTAAGTAGCTGCTGTCTTTGATTAAAAGTCTATCTGCCCCTTAGAAAATGAGCTCTCTTTTGTTAATTGCTCTTTCCCCCACAGTCAAACAATTGCCAGCAGACAGTAGGTGCTTCATAAATATTTTTAAAATGAGTTTCTGCTTCACAGAGGGGGAGAGCTGAGACAAAGAACAATTGAATGACCGATGCAGGCTCACACAGTGAGCGGCAGAGCTGGATTTTGAACCTAAGCAGTCTGATGGAGGGCCCCACCCTGCCTCCCAGGTGGAGCTACCCTCCAGCCAAGTGCTCTGCAGGAAGACTGGGCAGGGGAGCTATAGATGCAACATAAAGGTTGAAAAAGAGAAGACATAAAAATGCTTAAGCATTTGCCAGTCCAACAGAGGGACTTCCTGACCCATACCTGCTGTGGAGACAGATGGCAAGACAAAAACAGCAAGATGGCTCTGTGCCCCACTGTGAGACCATCCAAGTCACCCCCTTCTCTCGCCAACCTAGAACATCATCTCTCTGCTCCCAACCTCCAAATGTACGTTCTGCAATGGACTCGAAATTACCCTCACTCTAATAACCTGGACAGTCTCTAGGTTGTTTTTTCTTTATCCTATGGAACTGTTTTTTACTGTTTCTCTATTGCCCTTATTCATTTTTCCTTTTCCCCTTCTTTTTTCTTTCCATTGTCTTCACACAGTTTAATTAACAAAAAACAGTGTAATGGTAACTGTGCATATTTGTACATATTAATTTAAATACAAAAATAGCAAAAAATGTGAAAATTTCCACATTAGGCATGAGAACACAGAGGAATAAACAAAGCTCTAGAGACAAATCTCAGCTCAAATACTGTCTTACTCTGTCTGGTATATCTTTTGCCAAGTTTCTTACTTCTCTCAGCCTGTTTCTCCATTTGAAAATTGAAACAACAACAAATATCTTCCTTGCAGAGTTCTGTGAGGACTGAGGATAATGTGCATAAAGAATTCAGTACAAATATTAAAACAAAATAGAACTACAATTGAGATGCCACAGCTTAAAATGTTCTGCTAAATTAAAACATAAGAACATCAGGTAATCACCATGTACAAGGAATTAATTTATACAATTTGTTTTCTGAACACCTGTGCTACACAGTACTTTAAAAGTTTTTTCGAATGAGGGTTGCAAGATATTTTCTTTTAAATATAACTTATTTGCTCTGTATTTTAGTCTACATGTCAACTTTCTAAAATCAAAGAATTATATAAAGATAAGATTCATTTTTTGTCAGAATTTAAACTTCATCATTTGATACCTTGCTAGCATAGTCTGTTTATGCTTAGACTGATAGGCTAAACTACTGTGCCATAAGGAATGTAAATTGCTCAAAATACATATTAAGATCTGTTCTATTTTAACAAACTTCAACATCATTTATAACTGGCAAACTCAATACTCACTAGAATAAGTAATACTCTAAGTAAATACCATTCTGATGAAAGTATAAATTATACCCATTTTTCTAATAATTCTACTTATAGAAATGTATTCTAAGAAAATATTCAAAATATAATAGCAAAATAATTTTGAGCAAGGGCATTTATTAGAGCCTCACTTAAAATTAGAAAAAATTTGTAGACATCTTGAAATTTCAATAATAGAAGAATAATTAAATAAGATTAGTAGTATAAGTCCATTAAAAACCATTTTGCAAAAAAGTTCTTAATGGCATTGGGACATTTTATGATAAAAATGGAGAACAGGAAAGTCTTTTCCATGAGCCAGCCCTTCCTGTGAGCCAGCGCAAGCTACATGGGAACCAGAAAGACAAGCCAATTTGCCATGCTGGGCCTGGGAGGAGCAACAAGAAGCCAATTCCCACTTCCTGTGAGCCAATTGGCATGTGGGCTGGGAGACAAGAACACCTTCCCCATCCCCATGAGCAACCCACTGATCCAGAGGACAGGCTATAGATAGGTACTGAGACACCAAAACAACTTAATGTTTCTATTGTTTGATTGACTTTACAGAGCGAAGGCCAGTAGTCTGAGCATCTATTAAGAGGATCACAATATTCAGTATAGCAAATATAGAGGATTTCCTTCTGTCTTGTTTATGAAATCCACTATTGTTCTCACTGTTTTGTTTTACTCCATTTTATTGTTTTGTTTTATTCAATATTTTGTTTTGATTGGCTGTTCTGTTTTGTTAGATTTTATTATATCTGGTGGCGTGAGCAACAATTTTGAAGCTAGCAAGAGGCCTTACAGCAGCCATTGTTGATTTCCTACTCTGTTTTGAAGTTCTGTATCACTTTCACTGTTATGTTTTGATTTGCTTTATTCTCTTCTATTTTGTTTGATTTTATTCTCTTTAAAATGCATCCTCATTCTTTTGTTTTGATTGGTTTTATTCTGTTTTGCTTTGATTTTATTATGTTGGATAGTCTGAACAACTATTCTGAAGAAAATGAGACATTATGATGGACATTGTTAATTTCCTATTATCTTGTTTTGAAATCCTATATCACTTTTATTGTTCTGTTCTGATTGGTTTTATTCTGTTTTACTTGGTTTGGTTTTATTCTGTTTAAAATAAAATTTAAAAAATAAGACTATATCCAATAAATTAATATACAAAATACATAGTATAACTCTAATTTTATAAAGATTATGCATATCATGCATAGATAACAGAATGACAAGAAATATAGAAAAGTGTTAATGACACTTATATCTGGGTAGGAAGAATTTTGTTTTCACTTTCTCTGTAATTTTCTGTATTTTATAAATTTCTTATAGAATAAATGTTATTTTGATAATCAGGAGAAAGACAAAAGAGATAAAGAATTATGAATTTGCTTTTTAATGATAGGCTATACAGTCTCTAACATCAGGTTGGTGCAGCCTACCAGCAACCCACAAACTGTGTATAGGGACTCTGTATATTTCCTTCTCATCTAGTCTTTTTTTTTTTATTTAAAGAAAAGAAACAAAAAATGGAGAAAAAAAAGAAGGATAGAAATTATACAGAATTACAGAAAAATGAACAATAAGAAATAACCAGTTGATAAGTTACATACTGTTGTCTTAGAAATAGTTGTTCAGGTTACAAAATTAAAGTATGTAAAGTGACATTCAAATAGTGACACTGCCATCAGTTCTGCTCCATGATTGAACAAAAACTTAGTAATAGGATTATTAGTCATACACACTTGTTTTTTATCTTAAAGAGGGTAAGATTAAACATTCAAAACAGAACAAAACAGTTAAAAAGAAACAGTTTAAAAAAATACAGATTTCAAAGCAAGTCCACAGGAGATATTCACTATCTATCTTATTGCCTCTAGTTTTCTTCCAAATATTTGTCCCCATCTTTGTACACACTGAATACATACTGCATATTATAGCACTAATCAAATCATTACAGGATGATGAAGGCTTTTTAGGTCTTCCAGATCTGACATTGGGGAAGACACGAATGACTACCATAGTGTCTCTCATTCTCTTCATAGTAGCTGTCCTTATCTTTATGTATGCTGAAATTGAACTTTAGACTAGACTAATATCACTCTGAACAGTGAATAATAGTATTTCTAGATTTTATATCATAATGCTACAGAATTAGCATTGGGTTTCTTAGTGTCTCTTCTTCGTCAGAGTATCTGTTCATTACATCTTGCATTATATAATCTGTTCCCATAAATAGTTTAAAAAATTCTTCCCATGTGTGAATTTCTACATGTATATCTACCCTCTCTGTATTATAGGGAAAAACAGATCATAACAAGGCAATAAAACAAATTCCTAGAAAAACATGCAATGAAAAAGACACATAAGACCACAATATTAGGTGGTCTACCGTAGTTACTATGCTTTCCTTTGTTATTTTCAATAGACTTGTCCACATCATCAAGCTTAATATAGTTAAGCATAGTATTACATAGCTATTTTTATAAAAACACAACTTTCAAAACATTGTAGGACTTGAGAGTGGTTAATAATCAAAACCGATATGGATATCGTTTACATCTTGTCATCTTCAGAGTATTGCCTCTACTTTTAGACTTGATACTATCAAGCATACCAAGTTTGAATAAAATCAGCCAATGCAAAACCACGGTCTAACAAAGCAGATTCAAATAATATCAGTCATAGTAAGGCAATGTAAGTAATACAGGGTTTCAGTTTAAGTTAATAGGAAATTAAGGATAGTTACCATGATATAACCTGCTATTTTTGGGTTAGATGTCTGTGCCCTCAAATCTGATATGAGTGGACAGACTGGAACAAAATAAATTCAAACTAAACAGAGCGATAAGACTATTGTGATTTTTAAATCCTGATACACTGTTAACAATGACCTCTGCCTTCCTTTTTAGGCTATTTTTCAGCTTTCTCCTTCTCAGGATACTTTGTATGTTTTGGGTCTCACTAGCCCCCTTAGTTTTTAGATTAGAGGGCCAGCCCATTGTCTATCTGAGTGTTGCTGAACCTTTCTTCGCCTGAGCTTGATCTTGAGCTGTACTCCTGGACTCACTAAAGTCATAGGGTTTTCCTTCCTTCCAGCTGTGTAGTTCTACACTGCCCCAAAGTGTCATGGATTTCCAATCTATCTGCGGCTGCTGGATGAATTGTCCCTATATCTCTCTGGTTTCTTGTCACATATAGCTTCATTTCTCATTGTTGACTTTCAGTTTATTAACCTTCCTACGGGTTGAGTGTATTTCCCATTCAGAGCATCTCGATGGACCCTGCCTCCTAATCTACTATGCCTTTTTTTATTTTAGTGTATCAAGGTTATCTATATTAAAGATTATAGCTTACTGTCTCTGCCTCATGTCTTCTACTCCACTATACTGCTATAATTTGTCCACCTTACTCTCTCATTCCACTGTCTGCCCCATTCATTGAGGCCTTTCTGCAACTGTTGCTGGAATCCTGGTATCCCTTCCTCTCTCTCTCTCTGGAATGTCCTTCAGCACTCTCTGTAGGGTTGGGTTGGTGGCCATGAACTCCCACAGTTCCTCCTTGTCTTGGAAACATCTTATTTCTCCATTAATTTTGAGAGGGAGTTGTTCTAGGTACATCAGTCTTGGTTGCAAATTATTTTCTTTCAGGGCTTGGAAAGAAAATAGGCTCTTCTCAACTTTAGAGTTTGTGTTGATAAAGTCTGTTGTTATTTTGATAATTTTCCCATTGTAGGTAATCTGCTTCTTTTCCCTGGCTGCTTTTAGTATTCTGTTCTTTGATGGATTTCTGGAATCTTGATTATTGTATGTCTGGGTGTAGATCTGTTTGGGTTGTAGGTAGCTGGTGTTCTGTATGCCTCATTTATCTGGATATCATTTCTTTTTCCTATGTTTGGGAAGTTTTCCTTTAATATATCTGTGAATATTCTTTGTAGTTCATTTTTGGTTACTTCTGCTTCCTTGCCCACATGCTTTATTCTTAAGTTATGTATCCTTTTGTTGTCTTCTAGCCTTTGAATTGTTTCTTTCTGGTTCCTCGTTATTTTTAAGGGGTCTTTTCTCTCATGATCATATATCATAAATCTCTCTTCAAGTTTCAAAAGGCTAACTTTAGTTTCTGTCAAGGCATTTTGCCAGTTTTCAATGGAGCTTTTAGTTTCCTGGTAATCTCTTTGGATCTGTTTCATGTATTCTAGGTTATGTTTAAATTATTCATCAGAGGTTTCTCTTTCTTTTCTGATTTCCTCCATTCTTCCATCTATGTTCTCTTGGGAGGGGCTTATCATTTCTTTAATTAATCTCTTTATATCTTGCCTCACTTGGATCAAAAGTATGGTTTTAAATTTGTCAATGAGGTCATGAAGGTATTTCTTTATATTGGCAGATGCTGTGTCTAGTATTGGATCGTTACTGTGCCAGTTCTCTTCTATATTTACTCTTCTTGGGTTTATTTTCCCAGGTTTGGCAGTGGAGATTTTTTTATTTCTATCTCTTATCATGTTTCCAGTTCCTTTTAGACTGGTGTGTCCTGGGAGTCTCTGGCCCTCTCCATATTGCTTAGGGTCTTTCCAAAGCATGCTGACTGGAGTTTTTGCTGCCCTCCCCAATTTGCTGTTATCTTAGGTAGAGGCAGGAATGCAGGGATGATGAGGCTAGACTCCAGCTTCTGTCCCAGTCAATCCGCACATTAGACTGTACCTTGTGGATGTCACAGAGTTGCGACAATTTTGTGTCTGCTCATTGGGTCCCAACCAGAGGCATAGTTCAGCCCCAGCAGACCCTGCCAGTTCTCTCTGCACTAGGGGTGACTAACTGATGTCACTGTGGTGCAGGGCTCTGCCCAACTCCAGGCTGTCCTCCACCAGACCTCTCTGTGCCAGAGGTGACTATCTGATGTCACTGCACTGTCACTCTGGGCTCTGCCCAACTCCAAGATGTCCTCCACCAGTCCTCTCTGTGTCACTGATGCTGCCGTGGCGCGAGGCTCTGCCCAATTCTAGATGTCCTCCAGCCAGCGACAGCAGATGTGGGACTCAGTCCCTAGTATTCACCATGACTCAATGCAGATCTTCCTCTTGGGTTCACTGCACCCTGCACTGCATGTCTTCACTGCATTCCCAGCACAGCACAGATCGGTCAGAAAACTGCATGTGTCTGGCTTCGGAGCCCAGGAGCTTCACGTAGTCTCCTCCGGTGTGGCCAGGTGGCTTTGGCTGCTTCGCGGCGAAAGGGTTTTTGTCCAGGCCAGACACTGCAGCCGGTAAAGCCAAGGAGCTCCTATCTCCCCCACCCTTAGGAATCTACCTCTGGCACCAAACAAAGACCAATGGGCTACCTGTGCATCCCTAATGCCCCCTTTAGGTCCCACCCCAAGCTGAGGCTACTTATGTGCCTCACTCCACATGTTCCACGGAGAGATCGCCGGCCCCAGGGTGGAGATGCCATGCCCCAGGGGGTCAGGGGTGTCTCTCCCCGCATTCTCAAAATAAAGGTCATTTATATTTCATACTTCTTAACCTTTCAGCCGCCAACGGCCCTCCCCCCACAGTTCTATCAGCAGGGCCCCAAGTCTCAATTTCCAGCAGTCGCTGAGAGCCAATACAGCTTTTCCCCTTGGATCCACTGCTCACTGTGCCGCATCTCCCATTAAGGGCCCGGGATTCACAGACTCCCATTATCCGCAGCCAAGTCTCAGCATGACCTTGGATGTCCGGGCGTGCCTAGTACAGCATGGAATGGGGCTCAGAGAGCATATTGGGCTTCAGCTCTCCACCCATGCTTTTCCTTCCTCTTCCTAGTTTTATTTTTCCCTTCGGTTACCACCTTGATTAATAAGAATCGTTATCCATTTGTCTGTCCCTCTCCATGTTGTCATAGTCTAGCATCTGATCTGATTTCTCTGCAGGTACTCTGCACCCAGCCCCCTAGCAAGCCACCATTTTTTTCTCCGATCCTCATCAAGTCTTTCTATGACTGTGAAAAAGTAACAGGTTCTTGATGTCATCGAGTCTGAGCAAAGCTGAAAAAGTCAAGTTCCTGGGGTGAGTGCCTCGCAGAGAACCATGCCTACCCCAGAGTGCCTCTTTGAAAGGAGTGCTCTTCACTCCTTCCTTAGGCTTTCAGTTTCCCTAAGGTCCACTATTGTCAGCCAACTGCACAATGTTCTGGAAACATGAAGATATACTTGTTGCCTTCCTGGAGTTCTGGTGGGACAAACAGATGAACTCAAAGTTAAAATTAGAGCTCAATCGATGTTTTGTCCCAGATTCTTTGCCTCATAAATGATTTATGGTTTTTAATAATAATGACAACAGGCTTATCAAGACTAATGCCATCATATGTTACCTGTATTGACTTTGTTCTAAATCTGCTACTTTTTTGTATTCCTTCTCATATAGGGAAATGAAACTCCTGACCTACTATGTCTGGTATGAGTTCATATTCTCTAAAATCAAAGAACAAATTTTAGGAACAATGGAGGTAAAGAATATTTTTATTGAGAGAAAGAAAGCTTTTGTCTGATAGAGATAGAAAGGGTCCCTAGTGGGTTGCCAGGGACTCTGTCTTTTCCAGGGACTTTTGTAGAGTAAAATGATGGGATGAGATGGATTCAAGGTGGGGAAAACTGGGAACTCACAAGGCAGGTGGGCATAAGGTGGGACAGAACTATGGTTAACCAATAAGATTAATAGTTCAGGTGAAACTGGTTAAATTGGGGACAAATGGGGAAGTGAGTCATGTAGAAAGCGGGCATTCTTAGAGAGCAGTGACTTTTCCCTAGGGGGTTGGGAGGGTGACTCCTGGCTTCTTCAGGGTGAGAGGAAACTATTTCGAATGTCAGTCCTTAGGATGTGGATGCATTTGTTTGATCTTTTGTCTTGGAGGCCTGGCCCACAGCAGGAGGTGGCTGTCTCCCCATAATTACAAGGTATTTGGACTTTTGCACTGGCTCCTAGCCCTGTCTCACTGCCTATTATTTCTAAGGAACTCAGCTACCTGTAACACTTCCTTCCTTCCATCCTTCTGTGCTTCCTTTAATCTCAGAGGAATTCAGTCAAATTTATAAGCACCCCAGGTGAGCACCAAAGAAGTTCTTGGCTCGACCCCCTAACTTCTCTGTAGCCTTCCTCCACGAATAATCTTCTTTATAGGACTTCAGGCTGTATTTATGCCTCCCCAGGATACAGCCTCTTAGCTGCTCATTACTGCTGCCCTACTCCCTACTCTCTATTCTCAACACTAGAGCCAGGACAGTTTTGTGTTTTATAATGGATATGCTGCTGCTTTACTCAAAATCCTCCATTGGTTGTCTGTCTCTTTCAAAGTTAAAGCCAGAATCCTTGGTGTTGTTATAAGGCCCTCTGATTAACTGCACACCAGAATCTGGACCTTGTCTCCCACTTCCATTCTTTAGTGCTCCAGATCAGGAGCTCTGTCTTGGACATGCTGGCATTTTTTTTAATGCCTTTTGGATTTTCAAAGTATTTTCTTCCTGAGCAAGCTAAGCATGTCCTTGCCTGCAGATCTTTGTATTCCTAGTCTCTGCCTGAAAGGCTTTTTGTCCGAATAGCTGCAGGGCTTGTTCTGTCACTTCTCATTGGCTTTTGTTCAAATAGCACCTTCTTGTGAAATCTTCCCTGATTATCTTATGTAAAATTACAACTGCCCCTCCAGCCCTTTTATACCCTCCTTATATAATCCTGTGCTTTTTCTTTTCTCTTCTCTTCTCCTTCTTCCTCTTCCTCTTCTTCTTCCTCTTCTTCCTCTCTATGTCTCTCTGTCTATCTCTCTAGGGGGCATGCTAGGGATGAGACCAAGGGACGTGGACAAAGCAAGTGCTCTACCACTGAACTACATCCCCAGTCCTTGCTTTTCATCTGTCCCCACTGACATTCTTTCCCTGTCTAACGTCAGTCATGTTTCTGATCCCAGGAGTATCAGGAAGCTTTGAGTTCTTACATTGAAGTACCTGAGGCAGCTAACTTTGTGAAGAGAAAAGTTACAAAAAAAAAAAAAAAAAGTTAAGCTAGCCCATAATTTTGAGGTTCAAGGGCGTTGTGTCTGCATTGACTCAGTTCTCACGAGGCTTCATAGTGAACACTTGTGGCAATAATGGGAGAACATGTCAGAGTATGTGGTCACATCTTGAGCTAGGAGCAGAGAGAAAAAACAGCTGGGGCAGCCTGGGCCAGGATTGCTCCTTTTTAAACAACCCTGCCTTGAGAAATGCTAACGGGCCTACAAGAGAATACTTTACACCCTCAGTAATCTAAGGATCTCCCATAAGGCTCCACCTCCTAAAGGCTCCCTCACTTCCTACCCTTGCCGCCCTGAGGACTGAACCTTTAATCATAATTGACTCTTGAGGGATACTCAAATCTGATAGAATTATGGGGGAAGGGTGGCTGAAAAGATAAGTATGAGATATAAATGACCTTTATTTTAAGAATGTGGCGAGAGACCCCCCCAATCCCTTGGGGTGCAGCATCTCCCCTCCCCCATCAGCGATCTCTCTGTGGAACACTTGGAGTGGGGCATATGTATAACTTAGGTTGGGGGTGGTGCCTGAGGGGCACTAGGGATGCACAGGTAGCCTATTGGTGTTCTTTTGGCACCATAGGTAAATTCCTAGGGGTGGGGAAGATAGAGTCACAGGTAAATTCCTAGGGGTGGGAAAGATAGAGCCACAGGTAAATTCCTAGGGGTGGGGAAAATGGAGCTCCTTGGTTCTGCCTGAGGCTTTACCAGCTACAGTGTCCTGTCTGGGCCAAAACTCTTTCATATCCTGTCTTATGATTATTATTATTTGGAAAAGGGGCAGAGATTTCTTTTTTTACTGCTTCCTGCTGGATACATAAAAGGGGGGCGCTGTACTGGGGTTTAGGGGAGTTGATGGGATGACGGTTGATGCCCATGTAGAAACTGGTGCCAGGTGTTTTAGCCAGGACGACTTTATCACTGGTGAATGCATGTATGTTAGACTGGAAAAACAAAGAGACAAGATGTTATGAGGAGACAGGCACTGTCATATTTGAGGACCCAGGTGAGGTAAAAGGAAAGGTGCTTTTGATTTTGATATGTCATTATATCAGGACCATGTTGAGGTAGAATTATTGCCATGGTAAGGTAGAATTCTGAAAAATAAACGTGGGGTTAGGAGGAGTGAAGTTACGAGAGGTGACTACTCCCCCATCTGAAAGGATAAAAGTTAAGAGGGTAGGTAGGTAAGGCTTGTCTCTGGTATGCATGATGTTGGAGTCTTTAAGAAATACTGTTGAGAGTCCTGCTGTAAAAAAGGATAGGAAATTAGAAACCAAATTGGATAACAAAAACATGACAGCCTGAGAGTTGTGGCTGTGAGGCCTTGGTAAGGCACAGATGAATAGGCAAAAGTATGGTTAGATCTAAGGCTGGAAGGCACCACTTAGCCTGAGTGATGTGAAACCAGGATGGCAGTCTAGCAACTTTGATCACTGTTGAGGTTGCCAAGAATACCAGGTATGGGTCGCTGTAACCTGGTTGTAGCCCTTGGGATGATTTGCTGTACTAGGACTTCAGTAAGTATATCAGCAGTTCCCCTGGTTGTGGGAAAGGCTTTTATGTATCCTGAAAAAGTACAAACAAAGTGAGAAGACAAAATTTATCTGTCAGTCTTTACCAGGGTTGTCTGAGAATTGGTGAATAGGAAAGGAAGTGGGGGTGGTCTAGCAATAACAGGTGTAAGCTGCTGAGGCTTCAGTGTCTGGGCCAGCCTGTAAACATAAGGGAATAAAAAGCATTTTTAAGATTTAGGACTGTAGAGTGAGTGGTGGAGGGAAGATTTGGCACCACTGGGTGGATTGGGAAGCAGTCTGGGACCTGCACGAAATAGGCCCTGTTTATAAATGGCATAGGTTGACCCTCAATATCCCCTCATAGAGATTGAGGACTTACTATAGCAGCCTGAAAACTCAGGAAGAACTCTGTACATATGGCCTCTATGTCCACAAGTATAGAGAATGTCTTACCTGAGACTGTTACTTGGACTCTGAGACAGACACCTTAAAGTGGGCTGCTGTTGGCCCTGAGCCCCATCAGTCTTCAGTAGCAAGTTTCAGTGAATCTGGCAGCGTTGGCATTTCCTGTGAGGGCTAGAAGTTAGGATGTCTTACCCACTCTCTGGTGGCTAGGACAGTCCAGAAGCCCTGGGTAAGATCCCAAAGGAACGCCAGGATGGGGCACTCTCTTGCCCAATGTCTTCTGCTGTATTTGAGGCATGGTCCATGGTCCATGGAACTGCCCAGGCAGTTCCACCTTGTGTCAGTTTATCTGTCTCAGAACTCCAAGTGTCACAAGTGTTATAAAGCCATATTAAGAAGGTCTTTGTGGAGTTCGAAGGTCAAGTTTTACCTTTTTGTTTGGGATTTGGACTACAGTAGAAGGTATCTGTAGAATTAAGTAAGTATGCTGGAGTCAAATATAATCAACAGGGTATTTATAATTTTAGTAATGGCTTCTCATAAGGACAGATCTAGAGAATTTTAGGAACTGACATGTCATTTATGTCATATGTAAGTATCTTTTTATGTTGTTAAAATGTCTAATGCCATCTGATTTTTGGAGGATGGCCTGTTTAATTAATTTTTGTCTTTTTATTTAGGAGAGAAATCAGCTATGGTGTTATTTAATATCATTTGAATATAGTTAATTATGGCTCGGTGGAGGGCTGAGCCAGGACAGGCAGACAGGCTGGAAAAAGTTTAAGTTTGTTTCTGCCACAGTGTTGGTCTTGTTGTTTTTCATGTATCATATAACCCTTGTTTTGGAAAAGAGCTAATGGTTCCCAGAAAAAGGAATTTATAATTATTTCTTAATTTTAGTTGTTAAACAGGAGATTGGTAACAGTACAGTATAATATAGGCAGTAGGCTTAACATAGAACATTACTAGTGGTTTAGAGCAAAAAGAATTTATAATTACCTCTTAATTTTGGTTGTCAAACATTTAGAAGATTGTTGAAGGCTTTAATTGATAAACAAGGCTGGTAAAATTACCAGGTGACCACTTCCCCATTTATCAGCCAAAGTCTTGTCTATGGCTTATTTGTGGACCAAGAAATAGGATCTCTGAGCTGAGCTGTTGAGCTGCTGTTTATCTGTGTTTGGGGGTAAGAACTGGTCTGGCGAGCGGGCAGCACATGCCCAGTGTGGGGACAGGGCACACAGAGTGAAGGCGGAGCGAGCACTGGGACATAGTGTGCTGGGCAGGCTGGAACTGCCCCAGAAACGCATGCAAGGTGGAGGGTGGTGGTGGCGGTGGTGGGTGTGTGGTGCACGGAAGGGCAGAGCTGGGAGGTGGAGTTGGGACACAGCGTGAAGTTGGGACCCTACACGATGGGACCCTGCATGGGGCTGGGGCACCACGTGAAGCTGAGGCTGCTCGTGGAGGCACGGCGGGAGCGGACCAACTCAGAGCTGAGCCACCACGTGGAGCCAGAACTGCTTGCAGAGCACGGGGACTAGGGTGCGACATTAGAGCCAGACCCCATGCAGACCTGGAGCGCCGCATGAGAGCCAAGATACTGCGCGGAGTTGGGGTGTGGTGTGAAAGCTTAAAGCTGCCCATGCGTATCTCTCAACACTGTTTGGCTCACCTCCCCCATCTCCGCGGGAATGGGTTGGCGCACACGGGGGGGGGGGGGGGCGGGCAGGGAGGAAAGGAGACACTGAGAAAGCTCAAAAAGGCTGCAAAGAAAGAAGCTATTATCTCTTTAAGTGTGGGGAGGGGGAGGGATCCTGGAAGAGCAGGAAAGGACACACATTCCCAAAACAAAGGCTTAATGATAGAGAGTTTTGTAAACTTGTCGTCAGTGTGATAAGCTATAAATAGGTATGGTTTTTGTTTTTTTTTTTAATTTAAGAGTACTCAGATTGGAAATCAATTATTGCAAAGGTGTGGTCTTTTGGGAAGTAGAAAAGATGCTTCTTATGGCTAAATCTCAGGTGAGAAGTGGGCTGTGGTCCAAAGGTTGGGCAGTCACCCGTCCTTTGAGACAAATGGCAGTTATGGTTCCAAATCTCGTATTTCTCAGTCGTCACTGAGAGATCCACGAGTGGATTTCTTGTGGGTTTTAGTAACAGCTCTGTCCGTGAGAGCTTAAAGCTTTTAAGGACGTGAGAGCTTTTCAGTGTGCACCCAGGATGGTCCAGAAAAACTCTGCCTTTGGCTATGTAAGGACCTGAGAGTGTCACATGAACCCACAGAAAGGGGAGAAAACCCGCCTGGGGCCTGGCCCAGTGGCAATCTCCGGGGGTTGCTCACCTGTGGTAAATTGGGTCAGTGTTGTTTGCAAACCAGCAGCGACAAGTTTACAGCTCCCGAGTGTAGAAGTGAGGAATTAATGCAGGATGTAGTCCAGTCCTGGTGCTGAATGGCAGGGGACTCGAACTGGGAGAGCCCCAGGAGTTTCTCATCTACCATTCCCGGTCAGGGAACCGTATGATAGAACTGTGGGGGGTGGCAGTGGCTGGAAAGATAAGAAGTATGAAATATAAATGACCTTTATTTTAAGAATGCGGGGGAGAGACACCCCCTGATCCCCTGGGGTGCAGCATCTCCCCCCAGGGTCAGCGATCTCTCCGTGGAACATGTAAGTAACCTCGGTTTGGGGTGGTGCCTGAGGGGCACTAGGGATGCATAGGTAGCCCATTGGTATTCTTTTGGAGCCATAGGTAAATTCCTAGGGGTGGGGAAGAGGGAGCCCCTTGGTTCTGCCTGAGGGTCTACCAGCTACAGTGTCCTGTCTGGGCCAAAACTCTTTCAAAATCATGTTCAAATCATTGTGCTAGGTTACAGAATCATACTGCCTACATATGATCCCTGGGTCTATCATCAACCTTTCTATGCCTCAGTTTCCTTACCCATAAGTTGAAAATAACAGAACTTTTTCATAGTCTTGTAGTAATGAGTAAATAAGAATGCACACAAAATACTTGAAACAATGTTTGGCACATAGAAGTGCTCCACAACTATTAGCTATTCTTGTATGCAGTGGGTACTGTGCTCTCCTTTTAAGATCCTGTAGGCATATGTGCTCATCCTCAGTTGCTGAGAATATCAGCCACTGTCTGCTGACAGCTGCATCCCACACTAGGAATTGCTCTTGACTTCAGATAACTGCTTGCCTAAGCTCTAGTCCCTCTCAGGTTGAGGCCAATGATAATGATTAGATGATGCAAGGATGTCATGGTCCTGCTCGTTGCCTCAGTTTGGGACAAATCTTCAGAGTTCAGTCCCACAGCTTCGTCTGGGATCAGCTGAGGCTTCAGGGACAACTAAATGCATTGCAAGTCAGCTTCTCCCTCTGCCTAGTCCTGCTTCCCTTACAACTGTGTCTCCTGAGACTGTGCCCCAATAAAATTCCTGCCTGCAATCCTGTCTCACAGCCTGTTTCCAGGGAACCCAATCCAAACTGTTGTACTTTCTCAACAACTTCCATAGACTAAACATCTAAATCTGTGGGATAGTTTATGAGGTTCTGCATTGCACCCATTTTCTTCATCCTACCCTCACCTGTCACAGTTCCCCATCTTGCATCTTTTCCTCTAAGGCATACTGCTTGGCATTTACTGCATTGCTCAAGCTTATTATTCTAAAGCACTTTTTTTTTAAAATTGGTACCGGGGATCGAACTCACGACTACCTGCTCACAAGGCAGGCGCTTATGCCGCTGAGCTAAATCCCCAGCCCCTCTAACGCACTTTTAATATCTTGCTAGTTAATTCTTCCTCATTCTTGCAGACTTGATTGTTATCTCTCAAAAAGTCTAAATATAGGCTTAATCCAGCATCCTCTATTTTTGTATTGCATTTTGGGTACCTTGATGCTCCTTTATTAGGGATGGATCCATGTCCCTTAGATCCATTGTGATTTGAAAATATCATAGACTAAAAATAAATTTAATACACTTAACCTAGGAAACATCACATCCTAACAAAACAGTACATACTAAAAGATGTGATGGTGAACCTTTTAGAAACCAGTGTCCAAACTGCAATCCAAAATCCATTTATTTATTGCAAAGTGCCAGTGCTGCAATTAAACTTGAATACTGAGGTTTTAGTTTAGAAAAAAACAATTCATGCATTAGCATCTTTTGTCATAAAAACAAACAACATCATGTGCCATAGGTTTGCTGCTACTGCTCAAGAGTATGTTGATTTTGTGGCTGACAAGGTACTTACTGCTGCTATCTAGCTGTGACAGCAAGAGTTGGGCTGCATAAGACAGACAGAGAGAGAGAGAGAGAGAGAGAGAGAGAGAGTTGTACAGTGTGGCATTAGCCCAGGAAAAAGTCAAAATTCAAAATCAAAGTAAAATTTTCTACTGAATGCACCTCATTTTTGCACCATTGTAAAGTTATGCTGAAATGCTGCCTGGAACCATTCATACATTCATCAAATCACTTACTATATTGTACCAAAATTGTACAGAATATTAATATGACAGTGATTGGATCGTTATTCTAAGGAGTTCTACTAAGCATAAGAAGAGTGTTTAAAATTTTATTGTAGGTTTTGGGGAGGAGAAAAGATTAAATATCACATATGTTTTGTTCTATTCTCAATCACAGAGGTTGTTGTTGTTGTTGTTTACAGATATTTGCCTCTGGTCGCAGGGCAATTGACATTTGGGGAGCAGTGTGTTTCAGATAATCAGGAGCAGAATCCTGCTTTTGAAGACATGAATAAGGTGAGAACAGTGCAGGAAGATGTAGTCCTGACACTAGAATAAATGGGATGTATGTGGTTGACTAATGCACTACATTTTTTTCTTTTTCCAATGATATCCTAAAACAAGCCCCAAGTTCTGCACAGAAACTTCCATGAGGATCTAAAAGAGGAGCTTAACACTATCCTTTGCCAGCTCATCCATCCAAAAACAGAAACTGTCTTGGTTCTAAGGAGAGCGAGATAGGACAGGTATTTGGTAGCATTTCCTTCTCTTTTCCTCTCCCACTCTTTCCTTTTTTATTCTTTTTAAGTGGTACTAATTTAGTAATTATGGCCTTTCAGGGAGATCTGGTTTAAATAGCTTCAGTCATTCAGTCATGGCTAAAAGGACTGTAGGACATTAAGCAAAAATGTGACCTTTTCTTCTCTTACTGCAGATGACATAACACAGTTAATAGAAAGTCCTGTTTTGTGCATTTATAATTCAGGCACAGAGCAGCTGGCACATCTCTCTTGGTCCCCAGCCCACTGGCCCCATTGGGCAACTATGGCGAAGGCACCTACTAAGGAGAATTGGTGGTGCAGAGTCCACTGTTGTAGTGTATAAAAGATAGCAGAGCTGATTTTAAAATAAAGGGAGAAAAACTAGAGAAAGCCTATTACAATTGTTCTTGCACAAAATGTTTGTGATTTGCACAGTATTTACCAAATATGTTAAAACTAAGAGATTTACCATAATAAATGGAGATGTGGAATCTCAGCTTCCTTGAAGAGACTTCTTATACTGAATAAAGTGAGTATAACTTCTTGATTATTTTACATGGCAAACCTTTATATGCTTTCTGAGAAAGAATATATGTGTTCATAATCTGATCGGAAATATTTAAAAATTGTTTTTGTTCTTTTCTTCTCTTTTAGATTTGGCAAAAAAAAAACTATGGTCACATTAGAAATAGTGCAGTTTGGCAGCTGCTGTTTCTGTATCTGAATTTTGGTAAATTAAATTTGCTAATATCTTTATGAATACATATGCTTAGTAGCTTGTCTGACAAGTAGTAAAAAGGCATAGCAACAATAAACAGAAACATACAGATTGCTCTGTTTCCTGCTAATAAGATAATAGGTAATAAAATAAAAATAACTTAGTTCATCTTGCCCATCATGTGCTTGTGTATTCTAAAAAAATAATTCATAGCTACTAACTGTGACAAGTTCTAGAACTAGACAAGTTCTAATCGCTCTGGCTGTAGTTTTTCCATTTGTTAAAAAAAACTAATTAGAATATGTATCTGCCAGGCACAGTGACAACATACTTATAGTCTTAGCACTCAGGAGGCTGAGGCAGGAGGATTGATGCAAGTTTGAGGCCAGCCTGTGCTACAGAATGAGTTCAAGGCCAGCTTCAACTACATAGTAAGAACCTGTCTCAAAAAAAAAAAAAAAAAAAAAGCATACATTCCTCTCTCAACTCCAGAAATTTCTTTTCACTAATTGTGAGTTTCAAAGTAAGTAAGTAAATAGGTGTTTACAAGATGAATGTCTAATTATTAAGACAAGTAAGAAAAATAATAAAAACATTTAACTCAAAAAATATTACCAGGCAATTTATAGCAAAATTCACTGCAGTCAGGGAGAATAATACCTTAAAAGAATCCAGAGGAAGGAATTAGGGAATTGTATATGATTTGGGGGTCCTGGTCTCATGGAGCTTATGGAAGGTATTTCAAGGAGGGGAATGGATTGGAACCAGTTAGGTTTTTGATATAGTAGTTTAAGGATGATTGTCATACCCAAGTGAAAATCTTTAAATAAGTCTTTATAAATATGCCACGGTTGGATAAGAGATATTTATACAGGTATGTAGACTGTTATGTCATATGAACTGATTGGCTGAGATTTACTGATGCAAACCATGAAAATGTTTATTGGTTTATGGTCTTATCTTCTCTGTGTAAATTTTTTCGGAACAAATAACGATGTCGAGTTGACACAGGTGGTCTCAGTTCTCAGGCCTTATAGCTACATCATATTGATGCAGGTGGCCACCATACAGTCTCATGAACTCTTGAGTTAATGCAGAACAAAATAGCTTGCAGCAGAGAAATATGTGATGAAAGCTCCACTCCTGGCCTGAATTCCATACTCAAATGTTCTATTTCTTAGTTGATTTGTCTTCTTGGCTATATTATACATTTCTCAAACTCCCAAAAAGAACACAAACAGATTCCGAAAAGAACTTCCCCTAATAATCTCCATTTCAGTAAATGACACCACTATCAGATGCCCCAAAACTAGGGGCATCTCCTCCTTCACATCCACACCAGCTGTGACAGGTTTAGTTAGTTGGATCTCCAAAATGTATACCAGATTTGACCAATAGGTATCTTCAGTGTTAAAACCCTAACTCAAGTCATTGTTATCTTTTGCCCTGGCTACAGTTATTATGTACATTATAACACACCACACTAGTATCTTTTGTTTTTCTAGGTTTGGGGGAGGAGTTTGAGGCAGAGTCTCACTCTGTAACTCAGGCTGGTCTTGAATTCACTACATAGCCCAGGCTGTCCTTGAATTCACAGCAATACTCTTGCCTCAGTCTCCCAAGTGCCAGGATTATAGGCATATACCACCAATAGCGGCTAGTAGAATATTGTCTTAGTCTCCTGGTCACTGGGACAAAATATCTGACACCCATGATTTAAAGGAGGTAAGATTTCTTTTGTCTCACAATTATGGTCCATGGTCCACTAGCTCCAGGGCAGAAACAGCATGGCAGAAGTGGGTACCAGAGGAAAGCCGCTCATGTTATGGCTAGGAAGTCAAAAGTCCAGGAAAGAGCCAGGTAGGAAAATACGTTCTTCCAGGTCATGCCACCAGGGATGCTTCTATTCTAATCAAGCCCTGCCTCCTAAAAGCACATTCCCCTATGAATGCATCAGTGTGTGAATCCACTGATGAGTACAGTGCCCCATACCCATTTCCCTTCCGGAGGCCCCATTCTGAATGTGTGAGTCTTTATGGGACCTTTTGGATCTAAACTGTAACAAACATGCATGTGTATTTCTATACCAGGGCTTCTGGGCTGTCTGCCTTGTGTAGATCACTGTTTCCCCAGATCTTCCCGTGCCGCCTTCTCATCGCTGCAATCACACAGCTGAGATCCTTTATTTCCTCCGGCTTTCCTGAATCACCCCAACTGAAGTTAGTCATTTTCCCTCTTCATTCTACCCTATTGCCATATTTTATTCGCTTTATTAGAGCAAGCAATTCCTAAAGCTATATTATCCTACACTGATTTTTTTCCTACCTTTATCCAGTGAAAATTAACTCCATAAAAACAGAGATCTCATGTGCTATGAACCAGGCCTGTATTCCCACTGGATTGAACAGAACTTAGCAAATAGTAGATTTGAAAGAAATAATTGTGAAATTATTCATGAAGAAATTTTCAGCAGAATAATAATTGGATGAATTAATGGAAGCATTAATATATAAATTATTTTAAAAGTAAACATTTAGTAATAATGTAGTTAAAATACTAAGCATACTCTGTTCTCCTTAATGGCTTAACATGCTTATCATGTCATTTAAATTACGTTAAATGCTACCTTTCACCCAGTCAATCCTAATTCTTTTCATAATAGAATTGAGCACTATCACATTCAAAATAGTTTTTATTGGCTCACTTAAAGAGGCAGAAAAATGAGAATGGTCAGCACTGAGATGTTTAGGGAACATGTGAATGCATAACTATGTAGATGTTTAGGGAACATGTGAATGCATAACTATATCTAACTATTTAGATACTATAAGTATCTAAAACCACAATCATAAGGAAAGCTTGCTTTAAAATTTAAAAACATCCCTGACTTAATATACATTTGGGATTTTTGTTTTTGTTGTGTTTTTTGCTGTTAAATGTTAAAATATTTTTCTGGTGATTTGAAGTACATTTAAAATTCTTTATTTCAGAATACCAAAATTGAAATTTAATAATAAAAATAAAAATATGCTCATTTTTATAAATACTCTATTCATGCAATTTAAAACAAGAGTTGTTTTTGAGGGTAGAGCAGTGTCAGGATGGACAAGGATGTGTTGACCACTCTAAGATCCTTATTATTGGCAAGGGGGTCAAGAAGTCCAGCCTGCTCTTGAGGTTCACAGATGATTCTTTTGATCCAGAACTTGCAGCAACAATAGGTGTTGACTTCAAGGTGAAAACAATTTCAGTGAATGACAATAAGGCTAAGCTTTCAATATTGTACACTGCTGGCCAAGAGAGGTTTCGAACATTAACTCCTAGTGGCCATGCGTCTGATTGGCTGCACTACTGTTTTCAGAAGATAGAAATTAATGAGCATGCGTGAATTTGACAAGTCAAGCGGGCTCCCCAGTCCCCAGAGCGCCTCTGTACAGAAGACCTAGTCTGGGAGCTCCTCCAGAGGCTCTAGAATCTCCTATGGGAAGGACCACAGGCGGCAATGCCTATGCCACCAAGAGGAGGGAGGCTACCTTGAAACTGAGTTTTAGAGGAAAGTGCACCGTTTCCATTTCAGTTTCTGAATCACTTACATTACTTCCGGGATGCTGAAGATTTGGGAGGGGCTAAAGTTTTTCAAGCCATCTTTTGGTGCCACTGTCGTCTCGTTCTCCACTGTGATGCGGCATATCTTAAATATTTGATGGGGTAAATATGCCTTAGGTTTCTACACCAATTATTGGCATGATACTTTTATAAATTATCTAATCTTTCTGAATTTCAGTATGCTCATCAGTAAATGGATATAATGCCTTGATCAAAGGTTTATGGTATAATAGCTTAATTCTTTAAAAATCTCTCACTCAACAAATATTCCTTATTTGATTAGTTTCCATTACCACAAATTTACTAGCTTAAAACAACACAAGTTTGTTATCTAATAGTTCTGAAAGTCAAAAATTGAAATGAAATCAACTTAAAATCGAGATGCTGTCAGGGTTGACCTTTTTTCTTGATTTTGTGTTTCCTGTTGTCCA
Organism: Cavia porcellus; assembly: GCF_034190915.1. NCBI lineage: Eukaryota > Metazoa > Chordata > Mammalia > Rodentia > Caviidae > Cavia > Cavia porcellus. The sequence goes on from NW_026947491.1 coordinate 68,745,297, forward strand.
GCTTCTAAATACCAACCATGGTTTGCAACCTCCAACAAGCAGGCATTTCACTTGCATCTACCATAGTATCTTTTTTCTTGGAGACTGAAACATCTGTTTGCCTCTTATAACTATCCTTATAATTATATTAGGCCTACTGGGTAAGCCCAGGTAATCTTTCAATATGTTTAACTTAATTACAACTGCAAACTTCGTTTTGTCACCTAAAATAATATAGCATCAGGGATATTAGTCTTGGTTCTCCAGAGAAACAGAACCAATTTGGGAACTGGCAGAGATCAAGAGAGATGGAGACAGAGGATATGAATTGTGAGCAGACCCGAGACAGAAGAGCTGATGGTACAGTGCGTGGAGACTCAGGAAAGCCAGCGATACAGACGAATTCCAAAGGCTGCTGCTGAGGAATTTCTTCTTGCTTGGGGAAGATAGTGGTTGTGTTCTGTTTAAGCCTTTGATTGATTGGATGAGGCCCACTCACATGATGGAGGACAATCTGCTTAACTCAGTGTTCATTGTTTTAAGTATTAACCTCACCCAAAAACATCCTCCAATTTGGCTCATAAAGTTAACCTCACAACAGGGTTCAAGGATTAGGATATAGGCATGGTAGGCTGCCTACCACAATATCTCTTCTTGATATCCGTATTTGTAGCCTCACACTTGCTGCCAGGACAAGGTAGCCCAATTTCAGCATCAAAGGCAACTCATTTAGTGGGAAGGACTCATAAGTAATAGCTATAATACAATAGAGCAGGTATAATGGTATATTTATGTATAGTAGGCCATAATACTACAGGAGAGGCAAGTAATTGTTTTGGGGGTGGAATGTATAGTTGGGAAAAAAGGAATGATAGAGCTCTCTGGAGAGGATGATGCTTCAGTTAATTTCTAAACAAAATGTGGGAGTTAAACAAGGCTGGCAGAGGAGACAGCCTGAGTGCAGGGAGAGAACTACTCTGAGGACTGATTCTGCATTTTAGCAGTTTTCTCATTATAATTAACTTCCCTTAAGTTATTTTTTTCTATAAGGACAGGATATGTTGGTTGAGAACTCAAGTTCCTAGTTTAGAAAATAATATTTCTCTGTAAATGAATTGGCGTTCAAATATTTGCAACGACTTTTGTCGTGTTGAAGGTCTACTGTTTACTGAAAAATCTTACCCAGTTCCTCTTTCTTTCTTTCTTTTTGTACTTGGAACTGAACTCAGGACCTTGTACTTGCCAGGTAGGTGCTATTTCTCTAGTTTCTAGTTCCTTTCGAAAAGAAATCCAATTTCATTCAATGGTTTAGTAGCAAAATATTCAGGGAAATTAGCTTCAAGGGATGTATTTTGTAAGTATTCTAATTCAGTGGAAATGTCCAGTTTTTTGTGGGTTCAGGGAAGCTAGGCAATATTACAAGCACAGAGTTAGTTAGAAATATTATAGACAGTCAGACAAGGCTGGGCCCTTGAAGAAGCCAGTTCAGAAGACCAGAGGAGACAGAAACTTCCCGCTGTGGGCCAGAACTTAAGACAAAAAGCAAAACAAATGCAACTGATACAGGGGAATGACAATCCCAGCTTACTATGTTTGCGAGTTTGTGTTCTCTAAAATCAAAGAATGAATTTTAGGAGCAATGGAGGTTAAGAGTGGAATATATTTATTGAGAGAAAGAAAGCTTCTGTCTGAAGAGAGACAGAAGGGGACCCCAGCAGGTTGCCCAGGACTCTGCCTATTCCAGGGAGTTTTATAGAGTAAAACCAAGGGTTCAAGGCGGAGGCAGGGGTGGGGGTGGGGTGGGAAGGGGCCCGATTGGAAGCTCACAAGGCAGATGGGCAAAAGGTGGGGCATAACTATAGTTAGCCAATAAGATTAGTAGTTCAGGTTGATTGATTACATTAGGGACAAATGGGGAAGCAAGTCACCTAGGAAGCGGGCATTCTTAGAGCTGTGACTTTTCCCCTAGGGGGATGGGACAGTGACTCCAGGCTTTCTCAGGGTGATAGGGAACTACTTAGAACGTCAGTCTTTAGGATGTGGATGCATTTGTTTGATCCTTTATCTTGAGGCCTGGCCCACAGCTGGAGGTGTCTGTCCTCCCCACAGTTGTAAGGTATCTGAACTGGCTCCGTTGAGGACCTAGCCTTGTTCACTGCCTATAATTATTTCTAACTAACTCGGCTGCCTGCTGCGACACAACTGTACCCTCGCTTGTCTGGCAGTTACTGTAAGACTGAGTTATATCCCGGGCCTCAGGTGATTGTTTTTTAAATTTAGGGTTTTGTGGTTTTTTTTTTTTTGTCTTTTTGAGACAGAGTTTCACTACGCAGTTTACGCTGACCTTGAACTCATTTTGTAGCCCAAGCTGGCCTCAAACTTGCAGTGATTCTCCTGCCTCAGCCTCCCAAGTGCTGAGATTACAGGTGTGCACCACCACACCTGACCAGAACCTTTACAGTTTGATTTTTCTTTATGTCTTGGTTTATATGTAACAAATGAAATTATATTTTGTTGGGGGCCATAAATTATTAATTGGCATAGAATATGTCCCAGAACCTGCTAGCCCTGCCTGTTTAGAATGTGAAAATTTTCTGGCTTCCTGTCATCAATGAGGCTATGATGATCACAGAGCAGGATGAAGTCTGCTGAGAACACAGGGAAAATTAGTACCCAGGTGTGGGGGCAATCTTAACTTCTTTCCTTTATGACGTTAAACGTGCCCATTCACACCACTGTTTGTACACTCTCCCAGAATGCACTTAATCCTCTCCCTGCACAGGTGAGAGTCTGGGTTCTGTTCCCAGAGAACATTGATCATCCCAGAGCCCTACTTCCTTGCAGTTCTTGACTCTTTTTCTTTTTTTCCTTGCCTTGCATCATAATTCCAGGCAAAAACCTAGGGAGTCGCTGCAGGAGTCCCTGATAACTGGTGCAGTGGAAAGGGTCCCCCTTAATATTTTCCCTGAGATTCTCCAAAAGTCTGAACATCTTTAATGCCATGAATTTCATTGTTCAGAATATCATGTTAGTGAATAAAGAACTAGAATACATATGTAAAATGAAACTTGCATTCAACACTTTCTGTTTCTTAAAACCACTTTTATTAAATACAGCAGCTGCTCTGAGGCATTATTGTGTGTTCTCACATTATACATTGATTTATAGCATGTGCAAGTACCAATTATTCTCACTGTTGTGAAGTGCCTGTGCTCTGTTCACTCAACATGCAAAAATTTCAAATTACAGTGCATTAAGATGTCAATGACAAAAGAGAACATTCTAAAAATAAAGTGATTTTTAAGCACTTTATAAAATGACTACCACCTCTTTTACCAGTGAACACATACTCTACATTCCCTCAAATGCTTCTTAGAAACCCTTATGAAATACAAAGGCATGCTTCTAATCACTTGACATTATCTCCTAATTCTGCAACATTTGTTATTGTAGAGTGAGATTTACTTTTCAGACGGATCAGCCTTGCTAAAGTCAAAGCTAAACTGATGCACGTTTTGTTAACTGTTAAGAGTTTTCTCAGGCTGGGGATTTAGCTCAGCGACATAAGCACCTGTCTCGCAAGTGGGCAGTTGTGAGTTCGATCCCCGGTACCGATAAAAAAGAAAAAAACACACACACAAAAATAGAGTTTTCTGGCGCAATAAAGAAGCAGAATATGAGAAAAAGTAAAAGTGATCATTTTATTTAAAGGATGTGGAGAGGAGCCCACAACCAGCAATGGTTTGGCTTTCTTCTCTGATCGGATAGGGGGGTGTGAGGTATGTGTGACCTTTGACTGGATGTGGCGCTTGGGGTGGGCATTGATGATTCGGGAGGAGCTGATTGGAATTTTCTTCACCTGTTCCTTAGAAAGGAAGGAGGAAGTTGTAATGGGGAAGAAGGAAGAAGTGGCCGACAGGGTTAGCATCTCCAATTTGGCCTTCCACCATGTTGAACTACGGCCATAATTGATAGAACTGTGGGGGACCAGCGGCGGCTGAAAAGATAAGAAGTATGAAATATAAATAACCTTTATTTTGAGAATGCGGGGAGAGACACCCCTGATCCCCTGGGGTGCGGCATCCCCCCCCCCCAGGGTCGGTGATCTCTCCGTGGAACATATGGAGTGGAGGCATATAAGTAGCCTAGGTTTGGGGTGGAAACTGAGGGGGCATTAGGGATGCACAGGTAGCCCATTGGTCTTCTTTTGGCGCCAGAGGTAAATTCCTAGGGGTGGGGGAGATAGGAGCTCCTTGGTCTCGGCTACAGTGTCCTGTCTAGGCCAAAACTCTTTCAATAATGTCCTGTGAATTTACTCTAGGGCAAAACTCTTTCATTAACCTTTTTGATAAACTTCCATTTTCCTTAATAGCTAAAGCAACACAACAATTGTATATTGTTTGGTAATTCTTATAGTGATACTCAATTAAAATGAACAAAATGTTCAAAAAATTCTGTTTTTGTGTGCCAAGACAATTAGGTTGACATTTCTTTGCCCTTACCAAACTCTTGAAAAATTTCTCTGAAGTGCCTACATGTGGGCCACAAATATTGCTGTGATTTTAGAGACTTCTGGAGGTTAATGGATTTATAAAATACTCCTTTATTTAGGTAGCTTCTGAAAATATTGTTTAAGGTAAATCTGATCGTTGAGAGCTCAACCTTTTGGATTACTTTACTCAGTGAACATCCTTATCAATTTATTCATTTGATATCAGGGATCTGGCATTTGGTCAAGATCCCCCGCTGCTTCCATGAAGGGTGCATCAAAAGGATGAACTAAGAAACAGAGGCAGATTTACTAATGACTGATGGTGAGGACAGGAAGTCAGTGCCTCAGGATGGGCAAAGCCAAAGACACTGAGTTAGCCAATAGTCAGTGGATATATACGCTAAAGAGATTATAGGAAAAAGACTCAGGGGCTGGGTGACTCAGAGATCAATGACTTCACAGCAGCTGTGACCTTATGCTAATGAGGATCTTTATGTTGATGAGATGGACAAGATGGCAGGTGATGGCGTGATAGAAAAGTTAAAAATCAACAGTCTGATGCTGTGTTAAAACAAGATGTCCTCACCCAGCCCACCACATAGACCGTTAGATTCAGCCTTGACTAACCCCACCAGCTGCAACTTAGAGATAGTCCGACCTGACTCAGTCTGACTGCATCCATCGAGACTTTCCTGTACTGTCTGACATGTAAATATATTCTGCTTTCAAAGATTGTCCAGCTGAGATAAACTCATCAAGGACATGCTTAGTTTCAACCATCTCCTCAACCCCAGGTCTCTCCCTATTTTCCCCCACCTTCTGATAAACAATCCTTCTGACCAACCTGCCCAGAACAAATCTGCCTGACAACATATTCCTGTAACCAACTGTGTAATAACTTAATATCAACTTTTGTACTTCTTGCTTGCAAACTGTGTTTAAACTAAACTCTAAACTAACTTGTGGCTGGTGATTTGGACTTGGTCTCACCAACCTGCTTATGTAATAAATACTTGTCTTTCAAATTCCTTGACGCTAAGGGTCTCCCATTTGGTTTGCTACCAGATTTCCTCAACAATGGAGTTCATTCTTTTCACAAGGTAAGACTCTGTTTTTATGACTACTGGGTTTTCAAGGAACCAGGATGTCTTCAGCTGATTGTACTCTTCCCCTGAGGAGTCACAGAATTACAGGGCCACTGAAGCCTCAATTGTGACAAGAGGCACACAGTCATTATGTTCCCACCCTCCTTGGCTAACCAGCTTGGCGAGGCACTAGGACTTGGACAAACCCTAATCACAATTTAATTATGAAATGACTTTCCCCCAACAATTACATAGAATGATTTGACAAATATTTGCTGAGGGCTTCTGATGGGATGGACGCAAGAGGTCTATCAAGTTCTAGTATAAAACTAGCTCCCCATTTGTCTGGGTTTCAACCCAGATAGAAGATAAACAGGAAGGAGATTGGGTGTAATGGAGAGGAAATAGCATTTAACTGAATGACCAGTCTGTGCCAATTAATGTGTTGAGTACTCTCCCTATATAATCACATTTAAACTTCACAGAAACCCTATGGGCAGATATTTTTTAAATTATTCTCATGTTTCAGATAAAGAACTGGAAATCAGAGATACAAGTAAGTTGCTCAAGACTGAAAGTTTCTAAATGGGGTGGTCAGGATTAAATCCTGATTTGCCTGAATCCAAAATCTGCTTACATAATCAGAGACAGATTAGATACATCCATATCTACAAGGTGTGTGTACATGGTGTCTTTATTTATACACAAGATGGAGAAAGTTTGCAACATGTATGAAGTGGAGAATTGCAGCAGAGAAAGAAAGCTTTAGAAAATAAAACGTTAGAGATGAAAAAGTATACCAAACAAAAAGAATTTGTGTCGTGAGTCTGAAAGTAGTCTTACCACAGTGTCAAGGACCACTGAAATGATCAAGGGAAGAATCATGAAGTTTGAAGACATTTAGGGCAATAGTCATTAGACATGACCAAACTAAAAGAGAAAGGCACTTTTAGGTAATTGATTCACCTCAAGACCATACTTTTAAGTGAAATAAATCAGGCGCACGTGTTTACTTATTGCACTGTTTATCTCATGTGTGAAACCAAAAGGGTAAATAAGGACTAAAATCGATGACAGATACTGGGAAACGGGAAGAAAATGTCCAAGAGGGAACAACGGTGGGGAAGGGAGGAGAGAAGAAAAAAAGAATAGAAGGGGAAAATGGAAACACAGCTTTTTTGTCAATAAGAAGGGGAAATATGTTGACAGGAGGGGAGAGGAGTGCGGGAATAAAAAGAATGAAGTATATTATGCACAGGTACAAATTCTTTAAAATGAATGTGATCATTATGTACACCAAAAGCGTACCAATAAAATTAATTTTAAAAAGAAAGATTAATATAAAAAGACTACAACATTCATGATCTTTGGAAGAATACTAGTACTCTAAAACATACCACAGAAGCCCAAGAGGAAAGCTCTGGGAGTGGGAATTTCTAGTCAGTTTCCAAAAATTTTGAAAGACCTCAGCTCCCGCAATGCAGAAGCTTAGCTAACTACAAAATAAATACAAAGAAAATTGACACATGCATATTATAGTCAAACTGCACCCTCTTTAAAGTGAAACGAACCTAGAATACAACAAAATGATTCTTTGAAAAGAAAGATACAGGAGCTGGGGTTATAGTGCAATAGTGTACCACCTGCCTTGCAAGGGTGAGGCCCTGGGTTTGATTCCCAGCACCAAACGTAAATAAATAAATAAATAGAAAAAGAAATACACGATGAAAATATTTTCAGAAAGAGGTGAGAGGATGTGTTGACTACTGACCTAAACTATAAGAAATGCTCAAACAAATTCTTTAAGGGGAAATATCAGAAAAAAATGGGTTAATATAAAGTAATAGGACAGAAAGGTCCAACGTATTTTTTCAAGTATATATTCATTATATTCACTTCAAGCATATATATCATATATACATTTTTATATGTATATGTGATTATATACAGGTATAGATATACCTATGCATATATATCTATATTTATGTTTATAAATCCACAAAGATGTGGAGAGAAAGAATTTCTATAGCTTGCAAGAACTGATGGGAAAATATTATAGAAAATAATGCCCATTCTTGTGGGCAAGAAAAATTACAGAATGCCCCTGAAAGGGTAAGGAGTCATTATAACCCAGTTTAGGTGTTGGAGGGGTTTCATTGCTCTGGAATCTTGAGTTGTGGATATGACTGGTCAAACCCTTATTTCCATGCACTGAAATGTACTTCCTGAGCAGTTATGTGGCGTCCTTTATCTCAGCCATGACATCAGCTGTGACATAGACAGAAGCTGGGTTGTAGTCCCTGTTTTCTCTTCCCCTGTATTTAGTAGCAGAAATTTTGCTGAAGGTGGGAGTCTGTGTATCTCATTCCAAATAACCAAAATATTGTTGTGGAGTGTTCCTATTCTAGAAAGTTCCTTGGCTGGATATGCTGGCACACACCTGTAATCCTAGTACTTGGGAGGCTGAGGCATCTGGATTGCCATGAGTTTGAGTCCAGCCTGGGCTACACAATGAGTTGAAGGCCAGCCTGGAATACACAGTGAAATCCTGTCTCAAAAAAAAAAAAAAAAAAAAAAGGAAAGAAAGAGAGTTCACTGTCCCTCATTGAGGTGTTCTCACTGGCCACTTCACCCATGCACCAGTCATCCTCTATCACCAAGCTTTTCTCTTTGTCTCCCCATTTGAGACCTTTTTCTCTTCTCTATTGTTCATGTTTAAGGGATTTCTTATGCTCTTTGCAGAGCAACATAATCACCCCTAGAATGCTTTGGCTCCTCTGAACACTCATTTTCTTCCCAGAGTGGCTTCCTTCTGTAATTCTAGGAGCTTCACTTACATTACAGTCTATGTAAATGATGCTTCCTGTAGCTGTGCCTTGCACAGGCTGAGCAGCAGCATGTGGAGGCTCTACAATACCTCTGCTTTATGAAGGCATTTTCTTCATCAAAGGGTGTTCTTTGCTATTTACTATGTTAAAAATTTCTCATCTGTATTACATAAAAGATATGCAAAAGTATTTTAGGAGATTGAATAAATGGAAAAGTTATGCTATATTCTTGAGTGGGAAGTCTAATATTGCAAAAATGTCTATTTGTTCCAAAATTTTCTCAGGGGGCAATCTGTCCCTTAATCCGTCTAGCAAGAGGTATGGTAAAAGGATGAAATAAGAAACAGAGACAAATTTAGTAACTCATGACAGGGGCCTGGGCGGGCAATGCCTCAGGATAGAGGCATAGACACACTGAGCTCGCCACTATTTATTGGAGGTGTATAATAATTGAAAGTATTATCGGATGACTCAGAGGGCACAGTGACCTTATGCTGAGAAAGTCTTATGGGATAAGGATCACTTTGCCGACTCAGAGGGCAGCAGTGCCCTTATGCTGATGAGGATGTAAATATTGATGAGGTCCATGGAGAGGGGTAGCAGGTAAATGAGGAGTTTGTCCTTCCCCCAAGGTGAAACCCTATTTTTAATACTATTGGGTTTTCAAGGAACCAGGATGTCTTCAGCTGATGCAGTCTTGCCCCGATTGTCAAGGAATAATGGGAACATTGTGGCTTCAACTGTGACCAGAGGCAGATGGGAGGAATTATGTTTCCACACACCATTTCCAGCCCACGTGGCAAGGGACTAGGATTTGGACAGGCCCTAAGCACAATTTTAAGTATGAAATGATTTTTTCCCACAACACTTTTATAGAATGATCCTTGACATTTTCTTGGGTGTCAAAAATTTTAATCAAGTTATCAAGTTATTTTTCTATTTCTCTGTTAGGGGACAATTTTAAGACATGAAAACTAAATAAAAGAGAACAACAAATTTAAATCTTTTGGAAAAAATAATGAGGATAAATGTTAGAACAAACCGAAGCATGAACACCTCTATAATGGATATAATTCTATTTTTTTTTTTTTTTAAATCAGTACCAGGGATCGAACTCATGACCATGTGTTTGCAAGGCAGGTGCTTATGCTCCTGAGCTAAATCCCCAGTCCCTTGTAATGGACATAATTCTTTAACCAATTTCTTATCATCCATCTATCATCTATCTATTTCTATCTTCAATCTCACCTTTGTGGGTACTGGAAGCAGTTCCTTTCGGTGACATCTCCCCCTCCCTTTACGTGAAGGGCATCATTCCCACTGTTGCTCGTGGATGTGTGGTGCTGTCAGTCACCCCATTCTCTGGCCTAACGGTGGGCATGCAACCTAGACACAGCCCATCCAAGTAAACCATCCCAAACCATAATCATCCACCCAGGGATAAGCAAATAACAAAAGAATTCCTTGAATACTTTCAAGATAAGGCTGAGAAATTTACTTTCTTCTAGAAAGGATGGCATGATATAAATGCAAGCCTGCTGGCAGATAGGTTTCCTGTTACTGTGAAAATCCCATCTGTTACAAAGAGTGAGGCTAAGCAGAGGTAAGCATACGCAGAGGGGAAAGTGAATGAGAGAAAAGACTAGAGGTGTTGAGGCCTACTGTGTTGAACTACTGAAGACCTAGAACCTGCTGGTTTCCACAAGTCTTCTCTCAATTCTGTAATTTTCTCTAATATATTTCTAGTAAAGAGAGAACCTCTTCTCCTTTCTTCTCCACCCTCTCCTGGTCACCCAAGGAGGAAAGAAATGTCAGCCTGAGTTTCAGAATCCCAGATAGGTTCTAGGGTTATGATTTACTATCATATGTTCTCATTCCTAGTTAGAGACTGTGGTTATAGGAATGGTGGTGCCCAGAGTATTACATTTTGGTTGTTGTTTTTAGTACCAGGACCTCATGCTTGCCAGGCAGGCGCTGTGCTGCTGAGCTATATCCCCGGTCCTAGTTTTTGTGATGGTGGTAACAACAGTAGTTCTGTGCTCCTGGGTGTGCCAGGAAGTATTTTGATGATAGCTTTTTTGAGCGTCAGTGTCTTTGGGTTGAGGTGGGACTCAGTGATTCAGAGAAGAAAATAGTGTAGAAATCTTAATGGATACAAGAATAGATTCTTAAAGATAAATTGCATGAGTTACTTTGTGCAAAATCTGAGGAGTCTTACCAACAGTAGAATGCTCCAAAGTTCTCCTTTAATAGGAATAATGAGATTCCTCCTTATTTGGGGGAAAATCTGGACATACTCCATCTTGGATATTTGATTCCAATCATGTATCTTTCTGCATTATCCAAGGATAATAAAGCCTCCCAATCCCATTGACACATCTCATGATTCTCATAGAGTTCCCACTGGCATAATTTTGTGCCATTTCCAATCAGTCACCCGCCTCCCCCCGTGTCCCCAGTTAGAGACTTTGTGCAAATCTCTAAGGAATCTTTCTTCAGCCATTCATTTTTGAGCCACCCATTTAGTCAAATATATATTTAATGAACACTTACTATGTGGCAATCACAGTGCTAGCTGTACCTCAGGAGTTTAGCTGGTAGGAAGACAGACTTGTAAACCAGTACTTACTAAATCCTTTGTTTGGTTTATCAGTCTTTCTTTAGTATCTCAGTGTTTCCTTCCCCTTTTTTCTTACTTTATGTGTCTAATCTCCTTCTAGAGGTATGCCAGGGAACACTTACTTCAAACTTTTAACCTAAATAAAATACAGCAATTTATACTGTCCTTATTTTCCTAATTACAAAGTGGGGAAAGTTCTGTGGCTTCTACTACAACATGCGGTACTCTCTTCTGAAGATACAGCACACACTGTATCAAAGCCCCTGTCCGTTATTCCTAATAACCAGGCTTCCCATATCCCGTGTCCAGCGGGACAACCACAGAAGTATGGATGCACTTGAAGATAAGATACAGAGGCAGCTTTACTATTGGTTATTAAAATACAACTCCACACAGCAAACTTGATTTCATAATGTAAAATAGAGTTTAATAGTTTGTTTATATTCATATGTATAGTACCTAGAATGTAGATAAAAAGTGACTGAACTTTACTTTTAATATTTTATTTATGTTGCCATATCTTCATTTATTAACATTAAAATACTACTCATAATTGTTCTGTAAGCCAATGGCTTATAAACTTTAATTTCTAATTTCATATTGAGGTTAATTGTATTTTGTGTTGTTATGTGGGCTAAGGATTGATGCAAATTTGTGGCTGAATATAAAAATACAGTATAGCTAGAAAGCTAACAATGTAGCTCATCAGTAGAGCACTTGCCTGGCATATACAAGATGTTGGGCTTGATTACCATTGTCCCAATGCATACATATAAATGTGTACAAAATTAGTAACTACTATTATAAAAGTAGGATATGTTTGACAAGTAGTAATAGTTGCAAAAAAGAAATTATCCTGTGATTTCTGTTCTCACTTAAATTTTACTCCTCAGAAGTCACTGCCATTGCATATATATCTTCCAGATGTTCAGACATGTATAAATTTTCTCTACAAATGAGCATATGCTGGACACACACAATCTTATGACTAGCTTTCCTCACTTAGCCTGTCCACACTCAGCAGATATTTCATAGTATGCATGTATTATGAGCTATGTAACGTTTCTCTATGGAGACATAACTAGAGTGCTTTGGGGGAATTACTGGTTTATCAGTAAAAGATTTATTTGAAATTTTAATAAACACTATGCAGATGCCATCAGAACACCTTGTGCCAACCTGTGCTCTTACCCGTAGCATGTGCCTGACAGGATACAACATTAATCTTTGGTGATCTTGTAGCAAAATATGGTGTGGCATTCTTACTTTACTATGCACGCTCTAATCATAAATGAGATCTAACACCTTCTCATATACTTTTTAACCATTTGTATTTCTTTTTCTCCAGACTAGATTTTTGTGGCTGGATTTTTGTTTTTATATTGTAGATGATATCTAAGAGACCGTGTAGATGTTTTTGAATTTCAGGGTAGACATGTGAAAATTTTAAAGTATACAATTGAATTTAGAATTAAATTGTCACAAGGTCATATATAGTGGATGTGTGTCCTCAGGAGCCTCCCCTTTCCCACAATGCAAAGCGACAATCTGCTTGCATCTGCACTGTCAGTCTTAATACCCAGAGCTACAGTCTCAGAGATCTATATCCTCTTAAAATTCACATTCTCTTTACAAAACTGCACAACAGTATGGTTTATTGTGGCTTTCAAGCTCTAAAATACACAAACCATAGAGGATGGACTGCCTCCATGCCAACAACACAGAAAGCAGCTTACGAGGGTTATATAAGAAAGAAGTAAGGGAAAAACGATTATGCCATGTGGAAAACTAAAAAGCTGGGATTGGCCCAGATCTCAGGTGCAGCTGTGAGGAAAACAAAAGGCAGTAGTCAAATGCATGGAGAAAATCATAGTAGTGGGGAGGATTTCAAATCCAGAACGTCACATTAAGCAAAGGCCTTATTTAACCTTTATTTAAGTCCAAGATAAATATACCTCCAACATGAAACATGACAAACCAACTGTTTTAGCTTGTGTTTGTGTTGATGGTGGATTGGGCAACAAGTTAAGGAGCTTGACTCACACTAGTTCAGACCTCACATGCAAAAAACAAAACAAAAACTCACCAGTTTATGAAAGATATAACAATTTTGAAGGATCAATGAGTGCAGAGCTGATTCGAGAGTTTTATCCTCCATCTCTTACCTGCTTTTCTCAGATAATGAGGCTCCTTCTCAGGAGGGCTCTCCATACTTGGTAGATGAGGTGTCCCCAAACAGTATTAAGGTTTCAGTATTGAGTGATTAACAGATACCAGGCGACTTTTGTAAGTGCTGAGAATACACATGCACGGGTAAGAGGCTGTCTGTATTTTTTCATTTAATACAAAATTACTATTAAGTCCATTTTAAGATACAGTAATTATCTATTACTACTACTTACTGTTTCTGTCTTTCCTTGGCCTGTTTTCATTTTTTTTCCCTACACCCAACTTTGTAGTAAATTCCAGAGTCCACACTTTTTTTTTTTACCTTTTCCTTTTTCATTTGCATTCATCCAAGAATGTGATATTTATATTTTTATTAAGAGTTGCTCGTTGGTTATTCAATATACATTTTTGGAGCGTAATTTTCATTAGGAAAATATATGATGGTTTAAGATAAGAGAGTTCAAATTCTAAGAGATGTACTGAATTACCAGAGGGAAACAATGCTAGCTTACCTAGAAAACTCACCTGGTTTATTCTGCAGGTTTCTCCTGTTTTGTTGAACATTTACTGAAAATCTATTAGATGATGGTAAGCATTGTGTGAGGTGCTTGAGATACATAAATACAACATAAGCATATATCCATGTACAGAGAAATGTTTTTCTCATTGAAACCTAAACATTTTCTTCTGACATTTCAGAATTTTTTTCCAGTAACCATAATATATATATATATTTCATATCCTTAGATTCTTTCCATTTCCTCAAATATTAACATTCTGTTATCATTTTCTCTTTGAGAGTCCCAGACATCATGCTCCATTATCTTTAAAATATAATACATGTATTATCTAAAAATCAGGATATTCTTTTAACCACCATAAAATGATCAAAACCAGGAAATTAATGTCAATGCAAAAAGGACTGCTTACACTGATCCTATTCAAACTCTGCCAACTGTCCAAATAATGTTTGTTTTAGCAAAGCAAAATTCTGACTCAGATTTTATATTCAATTTTTATTTAGCTTGGAACAATTCTACAGTCTTCGCTTGTCTTTTGTGACGTTCGTATTTTTTCAGAGCACAGGCTATAAATTTTGTAGAATGTTCCTTAATTTGAGTTTGTCAGATGTTTCTTCCCGATTAGATTCAGGATGTGGCTTTTGGCAGGCATATCACAGAAATGTCATCTTTTCTCAGTGCATCACTTCAGGAGGCACATGACGCCGACTTATACCACGTCCTATTTTTAAGATTCTTCACATCTAGGATAGGTGACAGGCTCACAGAGCAATTACTCTAATGTTTTCTGATTAGCATGAAAGGGAGGCAGGCATATCACATGTCCACTGTCTTTTAATCCTTTCTCATATTCTCTTGATTCACCTTTTTGCTCTGGTTTTTGCTGCCGCAGCCAGTTGTGTTCTGACATCTTGCCTCCAGTGGAAAATCTCTCGCATCGTGTAGTAAGCTTTCTTTGCCATCACACTTGGAATGTCTGCAGAAGCCCAGGCAGTTATTTTAGCACATGCACAGACTGGGATGAGTGAGGGAGTTGACACTTACTATGCAACCTTTTACCACCAAAGTTAGAACAAGTGAATCGATTGTGTCTTCTGTGTCAGACAATTCTGAAGCACAACTTAGCTCCTCAAAGGCTCCCAACAGGACCAAGTTCTACTTGCCCAAAGAGGTGACCAGCCAAAAACACACCCTTTGAATTGGTTTTCTTTCCTTCTACTTAGCATTTTCTCCCAATCCTCACTTTTGTCCCTGCAGTCAGCTTCCAAAATAAAGCAACTGCATGCAACCTCTTATCTCAGACTTTGCCTTCTGGGGAAATGTAAGACATTTGCTATCAAGAGTA
Organism: Cavia porcellus; assembly: GCF_034190915.1. Classification (NCBI taxonomy): domain Eukaryota; kingdom Metazoa; phylum Chordata; class Mammalia; order Rodentia; family Caviidae; genus Cavia; species Cavia porcellus. Next base: position 68,760,336 of record NW_026947491.1, read on the forward strand.
GACTAGAAAGCAGACCCCAGGATGGGTTCTAGAACCAAAGCTTTCGTGAGTCAGACATTCCCCTGCTGGTGAAAAATGTACATGGTGATAACTCCTCAAAAGAAGTGGCATCATTAAGACTTTCACTGATAAATGACTGGGATGAAGTATATGTGGAACGTCAAGGACTGGCTTATGAACTAAGGATTGTCCTGGAACAACTGAAGGCAATGATAATTATAAGATCTGTGGGTTGGTTTGTTTTTGTTAAGCTAACTTTGTGTATGTGTGTATGTGTGGGTGTGTGTGTGTGTATGTGTGTGTAGGAACTCAGGATCTCACGCTTGCCAGGCAGGTGCTTTACCATTGAGCTATATCCCCAGCCCTGGTTTGTTTTTGTTAATGGCACATACAGATTTAAAAAGAAAGAAACAAAAAACACAGACACAGGTAATCAACTTTCAGTCCAAGGTAGGCTGTGAAAACAGAAAGCCTCTGAAGCTTTATTCAGGCAGATGTATGTCTTCTGTATCCACAGAGCGAACTGAGCTGGTAATCAGTGCCACAATTGAGCTGTAAAGTTGCAGAGCTACCAAGGAGCTGAAAACATTGCTTTTCTATGGAAAGTCAAGTCCTGGTAAGGAAAGAATGAAATTCTAAGACCTGAAAATGGTAGCATTTAGGTGGAGAAACCTGAGAGAAGTTTATACTCCTACATTCACCTGAACTCTGTTGGCACAAGTATCTCCTTCAGCTTTGTCTCCCTTGCCTGGAGACCCTTCAGATCTCTAAAATGAGGCAAATGCATATACATAAAGAAAGAATAGCAAGATAGGCTAATATTTCCCTGAGAGAACAGAGAATACAGACCTAGGAATGGATCTTGAAAGTGTTAGGCCAGGAGAAAAAGAAGAGTTAAGTCAGAAAGAGCAGAATATAGAGGTGGACAGTCAGAGTGGACATTGGAAAATGCTTGGAATTTCATGATATGGCAAGAACACAAGAAGCTTATTCTAATATTCTGATGAGAAGGTTCTCTGACGCTTGAATGGGATGAAGCTTAGAAATACCTTAACTAAGGTAGGAGTTGACCAAGAGAGGTTAGAATGTCAGAGAAAATTTATATGAAGCCTGAGAATCCACCATCTGGTACTCCTTGTAAGGACCCAGAAGACACACTTATTTCTAAGACAAAAATACACTGATGGGCATGCCACTGGCATCTCTGGGAAGCTCAGTATTGGCTATCCACTGTGGTTGACTGTAAGGGGCACTGTCATGGAACTGGATTTTAACAAAAACGGAATTGACAAGGATCTAAAATATGTAATGGAGGGCAGATGCTATCTCTTGGCTGACAGAAGGAAAGTGTATATAATTACAATAATGGACTGCAAGGCTGGAGTAACAATCAGAATGTCCTCACCCACAGGACTTCCTGACAGTGACTAAGAGGCCATTATGGTCCTTGGGGCAAGTTAAGTGAGCACTGACTAGGGTATTCATTTGCACTATGTTGATAACTAGAAAAAATGGACATGTGATAAACCGAAGTCTGATGCCAACTGTCTCAAGGGAAGATTGCAACCCCTAACCCAGTTTACAGGCCTATGAAAGTTGTTAGACCCAGAGCTCATCACCTGAAGGAGAAACTTCATAGAGATACTACAATACCAGCATAAGTGTACATACCATATGTTTTCCCCTAATACCTTTCCCGAAGACATACAACTACTTATAGAGAAATTGTGCATTGGGTAAAGGAGAACATTCAGACATTTCAAGGTTTGTTAGATACAGGGTATGGGCTGACTGTAGACCAAAAAGCCAGTGATACGGAGATGAGATGGCCCAGGCTTGTCTCCCTGTGGCTTAAAGGAGTCATAATCCCACCTTAAGATTATATCTCTGGTTGCCATGACAGCAATTAAAGCATATTTATAGTAAGAATTAAACCCTCACCCTGGCTTCCTGAATTGTGCAGCAAGAATTATTGTCATAGGAAGGACCAATGAAAACCCCTAAAACTGTACACCCTGATTGAGTAGCTAATATAGTAAATTAAAAGGAAGACAACATCCTGGGAGAAAATACAGAAACAAACATTATCACCAAATATTTACAGATGTAGATGTGTTGGGATCCATCAGATCCTTGTTCAAGTGACTTATTTAACTTGTTGGGCCACACAAAACCCATATCCATCATAGCAATGATGAACTGTTGTAAATCTAACCTATGAATAGCTCCAATCTCAGCTGCTGTGCCACATGCAGCATATTTCCTATAAAACCACAACATAGGCTTTGCTACATTGTATGTGATTATTGCTCTCGTGAATAGGTCCATCTCAATTCCCATTAGTAAAAAGGAACCAAAGTTATCTTTTATGTGGGAGAGACAGCCATACATATGTATTCTCTTGCTATAGGACTATGTTAACTTTCTTGTTCTCTGTCACAATATAAATAGTTCACATGACATTGGTCAAATTGACATTCTGTAGAATATCAAATGACACTGGTTAGTTACATGATGCCAGTTGGACTTCTCAGTGCATTTACTTCTAATGATGACCATAAATGGGCAAAAGCAACAGCCATTACTCAATAAGGGTAAAGATACCAAGTGTTTAGTCCTTCTAGGATGAAGAATTGGGAAACCCACCAGGCAAACGACTAGATCACAGAGTGGTAGAAGAGAAAATAAGTATCATTCATGGCCTTGAGCCCAATTATAGCATCACAGAATACACTTGTTCCTCTAATGCCCCTGTATTGACTTTTTTATAGGCATCTCTGTCAGAGCTGGAAGGCTTTGTGATAGACTATATATAACGAAGGTAATAGCAGAGCTCAGTAATATACATGGTGGAATAAATCAGACATTTCATGCATGCTTCTTTGTAACCTGAGCTATCAGTTGAGCTAAGATGACAGCTGATAACTGTACTAGGTATTTCTTGTTTTCTACCCTGGGGCTTCTCTATGTACAAACACTGAAGTACAAGGGATTGAATGTTCCCTAGGGCAACTATATAGTAACAGGGATGAGATTACTTCTTGTCTCAACAAGCAATTTTGAGTTCAAGTCCCTCAGAAGCTCTGCAGCAGTACTGAGTCCCCATTGCTACAAAGATAGCCAATTTAGCTAAGTACCGCCATATTGGTTTTCTTCTTACTATGATTTACTCCTGGCCTCCTATTCCCAAATCTTATTTCCTGGGTCTGCATCTCAAAATAAATGGATGTGAGGAAGATTTCATCTCATTTTCTTCCTTTTAGGGCACCCAAGTAAGGAGAATATAGTAAGAGAAAGCCCCAAGTATGGTTCTGTAAGATGTTCCAGAGGAAATAATGCTTGACTTACATCTTAGTTTTACCTAAGACATTGTCCAGCTGGATAAACATGAAGAACCTTCCAGGCAGAGGTAACAGTTTCAACAAAGGCAAAGATGTAGTAAAAGTCTTGGTAGATTCACAGAATTCTAAGTGTCCTACAATAGAAGGAACAATAGTCATGCAGTTGATATTGAGTTGATGGTAGAGAAGTGAACAGAAGCCAAATGCAGAAGATTTGGTATGACATGTCAGTTGGAATCTCCCTTAGTAATCAATAGTTGTTATAGTTTCGATCCAGGGTGTGTCTCAAAAATCTCATGTATTTGGATGATGATTGGATCAGGGAGATATTACACTGAATGTGCTAAATACATGGTTAGGAGGTGGGGCCTGGTGGGAGACAGGTCCCTGGGGCATGACCTGGAAGGGAACACCTTCCTGCTTGACTCCTTCCTTCTCTGCTTCCCGGGAGCCCTGATGTGAGATGCTTTCCTCTGCTCAGGTCCTTCCATCATGTGGTTTCCTGTGGTGGATTTGGCTGACCATACAAGGACTGAGATCTCTGGAACTGTAAGGCAAAACAAACCTCTCTTCTTTTAAACTGTGGGTATCGAATATTTTCTCTGGGCAATGAGGAAGTGACTAAGAGGAAGATGATTTTTAAAAATCTTTTTGGTTTTTTGAGACAGGTCTCCATGTATAGTTCAGGCTATCCTTGAACTCACCACATATCATGCTGGCCTCAAATTTATAACAATCCTCCTGCCTGAGCTTCCCAAGGCCTGGGATTATAGGCATGTACCTGGAAGAAATGATTATTTTAATTCTCATACTAAATCTTCTCCCTAACCTGAAGCAACTTGAAAACCATTTCACATTCCAGCACTGAGACATGAGTTACTGCTACCTATGAATATTTAAAAATGAATCTGTTCTTGGCTGATTGAAATTTCTAGATAAAAAGTGTGGTAAGTTAAACAGACATTGTTGACTAATCAAATCCATTTATTCTCCTTCTTTCCATTCTTACTTGGAAGATCTCCAATTTTATTTGTGTTTACTGATCATATAGGCCAGTGTTGAGAGGAAAGGGTCTCTGTCCTTACATGATGATGTAAACAAGAGAGTGGTAATCTTTTCCTATAAATATTTTAGTCTTTGTAGGCATTTTGTGTTCTAACTATTCAGGTCAGACTTTTTATTTTTTTGTCTTTTTTTTTTTTTTTTATCGGTACCAGGGATTGAATTCACGACTGCCTGCTTGCAAGGCAGGCACTTATGCCCCTGAGCTAAATCCCTAGCCCCTCAGGTCAAACTTTTTAAGTATGAAAGCATCTTTCAAGAAACCTAATTTTTTTCTAAGGACACTGAACTTTGAATTTCATACAATTTTCCTACATCACAAAATATTACATTGTATCCTGTGATTATCTTCAGTAATCACAGAGGATTAATTCTAGGAGTTCTTTGAATATCAAAATCCGTGGATGCTTGAGTGCCTTATACATACGAAATGACATGGTACAATAATACTCTGGTTTACAAATACTTCTGTTTGCAAACAATTTGGTTCTCAAACAAGAGCCTTGAACAAAATTTTGCTTCCAGACTGTGTATCAGGTGGCAAATGCAACTACAGCCATCTTCCCCACACAAACACAAAGGTGGTCATCTTCCCCTAAATTGTAAAAGAAATAACCAAAGTACTTCTGTCTTTACATATAACCAGCACTTATCCTCCTGTATACTTGGAATCATTTGTCATACTGTACTGTTTATGGAATAATGAAAAGAAAATGTCTATATATGTTAAAACAGATAAAGTTTTTCTACTTCAAATACGTTTGATCTGAGGTTAGTATAGATGGGAGACCCTTAGATAGAGAGGGTTTACACTATGTCTTTGATTTTCCTCAACCATTTAAGAATGTAAAAGCCATAGCTTATAGCACCTGCGAAACAGACAGGGGTCAGATTGAGTCCATAAACCATGGTTTGCTGGTTTCATATATATCATTTGGGTGATCTCATTTCTTTCGTCAAACACTGACTAGCAAGCACATGTATTTAAATTCTGATCGATGATACCTGCAAGTGTTTCTTAATTCAGGAAAAGAGGCACAGGCGAAGAAACGGTCCCCGTATTGCCTGTTACTGCTGCTGTGTGAGGTCTGCAGCGGCTGTGGCTGCATTGCAAACACAGCTTCCCATTTTTATCTGAGACAGCAAAACAGAGGGAGGATTATTAGAATCTTCGCGACATTATTGAGCCAGTTAACTGAAAAATACTTGATACTACTCAATCTACTTGACAGAACTGAAGTGCTCTTGTTCTATACTTCTCTAGCCTTCTTGCCTAGCCTTCTTGTCTAGACTTCTTGTTCTAACACAAAACAGAGATCCTTGTTACGTCAACCACTTTTAATCAAATTTTCTATTGCTTAAGGCCACAAAATATTCTAAATAGTGTAATGCACCCAGGAGAATACATGTGTACTATACATATTATTGCAATGAAGAGGAAAATTGTCAACTTTTTAGAGTTAAATTTCCTACAACTAGCTGCTCATGTGAGCAAATTTGTCTTTCTTTCTTCCACCCATCCCAGGTACATAGTTCCCTTATCTAACCGACCGTATCCTGAACCCCCTATGTTATCTCAAGCACTTGCTTCCCGCAACTCCAAGCTTGCTCCTGCCCTAAACCTGTGTGTTTCTCATAACCCCAAGCTTGCAGGAAGTTTGAACTTGTCTTAGTATGCAACATATATGATGTAGTTTTCTTTTAGGCCAATCAGTAATAATGAGCTGAGATGTAATCAATGGATAAATAACTCCAAGTACAGAAGTACTTCTGTACTTCTCACTTGCAAACCCTATATAAGCCTTAGAGTACCAGAGATCTGGGTCTGACAATGTTTAAGGACCTGTCAGGCCCTTTGATGTTAAATAGATCTGCCTCCAAATCCTGGGTGATGTTTCAGTGTTTCTGTTTGCCCTGCAATATAAGTCATAAATACTGTCTTGAAAAGAAATCCAAGGAGGTCTACAACAATGGTGACAAACCTATGGCATGCATGCCACAGTGAGCTGTTTGTATCATTGAGCGCTCTAAAATTTTTCTCTCACTGATCTAAATTAAAGTGATAAAGCAAGGTGTGAAACACTTTGACCACATAAAATGTTATGTTTAAGGTTTTATATATATATATACATATATATATGTATATATATGTATATATATATATATAGAGAGAGAGAGAGAGAGAGAGAGACATTTCACATTGAAAAACACATTGCTAAGCAATTGCATCACTGTATGTGAACATCGTAGTTTATGAACACAAACCTATTATACATCTAGGCTATATGGTATAGCTTATTGCTCCTAGGAGCATGATGAACAAAGATAACATATGATTAAATAGTGCACAGGAGAAATTTATGCAATTAAGAAATTCAATAAACATGAGATGTGAGAATGCTGCCGGTAACGTGGCATATGGCTTCATGGTGAACATTTTACAAGCGTTAGGACTAAACTATAAAATAACAATGAAAAGAATAGTATGGTTACTTCATAAACCACTAACATAGTAATTTGTAATTACTATTGAATATTAAATACTATACATAACTGTACTGTATGTACTAGACTTTTATACGCTCGGCATTGTGAGAGTAGGTTTGTTTACTTCAGCATTACCACAAACACAAGTAATGCACTGCCTCTGGCGCTGCGGTAGTTATGATGTCACCAAATGATAGGAATATTTCAAGTCCATTATACTCTTTTGGGATCACCTGTTACGCAAGTGGTCCATCAGTGACCATAACATTGTTATGTGACATATGGCTACATAAACCCTGAGGTATTGGAAAGACCAGAAGTAACCATGATTAACTTTAGGAAATACTGGAATGAATGAAAAAGAAAAAGAGGCTTGGATTTAATTATGTTTTACCTTATTATTTAAAAATTGGAACATGTGCAATGATTACTTCTAGAATTTAAAAAGTAACTTAAAAAAAGACAAACTGATCTTTATACATGAGCAGGCATTTTGAATAGGATTTTATGAGAATCTCAGGATGTGGCAACTCATTGCCAATACCTAAAAAGGAATAAAGCCCTTAATTTAGACAGATGATTTCACTTTTATTTTATTCCTTTTGAGGATACATTAGAAAGATATAACGCACCACCAAAGAGTAGGAAAATAGCAAACACAGTAGCTCTCCTTATTTCTCTGAGAGAATTTTGATTAGATTGTCTTCAAGAGTTAACACTGTGTCTTGTCTCATTTACCACATGCATTAATGATTTAGAAGTGGGAAAAAAGGTTTTGCTAATGGATGTTTTTCCTTAGCTTTTACTGGTAACACTTAAAGCTGCCTAGGAATGATTTAGGTAAGAAAGGTATAAAGAATATTAAGAGGATTGACAAAAGAATAAAATACCTATGGAATGAGGAACTTAAGATAAAAATCAGGAAAAATTTCTGATAGTAAAAACCGTCACAGACAGAACAGACCAGATATTGATTATAGAGATTGGGGGCTTTTCATTATGACAGTTTAAAAGGAAAATATTATCTTATTAGTAAAATCACACAAGTGAAAGAGATTTGGAGAATAACTATTCCTAGTCCTTATTTCATAGATGGTAAAACTGAGGCTAAGAAGTTAGGGAAATGAAAAAAAGTATACTGTTAATTCACTGTAGCTTCAAAACTAGTATTCATTTTTTAAAAATAAGTCTTTCTTCTACACTGCATTTGCTGAGATTTATTTTGTTTGACGACATGATAAACTAGATGACTTCCCAAAGTCTTTTATAGATTAAGAACATTAGTCAAAGACTAAAGCTGTAACATATCACAATCATGTTTGTTGGACATAAATCAATCAGAATAAATCCTGGCTTAAATGGTTTACTTTTAATTAATCTCAGAATAAAATTAGGAAAAATTATACAATCCATTACCATTGCATCATAGAAAGTCATATCTGCTCAAAAACAAAAAGTGTAGAAAATGTCCCAACTCAGCAACCATTAAATGAAGATGTATCCCTTACAGATAACAAAAAGAAAAAAGATTTGCGGATGCACAAAGACTTAACTGTCTGAAGCAGAACAGAGAAAAATTAAGGGGCTTACTTTCTAACTTTGTCCTTTCATCCACCAACCCATCCCAAGCTACACTGTTATTTCTAAATTCTGATATTTTTATTAATATTCCTAAATTGTGGAAAATCGAGTATCTCTTTTTTTATTTATATTCTCACTATACATTAAAAGAAATGTCTGTAAGACAGTGTGGTATAATAAGGAAAGGAAAAATATGATGAAACTAAAGGCTCTGGAGATACTAAGATTGGGAACTAATGATGTCTGAGGATATTTCCTTACAGAGCTGAGATATACTTCTTACCTGGATAGAATGGGCAGAAACTCAGGCATAGGTTTTCTAATGCAGTTTGTATCATGATTTTCTTGACCAAGCTTCTCTCTCTCTCATATCATTTCTCCGAGGCACCAAAAAGTAAACAGGTGATTAAATATTCTGTCTTCAAGAGAAACTGAGAATGTGAATTTAAAACAAAGACAAAAACCCTCCAAGCACCTATCCCATATCACAGAGCTCTCCATTCCTGAACAACCAGGAAGGACATGGCCTGGCAACTAAGCAAACATATTATAGCCAGAGAACTTCTGCAATTTTTCTGAGAACTAAGAGGACAAAATTGAATTTAAACCCAAGTAGTCTGGCTCACTTGTGAAATATGGATAGAAAAATGTTTTGATTTACTAAATTATCCCCTAAATAAGATGTCCAACTCTCAGGTAAATAAAGTAGTAAAAGGAAGCCTCTTGTTCCTAATAACCTTTGAGACATAAACCAATCAGGATGTTTCCCAGCTCAGAAAGTTTATTTCAGATTAATTTAATTTAATTTCCCTTTAAAACTCTGCAGTAAGCCAGGTGTGGTGGCACAGGCCTAAAATCCCAGCACTTGAAAGGCTGAGGCAGAGGGATTGCTCTGAGTTTGAGGCTAGCCTGACAACATAACAAGACTGTCTCCAAAAATCAAATAAATAGATAAAACTATGCATTAATGATGAATATTATAATGGTAGCCATCTTTGTTACTTTTCTTGTTGCTGAGACAAAATTTCTGACATCCATAAGTTAAAGGAGGAGAGCTTTATTTAAACTCATAATTTGTAGAGGGTTCAGTCTATAGTCAGCTGACTGCAGGGCAGTGGGGCAGGGCAGAGGAGAAACAGTCCATGGCAAGGCAGGCAGGAGGCAGGGAAGCAGCAAGCCTTGCTTTTCCTTTTTAGTCCATCCAGGCTGGAAACCTATTGGCTGGTGCTACCTACATAGAGAGTGGGGCTCCTATGTTCAGTAAATCCATTCAGCAACACCCAAGGTGGCTCTTCACACCCAGATTTATGTTAAACCAATCAGTGGACTAATCTTGTTATCACACCTCTAATCCAGTATTACACACCAGTGATCAACCCATTTCCTGAGAACCCCACTTATAAGCTTGTGAAGCTTTTGGGGGACATTCAGATATAAGCCATAATGTGTATGCCTATAATCTCCCCACTCAGGAGGCTAAAACAGGAGGATCACTGCAAGTTTGAGGCCATCATGGGGTATGTAGTGAACTCAAGGCCAGCCTGAACTACACAGCAAGACCCAGCCTCAAACAAACAACAACAAACAAAAATATAAGCCATAATGGTTCTCAACTATAAAATAGTTTTCTGGGATTAAATTAATATATTTGATACGAGGCCACAGATGTAATCTTGATTTTTTCCATCTTTGCAGTGCTGGGTTCAAACCTAGGGCCTTGTGTTTAAGGAAAGTGCTCTTTCACTGACCTACTTCCCTGGCCCCAGAGGAATAATGTTAAAGCAACAAAAGTATTTCTTTTAATCTAGTCATGATAATCAACTAGCATAAACCAGCTGGGGGCCTTAAACTATAGTCCACATATATATGGTTGAGGATTGTTGGTATATCATTAGTTGTTTGCAAAGCTAGTGTGAAAATGTCATGTTAATTCATTGTAAGGTGTTAACTCATCTGTAATAGGGAGAAAATAGTAACGCCTGTTAGGCTTCATATGAACTGTAAATGAATAATCATGATAGTTAATCCTGGAGTATAAAATTAATTGGATTAAGAAACACTTAGGTTGGCCCTGAATCAAGGCTGGCATCTTCCTAACGCTGTTGGTTTCAAACAGGAGCCTAAGAGATGTCTTTCTATGATCTGTTGGCCATTTCAGAACTTGGGCAGTGAAATGGTCAATACATTAGAAAGAAACAGCTTGAAGCAACCCCTGCTCCCCTGGTGAATGGCTGTGAGCATGGCAGGCTGCAGCGGCCCAGCACTGGAGCCACCAGCGTTTACAGTGACCCGAGCCATGCTGGGACCTGGAGCACCGGGAAACCAAGAAACCTCTCTTTTCCTGCCTGTTTTGTTTTGTTGAACTTCAACATACATGAATATATATATGGTCAGCTATTTTGAAGAGGACAAGAGACTCTATGACAACCATTAGTGACTTCCCTACTGTCTGGTTTTGAAGACCTAAAATGCCTTCCTCATTCTGTTTGGATCAGTTTTATACTATCTTGTTTTGTATGAATTCTCTGTATGCAAAAACATGGACAACTATGTGGAAGAAAACAAGAGACAATATGATAGATAGTAAAGATCTCAGGTCATCTAGCTTTGAAATGTGTATCTCTTACATTGCTTTCTTATGTCCTATTTTGTTGTGTTTTGTTGTGTTTAATTTTACCCCCTTAAAAGCAACACCTAGGATGGGGATCAAAGCTAAAGAAGGAAATTAACCCAATATTTTGATCCCTGCCCCGCAAGGTCAGCCAGAAACCAGGATGTAATGAGACTCCTCTAAAGCATTCTACAACTCTAGTGAGTTGTCCAACCTCCTGAATAGGAAGATAGTTGGAATTTGGAGAATAGGAGGAAATCAGAGTACATTGTGCTAAAAGGAAGACCATTAAAGGGGGGAATGTCTCCATGCTTTCAAGGGAAGCCATTTGGTCAAGCAAAAACCATGATCCATACTGACAGATACCACAATTGGTAACAGAAAATAAAAGAAAAAAACTAAGAGTGAATATATTCTTCCCAGGGTCTCAAAAGTAACCCCTGAGGAGACTTAACTGATCTTGAAAAATATATATAGAAAGATTAATTTTGATTAACACAGGTCTCATTTTGACTTGTTCTTAAATGCCAAGAAAAGAAGTATAACCAAATATACAGAAAAAGTGAATAATGCTAATATTAAATTAACAGCTAGGCTATATATAAAAAAGGGGCTCCAAATACTACAGCAGCCCCTTCTGGCAGTCTGTAGCTGCGTCTATAGTTTATTGCCATAAAAAGTTTTAATTATCAGTGGAAAAAGAATTTTCAGGCTGCATCAGTGAGATGCATGGGAAGGTTTTACTATGCAGAGATTTTAGGACTTATTCAAGAGTGGAGTGAAGATATTCGCAGAATGAGGTTAAAAATTTCTATGTAGCAAAGAAACCAATTAATAAACTGAGAAGACAACCCACAGGCTGGGAAAAAATATTTGTAAATCATATATGAGATAAGGGATCAATACGCAAAACATGCAATGGACTCTTTAAACTCAAATTTGAAAAAAACCATAGAGAACCAAATTAACACTCGGTAAGTGTTGAGACAGGTTCTCATTATGTAGTTTGGGTTGAACTTGAACTCATTATGTAGGCCAGGCTGACCTTGAATTCACAGCAGTCCTCCTGCCTCTACTTCCTGAGTGCTGGGATTACAGGCATGCACTACCATGTCTAACTTTATGTAGACATTTCTATAAAGAAATTCATAAATGTCCAATAGATATATGAAAAGATTCTCAACATCACTAATTATAAGGAAATTTAAATCAAAACCACAATGATATTCCACTCATAGCCGTTAGAATGCATATTAGCAAACAAAACAAAAATAAAAACAAAAGCTAATAAATGTTGGCAAGGATACAGAGAAACTGGAACCTTTATACAATGTTGGTGGGAATGCAAATGGTACAGCATGGAAACAATATAGTAATGTCTTAAAACTAAAAAAAAGTGCAAGTGCTATATGAACTACCAATCACAATTCTGGGCACCCAGCTAAAAGAATTGAAACCAGGATCTTAGAAAGATAATTTACACTCCTATTTTCATTGTAGCATTATTCACAATAGCCAAGATATGGTGACAATCTAAATGCTCATTGATGGATGAATGGCTAAAGCAAATATGTTGGGTAAATACAGTGGTTATTCATTATTCAGTCTTCAATAAGAAAGAAATCCTACCACATGCCACAACATGAATAACCTGGGGTGGGGCACTACATTAGGTGAAATAAGACAGTATTGAAAGAACATGATTCCAATTAAATAAGGCATCAAAAACAGTTCAATTGATAGAAATAAATACTATAAGGTTATTGGCAGTGATACAGGGAAAACAAATTACCAGCCTACTAGATGTCTAGTATGAGTTTATGTTCTCTAAAATTGAAGAATGAATTTTAGGAACAATGAAGTTAAGAGTAGAATATTTATTGAGAGACTGAAGGGGTCCCAAGTGGGTTGCCAAAGACCTCACCTTTTCTAGGGATTTTTATAGAGCAAAACCACAAGATCAGGTGGGTCTCCATGGAAAACGGGAAAATCACAAGGTGGGTGTGAGGTGGGACAGAACTATGGTCAACCAATAAGATTACAAGTATAATTGCTCAGGTAAAATTGGTAAATCAGGATCAAATAGGGAAGTGAGTCATATAGCAAGTGGGCAGGAATACAGAACAGGGTCTCTGCCTGCAATGTTAGTGGCTCTTCTGGCTTCCTGAAGGCGATGGATACCTATGTAGACTATCAATCCCTGATATTTATCCTTAGGATATAGGTGCATTTGATTTGTCTTTTGTCTTGAAACCTGGTCCACAGCAGGAGGTGTTTGTCTCCCTCACAGATGCAAGGTATCTGGTCTTCTACACTGGCTCCTTTGAGAGCCTAGCCCTGTCTGACTGCCTATAATATTTCTAACTCAGCTGCCTATAACAGCAGGGGTTAGAGTAGGAGAAAAATAGTTTACCTTTCAATAGGTGTAAAATTTCAGTTAGCCAAGCATGGTGGCTCATGCCTATAATCCCAGCACTTGGGAGGCAGAGGCAGGAGGATTGCCAAGAGTTTGGGACCTGTCTGGGCTACACATTGAGTTGAAGGGCAGTCTTGACTATCTAGTGAGACATTGTGTCAAAAAAACAAAACAAAATAAAGACTTCATTAATGATTTTATTTATTTACATTTATTTGAGACAGGGTCTCACTGTGTAGACGAGGTTGGCCTTGAATTTTTTTTATTGATATCAGGGTTCAAATTCACGACCATCTGCTTGTAAGGCAGGTGCTTATGCCACTGAGCTAAATCCCCAGCCCAGGCCTTGAACTCTTGGGGCAATCCTGTCATCACAGCCTCCTGAGTTCTGGGATTACAGGTGTGTGCCACCATATCCAGATAATGAAATGATTTAGAGATCTCTGCACAGTGCTGTGTCAATGGTTAACAATGCTCTACTATGCACTTAAAAATCTGACAGGGTAGATAGGCAAATTGCTCTTAGCATAATAAAAATTACTAAATGCACTATGCAATTCACTGAGGATAATTACATTAGGAGAAAGATGGGTTAGTAATAAAAGTAGTAGATGGAGCAAATTCAGGAGGCTTCTAGATATGATTTTGCTACTAACTGGTTATGTAAAATTTCTAATCATTTGCCAATTTTGTGAAAAGACAGAATTGGATTAGAGCTGAATAATGGCTTGTGTTGCCTTTAATGTGGTAGTCTCTGAGGTTACATATGGAACCATATTTACACACTTCTCCATCCCACTAATCTTTCTAAATCCATTTCACAACTCATCTCTTACCAGATCTTCTCCTTAATTTTTTTAACTACTATTTTGGCATAAAATTCAGTTCATACTGAACCCAGCCCAATTGAATGTGTTTTCTGAAGAATTGCCACTTTACTCCTAATTTCTTTTTTTTTTATCAGTAACGGGGATTGAACTCAGGACCGCCTGCTTGTGAGGCAGGTGCTTATGATGCTGAGCTAAATCCCCAGCCCCTAATTTCTTCTTTCAGTTCTCAGCTTAGTAACTCTTTCAGTCTTACAAACAGTAAGGAAGGCAGACAAGACTTTAGTTGATCTCTTAACTTCTTTTCAGGTGATTTTTAGTATTTTTTTATGTTTACTCTGTAGGATTCTCAGAAATTACAATAAAATTCAGAAGGTAGAGAAAATGAGTAAAACAAGCTATAGGCCCAATAGAGGCTGAGCAAGAAGGACAGGTTTTTTATGTTTTCCAGATGAAAAACAGATTGGATTTTTAATGTGAAGTTATACTTACTGACTTTGGCATCTAATGAAATACTGAAGTAAAAATTACCCTGTCCGTGTTAACATGTGTCTCTAAGCATTTTTTTTTTTTTTTTGTCTTTTTCATTATTACCGGTACCAGGGATAGAACTCACGACTGCCTGCTTGCAAGGCAGGCGCTTATGCCGCTGAGCTAAATCCCCAGCCCCATCTCTAAGCATTTTGAAAGGTTTATGGTTTGATTCTGTCTAGCTATGATTCCTGGTTTGATCCAGGGGTAAAAGAATGAAAATCAGCTCAGACTGGGAAAAAAAAAAAATAAATGAAAACAGCTGGGAGGACAGCTAAAGGTATCTATGAAGTTAACAGGGCAATCATTTTCCTATCGACATGAAACAGCTATAAAATGTCATGTGTACTTCTCTCTGAATATCACTTTAAAGAGTTCCAGGTCCACTATGTAATTTTCATTTATTATTGCGGGTACCCAATTACTAAACAGCTCTAGCCCCATGATAACACCTACTCCTTTATTTCCCAGTTTTTCTCATTTCGCCTCAGCAACGATATCCAATCCAGAACTGACTTCTTTTCCCTGGACTCTTCTCAAGCTCCTTTGACGGGACCTAACCCTTAAGAAAGAGGGTTTCTTCCTTCCTTCTTCGCTTTCTCTGGAGTGCCTTTCTTCTCGATTTACAAACAAATGTGATTTTGCTGGACTGCAGAATTCTTTCTGATGGTCTTTGGCTGATAGACTTTTAACAGAAGTCGGGTTAGTATGACGGTCTCTTCTCGATCAAGTTGATTTCTGCCACATCTTTGCGCGTTTTAGATTTATGATTTTTAGCAACTAAAAACAAATGCTTTGTAAAATTTTCAATCAGTGCATTTCTACCAAGTGACTTCCCCTTATGGCTCCCTCCTAAAACTCTAATATCCTTTTAAAAATGGCTTTAGTCATTTTATCTGGGTGGCACATTTATAGGATCAGGTGTAAATGGGATTATAAAAATATAGCCCAGAGCAGGTGTGTGTGTGTGCTTGCTTTGAGCTTTTAAATTTCTTACGCTGCACTAATTGAAAGCCAATGAAGTCTCGTTGCGATACCTTTGAAACAGCTTCTCCCAGAGGACGCTCCAAATTTTATTCGCCCGTTTCCGGCGACCCCCGGAGGCATAGGTTGGGAGGTGACCTTTTCGAGTGTGGAAAAAGGGATGCTTTTTCAGCGTCCACGGATAAAGCAAGCCTAGATTCACGCCTGAGGGTCCGCAAGCTTCTTCCCAGTGCAGCAGATGAGGACTGCTCGGCCCGGATCTCTGAGGAGGGGGGAGGTCTTGGGGCAAGAAAGAGGGGCGCACACACACCTCTGGAACTTCGACCTCACCCCGCGCCGCCGCCACAGCAGGTTTCTCGAGCGAACCTATCAGAAGCCGCGCCGCCCCGCCGGGGTCAGCCGCGCACCGCTGCCTCTAGTGGACCCGCCCCCGCCGGGCGCCCACGCCCAGAGCCGTCCGCCGCCCCGCGCAGTGCCGCAGAGCGCGCTCCCGCCCGCTCCGGCCCGCGCACGCGCCCAGGAGCACGCGCGCTCCGAAGGCGGGGAGGGGGGGGGCGGGGGCGTCACAGGGGCTGGAGAGGAAGGGGGCGGCGGCTGCGTCGTCTCCGGCTGGGCTCGCGGTCGCCCACGCGCTTGCCCCCCTCCCTGCCTGGGCTCTGCCAGGGGGAAACGCTTTCTCCCGGCATGCAGCGGGAGGAGAGATTTAACACTAAGATGGCGGACGGCCCGGATGAGTACGAGAGCGAAGCGGGCTGCGTGCCCCTACTCCATCCTGAGGTGAGGGAAGCTGCTGATCGCATTCTTCGCCTGGGAGTCATCCACCTTTTTTGCTCTGAACTTGCCGGAGGCGGTAGCGGACGTGTGTAGCGGAGCGGGACGCGCCGAAGTTGAGGAGGCCGGGGAAGCGAATCCAGGCCCGAGCGCGGCTGCGAGCGGATAACGGGGAGGAGATAGCGGGGCGGGCCGGCCGGGGCGGGCCCTGGGACGCCGTCCCCGCCGGTGCCTGGAGGACAGAGGTGGGGATGTTAGGGCGCTGCCGGGTCGCCGCGCGCCTCGCAGGAGCAGCGGCGTGGGGGCCTCGCGCCGCTCGGGCTCCGCTTCTTAAGCCCGGGTCTCGCTCAGAGCCCAGGAGCTCGAGGGGGCGAGAGGAAGCGCGTCGGGTTTTGCTTGTTTTTTCTTTCTTCTTCGCCAAGGCGGACTATTCCGTTTAGCTCATTGTATTGGGACAGTTACTTGGGCAAAGTGGTTTCCTTCCAGGTTGTGCCGTAGGCAGCACCGCGGGATATCTTGTGTCGATTGCCTATATTTGAGCATTTGTCCTTAAGTGGTTAAAAAGACAGGTCAGAACTTTTGGGAATAGACCCAAGCACACATTAGCGCTCAAATGCCGCTTTTTTAGGAGCCAGAGGAGGACAGTGCAACACGTTTCTCATTACAATCTGAGTGTCTTACCGTGTAAGTAAACAGTTTTCTGCCCCAGATCACAGTCGTATTCTGTACTTGTTTATCTTTGAAGTTTGTAGCCGAGCTAGTGCTATGCTAATTAAGGTCCGAAAGCAATTGTTTATATCTTTTTAAAAAATAATTTAAAATGATGTGTGGGAAGGAGTGGCACAGTTTCCTGAATAAATTGAGGGATGAAAACAAATCAGTGTCTTCATCATAGGGTGCACAAACATGGAAGTCTTCCACCTGATTGCTTTGCATTAGAATTAATCTGTCTCTGGATTCTGTAGAGTGCTCCTTACTTTTGAGTAAAATGTGAATACCAGCAAGCGTCCTTTTACCTTATAATGCTGATCCTCAACCAGCCTCTCATTTATCTCTTTATCAAAACCAGATGGGGTAGTTACTAAGAAATATGTATCTGGGCAAAGCTCAGAAAACACAGCTTTAGATTTCTGACAGAACTGTGCAGCGAGACTAAACATTCTTTTGACCTCAGTAGAAACATTTTTCAGAACTGATATTGGGGCGACATTTCTTTAGGTTTACATTTAGGTACTATATATATGTCATGGACTAGTTTTCAGATGATGCCTTGAAAAGATTTCTAAGAAATTTTTCTGTTCATTTGTTCCTGTGGATGTTTTCAAGTACTTAAACGTTATATTACATATTTCAATGTACCATTCTTTTTAAATCTTTGCTTTGTAAAATAGTATGTTTTTGCTACTTTATCAATAATTTCAACTGATAATAAATTCAGTGATTGCTTGCTATAGTAGAATGGTCTGTAGGCTTGAAGTTTAGAGACCAGTCTTCAGATTAACAAG
Organism: Cavia porcellus; assembly: GCF_034190915.1. NCBI lineage: Eukaryota > Metazoa > Chordata > Mammalia > Rodentia > Caviidae > Cavia > Cavia porcellus. The sequence goes on from NW_026947491.1 coordinate 68,778,452, forward strand.
CAATGGATAGTAGAAAATAAACTTTCTCATTATTAAAAGTGATAATTGGTAAAAATGATGGATCATTCTTTTTTACCCAGCAAGTACAGGTCTATTTAAATGTTTTAGATCTTAAACTCATGATTACATGGACTGAAGTCCTTTCTATATTTTTTCTGTGGTTAGTGTCTTGCACCTATTATACCAGTATTATATTCTGCTGCTTCCTAGCAGTATGTTTTTTGGCATGCTACTTTTGAATTCTAGCTTCACCATTTATAATATTATGATGATAATTCTTAATTAAGGGGCCATTGAGAGGATTAAATGAGAATTTGTTGTTAAAATAATTATTTCTGTCTCCCTTGGAAAGAGACTCATTGTTTGTCTTGGTGAGCAGTAGTAATAGTACTTTTAACTCCTTTTAGAGAGAACACAGACTTTGGGTCCAACAGGCATGGGTTTTAATTCTGAGTCTTTAGTGACTAGCTATACGTCCTGAAATGAGAACTTAATTTCTTTAAGCTTTAGTTTGCTCATCAGAAAATTGAGATGTTGCTTCAATTTGCTTTGTTGTAAGAGATTAGATGAAACTATATATTGAGGCTCAAGAACTGGCACATTGTAGATATTCAGTTGACATTCTTTTTCCTTTACTAGAAAAAGGGGGAAAATGTTACACATTTATTTCTAATTTGGTAAGTGATTTAGAAAATTACATGGATTTTAATTCAGTAGAATAAAATTGTGCAGGAACATTTTTACTTTCTATGTTAAGATTTAACACTGTCACACAGTTCCTCAGTAAGTATTTGTTGAACAGATCAGTTATTTGTAGGATAAAGAAATTAGCCACTGCTTAAATCTCTTGTTAGTATGCATACTGTCCACCGTTAAAACGTTTCTTAGAGGATTATGCAATTAGATGAAAAATGAAATCTTTTTAGTCGTACGGTATTTGGGGGTCAGAGAACCTTAATTTTTAATGAATTAAATAATCCATTTAATGAGTCATGTAAATATTTGCTTATCATGTTTGAGTCAGGCATTGTGCTGGACTCTGAGACTTCAGAATTTTTGTGGTAAATTCACCAAGAGACTTTAAAGGAAAGTCGTTAAGAGCCAAGTTTTTCTAGTAACAAACTGAGAATCTGGATTTTACCTGTTACTATCATTATGGTAAAGTTACATTTTCTTCATTTGTTAAATTGGGTTAATGTTGCCTACTCCTTAGAGTTATCAGTATTAAGTAGAATAATATTTAAATAGCCATTACAGACCTGGGCCACTAATAGACTAAACCATGTAAATACTCTGGCATATATAGTACAGAATACTGAGAGGGAGGTTGCTGTTAGTTTGCTTTTTGCTGATTATTCATTTTATCATATGGAAGAAATAAATGCTATTTAGAAAAAGATGAACTGGTTATCAAGAGATGATAGTGTTGGTCCTAGCTCATTGGCCTTAGACAAGTAGATATTTAACTGCTCTTGGATTCTTTGCTTGTAAGACAAAGTAGTTACACTACATGATCTCCAAACTAACTGTCTTTGAATTCTAATGTTCCATCGTAAGTTGTGGTTTCCCAAGATAATCAACTTGAACATGTTACTATACAATACATAATTTTGTGTTGTATTATTTGAGTTAAAATAAAAAGGGTAGTATATATTTTTCGGAAGGTAATGATCTAGCTGGAAGCATATATACACATGAACACTTGGCAAAATCCAGGTAAGTACTGGGTAGTGTAGCTTGTAAGCAGTGTCAGATTTTTGTCCCTTAGGATGGTGAGAAGAACTAATTTAGTAGCAGGACAGAGACTGTATGTTGGTCTGTAGTCCCTCAAGCTTGAATTGCTAGTCTTCTTTTCACCCACTAGTACATCCTCAGTAAATCCTCTCAGCTCTCTAATTGAATGAGATCACAGTAACCCCTTCTACAGAGTATTGTAGGAGCTCTGTATTTCAGAAGGGTCTGACTCACAGCTTTGAACTAGATTACCTTGATTATCTTGGGCTTTCATCTCATACTACCTTTTTTTCCTCCATCTAAATTTCAAAACTCGCAATGCTTTTTCCCCCTGTTTTAAATGATAACACTTTTTATATCACAGTCATCTTACATGCATTAATACTGGTGTTAATATTGAAACTGGCATTGCTTTATTCTTTGCACAGATGTCATAAAGTACTTTTCAAGGCATCGAAATCTTTATGGTGATAATGATTTTGCTCCCTTCCCCCTTTCTGAGACAGGGGCTTGTGTAGTTCAGGCTGTCCTGGAACTCCCCATGTAGCCCATCCTGACCTTGTGGCAATTTTCCTGCCTTAGCCTCTCCAGTACTGAAATGAGAGGTGTATGCCACCACACTCAGCAGTTTGAGCTTTTTCTACTGTTTGCGCATTCACTTTTAGAAAACAAACAAAATTTCTTAGAAAGTTTTTTCTTCTGATAACTCTTTTGGCAACTCTTTTTTTTCCTTCAAAGCACATCTCTTTTGCAGTATTTACCTGATGCTTTCTTTTTTAAAAAATTAAAAATGGTATAGGTCATATATTTAGATTTTAAAATGAAATCTTAGTCTACTGAGTCACTATACATAAAATTAAATGGTACTAATTGGTGAGTTTATGGGTTGTTGGAAATACACAGTTGAAAATTACTGACATGTAGAACCAAAAAATTTTACTTGGTTTGAGAACTGCCGTTTTCTTACCACCCACATTTTAGTTTAATTTGTGAGAATTACCTCAAAAGTGTTAAGAGTAGACTGTGGAGTGGTGGATGAAGTAAGTAGGAAGTTAGTTAACTAGGCACAATGGTGCACATCTGTAATCCTAGCATTCTGGGAGACAAGAGGCAGGATTGCAAATTTGAGCTCAGCCTGGGAAGTTTTGAGATTCATCAAGACCCTGTCTGGATTTAAAAAAAAACAAACAAACAAAAAACTGGGAATTTAGCTCAGTGAAAGTCTTTGAATTCAATCCTAGTACCTCAAAAAATCAAATGCAACAAATAATTAGATTAGAAGTATGAGCAATGGTGTTAACATGCCTGAATTCAAATTACTAAACATGTGACCCTGGGACAGTTACTGAACTCTTGTGTCTCAGTTTTCCAAACCAGAATGAGCATATAAAAGTATTGACTATATGAAGAAATTGTAAAGATTAATTAGATAAGGTGATACACAGTATATGTCCAGCATTTGATAGATAAAATAAATGGAAGCTGTTAATGTTGTGGTAGCTAGTAAAGTCTCAAATTGATAAATAGTAGTATACATACTGTATATGGGAGACCGCTAACTGAATGACTAGTATAATATTGATTGTCTCTGGGGATGGAGGAAAGAGGATGGACAGAAAACTATATTTTTGTACAGTTTGATCCTAGTGATGCGTGCTTTGATTTGGGTGGTATTTGTTGATACTGTGAGTGTGGTCTTTGACTGCAAGGCATCAAAAAAATGAAGTTTACAAAATAACACGTTGTAAAATAACAGAAAATTGTACTTTTAGATACCTCAGGACACATGAAGGTGAGTATATGTGTTTGTGTCTATTTTTGTTCTGATTAAAAATGAGTTGTAGTCCTTTCCTGTCCTAAAAGTAAGGGGTGTGATCTAAAAAATACAGTGAACATTTAAGTTTCTAAAAAAATTGTTATAGTAAAAGACATTGTCATTAATCTGCCACAAAATACTCTCCTTCACTTCCAGTGCACATACATTGTCCCATCCTTCCTTCCACTTTTGGAAGTACTATTAGAAGCCTTTAATTGCACTATACTGACTGTATCAGGCTCCTGAATCATCTCAAATTATTTACCTTTTATGCTCATTTGCTTTGGAGAAAAGCCAGAAATCACATTGTGTCAGATTGGCTGAAGAAGGTGAACGAAGACACACTATAATGTTTCTGCAATCCTGCTGTTGGATGGGTTGTGGCAGCAGCATTCACTGTATTTTTAGGTCAGACTTCATAAAGACTTACAGAGTCCTTTGAGAACTGCTTCAGATATTGGTAAGAATGATGGACTGAGTATGTTGAAGCAAGGATGGGGTGGATTTTGAGGGAGATTAATGACCTGTATTTACTATAATTTTAAAAATTTAATCATTCACTGGATATTTTGATCATTCTTTGTATATTGGGATAATAAAGGTTGAGCAGTTAAAAGTTATTTTTCTATTGTGGGAGGGCAGTGTTGGAACTTTACTCTAGGACTTTCTCATTGAGCCCCAGCCCTTTTTTATTTTCGTACAGGATCTTACTAAGTTGTCCAGGCTGAGTTTTCCAGGGTGCTGGGATTATAGATATGCATCAGTATGTTTTGAGCTTTTTTTTTTTTTGGTACCGGAGATCGAACTCACAACCTTGCGCTTGCCAGATAGGTGCTTACGCCACTGAGCTAAGTCCCCAGTCCTAGTATGTCTTGCTAAATGAAGATGTCTGAAAATATAGTGTGCTTTTAACAGAACTGCCAACTATCACATAAATCAAAGAGATATTTCGTTGTCAAGCATATGTGAAATTCTCTTTTAAAACATCTCATTGTATTTTGTGTTTATATTTTATTACAAATAGATAATTGAAGAGGAAACTATCAAATATTTAATCTTTGGATTAAGCAATATTTGTTAAATACAGAAAATTTTTTATCCAGTGCAGTATTTATCTACTCCTACGGTAATACTTTCTTTTCGATTTTTTTCTTTTCTCTTTCCTTTTGTTTTTAGATTTTTCTTAAAATAGAGCTATAAGCAGCTGATTTGAAAGCCTGATGAAATTTCAGCCTTCTTTGAAGGAAATACTATTATTTCCTGGGTTACAAAGGTTTAAATTACACTTTTTTTGTGTTGAAATTTGCCAAAATGAATTACTGTATGTATACAAATATAATTATGCCTTTTTGATAAATCGGTGGTGTTGTATCTTAGGATCACCTTTCTGATAATCACTGATATTGTTGAAGATGGTCTGGCTAACTGTGTATGGAAGCCTTTTTTTGGTGTGTATGTCAAATGGCTTGTATATTTATCATTTGTTTTATTCTATGACAAATCACATGGAAAAGAAACCCTTACTGAGTTGTTACTATACCGTACCTTGGTTTAACTTTTTTTTTAAATATCCCTGGTTTAACTTTCAAGAATAATTTTTTGATTTGAATACTTGTTAGTTTGTGAGTGATTAAATGAGGGATGAGCAAAACTGGTATGACTGTTTCTGTTTTCATGGAAAAAGTAGATCTTTTAAGCTGCAAACAGGAAGTTGCTTATTTTGTTAGAATCCTCTTATTGTGAATGTAGCAATCCTGTTCAAACATACTTGACTAAACTAAAAGAGAGAATTTTTTCAGGTTACCAATACTCAGAATGGTAGGCGTGGGATTGGATTGAAGGACACCTGAAACCTGAGATGAGACTACTGCTGAGACTTCATCTCTTATCTGTCTGTTTCTTTTTCCTTTCAGCTTCATTTCTTTCTAATAGAGAGCACCTTTCTTCTGTGTGGAAGGGACAAGCATGACAGCTTTATTTGTTTTTATTTTATGGCCATGTGTTTCCAATCTAATCATTAAAGAGGAACTGCATATCTTTTTCTTTCCACATTGAAAAGTGGCACTGGACAGTCCTGAGTTAGTGTCTAGGCTTACGGCCCTTAGGCATCATAATTGGCCAAGGTCACTTAGAGCTGGAGAAGGAATAGTTTTCTTTTGAGGAGATAAGTAGCCAAAACTAGTTCTGTCTTCTGTAACCTTTATTTGCTTTGTTTCCGGCAGCCTTCTTTTTTTTTTTAAACGTACTTTAAGAGATAATTACAATCCATTGAACTTACTCTTCTTTCTGTTCTCATTGAACTGGTGAATAGTGGTCATTATGAATAATAGGCCAGGATTTAGTGAACTTTTTTGGTAGAAGGCCAGATGGTAAATATTTTTAAGTTTGTGAGCCATATGGTTTCTATAACACTATTCACTGTGCTGTTGTATAAAAACTATAGACAATATGGACATGAATAGACATGTTCTTATTCTATAAAACTTTATTCATAAAATCAGGTGGTGGGTCATGGTTTGCCAACTTTTAATCTAAACAACATACAGAATCTCCAAGAAATTTGTGTAAAAATATTTGAATACTTGGTTTGTGTTTGTGTGTCCCCTAAAGCCTCATACAGTCATGGAGGTGGCTGAGTCTAGTGTTTGTGACTGATTCATTGTCTAGTGCTGGGATTGATGGTGTGAGTGTTGCACTCACCCAGGGTTGAGTAGTCGTCATACGACATAAGGGAGGGAGGCCTGCTCTTCCCTTTTTGCCATTTTGCTCTGGTTGCTTCTGGTATCTGCCGCACCCAGCATGTTGCCCCTTAGCCATTCCACCCTGATTTGGTGCCAACAGATTATAGATTGAAACCTTTGCGAACAGTGAGCTAAATAAACCTTTCCTTTCCTCATTTTGGGTGTCAGGTATTTTGTCTCAGCAACGAGAGAAAAGTAACCAAGACAAACACGTTGACTTCCCTTAACCTGTGGTATATAATAACTTCATCAGAATTGGATTTAGGTGGGAGATGGGTTGGATGAAGTAAGAATATATATGTGTGTGTATACATTAGAATCTTATGGAGACCTTTGTCAAGAATATATGTGCTTCCTGTGTATAACACCTCAAAATTTCTAATTCAGTATATGGGTTTATGGTATGTATATTTCAAAAAAGTTTCATAGTGATTCTGTTACAAGTTTCTATATTTTATTTTCTACTCCTTAATACTCACTTTTATGGATGGGAAAAATTATTTTACCAGATGGAGAAAGATGCAGATTTGACACTTAATGTATGATTTATACTGTGTCCTCAGTGTGATAAATAATAATAAAAGTAATAATTGATCATATTATAATAATAAATGAGACACTATCCCTAGCACTTTGGCATATTTATTCACTTTATTCTCACAGCTTTGTGTTTTACAAACGAGAAAATTGAAACAGAAAGGTCAAAGTAACTTGACCTAGAAAGTAGCAGAAACTTGGCTAGAAAGTAATACAACTATATTTAAATCAAGATAGTTCCTGTTTTTAAAGTACAGTACCGAGTAGAGTACAGTACAGTACAGAGATGATAAAGAGCTTGATTGGCCCTGGCTAGCTGTGGTTGCAAATGTCATTATATTTTGTTTTTAAATTTTTAATAGTTTTTAAAGAGCCATTTTAAAAGTTAATAGGAAAATTGAGAAATTACAGAGAGTTCCAATACAACTTTTATCTCTACAGCTACTAATCTTCTCCAGTGCCAGTGACCAGTAAGAGTAATATATTTATTATGATAGATCAACCTACATTTATGCATCACTGTCACTGAAACTCCCATCTTTACCTCATGGTTCTTGGTGTTGTACATTCTGTAGGCTTTAACAAATGTGTAGTATATATGTAACATTACAAAAGATTCCTTAAAATTTTTTCTGTTTATCGTGCTGCAAAAGCCTGGGACAACAATAGGTAGAATACTCTTCATTATGCTGTGTAGTGGCAGTGAGCCACCGTGAACTCTGCAGTCACAGGGGTAACTAGTTCTCTGACTTGGGTCTTTTAATGAACCTAAAGTATTTTTGACTTTTGCATTTATTGGGGCTTACCCCCTCTGTAAGTTGAAGATATGTGTAGATTGTCATGTAGAATAGTTTCACTGGTGTAAATACTCAGTCTGTCCCCTTTTCCCAGCATCTTGTAGCCATTGATATTTTTTACTGTCTCCATTGTTTTACTTTTTCCAGAATGTCATATATAATTGGAATCATGCAGTGTATTGCTTTGCAGATTGGTTTCTATGAATTCATGTCAGATTCCTTCATATTTTTTCATGGTTTGATGGCACGTTTCTTTTTAGCACTGAGTTCATTGTTTGGACTTACCATAGTTTATATATTTATTCATCTCTACTAAAGGGTGTCTTGATTGCTTCTAAATTTGCTTATTTACTTTTTGCTGTAGTTCTGCAAAGTACATATGGAGCCATTTACAGATTAAGAAACAGATTAAGGGAATAAAATAATTTATTTAGGTTCAAACCATTCATAGTTGGCAGTATTTGTGTTACAACCTAAACACGCTGACTCCCAAATCTATTATCCTTTACCATATAAACTGTTAGGTCAAAGCACAATTTTTTTCTTATTTTTTTACTACAAACTAGAAAAACTCTTGCTTGGTATTAAAGAAGTTAGGGGAGTATTCATTTTTGACATTTGTTTTAAGGCATTTCTTTGAGTAACTTTAAGTTGCAATAATGAAACTATATTTCCTTAAACATTCTTTCACAATTTTTCTTTTATTCAGTTCATTTCTCCTGCTTTGTGGAAATTAATAAAGTAACATTTTCATTCGTTGTTTGAAAGGAGAGGACTTTCATTGGAATAACCCTGTTTTGCAAATAGGATTGGAAGTGGATATTCTCAATATTGAATCTGTAGCAATAGTTGTTTAAGAGGACAGGTGGTGCTGGTTTAATTTATAGCCGCCTCACTTGGGTTTAAACATTTTTAGAAAGCCGCACTGACATTTGTAATAGTTGTAAAACTAAAGATTTGTTGCTGAACTACGCTCTCCTACTGAAGTGTTTGGGGTACATTTCAGGGAGGATGATGTAGTTCAAATGCCATATCCGTCTGGTGGTAATAGTATGACCTGGGGCAAATTATGTTACCTCTGGGTGTCTTCTGTTTTGTTACCTGAAAAATGGGAGTAACGGCACCTACTGCTTTTACGATCCTCATGAGAGTAAATGCATTTATGTACCATATGCTGTAGGTTTTAATGTGTATTAATTTTACATAATTTAGTCTCTGAAATTGGGGTTAGTTTTATAGTTCATTGTGCTCCTTGAGAGGTAGCAGTGGTTTGATTAGTTGTCACTCTATGTGCATGGGCCATCTTTACGGTTTTTTTCTGATAATACAATTGTGTACTTGCAGTCCCCTCATTTCAATCAGCTGTCAATTAAGGAATATTTGAAAAAGTATAGTTCTCCATTATTTTTTCTGACAGTGGGGAAGATTAAGTGGATAACTTTTGGTAAGATCAAGAAAATGGTAACATCAAATGTATGTTAATAGTTTGGATGGAAGTCTCAGAGATATAAAAGTAATAGATTCTTGTAGGAAATTCTATATCCCAGTTTTTGGTGGCTCATAAACAATATAGGATTGAAAACTAGGTTGAACAGTACTGTAATACAAAACAGCCCAACCTTAAACATGAAGTTTTAGCAATAGAATAACCAATTTATTTTATTTTTTGCCTTTTGACATGTCTAAAACAATGATAATTAATAAAAATCTATCTAAATAAGTCTATAAGACAAATGTTTGAAATTAGTGTAAAAATCCTTCCAAGTAGTAAATAGTAATTCTAAGTGATGAGGAAATAATGTAGTTCCTGTGACAATATTTTTATTCTCTGTGGTGTACACAATAATGGTGCTTTTTACATTTGCTGTCTAAAGTTTAGAACAGTTTCTAGGAAATAGAACTAGCTGTTTACTTTGTAATTTTTACTTTTTTTTTTCAGTTCAGTCTTACGGGAGAGGATGACTATCATTGTTCCCCTTAAGAAATCTTACCTTGGAGATTTTATCTGTTTATGTACCTTCACTGAAATTATAAATCTTCATGGTTAGTAAGTGTAATAGAGAATAAATTTTTAGGCATTGATTTCTATTGAAATTTTGCTTTCATTTTGAACACTTAAATATCCAGGTTCTCTCTTGTGTATATGGAAAAAGTTAATTAACTTGATTTGGAAGTTTCTGTTATTTCAACTTATTTGTATCCTTTTTCTTGTGGGAATTCAATGTAACTAAGTCCAAGACAAGGGGCACACATGGCAAATAAGTGACAGACTACAATCTAACACTACGGCATAGTAGTATTATGAATAGCTGAACAAATAAAAACTTAAACTTTCTGAACTATTGTCCTGACATCTCATTTATCATACATTATTGAATAGCATATGAATTTTCAAGGTACCATACATTTGAACATCTGCATGGTTTTTAGCCTTAAGAAGCAGTGATAACATCATTATAAAAATTTGAATAGTATGGAAGAAGTTTTGGTAGAAAGTGAAAGTCCTTAAGTTCCTTGCTGTGAACACTCATCTCCCATTCTTCAATCACTGATTTCTAGTGTACAGAGAAACGTTCTGTGCAAATATGTTTTATTTTCATACACATATTTTCTTGTTTTTATTACATTATAATATGGTAGAGAATTTGTGTTTTTCTCTTTTTACAGTTTGGACCTTTTCTGTTTTTATATTGTTTAGGTCTGCATTGTGTGATGTGGTAGCCAATAGTAATTCCCTTTTCAGTTGTACTACCACATTTCTGTTGTTTATTACTGCGTGTAATTACCAACTACTGATTTAGACAGCACAGAATTACAGAACATGTCCTCTTCACTGCAGAAAGTTCTGTTAGACAACATAATGTAAGGTTTAAAAAAATTGGTACTTCATTTTTTAAAGTTGCTTTTTACTGCATCTTTTTAAGCATATTTGAGAAAAATTGAACAAATTGAAAATGTTCAACTTGATAGCTTTTGTTTAAACATTCTATCCTTTACAATAATTTTAGATTCATATATAGTTATCAGATAATACAGATAGATCCCACATATTCATTACCCAGTTTATTCTGATGGTAAAACCTTGCAATATTATAGTACGATTCCACAACCAGAAGTTGGGTACTGAAAACAGTCAAGTTGCAGAATATTTCCATAATATAAAGATCCTTTATATTATCCTCTGACAGCCATATGGTCTTTTCTGTATCCCCCAACCTCTCATTAACTGGCAACCACTAATTCCTTCTCCATTTCTAAATTTTGTAATTTTAAGACTTACCTGGAGTTGTGTAGTATATAATCACATAGTGTTGCCCTTTTTAAAATTCAACATAACGCTGGAGATTTCTCAGGTAGTCCTTTATATTACTGAATGGTATCCCATGATATGGATATACTTCAGTTTTTTCATCTATTGTAAGTTACCTGGGTTGTTTCCATGTTTTAAACTTTGTATATAGGTTTTTAAGCATAAAATCTCATTTCTCTGGTATAAATTACCCAGAAGTGCAATTTCTGGGTCATACTACAGTAATTGGTGTTAACATTTTAAAAAAACTGCCAAACTGTTTTCTAGGATGGTATACATCAAGCTCAGCCAGTAATTACTCATGATCAGATCTCTGCATCCTCACTAGTACTGGTGGTGGTCTTTATTATGTCCGTGGTATGGCTTCTTTCTAGTTTGGTCTTGAGGTTTTTGTGCTGAATGTTTAGGTTAGTTCTGGCGAGGGCAGAGATGATAGGGAGTGTGTGCCAGGTGAAACAAGTGAGGAAATGAAGGCGAAATTCATGAAAGAGAAGAATTTTTTGCAAGTTCCGAAGTGGTTAAGGGTGCCATTTGGAAGTAGAAAGAGGGAAGGAGATGGAAAGGAATTATTACTAATATCTTAGGGATTATTACTTTATTGAAGTCTACAGGAGTTATATTGTTGATTTTCCTGTGAGGGGTTGTGGATTGGATAGTTTAAAGCAAACAGCATTAAAGGGTGAGTTTATTTATATGACATTGGTGCTGACAGGTAGGGTTTTCCATGGTCAGCAACTGTGGGTTGTGTTGGGTTTGGTTTAGTGAGATGCAGAATAAGCATCTCACTATTGTTGCACGCTGTCACACAGGTGAGGCAAAGTTTTTACCTAAGCCACTTGTGACACAGGGTATGATTTATGTTTTAGGTAACTTATGTCAGATCTAAAAGTGGATGGCAGGGCAGCAAGTTTATTAAATAAATTTATGTACTGTTTAATTTTAATAAGTGCATGATAATATGCCATTGCCCTTAATTTTTATTTCTCTGGTAGGTAATTGATGTTAAATATCTTTTCATATGCTCATTTTCTTGTCTATGCTAGTTTGCTAGGGCTATTTATTACAAAATATCACAGATTTCCTCCACTTTCTTTGTATTTGATTTTTTGAGTGTTTAGTGTAAATAATACTGTAAATTACGTGTCCTGTATGTAATTGTTCTTGCAACCCCGGATGACAATACCATCTGCTCTCACCAAATTAAGAAGTCTGGCAAATCCACAGTCAAGGAAGACGCACACACTGTGAGTAAAGAGTATGTTCGTGCTACCTACTGCTACTTACTACAGCTTAATGCTAATAAAATTGAAGCTACTCAGTCTTTTGATCCATACATTTTGTTAAGTGCTAATCCTAGAGAAACTTATAGGTGAGATTTGTGCAAGACAGTTTATAATAGTAGGAGTATAAACAACCTGACTCACTAGGGGAACACATGTGGTTTATTCATGTACTGAAATACCATTTAGTGGTTGTACTGTATAAACTGTCTATTGGTACAGATGAATTTCTTTCTTTCTTTCTTTCTTTTTTTTATTGGTACTGGGGATTGAACTCACAACTGCGTGCTTGCAAGGCAGGTGCTTATGCCGCTGAGCTAAATCCCCAGCCCTTGTATAGGTGAATTTCTTAAGTACAATGTTAGACATGAAAGCACAAGCACTATATTATATATATATTTTTAAAAGAAAAAACAAAATTTCAAAACTTGATAAATAGGGGATAACAATGATATATACATTGTGTATTAGTTTCAAATCTGTTACTCAAAGTTCAAGACATTTGCATTTAATTGTGTGAACAATACTACCACAAACCTTACTCTTCAATGAGCTCAGAGAAATTAGTGGTATAACTATCTTACTATCATATATATGTGTATATATATCTCAAACACATACATATCTATACATGTGTAGTTTCAGCTTCTCACACTAGTGAGGCAACACAAAGTTTACATATGTGTATTTGCTTTATTTCAGTTAGGAGTATGGTCTCAACTTGCATCCATTTACCTGTTAAAGTCTCATGTTTATCCTTTTTATGGCCGAGTAGTACTCCACTGCATAAAAATACCACATCTTTTTATCCATTACTCAGTTAATGGGCATTTGGGTTGTTTTCAAGATCTAGCGATTACAAATTGTGTTGCTATAAACATGGAATACATATATTGCTGTGGTTTGATGTTTTTTTAATTCTTCTGGGAAGACACCCAGAAGGGGAATAGCTGGGTCAAAATGGACCTCCAATCCTAGTTTTTTGAGGAATCTCCATACTGACATCTGTAGTGGTTACACCAGTTTACACTCCCACCAATAATGGAGAAGGGGTCCTTTATCCCCATAGCCCCTCCAGCATTTGTTATTGCTTGATTTCTAGATAGTAGTCATTCTTTCTGGGGTGAAGTAGAATCTCAGTATTGTTTTAATTTGTATCTGTCGAATGACCAGTGATGTTGAACATTTGTTCATACATTTATTTGCTGTTTGTATTTCTTCATCTGAGAAGTATGTATTCATCTCAGATGCCCATTTTTGGATTGGGTTTTTAAAGTTGGGTGAACTGATTTTTTTTTTTTTTTAGTTCTTTGTATTTCTTGATAGTAATCCTTTGTCTGAGGTACAACTGGCCAACGTTTTCTCCCACATTGTTGGTTGTCTATTCAGTCTGTTGGTGGTTTCCTTTGCTGTGCAAAAGCTTTTTAGTAAGATGAGATCCCAATTGTTGATTCTGTGAAATAGTTCTTGTGGATTCGAGGTTTTGTTCATAAATTCTTTGCCTACGCCAGTGTCTTTAAGTGGTTTATCTACTGTTATCTTCCAGCAGACTTCCTGTTTCTGTTTTAATATTTAGATGTTAGATTCATTCCAAATTTAGTTAAGTGCATTGTGAAAGATAGGGGTCTAGTTTTTCCAGCACCACTTATTAAGGAGGCTGTCTTTTTTCCAGTGAATGTGTTTGGTATCTTTGTCAAAGATAAGGTGACTTAATGTGTCCGGAGTTGTTTCTGTACCTTGTAATCTGTCCCATTGATCTTTGGATCTGTTACTTTTTTTTTTTTTTTTTTGCCAGTACCATGCTGTTTTTATTATAATAGCTTTATAGTATAACTTCAAATCAGGGATTGTGATACCTTGTCTTGCCTTTGTTGTACATGAAACATTTGTGTAAAAGAATGTTAGTGGAAAATGTCTTGACTTCTCAGAGTTTTTTCCTGGACCTCAAAGCTAAGAACAGTAGCTAACAGAGGGTCCCTACATTCATTATAAAAAGAAGTGTCGAGCTTGTTGCTAAGTGGCCATGATTTGTCCTAGAACTCTGTCATCTCCAAGATAAAGAGAATTTAATGTAAGAAAGAGTTCTGTATGAGTGACCAATAAGAATATTCTCTTTACATTGCCTTAGCAGAATTCTTGCTAAACTTTGAATGTCCAACAAGGACTAGGGTCAGGGTTGATGCCTCAAGAAGAGGGCTTAGAGAAGCATGATGAAAGTTTGGACAAGGACAGTGTCAGTATCAGTCCCTACAGGGTGACTCCCAAAATGAGCAGAACTCCCAAAATGTCTCACAAGAGAGATCTAATCATCAAGCTTCTTCAGTGATACTGTATTCAATAGCTTAGAACACTAGCTCTGTAACTTGGACATTGTCTCTTGTCTTCTCCTTTATTTTCTTCCCATGGTAGACAAAATAATGCCCCCAATCCTCCTTTTTTCTAATCTCTGGAAATTATTTCTTTATAAAGAAAAAGTATAGGAGTGATTTAATTAAACAATCTCAAGATGGTGAGATTATTTGATTGGAACCCAATGATGACTTTAGACTTTTGACCTTTAGAACTATAAATTTGTGTTACTTTGGGGCTGGGGATTTAGTTCAGCGGCATAAGCACCTGCCTTGCAAGCAGGCAGTAGTGAGTTTGATCCCCGGTACCGATTTAAAAAAAAAAAATTGTGTTACTTTAAGCCATGGAGTTTGTGGCATTTTATTACAGCAGCAATGTACCATCACACAATAATGATTTATTTACATAACAGTGGAGCACATAGTGTGAGAGTTAATTCCTTGTTTCCTGAGAGAAATCCCAGAGCTCTGGGAGACTGAAGCAGAAAGTTCTCAAATTGGAGCTTAGTTTAGACCATTCTGTGACTCTGCAAGACTTTGTCTCAAAATAAAAAGTAAAGGAACTGTGAATATAGCTCAGTGCAATGCCCAGTATCACCAAAACAAAACAAAAACGTTTGCCTGAACCTGAAGGGGTTTATTTCTAACTAGAAAGCTAACATGAACAAAAGTAGTAAGGTTTTCAAAGTACACGACTTAACCGTTTTTGTTGTTGAATTGAGACGACGTCTCATTTTGTCATTCAGACTGGTTGAGTACTAAGAGTAACCAGGCTGGCTTTGAACTTGGTGATTATCCTGAGCCTCCCAAGTGCGGGGATGAGCCTCCCAAGTGTGCACCAGCATGCCTGACTGGGTATACGACTTACTGAAATAGTTGGTGCACTTAAATGTGTACAGTGTGTAGAAGGTAATGATACTAAAGCTGGAAAAAAGTACATTGGGACTGGTTCATGAAGGATTTGTCTGATTGGTCGTGAAATAGTGTCCTTTTACCTTGTATACGTACATGACTTTAAGGACTTTAAGAATGGGGCAGTAACATGGACAGAGGACAATATGGATTTGTGAAAAGGAGTGAGACTTGGCACAAAATTAATTGTACTTGGAAATTTTGAGCTAAAACGTCAAGGTTGAAATGTTTTCAAACTTGTATATCTTGATAGAAATGCTTTAAATAAATGCTATCGATAGAAATGCTTTAAATACATGCTATCATTTGAGGACGTAGCTCAATGAAGAGTGCTTGCTTAGCATGTGTGAAGTCCTGGGTTTGATCCCCAGCACCACAAAATACAAAAGAAGTAGGAAGGAGAAAGAATACATGTGGCTGTAATGAGAAGGAAATACTCTGTGTCCAGCGGATCTGCAGAATTCCTTGCCCTGTCTTATCTCTTCTTCATCTTGTACTTGTCCATGACAGCTTCTGTGCTGAGCTGAGTTTTCTGCAGAGTAGTGCTTCTGCTGGCAGGCAGCCTGGGGCTGGGAGAATCAGGTCTCCTTGGAGCCTTACATAGGTGATCTTTTAAAATTGCATACTTAATTTTATTATTTTCTTAATCAAAACTTTCTTACTGGTCTTTATTGCCTACTGAAGTATTTCCCTGTCTTTATTTTTAATAGAATATGAGTTTTTTGCTTGTTTTCGAAGAAACAATGTTCACATGCTTTTCAGAACTTTTTTCTTCATTGAAGTTACATTTTAGTAATTAAATTAAGTAATTTATGTGTGTGCATGACTTATTTTAGAAAAGTAAAAATTTACAATGCTTAAAAGGTATTTCCTAAGAATTTTCCAGAAGCATGTGTCTGCTTGGGCTATCTTGGTCCTAACTGGAAATATGCCCAAGACTTGAATTTAGGCAGCTGGGAAGAGCAGTTAAGTTAGCCTGTGGTGGTGGTGGGGAGGGGCCAGCTGAGAGGAGAGGGAGGGGAAGTGAATTGCTTGAGGCGAGTGTTTCAGTCGAGACCTATGTCCAGGGGATAAAAATCTGTATCCTAGTGTTGGAGAGTAAAATTGAGAATTACTTTTAAGTGAAATAAGATGATAGATATATGCTATAATGTAAGAGTGTGGTGCTCAAGTTACATTTTTACCCAAATACAGTGTTCCTTGTTGTGTGTAGTATATTTGGGGAAGGATGGATTAACAGCTTTATATGTAACAGAGGAGCACTAAAGACACTATTAAAATGGAGACCTCTTGAAAATGGAGAGATATATAGCTGATTAAAAGTATAATCTCATTGTTTTCTTAATATTGTATCATCTTGTCAGTGCTGTAGGCATTGCAGGGAGGCAAGCACTTATATGCAGATTTGATTGTGTTCTGAGACTGTTATGTAGTTTTACAATTGTGGCCAGATATGAAGAATCTGAACTTTCATTGTAAAACCATAAACTAGTTATAACCAGCTCCAAAATACAATGAAAACAGCTTTGCAGCTCCACCTGGATGCTGTATACTAAAGTAAATAACTTTTATAATTGTATTAGTTTAGATAGGCTAAATTTTGTTGGAGTAAACCCAGGAATCTTGGTGCCCCCCACCCTAGTGCTGGAAATTTAATCCAGGACTTCATGCATGCGAGACAAGTGCTCTACCACTGAGCAGTGTCCTCAGCTAGTCCAAAGATCTTCATAGCTTAAAATGTTAGTGGCTCATGCTGCACGTGTGTTGTGGGTTACTCGGGGACCTGAAATGATTATCTTTACTCTCTGAAAGATTGTTGGTCATTATAACAGGAAGAGAGTGAGAAATAAGACCTTTTTGTTACTCCATTGGCTAAAACTAAAGCCAATGACTTAGACACATGTATCTTTCAGAAACCAAAGGTACCTATGTATACCGTGCCATGTGCCTGAGAAGAGAACTATGAATATTTGAATAGCACCAGTAATTATGGGAATATTTAAGTATAAAGGAAACACTGAAAAAGCCCAAATAAAAGATTGATATATGTGACTATAAAGAATATAATACTGTATCTGAAATATGTGAGACTTAAAAATCAACAATCTAAGAATGGAATGAAATCTTTAAATTAGTATTGAAAATGATTATTGTCTAATTTTATACATATATAAAAGTCTTAATTCAACTCAAGAGGCTGAGGTAGAAGAATTGCAGGTATAAGAGCTGTCTGGGTAACTGAGCAAGGCCTTGTCAAACTAAAATTTTAAAATGCCTGGGGATTTAGCTCAGTGGTAGAATACTTGGCTAGCAAGCATGCACAAGTCCCACAACTCAGTCCCCAGTACTGTTTCACATGTATCAAACGAACAAATTTCAGGACTTAAGGTAAACTAAATGGCCATAGAATATGAATAGAAAATTCTCAAAAGATGAAATAGATTAGGAATTATATACTTGAAATTGTACCTACTATTCTGAATAGGGGAGAGTTTAAAAATAAAATCCAGTGCTAGTCAGTTTATGAAGAATTGATATAAATGTTATCCTTTCAAACACAAGTTACGGTTCTGTGTCAGTAGCCCTAATAATACTCATACTCTTTTGAATGTTTATGCTAGTTAAAAAGAAATGTTAAATGAGTCAAAGACATAATTTTCAATGGTGAGAAAAAAATTTCATTATTTTATTTCATTTAAGGGTGCCAACATTATGCCATTTTTTGTCTTGTGAACCAGGGATAGGGTTCTTGTTCTTGTCCCTTGCAGTCTTGTGGTAAAAGAGAATGTTAAGAGAAGATATAGGGAAGTGCCTATGAAATAACATCTGAGTTTAGTTAGGGCATGTAAGAATACTGTAAATGTTCAGTATAATTCAGGCATTTCAGTATACCTTGTATATGCTGAAGCTAAAACCTATGCTTATAAAATAGGACTACTGTGATTACAGACTTTTAAATATATAAACATTTGGGCAGATAAATATTTCATTGCAATGTTGAAAGAAATTTGCAAGAAAATGTGAATTTTTTTCCACAGGCAGTAGATGACCACTCAGGCATGCTAAATTTTTGTATATTGTTAAAAAAACCATGCATATGGAAATGCATGTTAAGGAAATGCAGTGAAAGCCAGTTTTAAAGAAGCTAAAAGTTGATGGATGTTTTTCTACTTTTAAAATTTCCTTTATATGGCTGGGGATGCAGCACAGTGGCATAAGCTCCTGCGTGGTAAGCACAAAGTTTGATTCCTGGTACCAGAAAAAAATAACCATAGTTGGTTAAACAGCAGAAAGCCTGTACTTAAAAATTTTTTCCTTTATTTTCACCATGTCAAACTTTGATTGGAAACAAAATTAATTTGATATTTTGAATTGCGGCTGATGGTACTGTAGCATAAGAGAACCAGTGCTTCAAGTTGGACCCCACCAGAGCCAGCAGTCATACACCGTTACCCAGAGTAGGACCACAGCAGAATACATATTATACTATAAGGAACCTGGTTTTGACTGAAAATACAGTTTTGACTGTATAATCTTTCCATTACGTATAATCAATTAACTAAGGTATTTTTATCCGATTTTCCCTTAAAGGTGATGCATTAAGGACTCTGTCTTGTGAGTAGTGCCATCTGCTGGCCCTATTTATTAACTCTTTATATTATAAATGAATTAGCAGTAATTTTGTACTGGCAACAGGTTTTCTTTGCCATTCATTGTTCACTGTGTTATACGTTTTATGCTTATGCTATCTTGTCAAAATTATAAGCAATCAACATTCCCTTTTAAAAGATTTTATGGTATCTCTAGAATTTAGTTCATTACTACTTTGGGTTTTTTCTTCCTTGCCAATTTTTTTTTGCATGGATTTATGACTGTGACATGGTGCCTTTTTTTTTTTACAATTAAAAAATGTAAAGAGTTTTTTTTTTTTTTTTTTGTCTTTTTCCTTTTTATCAGTACCGGGGATCGAACTCAGGACCACCTGCTTGCACAGCGTGTTTCATTTTATCTTAAGGTCTCATTTAATTCATCAATATTAACTAGGATTTAAAAGCAAATGAGGTACCCATAAAGACCTTTCCATTTTTGGTCGCCGTTGCTTTATTGAATAATGCTCTAGTAGCATCCTACAAATTTAGTAAGGTTAGGTTTCAGCAACTGAAGTCATTTAATTAAATTAGTTTCTTGGTTCAGAAATTGATGTATTGGAGTGATCCCCAGGAGTAGCCCTTTATACAGTACAAGCCATAAGCATATGAGTAGATCCATTGACTTGCTTTGCTAATTCACTGTGACTGCACTGTCTTATGGGTAGCATTTTGTGCCTAGAGTTTTGCTGAACTAGTTTTTCTTTCTTGCTTTCCCCTTTGGTTTGTTTTGGAATTCATTTATTTGAGCATTGCAACATCTTTTCATACATATATTTGCCATTATATTTTACCCTCTTTATTATACTTTGCTTCCAGAAATAAATAATTCATAAGTTTTAAATTGTGTATCATTCTGAGTAGCATGGTGAAATTTTGTGCTGTTTCAGCTTCATCCTCCTGGAACTAAATCCTCCCTTGTATGCATACTTTATATACTATCCAACCCTTATTCACTTAGTGGAGCTGCCTCTGTTTACTAGATCATTTATCTCAGGTATGAAAATGTTTTTGTCCAAGTAATCCTAAATTAATAGCGGCCCCAAAGAATGAGAAGTGTTGGTAATTTGGGTATGTCAGAGAGAAGCTATAAAGTACTTTAAGTGAGAAAGTGTAAGGTTTTCTCCCCCTTTTCTGGGAATCAAACTCAGATCCTCCCTACGCTAGACAAATGTCATGCCACTGAATTAAACTTCAGCCTGAAAAGGTGAACGTTTTTGACTTAATATGGACTGAAAAGAGATTGAATGCTGAGATTGCTGAAGTCTATAGTAAGAGTGAATCTTCTGTTCTTGAAATTTGAAGAAGTAAAAGAAATTAACAGTCGGTATGGTAAGTGCTTAGATAGTAGTGATGTACATCTGTAATCCCAGCACTCTGGGAGGCTGAGGCAGGAAGACCCCAAGTTGAAGTCCATCCTTGATAAGACTCTCAGAATAAATAATGTAGTTCAGTGTAAGGGCCATAAGTTCAGTCTTCAGTGAGTGAGTGAATGAATGAGTGAATGAAGGTAAAAGATGAGAAAAGTGAAGTTAGTGTCGAGGCACATAGACAGTGTTTGCCCTGTACTTGCTCTACAAGTTTGAGTTATTTCATATTCTGTTGATTTCTCTTAGCTCGAGTGTGTATACATACGTAGCAGGGTCTCTAATCTCAGCTTGCCTTCCTTATTTCCTGTCTACACATTTAGTAGCAGATTTGGGAGGATTTATCTCCTTCAGTTCTCTTTCATAGCTGGCAAAGTCGGAACTGTGAAAACCTGTGCCTGACTACTAATAGGTACATTAAGGATCTTTCAAGGGGGTTGGGGTGTAGCCCTGTGAATAGAGCACCACTTCCCTAGCAGCCTGGGCCTTGGGTTTGATTCTTCACACCAGAGGGAAAATGCCTTTGAGGGGGAGTGTCAAGGGATTGAAAAAATGGTTACATATGTTATACACATGAATCAACTCCCAATAACAAATGTAACTACTGCAACATCCTACTAATGAAAATAACTCTAAGTGGCTATTACTATTCTACTCCATTATATAAAATTGCTGTATGTTAGTCTTAGAAAGGATTTAGAAGACTTCTAATCCAGAGGTTTCTAGGTTTTTTTTTTTTAATGTGACAGAATCTTTTGTCAACTGAGCAAATCTTATGTAAACCCCTAAGCTAAAAAAGGTTTGATTATGTCATTAGACTGAGACGGCTCTATTGCCTTGAGTTTCTACATATGTAAACTCAAACCCAGTTTGACAAAAACAAAAAAATTAAACTTCAGTTCTTCCGATCAAAAACAATCATCATTGGTATATACTTGTAATTCTGGCACTCTAGGAGGCTGAGACAGCAGGGAATCACATTCTAGCCCAGCCTGGGCTAGCAACTTGGTGAGATTCTGGCTCAAAAAAAAAGAAATTCAAAAAGACTGGGCATTTCCTCAGTATGAAGACCTGTTTTTAAGTCCTTGGTGCTAGGGGGAGGATGGGACAAAAAAATACTAAACCAATCAGAAACAGCTAGTGAACTACTAATTTAGAACTTTCCATCAGATTATATATTAGCACTCAGTACTTGAAAAATGTTACAGTAAGCATAATCTGCTTTTATAAAATTCAGAATTTTTTGGTTGAAAATATATTTACAGTTGTCAAAGATATTCAGGTAGATAGTTTTCTAAATTTATGGGTCAAAGTATTTTTTTTTTTTTATCGGTACTGGGGATTGAACTCAAGACCACCTGCTTGCAAGGCAGGTGCTTATGCCGTTGAGCTAAATCCCCAGCCCCTGGTCAAAGTAGTTTTGAAATTTCTGCTACAATTTGCATGGCTAGGGTAGAATAATGATAATATACTTTTACCAATAAAGTTCTTTTAATTTTGTATTATTAAATGTTATTGATAGTGATGTGATCGGAGGTAAGAGAATATAAATTATTCTATGTTTTTCCAAGTATTTTATGACTTTATTTACATATGTGTGAAAAATATCAGAAATAATAATAATACAGTTTGAAGAGATGCTTTTAGAGAAGAATTCTTTTTCATTCATTTTTTTCATTTATTTGTTCATTTGTCTTTTTTTTTTGAAAGAAGATGTCTCTGTAGCTCAGGTTGGTATTGAACTCAATATATAGTGCAGACTGGCCTTGAACTCTAGGGCTTCCTCCTAACCTAGCTTCCTAAGTGCTGGGATTACAGATGGAAACCACCATGCCAGGCTTATTTTTTCTGTTTTCGTAGAAAAGAAACGTAAGTGTATCTTAATGCTGTTTTATACTAGCAAAAATTTTTTTTGTTTTTTCTTTTTGGTATGGGGGATGGAAGATAGGGCGTTTTGACTGAACTAAATCCCCAGCTCTGTTTTTATTTTAAGACAAGCGTTTTGCTGTCACTCAGTTGTCCAGGCTGGGCTGGAAGTAGGAATCCTCTTGCCCCAGCCTTCCAGAGTGCCTAGTGTATTTTGTATTTTACATAGAAAATCGTGAACTGCACATAAATTTTAAATGTGTTGTAATATCCATTTTTGTTGTTGTTGAATGTAGAACATATATATTCTATGTTGCTGTCATTTAATTTTATATATATGTAGTTTGTAAAAGATATTGAACGTTTAGAATTACGATCATGTGTTGCTTAATGAATATGACATGTTTTGAGAAATGCATTGCTTAGGTGACTTTGTGGTAAGCATTGTGGAATGTACTTAACTTAATCTTAGGTAGAATACCCTACCACACACACAGGCTATGTTATCAGGAACTCGATGTAGAGTCTCAATTGTCAATATCTAGAACCCGGCCAAGAATCCCGATTGTCAGTCTCAAGTATGTCGTGAGAAAAATAGAAAACAGGAACAGTATTCCAGCAAGGCTGGGAAGTCAGTGTCCCCGGGTCGACTTCTCCACTCCCAAAACAGCCACTATTTATTTGGTCTATACAGTGATAGGTGGGGCTAGCAAAGGCTCCATTCTAGAGGGTGTAGATAATTTTATGTTTGAAGTATCTTGACCCAAGGATAATGCTGTGATGATTTAAGATGTAGATGATCTTTTGCTTAGAAGTATCTTGTCCTTGAGTATAGTCCTGAGATGATTTAAGAAGACATAGATGATTTTATGCTTGGAAGAGTTAATGGGAAATCCTAGATGGGTGGTATCTACAGTCCTAATCCTTCCTTTTGTCCCACAAGGAAATGCACAAAACCAATCATTGTGAATTTGTGGTCCCCAATACTATATTGCTCTTAGGACTGCAAACCTGCCCAGCATGTAGCTAAGCAGTTGAAGTACAGTGTTAAGTATTTGTATAGTAAAGATACAGTAAAAATACTAGGTAATGAGAAAATTTCAGCTGCATCACAATGCTTTGAGATCACCGTCATACAGAGTTCACAAAAAATTATATGTATTAGGAAAAGCAAAACTTACATAAATATTTTAATACTAAATTTATTGAGACATTCATGAGATTAATACAGATTACCTTTGGCCTCCGTGATGATAAGAGGTACTCAAAGAGGGTGGCTTTTAGCTTCTACACATGTGTTAGTACAGTGAACTGCTGAAATGTGTATGTGTTTTTTTTTTTTTTTTTTTTGCAGTTTCTGTATACGTTCTGTTGATCAAAATGGTATGTGGCACCTGACTATATTCAAGAAGATTTAATTTATTAGAACTGCTCTAGTTCTCAGGATGAAGTAGTTTAATATCTGCAAATAGAAGAATAATCTTCTTGATACTGTATTCTTCTGTAAGAATGTGGAAGTTCTTTTCTTCCCTTAGGAGTTCATTTGGGGACTAGGTTGAAATAAAATGTTGAAACTGGAGAGGAATAGAAAATTGAGTTTAGTGAGAACTGATGTCATGAAGATGTAAGAGCGTTCTATGGTGTTAAAGATGAATTTCAGTTACTAATTTGTCACTGATTTCTAGTCTTACAACTTTATAATTTTGAGAATGTGTACAGGGTGTATTTATTTGATCATGCTTTTTCTCCAGAGTACATGCTTCAGGATAAGTTGAAACTTAATTATTTTAATAGTAAATATTCTTCAAACAACAACAAAAGCAAAAATATTAAAATATTTTCTATACTTTAAAAATTTTTTTTTGCCTATGTGTGGTTTTGTTTTTAATAGGAAATCAAACCCCAAAGCCATTATAACCATGGGTATGGTGAACCTCTGGGACGCAAAACTCATATTGATGATTACAGCACATGGGACATTGTCAAGGCTACACAGTAAGTATTTTTCTGTAATATGAATAATAAAATACATATATGAATATTTAAAATTCTTAATTTTAACCTACTTCTAGTATTTGTTAATCTTTCTAGAGGTTTGTTGTTATTTATGTCCTGAGAATATTAATATGGACTGGAAAATTAGAAAATATAGGTATTAAGAGAACCTGTAGAGAAAAATATGTACATCCTCCTTTTCCTTTCTGTTTAAGTATACAAATTAGAAATAGAATGTAGTCAGTGTCATGTATTTAACTTATATTGAGGGAAATATCAGAGCTATGATCTTCAAAATGCTAGATTGTCAGTCTTTGAGCTAGATCAAGGGAAATGGTAAATGTAGGAATCTTACAATGCAGAATCATGAGGAAGTTGGAATACAGCAGAAACTTTCATCAGCAGATAAAATGGAGAAACTATACCTGTAATTCATACATCTAACTTCAAGAAGACCACTTTTTAAAAAAATGTTTTGAGACACATACAAAAGAAAGTGGCAAGAAAGATTGGATGGGGCTGGGGATATAGCTGGGTGGCACAGTGCCTCCATGGCAAGTGTGAGGTTGTGAGTTTGATTCCCAGTACCAGGAAAAAAGAAAAGTGGCACTTTGTAGCCTGCAATGGCCTTGAATTCATAGCAATCTTCTGCGTTAGCCTCTTAAGTGTTAGCATTATAGGTGTGTGCTACCACACCCAGGAAAATCCACATTCTTTTAATTGGAGAATTAAATGTTTTTGCATATAATGTAACTTGTGTTAGGTAAGATATATATCTGCCATTTTTGCCTTGTTTTCTATGTTTTTGTTGTTTCTGAATTCCCTCCATTACTGCCTGATGAAGTTTCCATGTACTACCTATTGAAGATCCCTTGTATGTGATTAGTCCCTAATCTTTTGCTTCTTTTAATACTGTTTGTCGTTTGACAATTTGTGTTGTGTTGATATGTGGGTCTCTTGAGTATCCTTCTGAATTTCATTGAGTTTCTTGGGATTATGTGTACATTTTGTATAAATTTTATTGGTAGTTAGATAAATAGACACATAGACCATATTGATCTTAGGTTTTTGTATAATTTGGGAAGTTTTGGTCACTATTTCTTCAAATATTCTTTCTGTCGCTTTGTCTCCTTTTGGAACTCTTGTTATTTTGGTATGCTTGATATCTTACAGGTCTGTGAAATTCTGTTAATTTTTCTTCTTTTTTTCCCCCTGTTTATCTAACTAGATTGCCTCCATTGATTTCCCACTGATTTTTTCTTTTGTTTGCTTAAGTCTGCTTTTGAGTCCCTTGGTAAGTTTTCCTTTTAGCTGTTGTATTTTTTTCAACTCTAGAATTTCTGAGTTTTCTTCATGACTTCCATTTGTTGATATTCTTTATTAATTGAGACTTTGTTCCTTTAGTTCTTTAGATATGGCTTCCTTTAGCTCTTCAATGATTTTCTTTACTACCTGAGTTGTCAAAAGACTTTGGTTAATTTCTGTAATACTGAAAATACTGACTGATCAGTTTTTCAAGCTAACTTTGTTTTTTTAATCTGTTCATGTCAACTTTAATTCTTGAAGAATCTTTATATGCCGTTAACATTTTGTTTTTAAAACCCTTTGTTATTAAACATTTCACTCTTATGAAAAACATGGAGAGTATCTCAGATTAAGCAAATCCTGATTTACTGTAGTTGCTGTGGGTTTCTCATTTGTGTGTGCTTTCCTCTACTGCCCGTGAAAAAACCTCTCTTGAAATTACTAGGAGTACTGCAATTCTCATTCACGTTTCTGTATACATCTTTCTCTAAAAACAATGTATTAGTGTTATATGTGCTTAAATTTATATAAAGTGATCCTCCTAGGTATATATTCTTTTGCAGTTGGCTTTTTATTGTTTTAAAAAAAACTTTCATGATTTTTTTCCCCATCACTAAGGACCTAATTCTGTATAACTTTAACCTAATTTATTGTATTTAACTGTGTACTGTAATTGAGTCTTTTGTAGTCTTCTGTCATTGAGTAGCTTTTATCTAATAGTAGCAAATTTTCAATTTTAAATAATTTAGAATCAGATCCTAAGTAAAGGCAAGAGGTAGCGCTTTCAGAGTGCTTATACTGTTTTATTACTTGATTTGACTGTTGATTATTTAGGTATTTATTTTATAGTTACTATTAAGTTACCATATATTTTGTATATGTCATAACTTATATTAGCAAAATGTTTTAAAATGAAAACAGCTATACTGTTTTACAATTTTTATCTTTTCATATGTGTATGCGTACAGTGTAACCTTAATTTAGGAATTAGATTTATTTTTAGTATGGTGTGAAGATGGTTCTAGATGGCCATTTATTTTTCATTATCCATTTTTTGAGCAGTGCATTTTTTCTCTCCTGATTTATAGTACATTGTTTTTGTTACCTATCAAACTGCCGCATATGTGGTCCATTTCCTGATACCCTTTTGGCCCATTTATTAGATCTTGTTTAGTACGTCATTTCTTTGATAACTTTCTTCTTACTCTTCAAAATAAGTTTGAGTATTCCTGACCTTTTGATCTTCTAAACTGAATTTTAGAGTTTCACTCTAAAGTTTATGAAATACTCATTTGAGATTTTAAAGAGAATTTCATTGAAGTTGTACATCAGTTTGGGAAAGATACTTCTTTAGCTCTTACTTTGATGTCTTTCATTAACCTATTTACAGATGAATAGTGTTACTGTTTTATTATTTTAGATCTTAGCTGAATATTTTGTTACACTGATATGGACATCTAATGCTAAATTTATTTGGATACTCTATTTTATATTTGATTCTTACCAAAAAAAATACCTCGCAAAGATACATAATATTAAAATGGAAGACTTTTTGTTATTGTTGTTGAAAACTAGACATTTGAATCTAATTGGTAACTGAGAAATCAGGTACTCCTTCCACAAGGTGTGCTGGTTTTTTTGTTATTTAAAAAATTTTTTTTTAATTGTTGAAGGTTTATCTGTGCCTCATGGGTCATTAGCCTGAAGTATAAATTTAAGGTCCTCTTGTCTTTTCTCAGGGGAATGCACAGTAATTTTATAATTTTTCCTGTATTTGCAGTTGCCTTTGAATGACCTAGTTTTTAATTGTCTGCTCTGGAAAGGAGAAAAAGAGAAAAGTGACAGGGCAGAAGAAAAGGGTATTGGCCATTTAAATTAGGGGAAATCATTTCTGCTGGAGAGGTAGGAACTTACAGCATTGAAACTGTGTGTGTAGGAGGGCAGTGTACAACAACAGTGGCCATTGCTGCTTTCTCCCAATTACAAGTAACAGGCACAAACCTCTGATATTTGAAGGAGAATGTCCTTTTGTTCCACCGTTTCTGGAAAACATTATATACCAGTTGCTCTAGGAAATGATACACAGCCACCTTTTGGGATGAGGAATTGCTACTGGGTTAGAATTCCAAAGTAATCTGTCATACCAGCTGCCAATGTAGGTGTTGTGTAGGTGGAGAAACAGATTTCTGATTCTTCCTACTCTGCTATCCTCTAAGAATCCTTTTAAATTTTTTTTTAAATTTTAAAGAGATTAAAAGAAAACAGTAAAACAATAAAAAATAAAATGGTAGAACCAATATACGATTTCAAAACAAACTGATAGGAAATTAACAGTAATTATATTACATATTGTTATCTTCAAAATAGTTGCTGAGATTGCAAGATACAGGTGTGCAAAATAGATCAGGCAATACAAGCAATCACAGTTCTGAGAACTTACTTAAGCACTTACAAGTGTAAGGAAACTAACCAGTGATCTGTGTATAAGATTTTCATTTACCCATCTCAAAGTACGACTGCTTTTGAAGATGCCTAGTTTGTGTAACTGCACAAATGTAAACAACTTCATGAAAGAGAACAACCAACCAAAGGTACTGTTGTCATCCTTTCCTGCTCCTTCCTTAGGTTGATTTGTGGCGTGTGGGTGTGTTTGCGAGTGTTTATATGGAAAACGAGCCTGCAGCATTGTGAAGGCTGTGTTAAGTATTAGTAAAACATTTATCTACTAGATACGAATGTAGCTAAAAGTATCGCTAGTTCAGCTCTTTAACTTGTAAAAGAGGTAAATTAGACATGGCCACCAGGAATTAAGAAGAATTTGTTAGAATCAAATACGATGATGGTGCCTGCTAGCCATAGAGAAAGCAGCCTAGGAAAAAGCAGCAAAGGATACACCACAGACAGAGTAACCCTGTGGTTGAGGTACAGTGAGATTGTGTATGTTTTCTATAAAAGTATCAGCATATATATAAGGAGTATATAACATATGATACGTAAGCATGCACATGAAGCAGTAGTCAAATGTATAGGGGTGATTTTATACTCATTTTTTTAATGCTAGCAGCATGCAGTTCCTCACTTTGGGTGTCTCTAAGTTTGTGATTGAGGATATTGGTTACCTTAGGTCAAGTCTCTGAGCCATATTGACTCAAATGGGCTCAGGACCCCTTGTTTTGTTTTCTTTTGCAAAGAACGGGGTGAGTTCATATGACGTAGTCAAGTCTGAGATCTATTTTACCTCAATGGAATGGAATAAGGTTGCTGTAGTGGTGGTTTGCCTCCAGAGGAATGTATTTTCTTCCCTTGGTCACCAGTCTTATTTGCCCGCTGTCACAATTTACTGTGTAGCTCCTATTGCAGAAGTTTTAGTTTGTTTCTAGTGTCACTTTATCGTACATCCTCTGTTACTTTTCTTTTTTGGATACCACTCTAATTAGGAGATTACAAATACTGTCTGGTGTATTTCAGTTTGTTTTTGTGGTGCATACTTCCAGAGGCCCAGTATTTTGCTTAGGCAAAAGGTAATGGTGGTTGTAGCTTGATGATGTATTGTTAGTGATTTGTTGTACTCTTCTTCTTACTCTGTTTATATTTGAAAATTTCCACAATTAAGAAATTTTTAAAAAATTTCCACAGTGATAGGACATAGCAGTGAGGGTCAGGTTCCAAGTGCACTTGTCTGTCCTGTCTGATACGAATATCTTTCCATGTAGCTCTTCCAGTAGACTTGGTCTTGTCTCACTGGCTAAACTGAATGACAGGAATCTACTCTCTACTCATACTTTCATATGTTTAATATTTTTAGCTTAATTATGTGTGTTTTTAAAGTTTACCTCAGTCTGTTTTAATTGTGGAATGTGGTACTCTAAAGAAAAAGAGCAACTGTTTTATTTCTAGTTTCCTTTTCTATGAGGTTTTCCATTCTTAAAAGTGAGATACATGAATATTCTAAAATGGATTATTGAATGCTGCTGAAATGTTGATATTTTAGAAGTGATATTTTATGATCAGGGATACATTTCAGTTTCAGAGTATGAAATGGACCATGGTTTCCTTCTGTAAATGTTATTTGCAGCTTTGAATTTGTTAAGTAATAATGACAATGCCATATTTTCTTTGTTTTCAAGATACGGAATATATGAACGCTGCCGAGAATTGGTAGAAGCAGGTTATGATGTTCGGCAACCAGACAAAGAAAATGTCACACTCCTTCATTGGGCTGCCATCAATAACAGGATAGATTTAGTCAAGTATGTGTTTTCTGTGTTTTTAATTAGTCAGTGATTTCTAATTATCAGATTATTGAAAGTATCCTAAAAACTAATTATTTCTAAAATTTATGACTTGTAAAAGTGTAAATAGTGTACTTTTCTTAAAAAATTGCTTTGGGCTGAGGATATTGCTCAGTGGCATAAGCATCTGCCTGGCAAGAACTGCCTGAGTTCAATTCCCAAAAGCAAAAGAAAAAGAAAAAAAAAAACTGCTTTAAAGGTACAATGAAGAATAATAAAGGACCTTTATATTATGGTGTATACTTTATAGAATTATTTCGTGTATATTGTTTAATCTATAGCAATCTTATATGGAAAGTAAAGTTTAAAATACAGCTCTCCAAATAGAGCATCTCTTGGCTATTCCATGAATGTTCTGATTCCATGTTTCTGTGTGCTCCTACTCAAGATTCTTTGACCACCTTTTTTATGCAATCATTTGACATTTCAGTTTTTTTATAACTTAAAAATTAATTTTTCTTTTACTTTTAAGAAAAAAAAAATGATCTTTGGATACAAAACTCTGCCAAAAGTTTTTTGTGTGTGTGCAAAATACAGACAATATTTTTTAAAGATTAAATATTTTGGGGCTGGGGATTTAGCTCAGCGGCATAAGCACCTGCCTTGCAAGCAGGCGGTTGTGAGTTTGATCCCCGGTACTGATAAAAATGAAAAAAGACAAAGATTAAATATTTTAAAGCAGAAACAAAATACAGTTCTTTAAACAAAGTTGTATTATACTAAGATCAAATCAGGTTAATATTTTTTAAGCTGTTAAGAAAGATGGGTTGTCTTCATGAGCACAAAGTAGCATGAAATCAAAAATGGACTTTATTTTTTTACATAATTCTTAAAGTTGAAAGTGAAAACTGTTTATAAAGTGTTAAAAATTTTGTCTTACAGATACTATATTTCGAAAGGTGCTATTGTGGATCAACTTGGAGGAGACCTGAATTCAACCCCTTTGCACTGGGCCACCAGGTTCAAATTTGCTTCTGGGTTTTTTTCCCCTGTGGTTACTATAATAGAATAAAACTATCATTTTAAAAATTATGCTAAAATGAATGGGGAAATTCATTATGTCAATAGTTACCATCATTAATGTGCTAGTATACTGTTTTCTGGTGTTACCTGTGTTGGAAGTAAAGCTTACTTCCAAATGTCGTTAGAGAATTAGCCATGCAAATATTAGTTACGAGATTGGATTAAATTGTGAGTTGATAAATGATATTTAGGACTAGTTCTGTTCTTGGAATTGAGATTGCACTGGATAGAAATAATAGAATATAGTATTTCTTTATGTTTTTAAAAGCCTTGAATAGCTACATAAATTACCAGAGTGTTATTCCAGTAACACTTTTAGGAACCATGGAATTCTAAATGTCTCTTGATACACATCTGTTTAAAAATAACTTTGGAAAATATATGTGTAATCTTTCCATTATTACTTTGTTTAAAAACACTCCAGAGCAGGAGGTGGTGGTGTACGCCTGTCATCCCAGCACTTGAGAGGCTAAGGCAGAAGGAGTGCCATGAGTTCAAGACCAGCCTAAGCTACAGAGCAAGACCCAATCTCAAAAAACCAAAAATTCCGCAAAATCCCAGATCTTGTTGAAAATAACTTTAGTATTCTTTTATGTTTTAGACAGGGCCATCTATCCATGGTTGTACAACTAATGAAATATGGTGCCGATCCTTCGTTAATTGATGGGGAAGGATGTAGCTGTATTCACCTGGCTGCTCAGTTTGGACATACCTCAATTGTTGCTTATCTCATAGCAAAAGGACAGGTAAAATATCACAGTGGTATAGATTTTAATTATATATTCTTCATGGCTTAAATGCCTAATATATTTGGTGTAACATATATAATGACCTAGTGATATTTAAAGAATACTTTTGGATAAATAAAGAGAATAAATAAATGTATAATTAATCTGATTTTGAGGTTTTAATTCACTTAAAATAAAAATCATGAATCCATTGGGTTTTTTTTTTTTTTTTCATTTGCGAGTGATGAAATAAATCTTTGAGGGCATGGTGGGGCATACCTCTAATCCCAGCACTTGGCTGGGGCAAGAGAATCATCACAAGTTCGAGGCCACCCTCAGCTTCAAAGTGAGTTGAAGGCCAGCCTAGACTACATAGTGAGACCATGTCAGAAAGAAAGAAAGAAAAAAGGAAAAAACCCTCTCCAAACATAGAAATAAATCCTGGAAAATAAGGGAAAAAAATTCTGTTATCTCCTCTTTCTCTGCTTAGGTTTTTTGAATATATTATTTAATGTCGTCTTAACATTTTTGAAGTTATTTATTGGTTATATTTCTATTTTAATACATCTCTAGAGGAATAATTTCTTCAAGAGCAGTTTCTCATTTTCTTTTCATTTTTAAGGGTATCTACCATGGCTACCGTAATTTGTTTTGTTTTCTTCCAAATAGTTGTCCATATCTTCACAAATAATGAATTCATACAAAACAAAATACTATTAAACTGATCAGAACAGAGTGATGAAGGCATTACAGACCTTCAAAACCAGGCATTAGGGAAATCAACAATGGCTGCCGTAAAGTCTCTTGTACTTGTTCAAATTAGCTGTCTAATGTATGTTGAAATTAAACAATGCAAAACAGGCTAAAACCACGCTGAACAGAGAATAATAGTATTACTGGATTTCACAACATGACAATATTGTATCTGCAAGGGATACCATAATGTCTCTTTTTCTTCAAAGTAGCTGTTCAATTTCATCATGCATAATACAGCCGATTCTCATAAACTGTTTAGGAGAAGTTCTAGGAATGTATAAGCCTCTACATGTATACCTATCCTTTCTGTATTAGAGGGAAAAACAAAACATTACTAGAAAAATAAGAAACAAAAAAACCCCCAAATGAATAACAATAGCAAAGAACCCAAAACAGTGATGATACAGGCTTTCAAAACAAGGTGATAGGAGCACAACTAGGGTTGTTATTAAGAGTTCCTCAGATCATCAGATACTAACATGCATAATTGTTCCAATTCTGTGGATGTTAGCTGTTTTGTTCCAAGAACTTACAGAATTTGTAGCACAGTCATCTTAGCTATCCTAAGAGTGATTATACAATTTTACATGTTTTTTTCTTTTTCCTCCTTTTCCTTGAGATGTTATTTTTTCCCTTTGTAGCAGATTCTTATCCCTTCACTGTATTTGTAGAGGATTTTGTATCTTATGTACTCATACCATTTCTTACACTAGGGAGACAATACGGTGTTTACACATATGAGTTTGATTTATTTCACTTATGAATATGATCTCAAGTTGCATAGGTTTATTTATAAATATCTCAATGTGATCATTCTTTATAGCTGAATAGTACTCCATTGTATAAAAATACCACTTCTTTTTTTCCATTCCTCAGTTGATGGGCATTTAGGTTGTTTCCAAGATCTGGTTATTATAAATTGTGCTGCTATAAACATGGGTGCCCATATGTCATTGTGATATGATGTTTGCAATTATTTTGGGAATATACCCAGAAGTGGAATAGCTGGGTCAAATGGGACTTCCAATTCCAGCTTTTTTTTTTTTTTTTTAATCGGTACCAGGGATTGAACTCACGACCACGCTGATTGCAAGACAGGAGCTTATGCTGCTGAGCTAAATCCCTAGTCCCCAATCCTAGCTTTTTGAGGAACCTCCAGACTGACCTTCATAGTGGTTGCATCAGTCTGCACTCCCACCAACAGTGCAGAAGAGTTCTTTTTCGTTGCAGTCTCTCCAGCATTTGTTGTTTGTGGTTTTTTTTATCCTGGCCATTCTTTCTGGAGTAAGATGGAATCTCAGTGTGATTTTAATTTGCATTTCTCTAACGACCAATGATGCTGAATATTTTTTCCTGTATTTATTTGCCTTTTGTGTGTCTTTATCTGAGAACTGTGTATTTATCTCAGATGCCCATTTTTGGACTGAGTCTTTGAATTTCAGGGGTCTGATTTTTTAAAATTCTTTATGTTTTAGACAGAAGTCCTTTGTCTGAGGGACAGTTAAGTAAGATTTTTTCCCAATTTGTGGGTTTTCTTTGCGCTATGCCGGAGGTTTCTTTGAGCACGCAAAAACTCTTTAGTAAGATATGATCCGTTATTGATTCTGGGAAGTATTTTTTGCACAGTTTGATTTTTGTTCATGAATTCTCTACCTACTCCTTTGTCTTCAAAATTTCTACCTACTTTGTTTTCCAACAGATTTAATGTTTAATATTTAGACCTTTGATCCATTTAGTGCAGGGTGATAGGCCTAGATCTAGTTTTAGTTTTCAGCTTGTGGAGAGCCAATTTTTCCAGCACCATTTATTAAAGAGGCTATCTTTCTTCCAGTGAACGTGTTTGGCCTTTTAGCAAAGATAAGGTGGCTAAGTATGTTTGTAGTTGTGTCTTCTAATCTATTCCATTGATCTTCAGGTCTACTTTTATTCCAGTATCATGCTGATTTTATTACAGTAACTTTATAGTATAACTTGAAGTCAGGAATTGTGATGCTTCCTGCCTTGTCTTTGTTGCTTAGAATTGCCTATGCTATTCTATGTCTCTTCTGGTTCCAGATGAATTTTAGAAATGATTTCTCTAGATCTGTGAGGTATGCTACTGGTATTTTGATTGGAATTGCATTAAATATGGATAATAGTTTTGGGAGAATGGTCATTTTCACAATATTTGTTCTTCTATTCATGAACAAAGGATGTCTTTTGTTTTAACCATCCATTTTCTGAGGTCGTGTTTGATTTCTTTAGTCAGGGTATTATAATTTTCCCTGAATAGATCTTTTACTTCTTTTTTAGGTTGATTCCTAAATATTTCATTTTTTGGATGCTATTTTGAAGGGTGTAGTTTCTCTTATTTCTCTCTCAGTGATTTTGTTGTTTGTGTATAGGGATGCTATTGATTTTTGAGTGTTAACTTTATACCAGCTACTTTGCTGAATGTATTTATTATACCTAGGAGACTTTCAATGGAATTTTTGGGTCTTCTATGTAGAGTGTCATATCATCTGCAAATAATGATAGTTTAACAACTTCTTTTATTTCTCTTTCGTCTAATTGCTCTTGCTAGTATTTCTAATACTATAATGAAAAGGAGTGGCAATAATGGACATCTTTGTCTTGTTCCTGATTTTAGGGTAAAGGTTTTCAGTTTTGGGCCATTTAATATGATGCTGGCCGTTGGTTTGTCATGGATGGCTTTTATCATATTGAGGTAAAGACCATCTATTCCGTTTTTCTGTAAGGTTCTTATCATAATAAATGTTACAGTTTCTCATTTTCTGCTCTGTAAAATAATTCTCCTTATTGTCAGAAAATGGAAGATTTAAATACTTTCTCCTGACTTTGCTTGAATGTGTGACAGTGACCATAATCATGTTAAATATAACCAGAGTATATCAGTGAGTTCTTGTAATAAATGTACTACGTTAAAAGTAATGTCACCCAATTTTTCTTCCATGTGGTTTTTCTGGTTATGCTTATATACATTAATTTTATAAATAAGTATCTCATCGTAAGAATAACTTAAAGGCATTTAATTTACCACTCTCAATGTGTTTATTATTATTTGAATTTAAATTTTTACACTGACTTAGACTTTGAATAGTATTTCCTTTAATGAGTTCTTAAAATGTGTATTTTTGGCAGTATCAATTGCAGTTGTGTGTTGTACATTAAACCTTAGGAAAGGAGTCATAGACTTAGTAAGCTAATT
The DNA here is from genome assembly GCF_034190915.1 of Cavia porcellus. Lineage (NCBI taxonomy): Eukaryota > Metazoa > Chordata > Mammalia > Rodentia > Caviidae > Cavia > Cavia porcellus. The sequence continues at coordinate 68,814,114 of NW_026947491.1, forward strand.
GCTGGAAGGGGAGTTTATTACTATGCTAACAAACTAACCCCCAGGTTTCATGGTTAAGAGCAATACCCATCATTTATTACATCTCACAGTTCTATGATTGACTGGGTAGTTCTTTTTCTTTAGTAATGGCTGAGGGTTGCAGTTATCTAGGCTCTTTGGCTAGGCTGAAGGGTTGACACACTTTACACATTATCTTGTACCTTGGTAGAAATGAGAAGACTATTTTTAACTATGATGCTAAGATAGCTGTTCCTCTGTCTTTCTTAATGTAGTGTCAGAACTTGCAGTATCACTTCATGCAGTCTTCTCAGCAGAGAGCTGGATTTCTTGAATGATGTTTGAGAGCTCCAAAAGGAACAAAGGCAGAAGCTGTTCTTCTTTCAGTCTTAGGTCTTAAATGGGCATGGTAACATTTCTGAACTTTTCTGTCAGTTAAATAGAACAGGTCCAGCCTGTATTTAGTGTGGGAAAGGGTCAGTGCAAAGTTGAGGTGAGGTCTTTGAAGACTAACAGGGAATTATCCTTATTCTTCCTTAGTTTCTCCTAGAACAGGGTATTAAAAATGAATGATACAGGTTTTTTCTTTCAATTTTTAACTGGGGAAGAAAAGTGGTATAAATTTTTGAGTATTCATGGGTTTTTTTTTGTTGTTATGAATTTTGCAATTTGGATGGTTTTATTGATTTTAAGTCCAGCATTGTATGTGGGCTATAAAATTCTCAAAGGGTAGGATTTATACATCTGTCACATTTTTTGTATGAAAAGGACAAATCTGATGAATAGTTATTTCCTGCATGTGAAAATAACACATGCTGGGGCTGGAGATTTAGCTCAGCGGCATAAGTGCCTGCCTTGCAAGCAGGCAGTCCTGAGTTCGATCCCTGGTACCGATAAAAACGAAAAAGACAAAAAAAAAAAAAAAAAAGAAAATAACACATGCTTACTTTATAATATCCAAACATAAGGGTATGACTTAGAAGAAAGAAGTCCCACTGTCTCCTGCCCACCCTTCGCTACTCTTGATGCTGTTCCTTGAGCAACTCTTGAGTTACTTGTTCTCAGTGACTTCATGTTTACTGTTTCTACTGTTAGTTAGTATGTTCCATCCTCAGATGTTTGGTCATCCTCTCTATTTGGTCAAGTGGCTGCTCAAATTTTATTAGTTCTGGTAAATTCTCAATTATATGTAATAATAAAATTAATATATTTTTATTTTGCTTTTCCTTTTCCAGTGTTTCACTGACATTTGTAATTATTTTTCTTAGTTAAGAAAAATTGTGATAAATGTAACTACATTCCTGCTTCTTAATTTTTTAGCTTTAAATAATTTCCTTTGACTCATAGTTATTATGAGTGAGGCTCATAGCATACATTCTTTACAGTCTTTTTCCAATTTTCATTCCATTTTTTATTGCATCAGTTTTACATTATTACAGTAGTTGTATCAATTTTACATTTCCATTCAATCTTTACAATTTTATTTTACTTATCTGTTAAATATATTCAGTGTTCACTACCACTTCATTTGAATGATTTTAAGAGAAAAAGGGGAAGATGCTAATTTATGTTTTTGGAATTCTCATAAGCTTTTGGCCTTGGCTTGGTAATTGTTTCTGTAAGAGAATACATGTCCATTTGGAAAGGAAGCACCAGTTTTTAAATTATAACTGGGGAAGAAAAGTGGTATAAATTTTTGAGTATTCATGGGGTTTTTTTGTTGTTACTAATTTTGCAGTTTGGATGGTTTTATTGATCTTAAGTCCAGCATTGAATGTGGGCTATAAAATTCTCAAAGGGTAGGATTTATACATCTGTCACATTTTTTGTATGAAAAGGACAAATCTGATGAATAGTTATTTGTAAGAGAAAAGGTTGTATAAATTTCACTTTCTTTTAGTACTTAAGAGATGTGTACTACATTTTACATATTTTATTACTACTTTTAAGAAAGGATATAAAAAAAACTTGCACCTAACAGGAAGAAACTTAAAAATTTACATGTTTAGGGGCTAAGGACAGCTCAGTAATAAAGTGCCTACCTGGCACATGTAAGACCTTTGGTTTGATCTCTAGCACCCAAGTTATCTACCTCTCATATATGAAACGAGTTTGTGTAATTTCTTTGAAAATAATTGTCACATGATAATTTAAAATTAATCTGTAAGTATGCTGTATTTATAACTGTTGGATGAGGTTATAGTAAAGTAAATATTTCTGGGAACTCTATAAAAATGCAGAAATGAGTTTATAATGGATAGGACATAATCTTCAATATAGTATTCATGGTGAAAAACTAATGCTATCCAAGGCAACACTCCAGTTCTATATTGTAATAGTTTTAGCACTGTGCATTTTTTTCCTTAATTCATTTGGATGATGTTCATATTTGAGACATCATTCCATCAATAATAATCGTTCACAGAGAACTACTTGCATAGAGATAGGTAGTGTTTTATAGCATACTTACTGCAACTCTACTTTTCCACTGATGGTAGATTTGCAACACAGTTTGGATTAGAGCTTCTTGTGTAATATAACCAAGAAATGGGAGGCTGGAAAGGCAAACAGAAGAACCTTAGTATTTATTGAGAGTCTGTTTTATGGGCTGGCTACCTTACATATGTTATTCTGTTTAATCCTCATGGGAGTCTTATGAAATTATTTGTGCCCACAATTTTTGACTAAAATACTTAGGCTGAGAAAATTTATTTTGCCCACTATCTTAATGATTAAAGGTAGAAGTACGAATTGAGAGCCATGTCTATCTTACTGTGAAGTTGTGTCTTTCCCAAGTCTAGAATAATGGCCTTGTAAGCATGTCTTTTAACACATGATTTTGATCATTTACTTTGCTAGGTGCTGAGAATACAAAGATAACTTTATTATAATTTTGGTACTCAAAGAATTGCTATTCTAATTAATGAGGCAGACATTCCAGGCAGTGAGGCTAATCAGACCACACTGGAGTGGTTTAGGGAGGGTATTCAATGGAGTGAAACTGGTAGAATCTCTGATAACAATAGAATGTCTTAAAAGGAAATTTAGAGAACTAGGAAAGATTTTGATTTAGTAGGTGATAGCTTTAATTTTAATTTGCTATAAATTAAATCAGCATGATAAAAAGTTTCAGGGAAAACAAAAAGTTGAATAAAAGAAAAACATAGCTTACAAAATTGTTTGGCCAGTGAGAATATTTGTGCATGCTTATAATAATGAAAATATCAAGTCCTCATACAATTTTCCTCAAGAGGAAAGAATAAAGGAAAGGTGCTTATTTGTGATAGGACAGCTGAAGGAGAGATACAGGTTGTCATTTTTCATAGTGAAGAGCCTCAGACACTTGAAGCTGAAAAATCCAGTAGCAATTCAAGCACCTTTTTTAAAGATGCAGAGTGAATAATGAGCTAAAAACAAGCTGGATCTGGTGGAAGGCATGGGATTCCTTTTAGCATTGTTTTCTTCTCAGAGATTTGCAGAATTACTTAAGCCTAAAAATGGACTTCCATAACAACAAAATACTAAATTTGAATTTATTAAAAAGTTGGGTTTTTATTCTTTGTTTTGGAATGCCTATAGATAATGGGGTTTTGTTTGGTCCCTCTTATCATACATTAGTATAAACAAGTTTTCCAGTGATTTTACCTGTTCTTTGTAGCTGAGAGATCAGAATATATCAAGATTTTAAAATGCAAATCATTTAAAAGGGAAAACTATAAAAGAATAACATGTTAATTAAAATACTTAGTGACTATACTGAAAGTTAAAGCAAAAATTTCATAAATCATCTTTGATTATTACTACATTGGCCTCTCCTATAATGTGTAAATTAGATTTTTCCAAATAATTTTGGTTAGGAACTTATAAAATTTTACTGTCTGACTTTATCAGGATGTAGATATGATGGATCAGAATGGAATGACACCTTTAATGTGGGCAGCTTATAGAACACATAGGTATGTAACCATTATAAAATACTTACTGAAATAATAATATGAAACAAGTGATGAGAAAAAGCAGTAACGGTTACACTTACTAACTTGTAATGAATACTGTGTAACATAAATTACTTACGTTTTGACATCTGTGTTTACTGCTACCTCAATACTTGTAGCTCCCATAATCTATTCCTCTTTTTAACAGTTTCTAAAAATAGAAGAAGTGGTTATCTTATTAATTTTTCATGTGATTTACATATTGGCAAGTTTAATGTATTAATTTGTAAGTTGTCTTAAATTATTTGTGGAATAGTCCAGATTGAAATTTAAAAATTTGTGTTCTTTAATCATTTAGGTGTTAATAATATCAGTTTTTACATCAAAAATAAAAAATGTCAAGACCAAGTATTCTGTCCCTTTACTTATATGAGTTGCATATACTTAAAACTGAATATTAATATATTGTCTTATTATAATTGTCTTATTACAATTTTAAAGTTGTTGACTAGGTTAGAATAGAAGTGTTCCAAAAATGGAATGTAAATGTAACCGCAGTCAGTTTAGTATTTGCAATGATTTCGATAATTGAAATTAGGGTTGTTGTTGTTGTTTTGTTTTGTTTTTTTTCCTTTTCAGTGTGGATCCAACTAGATTGCTTTTAACATTCAATGTTTCAGTTAACCTTGGTGACAAGTATCACAAAAACACTGCTCTGCACTGGGCAGTACTAGCAGGGAATACCACAGTCATTAGTCTTCTTTTGGAAGCTGGAGCTAACGTTGATGCCCAGAATATAAAGGTAAAAGCAAACAGTTTTGATGATGCTGTGTGAAATGTTACTTGTTATTCCTCAATAAAGCAGCTTTTCATAGACTCTTGACAGTTGAAAGAAACTTCTTACTTAGCTCAACCCTTTAGTTTTGAGTGATAATTGGTTTTCAGATCTTGGATCATTTACTTTCATATTGCAATATTGCAATAATTGTTAGATTTTGGTGTTTGCTTTAATGAATATATACTGATTTTGGAAATCATTATATTAACTTTTTGTAGATGAAGTAGTTTTTTGGGTTAAGATCATTATGGACAGTGTAAGTTTGTAGCTAAACCCCTTGTCATGAATTTTACTAATTCTTGGTTATTTTATTGATTTTGGGAGGGGTAGGGTCAAACTTTTAAATTTGATAAGTAACTTTATGCTATTTATAGGAGACCCCACACACACCCAACTGGTGAATTTACCCAGGAAAAGTATGCAATTGTCTAACAGCCAAGTACAATTAATATTTACTTTCTTGAATATTTAGATATTTCTAGACATTTTATGCATACATGTACCCTTCTCAATTTTAAAGCTTCAGACAAGACTTTCAGTAACAGGACTCTTTCGGTGAAATAGCTTTAAACTTTATTGTTAGAAGGGACTGTGCCTATTGGCACATATTCATATTTTAGCTATAATTCATGGCATTTTCTGAGTCATGTTTCATAAATGTCTAAAGGATATGAGCTAATTAAATATGAAGAGAGTTCAAGCCACATGCTAACCTGAAATGGCCAATCAAAAAGTAGGTATCTTGCTGGATCGGGGCATCTCTTTATGTTCCAATGGGTAATTCTTCCTTGATTTGATTACTTTAAGAAGAGAAGCTTAAGCTACTAAAATAAAATAGCTTACATTAGTTTTTAAATTATAATTTATATAGGGTTATAACTGATTTTTAGAAATGAGAAATTATAAATAGTTAAAAGTAACTAGGAAATTAGGAGATTGATAAATCATATATGTACTCTTTTTCTTTTTTTAAACTTCCAAGTCATCTTGTTTCTGCTCAAGTGCTTGAATTATCCAGTAACTGCCACTGAACATAGGGAAAGGAAAGTCACCATAACATGCCATTACCTTAGTGCCTGACACATGAATGATGTTATTCTCAGTATTTTCCAGCTGAATGAATTTTTGCACAATCTTGAATTTTACCCAAGCTGTATTTAATGACTCTGTTCAGATGTGTTTCTGCCATTAGGAATTATGGAGAAATTTTGACTTTTCCAAAACTTCTAAATAGGATGCTCTGAAAAGTTTGTACACTAGAATTAATAAATTAGGTGGAACTCCAGTCAAAAAGATAAGGAAGGAATTTTACTAAACCTGGTTAGTAGTCCCATAAGAAAAGTCAGCAAGGTTTGCTCATATTTTCTTATCTGAATTATTTTCTGGTGCTTTACCTCTCTTCGCTGCTAGACAGACATTCTTAAAGTAGTGGTGTGCCAGGAATACATTTCAAGATACTTAGTGTTATAATTTTAAAAGACTGAACCAGTTTCAGAGTGACAAATAGTAAAACTTTGTTATACCTTCTGCCAATAGCCATATAATATATAGAAACTTCAGTAATACCAAAGAATTCCACAGTAAGATAACTACATTGTTTTGTAATTTGAAGTTAGCAGTATTTTTAGTTTAGTATTTTTTTTTTTTTTTTTTTTTTTGTACCATGGATCAAACTCATGACCTTATGCTTGCCAAGCAAGCACTTGTGCTGCTGAGCTAAATCCTTGGCTCTGTTTTCAGTTTTTAAAACAGTTTTCTCCATAAAAAATTGTCACAGTCTTATTTGAGGTATGGCTTATAATTTTAACATTTTTTCATGTAATTAATGAAAAGTTGTGATCCCTATTTTTTTTTGGTCTTTTTCCTTTTTATCGGTACCAGGGATCGAACTCACTGACTGCCTGCTTGCAAGGCAGGTGCTTATGCTGCTGATCTAAATCCCCAGCCCCTGTGATCCCTATTAAACATTGCATAAACTTTTAATCTTCATAAAAAAATCTGTAGTAAATTTAACTAGAATGGTAATAGTAAGAACAGATATATTTTAAACTACTTAGGTGATTTTTTATTTTTAAAAAATTATACATTTAGGCACATTAAAATTTACAGAGATCAGATAAAATGGCATGTAACTTCTTGACTTTATTTAAATTTACATTTGTTTTCCTGCACACATTTTAAAAATTGTTTTAACTTCTGACATATATTCAAGGTGGACTATGACAAAAAATTACTTCAGATATGATTCTGTGGTAGCTTCAGGAGTGATATTAGTTATAGAAAATAAAATGTAAGGTATTTCATTTGCTCAGGCAGAATTCATACACTTAGGGAAAAGTTACCTTTTTTGTTGAATAGTAGATTTTTGTTTCAAAATGTACTTTTCATGTTATTAAAAAGGTGAAATATTAGTTTTCTTTTCTACGGGGATCTGGCATTCCCAGTGAACTTGAATGTAGTCACTTCTGTTTAACAGAAACTGTCATTTTTTTACTCCACGCATACTTGTTCAGTGGTGGGTAGTGAAAATGTTTGACAGATAAGGTCTCTCTTCTCTAAGAACATAAAGTTCTGTTGAGGAAATAAACCATTAGTAAGCAAGAAGAGACAAGCATAATTGAGTCGTAGCATTTGAGAGGGCCACATCATCTAAGATTTGAGAGTGCTCAGATGACATTTACTTTGAGAAGTACATTATGCATTAACATTATAAAAAATGACCAGTTATGTAATGATATATGAGGGAAAACTTTCTATATAGAGGAACATGCGAGTACAAAGCTCTAAACAGGTTGCCATAATTAAGGTACCAAGAAAAAGAAAAAAAAAAAAAAAGAAAAGAAAAGAAAAAAGGAGGACAGCATGGCTACAGCAATGAGCAAGGAAATGACGTTACTAGAGAGAGGCAAGTGTCAGATACGCAGCACCATTATAAAAGGTTTAATCATATTCTCAAGTCATGGGAAGCAGCTAGAAGGACTTATGTTGTCTGGTTGTAGGGTGTGCTTTTGTTTTATAATCTTTAAAATACTACTTTGGCTGAGGAAGAAGCATTGAGAATTTAAGAAAATGGAAAGGGTGGGGATCAGTTGGTCTGTTGTAATAAATTAGGCCTAGGATGATGTTGACTTAGTCTGGGACCTAGTGAGTAAAAATGGTATGAAGTGAAGAGATTTGGATGTGATATTTTAGAATAGAAGTAAAAGAAAATGTTGATGACTTAGCTTTCTTTTAATGAACTGAGTGTCTTGTGATATCTGTTGAGATTGTGAAGATTGAAGGAGAAATTTTTTTAAGGCTGATAGGAATTGGTTCTGTTTTGGTAATATTTTGTTTAAAAGAGTGCCTTTTAGCTGTGTACTATGTTAAGGTAATTAAGTACATTTAGATTGTTGCAGATTTTTTTAAAAATTCACTTTAAGAAAACCGTAGATTCTTTGTTCAGAAATTGGCAAAGTTTACTTATTTATACTTGAATGTTTTTCTTGTTGATAAAAATGATCTGAAACAGTAGGATGTAGTCTGCAACTCTGGATTTGGCTTAAGAGCAATAAAGTGTTACGTTCTTCAAAGAATATGAAAAATGATACAATATGTTCTAAACTATACAACTGATGGTTGATCCTCTTCTAAAGTAATTATTTTCCTTTTAAGATTAAGCTGATTCCTTAGAAACATTGCTTTGAGATTTACCTTTCTAAATTAACCGCAGGAATTAAATTCTTTTAATATATAAATGGGTCTTCTGTTGAAATAAGAACTTATTTTGAAGACAATTGATATTAAATGATAGATACTTTAAAATATATTTTGATTCTCACTCTGGAGTCTCACAAGGCTGGAGTGGGTCCATGGATCCCAGAAATTCTTAAGAAAAAAGTCATAGGCATTAACGTTTTCTGAGGAGAGGATTATTAGCTTTAATTAGATTCAGCTCAAGAGAATTTTAAGAACCGTGGTCCTAGATAATAGTTACGTAGAATAGAATAAAATCTTTTGTTAAGTAACAATAATAGGAAGAAAAGTAATTGCTATATTAAAACAAAAATCCAAACTATGGTCTATGCCATATTCCTTTTTGGGGGGAGGGGTAGTGTTTCATTTCTGAATTTTTAAACCATTTTATCCCTTAGCATGTTTTTGGTTATATAGATAAATTTAGATGAATTGAGTTTGAGGGGAGCAATTAACTTTTGAGGGCTGCTAAAGCCCTTTGTAACATTTTCTTTTTAAAATTATAAAAGTACATAAATTTTAGTTTATATGACATAGAAAATTATTGAGCTTTGTTACTATAGTGAAAGATCTTGTATTTCTTCAAAGGAGGTAAGAAATTTTTTAGAGAATATTTGTTTACTACCTCTTGAATACCTGACCTAAATGGTCTCTGAGGAATTTTCCTTAATACTGACAGTGAAATTCAGTCTCACTTAGACAAAGCTGCTATAATGTTTATCTGACCAAAACCTTGAAGAATTTCTTTTATAATCAGTACAAAAGCTATAAGTGCTCCATGTGGATTCTTGTTGATGTTGCTGTTGTACTACTGTTATTTTTGCTGAGACATGGAGTGCCCAAATACAGATTCAATTCAGAACCCTGGTTTAAGTATAATTTTTAAAGATAATTGTTTGCTTACCAGCTGAATAAAAGAACTATACAAAACATAGTCAGATGACTAGAAGAGTAGTTTAAAGATTTTTTTAAAGCACACTCAATCTTTTTGTCTAGGCAATCCTTAGGTGTCACATGGCCCTCTAGTGGAAGGGATGCTCAGCTGGACCGAGGCAACTGCAGGATATTCTCTGGGAGTTGTTACCCAAGGGATTGCTATTATTCAGGTAATATTTATAGTTTGGATTAATTAGCTGGGTGTGACAACTTAGGTGTGGAATTCTGAAATAAGCAAGAGATACTTAAACATCCCTAATTGTGAAAGATTCACCTAGATTAGCCCATTCTTTAAACCATTGATTTTTATATTAAAGATTGGTGGGCTTTTTGTTGTTGTTTTGTTATAGTTGTTGCTGTTGGTGGTAGTGGTATGCTTTATTTATTTTTTTTAGAAGTAAAACATAATCCATTCCTGATAAGTAATCATCCCTCATGAGTAAGGTACTCTTAAGATTCCTTATTTCTTAATTGTTCTTTTTCAGCCAGCATTTTGAAAAAAAATGTCTCATTGGTTTTCTAAAACAATTTGAGTAGCCAAACTATACATTCTTTAAATTTCGTAAACAGTAATTATAATTTCATTTTTCTATTTGAAGAAGTAGATAAATAGTGGAAGTGACTGAATATAATGAAAATGTAGGTGCCTGACTAATTTGCAAAAGGAGGGATATAAGTTTAAATTAGTAAAAGAAAAAAAGAACTTAGGTCTAGGATTAGAATGTTTGTGTTTCGTTTTTTACTTCATTTCATACATTTTAGTCCTACTCACAGTCCTAGGCATTCTTTTTCTTTACATTAAAGGGACTTGCTGTAAGTTCATCACTTGAACTAAACTATTTTTAAAAATTCACTACTCTTAATCTTTAGAAATTTCTAGTAGATGAGGTAATGTATTTAATATAGTTAGGTCAAGAATGCCAGCCAGTACCGTAGTAGCAGAAGTGGAACTTAACTTTCCTTTTTCTTGTTTATTCTCTTCTTAAGTCTCTGTCATTGAAGTAAAACTGAAAGTTATCTGGTAATTTATGTAGTAGGATGTTTTGTCACAATAAGTATTACTAAAGAAATCTTTAAAGATTATAAAATTACTGATAAACTTAGTGACAGCCACTGATCCAGCAGGTAATAAAATACCTATTTTTTGATTTGCTCTCTAATATGTCCAAATGCAACAAAAATAGTCTACAAAATAAGGTGAGAAAATGTACTTTCTGACTGTACTTTGAGAAATCAAACAAATATATAATGATTTAGAGTCTTTAAATTGATTTTAACCAGTATTAAAGCAATGTTAGTGAATTAATATTGTGGTCAGTTTATTTTTATGGAAGTGACTTAAAAGTTATTGAAATATTCTGGTTTTATTCTTAATGTGAATTTCTTCAAATTATATCATCAGGGTGAATCAGCACTTGATTTGGCAAAGCAGAGAAAAAATGTGTGGATGATCAACCATTTGCAAGAGGCAAGGCAAGCAAAGGGATATGACAATCCATCTTTCCTTAGAAAGCTAAAAGCTGATAAGGTAAATGCATGCCTGAAAATTTTCATTCTCTAATCTTTTTAGATTCATAGCTGTGTTTACTCAGCTTAGATATTCGCGTTATTATTCTTTCCATTTCTCATTGTATTTTTAAAATGTTTTATCAGAATACAGTGAAGGTAAATAACAAAGTTTCTCAGAGTTATGCTTACTTGGTTTATGATCTGGGTTGTCTAATAGTTAAAGAGGATGAATATATATATTATATATATTATAACATATATTACATATATTATTATAAATTGCTTAAATCTCTATAGGTTTATAATATACATTTTAGTTTATTGATTCAATTGCCTCTGGTTAAATTACATACTAAAATAAAGATTTTTTTCTTTGTGTATATTTGTGTATTTGAATGGTAATGAGTTGTGAAACACTTTAGTCCTACTATGTATCTTCTTTTAACTAGCAGCTGAAACTGCTTTTATAAAAGTTCTTTTATGCCACTGTGCAACTTTTTTTTTTTAACAAAGAAAACTTAGGTTCTTAACTACTCCGGAGCACTCATTGTAAATTTTCCATATATTTTCACTTTTAAACTGGTAAGACTGTTGACTCAGTTACGATTTCAAAATATAAAATATTTTTTGAAAAGGGGTGGATCTAGATTTCTTAAAAACAGTGTTTCTGGGCTAGGGATGTAGCTCAGCAGCGTAGCACCTGCCTGGCATGTGCAAGATCAGAGTTTGATTCCCTGTACCAAAAACAACAACAACAAAAACAGTATTCCAACCAAAGGAAAAATTAATTAACTAGCATTTTTTTTTTTGAACATACCCAAATAGTTGATGGTGAGTGTATCTTATCAATAGCTAGTTTTGAGTAGGATTACGTTTTGGGTACCATCTAATGTATGTCTTTCTCAGGTTGCTCTAGTGGTAATGATAGTAATTGTTTAAAGTTAACATTGATATATTATCAAAGAGAATGAAGGGAAATACACATGAAGTCAGTGCCTCATTTACTTACATGAATTCAGATTTCCTTAATGAGTCAAAAAGTTCCTACTCCATTGCGTAGACATCAAACAATTAAACTTGCCTGTTTTCAGACCCCATAATAGAGAATAATGAATAATTTTTTCATGTCATAGTAAATGCTCTCAGTGCATTGTTAGATATGATATAAAAATGACTTATTTTGATGTCATCTTGTTCTCTAAACTTTAGAGCAGTTGTGTCAACAGAGTGAAAAGTGGCTAATACCTAAAGATAATTAGGTTAGTAACAAACTATATAACTATAAAATTTACAATCTTTGTGGTTTTATTTTGTTGAATATAAGTATTCTGAAGTTTATATGCATATATTCAGATGAACATGATTTAAGTTTCAGATGTATTAAATGTATGATTACTTGTATAATGAACCCATATAAGGTTAATGTGTTTGGCTATGATTTCTTAAAAAACTTATGAAGCACTTTTAGCATTTGTATGTTATTATGATTAGTTCAGGAGTTAAGGTTTTTTTCCTATTTTTCTTTCCTTTATGGGTTTCAAATACATTAAAATTTTTAAAAAGCAACAGATTAAGTAAATATATATGTATATATGCACACAACGTACTTAGATACATGTATGCATACAGACAGCGAGCAGGAGAGAAAGTCTTCATTTATTTTTCTATCCTCCATTAAGAATATTTAAATTAGGAGCCTGATTTTGTTTGCTAGCCTATGGAAGTATGTTTTGTAATTAAAACTAAGAGAAAAAAATAAGAACTAGGACTAAATAATTTATGTTTTAGAAAGTTATCTTCAAAGGAGAGGAAGTTCTTTTGGACAGTGTTAGTAGACAGACCTGGAAAAAATCTTGCTTAGAAAATATTTTAAATGCTTTTGCATTTTTAAGGTTAGAAGGCTTTTTTTTTTGTACCGGGGATCAGACTCTTGATCTTACGCTTACCAGGCAAGCGCTTATGCCACTAAGCTAAATTCCTAGCCCCAAGGTTAGAAGATTTTAAGCAGGCAGATAACAGTGAAACAAGTATGAACTGTTTAATAAATGGTTGGAAAATTCTGTAGTTTTTCTCTATGTTTTAGAATGACCCAGTAAGTGAATACATATTCTTTTTTTTTTTTTTAAGTGTTTATTATGTGAAAATAAATCTAGGGAGATTTTTGAATAGATGTACTTTTTTCCCATTCTTTCCTCTAAATACACTGAAGACCATGCAAAGAATAAATGATGTAGGACTCTCAGAGAGAGGAGAAGGGTAGGACCTGATGGTGGTGAGTTCCTTGGGTTTACTTTTTTGGCCCGTTTATCCCAGAGTAGGGACTAACGAAGTGAGCAACCCAGAATCACAACTGAGAAGAGACAAAAATGACGTGAACTAATGCCTACAGTTTAGCCAGAGAACCACCAAAGAGGCAGCTACACAACACATGATACTTATAAAAAATAACTACTCTACCATAGGCAGACATTACAGAAACAAATGTGGCTCCACTTTGACTCAGAACAGTAGGGGCCTTTGGTCAGTCTAGACTTTACCCTTACCAGGTTATAATGAGCTGCATGCATTGTGGGTTGATGTTAGAGAAGACTTTGTAGAGAGTTGGAGTGTTCATCCCCACTGACGGTTAATGAAGCCCTACTACCCGTGTGTTATTGGAGACTACACTTCTACCTCTCCCAGCCTGGGAAATAACAGTAGAGCTTCACTAGAGAGCTGCAATCCCATCTTGTCCAGCAATAACAACCCCCTTTTCAGTGTCAGTGTAGGCTAAGTTTGGGTCCTGGAATTTCCTACATGGAATAAAGAAGTAATGCTCCATAATACCCTGTGAAACTGTTTCAGAAGAATCCAAATTACAGTACCCAAAATGACAAGGTTTCAAGTAAAAGTAATTTGTCATATTAAGATGCAGGGAGAATTGAAACCAAATGAAAAGATAATCAATAGATAACATTCTGATGCCAATTAAATTACTTGATAAAAGTCTTACAGTAGGCATGATAAGACTTTAAAAAGTAATTATGAATATGCTTGAAAGAAATGAAAAAGTTTCAACAAAGAACTAGAATATGAAGAACTTAATGAAAACCTTACATTGAAAATTATAGTAATGAAAACAACAAATTCATTTGATAGATTCAGCAGCAGGGTAGAGAGAACACAGGAAAGTTGCAATGACCTTGAAGATAAAAACAGTAAAAATTACCATTTTGAATAATAAAAACAAATACAATTTATTTTTAAAAAAAGCAAACCCTCAGGAACCTGGAGAAGGTCAAACTTTGCTGTGGTTGGAGTCTTGAAAGAGGAGGAGAAAGGAATGGACCTAGAAAAGTACAGAATGATATAATCGCTAAAAAGCCCACAACTATGACACACTACAAACCCATAGGTTAGGAAGCCAACCAAACTTCAATCCTCCGTGAACACGTGATAGTCAAACTTCTGGAAAGTAGAGATACCCCTTCATTCCATTCCCCACAGATCTCGAAATTCCCCTAGTGTAAACTACAAAATCAACAAAGAAGAAAAATCTTAAGATTGTATCAGTCATGCAGGGGAAAAAATTTTCCTATAAGTTGATACAGAGTTATGATAAAAACACTCAGATAAATAGTAATTGAGAAGTTCAGCTTTATGAAGAACATTCATAAAACCTACAAGTAATATTATACTTGATAATGAAGAACTGAGTGCTTTTACTGTTAAGATGAAGAGGAAGAGAAGGCCATCCTTCTTATTATGTTGTTCAACATAGTACTAGAAGTTCTAGTTATTGCCATAAAGCTAAAAGAAAAATTAAAAGGTATATAAGAATGGAGGGAAGAAGTATCTATTTATAGTCTAACATGATTGTTTTGTGAAAGTTCCAAGAAAAGTATGAAAAAAGGAAACAAAACAAAACTTAGAACTAATAAATGAGTCCAACAGGGTTACAAGATAAAAGATAAGTCATACGACAGTCCATTTTCTTTTTTGTATACCTAGAATAAAGGTGGACACCAAAATTAAGAATACATTTAATGCTGGAATTTATCAAAATTTTTATTAAAATAATTGGATGTAAATCCAACCAAAAATGTATAGTAAAATCAAAAATGCCGATGAAATAAAAAATGATCTAACAAAATGAATTTGTTCATGAACTAGAAGACTTAGCATAGAAAATGTTTCAATTGTTATGAAATAATGTATAAATATAATGCAATCCTATTAGACTCTCAGCAAGATATTTTATATGTATAACCAAGATAATTGTAAAATAACTACACCTGAAAGAGCTAAACTAACTTTGCAAAAGAAGACTCATCACCTATTTTCTGTGTACTCTGATCTGTTCGATAGCTATAGTAATCAGTGTGCTGTAATATTACTGGAGAGATAAGCTTAAAAAAAAAAGAGCAAATCCTCAGGAACCTGGAGAAGGTCAAACTTTGCTGTGGTTGGAGTCTTGAAAGAGGAGGAGAAAGACCAGTAGAACGAAATATAGTCCAGAAATGAAATAGAACCAAAAAGATATTCATGCTTTTCTTTCTTTCTTTTTTTTTTTTTTTTTTTTTTTTTTTGAGACAGGGTCTCACTATGTGATTCATGCTGGCCTTGGACTCACTTTGTAGCCCAGACTGGTCTTGAACTTGCCACAGTCTGCCTGCCTCAGCCTCCCAAGTGCTGGGATTACAGGAGTATATGTCATCACGCCTGGCTGATATTCCCACTTTTGACAGAAATGCACAATCAATTCAATGAAAATAGATAGTCTTTTTCACCTAACAATTTAGGAATATTTGAACTTCTTCAGGGAAAAACAAACTAGCTAGCTAAATAAAATCTCAAATCCTACACCTTTTATAAAAATTAACTCAGAATTTTTTATTATAATTTGTAAAGTTAGTACCTTTACAACAAAAATATGAAAATAATCAAGATCTTAGGCTCTGCAAAGGATTATTAGAATTTATATGTAAAGTGTAGTCCATAAAGGGGAAAAATGATATATTAAACTTAAGGAGAACTTGAACCTTTCCTCTGTTAATGACCCTATGAAGAGAATGAAGATAATTTATAGACTGAGAGATAATATTGGCAAGCCATATGTCCAACAAAAGGCTAGAATCCAGAATATATAAAGAGTTCTCAAAACTCAGGAGTGAAAAATTGAGTCCAATTAGAAATGAGCAAAAGATTTAAAGATGTATTTCACTAAAGGAGGTGTACAGGTGCTAGCTCAACACATGGAAGAGATAACATTATTAGCTAGTAGATAACATTAACATTACTAGCTAGTAGGGAGTTACAGGTTACCTATACCATAATGATATACCTAACTAAAAATTTTGATAACATCAAATGTTGTTGAGGATGCAGACAGACTGGATTGCTCAGACACTGCTGTTAAGAGTATAAAATAATGCAGTACTCTGGAGAACAGGTTTACAGTTCCTTTTTAAAACAGCAAACAAACTATAATCCAGAAATTATAATTAAATATGTATTCCAGAGATTTGGGAATATACATTTACACAAAAACTTCTATACTAATGTTTTATAGCAGCTATTATTTATTATAGTCCAAAACTGTAACAACTTTGATGTTCTTCAATGGATGAATGGTTAAACAAGCCGAATCACACGTACTACTCAACATAACCAGCAAAAGGCAATGATACCTACAGTAACCTGGGTGAATCGTGGGAGAATTATTTGTCTGAAAGAAACCAGTACCATCGGTTAGATACTGTGACTATTTTTGTAAAGTTCTTGAAAATATAGAAATAGAGAACAGTTTATAAAATTCTTGAAATTGTAAAGACAGAACAGATGGTGTAGTGGTTAATGGAGTGATTAGGGAAGTTGACTATAGTGATGAAGTATTCTGAATTTAGACTGGGTTGGGGTTAATATATTAGATAAGATATAGTACTGTTTTACAGGCAGTTATCATTAGGGGAACTTAAGTGTAGGAAACCTAGCATCTGTCCGTATTTACTAGAACATATTATTAAAAGGTTACTAAAATAGGTTACTCAGTGGTAGAATAGAGGTGGTGGGTATTATGGCTTTTTTTTTTTTTGTACTGGGGGTCAAACTCAGATTCCTGTGCTTGCCACACAGGCACTTTGCCTGCTGAACTAAATCCCCAGCAAGGTGGTGGGTATTGGATATTTATTATGAAATTCTTCAAAATTGACTACATACTTAGACATTTCTACAATAAAATGTAGTATAAAGTCAGTATTTCATATCTGTATAGCAGAATGTCACCAATACATTTTTATAATAACATTTTACATGTTAAATGAAATTTTGAAAAAAAAAAACTTGACAAACCAAATTTGACCCAGAAATCCTACATATAAATATCTAAGTGAAATACACTTACATTCACACAGAAACCTATATTGAAATGTTTATAATTTTTTTTATTCATAATCACCATAAATGGAAACAGTTCTAATTTGTTAGGTGGGAAATACATGGTACACGTGCATGACAGAATACTCGTAAGCATTCAGAAAGTAACAAACTATTGATATACAACAACATAAATCTACATTCTCTAAATGAAAGAAATCAGACCTAAAAAGCTAGATTCATTATAATCAAATTTATATTACACTCACAAACAATTTACAGGGATAAAAATTAGATAGTTGAGGCTTGGGGGACTTGGAGGAATTTAGGACTTAACAGAAACTGCTATGTATCTTTCTTTTGGTGTAAGTTACATATCTTACATGTTAATCAAAACTTGGAGAACTATACACAGAAAAATGACCAGTTTTACTCTCTATATAAACAATGTCTTTAGTTTTTAAAAATGAAACATAAGATTACTCTGGTGGGAGAACAATTGTTTTAACTAAAATCAAAGATAATTTTAGAAAATAGTTTTTCATATGATATCTGTGTTCTCTTCATCTGAGTTGTCTTTATGTTGATATAAGGTTCACATATACTAGAAAAATATAAAAATATTGGTGTAATTATTATATTACAACATTAAACTTCAGAATTGCTCTTTAATTACCATTCTAAGTTAAGGTTACATATTTAGTTCAGAAAATGAATTACAGTTGTGAAATTGGGAAAAAAATATCACTTAATGTGAAAAATGTTTATTTTCCTAGATGCAACAGTATGAAAAAGGTGCTAAAAATGTTTAGCCTTTAGACAGATATTCATAGAAGAAAGTAATATTCATACAGTGAACTTTGTTAGACCACAGCTATCACAGATCTTTGATATCTGATGATGTAGAACCTATTTGTAAAACTTTTCATTTTTCACAATCTTAAGTCCTTTTAAATTGTTTGTTTAGTGTCTATCTCCAGACTAGTATCTTGAATAGTACTTGCATCTATTAGTTTGTTTTCGAATGATGAATTTCACCTTCTGTGCAGGCCTTTACGAAGATGATGATGCTTTTTAAAGTTATTTGAAACATGCAAAAATTTTCTAATTGTTTTGTTTCTATATAGGAATTTCGGCAGAAAGTAATGCTAGGAACTCCATTCCTAGTTATTTGGCTAGTTGGTTTTATAGCGGACCTGAATATCGATTCGTGGCTCATTAAAGGGCTAATGTATGGTGGTGTTTGGGCTACAGTACAGTTTCTTTCAAAGTAAGTGTAGTTTTTAACTGTATGTTGATTGTACATGAAAGTATGTAAATTGTATCCTACTATATATTTTGTATATTTAGAACACTGCCTTTATGTAGTGTGTTTGATCTGTATTTTTTAAATAATTTTGATAAGTTAATATATGAAATCTTCTAGATTTTAAAAATATTAAAATCTAGAGGTGTTTAATAACTGAAATCTAGCTTGTAATTTTGAAAGCTAATACGCAGCTTTAGAAAGTAAATATTTCTAAGTAAAATTTCAATAGAAGCAAACTAAATTTATTGAACTATAAGTGTAATATACTTACTATTTGTTTCTAAGTAATTATAATAGCTGACCTCACCTTTTCATAGGCTATGTTTTCTTTGGGCATAGCCAGTAAACAAGGAGAGGTTTGATTTATCACTGGGATGAGCTTAAACATAATTATGATATAGACTCAGTTTAAAAAATTCTTTTCTTCCTTTTTTGAAACATTTTGACCATTTTCCTTTTTCTCTTCTTACTCATAGTTCCCATGCCTTAGTTTTGCCCAATTCTGCAAACTTGAGAAAACGTTTATGATCCACAACTTCCCATTTAGTTTCCATTCTTTTAGTGTCCTATTTTTACCTGAAGTTTAGAGAAGAGTTGTGAAAATAATTCACAAAGGAATGTGAATAACCAGTAATGTGCTAATATTACTAAAGGGGCTGACCTTTGGTTCACTTACCTCATTTTAGCATTTCTAGGAGGTCCAAAAGAGATATAAATAGGAAGCTACCAAGACTCCCTGCTTAATCTACATGAGGAGTTAATCCAGTTTATGTCTAAAAAAATTCGTTATTTATTTTTTCAGAAACTTGAAGTATTATAAACACAAAACTTCAGTTTTACCAAATCTGCTAGTTCATTCTAATAGATGTGCCCCAATCTTAACTGAAGTATGTTGGTAAGGAGAACGAAGAAACATAAAAACTAGAACATTGTTTTATACTCATTTGTTGAAATTATAACCCATCTCTGAGGAATACTATTCTGGATAATGGAGTTGCTGTTTATACTAAAGTAAATTACTGATTTAAAGCAATCATAGTACACTGAAATGCTGACATTGAAAAATACATGGAATATAATTTCAATTATTTGCAAATTAAGAAGAACTTCAAAATCTTGATGACTCAGTTTAGCTATGAACTCATTGTTTTTATTACTGTGAAGACATTCTTAGGTTAAGCATCTTAGACTTGGATTTTGGATAAACCAGTGCTTACTACGTAGGATGTATGCAAATTTTATTATTAAATATTCATTTTTATGATGAAATGTTGAGTTCATATTTTATAAAACTTGTGTTTTACAGGTCCTTTTTTGATCATTCAATGCATAGCGCATTGCCCCTTGGGATATATTTGGCAACCAAATTCTGGATGTATGTGACATGGTTCTTCTGGTTTTGGAATGATATCCTTTGGTTGTAAAGAGCATATCTAAAACCAATTATGCTATTTAAAGAAATGTTAAATTTAACATTAGGACTGAACTCATGATTTTTATAGTAAATATTTCTAAAACAATGAATGAAATGTTTTATATTTAATAGGTTGCTTTTGAAAGTTCTTGTAAACAACTATTATATAATAATAGCTACCATTTACTGAGGTGGTTTTGTTTTGGTCGATACTTGAGATTGAACCTTAGATATTTGCACTACATCCAACTACATCTCAAGCCTTTTTATTTTTCTATTTTGAAATAGTGTTTCAATAAGCTGTTCAGGCTGGGTTCAAAGTTACAGTCCTCCTGCCTCAGCCTTCTTGAGTGCTGAGATTATAGGTACAAAAAGTTACAGTAGTTCTTAAAAAGCATTTTTTAAGTGTTCATTTAACATGCATCCTATAAAGAGGGTTGCCTCCATTTTAGGAAAAACTTTAGTCTTAAGGAACCCAAAGTCACATTAACTGATCTGTGGTAAAGGTGGGATTGGAACAAGTATTTGTCTCTCAACATGCTTTAATCCTTTCTACCTTCATTAGTCCGCTTTCTCATTGTTTGACAAAACAATATCCACAGCTTGAAGGAAGAGTGGTTTATTTGGCTCAGTTTCAGAGGTTTCAAACCGTGGTTAGCTGGCTTCAAGGCCAGGACCATCATGATAGGATGATATGGTGGAAAATGGCTGCTTAGTTCATGGTGACCAGAGAAAGGGAACAGTGTCAGAGAGGAAAGGGCAAGAGACCAGATGTATTATCCAAGATCATGCCTCTGTAACCCTCCCAGACACACCCAGAGATGTGCTTTGCTAATCCCCTAGGCCAGTGGAGGCAAACCTGTGGCATGTGTGCTGCAGCAGGCTGATTGTAGCGTTGAAAGCTAAAAGCTTTGCCATCACTGCTAGGCAGTTCCAAAACCAATCAGATTGACTGTTAAGCTTAATTACCATACCACCAAACTGATTTTCATGTTTTATTATCAAGCTATTTTCTCTTAAGAATTACCTTACTATCATAAATTATTTTCCTGTGGTAGCAATTAAGATTCATCTTTGCTCAATTGAAAGTATTCTCAAATAAATACTTTGACTATATTGTCAAAATTTTGCTAACTTCAGCAAAATTATCAGTGTAATTTTTATTTTTTAAAATCAAAAAAATTTTTAATTTTATTTTAAAGAGAATAAAACCAAACCAAACAAAGGACAATAAATCAAATTAGAACAGAACAATGCAAGCAATACAGAACTTCAAACAAGTCAAGACAACAATGGCTACCATAATGTCTCTTGTTTTCTTTAGTATAGCTGTCTATAGCATCACACATATTAAAACAGAACAAAACCAATCAAAACAAAAGAATGAAAACATCACAGGACTTCAAAACAAGACTATAGGATCAATAATGGTTACTATAGTACATCCCCTTATATTCAGAATAGCTGCCCATACCATCAGACACAGTAAAATCTAACAAAAAAAGATAGAATAAAACCAGACCTAATAATGAAAATGATAAGAATTCCAAACACGGTATTAGGAAATTAACAGTGCTTACCACTTTCTCCTGTAGGCATTTCCTCTTTTATCACTTTCATAATACCTATTTTGCTTTTTGGATCCCACTAACTCCTTTAGTTTTTTACCGTAGGGAGATGACTCAGTGTTCACTCATGAGTCCAAACCATTTCACACATGAGCGTGATCTCAGGTTGCATCCATTTACCTACAAGAGCCTCAAGATTATCCTACTCTATAGCTAAGTAGCTTTCCATTGTATGGACATACCATATCTTTCTTATTCATTCTGTGGTTGATGGCAAATTAGTTATCCTTGCATTTTTCTGGTCTCTTGTATGTTGTTTTTTCTTCGTTGATTTTCAGTCTGTGCATTTCCTTTCAAGTTACGTATGTTTCTTGTATACAGTATATTGATAGATCTTGTTGTCTTGATCTGGTCTCCGTTTCTTTCTATTGGCTAATTGAGGTTACTTACATTACAACCAGCATACATTGGTTTGTCTCTGCCCATACTATCCTCCTGCTATTGGCCCTGCACTTTTTCCCCTTTGTTCAATTCTGTCCTGTTTGGCCATCTCCTCTCCTGCTGTTTCTGGAACCTTGGTCATCTTTATCTCTCTCTGGAATATCCTTCAGCACTCTGTAGGGTTGGTTTGGTGGTCATGAATTCCTTCAGTTCTTTGTCATGGAAGTATCTTATTTTTCCATCAATTTTGAAAGCTAGTTTTGCAGTGTACATCAGTCTGGGTTGAAAGTCATTTTCTTTCATGATTTGAAACACTTCAAACTCTTCTTGACTTGATGGTTTGTGTTGCAAAGTCTGCCATGATTCTGATGATGTAATATATTTTCTAAAAGCATATAATTTTAAATTGTGAACAATATATACATATGTCACTATCAAAGACATAAAGCCAATATCAATTTCAATATTTTTACATGGAAAATTACTAAAATTTATTTTAATAAAAACACATTTTATGGATGTCTTCATTCTTTTTCACAGTATTGTTATTAATATTTAAGATGTTTAAATGGCACACAATATTGGATTTCAAAAACCTCTAAAAGACGCTCAGACTACTGGGTTTAGGCCTGCAAAGTCAATCAAACAGTATAAGAAATAAGTTGTTTTTGTACCTCAGTTGCTATCAGCTCAGACTGTTATCCTCTGAATCAGCCAGTTGCTTGGGGTGGGGTTTGCTTGGGGCTAGGGAGCACTCTTGTCTCCCAGCCCATGCACCAGCTGGCTCATGGGGAGGGAAGAACAGTAAATTTTTTACTTGCTTGTATGCAAAGGGGAGGGATAATAGTACTGTCTCAGAAAAGTATTTGAATTATGTAAGCACTGCCCTAATGATTATAGTACCATAATATAATACAGAGTAATAGAGAAAATATAAAATATAAAGGAAAACAAATTAAGTTAATTTGCACTTGCACTTTGAAAACTGGCTGGATGTGAGGAAGACAAGAAAGGAGGATTATTGTATAGGTCTGTTTTCACTGTCACTAATGAAATAACTGGAATTTATTGGCTCAGTGGCATCTTTTCCTTTGCATGCATCTTTAACAAGGAACCTATCCAGTGACACTTGCTTTTGTCTCCTTTTGAGAAATTTGCAGAAAATGCAGCACTGCCTTGTTAAAACAGATTCATCTTTTGCATTGCTACAGTCTTATTTGAGTGATACTTTTCTACAGAATTTTGCGCTGTTTCCCACATCTCTGTCATCTCATTTGAAGTGAGGGATTCCTCTGTCTTTTTCTTCTTCCCCTTTGCAGACAAGATCTCTTACATAACGTTGCTGTTGGAAGATGATCACCCACAGTCTTACAGTGAAAGAGCAAACCATAGGCTGAATTGTAGTCATACGATGTAAAACAGCATCTCATTTCACTATGTTGTGAGACTGCTCATTTATCAAGTTAAAATTTATTTGAAATGTTTGCTCATCTGTGGAGCAGTTAACAGAGCAAGTTACTCACAAGGTGTTAATGTGTTTATATTATTTAGAAAAAGGACTCTAAAGACCTTATATGATTTCAGAACTACTATTTTATACTCTTAATTTCTGAGGCTAGGGAAGGAAACATAAGGAAGATATAGGAGAAGGTTGAGGGGTTGCAGAAAAAAAGCACAGATTTAAATTAAAATGGAAGCACAAAAGGGTAATAGGAAAGAGTCTTGAAGCTATAAGGCGATGCTTAAAGTACAGGATAAGTGGCAGTGGGTGTCAAGAACTGCCTCTGATGACCTCAGACTCTTGCTTCTATCACTTTCCTCATGTGACTCATATCTATATGTTAACTAGTTTTGCAAACTAGAATTACAGTTTATTTTCATTATTCATGGTAGTTAATGTTTTGTAATAACTGTAAGCACTGAATTAGAAAATGCCCAGTGTTCATAGGGGAAATACAAAGATTATTTCTTGAGAGATGTGGTCAAAACATTTTTGACAACCAATGTATTGGTTTACATTTTTCAGTTTTCAAAAACCTTAATATGGTATATATAAGGTTGATTCATTACCATTGAACTCTAGCCAAGAGCACAATAATTCATGCATGAATGAAGCCTGTTTAACATACACTTTGTCTAGACAGCAGATCGTAGCCTCATTGTGCATTGGAACACTAGATAGTACTTCAGCACTGTCTGTTTGGTGCCCTTTTAAGCACCAAATTCAACAAAAGGCACAAAATTATGGCACTAAAGTGAACACATAAGGGACACTTTCTAGTATGAGAGCTGAAATGAAGGCATGATTGATGATTGCATTGTTCTCAGTATATACACAACTCAGATTTTTCACTGTTTTATACAATGTTCATCAAGCAACTTAAGAATGTGCTGTGAACATTGATTTTAGACTTAATATAAATTCTGCAGAGTAGGTATGAGGATGAACTGTATAAACTTATTTTGGTTTTTTGTAAGACCCAGTTTAATAAAGTTCAGTTTTTATGGTGATGTTTATACACTGGAGGAAGTTTATAAGTTCCTTACTCTGTACCTACCTGTAGATAACTTTTATTATGTACTTTTTGGTGTATATCAGATATATTACTTTGTGTGCTTTTAAGAATTCTAGATGAAATTCATAAAGAGCTTAATGCAGGAGTATAATAGAAAAACTAAAGTACAAAGATTTTGCTCATATGCAGGCAGATACATATTGGTATAGAACCTAGCGTTTGACCTGATTCAGTGTATCTTCATACAGCCACCTACTATACTTTGAACACAATTTAAAACCTTTATTAATACATATTTATAGTATGTATAATGATTATTGTACATGTACATATGCATATATGCATTTTGACTTTTCATCTCCTTCCCTTTCTCTCCCTCCCCTTTGTCTCCTTCCCGCTCTCTACTCTGTCTCTTGATCCCTTTCCTTTCGTCAATTATCTTTTATTTTACTGTTTAAGGAAATCATGAGACCTTATACAGTACTTACAGGGAATAAGATTAAAGATTTATTTAGAAGAATGTTTCTCAGAAGATTATTTAGAGTAGGGGGAAAAATTAAAGAATACCCATTCTGAACAGAGGGAGATTTTCTCTATTACGCTGTGTGTAATATGGGATTAAATAACCATTCAAATGCTTTTTAAAGATGATGATACTGTACCATTAGGATATAATAAAAGCACTAAGTTATATTTACAGAGATTGCAATTTAAAAGTATTACAGAGAAAAAATTTAGAAGTGAGGAGGACAGGGAATTTTAGAAGTACTTATCATTACTTGTTTTGTTTCTTGTCCTTTTAGTTTTCAAAGAAAGAACTTTAGATTTTATTAACCTTTCTGTTTTCTTTCACTTAACTCATTAATTTATCTACTTTTCATTGATTTTTCAAAACATTTAAAGTTAAAAAGTAATAGTTTATGTACTATTTCAGTTGTATATTGTACACGACATTAAGATTATTAATTGAGCCACTGAAGACACACTGTATCTTTAGGATATTTTTATCTACTTACAGTATCACTTACTGAAAGAATTATTTTAAAACTTTCTAGTGTATTGATGATTTTGACAGGTTGTCAGTTTTTCCTTGACATATTTTGGGGTTACATTATTAAATACATACAGGTTTAGAATTATTTTTAATGACTTGAACCTTTGGAATCAGTGTCAGTTACCCACAGTAAAAAAAAACATTTACAAAGAACATTTTACTTTAATTAATATTTACTTTTAACTTTTCTGTAATCTTTAGTTTTATCAGTGTGTCTTATAAGAAGCATGTAGGTGTTAGCAAATACCCAAAAAGTTGATGTTAAATTTTGGAACCAGCTTACCTCTGAATTTGTGCTTGTTGATTATGTATGGTCTTCAGGGAGTTTTCTGTTAATAGCATAACACCACATTTTTTTCCCTACCATATTTAAGAAAATTATTTTAAAAAATAATTTTAGTGAAGACATTCTTTTAGTGATGAATTTCTGTCCTGGAGATCAAGCCTAGGGCATGTATATGCTAGAAAAATGTTCTGACCTTGAGTTATAGCCTCAGCCCCTGGGAAATTTATTATTAAAACAAGTGTGAATCACATAATCATCTCAATAGATATAGAAAAGGCTTTCGATAAAAAGTCCAACACTCATTCATGATTAAAAACTCTAGAAAAATTGAAATAGGTGGTCTTTACCTCAATTTGATAAAAGCCATCTTATAAAACAACAGCCAGCATCATACTAAACAGACAAAACTTAAAAGCTTTCACTCTAAAATCAGGAACAAGACAAAGATGCCCAAAATCACCTGTTAGATTTATTTTGGCACAATAAAGAGACAAAAAAGGAAAAGAGGCCTTTATTGAGGAAGAAAAGAGGATTGCATAGCTCACTGGCTCCTCTGGCTGGAGGGGGGCAGAGATGTATATAAACTCTGGCCAGAGGCAGAGTTTAAGGTGGATGTCAGCAGTGTATTAGGGGCTAATTGGAGTTTTCTTTGTGTGGGGGAAAAGGAGAGGAAGTTGTAATCAGGGAAGAGAAAAGGAGGAAGTGGTCATCAGAAAAAAAGCTGCTGCTTTGACATTTGGCCATGTTGGATCACCACCATAATGTTCATCAGTTTATACTAGGCAGGAGCCTTTCATACAACTCCTATTTAATATAGTTCTGGAAACGGCCAGAGCAATGAGATGGGAGGAAAAGAATAAAGATAGGAAAAGAAGTAGTTAAATTATTATTTGTAGACATGACATTGTACATAGAAGATCCTAAAAACTCCACCAAAAAACTTCTAGATTTAATAAGCAATTCAGTAGTATAACTGGATAAAAAAATTACCTCTCAAAAATCAATAGCATTCCTGTATATAAACAACAATCTCACTGAGAGAAATTAGAAAACTATACTCTCAACAGTAACATCTAAAAAAATGAAATAGGGCAGCTGGGGATTTAGCTCAGTGGCATAAGTGCCTGCCTTGCAAGTGTGTGCTTGTGAGTTCGATCCTTGGTACCGAAAAAAAGAGAAAGACAAAAAAAAAAAAAAAAAAAAAGATAGGAATCAATATAACAAGGGAAATGAAAGATGTATATATTGAAAATTACATTACTCTGAAAAAAGAGATTGAAGAGGATATCAGAAAATGGAAAGATCCCTTGCCCATTTGGGGAAAATGGCCATACTCCCAAAACTGTTACACAGATTAAGTGCAACCCTGATCAGAATACCACTGGCGTATCTTACAAATCTAGAGAAAACATTCCTAAAATTCATTTAGAAACAAAAGACCTAGAAGAGCAAAGGCAACCCTGGACAACAAAGACAGGGCAGGAGACATCATAATTCCAGACTTGAAATTACACTACAAAGCTACTGTGATAGAATCAGCATGATACTTGCAAAAAATCCAGACCCATGGATCATGGAACAGATTAGAAGATGGCAGATACAACTACAAACACACTCAGTCACCTTAGCTTTGACAAAGGGGCCAAACATGTTCACTGGAAGAAAGTCTCTTTAATAAATGGTGCTGGAAAAACTGACTTCCTATGTGCCAAAGACTAAAACTAGACCCACATCTATCACCATGCACTAAACTAAATTCAAAGACATCAAACATCTAAATATTAAAACAAAAACATTAAATCTACTGGAAGAAAAAGTAGATGAAATCATACTTAGGTAGAGTTAATGACCAAAAACAAAACTGCACAGGAAGTATTTCAGATAGCAATCAGAATCTCATTAAGTTTTTGCAAATGAAAAGAAGTCAACAGAGTGAAAAGACAACTCACAGAGGTAAAAAATTTTAACCAGCTGTCCCTCAGACAAAGGACTTCTATGTAGAATGTGTAAAGAACTGAAAAAAAACAGGCCCCCCAAATTCAAAGACCCAGTCCAAAAATAGGCATCTGAGATGAACACACACTTTTCAGATGAAGAAATACATGACAAGTGAACACATGAAACATTGTTTAACATCATTGGTCATCTGAGAAATGCAAGTTTATACTTACATTGTTTGATTAATTTTGCATGCCTGTGTTTTTTTGTTTTTTGTTTTTTTTTAACCAGGGATCAGACTCGCAGGCAAGCGCTTGAGCTGCTGAGCTACATACCCAGCAACTACTCTAAACATAATGCACAATATATTAACCATCATTTATTTTCTAGTACTTGTTTTAAAATCTGTATTGTTGTTTTTTCTCTTTAAAATAAGTACTTTTTAGAGAATGTTAATCTCTGTCCTTTAGATTTTCTTAATATGCAGTATGTTTTTGAGGATATAACAAATGGAAGTGATATGTATACATTATGTATTACAAAAAAGAATGTTTCCTTTTTCTGAAAATTACTTGTATCATCTCTGAATTGTCTTTGTTGTATTTCCTACTTCATGGATAAATTATCTTTACTTTGAATTATCTTTGTGTCATCTTGTTCATACTGTTACCTCAAGTTATTGTTTTAGTCTATGTTCCATATATTCATCTTTATAAATTTTTCAAAGGGCTGGGGATTTAGCTCAGTGGCATAAGCACCTGTCTTGCAGGCGCGTGGTTGTGAGTTTGATCACCGGTACCACCCCCGCAAAAAAAATCATTTCCATTGTTCAATAATGGTTCTGTTTAATCTCTGTTTCTTATTTCTGGAATCACCCTTTTTATCTGGTTCTGATTATTATCTTTAAGCTCGTGTATTATAGAGTTCATATTATAATTAATTACAAAACATCTTCTAAAGGCATAAATATGTATTAAAAGAATATTAACACTTTGCCTCTAAAATTGACTTTTTTCTTACTAGTCTTTTACTTTTTCTTACTAGACTTTTTTTTTCAGTACTAGTCAAGCAATCACATATTGTTAATGGGGTTATAAATTGGTACCTATTTTATCAGAAATAAGTGACAGTGTAAGTATATACACTAAGCCTTAAAAGTATTCACCCCAGATATATTGTTCCTGTACTATTGATTTAGAAAATTCTAATGAGCACTTTGAAGAGGTAGGACATAAGTAATCAATGTCAGAATTTTAGTGGTTGCTTTAGCTCTTAACTCACTTTGCAGTCTTGGACTTAACCTTTGCTTCACTTATGTCATATTAAGTGGAGATGGTGGTAGCATTTGTCATAGGATTCTTGTGTGGCTTAAGTGACCTCTTGTAATGAATGTTATTTATTATGTTAATTCTAAATCTATTATCTGAGTCATGGATAAAAAGTGTAAAGTTACTGTTTGGTTGTCCTTACGATTTTTTAGTTACCTGATTTTCTCTAATCATATTAGTAATAAAAACAACTATGCCATTTATAATTTCACAGCTTTTAAAATTTAATTTCAATTATAAAATTTTTTAAAATTTAAAAATTAGCATGTTTAGCCTAAAAGTTCAAATTATTAAAGACAATCTTACCTCTAAAGAGCTCAAGATCTTTTTTTGAGACAGGATCTTGCTATGTAGCCCAGGCTGGCCTTGAACTTGCTTATGTAGCCCAGGCTGGCCTCAAACTCATGGTGATCTTTATGCTTCAGCCTCCTTGAGTGCTATAATTATATGTGCACAACACCACATGTGACTTGAAAGACATTTTGTAAGTTCAGCTGTTAATTAGTTCTTGTGTAACTTTTCAAAAGTGCAGTCATACACTGAGCAGCTAGCTGGCCTTCACAAATTTAACCTAGGGTACTAGGGCTTGACCTGTTTACACCTTAGTTGTAATCAAAGGTGCATCCCCTGAATAATGCAGGTGTTGAGCATTCATTGTACATAACATTTACCCAACTGGGGGGAAAAAAACCCATTTACCCACTGTATTCTCTAGCGGTCTTTAGTTTTGGGAACAGCTAAGTTTTCTTACTAATTGCTGGCCATTCCAGTATTGTTTATAAAATAAGAATAGTAAAGTTTGGGAACCTGGAGAAGAAAGGAAAGGAGAAATCAGTTTTTGGACGAGGGAAAGGAGGAGGGTACGGGGAATCTAACTCAGGATCTTGTGCTTCCCAGTCAGGCGCTGTGCCACTGAGCTCTTTCCCCAGCCCTGAGAGAAGTCACTTTTGAATGTAACAGATGATACCTAATTTTTTTCTTCTCTTTTATTCCTGTATTCTATGAGGTATGATCAGAAGATCCAGTGAATGTTTAAATTTTTAAAAATAATAACAGTAAAAGGTAGATTGGTAGTAATCCTGATCAAAATATTCCCCCTTGCTTGAAACACATTTACCTATCCCATCATTCTTGGCACTTTCTGAAACAGTTCTGGAAGTCTTTCTGAGTATCTATAAAATGTGGTCAGAAATCCAGTGAACACAGCTGCCTGGTACCATCCAATGAAAGGCGGTCTTATTAAAAAAAAAAAACAAACTTCATAGTGTGTCTTTATTCTTACTCATTTGATCTGGCACCCTGTGACTTCTGGCTCTTCTCCAAAGTAAAAAAATGCCCTTTAAAAGGTGAACGTTTTGAACCTATTCAGGATATCAAGGCAGTTATAACAGAGCAATTAAAGAGCAATAGAGAAATTTGAGAACTACTTGTGAAAGAAACAAGGATGGGATAATTGTGTTCAAAGTACAGAGGAATATTTTGAGATCAGTGGCAGCATGTGTTGTTTTTTACTACACTAACTTTTAAAATGTAAATATTCACTTTATTTTTCATTAAACATCATAAGTGGTTTAGTCTTCTAATATTTACCAAAAAAGGATATGATAATTGCATTTAAAAAGTTTTCTTTTTATATATGTGTGTGTATATATATATATATATATATATATACTTCACAAGTGTTACTATATATACATGATAATGTTGAAAGTCTTGCAAAATTCTTCTGTGTTTATATCTACAATAGTTCCCCAAAAATGGTATTTGAAGTGTATTGCTCTAACAATATTGCTTTTTTTGATAGTATCATGTAAAATAGTCTGATTCTTTGCTTATTTATAAATGCTTACTACATCTTACATTTTCACTTAAAAATTATTAACAGACTAATTCTGTTTTACCCAGGAATAAAAATATCTTTTCTAAAATTAAGGTCAACTTATATGCATTCAAATCTCATTGCTTTCTTGTAGAAAGTAATCTTTAAATGTATGGATAAAGATAACCAAAGTGTGTGAAAGATATGTAAAGCTTTTATTGCATATAGATAAAGTATATATTTAATGACATTAAACATGAGAGATCTTTAGTTTTATTACTTGAAATGTTGATCGCTGTTCACTGAATTTTTTAAGCGTTGGCTCACTGTATGTGTGTGTGTGCCTTTTGCTACTGGGGCTCAAACCAAGGGCCTTCTCAACTGCATGCCCAAACCTTTTTAGTTTTTGTTTTGAGGCAGGTCTTAAAGTTACTTAACTAGCCTGGTATTGTGGTACACAGCTGTAATTCCAGCACTCAGGAGGCTGAAGCAGGAGGACTGCCATGAGTTTGAGGCCAGCATGCGCTACAGTGAGTTTAAGACCAGCCTGAACTGTATAGTGAAATCCTGTCTCAAAAAAAAGAAAAGTTGCTAAATTGTTCAGGTTGAACTCAAATTTGGCATCCTTACTCCTCGCCCTGAGAGAGTATGGGGACTGCAGGCATACACTGCTGTCCTCAGCTAATTCACCGACTTTTAAAGTGTCAGATAAGGCTAGATGGTTTAAGGTTTATAAAATAAGTCACAGTTTTATTTTTTATGTTTTAGTTATGAATAATGCGAACATACTTTGATATAAAAACTTGTAACTTCTTGACAGGTGTTTTGTGGTTATTTTATGGATTCTAAATTTGCACCTTGCTTGTCGTTGCTTTCTTGGGTTCCTTAACTTTAAGCACATCTCAATTTTTTATTTATTCATCTTCCATTCCTTGCCAATAGTGTTGCACTTTTCTACAATTTTGGAAAATCTTGGAAGTCAGATCCAGGGATCATTAAAGCTACAGAAGAACAAAAGAAAAAGGTAGTGAACACAGTTTACCGGTTTAGTTGCCAAAGTAGTAGTATTTATGCAGAATATTTTGAGTACAAAGGAAAAAAACTATCTTTTAAATATAAAGACGTTTCATACTAAATTGAGATTATGTGTATTTTTTATTTGGTGCTCATCCTCATTGTTCTTGAATGTTTATCTTTACATTCCCATGACACTTTGTAGTTGCATGTTTCTCTTGCTTATTAGACTATGGTGTTTGCTTTGAGAGCCTATTGCAGTATGTTAAGTATCTCTGTAAACCCCCAGCAAATAAATGCATTTAGCAAATGTTTATCATATGACTTTATAAATTAGAGGCCAGTAAATGGATAGTACAGATGTGGCTATTTGTATAAGTGATCTGGTACATCTTTTTCCTGTAATCCAGGTACTTGAAAGCAAGTTCATAAGAGATGTTGTATAAATAGAAAATCAGACTAGAGCCATTTTGGATAATTTTAAGAGCTGTTTTATTTAGTTCTAAAAACAAAACAAATTTTGTTAAATTATTCCTGTCCACATTATAGGAAGACTGTATCAGATTCTGATGGTTTAGGCTGCATAGAAATTATTACTCTGTTGTTGTTTAGTACTATTCGTAATATAACAAAACAAATCAATGAGCAAAAAAATTTTCATTTATTATTTTGGAGCTAAAACTGAGAATTTTAAGATAAGCACCATGTTTACTAATTCATAGTGATGACAAGCATTGGTGAACACTATTAGTTTTAAATTTAAAAAAATTTTTTTAATTCACAGACAATAGTTGAACTTGCAGAAACGGGAAGTCTGGACCTCAGTATATTCTGCAGTACCTGTTTGGTAGTATATTTTTTGTTCTTTCCTCCCTCTTCCCATTTTTTGACAGTAGCACAGTATAGGCAGTGTGGGTTAGGACTATGGATTGAAGCCCAGGTACTGACTAAATTTGTTTGTCTAGTCAGTCATTCTTGAGTGGTATTCTTTTGTTACATTTAGAGTATTTTGATACACTCCTGTGAAAATACTCCATTCCACAAAATTAACTATGTAACGTGAATGTACTTACCATATGGTAAGTTATGTAGTCACTTAATGGAAATAGCAGTTAAGAAACTTTGAAACCAGGTTGCCCCTTAACTGGTTAGTCTGTTGTTCAGATTTTTGACTAGTGTTGCCCAAGGAGGGATTGTAGCTGAGGGTTAGAAATGAGGGTGGTTGTTGTTTGATACATCCTCCTGCTTTCTCTTAAGTAGACTTAATCTTACATCTGTGATGAAGAACAGCTTCTTTTCTCTGGCCCACAGAGAATTTTAGTAGATCTAAGACCTACATGCTTCACCTACAGCTTTTCTTGAGTACCTCAGAACTGTGTAACCTTACATAAAATAATGCAGAATTGGTAGTGCTATTCTTGAAACACCAATGTGAACAGTGATGGCTGTTACAATTTTATTTCTTTCATGAGGTTATTATTAACTCTTCCAGCATTATAGTTGCCAGCCATTGTGATCACCAGTGAATTTTTATGTTCCTTGGTTAATTTAGCATTAAGGTAAAAAAAAAGTATTACAAGGAACAGACATCATAACAATGAATTCTTTATTGCCAGTGTCTTAGTTAACTTTTTACTGCTCGATGAAACAAAATAACTGATGCCCAAAGTTAGGGAAGGAAAGGTTTATTTCTTATAGTTCTTGGAAGTTTCAGTCCATACTCAGTTGGCTCCAAGGCAGCATGGCATGGCAGGGCAGCCCTTCGTGGCAGCTGCAAACAGCAAGGCACAAACTGGTAGGAAAGAGAGACACACCTTCTTCCTGCCATTACATTATATCCTGGCTCCACCCCTGGGCAAGTGAAACCACCAATCCAAGCATGAGACAATGAACTAATCACAAACACATAGATTTGGTCATATCCATAATTCCATGAGGCTTGGGGGCCACTGACATAAACCATGACAGCCAGTTATGGGCTGAGTAATGAGTTCTTATTTTTATGCAAGAGAAAGTGACATTAACTCTACAAGCATATCCTGCCTTCTTAGATATATTCATGAATTCTAGCAGAGGAAGTTCTAAACCTTAAGCTGAGATTTCAGAGGGCATTTAAAAAGAAATAGATGCTAGGCGTGGTGGCGCACTCCTGTAATCCGAGCACTTGGGAGGCTGAGGTAGGGGAATTGTTGCAAGTTCAAAACCAGCCTGGGCTATAGAGTGAGCCCAAGGCCAGCCTGAACTCTGTAGCGAGACCCTGTCTCAAAAAGACAAAACAAAAAGAAAAACAAAAAAAGAAATAGATGTGTATGCTTACTTTTTTTTTTTTTTGCTGAGTATGTTAATTTGGGAAGATACTTGCATTAATTTTTTTGAATTGTAGAATATTGTTTTTTAAAGTCTGGAGAGTAATACATTTCTATTTAGAAATTTGAGAGATATGAGTTAAATAATCGTATCATTTATTACAACATCAATAAAATTGGTTTTATTTTTGTTACCAGGAATTGAATTTATGACCTCACGCTTGCCAGGGAGGCATTTATGCCACTGAACTGAATCCCTGGCCCCATCAAATTGGGTTTTAATTTGTACTTGTTACTTTTGTAAATTGGTGATTTTGTTCCATTTTTAAGCATTTATATTCTGGAATAGTCTTACTCTTTTTGTTCTTGTTACTACAGTTGAAATTTCATTAAAGCAAAATAGCCATATTTCTTGTTTTTTTTATTGAAAACATTTGTGTTCTCTTAAAAGTAGAGTTTTGTGTTTTCATAATTATATTTTGAGAAAATAAATGTCTTGCTTTTCTTTCTTCTGTACAGTGTTTTTCATAATCCTTCAATGTGCCTATTTACAGATACGGAAACCAGTAAGGTCCAAACACTGTGGTGTTTGCAACCGCTGTATAGCGAAATTTGATCATCATTGCCCGTGGGTGGGTAACTGTGTAGGTGAGTTACATTAGCAATTTCTAAACATATTGTTCATTGAACTTACTTTAGATAAGCATTGTACGTTATTAAAGTAGATGGTAGAAATTTATTCTTATACCCTAAATCGTTTTTCCCCCAGCCCTTAGGTTGATAATGCAGTGACTCAATTGAGAAAGAGGGGAAGAATTACAAAATCATTGCTTAGAGAAAATTGATTTTGTTTCCCTATCCATTATCTTTGGTGCCTTATCTTTCCTACTTTTTTCCATTGGTAAGATTAAAATTAATAAGGAGGCAAATTGTTTTTTAAAAATTAAATTATAGAAAACAGTAATGGTTTCTAAAAATTTTTATTAGTACATGGTTGCAGTACATAATCATATTCATTGTGAGGAGGTGGTGCATGTACATAGCACATCTCAATTACCTTGATCTCCCTACCCTTCCTACCTCCCATATCTTTTTTTTTCCTGTTATTTTTTATACTGGTCTTTATTTATAGTTTAGGTTTTTCATGTAAGAGAAGTTTGAATTGTTTCTGTACCCTGTTTTGTTTCACTGATCCTCTTTTTTTTCTTTTTGGCAATACCATGCTGTTTTATCATTAGCTTTGTTGGCTAATGTGAGAACTATATTGAACAGTAGTAATAGGAATAGCAAACATCCTGGTCTTGTTTCTAAGGGAAAGCTTTCAGAATCTCCCCATTTAATATGTTGACTGTTTAGCATAAATGGATTTTATTGGATTGAGCTAAGGTCCTTCTGTAGCTAATTTCTTCAAGATTTTATCATGAATGAGTGTTGGATTTTGTCAAATGCTTTTTCTGATGAGCATATGATTTTTGTCCTATTTTTGCAGTATACTGGATTTATTGATTTGCATATGTTGAGTAATCCATCTGTCTCTGGACTGAATCCTTTTTGGTCATGAAATATACTCTTTTTGATGATATGCTGCTTCCTGTTTGGTATTGTCATTTTTGAGGACTTCTGCATCATTGTTCATTAAACATATTGGCCTTCAGTTCTCATTATTGATTAGGTCTTTTTTATGTTTTTAGACCTAGCTTCTAGGAATGACTTTGGGAGTACGCCTTCTCTTTCAATTTCAAAAGTTTGAGGAGTATTGACAGTAGATCTTTCTTAAAATGATTGTAGAATCTGGGATTAGGAGCTGGGCTTTTTTTGGTTGGTAGGTTTTTTATTACCACTTCGGTCTTATTTTGGATTATTCAGAGCTTTTGTGTCTTTTTGGTTTAGGTTTCATAATTCATATGGATCTAGGAATCTGCATTTTTTTCCTGAATTCTCTATTTTATTAGAGTATAGATCCTCAGAATAGTTACTAATAATCTTCTGGATTTTGGAAGAATCTATTGTTACTTTGCTTTTCCCAATTGCATCTATTTGGGTCTTTTCTCATCTTTTTCTTTTTTTTCTTTTTTTGTTCTTGCAAGGAACTTTGATTCATTGACTTTGTAATTTTTTAGCATCAACTTTATTAATTTCTGCTCAGATCTTTGTAGTTTGCTTCCTTGCACTAACTTTGTATTTGGATTGTTCTTATTTGTCTAGTACCTTGAAGTGTATCACTAGGTTATTTATGTGGGCTTCCTCTTGTTTTTGTGAAAATGTTTTCATTCACAACCATAAACTTCTCTTTTAGGACTGCTTTCATTGTGTCCCATGAGTTCTGGATATTGATTACATTATTGTTTGTATTGTTTCATTCTAGAAACTAATTTCTTGATTTCATCTATGAACCTTTAATTATTAAAGAGGTTATTGTTTAATTTCATATGTTTACATAATTTTGTTTTACCATTGAGTTCTAGTTTTATTGTACTATGACCTGATAATATGCATGGGATAATTTTGATTCTTTTGTATTTACTTAAACATGCTTTATGCGCTAGTGTATGGTCTTTTCTTTCAAGAAAGTCCCATTTGCTGCTGAGGGGAATGTGTATTACATTGTTATTAACTGAGACACTTTGTAGATATCTATGAAGTCTATTTGAAGGTTTGATTCAGTGCTGATACTTCTTTGTTAATTTTTTTCTAGTTATTTGTAAAGTAAGATATTGAAGTTCTCATTTATAACTTGATTTTTTTAATGTTCAGTTCACTGGTGTTTGTTCTTTTCCGTGTGTGTTTTTCCCCCCCATAGTTCCTACATTTTGCATATTGTTATCTTCTAAACATATGCTCAGATTACTGGCTTTAGTCCTGTAAAGTCAGTCAGTCAGTGCAAGCATTAAGTTGTTTTTGCTCCTCGATTGCTATTTATCCCAGCCTGTGTTCCTCAGAATCAGCTAGTTGCCTGTGGTGGAGAGTAGGGGCAGGTATCTTTTTGTCTCCCAGCCCACACACTGGCTGGCTCACAGGACGTGCAAGTTGACTTCTTGGTTCTTTTCCCAGCCCATGACTGCCGCTAGCTCACAAGAAGCAGAGGTTGACTTCTTGGTTCTCTTTCTGGCCCATGACTTAATTTTCTGTTTTGTGAGATAGGGTCTTGCTTTGTATTCAGGCCAGTTTTGAATTAGCCCAAGCTGGCCTTGAACTCTTGGCTGCTCTTTTGCCTCAGCCTCCCCTTTCCAAGTGCTGAGATTTCAGGTGTACACCACCATGTCTGACTCAGTAGTATTTGTTTTATGAAACTTGGTTAACCAGTATTTGGTGCATGTATGTTCATAATTGTTATCTCTTTCTGTTGAATTGTTCCCTTAACCAATATGTAATGACCTTGGTTTTTTTTGATCAGTTTTGGTGTGAAATCCATTATGTCTTTGATAGTTACTCCTGATTTTTTTCCCCAGGTACCTGTTGCTTGGATTACTGCTTTCCATCCTTTGATTTTTAATCAGTGTATTTCTTTTTTGGATTCAATGTGTTTCTAACATGCTATATTTTATTTTTATTTCTTGATTCATTCCATCAATCTGTCTTTTGATTAAGGAGTTGAGACCATTAACATTGAAAGTTA
The DNA here is from genome assembly GCF_034190915.1 of Cavia porcellus. Taxonomy (NCBI): domain Eukaryota; kingdom Metazoa; phylum Chordata; class Mammalia; order Rodentia; family Caviidae; genus Cavia; species Cavia porcellus. The sequence goes on from NW_026947491.1 coordinate 68,852,027, forward strand.
ATACTGAAAAACACTGATTTATTCTGTCATTTCATTATTTTTCCCGTTGCTAATCCCCACTACAGCCTACTTAACTGCCTACTATATTCATTCTGGGTTTTTTTTTTCCCCTTTCTTCATTGGGTTCAGTGTTTCTGTTGAGGACAGTGGTAGTGAACCTTTTAGAGCTTTCAGCGGTACAGTCTACTGTGTCACATGTTCTGTAGGTTTCTACCATCATTGTTCTAGGATATCCTTGAGAATTTTTTAGAGTGCTGGTTTGGTGGTCATGAATTTCTTTAGGAGTTTTCTATCATGAAAGTGTGTTTCTTTTTCTCTCAGTTTTAAAAGATAGTTTTGTAAGAGATGTCAGCCTGAGTTGGAAATTGTTTTCTTTCAGGGCTTGAAACACTTTGCTCCAAGTTCTCCTGGCCTTTAAGGTTTGTGTTGAGGTCTATTGTAATTCTAATAGTTTTACATTTATAAGTGATTCATTTCATTTCTCTGACAGCTTTTAAGATTCTGTTACTATGTTGAGCTTGAAGTATTTTGACTATGATGTAACATAGAGAAGTTCTGTATTGATTGTGGCGGTTTGGGGTTTTGTATGCTATATGTATATGTAAAATAATTCTTTCCCAAATTTGGAAAGTTTTCTGCTGTTATTTCTATAAACAGGGTTTTTTTTAATGCCCTTTGTGCTGTGCTCTGATTTTTCACATACTCAAGTTGATCTTAGATTTGTCTTCTTTGCATTGTGTAGCAGCTGTTAAATCCATTTTTATGTTTTCTTGTTTTTAAGGTATCTGAGTAATCAGTCTTTAAAAGCATCACTTCTAATTCTGTCATTTTGTCCTTACCTTGATCACTGTGTATAGTATGCTGCCCATACTATATAAATTTTTGATCTTCTAGATTTCTGTTTGGAACCTTTTCATGGACTGTACTTACTTGCTAAACTGGTCATTCATGTTTTGTATCATTTTCTTTCCCTGAGCTACCTTTTCATTAGTGTCTTCTATAAGCTCCTTGATTATTTTATTACCTTCATCATACTGATTATATTCTCTGTGCACCTGTTGTGCACCTCATTGATCTTTTTATCTGTTATCCTTTTAAATAATTCAGTTATGAAAAAATAATTTAGTTACGTATCTTTTGCTTTCTTCCCCCTCACTGTCCCATGGATCCATTGAGGGAGTTCGAAGTTTCAGGAGGCTTTTTGTTGCGATTGTGCTGCTTAGCTGTATCCCCAGCCCTGTCAGGCACTTTCAGATCCAGCTGCTTCTGAGTATAGCTGAAGTTTAGTCTTGAGAAAAGGGGCCTGATCCCTTCCCAGCCGAAGTTTAAATTTCCCAGGGGATAATCTTTCTAGCTCACTCCTTGACTATGCTGTCTCTCATAGCTGTCTCTCACCAGTTACTGTGGAAGGTAACATTGGGAACCCTGAAATGAAGTTGTTTTTGAGTTGTTCTGAGTCTAAAATTCAAAGTATTAACACTTTCCTGAAGAAGTTCCTGTTCAAGCACTCCGGAAGTGATAGGCATTCCTACTTGAAACCCTATCTGCTATTGCCTGCCATGTGAAAAGATTTCCTTAGAGCAAAACCCCACAGTTTTCAGAATTCACTAAGACTGTGGGCTTTGCTGTTGTTTCTCCCTGGATCTCCTACTTTTGGGTGCTGACCTTGCTTCTGCACATCGTAGTTACCCTCCCCAGGAGCTGGGAGAGCTGGGCAGAGTCCATTTTGTTTCCTTTTTTTTCCCTGTGTTGTGGACCATCTTCTCAACTTCTTTGTAGCTCTTAATTTTTTCTGTCAGTTTCTTAATTTCCTCTGATATGCTTCTCTTTTTCCTTTGACAAGTTGTTATTTTTTGCTGACTGGTTTATGGATCTTGGAGAGGCTGAATTTTGCTATTATCACTGCTCTGCCATTTTCTTCTCAATGATTTTATGTTATAGAAGCAGAAAGGAATGATAAATAAGAACTGTGTATACCTTCATGTTCAAGAGTAGTATAATCTGAGGAGATGAACTGAGTGATCTGAGGATTAGCCCTGGAGAGTTTTATGAGGTGACAGTAAATTATTAAAAGATGTTTTAAAAATTCATATGAGCAAAAGGAGACTTCTTCCTCAAATACATATTAAGAAGATTACAAAACCGTGTGAATGTTGGCAAAGTAGTCTGTGAAAAGTTGGGTTGTAAGGCTTATAAAAGTAAAGATAACATAGCGCTATTTTATTTTATTTTGTACTGGGGATTGAACTCATGACCTCACATTTGTCAGGCAGGAGTTTGTGCCACTGAGCTAAACCCGCAGCCCCATAGCGCTATTTTAAAACTCACAGAACAAAGTCTAGGATTGAAGATTAGAATTCTAGTTTATTTGATTCTTTGGGACTCCTTTGCCTTTGGAATAAACATCATTGCAGTCACATCTTATTTTCTGGAAAATCATTTTGTGGAATAATGTATGTTATTACTGTCCAAGTTATAACACATATTTCATAGAATACACCTCAAAAAGTATATGATGAATTGTTTTTTCTTAGCTGAAAAATCACTTTTGTGTTCCATAGGTGCAGGCAACCATAGATACTTTATGGGCTACCTGTTCTTCTTGCTTTTTATGATCTGTTGGATGATTTATGGTTGTATTTCTTGTGAGTATAATTTTGTTTTGCCTTCTTAAAATATAAATATTTGCTTACAGGATTATATTTACTATGTTATGTAATACAAAAGTCTAAGGGGCTAGGGATTTAGCTCAGTGGTTCAAGGGCTTGCCTGGTAAGTGCAAGGTCATGAGTTTGCCCTCAGTATCCCCTCCCCAAAAAAGTCTAAACAAAAATATAGTTTTGGGTAATTTTATGACTTACCAGGGAAAAATGTTGTACATATAATACAAGCAAACAGTTATCAGTTAATCACCTTCTAATATGTGTGTCCTCTGGGAAACACTGTGGTATAATAGATTTTGAGATGCATCTGGGACGAACACACCAACATCTCACATCATCTGCCAAGAAAATAATTCATTATGGTAGTAGCCCTCAAGGAGCAGATTTTTTGTTAGAAAAGGCCTGTCTCACTGAGGTGATCTTGTTATGTGCCCCCCCTCCAAAAAAGTCTCATGTATTATCTTTGTTTGAAGAAAATGTTCTTTGAACACCAAATTTGTTATTAAAGTACAGTAAAATATTTTTTTTAATGATTTGCTGCTGCTATTTCATTTCTGAGTTTGGTAAATAATTTTTTCACTAAAGTATAGTGAAGTTATGTAAGAGTATAAAAACATTTGCCATTGTCTGACACCTGTTAAACATAGACTGTTAAGATGATGCTAAGTGGTGTCAGCATTAATGCCAGCATGAGGTACTTTAATGATTATGTAAGTTTTCTGTCTTCTGATTTTAGACTGGGGACTTCATTGTGAGACCACTTACACCAAGGATGGATTTTGGACATACATTACTCAGATTGCTACTTGTTCACCTTGGATGTTTTGGATGTTTCTGAACAGTGTTTTTCATTTCATGTGGGTTGCTGTATTGCTCATGTGTCAGATGTACCAGGTATGTGCATTATTTTTGTGCTTTAGTGTGCTGAGAAACACTAAAAAATTCTCTCCTTACTTAAGAAATAATAATGTATACTTAACCACTTCACTTCAAGAATTAATTTTAATTTTTATTTATTTCTCCTCCCTACTTCAATCTCTTCCTCATTTCTGTTTTTGTATTATAAACTTCTTTCATTATTAGTTTTAGCACAGCGTTCTGTTATTCCTGATTCAGATATACATAGTTGTATATGTGTGAACTTAAATTGATGATCTTGTTAACTTTAGTAGAACAGTATAATTATATGAAAAGAAAAATCTCTGTTTATTCAAGTCTTTATTCTTAAAAGGTTCACTTTTGAAAGAGGCTAATGGGAAGGTTTTCTGTGTAGTATCTTATAACTTGTTTGGAAATTTTTTCACATTTAACTGGTTACTTTTCATAAAGTGATACCTCTTAATAGAAAGCCAGAGATGGATTTCATTATTTTTCTCTCCATCCTAGACTCCTTGAGAATGAACTTTTTTGGAACATTAATTAATCAAAATAATTGGTTGTTTTCTCTTTCTCCTTAGATATCATGTTTAGGTATAACTACAAATGAACGAATGAATGCCAGAAGATATAAGCACTTTAAAGTCACAACAACATCTATTGAAAGCCCATTCAAGTATGCACATATTTATAAATCTAGTATTTTCTTTTATCATACAAATTTCCCCAGCAAACTTAGTAATTGTCTAATAAATACATTAAAAAGAAGTATTTTATTTAGGTGTGGCAAGAAGATAAGAGGGGCTATATCTTTTAGTTAGTAATATTGAAAACTAGCTTTTTAAATGCTACTGAATATAAGATTTCTGTAGAAGTAGCGTGTGTTACTTCATAACACCATAAAATATAATTCATCATATTAACCATATATCTAAGTATATTTTTAAAATTGCATCTAACCTTGATACCTAGTGTCCCATTTATGTAAAATATTTTAAACTGAATTTTATATAAGCTATTATATGTCAAGCTTTTATAATAATTATCTATCTGTCTTAACTATCTATCTATCTATCTATCTATCTATCTATCTATCTATCTATCTTTTTGAGACAGGGTTTCACTATGCAGTTCAGGCTGGCCTTGATCTCACTTTGTAACCCAGGCTGGTCTTGAACTCGCAATGATCCTCCTGCTTCAGCCTCCCAAGTGCTGAGATTACAGGCATGCGCCACCATGCCCAGCAATAATAATAATATTGCATAAATTGTTACCTTTAGGTCTTCTGCCAAATTCATGTTATAAGTATTTTATTTTCTTTTTCAATTTTGGAGAGTGTGTCTCCTTGTCAAAAAAAGTTGCAGTTAAGGAAGTTTTTTTTTATCAAAATTATATACAGTGCAGGAATGAAATAAATGCAGATTTGGATAATTTTAAAATATAATTGTTAACTTTTTAGTTAGCAAAAAGAAAATCAGTGTTTAATGGAGTCATATGAATAGATATTTATTTTGTAAAGATAACTTAGTTCTTGCCAATAACTTGAGGTTTTGAGCTTTGAAAAAAATATGTTGGACACCAAAATTATGTTTAACTCATGTTAAATCATTTGTACTAACTGATTTTTTTTCTTTTTGGGCGGCTGTTTTTAGCCATGGATGTGTAAGGAATATAATAGACTTCTTTGAATTTCGATGCTGTGGCCTCTTTCGTCCTGTTATCGTGGACTGGACCAGACAGTATACAATAGAATATGACCAAATATCAGGATCTGGGTACCAGCTTGTGTAGCAACATCTTTATCCTTTGAAGCATATTGCTGAGTGGTGCCTGAAAATTGTGTCTGTCCTTGTCTCTCTCACACTCGAATCCACATCCTTGAACAATAGCATGCTGTGTGTAGGGCTAACAGTGAATTTTACAGTCTTTTTTTTTTTCAACACTTGTATTAACAAAGTCAACATGGACAGAACACACTGCCACTTCTGGGAAGAGTTAAAGATCATAAAAAGGATTTTAATGGTTCTTAATGTGGGAATTAACTACATACTCAACTTTTTGGTTTTGTTCTCATATTTCATAAAAAAAAGTGAATTTATTTTGTTGACAGGCATAGTATATTGATCAGAAATGTTCTAACTGAAATTTAAGTAATATGGCCATATTTTAATATGCAGTCTAAGAGAATTGCATCTAATTCCAGAATTAAATTGATTGGTAGCATTTTGTACATTTTAGAATGTACATACAAATACTGTGATTAAAAAAATCGTGGTTTTATTAGGGATCTACTGTAATAAGGCACAAGAAAATAATGTTCACAAAATATGTGCTAACAATATTTTATCAGCCTTTACAATGCTGGTATATTTTTAGTCCAGTGGAATAATTTGTAGTAACCTTGCTCTGAGGTTTTATGGTCTAATAATGAAACACTTGCATGAGCCTAGTAAGTTATATTTTGTTCAAATTTAAAAGCCCTACTAAGTGCATGATATACTGCATAGAATGTATACTAGAGATACTACTATCCAGTGAAGCATAAATTAGAATTTAATCTAATGTGCAAACAGTCCAGTTTTTGAGTTCAGATGGGATTTTTAAAGGCAAAACAAATAAGCTAATGCAAAATTCTTAGTAATAGAGGTAAATGGATATACTTTTAAAATTCTGAGCTGCAAAATAAATTGTAGAAAATAACAGTTTAAGCTAAAGATGGAGCATGATCTCTGTACATAGCACATGTGAATAAAAGAAAAGCTAATGGTGTATTTTTTTTAAATGATCTATCAGAAAGTAGGATTTAATCCCCAAGATTATTTCACTTTTCCCAGTTTTGAGTATGTTTTGATGTTTTTAAATGCTGAAATAATTTGAGAAAGATATTCTTACTGTTAAATGTAATGCACTGATCAATTTTTGTTGCAGCATTTCCATACCCTCACTACTTCCATGAATATTGTTTACAGAGTGAGACTTGGTTTAGTCCTCTTAAATGCTGTAGCAAAATGTGGTTCGAGCAACCTGTGGGAAACCTGTGAGAGGGAATCGGGTGAGGGAGGGGGAGGAAGGGAAGTCAGACTGATGACAGATCCTAGACCAGTGTAAAGAATGTGTATCTGTATATAAATAATTTATCAAATACTTTTCTCTTTGTGTCTGTATGTGTTAGTGTTTTTAAAGCTGCTCATTTTACTTTATCCAGCCAAAAAGAAAAGGGAGATAATTAATGAGCTTCTCGTGGTGTTCAATATTGCTGTTAATAGGCATTATACCCCGCAAGTTCACTGCATGTCTGATACTTGGTACAATTAGAATGTCCTGTAAACTGCAGATTACAGGTATTAAAGCAATCTATTGGTATACCCACCCTTGCCTTAGTAAGAAGAGCAGTGAAAATGTATATAGTTGATGTTCAGTATTTCCAAGTACTACCATTTTTATATAGTAGTTTCTTTGATCACAAGTCACACAAAAAAAGATTACCCTTAGTGTACCTGGGTGTTTTAATAATAGAAAATTGGCATATGTACTTTATTTTTGAAAAGGGAAGAGATGGGTGTGGGGTGGCAATAGCATTGTGCCATGTCATAGATTGTAAAAAAATTGGTTAACTTTACAAATGTCTCTGCTAGTTTTGACTAACAATTGGGGAAGATTTTAGATAATTTTTAAATTTAAAGTTATTTATACAATGCTAGGACTTGTTTTAATTTTTTTGTATTTTGAGCCAGTTCACATGAAGAGTCAGTTGCAATTTTTGTCTAATACATTTTTATCAACATTTAAAAACCGGTAGTTTTCTCAGAGTTTGGGTAAGAATGTTGTTACTGTCTTTCTTTGTGGTACAATATTCTTTTCAGTACAAAGAATTATCTCTCAATTAAATTGAAAAAACCCTAAATGTATAATTACATGGAAAATAATTGCAATGAAAATGGTAATAGTACTAATTATTTCATAGTACCACTCAAATCTATAACTTAGAAAAATGGTCAGATGGTAAGGAGCACCTATGCAGTAATGTACCATCTGTTTAATTATTTTGTAGGTCCTGTGTGTAGAATCACACAGGATTTAATCCAGCTCTGAAGTTGTGAATGAAGGTAATTGGGAATAGTTCATATCAGCTTCATTGGACACTTTCAGCAAATAGAAACTTAATTCTCAGTTCTGACATGAATACTTCTTTGGAGGTTTTTTCATATTTTTTGTTTGTAAGTTTATTTGAAATATTAATAGGCATAAAACAACATCATTACACTTAGGCTATGAATGTTTTTATTTTGTATTTTATTTATAACTGTGCCAAGTATTATTTTGCTACTTACTGTGTTACTCTGTGGAAAGAAAAACCTGTAAAGTGTTTAATAAATTAGTTCTCCTTACATAAATTAAATCTGTCAAATTTTGTAAAATATTAATCAGAATAAATATTGACTCTTAAGTGTGTGCTTGTTTATAATTTCATGCAGTTCACTTAAAAGAAATTGAAGCCATGGTACCAATAATATGAAATGATTATATACTCATGCCTTGGTCTACTAGGAATCAAGAGGTATAAGATTATAGAAATTTGCAAAGGTAAAAGGTGGGTGCTGCAACAAGTTCTAACTTTTTGTGTATGTGTGTGTGGTGTGTGTGTGTGTGCTGCAAGTTCCAACTTTTTGTGTATGCCTCTTGTGTGTGTGTACTTTCCTACCCTTTTTTTTCTTTTAGTGAGACAGAATCTTCTTATTTAATTGAAGCTGGTTTTAAACTCACTATATAGCCCACGCCAGCCTCACTTCCTGACTGCTGGAGTTAGAGGCATGTGGCACCACACTTGACTTGTATGTATTTTTAATAAATTTTATTCTATAGAATTTACTAGGATCCTTTAAAACTATATGAATCCTAAGTTTTAAATGTAAGTATTCCTAAAATACTGCTACATCAATCTCAGTTGAAAAGGTATGTATGGCAAAGAAACCTTTGAAAATTTAAAAAAATTATGAAGGGGCCCTTTCCTGTTATTCATGTGGTGGTTTATGTTTCTAGTGGTTCATGGACATAATTAGAAACACAGTACATGTCAGAACATGTGTATCAGAAAACATTCTTCAGTTTATTAAAGTGCTTTTCACAGGATTTTGTTTTTAAATATATTTATGTGACCTTTAAAATAGAAAAATATGTAATTCCAAGTGGAAATCCAGAATACCATCTGTCCAGGCTGGGTTCAAAGTTGGAGCCCTTCTGCCTCAGTCTCCTAGAGTGCTAGGAGGTGGTGCTATGCACCACCATGCCCAGCTGATAATATTTTTAATAAATAGCCATGTTTTTAGTACTCAAAGTACACTTCCACTTACATGAGAAAGTTTTTGTTGCTGCTGCTGCTTGAATTTGTAGGTTTAGTTTTCACCAAACGTGGAAGCTTTCCAGTCATTTCTTGAAGTATTTTTCCTTTTTCAGATACTTGAGTTGTACAAACATTGGGTCACTTGGTAACATCTTACCTGCTACCGAGCTTTGTTTTTAAGTTGGAGTATTTTTTTTTGCCTAGTCTCTGTGTTTAGTTCATTGATGTTTCTTTATTATGTGTAGTCTTTTATTAATACAATTCAGTGTTTTATTGTGTTTCATGTGGACCTTTTTGTGTCTTTAGTATCTCTTTTTGAAAATACATATATAATGGTTGATTTTTCATGCCCCTACCTGCTAATTTTCACATCTGCCAATTCTGGATTGATTTTGATAGGTTTTTTTTTTTTGCCTTTATGTGCCCCTGCCCCCTCGTATAGGGGATTGAATTTAGGGAATGCTGAACCATACACACACACACACATCCATTTATTGACAAGATCCCACTAAGTTGCTCACTTAGATTTGTCTTGCTGCTTCATTAATCATCATTACTAAGGTAAAAGGTATCTACACTGTATACCCTAAAGCCAAAGCTCTGGCAGTGTTGCCCAGTCTTGGTAGTGTGAACAAGCATCTTGCTGTAAATAGTAGTGAGTTTCTTCTCTTGGAATCAGGCAGTTATGCAGCATACATGTTTGGTCAGAGCACGGCTGAAGGCTTGTAACGTAGGGTTAAGAGAATCTGCGACATAATCCCTGAGTTCTCTGCACAACTACCAAGTTATGTGCAGCCACCACACCCCACCCCCAAATTGTCTCAACTCAGGGTGGCTTCTACCTCTTATGTTCTCCTTCCTAGTACTGCCTCCTAGAATCTCAAAGCAGTAGGCTTTGGTAATTTGTAAGGCTAATTCTGTTTTGTCCTATAACTATCCTTTATTGCCTGGTATCTAAAGTCCTGAAACATTTTTCAATAATTTGCCTTTGTGCTGGGGATTTAACTCAGTGGCATAAGCACCTGCTTGGCAAGTGCAAGGTCATGAGTTCAACCCCTAGTACCAAAAAAAAAAAAAAAAAGTGAAATAATTTGCCTTTGTTTCTAGTTAAAGTGTAAATCTGCCTTCTATTTTATCATAGATGTAAGAGGAAGTCTGAATGAAAGTTGTTTCTAATTGGAAAATATTAATAGACACAACTATCATAAATAGTTATCTTTTGGACTTAATTAGAATGAAAAGAGGTCATGAGATAAAATAGTTTGAACACCACCAACTAATTATTTCCATAGGTGTTTTTCCATGGACAGCTAGACCAGTGGTAGCATCTCAAGGCCTTCAGTATGCTAGTGTGCTGTTAATCTACAGGAATGTATGTAATCATAGCTCTCTAGTGGGAATATCAAGAAATGTGTAGAAATGTTTTAAAACCATCACATAGTTGCTCAGTAACTTTTTCTTTCAGTTCAGTCTTCCATTGCCAATTAACTGTTTTCCAGCCTGCTAACCTCAAAGGCCCTCTCCTTACACAGTGGAATTGATAAGCCTTATAAACCTGAAGCTGCTCCAGGTTAGGATATAAAATAATCACTGCTTCTCAGTGCGCCCTCAGTCAACTTTCTCCCCATAAGTCATACATAACCCTTTTAGCCTTTCAAAATAAGTTATAGTGTCTAAAAATGGACTTTGGAGAAAATTAAGACATGTTCACAATCAGGCAGGTTTAATTCCTGTTAATATACATTACAGACCAATTTCACCCTTACAGGCAGTGAAAGGGGGCCTGGGCGATAACTACAATGTTCTGGGGTGGGATGTCTAATGAAAATATTTCTTGTTTAGTGTAATGCTGCTTTTCTGCCTGAGGCAGCTGAATGCATTCAGACAACATAACATTCTTTGCTGTTTTGAGTCGAAACAATGTGAAAGAACCATTTCACATTGGTTCCAGGATGTACTTGAATCAATATCCAATTAGAGCAGGGATTCAAACTCATGACCTCGCGCTTGCAAAGCAGGCACTTATGCCACTAACCTAAATACCTGGGAATTTCTAAAAAGCATCATGCTAAGCCTTAGATGCTAGTCTGTAATGATCTGTAAGTGTAAATCTGAAATACCTGTTTTCTAATAATGTGCCCATTCTGGGATTTCTCTCTGAGGAATGTATTAAAGTACCCCAACCTGCCTCTAGAGATTGTGCGTCAATAGGGCTAAAATAGAGCTCGCAAATCTGTCTTTTTGGAACCCCGATTGTCTAATGTGTACATTCCATCAGAGGAGTTAACCAACTGGCTATAGTGGGGCAGGAAGGAAAGAGATGATATACAGCACAATGCCAGCTCTGAAGAGCTGAAAGGTAATGCCTGGTACCTAGCATACTTGCTGGTTCAAAAAGGATATTCACCTAAGATGTGAACATTAGCCCACAGTGTTAAGGAGGCAGAAGGGTTGATTGTCTTTAACAAATACAAATGAGGGTAAAGACCCCAATGGTTTCTCACTAACTCAAATCAGCGGTTCACCCAAAAGATTAGTTAAAACTAAAAAAAAAAAAAAAAAAATCAAGCCAAGATTTTATTTAAAATGTAAAAGAAATGGTTCTTGAAAATGCTGGTGAATAAAAGGCTATAATGCTCTCTTCTACAAGTTAGCCAGCCTATCCAAGTACAGGGTAATATACAGTACTGAATGCTGGTAGAACTTCACAGTAGTTTAGTGTTACAAGACTATCTGTGTCTAGGTTATGAAGAGATTCTTAGTGTGTGATGCTTAGTTTTCAGCTGCACCTTTACTGAGCATGGACAAGGGCTCCTGCTCCCTGGCCATAGCCAAATCCCTTGGGCCCAAAGTTCTTTGCATAACAACCTACAAAAGAAAAAGGAGAAGTAGTACAAGTCAATTAAGTTTTGCTAGTAAGACAGACCCCATAAATTAAAAACAAAACAGGATATGCCAGAGTTCAACTTAAGATACAAAAAAATGGGGGCTGGAGATTTAGCTTAGCGGCATGAGCGCCTGCCTTGCAAGCAGGCAGTACTGAGTTTGATTCCTGGTACCGATAAAAAAGAAAAAGATTAAAAAAAAAAAGATACAAAAAAAATGCCTTGTGATAAATAGCTTCAGACTGAAGGTAAATGCAAATGTTCAGTCCTTACTGTTCAGCTCATGGTCTTACTGAGTCACAAGCATGAAAGTAGGCCAGCTTAGTTACATATTTGGTATTACCCGCATATATTCATATATTTTGCTTATAACATGAAGTTGAAAGAAGATTACCTGTGTTTTTTCTTTGTGGGATAAGTTTTAAATGAACAGAAAAAGACTGTGGTTCTGTCATTTTTAGCATCTCTGGCTGTTGTATATTCGAGACACAGTCTCCTGTTTTCCAAGTACAATTTTTTGTTTTGTTTTGTACAGATGGCACTTCATTGAATAGTGGCCAGTAAGAGATACACATAGCGAGAACATATTAATATTACCTTTACAATAGATTTCACCTTCTTTCTCAGTCAGAGTTGTTGATTCAAGGCTTTTCCCACACTTGGCACATCGGAAACAGTTTTTGTGCCAGGGCTAGAAGAGAAATGTATTACCACATTTTGAGAGGACTGTTTCCTGGATTATAATTTACAAGTGGCAAAAGTGGTTTAGGATGATCAACCCTACAGCAAGCTCCTGACTGCTATGTTTCTGTTCAGCAAGAAGACTGCCACTAGCTGTCCTTCCCATCTGCATCCCTGGCCACCCAAGGGCTGACTTTACACTTCATTCACAGGCAACCTGGACTAGAGCTGAAACACAAGGGCTATTTCCCTAAGAACAGTTACCAGACCTTGGCTGAACAGCCAGTCTGCTTCTTTAAGGTATGCTACACTGGGCACTGCAGGTGATGTGATAACTTTTTCAAATCCACACTGCATATAGTGTGGTGATCCTGGTAATACTGAATAACTTGCATATAGTGTGGTGATCCTGGTAATACTGAATAACTTGCATATTCCAGGTTTTTAAAGACTAGCCTTTTTAAGTAACCTTTAGGGGCAATCTCCATGAAAAATTTCTTAGAAAAACCAGAGATTTATGAAATAACAGCATCATTTCATAAAATGGATAATTCTCATGAAAATTTGGTTTAAAAAGTTTAATTCAAAGCGAAAGATAAAGCTGTTGAGTAGAATGGTGAGAGGGATAGAAAGCAGAACGGAGTCATTCACTATTACTCAAAATAGTACTTTACCTTTCCTGCTCCAATTATCTTCTCAGCAGCATATACAGAATCCCCACATCTGGAACATTTCTCAGCACCTCCAAATTTCTGAGCAAATTTAGAAGGGTTTGGATTTGTTGTAGGCCTGTGAGGTTGAACACTTGAGGAAAAGGAAAGAATAAATGAAGCAAGATTTCCCAAAAGGCCATTATAAGGAACAACAAAATTTGGAGTTAACTGCTACCCTGTCTCCAAACCAGTACAGGACAAAAAGAAATTAATCTCAGGTGCTAGCCAGAGTGACTTTTTTCCCCCCTAGAGTTATTTAACCTTGATGGACTCATGATTGCTACAAAAAGATGGCCAAACCCTCAAAGTGAGTATTTATGAGTCTAAACAATTCATGTCATCTCCAGTGCTAGCCTCTCAATTATGCAATTACATTTTTACATCAGCTTTATATTAATACCACTGGAATCATATATAGCTTTTTACTTAATAAACTTTAAAAAAAAGTGTTAAACCAGGGGTTTAGCTCAGTGGCGTAAGTGCCAGCTTGGTTGTGAGTTCAGTCCCCGGCACCAAAAAAATTAGTGTTAAGCAATCTTGAAAATAGGTCTATACAAGTTAATTATGTCTAATGATTCTGTACTGTCCTAGTCAGGGGTAAAGTGTAAATAAACTAGTTTGTTCATGGAAAAATAGGAATTTCCCTTTTTCTCCAGGTAGAATTTATTTTTGTTACTATTTACAGGTTTACCAAGGTAAGCCATACTGGAGCATGGATTCTTTTCCATTCAATAACTAGGTATACTGGGGGCTGGGGATTTAGCTCAGCGGCATAAGCGCCTGCCTTATAAGCACGTGGTCGCGAGTTCAATCCCTGATACCAACAACAACAAAAAAACTAGGTATACTTAACATGTACAGAACATTCATTGAGCTTTTTAGAACCTTAGAGGTTAAGCAGGTAAGCCATAATGACAACACTGAACAAGTAGCTAAGTGCCAGTATGTGTCTTCATCTCCACTATACCCATTTTTTTTATATTAACAGTATTCTGTATATCCACCACAGTTGTTTAATACAGCACTCTTAGACTTGTGTGGCCACTGTGAATATTTTAAGCAACAAAAGCTAATTCAAAGTATTAATTCACAATATAGGCTTCTTCAGTTGTCTCTAGGTGTATTTTAAAAATATCTTCACAACCTGATATGCTTATTTTTAAAACTGTTCTTTAAAAGATTGTTAACAGTGATCTCCAGCACTTTCAGTTATGAATCCAAAGAATTTCTAAATCTGCCAATATCAACAAGAACTTCTAGTAGATTACCTATCAGAGATCTCTTAACAGCTGCATACAGAGTGGGTAATAACTGATACCTTATATTATAGATAAAGAAATGGGGACTCAAATGTTAAATTATTGCTGAATTAGGAAATTGTGAGCCAGAACTGAAAATGCAGGTCTGCTGTTAGGGAAATATTCTTCCAACTCAGTGCTTCCTGAGGAGATCCTTGTAAAGATGTTGAATCTCTGTGAATGTTACAATTGCAGCATGCCATAGGGTGCTCACTAGAATCATTAAGGCTTCTTGGAAAAGGAAGTCATCCTACACCTGGTCCTGGAGGGTGTCAGAACGTGACCAGAGTAAAGAGGAACAGGCAAGGTTGCAGATGGGTACAGGCCAGCACAGAGGGTTGGTCAGTTCTTGGAGAAGGCAGAGAAGTAGGAGTTATAGGAAGCTCTGCAGGTTTTTGTGACTTTGAATTATGGTCACAACCACTGACTTAAAACTTTTGGGGTCAGGGATTAATTTAGCTTTAGTTGAAAAGATGGTGTACAGGTATATGTGTTTCAAAGGGTTTGAAATGCAACCTTTGGAAACAATGGATTGCAAGTTGGAAAAGAACAGAAAAGTACAATGAATTTTAACAAAGGAAGGCTGGGCTCCCATGAGTGACAATATGTGGCAGTGAGAGACAGCTTTTGTACAACTGGAGTAAGACACCATGGCCTAGAAACTGAGTGTGCAAGGAATTGTGAAAGAAGACAGGAGAGCCTTAAGGTAGCACACACTACAGCAGAAGAGCCCAGAGTTTGGAACCAAACATTGATTCAAATCTTGGCTCCTCTGTGACCTGCCCTTTAGTACCCTCACGTGTAAAATAGGGACAGGGCAGCTATACCCCAGAGGTACACTGTGTGGACTATACAGAATGAAGATAGCTGCTCAGTAAAGTTATTTCACCCAAGCCAGAATGCAGTGTTAGAGAGCTCTACAAGTAAATGTGACTTCAGGAAAGTTACTTACTTGTTAGGGGTGATGGTGTGGCTGGGGATTGAATCATTGAACCCACAGCTTCCCCACTGAGCTGCATTCCTAGCCCTTTATTTTTTCTGTTTTGAGATGAACTCATTAAGCCCAGGATGGGTTCAAGCTTGTGAGCCTTCTATCTCAGCTACCACCTCGGCTTCAATTTTTTCTGCAGTATAACAGGAAATACTACCTGGCGATCTGCTGTGGTGATTAAATGAGTTAACATGTTAACACTGCAGAGTCTGGCATGATTTACTGCACTATCCAAGGAAAACCTCCTGCTCCTTTTTATTGGAATACTGTAACAGTTTTGGCTTCAATATAAAATGGATATATAAAATGATTAGTTCAAATGATAGTAGGAGTTAAGAGGAAATTCCAAGTGAAGAGATTATTTAGCCTAAATATGAAATACTAAGTGAACTTTAATAAATTTGGTATCATGACTTTGATACTCAAGTCTGCCACATTTGTCTTAAAGGAATCAAAACAAGAAATAATTTCAATTTTAAATTAGAGGAAAGTAATTTCTTGTTAAGACTCGAGGAATTTCTATTAACAACTTAGTTGCATATAAAAAATGCCTGATGAGTTAGATATCATAGTTCCCTTATCATTTAATTTAGAGATGTGGTATCTGGTCTCTAAAGTGCTATAAATAGAAGTAAACACTTGCTCTGGAGAATATGATGACTCTAATACTTTTTTTTGAGTCAAGGTCTCGCTGTGTAGTTCAGGCTGGTCTTGCACTCAACTGTGGAGCCCATACCAGCCTCAAACGTGACAGTTCTGCCTCAGCCTTTCGAGTGCTGGGATTATAGGTCTTTGATACTTTCCAAGATGCTATAAAACCAGAACTAGAACAGTAAGGACTTTAGGTCTAAAACTATCATTTATCTTTTTTATTTTTTTCTTAATTTAAGCTAAAAATCTGGAAACACCTAGGTTCCTGTCTATCAAGCACATAAACTGCTGGGATTCATATCTGAAGGTAACAAACGTTCTCCCCTCACCTCTCTGGCTTGATGCCCAGCCGCTCGCCACGGTCCATGTTGAGTGTGCCAGCACCCTGGCCGTAACCATAGCCTTTTGGCCCATACTTTTTTCCATAGCAGGATTTGCAGTAGATCTCTTCATCATGAATTGCCACTGTTGTGCTGTCTAAATTTTTCCGGCAAACCACTGAGGGGAAAATGTTAGGTTTTATAAATTCCAACAATACACTTTGCTTAAAGCAGCAGAGTCTACAAATGGTAAAAGTGCAAGCTATCTCATTCATAGTTTAGCTTATGGTTTGCCAAAACTTATGAGAGCATCTAGATCAGCTACATTTGGAAATTTTTTAAGCCTTTACTCCATGATACCATGATAGTTACTTAAGAAATGTGTAAGGCCCCTGTGGTGAATGTTACCACTATGTATACCTAAATTAGAACCAAAAAAATAAAGATGGCTTTTAAAAAAGTATCAGAATTTTAACACCCAAAATGTCTACTTTTCCAAATAGTCTACCTCTATGGCAGGAAGGTGAGGAGTTTCTGAGATGGCTATTAATTACATGAACAAAAAACAATGTCCTACACCCAAACCCTTGTCTCAACATTCAACTCTCAGTCCTTTCAACCTTTTCATACCAAATACTACTACATCACAACCTGACAAAGAATGAAAGGATAGTGTTTTGGTGGTGGAGTGCCTCTGTAGACCATCTTCACTCAAAAAGCACCCTCTGGGATAAAAAAAAAAAAAAAAAAAGTGGTTTTTTTGGTTTGTTTGTTTTTTTACCGGTACCAGGGATCAAACTCACAACCATGCGCTTGCAAGGCAGGCGCTTATGCCACTGAGCTAAATCCCCAGCCCTGATAAAAAAAAAAGTTTTAAGTCTAGCCTTCTAGCTTTCATCACTAGCAGGATGGGAGAGAACATTATTTTTTTCATCCTCCCCACCAGCCTCTCCAGCAGTGATAAGTATGTCTGAAAATCATCAAGTGGTTTCAAGTTGGCATTTGTTTTCCTTTGTCTTAAGGAAGAGTACATTCCTCCTTGATGGATTTCTTGCCACAAGAAATTTCCGTGTATCCCACTTCATAAAACTGCCAAATATTATCATGTTTTATCCAGATGTTATTTCACTTTCTAAAACTTCAATTAAACTTGAGAAAAAAGTAAATTGTGAAAGAACTCATTGGTAGCACAACCGTGCAGCTGGAAATCAAAGAGAAGTTTAGTTAAAAAGGGAATTTTACCCCATATTTAAAAGAAGAATAGAAGGAAGACAAAAGGAAGAAGGAAAGATGACTAGCCAGTTGCTAAAAATATAAACTACTGTTTTTATTATTTTAGAATAAAATAACAACTACTCTGGAACCTAATCATTGAGCTCCAAATACTGAAACATCTGCTAAACACCTACTACTCTTAACAGTATGAATATAGATAAATGTAAAAATTTTTGAAGCGCATTTGTTAACCAAGGCAAGTTCAGTTGTATGAAGTTTTAGCCTGTTATCATCCCTCCTTTCCTCAGGGCTCATCCCTAATTTTCTACAGTAAATTCTTAAAGCTCTGTAAACTACACTAAATTATTTCCTTAAAAGATTTTAGTCAGCAGAGACAATTTGAAAGGAGTAAAAATGATGACTATGAACTTGATGTTCAGTAAACATTAACTTAATTGCAGTGTAGACATCATGGTTTAACTTGAATGAAGCTGAACCATTTCTAAGTATTTGAATTTTTGTTTCCATATTTTCTTGGCTGTAACCATACTGAAAAGCAGGTTTTAAAATGTTTTAAAGTCACTAACTTCTAAAAGAATAGTTAAACCAAATCTTATGAGAAATAGTAGCTATCATAGTATATATAGCAAATATTTATATGTATTACTTTTCATAAATGCAACTTTCTGTCATCAGTTTCTAGTTAATATGTGAAGCAGTTATAGTATAAAGAGGTTCAGACACCTTGAATGCTGGCTCCTACCAAAGAATTTTTTGTGAAGATTATGTAAGCAAGTTTATTTTTTAATATATTGCTTTTTATAATAACTTACACCTCTCAATACTATAGATAAGGTAAATATCTTCTATGGGGAGGTTCTTTATAGCTAATGGATCTTTCATTGAAAAAAATTATATCATTTAAATCAGAAGATAATTAATGAACTTTGGCACTTTATTTTATTTTGGTACCACTTTGCACTTATCAGGCAAGTGCTTGAGCCTCTGAGCTAAATCCTCAGCCCTCACTGTTTTAAAACTGAAGAATTAGTTGCTAATAGAGGAGGCTTGTGAAGGGAGCTTTTCTTCTGTTCTGTGTATTTTCTTACTGGGTATTTACTGGCATTAGAGCAGGTAGGCATGTGTTGTTTTTATGTCCTGCTTCCTTTTGGCAGCAGAAATCTAGCAGCAATAGTAATTCCCGATGTGCATGTAAGCATATCCTATGCTGCTTTCTTTTAAACTTAGACTATCAATAATCAGAAGTAACTCCAGGTATTTATCACCACGGAAACAATTCGAACTAACACAGAAATTCTTGGTATCTGATGTTCAATTATGAGAATGATGTAAATTAGAAGGTTAAAAAAAAGAGGAGGCCCATTTGAAACAGAAAACTGGGTGGAGAAAGGACAGTTCATTTAAAAAAAAAAAAAAACTATGCCAGGTGCCAGGCTTCAATATATGACAATAAGCTCTCAGTGAAGCAAGAGAGAGGTAATGGAAAAGCCAGATAGAAGCAAAATGTCTAGGGCCATAGTCCTGTCCTTGCCGCTAGCCTGATCACTTACAATGTCTCAGACAGGTAAAAACACTTGTACTTATGCAATCTTTGGTAGCAAAACTCCAATTTGTTTTCCTTAAAAAGGCAAACTTGAAGCATTTCACACATGGCAGATACTTACTGCACAGAAAGCAGCAGCGGTGGAAGCTCCTCCCATCGCACTGCACCTCCTCAGCGTGGTACACAGTCCTGGCGCAGGCCCCGCACTTGTTTCCACCTCCCCAGACCGGCATTCTGCAGAAACAAAGCGTTCCTCAGTCAGAATGGCCCCCGTGCTCCTCTGTAGCGTTATAAACTCAGGAGACAGCTGCAGATCTTGTTTCTTTATGAACCACTCAAACCACATCTTTTGAAGCCCTGCATTCCTGCAAAATAACACCATCTCTTCTCCCAAATTATAGCTCTTTCATTAGGAAGCTCTGGTTTATCATGCAAAGGATTTTTTCCCCCTACAAGACAAAGGAGTTGCTTTCAATGGAACATTACAGGTCGCCAGGCATAAAACAAACTATGCCACTAGAATCCACAGGAGATAAGGTTGTGTGGGGAATGGAAAGGCAAACCCTGCCCCCTCCTTTACACCCCACACTGTAATGAATTTTTTTTTAACTCAGCTTAATATCTTGCTCCTGGGTGAAAGTCGCTACTACATGCTTAGTTCATAGTAACAACACTGAATTCTTAACATTTAACATCTACAAGCTCTAACACTTTCTAGGGAAGAAAGTGCTGCCTTGCAAGAACAAGTTTTGTATTTGTCTGCTAAAATTATGCTAGTTTAAAGCAGACGTAGTTCTATGTGACTAGAGTAACTACATGCAAGAGTCCTGTGGTAACCACAACAAACAGCCATCCAAATGACTTCGACAACTTTCTACGCTTCACTACTCCCACAGTCCACTTGTCTAGCCAACAAGTGTCTTTCCCCACCAAAAGGACCGTGAGGCCGTAAGGCCTTCCCAGCAACATGAATTGTCTGTAAGAGTATGTCGGAACAACCTTGGAACAACATGGCCTAATACAATGGTTGAGCAGAACGTTTAAATCCTAAACTAGCTTAATATTCTGAACATTTTCTAATCTCCCTTCTCAACAAAACTGCTGGGCAGACATTTAAACAACTGCTTCTAAATGGCCTGCATCCTCAGCTGCCTTTAGCAATACAATCACCTTACTAAGATGTGTTATATCTGCCCTTCACTGCTGCTACCTAAAAACACTGTAAAATAATCCCTCTTTTTTTTTTCCCTGATCATCCTCTTGAAATGTCCTTTCTGTAAGCAGTATTCACAGCCCCTGCCTGTTAAATTCCTTTGGATGAACTATCTGCCTAAGAAATAGCTGGAAAAGAAAAGTGAGACTTTCCCACTAAGGACTATAAAAGAAGAAAAAAGGAAGGCTTCTAAGTGGAAAGGATTGAAGAAATCTTAACATAAGAAGAGTGAATTCCCATCCTATCCCATTAAGATGGTCTGGAATCCAACAATTTCCTGAACACTGAAGCTTTCCAAAAGAAAAATTAGTAAAATTAATCGCTGTGTTGGGCATGTTGCCCTTCCTCTGGTAATACTTTCCCAGATAACCGTCTCCTTAGTTCAGGTGGTTTAGACGTATTTATTAAAATATAGCATCCTCGTGCTGGTTCACCATGCTTGTTATCAAACCAACATTCAGGTGAACATTTAGAAATTTGCTATGGCTGGACTATAATTTATCTGCATGAAAACACACATAAAAATCTTAATTCCTAAGTGTAGCAATGTTGGTAACTGCGGCCTCATACAAGATTTCTGACTTAGGAAGGCTCCACCTCATGAAAGGATTAAGGTAGTTCATTCAAGAGTGGGTCATAATAGAGGGTTGTTATATATAATCCAGGACCCTTTAGCCTTTCTTCTTGGTCACTGGTGCTTACTTGTCTATTTTTCCACCATGCATGGAGCAGCTAACGGCTGCTCATCAGAAGCTAGGCACACGCTGGTGCTCAATCTTGGACTTCCCAGCCTCCAGAATTGTTAGCCAATACAAAATGTTTTTCTTTATAAATTATCGTAGTCACAGATATTGTGTTATAGTGAAAGAAAATGTCCCAAGACAAAATTTTTAATAATTTTATGCCACAATTAAAGGCATGATCAGTGGACTCACCTTATTGAATATAGCATCAGTGAGTCAGTCTGTACTTAGAAATTTTTTTTAAAAAATTCTGTTTTGCAAAACCTGGTCCTAGTATATGAGAACTAGCCACCAAATATGGAAGGGGAACAAAAGACTGAACAAGTGGACAGGTCCAGGACTGCATAAAATGTAATACAGGAATTATGGACCGAAGCATGTATTGGATGACAGCAAAAAAAAAAAAAAAAGGATCCCTATGACCGAGGAGGCAGGTTAGTTATAAGGTCGATAAAAGTGGGCTATGGACCAGAATGTTTCTTAAAAACTATTAGCATGTCCAGTGCCAAGAAACAGTCCAGACATCAATGGCCAGCTCAGCTGATTATGACTTTTTCCCCCAATAGGAATTTAGATGATTGCAAAATGGAATTTATAATCAATATGGCCACTGTTACATCAAGCTAGATTCCTACATATTCTTTCACCACAAATAATATAAAAAGCACTGCTTTAGATGGTATTCATTTTACTCCCATTTTAGTCTGTTTTCTGTTGTTATAACAGCATAGAGACAGTACTTTATAAATAACAAAAATTTCTCATTTCTGGAGGCTGAGAGGTTCAAGATCAAGACACCAGCAGATCTGCATCCAATAAGACCCCAGTCTTTGATTCTAAGATGGTGTCTTGAATGCTGCATCCTTCAAAAAGAAGGAACATTGTCCTCATGCGGCAGAAGAGCAGAGAACAAAACTCACTCCCACAAGCCCATTTTGTAGTGCCAGAAATCCATTCATTTCTCAGTTTCTTCTGTTGGCCTCTCAACACTGCTGCATTAGTTTTAAATTTCAACATGAGTTCTGGAGGAGACAAAAACATTCAAATCAAAGCAACTCTGGCTTCAGGAATGGACGTAGGACTCACTCATGGTCAGTCAGTTCACTGCATCTCCCCTTCTTGCCACGTTGTTGCTTTAGGAAGGGACACATAACCCACTCCAACTCAATAAGGTTAAACTCAGAGCTCTAACGTAGAACTGTGTTAATATAGAAGTGGAGGAACTGGCAGCAGTCTACCTACTATAGAGCAGAGGAAAACAATGACACTTCAAGAGATGCTTAGATCCTTTAAAGCCCCTTTCAGCTGTGCTTCATCTTATTCTGCCCTCCTCAGTTATGGGAGCCAATAAATTCCCCTTTTAAGCCACTTGGAATTAGAGCTCCTGTTCCTTGAAACAAACAACATTAACACACAAGCCCACACACGCAGGGAAAGCTGACTAAAACGGCTAGCTACCACTAAACTGCTGTGAAGATAACCACCTAGGATCAATATTGTGCAACAACAGGGCCCATTTGCAAGCTTTCCTTTTATAGATACATAAATCTTTTATTCTCATTCCTAGAGTCAATGCTTCATTGCTTAAACCTAGAATGAACCTTGAATCTGACTTTGATACCTAAGACATAAAGCTTTGGCTCCCACAGCCTGTGCTGGCTTGAGTTAGAAGAGCAATCAGTGATACTGACTTTGTGCCTCACCCCGATATTACTTGTGTTTTGGAATTCTCATGGATACAACAGAGGTTCCTTCATAAATCCTAAGGCAAGTAAAGGCTGAGTCCAGGTTTGTGGAAAATGGCACTACAATCACTTATATTGGGGCCCAGCATGAACTGGCTCTAAAATACTTTGCTGTTATTAAGACATTTCTGTCAAGACATTTCTTATTGTATTGGAAAGTCAACTATTGGCAAGTTAGTGCCATATGCAGGCTGCTGTAGGGAGAACCAGATGCCACCCCTTTCCTGGGAGTTGGCGCCATTTATAGACTGAAGGGGAGCCAAGCCCTCTCTGCCAGTCAGTGCAGCTGGGGGGACAATCAGACACCAGCCCCTTCTGGCATGCAGGCTGGGAGACAAGAAGAGCAAGGTTCCCCTCAACTCCGTAAGTGACTGGCTGATCCAGAGAAACACAGGCTGCAATGATGACTACTGAAGTAAAATACAACTTACTGCTTGTAGTGTTTAGTGTTTCACCGACTTTGCAGACCTAAAGCCAGTGGTCTGGTCATCTATTCAGAGGATAACAACAGGCAGTGTAGCATCTCCTTCTGGGGGTGGCAGCCATTGTTGATTCCCTATAATCTTGAATTCCTGTATCATTTTCATTGTTTTGTTTGGTTGGGTTTTATTCTGTTTTGTCTTGATTTATTTTGTCTGATGGCATGGGCAGCTATTTTGAAGATGGCAAGAGGCACTGTGGTGACCATTGTTGATTTCCTGTTGTCTTGTTTTGAGGTCCTGTGTCTTGCACTGTTTTGTTTTGACTGGCTTTGTTCTGTTTTGTTTTACTTGGTTTTATTCTCTTTAAAGTAAAAGTTACCCAAAAAAGTCAACTATTTAGTATCAACATAGTACCTCATTTTCACACATATTTACTTTGGAGCAATCACTAATACGGAGTCAGATTTCTATGAAGGCCAAGGTTAGACTAAGTTGTCCCTAAGCAACATCTGAAAATACGTTTTTAAAAAAACCTAATTACTTTATGTTATTTTCTTTCTTGCCAATGAACAGCAGCATGGATTGTTTAAAAAAAATGGCAATACTGTATTTTCCTTTTTTAAATGTAAATCAAGGTTACTTTAAATTCACTGTTGAGAGTCTGGTCTAATTTCTACTATATATGCTATACAAGCCTCTTTCTTTCTTTCTTTCTTAAACTGAAAGCCAGTTCAATTTATGAATATAGCTACAAAGCCATTTCTATCAAAGGTCCACCAAGTTGCCCATCAAGGGTCAAGTCATTTCTGTATTCGCCCTACTACCTCCTCCCACATTCTTTGGCTTATATCAAACCATTTTAAATTCCATCCAGTTTAAGGGTGCGCCTAAGAGTTTCTGCATAACATCTCCTGTGATACAGGCAAATAATGTGATACCACATATCCTTAGAAAGTTTTAGTTGGATTAATCCTTTCTTTTTCATGATGGAGAATGGGTAGATGTGATTTGGTGTTTATATTATTTTCTATTTTGAATGGTTCAAATATTTCATAATGGAAGGAAGGAAGATGCGTAGGTAAGTTGATTGGTTTAAACAGATTTTTTTTTATTTTAAAGAGGGTTTAGACAGATTTAAAACAGTTGTGCAAACTTGGGCTTAGTGTTTTTTTCTTTTTTTTTTTTAGAGTCTCACTATGTAAGGAAGCTGGGCTTAAACTCACTATTTGCCCAGGCTCAACTCAAACTCACAGGGATCCTCCTGCTTCTGCCCTCCCAAGTACTGGGGTTTTAGGCATACAACTCCACACCTGGCTACTTTTCTCATCTTGTGGTCCCTTGCTACCATATAGACACAGTGTTGATAAAATTGGTACTCTATTAGGAAAATTCACAGAACCCCCAAAACCAAAAGCCACAAAATAAAGCCACAGCTGATTGGTCACTAATAAAAATGTACTATAAGTAAAACAGCTCCACTTACAGTGATGGCTAAGAAATGAAGTCAAATTTATACTTTTAGGCTGAAACCTTATGGATTTTTCCTGAATTTGGCAGAAAGATACATGATGATCTCCTTTTGCTGTCTTGGCATTGTTATGTATACTAAGAAAAAAAGTGCAAGGCTTCATTTTTCTTACAAGCCTTTGGCCACTCTACTCCACAACAGCTGGCATTAATCACAGCAGACTGGATCTGAACTGAGTGATCTGGGCTGCATGCCTTTTCCAAATCTTGTGCATTAATTTACAGAATGGTAGAGCAGAAATGAAATCCCACTTTACACATGTATCACAAAATAGGCCAAACAGGCTATTCTCTGTTTTTTTAGTTTTATTATTTGGCCTTCAGTGTCTGACAGAGTTCCAGCACAGAATTTAGCCACTGTGATAGACTGATTAAAAGCTTGGTTTTCATGTGAACACCTACGAGCCATTCTTTTGCATTTCTCCCCAGCCTTGGGCACCACCCAAAATTCCCAAGACTTACACTTCAGGGAAATTAATGCAGTCTAAATGTGATTCACTTTGTGGTCAAGTTACTATATTCTCTAGACAACCAACTGAGAGCTACGAAGTGACTACACAGATTATTGTCACACCACCAGTGCCGCATTTACTGTCTTCACTCACTCCGAATGATTCGCCTAACGCCATGCATTTCAAGTCTACATGTCACCACTTCTGGTTTAAGTCATCTGATTTGCAAATTTGGAATAAATGTGTTCATGTACCTAGATTTTAAACGCTTCCAGAGACATTTTATTACTACATATAAGGCTTTTTTTAATCACTAGGACCTGGTTATAGTCCAGTTTCTCAAATGGGAAGAGGTTATAAACTCATCGCATCTTGTACCACATCCAGAAAAGAGACATTTGTTAAATTATGAGCATCAGCACCACTGTCCTCAATTACAATGATTTTTCTTAACGAGGGCAGAGTTTGAGAGTTGTAGTTAATTAGAAATTAAGCTTTACTTGGTGCCTCATTTTTCTTGGTTGATCTACTTCACTAGTAAACTCCACTGAACCATGCATGAGCTCTTCAAGTCTTGGTGATCCATCTTCCACTTGGCTTCACCTTTTGCTCCACATCTTCTACCCAGCCTCAGCATGAATTAAGAACATGGGTTTTACATTTCCCTCACATGTAAAATGAGGTCTTTTATACAGTTACAAGAATTTAGTATGATAATGATTGCATAGTAGATGCTCAAAAAATATTTTTCATAAGTATTCAGTAACGTCCAACTTTTGTTATCAATATTCATTTCCCCCCTCTCATCTCCTATAACTTATTTTCTCATTATGCTGCTAATTCTTCCCCATCAAGGCAACTCCTTCCTTCATCCAACTAATTCCTGAATTCATATCTCAGTCATTTTCTAGGTTAGGGACAGCTTATAAACACTGTATGATGCCTTGCTATTTATGAAGCTCTCATAATTTTATAAGACACACTGGAGGCTGAGGAAATAGGTCAGCATATGCATGGCTCTGGGTTTGATCCCCAACACCACAAAGAAAAAAAAAGTATTACAAGTCATATACTGAATTAGGATAAAAGGGTTACAAGGAAGAGTACTTGTTTCTCAGGGTATTCTACTTTGGTGGGGAAATTATGTAAACAATGGTGTTATGGATTAAAAACTGGTGGGCAACTTAATGCCAGCTGGACTACATTAGCATGGTGCTGAGCATAGATGTTCCACCTGAGGAAAGTTGCCAGCATAGAGAGATGCGGAGAAGAAGTCATGCATTGAGATGTGTTGAGGTGTAGAGTCATTGTGAGTTCTCCTATGTCTTGCTGTTTGAGCCATTAGGTTCTCCTGGAGAAAGCTCCCATCTTCACACCGAGCATTGCTTCCTAGCTCTGGAGGGGAAGATGTGTGCCGCTTGGTCTCCAGGATGAACTCATTACACCAGCTTCCTGGCATGTACTCAACTGTGCTTGTTGGGAGGAGGAGCTCGTGGCCTCCATGTCACTGAGGATGGCTGTGGTGCTTTTCAGGACAGCCCTGGTCTTTGCTGTGAGTGTGACTTCTCGGCTCCAGCGCAGAACCCTCAACCTACCAGCACAGCTCCTTCACCCTGCTGGCATAGACTTCCTGGCTTCCACTGCTGACCTTTGGGCCTTCCCAGCACAGATCCATAAAACAGACTGGCATGAGTTCTTCTTGTGGGCTCTAGACCTCCAGTTGGATTCATGGGAGGCACTGTCATGAGCTCTGAGTCTTCATCTGCGCTCATGTGGGACATTGCTGTGGGATTCAGGCCCTTGGCTAAATATTCTGTCTTTAGTGTTGTAGACAGATTTCCCTCATTTTCTTGTGTTAATTCTGGGTAACCATCATAAAAATAATATATACTCCATTTCCTGATTCTAATTGTTCTCTGCACAACCCCAAACTACAGCAAATGGTAATACAACGTAATTAACTCTACAGAGTCATGCAGAAAGGGCTTCAGAATTCTTCATGGCTTTAATTTTACAGGAATTGCAAATGTATTATTTTACAGATCCACTGACAGTAGATTCCTAGAACTATGTTGAGAAAGTGATTTCAGTCCAGTTTCTACTTTAAAGATTAATTACTGTGATGAACACAGGGTCTGCCATGGAAATTGCAGTACACATATTACCTCTTAGACATTTCTGGTATAACAGAATGAATGTGGAACATACCATTAGGCAGGCTCATGTCTGAAATCCAGTTATCAGCTCTGTAATCCTGGCCAAGGTCTTTAATCTCTGAGCATCAACTTTCCTTTCCATTTGTAAATGAATGAGAACTGTCTCATGGGTGTTTATAAGGATTTCATGAGCTAGCATTTATAAAGTACCTGGGAAAATGCCAGGCCTCCAAAAGTGTTGGCTTCCTTTTTCCTTCAACAGGACTGACTACTGGAAATAATGTGACCATCCAGTTCAATCTACTTCAAAGGTCCCTCATCTCCAAAGCAGGCTGATGTTTTGACTAAAAGCACAAGCTGTTGCCCAAATTCTCATATCTGATGCTCTGCAAAGAAGACCGATTAAATCAGTGAGAATTACCAATCCTGAGCTGACAAATTATGTGTACAAGAATGCATTCTCTTTCATTCAGGATTCATCCCTCCAACCAAGCAGTTAGAAGTGGATTCTTTGTGGAAATTCCACACCCAAACTGCTACTTCCCACCAGAAAAGTCTCTGCCAGTCCTCTCTCCTAAGTCCAACCTCTTTTCTACCTAGTAAACTTTCCTGTGTCCACCTCAGCTTCACCATTCTAATTCTGTACCATGTTACCATTTATGTTTTTAACTTGGAGCACAGCAAAACCCTTGACACTGATTTGGACCACTAACTAGCAAATCACATCTAGTAATTAAAATGCAACTATGATATAAACTTGGTAATCCTTACCTCCAGCATCTGCCATAGCAATCCACAATCTGTGCAAACTGTAAGATATTTAATTATTCAAACACTATCATTTGCATGGTTTCCACAGGGAGTGAAACCTAGATTTAAATGCCTAGATTGTTGTTTTGGGTTTTTTTGTTTGTTTTTTGCCAAATGGTCACAGATTGGTTCCATGATCTGCTGGTTTTCTTAATTTAAAAATGGAAATAATGAGGCAGAAGTAGGAGGATCATTGTGAGTACGAGACCAGCCTGGGCTACAAAGTGAGTTCAAGGCCAGCCTGAACTGTATAATGAGACCCTGTCTCAAAAAGACAAAGACAAAAAAGGAAATAATGCTTGCTTGTACTGTAAGGCAATTCTGAGATAAACAATACATGCAAAACACTTAAGACACTACATAAATAATGATAATTAGTTCTATATACTTCCATAAAGTTTACTATATCCTTCATTTATGTTAAACAGTTTGCTCATTAATGTAATCATAATGACTAAGGTACAGATTCTCATTATTCTTGTTTTATGAGTAAGGGAGCCTAAGGCATAAATATATTAAGTGAGTCATAACTGTGAATCCAAAATAAAATAACCAGTTCAACTTAAAAATGAACCAGTTCAACTCAAAATTATTTGACTGATGTTTTGCTAAAAATAAACTGGTGGTAGCAACACAAATAGAGTAGTACTGACCTCTATGGCTATGAAACAGTTTCTTTCAAGTCAGGTATGTTCTATACAGTTGTGTGCTGGGCACTGATTCAGTTCTCTCTTCATTCTTTTTTGTAAGCCACCCTAAACTCTGCTCTCCATAGTGAACTGCAAAGTATCCTGGTATCACACGTCTATCCGTTACTTACTTGTCAAAGACAATCAGCACTGTTGGCTCAATGAGATCATAAACAAAACTGCAAGAACTTGGTATCTCCTACAAATGATTCATCATATACTTCCATCAGTTCATCTTCTATGATTACAACAATAAAATTGTTACCAATCTGAAACTGCCTCACTGCTCTAGAACTGAGGTGGAAAAACACTCTACTAAATCAGGTCTACATATTCCCTTAAATTTTGGGGATAAATGAACTTCCTTCTTCTTTTGCACTTGAAACACTTTAAAGAAGGAGGTCCAAAGACTTCACAGAACTGTCCAGAGGTCTGTGACACAAGAGAAGCCATTAAACGTCCCACCTACAGAGAGGTAATCAAGGCCCCAGGGGAGTGGTGGTGCCTGCCAAAGAGAACCCAAGAGGTGGCTGCAAATGTCAGCCCAGGCAAAGGCATGGTGCTTTGAAGGAATCATTGAAGAGCTGCAAAAGGAGGAAAGCTGCCTCATGGCAGGGCCTAGGAGATGCAGTTAAGTCTGAGTCAGCTGTGTCCTGAAGAGACTTTCACTGATGGCCATTTCCCCCGTATATTCAGAAAAGTTTAGAATGCAGTCTAATCACATGGGAGTTCCTCCCAGGCTGCAGTTCATTTTGTATTGCAAGCATATACATTTCTGCAACGTATGTACTATTACACCAAATGTACAAGACAAAGCAACTAAGCTAGAGTAAATTAACTTGTTTGAGGACCACAGTCAAAGCAACGGGTGCTGGATTTGGGATGTTGATTAGGACCTGATAGATTTTAGTTCCACCCTTCCTGCTGCATCAGCCCTCTTTCCCCTCAGGAGAAATTTCACATTTTTAATGTAGAAGGAAAATCAGATGCCCAGATCACCAAAGCTAGTGACATGGTTGTTTCTGGACCCTAGTTTGAAAGCTCTTTATTTATTGCTGCTCTCCTCTCTTCAAATCAACATCCTTAATGTTTGAGGATAAAATACAATTTCCCTTCAAACCAGGTGATTCTGCAGTTTCATCAGAACAGGCCTCCAATCAGTACTGCCTCCAGCCAGTACCTGGCATATACCAGGTCAGAATGTACTGAGTACACTAGGAAGAATCTGTTAAAAATAACATAAAATTTAACAACTAGCTATTGCTTCATTTCAATCTTTAATCCCCTCACTTCGTTTCTTCCTTCTCCGATTAACCAGTAGTGGTTCTGGACCACCTATGTTCAAATCACCTAAGCAGATACAGTTTCAAAGACTAGTAGGATACAGATTCTGCCTCTGGTACCATGACTTCAACTAGAATGTAGAGGAAAACGAACCCTGAGAATCCGAGACGAAAACTTCAATGACAATCAATATGAGAACGATGGAAACCGCAACCACTTCATAAAAATCGTTTATACTTTGGTATGCAGCTTTCAAATTGTGTTAAATCCTTCATTTTAAAACCTATCACCAACTCTTCCTGAACACAAGGAAAGGATAACCAACTTTGTGGATGTCCCATTTGAATTCTTTGTTTTTTATAAGTATAATTTAATTGGAAAAGACCATTTTCACTTCCCAATCAAAAACTTACCACAAATAAAAGACGTCCTGCATTGAAAGGCACTTATACACTAAAAATGTGCTTCATTTACAGACTGCAAATAAAACAAGCTAAACTTTTGGGTTACCCTTTTAAACATCATTCACAAACGTTCTGGCTTCCAAGGGGAAAGGAGAACCTCTGGTTTACAGCGCACCACCCCCAGGGCTGCCTACGTGGAGTTTTGAATCCAGCTCTGACCCCAGAACGTGACTTCTAGAACCTGTTGCAGAATTTCACAACCAAGTATCCATGCATCTCTGTCTATACTTTGAATGGCAGAAAGTTCCGGAAAAAGCCAAAGAGATCACCTGACATTTATTTCACCGCTATTCCTTCCACGTTTAAGGTTCAGCGCTTGCTGGGCAGAGACTACCAAACAATAGGAATGCCAGGAGCTCAGTCAGCAACTGGTAAAGGGTTCCGGGCTCGGGTTTAGGAGCCTCCTCCCTTCCCTGCATCCAGGCACCGGCCCGGGGGAAGGTCGGCCGGGCGCGCACACCGCGAGCCGGACCCTTGGCCCCCGCAGACAGAGCCGGCCCAGGAGGTGGGCGCCCACGGCCGCGGAAGGAGGATTAGCAGCAACGCGAAACTCCGCACCCCGCCTCCGCCCCAGCCAAGCTGCGATGGAGAAATTAAAGATCAGGCGGGATTACAGAACTGCCCCTCAGGCTGGAGCCGAGGGCAGGGCCTGGGGGCCACTGGGGAGGGGCGAGCAGAGCAGGTGTGCTTGGGGGCGAGGGAGTAAACTGGGCTCAGCGACAGAGTAGGACGGATGGCCGCACAAACCGGGGCCAGGCTGGAGCTGTCAGACACAACCGGCGCGGCCAGGGTGGCCTGAGGCCCCCAGACGCCCTGGGAACCCCTGGCCCCGACGGCTGCGGCGCGAAGCCGCCCGCGCGCGTACTCACTCGAGTCGGAGGCGGAGCACAACGGGAGGAGCAGGAGAGCGCGACCACTGGCGGGGAGCGCGGAGAGCCGGGAGCCGCGCCGCCCGCGCCGGCGCCTTTTAAAGACCCCCGCGTGGGCGTGGCCTGTCTCCGCCCCGCCCCGCCGCGCCCCGACGCTTCCCGGACAGCTCCGAGGGTCCGGGCGTCTGGCCGCAGGGCTGCTCGGGCGGCAGGCTCCGGGCTGAGGACCAGCAGACAAAAGGCAGGAATCCCGCCTCTTCCTGCCGCTTCCCGCCTGCCCGGCGGCGCCCCACGTCCCGGGGTCGCTCCCGCCGGCTCTCCCCCCACGCCGCCCCGCGGGCCCCGCAGCCCCTAGGAGCCCTAGGCCTGGGGAGGAGGGCCCGGTGCCCGGGGAGGCCGGGCGCGGATCTCCCACCCGGGGCGCCGCTCTCCGTCCTCGCCGCGAGCAGCCCTAAGCCCCGGGGCTGTCGCAGTAACAACAAAACGCCTAGGGGGATTTCCGCCATCCTGGCCCTCCCTTTATCTTTGGAAGTAAAAGCTCTGTGATTGACTTCCCCTAGTGCCCAGATACACTGGTCCCATTTCCAGCCTCTGGGAATCCACTACTTTCCTGCTGTTAGAGAACCAACTTTCTCATGTAGACTAAATAAATGACGTTAGGAAAACGCCTCCTCCCTGAAATGTTTTGCTTTTTCCCGCCGCGCATTGCTGAGGGGAAAGAAACCCAAAGTGCTCAAGAGCCCTGGTTTCAAGTTGTTGATGTCAGAAAAGCCCCGGGATGACTATTCTGATGACAAAGTGTGGGGACCTAAAACCTAGACTGGCAATGATTCATTGTTTTAAATAAACGGAAAAACAATTCCTGTTCTGTTTGACATTCTAGGCCTTCTGGTGACCGGCCTCACTGTCATCCGTAATGATCTCTGAGAACTGATAGCGTAGGAGCTGGAAACCCAAAAAAGGCTGTGACCAAAATGACTCCTGCGGCAAATGCAGGCAGGCAGTCGAGTCTGGTCCAGAGCTGCTGGACTCCACCACTACTGACTGGACTGGACAATTGTTTGTTTTGAGGGGGCTGTCCTGTGCAATGTAGCACGGCTCTACCCACTGGATGCCAAAATAGCGCCCTTCTTCCCACTTTGTGACAGTTGAAAAGGTCTGCGGACATTGCCAAGCGCACCCTAAGGGTAAAGGTAGGACACGGTGGTTGGGAATCACCGCTGTGGTATGCATCTCCATGACAAAGTGCGGAACGGCCTTATTATTGTTTTATTTTATAGATGGATCACGATCCAGGATAAAGTCTTTATAATAGCAGCCTTATTCTCTGTCCACCAAGCTTTATACAAAACACATAGTGGTGATTGACATTTTCTGATATTGTGGAAGGAGTTTTAATACATACGGGCAATCCTTATTTTCCTAATGCCAGCTAATGGCAGTGACTCGGCAACTCTGTCCCACAGATTCCACATTTTCTTTAGCTTGGCCACTTACATTTTTTTCCCTTAGTTTCCTTAGGTTTTTTTTCCTTATGTAGTGTTTCTCCTGAATGAGACTAGATTATTTTACTGCAACGCTGGCTTTCAACAACGTGTTGTTTCTCTCCTACCTTGAGTTCTTCTGAGGCCTGGCCCGTTTGCATTTGCTCAGGTGCATATTGTCCTTAAATTCCATAGCCACATCCCGTCATTTGAAGCTGGGCTTGTTTCTGACCTAAAAGTATTTCTGTTGTGTCTTGTGTACAGCACTTGTCTTAGTAAGTCTCACAGGGTGTCTGGGAACGACCTACAGTGTTTGATTTTGAGTACATCTCTTTACTGTTTAAAAATTTTGTTTCCTTTTTATTTAAACATTTATCTAGGCCATTACTCAGTTGTGAACATTAAGAATCTACATTTGTTTTTTTAAAGAGTGTTAAGAAAGAGTATGGCTTTGGAATCAAACATGGTTTCAACATACAGCTCTGCAAACCATGACCTCAAAGCCATGCGGTAAAGGGTTAGTCCTGACCTATAATGCTGTTTGGAGGTGATAGAACCTTTAAGAGGCCCCAGGTCCTCCCGGGGATAGAAGGCCCCGCTTGTTCCTTGCTTTACTTCTCAGCTGCTCTGAGGTAGTAAAGTTTTGCCGGCTGCATGCTTCCACCATGATGTGCCGTGCTACCTTGTCACAGACCCAGAGAAATGGGACCAGTCTGTCATTGCCTGAAACTCCAATGGCTCTAAGCCATAGTATCACTTCCTTCTTTTATAAGGGAAACTAATAGTCACCTATTAGCTATAGGAGTCTGAGCTACAGTAAGTACTAACCTCTTTGCACCTGTTCTTTTAAATCTGTGAAACACTGATACCACACACCTGATTGGGTTGTTAGAATCAAAGTACATGGTGCCTGTTGAATGCCAAAGATAGCAACTGACACATAGTAAACATTTAAAAATTAATGGTTGTTATGTTAGAATGTCTCAATGTCTTTTTCTGCCCTTTAAGAAACAAATAGAAATCATACTTTGCTAAGCACTCATGTTATCTTCTCAAGGGTTTAGTGGTAAGAAGGTGTTGAGTGTTTTCCAAAACAATTACGAGCCTTCAGTAGGGCTGGGGATTTAGCTCAGTGGCATAAGCACCTGCCTTGCAAGCAGGCGGTTGTGAGTTTGATCCCCAATACCGATTAAAAAAAAAAGTCTTCAGTAAAAAGCAATTTGTGTGCCTGAGGAAAAGGTAATGGGAGAAATTTGCCCTCTTGGAGAAGAATTAACCCTTCTTAATTGCATGAGGCTCTTGTCTATTTGACCACTTCAACCTTGTAATAGGCACAATTGAAGGTCAAATGTGCCTGGCAGAAAGTTTCCTTTTTCCATTCAAAATGTGTGTCATAGTTCCAACAACTCCTTCTTTCTCTGGAACCTATCAACCAATCTTCGTGTGTGTGTGTGTGTGTGTGTGTGTGTGTGTGTGTGTGTGTGTGTATGTGTGAGAGAGAGAGAGAGAGAGAGAGAGAGAGTCTCACTATGGAGTTCAGGCTGGCCTTGGGCTCACTTTGTGACCTAAACTGGTCTCAAATTGGCAAGGATTCTCCTGCCTCAGCCTCCTGAGTGCTGGGATTACAGGTGTGAGCCACCATGCCCGGCTCCATCAACCAATTTTTAATCAAAATCCTCTGTCAAGGTCGCTGTCCTAGAGTAAAATTGAACTACGACTACTTTTCTTCATGACCTTGTACTCCCAGCTTAGATTTCTTAAGTATTTACATTATTATTTCATACCACATTTTCAAAACACAACTCAATCAGATGCATGTGAATAGAAATACCCAACCCTCAGGCTCTGTGATACTTTTTCTGCCCCCACAAAAAAGTCAGATATGCTTAAATTTTGAAAGGATTATTTTATTCTTTATTTGTCAAAATTGCTTTAAAAAATCTGCTGTAGACATATCCTTCAGATTTATTTTATTACCCTTTTCCCAGCAGGTACTATTTTCTTTCCATACTATTTTCTTTTATTACAGTAGTATTTATGTTTTCTTGTAGATCAGAGCTTTTTAGTTTTCATAGCTTTGTTTATGCTTTTATAATATAGTGGAATTTTCCAAGTTCCACCAGCCAAACACCATTAACTTTAACCTCTAACTGATTCATTCCACCTATGTTATCTTAACCCCTTGAATTCCCTATTTGACTTTTCTCCTTTATTTGCAGTTGGTGACGTCACTTCCTCCTTGATTCACGTCCACAGCCACCAGCCAACATTCCCTCCAACTTTCTCCACTTTCCTGGAAGCCACTTGTTTTATATTTGCTGTCTTTAGTCTCAAGACGGACATGGGGTTCACCCCCTCTTTTCTTTCTCTGTCTTTGTTTTTGTTCCTTTTTTTTTTTTGTTTGTTTTTGCAATGGGGTCTTATATTTCCGGATGATCTCAAACTCCCAGGTTCAAGCAACCCTCTATCCCAGTCTCTCAGGTGCTGGGACTACAGGCATGGGCCATGATGCCAGGCTTATTTTGCTATATTCTTTAGCTATAATCCCAATTTCTATGCCTCTACTGCTTCTTCTCTTTTTGGATGACAGAAATGCTACCTACCTCATGTTCTAAAAAAGCTGACAAAAACTTCTCTGACTCTTGCACTGGGTTATTTGTGGTAGCCTCTCCAGGTCCATTTGTCTTTTTCCTATAGGCCTGGGTTTCTTTTTGGAGGTCTGTGTGGTTTCTCTGAAATGATTCACCATGCATGCAGCCTCTGGGATGGGGCACTGGAACCCGTGGAGATGCTCCAGCCACTGGTTTGGGTGGAGGAGGGTTTAGTTGTACATGTAACCAAAGGCCATCCAACCAGAGTGAAGCCTGCAGCTCTGCTCAGGTGCTGAGACTCAGTGATGCTCACCCTTTCTAGAAGATGTATATGAGGCCTACAGTTGCTACGGCCTGTTTTACTATCGCAGTCAGGAGCAGGCCAGAGAACGACAGCGCATAGAGGACCAAGAAACAGAGCCAGAACTCAGAACATACAACTCAGAGTTCACCTACCTGTAAGATCTTTAATTACAAGAGGAAATGAGTTTCCAGTGTGAGGTGGATTTTCTAACACTTTCAGTTAAGACTCCCAACTGAATGGGGTTGTTTAAAACCATACCCACAATTTTTCAATATTATTCTTTTCAATAATTGAAATTTAACTTCATCCCCTTGCTTTGTGACTTTCTTCTAGAAAATAAAGTTTATGATTCTAAGTCAAAGAAAGCTCGGTGGCTTCCTCCTCATTCTGCCCGCTACCTTCCCCATCAGCTCCCCTTACCCCACCACTTGCTCTAGGGGAAGCCAGCTGCCATGTGAGAGAGATTCTCAAGCACCCCAGGCGGATTCACATGGTGGGGAGCAGAGGCTTCTGGCCAATAAACACAGAACGTGAAGCATTCTGCCAAAGAAAATAAGAGTGAACTTGAAAGGAACCTCGAAGGTCTTGTCAAAATTTAAATGATTCCAGCCTTAGTTGACACTTTGCAGCCTTGTGAGAGATCCTGAGAGTCTCACGTAGTGATCAGAGAATTCCTACGTGCCAACTAATTACCATTTTTCAGTTTTCACCCTGCATGACCTTGTGGTTATTGTACAACATTAAATAAATATATGACGTGTCTACTTTCACACAATACAATCTTCTAAGTAGTATCACACTTCTGCAGTTCTGCACAAATATTAACGTCTATCTTTAAGTACTGTTCTAATGTGAAATGGAATTCTCAAAGCCACAACCACATGGAAGCTTCTTTCTTACCCCTAAAATACTGTAATGTGAGAAACAGAGGATATAAAACAATAAATACTTTTTTGAAATCTCACTTGGATTAGAAACACCAGAAACCATAAGGAAGATAAAGTTCTTTTATTTATTTTCTAATTTTTACATAGTTTTTTTGCTCTTGCTAAAGATAATATAAAAAGAAATGTGTATTTATCCATCAAATTTCAAGAAACATTTGAGAGTTACAGTAGAGAAAAAAGCCCGCTTCAGGAAAAGGCTAAATAGAAAATCATGCTAATTCAGGGTTTAAAAATTAGCATTAGACATATATTTCATTTCAAACGTAGTTAATGAGATTTCCATATGTATCTTGATCACTGAAACACAGCTCCAGAGAAAACCTCATAAAAATTTCCACTTAAAAGAGTGTATGTGTTGTGTGTATTTCTCCGGGAAATGATGTAAGGAAAGTTAACTAGATTTTGGGAGCAATATACAATGCTATAATTAATAGATGTTTAATTATTTATGGCACATACCTGCAAGGATTTTTGTGTAATCCTCACATATGGAATTAAAAATCATTTGTAAAGTCAGTCTTTTCTTGTAAAAGAAAATAAAGCTTGTCATGTTTCTGTAGCTCTCACCTTGAGCTATATGAAAGAGGTTTTTTTAAAAGTCTACTAAAAACTGTGCAATTACATAATTATAAAAAGCACAGACTTAGATTTAATTTTAAGATTATTAACTTACACTGTTCTGAAAAGGTTGTGAGGACACTGAATTCTCGTTCGCAATTCTTAAATACTCAAAAGACTTAAGGTTTTGGTTTGCTTGTCCTTGTGTTCACATCAGTTGTGGACTGGAATATTACAACAGAACCAAATGTTACAGTTTGTGTTTGGATGGTTCCTCCAAGCCTCATGCAATCATGGAGGCAGCTGAGTCTACTACTTGTGATTGGTTTGTTGTGTAGCACTGGGATTGGCAGTGTGAGTGCTGCACCCACATAGGGGCCGAACCGACATACAATGTGAGGCATAAGATTGTGAGGCATAGGACTGGTGTAAGGGCTGGAGGGAGGCGTGCTTTCCCTCTTTTGCTGTTTTGCTCTTGTTGTTTGCAGCTGCCATGAATGGCTGTCTCTCGGCCACCCTGACATGGAGCCAACAAATTATGGACTGAAACCTCCAAAACTGTAAGTTAGATAAACATTTCCTTGCTACACTTTGCATGTCAGGTATTTTGTCTCAACAATGAGAGAAAAGTAACCAAGACACCAAACAAGGGGTAGCCAAGAGCAGTCTTGATTCATTTTGGTGTCTTGATTCATTTTGTGCTGTTGCAGCATAGTATCTGAGATGGGCTAATTTATAAAGAACAGAGATTTATTTCTTACAGCAAGTTCAAGGGGACCACATCATATGAGGGCTTCCTGCTATGTTGTCCCATCATACAACGGCAAGAAACACTCATGGGAGACAAAGAAGGGAAGGTGGCATAACTTGAACTCATCTTTTCACTAAGAATCTATTCCTGAGGTAATGCATTAATCCATCCATGAGAGCAAAGCCCTTGTGACCTAATCACCTCTTAAAGTTCCCATCTCTCAAAGCTGTTCCATTGCAAATTGTTTCTATCATAAGAACTCCATGTGTGTATGTGTATGTGCATGTGTGTTAGGGGGAGCACATTAAACCATAGCAAATATACTTCTAAAGCCACCTGGATCCTTTTTGAAAGATAATAGGGCTGTCCTGAATCCATCTTTCATCCAAATTCAGGAAAAAATCAGAAATCAGGGAGTGTAAAGTACAGCCATTGGCTCTTCTTCAGTCCAACATCATGTTTCAGTGAAATAGCATGACTATGTACTGAATGTTCTTTGCATATCAAAAATTTTAGGAATTTTTTTTCTGGTCCATATAATAGCCTTGTAAGTTTATAATCTTGCTTTCCATTTAAATAGGCAAAAACTGAGATCCATGGAAACCAAGTAACTTGTCCAAGGCAACAGAGCTAGCGAGTGGCAGAACCAGGATTCAAATGTAGTCTGGATCTAAACATCACATTCTTTCTACTAATAAATGAGACCTTTCAGTAGTGAGTGTTTCCTATTGTTGTAGAACAAAAAGTACCTTTGCTTGAAGACCCTATGTACTGCTAGATTTGGGAGACAATGTCTCCAGAAAACCAAACATAAAGCTTTTTATTTGGAGGAGGTTTCCATGCCATGGGCAGACCTTAATGAAGTCTAGTAATGGCAAATAGTGGTGTCACGAAGCAGCCTAGCTGGCCTGGAATAAAGCCTCTGCCGAGGGGAGGTGGAGGATGAAGTGGGTGCAGAAAAGCAGCCTCATAAGAAGGCTTCACATTTGGATGGTCTTCTGTGGGCTAAAGCCCTCCAGATGATGGATGAGCATGCCGTGTTAAACGCCGAACTACAGAAGTATATCTTGGAGCACAGCCCAGCTATTTGTCCACCTCTGCTGCGAGGCATAAGACTGGTGTAAATTCCTTAAACAAAGAAGAAATGAAACGATAGCATGCAATCTTGCCTTTGCCTCTGTGTATCTTTGCAAATTTGGGTGAGTTACTTAACTTCTTTGAACTTAATTCTCCTAAAAAGTTAATTTGCTGAAAAGATGAATTCATCTTTTCATTAGGAACCTATTCCTGAAGTAGTGGAGTTAATCCATTCATGAGAGCAAAGCCCTGTGGTCTAATCATGCCTCATCTCTCTGTGGCATTGGGAAGTTTCCAAGACAGGAACTTTGTGTGTTCATGTATATGGGGGTGGGGGCACATCAAACCAAATATACTTGATTGGTAAAGTTCACTTAGTTCTAAAATTTTATGCATCTATCAATAGTAGGAATTATAGGGTATTGTAATTGTGCATTTTTAACAAAGAGAGATGTTCACATGTGTCAGCTGCAGATAAGAGACTTTTGGAGAAAGTAAATAATGTTATGCAGCCAGAATCAGTACCCACCCTCAGGATGATACAATTTTAAAGGAGACCAGTCTTGCTATGTCAGCCACTTAGTGTCTATTATGCTAGAGCCTGAGAATACACCTTCTACTTCAGTAACAAGATCTTCCATTCCTGACCATGGCCCTCACCTTGCATCACTCGCTTGCCTTCCGATCTATCTGGCTGAGGATACCTTCCATCAGGGGTTAGATTGTATGTAGAACTTGAGATTCCAGGTAGTTTGGAAATGTTTTGCTCTCAGAGGACTTCCTTTGGAGTACAGGAAACCATGTTCAAAGATTAAGTGTGTGTTAAGTAAGCATGTCCATGGTGGCACAACTTGCTACACTGCTGTACAAAAAGAAAAAGAGAAGGAAAAAACCACAGGACACTGTGAGCCTATTTTTATGGGTAAGTCATC
Source organism: Cavia porcellus (assembly GCF_034190915.1). Taxonomy (NCBI): domain Eukaryota; kingdom Metazoa; phylum Chordata; class Mammalia; order Rodentia; family Caviidae; genus Cavia; species Cavia porcellus. The sequence goes on from NW_026947491.1 coordinate 68,892,243, forward strand.
TGTCCCTTAATGACTGGGACACTTCTGAGAAGTGCATGGTTAGGCGATTTCATTGTTTTAACGTTCCAGAGTGTTAAACAAGCCAAGAAGGCTACACTGTGGTAAGCAGTGTACTCCTAAGGAACCATCATTGTCTATGTGGGCTTGTGCTGCATGAAGCACCATTATGTAAAATATGACTGTATATAAAAATATATCAGACCAGTGATGTAGCTCAGTGGTAGAGCACTTGCTTAACATTTGCCAGACCTTGGGTTTAATCCTAAGCACTGACAAAAAACAGTATGAAAAAGTATGCACTAAAATTGCTGTAGTACTTCTGTTAGTAAGAAGGATTACTGTATTTTTATCTTTTGCTTCTCAGGAGTGGCTGATTTTTCTATCATGAATATTATTGGTATAATTTTATAAAAAGAATGTTGCTTATTATTTATATGCTTATGCTTCTTCATAACACAGGGTAATATCTCACCTTTTGCCCCTATTAAAACAATAGAAAAGTCATAATTTTTTAATGAAGTAAAATCTGTGATATAGTGCACTTTGTTTTTTAATCAGGCAAAGGTCAGTTTGAATCACAAATTATTTGCATGAAGACCATGCAAGCGAGCATATGGGAATGGTTAAGCAGAATGAAAGAACAGAAATAGAGGTAGGGCTAGCCTGGATGGTACTGTTTTTGTTTTTTAGTTTTCTTTTTCTTTTTCTAGATGGTACTTTGAATACTGTGTTAGGTAATGTCAAATCTTTTTCTTTTCTTTTCTTTTTTTTTTTTTGTCTTTTTGAGACAGGGTCTCACTGTGCAGTTCAGGCTGTTCTCGGACTCGCTTTGTAGCCTAGGCTGGTCTCAAACTCACAATGATCTTCCTGCCTCAACCTCCCGAGTGCTGGGATTACAGGTGTAAGCCACCACGCCCAGCTGGTAATGCCAAATTTTATCACCTTTAATTCTTTCAATGGGTGATGATTTTTTTTTCCAAGTAGGAAAATGCTAAACCATATTTGATCTATCACATAAACTTGGAGCCTCATTTTGAACTTGGGACAATAACATAAACTTTCTAAAGCAATATATAATTATGATCCATAAACTTTTGCTTCAACAATTTGATTTACTTAGTGCCACAGAAAATTCAGTGAACTATTTATTTTGGTGTTTGATTTATATAGTGATTTGTTTTTAAAAATTCTCAATTTGATTAAATCTAGTTTTTGAAAGTACATGCTGTATACAAGAACACTGTTAGGGTTTGAGAGATACAGCAATTAGAGGTTTTTTAACAGCTGACTTAGGATAACCAAGGCATTCATAGAGCCCTGCAATACAGACTATAACATGAGATGTTATAACATGGGAACATAGGAGCCCAGATGTGGAGGAGACTCTGATACAAGGATGTCAGAACAGACAGTTTGGCTTGGTCGGGAAGGAAGGTAATGGGGTAGGGGATTACTAGTAAAAGAAGATGACACAGAAGGTCCATTCACAAGCCAGTTACCACTATGAGTGTGTACTTAATTCCCTAGGGAAACTGAGAAATGATACAAACACAACATAAAGTTATTTCTCCATTGGACCAAAGGAGCCAAGGCGTTTATTCACCAACCTTCATCAGTTTTAGATCGAAGTCTTTTCTGCAGGAAGTTACTTCTCAGCACTTCTAGTCTGCCAAGCATGGGGCAGAATGGTCTTCAGTTGGAGAGGGACGGCAGCCAACAGCTGGGAGTCCACTTGTGAGTCCTGAGGGTAAACTTGCAGGCACCTGGGTGGGGATTTCCTGTGTATGCTTCAGAAGGAGATTGCTTCTGAGGCTGGAGGGATGTGGAAAACTCAGTATTGAGGGAGGAGGATATGATGTTTCAACTGAGCCTTAGGATGTCAAGAAATACACAAAGGAAAAAGCTATTCCAAATACGGGGAATAGTTGGAACAAAGACTCAGAAGGCCAAATTCAGGATGCATAAGATAACTAACATAATTTGTATAATTGTGCCTTCTGTTTCACCCTTACTATTAGTTCTTATTTATATTGTTGTCTAGTATTTCATTGTGTTAACTTTCACTTAACCACTATACTATATGCACTTGAACACCTAGCTTATTTTTCAAACTTATCGTAAGAAATTTCCATTCAATTAACAAATGTGTATTTCACAAGTACAAGGATGGGCAGGTCAAATACTTCCCTCTATGGATAACACTTTTTAGCAGGGGAAGAGAGGGACACTGTTGAAGTCAGCTAGGCGGTGAGCCCGGTAATAGTAGTTCACATCAGTTCTTCCTTGGGAAACCATCAGGCCACTCAGGTGGCTGGCTGTGCTTTGCAGGCTGGCTTGGCAGGCAGGGCACTGTTTTATTGCATTTACAACCTCTGTAGCTATCACACTACCTTATATATGCGAGATAAGTCTTGTTAATTACCAGGGAAAATCCTTACATAGAGTGTGAAAGAGAAATGAGAGAACTCCAGTTTGGACTCCTGTAAAAGAATTATTGTGACCCTCCCGCCCTGTCTTTCTCTCTGAAGTTTCTCAGTGTCCTAAGACATGATATTCATTACTCAGATGTTTTCTTCTGTGATGTAATGAGTTCAGGGGGAATCGCTTGCTTTGAACATGGCCAGCTAAGGCCACACTTTCCTGTTACTCTTACAATACGCAAGGTCATGTCTTTAAATTTTTGAAATGTTTCCTGCGGAGTCTTCACCACCTGCACCCTTGCAGAAACACCTGCAGAGGCTTTTGTCACATGCCAGTCAGTAGTCAGGGAGGTGTTTTATCTTGTTAAGTTTTATCTGCCACTGAAACAGTTCATGAATTGTTTTATGTGCTTTCATGTACAGCTGCAGGATAAGCTTATTCACACATAGATTCAATTTCCAGGCAAATTTAGGAAGCCGCCTTTAAAATTTATTCCCAAACTTTTATTTTTTTCTAAGATTCACTTTTAAGGTCTCTTCCTCTTCCTCTTCTTCTTTTTTCTCTTCCTCCCAGTTTCCTCCTCCTCTTGTGCCTTCTTCCCTGCCTCTTCTTCTTTCTCATCATTGTCCTCCTCTCTTACTTTTTTTTAATAACTAAAATCAATAACTGAAATTTTCTCAAGGCCATTTTTAGAAGCCAGGTATTTTTATTAATGCAAAAACTAGTGAATGATGGGCAACAAACTAGCCAGCCACATTGGGCTTTGTGTTATGGGCACCAGGCTGAGCTTATTCTTCGTCAGCTGAGAGTGCCGCTTGCTCAGCAGAATCACAAATTACACCAGCAATGCAGCTTCTTCTGACAAACAGCTAACACTGAAAATGGTAAGATTACAAGTGCTAGCCTCTACCCTGGTAATATATGGCTTCAGAGGGGCATTGGATTTCCTCAGATTGCTAATAAGTGTTTTATAAACTAAAATGATTTTATTGTTAAATAATTTGGGAAATATTTCATATTCTACTTTCCCTTAGGAAAGTTCCTAAAATATATGACCATATTATAGCTTTCTAATACAATTTGGTGTACAAACCTTTCATAAAGTAGATACTTTCATAATTATAAAGTACTTATTAGTACATATAAGTGCTCTAAAGCGTATCATTTGGAAAAGATTGATCTACATGTGTTTTAAGGAGTTACTTCTCTGAATTTACAAGATAAGAAGGTACAGGCAGCTTCCATGGCTGACCAATGGAGTCCAACACTATGAGGAAACTATCCAAAGCTGAGGAGGATGCATGCAAATGAAAGGAAGAGAAAAAAAATCCCTTCAATTCATACAGGGCTGAGGATAGTTTATAGTCCCACCAACAAAAGGCTTAATCTTCTATGGAGTAAAAAGTAATGTATACATGAGATAAAGTTCTTAGAAGATACTGTTTCAGTAATGAGGCAAAATTAGCTCTCAACTGTAGGACTCTCTGATCCTAGCTAGTGAAGTTCAAAATCAAATCCTGAAAGACCCAAACCATATCCAAACAAGCTAACTGCAACCCAGAACAAAGGTTAAGACTATAGATAGGAAAATTCACAATAGTGGTTATCAAATAACAATTTAGCAGGATGAAAAAAAAGACAAGAAAAAAGACAAGAAAATTTTCACAATGAAGTGAAAATTCAGTAAATATAAGCAGATTCAGAAATTGATACTGATAGAATTAATAAATAGGGACATTAAAACAAGTATAACTATATTCCACATATTCATAGGTGAAGAAAGTAATGTTTAGCCACATTTAGGTAGACACATAGGAAGTAAAAAGAACCAAATCAAATTCTAGAGATGAAAATACAATGTCTAGGTGAAAAATACAATCACCTAACTTCCACAGAATACAAGAGTAAACAATTTAGGGATATAGAAACAGAAAATATCCAAAACAAAACACAGGGAGGAAAAAGAAAGATAAACAAGTAAGACCAGAAGGTGAGTGATCTGTGAGACAATTTTAAATGACCTAGAATATGTAACTAGAGTTCAGAAACTTTTCAAATAGCATGAAAACTATAAATCTATGAACTCTAAGAACAAGAAACATGAAAATAACACCAATCAATACATAAATTGCTTAATACTAGTGATAATGAAATTGTAATAGCCAGGAGGAGACACCATAATATATAATGGGGAGGAGGGGTATATGGTAAGAGTGATGGCTGACTGCTTGTCAAAAACAGTGTAAGCTACTAGACAGTGGAACAATAGCTTTAAAGTACTAAAAGAAAAATCTGTTAATTAGAATTCAAATACCAGTAAAAACCACCTTACAAAATGAAGGTGAAATTGTTTTCAACATATAAAACCTGAAGGAATTCATCACAGTAGACTTAAATAAATGCTAAAAATAAGTCCTCAGGCAAAAGGAAAATGATACTATAAAAACAATCTCTCTACAAAAGAATGGGAGAGCATCGGTCATAGTGAAAATGGTAGGTAAATAGAATGTTTTTCATATCTTAAAATATATTTGACAGTTTAACCAGCCATGGTAGTACATACCTATAATCTCAGCAATCTGAGAAGGATTGCAAGCATGGGCTAACAGGTAAGAACCTATTTCAAAAAAATAATTTAAAAATTAAATAAATAAAAAATACCTCAGTGTGAAGGCCCTAGGTAAAATCTCCAGTAAATGTATATACATACATACATTTCAAAAAGATATTTAACTGTTTAACAAGGAAAATCTAACAATATATTCGATGCATTACAGAGTTCACAATGTATGTGGGAGTAATATGTATGACAATAGTGTAAACATTAAAGGTGGGGAACGACAATTGTAAGGTTTTTATACTATGTGTGAAGTGGTATGTTATTACTTCAAGCTTGATTGTCTTAAGGATGTATATGATACAACCCTAAAGCAAGGAAATAGTTATAAATAATAAGCCTGCAAAAGAAGTAAGCAGTCATAAAAATAGTCCAAAAGAAGAAACAGGGAACAAAGAACATATTGGTCAAATAAAATGCAGATAGCAAGATGGTGAACTTAAACCCAAGCATATCTGAAACTCTTAGGCAAGTAAACAAGTTAACTTTGATCTCCTGTCTGCATTAAATTTCTCCCACAAAGTTGTACAACAGAAGATTAGAAACCTGAACTAATCGTGGTTACAACAGCAAAGTGGTCTTGGCCGGAATCCCTTTTCTGACTTAAGCATATCACAGAAAGATGTCTAACAAGTTCAGCCAAGAGACATTGTGCTGAAGGCACTTTTCATTTCTTCCTTCACAGAGCACTTACATAATTCAGGTTGCTTTAGCAAAACAACCCAGGCCCAGTGTTTAAAGGGATTTGTGCAATAACTATTCCCTCTCCCACAAGGCTGAGGCTTAGAAACAGTATTAAAAGGACTTTCCTTTGTTCTCCTGAGACTCAAACTCCAGAGAACTTTGGGGCCAAACGTGCTTTGTTGGATGGTGTCTCGTTTTTTGTAGTCTGCTGCCCGAGGATGACCAAAAGCTCCTCAGCCGTGATGCACTCACTGTCCTCACTCTGAACACGTTTGCTTCTTTTTGGTCCCTACCTTCCTTGTGGTACCAGCTCTTACCCAGTGATACATCTTCATCCCAGAACACTTTCTCACATGCAGCTCCTGCTACCCAGTTAACTCTCATTCATCAGCAACATCTTAATCAAAAAGTCTGCCTCTGCCCCCGACCCACCTTTACCCTTCACCCTGTACTCTAATCGCATTCTGAAATCATATCCTGTGGAGTATGATTGCACAGCAGAGATGCACACAAAGACATTCTAAGTGCGTTTATTATCTCCTTACATTAAAATAGTCCACTTTTCCGCCTCTGAGTCCCTCCCACCACCTCCTTTTAAGTGATTTTCTAAATTGTATTATGTAAGCTGGGGAAATCAGTGGAGGAAAACTTGAGAAACAAGTCAGCCTAGAAACTGAAAATGCAAAGAACTAAATAGAAAAGTGGGCCCAGAAAGAGGGAGTGGAGGTGCAGTAACTGAGGGAAGAGCAGGAGGATATGAGCTTGAGGTTAGGATTTTGATAGGGCATGGATAACGGGGTGCACAGGGTGGCATTGGGACTACTGTGGGATATGAAAGAGAAAACGAAAAAAAAAAGAATACCTGAATTGGTTTCTGTAGGCTATGGGTTGAATCCTGTTTGCAACCTTCACAAAGAAACACGAAGGAGAGAAATTGTTTTAGTGGAATCTTGATTGCTATGTTTGTCTCAAAAAATGGGAGAACACAAAAAGACTGTTCCTCAGTGGAAATTGGAGCAGACCGTGGCTGATGTGTTTAGATACCAATGTTCATTTCCCCCTTCTTTTGTAGGGCATACTAATTTCTTCTGGGGACTGACCTTGTCCTGGCTTCTCCTGGATTGGTTTCACCCCCAATTCTAAAGTATGTGTGACTTAAGGACTGGTCAATCAGACCACTACATTCTCCAGGCCAGGAGTAGTTTGGAAATGTGCTTTGATCTATTTTGCACAGATGAAAGTCATATAAAGAAAAGTTTTGGGGAAGAGAGAGATACTGCTCTGCCAGAATTTGACCATGGGACTAAACTCAAAGGCAAAACAACAGGATTAAAAGAAGAGGACCAGGGGCTGGGGATTTAGCTCAGTGGCATAAGCACCTGCCTTGCAAGCAGGCAGTCATGAGTTCGATCCCTGGTACCGAAAAAGACAAAAAAAAAAAAAAAAGGAGAGGACCAAACCTTGGTGACACTGTTCGAGTCCCTCTACAGCACAACTAGCCTTTGGCCTCATGAGTCAATAAATACACTTCCTTCTCGTTCTTTTCCTCCCCTCCTTTCCCTCTTCCTCCTCCCCTCTTCCTCCTCCTCTTCTCCTTTGGCTTAGATGAGTGTGAATAGGGGTTTGGGTCACTTAGAATGAATTTCTAAACTATACAGCATTCAATTTACACCTGCGTTACCCATGATTAAGACTTGTCTTCATGACTAAACTTAATGGAGCCAGGAACTATGCCTTCTTGTTGTCCTGTATTGTATTCCCACACCTAGTCCTAGTAGTCTTTGAATACGTGATTAAATGCATCCTGTTTCAACACATTGTATTATGCTTGGTTCTAGTCTATTTCTTTACTATATTTTGTGCTTTCTCAAGGGTAGGGCTTTTTGGTCTCACTTTTTTTTTTCTTTTTGAGACAGGGTCTAGCTATGTAAGCCAAGCTGGCCTTCAACTCATTCCAGGTTGGCCTGGAACTTGTGGCATTCTTTCTGCCCCAGTCTTCCAAGTGCTGGAATTACATAGTGCACTACCATGCCTGGCACTGTCTTTCTCATCTCGAGTGCATCGCTTACAACACAAGGCTCAGAATAGATGTTATGGTTTAGCTATCAATTATCCCCTAAATATCTCAAGGATTCAAGGACAGGGCTTCTGAAGTGATTGGATTATGGAGGCACTGTACTTATCACTGGCTTAATCACTGATGAATTCAGAGCTGAACATGGTGTTAGAACGTGGGGACTGGTTGGAGGTGGGTCACTGCGGCCATGACCTGGACGCACAGGTCTTATCCCTGGTTCCTCTGCTCTGTTTGCTTTCTTCTATCACTGTTTTAGGGCAGTCTGACTATGAACTGAATCCTCTGAAAGCAAATATGAGCCAAAATAAATCTGTCCTCCTTTAAGTTTTGTGTATTGGAAATTTTGTCCCAATAATGGAAACTAATAAGTAAGTAGTTCATAAATGTTGGGGGAATGGATGAGAAAATAAGGGGAAAATATAACTTGAAGCCAGAACAAGGGATTATGGTACCCGTGGTGAGAAGGACAGTTTAACTTCATTTTTATGAACTGACTTTCCAGATACACACATTTAATGCCTGTGAAATAGAACCTTGGTTCTTAGGACAGATTTGGAAAACTGGAAACAAACCAGACATTAGTAATTACTTTTCTTGTCTACTTATTTTGTACTGTCAAAAGGGACAGTAACTTTTTACTATTAGATTCTTACAATTCTTTGATCTAAGATAGTCTAAAGCTATGTGTATAAAACTTTTTAAAGGAAATGAGTAGTGATTAATATATTACATGGTTTGTACATTTGCAAAATCCAGAGAAAAAGAAGCCTAAACTATAATAATGTCAAAAGCTGAGGCAGAAATGCAAACAACATAAGCTGTATTTCTAGGTCATTTAAAATTCTAACTTGTTAAAGAAAGTAAAAATAAATATCCAGTAAAGACCTTAATAATCCCACACATGCGTCTAATCCCCATGTATAGACCTATGTAATGAGTCTATCCTGAGAACAGGAGGAAAAATTTTTCATCTTTTTTCTCTCTGTGTTCAAATATTGTATATGATTTAATGAAGAAAATAGAACTTTCTGGAAAAGACTGGATGCTGTGAATTCCTCAAACTATCTTTAGTGATAGGGATAAAAATCTGAGATTGCAGGAGGACATGGTTTTTCTAGGCCTTATTTTTCTGTTAGGACAGTATTGGGAAGCAGGTTCTTGATACAAAGTGAAGCATTCCTCTTCAACAAGATAAACTAAAACCTGAGAAAGAGAAAGAAAATGGGAAACAAAACAAAAAGTTCCCTTTGTCAGTTCATGATTGTCTTCCGTCATTTTTTTTCTCTGACAATGAAATGATCCATGAAGTTCACAAAGTTGAGCGTGTCATGGATAGAAATCCCAGATTTCTTAAGTTGAGGTTATCAAATAATGCCCAATGTTGTTGGAACTGTGCCAGTCAACTCCCACAATGAACTCCAGAGAATATTAGAAAATTAAAACAAGAAATTTAATTTTACAGGACTCATGATTAGAAATAGGCCTGAAAGAAATAATTAGCATTTATTCCTTTTGTGGTGGATTGACAAGGAGAAAGGCTTAAATGCCAAAAGAGGAAAATGCTCCCTTCTTTATCCAACTTCTAAAAGAGGAATTTAAGAATTTATACAGTGTTGGAGGAAGTCAGTCTTTCTTTGACATCGGGACAAAAGAGATGTGTGGTTTTCAGGTCTCCCCCAGCTCAACTCCCCCCACTTCAGGAAACAATTATGAAACCATCGAGTAATTCTTTCTTTAAAAGACATAGTATAGAATTTTCTATACATACAAAAAGTATATCACAATCAGGTCAACAGCACACAGATATTGTGAATAATAGTATTTATTGTAACAGTATTTTGCTTGTGCTATTAAAAATATATAGTATCAATCCTTTTTTATTTCTTTATATGAATCCTGAATAGTTAGCATATAATGAATATCTAGTATTTCTTGTAGCAGATATATTATAGGTGCTAGTTACTGACTAAAATGATAAAAGATCAATTTTTAAGCAAATATTTATTAAATAATTCCTCTAAATTTGTATCAGGCTCTTTTTTTGGTAAGACTAATCTGTTAGAGTTTACTGTGCATTCCTTCTTATCAATTTACCTAGTGATTCATGAAACCAGTTTAACAGCTTTGTAACATTATATTTAAGTACTAGTTAACTTATGTCATAATTTTAATAGCCTTGAAGGGCAAAATTAGTTAATGGTACTTCCCATACTTCATATTTGGCAAAAATTTCTAAGGCAAGTTTTGCAAATTGAAAATCTTAAACTATTTTATCATCAGCTGGTATTTCTACATGTTAATCCATGAGATAAATACAGAAGAATTAGAATAGCTTTTGTTTATCATTTTTTAAAAAAACTACATTGCATCTTTGAGATTTATTATCAAAAGGCCTGGGGATTTAGCTCAGTGGCACAGGTGCCTGTCTGGCAAGTGCAAGGTTGTGTTTGGGCCTTGGAAATTTGTGATTCCTGACTTTGACCACACATTAAAGGCATAAGGAAGTAGAGATATATACCAGATTGCATACCCCAAAGAGAATCACCGTCCTACTTCCCACCGTGTGTGTTATTCTTACGATGTGAGGCTGATACTCTTCCCTTGAATCTGAGAGATCTGAGCAATGGTGGAAATGACCATGTGACATCTCAGGTCAAGTTACAAAAAATCACATAGATTGTGCTTAGTGCCGCTAGACACTTGATCTCGAAACCAAATGCCACATTGTGAGGAAGCCTACACACAGAGCCAAGTGCAGTGTTCCCGGGTACAACTTTGGCTACCAGCTAATAGCCATAAACAAATGAGGAAGCCTTCAAGATGCTTCTGGCAACAGAAGCTGTCAAACTGTGTGAGAAAAAACTGCAAGAGACGTACTGAGACTTGTACGTCTCTAGAATAGTCGTAAAATGATTTCTTATAGTTTTAAGTTACTAAGCTTTAGGGTGAGACACATTGTGCAGCAATGGCTAACAGAAACACGATGAAAACGGCGTGATTTTGGGCCGTGGCTTTAGCTCAGTGGCATAAGTGCCTGTTTGGCAAGCGTGAGGTCATCAGTTTGATCCCTGGTACCAAAAAAAAAACCAAACAAACAAACAAAAAAAAACAAAAAACCTTTTTAATTCTTCAAAGAGTTTTTGTGATGTACATTAGTCACAGCTCTCTACTTTGGGAAAGAGGTTCAAACTCACCCTGAAAAGCTAATTAGGATCAATAGTTTAGGTCTAATGCCATATAAGAGTAGCTGACCAACTCAGACACTCCCAGGCAACCACACCTCCTGCCCCCATACCTGCTCTGAAGCAGACATTGCTAATCGCACAGACATACTTTTAACCTTAACCACCCCACCCAGCAGCATGCTGGGTAATCACAGCACGAAGATCCTATCAGACAGCAACAAACTGGGAAAAGAGAAGTCAGACAGGACCATCTATTATGTAGCAGTTAGGGATCATCTTTTCTTTTAGTTCAGTCCACACTACTGGGAAGACCTACCACCGAAGCCTTACAAAAGTAGAGGTATAATTCAAAAACCTCGCACTTGGAAAAAGTGTTATAAGTTGTATGCAAAATATGATATCTTATTTTTAAAAAAAATTTGTGTACATAAATGATTTCATGGAGGGACTATATTTTTGTCTGTTTCATCCATGCTGTGATCACTCAACATGCTCCAGGGAGCAATTTTAAGGTTAGATCTGTGATTAGTGACGTCTGCTTCAGATCAAGTATAGAGGGGAGGGGATATGGCTGCCTTGTAAGTGCATGAGTTGGTCAGTTACTGCTATCTTGTATTAGACCTAAACTGTTGATCCTAATTAGCTTTTCAGGATGAATTGAAATACAGCAGGCAAAATTGTGACTCCCAAGGATGTCTGTATGCTAATCCCTGGAATTGGGATTACAGTCCACCTTGACTAAACTGAGAGATAAGAAGAACTCTGCTTGTCAAATAACTGAAAGTCTAGTTTAGCTTCTCATCCATGGCTGTTGTTAAATGAATATGTTTAGTCACACAATAAAGGCAAATTAAGGAGGCCGGCAGAGTAAATTTGTCAAGCAGTTAACCTTAAAGTAGAGAGAGAACACTGGATTTTCCAGGTGGGCCAAATATATTCATGAGGGGTCCCTAAAAGTAGAAGAAAGGGAAGGAGGCAAGGGGACTCCTTCGTGACTATGGAAAGGAGAAGGGGAGAGCTGGTAACATCAGAACTCTCCTTGAAAATGCATGAAGAGAGCCAAGAATTATAGGAAGTGGATTTTAGAAGCTGGAAAAGGCAAAAAAACAGACCGGAATTCAGCCTGCTGACACCTTGATCTTAGCACCCTGGGACGAATGTTAGACTTCTTTTCCTAGGCCACAGCTGGCTAAAGGAAACGGCAAGCTGACTTCTTGGTTCTTTTCCAGACTTCTATGACACAGAGCTAAGCCATAGGATGCTAAATTTGTATATTTAAACCACTGAGTTTCTGATAATTTGTTACAGCCGCACTAGAAAACTAATATACAAAATGAAAGAAACTAATATACAAAATAAAAAGAAAATGCCTGCCCACAGCTCCCTCCCAACTGTGATTCCACTGCCTCTTCTAGATAGCACTTTAAAATTCATTGTTAGTTTCCTCTAACAATTTTAGGGTCAAATCTCTCAAGCCAATATGTGTTATCAAACTATATAAGAAGCAAATAGATTTTTTTCTTTTTTTTTATTTAAAGAAAGATTAAACAAAACAGAAAATAGGTAGAAATAGTACATACTTTCAGAGAAAAAAAAAGAGTAATAAATCACTAGTTATGTTGTCGTTTTACAAATAGTTGTTCAAGGTACAAAAATGGAACATGTAAAGTGGGAATTCAAACAGAGACTGAAAAAAGTTCTAATCAACTGTCCAACAAAAACTTAGTAACATGGTTGTCAATCCTATACATTTAAACATACATGCAGTTATCCATATCTTCATTTATTGTTTAGATTAAACAAACTAAAGCAGGTTAAAATCATTTTGAACAAAGAATAATAGTATTGCTGGATTTCACTCCATGATCAGCACTGGGTACTGTACTGTCTTCTTTTTAAAACTGAATTTAAAGAAAGACTAAAAAAAGAAAATGGGTAGTAATAATACATACTTTCAAAGAAAAATAAACAGTAAGAAATCACTAGTTGATGATTACAGATTGTCTTCTTACAAAATAGTTATTCAAGATACTAAATTGGAGCATATAAAGTAGGGATTCAAACAGTGAGATTGCAACCAGTTCTGTTCAACTATCCAACAAAAACTTAGAAATATGGTTATCAATCCTATACACTTAAACATATATGCAGTTACCCATATCTTCAATTATGTTGACTTTCAATAAACCCAAGCAGGCTAATATCACTCTGAAAAAGAATAACACTGTTGCTGGGTTTCACATTATGACACTCCAGGATCAGCACTGGGTATTTTAGTGTCTCCTTTTCTTTAAAGTATCTGTTCATTTCATCAATTGTCTTAAGATCAGTTCTCATAAACTGTTCATAGATTCTACACATGCATGGGTCTTAACATGTATTTTTTTTTTAATTTTGAAAGTAGCAGTTATGCAACAGCGGAGGACAGAACAAAGCCAATCGAAACAATGCTGTGAAATTGGTACAGGATTTCACAGTAGGATACTGGAATAGTAGTACTAAGTAATATGGTATATCTCTTTAATTTAACAATAGCTATCCAATCAATTACGTATTGTTAAATCAAACCAAAAATAGAATATTGTAAAACAAATTGAGAATACTGAATAGAGCAAAAGAAATATAACAAAAAGTGAAAACAACCTATGCCTTCAGACAGAAGATAGAAGGAAATCCCCCATATTTGCTATACTGCATATGGTCATCCTCCCAAGAGATGTTGAAATATTTATCCCCAGTAGCTAAGCGGGGAGGGGGCAGGTGGGAGAAGGGTGCTTGATTTTCATCTCCCGTGGAAGTTGGCTCACAGGTAATGGTTCTCTTCCAGGCCCAAACTGCAGGTGCTTACCAAGAGGGCGGGTGAATAAGCTGCCCGAATCCCTCCATGAAGCAAACAGATTTTAAAACTGCTAATAAATAACTCATCTCATCTCCTTTCTTCTAAAAGAATTTTTGTCTATCCAATAAGATGAAAACTCAGTGAACAATTACAGTTGTACATTGCTTAATGATGGAGATACATGAAAAAGAGACATCAGTTAGTTTCATTATTGTGAGAACATCACAGTGTTTTTATACAAACTAAGATAGATATAATGTCACTAGGAGACACAATCTTATGGCACCACCATTGTATAGTTTGACCAGAGTGTCATTATTTGGTGCATAACAGGATAGGGCAAAACAAAATAAACCTTTGAAATGGAAGTAAGGAGAGAGACATTAACATTAGCTAGAATAATTGGCTATGGCTTTGATTTTCTTCTACTATAATCACTGACTTGCTAGATTTATTTAAAAAGTTACCATTCATTAAGAAACAATCATTACTGTACTACATGATCTCATTTAATCTATGGAACAACCTTACAATATTATGTCCATTTTACAAATGAGAAAATGAAGGCCCAGTTCAGGAACTTGAAGCTCAAATAGGACCATAGAAGTTCCCTAGATGGATCCAATGACACTTTCCCTTGGGGTATAAAGATCTGTCCCCTGGCCTCGTATTATCTGAAATCCATACCTTCATGGCACCTTTCAAAGCTATGGGAATACACAGATGACTAGCAACTGCCTAATATCCACATAGCCACAGCTGTCTGAGCAGTGCTTCTCAAATTTGGTCACTTTTTGGATACACTTGAAAAAGCTTTAGAAACCGCACTGTGCAGGCTCTGCTTGGCACCAGTTATGTTCAAATCTTCAGAGTAGTTTTAGCCACTAGCATTTTTAAACAAATGTCCAAGATGATTCCAAGTTGGGAAACTTCTAAGTGTACAATTGGAGACTGCATTTTTGGTAGATATCTTCCCAGCATTTAACTGGTTTATTAACTGGGCACACATTTATATGAACATAATATATACAATATGAATATATTATATATAAATTACCTTATTTTGAGAATTTCCCAAGTTATTTCCTCACAGTTAGAAACCTAATGACATTTATGTTCTCTTAAACTATGGATTTTTTAAAATGAGGTTTTGATTTTTTTAGTCTGTTGGTGATATTTTCTGTTTTCTAGCTTGCATGTATTTTTTTTCTAACCTTAATTCTTGTACTGCATCACTGTGTTTACTTTTTCTATTTTTAAGACTAGTACATGTTTAAAGAATGTCTTTCTGGTCTATTACTGTTGAGTTGGTCATATGATATCGACACTGACAGAAATGAAGAAGCAGGAAACCTTTTAAACTATACTGTAAATAGAGGAAACATAAACAAAGAAATTTCCAGTCCTCTGATGTGAGTTCTTACAGAAGGGGAGGAAAATGTGTACCCCCAAGGGACCAAGCAGGAAATCTAAATAAATTAAATGGACCAGCATGTTTAAGGAGAGAATGAGAGGGAAGGGGGAAGTGAGGGAGAGACAGAGATCGAGGGAGAGAATAAAGAAAATCAACACTGTTCTAAACAATGTTCTCCGTTTTTTAAAGGAAAGCCAGGTAAATAATCATAGTTTTAAAGTGTGTGCTCAAAAGAGCTTAAAACACTGTCAAACAAAGCACGCCTGTGCTTGGGGCTCCATCCCCTGACTTCCTGCTTGCGGTATTTTAAGCACGACGATGGATATACGGGGCAGACATACATCAGTGAGTATCCTTGAAGGCTAGCCTTCATTAGAATGACAGCAGATGGTGTAATCCTGTTTTTCTTTCCTTTTCCTTTTTTCCTTGGAGAGAAGATTGGTTCCTTGGCATCAATCATAAGAATGAAGACTGTTTTATGGAATTATTTATCATGCTCTGTTTACATCGGTACATGATTAATACACATTTGCTGAAACATAACTCGGATTTTAAAACTAGGATACTATCCTAAGATGGAACAGTTCTGCACTGGTTAATGTAATTGCTTAGAGTACTATTTTTACATGATGGTGTAGCTAATATTTATTATCTTTAACAATATCAATCAGTATAAAATGAGGATATTAATACTAATCCATGACTATGGAAGAGCTCATAGAATTGTGAAAACAATGGCTTTTCAGGCTGAAGGACAAGACCTAAAATAGGCAATGACATTAAAACCCAGGAAAAGCAAATTTCAGCCTGTGGGAAATTGGTGATATTATTTACCTAAAAGAAATGTCAGTATGGGAAAGGGAATCGGGCTTCCATTCATGTGACTACTTTTATCTCTTGCTTTATTCTCTTCATTATGAAAGCAAGCATTCCTTTATCTTCATTACTTGCTTTTTGCAAAACATGTGTAAACCAAATTCACTACTCCTGCCAGCTTTCATTTCCTCTATGCTATGTGCTTTGAATTACACGTAGTAGTTCACACTGGCTACAGCTGATTGATCCTAAAATTTTAAAGAGCATGAAGTGACTAGAAGCATGAAGACTGTTTTTCTTCTTTTTTCAAACTGGCTTACCTGATGACTTGGAAAAATGTCATTTCTTAGTAAACTTATTGTTAGTTTCTCTTCAGCTCTACCATCTGCTCGGTTTCCTGGTAAGGGGAATTTCTTAATTCTGTATAAGAAAAGTAATAGTCAAAAAGATTACTTTTTCTCCTTTTGTTGTAAACATGGCAGCAGCTCCCAAAGGAGAAAAGGAAGCAATGATAATAATCCCTCATTTTCTAACATCATGGAATTTGATAGCTGGCAGAGAGACTGAAGATACATTTGGGTGAGCTCTTCTGTTTACAGAGTGCTTTGGCTGAGGTCACACAGCTGGCCAGCAGAGATGCCTGCCCTAACACACAAGCCTTGACTTTCATGCCATTATAAATCTCCTAACAGCTTTCAAGGTATTTCTGTACTTGGTCCTTTTAACAGATACAGTAGGTTTGGTAGGAATTATCATATTTTTAGGAATTATTAATCTGGGTCTCCATGGTAGATGATATATTCAAGACTGAGTAACTAAAAGAGGGAATTCACTAAGGTTGAGAAAACTCAAGCCAATTCCATCTCTTAAGACTTCCAACATCCTCAGAAGTGAATAAATGCCTAAACAGGGCTACATTTATTTTAAATGTTTACATTTAATAAATTGGTGTAGTTTGGATCTTGAATGTTCCCCAGAAAGTCATGTATTGGAGCGTTGGTTTTCATCCTATGACACTATTAGGAGATGGCAAAAGCTTTAGGAGGTAGGTATATTAGAAGGAAATAAGGTTAATGTGGCCATGCCTTTGAAGGGTATTGGGACGCTGGCCCCTTCTGTTTCTCTGTCCTTCCCAGTTGCCATGAGGTGAGCGTTTGCTTTACCATATGCTCTTATCCTGTTGTACAGCCTTGCCAAAGGTCAGCAGTGTTTCAGTTGACCATGTACTGAAACCTCTAAAACCATGAGCCTAAATAAGCCTTTCAGTTTTATAAGTTGATTATCTCAGGCATTTTATCACACAGATAGAAGGCATAGCCTTCTCTTTTAATACAAATCACAGCCTCCCAAATGCCTGAAGCACAAGCTCACTGGTACATGTCCGAGGCTACATGGCAGATGTTAATGAATGTGAGGAGCAGACCAAACTGTCCTTTTACACGAACTCCAACCTTGGTAGAGGAGTGTGGATCCTGATCCTTGGTAACATGCAGAGCGAGAGACAGGAGATACACACTAATAGATAGTAAGACCACAGCACTTTCATTTGATACCATGGCAGTTCCTAATAGTAATAAAACAGAATACTTGTCAAGGAATAAAATGTGGGTGGTACTTACTGAGTGTGGGTGGAGAGATGTGGTATAAAGAGAAAAGGATTTGGCCATTGTCTCTGGTTAGTGGCACATTGCTCTTAAAACTAAGTGTTAAGGAATCTCAGTGTTGAGGGTATCTTTTGATTGCTACTGAATGACCAGTGGCTGAGTGTCCTTAGACAGCTTCAGGATCAGCACTGGCTGTCAGACAAACCAAGCCATGATCTTGGGCCTATGAGAGGGGTTGGAAATTGAGTTCAGTCATCAGTAGTCAGTGCTTTAATCCAGAGGCTGCATAGTGAAACCTCCATAGAGTCCTCTACACATCAGGGTTCCAAGCTGCTGTGTTGGTGAACACATTAAGATGGCAGGAAGATGACATTTCCAGAGTGGGCTTGGATGCTCCATGTCCTTTTCCCTACACGGGGTCCTGTGCATCCCTCCTGGCAGTCCTGAGAAAGCAGTCAATTTAAGTAAAAAGCACTTTCTGAGTTCTGAGGGGTGTTCTAGCAAAGTCCTGACAATATGGAGGATATTATGGGAACTCCTGACTTTTAGATCAGCAGTCAAAACAAACCTGGGACTTTCCACTGGTGTCTCACATGGGGGCAGTTTTGTGGGATGGAGCTTTAATCTGCAGAGTCTGCAATAATGCCAGGCAGTTTCAAAACTGAATCGAATTGCAGGACATCCAGTTGGTGTCTGGTGATTTGGAGAATCTGTCAGCCTCAGAAGTGTTGCGAATGAAAACATGTGGGTGTGGGGGGTGCTGAGGGGAGGGAGTGGATCTGACTGATGCTTGACTTCCTCAGCTGCTTTGGATTCAGGGGAAACTGACCGACCAGCTGACTTCTTCCACAGGGAAGGGACTGAAATCTCATCCCAGACCCTTCCGTTTCTTCCTTCCCTACCCCTGCCAATCCTGTTCTTTTCCCCACTCTCCCTTTCTTCTTTCTAAAAATATTTGTTGAAAACTAATTGTGCTTGAGGCCTTGGGAGCTGAACAGAACCTGGAAGTGCCTACTCACATAGTGTTTAGAATCTGCTAGGGAGAAAAATGAAAACAAGCAAGATAACATGAGATAAGCAATCAGTGGTAGAACGGAAACAAAAGCAGATAATTACCAGGACAGGACTAGGCATTCTTTTCCCGAAGTGTTTCCCAGTTTCTGGGAGTTCCTGGAGTATCCTGTCTAGTTTACTAAAGCATTAGTGCATGCCAGGATAGGTGTATGTGTACAGACAGATACAGATAGGCATACCAGAGCACGCAAATGCACAAAAGAGATAATAGAACATACCGATAACAGAGCAGGAGCAGATCAACTCTGGGGCTTTTTAAGCAAGTTACCTGGAAGGGCATACAAGTATTACACTGAAGCTTCCAGTGCGAATGGTTTAAAAATTCTTTGTGTTTTCCTGTGATGCGGAACCCGCTAGTACTCTCTATTGACTAATCCTAACCCTAGCAAAATATGTCTTAAAAGATAAATTTGAATTTTGATGGGAACTGAAAACATGTCAGGCTATGTTAGCTTTCTGTTATACCTGAGATAATCAGTTTATAAGTGAAAGGGGGTTATTTTGGCTCACACATGTAGAGGTTTCAGTCTTGTTTGGCTGGACTCGTTGCTTTGGGCCTTTTGGCAGAACAAAACTGCTTACCTCATAGTGGCCAAAGAGAGATAGAGGAAGAAAAAGAAGCAAGGACTGGGATCTCCAAGTCCTCTTCAAAGACATGTCCCCTCTGCAGGAGGATTTCTCCGAGACCCCATCTCTTAAAGTTTCCTCCACCTTTCAATAAACTCATGAGCAGGGTACAAAGCCATTAACAGCTAGATGTTTAGGAGATATTTCAGATCTCCCTGGCAGAAGTGGCCCATTCTGAATAACATCATTTAGGTTTACTAAGTGTGAAGCTAATTCAAAGTGTTTTTAAGTGATGGGAAGAGGACAGGAAAGCGTGGTAGTTGGAATGAATGTGTCTACTTTGAAGACAAGTGTGTCTATTTTTTGAGAGAGGCAACGCTTTATTTGAATAAATTCAGTGAGTTTGCTATAAATCCATTTCATTACTGCAAAACAAAATATCTTAATTTTTTGGCTAGGTTTTAGAGGACAGAAATGAGTTACTTGAAGATTACCAGTTTACTATTTTTAGTTCATTTTTGCCTTGTGACTAGCAAAGCCCATTAAAGGAATTCTGTCCTTTTTTGTTGGTTGTAGCCTTAGATAAAGAATTCTTTAAATTCCTTCCTACTCACCATCCCAACTCTTTCCAGACAAAGCTGCCAATCTCATGAGCACAGTGAAAACTGGAAGACATTTATATCTTATTTACAGATTCTTATTGTTGTTTTAAGGGATTTCCACACTGGATCATTTTAAAGCGCCATACAATGGGCAGGGCAGAAATTATTGTATCATTTAAAATTACTAAAATGGGTCTCTGTGTGTATTTATAAACTATGACTATTTCAAACTTATACATTCTATAAAAGAATACTTCACCTTAGAAGGAATGTGGGGAAAGCTCATGTTTTATTTTAAAACTCAGGACGTTTTTATCATATTTATCTGAATAACCTCAACAGTTTTGCATGTTTGTGTTTCAATGTTTATGAAATCATGCAGCTATTTCTGAATGGTTTGGTATTTATTTTGGACACTATTCTAGATTTTGTTCACTACTTTCGCTTTTATTGGTCAGCTACTTCTGCGTTGTTAGCTATTTATCATAAATATGATCCATTTAGGATAACAGTTCAGCAATTGTTGGTATTTTTGCTATCTGTCATTTGAGAGATGATTTTTAGGACTTATTTAAGAAGGTAAAAGTTGCCATTGATGGCTACTTTCTTGACGTTACCATCTTCCTTAAATCAAAGAAAATCAATCTTTTTTTTTACTTAAAAATGCCCCATTAAGTGACAGAAGGTATAATTTTTTTTCTGGTCTTTTTCCTTTTTATCGGTACCAGGGATCAAACTCGGGACTGCCTGCTTGCAAAGCAGGCGCTTATGCCACTGAGCTAAATCCCCAGCCCCAACAAAAGGTATAATTTAAGATTCTATTTTTTATTTTTTGAACTTTCTCATATTACTTTTATTAAGTCCTGTGAGTGAAAGGATATAAATTCCTACAGTTCTCAGACTGGGAAACAGCAAGCTAGCATCATATGAAGAATTCATAGTTATCCAGAGACTGGGTAATTTGTGCAGAAGAGGAATTTATTCACTTGTGATTCTGCAGACTGGGAAGTCCAAGATTCAGGGTCCACACCTGGAAGGGGCTTTTCCCTGACTCATGATGCATCAGGCAGCATCACATGGTGAGAGGGAACGAGAAACAGCCCAACTTGCTTTATAAACAAACCTGCTCTTACAGTAACAAATCTGTTTCCATGATAGGACCTTAATCCCACACAAGGGCAGAGGCCCTTGACATAATCAACTCTTACAAGTCTCATCTTCCAACACCCTTGCATTGGAGATTAAGTTTCCAACACGTAAACTTTACATTCAAACTAGCAGTGGTGAAATGGCAACCTCAAGAGTTTAACTCTTGACTGTGACTTTGCAAGTTGACATAACAAGAGAGTAAGCGGCCAACCAACTAGCATTCTAATATTGGAGAAAAGTAATAGTGTGTACCGCCTCTTCTGTGCTAGACCAGTTATCACTTCTTTCTATGTCCACATTAAAATAACCCTCAGTCTTAGATCTTGTTTTTTGTTTTGGTACAGGGTTTGAACTCACAACCTTGCACTTTCCAGGCAGGTGCTTATGCCACTGAGCTAAATCCCCAGCCCTTAGATCTTATGATCTCCTATTTTCTTTTTAGCTGAGTGTGGTGACACACATCTGTAACCCCAGTACTCAGGAGGCTGATAGAGGAACATTGCTGTGAGTGTGAGATCAGCCTCAGCTTCATAGTAAGCTCAAGACCAGCTTGAACTTCAGAGTGAGGTTCTACCTCAAAAATAAAAACAAAAAACCCAACCAAAACAAAAAAGCCAATAAGTAAATACATATTAAAACATAAAAATTGTAAATGTTTAAATATATCCCAGGTATTACATGGTTTTCACTGATAGTGAAGTGGTTATATTCAGTGGAATTAACTTATTCATTATGTCATGGTTAGTTTTTCTTTATGATAGAGCACCTAAAATCTACACCCCTTCCAATCACCTTGAATTTACCACTATAAAACAAGAATGTATAAAGAACTTTCATTCAGAAAGAAGAGTCAAAGTACCACTAAAATTACTTAAAAAAAAAAATCTTGTTCTTCAGTGTGGGACTGGGGAAAAAAAAACACAGACCCAAAGATCAATGGAACAGAAAAGAGGATGCAGAATCAACTCCAGACATATTAAGCCACTTTTTTCTGACAAAGGTGCCAAACACATTCACTGGAAGAAAGATAGCCTCTCTAATAAAGGGTGCTGGAAAAACTGGCTCTACACATGCCAAAGACTAAAACTGGACCCATACCTTTCACCATATTCTAAGCTAAAATCAGAATGGATCAAAGATCTTCATATTAAAACAGAAACATTAAACCTGCTGGAAGATAGAGTAGGTAAAACTCAAGACACTGGTGTAGGCAAAGACTTTACGACAGAACCCTTACTACACAGGATCTATCACAAAGAAGCTACTACTAGGATCTCACCCTACTGAAAAGCTTTTGCAGAGCAAGAAAAACCACCAACAGAGTTAAGAGACAACCTACAATGTGGGAAAAAATGTTTTCCATCTGTACCTCAGACAAAGGATTAATATCAAGAAAATAAAAAGTATTCAAAAAGATCAGTCCTCCCAGATTTAAAGACTCAGTCTAAATCTGGGCAATCTAAAAATGGGCATCTGAGAGGAATACATACTTCTCAGATGAAGAAATATGAACAGCAAATAAATGTGTGAAAAAATGTTCAATATCACTGGCAATTTGAGAGGTGCAAAGTAAAACAACACTGAGATCCCCACTCACCCCAGTAAGAATGGCTACTATCAAGAAATCAACCAATAACAAATGCTGAAAGGGTGTGGGGGGAAAAACCCTTTTCCACTGTTGGTGGGAGTGTAGACTGGGGCAACCACTATGGGAATCAGTGTGGAGATTTCTCAAAAAACTAGGACTAGAGGTCTCATTTGACTCAGCTATTCCCCTTCTGGGTATCTTTCCAAAAGAATTAAAAATATCATACCACAGTGATATATGTGTACACATGTTTATAATAGAACAATTTGTAATAGCTAAATCTTGTAAACAACCTAACTGCTCATCGACTGAGGAATGGATAAAAAAGATATGATATTTTTATACAATGGAGTATTACTCAGTCATAAAGAAGGATAAACTAGAGATTTTTATAGGTAAATGAATTCAACTTGAGATCATATTCCTAAGTGAAATAAATAAGACACATGTTAAACATTATATTGTCTCACACATCATAGTGTGAGAAGCTGAAAGAAACAACATATGTATGCGTATATGTATGTGTATGTATATGTATATAAAAAAGATAGTTAATATAGTTTTACTACTTTCTCTGAGTTCACTGAAGAGAATTTTGCAGATATTGTTCCAACAATTGAATGCAGGTATCTTGTGCTCTGGGTGAATGATTTGACACAATGCACATACCATTATTGCCCCCTGATTGATGTGTTTTCAATTTTTTTCTTTTCTTTTTTTCCCACTGATATAAAATGGATTTGAAAAAAAAATTGTTCTTTATAAAGGATAATACGGATTAACAATGACCCATAGGTAGCAAAATAGATTTGCAAATTACAAAAGGGAAACTATTTTTGGTGTCATTTATTTCCATTTTCATGCCTGTAGATATTTGCTTTGAAATCCTTATAGCAGTTTTTAAAACTAGAGCACCTAAAGTCTTTCAAGAATTCTTATCATTCCCTGGTGTACTCTCTTTCCAAGTCCACATGTACACATTTTTGTTTTGTAAGACTTTGCTGGTGAAGTTTACTACCCGAGTGCTGGCAGCTCTAGTGCCGGTATTCCAAGCAGAGGGACTTGGTGTTTCTGCAGACACAAGGAGCACAGGCTCTGTGCAGACAGCTGGCTTCCCCCTGCGGATCCTGGTACAGAGCGCCCTCTCTCTCCTGTTATCGTCACTATAACTGTTGCTATTGTTTTTTCTGTTGTCACTGTTGCCACCACCAGTCTAGTCCAGGTCCCAGCCCAGCTATTGCTGCAGTCCATGTGGCCAGCCGTGCCACCAGATTGCTGTGCATGCCTGCTGCCAGCCGTGACCCATCTGAGCTGTGGCTGCATCAGCTGCTGCTATACGAATGCTCCTGAGTGCATGGCTATCCAGTGTTACTCTGCATGCATATGTGCCATTATCCTATTTCTTCTTCAGATAACTACTAACAATATTAAGATAGAGAAGAACATTCAACCAAGTGTCACCCCCAGCAAATGTAAAGTATGTACCCCAAAGCCAGCCCTAATTAAGATGGTTGTCCCATCATAAAAGGTTACTCACAGTTTTCATTGTTCTGCCTAGCTTTGTGACACTATCCAATGTCATTCCAATCCACTCTCTCCTTAAGACCTGTCTCAACAAGGTATATTGTCACCAATCTTGGATAGTCTGCCTCGCTCATCTACTAACACTGATTGCTTGGATTTGCAAAATGACCCATCTGCATGCATATCTTTGTCACAGGCCCTGCTTTCAGGGAACATAAATTTTAACAGTTCAATGCTTTCTGATGTATTTTTCTTTCAATTTTGATTTTGATTAATGCATGTTTGCAGTACATGTTTACATTCCTTGTGGGGAGTGGATGCATGTATAATATGGCACATTGCATTCCTTTTTCATCCTCTTTCCCTCTTCTTCCTCCGCTCTCCCTTCATCTCTTGGCCACTTTTTTTTTTTTCCAAAAGATCCATTTTCTATTTTTTTTTTCCTTTGGTACTGGGATCGAACTCACAACCTGGTGCTTGCCAGGCAGGTACTTACGCCACTGAGCTAAATCCCCAGCCAAAAGATCTATTTTCTATTATCTATTTTTTCTGTTTTGCCCTTTATTTATATTTGGGGGTTCTCATATAAGAAAACTATTTGCTATTTTAGCTGTGTGTGTAACTTATTTCACTAAACATTCTGACCTCAAGGTGCAGCCATTTTCCTAGATGCAGTTTTAAATTGGGGCTAATTTTGCTTACAAGGTGATTAACTAGCTTACTAACCTGTCTGAAGTCCTGTTTTCAGATACTAACATTCATCCATTCAATAAGTATTCATTCCGAAATTATTCTGTTATCTTTCTACGAGACAGAAAACAGCACAAAAGTCCATTTTTGTGGTGTTCACATGATAAGTGATATGGGTTTACATAAAGCAGAGGAGAGGGTGGAAAAGGGAGGGTTTTGTTTTTTACAGGTTTTTTTTTTTTTTTTTTTTTTTTTTGTCTTTTCCCTTT
The DNA here is from genome assembly GCF_034190915.1 of Cavia porcellus. Lineage (NCBI taxonomy): Eukaryota > Metazoa > Chordata > Mammalia > Rodentia > Caviidae > Cavia > Cavia porcellus. Next base: position 68,917,363 of record NW_026947491.1, read on the forward strand.
TTATCGGTACTGGGGATCGAACTCATGACTGCCTGCTTTCAAGGTAGGCACTTATGCCACTGAGCTAAACTCCCAGCCCCAGTTTTTTAGTTTTAAATAATGTGTCAGGAATGGGTTTACTAACCCAAGACTGAAGGATGAAAGAGCCAGGTAGTAGCCTGGGAGAAGAATCCTCTAATCAGAAGCTGGAACACCTCAGGGTCCTGGGCTGACTCTGTGGCTGGCTGTGCTCCAGGAGCAGTACAGATGCCACCCTGGTGGGAGGGCAGTGGTCAAGGGCAGAATGGTAGCTGAGAGGGACAGGCAAGGTCACTATAAAAGAGCACTGACAGATCCTTCGAAAAATGGGAGCCTCTCTGCCTTGTAATTCAGATAGAACAGAGTTTCGCCTGTGGAAAGTTTCTGGGTACCACAAATACAAATACTTTCCAGCTTCTTTCTTGTGGCCTTCAAAACAATGTCAAACAGATCTACCTAAATTTTTTCCTTGGTAAGATGTTCAAATTTTCCTCCTGGCATCATTGTAATACCCTTTGATTTCTCAATTTTGGAAACATTATATTGTTTTCGTATTCAGCCAGAAATATAAATTCCGTGTACTGCTAACTTCATTCTAAAATGATCTCTTGTTTACTAGCAGAAATACTTTACATCAATCACTGCCTACATTCTCTGAGGAGTGGCTTACAGTGCTGTACACATAACTACTCTCCTTGTTTGAAACGCATAGTTTCCACCCACTTGAATTTGCATTTTGATGCTTTTTTCCTTTGTTTTGCAATCAAATAGCATTTTCTTGTTAGCCAAGTATATAAAACAAGTCTTAACTGAACTGTTTTAGCTAGGAGGTATGACATGACTACAACATGAAATTTTATACAGACTCAATTATTCTCTGCCATAATTAAGTCAGTATGGTATAAAATTAGTTTTCTGGACGTTTAGTCAATAATGCTTTTGTTCAAAGTTTTGAAGATCATTTGAAATACTCACTGAATCATTCAAAGACAAAACCTTCCTTTAAACTTTAAATGAGTACTAACAACGAACAGAAAAGAATATTCATGTCCCAAAAGTTAACCATCCACCCAAAACTAAACCACCCACCATTCAAAGTTCAGCGAACTGCAGCTCGGAGAGCCCTGGGGTCTAGATTGCAGGCAGACACACTGTTCCAGTTCGATTTGTTCTTCCCCAAAAGCGTAGCCTAAATGCTCACAGCTCACTTCCCAGAGAGCAGAGAACTTTCCCACAAGAACAAAATGTTCTCGCTTGACCAGATTAATGAACTATGAAATCTGCAGTGCAAATTCTTGAAAAAGGGTGTAGAAGTGATTCATGCATTTGGGTAGCTTAAAATTTATTCTACTCTTAAACTATTACCGTCAACTCCACGATATCGGGGGTCAGGGTCTTTGTTTGTTTTACCAACAGTAAATGAAATGCCTAAAATAGCCAGCACTAAATTTGTATTTCTTGAATAAATGAGCAAAAGACACACTTTTCCTAGAACACTGTGCTATTTTTAAATACAAAATTCTTTTTATTAAAGTCCTACCTGAAAACAGTTGATTTAAAATGACTTAAAAATTTAAAAATTGACAATGAGAAGTTGCTGGCAAATATACAAATCAGTACCAAATGTGAGCAAACCTAAAGAGGTAAACGGCTATTGAATCTTTCCATGCAACACACCAAATTCATTATTTTATGCAGTGGGACATTTGGAAAGTAATTAACCTTGATGAGCTCACAAGAGTCTTAAAATAAAACAAAGCATTTGACTAAAGTTGAGGTGAAGTACACATCTTTTATTTCTGTCCCAGTGCAACCATTCACCATGCTTTTCTAAATGTACTTTGATTTTAGTTAATGTGGTCTCAACAGTGTTAACTCTTTTGCTCTAGCAGAGATGTGTGATTCGAGCTCCACCAATCAGAGCATCGGAGTTACTGAGTTAGGGATGGGCTAGTGGGCTAATTACAGGCAATAAAACACAGCCAGGTGGCTACGCAGGGGTGCAGAGTGTGGTAATAAAGATAACTGATTTTGATTGTGTTACAAACAAGAGGACATTCTATTTGATAAGAGTGGGACTAACATGAAGGAGAGTGCACTTGAGAGACATTTGAATTTCGGTTAGGTAACGCAATTTTTTTTTTTTTTTTTTGGCAATGTAATTTAAACACTTGAATATTTTAGGCCAAAGCCACAAACATCTCTGGACTTTTAAAAATGTGCATCAATAAATCTATTATTTATTGAAGCCAGTTGAAATACTGAGTTTTTGATCCTCTGTGACCAGAAGAGTTAAAACTAACACATATGATTAAATGAAAAAGTCCATGTATGGATCTCTTTTTGTATTACTCATATAATGCATTTGTACTATTTTTTTGTCCCTTGATCCAACTTGCCAGAATTTTTGTTTGTCTTCCTGTTTTACAAAAATTATCAGCTTTTGGTTCATGTGATCTTCTAGTGCTTTTTTGTTTTCTACTTCAATAATATCTATTCCTAGCTTTAATATTGCCTTCTTGTACTTCCTTTAGTTATAGTTGGTTGTGTTCCTTTTTAGGAATTGAAAGAATTGAAAGAATTTTCATTTGTCTTTTTAAAACTTTGTGTTTTAAGAGTATAAATAACTTTCTAAATCTTCCTTCAGTTGCATCCCATAGGTTTTAATGTATAAACATTTTTGAGTTGTTTGGTTTTAGTTTCCATTTTTATTTATTCCTTAATTCACAACAGATTTCTTACAATCACATTTTAAAATTCCCAAGTGTGAGTCTTTGAGGAAGACAGCTTTTTGTTAACGTGTTGTATTTTAATGAATTGTGAATAGTAATGTGATTTCAATTCAATGTTGATTTTTTTTTGCAATGTTGAAATTTGCTTTATGATTCAGTATAGGGTCAGGTATTATAAATATTTCATGTCTTTGAAAATTGTTGTGCTCAGGATTTAGATGCAGCCTGCTCTCTATATCTATGGATTCCTCATCCATGGATTCAACCAAATGTGAATAGACAATATTTTTTAAAAATTGCATCTATACTGACTATATGGTCTGTCTTCTTATTCCTTAACCAATACAGAACAACTATTTATATGCTATTTATATTGTATTGGGTATTATCCGTAATTTATAGGTTTAATGTATATAAGGTTTATATAAGTTACATGCAAATACTATGCCACTTTATATGAGGCACTTAAGCATTCTCAAATTTTGGCATCTTTGGGAGTTCCTGGAGCCAGTATCCATAGATGCCAAGGGATGACTGCATATATTTCCACAAAATCAAGCTTTATCATGATTTTGTTTAAATCTGTACTCTTTGCATTTGCCTTATCTCTAAGCTACTGAGAATGTTAAAATCACTCTTTGTGATTGTAAATTTATAGATTTCTTATTTTTATTTTTTATTTATTTTTTTGCTTTAAAAAATTTTTAAATTTTATTTTAAAGAGAATAAAACAAAAGAGAACAGAACAAACAAATCAGAACAGAACAAAGCAAGCAACACAGCACTTCACGAGACAACAGGATATCAACTGTAGCTACCATAATGTTTCTTTTCTTCGAAATAGTTGAGCATACCTTCACACAGAATAATATCAAACATAACAAAATACTATAACACCATTCAAAAGAATGAAAGCATTACAGGACATCAAAACCAAATAATAGGAAATGAATAATGGCTACTGTAATATCTCATCTTCCTTGAAAAAGCTGTCTATACCATCACACATAATAAAATCAAATAAACCACAACAGGATAGACCAATCAAAACAGAAGAAAAAAAAACATGGTAGAATTATTTTAAATATATTTTAGCTATATAGTTAGGTAATTACATACTCCAAATGGTAATACTTTTAAACAAGTAATTTGTCATTCTATAATATTTTTGTCTTAAAAATCACATTCATATGATATTAATGTAGCCACAACCAGCTCTCTCCTGGTTATTATATATTTATTAAATCTTTTATAATCTCTTTTCTCTTTTTCTGTCATTATGTCCAAACTGCTTTTATTGTGTATGTTTTTAAAATTCTTGTAAATTTTTCTAACAGTGTAATCATCAAAGAAAGACTATATTATTAGAAAGGCAATGGAAGAAAACATGGAATAATAAAATGCTTGATTAATTCAAAAGAGGAAATTAACTGAGAAAATACACCCAGAGTAAACAGAAAAAAGTAGTGGGATGAAAGATTTGAGTCCAATGATATCAATATTTTAAATATGAATAGAATTCACATTACGACTGGTAGGGTGTGATGGTGCATGTGGTGGAGACTGAGGCAGGAGAACTGGCTCAAGTCTGAGGCCAGCCTGGGCTCCACAGTGGGTTCAAGGATACCCTGAATATAAAGTCAGACCATGTCTCAAAAAACAAACAAAAAATATTGAATAGTAATTGACAAGTATTTGGCTCTACGGAATAACAAAAAAGTAAGTGAAAGTGACATTAGATTTTAGCTGAGACTGATATGTCAAAGGGAATTAAAAGAATAAGGATAAATATTGAAAAGGCAGTAACTACTTTGATGTGTTTAGTACAAATTGAGTTACGGTTTGTAATGGACATTTGAAAATGACTGCCGTGTTCAATAAGAGGAAAAACTGCATCGTAAAAATGATAAACTCTATCAAGTCGACATCCTAATATAGTTCAATACTAATCACTGACCAGATTATTTTTTTTTTATTTAGAGAAAAAAAGAAAACAGAAAAAAGGGTAGAAATAATATAGAATTAAAAAAACAGTAAGAAAGTTGATAAATTACGTATTGTCAGACTAGATTATTTTAATTATTTTTTGTAAAAATTAATATGTTAACATTTCACAGCAATACTGAAAACGCAGAAGAATAGCAAAGTACTTAATCAGATATTAAATTGGGTATATGTTAAATGATCTTTGAACTTGCATAATTATATTGCATCAAATAGGCATAAGAGAGGACAATGTGCCTAAAAACAAAAGCGATACTCAAAGGAGAGTTGACATGAATTTGTGGGATGTCTGTGTGCACAGCTGTAGGCAGAGTTAAAGGCACCAGGAGGGTGGCGGTGGAGGTCTGAAGAAATTTGTGAAGTCAGTGAATTAACAGTCTGACCTCTGTGTCCTGACTTGGGATTTCTCGCTGCTGCCTTCCATTGGCCACAACAGTTTAAACCCGGAAGCCAGTGGGCCCGGGTGGTGTGGACCTTGGGTCAACTCCCTGGGACACAGTGCTCTGCAGAGAATGAAGCTGACAGCAAAATAAGGCTCAGACGCACACATGGAAGGTTGATATACCACAGCTGGAATTTCAGTTCCTGGAGCTGGGAGGAGGCTTTGAAAAAAATGAAACCAGCTACAGACTTGGAAGATAACCGCTGAATCACATCCTTTAAAAAATAAATTCTGATCGGATTAAAGATCTAAATGTTAAAACTACGTTTGTAACTTCTGCTTGACGAAGAACTTCTTAGTCAAGGAGACTAACACAAAAAGGTGGAATCATTCATCTATGTGATATTAAAAAAACAAAACTGAATTGCAAAATTCATTATTAGCAATATAAAAATATTAGCAAACTGGAAAACATAATTTCAATATATATGATAACCTATACTTAAAGTGCTACAAATAGTTAATAAAGAAGATAAACCAATTAAAAAACATGCAAAGAACAGAGAAGCCATTTAATAGAAAAAGAAATGCAAATGACCACAAAACATATGAAAAAAGTATCTAACTTTACTTTTAATCTGGGAAATTTAAAGTTAAATAATGAGTATAATTTTCATCCATCAGATTGGAAATCTTTTTCCATTCTTCTTCTTTTGTTATTGAAAAAAAGATTGCATCTCTATGATAAAAATATCAAATAGTTTGGAGGAGCCACTATGAAGAGTTTTATCATGTATTTTTTTTGGAAATAACCTTTGCATATCAAGTATTCCAGTGAAAAAATTTCAAAATTGCAAGTAAAAACATGCTATACCCATTATTCTAGATATTGGTTTTCCAGTTTTTATTAGTCTGCATCACTAGATTTTAGCACTATATAGTACTTTATATTTGGTGTACACCATGATTTAGTATATCTTTTGGCTGATTCTAAACTGTTGCTGCTGTAATCAACAGTTCAACCAAGATTTTCCTGTGTGTTCATTTACACCTGTAAGATAAAGTCTGAAATGTTTTTTCTGCATCAAAGAATTTGTGCAATTTATATCTTAGGGTATTAGCAAATAGCCTTCCAAACTGGCCACACCAGTTTCCACTCCCAGTAACTGCGGTGCTGTGGAGATGCATTACAAGCCAACACCAGTTACCTCAGGGAATATACCTGTGACTTGTTTCACTGGTTATGGCATCCATGAATTACTTTTTAATTGTTTTCTGAAGTTCAGGGGATATAAATGAGAACAAGTCACAAATTAAGTAGCCAGCTGAGTGTGGTGAAGACAGCCTTATTCAAATTCATAGTTTTGTTGTAAGACTTTTTGGAAGAAGAAGCCCTACAAATGAATGTAAGTATGAAATATGTCAATGCCAGGTGAAAATGTAAGCTCCAGTTATCTTGGCTTAGATAAATCCTCAGGGAAATAAAAGCTCATTATCTTCACCACTTACCTGCCTAATTTCTCCCTTTTATTTTACCCACTACTAAAAAATGGAAATATTAATGCCTTTTAAATGTACCATTGACCTCGTTTGGAAGAAAGAGATTTATCTGGGCCATTGACCTCAGTGCACCACTGACTCTTCCTCATTCATTGAAAATTAGAAGAGCATTTTAAATGCTTACCTCCATTTAAAAACTCTCCTGTCCTTTTGCCTTTTCAGTAGGTAATGCAGACTTCTGGAGGGCCAACGCCCTGCAAATGTGCAGCACAAACAAGAGCATTGTCAGGGATTCGTCCACAGTGTCTGCTCCACATTTCAGCCTGTACAGGAAAGTGCTGCGTGTAGACCCAACCGTGGAGGACCCCACAGCCGTGGAAGAGGCAGTAAGCAAAACAGAAAGGTTTTTGTCAGCCTCTGGGGAGACAGAAGAGGCACTGCCTGGGCTTCAGAGTTGAGGAGACAGTAGCAACCAGTGGTGAGATGGAATGGGAGAAAAACAAAGCTTGGGGTGCAAACGGATTTCAGAAAAAAAACACAAAATAGATTTATTTTTAAAACACGTGAAAGTGTTGAAGACATGACTGAAAAACCCAAATGCACATGAGTAAAATAAAATGGTGTCTATATGGTATATCCTCCTAATTATGGAGATGGTAGAGAGAGAAAGACATGGGAAGAGATTGATTTTTCTTTTCTGTGTAGGAAAAACACCAAACTTCGTAACTTGGCATGTAAGACACTTCACAATATCCAATGTTTCTGCAATGTCACCACCAATTACCGAGCGTAGGAAATATTTGAAATGAAAATATTATGAATTCTTTGTTTTAAGAACTCACTGACCATCACAAAAGAAGAATTAAAGCAAATGATTATGACATTTGTGATAAACATAACATAGAAATAGCTCCAGAGAAAAATGATTCATTTTTCCTGTGAGATCAGGCAGATTTCTGCAGGTGGTGACATCTATAGTTTTGTTTGTTTAAAGTGACAGGATCTCATTGTGTTGTTCACACTGGCCTTGTACTCCTGAGCTCAAATGATCTTTTCGCCTCAGCATCCTAGTTAACTGAGATTATAGATATAGGGGATCCTGCCAAGCTCTCTGAAAGGGTTTTATTTGTTTATAGACATGTCGGATTGAGAATTGAACTCAGGCCCTCACAAATGCTAGCTCCAGCTTGATTTTTTTTAAATTTTACTTTAAGATTAAAGTAAATTGTCAGAATGAGTCAACCATAACATTCTGCAAAACCAATACTGTTTCTACCCCTCTTAGCCAGTATGACACAAAAACTAAACGTTGTCTCTCCATTTGACCACAGAAATTTTCAGATTTTTTACTAGAAAAATTCTACTATGAGATTCAGTAGAATCACTAAGAGTTTTTAGGTATTAATAATGGTAATCAGATGGGAAAGTCAAAGATGGAAGAGAGGAAACTTTGGCTGATCTTCAGGTAGATAATATAGATGAACAAAGCAGATTAAGAAATTGGAGGTGGGGGAGTTTGATTGTTGGTAAACTAGATACCATGTACCTTATCTACAAAAGGACAACTACAACTCTAGCCTATTCCTGACACATGGGAATGTAGGGCCAGTATCTCCCATATTTTTGAGGACTCTAAATTTTCAGGAGAAATTAACTAGTAACTATAAATTTCTAAAAAGAACAATGTAAGTCAAAACCTTGCAAGTCAAACAATGTATTTTATTATTACAGATCATTAGTCACTATTTCTCAAACCTGCAGGAGCTAATAAAACTTATTCATGAGATTCCTGGGGCATTAGGAATACTCAATCTTAGAAGAAATCTTTGCAGGGAACTTTGTCCCCTAGAAGTCTCACTGGATATATGATTTGGGAGTATATTCTTGTCCCCAGCTCCTCCCTTCTCTTTCTGGTTGCTAACCACCATGTAGTGAACAATTTTTTGTCTTAGACTTGCTGACTACAGACTGAACCCACTGAAACTGTTAGCCAAAATAAACTTCTCCTTTAAATTACAAGTACTGATGTTTTGTCTAAGTATTAGTAAAATAGCTAATATACTATTTACTCATGTATTCTTATTACACTAAGCTTCCTGGGGGTAAAGATTATGTCATATTTTTGTCTTTCAAGCCCTTAATAAAATGCTTGGAATATAGTATGTGTTAATAAGTTGTCTTCAATGGCTGAATAAGTGACAGTTTAAAAAGATATTATAACATGAAAAACACAACTTGTGAAATTAGCACTTGTGTCCCAGGTGTCTTTACTGGTGTCTTAGATCTTAGTTAAAGGTCACTCTGTGACACCACTTATCTCAAATTGATTTTCTAAAAAGTAAAATAGAGATACAAATACTTACTTTTCATGGTTTTCTGCTCTTATTGTTTAAAGCCTCAAATCCAAGGTTATTTTACTTTATTATTTATTCTGAGTTTATTAAAACGATAACTGTGAAAGTGTCTTTGGAGGGGTTAGCTAATGATGGGTGTGAAGAAAGGGTTTGTATTTGTTTTTATTCTTCCACAGTTTACTTTACATTTGTAGCAGAATTAGGACAAAACCCTGGATCCAAAGTATCTTAGTCCAGCTATATTTCACCTCTACCTGCTGATAGTCGACAAGCGTATATTAGAAGAGAGCTGTTATTTTGTCACTGACACTGTATTTCGTTTCACACAGAATCGCTCCACTAACACTCAGCCCCTGGTCAATGGGGAAAATCTCCTACATTATCCACACTAGTGCAGCTCAAACATTTTAAAATATTTTAAAAGATTAAATCTTTGATGAATCTTCCATTTCTGCAATTTCTAAGATTATGGTTTCGGAAAATAGAAACTCTTCTGAAATGTACTTTATGGATTTCTGCCCAGAAGTCACTTACTTTTCCTATTTTCAAATTATTCAAAGTAAGGAAGCTAGTGCTTTCACGAAGTGCCAATACGTAACGTGCCTGTGGTGTTTATGTGCTGGGATGCACTGTGAACGCCCCCAGCTATGGAGCTCCTTCTCGTTATTAACTCTCCACGCCTCCAAAGCATCTTTGTTAAATCAAATGACTCAAAGACCCTTCTCCACTTTATTTGTCCCTTATGTTTCTCTTTGGCTGTGACTCTTCAGCCAGATGTGAGGTAGGTCCATCCATAAGGGAGCAAAGGCTACTTTACTTCTCTGGGTGCTGATTCTAGGAAGATAAATTTCATAGAGTTAAACTGATTGTAGATCCATGTGTTTGTCCTATGACTTCACTTTGACTGGAATTTATAAAGCATTTAGCTTTTCAAAGCTACCTTCTATTTTACTTCTAAGTCACCCTCTACTCACATCCTTATATCTGAACTAGTTTTATATCTTTCTTTCTTAATTTTCCTAGCCACCAGGGAAACAGATCTTTATAATATCCTAGGAACCATAATACTGGTGTCAGTTGAAAGCTGTAGTTCTTATAGCCCCGTATCATCCAGAAGTTGTTTTTTTTTCCCTTTGTTTCTTCATAACTCTTGTGAACTGAGAACTTTCTCTAGGAAAATTTGCTGGAACTTTTATAGATCTGGAGAACTTTTCTCCTGGCTCCAATTTTGCTAGGTTATCTTATCTGGCCAATTAATGTCTATACATTAATTAATCTTAGTTTGACAAACATTTATTTTCTACAGATTTAGCCAGAGTCTGTGCTAGGTACTTGGGGCTATGCATTCATTCATAGATTTCTCATCAAAGAGCAAATTCAATGAGGTGACAATGAAGAATGTGAATTTTAATAATTCAGTGTAGTACATCTTATAGCAGGGACAGTTATTCATGCTTAGGGTAGGGAAAGTGGAAATAATTTCCAATTCAACTTTGAAGCATGTTATACAGGAGAGGGAAAGAAGGATGGAAGGAAGAAAATAAGAAGACAGGAAGGATGAGAGAAAGGGAGGGAGGGAGGGAACTAGGAAAGAAAGGATAACTCTTGAAGGATTTTAAGCAGGAGAATGATATGATTTGATTCTTATTTTAGAGCCAGTTCTCTGAAGCATTGGAGAGTATAGACTAGAACTAAGAAAAGAAAGGGTCGGAGTGGTCAAATCTTGTAGTTCAGTATTCTTAATTATTTCCATAAATAGTTTAGTTATTGTGACTCAACAATTGGAGCAGGGTTATAGGTGCTGAGGATAGTCTAGGAGGGCTTCAGGTTTAGAAATGTATCTTAATTGGAGGTGATTTTTATCTCTAGTGAATATTTTCTGAATAAATCGGGATTATTTTAAATATTTGGGTAGTCCAGGGAAGAGGCATTCTCCAACATGTTAGAAGAGGAGTAGGGAGAGTAGGAAAGAGGTGAATGCTTCTGAAAATGCTAGTAGCATCATTTCCCCTTGGAATTTATCAGGCTGATTCTCGTAAATAGAAATACAAAGGGTCTGAAGAGCCAAAGCAATCTGGAGTAGTAAGTACCAAGACACATTATTTATAGCATGTGATTTTTAGAATTTCTAAGCTACAGAAATCAGGAGAATGATTGTAAGAATAAGAATATAGGTCAATAGAACAATATAAAACACAGATATAGATCCACATTATAGACTGAAAATCACTTTTGACAGCCTATCAAGGTAATTCAATGGGGTGGATCGTAGTCTTTTTAAGATATGATGCAGAAACAACTTGTTATCCACATGGAATTAAATACATTGTAGCCTTTCTATCACAAAATATATTATCTTAAAATTATCTTAAAGTGAATTATAGACTTCAATTTTTATTAAAGTAAAATTTCATAACAAAATAATAACAGAATAGCAATGGTTAATATACTGCACATCATCTTCAAAGTAGTTATTCAGAGTACGAGAAATAGACTAAAAAGAATTTTACAAGAAAGAAGCAAAGAGATAATAACACAAAGCTTTTTTTCATAAACTAAGATAAATTAATGGTATAAATGAAACAAATTAGCATATATATTAAAATATTTTTGAAACAATGAAGTAGGTAATTTGAAGAAGTGTAGGAACTTCCTTTAAAAGGCCCACCCTCCATGACTGCATGAGGCTTTGGGGGAACATCCAAACACAAAGCATAACAGTGTATGAGTGTGTATCTGTGTGTGTGTGTGTGCAGGTGCATATGTCCTGAGGTTTACAGGTCAGTTATTGGAAAGAGTTTATACTTGAGTATGGAGATCTTTTTAGTTAGCTTCTGCTTTTCAGTGATGCACTCTGGGGGTGGCTAGCTATAGGCATTTGCCTCTGTCTCAAGTTCAAACTTGCAGTTAATGGCAACAACTATTCCATCCTGGCAATAGCAACAGAATTAGCAACAATGGTAGACTCAAAGGGAAATGGATATTGACAAACTATAGGAACCAATAAAAGCTACCACTGTTCTCCTTTAACATAGAAAGGAGATCTATAATTATAATGTATGCACAAACATGAATAAAATATTGACAGAGTAAATCTAAATTACACAAGTATGCCACATTAGCAGAAAAGAATTCAATAGCATAGAGTTAACTAAATCTTTAAAGACTGATAAAACTTAATATTAAACCAGTAAAGGTGGAGGGATGAGGAGGGGGAGAATGAAATAAGAAAAACTTGAAAATTTAAGCAATGAAAGATGAGAGGGGATAAAATGAGATGAAGGGTCTTATTAAAGAGTAAAAGAAAATTAAAAGAATTAGATAAAAGTAACAAAGAAAACCAAGAAAAAGAGAGAGCAAAATAAAGAAAAAGAGAAAGAAAATAAAAGAGAAAAGATAACAAAAAATAAAAAAGCTCAAACCCCCAAAAGCCAATGAAGAAAAACATAAATGAATTTTTAAATCTCTCCCTGTTTTTGAATGAGTGGCTTCTTTCTGGGGTCTGAATTATTGTAATCTATCAGATGTGAGAGAGTTTTAGTGGTTCACTGCTAAGACCTATTTTCTTTCCACATTTATGTGTTTATTTGTGAATGCTGACTCTTGCTGTTTTTCCCTCTGGGAAAGAACTATTGAGTTTTGCACTCTAGGGCTGTAGTCACTGTGGCAGCCCCCAGTTTGTGTTCCTCTGTGTACCCTAATTCGTAGCTTTCTCCACTTAGCTTTAGGGCCTGTGGGTTTGTGAGGCGCACCCTGCCCCCCGCCCTGCCATCTACTCCACACTGTGGCAACTGTGCAAGCCAAGGCATATCCCAGTTCATGTTGGCAGAGGAGAAGAGCCAGCGTATTAGTGAGTCCATCCTGGATATAGGCCGTAGGGTGAGGTTTCAAGCAGACTGCGCCTCTTAAGGTCAGTACTTTAAGACTCACCTTCCGCTGAAAGCTACACGCTACTGCCTGGTTTCTCACCATAGAGGGCAGGGCTTTCATGTCATTCCCAGCCAGAGTTTAAACTTCTCAGGAGTTCTATGTCTCCTCAGGAGCTGAGTGTAGACTATTTCATTATTTTCTCTGCATTGTGCTCCATTTCTATAGCTTTACTGTAGTTTCTAGTTTTACTGTCAGTTCCCTTCAAATTCTTGGAGAACTATTTATTTTTTATTTTCACCAAATTAATGTTTTCTAAGTGATTTGATTCCGGGTCCTGGAGAAGTTGTCCAATATGTCTTGTATGTTTCCATTCCAAGGCTGGGCCTTGGTATCCAGACATTCAATCAAATATTATTTTCAGTGTTCTTGTAAAGGGGGTTTTTGGATGAGACTAAGATTTAAATCGGTGCACTTTGGGTTAACTCAGTAGTGGGTGGGCCTCCTCCAGTTGAAGGACAAAAAAGAACAAAAACCTGGCACGACCACCAGCTGACCTTCAGACTTGAATTACTTGAATTAATGTATAGCCTGCCCCATCACATACTGGCTGCATCAGGTCTTTATAGTCAAGTGCATCAATTCTTAAGGTTTTTTCTATCCACCCATCTTTCTCTACTTTCATACGTACAGTTAAATTCACATACACACTAGATTAGTACAAACCATAAAAGAAAATGTGTAAATTAAACTTCACCAGATTAAAAACTTTCATTTGTCAAGAAACGTAGAGAAAATAAAAGGTAGCACTGGATGACATTATTTGATGTATATATATGTACATGCATATATCTATATATATAGTTCCATGTATATACTTAGGAAAAGAACTTGTATTTACAATATGTGAAAAATCATACAATGCTACAAGAAGGAAATAACAAATGGATGAGATCAGAATAGGTGTTTCACAAAAGCTACATGATTGACCAGTAAGCACATAAAAATGTGTGCAGAGATGACTGGACATTTAAAGAATGAGAGAATAAGAGAGGGGAGTCGTTAGGGTCTGACCAGTCACTGAAATGAAAATTCACAAACAGCAGGAAGTGAGTGGGATGTGACCAGTCCATCTGGGTTTGTTAATTGGTGCCTATCTGGAAGAAATAGACTTGCCAAGGCTTTATAATAGGAGGCAGTGATTGAAAGTTAGAGCAAGGTGACCATCAAAGTTAGGATCTTGTCTTCTGATAGAGACTCACAGCAAGAACCAGTTATTTCCTTGGATATTTGCATTCCAAACAGACAGCTTTGAGTTCCCGAGAAGACAGTTTTGAGTGTTAGGTTTATGTCTAAGGCCAGAGAAAGGTTTTAAAATAGTTAGCTTTCTAAGCTGCTCTAAGAGATGGTTTGGGATCCTGTCTACTTCTGGCTGGAATAGTGAATTCTGCTGTTGACATTGAATTTTCTTAGGCAGCCATTTAAGGGAGACTAGGTCATCCCAGGGATGTGACCTTGAGCTACTGAGAATAATGCCAGTGGTTTTTGAAGTCTATCACTGTGCACGTGTGTGGGGTTGGGGTGTGGTTTGAATGACATCAGTTTTTTTTTTTTTTTTTTTTTCTGAGAGTCTGCAATTTTTTACAGGCCAAGCTTGAACTTTAATCAAGAAGAGACCTCAGAAGAACTTGAGTTTGGACAAGGACTTTTCATCATCTGTCATAAAAATACTAATTAGCTAAGATAAAATGCAAAGCACTGTAAGACATTATTATACATGAAGAATCACTAAAAGCATGATGATGTATGATACAAACACTTTGTGGAATGGTTTGGCAGTTCTTTTAAAATTAAGCATACATTTACCATATTACTGGGATATTTTGCTCCTATGTGTATATACACAAGAAAAGTGTCCATCAAAAAGTGAACGGCTAAATATAGTCTGCTAAGTCCATATGGTAGAAAACCACTTTGCAATAGAATGGAAGAGACTAAACTTGCCTGCCACAAATAGATGAATCTCAAAATCATGCGGAGTGAAAGGAGCCAGACAAAAAAGTATATATACATACTATGACTTCACTTATATGAAATTCTGTAAAGTGCAAGCAGATGTACGATGACAGAAAGCGGAAGGATGGTTGTCTGGGGACAGGGTTGGAGAAGGGTGTATTTGATAGAAATGTGAGGAAATTTTTGGGTGGGATAGAAATTTTGATGTCTTGATTGGAAATGATAACATCATGGGAAGACTCATGAAATCTTATACTTTAAATTGTGCAATTTATTACATGTTAGCACACTCTATCTGATAAAGTACCTAAAAATTAAAATTTCAAGTATTTATTAATACAAACACTTAACATCTTTACCTAAATTAGGAAACAGAAAAACTATTTTGAAATAATCATACTTTTGTTTGTAATTGTGATGTCTGGATATGAAGTTGCAAACTTTTCCCATAAAGAGCAGGTTAGTATATTTTTTAAGCAGACCACTGTGGTTTCCATAACATTTTTCACCTGTTTTAAAGTAACTCTTAAAATTCATAACTCGCATCCATCTAAAACAGGTTGTCTGCCAGACATATATCAATTCAGGAGGACACTTCAATCATTATTTATTAATAATCAATTTTACTTTAATACTGGCTTTTCAGAAAGGACTTACTACTGTGATCTCATGAATGACATTAAGCTTATAGAGCTCATGGTTCTCAATATTACTGCTGGGCAGAAACTGACTCTCAGGGAGTTTAAGCAGATTGCCACTCAAATAAGACCACAAAACAGTAACTGGAACATGCTGTTTTTAGGAAGATCTGATAATTTGAGAAGGAAATTAAGAAAATAAACCTACCTGTGGCATACTTAAAATCTAATTTTCACTTTAGATGCTTATTATGCAGACTCTTGAATAAGCTTGGCTTTCTCTCCCTATGAAATGCATTTTAATCAACAGATGAATTTGTAGACAAGTAACCTATAGATTTTTTCATAAGTCCTGATTTGATTTGAACCATAGGAAGCATGTTTATAGCATTGATTTGCAATGTCTGAACCACCAGAACAGTTCCTTGTATGAAATTCCATAGCACATAAATAGCATGGGCCATGTACTTTATTAATCTGCTGTAAAACTGTATGTTCATGTTTACCTTTGTTTTTGATAAAAAGAGAAAACTGTCATACAAACTGTCATCCTTAATTTTCCTTATAAAAATTCACACATAACCTTTAATATGTCTTAAAACAATTCTTTAGATAGTTGATCTGTTACCTTAGTTGTGGTGATGGCTTCAGCAATGTATGCAAATGTTCAAATTCATCAAATGTATACATTATAAATATGTGGCTTTTGATATCATTATACCTAAAAAAATCGTTTTTGAAAATAGAACTTTCTTAAAAAAATTTTTAAAAAAGGAAAATAGAACTTTCTAAAATCAATTGCAAAGGATATATACAGTAACATGACAGAATTTTACTTAGTATAAAATATGAAGAAAAAACCCAGATATTTTCAATTAGAAGTCCATAAAGCAATAAAATTAGTGATGGTATAAAGTATTTAAATCTATGTATAGGCATACATATATTTTATGTATTACATATGTCCCAATTGTTTAAATCTTAACATATATACCAAGGTGTTATAGCATGAATTGAACTTTTCCTAACTCATAGAAATAATAAAATCAAAGAAACCAAAAATTTCCTTTAAAATCTCCCAATTCTTTACAATTAATAAATAATGGAACCAAATTTCATCTTCTTATGTAGAACATTAGAAAAACTAAAAGTATTTCAGTAAAAAGCTACCTTTAACCATAGAAAATTTTATTTGTAAATAATGAAGAGCATATTTAGAAAGTTATAAGAGAAACTATACATTGTCAATAAAATGAATTATTAGCTATCTTGCGTGAAAGCCTATTACAATTTTTAAAAGATTTACTATCTCCCTTGGATTAAAACATGAAAATCAAAATCACATGTTGGAAGAATAATGATGAGTTACATTATTTTCTTTACTACTTTTTGTTGTAATTTTCTAGGGGATGTATGTAAACTAGAGATAATCTAGTTTATGGAGAAAGCTATTTCACATGTAATTTTTGTGGGAACTCATTTTATGCTAACTGTAATGGTTAGTAAATTATTCAAAAGAATTGATTTTGGAATATGGGTAGTTAATAACCAACACTTCCAGACTGTTACAGTTGATACATTGTATCAACTTGAGGAGTTTAGAAGTTAATGAAGGCACTCGGCATGGAGCCAGGGGCCTTATTTTGTAAACATCCTCACCCTGTGCAAGAGGAGGGCATGGAGATTTTGTGAGTGCACTGAAACCTCTGCAAACTGTAAGCTAAATAAATATTTTCCTGCTTAAATTTTAGTGTTGGGTATTTTGTCTTAACAATGAGAGAAAAGTAACCAAGACATAGACCCATTCTTTTGAAGTTCTCCATATTAATCAAATGACTCATCTTTCTAAAGGCAGAAATAGTCATCATATATATTTTGTAAGAGCTATACATTGTTTCAAGGATAAATATCTCAGAAGCATAATGATATCTTTTCAAATAGTTTTGCACTTCTCTGACTCACAGGGTAATTTGCCATCAAAATTGAATTAAACAGCTGTGTACTTCTTTGAAGTAATTTAATTTTGAGAAGAACAAAATAGGAAAATGCCAAACCTGGAAAAAAATGAAAGAAGATTCTA
Organism: Cavia porcellus; assembly: GCF_034190915.1. Classification (NCBI taxonomy): domain Eukaryota; kingdom Metazoa; phylum Chordata; class Mammalia; order Rodentia; family Caviidae; genus Cavia; species Cavia porcellus. Next base: position 68,934,954 of record NW_026947491.1, read on the forward strand.
AATTTCAGTTTTGCTAGGAAAAGACACAAGGGAAATGTATTGCAAGATATTTATTCAGGGGATGTTTGAAGAATCTCGTTTTATAATTCTTCCTTTGAATATTTCAGACTCTCCTGGGGAAACTGGCCCTTTACAATTCATTAACAATCCACCTCACTGTATGAAAAAAAATGAGTGTGGAGCACACGTGGTGTTCTGTTCTTGGTAAGAGTTGATTTATGCTTCCTTCAGACCTTGGTTAGTCTAGGAAACTTTATAACAAAGACATTCTGGTTGCAATTCTGGTATCTCTTGAAAGTTGGACCATACAAGACAACAGATCTGCTAGTGAATTCATAGTTGTAAGTGTATGCATCACATTGCATAAATGTATGCACATATAAAAGTGTATTTTTAGCATATGAAAATCTACAGATTCCTGTTGTTGCAGGGCTTGGACAGTCTGAGCCCCTGCCTACCTTGTTTTGTCTTAATTTTGCTCCACTTGGGTGCCATAGCCTTTAGTGGTAGTGTGCTGTGTTTCTGGGTCTTATAGCAGAACAAGCCAGGTGTATGGTCTACTGCTGAGTGTGCTTCTGGTAGCAACAATTACACATGCTTGGAAGCAGTCTTTGACACACAGGGAAGCGGTTCCTTCCTGCCAACAAAGCCTGACATCATTGTGGCTTGGTGCCTCTGGGAAAGACTTATTAGGCAACCACTGTTACTTGTGTTTGTTCCAATTATTTAGATGTCCAAATATCTTAATAGAGCACCCCCACATGCACATGCACTAACACACCCTCATATCCCATAAGCATGCATTTATCCATATACCTCTGTGCACACTCACAAATCCACACACACATTTATACCGCCATACAGTCTCCCTCACACACTAAAATCCACACACACTCACGCTACACATGCAGCAAAAAGAAATCTTTCACATTACTTTGTAGTGACTAAAACTCTATGGATCCTAAACAAATATGGACTATGACAGAACTGACTATTGATTACAGTTTCAATTAGCAGGAGAAGAAATAGTTGTAGATTCAAATTTTACAATTGCTTTTCCAGGGCCTTGTACATACTAGGCAAGTGTTCTACCACTGACCTATTATTTCCAGCTGAAAGTCAAATTTTAGAGACAAGAATTAAGCTCAGTCACATAAGCGCCTACCTGACAAGTGCAAGGTCATGAGTTCAATCCCCAGTACCAAAAAGTTAAAAAAATATATAAATAAATCAACTTTTAATACAAGCATTTGATCTACAAATTATGTGCTTTTATTCTGGAACCAGTGACTGAATCAGGGACCCTCTAGCACGGAGATAATCTCCAGCTGTTTAAGAAAAATGCATTTTTTAAAAATTTGAGATAAAATTTTTCTGAACTCTCAAACAGAACTTGAACTTGTAATCCTTTTGTCTCAGCCTCCCTCAGTCCTATGGTTACAGGCATGTGTCACCACTTCTGACTCTGTCTACAAATTCTAATAAACCAAAACCAGCAAACAGAACCTTAAACCACACAGTTCAATTAACAAATTGGTAAATTTATAGATGAAAACAATGATTACTAATTTCAGTAGATACGTTAGTATTTCAGGATCCTAGCTCAACACATAAATTCCTACACCCCAGTTTTTCTCATTCAGGAAAGAATCCTACAGGGAATTATCCTTAAGATCCGCCAGCAGGAAGCTTATAATCTTGACAACGAAGGTCATTAGACTGGCCAGATGGAAGAGTAGAACTGATACATTTGTTCTTTTGATATTTTACTTGCAATTTTTTCCTTTTTTTTTTTATGGTGCTAGGGTTCAAACTCATGACCTCCCACTTGCCAGGCAGGTGCTTATGCTGCTGAGCTAAATCCCCAGCCCTTTACTTGCAATTTAAAATATTGCTATTCTATTTCATATTCTTCACAAAAATGTGAGGGCATATTAGTTGAATTGTTTTTTAAATAATGCTTCAGAAGCAAGGAGAATGATATAAAACAAATTATAAGATGGCCTTGATAAAATTTTAATGCATATTTTCTTGCTGGATTAGAGTTAGTGTGTACTTATACAAGTGTGTTTTACATAACAGGGAACAACTCAGCCTTTGATGATTTTGGCAAATGTCTTTGAAGGCTGATGTGGAGTCCACACACTGTGAGCCATTCTGATTCACATATTCTGACATGAAATGCATGAGTTTATTTTCATCACAATTGTCAGTTCAATTCTCTGGACACCAACTGTTGTCCTGTAATTCCATTCAGTCCTGACCCTAAATGCTTGGAATTAGTGCAGACCACACAAATTGAGTCCTGAGGAATTTTAGATGCCAATCTTAAATCCTGAGTCTCCCCTACTTCTGACTGGCAGACTACAAATTGAGGTTTCCCATGATTCCCCTAGGATAGTATATCCCCCAGGATAGTATAATTATGTAGGGAAAATAACCTCCTGGAGGTAGTGTTAATACTTATTGCACAGATTATTGTGAAGATTAATGAAAATAATGGAGTACTTTGTATATAGTAGTCTCTCAATAAATATTGACAGGTAATATATCTATCTTCCTATTCGTACATGGGGGCCCGGGAATAGAGAAGGCGGAATGGAACAAATTACTCATTTGCCTTCATAATGGCAAGTAGTTCCCCAATGAAAGTTTTGCTTTGCGGAATGTGGACTGGATATTTAGGAATTTGTTCATGAAGCCTGCATTCTGACAACAGTAGATGAGGGGAAAATCAGAGTCACCAGGAAGGTGACTCTGCACTCATGACTCAAGGGGCTCCATGCTGGAGCTAATGATGTGAATGATGCCTGTGGGAACTCTCCAGGAGGACAACCACAGGGACAATTGATTAGACTTTGCTGAAATGAATTTCATGGTTTCTTTCATTACAATTCAGAGAAAAGAGGTTTTCGAATTCTTTGTTCACGTTATCCAAGTTCTACTGGATTATTTTTGTTTTAGTCTTTTAAATATCAAACATAATTCCAGTAGAAGATCAAATGTCAACATTTAAATGTGCAAGTAACTGTAAACATTAACTAAATTTAATTATTTTTCAAATTTAGTAGAGTAGGCTGCCTGGTTCATATAAACTCACTGATCAAGAGAAAAAGAAAATACAAATACTTTTTCCTTGATAATTCTTAGACACTTGATATTCTTTAAAATGATGCATTGGAAGATGGATATATATTATCTGGTTCAACAAACAAAACAAATTTTCTCCTCTTACCTGCCTGTTCTTATTTACTCAAATTGAGGCTGCTTCATAGCATAAAAGCAATTTCCTTGACCTGCTTAGAAAAGCACCATAAGGGGATGTATTTCAAACTTGCAAATATTAGCATACTACGGATACCGTGGGAAAAGGCAGTGGTTATTTGAAATCACAAGTTCTAGCTAGAGTAACTAATATGGGTTTATATAGCTGCCGTTCCTGACACCATACGGTTATGAATGTTTTATAGACTTTTTTACACAGTCCCAGGGAAACAAATTACAACTGTTCCCTCTTGCACTGTCAATTAGGTGAGCAGATGTGACTGCTAAGAGGCAAGGTCTTAGGGGAGCCATTGCTGTGTTATCAAAATTAAAATTGGGCTGGATGTTTGGGGCTCCCAGTTCCAATCCCCTAATTACATTTACCAAAGCAAATCATCTTAAATAAAAATGACTCCTGCCTTATCAGTAAAGATTGGGAAGATTTTTATCTAGCAGTTCATTAAGGATGGAGGCAAAATGAGTAAATGTCACTTACTCTGATATTTTATGCTTCTTTAGGTGTCAGCCTTCTTTGGAGATGTTCCAATTACCATTATCTCCATCCAACAAAAATGAACTTGCCCCCCTAAGGCTGGCTTTGCTACTTGGTTCATCCTGAGACATTTTCTCGACCCTCAAGTGTCTGACGCTATCCTTCAGGTTCAATTTAAATGGAGAGGAAATGAAATAATTCTAAAATAGTCTTGTTAGCTTCGCGTCTTATGGAATTAATAAAAGACCTGTTCCCTGTGTGGCTTCCTACTGACTGCCCACATTTTTATTAGGATTGGGATTTCTTGTCTGGCTTGGTTTGTGTGTGTTCTGGCCCTGGCCAACCTCTCTTCATTTTCTAAATAGAAACTTAATGCACATAAAATTAACAACAAATCTGATTATGGTGATTTGCATAAATTACGAGACATTTTTATGAATTTCTGAGGGCTTATCTCTACAAGAGAGGATGTGCAAATTTGGACATTAATTAAGCCATGATTACCTTTGTTAATGAACATAAGCATACACTAAGCATCCTAATGGAAAGGAGGGCAAACATGCTGATAGGTGCAGGCACTATATTGTTAGTGCAGGCAGAAATACTGCAGTTGTGAGATTTCATTACATAAAGAAATTGTTTACTTTTGTTAATCTAGATTTTTTTATAGCAGATGAAGCAAAAAGAATTATTGACATATTTTATTTGAAAAAGTGAGATTTGAAAGAAGCTTCTATTCCTGGTAAAAAATACAATGAACTTGTCCTAAGAATAAATCAGTCAGCATTCTTAAATGACTACTGATTACAGTAATAATGCTCTTCAACTGGCCTTAATTTTTAGGTATATTTCCTGCTCTGTTTCTTCTGCCCCAAAATGGTTTCTTAGTATTATTGGTCTCCTTTTATTGTTGCTAAAGAGAAATGTCACCCAAGAAAATTAAAGTTTCAGAGGAATGATAGGTCACCAGGACTTTGAGGAAGGTAAAACCTGCTTCAGCATTTAATCTCCTCTATTCTTTTTTCTTTCTTTCTTTCTTTTTTTTTTGTCTTTTTCCTTTTTATCGGTACCGGGGATCGAGTACCGGGGATCGAACTCACGACTGCCTGCTTGCAAGGCAGGCGCTTATGCCGCTGAGCTAAATCCCCAACCCCCCTCTACTCTTTTTTCATCTTTTGCTTTTCCTACATGCCCACACACTTTGTGTTTCCTTGACTTTTTCCTTTCCCTTTTCCTAAGATGTCTCCTGTTTGTCTTAAGTTTTACCCAGTGTAGCCTGGCCCTAATGGAGTCATCCTGTTCTCCAAACCTCTCTCCATTTCTGAACTCCACCTGTTTTGTGGTCGAAAGTTTGCGGATGACTTTGTTGGGTTCCTGATCAAGCTGATACACAAAGCCACTGTTAGCATTGAGAATGAAGTGGAATGAATTACTCCTTCAAAAGTAGAAAGCACACAGTCTTAAATCTCACGTACAAGTTCTGCCTGTAGTAATTTTAACCTGTTGTGAGTCATGTAGGTTTTTTAAGCTTTGGTTTCCATATCCATAATGTGAGGCTAATTGAGAGATTCAAATGCAACCACATAATAGCTGATATTTAGGTGTTTGCTGCATGTCAGGCATTATTCTAAGGGCTGTTCAACCGTTAACCGGCAAGATCACTCTGCCTACCTAGAACAACAGGCATTGTTATACCCTTTTTTATAGACGAGGAAGAAAGCACTCTGAGCTGTCAGTAATCTACCCATTGTATCTCTTATCTGGATCATTGCAATCGATTCCCAATTAGTTTCCTTACTTTCAGCTTCCTGTTGAAACTTGAGTCAGATCTTGCTGCTCTTCTGCTCAAGGCTGTCTCCTCTAATCCAGGTAAAAGGCCAGATCCATCCTGTGCTTCCCGAGGTCCCCATGATTCAGTCACCTCTCTGCCATTTCCCATTCTCATCCTTCTTGGCTGCAGGCATTTATGTTGGCTTCTTTGCATGTCATCTTGCTCATTATTTCCGGCTTTTTTCCCAAATGCTCTTCTTCAAGTTATCTACATGATTCTTTCCTTTGCGTCTTTTTTCTCAAAAATCAACTGCTTGGCTGGGTGTGGTAATACACACCTGTAATCCCAGTGCTCTGAAAGGCTGAGGCAGGAAGATTGCAAGTTCAAGCCCAGCCTGGAAAATTCAGGAACTTAGTGGGATCCTCGCTCTAGGAAAAAAATCACCTCCTTTGTGACTTTTTCACTTCCCTGGCCACATTATTTGAACTTGCAGACCCATGCCTTCTCCACTGGTATGTATGGTTTTATAAGAGGGGCTTTGTTTTTTCTATTGCTATATCATGAGGGCCTGGTGTGCTATGATTAATAAATACTTGCTGAATGAAGAGTTGACTTGTCCTGTGTCATAGAGCCACTGAAATGTTAAGATTTGATTTCAGGTTGAGGCTCAAGCATCAAGCTTTATTGATTTATAAACTGTAAGTCAGTAAACAAATAGCAGTTGTTATGCATTACTTAGGGAGATGGTGTGGCATTTGGGAAAACTGCATGTCTCACTTGCTTGAGCTAGGAATCTGGGAGAATTGATTCCCTACCTATTATCAAAGCACTCACAAAAGGACTCACAAAAAGAAAGACCACCATTTCTTTTTCTATCACTACTGTGAGGTCACACGTGGATAAATTAGGTAAACCTAGCCCAAGAGTTGACTTGACTTTGAATCACAGACCTTATTACTATAGACAGTTAGCCAGGCAAAACTATTATAGGCAGTCAGATAGGGTAAGACCTTTGAGAGAGCCAGGACAAAGGTGAAACCTATCTCAGTTGTGTGTGCTAAAGACACATCTGTTGGAGACCAGGCTTCAAGATAAAGACAAGATGAACAAGTATATATTTCCTCTAAGGACAAACACCAGGCCTAATGAAGCCTAGATAGACATCAGTCACCTTGATGGGTGACCAAGACCTCCAGACCCATCATTTTTTAGCAAAAGTCTTTGTTCTTTCCAGGTACCCTTGTTATATGACTTGTTTCCTCATTGGATCACTATTACATAAGTGACCACACTTGTACCCTTATTGGAAAATCATAGCTGTAACCCCCATTGTACGCATGTGGGTATTGCTCCATAAAATTTCCCTGTAAAGTGGGGTCCTAGGCAATTCATTTGGGCCCCTTCCTTTTCCTCTGACAGGAGCTTTCCATCTCTCGGTAAACATTTCCTACTCTTAACCTTTGTCATTCTTAGATTTCATTCTTTGATTTTAAAGAACATGAACTTAGCATATCAGACATCTAACAGGTTGCAAGTTCTATTTCCTTTATATCATATAGGGAGGTGCTTATATCACCCCTGTAACACTATGAGAAAGTTTTACAGTGACTGTATTTACCATATTTCACTGTTTTTCTTTGCCCTCCTCACCTCTTAATTTCCAGACACTTTGCCTTTTCTCCATGTGTCCCACAGCCTGAGGGTGACACTCTGGTTTTTGTCTCACTGTACTGGTGGCATTCAAGTGAAGAGATGTTAACTGTCCAGACTGGATGGAATCACCCTCCCCAAACCCTTTCCAGCACTGAAATTATGTGCCTAAAATCTAAAGTCCTTTTACAGTGATAAATTGCTGCGTTCATACTATTTTTGGTTTCATCCTAGACTCAGACTAAAACCGAGAGAGAAAGAGACAGAAAGCAGGAAGCCCAGAGATGAAACAAACAAAAGATTACATAAGTTTACTGGCCAATTGTTACCCTCCCCATTGTTGGACAGTCTGCCCCTTACAAGCCTCTGTCAAACAGCCTGCTCTTATTCTCTGAGTTCTCTGCACAGTTCCTCAGTGTCCCACAGTTCACTCATCTGAGGCTCTATTTATAAGGCTAAGTTATTTAAGGGCTGAGCCTGATACAGCTAAAGACATGTAATTATGTTTACCCTCTTGGTTTCCAGTGGTTGCCTTATTGGACAGTTTGGCCTAGTTATTCAAAGTCTATAAACCATTACTTGCAACCAGATAAAAATTTTAAAATCAATGAAGAGTTACTGTTGCTACTTTAGATACTGATAGTGAAAAAAACTTACATATTTTTAGAAAGTCCAGCTTAGACATTTTTAGGAAAAAAGTGTTTCAAATATAGCAGCATACACTAAAAATGGCAGGCTCATATGGTTTTTAAAATATTAAGTTCACTCTGTGTTTTAAACATGAAAGAGAGGAACAGAAGATTTGATTTCACGTGTCTGAGAGAGGGAGGCCTCTTCCTTTGTGACTTTCTGGTTTTCCTTTTATCTCCTGTGTGTGACAGCTTTCCCTCTTGGAGATCATTCATCCGCAGGCTGTGCTGAGGCTACTTCTTTTGGTAGGTACCTCTTAGTTCTTTTTTTGACCTGTTAGAAACCAGTCTTCTCAAAGGCCAGAGGAGGAATGCAACAGCAAATCCTCATGCATGGCTGGGCATTGTTTGGAGCAGAGGAAGAGAAACATTTAGAATACTCGTGGTGATAATTAGAGTAAACAATTTTGAAACAACATTCTGAGCAGAGGATCACTAAAGCTAAGCATTTTACATGCACCATCTCATTTTATCTTATAGATGCGAAAACTAAGGGTCAGAAATAGACAAAATTACTTCCCAAAGTCACCTCCCTGGATAAAATTGCAACTACTTTTCAACTAACAGGAACCTTTTTATACAGAATAATAAACCTTTCGTTTTAGCTTCTGGCTATTTGTATTGTGGAATTTTACAGAAATTTTTGTCTAACAAATTCCTTCCAGTCCTGTTTGAATCAATCTCTTTTCCATTTCTACCTAGACCATACAGTATAATGGAAAGGAAAAGCATTTTGAAACTGGCAAAATCTATTTAATTTCCAAGGTACATCTTTCTAAAGGTAAACACTGAAGCAAATATCTTAGCCGTTTGAGCCTCAATGCCCACTTAAAAAAAGATAACAACTTGTTTGTGTGATTGTAGTGATATTGAAGTATAATAATACACATGAAACTTTAATATTCTGGCCATCCACGATTTGTCTGAAGTTTAGGCTTTGTACAGTATTTCATTTAATGAAAATACACATATAATTTTAAAACTCTACAAAGTGATACAAAGCATTATTAAACTGTCTAAAAGAGAAAGTAAGGAGCAATCCTATTACTCAACATTTATCAGAATTTAAAAAATTTCTTCTCCAAACTAACACAGGGCAACTTTTACAACTTCTGCCCCAAAATATTAGTTTTTCTTCGTTGTATCTGCCTTTAACATCTTAATTTAGCTGGAGTCTCCTGGGCCTGGGATATGATAGTATTAGTGTCTGAGATTTAATACGAATATGTTAGCTCAGTTATTTCTAAAGCATTGTTGCTGATGGCAAATATATACAATGGTGGGAATGCTGTCATATTTTAGCCTCTTTTACCCCCCACCAGTTTCTTCAACTTGGATAGACATAATTTGTTGACATTGAAAGTGTATTTTTTTCTTTTTGTCTTGCATTTTAAGGCTATTTGTGACTAATATTTAAAATAGCCAATGGGTTTATTGTTTTAGTTTGGGATGCTTCTGACTGCAAGTAACAGAAAATTATACTCACAAAGTGTAAACAAATAGAGATTGTTGTTCTTATAGGCAAAACATCACTGCCACAGGTTCAGTGGTTTATTCTTTGTAGACTCAAAGTTTGTGTTCTAGCTAAGTCTTTGTTGCATCAGGAGAGGTTTTCTTTTTTTTTTTTTTTTTAATCGGTACGGGGGATCAAACTCACCACCACCTGCTTGCAAGGCAGGTGCTTATGCCGCTGAGCTAAATCCCTAACCCCTGGAAAGGTTTTCCAAAAAACCTTACTTGCTTATTTATTTTAAATATTTGTATTTCATTGGCCTGGATTATGTCGAATGACCATGGCAAGCTTCAGGGAACCTCCATAGAGAGACTAAACATGAAGTAAGGCTCCAGATGTGTGGGCACATGCCTATATGCCAGCATGCTGGGGGCTGAGGCAGAAAGATGCCAAGTTTGAGTCTAGCTTGAACAACTTGGTGACTTAGTGGGACCTTTTCACAAAATAAAAAATTGAAAGGGCTAGGGATAAAGCTCAGTACAACAGTTCAAAGTTGGATTCAATTGTCAGTCCTGAAGGGGTGAGGGAGGAGATGAGATCTGGTCAATATACCTCAACCCCTTAGAGATGTGTACCCTGCTAAATCCTTCCTTACTGAACCTAATTTACTTCTGGAACTTAGAGATTACTCCATAACTTTTAAAGTAATGGGTTTACGAGTAAGGGATGAATGGATAGACAGAAGGGTGGTTGGCATTTCAGCAGCTGAGGGGCACAGAAGACCTCATAAACTTTCCAATACAGCAGTGACTGTAAGTCCAAATGCAGTGCAGAGAATTTTCTGTGCTGAAATTAAGGGAAAAAAATTGAAAGGATGAAACACATCTGAATTTTCGAAAACTCTAAAGTGTTTAGAAAGTTCAAAGCTCCTCCTGTGTCCTTCTGTGATAATTATTAGCCATAGTGTTAGGGCAACAACTGACAACATGATCCAGAAGAACCAATGACCTGAAATAGATAAGTTATGATGCTTTGTAGTTTTCAGCATCTAAGGGTTTATTTATTTTTAATCTAAATTTTAATTTCATAAAACTGATGATGGCTCAAAGAAAGTCACTATAAAATGCAGGCCTGAGTAGCAAGATTTCCATGAAGTCAGTGATATCCTTGAATGTTAGAATTGCCTCCGCACATACGGGCAGGACGCGTCTTGTACATGTGTGCCTTGTGTGAACTGACTTCACACTTGCCTTTGTTTTAAGTCTTCAGCACATTTTCTTTCTTTTTTCTTACCTATTTTTTTTTTTTTTTTTTTTTTTTGTCTTTTTCCTTTTTACCGGTACCAGGGATCGAACTCACGACTGCCTGCTTCCAAGGCAGGCGCTTATGCCGCTGAGCTAAATCCCCAGCCCCTTCTTACCTATTTCTAATGTGTACTGTCATATCCTATTTTATGTATCTTTAAATACTGTCTTAAATCTTTCATAAAAAGGCAGGATACAAATAAACATAGTTGGTAATCACAGCACTCTTTACTATGTCCACTTCTGAAATTAAAAGCTGTAATGAGTTGAATTTTTACATAATTAAGCACATTCAGAAAGTCACAGAATGTGAGACAGAACTGATGTCAGAGGTAACTGAAAGTGTTAAAGACTGGCTTGAACACAGATCTAGGCTTCTTTGAAGTGTGACACATTGTAAGTTCAGGAGTGGTTTGCAGTACAACGCCAAGCTGTGAATCTAGGCACCTCATATGGTGTTTGCATTTTTGACTGTAAAATCTGTTGTTTCCACAATTCCTACTTCACTTTCTCCTCAACACTCACCCTAATATTCCTAAGGTAATTAAAATTTGTAACTTTTATCACATTGGAATTTTTGCCTTTCACTAGGTATACAGGAAAATAAGAAATCCTTTCTTTCAATAGGACTTAGTTTGGACATATAAATGTTACGTAAATGTTGCACCTCATTATCATTTGCTAGATTAGAAATGAATCTAGTAAAGGCTTTATTTTAAAAACAGCTATTCTTGAGAACAATTTGTATAAATTCTCAGTTTGCATTGTCAAGTGAATAGTGCTAAATACCTAACAGGTGGCTTAGAAATTGACATACAAAGAAAAAAAAGTATTACAACACCTTAACTGCTTGCAGATGTCCTGGATAGGAACAGACTTGGTTCTTTTGTTTTATGGTGGTCTTTGATTTTCATGTTTAATGATCTTTATTCTTGATGGGACTAACTATAAATGAATCCATCTGGTTTTTGATTTATGACCAGGAGAATTTCAGTGAGAGGAGGAAAAATATGTCAATATGAGGGAGAAAATGAAAATTGATAGAAACAGAATGAAATTTTTATTTCTGTTTAATGAAACAGAAAGGAAATGTGATTGAATAGTGACCACAAATGAAATTCCATCAGGATTCCAGAATCCTCTGATTGATGGTAGAATGGCTATGGAAACAGCATTTAAATTTTTCAGTTCTCAAGTTATGTATCATTTTTTGGGGTATCATAACCTTATTATAAATGAGATTTATTGGTATACTTAGCAGTATTACAAAGCTTTATAGTGTATTTTCTGAATATTCTGTTGTGCTCTCTGCTCTCTTACTCTACTGAGTACTATACCAGAGTGTTAGAGAATAGATAGTGATAAGAAAAGCTGTTTCTCAACCAAAATAAAATTACAGAAGAATAGGAATTCTTTTTGTGTGATGCTATAAGCCTCCAAAATACAAACACAAACCCTTAAAGAAATAATGAGCGTAGGCAAACATATTAAATGTTTTTTAACATTTACACATCACAGAGGGGCAACAGAAAATTGTGTGGCTTCCATTAAAAGTCTACCCTACTGCTTTGTATCAGGGTTCACTAGGTTTACAAGGTGGGCTTATAGTGGCCACCTGCAGAGTCGGGGTGTAAACATGCAAAGGCACCCCCTCTGTACTGAAGAGGCGGGGATCCAGTCAAAAGCTGAAGGTTGGGCTCACTGCTGAGTCTGATTTAAGTCCGTAACAGAAGTCCAAGGCTCTGAGTTGGAAGGCTGAAGAGTCTGTGCTGAAAGCCTCAAGGAACTGGACATCCAAAGGTGATGGTAAAGACTGGGGTTCCTCCAGGGAAATAAAAAGGGCAGACTGCCTCCTTCGTTCCCAGTTTGTTCTATCCAAGCTATGAGGCCATTTGTTGGTACTTCTCACAATGAAGTTGAGTCTGCCCTGCTCAGAAAGACATCGTGGAGACACATCCAGAACTGTGCTCCTCTAATCTGGTAGACATTTCATTTCTTGTCCAACTTAACACAACAATTAACTGTCTCCTACCTATAAAGTACATTTTGTGAAAAAAAAAAAAAAAAGACAGGTATGCCTGACAAAATTCAAGATTTTACTACCAGAGTATAAAGAGTAAAGGAAAAAGAGAAGTAAAGAGGAAAAGGCACCCTGGAAATTTAATCAGTGAAATCAAGACTATGAGGGGCAATCAAAATACGCAGTGAATGTTCAAATTTTAAAAATTATTACAACAAAGACACATGGCTGTTAATCCTTTCAAAATATTCCTTTATTTTGAATTTGTCCCATCATTTTTGCTACGTTTTACTCTGTGACTTCTTGCTCTTCTCCTGAAATCAAAGTGATCCTGAAAGGAAAACATTTTTAATTTATTTAGAACACCAAAGTGGTCATGATAGCCAACCAAAGATACTCATGAAGAAGACGTCCAGAGCTGCTTTGGAAAGTGGCAAAATGATGGGATAAATGTATTCAAAGGAGAGGAATGTTTTGAGAAGAAGTCTAGAATTTGTTTCAGAATAATTTGGCCATAGGAATAAAAGAAGGTTGGCTGTGGCTTCATAATGAGTGCAATTCGATAGTGAATTTTGGTGATGAGAGTTCCTTGTGCTCTTTTTCTACGTTTATGTTTTAACCTTTCTAAAATCAAAATAATCAAGCAAATCTAACTATCCCCACAACATAAATACACACAAAACAGAAGCCCTTTGTAAGAACTTGGAATTGTTCTGACAATTTCAAGCCTCAACTTGAAGTGCTCTTTCCATAAACTTTTCTTAATCTCTTTATATTGAAATATTTAGTCTTCATTTATATTCATGTAGTGCTATGTGCTTACTCTTCTTATTTTTGGCATAATTGTAATTCCTTAAGATTATAATATTTTGAATGAATTCAATAATATTTTGAGTGAGTCTTCTGTTTGCCATGTTTCTTCTTGTCCTTTGGTCTTATCTCATTCAGGCAGCTAAACATTTTTTGTTCACTGCTCTCAGAAAAGGGGGACAGAGGAGACATAGAGAGACCAAAAAAGGAATTGGTTCTTGAATTCTGAGATCTTAAGTCTGGGCATCCTGAGAGTAGAAAGAACCTATGCAGAGATGATTCGTTTGATACTCAACATGAGGAATTAGAAAACAATTAATTTGTAGCCAAGATTCTCTGGGTTGAAGAATGGGATGGAGGAAACACTAGCCCAATGGTAGACATAGATAGATAGGATCCATATAGTAGAGACACAGGTTTACAGAGAGCCAGATTCCAGAGAGGTCAGGAGAGTAGACATAGGTTTATATAGAGCCAGATCTAGACAGTTTGGCACACAGTTGACCATCATCTAGCATGAGTGTTGTCCATTTTGTATCCCTAAATGGTCCAGTCTACATCTTGGTTTTGTTTTGTTTTTTGAGACAAGATCTCACTATGCAGTTTGGGCTGACCTTGAACTCACTTTGTTACCCAGGCTGGTCTTGAACTCACAACAATTCTCTTGCCTCAGGTTCCTTTGTGCTGGGATTACAGGCATTTTTGATATTAGCTTAGCTGTCTTCATTAGTTGCTAGGTCTCTTAATGTGAAGGAGGGTGGCGATGGAGGGAATATAATCTAGTAGGAGGCAAAGATAAGTGGGATCTAGGATGGCTAGAGATGTCTGAGCTCTGAAAAGACTGAGAAAATCAAGAAGTTGCAAACAAGGGCCACAGTGTTACTGTTGTCAATCAGTACAGTAAGTCTTAAGACTAAGTTCTATTCTGGGAAAATGTTCGTATGTTGGAATTGGTTTTAAGTCCAACAAGCTGTCTTATGTAAAAGATGCATTGTTCACCTTATATTTTCTTCAAGTCTCCAAACAGGCTTTCAACATTTTCTTGATACGCATCAAGCTGAGTGGGACTCAACACTGGTGCTGATCCTGCACCAACACAGAAATTTCTCCATCTGTTCTATCACCTTACCGTGGCTTTTGGAGGATCATTGTTTACTTCACTGGCAAAGCAGACTTCACATGCTCCATGATCTTGTCCTTGTTCTTTAGAAGTGTGCCAATGGTTGAATCATTCATGTTTTAAGAACAAGCAACATCTTTCATCTTTTCACTTTGGTCCAATTTTAATTATTGTCACTTTTGTTCCCATGGTTATTGCTTTGTGCTTCCTAGCACTCCCCCCACGTCACCACTGCTTTTCCTCTTGCTTCTGGATGTCCTGGGCTCTGCTTGAGCACTGTACTGCTGTACACTATAGCACTGTGCACTGAGCACACAGTGGCACAACTGTGACAATGTCTGGCAGACATTGAGCTACTTCCTAAATTTTTTCACATCTATCGAAGACCTGGCCAAGATCCCAATCTCCCAAACAAGTATATGATGAAGGCTTAAATAAATGAGACAAGCGGTATGATTTTAGGGCTCCTGGAGGATCAAAACCCTCTAACAGAGTTTGAGACTCTGGAAACTGAGACGAGGAATGTCTCTGGGTGGCCCATACTTATTTAGTTTTCAAACAAAGAAAGGGTTAGAGTGGAAACTGAGCAGAACCTTGGGAGTGGTTCACGGTAACAGACTATGTTAATTTAGAACTACCTTATGTTAATTTAAGAGAAATAGCTTAGGAGAAAATCTCCAATTTGACTTTCAGTACAGTGCAGTTAAATGTCAAAGTCCATGTGGCGATGGCTGCTTGGTTTGCTATAGCTGCAGACAGCTTTGGTTACAGTGGTAGCCTCCAGTATGCGTAAATATAGCCTTTCCGGTGAATAGTAGGCTGCACTTTAGAACGTTCTCTCTTGACCAGTGTGATTTTATCTTAGATAAAAATTCCCTTGATTTCACACTCTTCCTATTGATAAATCCTTTGCAATGTAGAATAGTGAATTTATAGCACCTCAGATAGGAGAGATGCGTTTCCCCTCCCCGTGGACAATACCAGATGAAGGGCAGGCTCTTCCTCCTATTGTGGGGGTGCCCCAGAGAGTATTGATGACTCCTGCTACTCAATGGTAGGAGGTTCTCTCCCAAGAGGAAAAAAGACAGAAGATGACAGAAGCAGGAAAGTAATATTTTGCTAATGGTATTTTAATCAATCAATAGATAACCCTATTTCTAGGATCAATCTGACTTCTTTAATGGATTAGTCCCACTGGCAATAATAACCCTATGTACCTTCAGGTCCCAACTGCAATCTGTCATAAAATCTTCAAAACAGCTGCTGCTTATAGTGTTAATAATGATCTCATTCTTTTAAATAGTCAAAATAGTTAATGGAAGCTATAAATGTATCAGTAATTTTTTATTTCCATGCCACAGAGTTATGGAAATTAAATGATTTATGTATTCTAACCATGTTACTAATTCAGTACATTATTAGTTGGTAACTATTCATGTCACTTTTACTATACATGTGCAACTTATCAACATAGTATAAAAATACTGTGCCTACCTTAAGTTATAGAAGGATGTGATTTCTAAAATTTAGTTTCCTTTGTTCTTCAAATCATGTATATACGTATTTAATTTCTCAGTAGATGTTTATCAGTTTTGGCCACTCAAGACCTAGATACATTTGAGAAATTAAATTCCCCCATTCCGGGCAGTCTTGGCAAATCCAGGTGTTTGCTTTTCCATTCCATATGATAAAGTGGCAGCTCCTTCCATCAGATCATTTTGTTACCACTGAAGTACAGCCAAGAGGCCCATGGCATTACTAGTCTCATGAACTTTTAGGTCTTGAATGGAACTATAGAATGTTGGGGAAACCAATGGAGCTCCCATGGCAGCGGTAATATTTGGACACGATAGACAGCACTTTCTGCTACCAAGACTTTCTGGAGTCACCTGCCCCTGTCTATTTTTTTTTTTTTTTTGCCCCTATCTATTTTAAGACTCTTCTTTCCAATTTGTGACTCCCAATCACCTTTCAAAGAGTTTGTCTGTTTGTACTTCCATTTGTTGAGACAATTGTTACTGAAACATCTTAACTCATTCATAGAACTTGGGAGGAGGCCTCATGGAATGGAAGATACCTTAGGCCGAGAATTTTGGGGCATGAATTGCAGTCATGGCTTTGTAACTGTCTTGCGCTGAGACCCAATAGAAGTCTCCTAGCCTGTCTGGAATTCAGTTTTCTCATCGGTAAAACTAATAGGTCAGAAAAACTCCAAGCTTCAGTTTCTAAAACTATGATTCCATGACTTACATTGTTATTGGTTATGAACCATTATCAGGATACAGGGACCCAATTTTAGTGGTTACATTAAAAGTACTCTAAGAATTCTTATAGAAGTTTCACTTAATGCTCTAACACATAAAACATTGTGTTAAAGACCTGCTAATTCATCACTGAGCAATTACCAAATATTGAAACAGATTCTTACAATAGAGAATGTAAGAGGGCAGGTAACTGCCTGTTCTTGAAAAATATTACTTCAGCTTATTTGGTGTATTTACAACAAACCTAACCTCAGAGATGACTGATGGGATTGGCTTTAGAGCCAAAAAATAAATGCTGACATGTTACATTAAAATTGAAATAAAACCCAGTCAGCAGATATATTCCCTGTGAGTAAGCTATTGCCTGCCTCTAAGATATTCTCTGTCTTAGAGGCAGCTTGCCTGTGTTATTAGTTTAAGAAACATAAATACAATCTCTGATTTGGGAGTAGTTGTCCCTAAACATTTTCTAGTATTTCTAGGTTATTACTTAGTTCTGGTTTCATCAAATTTGGGCTGTTCCAGGGTAGATTGTCATGTTCAGTTGCACATGAATGGTACAAGCACCAAGTGCCAAATGATTCAGATCTGAACTAGATTTTGTGATTATTATACTTGACTTATATTTCATACCTTGAAAATTCTGTAAATGATATCATATCAACACAGCAGCTAAAAGAATCTGGACAATTATCCAGATTTTTACACTTTATTTAGATATTACAAAACACTCACAGAAGTCTATGCTGGGATCACAAGGAGTGACTTCTGTACATTTTGCTTATCTACCAAGATCAAATTATATCATTTATCTGGCTTTCCAAGGTGCTTAGTGTTGTAGGACTGATGAGCCTCTTGTCTTAGCTTTGTCTGAGACATTTATGTCAACCAAGATGATGATTTTCACTTTACAGATTTTTTTTCGTTTTGAGACAGGGTCTCGCTCTGCAGTTCAGGCTGGCCTTGAGCTCATTTTGTAGCTCTGGCTGGTCTTGAACTTGCAACGATACCTCTGCCTCAGGTACCCACGTGCTGGGATTACAGGCGTGTGTCACCATGCCAAGCTTACTGTATAGATTTTTTTTTTTTTTGGTTTTCAAGATCATTATGAATAAAAATCAAAGTAGCTGAACATCTATAGTGTTTCTGATTTCCTGATCTGGCCCCTGACCTTTTTTATCTCCGCCTGTTCACTCCTTTCTAGCCACACTGAAACATCTTGCTGTTCTTTGAACATGCCACACACTTGACTTTGGCGGAGACCTGTCCTTATTTGAGTAAAGACCTCTCTAGCATCCTAAAAGCTGTGTGAAGAAGCTCATACTGCTACTGCAGCCCACTGTCAAGCCATGGGCCGCCCTAGCACTGCCTTCTGCACTGGAAGAAACCGGATCTCATGGTGCGTGGTAGGCCTGATGGGCAACAGAGTTTTGGTTACTAGATGTTTTTTATTTTATAACTGAAACATAAAAGTTTTACATATTTATGATGCAATATTTAATGATAAAATTAGAGTACATAATATATTCATCACCTAACATATTTATCATTTCTTTATACTGGGAACATTCAAGTCTTCTGTGTGTGCACACAGATGGATGTGTGCTAGGGGATTGAATCTAGGGTCTCGCGCCTGGTAGGCAAACACTGCACCACTGAACTGCAAACCCATTCATGCTACTTTGAAATATACAATTCATTGTTAATCACAGTTATCTTACTGTGCTATAGAACCCTAAAATTTATCCCTTCTTTCCTGCTACACCCCTGTACCCCTAACTATTCTCTCTTCGCCACAACACAATAACTTCTGCTAATTAATTTAGTAGTGACTTGTTTGAGACCGTTGTTTTTAGATTTTACATATGAGTGACATGCATGATGCTGGGCTTGTCTTTTCTGTTACTAGCTTATTTCACTTAACATCATTGAGTCTAGTTTATCCATGCTGTGAGTGACAGGACTTCATTTCTTTTAGCAGACTAGTATTCCATCATTTATAAGTATACTACCGTATTTTTATTATCCATTCTGTAGTTGATGAATATGGATGTATTTCCCTTTCTTCACTGTTGTGAATCACATACAATAAACATGAAAGTACAGATATAACTAGACATACTGATTTCCTGTCCTTTGGATGTGTACCCAGCAGTGAAGTTGTTGGATCACATGGCAGTTTCAGTTCTAGTTTTTTTGAGGAACCTCTGTATTGCCTCCTGTGATGGCTGTACCAATTTACATTTCCATTCACAACATGAGAGCTCCCCTTTCTCCACATTCTTTCCGACATTTATCTTCCTGTCTTTGATCATAGCCATTCCAAGGGGAAGATGATATCTTGTCATGTTTTGATCTGCCACTGTACGTTCATCAAAGTCAGCTCTCTGCTAGTTTGCTGTGCTGAAGACACTACTCCTGTTGTCATCTCAAGGGGCTGAGTGCAGCCCTACAACCTGTTAATAGTAATAACTAACACGTGTTGTTCATTTAATGCTCATAACAACTCTGTGAGATGGCCACTGTTATTAGCCAAATTTTATCCACATTTTATAAAGGACCAAGACAGAGACTTTGAGTCTTGTCCAAGGTCACAGGTAACAAGTGTAGATACTGAATTATAACCAAAATGTTATAGTTCCAGAAGTCATACATGTAAAAACTACAGAATTAGTGCATTTTATATGATCACTCTATTTGGTTACGGTGGTAATAATGCATTATTCCACCTATTTATCACCATAAGTTCCCTGTGTTCGTGTAGCTTTCATTAAGTAATTTTGTTCAGTTTTTGATCAGTGAACCAGAGGACAAATCTTAGAGTTACAATTAACTTCATCCTACCTGGATATTATGATTGCAACTGACATTACATTTAGTAAAATTTGGGGACATCTACCTGTCTGTCCTGTCTAAATCAGAACAACATGGATGATGGGTAGGTATGGGATGACTCAGTTTTAGGGTGGAAAAACATGAAATCACCTACCCAGGCTCTTGCTTGTATAGCCTCTATTTGAAGAAGAAAACATGTCTATTTAATTTATTACTGCATTTGTTCTACATTTCGAATTTCTTGGTGCAATTTCTTTTGAAGAGAGTTCTATTGCTTAAATAGAATACAGAGAAAGAGAGGAAAAGGAAAAAAAAGAGAACGGAAAAGAACAGGAGGCAACAAGGAAAGGAGAGGAAGAGGAGAGAAAAGATGGAAATGGGGAGGAGGAAGAAAAGAGAGAAGAGGAAAGATGGTGAAAATCCCAAATCCAGAAAGTCTCTATGGTCTGATCTGGTCTCTCCTCCCCTCCCCCTTCCCCTCCCCTCCCCTCCCCTCCCTCCCCTCCCTCCCCTCCCCTCTCCTCTCCTCTCTTCTCCTCTCCTTTTCTTTCTCTCTTCTTTCCTTTTTGTTTTTGGTTGGGCATATCAGAACTAGTAAGAGTAATCAGGTTTTGGTCTCAGGAGGATTTTGTCACAAACCGCATGTTCTGACAAGGACCAGCGCAGAGGTCCTGTTCCCTCAGATTTGTGGACAGGGGTTGATTTTCTGTCAGGGATGCCTCTGAAATGTTTTTCAGAGTTTTTTTTTTTTTTTAAATGCAGAGACAAACAAAATCATCTTTTAAATGATTTCTGTTGTTTTTGATTGTTCCTCTTTGTGGGTAAAAATAAAAATTTAAAAAATCCAGCTATTTCTGATATTAGTAGTTAATAAGCTCGAAGTTTTCCACAGAGAGCTCCCCTGGGCTTCCTGGGGTCATGTGAAATTCGGATTTGCCGAAGGGAGTGTGGCTCAGGCTGAAGCTTTGCCAGGACATGCAGGTTTGGGGCGGCGAAAGGGCGAGGCCTTCTGGTACAACAGCTGCTTGCGTTTAACAACTGTGAGAGCAACATCACCTTGTGATTCCCAAAACTTTTTTTTTCTCATTCCCATTTTTACTTTACAAATTGTATCTAAAGAGGAAAAATACATGCAGACATACAATTGAAATAATTCTTAACACTAGGTTAGCTGCTTTTCAAATTGAGCATTTTATGAGACCACAGCAAAATATAATGATGCAGAAGTATAAATATCTATTTGCATTTTAAAATAAGCAACTCAACAGGTGCCACATGGATGTAGCATAAAATGTAACATTAGAAGATAAAAATCTCAGTGTATTTCAGGACCCGAAATACCAGGGAAAGTTTTCTTACTCTTTATTTATTAAAGTTGTAACAGAAAAAAATAATTCAGAAAACTGAATTCTATTTCCACGGTTGGATAATCTTGTACAGAATGTAGTCACTGAAATGATCTTTGTATGATTCTGAGTTGACATCCCAGTAATTATTGGCGCACCGTTTTCTTCATTTATTTTTTATATTTTCATTCTATTTTACAGCCCATTTTTTCCTTCAAAGAGTTTGAAAATGAATTTCACAGTGCCTGGCCCTATAATGACCCTCAGTAAACGCCAGAAATGTTTGTTGAATACACGAATAAATGCAGGCAATTCACAGTCTACTGAAAATGACTAGGTTGCAGCATTTATTTGAAGTCCATTATTACAGTATTTTAAAAATAGAAATCTATTTTGTATGTTTGGCAATGTTTTAAAGCTGGATAAATACATAAGTTCTCGCCCTTCATACACATTGATCCTATTAAGTTTATGGAGAAACCAACAGAGCATTTTGACATGAATCTCTTGAAACTCAAATTTAGAGATAAAGCTGAAATAGGGTGAATGCAAATGAACAACACTTAAGTTGCTATAAAATGTGCATTTTGAAGTGTAGTAACATTAACTTTTGATTTAGGTTAACCCCTTAAAGGCCTCAATTGCTCCAATGGGAGGTGAACACGTTCCACCACTTTGAGAAGGATGATCTCTTTAGAAATGGGAGCCAATGAAGAGAATCTATTTTCCCTTCTAGATGTTTATTTTTGGATTTCAGCTCTTAAGTATATTTTATCTATGGAAACCAGGCAGCAGATTTCTCTGACTTCAAATTATGTCAGTCATAAAATAAAGCTGTGCATATAGAATTAAACTTTGTAGAGTAGGTACACAATACTCATATAGAAAGTAATCCATCATCCCCTCAGCCAATATTAAATAGAGATTATGATATACTACTGAATATACTGTAAACAAATCTTTTACTTCACCAAAGTTATATTAGCATAAAAAGGAACCTTATAAATCTAGCTATATATAAATCCTCAAATTTGACTGTACTTTGTTACCTTATTTCCTTGTGATATGCCCAATTTAACTTAGGATAACTTGAATAAATTTCATAGGAAGATGAAACTTCCTTTCTGTATTTTTGTATAAATACTGGTTTGTAAGGAGAAAGCAGAGACTGGTAGGTGGAATTTCAGGGAAATTGATATTTATTATCATCAAGTTGACTTTTCTACTGGTCACAATTGTTTTGGCACAGAGGTACTGCTTCAGAATCGTTGGTGGTAATGAAATATTCATTACTAGATGGGTTTAAGTTTGGGTGAAATGTTGTTGGGCACAGGAATATTGTGAAGGAGTTTTGAACAGCTGAAAGATGCTTGGAGTGGATAATTAAAGAAATTATCTAACTCTGGGATGCTATTATTTATTTTATTTTTTATTTTTTTTTATATTTATCTTCTGGACTCCATATGTGTACATCAAACTGCATACCTGACCTCTCCATGGATTTAAATGTCACTTTAAACTCAACGTATCTAACACCAGACTCTTACTATCTTGATTTATTCTTCTAATCCTACTTACCCAGAAATCTTCAATCTTTTCCATACAGTAAATGGCTCCTCTGCAGAACAGAATAATTCTTTAAAATTTCTGTGGCTTCTCATTTTACCTTTGGGTTACTTTGCCTGGAACTTACTTTCTTTCTTTAAATTTTGTATGACCAACAACTCATATCCTTAGTTTCTGTGCAACTATCGCCTCTCCAAAGATTGTCTCCTGGAAAATGGTTTCCCATGTAGCACTCTCTCTCGCATTCATTATTCTTTTTCCTGTATTTGCTGTTGGTAAACTGAGATCTCCATTGAATATTTACATCTATTGTCCATCTCCTTAACTAGAATTTAAGTTTCTTTAGCAAAGAGAATTTGTTATATTCACTGTTATAATCTTGTTGCTAAGAATGATTTCCAATCCATAGTGGATATTCAGTAAAAACATATTGAAATTATATAAATGAATAATATAACTTACAGAGGTAAATAAAGAGTGAAGATATTGCATACACTGTGTATATACGAGGCAGAGGAAGAAGGTTAGTGCCTACAAATTATTCACAGTAAAGGAAATAATTAAAGTCTTTCATGTTGGTTTGCAGAAGAATCCTCCCAAGACAGCCACCTCCCTCTGAACTCCATGTAGTCCCTCATGCACATGTTTGTCTTTGGCTTTTGGAAGAAATAGAGATGTTGCAAACCTCACCAGCATTGTCATCAGTGTCCCTGGAGAATATGGAGTGCTACAAATGCCAGATGCCAGAATTAGTTGATACTAGTAAATGCCAGCACTAAGGAGCCAAAAGTGATTTTACTCCTAGGTCAGTCCTGTGAGGAGAAGACAGATGCCTCTTTCATATTTAGAGGGAAACCCCTAAATTTCCCTTCCACAGATATGGTCTTCCCCATTCCAAGCTCTCCGAATTAGACTTCCTATCCTGCATAAACTATCAAATTTCAGGGTCTGTTTAAATGCAGCAAACTTCTCAACTTCATTAAACTTAGATGAATGACAGTCATTTCCAATACTGTCACAAAAATAATTCTTTTTCTTTAATAAAATAGTTTTCATCCTGAACAATTTATAACCAAATGCACTTTTTCTAAAATTAATAGTACTATACTTTATGTCCGTTTTTGGTTTCTATTATTAACAAGAAAATGAATATTCCCAGAGTGAATGCATTTTAAAATTTTCCTACATAAATGCTAGTGTGAAAGGTGATCAATTTTTATTTTTCTTGAAGCCTGAATATAGCATCTGTTGACTGTCTCAGAATCTAAAACTGTTGAGCACAAATTTTGGTATTATTTATTTCCCAGAGACTCTTATATTTAAATGAGAGCTGTGACAGAGAAAATAAAGAAAAATGTCTCTAGAGTTCTCAATAAATGAAATTTTTCATCCATTAAATAGCGGGGTGGATGTTATCCATTTATGGTCCATTCTGGAACATGATTTAGCAGCTTGTAAAATATCAGACTTTTTGACCCAGTATTCCTACTTTGACGCATTTCCCTTGTCAGATAATTATACAAATTAAAAAGACTTAAGTACACGAATATTTCTTATATGACAGTTTTTAATGTGGAAAAGTTAGAAGTGTTCCAAACCTCCAACAGTAGGAGACTTATTAAGTAACTTGTACATTGAAATAAAAACAATATTGGTTATTTAGCCTATGTAGCTCAATATTTATTGGCATGGAAATATATCTGTAACATTATTGAATAAAAAAAGCAAGTGAAAAATGCCTAAGTATGATTTCATTTATTTAAAATTATATTCTTCTAGTTAGAAAGACATTCAGTGAACTATTATTTGCCTTTATGTATAGGAATTTTTTTTCTTAGTTTTTTTGGTCTTTATGTTTCTAGTTTGTTTATATATAATTTTAATTAAAAATGCAAATTTATAGGCAAATTTCTTTTGTATTTTTGGTTCTGAGGATCAAACTCATGACTTTGCACTTGCCAGGAAAGCACTTATGCCACGGAGCTATATCCCTGGCTCTTGGCAAATTTCTTGAAATGAAGTGAAATCTAATTAAAAAATACTACCTATAATATTTATACCAGCTAATCTAATTGTAATCCATTTGGGATTATTTGTTTAACATAGGAAAAAATGAAAAAGGAAATTATATGAAGAATTCTTTCACAAAACGTCAAAATTTAAAAAGAATTTTAAAAGATAAATAATAGGATATATAATGCCACTTTTCCAACTTTACTGAAGTATGAGTTACAGGTAATTGTGTATGTTAAGATTACAATGTGATTTTTTTTTTTTTTTTTTTTGTACCTGGGATTGAACTCATGACCTCGTACTTGCCAGGCACTTGCTTAGGACACTGAGCTAAATCCCCAGGCCACAGTGTGATGTTTTAATATATGTATCCACTGTGAAATGCTTACTACAATAACATATTTATCACCTAGCCTAGTTATGTTTTGTGTGTGTGTTAAGAAACCTGAGATCTTTCTTAGTACATTTCTAGCATACAGTATATTATCACTTACTGTCATTAGTCCCCATGCTATCCATTGGGTCTGTAAAACTTGCTCATCCTATAACTGAAAATTTTGTATCTTTTCACTAACATGTCCTCCCTGAGTCTTTCCCAAAACCTTAGTAACCATTTTACTGTCACTATGAGACTGGCTTAAAATTTTTTAAAAATGAGTGTACAAAAAAAAAAGATCATGCAGTTTATCTTACTGTGGTTCTGCATCGTGTTTCAGCTAGCACAGCATCCTTCTGGTTCATCCACGTGGTTGTAAAGGACAAGATTTTCTTCTTTTTCGAAGGTTGACTAATTTTTCCATCACCCTTTCTTTGCCATTATTCTGTTTTGGCTGTTAATCACACTACAATGATTATTGTAGACAGAGATCTCTATAATTTGTTTTCTGAGGGTATACACTCAGAAGTAGAATTGCTGGCTTATATAGTACTTCTAGTTTAAATCATTTGAAAAATTTCAAACTGTTTCCCATAATGACTGCTCCACTCTACTTTCCCAGTACATTGTACAAGAGTTCCCTTTTCTCCACGTCCTCACCAACACTTGTTATTGTTTGATTTTTGGTAAGTGCCATTCTAACAAGTGTGTGTTGATATCTTGTTGCAGTTTAATTTGAATTTTCCTGAATAATTAGTGATGCTAAACATCTTTTCATATATCCGTTGTCCTTTGTATGTCTTCTTTGGAAAAATTTCTCTTAAGATTCCTGCCCATTTTTAAGCAAGTATGTATTTTTTGTACATTTTTGCTTTTAAGATGTATGAATTCCTTTTATATGTTCAATATATAAGAATATTATGTAAGTTTCTTATGTATCTTGGATCTTAGCTTACTAGTAGAAAGCAATCTCACCTAAATGGGTAACGGAGAGGACTGTGGTGACATGGATGTTTACACTGTTCCTTTCATAAGATACAGCTTTCACCCAGCAGATGGCCTAATACCTAGTTCTCCCATCATTGACTAGGAGCTCTCTACTTAGAAAACTTATTTATTCCGGAAGATCCCCTTGTGGCATTTGTCTGATCTGTGTCCAGTTTATGCCTGTTTAACCATTCCTCTGGTGTTGGGATTCCATTGTTGTGTTCTTTTATTTTCCCAGGGAAAGCCTGGACTGGGGCCTCCCCTAGTTCTTCAGAAGAGAGATACGAATCGGAAATAGAAATCAAGTTCAGTGATCTTACAGATCTTGGGCAAGGAGTGGTTAGTGAGCCCAGAGGGCAGTCTTCCATGCTGGAGTCATTTTGTCATTTAAGGCAAGAATGAGGAATAAGGCACAGGAGACCCAAGGGGCGGCTCCCACAGCAGCATCAGTATGTAAGGGAACCAGCACGAACTGTGCCTTTAAAGGAAGTGTGAGAAAGTTGGAAGCCAAGTCTGCTAGACAGGAGAGATGCCTCCAAATTCTTATCTCCAACTATTGATCTGCATTATTCCACTGTGAAGTAGAATTGGAAACCCTGTAACTCTATCAAAGGTGACTGAGCCGGCCTCTGGATGTAGAAAGCTAAGCTTGTATACAAGTGGATGCCAGCACAACACAAAATTATATGAATTCACTGTTCATCTCTGATTGTGATGTTATCTGTGGGCTTGTCTCTTGTGGCTTTATTCCCTTGATACATCTTTTGAAAGTTTTGTCATGAAAGGATGATAAGTTTGGTCAAATGCTTTTCCTGCACCTATTGAAATAATCCTGTGATTTTCATCTTCATTTTAAAAATGTGTCATAGTATGGTCATTGACGTGTGTATGTTCAGCCACCCTTGCGTCTCAGGAATAAATTCTACTTGATTATAGTGAATAATCATTTTAACTTGCTATTGAATTTAGTTTGATAGTTTTTTTAAAAAGCATTTTTGTAAAATTTTCTTCTATTGTTCTTGTCTGGCATTGGTAACAGGATAGTGCTGGCTTTGTAAAATGAGTTTGAAAATACTTCCTACTCCTAAAATTTTTTTGGAAGAGTTTGAGATGGATTGGTATTAAATGTTTACTAGATGCTATCTGGCCCTGAAATTGTCTTTTTGAGGAGATTTTTGATTATTTGTTTAATCACCCTACTGCTTTGATTTTTTATTTCTTGATGATTTGTTCTTGGCAGGCTATATGTTTCTAGGAATTTGTCCATTTCTTCTAGGTTATACAATTTGTTGGTGTATAGTTAGTTGTTCATGGTAATCTTGCATAATCTTTTTACTTTTTTATATAAATTACAAATTTCATTGAGAACTGTATATATTTATTTTTTCTATTTTTCTCAATTAGCCTAGGAAAAAGTTCACCAGTTTTGTCTATCTTACCAAATAACTAACTCTTAATTTCAATGATTTTTAAAAATATTGTTTCTTTGGTCCCTGTGTCATTTATCTCTGCTCTGATCTTTATTATATCCTTCTATCTGCTGACTTTGGATTTAATTTATTATTCTTTTTCTAGTTTTTGGAGGTGTAAGGTTAGATGTTTTATGTGAGATATTTTCTTTTTTCTTAATGTCGGCATTTATTACAATAAAATTTCTTCATCAAATTACATTTGTTACATCCCATAAATTGTGATATGTTGTGTTTCCATTTTTGTTTGCCTTAAGAGTTTTGTTTTACTTCTTTGATTTATTAGTTTTTCGGGTATGTGTTAATTTCCACATATTTGTGAATTTCCTAATTTTCTTCCTTTTAGTTGTTTCTAGTTTCATATCATTTCACTTAGAATGATTTTAATCTTCTTAAATATGATTTTAATCCTAAATTTATTAAGACTTATTTTGTGACCCAAGATATGATCAATCATAGGTTATTTTGCTTTTGTGCTTGAAATGGCGTGTATACTTGTTTCTATATGGATTGTCCTGTATTTGTCTATAGGTCATTTGATCTCCAATGTTATTGAATGCTTACTTTTTCCTTATTGATTTTCTATCTGCATAATCTATCCATTGTTTAAAGTTGAATATTGAGGTTACCTACTGTGACTATAATTATGTTGCTCTTCAATTCTGTTAATATTTGCTTTATATATTTAGTTGCTATGATGTTAGACACATGCATATTTACAATTGTGTCTTCTTGGTTAGCTGACTCTTTAATCATTATATAATAAAATTATTTTTCTTTTATAATGCACTTTTAGTTAGAGTCCATTTTACCTAAGTATAGATACTTTTGTGCTATTCTGGTTACCATTTGCTGGGAGGTTTATAGATTTGCATTTCTTCAGATCCAATTACTCATGTTGCTCTTTTGGTGGTATCATATTTCTCTGATTATTCATTATCCTTGTGGATGTGGATTGATGTCTGCATATTTGAAGAAGAATACACCTCTGCCAGAGTTTACAGACTGGTGTTGCCAGGGAACGTCCTTCACCATCATATCTTGGTAGGTTTTAGGGTCTGTGATAGTTTTGCTTCTGGAGTCCTTGAGCAGCCTGTTCTGGTATCTGGGTGAGCACAGGTTGGTTTGTGGTCTAGGTCCACAGAGGGTAATGTGGAGTTTGGATGTTATGAGTGGCAGATGCTGGCTCATAAAGACAGGTTTCGAAGTTGTGCCCATAGACTCCCCAAAGCCAGCCTGGCACTGACATGAACCTTGAATTTGAGTTTATGGTAGCTGGCTAGGACCAGGCATGGGCAGGCCTAGGTCTCCAATCTAAAAGGGCTGGGCTGGAACCCAGGTCCACAAGTGTCTGGATGTTTGAGTCCATGGGGACCAGCCTGACACTGAGATCTACTGGGGTAATCTTCAACTATGGGTTTGTTAGAAGGGGCTTGAACCTTAACCAGCCTATGGCCATTGGCCTGGTCTGGAGTATGGGGCTTGTATGGATCTGAAGAGGACTTGAGGCATATTTTGTTCCATTGGTTCAACCTGGGGCCACAAAGACCAGTCTAACACTAGTCCTGCCTACAGCCTGAATCCAGAGGCTTTGGCCTAGAGGTTGGATCTGTGCATTCCCACCTGCAACCTCCGGTCATGATCATGAGTCCAGGGCAAAGTCAGGTACTCACTTGACTCTTCTTTCTTCACTGGAATGGTATCTCACTCTGTATTGTATGCTCAGACTTGGAAAAGGGATGTGAAACTGTCCTTCTTAACCTGTTCAGTATTTTTTTTTTCTTATAACTAACTATAATATAGCCAATTTCTTACCTGGATCTCTTAGCTCTTTGAATTTGTTTTGCACATGAATAGTTGCTGAAAGGTATATATCTATGAAGGAATTATTAGGATTTGGATCAAAAATGTCCCCCAAAGAGGTCATATATTTGGAAGTGGGGCTTTGGGAAGGGGATTGAATCATTGTGCTGAATGTGCTGTTAGGAGGTGGGGCCCATTGGAGGCAGCAGATCCCTGGTGGGTGGGTGGGTTTGAGGAGCACATCCCTCTGGCTGTCTCTGGCTCTTCCTTGCTCCCACTGCTTTCTGTCTTCCATGATGTGAGCAGTTTTTTCTACCATGCCCTTCTGCCATGATATTTATACCTTAGCTCAGTCTACTACGAACTGAAACTTCTAGAACCATGAGCAATCATAAACCTTTTCTCCTTTGATTTGTGTATGTTAATCATTTTGTCCCAGCAATGGAAAGATGACTAATTCAAGGACAAATGTAGACATGCCCAATTCTTGCATCTTGTTGATATCATTTTCCACAGTTCTTGATAGTGGACATTGCGATTTTTCACTTAGATTCCTTAGACCACTTTTACTTCTGTTCTTCTTCCCCCAGCTTTCATGTACTTTTTCTTTAACAGCACTTTTCTTCAAAAGACTGTCTTCAGGCTACTGGAACAGCTTTACCCAAAAACACAGAAAGCTAGATGACCTTAGAATTTTATGATCCCTTTGGGTCATGCTTAACTAATGAACGATGACTTTTAGAGATGGAAGTTTAGCTCCTTTGCTTCAGGGCAAAGCTTTGAGGGAACAGTGTGTACTCCAAAGATCTGTGGAATCATACTGAAATTGCTGTCCCGAGAATTTTCCTTCTTGGATTAATTTTCTTCTTTGTTGGCTTCCTTACCACTTGCTACAGGAGCACTTCTCTGCACAGAAATCTCTGTCTGAGAGTCTGGTCCAGGAGAACCTAACTGGGGATACAGATCAAACATTGCTTTCCAAACATTATGATTTATCAGACTTGAATCAAACAATAAAATATCCATACCCTCCACAAAGAGCTCTTTGCTCTTTGACAGCAGATAGGATTCATAGTTGATTCTGATGCTTTCTTTTATTCAATATAAACCTGGAAATACGAGTTTATACCGAATAAGCTAAATTAATAAAAGCTAGAAGACATAAGGTCAGGTGTCAGTAGAATTATTTGGGGCTATGTCTAGATGTTTTAAGTGAAGAAGCTTTTTCTCTCATCATAATTCTTATGAATAAATTAGTCTGAGGTCCCTAGATAAAATATGCTTTATTTTTATAAATCACTGTTAAGGACTGGCTAGTAAAGATGCATTTCATCATGAACTTGTCATCTCTATAGAATTAGATGAATGAGGATAGTATAGCCCCTTTCCTCAATTATGATAAATTACTTAGCTTTTAAACCATGTTAGAGAGCAAGATGGGTAATTGTTCTTTTTGTTGCTTTTAAATTTATCTTTGCTTACATGGCTCTTGAAATTAGGAGACAAGTATGATTTGTAGATGTGAAGCTTGTAAGCTTGTAGTAAGTGTAATATGATGATTTATCATCTAGTTGCAGCCTTTTAAATCTTTCTTTTCTACATAATGGGGTAAAGTCATTAGTATAAGAATTTTAACATGATATTACTACTATTCAAGCTAGCATGAAAATCCATTTTCTGTTGATTTGATTTAGATCTATGCATCAAGAAGTAGATAACTAAAGAAAAGTATTAAGGTATTCTTTACATTCTTTTATTTTTGTTTGTTTTTTTCTTTTTTATCGGTACCGGGGATCGAACTCACAACTGCCTGCTTGCAAGGCAGGCGCTTATGCTGCTGAGCTAAATCCCCAGCCCCAAAAAAAGTATTAAAGTATTAAACAAATGTGATTAGTCATTTGTCCTTAGAAGCTAATAAATACTTATTTAGCACCCTAAGAAAAAATAAAATCCTCTCATCAAAGTCTTATTTTGCATAAATAATTTTCTTAATGCAGTACTGTATTTTTTTAAACAAATAACTGTTCAGAACTATAAAGTAGAATTTGTCTTGTGATTCGCTACACATAGAAGTGTAATCTCAATTTTCATTTTCCTTTCATTTTTTTTCCCTTTCATGTGTGGTTTTGAGAAAAATAGGATCTAGCATAAGAAGAGTTTTTGACTTTCTGCTCAGTGCATGAGTCAATGAATGTGCCCTTCACAGAGGCTAAAGATTTGGAAACATATCTCCAAATGCAGCAGATGCACCCAAAGCACATACTTTTTGAAAAAGGATCCCTGAGACCTGAGTTCTGCCAGGTAGTACAGGAAGAGAGATCAAAGTTCTGTAAAGGACGGCAGCGCACTAAATATCTGTTTACTTTTATTTTTTTCAAGCACTCTTGGATTGCATGTTCTTTTGAAAATGGTCCAGTTTTGGGAACATAACAATTATGCTAACCAATGCAAATGATTTAACAAATATAAAGCTCTCAGAGTAGCTTCTGGAACATTGTAAGTTCTCAGTAAATGCTACATATATTACAGGCCCCCAAAATCCTCAAAGCCAATTCAAATGTATTTCAGAACTTAGAACTATTTTGGATTTTGCAGCAGAAATAAAGTAAATATACTACTGTATTTTGCATAATGTCCAGGGCACACCCAAACTAAACAATCTGTGCTTCTTCAATGAAACGTGAATATTTGCACAAATTATATTATAGTCTCAATGTAGGTCTGATTTTATCACTAAGTTATTTTGAAACTTTTGTTTTTTAAAAGTTTTTTAATTGTGTCATTACAAATAAAGATTATGAACCTGTATTATTATTGATACAGGGGAATGAAACTCTTAATCTACTATGTCCGGTACGAGTTTGTATTCTCTAAAATCAAAGAATGAATTTTAGGAACAATGGAGTTTAAGAGTAGAATATATATATATATATATATATATATATATATATAGAGAGAGAGAGAGAGAGAGAGAGAGAGAGAAAGCTTTTATCTGAGACAGAACAGAAGGGGTCCCAAGTGGGTTGCCAAGGACTCTGTCTCTTCCAGGGACTTTTACAGAGTAAAACCATGGATTGGAACGGGTTCAAGGTGGGAAAACTGGGAACTCACAAGGCAGTTGGGCGTAAGGTGGGACAGAACTATGGTTAGCCAATAAGATTAATAGTTCAGGTAAAGCTGATTACACTGGGAACAAATGGGGAAGCAAGTCATGTAGAAAGCCCTCATTCTTAGAGAGCAGTGACTTCTCCAAGGGGTTGGGAGGGTGACTCCTGGCTTCCTCAGGGTGAGAGGGAACTATTTAGAATATCAGTCCTTAGGATGTGGATGCATTTGTTTGGTCCTTTGTCTTGAGGCCTGGCCCACAGCAGGAGGTGTCTGTCTCCCCAATAGTTGCTTCTGCACTGGCTCCTTTGAGGACCTAGCCCTGTCTCACTGCCTATAATATTTCTTTTTTTATTTTTATTTTTTACTATTTTTTATTATTATTTAAAGAGAAAGAAACAAAAAAAATGGAGAAAAGGGTAGAAATAATACAGAATTACAGAAAAATAAACAGTAAGAAATCACTAGTTGATAAGTTGCATATTGTCATCTTAGAAACAGTTGTTCAGGTTACAAAATTAAAGCATACAAAGTAACATTCAAACAGTGACACTGCCAACAGTTCTGCTCAATGATCCAACAAAAATCCAGTAATATGGTTATCAGTCCTACACATTTGTTTTTTTATCTTTTTTTTAAATTTTTTTTTTTGTCTTTTTCATTTTTATTGGTCCCAGGGATCAAACTCACGACCACATACTTGCAAAGGCAGGCACTTATGCCGCTGAGCTAAATCCCCAGCCCCTTGTTTTTTTGAGGGTAAAACTAAACATATCAAAACAGAACAAAACAGTTCAAAAAGGAACAATTTAAAGAAATACAGATTTCAAAGCAAGTCCACTGGAGATCTTCACTCTCTATCTTCATTGTCTCTCTTATTGTCTCTAACTTTCTTCCAAATAGTTGTCCCCATCTTCACACACATTGAATATATACTGCATATTATAGAACTAATCAAATCATTACAGGATCATGAAGGCTTTTTAGGTCTTCAAGATCTGACATTGGGGAAGTCAATAATGACTACCATCATGCCTCTCATTCTCTTCGTAGTAGCTGTCCTTATGCTGAAATTGAACTTAACTAGACTAATATCACTCTGAACAGTGAATAATAGTACTGATAGATTTTATATCATAATGCTACAGAATTAGCATTGGGTTTCTTAGTGTCTCTTCTTCGTCAGAGTATCTGTTCATTACATCTTGCATTAAATAATCTGTTCCCATAAATAGTTTAAAAATATACATGTATATCTATCCTCTCTGTATTATAGGAAAAAACAGGTCATAACAAGACAGCAAAACAAATTCCTAGAAAAACATGCAATGAAAATGACACATAAGACCACAATATTAGGTGATCTACCGTAGTTACCATGCTTTCTCTTGTTATTTTCAATAGACTTGTCCACATCATCAGGCTTAATACAGTTAAGCATAATATTACGTAGCTGTTTTTATAAAAACACAACTTTGACACATTGTAGGACTTGAAAGCGGTTAATAATCAAAACCGGTATGGATATCTTTTACATCTTGTCATCTTCAGAGTAGTTGCCTCTACTCTTAGACTTGATACTATCAAGCATACCAAATTCAAATATAATCAGCCAAGGCAAAACCGCGGTCTAACAAACCAGATTCAAATAAGATCAGTCATAGTAAGGCAATGTAAGTAATACAGGGTTTCAGTTTAAGTTAATAGGAAATTAAAGATAGTTACCATGGTATAAGCTGCTATTTTTGGGTTATATATCTGTGCCCTCAAATCTGATATGAGTGGACAGATTGGAACAAAATAAAATCAAATAAACAGAGCGATAAGACTACTGTGGCTTTTAAATCCTGATACACTGTTAACCATGACCTCTGCCTTCTTTTTTTAGGCTATTTTTCACCTTTCCCCTTCTCAGGATGCTTTGTATGTTTTGGGTCTCACTAGCCCCTTTAGTTTTTAGCTTAGGGAGCCAGTCCATTGTTGCCTATAATATTTCTAATTAATTCAGCTGCCTGCAACATTTTCAATAGTTTTTTTTATTACAACTGATTTCTGAAATCTATCTCCATTTTTGGAAACTAAGTCATAAATAAGCAAAAAAAAAAAAAAAAAAACCCACTTCATTTCTAAGAGATTTATCTTCCACGAGAAAGATTATGCGAGAGGCACCGGAGGGAATTATTTCATTAGAATTTTACTTAAGAAATTACATATTTTTCATTTTACTGATCAAAGTGTCTCAAATTCCAAACAAACCTACATTTAGATTCTGGCCCTGCCATCAAAGGGAGTGGGCCAGCCAACATCCTCTGACAATCTCAAGGAAAAGTAGATCAAGCATCAGCAAATAACAAATAACAAAATCAGTGTAGGTGCTCTAACATCCCTGTCAGAAGTGGGCCAAGGAAGGCCACTTCATTTAGGTACCCACAGAGATGCATAAAGCTCTCAAGTCAAAACAGGCATTTAAATGTATTGCTGTTATTTTGACAATGTACCAAGAAACAATTTCTGAAGATTCAAATGGAAGTTTATATTTAGCCCTATCTGTTTACATCTCTTCATCCTTTTGCTCAGAAATATGTTTCCACGTCTCATTTCCCTTCTGCTTGAAAGACTTTGCATTTCTCGTCGTGCATTTTTTGCTCATAATGAATTCTCTCAGATTTTGTGGTCTAAAAGCCTTTGTTTACATTTATTATTGACAGATTTTCCCCCCAGCTATAGAATTTTAGGCTTAATTTCTTTCAGAACTTATTGTTTTTTTTTTATCAGGAATCCAACTTGGGACTTTGCGGTTGCCAACAGGCACCGTGCCACTGAGCCATGTCCCCTGCCCTCTTTCAGAACTTTAAAGTTGTCATTCCACTGTCTTTGGTTTGCATAGTTTCTTGTAAAAATCTGTGACTATTCCGATATTTGTTTCTTAGTAGTAATGATTTATTTTTTCCAATGGCAGCTTTCAAGACTTTTTTTTTCTTTTTTTTCTTTAGCGACTTTGATTTCTTTATCTTTATCTTGGTCTCACTGATTGTAAAGGCTTTTGGATCTGGGTTTGTGCTGTTCATTAAATTTGCAAACCATTTGATCATTAATCCTTGAATATTATTTGTAACCCTGCCTGCCTTCTGGAACACTAATAGGATGGGTTAGATTGCTTGATATTGTTAATGAATCTCTGTTTATTTTTCTTCAGTCTGATTTCTGAATTTAATTTTGGATATTAAAATTCCACCCATAGAGTTTTTCACTTAAAATGTTACATTGTTCTGCTCTAGAAGCTTCTCTGTTTCTTTCTGTAACTCCCTTTTCTCTCTTCACTGTCTTCATTTGAATTCTAAGAGCGTACTGAGATATTTATTATAGTTGCTTTAAAATCATTGTCTGCTAATTCCATCATCTAGAGCTCTTTCTATTGACCAGTTTTCCCCCCGTTTACCAGCCACACTTTCCTGCTTCTTCATATGTTGTTGGTTTTCTATTGAATGATTCGCCATGTAAACTTTGCATTGCTGGTTGTTAAATATTATTGTACTCATTTAAAAGATGTTGGACTTTGTTCTGGAAAGTAGTTAAGTCCTGGAAAGTGGTTAATTTACTTAAAATTAACTTGATATTTTAATCTTTGTTTATAAGCTTTCTTAAGGGCAAGTCTAAAGTGGCTTTTAGGTCAAGGCTATTTTTACCTCTACTAACCCAAGGCCCTTCCCAGATCTCTAATGATCCATGTTTCAGTACTTTAAAGGAGTCAGTCACACACTTGGGACACCATCTATCTCTCTTTCAGACAGAAGTTTATTTCTCTCAATAAATACATTCTGTTCTAAAAATAAATAAGTGAATAAATAAAGTGAACGTGGACTGTGAAAGTCATTTTGCTCCATATGAAACAGTTATGAAAATCCTCCTGGTAGTTGGCAAAGGGAGTGGAAGTAGCACTTAAATAGTATCAGAAATCTACAAAGAAGTGCCTGGCTTGGGTTTGGGGTACCATTTGTTGAACTCTACTGTGTTGCTGAACAGTTAATGGCCATTCTGTCTGGTGGTACCTTTGTGTTAAACATTATGACATAAAGAAACTCATAGATTAACATAACAAAATAGGGAGCTCAGAAATAAATTCATGACTATTTGGTCAATTGATCTTTAACAAAAATGCTAAGAATACTCAATGGAGAAAGGAGAATCTTGTCTACAAATGCCATTGGAATATACACGTGTAAAAGAATGAAATTTTGCCTTATGCCAAACACATAAATAAACTCAAAGTGGATTAAATATTGAAATGCAAGGCCTAGAACTATTAAAGTCCTAAAAGAAACCATAGATGAAAAACTTTATGACAATGATTTCTTGGTTGTCACAAGCAACAAATCAAAATAAAAAGTGGAACTATGTTAAAGTAAAAAACTGTCAAACATGGACGAATTAATAGAGAAATTAATGTATAGAATGAGAGAAAAACATTTTCAAGCCATTTATCTGATAAGAGGCAAATATCCAAAATGTATAAAGAACTTACACAACTCAGGATAAAAACAAATGCTGCAACCCATTTTAAATGGACAAAAGATTTGGGGAGACATTTCTCTAAAGAACACACAAATGGCAGACAATTTTATGTAAAGATTCTCAAAGCCACAAACCATTAAAGAAATGTAAATCAAAACCATAATAAGATAGCACCTTACACCTATTAGTATGGTTATTATAAAAAAAACAAAGATAAGAATTGTCAATGGAGGACGTGGAGAAATTAGGACCCTTTATACCTAAAGGACACTATGCTAAGTGAAATAAACTAGTTATTGAGAAGAAATATTGTATGATTACACTTATATGAAGAGTCAAAAACAGACAAGGTTATAAAAGTGAAGAGAAAAATACTGGCCTGGTGGAAGGAAAAATGGAGACTTTCTCTTGAAGTATAAAGTTTAGTTGTTCAAGATGAACAAATTCTAGAGATCTGCGTTCCCCATGACTATAGCGAACTATACTGCATTTGGTAAGAGGATGAATTTCATTTTAAATGTCTTTACTACAATTTTTAAAAAAACCTTTAACCAATGTGGTGATCTCTTTAATCTTGTTTATATTAATGTATTCTGTTTCGAGGGTTCAGTAAAAGAAAAATTAAAATGAAGGCAGTAAGAAGAATATAAATCATTCAAATATTACAACAGAAGATTAAACTTTTTTGGGCATGCTTTGAAGGAGCAGGTAAAAAATGACAAATGGACTACACTGTATAATTTGATGTTTTCAAAGTTCTTCCAAAATTTGTAGCAAAATTACTATAAGATTCAAGATTTTGTCCAAGCAATAGTTATTTTTGAGTGGTGATATTTATCCATCAATTTAAACATGTACCATGCTACAAAATAAGATTGATCTGGCTGCTTTTCTGAGTTTATAGGTATCAAACAATCCCCTTAGTCATAAGTACAGCAGTAGAATTAACCTAGGCGCAATCATCAAAGCTGCAGATGTTTAAAAGATCAAGCCTACCATAAAGCATAAAATATACCTTAATTTAAAGATGCTGTCCAGCCAGGGTTTAGTTAAGAGTAGGTTTAAGCCTAAGCTGGAAATACATCTAATACAGCATTTAAAATATGCCAGGTATTATTTTAAGCAATTCTGTATAATAATTCATTTAAGCTTCACACCCACTCATTGAAGTAGGTACTATTTATTATCCACCTTGCGTCACAGAAGAACTGAGACACAGCAAGTTGGTTAAGTGATAAACAAAGGATCATGTTCCTGATGAGTGTTGGGGCCAAGATTTGAACCCAGGCATTCTGATGCTACTACTTATTCATGCAACCTCTATGTAAATTGATTCTGGCAGTGGAAGAAGGGTATTGATAGCTGAGAAAATCAGCTCCCGATATATTCAAGATCTTGAAAGATGCAGCACTGGATGTGGGACTGCTGAGCTTAGGGCAGAGGTTAAGAGCCAGCCCTTACTGCTTAGTTCACAGGTGACTGTGGACAGGTTACTTTTCTGTGTACTTTGCATCTGTTTCCTCATCTGTAAAATTGAGCTAACAATTGCATTTTGGTGTTCCCAAGATTTAATGTGCTTAAGATTCCCAGAAGACTGAAACTGTAGCATTCCCAGAAACCTGCACTTTGTATAAGCATCTCAAGCAATCCTGATGTAATCTGTCCGTGAGCACCTTGGGAAAACCTGAATTGTGTCTGTGTGAGTGACACAATCGTGCCTGTGAAACTCAGGACACAGACCTGCACTGGACTGGTGGGCCTGTCACTTCTTCTCTATTTCAGTGTTTCAAGGACAGACTTAGGTCTGGGAAGAGGAAGAGAGCTCAGATTGCAGATATTTCAGATAAAAATACAGTAAAGGAATGAAAAGTGAAAATATCAAAGATGATAAAGATGATCAATATTCTAGTACCTTCTGTTTTGGAATGGGTATCATATGGGAAGAATAAAGAGGATATTACCATTTCTTGTTGTACTTATCCTCAAATCCTTAAGTAGGTTTCCTCTCTGGTTTAACAGAAAAGATCTGTTCTAATTTTAAGGGTCCCTCTGTTCATCCTTTCACTGTATTTCCTTACTTACTTGCCTATGCCGTTTCCTTTACTGGGAATAATCTTTCACATTGCAGTTCAATGTAAAACAAAACACCTAAGTGTCTAGATGAGGTAATGTTTAGTTTGTTGCAGCACAATGTCACTAGCTATTCAACAAATGCATACGCATACTTAATAAATCTTTCCTTGTTTTGATAAAGTAAGAGAATGAAGGGAACTAGAGTTCTTACTGTAACTCAAGTAAGAGAAAGAAATTTGTGATGACGGGGAAGTGGGATAAGGTATAGCAAAAATACTGCAAGTGAAATACTCCCCTGTGTCCAGTCTGGCCCGAGCCCTTTGACACCCTATAAAAGGGTAGTTCTGGCGCATAATTGCCAGCACAGGCAACTCTTATATATTTCATGAACTTTTCTTAAATTAATTTCAAGACACTTTCTTAAATTCAGTTTTTATTTTTGTTTTTTTTTTTTTTTATGGGTACCAGGGATCGAACTCATGACCACGTGCTTGCAAGGCAGGTGCTTATGCTGCTGAGCTAAATCCCCAGCCTTAAACTCAGTTTTTAATGAAGGCAGAACTGTGCTAGTCTGAAATCTAGTCTGAAAATTGATCTACCACTTACCTTATCATAACTAAATATTATGAATATATTTCATGGCTAATATAACAATCTTTACACAATCACTAAACTATCTTAAAGGAGAAAATTCATTTAAACCTCAAATAGCATATCTTAGAAAATTGAGGTATTTTGAAATCCATCTCTACTGTAGTTTCTAAAGTTTTGTGTATAACATGGTTCCTGGTATTTAAAAACATATAATGGAGCAAGCAAACCCCATCTAGGAACCAGCACCATGCATGGGCCACCACCGAACCAAGGACAGACCCCAGCCCCTTCCAGTGTGCAGGCTGACAAACAAGAAGTACCAACTCCCGCCCACACACACACTGTAAGTGACTGATTTACCCAGAGAAACACGGCTGTGGTGATAGCTGTGGAGGTGAAATGCAATAGGACGCCTGTGGTGCTTTGGTGTTTCACTAACATTGCAGGTCTAGGGCCAGTGGTCTGATCATAGGCTCAGGATAGTGGTACGCAGTGTGACATCTAGGAGATCTCCTTCTGAGGGTTGCAGCCACTGTTGATTCTCTACGGTCTTGTCTTGGGAGTCCTATATCGTTCGTATTGTTTTGTTGGGTTGGGTTTTATTCTCTTTTGTTTTGTTTGATTATGTCAAATTCAATGGCAGGATATATTAAGCTAGCAAGATATATTAAGGTAGCAATTTTGGATTTACTGTAGACTTGTTTTGGAGTTCTTTATTGCATTCATTGTTTTGTTTTTACTGTTTTTATTCTATTCTGTTCTGTTTGATTTTCACTATATCTGAAGCTATATGCAACTATTTTGAAGACATCAAAAGGCATTATGGTAACTATTGTTGATTTTTGTAATGTTTTGAAGTCCTGCATCTTTTATACTGTTTTTTTCTATTGTTTTTATTATGTTTTATACTGTTTAAAATAAAATAAAATAAAAACATATAATGGATGCCTGTGTTGTCTGAGACAAAATACTTGAAACTCAAAATTAATGGAGGAAAGGTTTATTTAACTCACAGTTTGTGGAGGTTTTAGTCCATAATAAGCTGGTTCGAAGGCAGGTGGCCTGGCAGAGGGGCAACAGTTCAAGGTGGCAGAAGACAGCAAAGCAACAAGAGCAAAAGGAGAGAAGAGCAAGCCTCACTTCCTCTCTTACACTGTAAGCAGGCTGCCACCTGTCCCAGGTGGGGTAACACTCACACCATCTCCCTCCCTCCGCTTGCACAGGCTCAGGATGTCTACCAAGTGCGGACCCTGGTCCCCTGCTGAATCACTTAGTTAAACTTCTAAACTTCTCAAATTGACTCAGTGAAAAACATCCTACAGAAGTAAGGGGGTGTTCTCTGCACTCCGGGCTGTAGAACTGCTGAGTTACCTAGTTAAGCTTCTAGACTTCTCAAGTTGACACAATGTGTCAACCATAACAATGTCAAATTGGGCACTTACCTGACTTACTCTAATAGTATATAATTCAAGAACCCTAATAGTAGGGCAGAATGATTTTTAAACATGATTTTTTTCTTCTTAGTAGAAAAAACTTTAAAAAATAAAATGTGGTATGTTGGCTGCTGTGAATCATGTAATGTATGCAATATATGCAATATTGCATATATGCAATAATGTCATTTGTGTGAGATACTGTATGTTAGCTTAGGCAACTCTTGTTCTACCTTTTATCCAG
This sequence comes from Cavia porcellus, assembly GCF_034190915.1. Taxonomy (NCBI): domain Eukaryota; kingdom Metazoa; phylum Chordata; class Mammalia; order Rodentia; family Caviidae; genus Cavia; species Cavia porcellus. The sequence goes on from NW_026947491.1 coordinate 68,976,148, forward strand.
TTGAGAAGGTACAAAAGTTAAAACCACATTTCTCAGTCTCCCTGGAAGCTAGGATTGTGGGTACAAATTCCATTCTGCCAATTAATACACCCCAGTGTGAGCTGAAAGTTGGAAATAAGGTGGTATATTTCTGTGGTTCTTGGCTATCGCTGCTGATCTGTAAGGTCAGGAAGTGTGAGACCTTTCATAGGAGATTCTTTTTCAGCTACCTCAGGATTTAGCAGCAGTTATAACTTTACCTAAGATCATTCCTATTTCTGAAGATGGTGTTCTAGTCTAGTAATGGGCTCCTATGACTATCCACGTTCTGTGACTACCCCTTCAGACCAGTGGTGATTTGAGACCACTGCATATGTTTAGCCATGCCAATCAGAACCTCAGCCTCCTTTAATCCTAGTTCTGTGTTTCCTTAAATTTCAGAGCTTAAATATCATGAAAAGAACTTGATAAAATTGAAGAATCCAGTGTCCCACTTCTGCTGGGTCTCAGGGATGTCCGTTTTCAGAGAGCACCTCATGAGGCTCCACAGCAGATCACACTTTAAGAACCAAGACTTAGTTTGTTCTGGGGCAGTTCACCTGAAAGTTTGCACAAAGCCACGACTGCTACAACTGTTGCTTGCTGTGGAAGCAAGGAACAGTGAGTGAGTTTACACCTTGGCAAAAGAGAAGACAAGAGGTGGAGAGGAGGATGGAGTAAGGAAGAGAGAGCAGGGAGAGGGAAGGAGCTTTGTTTCTTAGTGGCCATTGTTCGCAGGCAGATCCTTTTGAGTCCTGGATACACTCCCCACATTGAATGTCAAATATTTACCTGCTTTTAATGTATCTCCTTTTTAAACTATCTTGATTAGTTTTCCTTATTTTTCTTCTCTTTCTCAAAGATGATACAGTGAATCAACTTTTACGAATATTAAGAATTCTTATGAGGCCAGAGAAGGTATTTTAGTTATATCACATATTTCTAAATGTGAAGTTGTTTTTAAAGATCAGTTTCATATCTTCATTGTGAAACCATTACTACCTTTAAACACTCTGGAAATTGGAGCATGGACACTAGAATTACTAACCTTTAAAATCTCACATCTAGGGGCTGGGGATTTAGCTGAGCGGCATAAGCGCCTGCCTTGCAAGCAGGCAGTCGTGAGTTCGATCCCTGGTACCGATAAAAACGAAAAAGACACACACACAAAAAATCTCACATCTATACATCCATAACAATACTACATTAGAAGCGATTATGTAACCATCACTATTATTACTGGTCTTCTAATTTCTGCTTTACAGATGACACCAGTTAGGCTTTGAGAAATGAAACATTTACCTAACATCACACAGCCTGATGATAGTTCCAAAATCTGAACCCAAACCATTAACACTATCTCTTCTGTTTCTGCTTCTAAACATAAATGTGGGCGACACGTAAGTGAGCAAAGTAAGACACAGCTCCTGACTGCAGACCGCTTATTTTCTTACATTGTATTTCACAAGAGTGAAATGAATGCAGACAAATACATGCAAGTGCTAGGGGAAAAAATCATGGTCAAGAGACTGAAAAGAAACTGGAAAATGGCTGTGTGTGTGCTTCATGAAGTGACAAGAGAAAGCTCTTTTGATAAAGTATGAGGCCGGGGCTGGGGATTTAGTTCTCAGCGGCTTAAGTGCTGCCTTGCAAGCAGGCAGTCGTGAGTTCGATCCCTGGTACCGATAAAAGGAAAAAGACAAAAAAAAAAAAAAAAAAAAAAAAAAAAAAGATAAAGTATGAGGTGTGATTAAAGATGCATGAATGTTTAAATTTTTAAAAAATTATTTCAGCAAAAAACAGCCATTAATCCCCCCTCAAAATAGCCCCCTCACCTCCCTCACACCTATTCTCTTTCTTTGAGCATCTTTAGTTGCGCTGTCATAGAAGCCTCGATGTCGTGAATTAATTAAAATGTGTACTTTTTATGGTCATTTTGACTTAGGGGAGAGCCAGACGGTGACAGATAGAGTCAATAAAGGATGAGGATGCCCTGGAATGTTTTCTGTGAGTTTGCCTTTTTGTTAGGTGGCACTCAGCAGTTGCATTCATTGCAGTTTTATGTGATTTATGAAGAGAGTCATAAAGGAAGAATTCTAGAACTGCTTCAGAAAGTGGCAGGAAAGAAGTGTGTTGAAAGCAGAAAGGAGTGTTTGCAAGGGTGTTAATTCTTTTTTACTGTAATAATTTTTTAAATGTAAACATTCACTCTATATTTCGATCATTTCTTGCATTGCTTGAGCACGCCTGCAGGAAATGAAGGAGTGTGCAGTGTGCACACCGGGATGAGTATTCAAAATAGAAAGAGCATCCCGTGGGAGAAAGGGCTCCCGAAGTGAGTAGTTCCCCAAAAGAGGACTACTTTCACTACTCTTAAATTGAAATAACAATTTTTTTCTACTTGCAATGGTAAAAATTTGAACACTATAAAAGAATACAGTGTCTTAGTGATCTGACTTCGGACATGTTATGGCTTATATCTAAATGTCTCTCCAAAGCCTCACGTGTTCATAGGTGGAGCTTTGGGATGTGGCTGGATTATGGATGGTGATACCAGAGTAGGGGTATGATAACTGGAGGAGTGTGCTGATTGGTTTAGTATAGTTCTAGATGTGGATAATGGGAGGGTCCACTCTGGGTGTGAGTAGCACCAACCAATAAGTTTATAGATTGACTGGAATAAAAAGGGAAAGGAGGGTCCCTGCTGGTTGCTTCCTGGTTGCAATCCTATGGACATTCTCTGCATGCTGTCTTGCCTTAGTGCGAGCAGAAACCTCTGCAAACTGTGAGCTGAAATAAATCTTTCTTCCTTATAATACTATAGAAGGAAAGGCACACACTGTAAACCAAAGCTGTCACTGCATTGTAACTGGCAAAAGAGAAAAGGGAGGAAGAAGTAGGGAGAGGGAGGGAGGAAAGGAGGGAGAAAAGACGGGGGGGGGGGGGGAAGAGAGAGAGATAGAGAGAGAGAGAGAGAGAGAGAGAGAGAGAGAGAGAGATCTGGGATCCCCATATCTGTTTCAAAGATACATGCCCAGTGGCCTCAATTCCTTCCACTAGGCCCTCCCTATCTTCTAAAAGTTCAATCAACTTCCAATAATCCCAGGACTGTTCTTCAACATAAGAGCCTTTGGGAGACATGTAAAAGCTAAACCATAACAACCTATTACTTGGTTAAGAGTTTACTGTAATCTAGTATGACCTCTTCTTTACTTGGTCAGATTGGTAAAGATCCTATTTCTAAATTTGGCCACCTTCTTGGTTCCAAAGGGATATGAATAGAAGGGATACTATTTGATTCAATACAGAGGGTAAATCATAAATGTAAACTGTCTTTCAGTCAGGGGGGAATCAACTCTTCCAGTTCTTCTCTGATATCACAAATTCAAATCAATTCTCTTAAAGTCTTTTATCTTCAGTAGGACTCAGCAAACATTTTTTTGGTAAAGGACCAGATAGTAAATATCTTAGGTTTTTTAATCTATTGGTTCCACTGATACAGTGTGGACAAGGTTGGATTCTCATGAATCTTTGCTTATGAAAACAGGCTGCCCGTGGCATTGGACTATGAAGTTTGCCAACTCCTAATCAGCAGCAATAAGCAATTGCTTAAAAGGAGATATATGTGAAGCTATCTAAATATCTTTGAACTGTGGTATAATTCCTGTAAAGTTTTGGTTTAATTATAATTCAGAAGAAAATGAAATGAATAACATTTTCCAAGGAATTATAATCACTGACTTTGTCATCGGACTGGGTCTGAGGAAGTCCCTAAAACTGAAAGAAACTTAATCCACCCTTCTTGTAAAATAAATTTGCATGACTCTCATCATGAAAAAGAATTTTATGGTGAAGGGCACAGGATGAGCTTTATTAGGGATAAATTAAAAGGTACACACACAAAGAAATAGAGTGTGGCCCTTGAGAGAGGTATTTATTTCCTGAAACAGGGAACGTTTATGCTTCTCTTGAGGGAATGGAAACCTCAGGAAAAGGTGGCCCACCTCCTAGAAGGACAGTAGCCTGTTCTACAGGTAGGGGCCCAGTTTTATTTTATTTTTTAATAGGTAATTTAAACAGTTTTTGGATGCTGTCAATCTGCTCCTTTATTTTAGAATCAGGTTTCTGCCCTTTAGTTTCTCAATTAAGCCAATTTATAGACTTTTAGTATTACTGAGGAATTTTGAATGTGATCAGTATTAAAGAAAAGGAGACTAAATTGCACCAATGGAACACCGATATGAACTGCCTTGGGTAAAACTACCTTGGCCCAAAAGTTGCAGTCTCCTTAAAAAATATAATTTTTAGTTATAATTTCTTTGTCTCCTTTTACTTATCTTTTATTTCTTCTACCCACCTTAGTTTAAATAACTCTTTACCTTTCCTTCTGCCTTATATATTGACAAGCATTAGGCTGGGAAGAAGAATAGATATGCTAGGTATTAGAATTAAAGTAGTAGTTGACATTACTGTGAACAAAATGTGGTTTGTAGTATTTTGCAATAAAATAAATGTTGACATTATTCCAGGACACAGTGTAACAGTCACACAGCTATAACAAAGTAGTGCCAATTTAGTCCAATACAAAATAGTGCACAAGAGTGCAATTTTATGTTTTATGGAAGATTTTCATAAACTTGGAAATTTGGTTAGGGCTACAGTGACTGGACCCAAGAGAAATGAAAGGGATTTTACTGGATACTTAAAAATATCAAATAAGGGCAAGATTGCCTTAGTGAATAATCATCGCATCCATTAATTGCAGTCTTAAGTCCATTGTAAGAGATCTTAAGGCAAAGCAAAGTTGAAATACTTAAACAGCAAGATGGTATTTCTAGGGCAGTTTTACCTTTACCTAATAAATGATTTAATCTTTCTTGTCTACTGTTCAGGCTACCATATAACTGCTGGATCCCAAGGGTCTCGTAAAAAACATGGACTTTGGGAGCAAGGAAGTCTTCAAGACCCTGGCACAGTCTGCATAATGTCACTGAGGGCATTAGCCCCTTGGAGACCAGGTTGTCCAGCAGGACCCAAGAACCTCAGCTCATGAGGATAAAGGAGAACAGACGACTTGGTCTATGTACTTCCTTATTTGAAGAGTTATAGAGCCATAGGATGATATAATTGCCAGGGCTGATTCAGGGAGTTCAAATGAGGCTACAGATCTGAGTTTTTTCTCCGTGGGAATACCTAAGCCAGCCTGTGAACATACTTTCTGTCCTGCGTTCCTCCTACGGGTAAGTGGGCAATGTAAGTCTCGAGTTTACTATCTGTTATCAGTTCTTTGGGCTGTAAGCAAAGTCATTACTTGTGTATGAGAACTTGGAAGTGTGCGTTACAATATAGAAAAAGGAGAAAAATGATGTTGTTTTAGGACTAAATCAGTAAAGTAATGCGAATACCTTTAAGGACATATAGAAGTATCCAGGTCAAAAAGAAGGCCTGAAAATCTGATCACATCCGGAAGATGACAGGAAGTGGTATTCTAATCATTTCTATTACAGTTGAAGGACTGCTGGGTGAACAAGAAGGATGAGAAAGGTAACCTGGGACAGGAAGGAGAGCCTGAGGATCAGAACTGTCCTGTTGTCACTAGCTCAGCCTACTAGCACAGGTGCTGTGACCAGCTGGTAGACTATTCCTACCCACCTGGCTAATATACTGGTACAGCATTATTGTTAGAGAGTGTAATAAATGTGCTGAGTGCTTTGTTATAACATCATTCAGTGCTGACAAAACCTTAGGTGATTATCATCATCCCCAGTTCACTCCTGGTTTCATCAAAGCTCAGTGGGATTAAATAATTTGTTATTGAAAACATGTTCTTACCTCCCTGGTCTGTTACTCTGTATGCTTTTCCACCTTGAGTGAGGATATTAGGTCATGACGATAACATCATCTAACCAATTCATTTGGTTTTTGCTTGTTGATTGCTTTGGTTAGGTCAGATGTAACTGCTGTAACTAACAGAACCTAAAGTATAAAGGCTCAAGCTCAATGAAAGATGTCACATGTTTAGTGCAGTGCTCAGATCAATAAATATTAGCTGTTATTATAGACATTTCACACTTTCCTGAAAATTATTCCATGACACACATTATTCCCATTTTACCGAGGAGGAAACTAAGGTCACAAAGAGAACTCCAATTCCAATCATCCTTCTACCTACAGAACAATACAATTTTACAAGTTAAGTGGGGAATATCTAGGCTGTGGCATAAGACAATTGAGTTCTCCATTGAAATAATTTCAGTACTAATTAGATCTAAACTGTAGCTCTCAAAACCACTCTCCACTTTCTACTCAAGTGAGGTCTGAACAAAGGCAGGTGGCCTTCAGTAAGTCATACAGAACCAAAAGCCTGCTGACAAACAGAGTCTACAAATAGTTGCTGACACAGACCAAAAGTCTGAGCTTCAGTAACTTTTTCATTTCCAAACAAGACCTCTAAAAATATTTCCCTCCAGAGAGTAACCACAGCGCAAAGCTATATTTTAAGAAAACAAGTCTGAGTAGAGGCGATAGAGTTTAAAAAATATATTATTTTACTTTTTATAAGTCAGAAACCATATGGAATTTCCACTCTCGCATTGCTCATAAATGACTTCGCCTGGATTTCTTGAAACTTGACCCTCCCAACAGCGTCTAAAGAAGAGTTGGTGTCTGGAGATGATGCCCTAAGGGCAGCCTGCTGCACAGGATTAGCTGCTTGGTAAGGCAGGGGGACTGGGAAATTGGGAGGCATGGGACGCCTTCTAACAGCATCCTTTGTCCTATTCTTACCTTTTAACGCTGAACAGCATTTCTATTTTCGGAGGAGAAAAGTATTCCTAAGGAAATTTGACTAACTCATCTTGAGAGGCACTTCCCACTCAGAGATTTTTGATATTCTAATATGACTACAAAGCAAAGCTTGGAAGATCTGGTATTGTTTTGAGTATATCTCTATGTTGTGGCTTAGTAAATCACTTATTCAGTTGCCAGTGACCATTTAGGAAGAAATCACAATAATAACTATGCAGTAGTGCTTACTGGGTAAGATTAACAATAAAAATCATCTCACTTCTATTTTTCTATTCTAATGTCAGTTAAAGAGCTTTCACACTGTGATCCATGGTTAGATGCTTTGTGGAAAATGTCTGTATAGATGATAGGAAGGAAAGAAAAAAGTGAGAAAGGAGAAAGGAAGGAAACTAACACTTTTGAGCTCTTTCTGGGTACATGGGAAGAAATAGTTACGCACATGTAACCCTTGGCAGAGATTGCTAGGTGTTCTCCACATTATGGGTCCTGGCTCCGCCTGGGCATTCAACCATGGCATCCCCCAGCCTCTTCGTAGACAGCTGTATCTGTGTCTGGGTTCCATCTGGTAAAATGTAACTGGAAGTCAAGGCCCTTCCTTCTACCTCTGACTTTAAAAAGGCTCCCAAACAAACTCCTCTCATCTTTTCTGCCCCTGCTCACCTGGGTGTCCTTAAAGCCGTGTATTAAGATGGTGGCACTGCCATGGGCCTGTCAACCCCAGGGAGAGGCATGCTGTCACAGGAAGAATGCCTTTAACTGCACTAAGAGGGACAGGAAAACGTACCTGCAGTTTGGACCTTTATACCCTTTGAGGTCCGTTCATTACAGAACTACATCATACTCCAGAGAATGCACAGTCTTCAAATCATTCCTATGTGGACCACACTATATGCTTTTACTTTTACGGAGGAGCAGCTGTGGCTAAATGAGAGACAGTGACCTTTTCACATTATATGAATGGCACAGCAAGGGACAAACTGCAGACAGTCCAGCCGCACAGGTACAGAGTCTGCACATACTCGCTTCATGAGGGAAAAGGTCTGGCAGCGTTTAAGTGCGCAAGTTCTCATCCTACACTCACATATTAGATGAAAATGTAGGGAGACAGTAATTTCACTATGTTCTGAACCCAGCATAAGCAAGAGGAATGTGCTTTAATGTGCAGAAGTCTGACAGAATCTAGATCTTGACATTTCCTCACTCTATGAATTAGGCAAATCTTTTCACTTCTCTGGACGTCAGCTTTTCCCTCTGGAAGATTACAGTAAAAATTAAAAAATAAATTTGCCTAAGAATGGGTTCAGTGAATAGCTAATCTAGTTTGTTTATTTCTCCTTTCTTAAAACAATAATGTTTGTTTATTTCATACAACTAAATCTTTAAAAGTTTTGTTAGGGGATAGAAAATTCTTTAAAAAATAATAGTATAAACAGTATAAAAGAAATGATAAATGTGAAATATCCAACAGAGTGCCTAGTATATAATAAGTGCTCAATAAAAATCGCAATCTTGAATAAGGCCAAAAAGCGTTATAGGGACAGGGTTTGGGTTCTAAGTCAGAGTTGTTTAAACATGTTGAGTTTCCTTTTCCTGCATTTATCCGTTGGGATCTGATTTGCCTTACAATCAGCATAAGTCATAAGCATCCTGCTCTGTTTTTTAGAAAAAAAGGTAATTTGGGCTACAGCCATGATTTCATTAGAGAAAATGAGAGCGAGTTAGTGTACAGGAACAACAAAGCTCTTTCAGTTGCCTAGCGACGAAAGGGGGGGGGTGGTGTTTGGGGCGGGCAGGGTTTGTGTAAGCACGGAAAAGAGAAAAGCAGAGAGCAATATAAAAAACGAATTTAATGTCAGAGTTCTTCCCAGGTGGGTGAGATTGATAGAGGCCTGGGTTATTTACAGCTTCAGTTTATTTGTTACAGGATCCGAAATTTTAAGGAAATATGCTGAAATTCAGCAGTGGTAAGTCACAAGGGATATTTATTGTTCTAATGAGAGCGAAATGTAAACTGTTTAAACACGTTGACTGTAAATGAAACACAGGAAATGGTTTAGAAGTCATCCGCTGCAGCGACTCATCAGGACGCACAGCACTGGCGCCACCGTGTGGCCGGCGCGGGGCGCCTGCGGGCTGCAAGGCGGGGCTGGGCGGGGCTGCTGGGCGGGGCGGGGCGGGGCGGGGCGGGGCTGAGGCCGCTGGGGCCGCGCACGGGATTGCGCACAGACCTGGGAGGACACATTTCAGAGTAAAACTTTTAACTGTAAGTTTAAATGCTTTTAGAGACTGTAACCTCCTATGGTTTGTGAATATTGACACTTAAAAATAAAACGTCTGGGGGCTGGGGATTTAGCTCAGTGGCATAAGCTCCTGCCTTGCAAGCAGGCGGTCGTGAGTTCGATCCCCGGTACCGATAAAAAGGAAAAAGACAAAAAAATAAAAATAAATAAATAAATAAATAAAACGTCTGGACAACTCTTGTAGAGTGCACATTGGAAATTTAAATACCATAGAGAATTGATACACATCAGCTATTATAAAATTACGTGAGCGAACCCTTTAGTGAGTAATTTTCTCATAATTCCTTTGCTCCTAGAATTTTTAAATTCCACTTCCCTGAAAGACTTGTATCCTCACGTTTTATACAGATACGTTTTTAAAATGTGTGTGACATATGACATAAGACATTACAGATTTTTCTGTAACAAAAATAAACAATTTATAGAATGTGATAAGACTATTCATATAACTAGTTCACAATTAAAAATATGTTAAACGTTGATCAGTACTGTACTTATGGAACGTTAAAATCTACCTCTTAGAAGGCTGAGTCTTTAAAAATTTAGTTTACATAACTGATGAATATGTAATTATCACTATATGCAATGAATATTATTGTTAGAATGTGGCAAAGGTTAACATCAATACTATCTACAGTAATCATTTTTTCTAGTTGTAAGCCTCAGGAAATTTCATTCACAGAAATAAGTAATAAGAATGTGAGACCTTTTATTAAGCAAAGTTTACTCAATTTTTGGAATGGTTCCTGAGTTTCTTGCCAATAATGACTTTATGATTTAATAATTTTTTTCTTTTTTTTAAACAATGAGTAGATAACTGAATTAGGTTTTGCTTAAGGTTGTTGACAGCAAAATAATGGAAAACCATGAGACCGGAAGTGTTTGACTTTACCCTAATTGCTAGGATATATTTCCCATCATCCCTGTGATGGGTGTTGCTGAGGCTCCTAAACCCTGGACAGTGCACCTTTGCAGCCTTTGCATGGAATGCAAGTTTGAGAAAAGACTTCATGGGAACAGAAAAGAGTGAAGGTGCAAAGAAAACAGATTCTCTTTACACTGTTTGAGTGTATTTCTCTGTTATCCCAAAAAGCAAAGAGAAACAATATAAGATTGATAGGTGTCAATGAAAAAGCAGGGGTCAACACAAATGACCTGCTAAGATTATTTGTAGAAATAATAACAGAAAATTTTCCAAACGAGGAAAGAGAATCTGATATACAGATAAATGAGGCATACAGAACCCCAATTAACCGTAACCAAAATAAATCTTCACCCAGACATATAATAATTAGGATATCAGAAAGTCAGTACAACAACAGATTACTAAAAGCTGTCAGAGAAAAGAAACAGATAACCTATGAAGGTTATCAGAATCATGGCAGATTTCTCAACACAATCTTGCAGCTGTTGAATTGTTGTTTCCTGGTCCCTTGTTATTTTTAAGAGATCTTTTCTTTCATGGTAGTAATTTTCCATCTGTCTTCAAGGTCTGAGAGTCTATCTTCAACTTCATTCAAGGGATCTTGCCAGCTTTTTAAACACATGGAAACTAAGCAACACTCTCCTAAACAACTAGTGGGTCACTGAAGAAATTAAATAATATCTACAATGGAACGAAAATGCAAACACAAATTATCAGAAACTATGGGACACAATGTAAGCAGTACTCAGAGGGAAATTTATATCACTAAACTTCCACATTAGGAAAATGGAAAGAACACACATAAACAACTTAATGCTGTACCTCAAACTTCTGGAAAAAGAAGAGCAAGTCAAGCCCAAAGCCCAAAGAAGGCAAGAAATTATAAAGATCGGAGTAGAAATTAAAACTGAGAAAACATTACAAAGAATTAACGAATCAAAGAGTTGGTTGTTTGAAAGAATAAATAAAATTGATAAACCCCTAGCCAACCTTATCAAAAAGAGGAAATAAAAAGTTCAAATCCATGCAATGAGAAATGAAAAGGGTAAAATCACTATAGACCCTGCAGAAATACAGAAGATCATCAATACCTACTTCAAAAACCTTTACTCTCATAGGTTCGATAACACAGAAGAAATTGACAGATTCCTAGAAACATATGAATTAGCAAACCTGAAACAAGATGTAAAACTGCTGAATAACCTAGTCACAGTTAATGAAATTGAAAATGTAATTAGAACCCTACCCACAAAGAAAAACCCAGGTCCTGATGGATTTACTTCAGAATTCTTTAAGACAGTCAGGGAAGATTTAATTCCAACATTCCTCAAACTCTTCAGTGAAATTGAAAGGGAAGCAGTTCTCCATAACTCATGCCTGGAATCAAGTATTACCCTAATATCAAAACCATAGAAAGGCCCAACCAAAAAAATAAAATTATAGGACTATTTCTCTAATGAATATAGATGCAAAAATCCTCAATAAAATACTGGCAAATAGAATGCAACTAGTCATCAGGAAGATTATACATCATGAATCAATTCAGATTCATCCCAGGATTTCAGGAATGGTTCAACATATGCCAGTCAATAAATGCAATACACCATATCAACAGAGCCAAGGACAAGAACCACATGGCCACCTCGATAGATACAGAAAAATCTTTCAACAAAATCCAGCACTCATTTACAATAAAAACTCTACAAAAAATCAGAATAGGTGGTCTCTATCTCAATCTGATAAAAGCCATACATAATAAACCAACAGCCAACATCTTACTAAATGGACAAAAACTGAAAACTTTCAACCTAAAGTCAGGAACAAGACAAGGATGTCTATCATCACCATTATCACTCCTATTCAATATAGTCCTGGAAACATTAGCCAGAGCAGTTAAACAAGAAAGAGAAATAAAAAGAATAAGGATAGGAAAGGAAGAAGTTAAATTATTATTATTTGTAGATGAAATGATACTCTATATAGAAGACCCCCAAAATTCCATTGAAAGATTCCTAGACATACTAACCAAATTCAGTAATGTAACTGGATACAAGGTTAACACTAAAAAATCAATAACATTTTTGTACACAAATAACAAATTCACTGAGACAGAAATAAGACAAACCACATCCTTAACAATAGCATAAAAAACCCCAAGATGAAATACTTAAGGAATCAATCCAACAAAGGAAGTAAAAGATCTACACAATGAAAATTACATTACTCTGAAAAAGGAAATCGAGGGATATTTTAGAAAATGGAAAGATATTCTCTGTTTATAGATGGGAAGAACAAACATTGTGAAAATGGTCATTCTCCCAAAATTGTTATACAGATTTAATGCAATTCTAATCAAAACACCATTTGTATACCTCATAGGTCTAGAGAAACCATCCCTAAAATTCATCTGGAACCAGAAGAGACCTGGAATAGCAAAGGCAATTCTGGGCAACAAAGCTAAGGCAGCAGGCATCACAATATCTGACTTGAAATTATATTACAAAGCTACTGTGATAAAATCAGCATAGTATTGGAATAAAAACAGACCTGAAGATCAATGGAGCAGGTCAGAAGATACAGCAACAACTGCAAACACACTCAGCCACTTCACCATTGACAAAGGTGTACACTTGAAGAAAGATAGCCTCTTTAATAAGTAGTGCTGGAAAAACTGGCTCTCCCTATGCTGAAAACTAAGATTAGATTCATGTCTATCACCATGCACTAACTAAAGTCAAAATAGATCAAAGATCTAAATATTAAAATAAGCACTAAATCTACTGGAAGACTATGTAGAAATCTTGATGAAATAGGAGTAGGCAGAGAGTTCATGAACAAAAATCAAACTGCAAGGGAAACACTTCTCAGAATCGACAACTGGGATCTTGTCTTATTAACAAGTTTTCACATGTCAAAGGAAATCTCCAACAGTATGAAAAGAAAACCCATCAATTGGGAAAATATCTTAGCCAACTGTCCCTCAAAGGACTACTATCTAGAACTTACAAACAATTTTAAAAAAAACAAGGCCCCCCAAATTCGAGGACTCAATCCAAACATGGGCATCTGAGATGAATATACACTTCTCAATTGAAGAAATACAAATGGCAAATAAATATATGAAAAATGTTCAACATCAATGGTCATTCAGGAAATACAAATTAAAATAACACTGAGATTCCATCTCACCCCAAAAAGAATGGCCAAGATCAAGAAATCACCCAACAACAAATGCTGGGGGGCTGTAGAGGAAAAAGGAACACTTCTCCACTGTTGGTGGGAGTAAGTGTAGACTGGTGGAACCACTTTGGAAATCAGGCTGGAGATTCCTCAAAAAGCTAGGATTAGGGATTCCATTTGACCCAGCTATCTTGCCGCTGGGCATTTGCCCAGAAGAATTGAAAACATCATACCACAGTGATATATGTGCACCCATGTTTATAACAGCACAATTTGTAACAGCCAAATCTTGGAAACAGCCCCAGTGTCTATCAGTCAAGGAATAGATAAAAAATGTTGTTTTTTGTACAATGGAGTACTACTCAGCTATAAAGAAAGATTGCATCAAGACTTTTATAAGTAAATGGGTGCAACTTGAGACCATATTAAGTGAAATAAATCAAACTCACATGTGTATGAGAAACTGAAAAATTATGTATGTTCCAAAATCTATAATAAATACTGTGTAAGGGTAAGAAACTTTCAAAGAGTAAAAGTAATTGGAATAAGGGAAAGGAGGAAAGAAGGAAGAGAAAATGAAAAAGACATAAATTTCTGTGTGTGTGTGTGTATATATATATATATATATATATTATATATATGATAGCTAAAATGACTATAATACTAATTGTATTAGTTATTGGAAAAGAACAGTTAGTGTTCATATGTTTGGATCAATTTTGCATGTCTGTATATCTGTTAATCTAAGCATCCCTCTTGAAGGTAACAATACGTAATATTACAACCATGTCAAATTCCTATCATCTTGTTTTGTAAACCTATACTGTTATTGTATTTGGTTTCTTATTGTTTGTTTGACTGTACCGCTTTTTTTTTTCCTTTTCTGTGTCTTTTTAGTCTTAAACTAAAAAGAAAAAAAAGAATAAGCAAGTTCCCTGTGGATTTGTACAGGCATCTTCCAGGAAAGGGCAGAGGTACTCAGACAAACAGAGCCTACAGCCCCCCTAGAATCCACCTCTGATATGCAATAAACAAATGGCTATCATTTTCTAAAATTATTATATTAAAATATGCATTTTAATTTTATAAAATATTTCCAACATATAGAAAAAGTAGAGATTAATATAAAAAGGCACAGTACTCATAGCTCACAAATTACTATTAACACTTGTCATATTGACTCTAGGTCCCTTTGTTAAAAAAGAATAAGATATAGTTGTAGTTAAAACACTCCCAGTAATCCTATTCTATTCCTATTTTAATTCTTTTCCTTTTTAGAAGAGACCCTATTCTGTTACCAGCGTGTATTCTTTTTACCTATCCTTTCAAATATTTATTGTAAAAGCACTTTAAAGGTTTACATGATGTACAATGCATATCTTTTGTTTACTGTCCTTTTATCCACTCAATATTACATATTATGGATATATCTAAGTGGCTGAAATGTAGATCTAATTACTTCTTTTAAACTATTCAATATTAGTATATTATGTGAAATGATTATAATTTACTTCCCACATTCAAATTTATAACTTTTTAGTGTAACAAAGGTCTAATAACACCTTTATATGATCACTTCATGTACAAGAGTTTCTCTAAGATTGATATCTTCAAAATGATTGAAATACTTCACCCATGTCACCTTCCAAGGTTGAAAAACCCGTTACCATTGACACCAACTTGAAGCTTTATCAATGGTAGCTCCAAAGGGTCAAAGTTCACAGGAAATTTAGACTATGGACCAATCTTACGTAAAATCATTTTCTTAACACAAAAATAAAGTCAAACAAAAGAACAACTTCACAAGCTTTTCTTCTGCACTGTGTTTTTAGCAGTAGATAGTTCCTGTGAGTCATCTGGTATTTGCAAGACTAAAAGACAGCACTCCTGGAGAGACTGTGTGTCTGAATGAGGAAGGCCCAGGAGGAGATTCAACAGGGGTGGACTTGGCTTCCAAGGAAATCACAGTGTTGTGAAAAGAGACAATAAGGACCAAAGAGCAGAAGGGAAAACAGATATCTCAGTAGATGATGATTTATAGGTTGGGACTGAGAACTCTTCCCCATGGTGTGATATCAGGTGACCTCAAGGAAACCAGTAGAGCTATCGTAAAATTGTTGCTGCTAACCAACATCTATTTCTTGTCTTTTCCATCCTGGTAGATCCTAAGTTTGTTCAGTCTACCCCTACAGAGCCCATGAAACCGTTTTCAGGGGTAGGTCAAAACAGGTTAAAGATAATCCTAACTAGTCTAGAAACAAACTTGGTATCAGTCACAGTGTCATTACTATAATAAAATATCTGAGATAAATAACTGGTGAAGAGAAAAGGTTTACTTAGTTCATGGCTTTTATGGTACTCATCAGCTTAGCTCAGGTGAGGGCAGCAGATGACAGTGTTGGGGAGCATGTTTCAGAGCAAAGGTCACAACTCAAGAGATAGCAAGCAGAGAGCGAATGCACTTTACAATCCCCTGCAAGCATCTTTAACCTAAGTACTTCTTACTAGGTGTCACCTCCCAAAGGCTTCACTGCTTTCAATAGCAACACCCTGGGATTAAGTTCTTAATATATGGACCTCTGAGGGATGTAACTCCTATTTAAACCGCAGCATGTGTGTAAACCAATTTGGCTTTATAAGGTCTCCTTTAGAAGGAGAATATGAAGGACTCAAAAATGTAGACCCCTCCCACAAAAACTCAGTTAAAAATGGGCAACTGAAATGAATAGACGTTTCGCAGAAGTACAAATGGTCAACAGATACATGAAAAAAGTGTTCAGCATCTCTGGCGATTAGAAAAATACAAATTAAACTAACACAAATCCTGTTACTCCAGAAAGAAAGTCTGTCATCAAGAAATCAAATACTAACAAATGCTGGTGAGGCTGTGGCAAAAAAGAAACCTGTCTTCAGGTTATATGTGGAAATATAAACTAGTACAACCACTATAGGAAACAGTAGTATAAAGATTCCTCAAAAATCTAAAAATAGAAATTCCATTTGACCTAGTTATTTCCCTTCTAGGTATCTTCCCAAGAGCTAAAGACATCATATTACAGAGACACAGTGTACCCATGTTTATAGCTACACAATTCATATAGCTAAATCTTGGAAGCAGCCCACACATCCATCTACAAATGAATGGATAAAGAAAATGTATTTATACATAATGGAGCTTGGAAGTCCAAGTACTTTGCCATAAAGAAGGTTAAATGAGATATCTATAGGCAAATAGGTGCATCTTGAGACCGTAAGCGTAATTGGACCCACAAGGTTAAATATCTGATAGTTTGTTTTACATAAGAAAGCCAAAATATAAAGAGGAAAATAAAAGGTGGATAATAGGAAATAGGGAGATAGATGTTTTGCAAAATGGACAGAGACCAGGAGATGCGAGAGAGGGGAGGGAAAGGAAGGGAAGGACATGAAAAAAGAATTAGGATGTGTTGAGTACTTATACCAACTCTCCGTGAGGAATGTAAGCATGACCTAATAAAAAATAAAAATGGAAAAAAATAAAGGACTAAGGAGAGATTTTCTGGGGAAGTCTGAGAAAAGTCTTTCATATTCCTGGAAGAAATTCCAAAGAGTTGTTTTACTTCTTTTGAATGTGACTGTGTGGGACTGTAATTGCTGCAGATAAAACTAACCTACGGAGTAAGGCAGAACCAAAGGAATTGGCATGAAAATGTGCTAGTCCTTGTCCTGCTTCTGTGCCTCTTATTGCTCAAGCCTGTGTGAGTTATGTTTTTAAATACTTGTCATTAAAGTATTCTAGCTGTTTTTAGAGAGTTCAAGGGGTATTTGTGAAACAGGACCAAATGACTAATACCAAATTGACTGAGATTAGTTTCTGCCACAGGGTAGAACACAAGCTTAAAACAGAAATTAATTCCAATCACTGAATATGCATGTCAGTTATCATGCACACCAGCTAACGGCAACACCATTTCTTCAATAATACGCTTCAAATTTCAGTGACTGCGATGTTACACAAAGCAAATATTTTGCTACTTCGGTCCACAAATCACTGTGTCAGTAACTGCTGCCCATCATGAGCAGTAACCAATCACTTCACTTCTTTCAAACTTTTGTTCATGGACAAGGTCTGTTCATACAAACAATAAAGCAGGGGATCTTGTTGGCTCTTGTTTTCCACTGCTACAATGCATTCATTTTAATAAAGTGAATGATCTAAAGAGAGATTTAGCCAACAGAGATAGGAGTGAAGCAAGGAAACAAAAAGCAATCATGCTGGAAAACAATTGGAACGGAACACAAATGCAATCCTTAGTAGAAAGGACAATGGGATGGTGACTGCTACTGTCTACCGATGACACCCAGCCCAGCTGCAGAAAGTGCTTGTGATGAGCCTGAAGATGCCCCAGAGAGAGTGATGTCTGCAGAATCTTCACGTTAAAGAAACTATTCGATATTTTGCAGAATCAAAACTAGTGTGATAGTTTGTTAGATGGTGATCCAAATTCAGGAAAGAGTATGACATTTACCAAGACAGAAAAGATGCCCAGTACTCCTTGGAAGTTGCATGAGAAGATGATTTTCAAATTGCTCTTGAATACATTTTTCACAAATAAATGTTTCCAACATTTTATATTATACACTAAATATTACTTTTACTAACTTTGCATTACCCTAAACATTTCTAACCAGAGAGTTTTTAGTATTTTGATACAAACTTACAAAGCTCACAGAAGAACTGCCAAATACACATTCAGTCTTTATACCAATCACTCCCTTAGTCTTAAATGCCTCCTCCCACACCCATTTTCTTTTCCTGACAATCTTTCATGCATCTTACCAAAGCCAGATTAAATGTTAAGACTGCTTTGGGTATGTTTGGCTTGCACAGTCTCAGAAGAGGGCTAGACACCCAAGTGTGTGATCTGTTAGATCCATGCAACCTGAAAATTTATGGATAACCTATGGGATAGGTTTATATGGATCAGCCCCTCAACATTTTGCTACAACAGCTTACCTTGATGAGTGGTATGGCATAAGGACGATATGCCAGACTGGGATTTGGGAAGGCTTGTGTTCTGCTGTCAGCTCTGTGATTAAAATGAAATCCAGGACAGGTTGCTTAACCTTTTTGTTTCTATGGAGTCTAACAAAAACAAAGCAAAACAAAACACAGACTTATACATACTTCAGGAAAAGAAAAATAGTATGAAGCTTTTTCAACAGATGGTACTACCCTCATCTGGGGGATCCTAAAGGATGTTGCATATCACAGAAAACCCACTATACTTTTAGGCAAAATTGAAAATGCATGTGCAGCAATCTCAGTGACCAAGGTTACCCAAGCAGTAGTTTGCTACACTACTAATTGTCTGGCAGTGAATGGCCACTGCTTTGAGCACTTCTCGAAATTGTACAAACCAAAGGTAATCTGTACTAATCTCAAGATGTCTCAATAAATTTAGCATTAAAATATTTATTTTTCCTTTCCTGAAGTGTGTATATTTTTTTTTCAGACTATTTCTTTCTTCATACAATAGGTTGTGAATAGGGTGAATAGGGCAATTTTCAAAGTTTTTTGGCACTAGATTTCTAGAATTTTCTTTCATTATCAAAAAGAGTTTGCACAAGAGCAATAAGTACTGAGTGGATCTATGATCAACTTGACTTTATGGGTGAGGCTATTCATGGACCATTTGATTTTTTTTTTTTTTGTCTTTTTCCTTTTTATCGGTACCGGAGATTGAACTCATGACTGCCTGCTTTCAAGGCAGGCGCTTATGCCGCTGAGTCAAATCCCCAGCCCCCGACCATTTGATTCTTGAGAAGCACTGACTACTCCGTATTTTACTATTTACACTACATATTAAACTATAGCTCTTTGATAGTTTATGAGTGCATTACTATTCCTTCAGCCGGGTTGACTGTTTAAAGATTCCTGGAGCACAAATGCTGGGCTCTGGAGAAAAACTTAATTCCTGCCTTGGAGGTTCTCATGGTGTGGTGAGAAAAACAACCCATTCTTCCTGCAGGAGAGACATAAAAATTTGGTTTTGAAGAATGGATGTGATTGCCCATGATACATGATAAAGAGAAGTGAGGGAGGAGGAGGGCATTTTAGGAAGGGGGCATGGCTGGTGCAAAGGCATGGATACACAAAATATTAATAAAAGCATAGAGTGACTGACAGAGGGTAAGTGGGGAAAAGGTGGTGGGAAACAGGACTGCAGGGTTCTGTGAAGAATTAGAAACACTAGGTATTTCTAACAGGAAGGTTTTAATACAGGGAGTTAGGCTGGAAGGGAGGAAAAGCACAAGAGTTGTTATAGAATGTTTAGATCATGTCTCACTGCTGTTACCCAGGGGAAGTGAGGGTGCTGTTTTCTCCTGATGGGTGGAAACTGGATAAAACCACTGCAGATATAGCTGCTGCAGTCCTGAACTAGAACAGCTTTTGCAAACACTGAGTCTCCGCATGAGTTGCTCCTACTGTAAACTGAACAACATCCTTAAGCGTCCTTTCCTTCTACCAGTCTTGTGTGTGTACATCCTAGTGACAAATCACACCTGGAACCTGACAGCAAGGGAATCTGGGAAATAGTTTCCAGTCCCTGTGGTAGGAGTAGAAATGAATGCTGTGTGGCAGAAAGAGTATCTTACTTAGTTGGCAAAGTGGGCCGAAACCACAGGGCCAAGGGACTGGAGAGGCATGCCAGTTAAGAAAAAGCAGTGTAGGATGCTTCTGGACAGTCAAAGCAGGATTGTCATGATGAGATGTACTTTGTGAATACTGGTGGCACAATGGAGCCCATTCTTGTGAACTAAAAAACCAATAAAAAAACTCATCAAGCTATATGGCAGTAATTTACTAAATAGCTATTATACAGAGCAGAGCTGTGTGCTGCGAGAGTCCTCTTAAAGCTTTTTTAAACTTTTAATATTTGTGATAATCCATCCATCCAGGTTTCTCCAACTTTTTACTAACTGTACATTTTACAATAGACATATAAGTTATCTGTAATCTCTGCCTGTAAAAAGCCAATCTTAAATCATTTTTCCTTTCAGGGAAAAATAAGGGTATTTTGGAAGTTTGAAGGATTGATCCAGTGCTTCTCAAGGTATCTTCTGAGGAAACATAGTCTCTTAAAAAGCTGTTGAAAATGATCTCATAATCAAACTAGCTTTAAAAAACTTGTATAATATACTTTCCTATGAACTTAAGCCACTAGTAAAATTACAGTAAAAACTTAATTTTAAAAGTTTTATCAGCATTAGTCACTTTCGACTTTTAATATCCAGTAGTGGCTGAGTTCTTCAGAGCTGTTAGGGAGACTGGATGCTTCTATAGGACAGCCAAACTGAAGGCTACAGACTATTTATAAAAGTAGATTTAGATGTGAGACGTGCAAAGAAAACCATTTTTGTTTAGGTGTAATTTCTCACATTTGGAAACATTTCCAAGTAGACACGACATAAGCAAATTTAAATGCTAAAAAACCAAGTTTTCAAAAATTACTTTGATAAATAAGAAACAGTAAGTGCTAGAACAATCACCTAGCAACATGTCAGTCCGGGACAATGGAAAACCTGTAACTATTGTAACAGGATGTTAAACGGTGAGCTTATAAATGCTGTACTCAAATGTTGTTGGACTTCGTAGAATTGGTAAAGATTTTATAAAACCAGTTATGTAACTAACAAATCGTGTCTCTCACAAGGGCATGAACATGAGTGAATGGAAACAAAAATTGACTTAGGGAGGCTTTTCTTTGGAGAATGATGCTGATTGTTCACCTGTCATTCAAGAGCCACAGAGGGATGCTGTTTGGGTGTCTCTGCCTCTAGTGTCTGTGCTTCCTGCAGCACGGAATGTCTTCTTGGTATCTGACTTGAATGGGGGAGACAGCTGGGCCACCAGCTTTGGGAATGAAGGTAGAAGCTGTTGTAGGTTTGGTTAGTTTTCTTAGAATTAGAGCAGAGCACTGACAGTGGGCTCATGGCTTCATATCCTGCCTGAGTAAGAGTGGTGTAAACTTAATCAGAATATGGTAGCTGGAGGAAAATGTTTTGCCTGTATCACAGGAAGTTCAAGTTCCATCCCAAGACAAGTGCTTTGAGGAGCTGTCTGTTTGAAACAGCCGGAACGTCTGCCAGTCTCACCTCCCAATTTGGTTGGGCAGGGGCGCTGAGGACAGTGCAACATGGATAACTCTCTGCCATATAAAATGCTGGAGGAAATCGTACAAAGTCTGATTAATAGAATTTGGCATTAAAGCATTTGTTACAGGAAGAAGCACCTACTGTGGACACTGAGAAGTTGGTGAAGTGGTTTGCATGTCTCTAACTCCCATACTGAGTAAGCCTCAGAATCATCTGGAAGCAATGTGCACTCATAGAAAACAGAAGCCAAGTCGGGTGTGGGGGTGCACTCCTGTAATCCCAGCACTCGGGAGGCCTGAGGCAGGCGGATCATTGCGAGTTCAAGACCAGCCTGGGCTACAAAGTGAGCCCAAGGTCAGCCTGAACTGCGTAGTGTGACTCTGTCAAAAAGACAGAAAAAAAAAAAAAAAAAAAAACCCAGAAGCCAAGTTGCACAGTCCTTCAATCTTCTCAAGCTCTTGTGTAACTGTAATATATTCATTTTTGGCATCTGGAACCCACTAGATCTACTCTCAGCAAAGATGCAACTTGGCTTTTTAAGGTCAGTCTGGCTATGTTGGCAGCTGCTAATGGTTTTACTGAAGATGGTATGTGAAGAAAGGCCATCAAGAAATACAAGTAACATCTCTTACTAAATGCATTACTTTTTATTACTACTTGATAAAGCTTAATATTTTTCTAAAAGAAAAAAGTTGGTTTACATGTAGTGGAGTTACAAGTAGATGGCTAAAGATAGTATAACTAGTAGAAATAAGAGCAGAGCTAAATAATATGAAAATAGAGCAGTAAGCAGCAATAAAATTAATTCCTACACAAAGCTAGCAGTGCAACAGGATAAGCGGAAAGCAGCTTTACATTAAAAAGTTATTTAAATACAGAAATAGCACCTTACAAAAAGGAATTGAAGAATGTAAACTCGGTAGGTAGATTCAAGTATAAAAGTTATACCCCCAACTCTTGTACCAGAACGAAAGGGTTTCACAAACCCTGGACAGTGTAGGGCACACACACCCTCAGTGCTGACGCAGCTGCACGAGTGATCCT
Source organism: Cavia porcellus (assembly GCF_034190915.1). Classification (NCBI taxonomy): domain Eukaryota; kingdom Metazoa; phylum Chordata; class Mammalia; order Rodentia; family Caviidae; genus Cavia; species Cavia porcellus. Next base: position 68,998,561 of record NW_026947491.1, read on the forward strand.
TAGCAGGATCACCAACAAGTATCTTTTGCTTTCACTAAATTATACAACGATAGACTCAGGATTGCCATTGCTTCTTCCCTAACCCAAATATCCAAATCTAGCTTAGCAGCTTCACTCTCATCAGTCATTCTGTCAGAGAATCATTTTCCTGACAGAACCAACCACCGATTATTTTTACATCTCTTAAAGCCACACTAAGAAACAGGCATTGAATAGAAAAGCCATTTTTCTTAGTTGGCTCTTGCGAAGTGTGTTCACAAAGTGGTCACATTCTCATTTTGCAGGATTGTTTCTTAACACCTCTCAAGAAGGACGAATTCTCTGAGTTTAGGATAGTCACATCACAAACAGAATTAAAAAACAGAGATCAAACAAGTAGAGAGCATCCAGAAACTGTGAGGGGGGGAAAAAAACCCAATTTGTTTCCACCTAAACACAGGCCTCTTGGTGAAGGTATTTTGTGAAAGTTTTTAATCATGATAGATTTAAAATGTATGTACCTTGTCCAGATTTATATGTTGCATTATCCTGTAATCTACCTGAAAATGCATATTTTCATTTGTTTTGATAAGAGACCATCAGTATTAGTTCAGACTATTCATTACTATGCAATGGTTGATGGTTGAAACCACTCTTAATCTAACTTCAGAGAAGGTTGTAAAAAAGGGGAAAAAATACCATGTTGTAAACTTTAAAAGTTTAGTGTTGATAAAATTTGACATAAATAGCAAATTTATTTAATCTGGCTACCTACCTCAAGTTCTCAAAAATCTTGTCAGGGTAATATGCTAATAGTATCTTGTAGTTAATATAAAGCTACATTACTCAGACTCCCAGAGTCTTTTAAATTAATATTTTTATTCTTTCATATAACATTTTATTGGGTCCAAAAATAAAAAAAAAAATAGCCCTATACTAAAATTCTAAATCTAAGAAAAGTTTACCAAAGAAGAGAAAGAAGAAAAAAAAGAAGCAGAGAAGGAATGAAGGATGCCATTTGAAGAAATAAGAGTGAAGCAAATATCAATAAATCTAGAAAACAATGAAGTAGTTTGGTTACTTAATGAACCCCTAAAGTAATCTGGTTTATAGAGACACTGCATAAGTTTCCAGAATTGTATTTGTGCTACAACAATGAGCCTCTGCACTCACTGTTATTTGGGGGGGGGGGGGGGATGATACCATATAACTGGTTGGAATTCTACAGTGCACCCATTTTTCCTTTTACCCTTCTAAAGAAGTTAAGAAAAGAAAGAAACCCAGCAGAAATCACGTACTGACCTACATCAGCTGCTATATCATCACTCTTGAGAATTTCAGTCTCATCTACGCTCTGATTTTCCATGTGATTACTTTTTCCCATCCTGATTCATTTTTACAAACGCTTGCTAAAAGGCATTCATACCTGATACTCTATAATTAATATTAAAATAAAAATCGGCCACATAATGAAGGAAAATGAACACAGTAGAAATTTTAAACGAACAGTAAAAACCTCATTGTTGTCCCGTTATCTAAGAAGCAGCCATCAGGCGCCCAGGCTTCCCCTTAGTTCTCATGATCGGATCGGGTTAGCACAGTTCAGTTATAGCTGGGTGTGTCATTCGGTTATTTTGGTCTTGACGTCTGCCACATATACATGTCTCCTCCACATTACTAGGTTGTAGAATAAGTGCGGGGCAAATTAGAGGAAAAAGTACAAACATTCAAGTCGTCATACCCTGAAAAGTATGTGTTAGGCTGTAGTTGTAAACTCTTTGCACTAAATCCCATTTTAGGAACAAAATAAATAATACCATAGGATTCATAACTGAAGGTGGCTTCCCGATGAAGCCTAAAGAAGCAGTAGCTTTTTAAACTGCAGAAAGTTCTCTCACCACAGATTTACTCAGGGCAAGTGGAAATACATATCAAGAGTGCTTACCCTGCTTAAGTGCTAGATAGCGCCCCCTTCAGGAAAACCACAAGGCCCCAGTAGCCTGTTCAGATCTACGTCCAGGAATCAGATGATTCTTGAATCAAACCACATTAGTCAGCCAGTGCTTTCACTGTGACACCATGCAGAGCCTTACTCTGCCTGGCACGACACGCACAATTAGTTAAGAACTACTTTCAGGAACACAGATGATCCATGACGTTGGGAAGATAACAGAACCAGTGGACAAAAGAAAGAGCAAGGACACGAGCTGAGGACTGATGATGATTATGTTCCACTTAGGACACTGCCTGTGACACAGGGAAATTCAGGTGGTTTAATCCCACCCCACCTGCCAAAGCATCTGTCTAGTCAGGCCCACTGCTGGGGATTTCTAGTCTCCTCTGGGCTGAGCTGGTGTTTCGCGACTGACTCCTTTCTCTTCTCCTAAGGACAGGGTCTCCAAGGCTGCCAGGTGTCTTGAAAAATGTCTCTCGGTGTCTGCATCGCATACTCTTGGGTGTCACTGGAACAGGTGACTGAAATAACAAGAGCAAAGTCACAAGTTAAACTCTTCAGTCTCTGAACTCAAAGCTTTTTCTTGACTTTTGTCATTCTGATCCCTGTGCAGGTGTCCCGTCTTCTTGACTTTAGTTTCCTATCACGCTCATTCCTTGTATCTTTTTTACATCCCTAACGTCACTGAAATTTAAATTCTTGCTGATTTGGGGTGAGGAAAGGCCCCCTACCAAAGAGGTTAAGACATGGACAGGGCCTGGCTCTCCCTTCTGTGTGACCTTGTGCAAATTACTTAACCCATTTATCCCGTAGCTGTTTCATCAATGCAGTGGGGATGACAGAAATGTGACTATCAAGGCTGTAAGGGTTAAACAAGGTGACCTTTATAACACATTTTAGAGCACATGAAACAAACAGTAACTGTACATGCATGCTCTTTGTTTACATACTAATGTTCAGCCTGTCTTGTTAAGTTTATCCCCTTAATGTGTCCTAAAATGTCAGAGGCCATTATCCTGCTGTATCTTTAATGCCTAGATCAGTGTTTGGCTCAAACTTGTGGGAAAATGCACATGTTGGGGCTGGATATGTAGCTCAGTAGTAGAGTGCTTGCCTAGCATGTTTGATTCCACAGCAGCGCAAAAAAAGTGTACGTTGTATTAATCATCTTGTTTAAAAACCTCATGCAATTATTTCAATACCTGGCATACTTCTGACCCTTTGAATAACTTGTCTAAAGTGATTTTTTCTGGAATAATAAGTAATCACTCGAAGTAATACCTTTTATATTGTAGGAATTAAGCAAATATTTACTGTGGTTGAGGGACAGTTATAATAGATTCATTTATACTTATTAATATGCACTTTTTTTTCATACTAGGGATGGCCTTGTGCTTGCCAGGCAGGTACTTATGCTGCTGAGCTAAATCCCTGGCCCTATGTATGTTTTTATATATGTATACTATATACAGACCCATTGCCTCCTAGACATCATATTTTAAAAACATGCTAAGAATCTGAGTTAGTATCAAGATTTGTTTCCCTAAATTTTATACTATGTAATTTAAAATTCAGGGTCTAATAAAATGAAAGCTTGGAGATTACTGAGAACATCTAAACATCCAGCATTCCTCAAAAAATCTACTCTCATGGGGCTGGAGATTTAGCTCAGCGGCATAAGTGTCTGCCTTGCAAGCGCGTGGTCTTGAGTTTGATCCCCGGTACCGATAAAAAAAAAAAAAAAACCTACTGTCATTTAACTAAGATAGGCTGCCTTTATTCTAGGAGACACAATGATGAATGAAAAAAGAACTCTTGTCTGTAAAGCACAGGAAATTCTAGGCCCACAATGGAAGCCAGGGAGAGCTTGCCCTGACACCTCTATCCTGAAACCACGCTCCTACAGTGAGAACTAGTTACACGCAGCAGTGGGGCCCCAGACCTTACCTGTTCTAATTTCACAACTGACACTGGGTGTCCCATGTACACAGGAGACTCGGGTTGGATGACATTGTGCGACCTTGCCGTCACAGGACTCAGGTTCCATGAGGGCTGACCCTGCAGCTGAGGGTCTGCAGAATGGAGTGTGGATAACTTTGGATTAATCATGGCTGCAGGACTGACAAGAAGATGAGCTGTAGATCCAAGGCCAGGCAAGTTGAAATTCACAGGTCCTGTGTTTGGGAGCGTGCCAGGCGCTGAAGAAATCGGCCCGGGCATTGCAGAATAGATGACAGGAAAAGGGCCCAGAGGCGGAGACGGTAAGACCATGCACGGAACACTGAAGGGTGGCGGCTGACCTGAGGATGGTCCCACAGTGTGGGGGATTTGACTGCCAGAGAAGAGCACATTGAAACCATTTAATCCTGAAACAGAAGAACCACAGAGAAAATCAATTCAGCATAATGATTCCATTCGTGTTCACATCCTTCCGTGGCCTAACAGGAGAACATGATAAATCAATGAATGATGGAAGCTTCTCCTACTCCATCAAGTCAAACCCCACATCTGTGCTCTCCAGCTCACAAGGTTCTTCCCATCAGCGGTCAGGGCGGCACTTGGACATTTACCTGCATGATCATATGTGAGGCCTGTCAGGCCTGCCTCCTGGCAGGTTCCACAGAACCCAAAAGGAGCAGGAAAGGCAAATTTGGAAGGGAAAATTATTTTTATTATTATGAACTTCTAACTAAAACCTTCTACTTCCTCAAAGATTATCACAGGCAACAAATCATAGCAATATTAATAGTATTTTGACCATGTCATAAGTAAAAAGTAGAAATATATTCACATTATTTATCAGCTACTGCAGAGTTCCACACTTTCTTAGCACAATTTTGAGATGATGGCAATTTGGACTTGTCAGATCTTTTCCTCACTGTAAATAATTTCAAAAATTATGTTTCGACTTGTTCTTCAATATAATTGGTCCTTAGTAATTCTATGTTTTCAGTTCTATGCATCTGAGAACACTGTGTAGAGGAACTCACAGGCTTCTCCAGTTTAATCTATGGCTAAAAAAAGAGGAAAAATCGCTGTGCTGAGCTAGTTTTCACTGAGCAGTAGCTGAGTCTGATTTTGTAAATCAAAGTAACCCCAACACTGAATACCATGCTCAGAATAAGCATTCAAAGCTAAAGAAATGATAGAAGTAATATTTACCGTATGTGTTCTGATAGGCTTAAACTAACAAGAAACGAAAGGAATCAACTTAGTATCTTCATATCAAGAGTAACTTTATAGAAAATAACTTAAAAATTAGATTCTATTGTAATCTAGTTTTAATTTGAAACAATAACAGCGTTTACTATTTACCAGGTGCCAGATATTTTAAGTCCCTCAAATTTAACATTAAATCTAACTCAGTGTTCATAGCACTCTTATGAAGCAGGTGCTGTCACTGTTGCTGCTGTACTAATTAGGAAAGTTGAATGCTTAGCTTAAGTTCAAGTAGATATTAAGAGGTTTTAAACATCAAGCTCTTGCACTCCAGATCATAACAAATCCAAGTCAAAACAAAAAAGCTAAGTGTAAAATGACTCAGAAACAGTAGACAGCAGTGTATCAACAAACTTACTTTCTTTGGTCAGTGACACAGAAGAAACTTTATAGTGACCAACACAGGTCACAAAGCCAAGATGACACCTCTTACCAGATGGAGACTGCACATAAAGATACTGCATCAAAGATGGTTCTTTGGTGCTTTCATTTTCTCTTGAAAGTTTTTCAGTATCTGCATTTCTTGAAGGATTTCCACACTCAGAAGGAATGAAGCAGTTTGCTGTAGCATTTCTAGAACGCTCCTCTGCTGCAGGGTATGGACCATTCACATGAATGTCTTCCAGGGATGCAGAGCTCCTGCTTCCCATAGTCTTGGCAGAGGCAAGGTCTGAGGAATCTGAAGGCTTCTAAGTGTAACCAAACAGGAAACATAAAACCAAGTCAAAAATCCAACAATTAGTCACACAGTACTTTTCCCAAAATACCTAACACATACACAAAAAGGTAAAATATAGGCACGTGCCAGTGATTCATGTACATCAGTCGTTTCCATCCTGACAGGAATAGTGTAAGGCCATGTGTATTGTAGGCTCATGATTCCTAAATTTAGACATGACAATGGAAATCCACCCATGGTGTTTAGACTAAAAGTTTCTGAGCTGGTAACAATGAAGAGCGTTGACGCTCCAGTTTCTCAGGGCCTTCTAAGAACTGTGGGCTGGCCTGAAGCCTTCTTGGTTGTCTAAGACATATGCTTGTCAGATTTTCACTTTTGATCTGCAACCCTAGGCTATGTACAGAATTAGAAAAACGTACTCTGGCAAAAGACATCTAAAGCAAGGCTCTTAATTAACAGAGGATTTCCATGCACGCAGTGTGTCCAGCTGACCCAAGGCAAACTGCTGTAGATGGGGGTGCTGATCTTTCCAAGTCCTCCTGCATATGTGTCATTATTCTCTGCGTGGTTACTAAGTTGGAGACTGGTGGGCAACTCATGTTTTTATTCTTTTCATTTGGTAGCTAGGGAAAAGGAATTGCTGGGTGAAGAGACGTGAACAACACAGGAACTGCCGGCCAGCCAGCCAGCACCCGTGTTCCCAGCTCAGGAATTCAGCTGTGACCTGGACTGAGATGACTTCATCAATGAGCCTAACTTCTTTATCTTGAAAAGTAGGCAAAAAAGACTGAGGCGAGTTAAACAAATAATGTTAGCACTGCCTGCCACTATTTGCTTAATTGATCAAGCTTTTTTTCTTTTTTATACTTTTTGATATTTTAAAAGAATTGTGATTTTCATAAAAACCACTCCCCACCCATTCTTTTCTTCTTGTGATACCCGGAATTGAAGACAGTGACTTAGTAGAGTTACTCAGACTGAGTCTTATTGGTATCTTATGTGTACCTCTGTCTTCAGGGTTACTGGGATGGCATCAGACACATTCACCCCCACTCCCTCACCTTGGGCATGACTAGCGATAAGGGGCTGTCTTCGAGGTCCTGACTTTGTCTTTTAGTGGCAGGCTCATGCTCCTCGAAGGCCTTCCTGTGCTCACAGAGGCGCTTTTGACTGGAAGGTGTCAATGGCAGCTCTGTTGTGCCGGGGACCTCCGAGCTTCTGCTGTCCCTCTCCAGTCCTGACTCTGGAGATGGTCCTTCCCGCAGGCTCGCACACAGCATGAACAGTGAGGTGGAGGGCACGTACATCAGGGGCTGGCCGGCAAGCATGGCTGGCTTCACACTCTCCCCGTCAGAGGACATGGGAGCAAGGGAGACACCTACTGCTCCGCTGAGACTGTTCTGCATGGAGAGTGCGGGCAAGTCTGTTTGGGCAACCGAAAGTACTTGATGGGCCAAAGGATTAACACAGTAGTCAGAGTCAAAGGGGAGGCTGGTGTTCGAGCTGCCTGCTGTAGGTACTACTCTCTTACTGGCAGAATTTCTTTCCCTGTAATGAAAAGAAACACAGTGAGCACCACAAGTAACCACACTCTCCATCTCCAACTCTGCCTTCCGGAGAGAGACTGAGCCGATTGGGAGTGGGGTGACATTGTTGCGGCTGTTTGGTGGCAGCAATCACGGGCAGAAGAGAGACTGGACCAGACTTTGATTTACAGAAAGACTAGGCTGTTGAAGATCAAGTGTCGAATAAGCAAAGAGGAGAGTGAATAAAGAAATAAAGTCATCTACTAAATAATTACTTTCTATCATTCTTGTTCTATGCTGCTCAGTATAACTACAGAATTCTTAGTATACATTTGAAATTAAATCCCATTCATGTATCAGATTATAAGCAGTATCTGGGCCTTTTATAAAAAAAAACCTCCAAATATTTAACAATATGCTTATGCTTTTCATACGTTTTTGGGATGAGAAGAGGAAAATCCTTTAAGAAATGCTAGAGAAGACAGATGTCTTGTCGCCCTTTTGGTGGAAGCATCAAGGTCTACACTGCCGACTTTCTCATCTTGCATTTTGCTGCAGGGAACAAAATGGAGCGCACTAGGGTACACATTGGGAGGAGTACCCCTTCCACTATGGCCTCGCTAAGTGTGGCATCAGTATTATCCAGCTCTGTGAAACTCAACAGGCCCAGAATGAGTGTATCAACCACCACCCGCCGCCCACCTATCGGTCTTCGACCTCTGCAGCTGTACCAATAATGCTGCCATCACCGTACCCCTTACATGTCCTTGCTCCCTCCTTTCTGTTTTTGGGGACAAGGACTTGCTCTGTATTTCAGGCTGGTTTTGAACTCACTTTACAGCCCAGGCTAGCACCAAACCCTCAATCCTGCTGCGTCAGCTTTCCTAGTGCTAGGATTGTAGGTACATATCACCCACCTGGCTAGATGTTCTTTTTGATGCCTCACCAGGAGTGAGTGAGTCTCCTGAACCACTGGCTTACACTAATTCCCCTTTCTTTCTCTCTCTGACACAGTGCAGATCTGTACTTTAGCAGACCAGAACTATTACCAACCAAGGCCCTGTTTGTTGACCTACCTGTTCATCAGGAACTGTTTACTTCTAATCTCATCTGTTTAAAGGAGCCAGGAAGATCATCCCTAGTGAATTTGTTCTTTAGGGTCTGTCTGTGGAATGTAAATGCTTCTTTCTACTTGGCTTTCAATGAACTTTGTTATTATGGCCTATATCCAATCACTTATGAATGATATTTCCTGTTATTATCCTTTTTGGAAAAATCATGACAGTTAAACTAATCGGCCTTTGTCCATCTATTTTCTGATTCTGACTCACAATCTGTTTCTTACTATATGTTCATTAAGAACCCCACTCTCTCTTTAACGTTTCTTCTTCTTTCTCAGATTATATACTGATTTGTTTCAAAATTAAACCACAAATTTAAAGCAGATGGCCTGGATTTGAATTCTGCCTCTTCATTTAGCCTGACCACGGGCAAGTTACTTAACCTCTTTTTAGTTTTGTTTTCATAAAATGAGGGCAATGGTAGCAGCCTCAAAGATTATGATCAGCTGGGTTAACGGACATCGAAGCAGTACCTGGACTCAGTACACAAAGTTAGCTATGATGATGACAAGATGATGCATGGGACTAAGATGCATCATTTGTCAATGTCACGTCCATGTAACCTTTATTAAAAATCAGTGCAATTCTTTTTTATTTTGTTCTTTGTATACAAACTGTCAGAGATTAGAGGATACATTTTTCAGACTTTTGCATCAATGATAATACACAGATAGGCACAAAGGGAAAACTGATCATTTCTTAAATTTTAAAAATGGATGATTTAAAATTTATCTCAAGGGGTGACATTTCAATCTAATTAAGATTAACAGTAAGAAACAGAAAAGACCACTTACTGTAAATTGTCTTCTATTTTCTGCCTGTAGACAGCAGCTAGACTTCCAATTTCTAAGGAATAACCCCCTGATCCTGAAAAGGAAAATGAAGGTTTAACAAATACGGCAAGGGGCCTATATATACCTCTTGCGGTGGAATCTATTACAAATAACGAGGGGATAATAAGACTATCTCAAATCTGTTCTTGTTTTGATTTAAAGAAAGAAATTTCCCAAATGGCAAATTCGGGTCTCATTAAGAAGGACTAAGAAACCAAACCAAGCCAAAACCAAAGTAAGTGTTGCTTTGTCAGTCTGCTGAATTTTTTAGATATATTAAACAGGCCAACCGTGGCAAACCAATTGATTAAGGCTGACTGGATCAATTTCAGGCGTGGGGCTATGTTCACACACTGTGAAGTCAGCATCTCCTTTGCTGCCAGTAATTGTTTTACTTCAGGCAAGTGAAAAGCAGACCTCTGTAAAAATAGGCAGGATCTACAATCAGATCATTTTACAATGTCAGCATATGGGTACGGTGGTAGCTGATGGATTGCATGGAGTCAGCAAGGGCAGATACCTTGTTCCTCTCTGTATGGGCTGCTGGGTTCTGAGATCACTTTCCTCTCTATCCTCTCAGAAGTCTGAACTGTGTTAAAGGAACCATAACGAGACAGCCTCTGTTTCGCACAGACTTGAACTTTGCTGTATGCTTCTCTTTTCAATTCTGGTAAGACAGATGTAGAAATATCCACCAGTTCATCATCTAAATAAACGAGAGAATTGGCAGTGTTTGTTATGCAGCTGTAATTCAGGATAATCTTAGTCTTTTCAAGAGATGACTTTGAATCTATAATTAGAACTGTTACCCTATAAATAAAAGACAGTCAAAGGAATTTTATGAGTCTTGTCTCAAACCTCATTTTTCGATATATTTTGTTTTAAAAGTTAGTGGAGGCCTAACAAGTGAGAATGAATCCATATATATTCTGAAATTATCTGAACTACAACAAAAGTAGAGCAAGATGTTCTTCAACCCAAACTGGAACAGGCCTGACATTTTAATGCTCTGTTGGGCAGAGTATCAAAGGAAAACCTGACCACACTCAGCACAACCTTGCATATTTTGAGATTCACTTTCAAAATTAATTGAAATTTGCTTCTTGTGCCAAAGCTCTGGGGCAACGAGTAGAGGAATCACTATTTGCTATGATTAGGCTTTCTTATTTCTTTCTCAGGCTGCAGGAGGCTCAGTTACTAAGTGACCACAGGAGAAAGGTCAGCAGACTTCATGGCTGAAATGCTGCAGAGCAATAAGGTAACAGAACGTTGGTCCTTGAGAGACTATTAGTGCTTCAAGGCACCTGTATATAGTCAGGCCAGTGCTACCCATCTAGACCCAGGCAGCCAATTCTGCCATCCTGACAGCGAATCTTTCCTGGCTTGTTTGTGCTCATTTTTTTCTAAGCTCAAAATAATACTTTAATTACAACAGTGATTTAACACACAGGAACACTGACTTACATTTTATAAAATGCACACTTTGATGGTTAATGTAACTTTAAAAACACTTAACCTCCTGGAAGACAAAATAGGTAAAACTCTTAAAGTCATAGGAGTAGGTAATTACTTTCTGAACAGGATGCACAGGAAATGGTACCAAGCATCAAAAAATGGGATCATATCAAACTACAAAGCTTCTGCACAGCTGAAGAAATAACCAACAGTAATAAGTCAATGTATAGGTGGGATTTTTTTTGTTTTTGTAACTGTTCCTCAGAGGACTAATAAATAGAATATATAAAGAGCTAAAGAAGTACAAGTGTCCAATAAGTACATGAAGAAATGCTCAACATGACTGGCCATTAGAGAAATACAAATTAAAACTATACCAAGATTCCATTTTATACCAGAAAGAATGGCAATCATCAAGAAATCAAAAAGTAACAAGTACAGGCCAGGCTGCAGTAAAAAAAAGTCCTCCTACATTGTGGGTAGGAATATAAACTAGTACAAACATGGAAATCAGGATGAAGAGTTCTCGAAGAACTAAAATTATCTATTCCTTATGACCCAGCTACCTTCCTTTCTAGGGATCTTCCCCAAAGACATCATACTACAGCAACAGACGCAGACCAACGTTTATAGCAGCACCATTCATAACCTAGAAGCAGCCAGGCTACCCATCAAGAGATGAATGCATCAAGAAAGCGTGCTAACTATATACAATGGGATACTAGTTAGCAAAAAAAGGGACAGATTTGAGACATTTAGGAAAATGGGTTCACCTGGAAAATATGTTGAGTGAAATGAATCAGAGACGTAAGCTCAAATACTGCATAGTATCTCAAATATCGTATAGTACAGCATAGTACAAAGAGAACAATAAAGGATGATAGGAGACAAGGGCATATATCATTGACAAATGGTAAAGGGAAATAAGCAGAACTGTTGATTTCTAGTTTTATTCTGTTAGGTTCCAGGTATAGGAATCTAAGAACTTCTATAAATATAAACATTATATGCCATAAACAGAAGAAGAGATTAATATCAACAAGAATGAAAATGGGGAAAGAGAATTCAGAGGAAGGAGGAGGGAGGGAGGGGGATTAAAAAAAGAATCAAAGCCTTTCCCTGTGAGTCAGCACCACTTGCAGACTGTGGGGGCAGAGAACAAGGCCATACCAGGAAGCAGGCCCTGCTGGAACTAGAGCCATGCGTGAGCTGCCACTGGCCTGGGGACAGCCAGATCCCAGCCTTCTGGCATGCAGACTGGCAAACAAGTACTAATCAACTCCCCCCTGCCCCCACTCCCCAAAGGCGACCAGCTGATTGGTCAAACAGGCTGTGATAATAGCTATTGAAGTGCAATGCAATTGGATGCCTGTGGTGCTTTGTTGTTTCACTAACATTGCAGGTCTAGGGTGGGTGGTCCGATCATTGGTTTGGAGGCTGGCAGTACAGTGTGGCATCTAGTGGGGATCTCTTTCTAGGGATCTGCCCCAAAGACATCATACTACAGCAACACTATGATAGGGTTACAGTCATTGTTGATTCCCTATTGTCTTGTTTTGCAGTCCTATATTGTTTTGCTGGGTTGGGATTTATTCTCTTTTGATTATGTTAAATCTGATGGCATGAACAGCTATTTTAAAGATAGCAAGACATATGGTAGCAATTTTGGATTTACTATTGGCTTGTTTTGAAGTACTTTATTGTGTGTTTTGTTGTTTCTATTGTATTCTGTTGTTTGATTTTTATTATGTTCAAAGGTATCTGCACCTATTTTGAAGACGAGGCATTATGGTAACTATTGTTGATTTCACAATGTTTTGAAGTTCTGTATCACTTACATTGGCTTTAATTGATTGTTTTTTAAATGATTCAATATTGGGGCTGGGGATTTAGCTCAGCGGCATAAGTGCCTGCCTTGCAAGCAGGCAGTCATGAGTTCGATCCCCGGTACCGATAAAAAGGAAAAAGACGAAAAGATTCAATATTGTTACTTATTACCCTATTCAAATTTTCTATGTTCTCATGGCTCAATGTTTGCTAGATTATATTTGCCTAGAACTTTGTGCATTACTTCTAGGTTTTCCAGTTTGTCAGCATATAGCTGTCTGTGACAGTATCTACAGATTCTCTATATCTGTGGCATTTGTTGTAATGTCTCCTTTTTCATCTCTGATTTTATTTGCTTGCATCTTCTTTTAGTCTTGGTTAATCTAGTGAAAGCTCTGTCTATCTTTTTTAAAAAACCACTTTCTTGATTCATTTGTTTCTATTGTAATCTGTTCTATTAACTTTGGACTCGGTTTGTTCTTTTGTAGTTTCTTCACCTGCACTATCACGGAAATTAAAGTCAATTTATCTGTGATTTAGGCATTGGATTGCTATAAACATCTCTTTTAGTATTGCTTTTGCTAAATCCCATAGCACAGATTTTGTTAAACTTTCATTTTTGTTTCAAGAAATTCTTAAATATGCCCTTTGATTTCTTCACTGACTCATTAGTCATTCAAGAAAATATTCATTTCCATGTATTCATACAACTTGTAAAGTCTTCTTGTAGATTTCTAGTTTTATTAGAGAAGACACAGGTTATGATTTTCACTAAAAAAAGGTGTTGATGGTTTATTGTGCAGTGTGACATGAACTCCATCTTGGAGAATATATTTTGTGCTTGTTGCATGAAATACATAAATTTCTGATAGGTCCATTAAGTGTATCATGTAATTTTACTCCAGTTTCTTTTTTTTTTTTTAATGTAGATATGTCTACTGGTGAAAGAGGATTATTGAAGTCTCACTATTTCTGTATTATAGTCCATCTCTTGTTTTAGATCTAATAATGGCTTTATACAATTGGGTACATCAGTGTTGGGTACATATATATTTACATTTTAAAATTTCTTCTTGTGGCTCGATCGCTTTATTACTAAAGAGTGACGTTCATCTTTTTTTAAGGTTTTTGACTTAGTCTCTTTTATTTGATAAATACAGCTACTCTTGCTCACTTAGATTTCCATTTCATGGTATCTTTTCTCATCCCTTCATTTTCAGCCTATGTATGTCTTTACTGGCGAAGTGATTTTCTTGTGTGCAGCACATCATTGGGTCTTATTTTTGTACCCAATCAGGAGTCCTTATCTTTTAACTGAGAGAGATAATGTGTTTACATTGTGTTATTATTGATAAGACATAGCCTTGTCTTTTTTTTAGTTTTCAATTTTCTGGTCTTGTATGCCTTTTGTTTCCTCCTTCTTAGCTCTGTGGTTTGGTAGTTTTCTGCACTGATAAGGTGCAGATTTTCTTCTATTTTTGTGCATCTGCTCTGTTAATGAGTTTTGTACTTTCATGTATTTTCATGACGGTAGTTAAGACTTTGACTTCTAGTATAAATTTCTCAAAATCATTCTCTTGAATTCTTTGTCAGGCAATTCATCCAGGAATGTGTACACCAGGCAACTTAATTTTTTTTTTTCTGTTTTTGCATTTTGGCAAATGACAGTGAAAATACCATAAAGACTGATTTAGGAATTCACATTAATTTTAGTAAGAAAGTAGACTCACATATAAGTAATCTGTGAATAATATAGAAAACACAAACAAATCTTGATGAGTGGGAGAAAAAAGATGAGAGATTACCTAGGGATGGAAATGAGGACTAGCACGGAGGAAATACAAAGGGGTAGAGGAAGATATCTGGGGGTGATAGATATGTTTATAATCTTAATGGTGATTACTACACTGGGGCATGCAACTGTAGGTTTTACATAAACAAAAAACCTCAAATTATAATTTTAAGTTTGTGCTATTTATTATATACCAGCAGTACTTCAATAAAGCTAATAAAACATCTATGTATGGTAGTTTGCCAAACTGGAGAAGAAGAAAAAGACATTTGTAAGGTTTAACTGCTACTTAAAAGGGAAAGAAGAATGAACCAAGGAATTAAATGTCCCTTGTGTTTCAAACTCGGTTGCTGGGTTGATGATGTTATTTATCAGTAACAGAACCAAGGAATACAGGAAGAGGATCAGGTTTCTGAGGGTAAAGAAAAATAAATTTAATCTGAGGTTGCAGGCCTGGTTCCAAACCCTCATCAAATCAGAGTTCTCCTCCCACTAGTTGTGCAAATACACAAATTCCTTAACTTCTCAACACCATCTTATTTTCCCAGAGATCTTATTTTTTCAATGGCATCACCATCTTTCCTCTTAACATGTTCACAATGGGGCCATAATGTGTATGTGTTGTTGCTGGGCTGCTCAAACTGTCTGATATATGACTATATGACATGTATCAGCAGTGGCAATAACTGCCCAATGGGACAGTCACGCATGTACCACTGGTGGTTCAAGCTGGCAGGTATGTGTTAATTTCTGTTTTAAGACTTGCCACTTCGGGGGCTGGGGATTTAGGTCAGCGGCATAAGCGCCTGCCTTGTAAGCAGGCAGTCGTGAGTTCGATCCCTGGTACCAATAAAAAGGAAAAAAGACTCGCCACTTCTTCCTATTACACAAGGTGCAAATTTCTTGGCTTTACTCAGGTCTTCAAAAATGTGGTCCCAAATGATTAGATTTCACCTTATTATTCTTTATCCTCTGCTCTCCATTTAAATCAGTGTACACCAAATTTGTTCTTATGAGGTACAATTGAAAAATACAGTGAGCATTTAAAAGATGTTTTACAGTAAAAGATGTGGTATTAATTTCCTCAAAATACTGCGCCTACCTCCAAAAACTTATCCCATTATTCTTGTCCTTTTTCATGTGTCTTCAGTTGCATTGCTGTGGCTTCCCTTAATGTCCTGAATTGATTCAAAATATTTATCTTTCATGGTCATTTTTACTTTAGATGGGGAAGAGTCAGAAGTCACAAGGTGCTAGATCCAGAGAATAAGATAGACAGGAATATACTGTAATGTTTTTCTGAATCTCCTTTTCCACTGGATGGCACCCGGCATCAGTATTTGCCATGTGTTTTATCACACCTCCTGAAGACACAACAGAGGACTGCCAGAGCCGCTTCAGAGTGGCCGGAAGTGTGTTCAAAGTGAGAGGGTGTATTCTGAAGGTGATCAGTGGCAATGGGTTTTAATGTGTTATTTCTAAAAAGTTTATACTCACTTTATTTTTCAATCACACATCCTATCCTATTCCTTCATCCTTCTAAAACTTAACAGTCCATTAAGGTATCCTTTCGAGCCAATGCCACCCTTTTTAGCAATGAATCACTCTCTAACTTTAAAATATGTGCTAATTTCTCACTTTCAATACCAACCTCATTTGCTAACTAAGGTTACTGCTCTATAGATTATGGGTTAAAGGAAGATGAATTTTGATGTCCGGCCTCAACTGTACAGGCCAAGGGCAATCTTGTACTATCAGCTTCATTAAGTAAAACAACACAATACTAACTGCAATTGCTCAGCTGAGACATTCTTTGCTCTGGGTGATCAGGGAAAACATTATGAAGTTGGCAGTTGAACTTGATCTTGCAAGTTAATAGAATATAGTCATGAGGATATTTGGATGGAGGATAGACCACATACATAAGATTATACTGAGTAGTGAGTCTGTAGTAGGCCAATTGGTGTTAAGTGCAGTTTGCTTTGTTTGCACTAGGATGAAATCACCTCAGGACACATCTCATAGAATGTATGCCTGTTGTTAAGCGATGCATGGCTGTATTTCTAGTACTAAAAAAAGGAGAAATCTTCACAGGTGGAAAGAACAGGAAAAAATCAAAGACAGAGAAGCAGAATATGGCAAAGATGTGTATTTCACACAGGCAGGGACTACATCACACCTATCTTAAATGTCTCATGGCTTGCGGTACAGTAACTGGCACAGAGCCTACGCTCAGCAAGGAAATCCTGTGTTGAATTAGTTATACTTGATTTTAAGTGGTTCCATCTAGATCCTAAGTGAATAATGGGTCACAAGTGAGGTAGAGAGCTATATCTTTTATAAGCCTGAATTAAGTGGTATAATTTTATACCACCAATGCCAAAATTGAAAGGGTAATTTAAAAATAACGTTAATGGCTTTCCCCAGCAGTATCGCTATATGTAAAGCACCTGGTGCAGTAGGATCTAGTTTCTGATTGCTCAGATATTACCTGTGAATTAAGTAGAATACCTTCTCTCATTCCAGTTTAGGAAAAGTACATTTGTAACCTTTTTAGTAAATTACAAAAGAGGTGTTCATTAGAACATCCTATATTTAGCAGCAGCCTTACCACATATTAGTTTTGTAATAATTGATGTAATTTTTACATTATTTGGGATTTTACTACAAAACAATGTATCATTCTGCTAAAATAGAAAAAAGCAGAGCTCAAAAGAAGTGCCATTTTTAATTCTCACCCAGAACTTCCAGGAAAGAACTCTAATTGATGCAGAAATTCCCACATAAGCTCCTAGTATGTCTGTCTTACTGTCTATGCGCCAACCAGCATGTGCTATTTTTAAGCTAATGATCACTGCTTCATGAGTGAAGTCACTAAGTCCAATTAGGTATGTGATATAGATTATGAAAAAGATCTCACTCGGTAATACATGATCCATTTAGAAAAGGAATAGGTCCCTAGCAAAACCACACCTCCTTACCACTGGAGCCGAAGTCCACAGGTCCGATCCACTTGAAGGCTGGCTTTCGACCTCGTTCTTCTGTTACATGCACTTTCTTTATCAAAGCCAAGCTGGTCAGAACATTGGCTATGTCATAGAGGCGTCGTACCTTTGCTTGAAGATATAAAACACAATTACGTTCATGCCATGTGTGACAGATACATTTCAGTTTACATGACAAATAACATTGCTATGCCACCACGTAAACCTCAAGAGGAAAGCAGCAGGGTGGGATGAGACCAATGGCTCTGTCAGGAAACCACCTAGATTTATATTTCTGATGCATCTGAAGACATATATTAAGGGAAGGTCAGTGTGTCCTTCCCTTTCACAACTTCACACCTCTTTCAAGAGGCATCTGTTAATAAGCAGGGAGCACCAGGACTGCAGAAACACCAAGGGAGGAAATGTCTAAAGGCTTAGGAAAACGTAATTCTGATATGTGGCATGTCAAAAGCTTGCCCTGAGTTTCTCCCAGCAGGTGGTCAGGGAACCTGCTTCAAAGGCAGCTGGCCTGTGAAGATGACAGGGATTCCCTAGGGCTTCCTGCAAGGCCATAAATCTGTGATGCCTCACATTCAAGGTCATGAGATACAACTGGGCTAAAGTCAGTTGCTTTTCACCTGAAACCTGTGTGTTCTGGCTACTCAAAAGGAGAAAGGCAAATGGGCATTCCCAGGGTCCTAAGAAGCACTGGGAGAGACCCTTGTAAAATGCATGTACTAGAGGAAAAATTCAGAAGGGGTGGCAACACATCAAATGCAGGATGATGACCATGAAGTCTTTTCTATTTAAGAAAATGATGCACAGGTAAAAAAAAAAAAAAAAAAAAAAAAAAAAAAAAAACCACTTAAGCCTTAGGATCAAATCAACCAAAGGAGTCTGAATTATTGTCCAGAAACATCAAGCTTTCACCTCTATCCCGACAGAGCTGATTTTATCTAGCTATTTCACCCACAAGGTGGTATCACTCCAGCCGGAAACAAACAAAAAGAGCTACAGAATGACGAGCTTCTGGCTTCTCCCCAGGAGCTCAGGGCACTGGCTCAGGATCTTGGAGCCATCAAAGAGGAACACACACCATGTTTGACACTCAGAAACTGTCCCTATCCATCAGCCCATGCCCCACCACCCCTGCCCTGACAGTTTGTTCCTCTGGTTCTTACCTGTGGATAACTTTCATCTCCACCCTTCAGAAGAGTAGGCAGGGGGTGGGGAGAAAAGGGGAAAGAAAACTCAGACATTCTGTCTTGGATGCGATGTCACTAAAGAGAAATGCAAAGCAATCCACACCTTCCCTGGCTGCCATTCTCCCATAGCATTCTGCTTCTTAGCCGCTACACTAACTACTGAGGAAAACCTTTCTGACAGGAATGTAAAATTCTATTATAATATTTTATAGCACAAAGGAAGAAATGGATCTCTCAACAATTATATATACATGCATTTTGAATCTCAGAGGCAGAACACATCAACTTATAAAAGCCCCTCCTCCCACCTTTTTTTAACTGATAAATGGATCTAGGCAAAGATTCTTACTTTTAAATTTACTATGGTCTGGGGTATCTTGGCTTTCTTCTATCAATATTTTAGCAGCTACATCCAAAGTAACAATCTTGGTTTTGGAGACGAGGAATAGCATGACAAACTTCTGGCTCATAATTCTCAGAGACTTATCTTTTCTACTGTTTGCAGATGCTACAAAGGGAAGAAATAGAAGCATCAAAAACATGGGATATACAAGAAAGACTGCTTATGGCTTACCAGAACTATCTAGCTACAGAATATATGGACAACTACCCTTGCTATAGGCAGACATTTGTTGGACACACATCACAAAAATCAGCTTCTAAAGAAATCAAGATTTTCTTGTGGTTCATAAAATTACTCTGCAGTAAGCATAAACTCTTACATGCATATTTTAAACCACTCTCAACACTATACTTATATGCCATGTAATAGAATCCATGTGGTAGTTTTCCTGAAGCAACTTTTTGAAAAGATTAATATAGACAGACAAAAGGAGACAGCAGGGATCAGAAACTGTTTTTAGATTATCAACTTTCTTCTCAAAGACAAGAACTACATTTTTAATCTCTGGGCTCACAATTTGCAGAATATAGTAGGTGCCCACCTCTTCCAATTCTTTTCAGAAACAGGTCAATAAACAAGCTTTCCGTAAACAGGAATCTTATTAGATATGCGCTCCTATGGATGGCAGGTAAACCATTCCTGACAGATGGCTGCCTTCCCTGGCTATTAGGATAAGTATGGCTGCGTGGAGTGGAACTACAAGGCATGAGGTGGTGAGTCTAATGAATACCAGCCCCATCTTCCTCCCAAGTCTAATATTTGCAATTAAAATGTGACTGGCACATGTACTTTGTCATCTTAGCAACAGGGAGGGTGACAGTGATGAAGATCAATGGCTAAAATGAGAAGAGAAAATATATCAGTCAGGGGGAGGAAAGAAAAATGCAGATATAAATCAAAAACTTTCTGCACCAAATGACAGCAGGAGTTGCCTATCTTTATCAATTCCTATTAATGGGGCTCTTTTCTAAGTGATCTACCCCAACATATAATTAAAAAAAAATTATTTGAGAAGATAACTTCTTCAAAGTTTCACGACAAGAAAGCTGCCTGGGGATGTCAATCTTCCATGAGCACACTATTATGGATCTACAGTCCAGGGACGCTGAACACCAAGTGAGCCGCCATGGATGGATTTTAAGTAAGGTCCAGCAGGCAGCCCAGTTGGACAGCCATCTGCTTCCCTTTCTTCAGTAGACAGAATAAGAGGACATTTTCCTCTAGGGTTGACAGGCTCACATTTCTCTTCTTAGTAGCGAATCTCTTCAGGAAAAACCACTTTCTCTGCCCTTATTCATGAGGTTACAATGGACTCACAGGAGGAATAGTCGGGTTCAGAGAAATCCAGTAACTGGTGATCTTGGGAGTTTGGATAGCCATTTTTTCTATGCTCTCCAAACTTGTAATCCATCAGGTCTAACTCTTTCTGTTGTAGGTGGGCCATCTGCTCTTCGTATTTTTGCTCTTCTCCTAGTCTCCTAAGGGCTCTTAGGGTTTTCGGGAGGCTGTGCCGTCCATGCCAGCCATACTGATTCTTGGCCACCCGGCTAACCAGATGCAGGGACTCCAGCACATTTACAATGTCATAGATGCGTCTTCTTTCCACACCTGTTTGAAAAACAGAAGCCAAGAGATATCATGCAGGTGAACCTTTTGAGTATAAATTCCTTGAGGCCTGGACAGTGTCTGTGAACTGCTTTGTGTGATGCCCACTGTAAGGTCCATCAAGTATGGATGCTCCATAAATTCAACCTGTAAGGATGCAAACAACAGAAATTATTTTCCTTTTCTTTTCTTGAGATCCAGTGCTGAAACAGAGCTGGGCCAAACACCCACGTGGAGATGGTGATAATTCTATCTGTATGACCTAATAATGGAGGACCCACTCTTTAGACTTGTTAACACACCACATATTTTGGCATGCTAAAATGTGCAGTTCAATGCCATTTATATAACACTATGCCCACTGCTCACTCAATGAATGCATGGTTGATTTTGACCTGTACTCCTCGTTGTGCAACTATAAAACACTTCATCTGTAAACGGGGTCCTTTCTCTGAGTCTGAACCATGTGAAGAAATAATTACCTCTGTAACTTTCAATGGCCCAGTAAGGAAAAAATGATAGTAAAGTGTTTCCTACTTTGAAATGGAAACTCAGGATTCTAGTACTTAGCCACTAATCTCAAGTTGCTGGAAAAGGCTATAGCCAGGGCTGGAAGGTGAGTCTGCTTTTGCTCTCCACTGCTACTGACCACTCAGGTTCTCTCTCATATCCTGCCAGTCACAGTGAAGCAGAGACTAGCATATGCTGCGCATGAAATTCATCAGTTTCCTATCTACTTTCCCAACATTCCCCAAGGATCTAGGATTTTGAGTCATTCATCGAATTACCAAAAATATTTACAGTGGTTAACTGTTGAGGGATCTGGGGTCAGACTGCCTGGATATGAATCCTACATCTCTCTCTTACTAGTTGGGCGATCTTGGGGAGTTACTTAGCCTTTGTGTGTCTTAGTATTTATCTCACATAATGATGAATATTAAATGTGTCCATAAATGGAAAGGGTCCCCAATAGCGTTCATTTTATATGATACTGGAGATACCTAAAATTGCTGCTAAAGTAAGAATATTGCAGTAGAAACAGATTTTGAAAAATCTCATGTCTGTGACTCACTCTGTTGTGCAACAGGGCTCCAGGCCCTCTGTTCCCTTTTGCTCTCATCTAAGTTTCCATAATAAAAGCCTCCAGGGACCTTGCAGAAAACCAGCCCAGCTACAAAGATGCCCTCTTTTAGTTCACTTGCCAGGGGCTGTTATAATCAGGGCAGACTCTGAATGTAGCTGCGGGCCTGTCAGAGATTTAATGTGAGAAAGACACCAAATTGCAAGGAACACTCCAGAATTGAGAAGAAGTTCTATCATATGCAAGAAAAGACACTTCACAGTCTATCAGAACATTTCAGCTCATGACCCTGAAAGGCTTGTCACCCCCAAAAGCTCAGGCTTCACTGCCAGCTGCCTGTTGGAAGGTGCTGGCAGGAACAGACAGCAGCCCTTTGTCCAGAACTGCCTGGCTCTTTATTCCAGTCTGTTTCCACATATTAACACATTTTGTTTAGAGTGTAACATTCTGCAGACCTTCCCATTAGAAATATCATGTGAATGCCACTGAGACACCCCAGGGCCAGCCATATGCCCTCCTGTTTTGCTGTTTGATTAGACAACAAGCTGCTTAGTCTCCACCTAGTGGCTAAACAGTCCAAGAAGGGAAATAAAAGATTCTGAGAGAATCTTGGAGAGTACTGTGACATTTAATATGCACGGTGGGTACTTAGCAGGTGGATTTACAGAAACCTAATATGGCATCAGTTTACATGCTTATCATTCACTATTTGAATCTTGCTTGAGATGACTGCTCAGAGGGTGGTACACTTGCATTCCATTTCTCACAGGTGTCAACACCTGTAAGTTGATCTGAGGGCAGGCAGTCTTTTTTTCTTCTGTACTGAGGTTGTTCCATTAATCCTAGTCATGCCATCAGCTACAGCCAAGGATTTACCAATTGTTGCTATGCTTTCTTAGGTTAATTCCCTATTGAGAATAACTCTCAGCATAGTAAAATAGCTTTATTTTACTCTATACTTTTTGATTACCAAAGTCACTCCCTGGTCTTAAATTCCTGCTCCCAATCTCAGTGTCAAATCTAATAGTACCAGAATCTTGGAACCAATGCGATTTGAGTGTTCTGCACATCTTTAGTTCAAGTAAGGTCTTGTAACTTGTGACCCAGGATGTAGCAGAGAGTTCAGACTCCAGGAAATAATCAACAATAAAACAGCTTTTAGGAAAGGACTCCCATTTTTCGACCTCACATGAAAAGAGATGTCATGCTTACTTGGCAAATCTGGGTGATCACGAGGCTTGGGAAGCTGCTGTAAAAATCTCTAGTTCCGCTCCTTGCTGTTATAACACGGAGCACTATGGAATGATCTGCAGCTCATATGACCACAGGGAGTCCTCCCAAGACCTGTGACATGTCCCTCTAACATCTAATCTTTGGTGTTCTGCAGTGACATCAGTATAAAACCTCTGGACAGATATTAGGTGTTTGCAGGAAACAGGCTTCATGAACCTCAGTGAAAAGGACACTAAACGACCATTTTCTGTAAGACTGGTTTGCAGAATCCTGTGCCTTAACTATGTCTTTACCATGCCTCTATCCCAACGCATGGTCTTTTTATCACAACTTCCTTAATATCATGGTTTCCAGCCACCATAATCTGCTTGGCTATCAGCTTGAATTATTCAGATTATCACACTGACATAGTAAATAAATGTCTTTTCTCTGGGCTATGGAAGAAACAAACAAAAAATATAACTTATTTAGCTGATTTCTTCAAAACTTTTTTCCTAAGTATATAAAATCTTATTTTTTAAGGGATTCCTTCAGACTTCTAAACCACTGTGATTTCTGTTTAATGATTGTGAATGCGTTCATTCAGAAACCAACTGCAATCCATGTCCACCAGGGGTCTCTATCCTGAAGCAGCTGTACACACATTTGCAGACTACATCCATCACATTATGCATGATCATGTCACATGAACACACAGATTCTTCTTTGTTATGGGGTTTAGCTGGTTGAGTTATGTCCAGATGTGCTTCTTCTAGTTTGACAGGCTTGCTGTGAGGATCATGATAAAGAGTTTTGAATGTAAAGCTGGTGCACTCAGATCTTGCTGTGTAAAGTAAGTAATACCAGCTCTGAACTTCTGGAAGCATTATTGAACAGGAAAAAAACAGGGTATTTCTAAAAGCTTTTTGCGTCTCTTTGACAATAAATTTAAATATGACATTAATTTATAAGGTAAGTATCAAGAACTACTACTGTTTACAAAAATGTTTTTCAAGGTTAGAAAAAATACAAAACTACCCTGAATTTTTGTTTGGTCCTCCTCCTGTCCTAGAATTTTATGCAGAGATAGCCGATGACGAAGGAAGCTCTGCCTACTTCTTTGTCCTTATCCTTGTGAAAGGACGACTCTTTAGTTTATAAAAGAGGCCACCTGAAGTCTTTGGCCTGCCCAAGGAAACCAGTTTCCCACTGTAACCCGAGACAGGCCTCCAGGTAATCTCGTGATACATACCAAGACTGACAGCAACTTCATCTAGGGAGATGGTAGTTTTCTCAGTTGACAAGGGGTAACTTGGATAACGAGCTAGAAACTTCTGGCAGAGCAGTCCTAAACTTTTCTGTTTTCTGCTTGGCCTCTGCTTTTCATATTCGTCCACAGCACTGTCCCCAACAACATCAAGCTACAGAGAGCAGACAGAAGGGGGTGGGGGGAAATGTCATGGTTAACATCCCAATGGAGAAACTGTAATGATCGGTATTGGCAAGTTTACAGGGTGTGTGTGAGGGGTGTGGTACATACCAACCCACCCCATCCCAGATTCTGCTTAAAATACATGCTTAAATCTCATTTTCTGAATGTTTTACCTATTGCTTTTCCCTGAACTGAAGCTTTCCCTCCTTTGCTGAGTCTCTAGTTCCAAGTTTTAAAAAAAAACAATACAGTCATATATAGGTTGCCATTTCTTTGCCACTAGGGTGCTTTCTGCACTAGTAGTCTGAGAATCACCAGGAACTTTTCAGAGATATAGAATCCGAGGCCTCATCCCAGCCCTGCTGCATCAGAAGCTGCCTTTCCATAAACTGGTGATTCTGACTGACACGAAGTTTGACATGCACTGACCTGTGCTGTGTCACCTCACTACTGTATTTCACAGCTTACCTAACACTGATCAAACTGTGAGGTTTATTAAGCTGCAGCCTTTCTTACTCTTTCTTATTGTAAATACACTAAACTAGCCTCCTTTTCTCACCAACTTGCACTTGAAAATGATTTCATTAAAACCCCAAGAAATACAAAAAACCTTTTGACAAATATTCAAGGAGAAAAATGATACGATTATCTCAATAGATGCACAAAAAGCATTTGATAATTTGAATATTTATTCATGATTTTCACAAATGTTCTTAGAAAGGTAAGAAAAGGGGAGAAATTCAGTGAGAGCATTCACAAAAGTCAGAAACAAACATGTATTAGTGGGAAAACTTGGAAGCACTTTCTTAAAATTTGGAAAATGACAGGGATGTTCTTATCACTGCTCCAGTGGACCACCCTGGAGATCCCAGTAAGGGCATAAGGACAAGAAAAAGGAATGATATACAGAGGTTGGAAAGGAATAAGCAAAACTTTCATTCTGCAGAAGAGGAATGTTCACTA
This sequence comes from Cavia porcellus, assembly GCF_034190915.1. Taxonomy (NCBI): domain Eukaryota; kingdom Metazoa; phylum Chordata; class Mammalia; order Rodentia; family Caviidae; genus Cavia; species Cavia porcellus. Next base: position 69,023,834 of record NW_026947491.1, read on the forward strand.
AAAAAAACCCTCAGGTTTACTAAAAATAAGGATTTAGCAAACACAAGACATGTCTTAAAATCAGCTGTGTTCCTATGCAGTAGCATCACAAAATGAACTGAAAAGGGATAATTTTAATACTAACAGGAACGATAAGGTGTTTAAGAATTGGGCTGGCATAGTGGCACGCATGTGTAATCCAGCACTGAAGAGGCTGAGGCAGGAAGATCACTGTGAGTTCGAGGCCAGCCTGAGCTACAAAGTGACTTCAAGGCCAGCCTGAACTGCATAGTGAGACCCTGTCTCAAAAAGACAGGAAAAAACAAAACAAAACAAAAAACTAGCAAAATCTATTTGCATGCAATACTAAAACTTAGGTTTTATAGAATATAGTACTTAAAATTTGGAGAAATATACTATCTTTAAGGAAAAGCGGACTCAGTACCATAATTTAGGGTTAACTCTTTCCAAGACATTTTCAGTTCCAATTAAAACCTAGTTAATATATATATGAGAGGAAAAAGGCTAGAAATAGTCATGCTACAAGCATGAAGAAAAATAAGTTGAGGGTCTTGCTTTACCTGTTATTAAGGTTTATTAAAAAGTGGTGTTGGCACGGAAATGGACAAACTGGCTGAGCAGAAAGGAGTCTAGAAATCAACATACAAGAAACAGTACTGTCATTTGGGGGGAGAGGAAGAATTCCTAATTATATGGTGCAGGGACAAGTGATTATACATATAGAAACACAAAGTAATAGTCTGACTCAACATCACATGTAAAAAAGCACTTCCAAACAGATTACGGTCTTAAGAACAGAAAGCAAATTTCAAAAGGAAATATAGAAGAATATTTTTCAAACCTTGGGATAGTGAAAGATTTCTTTATGCATACAAAATACTCCCCTTAAAAGAAAAGATGTATATACTAGACTATGTTAAACTTAAGAACTTATTTTTGTTCATCAAGTAAGAATAGAAAAGACAATTACCAAACTGAAAGAGTACATATAGTTGATAATCATTTAGTCAAGAATATATAACTTTTACAAATCCATGTAATAAAAATGAATTAATAAAATTCAGCAAAGGACACAAATAAAACTTGCACAGGAGAGGAAAAAACATGGTAGTCCACAATCATGAAGAAAGAAACTTAACCTCTTGAGTAATCAAGAAAAAGCAAATGAATAGCACAGTAAGATAAAATCTGTACACCCACAACACTGGAAGAAATGAATAAACCTGACAATTTCAAGAGTCAGAGAGGATATGAGTCAATAAACACTTTTCTATTACCAGTGGAAGCAAATTATATTTTATTAAGTAATTTGGCATTATCTTGTGAACAACTGCATTTCAATGACCAAGCAATTCCACTAGTAGCTATTTGCCCCCAAAATAGCAGTTCTCAAACTTTCTGCTCAGAGGGTCCATGCCTTTGTAATACTAAAAATTGCGGAGAAACCACAAAGGGTTTTTTTAAATGTAGATTTTATCTGCTGGTATTTACTAAATGAGAACTTAAAAAAGAATTGTTTTCTTTTGTATTCAATCTACTGCAGAATCCACATCTTTTACTTATTAGCTGACTTCAGTATAGAAGGCGCAAGAGAGAATGAGAGTTCAAATGTCTTAGCATTTTTATGAAAATAGTTTTGACTTCCTTGACCTTCAGACAGATTCTTTGGAGATACTGAGGGGACACTGAGGTTATCAGACACTTTGGAAACAATGCCCTAGGCAAAAGTTAGTATTTACATAAGGAATCACAAACAATCCTATCATAGCAACATAGTTTGTATTAGTCCCAAACTGTAAACAACCCCAGGAGTTACAAATACCAGAGCAGGTAACTGTATCTCAGTGTACTCTTGCAGTGGAATGTTACATAGCAAAGAAAATTACAGAAGTACTGTTGAAACATGTCTAAACCATAAGGATGCTTGTTTACTGAAGAAATTAAGAACCAGAAGGCAATATACTATGTGTAATTTTAATTTTACAAAGCCTAAAACCCAAACAAAATAACCTAAGCAATATACTAGATAGGAACACACACTGCATATGACAGTGGCTTAGAAAAGGCAAGGAAATGATAAATACAAATTCAAGAAAGTGGTTATTTAATGTAAATTAATAGTTCTGTTCTGCGTTCTAGACTGGGAGGCAGACTCACGGGTGTCTTGCTACTGCATACATAAATGATTAAACAGTCTATGAGAAAGTAATGGAAAGCCTATTTAAGGTCATTCAAGTTTTAGGTACCTCTTGACTATTGTGAACATGTCTAGTGACTGATGAATTTTAAATCTCTTAAAGAAAGAGTAGAAAACCACAAATTTATTTATTTTTACCTCTACTAAAGTAAAATATCAATAATGTTACCTCAATAAAGAGGTTAGTAATACTGTAATTTCTGCTGGGTGAGTTTTACTTTGCCCTATTTTGTCAGGAAAATTAAGGCAACCAAAAATTTTTTTAAAAAAAACTGTAATACTTCTACATATTTGACAGTAAAAAGCAGACAATTCTATTTAGTCTACAAACCCAATAAAAACATAAGCATCATTTTAGAGAACAGGAGAATAAAACAGACCCTAAGCGATTTCTTGTAGTCACTCAGCTAATGATATAAATGCAAGCTCTGAAAGACAAGCTTCCTGCACTTTTTACAACAAATATAAAATAGAAAGTAAGTTGAACAGCCAAGACCTAAAAGAGGAATTATGAAAATTTTCTGGCTTTAAGCACATAGGAATTACTCTCCAAACTATGATTTGCATCTAGTTACATGCAAGAATCTGCTAGTTCTACCAATGTAACGGTATGTATAGTAGACTTAATTCAGTTTGTTCTATTAAATTCAAATTGTAATTTGGGACATCTTTTTCTCTTTTCCCCTTCCAATTTCTTCATTTTGGCACATGTTATAGCTTAAAAATGCATGAAAAGCAGGAAAAATAGTCAAAAACACTCAAACCTATAAGTCACTTTTTAAAAACCAAGTCTGGGTAAAAGTTTGATGGAACACTGAAATGATTGACCACTGAATTTAGATACATTGTGTATTCAACAGTTCTAGTTATTTGTATTCAGCAAGTAATTTAAAGATGACTTTTTAAAAGCCCCAAGTTAGCAATGCACATATATGGAAAAATGCATTTTTCCAAATTGAAGTTATTTAGATTAGTATTACCCTTAAAATCCAAACACAATTAAGATTCACAAAAGTTTTTAAATAATCTGACTTCACTAAAATCCTTAAATCAATACTTTAAAAAAGTTGTCTTCTTTTTTTCCTTTTGGTATCAGGAATCAAATTCATAACCTCACAATTGCCAGTGCTGGTGCTGTGCAAAACCCTGCAAAATTACCATTTTAAAATGTGGTTTGGTCAACATATCATACAGAAGAGAGGAAAACATTCATTATGAAAATAAGAGCGATCGAAAATCAATCTGCACACAAAAAAACCACTAACATTTAATACTGCTTTAGGCTCAACAGGAATGGAAAAATGAGAATTCTATGAACTTTTTAACAAGTAAAAATTTTCTGAATTCTCTAAAAGCCCTCGGAGCACCTCCTGTTTACCTGCAGAGAGTCTGTAAATGCGTCATCCTTGTTTTCAATGGGTCTGAAGAGCCCCTTTTTCTTCTCTCGGTCTCTTATGTCTGGGCTGGCGGCACTGATAAGCATCTTCAGGTTGGCTGTGGGGGTCCACGGTTCTGTCTGCTGTCTGTCAACAAGCTTCACCGGAGTAATGGGATTTCTTTCAGGAGTGAAGATTTTTTGCTTTGATAAATCAATTGGTTCATTTTTTATTGGAGTCTTTGGGGCCATCCTTAATCGATCAACAAATATATTTTCCTATTTTTTTAAAAAAAGAAACTTTTAGAAAAGGAAAAAGCAGGTGTTAGGGTACGAGTATATAGTTCCTACCATTCACTAAGGCTTGGGAATACAAACAGAACCATGTGTGTTCAGGGTGAACAGAATCAGGATTGGGTTAATGAAAGGGGACAGAAGACTTCATGGGAATTGAACAGTGGCATCAGGGAGACCTGTACTCCTTTAAACACACTTTTTCATGGCATCTCTGTAAGAAATGTCACGGATGTATCTGTCATTGATAGATGCTTACAACAGGTGAGAGTGATGAAGGCCAACGTAAGTTGAATCCATATTGTTTCTAAGGACTACATAAGTATCTTTAAACCTTACTTAGAAGTTTGCACTAGCTAGTGAAGAGCAGTGATGCTTTTGCTCAGGTCACCAGTGGCAGAACAGCAATTAGTATAATACAACCAGCAAAAGAAAAAGCATCCAACAAAATATATTTTAAGCAAAGCTAGGGGGCCGTGCAGCAGTGTCATTCTTCTAGAACAGTGTTTCTTTACTATCCATGGAGTTTAAATTTCCAAACTCCCACATACTCATAGCTGATCTCACTTCAGATGACAAACATGCAACTCTCATCATATGGGATTTGCCGTTTTGCTTTGTCACTCAGACAAACCCACAGCCTGTTGAACTAGAAAAAAATCCTGATTGTAAGCTCAGATGGCCCAAGTTAATTATCAAAATGCCACTAAGGTTTTTAAATGCTCAACTCATGAGTCTAGAATTTAAATTTTTTTGGTAACCTGGTTAATAGTTTATAGATAATTATAAGCAAAGATTAAAGATGGGTCCATTATGACAAAGGAACCCACATTTAGAATTACCGAGCAATTAAAATTTTTCTTCCTAAAATGTTGCTGCCATTGAAATCAGAAAGATTCTGCTCTTCCTATGAATTCACTTCCCGCTAACACTGATTGACACAATGATGAAGGTAGATGGTTAAGTATCTGTCACTCCTTTCCCACCCATGTATCACACTGTAGGACGGCAGGCTTGGATTGTGGCTGATCAGCCACTTAGCTGTAGTGACAGTCTGCCCTAGCATACTAGGCAGGAAGGGTGTGGAGAAAGGAGATGATTTTTCACATCATCAAAGCTTACTAAGCGTTCGGCCTACAGGTCTGCACCCACTCAGCTCTCAAGTCCCTGCCAGTGTGGCCTTCTGATGGAGAGTCCCACAGTAAACTCTCAAGGGAAATTACAGGGTGCCACGTCCTGTTTCATACTTTATATATGCATTAATTCTTCATCTAATCCTGTGGTGTAGGTACTGTTATTTTTCCAGTTTACAGATGAAGAAACTGAGGCGGAGAAAGGTTAAATAACTCATATTAGTTCATATGCAACACAGCTAACACAGATGCTTCTAAATCACTGCATCTAGAAGTGAGCTTGTCCTGGGTGAAACTGGGAAGAAGTTTCCAACAACCCAGCAGGCCATGACCCCCACTAGCATCTTGGGAAAAGCAGTATGGGGATGCTTGCAGGACCTGAGCAGCGTATCAGGGTCTGCTGCTTAGCGAAGTTAACATGGGCAAGTCCTTCACCTCACTATATTTCTATTCTCAGTTGAACATTCAGTTCATAAAAACACTAACCTCAAGGGTCATGACAATAGCTCCTGGTACACACTGAGCACTCAGTAAAACTTACCATTATCTTTTTCACTTGTTGTCCTTCTTTATTGCCATTTATTTAAGAGCTCATATAATACAGCACTTAGAGTTAATATAACACAGCACATCGTATTGCTATTTAACTTCCTGGGTGTGTGTCCTATCTCTATACCGAGACAGTGTGCAGTGGAGGTCAGTTCTACATCTTGTTCCTCACAGACCTTGGTACAATGCCTTGCCCATTACAATTGCTCAAACACCGTGCTTTGATTACCGAGTTACTCCCAAAAGTGTCCAAATAGCAGAGGGTGTAGCCTTGGATGGCTGAGCGGACAGATATTTATTCTCCTTCTCTGCTATCTGCATAGTACCTGTGCTTGTGGGAGCTATGAGTCCCTATCTTCTCTCAAACTAGATGGCAATTCAGAATGGATTATTTCTTTATAAACTTTGGTGTATTTGCATTATAGTTTAAGTAACAGAGCAGGAGGGGAGTTAGGTTTCCATGGCAAGTCAGGACAGTGTCACAACTTTATGAAAATTTAAAAATTGCACTGTGAGTGTCAAGGATTTAGCTCTGCGGCGTAAGCACTTGCCTGGCAAGTGTGAGGTCATGAGTTCGATCCCCGGTACAAACAAACAAACAAAAAAAAAACCCCAAAAAACTGCATTGTGGGGGGCTCAGGTAGATAACGAAGTCAAGGCAACCTAGTCAGACCCCGCCCTGCATATCTGTCCATTCTGTTATCCTGCACTGTAGAGGGCAGAGGAAAGGTGATTAACATGGGAATTAAGAAATAATCCGCTTTATTTCAACTGTGTATTGCTAGTTCTGTCTGGGTACTAGTTTCTGTAGGTGAAAACAAGAATCCAGGCCCAAGTACCTGTCTTCAAGGCTTTCTAGCAAGGCTTTCTAACTGTGTAGCAGACACTGGGATGCACCAGGATCTTTTTGGGAATGAATGACTCATCCCTCAGCTGCTGGAAGCCACAGGAACAGTCAGCCCCTCAGCCATCTGCCTAGACTGAAGGGGGCAGGCAAGCCCAGACTCATACCCTTTCATCACAGGAGGCCTGCAGAAACAGCACTGACACATAAAAGCCTGGTTTTCTCACCCCACCCGAGGATCGCACCTACGGGTCACCCTGGAACTCTCCAAAACTCAGACTGCTTCTCCAATTATACGCAGCTCCACTTTTTCTTTTCTCAAATTGCACTTCTGTCTCTCCCCTCTCCTCCCCCAGGCCTTGAATTCGAGAGCACTGTCTCATAATTCTACACACTAAATTCCAAGTGAGATCTACTTGTCAGAAAATGTATCCTACAACGTCTTAAAAATCACTTGCTCAGTGAGAGCCTGGAGAACGGAACCCATGAACTGGTCCTGCAGTTCTCAGTTCTTCACAGGAAGTAATGCACCTCGGCTTACGTGTCTTACAGTTGCTTATACTGAGGATTAGCTCAAATAATGCAAGTGAAGCACTGTCATCTGCCAGGTGCTATGCAATGATCATTACTAATATAGCATCAGCACTATGACTACAGGTAAATGCAGTCATACAAAGAGCTGAGTAGCCAAAAGATCATGGTCCCAGTCCGGGTTCCATCTTCACGCAGCTTTGAATATGTAACCTCAAATAATACCTGCAGTCATCGGCACTGTCAAGTCCCTTGATGGTACCTGAGCAACTCTTGCAGCTTCCCCTAGGCACACCCCACCCTTTGCCCCAAAGGCCACCTGTTTTCCTGTGCTCTTAAATCACTCAGGCTGAGGCTCAGGCCATCACTTTCTCTTCAGTCCCACTGGCAGATCTCTGTGTACTGCAATCCTACCTACTGTTGAGGATTCACTGTACATACTACTGTTAGGAAGCATCTCCTGTGTCCTGATCCAACTCTTCTTCCTGCCAAGGTATACTTTCCAGGAGTAATCTCGCTGAGGGCTCTTCCCACCATCCTCCCGGGGGTTTCTCTACAAAGTCTGTTCTGATGCACAGCTAACCTTAAGGTTGCCAACTCAGATCAGTGGTGAAATATCTTACTTGACCTCCCTGCAGCAGTGAGGGTGCCCTCGATTCTGAAATACTGCTCTCTCTCGGCTCTCTTCGTTTTTCTGACTGTGCCTTCTCAATCTCCTTCACTGGTTCCTCTTCTTAACAAAATGCAGAAGTCCACACTAAGCCCTGTGGTCCTCTATTCACTTCCTGTGGGATGGTTCACCTAATCTCACATATGTGAGTTTAAAGTCAACCTGTGCTGCTGACTCCTACGTTTTACTCCAAGTCTAGGACATTTCATAAATTTCAAAAATCGGGCATTAGCTGTCTCCTGCTTGTAAATCACACAGTACAAACATATTCCAAATTTAACTCACCTTCTTTCTCAACCACTCCCAAAAAATATGAATGACTTTAAAAGAATACCCAGGTCCAGTAAGTCTGGGCGTTGTCCTCAACTGCACCATGCCCACGTCTACTTCACTAGCTACCTTTGTCTCTACCTGTACAGGTAGGTCTTAGCATTCATTCCCACCAGCTGGGCTCAAGTGAGCCCTCCCAAAAGCTCAGCTGTTGGCAACTTGTTGTCTGAACTATTTACATCCTACTTTTATCACCCCCAAATGCACTGGAGAATCTTAGCTCCTCAATATATAGGAGAGCTGTATTTATAAATTCACACATCACCTAATAGCAGTAAATCTGGGTAAAATTGTTAGTAACTTGTTTTCAAGAAGTTCCTCCATGAAGAGACAGAAGATGCAAGTATAATAAACAGTAATTTGGATCCTGACCAATGTGCGGATGTCAAGAAAGAAACTTTCTAAATAACTAATCAAGCAGACACAACTACCCTGTCTCCCCCAGAGGCATTTCTGGAAGAAAACAGTGCCACTGGGAACTTCTTGCACATTTCTCAAATGCCCACACCTCATGTTGTTTCTTCTGCTTGAAATGTCCATCTCACTCACTCTTTTCTTGTAGGCTGCTGAACTCCCTCATCCAGGATGGTGTAACTCAGCTGTTTCTTCCTCTTTCTGAAGCCTTCTAAATTCCCTGAGTTTACTTCTTTCTCCTCTATTATGCCCGGGTGTTTGTTCCCCGTGCTATTAGGACACTAACTCATAGTATCATTGGCTAGTTTTATATCTTGGTCCTTCAAAGTCTTTCAGGTAACTAGTGGCAAGGCCTATCGCATATTCATCTTTGGGCTGTCAATTTAATTTAGTGAATGTGAAGAGCATCTACTGCTGGGTGCTTTACAAAAACCCAATGAGAGTGGTGCTGTGTGTTAGCTCCAATTCACAGAAGGAAAAAAAGGGCTTAAAATGGTTAGGAGACTCATTAAATCACTGCATCCCCGCCTTGGAAACAAACATTTGTTGAAAGACTTTGCAAATGTATTTGAGGTCATACTAAGAAATCAAATCTAGGACTCTGCTTCAAACCCATGTTCTTACCATCCCTACAAAGCCTCCTTCCTAAACTTTCTAGCAAGATGGAAAGGAAAGGCCCCTTCCGGGAAATTGGTAGCTCTCTGCTCTCGTCTCTTGACTTCTCTGGGAAGTGACATGATCCTGCTCATGCACTCCATTTCAAATTTTCTTTCTTTTTTGGGGAAGGCAGATATCAAGGAACGAACTCTTCACCTCACCAGGGATCACCTCAGGGATCGAACTTACCAGGCAGGTATTTGTGCTGCTGAGCTAAACCCCAGCCCTATTTAAAAATTTTAACCACTTTCCCAATCCTGTTTATTTACTTCTGCATACCCATTAAAATATGAAAGCTCAACTGGACACAGACCTAGCTAAGGCTAACTAAGGGATCCTTGCTTAAAGTCCGTGACCCAGAAAGATGGAAGCAGAACAGCAACTTACAACACTGATTTAGACTTGTATAAACGTAAATCTTTCAAAGCTGAACCATTCAAATTATAAAGAAAACCAAAAAATTTTGCTCTGATATTCACCAAGCCAAAACTCTGATTATATACTTAAAGGGCATGACATTTCTACCTTTACATGCCTTAGTCAATTTAAAGTTATCTTTAAAACAATAATGTGGTGGTATACTTCTTATCCTAACAACAGGTGCTTTGCCACTAGGCAGGTTGACTGTTGCTAAGCCTAAAAATAAGACCACGAATAAAGCGAAGGCCAATGCCCAAGGAAGTTATTTCTCTCAGATTTACACTTGAAGTTTCTAAAACTAGATTTCTTATATTTATTTGCCTTTGTCTAAAAATGCTTAGCTTGCACCTGCCTGGCAAGCATAAGGTCGTGAGTTCGATTACCAGTATCAAAAAAAAAAAGCTCTTTACTTTGAACAAATTGTGTCTTTTTGGTGGGTCATCTGCTGGTTTGTACAACTGTGCTGATATTGGCAAGCTGACAGTTTAGATATTAATATTTTTGAAGACACAGCCTTACAACTCAAGGAGTACAAAAAGAGAAAGGATGGCTCAGTATAAAAATAGCAGAAGCACTGCAAAATATTCAGAGTATGTTGGTGGGCCAGTCACCTTGTCTTCTATAGGGTCAGCACAGGCTACATTCTTGGGCAAATGGGAAAAAGACTTACAGCCAGTTGCTTGGTAAGGAGACATTTCTCAGCATTTCAGTAATGGAGAATTTAAAACTACACACGTCTTTCGAGGCCAACACTCCTATAAACCACCTTTGACAACTCTAAGCATTATAAATTGACTGCTGGATCCACCATACCTGATTTAAGTAAGCTGGTTCCAATGCTACATCTACTTAAGGTAGTGAAATGGAAACAATAATGGTTTGGATGGCTCTATCTGTTAAAAAGTATATTTCTATTATGTCCACCAGAATTATTAAAAATCTCACTACACAAGTGGAGTCCACATCTCCACCTTTGGTATGTGGGAGATCAAGGTACTTAAGCATGCTTACCTTTTGTGCATTTTCCCCATCTTCAATTCCCAACTCTAGTCTGGCCTGCTTGGGGCTGATCAGGTCTTTTAGTGTTAAACAATTTATCTCCATCTGTAATGCACGATTACATTAAGTTACATTAAAAATGATTTTATACTCAGATATTTTCCTCCCACAGAAGCATGTATTAGTTGTTCGTGAACATGACCTTCTCCTCCCCTAAACACATCCTGGGAGTTTCCAAAAGTGTGGACAACTCCCAGTCCTACACCAGAACAAACACAATTACTGAAAATCTGAGAGCAAAAAAACCGACAAAAATATTAATTCTTCATGAAAAGCAACAGGGCAAAATAAAGTTGCCAAACTAGGAGGCTGTTGGAAATTACTGTACAGGGTACTGAAATCTGTCAGAAAGTACTGTGCAGGGTCTCTCCAGGTCAGTTAATTTTGGCGCAAAGAACTAGGAGGAATTCAGCGTTGAGGGGGTTTGAATCAGGGGGGCAGGAAACCTGATCGCTAGAGCAAACCCACTCAGCGCTCGGAGCAGGTCCTTCCCAGGCCCCAAAGATAAACTTTTTCAATGAAACCCCCAATCACGAGCGAGGGTGAGGTTGGAGAAGGAAGGCTGGGGTCCACACTGCCCAAACGAGCCAAGTTCCACCGCGGACACCTAGAGCCCACGCCGGCCCGAGGAGGAGGGCAGGCTGGCAGCCGTGAGAGAGGTCCCCGCTCCCCGATTCCCGCCTCCTTCCCACCCGGGACTGCACGCTTACTCACTCTCGCTCTGCCTCTGCCGGGACCTTCGCGGTCCCACGTCGATGCGGGCAGAGGATGCAGGTATCAGCAACCGAACGGCGACATCAGGAAGATCAGGTGAGGCGTGCAGACTCCCGGCTCCAAGAGCCCAGCGCTGGCGGGGACTCCGTGGCGTCCTCGCAGCGCCAGCGTTCCTACCCGCCCAGCGCGACTCCAGGGTGGATCGCGGTCCCCGCTAAAACACCTCCTCTGGCGCCTTGAGACCGAATTTGAGCATTCGCCAATCAGCGGAGGCTGGCGGGACGGCCTTGGCCAATCGCGCGGCGGCACGGCTCGGGACACCGCCCCTCGCGGGCTTGGCGCTTCGAGCCGCGCGTTTCTGCGGCACCCGCCCAATTGTTGCCGCCTCGCCCCCTCCCCCTTCCGGGTACCTGGAAACCTCGAGCTGGGAGCCAATTCCTGCAGCGGGCGCGGGCTCGGGCGGCGCGGGGCGGCGGGAGCCGGGGCTTCTTTTGTTATGCAGAAAAGACCCGCTCAGGTTCCCGAGACGCGGGCGCAGCCTGGGGAGGGGAAGCAGATGGAGTTGGGAAAAACGATCCGCGCACTTTGGATGAAGCCGCCGCCGCCCCTTCCTCCCCCAGCACCAGGCGTGGAAACGAAGTTGCCCAGACTTGCAGGGCGAGCTCCTGACCCCCCAGAGCGGCGACGCGGAGCCCGGTGACCGCGGCCGCGGCGACAGATGGCGCGCCGGTTGGCCCCGCGGACCGGACGGGGAGCCCCACAATTGGCTAACCTTTATTATTATTTTTTAATTCAGGTCTGGAAATATTTTTTGCTTACCGTCGCACATAATTAACAAGAGGAAAGAAGCACGTAAAGCTACAATACGGACTTGCTTTCTGGGAAACAGTTAAAATTTCTTCAACATTGCTGATTTGTGTTAAATGTTTCACTTCCTCCTGCTGCTTAGTTAGAATGTGAATATGGATAAAGGCAGCTGGAGTTTTTTTCCCTTTAATTATTGTTCTTTTAGTAGCGCATGTTTGCGGTAGATAATTACGTTTCTGGCGGGAAGTTGGTAAATGTGCATAACATGCCTTAATGTTTTTTTATCCTTTGCCCTAACAACAGCCCTGCGCCCTCTGCCTCTTGTTTCCCTTCCTATTTGTGAAGTGCTCTTACATTTTTCCATAGTGCCTTCTTCAATCCACTTTCTTCTTCCTTTTTTTTTCTTTTTGGTATGGAGGATCGTGGATCAAGGATCGAACTCACGACCTTGCGCTTGCCAGGCAGCCACCTATGCGGCTGAGCTAAATCCCCAGCCCTCAATCCACTTTCCCTTTCTCCTCACCATTGCCTGTTCCTCTTTCCATTTGAAAAACATCGCACTATTTTCTTTTATTTCTCTTTGTATTGTGGGTTTCTTACATAAGAGCAACCGTGCCATATTTAAACGATTGTCTGATTTGTTTCACTTAACATTATGGTCGTGAGATGCATCCACTTACCTACAAATGCCTCAAGTTTATCCTTCTTTGTGGCAGAGTAATGTTCCATTGTGAATAATACCAGAGCAGATAGGTGTGTCCAAGATTTAGCTTTATGAATTGTGCTGGTATACACATGGGCATGTATGTATCATTGTAACATGTCTTTAACTCTTTCAGGAAGACACCCAGAAGGGGAATAGCTGGGTCCAATGGAATTTCCATTTTAATGTTTTGGGAACTCTCCATACTGATTTCTGCAGAGCTTGTACTAGTTTACATTCCCACCAAAAAAGTAGAAGGGTTCTTTTCGTGGGCAGCCTGGCCAGCGTTTCTTAGTATTTGATTCTTGATGAGGGTCATCACAGAATTCCCAGAGCTTTAATCGTCCATTATTATAGGACATTTATTAAAATTAGTGAATCAACATTGACATATATTATTTTTAACTAAAGTCATTGTATTAAATTTCGTTTTTACCTAATGTCTTCTTTTCTGTTCTAGAATGTCATACTATTCATGTCACCTTAGACTTGTGAACTGTGAAAACTGTTCATAATTTCTTCATGTTTGATGACTTCTAGCCACAGTTTCTGGGCATACTGGGAGGTACTTTGTTGGGGTGAAATTCCATCAGCTGGAATTTCAAGCATCGTTTTTTAAAGCATGTCTTTGGACATTCAGCCATAGACTACATACCTTACAGCACAGCCACAGTTTGTGCTTATTCTTCGTCTGTACCAGCCGACATTCCCCACCCATGTGTAAAGAACCATTAGTAGATATCAGAATGCTCAATCAAGTCCTTCTCTTTTATTTAGATTGTTGATGAACACAGCCTAAAAATCATCACCACACCATGTGCTGTCAAGACATAAAACTGCATAGTATTAAAGAAAAATAGCTATAACGCCTACCTGGCAAGTATCAGGTCCTGAGTTCGATTTCAGGCACACAAAAAAAGTAGCAATAGTAGTACAAAGTTGATATTGTACAATAGAAATAACCCTTATGAACTGAAACCTATCTTGTAGGTAAAGGTATAAAGATTAAAACTGTATCTCATTAAATTTTGCTCTTACTGGGAGGCAGAACATTTCTATGAGGAAATCTTTTTTTCTAACTGGTTTAATGTTCTGTGGCTTCCAAAACTCATAATCAAGCTGGTGCCTTAGGAGAGCAGAAATTTATTCTCTTACAGCTGAGGGGGCTGAAGTTAAAAAAAACCTAAGGTGTTGACATGGCTGCGTTCCCTCTGGGGATCTAGGGGGAATCTGTCCTTTTGTCTAAAAGGCTTTTGGTGGCTGTCAGCAGTTTTTGTTCTGGGTCTCCAAGTCTCTTCCTCTGTGGTCACATTACCTCCTCTTTTGTCTTTAAGTTTTCTTTGTATGTTTCATACAAGGACACTTACTGCATTTAGGTCCCAGGTAGGTAATCCAGGATGATCTTATCTAAAGGTCTGTGATTATGTCTGCAAAACCTTTTCCCCAAATAAGGTAATGTTAATAGATTCTATAAGTTATCTGTACTTTTTTGGAGATGTGTGGACCAATATTCAAAGTATTAAAGTGCATTCATTTCTCTCATATTTCGAAATAACTTGCGGTGTTTCCTGGAGGTTAGGCAGTTTTATGTTAACAGACCTTTTCCTGGTATTTTCCTTAGTGAAAGTACTTTTCCTGTTTCAGCTCAAACATAGCCTGTGTCTGCTCAAATCAAGAACGAAGTTAGTATGTAGCATTAGATATTTATTTTATTATAAGTTAAAGTGATCTTAGATGTGAAGGAAAACTGGAAAATGAGTGACAGGCCAATTCAGAGGCATTATTCCAAGAAATTTATTAAATTGATGCTTTTGAGTCCTAGACTTCATAAGCAGTCTGTTTGACTGTTAGTCAGCTGACTACGGATGCTGGTGGGGAAGCCGGCTGCGGAGGCCCTGTGTGTGTGTGGCTTTTCCACGGAGCTGACCTTCCTTACTGCATGGGAGCTGTGGGCAGTTAGTCGGACCTTTTCTGTAGTGGCAGACAGTATTATAAACAACTGTCTCAGCTGGCAAAATAGATGCCCTTTTTGGACATAGCCTAGGAACTAAGATAACATCAACTCTCCATTCCATTGAATGAAGAAGCTGGTTTCACCCACATTCAAGGGGGAGATACAACATGCTCCACGTCTCAAAAGGAAGTGTCGAAGAATTTGGGACCGGATTAAAAAACAGCCATGTAAAGTTTCATGCCAGTTGAATTAGTATTCTTCCTTAATGTCTACCTGAAAAGATCACTGACTTTGGGATACTATAGTGTTACCTACATGGCAACAGTCCCCAGTTGTGTATCATGATCAGCTTGTGTTTCTTGACCCTGTCTAGCATTTTAGAATCACGTGGAAGATCTGTAAAAATTCAAATACTTGAACTCCACATCTAGATATTTCTCGTTTGTTCTTCCTTTGGTCTGGAATTTGACTTGGTGTTACATATTTTTGAACGCTTGGTGTCTTGTTCCTTTACACCATGCTCATCGATGTGTCCTCTAATGAGGCATCTTTAGGTCCTGTCACTGAGAACAGGAAGAGCGGGGCAGGTGTGCTACTCTGGAGGAGGTGCAGATTTGGAAGGACCAGGTCTTGCTGGCTCATGGTGATGTCACTGGTTTTGGGAGGAGGAGAGGTCATAAATGAGAAATCTGATGGGTGGGACAGGAATGTAACAGAAGAGAATAAACACAGAAATACCTCTGTGCAAACAAACAAACTTGTAAATAGTAACCCCTTTGGAGTTTCAAATCTCAAGGTTTACCGGAACAAGAGATTTATCGTACTTCGTAAGAATACACCGCAGTGAGGTAGAACTCGTGTCAGTTCTAGGGAAAGGCAGTGTTCCTTTTCTTGTACTACTGCAAGCAATGGAAATAAACTGGTCTTGGTGTGGCATCTGTGTTCAAAAGTGAAGTCACAAAAGGTTAACTGGAAACTGATTTTGTATCCCACAGGGAACAGGGATCTTAGCTTCACGTGATGGTGATTTTCAAGCTTTAGTACAACTTGTAATTGTCTTTATAGTCCCTATTGTGATCCTCTCCCCCTTCCTCCTGCTCTCTCTTTCTCTCCCCTCCCCCTGTCTTTTCGCTGCTTTTCTTCCCTTGTCCTCCCCTCCCCCTTTCTTTCTCCTACTTCTGTGTAGAGATAAGATCTCAGTAAATTGTCTAGGTTGACCTTGAGTTTATCAACTAGTTGCCTCAACCTCCTGGGTTGCTGGGATTACAGATATATACCACTGTGCCCAGGTAATGGTTCTTAAACTGAGGGCTGCTATTTTAAATGACCTTTGTCTTCAGCCATTCATTGTTCTAAGAATCTGATGCATTTGCTTCTCTAACTGCTCATAAGTTTAGAGAAGGCAGAACATTTATTTTTGGCTGGCTAGAAACAGTGTGAGAGGGAATGAGTCCATGATCAGTTCCTGCCCATGACCTTAGCAACAATAAAAAGACAGTAATAGCAATGGGCAGTTAAGGCTCCAAAGTTAAATGACATCCAGATGTCCAGCTGTTCAAAGGGAGGTGTTTTAGTTGGGATTGTCTGCATTGCAAGAAGCAGAGAATTCATTCTTTATCTTCTGCAGATGTGTGGTAACACTTGCCACTATGGAGCAAGATTGTATATATTTTTTAATAGCCATGTGATTTGCATTTTCACTAAATGAAAAGACACTGCATTTGGTGTGCGTGTATATGTATCTGTGTGCATGCTTAAAGCAGGGATGGGGGGGAGCTGTGCTGAATCAAACATTTTAGATCATAACAGATTGGATGAATTTTGAATTGGATATTTCTGGGACTAAGGTAGGAATAGAGACTATACTGGAGCATCCTTTACGTGGTGCAATGTTTGTTTTGTGTTGTTTGTGTTTTGAGATCTCCCTGTGTAGTTCAGGCTGGCCTTGAACTCACTGTGGAGCCCACACTGACCTTGAACTTGCAACAATCCTCCTGCCTCAGTCTCCCAAGTGCTAGGGTTACTGGAGTGTGCCACCATGCCCAGCTGCATGTGAAACATTTATCTGCAGGCTTTAGCATGGTTGGCTAGAGCTCTATGATGGGCAATAAAATTGGGACTGGTCACCACCCTAGAACTGAGATTCTGGAGAAAATGGGCAATACCTGCTTCCCTGCATCTCCAGAATCTTATCCACGAATGAAGAAATTAACTTTGAGGAGTAGAGAAACAGATTCTAAATCAAGCATGGTCATGAACTTCCTGGATGATTGAGAGCAAAAGAAATAGCCAGTAGGCCTCAGTTTTCTTTGTAAGTGGTGGGTTGATTAGAAGACCTGAAAAACCTGCTCTTCTACGTATTTATTGGACATTTAGTGCATATCTTAAAGCTATTTGTTACTGAGTCCTAATCGTACTATTACTAGTGAGGATATATGAGGGGACCACATTTTAACTTCTGTATTTGGTGTAACTGAACAAATTTATGTCTATTCATATTAATAATGAAAAAAAAAAGGCCAAAGAATATGCTTTGTGACCTTTATTCTTCTCAGTTCAGAATTAAATGACTGACTGTAACTTCTTGTTTTCGTCTAATAGCATTATTCTAATAGCATTTATTATAATACTTTCTAGGACCAAATGAAATTATTCTCATTGTGCAGTGTAGAGAGAATTTGAGAAGAAGAATGGTAAAGTTTGGGCTGAGTGACTTAGGAATTACAAACTTAAGTTCAAAGACTACAAACATTGTCTTTTCTTAACACAGAGTCACCTCATACATAGGACTTTTCTGTATTGGAAAAATGAGAAGTGGGTGTCGACTTTCAGGGGAGATGCAGTAATCTAGGGGTTCACCATTGTTGTAAGAGGAAAACTTTTATTGCACAAAGGTTAAGGTGTTATCTATATGAAGTATCTGTTAAATGAATATTTTTCCTGGAAAGAGGAATCATTTGGCCAACATCACCCTTGTAGCAGGTTTCCTCAGACGGTGGATAGAAGGCGAGTGGGTTGGAGTTAACATTAAACTACAAAATAATTATTTTCTCTGTAATACCTTACATAGAGCAGAGATGGTCCTCAGTACACAACAGAGTTCTATCCTGGTAAACTCATCATCAATTGAAAATATCATCATTGAAAATGCATCTAATATAACTAATTTACTGAACATGGCTTAAATCTTGCTTATTGTAAGTAAGCTTACCACTTACATTAGCTTGCAGCTGGGCAAAGCCATCTATCACAAAACCTATTTTATGAGTAAAGTGATGAATATCTCCTGTAACCAAACACTTCTATTCAAAAAAGTAGTGGATAATGTATGAAGTGCACTGTATGCAATATCACTTCTTCCATGATCACTCGGTTGATTGGGTGTTGCTATTCTTTGCTGCCCAGCAACTAATGAGGGGATTGGCCTGGCTCACAATCCAGGAAAAGATCAAAATTCAAAATTTAGAGTAAAAATTCTACTGGATGTGTATCACTTTTGCACCATTGTAAAGTCTTAAAACCTGTGTTGAACTATCATAAGTTAGGCACTATCTATACTGGAATTTCTAGCCATGTTCAAAGACTCATCTTTCACCCTTTCTTTGGAGTGAATTGCTAGGCTCCAGGCACACATGCTAACGTGTTCTTCCAGCCTCTGACACCTTGGTCGCCACTGCCACATGTGGCTTCATTTTCCCCTCACTCATGAGACATCTTTGTACAGTGTGCCACCCTCCTGGAACAAAGGTGTCATCACTTAAATCAGGGGCATCCTGTGATGCCCTGTGTCCAACCCAGGGTGCTGGCTGCTGCTGCATCTGCTGTGTGTGATCCTGTGATGCCCTGTGTCCAACCCAAGGGTGCTGGCTGCTGCTGCATCTGCTGTGATCCAGTGATGCCAGGCCTGGATCTTCGCTTTGCTGATTCTAGGCGGTATTGTTGCTGCTACCAGTTGTGTAAAACCTTGTTGCTGGCAGCTAGGAGATTGGCCACTTCCTCCTTTCTTTGTGTTCCAGCCAAGTCCAGCCTGCCAAGTGCCTCTCTAGGACCTGATATTTGTCGCTTTGATTCCTTTTTGTCCTTTATACATATATTTAGTAAACTGCTCTAATATCCTTGTGTGTCTAATTATTTTAGGTATTCAACATTTAAAATGAAGAATTCAACTTTTTTTAGATGAAGTTAAATTCTGCCTCCTCTTTGACTCAAGGATTTCCTATTGTTAATACCCGGTTTTATTGGATTTCTCATTGTTTAATATAATGTTCCCTTGTGATCCCTTCTGCTATTTTCTTAAGCTTACTGACATTTGCTCTAGGAATTTGTTTTCCATTTTTCCAGTTTCTTTACTTTTCTAGGGGTTATTAAACATTTTATTGATGTTTGTAATTATAATGACAATGCTAGAGTACCCTTTTAGTTCAAGTTTTTTCCTTTTTCCTAAACTTCCCGTAATTTTGTGATTTAAAAATGGTCTAAATTTAAAAAAATAATTCCACCTTATTGTTGGATAAATCAAACAAAATTGCTAGTTGAAGAACAATATAATTATGTAAATAATTTTACTTTTTCTGTCGAGCCTTTTAAAGAAGTAAAACTTCCAATTCACTTGATGCATAACTAAGAACATTTTACAAATAGAGGAAATCAGACAGTTTCGTCAATGTGGGATAACACATTGTAATAATAGGCTAAAATTTTAAAAGTAAAAGCAAGAGACAATATTTTCACAACGGTAAGAAAATGATTAGGCATTCATCATTCTCTAATGGTTCTTTTGTTAAATATGCAATTAGAGGAGAGCTTTTGTATAGGCTGTGAGGCTGATGGAAGACAAGCTCTCTTGTGGCTGTGCAAAAACATCTTGAGGTTTTCTTGTTTAAAAAGGTAGTCTGCTGGTTAATGTCAAGTATCAACCTGTCTATGCTGCAATGCCCCTCTAGTTGATGAAATGTTTTTCTAGATGTTTCTGTGAAGGTGCATTCAGTGAACTTTACATTTTAAGTTGAATGCTGTGTAACATGGATCACTTTCACAGTGTAGGTGAACCTCATCAAATCAATTGAGGACAAATGAGTAAGAGGGTCCCCACTTTTGAGGAAAAGGGATTTCTGCCAGCGGACAGCCTCAGACTTCATCTGCAACATCAGCTCCTCCTGGTTTTACAGCAAATTGATTTTGGACTCCAGGTGCCCCTATTTCCTGAGCTTTAAGTCTAGAGCTGCCTTCAGCAGATTTTCACATGAGCCCATTTCTGGAAATCAATTTGTTTCTATATGTACATCCTATTTGAATTTCTCTGGAGATCTCTGACCAATAAGTGTAGTCTAATTTTTTTTTTAGGCGTGGGGAATACTCAGTGATGACTCTTTGAAAGAGTTCAAAACAATCTTGTCTCAGGCCAATGGTGGTCTTACTAGAACTGAAATGAATACATATTAATAGCATTAAATTTCAGTGAAAGGTATTTATGGGCTGGGTAATTCAGAAAAGCTTTCATAAAATCTTCAGTTTCATTTACTTTTTACACATTAATTATTAATGTGGTGAAACAGTAATGCTGTTCTGCATTGACCCTTTTTGCTACAGAGGACACCAGCACTTTATGAGCTAAGGGAGCCAATTTCTGCCCATGTTGCATAGATAGGTCTCTGACTTGAGCCAGAGAAGCATATTAAATAGGCAGGTTTGTTTACAATGTACAGCAGGGAGAAAATGCAGTGGACAAAACGTGCATTACTTTCCTTATACTAACTTGATAGAACAACCAACCTCAGGCCCACACTGGATTCAAGGGGAGTGGTGAATATAGTCACTGACTCTGCAGGAAGAGAGTAACACACAAAGGACAAGCAGTCCTTTCTGGCTACAAATATCGGTGTGGTCCTTGCCTAAGGGATAAAATACAGAATTTAATCAGGTACCATAGTGAGGACAAAGTCTAGGAACTCTGGCTAATATGGCCACTTTAGTTTAGAAATCTGAATTAAAAGATAAATTGGCTGCCCACCTCCCCACATACCACTAACCTCATACAAGAAAATAGACCAACAACATGATTTGAGAAATGTATGGCGTGCATGCCACAGTGCACTGTTTGTCATTGGAAGCTCTAAAAGATTCGCCATCATTGATCTAGACACATATTTACTATTTTTCAAGTGGGTTACTTGTTTTCATGCTGTTGAGTTGTTTGAGTGTGTCTCGGTTACTTTTCTTACTCGAAGGACGGTTTATTTTGGCTCATAGTTTGTAGAGGTTTTAGGTCATGTTTGGCTGGCTCCAAGGCAGGGTGGCATGGGAGCGGGGCATCACAGAAGAAAGAGTTCATTTCAGGTGGATGGCAGCAAAGTGGTGCAGTGGCAAAGCGGCAATAGCACCCCCTTTCTGTCCCTTATAGTCCCCCTAGCCTACATGCCCTTAGGGTGGGTACCATTGACAAAGACTTCCCGTTATCCATAACCAGAACTATAGCAGATTAATTGGTGGGCTAATGTAGTAATCACACACTTTTAATTTCAGCATCGTGCAGTCTAGATCTAGTCACCACTGAAAAGGGGACACCCACACATAACCACTTGAGGCTTTGGGGAGACATCTACACACAAGCTATAACAGTGAATTCTGCTATAGCTTGAAAGTATTACCTTCAAGCTCATCCTTCAAAAATTTGGTCTTTGGTGCCATTTGTAAGTGGCTTAATTGGACGAAGTTAGGCCATTAGGGGCATTCCTTGGAAGGGGTACTGGGCACACTTCCAATCTCTCACATCCCGGCAGGTGAATGGCTGGTCTTCCCCATGGTCTTGCCATGAGATACTCCCCAGCTACAGGTTAAGAAGCAACAGGTCACCTGAACAATGGCAAGAAGCTATGGGACTGTGAACCAACCTGTTCTTCTTAGAAGATTATTTTAGGTATTTTGTCACAGGGACAGAAAACTAGCAAGTTCTTTATATATTCTTGAAGTTAATACTTGTCAGTTTAAAAATTCTGTCCATCTGTAAGTTGTCTCCTTTGTTTCCTTTGCTGTGCAGAAGCTGCTTAATTTTTTTTTATTAAGGAGAAAAGGAAAAAAAACAGAAATAGGGTACAAGTTATATAGAATTTCAGAAAAAATAATAGGAAATCACTAGTTAATAGATTACATATTGTTATCTTAGAAATAGTTATTCAAGTTACAAAATTAAAGCATATAAAGTGGACTTTCAAGCAGTGAGACTGGAAACAGTTTTGTTCAATGATCCAACAAAACTCAGTAATATGGTTATCTATCTTATACACTTAAATATATAAGCGGTTATATTCTTTAGAGCACTTTCTTTTCCTTTCTCTTGTACAATGACAATTACACATTTTGGGTTTTATTACTCCCACAGTTCTTATTACTTTTTTTTGAAAAGAGTAAAACCAAATGTGACATAACAGAATAGAGTCAGTCAAATCAGAAGGATGAACATAATAGAAAATGTAAAAACAAAATACTAGGTGATCAACAATGGTTACCATACTGTCTCTTGCTATCTTAAACAGAATTGCCTATATCATCAGTTATAATAAAATTGAACAAGACAGTAAAGAATAAAACCAAAACATTGGAGACATTACAGGGAGAAGCTGCTTAATTTAATATAATCCTGTTTTCTCATATTTTGCTTTTGTTGCCTATATGCTTGTGCAACAGATCTTTGGCTATACCAATGTTTTGAAGTGTTCTTCTGTGTTTTCTTCTGGTAGTTTCATAGTTTCACATCTTACATTCGGATCTTCAGTCCACTTTGAATTTTTTAGGGTATTTTCTAATGTGATGAGATGTAGGGGTTACATTTCACCTTTCTGGATATGCAGGTATAGTTTACCCTGTATCACTTATTGCAGAGACTGTCCTTTTTAAGATACACATTTTTAAGTGCTGCCACAGTCATCAGCATGGAAGTGCAGGCCATATACAAACCCAGTGGCTAACTTCCATTGTGAAGTTGTATCATTGCTTCCAAAAATACCTTCAGTCTAGACGTCTCATCAAAGCATTCAGAGATGCTGCTGATGTTGATTACAGCCAGAGGCATAACATTCCTGGACCCACTCAGGAGCAAAGTCAAAGCACTTACTGAACTGACACAACTCATCTAAATGAAAACTTTTCCCTTTGAAAGCTGCTACATAAGAATGGAAAATGTGACTTTTTTTCTTTTCTTTTTCTTTTTGTTTTTTGCTGTACTGGGGATTGAACTCACAACTTTGTACTTGCCAGGCAGGAAGATGTGACTGTATTACCAATTACATAGACCTTGACATAGGGAAAAAACACAAAAATACAAAGATGTGTGGCACTACCAAATGAACACAACTTTTGTCCAAAACATGACGATGATATAATGGAAATCTATGAAAATTTGAAAAGGAGTTAAGAATAATTTTCTTAAGGAAATTCAGTGAGGTGCAAAAGAATATAAATACTTGATGAAGTGAAGAAAACAATTCATAATATGCACAAGGAGTTCAGCTAAGAGGTAAACTTGTAAAAGGAACCAAACAAAAATCTTAGAGCTGAAGAATTCAATGAAGTAAAAATGTAACTGAGGGTTTTGACATAGATTATATCAAACACGTTCTATTACATCAAACAGAAGAATTTCTGAAGACAGTGCTTCTGAAATAACCTCACAGTAAACTAAAAAGTAAATAAACAAGCAAATAATAAAAACACTAAAGGCAGACTTCAAAACATCATTAAGCAAATAAATGTTTGAAGTAAAATATTTTGAAAAATTCAACAATCATTAATGATAAATAAAAAATTAACCCTGCAAATGAAGGAATAGAAGAAAGCCTGCGCTGGCAGACAAAATATATGAACCTACAACTAAAATCAGACTTAATAGTTAGAGATTGATTTTCCTGTAAGTTGAGGAACAGACAAGTGTATATGCTTTCACCAGTCTGATTAAACCATTTTGTGGCTATCCTGACTATGTAGCAGTCAAAGAAAAGACACAGATATGCAGGAGAGGAGGGAGGAAGTCAACTTTCTATTGACAGAAATATGATGCTGCTTTATGTGTGAGAAATCTTAATGAACAGGTGAAAAAGCTACTTCAACTAATTTAGCCACATAGCACAATGCAAATTTAATATACAATGCTTTACTGCAATTTTAAGACTAGCAATGAAAACTTGGAAAATCAAATTTAAAACAATATGTCATAAAATAATTTAAAATAAATTTAACAAAACATATAATATTGGTATACAGATGATTACTCAAACATTACTGATGGAGATTAAGTATTTTTTATGTATCTATCTGCATATATGTACATATAATACATGAGTTGGAGAAATCAGTGTTATTAAAATGTTTTGCTTTTCCAAGTTTTTCTGGTGACTGAACATAATTTCAAGAAAAAATTTTTATAAACTTTCTTTTGTAAGTATTTAGAAATTTATTATTCAATATATCAAAATGTAGAAAGCCTATGATAACCAATATAATTTTGAAAATTAAGAACTATGTTAGAGAACACACATTCCAAGATGCCATAAAGTAACAGAAATTAGGACGGCTTTCCATAAGAATGATATATAAATTGACCATTGTTATCTCCTATTATGTTGTTTTGAAATTCCATGTCATTGGCTTTTAAATTAAAAAATATATAAAATTTAAAAATAGAGCAGAATACTAGGAATAAACTCATATGTAGTATATATGAGATATGAAACATATAGCAAAATTTAGAGTTTTAAAAACTTTGTTACAGTAAAAGATACACTGCTATTAATCCCTCTCAAAATACTCCCTGTTGCTTTGAATATACTTAACATTGTTCTTGCCACTTCTGAAACAGTTTTTAAAGTACTCTTCTGTGTCTTTTATGGCCTCTTTGGTTTCCTAAATCAGTTTAAAATATTTATAGCTGTGTACTGTCAGATAAAAAGTTACAGTGCATCCTCATTCCCGCCATTCACTCCGTCTGGCACTGTGTGACTTCGGGCTCTTTCCCAAAGTCAAAATGACTATGGAAGGTAAATTTTTTGAGTGAATTCAGAGCATTGAGACAGCCATGACAATTCAATTTCAGATGCAGAAGAGGACTTCCAGTAAGTCTTAAAAAGTGGCAAGAACAATAAAAAAATGTATGTTTGAAGCAAAAGAGAATATTTTGAGAGGGATTAATGGCAATGTGGTTTTTTTGTTTTTTGTTTTTGTACCAGGGATCAAACTCATGACCTCAAGCTTGCCAGGCAGGTGCTTATGCCACAGAGCTAAATTCCTGATTTGGTAATTTGTGTTTTATTGACATAATTTTTTAAGAATGTAAACATTTGCCATATTGTTTAATCACTATATATATATGTGTACATATATATATATATATATGTGTACATATATATATATATATATATCATACTTACTTGATATATATGTCACAGTTACTTTACCTTGACTCAGTTCAAGGTAAATCAATGGATCAAGCAATAAAACTTTTGACAAATAATGCTCTAATAACTAGATTCACACATAAAATGAAACAAAATCTCAGAACTTATGCAATACACAAAAATGATTTTGAAATAGATCATAGACCTAAACATAAAAATGAAATGTAAACATTTTAGAAGACAAAAATGCAAACCAGAAAAAAAAGAATAAACTATACTTTGTCAGCATTAAAACATTTGTTTTTTCCAAAGGAACCAAAAAGGAAATAACAGACAGGCCACAGACGGGGAGAGTTCTCAGCACACGTGTATTAAGAAAATCTATCCAGAATATGTATAATGCAAAAACAAGAAGACAAACTACACTATATGCAGTAAATAGGCAAAAGATTGGAACAGATCCTTTGTATAAAAGGATGCATACAAATGATCAGTAAGTACACAAAAAGATGCTGAGCATCATTAGCCTTTGAGAAATGCAAAGTAAAACTCCAGTGATATACACTTACTTTCCCATGAGGATGCCTTGAAAAACGGAAAAGTAATAGCAACATCAAATGTTACCAAAGACAGGGCACACCTGCAACTCGCGCACATTGTTGCAAGGAAAGTAAAATTGTACACACAATTGAAAATCAGGGTTTCAGCTTCTTATAAAGTCATGCATATAATAATCATATTACTCAGCAATCCTACACAAATATTTTATAATAATGAAACAATTATATGTCCACATGCTTTTCATTTTTTGTTGCTGAGACAAAATACCTAACATCCAAAATTAAAGAAGGAAAGGTTTATTTTAGCTCAGTTTGTGGAGGTTTCAGGCCAAGGACTGCAGAAGAGCATTGCAGAAGAGAAACACTCAAGGCAGAGCAGGCAGGAGGCAGCAATCTGTAAGCCTGCCTTCTTTCTGTCCTTTTGTCTGCCATCTAGGCTACAAAACTCTTGCTAAACCATTTTAGTTATCACATACCTTGAATTCCAGTATCACACGCCTTAACCCAGCATTTCCACCCACGATCCAAGGACCTTCAAAAATCTCCATGTATGGGCAGGTAAGGCGTTGAGGGGACACCCTGATCCAAGTCATAACACCACATAAGTTTATGATATTCATAGCAATTTATTCATAATAGTGCCAATCTAGATTGTAACAACCCAAATGTCCATCAACAAGTGAATAAACAAATGACTGGGATAGTCATGTGATTAAGTATTAGCCATAGAGAAAGAGGAATGCAAAAGAAGGTAGAATCAAAGAAATGAGGTGCGGGGATATAGCTTAGCGGTGTAAGTGCCTGCCTAAGCAGTGCAAGGTCCTCAGTTTGATTCCTGATACCACCCCAAAAATAATATGTGCAGTAAAGATCCCAGTCAAAAAGCATGTATTCAGTGTGATTCCATTTACCTGAAATTCTAGGAAATGCCAAACTAAACTATGCTAACAGAACAGATGGTTTCCTAGGGCCAGGCGTGAGGCCGTGTTAATTGCGAAGCGGCACAATGAATATTTTAAAGTGAAGAACTGTTTGTATGTTTTTTTCAGTATTGGCTACAAATTGTAATCATATAAATTGTGAAAACATTTCTGACAGTGCACGTCAAATGAGTTTAGTTTGTAATACTTACTTTATCATTTAAGAAAGTTGGTTTAAAAAAAGAAATTGACAAAAGTCCAATATCGATCTCCTCTGTTTCACTTAACATCATTACTCTGCACCATCCGTGGACAAGGTATTCCTGAAAAGATGGGTGCTCATCTGGGTGCTACAGTCAGGCAATCAGGAGTGGAATCGCTTCCTTCTAAAAACTTTTCTTTTCATTGCTATTGTTTTATGGTTCACTGGATACAATGACTTCTAAATTGAAAGACTCTAGTTTGGAATTTTGTAGAAGTTGTTTTATTGGTATTTCCTCCATAAGGGTAAAGAAAGGTGTAAACCATTAACGGGCTAATTCTTTTACTTCTCTTCATTTTCCTGCTTTTTAAGACCTTACCTTAATGATAATAATAAAGAGGGATCCCCAAATAGTCTTTTTGCTTTGATTTGTTTTGCTTAATTTTAAAGACAGTGTCTCACTATCTAGCTCAGACTGGCTTTGAGCTTACTATACAGCCCAGGCTGGCTTCAAAACTGCAGAGATCCTCCTGCCTCAGCCTCCCAAGTGCTGGGATTAGAAGTGTGTATCACCTGCTATAGCATACGAAGTTACACTCAAATAATTCAAGGAAAGAGGCACTATGGTGACTACTATTATGTTAGATTACCTGGTGGTGAAACACAATGATGCTTAAATTGTTTGGTTCTGACCTGCTGTTCTGTTACAATGTCCTCTTTTATCTCAATCTCCCCTCCTTTTTTAAAAAATTAATCTATTTTCTCTCATTTTTTTAATTAAGGGAAAACTAAATTTAAAAATAGCAGGACATATTATAGTAACTTTTCTGTTTTCCTATTAACCTGATTTGAACCCCAGTATTGCTCTCCCCATCTTGTTCTGTCTGATTATTCTATATTCTATTTTGTTTGATAGTATATAGTTTGAGGGTATAGGCAACCACTTTGAAGGCAATAAGATATACTATGATGCCCATTATGGGTTGACTATTATCTTTTTTTGAAGTCCTGTAAGGTCTTCAGTGTAGGTTTTATTGGTCTTGTTCTGTACTGTTTTGATCAATTCTATTATACCTGATGATATAGGCAACTCAATTTAAAAATAGCAAGAGGCACAATGGTAACCACTTTTGATCACCTGGTATTCTGTTTTTGCATCATGTACTATGCCCACCCTTTTGTTCTAACTGACTCTGTTTTGCTTAGTCACGTTTGGTTTTATTCTCTTCAAAAAAAGTAATAAGAACTGTGGGAGTAATAAAACCCAAAAAGTATAATTGTTATTGTAAAAAAGAGAGGAGAGGAAGGTGGACTAAGGGATATAACCGCAGGTATGTTCGAGTGTGTAGGATGGAAAACCATATTAGTGAGCTTTTGTTGATCATTGAACGGAACTGTCTCCAATATCACTGTATGAATGTCCACTTTATATGCTTTAATTTTATAATTTGGACAACTGTTTCTAGGAAGACAATATGTAACCTATTAACTAGTGATTTCTTACTGTATATTTTTTTTCTTGAAATTCTGTATTACTTGTACCCTTTTACTGCTTTGTTTTTTTATATCCTTTCTTTTTTCTCTTTAAATAATAAAAAAAAGAAGTGTACATCACCACACATTGTCTTAGAATGATAATCTTAGACTGACGTAGATATAGATAGTTTATTTTTAGGCTCAAATCATAAACTAGATTTCAGGTTCAAGAAAGGAAAAGGGATAATTAGCGAGTAATACCAATTTATCACTGCATTAATTATTTTCTACAGTTAATCCCTATTTTTAAACATTATATTAGAACAATTTAACTTTTGATTTTTCTTTTATTCTCCACCATTGCTTTTATAATTAATTAATGATTAATTCTAATCCTGAAAAATAATTTCTTTCTGAAATGACTTGGTCAAAGTTAATCATGAGATCTTTTTCTCCATTTCAATTGTTTATAGTTTTTAAACAGGTAACACTTTTAGACTTCACATTTCATTTGATTCTGCCAAGAATTACCAAATGCTTGCTCTTTGCTATGGACTGATACTGAAATTGGCAGAATATAAAGATCATAAATGGACCTCTTTTACCTCAGCCCCTGCTCACATGGAGAGAGATACAGAAAGAGGAAAGTCCATGAAATTGCAGTCCTCTACCACGCGTGGACTCTTCATGAGAACTAGTTGATTCTGCTTCTGGATGGAGAGTGAGAGTGGTGGTTAAAACTGATGTT
The DNA here is from genome assembly GCF_034190915.1 of Cavia porcellus. Lineage (NCBI taxonomy): Eukaryota > Metazoa > Chordata > Mammalia > Rodentia > Caviidae > Cavia > Cavia porcellus. The sequence goes on from NW_026947491.1 coordinate 69,052,776, forward strand.
ACCTAAGGTGGAGAGAGAAGGCGGGAAGGGCAGAAACACAGCACCAGAGTATTTTTGTGCCTGTTGTCTGGGGAAATTTGAATCAAGGAACAAGCAGCTCCAACAAACTTGCCATGATACTCCAAATTACACTCAAGACTTTCACAAAACCTGCATTTCCAACTGGACGGCCCTGAAGAATGGAGGCAGGATGGCTTTCTATCTACTGCTGTGAGCTTCCACACTCCGGAGAGAAGCCTGCTCAAGAGCCTCACCTTGGTGAATGGCCATTCTTATGTGCATTTTAATGAAAAAAGTGTAGAGCCTTGGGTTTAGAATATACTCTAGACAATAACTTAAAGCATTAAGTCATAAATATGAAAATGTGCTATAATGTGGAGAAACAGAAAGAACACACAAAGAAAAAGCTAAAAACAACAGTATACTGAATAACAATGGTGTTGGATTTACTTTTTTAATTCAATTACCCACAGCTTTGGGTACTTCCTAAATAAGAGAAAGTTCATCATTTTTTTGTGAAGGATGCATAAGGTTCAGAGAACTATTATACTACACTGAGGAAAGGCAGCAGTCATCTCTACAAGCAGTTCCCAGATGTGAGCATATACTTAGTCGCAAACCATATCGTGACTTAGTGGCTTCCCCCATCATTCTTAGCATTGGTTTGCACTTGGGCAGAACGAAGCTGTGTTCTTCCTCTGCTTTGTGTAATGACAGCTGAGATCACTCATGGAGCCTCATGGAGATGTAACAGGTCAGGCCTTTGATTTCTGAGGTCACTTTCCATATCATTCACTATTTTGCCCAGATTTCCTGGTGTCATGGTGTCTAGATACTAGTTTGGTTATCTTTTCACACAACCTTTGCTTTATCTTTTTAGTCCTTTTTTAAACTCTAAAGAAGCACAATGTTTCACAAGACATGCATATGAAATTCTCTCTCATCCTTCCTCTGCTACATTCAGCCTATCAAAATCATCTTCATCTTACAATGCACATTTCATATAACACTTTCTTGATAAAACCTGTACGGCATTTTGCTTCTCCACTTGCTACATCTGTCTCTCCTGCTGACTATACATTTGCTTCTGCACTTTTTCAGGATGCTATTTGTCTCTCTGTAGTCTAATTACCTTGTGCTCTATTCAGCTGTTTAGCTGTTCTCAGGAAAAGTTGGTTCTATCCACGAGTATTTATGCAGTAAGTTTTATGGTCTGAAGGCAGTCCTCTCTTCAAGCACATCTTATTTAGGAGGCTTATCTTTCATAAGAAAATGCTAACTCTCTTCAGACTGACCTATGAAACATGAAATTGAGCACTGTAAAATAATTTCCCTTCTACTTCTTGTCAGAGGCTGTAACCTAGAAATCTCTGCTGCCCAGAACCTATCAAAAGCTCAGTTGTGAAAAGCAATATATATGGCAATTGCCTGAAGGATATAAAGTCCATCCTTTCTCTAGACATGTTCTGTTTTATTCCTGGGTTTTCTAAACCAAGAAAGAGCTGCAGCCTGAAGTATTTTTGCCTTAGTTCCTCAGGGAACTGCTTTAAGAGAATTTCCTTCGGCAGTATGCCATTAGCAATGATTTTGATGGACATTATGAGGAAAAGTCTGTTCAAACTTTTGCCAATAAATTTGAAAATCTAGAGGGATTAGATAGTTTTCTAAAAAAATCATGAGTTAATGAAACCGGAGAGTTACATAAAGCTCAAAAAGACCAATGATCATGGTGGTGGTGGTGTTTTTCTACAGGTTACAAACATTTATTTCCTTCTAGAGCTAAGTCCATTTTTTGGAATGATTACCTACTGTGTTTATTTATCTAATAATTATATGTCTTCTCTTATCTTCTGTTCTTATTTTTCTCCTTCTTCTTCCTCTTCCTGTCTCTTTCCTTCGAGGCTGCATACTCCCTCATCCCAGTGATACATATGGTTAAATTGTGATGTGTTATGATAACTGTGTGGTTACAGCACATTGACTCCTGCCCATCAGAATTAATCCTAAATTTGACTGTATTCACATATATCTCTATATGTTGTTTTAAGGGGGAACATGTGACCCAAACAAAATTAATCAGTCCTTTCTTATATAGTTTATCAATGGGGAAAGTTCTCTTCTGGATTGCTGAGTAGGGGTGTTTTAAGTCATTGCTGCCCCCTTGTATAGACAGAAGGCCCGCAGAGAAATATGAGGGGGAAGGACACAGAGATAGAGACAGAGACACAGAAGCAGAGAGGATGGGGTGGGGATGTGGTAATACCTAGATAGACACAGCCAGAAACTTAACTAGAGATGGAGATCAAAACAGGCAGAAATGCATACAGAGGAAGAACTCAGATGCAGACAGAGATAAAGGGAAAAGAAAAAAGAGAAATAGTTTGGTATTATCAGAAATAGTTCAGTATTATCTAAGTCCCTAATGCTAAGTATTATCTAAGTCCCTCATGTCTTTCTTGTATGTGAGACAATAAATTTGTTTAATATTTTTGTTAAACTAATTTAATTTAGGTGTCTTTCATTTTTAAGGTGAAATATCTCTGACCAAAATGGTTTTACAGGTTTATTAAGGATTAGATAATTCCTTTATTTTACTATTTCAAAGCATGGAGAAAACCCCCCATAAATTTCCTCTATTCATGAGGCTACCATAACCATGATGTGAAAACTGAAAATGAGCACAATACAACTAACATAATGAATACAGATGCACTCATTCGAAATGTGACCCAGAAGGTGTCTGTCTCTAATCTTCATAGGATGGCTCCTTTCCCTGGTTTTTGCAGAAAACCTTGCAAAATTTTATTTGTCAGAGTTGACAAAATTTTGTCTATAGAAAACTCAAGTTCTTGATTCATTTGAAGCATGAAGGATCCTATTCTGATCCTTAAAGCAGTGTCACAGAGATAGTACACATCATTTCCACTTCCATATCATTGGTAAAGGCAAGCCATGTGGCTGCATCCATCAAAGGTTGACTAAGAACAACCCAGTTTTTACCCTGTACTTTTTTTTAAAACAGTATTAGGTATCACAGTATATTTTGTTATCTTTATAATAGTTGTTCTTTCAATCCCGTATATCAAAATGAGATGAAATACAGAACATTATAGAACTTATCAAAATAGAATATTGAATTGAGCAGTACCATTAATCAGAAAAGAGGAAAACAGTAATAAAAATACTTGCCTTCAAAGAAATGGTAGAAGAAAGTCTCCCTTATTTGCTATGGTCAACCTCCTAACAGATGCTCAGATTTCTGGTTCTCATTTGCTAATGGCGGGGGGGGGGGGGGAGAGGATAGGGGAAGTGGGATATTTGACTCTAGGCCATGTAGCAGTAGGTTCACTATTGCTTAGCAGGGAGGCAGGATGGTCATTTGTTTTCACAGCATCCTCAGTTCCAACATGGTGTGGATCTCAGGAGCTGCTGCTGGTTCTCCCCCTGGAAGGGCTGCAGTCTGCCACACTGCCTCTGTTTACCAGGGAGGGGAGGTGCTTGCTTGGCTTCCCAGAGTCCTAAGTTCCAACATGGCGTGGATCTCAGGAGACACTGCTGGTTTTCCCCCTGGAAGGGCTGCAGTCTGCCACCTACCCTGTACTTTGAAAAAATTATGATTACCTGCAAATTCTGCAGCCACCAAGTATTTGCTTCACTTCTTTGTATATTCAAAATATAACTGGTCCATTTTCAAAGGAGATTGTTCAAAATTTCCCTAGTATAGTAAGACCAGTCTTGAAGTCCAGGGATTCTGGATGATGTGTGATGGTGTCTTTATCAAGAAAGAGATAATGCTCTTAAAGTCTCCCTCAGGCCTTCATATAGCTTCTTTTGATCTGGAGACTTATGATTGAAAGCGTTATTTGTGTTCCATATATTCAATATACACAGGGCTTGGGTCAACTAAAAATGCTTTCTTATTTATTAATTCACTTATTTAGGAGCTTTGAATATGCAGAGTATGCATTCTCCCAATGAGCAACACCCACAGTCCTATTGTAAATATTTTGTCTGATAAGAGCTTCTTTTCTGGATAAGCGTGTTTTTCTTCATCAAGACTTGATTTGGTTCCCTTGCCCATTATTCTTTATCTTTCCTAGCTTCCACTTAAAAAATGCTGTCATTTCCATTTCTCTTTGGTCATGTTTCAAGTGAACAACAGAGGCTAAGTCCTTTGCTGAAGCTAGCTTTGTCAGTTCATTTCCTGTCAAGAGGAGATTGGGGTCCATTGTCTTGAATACAAGACAATCATAAATGCTTTCAATCTAGGTTAGTCGTACTTATGCAGTACAAATCTCTAACAAATGTGGACGGCTTCTTTCTTTGGGATTTTAGTCAGCTTCATCTGCCAATAGATGTAACCACATTTATTTTTTAGGCATAGTTCTTACAATTGCCATATACCTTTGATTTCTTGACCTTGTGCCAAATGGCTTTTCAGTGTTTAATAGGGGTACTATCATTACACAGGGTCCCCCAAACTTTGTGTGTTAGAAGCATAGTCCCCAGTGTAACAGTGTTAGGACATGGAACGTAGAAGGTGACTAGGGTTCGTGAATGGATTGATGTCATTAAGAGAACAGGGCAGTTATTACAATAGGTGGGTTATTATAAAAGTGAGCTTAGCCTCCTGTTGCTTGCTCTCTGCCTTCTGCTCTGTGTCATGAGGTGCTGTAAAGCTAGAGAGCACTCACTGGATCCTGGCACTACACTCTTGGACCCTGTACCCTCCAGAGCTGTGAGCCAAATAATTTTCCATTTTTAAATCTGTAATATTCCATTATAGCAAAAATAAAACTGATGAGGACAATAGAGTCTCACCTTTTTATGATCCAGTAATGTTTTATTTATCCTTCATCTTCTAATTTCTTAATCTAATTCCAAATACTTAAGTTTAAAGAAATATAACATTCCACAATAAACTATTAATTTCCGTATCAGGATAAATTGACTATGTTAAGGCAATAATCTACACATTTTAGAGGCTTAAGATAGTAAAGAACTATTTCCCACTCACATTGTGTCCATCACAGATTGGAGCAAGCTGTGTTTTTTAAAATCATCTTCATGTAGAGACATTGACTATTAGAGATTTTGTTATCTTGAACATGACCAACAGCTTGACAGTAGAAAGGGAATGTAGAAAACCATGTGTAGGCACTAACATGTCGGTCTGGAAATTACCATGGTCACTTCCACTTGTATTTGTTGGTCAATGGATGTCACAATTAATTTTTAAAAACTTGAGGGCATTAAATTCCATCACATTTCTGGAATTATAGGGAAATAGGATATTTATTCACTATCCAATATATAGAACACAGTCACACACTAACATTAATGAACTTTTTGGATCTTACTGAAAATTTGTGGGACCAAAAAATGGATTATATCACATGGTATGTAGAATTTTTCTAGAAAATTCCTCATCTGAAATTTCTTTTCTCCCTGTTTCATTTCCTACGGTATCACAAATGCTTTTCTTTCTCTTCTCCCCTCAGAGAGCACCTAGCTTCATTGGCTCCACTCAGTCTCTCTTGGTTATTCTGTTTGGGACTTAAAATTCCATAGTCCTTCATGGGGGAGAGCAAATTCCATTACCCCTGTTATTTGTACATTTCCTCAAGGTCTTATATACCATCCCAAGAGACTTAGGAAGCATTTCTTTTGAATAAATATAGCACCTCCTCTAATAAGAATTCTAGTGAATGCAATTTTCTCCATCTTATTACATTAATAATACATTAGCAAGTCAAATCTAGGATTACCAAGTAGGTTTTGTTCTAGAAATGAAATGTGGCTTAGCATAATATACCATTTCAATGTCATACGTTAATAGATTTAAAAAGAGTATCAGTAAGATTGTCTGAATCTGCTCTGTCTATCATGGAAGACTCTAGCCACATGTGGCTATTTCAATTGAAATTTGAATAGTTGAGATTAAACTCTTTAAATATTTGATTCTTCATTTTTTATTAACCACATTCCAATGCTCGTATATGATTGGAACGGCAGTACTAACATAGACAGACTTGCTATTAGGGCAATATGAGTAATGCTATTAGGGCATTTAGAAGAATGCCTGACTTGTAAGCACTGTCAAAGTGGTAGCCATTACTGATTCCAGAACTTAATATATAATAAAGGTGCCATTAAAATCAGTGTGGGGGGAAAGGAATTATTTAATAGATGATATTGAAACAACTGGCTTTGGAAAGAAAGAAAAAAAAGGAGGGAGGAAAAAAGGATATTAGAATTCTAGTTTACATTGCTTACACATTAAATTATATAGATTATTTAATTCTAAAAATCCTTAATGTTATAGGAAATTGAAGAATTTTGAAACATTCCGGGTTTGTGAAACATCTTATGTTATTCTCATTTTTAGCACGATACCATTGTGATAAGTTACAAAAAAAACCCCCACTCCAATTATTTACTGTCAGTGAAAATGGAAGTTGCGATAGGATGTTTGATGGGAAGGTGGTGGCAGGAGACTGGTTAGGCAGGTGAGGGGTGGTGGATCACAAAAGGTTTATTTAAACTCAATGAAGAAGGAGCTGGGGATTTAGCTCAGCGGCATAAGTGCTTGCCTTGCAAGCAGACAGTCGTGAGTTCCATCCCTGGCACCGATAAAAATGAAAAAGACAAAAAAAAAAAAAAAAAGCTCAATGAAGATCTTAAAGTTTAATTTCTTTTGTACAGTGTGCCCACACGGATGGTTTAGATTTCTGTTTTGAAATACTCCCGGTTAGTAGCAGAAAATGCTAGTAAATATAATAGTTTATGCTTGTAAATTTCAAGAATATTGACTTTAAGCAAGTTCATCTTTTTTTCCCCCTTTGGGGTAGGTTCTTGCTATGTAGTTCAGACTGGCCTCAAGCTCATTGTGTAACCCAGGCTGGCCCTGAACTCATGGCAAGCCTCCTGGCCTCAGCCTCCTGAGTGCTGGGATTACAGGCACGCACCACGATACCCAGATAAGCAAGCTAGTTTTAAATGATTGTTTTTACTTTGAGTGATATGCTCATTGAGGCACATGGCTTCAAAACTTGGATAGTGATGGAGAAAACATAACTATTATAAGTCAAATGTGTAAGCATTGAAATTACAGAAGCTTAGCCCTTCCAGGCTCTATTTAATTTGGGAGTAAATTGTTTTACTGAAAAAAAGAATTTTTTCAAATCAAAATTGTTTTTATGTTATACTTAATCTGATGGAAATAATCATTGCATTTTTTAATGGTATAGAAAATTAAACACTTCAAAAATTATGTAAGTATAAAAATAATAGCAGAAGGGCAAGCTTGATATTGCATTGACCATACACTATTCATTAAGAGAACAAGAACTGTAAAATGTAGGATGGAGAGAATATAGTTTTACGCAAAAATTAATACAGTATATGAGAAGTTTGGGAAATAGCTACTAAATTTTAAATTTAGAGACATTAAGATTTATTGTCAGGCAGGCTGCTACTCAGACTGTACAACATTCAAAGCTCTTGAGTTAAAACTATATGACACGGCGTGGGGAGGACTGGAGACCGACAATCCAAGGTCTTGAGACCATACTCATAAGTGAAATAAACCAAGCTCAGGTTTGTAAATATCGTATTGTTTCCCTAATGTAAAAAAAAACTGCAAGAGCAATAAGATCCAAAATATACAAAAGATATTGTAGTAATAAAAAGGAAAGAAAGTGCTCAAAAAGAAAGAGCAACTGGGATATGGAGTACAGGAAGAAAGGAAAAGATGGTATGTATGTAGGTAAACATACATAAAGGCATGTAGGTATTTGTGTGCAAGATAGACACCTATACTACTAATCTCTGATAGTTCTCAAAAAGAACAGTTTGTACTGTCATTGTTTGTTAGATCATTTTTTTATGCCTAGATTTTGTAACCTAAACAACTACTTCTAAGGTAACAATATGTAATATATTAACTTGTGCTTGTTTCCTACTATTGTTTTTGAAATTCTGTATCATTTCTATCCTGTTTTATATTTTGCTTTGTAAAATAAAAGAAAAAACTATATGACATGCAAGTGTGATCACATACAACCCAAAAATGACCTTCGCAGAAAAATCAGATGTTTTGAATTTTTTTTTCCTTCCAAACACCCAAAAGTTTGAATTTCATGTGAAACATTAACAGTTTTATATTTCACTTTCAATGCTCTCTGAGAAGTATTAGAACATCTAATACCTTACTAACAGGTATTTTCTTTAGCAGCACAAGATATACAGACCTCATTGAAAAATACTATACGCAACACAGTTTCATGTACTGAAGTGAAATCTTTTGACTTATGAAGAGACAAGAACAAGTTCAGTCTCCCTGTCCCCGACCTGGGATGAGCTCTTCACACAGTTCATTGCCTGTGATCCCAGGAGGAAGGCATTACAGGCTCTCCTTATTAGGACAGTTAATTTATTAATGTCTGCCTGAGGAGCATTGCTTTCCTAATCCTGATGTGGTCATTCATTTGGCCCTCTGTCTCCTTGTTTTAAAGGCATAGAAGATTCATAGTGTAAGTCACATCCCACGTAGTACACACTATGGAAATTGTTAACTGTTTTTGTTTAGGGAGAAGTTTCTGCTTTTTAGCATTTTAAGTGGTTTTTCTAAGGCTTACCACTTTCAAAGTGTTCATTGGCAGACACATGTGCATTGTGACCATGTCTACTTCTTCAAGAGTATGAGAGATGGACGATACAATCTCTTCCTCTCTAACACACATCTCTAGCTGTTCTTAACACAATAAACATTAGAATGGCCAATGACCTCTCGCCTCTTGTCCTAATTGAAGTTCAGCTTTTTTCAGCATGAGTACCTTCTCTGTGCCTCTCTTGTGGGAGTCTCACATGTAAACCGCTTAGAGCATTCAAGCCTGGGCTTCAATACTCCCCACTAGCCTTGGTTAATCATCTCTCTTCCACTGCTAAGCAAAACCACCTTCTCTTTTGGACTCTGCCTCTGTCCTTATCACCATGGAAATTCCTCCTGACTGTCATCCATTCTAGGTTCCTGCTCCCCATTTGAAGAAGGTGTTGCAATATGGAATCACAATCTTCTTAGTCATGCCTGAATACTAGGTGTCTTTACATGCATGAACACTTGAATACTTTTTAACTTCTCTACATTCTGACTGTATTCGTGGCTACCTACTGGCTCCAATCAGCCCCGTCACCTCTGAAATCTTTAATTCAGTCTCTGACCTTAACCTTTAATCCCCTCCCCCCGTGATCCAATTTTTATGCTTAAAAAAATGTTTTTGAAATAGGGTCTTGCTGTGTTGTCTAGGCTGTTCTGGAGCTCAGTATGTAGCCAAGCTTGGACTCAAATTCATAGCAATCCTCCTGCCTCAGCTTTCTGAGTGCTGGAATTATAAGCATGTGCCATTAAACCTGGCTTGATTCACCAATTTTTATCTGTTTTCTGTTACCTTCAGTATTAACAGCCTAAATCTCATCTGTATCAAAGTCACAAGTCAACCTCCATCTCTCTTTTCATGTCTTTTATAACATTTTAGGTCCAATATTTCATAAGAATATCTTTAAATTTTCTGCCTTATTGCTTCAGGAGTTTGGTAACTGACCCCACCACGTCAGTGAGATTGCCCTGGCTGTGATCTCCTAATTATCTACCAGTACACCGTTTCAGACATCATCATAGATTATCTGTGTGCAGAACTTGACCTGTATTAACTTTCATTCGTTAGCATCTGTGCCACTATTCTTTCAGGGTCTTCTTATGATCCCTTCCCCTCTCCTTTGCCAGTTCTTTCTCTTGTTCCCGCTCTCAAATACAGACTATTCATTTCATTTGCACGTGCTCACACTGGAGGTCTCATCCTTTTCTCTAACTTCCTCTGATGGCATGAAGATTCATGAATTCTAAAGAGAAATGAATGATGACTTTTTGATGTATCTTACTTCAGAAATGATTTTAAACTGCCAATAGACATACAAAGTTCCATTGAGTAGCACAACATAAATATAAGGTAAAGGGACAAAGAAATTGGGAAGAAACTATTAAAAAGAAAAGGCAAACTGATAGGAAGAAGGGGAAAGGAAGGAGAAAAAGAAGAAATATATTCAGACATAAGATAGTTCAGATAGTTTATATGGCTAGTTTCTTTTAATTCATTGAAAATAAAATCTTGTGCTAAAATGTTTGGACAAGATATCATTCTTATATCTTGTACTCCAAATAACTACTACCAAGACAGAAATACACAATGCATTAATTATTGTAGCAATTCTTCTAACCTGTTTTGAAACTCTGTTCCATTGTTATTTTTTTATGCTTTAAAAAACTAAGAGAAATAAAAACAAAGATATCAGAAGAATAAAGAAAAATATTCTGAAAACAGCATATAACCTGTGAGAAGTACTATGGTTTAATATTCAGTGCCCCCTCACAAAGACTCATGTATTGAGGACGTGATCCCCAATCAAGCGGTGTTCTGAGTTGGAACCTAGAGATACGATTGCTCTAAAAGGGCCCTAACTCCATCAGTGAGTTCGTCCACTGATGAGATGATACTTTGATGGTAATTATGGGTGGTGATGGAAACAGAATGGGGGTCTAGTTGAAGGGAGTAGGTCATGAGGGAGTGAACTGGGGGGATGTCTGGTTCCTGGCTCCTTCCTCTCTGATGCTTTCCCTCTTTCTTTCTGACTGTCGTGAGGTAAGCAGAATTCCCGCAATGTCCTTATACCATGATACTCTGCTCTGCCACAGGCCCACAGCAAAGGAACCAGCGAACCATGGACTAACGCTTCTAAAACCATGAGCTGAAATAAATATTTTGCCTTTAATTGAATTATATCCGGCATTTTGTTACAGTGGCAGAAACCTAACTCACACAAGAAAGGAGGCTAAATATATCATACATTCCAAGTTTGGTTCTAAGTTTATGAGAAGCCAGTGAGAAGAGGGTGAAATCTTACTATGGCTACATAATCCAAAAAGATGGTGAGACATATAACCTAGTTATTTAAAAGTATGAGCATTTCTGCTACTGAGATGAACAAGATCTTCTCTAGGAGGGGGTGATGAGGCTTCCAAATAATGTAAATGAAACCCTCAATGCCTTCCTTCTAGAAGATGCTGTGCTTATGAGTTTCCAGGATCTGTATTTTATAAACACTTTCATTTAGTCAGTGGAGAAGATTCAACTTAATTAAAGCAATTCTGTGACAGTCCAGTCCAATATAATATGTTCCTAGAGAAAAGTTTTAGAATATTTTGAAGTGAAGACAGTTTATTGTCTTGTAAATAATTGTCCTTAAATATTCTCTTAAGACAGCTTTTGACACCAATAACCTTCTGAAGCATGAAATTCCACTTTGTGGCAAGTATTCAATCTTGCACACTTATATTGCTAGCTTTATTATGAATACTTAATAATCAATATCTTGACATCTCATAGATTTCCCAAACTGGACCCATTATTTCCTTTTAAAACTATTTCGTTAATGGGAATGATAACACCATGCACTTAATCTCACATCTTGAGCCATTCTGGGCATCAGTCAATTTTCTTTTCATTACTCAAACACAACAAGTGCACATATCCTTCCACTATTATCTCCTTACTTCCTGGATCTGTGTCTGGTTTCTTGCTCTTCCACAGCAGTTTGAGTTCATTCAAGACTCTATAATTTCTTGCCTGAACTACTGTGTTCTAGTGTGGCCCTTCCTCTGATCCAGTTTCACCTACTTCATCTTTGTATTTCTAGTATTTATTTAATTTGTGATTAGCAATAGCAGGCAAGAATGGAATTTTTATAAGGATGAATGATTGTATACTCATGTGGGTGTCATGAGGAGTACCATCGTAAGAGTTACATCCATTCTTATTCCTGAGATTCAGGATTATGGAAAAAATAGTTGTGCAGAAATGTTTCTTAGATCCAGAAACTCATTCTTCTCTTTTATAGGAGCAAGTGAATAGGAGGAGACCAAAAGACTCTCTTTTCACATTATTGCTAGGAAAAACTTCAAAAGAAGGCAAAAGAGGAAGGAAAGAAGGAGAGAGAGAAGGAGATAAAAAGCAGACAGAGTAGCTTTGGAGCCAATCCTGGGTCCAGGTGGTAATGAGCAGACTCAGGAAAGCAGTCAGGAGGAAGTTTCATGCATGGGGCTGCTCAGGAAAAGAGAAAAAGAGGAAAACCTCACCGCCACTGTGTAGTGTTTGCTGCGAGGGGATGAAAGGAAGGAAAAAATGCATCTTTAGAGTATCATGTGGGAATGTGTAAGGGGGGCCCTGGAGAAAATTGTAAGATAAGTGCATGCAATGTATAAAGTACACCGTGGAAGTCTCTCCATGGGAATAATCATGTTAAAGCAACCCACCATCATCAGCTAGAAGTAGAACTGTGGCCTGTTTACTTAGGTCAGAGTGGGACAACTGGCAGCTCACGGGAAGCAGCACAAGCCTTTTAGTACCGTGTCTTACAGAAAACTAAGCTAGTCAGGAAAACAGCTTCAAACTTGGCACAGCTTCCTAGTAAATCTCTAGGTGGTGAATTACTGAACAGGCTGTGACCTGCAGGCACTGTGCATCAGTTAGCAGCGAAGGTCTGGACCAAGTGCATAATTACTTATGTAATGCTCTTAAATCATGGAGCTACCCCTCTCTACCTTACGCCTTAATGCATTGTTCTTCCTTTTAGCCAATGGAAAAGAGAAAATAAAAAGAAGGAAGGAACATCAGTATCTTATTGAATATCTAATGACAGAAATATTTACATTAAGAGCAAACTAGTAAACACTCACTGTGTGTAGGGCACTGGTCTCTGTGATTTAGTTGCATTATCATTTTTATTTAAACCTTATAACACCACAGTGAGATAGTTATAGTTTATCACTACTAAGATCTGTCTCCTTTTAAACTGGTAGATGATTATTAATATTGACTCAGAGATGATGGGACTCAAGTAGGTCATTCTGCTTAGTGGCTTCATGGGAGATCTTGGGGAAACTATTACCTATCACTTCAGGGTGCTCATTTGTATACTGCAGCTGTCAAAGCAATCTTGAAGAGTTATCTTGAGATTTAGGGAACATACAAAGGGCCAACACAGTGGCCACCATAGGAAAGTGCACAAAAAAGAGAGTTAATCTCAAATCTTTTCCAATTAAACTCTATTCTGCTCAAATGTTTTAATGTTAAAGTCAGAATATAAGTAATTATTACTCCTCGTTCTCCTCCACAGTGCTGTTTTTTGATGTATACAGAAAAAGAAGTTGTAAAACAAAAGAACAATAGACCAGCTCATAATGAAAATGGGAGATGTTCTTTGTCCTGGCTACTGATTTTTATTTGATTCCATTAGAATAATAACTGAATTTTGAGCCCAGATTGTTAGTATTATAAAAAGTACTGTGTTTTCCATAATTCCACACCTGCATACCCAGTAGACTCTGAATCAGAAAGACAGGTTCCAGGAATCCAGGACTGAGCTGGGATAGACTATTTTAAATTAATTATTTTAAGTTCATATTTGACCTTTCAAAATCCAGGACAAAGCACAAATATAAATGGAGCCAGAGGTAGTCTTGACATGTGGCCTCTGCTAGACTCAGGTGATCTTAGTTGAATGAAATGATGTATGTTGGTTTTTGATAATTTCAGATGGTCAAAGTGCATCTGAGTGTTTTTAGGAAAAGCAAGAGGCAAAAGTGATAAACAGTGATGTGGTATGTGTGGTTCATGAAAACTCTAATAACACTACCAATTTATATCATTTGTATCCTAGGGAAGCTACAGAATTATTCAGTGGCTTCATCCTAATTATCTTCTAATGAGGATTTGATTTAATTTGGTTATCTTTCATTCTTATTATTTTTCTCTACATCAGCCTTGTTTTTCAATTCTGAAGTGTTAACATGTTTGAAGCTTAGGGTTCTCAGCTCAGCAGCCGAGCTCCTCAGAGGGAATCCTGTGCTAACTCACAAGTAGTGGACCAGTGACGAGGGGACCTGCTGTTATCGTTCTAGTTGTATTTTTTTTTGTGCCACCTCTTCCTGAGGAAAGCTATATTCTGGAACTGGGGAGAGATCTGGTGTAGTTTTCACTTCTATAATCTGTCTTATTATTACTCTCTTAGTTTGCTTTGTAAAAAGTATCTTTTAGGTTTTTAAAAATATTTTTAAATTGAAAGTTTATATCAATCACCGCAGTCACATTATTGAGAGAGTCAAACAGTTCTATGGGGCTTGCGTCAAAAACTTTGTTCTCCGCCAGTGCCGCTCCTTCATCTCCACATTTCCCGTTGTCAAGAGGCCAGCACTTTTACCCATTTTTAGATATTTTTGTCATTTTTCTGTGTCACTCGGTGTCTCACTGATTCTGGATATTGCCGTTTTAGCCTCTCTCCATTGCTTCCTCCCCGGGGAAGGGGAAAGTTCAGCTCCTGTTCACTCCCCTCTTTCCTGAGCCCAATCCCACACACACTACTCTTCTCAGTGTAGTTTTACAATATTTACACATCTGGTTGGACCCACATTTAGCGTTTAAATAAGGATCATTGCGAAAATGCTGGTGACACTTCAGTAATAGAGCATACTATGGTTATTTTTCATTACAGGCTTGACATTTTACTTTGCCCAGGAGTTAACTTCTTCTTAAAAATTTGTTTTATGTTTTTGTCAGAGATGTAACTTCATATTCTTTCCCAGTTGTCTAAATCTCTTGTGGACACAACAGATATTTTATCAACTTGATCATGGGGCAATAAGTTTCCCAGGAACTTCTAATTCACTCAGATTTCGATGGTGGATTTGCAGAACTGCCACCCAGCTATCTGTCCCCTAGATCTAACCCTGGAGTTCCTTCACTTTTCTTTAGTGTGGGAGCTGCTGGGGTTTTTTCCCCCAGGTCTGAGCCTTCTTCTTCATTTACTTCCCATTTTAGTGGAACATATTCTTTGGTAGCTTCTGGGAATTAAAAGGATGTAAGGTAATTTTTTTGAGATTTGTATATTTAAAATTCTATATTTATCTTACCTTCACTGCTCTTTTGTTGGATATAGCATTATAGGTGGCAAATCATATTTAAAGTCATTGCTTAGTCATTTCATTGTTTGTGCTATTAATGAGAAATTAATATATTATCATTATTTTTGATTGCATGTGAACTGTATTCTGTCTGGAAGACTGTGTGTGTGTGTGTGTGTGTGCTCCCTACTGTTCTGGAATTTTACAATAATGTAATATGGGTCAATTTTCATTCACTGTGACAAGCACCCCCTCTGGGAATCTGTATCTTTCAGTTCTGTTAAAGTTTTTTGAACTTGATTTTGATTTCTTTCTGTATTCTCTTTTGGAGAACACAGACTATATTGCAATTTTATCTCCTGAATGAATAATTTTTCTATTTTTATTTTACTATTTATAGTTATTTCCCCCTCTTACAAAAGAGTTCCTTAGTATTTATTTTTACTTACGTTATTCTTTTACATTTTTATAAACACATTCTCAATGTGTTAACATTTTTGAATTTGAGTTTCTTCTCCAGTCTCTTCTGAAACACACTTGTTATATTGCAATTGTATTTCCTGAATTACTCTCTAATTTTCTTGTTTTTTACTTTGAAGAGGAAAAAAACCAAAGAAAATAAAACAGAATCAAATCAAAAAAATAAACCAGAATAAGTGATATAAGTCTTCCAAACCTTATGAAAGCAACAGTAGTTACCACAATGCCTTGGTTGTCTTCAAAATAGCTGCAGATACCACCTCTGGACATATTAAAAACTGAACAGAACACAATAGAATAGAAACAATAAAATCAAAACAATGAATGCAATAAAGGACATCAGAACAAGCCAGTCGTAAATACATAAAGGTTTAAACAGCTATCCCTGCCATCAGAGTTAACATAAGCAAAACAAAATACCCCCCCCCCGCAAAAAACCCCCAATGAAAATAAGATCTCTTCCCTGTAGGGCCTGGTTCTCTCCCTCCCCAGTCCACAAATGGCCCTGATTCATGGAGAGAGGTTTGGGTCTGGTTCCCCCGACGCCAGCAGCGGCTGGCCAGTGCACGGTGCTGGTATCCTGGGGCCTGGTTTTCATTTTTGATCTCTTATTTACACAGTTGCTTTTCTCTTCTCTGAGAGGCTTCCTTTATATTTATGCCAATCTTGCTATTGTTTTTAATTTCTACAGCTACTTTTTCAATTTTTAAACATCCACTTTATAAAGATATAACTTAAATACAATAAAACACACACACTTAAGGAGTAATCTGGTAAATTTGAAAATGGGTAGCCAATAAATTTTTGAACCATCTTAATTACAGTAAAATGTTTCCTTGTGTTCTTTTTGTAAGATTTCATTGTGATCTTTTTACTTTTATGCCAAGGAAAGAAATCTTGAAATGTATTAGTAAAGACAGTATATATCTATGAAACAAAAATATGATGTCATAAAAAATTCCTATTTCCAGAAGCTACCAAAGAATATGTTCCACTAAAATTTATCCATTTTTAAGCTTGAAGTTTCTTGTACATAAGATATAACTGTCCTCTTTCATTTTTTCCATATAGATTGATAATTTTTGCCTCTTAATTAAAGTGTTTGGACATTTTATTTCTATCTAGATGGGTTTAGATTTACAATGATATGTTGGTTTTCTCTCTGTCCTATTTAATAATTGTTCTTTTTTTTTCATGCTGAGAATCAAACTCATGACCTTGCACTTACCAGGCAGGTGCTTCTGCCACTGAGCTAAATCCCCAGCCTTTTTTTTTTTTTTCTATTTTTGTCCTTTTAGATTAACAATGTTTTTAGTATCCCACCTCATTATCACTGTTAGTTTACTCACAGCTCTGCTACTGTCTCATAATTCTTTTTTCAGAGCTCTTTTAAAATTTCTGAATTTTTTATAACATCATATTTTTGTTTCTTTATTAATACATTTTCAAGATTTTCTTCCCTTATATATTCTTTCCAATTTGCTTCCCCCTAGTTCTGTTTTTATTTAAACATTTTTTAGTTGACAGGCATTGTTGTATTTTATATATTTATGGTGTGTGACATGATGTTTTGATAGTGCATACATTATGGAATGGCTAAATCAAGATAATCAGCATACATATTACCTTACATAGGCTAAGTTATTTGTAGTAATACATTTTTTTTTCTGCTAAGGTTGAGCTTGAATTTGCAAATCCTGCTTTAGCCTCCCAGAATGTTAGTATTATAGACATGTAGCTCTTGTTGGGCATGAAGTAAGAATGCTTAGAATCTACTAAGTGTATTCCATGTGCACAATACATTGTTATTACCTGGAGTCACCATGTTGTACAATAGATCTCTTGAACTGATTCCTCCTGTGTAACTCATCTTAACCCCTGCTCTTAGTCATTGGCAACCAAACCACCATCCTTGTTTACTTCCATGTCCAATTTTTAGGATTATATATGTGATACTTTTAGGATTATATATGTGGTACTTTTCTTCCTGTGCTTAGCTTATTTCACTTAACAAAATACTTTCTGTACTTAGCCAAGTTGTCATAAATAACTGGGTTTCCTCTTTTTAAGTCAGAGTAATATTCCACTGTGTACATATATCATATTTTCTATATTCATTCACTCTCTGATGAATACTTGTTGATTGCACCTCTTGGCTAGTGTGGATAATGTTTCCATGAACATTCAAGTCCTTAGACATGTTACTTTTATTTCCTCACTATTTATACCCAGTGCTCAGATTGCCGGAACATTTGCCAGTTATGTTTTTAAATCTCTGCCTTTCCTGGAGAGGTTTACATATTTCATGATGTACTATAAAGAGATTTCAGTTCAGCTAGTGACCTACCAACCAAAGTTAATCCTCTTTGGGGGTTTATAAGGTGAGTGTACAGTGCTATCATTTGGATGAGCATCCCCCCAAAAGACCATGAGTTAAAGGCTTGATCCTCAACTCATGAGGTGGGAGACTGTGTTTTAGAGGTGGGGAACTGTGGAAGGACACTGGAACACTGGGGTCTTCCCTAAAGGAGATATCAGCTGTCTCTTAAAAGCTGATTGTCTCAGACATTTTGTCACAGTGACAGAAATCTGATTAACACACAGCAAATGTACTATCAGGCAGCACAAGTAGAGGGAGAACAAAACCGAAGATGGGCTGAAATAAAGGGAAGCTGAATCACAAGACTGAATCAGCAGCTCAGCTTTTCAGGGTGGCCGGTGAAGATGGTACTGGCTTGCTGCGTCTGTCGATGTTTGTCATTTTTTGAATGGGGATGAATGACCTCAAGTGAATGAGGTCAAACTGAGTGGTGACTGAAATACTTTTCTCTTTTCCATTTGGTTATGTGTTTCAGTCAATTCCCAGTATCCTGATTAAACAGTGTGCTTGTATGTCGTAGCCTAAAGGCTACCTACATATTCTGGAGGGCTTAATTAGCAGAAATGATAGGCATAAATTATAAAATATACATCTTAGGGTAAAAGTTTCACAAAATCTCTTTTTTAATGAATGCTAGTAAGGGTATAGATACTAGCACTATGTTTTCTGTGATTGGGGCATCTGGATTTGAATGTTACTTGGGAAACTGGGTATATTCCTGAAATTTTCTAAGTTTTTGTTTCCTCAACAGCAAAGATAATAAACAGAGCTCCAGAATTCCTATCAAGAAGAGACTACTGCTGACAATCTGCTGCTGCTAAGGACAGCTTTACAATGAGTCTGTACAGCACTTTAAAAAAAGTTGTATCTATATCAGACAACAGGAAATAGATGATGGTGATTGTTCGTATGTGTGTGTGAGGTGTGTTAAACACACCTATCAGTGCCATCATTCATAATAACAGCATTAGTTATATGAGGAGAAAATTAAATGATGCATTTAAGAAGTTTAGAATACTGTCTTGGAATGTTCTATGTTTTATTAATGGTACTATTAAATTATCCTAACATCTTTATTAACAAGAAAATGAATGAAAGCAATATGATTGGGAAGAAAATAATTTCCTGAAATGAGAGAGAAAACCAGGTCCTAGTCTCTTTACACGGTTCTTATGAAATATTTAATGAAGCTGTCCTACAAAGCTGTGGTTGAAGGAGTGGTGGTCCACTTGTGGTGCCAAATCCTAGTGCTTCAACTCTCTGGAGAGTTCCTCCTCCAAGTTTAGCTTGTGGTTGAACTGCTCACTGGGGCTTTGTTTTATCACAGCGTCGTGATCTTTTGCAGTAGATTTCTAATATGCCCTTTTATGGTGTGTGTCTGGTATGCATGTCTAGTTGGTGACTTACTCTTCAAATTTGCTCCTCCTGAGTTCTGTGCTTTTGTCCTGTCAGCAAAGTTCAGTTTCAATTCCCCAGTGGCATCTTATTTTTTCCCCCCTGAATTGTTTTCTGCATCAAGTATTTATTTGCTTTGCAAATCTCATCATGGGGCTGAGACATCATATACAGTGACATCTATGTGATGAGGATGAGAAGAACATGGAAACGCACCCTGAATGTAGACACTAGACATTTTGTGATCTTCAAAGTAGTCTGTGGCTGAGAGTACAGGAAAATTATATGATTAATAAAATCTTATGAAAAGTATGGTCCTTATTATTGTACATTAGAAACTTCTCAGGAAGTATTGTACACACTGAGAAGTAGTTTAAAACCTAAAATATAAATAAAGAGCAAAATAAAGAGAGATAATAGGCTGTAGGGAGATAGGTCTTTCTCAAAGGAGGAGATGGAGAGATAGATGAGAGAGGGAGCAGAGGGGAAGGAGATGAGAGAAATTAAGATTTGTTATGTGCATTTACTAGCTCCCTACAAGGAATGTAATCATTATTTACTGAAAATATGTACTAATAAAAAATAAAAAAATAAGCCATCACAGCTGAGCGTCAGAACAAGTACTCTTCACAGTCAAATTATGGCATTTTCTTGCTTTCTCCAGCTGTTTAAAATGGCTTAATTTTCACACACACACACATGCACACACGGAGGCCAGCATTTGCCTGAGGTTCAGATGTTCATTTCCTTTCCCAACACTCATGCTCACTTCTAATTATTATACTTCCCACTTTTTCTCTGCTAGATTCGATGTTGTTTTGCTTTGATTTTTCTAAACAGGCTTCATCTTGGTTTACCCTTTACTTCCTGAAGCCCCTACGTGGAGCTCCTTTTCAAAGCACGTTCACAGCTTGGACTTGTAGTCCTTACAGAGGACCTCCCTCTTACACTCTTCAGCAAACCATTTCTTCTGCTCTGGTCACGGCTGAGAAGTGAGGATATCAGCCATATTCTGAGGTTTAAGGATTTGGCTAGTGTTAAGATTACCAGGTCTCAACTTCAATTTTTTTTTTTTTTTTTGGTGGTACTGAGGATTGAATTCACGACCTTGCGCTTGCCAAGTAGCCGCTTATGCCACTGAGCTAAACCCCCAGCCCTCAACTTCAATTTCTAACAGCATTTAGGAATAATAATTTTCCTAATTATAACAACATAGTTCTAAAAAAGTGACTGAATTTTGGGGTAATCTTACCATACTAGGATATTATTATTCTTTTTTATCAGCACGTTTGTAGTACATAATGATTACACTTATTGTGGGGAGTTTGTACACATACATAACACATTTTAATTCTTTTTGTAGCCTTCTCTCCCTTCCCATACTGCTGTCTCCCACTGTTTTCTCTTTCCTATCTGAAAGCCCTATTTCCAATTTTCTCTTTGATTCTTTGCAAATTCCTTTCCCCATCCTTCTCTTCCCACCCCCTTCCCACTGGAGAACTGAACTAGAGTGAGACTGGAATTATAAACAGAACCCTTTAAGTCGCTGTAATATACAGACATCATTAATTTATGGTACATAGTAAATCAGCTAATTTGTGCTTCACAATTGATGAAGGCATCTCCGCAAAGGTTTAGCTTTCTTTCTTCTGGAATGGAGTAAGCAATGGAGTTTATCGGAGACTGGTTGGGAAAACCAGCATGTTAAAAAATTAAAGGCAATTTCACTGGTTGGGTTAGCATAGGAACCCAGAACTCAGTCCTTTAAGTGTTCTCTGGAATTTAAAGGTCCCTCTAGTTCAGGATTATGATTCCCACATTTCTCTTGTTATCAAGGATTGCTTTTCCTATTCTGGGTCTCTTCTGGTTCCATATGAATTGTAGGTTATTTTCTCCAGTTCTGTGAAGAATGCTGTTGATATTTTGATTGGGATTGCATTTTATCTGCATATTAATTTTACAAGTATTGTATGACTGTTTTCACTATGTTGGTTCTGCTCATCCAGGAACAGGGGATATCTTTCCATTTTTTTATTTTGAAGGGAATAAAACAAAACAATAAAATGGAACAAAAGAAAACAGTGAGAAAAATATTAGATTTCAAAAACAACACAGAAGGAGATCCCTCATATTACTATATTGCATATTATTATCCTCTAAACAGATGCTCAGACTACTGGCTTTAGGCCTGTAAAGTCAATCAGTCAACACAAGCATTAAGTTGTTTTTTGCCTCAGTTGCTATCAGCCCTGCCTGTGTTCCTCTGAACCAGCTGATTGCTTATGGGGGTGAGAGTGGGGAGGAAGGCCTTTTCTTGTCTCCCAGCCATGTGCTGGCTGGCTCACGGAAGACAAGGTTGGCTTCTTGTTTCTCTTCCCAGGCTATGACTGCTGCTGGCTCATCTTTCCATTTTCTGATACCCTCTTTGCTTTCCTTTTTCAGAGTACTGTAGTTTTCATTGTAGAGGTCTTCTACTTCTTTAGTTAGATTATTTCCAAAATTCTTAATTTTTCTTGGTGCTATCATATATGGTTCTTTTTTCTTTCTTCCTAATTTCTTTGACAGCAGATTCATGATTAGTGTACAGGAACACTATTGATTTTTGTATGTTAAACTTTTATCTTGCTACATTCCTGAATTTTGTTAATTCTAAAAGTCTTTTGGTAAATTTTTTTGGGTCTTCTGTATAGATGGTTATGCCATCTGCAGATAGGGACAATTTTCCTATACATATCCCTTTCCTATACATATCCCTTTTATTTCTTTTTCTCCCTTAATTTCTCTTTCTAATGTTGTGAGTTCTCTGTTGAACAGGAGTGGTGATAGTGGACATCTGTGTGCTGTTTCCAATTTTAGGGGGAACTCTTCCAGTTTTTCCCCATTCAATGTGAGGTTGGCGGTAAGTTTGTCATAAATGGCTTTTATCAGATTGAGATGTGATCCTTTTACACCTTTTTTCTTCAGTGTTTTATCATGAATTTTTGTCACAGGCATCTGAGGTTATAATTTTTTAAAAAATGAGGTGATTTTTATCAGTACTTTGGTTTAATATGATGTATTATATTTATTGATTTGCATATGTTGAACTTTCCTTGCCTCCTTGGGTTATAGCCTGCTTGGTAATGATGTGTGATCTCGTTGATGATTTGTTGTATTCTGTTTGCTAGTATCTTGCTGAGCATTTTTTACCTATGTTTGTTAAAGAGATTGAGTTCTAGTTCTTTCTTTCAGTTGAATTCTTTTCTGATTTTGGAATCAGAGTAAGGGTAGTGTTCAGTAATGACAGTGGGAGATCATCCCTTCTCTTTCAAATTTCATTAAAGATTTGGAGGAGTATTGGTGCTAGATCTACCCTGATGTTTTAAAGAATTCAGCAGTTGGGTAGGTTTGAGAATTATTATTATTATTATTCCATTTCATTGCCTATTATTGGGTTATACAGGGTTTTAAAATCTTGATTCAGTTTGGTAACTCATATGCCTGGAGGAATCTACCATTTCTTCTGATTTTCCAATTCATTTGTCTCCAGGTTTATAGAGTAGTTGTTAAAAATCTTTTTGAGACATCGTTAAACAAAAGATCTTTTGATTTTGGGAGTGTCCCTTATGATTTCACCTTTTAAATTTCTAATTACATTGGTATGGGTCTTTACTGTTTTTGGTGAGACTGGCTAAGGTTTGTCTATTTTGCTGATTCTTTTGGAGAACCAAGTCTTTGATTTATTTATGTGCTGCTTTTTTTCTGGTCTCAATTTCATTGATTTATTCTCTGATCTTTACAATTTCTGTCCTTGTATTTGCTTTAGGTTTGGATTGTTCTTGATCTTCTAGGATCCTGAGGTGCATCATTAGGTTATTTATTTGGGCTCATTATGTTTTTCTGATGTGCGCATTGGTAGCTATAAACTCCCATCTTAAGACTGCTTTCACTGTATCCAATATGTTCTTGTATATTGTACTGGCATTATCATTTAGTTCTAGAGACTAAGTTTTTTCTTGATTTGTTCTTTAACCTATTGTTTATTTAGCAGGGTATTGTTTAGTTTGCATGCATTTTGTTGTTGATTTCTGGTTTCATTGTGTTATCTTCTGATAATATACATGACATAATTTCTGTTCTTTTACATTATTTAAACCTGAATTATTGGCTAGTATGTGGTCTATTACGGAGAAAGTTGCATGTTGTGCTGAGAAGAATGTATATTCTGTGGTGGGTGGAAAATTCTGCAATACCTATTCAAGATCATTTCCTCAAAGGTTTTGTAACTCTAACATTTCTTTGTTGATTTTTTTATCCAGTTGAGCTGTTTATTTGTGATAGTGGGGTTTGAGGTCCCCTACTGTAATTGTGTTTGTATTTATCTGGTCTCCTATGACCAGTAGTACTTGTTTTATGAAGTTGGGTATGCCATTGTCTGATGTACATATGTTAATAATTGTTATTTCTTCACGCTGGATTATACCCTTAACCAATGTGCCATGCCCTCTTTTTTGGTCTCTTTTGATCAATTTTGACCTAAAGTACATTTTGAATGTAAGATAGCTACATCCGTTTTCTGATATGGAATATTGCATGAAGTATTGTTTTCCTCCTTTGACTTATAGTCTCTCAGTTTCTTTTTGGGTTAAGTGTGTTTCTTGTATATAGTGTATCTTTGGGTTTTGTTACATGAGTCATTCTGCTAGTTTGTGCTTTTTGATTGGGAAATTGAGACCATTCACATTGAGAGTTATAACTGATAGGTATTGATGTATTATGTCAGTCTATTATTTTCCTGTTGCTGATTCTCTATCTTTCCCTTCTACTTACCTGCCTAACCTATGATGTATTCATTCTATTAGACCTTTTGACATTATTTGCTTCATTTCTCTCTTTCAAAGATATCCTTAAGAATTTTTTGGAGTACCAATTTGGTGGTCATGAATTTCTTTAGGTTCTTTTCTCATAAAAATATGTCATTTCTCTATCTATTTTAAAAGATAGTTTTGCAGGATATACCTACCTGTGCTGGAAATTGTTTTCTTTCAGGGCTTGAAACACTTCAGTCAAAGCTCTCTTGGCCTTTAGGGTTTGTGTAGAGAAGTATGCTTATATAATGGCTACATCTTTATAAGTGATCATAGTTATTCTCTATTTGATTTTAAGAGTCTGTTCTTGTTACATTTTCAGGATTTTCATTATGGGAGAGGTTCTTTTCTGATCATAGCTATTTAGAATTCTACATGTCTTATTTATCTGTATATTAAATTCTTTTCCCATATTTGGAGAGCATGATTAAAAAAAATCATGGTACTGGCACAAAGACAGACATGAGGATTAATGGAACAGAAGATGTAGAATCAACCCCAAGCAAATTTAACTATTTGATCTTTGACAAAGCGGTCAAAAATATACACTGGAGGAAAAATAATGTTTTTAATAAATGGTGATAGTAAAACTTGTTATTCACTTGCAGAAAATTGAATTATCTCTCACTATGTGCTAAGCTAAAATCAAAACAGATGGAAGATGGATGTTAAAATAGAAACACTTAACTTGCTGGAAGATAAAATTCTTGAAATCATAGGCATAAATAGGAGCTTTCTGAATAGCATCCTGGTTGTGCAGAAATATTACTGAAAATCAGCAGCTGAGATCATATCAGATTAAAAACCTTTACAGCAAAAGAAGTGAAATAGCAACTTGTGGGAAAAAATTTTGCCAGGTATTCTTCAGACAGAGGACTAAAGCCTAGAATATGTAAAGAACTAAAAAAAAAAAAAACTAGACCTACCCAAAATAAAAGGCCCATTCAAAAAATGCGCAAGTAAAATGAATAGATACTTCACAAAACTACAAATTGCCAATAAATACATGAATAAATGCTCAACAAACTGGCCATTAGAGAAATGGAAATTAAAACAACACTGAAGTTCTATTTTACCCAGATCAGCTATAATCAAGAAATCAAAGGATAACAAATTCTGATGAACCTGCAGAGAAAAAGGAACTCCTCTACATTTTTGAGGGGGGATGCTAACTCGTATAATCACTATGGAAATCAGGATGGAGATTACTTAAAAACTAAAACTAGAAATTCCATTTGATCCAGATATTTCACTTCTGAGTATCTTCTCAAAACAGTTAAGTATACTATATTACAATAAAACATGTACACCTATATTTATATTAGCACAATTCATAATAGTTAAATCTTAGAAGTGGCCTAAATGTCCATCAAAAGATGAATGGATAAAGGAAGTGTATTTACACACTGTATAGTACTATTTTGCCCTCAAGAAAGAAAAACTTGAGTCATTTGTAGGAAAATGGATACACCTAGAGACCATAATTTTAAGTGAAATAAATCAGACATAGAAGCTTAAATATTGTATGGTTTCTTTTATATAAGCAACCCAAATTATGAATAAAGAGCAAAATGAATGATAGCAAACAGGAAGTAGAGAGAAAGATCTCTCTAGTACTAGAGAGATCTCTCTACTGGGAAGAGGATCAAGAGAAGGGGGAAGGGTTGAAAGAGGAGGGGGAGAGAGGATGAAATTAGGGATTAAGGTGTATTTATGTACATGTCCCAACGCCACACAAGGAATGTAATCATATGTATTGCAAACATGTACTAAAAACCAATAAAATATATAAAAAGTTAAAAAAATTCACAGCACAATTTGAAAACCTAACGGCCTTATGTATATCTTATGCAGCAAGTGTGATTCCATTGAGTTAAAAATAGTTGAGTAGTGCTAGAACAATATAATCTGCAATGATACAACTGGACTTTTATGTACAGCTCCATTATGACCATCCTCTTCTAGGAACAGTGTTAATTTTATAACTTTTCTCTTTGTGACCCCTGATTTTGACCCAGAAAGTAAAGATAACTGGGCTGAATCTTCTCCCAAACCTTCACTGCCCTCTCATCTCTGTCACTGCAATGCAGCCTCACGCACCTGACCTTATTTTGGGGAACTACTCAGACCGCTTCAAAGCTTATAGTTGCAAGGACCTGAGAATGTGATCTCATTTGTTTAGCACGGATGTACAGCAGGGTATATTATGAAACCATGACTCAGTGTAGGTAAAAATGCATACACTAGTTACGGCACTATGTAAGAATGTAAATACTAGATAACAACTTGTACAAGAATTATACAATAAAGACACAGGGGGCTCTGGCTCTTACCCTTGTGCTCGTGTGCCTTGCTGTGCTCCACACTGCCTGCTGCTGTTGTCTCCCTTGGAAGCTCCCAAGTAGATTAACACTTTTCTTATATGTTGCCTATATATCCACTTTACTGTAACCCCCAACCCCTCTTCTACTGCCAGTACACTCTCTTATATAGTGACCACTATTGTAGTCAAGGTTTACAGGAGAATGGATTTAGTACATCACATAATTTATAGAATTATTTTATAATATTCACCCTGAGTCAAATGCAAAAAAGAGTGGGAGATCTGTCTATGCACTAGAGATTCAAAGAGTCCAGCTGAGAGCCTGGATCCCATGGCAATGTCCTGCTTGAATCCAGGTGAAGATCTAGTGCCCATAGCAATGTCCTTCATGAGTCCAGCAGGAGGCCTGGAACCCACTACCATGTCTCTTGCAAGTCTGTGTCAAGGATCTGCATTGGAGAGGCCCAAAGGTCAGTGGTGGAAGCTAAAAAGTCTGTGCCAGAGGCATGAAGGATCTGTGCCAGCAGGCTGGAGGAGCTGTACTGGAGCCAGGAAGCAATGCTCAAGGTAAGGATCTCAGCTCCCCCAAAGAAAACTGAAGACTTCCTCAGTGACAGCGAAGACCCAAGCTCTTCTAATGATGCAAATAGCTGAGTTCATATCAGATAAGTCAGCATGACAAGCTGGTCCAGGAGAATCAGTAACAAACCATCTTCCCCTCTACCTCTACTTTTCTGCTGTTAACAACAATCCTCAGGTGGATCTTCCACACTCAGAACCACTATGACTCAATTCAGCGGGTGTTACAAGTCGACCACTAACTAATTCACCACACCTACCAAATTAACTCTCTCCTCTGAGATCCTTCATCTTGATTAGTGACACCTCTGATCTCTCCTTGCTTTCTGGGTCATCACTTCTGATTATCCCAGTGCAAATACCCTTCACTTCTAAATAGTCACCAGTTTCTGGGAACTTAAGGTCTACAATGCTTCCCAAATGTGACATCATCATTTCTTCTATGGCTATTTGCTTCTCAAATTTAATTTTATTTTAATCAAGTTTTTAAAAGATTGGTAGGGGAGAAAGAGCTGAAATAACAGCATGCTCAAAATTATACATGACTCAAAACCAATCAAAAAAAATCTGAGTTTGCTCACGGTTATGTGACATGTTTGATAATGACATCTAATGTGTATAATTTAACTTTCTACTGTTTCAGTGTCCTTATCTGTAAAATGAATGTCTTAGTGGTACTTGTATCAATGGCACTCAGGTCATAGAAATGCAAAATCACATTATTAATGCAAAATTTTTGCACAGGATGTTGCTCACAATAATCCCACAATAACTAGGAAGTATTATAGTCAACTCAGAGAAGATAATCAAAAAATTTGACATCTTCTAGACTTTACCTGACCCACAGATGTAGGAAGTCTGGCTTTCATAATAGCTTTCATTTCTTTTAAGTGAATTGGTTCACAAATGTAAAAGTTTGAAACATACTGTATAAAATACATGTTTTAGTCTTCTTTTAATAAATGCAAAGATTTTATAATAATCAAAAGTCAAGTTTATGCTACTTGCTACCATTATCAATTGTTTTATACTATGGTATATTAATTTTTCACTACCAGATACTTTTCAATTCCTGGTTTAGAGAGAATTTATGGGCCTGCTATGTTTTGAGATTTAAAAATTAGATTTAGTTGGCAGTTTCTTAATAGTAGTGTATCTTTAAAGAGTAAGCATGAATTGCACTATTTTGTTGGCCTTCCTGATGTACTTTAAGAAGGTTACAACACAAAATACTCACTAACTACCTAGTATTTTAGGAAGTATGATACCCATAGATCCTTTCCTGGGAAAAACTCTGTCCTTGCTCTCAAGGAGCTACCTACTAAGAAGTAAAAGAATACATGTAACTGGGATGGGGATTTAGCTCAGCATACATCAAGGCATAATTTAGCTAGCTATTCTAATCACAGAAGGACAGAAGCTGTGAGATCACACATAGAGAAGAGATTTACTTGGATGGGATATGGGAGAACAGTGCAATCTTCATTAAGGGTTCCTGCATTCAGAAAATACGATTATGGACACTAAGTAGAAGGGGTGGTGTGGGCTGGATCCACAGAACTTGTCCTTGAACAACATGGAGTCTAAGGCAAGGCATGAACAAGTGTGTTAGGGAAAGAGGGCAGGGGGAATATATGCCAGACAGTTAGTGTGGTCATCAATTTTACATAAGATTGGAGATGTGGTGGAGTTAATTTTAGACTTCAAAGAGAAAGTCATTCCTTGCATTAAAATGATAAGTTCTTACCATTACACATAAGGGGGAAAGAATGAATTTCAGGTAGATTTAGCTAAGTTAATTAGATTTCAAAGAAAGATAGAGGTTTAATAAGTGTAAATGGGAATTTGGCATCTGAAGTGCAACACGGAACAATAATTAAGGCATACTGCCACCAGTTGTAGCAGCTACCTGATTACTGAAATTATTTGCCTAATTTCTTCCTCTCATCATGTCCAATTTTGGCAACCAAAATCTGTAGCAAAAGAGAAGCTACTGTAGAAGAAAATTTAATGAAAAGCAGAACAAGGCATGTGTTTTTACGAGCTATACTCAACATTTTGCAGTGTCTAACTCTTTCAGTCTGGAAACTATGCTGTGTGTATGTGTGTGTATTTAATTTCTATTTTAGAGTTGAAACAATTCTGAGAGAATAAATGACTCTTGTGAGGACACAAAATGAGTAAGTGGTATGTTTAAGATTTGAGCCCAGGAATATCCAGATTCATTCTCCTTCCAAATAGAAATGTACTATATTACTTGCTGTCTTTGTATTGTCTTAGAAAAATGCTCTTCTGAAACATTATGGTTAATAAAGGTTTCCTAAGCTGACATCACACATCCCAAATCTGGGCTATCATGAAAGCAGCAGATGAAATAAACCTGCACTGAGAGAACACACTCTTTTATAATTTCAGTCATACAACTTTAACTTTTACATCCTAAAAAGCCTGCCACTGTAAAATTAGCCTCAAGTATAAATGACACTTTCTTTTCTTATCCGATTGGCAAGCATTGATCCTATCTCAGATAAGAAAATATCACTTCTTATAGGAACATAACAATGAAATCCATAAGTTTATTGCCACTATAAATTCACTACTGAGATGTCAAAGGCTTGCTTTAGGCAATGAGCAAATGTTTACTAGACAGCTACACTACTTTTCCAGGCTTTGTGGAAATTTCAAAGACTAGCTGGAGACATAATTTCTATCCAAGCAAGTTATGATATACTTAAGGAGATGAGTAAAGCACATGAAATTAGAGGAGCACGTTAGCACATATATAATTATATCTCTCTGGCATGAGATCAGGTAAACATCGCTGTAATACAATGATGTTAACAGTGATGGATACATGTCCAACGATTATGAATGGCTAGAGTTAAGTGTAATCTTTATACACTAAATATGTCTTCTTACAAACATGGTGCTTTAGTTTTCTCAAGTTGTAACCCCTGAAACAT
Source organism: Cavia porcellus (assembly GCF_034190915.1). Taxonomy (NCBI): domain Eukaryota; kingdom Metazoa; phylum Chordata; class Mammalia; order Rodentia; family Caviidae; genus Cavia; species Cavia porcellus. The sequence goes on from NW_026947491.1 coordinate 69,082,756, forward strand.
AAGTGCTATAAAATAGCAAAAGTTTCAGTTTAAACTAATTTAGCATGCAATCTTTGACATTCTCAGCAGAGCTTATAAAATTCATTCTTTTTCAGAACTCCTTAATTTAAATGAAAAGATAACTTAAAGGTTAGTAGGAACTAATTAAATAGTACATAGAATCATCAGAAAATATTTATTATATTATGCTAAAAGTTTATCTGATGAAATCCCAATTAAAATATTCATTATTCTGAATTTAACAGTAAAATCAGGCATCACATTGGTGTTATGCTTCAGTGAAAAATACATTGAGGCAGTAACTGTTCTGTGAGTCTTTTTCAGTTTTGTATATGTCTATGAATAATTACTGATTAAAATTAATAGTCACATTCAAAATATTTGAATCTATAGTAATGATGCCGTGCGCCACATTAGTCACGCAGTTAAACTTTGGAATTAGAGTTCTGAATTCTCAGAGTTCTTCATTTTTACTGTTCCACTTCATATATTATCAGAAAAACAAAACTTAATACTTCTTGAGGAAAAGTATGGTATAATAGTCCAAGTGCTAGATGAAAACAGAGGGAACTTTGGTTCTATTTTTAGTTTAGAAAATTCTGAGTAAGTATTGTATAGCTTTGAGTATTGATTTTTTTTCATGTGTCCTTTCATTTATTTATTTAAGAGTTTTTATATTATACCTTTAAGCTTGCCAGGCAGGCGCTTATGCCGCTAAACTAAATCCCCAGCCCATAGCACATGTTCAAATTAGAAATAGTCCTTGCAACTTGTATAACAGAAGGAGGGGAGGGAAATGCAGATAAAGGATAAAATTAAAGATTGTGAAGTGTTTTGAAGGAAGTAACAGGATTCTGGGATAACCAGGGGGCTGATGGTGAGCCGGTTTTTCATTGGCTGCTTAGGAGAGGAAGTGACATTTAGGCAGACTTGAGCTGGGAAATTATAAAAACTGGACAGTTTCAAGAGCAGAAAAGGGAATGATTGTTCCAGGAAAACACACACACACACACACACACACACACACACACACACACACACACACCCAGATGCTGCTAAGAAAGAATGTAGCATATTTGAAAACCTAGAGCAGGCTAAAATGAAAGTAGCCTAAAAAATAATGAGGGTAGTGCTTGTAAACTGGGATGAGGTACAAAGTACAAGCTTCTCAACTCAAGGTCATGTTCAATAGTTGAATTTTTATTGTAGGCAAAAAGGAAACTATTAAGTTTTAGTAGAAAAATGACATGAGCACTACGGCTGCTGTGGAGAAGGAATCAAAAGGAATCAAACTGAAGCAGGGTGACAAATTAAAAGAAAGAGACTGCACTGTTTGGCTGGCAGATGATGGTGGTGGACTTTCTCATAGGGATGATAGTGTAAATAGACAGGAGAGAGACCCAAGATGTATTATGGAAGCAAATGGGAAAAATAAAAATGAAGATATTGTGAGAATACGGTTTATCACTCTCCCCGGCCCCCCACTTCAGTCTCTGCCTCCTGCTACACCAGAAGTAGCTTCTCTGCCGTGCATCTGTGCCATGCTGTGTCAGAGCCAGCTGACCAGAGACTGGAAACCTCGACGAACTGTGAGCCAAAATAAACTTTTCTTCCTTTAATTTGTGAGTGTCGGGTACTTGGTCCTAGTGATGAAGAAAGTGACCAGAGTAGTATGTAAAGTTTAAAGTTGTTTGTCCCTGAAATCAAGTTCTAAATTTTTAAGCAAACCGAAAACCACTTCAAAACATGACTCCCAAAGCTGCTGCTCCAGATCCTAGCACTGTGCATGGTTCACCATCTGGAGAAAGGCATCTCCATGTGCCTTCAGAAGACAAGGGCTAAGGAGGCGGGAACTCCTGATACACAGGGCATGTTGAACATTTCTCCGTCCTCCAAAGTCAAAACAGCTCAGTAATGTGCTGTAATATGAGCTTTGACTCTTAGTATTTATAATATAAACTTCAAGTTAAGGTAACAGTGTCATGCAATTCATTTGTTATTACTAACATACTCTTAAATATAAAAGTAAAAATTCATTTCACTAATAAAAATAAGTCCTTGATGATTTAAGATTGTCATGTGGTAACTCTGTTAACTAACAGAGAAATGCAGACAGAAGCACAGAGGGAAACTGAATATACAATACAACTTGTTATTCTACCCTAAAATTTCCAATTTTTTGAATCTCCTATAACGCATAGTTAGGAATAGGATCAGAGTTACCATCAACATTGTTTTATATATATACAGATATATAAGATGTTATATATATATATATATATATATATATATATATATAGTCAGCCCTATGTAAACAATGTATTTAAAAATTTACTGCAATCCCAATAAGTCATGTAACACAATGTATATCACTTTTGTCTTATGAATGCAGACTTATAATTTGGAATTAAGGCACAATGATTAAAAACTATAAAGTCTTTGTATATTACTTACTTGCAAGACTGAATTAATTTTTTATAAAGTTATTAAGTAGCTGAACTAAAGTACTTGTTCCAACAAATCAGGAAAAATAAGACTTCTGATAAGCTTGTGATGATGATAACAGATTGTTGCTTGTATTTACATTTCCCAATATTTAAAAGATTCAGGTAGTGGATTTATTTTTTTGTCCAAGTAGGGAGAAATATCTTAGGAAATTTTGAATGTTAAATAATATACAGTATTGAATTATAATGGAAATAGTAGACTCAGAAGTAAATTTTTAGAGGTAGTAAACATACAATCTGATTCTTAAATATCAACTTTAAACTCAGGAAAATAACTAAGGGAACTAAAACTGCAAATAAATTGATGTAAGTCACTCTTTTAGGCCATGCTTGTCTTTTCTTGAAAAGAAAAAAAACTGTGAAAGACATTTCATTTTGGAAATTCTATATTTCAGGTGAATATCTCTTCTGTAAATAAGTCATTTTAATGATAGAGGAAAAAGAAGCTGTTTATTCTGAATCAGAAAGGAATTAATTATTCATTCAATTCTGGGAGCATCAATCAGCTTTACTCTCCAAATTAATAAGACAGAACTATGTCTCACCCTAGTAAAAGTACTTACATGAAGCATGGTCTTTGTTATAGGGAGACAGAGACTTACAATAAATGACTTTCGACATAGAAAGTTCCACAGGGAGAAGGCAATTTCCTTTGTTGTCATATGGTCATTGGCTCTAAAGACCTGAGAGAAACCTTCATTAGGTGAGTAAAGATGGTTACATTTGCTTAATTTTAACTATTGTCTGATAAAAGTACTTCAAGAAAATAGGACAACATTCACAACTGCCCTAGAAACAGCCTCAGCAAATGCTCCAGGGGTTGCAGTGAGCTCCTGGTGGCTGAGACAAAGCCTGAACGGTTGCAGTAGGAGGGTCTGAAGCTCAGGAGCAGATCCTTGACATCATGTGGTGAGGAGGCGACTTCAGGGCTGGGAAGGGCTGACGTGTGGCAGTTACTGTAGAAAAAGAACAGTTAGGCTTTGGGAGCAGAAGGGAGCCTGGGGACTTAGACTTGAACTTGGTGGAATCAGGAGAGGGCTGGGTCACCCCAGAAAACTTAACTGATGCCATCAAGAATGTGTCTCAGCTCACAGTGAGCTGCTACTTCACACCCACTGGAATGGCTAGAACAGAACAGCCAGGTAATAACAATGTGATCAAAGATGTGGAGGAATTATAACCCTACAATATTGCCGGTAGGGATGCAAAGGGGTATAGGCATTTTGGAAAATATTCTAGCATTTTCTAAATAGAGTTACCATATGATCCAGTAGAAAATACATGTCCACACAAAGACTTGTACACAAATGTTGCTATCCTAATCACAAGAGACAAAAATACCTATCAACTGATAGATGAATAAGTAAAATGTATATCTATGCAATGAAAAATATTAGATAATTAACAAATGAAGTACTGATCCATACTACAATGTAGATGAAACTTGAAAACCGTTCTACAAAGTGTAAGAAGCCAGTCACAGAGGAATATTTAATGTATAACTCCACTTATATAAATTGTACAGAATCCAGAATACAAAACTCTGTAGAGACAGAAAGCATATTTCTGGCTGCCTAGGGCTTGACGATTATGGAAAGATCAAGGTAGTAGCTGAGGTATGTGGGTTTTCTTTTTTTAGGTGATGAAAATGTTCTAATATTAGGTGTGTCAATGAATGTGCAACTCAGTGAATATAATGAAGACTATTTTGTACACTCTGAATTATTCACAGAAGCCAAAAAGTAGAAGCAAATCATTGAGAAATGAATAGACTTTACAGCAGATCGATATAATGAAATACTCACTTGTCTTAAAAAAGAAGCAAATTCTGATATATGTTAAAACATGGAGGAAGCTTGGAAATGTGATGGTAAGTGAAATAAAGGACAAAAGTGTTCTATTCCAGGTAGCACTGGGGTATCACATCAATTTATTATTTGATCTAGATAGTCAAATCATAAAGACAATGTAGAATGGTAGATGTCTGGGACCAGAGGGAGGAAAGGATGAAGCGTCATCATTGAATAGCTATGAAGTTTCAGTTTGGGACTGCATTAGTCTGTTTTGTGCTGCTACAACAGATCAGAATCAGGGTAAATGGTAAAGTACAAAGCTTTCTTAACGTCCTAGAAGCTGGGAAGTCCAAAGCTGAGGCACTTGCATCCAGTGAGGGCTTTCTCTCCGTGCCACCCTATGGTGCAAAGGTGTAATATGGTAACGCAGACAGCACGAGAGCAAACTGGCAGCCTTGGACCTGTCTGTAACTATGAGGCAAAGATGAAGTTCTCATTACCTAAGCATTTTCCATTAGGTCCGAACCTTTCAGCGCTGTTACAAATTGCTAACACAATGTTTTTTTGGGGAGATGTATTAAAACCATAGCAGGATGATAAAAATATTCTAGAGATGAATGGTGGTGATGGTGGCAAAGCAGTATTCGATGCCACTGAACTGCACACATAAAAATATGGTAGTTTATCCTGTATATTTATATTTTACCACAATAACAAACCAAAAAGCATGCGGGGGGTTGGGTTTGGCTCATGGATAATAGTTTACAAATTCCTGATCTATGTGTACTACTGATTTGGACTAATTCACCAGCAGTGTGTCCATTCTGCTTTGATTGTGATAGTGTTTTTTTAAAATTTTATTTAAGGAGAAAAAAGAAAAAAAAAAAAACAAAAAAGGGTACAAGTTATACAGAATTTCAGAAAAAATAAACAGTAGGAAATCACTAGTCAATTACATACTATCATCTTAGAAATAGTTGTTGAAGTTACAAAATTAAAGCATATAAAGTGGACTTTCAAACAGTGAGACTGCAAACAGTTTTGTTCAATGATCCAACAAAACTCAGTAATATGGTTATCTATCTTATACACTTAAATATACATGCAGTTATATCTTTTAGAGAACTTTCTTTTCCTTTCTTTTGTACAATGACAATTACACATTTTGGGTTTTATTGTGATAGTGTTTAAGCGATGACTTGACTGAGTGCTCCCTCTTGAGTGTGATCAAGGCTCTTCCGAAAGACCCGTCACATAATCGTTGGCTACTTTGCCTTTTGTCCTTCTGCCACACGCGAAGCCAGTACGAAGGCTAAATACCCGTGCCTAGGACAGTTTGGGAGGCGCTGAAAAAATGTATTTTAAGCACTTACCACATGCTGTGCTTTTGCTTAATGGTTTGTTTTACTGTAGTGACTACTGCCTGTGTAAGTGGTCAAGAAATACATGCAACTTGCTTTTTTTCCAAAATGCCTAACTCCTGTGACATTGTTTCCATATTAAAACCTTCTGTAACATGCTACTTTTTGTCTTTGTAAAGTATAGAGTATATTTTGAATTTTCACAAAGAATATGGCAGGGTATTGTAAAAACTGCTGGGCAGTGAGCTGGATGCCCAGGAAAGAGTCTCTAAGACTCAAGTTTTTGTCACTGGTTTCATTTACAGAGAATGAAAGATGCGCCTCCCTGAGTCAAAGGTGGCGTAGAGAAATGCTCACTGGTGCCAGACAGTAACTCACATGGGTAGCAGCCTTTCTCAGAACTGTGGAGAGCTAAAGACTCCCCAGCTTTTAGAAAGTGGTTACCACTCAGCTCCTGGCTTTTATTGCTGTATAGATTTTCAAGAGAATTGAGACATTTGGATTTTAAAAATTTTCATTATTTTTCCTAGCTCTTTGTTTCTATGAGATTCTTATTTCTATGACATTTTTATATAACAGTAGAAATTTATATCCTTATGGAATGTATGAAATAACTTACACGTTGGTAAAGAACAACAAAGTAAAACAAAAAAGAAATAAATACCACCCTCTGTACAATTGTAGGAAGAGGAACATAACAGCTTAACAGCAACATATACAGTTTTATTTTATAAGTAGTGCAAGATTTTGGCAAGAAAACTAAACTTGTTCGTAATAGTAAGAACATTGGGTTAGAGCAAATAAAAGGAATAAGCTTATTTCATTCTGGGTGGATCCCCACTTACAGTCACAACTCCTTAAAGCCACGTGGCCCAACTGGACTGTGCTCAGAAGCTTGGGGAGAGGATGACTTTGGGGGAACATCATAACTGCTTTCAAATATTTGAGTATTATTTAGAAAAAAACATAGGTGTGGTCTTCATGAATCAAGGGCTACGGTCAACTGGTGTGTGTAACAGGAATGTAGACTTTGGCTCCCAAGAGGCCCAGTGAAGGTTGGAAGCTGTGACTTGTGTGTAGTACACACTCGGTGATCATTTTGCCTGTAACATGCCAACAGCCTTGCAGATGGAGTGGGCAGAGAAGATTTGGTAATTGAGTCAGAATTGATATTTTCATGGTATCAATACAGAGAAAGAACTGGAATGCTCTTTGGAGACTTTGGTGAGAGAATAAATAGAACTTTCTTATGGCTAGGATACAAAAGAAAAGAAAAATAATATTTAGGATATTAGCAACAAAAGCTTAGTTACTCCTTTATGTGATGGAAAAGTTCGCCAGTTAAGTTTCTAAATTTATTCTGAAGAGTGGCTTTTTGTACTATGGAAGGGCACTTCTATATGACAGAGGTGCTCTGATATAGTCATAGAAAAAACACTAGGCTGAGAGCAAATGCTGAGGCTGCTGTATGTTGGCTTTGAAGGTTTGGGCAAGTTCTTCAGCATCACTTCATCTGCTTCTTCATTTGTGGAGCAGAGACGATGGTACCTACCTCGAGAGTATCAATAAAGGTCACATAATATTTTCTCACCTGCAATGTCTACTCTTAGGTGTACCTACAGCTTAGTAGGCTTCAAGTGAGTATTTATTGATAGAATTTCTGCCTTAAAATGGTAGATATTATGAGGCAAAACAGAAAGAAATCATACCTTTTCAGATTTTTCATTTTAGTTGATATTTTAGGTATTTTTTATTTTATGGTAAACATTTGATTCTGAAGTAATTATAGATCCACATGTGGGTTTTAGCCCTAACACAGCAAGATCATCTACAGCTTTTACCATTTTCTCTTAAGGGCAATACCTTACATAACCGTAGTGCATTGTCCCAGGTTATAACTCCATCAAACTTACTCAGATTTCACCAGCTTTATGTGAATTCATTCACCACCTAATTCTATGCATTTCAACATGTGTAGATTCATGCAAAACCAATATAGCAGATGCAAAGCAATTTCATCACAGTGTTTCTCATGTTATTCCTTTATAATCACATCTGCCTCCTCCTCTCATTCTCTGGCTACTGAATCAGTTTCCTATGGTTTTGTCACTCCAAGGTGCTGTGGAAGTAGAATCCTTCAGTGTGTAATATGGGACTGCCTTTGCTCAGTACAAGTCCCTTGAGACTTATCCAAAAGGTTTAATTTATTAATGGTGCATTCTTTTTTATTGATGATCAATATTTCATGATTTGGAAATACTTGATAGGTATTAAATACCACTATTTGTTGACTTAACTCACTGAAAGTCATTCAGATTGTTTTCTGTTTAGGGCTACTAGGAATAAAGCCACTATGAGTATCAGGGTATGTATTTTTATATGTGAATGAGTCAAGTTTTTATTTATACTTTATTTTTCATTTTGTTAATGTATTAGTGTGAGGTAGTCGGCCTTTTTTGATATTAAATAAGGAAAATATATAAATTAGCAGTGTATATTCTTGTCAGTGGCTCTCTTCTTGGCCAAAATAGAAATAATTTTGATCTTTGTGTCAGTAGAATATAATTAAATTACATATCTGACACAGAAATACAAAAGTTTATATATTGGTTATATGTATGTATCAACACCATACATGTATACCAGCTGCTGGTTAAAATGCATGGCTGTATTTACGCAGAAAAGATGTCTATATATATGCCAATAAAACATATTTGCTTGTAAACTATCTCCTGAGGAACATACTCTTCCTATTGTGGCATGTGCTAGGACTTAGTACCTCACTACAAATAAAAATAAACGTTTACACAATTTCCTTCATGCAGCCTTTTCCCAATTCAGAGTTTACAGAGTGTTAAATAATAACATCCCTGGAACATGTCCAGATTACATCAATTCTTGCTCATATAGCACCACTAAGAGAAAATTTCTCTGTGTGGGTAATAATTAGTAACAGTAATGAAACAACTGCTTACTAATATTAGTAAATCAAGATATGATGATTACTATATACCACTTACTACTGTTACTGGTATGAATGTCTATGCTGCTCATCAGTGTTAACTAACCTTCAAAGACCCAGGCCATATGGATTCTTAATATATTCATAGGTAGGCATAATGAAACACAGAGTGATAAAGTAACTCTTTCGAGATCTTACAGCTAATAATTGGTAGGACGGGGATGAGCTCAAAACCCAACCCTTGACCACTGTGCTCTTTGAAAGATTAGAATCAATATATTTAAAGAAATAATTGATCACATTTATTTATTAATAAATATATTTTTAGACATACATAATATTCACATTAATTTATGAGACATTTGTACCAGTGCATGATATAACTTGATTATTTTTTCTCATTCTCCTATCAGCCCTTCAACCCCTCTTCCTCTCCTTATTTACAAAAACTTTGTTTCCATTTCTTCCTTATTTTTTCACTTATTTTCTTTTACCTTCCCTTTATGAGTCCCCTTCCCATTTGAACAATTTCTTCTTGTTTCAAAATATCTATTATACATTTTCATCCTTATTTATACTTTTGGTTTCTCACACCAGAGAAATAATGTAGTATTTACATTACTAATGTAGTATTAACATTACATTAATGTAGTATTTACAGTGTGTGTGTCTGGTTTATTTCACTTAAGAATATATCTGCAAGATGTATACATTTAGCTAAATATGTTTCAAGTTTATCCTTGTTTATGGCCAAGTAGTACTCCCCATAAAAGAACCCCACATCTTCTTGATCCATTCATCAGTTGATGGGCATTTGGGTTGTTTCCAAGCTTTAGCTAACATAAACTGCACTGCTGTATATATCTCTGTGGTATGATACTTTTAATTCTTTTAGGAAGGTGTCAAGAAGGAGAACACTGGGTCAAATATAACCTCTAATTTTTGATTGTTGAAGAATCTCCACACTGATTTCCACAGTAGTTGTACCACTCTACACTCCTACCAGCAGTGAAGAAGGGTTCCTTTCTCTCCATAGCCCAGCCAGTATGTTATTGGTTGATTTCCTAATACCTTTTCTTCCTGGGATGGGATGGAATCTTAGTATTGTCTTAATTTACATTTTTAATAACCAATTATGTTGAACATTTGTGTATTCATTTGCCATTTCTACTTTTTCATCTGGAAGTATCTGTTCATTTCAGATGTCCATTTTTGGATTAGGTCTTTAAATTTGGGGAATCTGATTTTTTTGAGTTCTCTATATATTTTGGATAGTAGTCCTTTGTTTGAGGAACAGCTGGCAAAAATTTTTTCCCACACTATGATTTGTCTCTTCACTCTGTTGGTTGTTTCTCTTGCTGTACAAAATTTATTTTATTTGAGCTTGCACTATTTCATGATAAGACTATTCACCACTATAAATATCCCTCATAGGATTGCTTCTAAGCCATCCCCCTAAGTTCTGTGAGCCTGTGCCCCCTAAGTTCTGTGAGCCAAAATAAACCTCTCTTCCTTTAACTTGTGAGTGTCGGGTATTTGATCATTTGTACAAATGATATAACTTCTTTAATTTCATCTGTTACCCATTGGTTGCTCAGTAGGATGTTATTTAATTTCCGTGTGTTTATGAAATTACTTGATTTTTTTGTCATTGATTTCCAATTTTGTTATGCATTGGATAATTTCAATTCCTTTGAATTTACTTAAGGGTATATTTATTATGTGATCTACTTTGGAGAATGTCCCATGGGCACCCAAGAAGAATGTGTATTCTGATGTTATAGGGTAGAACATTCTGTAGACATCTACTAAGTCAATTTGTTCAAACGTTTGGTTCAGTTCCAGTATTTGATTATTGAGTTTTTGTCTAGTTGATCTGTCTAATGGGATATTGAATTCCCCATTACAATTGCATTAGTGATTATTTCTCTTGTCCATTAATAATCATGTCATATAATTGTTTACACTGGTATTTGGTGCATATATATTTTGTGATTACTGTCTCTTCCTTTGGATTGTTGCCTTTACAAGAATTTTGTGACCTTCTTTTCGTTCTTAGTCAGTCTTGGCTTGAAATATATTTTGTCTATAAATAGAATGCCTACCCCTACTTTTTTCCAGGTTCTTGTCACATGGAGTATTGTTTTCCATCCTTTGGCTTTCAATCTATGAATTTCTTTTTGAATTAAATATTTCTTGTATGCAGCATATTATTGGATCTTCCTTCTTGATCCATTTTACCAATCTATTTCTTTTGATTGTTGAATTGAGACCATTTACATTGATGATTATGGCTGATATTGTATTGACTTATCTTTATCATGTTATTTTCCTGTTGTTGGATCCTCTTTTCTCCCTGTTTAAGTGCTTGTCATGCTTGGTGGATTCATTCTGTTGGTGTTTATGGAGTTTTAATCTCTGTTATCTATTTCTAGAATGCCCTTCAGAGCATTTCGGCATGATGATTTCATGTTCATGAATTTCTTTAGGCATTCTTTGTCATGGAAGTATCTTAGTACTCCATCAATTCTAAAGGATAGCTTTGCAGGGCACACCAGTCTGGGTTGGAGGTTGTTTCTTTTGGTGCTTGAAATACTTCATTCCAAGCTCTCCTTGACTTGAGAGTTTGTGTTGAGATAGCTGCTCTGATGGGCTTTCATTTATAAGTGATTTGTTTTTTTCTTTTTTTAAATTTTTAAATTTTATTTTAAAGAGGATAAAACCGAAGAAAATAAAATAGAATAAAACCAACCAAACCAAACCATTGTAAAAGATATAGGACTTCAAAACAATATGCAATCAACAATAGTTATAATGCTTCGTACTGTCTTCAAAATAGGTGCAGATACCTTCAGTTGTAGTAAAAATCAAACAGAACAGAATAGAACCAGTAAAAAAAAAAATGAATGTAATAGAGGACTTCAAAACAATAGTAAATCCAAAATGGCTACCATAATATATCTTGCTGTCTTTGAAATAGCTGCTCATGCCATTGGATATAACAAAACAAAACAGAATAAAACCCAACCCAACAAAACAGTGAAAATGATACAAGACTTCAAAACAAGGTAATAGGGAATTAACAATGGCTACCACCTTCAGAAGTAGATCACATACTAGATGTCACACTGTGTACCAGTATCCTCTGAATAGATGATCAGACCACTGGCCCTAGACCTGCAAGGCCAGTGAAACACCAGAAGCCACAAGCATCAATCACACACCTCAATAGCTATCATTACAGCCTGTGTTGCTCAAGATCAGCCAATCACTTACAGGCAATGCGGGGGAATTGGCTCTTCTTGTTTGCCAGTCTATATGCTGGAAGGGACAGTCAGATGGCTGTTCCCCCGCCAGTGGCAGCCTGTGCATGATGCTGGTTCACAGATAGAGCTTGCTTCTGGTGAAACCTTGTTCTCTCCCCTTGTGGTCCATGAATGGCACTGACTCACAGGAAAAGGCTGTGGTCTGGCTAACCCCCTGCTGGTGGTGGCCTAAGCATAGCACTGACTCACAGGAAAAGGCTGGGGTCTGACTGTCCCTCTGCCAGCAGCTGCCTGTGCATGGCACTGGTTCCCAGAGAGGGCTTGCTTCTTGGTGAATCCTTGCTCTCTCCCGCTGCAGTCCACAAATTGTGCTGACTCATGGGGTAAGGTGGGGTCTGGCTGTTCCCCCACTGCTGGCAGTCCACACAAGGTGCTAGTTCTGATTTGTTTCTTTTCTATAATAAATTTCAAATTTTTGTTCTTGTGGAAGCTTCTTTCTAGAAGCTTGACTATTATATGCCTGGCTATAGACATTTTTTGATCATGGCTAATTGGAGTTCTATATGCATCACTTACATGCATGTTAAATTTTTCCCTTCCAAAGAAGTTTTCTACCATGATGTCTGTGAACAAGTTTTAAAAAATGTTATTATGCTATCGCCTGCTGTTTTCATTGACTCTGATCTATCTTACGTTAATCTTCTTTGAATCATTTAGAACGTACTGAATTTATTTCTCGTGGCCCCTTGCTATTTTTTAAGTGACACATACTTTTTAAAAAAAATTTTATTTAAGGAGAAAAAAGAAAAAAACAGAAAAAGGGTACAAGTTACACAGAATTTCAGAAAAAATAAACAGTAGGAAATCACTAGTTAATTACATATTGTCATCTTAGAAACAGTTGTTGAAGTTACAAAATTAAAGATATAGAGAGGACTTTCATACAGTGAGACTGCAAACAGTTTTGTTCAATGATCCAACAAAACTCAGTAATATGGTTATCTATCTTACACACTTAAATATATATGCAGTTATATCTTTTAGAGAACTTTCTTTTCCTTTCTTTTGTATAATGACAATTACACATTTTGGGTTTTATTACCCCCACAGTTCTTACTACTTTTTTTTTTTTTTTGAAGAAAGTAAAACCAAATGTGACATACCAGGACAGAGTCAGTCAAATCACAAGGATGGACATAATACATAATGTAAAAACAAAATACAAGGTGATCAACAATGGTTATCATAATGCCTCTTGTTATCTTAAAAAAGAATTGCCTATATCATCAGTTATAATAAAATTGAACAAAACAGTAAAGAATAAGACCAATAAAACCAAAACATTGGAGACATTAGAGGACTTCAAAAGAAGATAATAGTCAACCAGAATAGGCATCACAATGAATCTTATTGTCTTCATAGTTTTTGCCTATACTTTCAAAGCCCCTTGCTATTTTTAAGAAACCTTTCTTTTATGATCACTAACTGCAATCCTGTCTTGTGTATCTGAGATTCTGTTCCCACATTGGCTCATCCTACTGTATATACTTTCAATGGAATTTTTAATTTCCTGGATATATGTTTGAATCTATTTTATGTCTTTTGGCTTTTTTACCCTCATTGTCCCCTGGGTTTGGATTTTAAGAGCTAGGTATCTGGGGGCTGTATCTTGTTTAAGTATCTTCTCATTTTCTGTTTTTTAAAAGTTTATTTCCTGAGTTGATGCTTATACATTGCCTAAAGTGAGTAGCTTTATTGCTGGTATTTAGAACCATCAGTAAATGATCAGCCATCAGAGATGTCTTCCAAGTTCCTCAAACTTCTGGTCTCTGAAATTGTTATAAGATCCTGTCCCCTCAGTATATTGGGAATGAGAAATTGCTGTCCACTTGGCAGTCTCTGTTCTTTGGCATTAGTCTGTGGTACGCTTTGTGACTCATAGACAAACTCAGCCTTAGTATGCCAGGAAAAACAACTGGTTAGAACAAGTATGCCAATTTGACTAAAGTGGTATAATCAGCAATGAAAAATAGCATCAAACAGGCTAGAAATGGACAAAGTGAGGTAAATGTTATTTTGCCCCATTTATCCATATGAACAAGATTTTTGTTTATGCAACAAAATCTAAAGTGAACCAGAAAATTTTATGCAATAAATAAGGCCTTAACATGGTAACTTTACCCTCAGTGCAGAAAATTCAAAAGCAGTTATGGAGAAAATAGAAAAACACAAGAAGAGGCAGTGATTAGAAGCAAAACTGGAGGACAAAGGAGGATCATACAAACTTTAGGAAACTGGTGCAGAAGACAGGAAGGAGACAGGGAAGGAAGAAATAAAAATAAGAACAGAACAAGCACAACAAAAAACTAGAAACTATGTTTATATTGATATAAAAATAAGAACATACATTGAAGAAAAACAAAACAAAAATGAAAAAAGAAAAGAGAAAGAAAAAAAAGATGAAAAAGAAATGTCCATTTTGGGGTGTATCTCTGCTGTTCTTGGTAGAAAATATGGACAGAGTCCAGATCCATGTTGATTAATCCCAGCAAGCCAGCAGCAGTTTTACAATGGGATAGCAGATAATCCTAGCAAGCCTGTACCTTTATTTCCACTGAAGTTCAGATCAGTTTCTCGCTAGGAGACTGGCACCAGACCTGTTCAACCTGAAGCATGGCCATTGGTTGAAGCAAGCATTTTCTTTGCATTCCAAGCTTAGTTGGCCTCTTGACAATATGGCTACTGGTCAGTTGCCTTCTCCCGTGGAACATCTGAACCTGAAAAACTCACCAGCCACTACAGTCCCACTGAGTTCACTGTTGCACCACACTGGTTTGTCTCTCTGTAAAGGCCTGTGGGTTCACCAGCAGTCACTGTGCCTCTGCAGATTCAAGCCACCTTTCCCATGCAGTGAGTCTGAGTTCAGGAAGCCAGTACTGCCTGCCACCTCTTCCTTCTTTGTTGAAGTTTCTTTGCTCTCCCTGTGGTGTTCAATTCTTGTTTTCGACCCTTCTTGTGTCCCAGGGAGACACTTCCTTCTTTCCTTCTCATCCTCACATTGCTATATTCAGTGTCTGGACACCAAATCATGGAGAAGCTCCTTCTCTGCAGTTTATTCCTCTACTATCTTCCCGGGAGTCCAGCACATAAATCACAAGATCATATTTAGAAAATTTAATAAAAATTTGGGTTCTGGATTCTTCACTTGTCAGAATCTATCAAGAACTCTCAACTTCCCTGGGACTCAACTAGTTACTAATGAGATAATGTTGCAGCAGAGATTCACATTTAAAGACTGAATCCTGTTCTTAGTAGAATTAAATGCATTAGAATAAATACAGATTTATTATTTGAAAGTCTGAAAAAACACTTGAGAATGAGCTTGTTCCAAGAGAGGGAAAATTAACAGGGAAGCTTGGTAATTTAGCAGTGATGACTAATTTTGAATAAAACACACTCTTTGCTATTGATAATTGTTTTTCAAGCTGAATGAATTCACTTCTAGGAAAGAGAAGACTAAAAATGAAATTAAAAAACATTAAAAACTTGATATGTATTAATACACATTAAGAGTATTGAAAAGGATTACAATGGTGCCCACTAAACTAGCATGATATAAAAATGGAAGGGTGGACAACATGCATACAAAGAATATGGAACTTCAGTATGTTTAGAGCACTCACATACTAATAACATTTGTAGATTCCATCAAAACCTGCCCCAGCACAATGGGAATACTCCAGACCTTTTATGGCCATGCCTGGAAAAATCATGTGTCTGAGATTCTGGCTCTGATGGCCAGGGGTAAGCGTCTTTATTAGTGGCATTAGGTAGTGCTTTGTATTGTTAGGTTTGATACACTTGGAACAGAAATCAGCACCATGGACAGCAGACGCTGCTCGTGAGCTATAGCACCATACTTGCAAGACTTTACATTCACAATTAGTGACATGTTCAGCACTGGACACTCCACAAAGGTGTTGAAGAAGCATAGGGAAAAATGAATAGAAGACAAACACTAGGTAGAGATAGAACATGTTTCTGTGCATGAGAGGAACTTCTAAAGCGATTCTCAAAAAAAAAAAAAAAAAAAAGGAAAAAAGGATAGAAATAATACAGAGTTACAAAAAAATTTAACACTAAGAAATCACTAGTTGATAAATTACATACTGTCATCTTAGAAATAGTTGTTCAAGTCATAAAATTAAAGCATAGAAAGTAGACAACGAGAGTGCAAACTGTTCTGTTCAATGATCCAACCAAAACTTAGTAATATGGTTATCAATCCTGCACACTTAAACATACATGCAGTTGTACCCGTTCGAACACTTTCCTTCCCTTTATTTTTTACAATTACTATTACATATTTCTGAACTTATTACTTCTATAGTTTTTATTACTTTTTACAACAGAGAGACAATGTGATTTATACATGATTTTTATTTATTTTGCTTATGAGGTACCTCCATGTATCTATAAAGGCCTCAAGATCATCCTTTTTACTTTTATTTTTATTTTTTATTATTATTTAAAGAAATACAAAACAAAATAGTAAATGGGCAGAAATAGTACATACTTTCAAAGAAAAGAAATAAACAGTAATAAATCACTAGTTGATATATGTATATTTTCCCCCCACAAATAGTTGTTCAAGCTACAAAAGTAGAACACATAAATGGGAATTCAACCATGGGAGACTGCAAACAGTTCTGTTCAACTATCCAACAAAAACTAAGTAATATGGCTATCAATCCTATACACTTAGACATGTACGCATTAATCCATATCTTCTTTTATGTTGAGACCTAACAAAATGTATTAGATTGAAATCCTTCTGAACAAAGATTAATAATATTGCTGGATTTCACATCATAACCTCTAGAATCAGCACTGGGTACTGCAGGGCCCCTTTCTTTCCTCCAAAGTATTTGTTCATTTCATCATGTATCATAAGATCAGTTCTCATAAACTGTTTATAGGTTTTATGCAAGCATGAGTCTTAACATGTATTTCTATCCTTTCTATATTAGAGGGAGAAACAGAACAAAGTAGGACAGAACTAACCATATCCCTATAGACACATAACACTAAAAAGACACATAAAACTGCTGTATAAGGAGTTCTACCATGGTCACTGTGCTGTTTCTTGTTATCATCAACAGAATTGGCTATATCATCAGATAAAGTATAATTGAACATATCAATACATAACAGAATTAACAGAAATACAACTTTGTAGATAGTGTAGAGCTACAAAAACTGGTATTAATCAAATCAGAATGGATATTGTGTAAATCGTTGTCATTTTCAGTATAGTTGTCTATACTCCTCAACTTTATACCACCAACCTAACAGTTTTGAATAAAATCTGTCAATAATAAGCAGAAATAAAACAAGTCAGATTTAACTAAGATCAGTCATGATACAACAGTATAAGTCATACAGGGATCCTGATTGAATTAACAGGAAATTAATGATGACCACTGTGCTATGTCCTAGTATCTTCGGGACAGCTCTCTGTGCCCTCAGATCCAGTGCTTGTATACAAACTAGGATGGAACAAGTTCCAACCAAGCAGAGTGGTGTGAATAATAAGGATTTTAATTCCTGATACACTATTAGCTATATCTTCTGCTGTTTTTTTTTTGAAGACTATTCTTCCCATTTACTCCCCTCATGGTTTTATATTGGAGGGGGGAAACCTTGCTATTTACCCAAATGTTTACAAACTTTCTCACTCCTGGGATGGATTTCTAGTTATATTTCTTCCTTTATTAAAGCCTGTCTGTTCAACCTATCCATAAATACTGGTCCAGTTACCCCTATTACTCTCTGGTTCCCTATCACATCAAGTTCTGTCTTCTCATATTTGATTTTGGTACATATAACCTTCTTCAGGCTAATTATATTTCCTATAAAGAGCCTCTTGGTGGACCCAACCTCTTGATCCACTCTGCCTGCGATTCTCTCTTTTTTTCCTTAAGATGTATCTAGGCCATCTATATTAGAAATTATATACAACCCTCTTTGACTCATTTCTGTTGTGCTCTTTTTCTGTCATTAGCTGTCTGTCTGTCTTCTTGATTTCACTTTCTGCTCCATTCATTGTGGCCTCTCTGCCACTATTTCTGGAATCCTGGTACTTGTTTCTCTCTTTGGAATGTCCTGCAGTATTCTCTGTGGAGCTGGATTGGTGGTTGCAAATTCCCCCAGTTCCTCTTTATCTTGTTTCTCCATTAATTTCTAGGGATAATTGTGCAGGATATATCAATTTTGGCTGGAGGTTATTGTCTTTCAAGGCTTGGATTATTTCGTCCCATGCTCTTCGAGATTTGATGGTTTGTGCCAAGAAGTCTACTGTAATTCTGATGGGTGTTCCCTTGTAAGTGATCTGTTTCTTGTCTCTAGTAGCTTTTAATATACTGTTCTTATATTGGATTTCTGGAATATTGATTATTTGAAACCTTTTTTTTTTTAAACTTTTTATCGGTACCAGGGATCGAACTCATGACTGCCTGCTTGCAAGGCAGGTGCTGAGCTAAATCCCCAGCTGAATCTTGATTATTATATGCTTGGGTGCAGTTCTGTTTTGATTGTAGATGGCTGGTGTTCTGTATGCCTCATACATCTGAGCATCTTTTCTTTTTCCTATGTTTGGGAAATTTTTCTTAATTATTTCTATGAATAGCCTTTGCAGTTCCTTTGTTTGTACCCCTGCTTCTTCATTCACATTCTTTATTCTCAAGTTATAGATCCTCTTGTCATCTTCTAGCCTTTGTATTGCTACTGCTTGTTTCCTTGTTATTTTTAAAAAGTTTTTTTTTCCTTTCATGTTCCCCCATTACAAACCTGTCCTTCAGTTCAGATAGTCTATCCTTAGTTTCTTTCAGGTTGTTATGCTAGCTTTCAATAGAGTTTTTAGTTTCCTGGTAATCTCTTTGAACCTGCTTGATGTATTCTATGTTTTCTCTATTTTTTCCTTCACACAATTCTCCCTCTTTTTTTGTTCTTCCATTCTACCATCTGTTTTTTCTTAGGAGGTGTTTAGCATTTCTTTAATTATTCTATTTATATCTTGCTTTACTTGGTTAAATACTTCACTTTTGAACTTGTCTATGAGGTCCCAAAGATATCACTTTATGTCTATTGGTGCCATGCCTGATATGGCATGTTTTCTGTCCTCATTCTCCTTTGCATTTACCCTTCCTGGATCAGTGTTCTCAGGATTGGGGACTGAGGACTCTTTCTTGTTGCCTCCTCTTCTCATATTTTTGTTCCTTCCATACAGGCGTAGATAGGAGGCCCAGTTTCTTTCTTTGTTGGTTTCAGTTTGTGCTGACTAGGTGGTCCTGCCCACTGCAGTGGACTAGGAGGTACAGACCAGGGCAGCCTATGTTGGGCCCACCCCTCCAGGTCAACCTACTGAAGGCTTCGCTGCATTAGGGTGCACTGCCAGGGGCAGGAACTTGGTTTGGGCTAGCCTATTGGGCCTCAGTCTGTGGCGTCACCCAGATCAAGCACTCCCCACCAATCCTGCTTGTGAGGGGATATGTGACTGAAGTCACTGCAGCACCCTGTTCCGGCCAGTCTGCCCGGTCCCAGAATGTCCTCTGTTGGAGCCTCTTTGTCTATGGAAGGGTCTTTATTCCTCTCACTCACCGCAGGTCAGTGCAGGGTTCCCCAACCAGCTCTACTCTCAATTCAGTTCTCCAATTCCTGCTTTCAGAGTGTTCGTGTCCCCAGTGAGTTGAAACTAGCAGTCTATCCTGGCTGCGCCAATTCAGGCATGGCAGCAGCAGTGAGTTCAATCCGCAAGTTCAAGTGGTGGCACCAAGACTTTACTGTTCCAGTCAGCACCGGGACTGCATTTCCAATTCGTTTCTCTCAGCTTAGTTCATTTCTGGGTTGGCAGGGTTTATCTCCCTCTGCTTAGGACTCCCCATGCTGCACCATTCCTGGAATCTAAGCTGGATATCTCAAAAAGTCTCTGTAGCTGCTGTTATCTATCTGTTATCTTTTCTCAATGTCAAGATCATCCTTTTTATAGCTGAGTAATATTCTATTGTATAAAAATACATCTTTTCATCCATTCTGCGGTTGATGGGCATTTTGGTTATTTCCAAGATTTAGATGTTACAAATTGTGCTGCTATAATCATGGGTGTACATATATCACTGTGATATGACCTTTTCAGTTTTTCTGGGAAAATATCAGGAGGAGAATAGCTGGGTTGAATGGAACTTCCAATCCTAGTTTTTGGAGGAATCTCCGTACTGATTTCCATAGTGGCTGCATTGGTCTACACTTCTACCAACAGTGGAGAAGTATTTCTTTTTCCCTGCATCCTCACCAGCATTTGTTATCAGTTGATTTCTTGATGGCAGCCATTCTTTCTGGAGTGAGATGAAATCTCAATGCTGTTTTAATTTTCATTTCTTGAATGACCAGTGATGGTGAATATTTCTTCATGTATTTATTTGCCATTTGTAAGTCTTCATCTGAGAAATGTGTGTTCATCTCACATGCCCATGTTTGGAGAGGGTCTTTAAATGTGGGAAACCTAACGTTTTTTAATTCTTTATTTGTTTTGGATATAAGTCCTTTGTCTGAGGGGTTGCTTGTTAAAATTTTTTTCCTATTCTGTGGGTTTTCTTTTCACTTTATTGGTGATTTCTTTTGAAGTGCAATACATTTTAATAATATGAGGTCCCAGTTGTTGATTCTTTGAAGTGTATCTCATGCAGTTTGCATTTTGTTCATGAATTCTCTGCCTACTCGTATGTCTCCAAGACTTCTACCGAGGGGCAGGCTTGGGGGCCCAGCCTTGTGCACTTGCTGCTAGTCATGGGTCCCGTGGCCAAATGGGGAGATAGAGAGTAGAAATCCTGTGAAAATATAGAGGCTACATATAGTCAAATAATGTCCATTACTGTTAATGTGATATCATTATTATTTGTGTGGTGCTCACACATGATGAAAGGCAAATTTATGTTATAAATATAATTGCCTTCTTTAAGAATAGATAAGAAAGTTTTTTGTTTTGTATATTTTTTTATGCAATCTTGATGAGACAGAAAGGAAGAAATATTTTAGATTTAGTAGTCAGGGATATAGTGAATAACTGTGTTTGGATTCAGTAACAATATCTTAGCATCCCTTTTATCTTAAGCAGGAGAGGGATGCAAAGTATATGCAATTAGTATTTTGTATTGATTTAGGGAAATTTTTAGAAGATGACTAATGGGAAATAGTCTGATTATTTTTTGCTGAAGAACAGATCATTCAGTGTGGTACTGGATAATAACTAGTTTATCATGATATGCATGAGATAGTACAGGTCAGAAGTTCAGATATATATATATGTATAAACACACATATACTATATAAATATACACATGTAAACTTAATGCAGTGAATTAGCTTGCAGGTGTGAAGCTGGCTAGGATAATCCGAAATCTGCATGGGACCAACATGTGAGAATGGCATTGTGAGACACTGTAGGTCAGGGGCTGACTACACAATCTACAGGTGGAATTACTTTTGCCTCAGAGAAGCTGAGAAGCTGTGTTAGGAAGCATGTGATATAAATGTGCAAATAGTTTATCCAAAAATGAGAAGCAGTTCCTGATAGGAAAACAATAGTGAAAGTATGACTCACTTGGAATTCAGGTAGACAGCCAACCAGCCAGAAAGTCAATAGACAAACATAGTAATTGAATTTAGGGAAAAGTTTCCACAAAACTTCATAATCAAATTTTAGTTCCTAGAAAGATATTGACAAAATAAATTCAGAAAAACCTCATTTTTATAGGATCTGTAGTCCTGAGTAGTTTTGCAAAATGGAAACTCAAATCTATTGCAGCTAAGCAAAGGCACATTTAGCAGAAGAACTTTTACAATTTTAGAATTCCTATGTTGGATAAAAATTCTTGAAGTCAGAGAGAGTATGTACGGGAAAATCAGTAAATATGTTAAGCCTTTTTTGTAAGAGGCTATAGAGGAGCGTAGGTCTTCTCTGGGAGAGAAAGCACACGTGAGAGTTCCTCTTATGGCCATTGGCTGTGGCTGCCTTATAATGCGTATCCAAGGAACTTGTGCAATATCTGTGTGAGTGAACATTAAATATGGGAGCTTTAAGAAGATACCCAGGAGGTGGATAGAAAACCTTCCACCTTCTCAGCTGGTATCTCTTCTGCAATCCTAACAGACTGTAAGCTGAAGGAAGATCATTTAGTTGTAATTTTTTAAGCATTTAAATGCACTGATCAATGTTGACAGTTAACCTGTTGTTGTTTTTGAAGACAAAACTCTTGCAACATGAATTTTACCAAATTTAAGACTGGAGAAACCTCTAAATCTTTGAAAGGAAATACTTTCCTATATAATCTCATACTGTCAGTGAATCCACGTGTGCACGCGCGCGTGCACACACACACACACACACACACACACACACACACACACACACCCGTTAAGGTCTCCTACGTATTTACAGAATGAAGACCTGTGTAAGGCAAGCAATCACCTATTGCAAGAACAGAGAAAATGCTCCAGCAGCTTCAGTTTAAAGCATTCACCATCCGCAGTCATTTAGTGGCAATAGTTTTTTAAGGCCTCTATGTGGAGACATCTAGTTTTCAAAAAGAGTTTGTTTTTCTAAAATATACTTTATAGATTAGTTTTAATTGTATATAATGCTATTTTATACTTATATATATTGAGTTTTGTTTTTTAAAAGGAATTCTTGTTGAAGTACACCAATTATGCCAAAATTTGTACAAATTACGGACATACAGCTGGAAAAATGATTATATAGTGAATGTCTCCAGGAAGCCACTACTCAGATGAGGAACTAGACTACTGTCAGGAGACAATTACTGTGTGCTCTTTTCTTTACAAACAAAACCGCTATCTGGAATTTCAATATGCATTTGTTTTGCCTGTTTTCGTATTTTGCGTAAATGAAGTACTGTAGTATGTACTCTTGAGGTTGAAATTTTTTATGCAGTATCATGTTAGAAATCTGTATTATTGTGTGTAGTAGCAATTTATCATTTCACTGGTGTATGATCCTCCACTGTATAAATATAATACAAATTATTCATACACTATTATTTACTGGAAATATGTTATTTCCAGTTTAGAATATTATGAATAATTCTATTATCATTTTTCTACATGAGTTTTGATGTACATACCTGTACAGTATATAACGAAGAGTGGAATTGCTTGGATGCTAAGGTATGGGTAGTTTGCCTTTAACGGGCTTTGCCAAATAGATTTGTAAAGTGATTGTACTAATTTATACTTTCATCAGAAAAATGCCTTGTGGTGGAAACTGAGGTCACCTCTTTCTACTGTTTTTCTTTCTTGGATTATTTACTCTTTAAACCTTCTCTGCCTTGGTAAATCTTATGTTTTCAATAAAAAAAATCTTAAAAAGTATTTTGTCAAGCTCTTTAATGCTACAACCCGTACTGCTGATGGGATCCTGAGAGGGGATGACAGGAGATTAAGAAAAAACTAGACACGCACTAAACGGAACGCTGGGCCTGCGTGGGACCTGACCTATCTGATGCAGAGGTAGTGACAACCCAGTGCGGTTTGCATTTTTATTTATACACAGAAAAAAAGTGGGGAAGCATGTGACAGGGCTGAAAGTGTAAGGTCTCAGTGTTTTGCTGAGAACACTGAAGCATTTTCAAAGCTATCTGTGTTGTAGTCAACAGGGAGGAACCACAAAGCCACCTGCTGGGCTGGATTTGCTCTGTGTTTGCAGGCTGGCCTTGCTGTAGCCCCAGCTAGGTGGTTCATCTCCCAACTCAGCTACTCCCTACACTGTCAGTTCTCTTGCCCCAGTAGGTGGTTGCTCTGCAGCAATCTAACCATCATGTGACCACCATGAAAAACATCCAGCAGTGATGTAGTTTGGACCTCAGGAATATTAAATGCTAACTTTCATTTAATTGTTCTTACAAATGAATGAATAAGAATTAAGGAAATCAATATAAACAGGGAGAAAGAGAAAATAACATACACAAGAAAACTGTATAATGTATGTAGTGAGTTATAAATAGTTTACTGTTGTGGATCACAAATTGTGAGATAGTGGCAGAAAACATTATATTTCATATTTTCATGCCATATTACAGAAGCTATGGGAGAAACTGTTGATTATTCTGGTATAGGAAAAATAGGATTGGATTTTAGTTTTCTAAAAATCATATTAGAGTATGAGGAGTAAATTTGGACCAAGGTTGGATTCTAGAAAATTAATCTTATAAAAAGTAGCAAAAGAAAGTATGGTGTCTAAATTAGAGAAAGAATAGCAAAGTCAAGGTAGGCTTGAATGATTATATCTGTAAAGAGAATGAAGAATAAGAAAAAATAAAAAAAATACTGCCTTGTTTCTTGATGGGATGATTAGTCGGGTAACAATATCAATAGCTGAGACATAATATAATATTGAGGGTTCTTGGGTTGGGAATAGGAGGAAGCCATGATGATCTCTGGACAGTGTCAGTTTTGAGATTGCTTTTGAGAACTAAAAGCAATTTCATGCAAGAGAATAGAACCTGAAGATATCATTAATGCTGAAGGCAAATATGACCTGAAAGTTATCAGTCTGTACAGGTTGTTCAAAATCCATGAGATCAATTAGATAATTCAGATGAGACAAATCATGTAATGTAAGAAGGAAACTGGGTCAAAACAGAGCATCAACAGGATAACTCAAGAAAGAGGGAGTAATAGAGGTACTCAGGAAGTATCAGCAGAGAAGTAGGACATGAACAAGAATAGAAAAACACAACTGCACAGATAGGATAAATATTTTTTACCCTTTAGGGAAGGAGAACTTAAAACTATTTAAATTGGAGAGAGGATTTGTAAGATAGTAAATGTGTTCATTATATTTGGACTGTAGAACCCTCTAGATTTTACTGAATAGAAGGAAAGAAACCAGATCCGTGAAATGAATGTGATTAGATGAGTAGGAAAAGAGGGAACAGTTTTAGGGTTGAAAGGGGCTAAGGGGGCATATTTAAATTATGAAGGACTCCTAAATTATGGGAAGGTGCGATATAGAAGGAGGAACAGAGCCTTGGCGATCTTAGGGGAATAGAGGTTGAAAGACTTAACAAAGTACATTGAGAAAATTTGGAGCTATCATCAGAGATTTTAGAAGAGTAGCATCTCTAAGTTACTGCAGGATTCTTTGTTTTCCATGTGATACTTTTCTAAAATATTTGAATTTTATAATAATGTGCATTATTTTTATGACTAGAAAAGCAATGATATGCAAAAATTAAGATGCAAGAATAAAGATGGAGAACATTGGATTTCTGTAACAATTTAAAAGAAGAGTGAGAAAAGCCCTCAACATGTGAAATTATATCATTGAGTATTATTCTCCCTTCACATTTCTTGTTTCAATGAATAATGCTCATTTGAAAACCAAGAATTTGTACTACTTGTGTGGGGACAGCATTCTGATTATTTTTTCAGCTTATAAAAGAACATTCCTAAGAGGGGAAAATAGTCTCCTAAAGATCTACGTCTTGTAATTCATTAGAAAACACTATTCTAAAAGACTGCATTGAAGCATTTAATCATCTGCTATTTTCTTTCTTTGAATGGTATTTGTAATATTATTTGTAGTGTGATTTGCTTGATTCAGTACTATGTGTAATAATTCCACAAATAGCTGATTATTCTGACAAAATTTGACAAGGAAAAGAATTTAGCAGAAAGAAATATTAAACTTCCTGAGTTAGTGCCTTGTACCATCAATCATTTCCCACCTTTTTAAGGTTGTTCCTTGTACCTAGCAACTCAGAAACCAGAAAATAAAAAATGATATACTATTCATTATAGCGGAGTAAAGACACAATTCTTAAGCATAGTCATATAACATTATAAAGCTGTACAAAGGTATAGGGCTTCTTTCCTTTCCTCTTTCCTCCTTCTTGCTCTGGGTGGAAGTAGGGGAGACATCCAATGGTTTGCTGAGCAGTGTACTAAGATAAATGGACTACGGGAGGGTGGGGAAAAGGAGCTTAATGTGTAAGAGAAGATGTGACAGTAAGTTCCCTGGGTCTGGGCTTAAGTCTTGGTGCTGCTACTGTTGAGTCATGTAACCTTGGTAATTCATTTAATCTTTCATCAGGAGTGAAGAATATAGAAATAATAATTTTCTTGTCTTTTTGTGTCATAAAGTTACTTAAAAGGATTAGCTTATTCTGCATGTCGTTGACACATAACTTTGTAAAATTTTAAGTAGTAGTCTAATTAAAAATATATTCTAGTGACATAGTTATGCCTTATTCTCAATGGTATTTATTGTATTTTGCATTAAATTATAGCTGTAAAAGGATAGCATGACAAGGGACTTTAAGGAGATCATTTCCTGCTGAAGGGACTGAGGGAGGCTTCGTGGCACAGAAAGTATTTCAGCTGGACATGGAAGATTGGATGGGAAGGACTGTGCTAGGGAGAGATATGTCTGTGAGCCAGGCCAAAAGAAGAAATATGAAGTGTTGAAATAATAATAATAATAATAAACTCAGATGTTTCCTGGCACTTCATGCTTTACAGTATATTTTCAGAGACTGGTAACAATATGATCTGGATGTTGCCACTGGACCTGGAGATAAAGACATTTTAGAGATTTGGAGGAATTTTAAAGTTTTCTTAAGAAATTTATATGAAATGATCACTCCACATAGACAAAAAAGGGTATAAACTGATCATTCCAAGTAGACAAAAAGAATAAACAGAGCTTCAAATTCTCAGTACTATAGTGGGGCAGAGTGTGTATTTTTATATTAGTAGGTTGTGTGTTTCATAGATTTTATTTATTTCTTTTTTCCAGGTTACTTTCTTAGGAATCTGTACTTTACAAGGGTGTAATAATCTCTTTTGTGACCAGTTCTTATCCTCTGAATCTTAATACCTGTCTTAGTTACTTTTCTTGTCACTGAGACACGATATTGCATAACCACAAGTTAAAGGAGGAAAGGTTTATTTTAGTCCACAGTTTGTAGAGGTTTAAGTCCACAATGGCTTCCTCCAAGGCAGGATAGTGTGGCAGAGGGGCATGAACAGTCTATGGCAGGGGAGGCAGGAAGCAGCAGCAGTGGACCTTCCTTTCCCTTTTGTGCCATCCTGGATACAAGCCTATTGGATTATACCACACACACCCAGTGTGGACCTTCCCATCATTCGTACCCAGAACCTTGATAAACCAATCAGTGGGCTAATCCAGTTATCTCCACTTTAGCAGAACGCCCATGATCAGTCAGTCCCAAAGACCCACTTGGGAGCACATGAGGCATTGTGGGTATATTTTAGATATCAAGCATAATAATACTTTACTTGGATAATTATATTGTTTACCTTGGCATGTTGCCTCTATTCTTCATACTGCAGTCCATGGAATGAAGGGCTACTCAATTTATCTGTTGCTTTGATTATATTACCTCTATTCAAAATCCTTCCATTTGCCTTTGAAGGCCTCAAGATTATCCTTTTTTGTAGCTGAGTAATATTTCATTGTATAAAAACAGCACATCTTTTTCATCCACTTTGTGGTTGATGAGCATCTTGCTGTTTCTAAGATTTAGCTATTACAGATTGTGCTGCTGTGAACATGAGTGCACATATAGTACCAGATATCTTGCCAAGAGTTAAAGACATCATATTAAAGTGATACACAATGTTTATAGTAGCACAACTCATAATAACTAAGTCTTGGAAGTGACTTATATGTCCATCAACAGATAAATGGATAAAGAAAATGTGGTATTTTTATGTAATAGAATACTACTCTGCCATAAAAAGGATAAACTTGAGTCATCTGTAGGGAAATGAATGCACCTGGAGACTATAATGTTAAGTGAAACAACTCGGATGCACAAGTTTAAACATCACCTCTTGTATGACAAACCCAAAGTACAAACCAACTAAAAAACAAAATAAAATATAGATACTATGAAGCAGAGACACCGATCTTTTGCAAATGGGAAGGGAACCGACAGATGGAGGGAGAGAGGACAGGAAAGGAATGAAAAAAGAAGGTACGTTATGCACACATGCCAACTCCCCATAAGGAATGTGAATAATTATGCATGGGACATATGTACAAATAAAGGTCAAGTCATGTCACCCTCACAGCACCTTCTGTGAGACAGGTATAAATTATTATTTCAACTTTATCGATGTGAAAACTGAGACCAAGCCTTATCTTCCCAAGGCTTCATAGCAAATAATTGACACCCAACTGTGATTTGAACCAAGCTGCTCTGACAACAATATTTGTGGTGTTAACTGCTATGTAATTTTGCTTCTTGTACAGTCTAATAATATTTGGCCTCTTCCTTATGGCACATAGTATCTTTAAAGTTTGAGCTCTTTGAGACCTACCCGAGAAACTGCTCTTCCTGATCCTGTCCTTTACCTTGGTGTGTCCACTATTAAAACTGGAAATGCATCCACAAGAGAGAGCTCTGAGTATTTCTGAGGATGGACAAAGTCATCTTAATCTTTGTTATAGTGTACTCTAGGTCTGTAGTTCTCATTTAATTACTATGTTTTCCTATCTTAGTCTTTGTTTTACATTTTATCATTTGTACTTGCTTTTTGTATCTAATGAAAAAGTCAGATTCTCATGATTGCTCATCATTTTTTCTTTGAACATATACTTAGCTTAACGTCCTAGAATAAGTGCTCTTTCCAGCATTTAATCCTCAGGTCCTAGGCTGATACTGGCCTACTTCTGGTTTTTCTCCTTCATCTTTTCTTGAGAGTGACAGAAACTGCTGGATTACAAAGTCCTAAAGACAAGCATCGTGTCAGCATTTACTCCATAGAATAACTATGGTGTTTTATACGCAGGCATTTCATAAGCTTTTGTTGAATAAAGGGACAAGCCAACTAAAGAAGCCACATCAGCATAGTTTTTCTTGCCTACCTTCTCTGATAAGTTTCACTCCTACCCTACTACCATTTGTGTTGAATTTGGATTCAGGTTTAGTTCTGTATCTTGCGGTTTAGCCTGGGACACTGCTGATGAGGTACAGTGGTGGGGAATTTGGATTCCCACCAACAGTGTGCAAAGTTACAATTTTCCCACACATCCAACACTTGTCTTTCTTTCTTTTTTTTTTTTTTTTTTTGAATAGTCATTCTGGCAGGCACAAGGTGATAACTCGCTGTGGTTGTGACTTGGCATCTCTTTGATGATTAGTGAATTTGTGGATTTTCCCATACTGTCGGGAGCCGAGCCAGAGGACCTGCCTAAGCAGATGAGGCCTGTAGGAAAGAGCGAAGCCTTCAGTAGATTACCCCTCCCATCGAATGATGCCAAGATGGCGCCCGTTTCCTACTTCCGTATTCTTACCCTCAGCTTCTGCCTAGCTACAGCTGATGTCCCCCAATCAGACTTTGCCACGCCTTGTTACCCTATAGGACAGGACTATAGATATAAGGACAGAGCAGGAGGTAGAGAGGAAGAGAAGACACGCAGACCATAGAGAGTGGAGGACTACGCGGGGTTACTCAACAGAGAGAGCCCCACTGGAGAGTCCGATCAGGGAGGAACGTTCCGGGGACGACCTGTGTGGAGAGTCAATAAACGCGACCTCTGTCTCTGCATTCTGGTGTGTCGTGTGAGTCAGTTCCCCTGCCGGTCGGGGGTTCAGAGGCCGCGCGGCGCATTTTGGTGGCCCGTACGGGGAGCTGATCACCCCCGTACTGCAGAGACAGACCGCTTTTGGCTTACCACACGGCAGAGGTCGTCGGCCAGGTAAGTTGGGAGTACGCCTGGGCCCTGGGTGGCGCGCACCTACAGGGCAAGTTTCTTAACTCCCCTGGTGTACATACGCCAGGTATCGAGGTGAGCAGATCTTAGCCACCCGAGGGTATCTTTTGATAGAATATGGGCCAATTACCGAGCAAAGAGGCTGGGGATTTAGCCAAGGCCCTTAAGAGACTGTTAAAAACAAAAGATCTTGGGGTAAGTCGTGCCACTCTCGAGCTGTTTATTGCCGAGATTGACCGGATAGCCCCGTGGTTCCTACCCACGGGACGTTTGACTTTGCCTTCATGGGAGAGGTTGGGGGGGGATCTGGCCTCTGCCGAGCTTGGCGGGGACTTATCCCCTTCCGTTCGCCCCTTGTGGGAGATGATACATACCTGCTTAGAGAAGGAAAACGAGGGTTTCCCGCCCGCTGTCCATGGTGCAGGTATCGAAGAGGTGAGAGAAGCCTTCGAACGGGCGAAAGCTGAAAACTCTAGGGAAGGTTCCCTTCGGGAGGAAGACCCCAGGGGGGAGGAATCGGACTCATCTGATTCCTATTATGAAGAAGCACAGTCCAGGAAAAGCATCTACGGGGGTCTCCGACGCGAGCTCCGCGCCATCTCAATGGGGGACGCGGAGGGAGAAAAAGAGAAACCCTCTGCTGACCCCTGCTGGCGACAGGAGAAATTACCTTCGGCCCCACCTTGGGACCTATTTCCGGAGGCGGTGCGCCGTGAGGAACTGTGCCACCAGGGGGCGCAGAGTGAGGTTAGGAGACTGGCGGCTACTATCGGTCCCCGCCCATCGCCACCGTCCTATGCTGAGCCGCCTCGGGGTTCAAGATACTTCCATGGCTCGCTCTGGCGTTCTAAATGGTGGGCGGGACCAAGGATGCCGGAACCAGGGATAGACGTGGGCCCCTATGGAGTGTACCCCATACAAGTTGCCCCAGGCCAGGGTAGGAATGTGTGGGAGCCTTTTGACCTTAAGCAGATAAAAGAGTTGAAAAGCGCGGTCACGACTTTTGGCCCCGAAGCTCCATACACGGTGGCAATACTAGAAAATCTCTGCTCTATTCCCCTTACGCCTGGGGATTGGGCCCAATTGGCTAAGGCCTGCCTTCCAGCTGGCAGCTATCTGGATTGGAGGGCTTGGTATGCTGAGTACGCAGCAGAACAGGCAGAGAGGAATGCTGCTGGGGGTCATAGGGGATGGAGCAGAGACATGTTAACGGGGGAGGGGCAATATGCTGAAGATCAAACGCAGTACCCCAGTGCAGTCTACGAGCAGATCAATACTATTGGAATGCGAGCCTGGAAACAGGTAAGCGGCTCTGGGACCGCATCCGCATGCCTCTCTAAGGTAGTTCAAGGCACCGCAGAACCATTTGTAGATTTTGTGGCTAGAATGCAAGATGCAGCAGAAAAGATTTTCCCTAGTAAGGAGACAGCTCTACCACTGGTCAAGCAACTGATTTTCGAACAATGTACTAAAGAATGCAGGGCAGCAATCGCACCACATAAGAACAAGGACTTAAACACCTGGATAAGAATTTGCAGGGAGATAGGGGGCCCCCTTTCCAACGCAGGTGTGGCCGCCCTGCTCGCAGCGGCTACCAATAACAAAATAAAGGCCAGAGAGAGGCCCCAAGGAGGCGCCTGCTTCACTTGCGGAAAGCTAGGGCATCTGAAGCGTGAGTGCCCCCAAAGGAATCGCTCCGGCGGATCCGTCCAAGGGGGAGGGGAGATTTGCAGGCGCTGCCGGAAAGGAGCTCACCGTGCTGAGGACTGTCGTTCCATCTTTGATAGTGACGGAAACCGCTTGAGTGGCAGACAGCTATCAGAGACAAAAAATGGCC
Organism: Cavia porcellus; assembly: GCF_034190915.1. Classification (NCBI taxonomy): domain Eukaryota; kingdom Metazoa; phylum Chordata; class Mammalia; order Rodentia; family Caviidae; genus Cavia; species Cavia porcellus. The sequence continues at coordinate 69,114,300 of NW_026947491.1, forward strand.
AGAGGGGGCCCCTCCAAGGAGTGGGCCCCCGGACCCTGAGAATGTCCCCTCGAGACAGCCAAACCTCACAAGAGCCATGCTCGGCTCGGGAGGACTGGACCTCTGTGCCACCACCAGACTCAAACTAACGCCTGAATTGGGTACCCAAATCGTAGAAACCCCATGTTGTGGACCGCTGCCTGAGGGGACAGTTGGACTGGTGTTGGGTAGAGCTTCAGCTGCCCTGCAAGGTCTCATTGTTGTCCCCGGAGTCATTGATTCTGACTACACAGGCCGCATAAAAATTCTGGTCCGATCCCCTAACGGAACTCTGGTCATTAAAGAGGGAGATAAGATAGCGCAGCTTTTGTTGCTCCCCAGCCTTCACGGAAAATTCCCCTCTCAGCAGAGGATCAGGGGCGGTAGGGGACCAGGCGCGGGGTCGGGGATTTTCGAAGGGCTGCATTTGACACTTGACAAAAGACCCATGTTATCATTGAGAATAAATGGGAGAAAAATTACAGGGCTTTTGGACACTGGGGCCGATCGGTCTATCATCTCTAAGAAGGACTGGCCCTCTAGTTGGCCCACAAATACAGCAGACAACACACTTCAAGGGTTAGGGATGGTGACAGCTCCTCAGGTTAGTGCCATAACCCTGCCTTGGTGTGATGAGGAAGGCCACCAGGGTCATTTCCAGCCTTTTGTCCTACAACTGCCAGTGTCTCTGTGGGGGAGAGACATCCTTACCCAGATGGACGTCACCCTTACATCCAATTGTTCTCCTCAGGCCAAGGGCATGCTTAAGAATCAAGGGTATATCCCCGGCAAGGGCTTGGGCTCTGCCCTACAGGGCCAGACTTCCCCTGTACCTATGGAGAAGAAGGAAGGCAGACATGGCCTGGGTTTTTTCTAGGGGCCACTGAAGAAGTTCTCCTACCCACCCCGATTAAAATCACTTGGAAGTCCCCAAGTCCAGTTTGGGTACCTCAGTGGCCCCTGCCCAAGGAGAAGCTCTCAGCACTAACGGAAATAATAAAAACCCAGCTTCAAGCTGGACACTTAAAGCCGTCGACTTCCCCATGGAATACCCCCATTTTTGTCATCAGGAAGAAATCAGGCAGATGGAGGCTGCTCCATGATTTGAGAGCGATCAATGCGCAGATGCAACCCTTAGGGGCAGTTCAAAGGGGGCTTCCGGCACTCTCAGCGATCCCAAGACATTGGCCAGTCTATGTCATAGACCTTAAGGATTGTTTTTTCTCTATTCCCCTGCATCCGGAAGACACCCATCGATTTGCCTTCACCCTGCCCACGGTTAACCAGGAGAGCCCTGATCTCAGATACGAATGGGTGGTCCTACCTCAGGGTATGGCCAACAGTCCCTCTATGTGTCAAATCTATTTGGATTCCTTGCTGACCCCTATACGAAAAGCCTTCCCCAAGATTAGATGCGTTCATTATATGGATGACCTGCTTATCAGTGCAAAGGAAACAAAAATGTTAGAAGATATGTTAGGCCAACTGGTCAAGGCCCTGAGAAAGGCTAACTTGAACATTGCCCCTGACAAGATTCAAGGGGGAGAAGTGGTGACCTACTTGGGTGCCAAACTCTCCTCTACTCTGGTTTCTCCGCAGAAGGTAACCATCAGAACGGATAATCTCACCACTTTAAATGACATGCAGAAGTTATTAGGAGATATAAACTGGGTCAGACCTTACTTACATGTCTCCAATTCTGACTTAAAGCCTCTGTTTGATCTCTTGAAGGGGGACCCGGACATTGCCTCCCCCAGAGAGTTCACCCCAGAGGCCAGGGTTGCCTTAGAGAGGGTTGAAAAGGCCATAAGTAGAGCTACTTTACAGAGGATTGACCCAGGACAGCCTTTCGAAATCTGCTTGCTGCAGACCAGATGTCAGCCCACGGCGGTGATTTGGCAAAAGGGACCACTCCTGTGGGTGCACCCTAAGGTCTCACCTGCCAAGGTCATTGAACACTACCCGGAATCAGTTGCTTCTCTGGCATTGGAGGCGCACAGTAGAGCAATCCAACATCTTGGTTCCCCGCCTTATGCCATTCGGGTGCCCTATACTGCTTCTCAGATAAAGACCCTGACCGCCTGCCTGGATACTTGGACCATCTTGAGATGCGTGTTCCCCGGGGATATAGATAATCAATTTCCTAAGGACCCCATACTACAGTTTGTTACTCAACATCCGGTGATATTCCCAAAGATCACCGCCTCCGCACCTCTTGCTCATGCAACAACTATCTATACTGATGGGTCGAAAACCGGGATAGGGGCCTATGTAGTCTCAGGTAAGTCTCCGGTTACCATACAGTTTGAACCAGATCAACCACAGGTGGTAGAGTTGTTGATTGTACAAACAGTTCTCCAAAAATTTTCAGAGGCCCTCAATATTGTTTCTGATTCGAAATACGTTGTTAATGCCCTACAGGTCCTGGAAACTGCGGGCCCAATCAAGCCAACCTCTAAAGTAACAAACTTGTTCTTATCTATCCAGGCATTGCTCACGAGTAGACACCATAAAGTGTTTATCACTCATATAAGAGCACATACGCACCTACCGGGGCCCATGGTGCAGAGCAATGCGGCCACGGATGCGGCTACTCGCCCGCTATGGATTCTCAATATACTGTCCCCACTGGAACAAGCCCGTCAATTTCATGACAAATTTCATGTTAATGCCAGGACTCTTGCCAATACATTCCATATCCCCAGAGCAGATGCACGCGACATTGTGCGACTCTGTGGCTCATGTGACACCCATTCGCCTGTAGTGTCAGTCGGAGTTAACCCTAGGGGGTTGACCCCCGGCGACATTTGGCAGATGGATGTCACTCATGTGGCAGAGTTTGGTTCTCTAAAGTATGTTCATGTCTCCATAGACACCTGCTCTCATATAATCTTTGCGTCAGCGGAAACAGGGGAAAAGGTGTCTAATGTGATTAACCACTGCCTGGCAGCATGGGCAGCCTGGGGAAAACCCAGACATCTCAAAACAGACAATGGCCCAGCATACACTGGGAAATCTTTTGCAAAATTTTGTGAAACCATGCAAGTCCAGTTAAAACATGGAATCCCCTATAACCCACAAGGACAGGGCATCATTGAGAGAGCCCATAAAACCCTCAAAAACATCTTAACAAAACAAAAAGGGGGAATAGGCCACAGCCTGACCCCAAAAGCAAGACTATCCATGGCACTGTTTACATATAATTTTTTGAATCAAAACTGCAATGATCGCTCCCCGGCGATGGAGCATTGTAGCCCTTCTCCCGCCAACAAAGGATGGGTAAAGTGGAAGGATGTCCTAACGGGACAGTGGATGGGCCCGGATCCAGTGGTCAGCTGGAACCGAGGCGCGGTTTGTGTGTCCCCACAGGAAAAGGAACCACTGTGGGTACCGGAGCGATTGATAAGAAAGACTCTAAGCCCCACAAAGGAAGAAAAAGGAGAAGGGGACCATAATGCTAAGGACCAACTTGACAACGCAGAAGGAGAACAATGACACCCTAGCCAAGGCACCGAACCACCTACTGCTGGGTGTGGTAATGTATACTCTGGTATTCCTCTTTGGGGTCTGCCTGGGACGGAGCGCCTTCTTGTTTGCTCATGCACCGCGCCCTGTCAACTGGCATAAAATATGCCTGGCGGTACTACTGCTGATTAACGGTGCTTATGCTGAAATAGTATGGGGGGCTACATCCCCCAGCCCTGTCCATTGTTTCAGTTACATCTCCAACCCTCCCGCGAACCTATGCCCACAACTGTACAGCTAGATTGCCATGCCTTCCTGATGCCCCGATTACTTCCCATGAGTTCAATATCACTGTGCCCCTCTCTAATGATATGGTGGTTTTCTCCACCTTTAAGCCCCCAAATGCTTCCTTGCTGCCCAACTGGATCATGTTTACTGAGGAAAGCATCAGTTGGGGACCGAGAAAGACAGGTGCCTCTGGATGGCATCCTTCTTCCCCGAGGAGATGAGTGATGGAGTCAATGACGGGTAAGGCGGGAGGGGCTCTCCCGACCAACCTAAGACAGACCCCACTCTATTAGGGTCCTCTCATGGAGCTAAGTTGTTGGCATTGAGATGCGAGACCAAGGGTACTGCAGTGCCACCCGCCCCAAAGCTGGGGGGAAGGCAGGAATGAATGTCTATATGCATCCAGGTTCGGTTCACAAAAGCCTGGCCCTGCGAAAAAATGAACCACTCACCTCAAGCATGGTCCTAGCGCGAGGATATGCATCGAAATGAGGTGATGCACAGCGGGGTATAGACCTCTACATTCTCTCATGCCGTGGCCTACAAAGTAGGCCCACTCCCAGGTATCTAACAACATCATACCTTGGAGGGACCCTTAGATCCACCGCCTTTAATAAAGAAAAAAGGGGGAGATGTCGGGAGCCGAGCCAGAGGACCTGCCTAAGCAGATGAGGCCTGTAGGAAAGAGCGAAGCCTTCAGTAGATTACCCCTCCCATCGAATGATGCCAAGATGGTGCCCGTTTCCTATTTCCGTATTCTTACCCTCAGCTTCTGCCTAGCTACAGCTGATGTCCCCCAATCAGACTTTGCCACGCCTTGTTACCCTATAGGACAGGACTATAGATATAAGGACAGAGCAGGAGGTAGAGAGGAAGAGAAGACACGCAGACCATAGAGAGTGGAGGACTACGCGGGGTTACTCAACAGAGAGAGCCCCACTGGAGAGTCCGATCAGGGAGGAACGTTCCGGGGACGACCTGTGTGGAGAGTCAATAAACGCGACCTCTGTCTCTGCATTCTGGTGTGTCGTGTGAGTCAGTTCCCCTGCCGGTCGGGGGTTCAGAGGCCGCGCGGCGCACCATACACCTAGTGGCCATTTGCATGTTTTCTTTGGAAAAATGTCTGTTCAAGTCTAAATCTATTTTTTCTGTTTTCCTTTTCTTTCTTTCTTTCTTTCTTTCTTTCTTGCTTTCTTGCTTTCTTGCTTTCTTGCTTTCTTGCTTTCTTGCTTTCTTCCTTCCTTCCTTCCTTCCTTCCTTCCTTCCTTCCTTTCCTCCTCCTCCTCCTCTGCCTCCTCCTCCTCCTCCTCCTTCTTCTTTGTTATGGAGTTGTCAGAGTTCTTTGAAAATGGTGGGTGTTAACCTATTATGGTTTATGTATATTTCCTCCTATTTATAGGTTAACTTTTCACTCTGTTGATTTTCCTTTGCTGTGCGGAAGCCTTTTTATTAAGTCTCAGTTGCTTATTTTTGATTTGGTTGCCTTTGTTTCTGATATTATATGCATGAAACACTGACACAATATTATGAAACTTTTCACCAATGTTTTCTTCTAGGAGTTTATGGTTTTAGGTTTTATGTGTGTTGCTGGAAATGCAACATGGTGCAGCCACTATTGAAAATAGTATGAAGTTTCTTCAAGAAAATTAAAAATAAAGGTACTGTATGATCTAGCAAACTCATTCCTAGATATTGATTAAAGGAATTAAAACCAAGTTCTGAAAGAGATATTAGCAATCTCATGTTTATTAGAACTATTATAACCCAAGATAAATTAACAGCCTAAATTTACATAGACAGATGAATAAAGAAACTGGTATATACATATAATAAAATATTACAAAACCTTAAAAGAGAAGGAATCCTGTATTATTTAGCAACATGAATGAACCTTGAGGATATTGTACTAAGTGAAATAAGCCAGTAACATAAGGACAAATACTGCATGATTCCACTTATGTGAGATATCTCAAATAGTCAAACTCATTCTAGTGTAGAGCAGAATAGTGGTTGCCAAAATCTAGGGGAGGAAGAGATGGGGAGTTGCTAATTAAGAGATTAAAGTTTCAGTAATCCAAGATAAATAAATTCTAGAATGCTAAAAGTTATATTTCATGTTTAATGCATTTTATTATTTTTTAATTTTTTTGCAACACGGTTTAACTATGTAGCTCAGGCTGACTTTGAACTCACTGTGTAGGCCAGCTGGCCTCAGACTTACAGCATTCCTCCTGGCTCAGCCACCTGAGTGCTGGGATTACAAGTGTATACCACCATACCTGGCTTCATTTAAATATTTTTACCACAATAAAATAAGACTGAAAATGCAAAACAAACAGGTAATAATATTGAATAGCACATTGAGAGTATATAAAATACTGATACCAATTTGCAAAACAAATAGGTAATAATATTGAATAGCACATTGAGAGTATATAAAATACTGATACCAATTTTCAAATAATTTTATTATAATTATGTCATTAACACTCATGTATAAAATATTTTTTTTATTTAAGGAGAAAAAGAAAAAAATACAAAAAGGGTACAAGTTATACAGAATTTCAGAAAACATAAACAGTAGGAAATCACTAGTTAATAGATTACATATTATTATCTTAGAAATAGCTGTTCAAGTTACAAAATTAAAGCATATAAAGTGAACTTTCAAACAGTGAGACTGGAAACAGTTTTGTTCAATGATCCAACAAAACTCAGTAATATGGTTATCTATCTTATACACTTAAATATATATGCAGTTATATTCTTTAGAGCACTTTCTTTTCCTTTCTTTTGTACAATGACAATTACACATTTTGGGTCTTATTACTCCCACAGTTCTTATTACTTTTTTTTGAAGGCAGTAAAACCAAATGTGCCATAACAGAACAGAGTCAGTCAAATCAAAAGGATGGACATAGTAGATAATGTAAAATCAAAATACAAGGTGATCAACAACGGCTACCATACTGCCTCTTGCTATCTTAAAAAGAATTGCCTATATCATCAATTATAATAAAGTTGAACAAAAGAGTAAAGAATAAAACTAAAACATTGGAGACATTACAGGACTTTAAAAGAAGATAATAGTCAACCGGGATGGGTGTCATAATGAATCTTATTGTCTTCACAGTTTTGCCTATACTTTCGAACTTGGTACTATCAAGCAAAGCAGAATAGAGGAAAATCAGTCAAAGCAAGATGGTGAGGGCTACACAGGGTTTCAAATCAAGTTAATAGTAAATCAAAGTGGTTTAATATAATGTGTCCTGCTTTTTTTATTTTTCCCTTAGTTAAAAAGATAAAAATAAAAAGTAAATAATTTAAAAAAAGGAGATTGAGATAAAAGAGGGCATAACAACAAACCAGCACAGGCCAAAGCATAACCATTTAAGCAAAATAGTGTTTCATCACAAGATATCCTGACATAAAAGTAGTATACTGTAGCACCAAACATATCAAGAAAATGTAAAACCATTCAAGAGAATGACAGTATTACAGGGTATTTAGAATCAACTAACAGAAAATGAACAATGGTTTCTGTATAATCTCCTTGTATATAACAGATTTTGCTTATATTATCACATATAATAAAATCCAATAAGATACAACTTGTTAAGACTGATGGAGACAGGAGAATACAAGTTTCATGGGACTTCAAAGCAAGATGATACTAAATCAGCACTAGCTATTATGATGTCTTGTTTTCTCCAAAATAGTTGTTCCTACCAACCAGTCTTCTCTGCCTCATTTCTGTTGAACTCTTTTTCTGTCGTTTGTTGTCAGTTTATCTTCTTCATTTCGCTTTCTGCTCCATTCATTGTGGCCTCTCTGCCACTGTTTCTGAATCTTGGTATTTTCCTTTTTTAGAATATCCTGCAGTATTCTCTGTAGAGTTGAATTGGTGGTTGCAAATTCCCCTAGTGCCTCTTTATCCTGGAAGCACCTTGTTTTTCCATCAATTTCTAGGGACAGTTGTGCAGGATATATCAATCTTGGCTGGAGGTTGTTATCTTTCAAAGCTTGAATTATTCCCCCCACGCTCTTCATGATTTGATGGTTTGTGCCGAGAAGTCTGCCTGTAATTCTGATGGGTGTTCCCTTGCAAGTGATCTGTTTCTTGTCTCTGATGGCTTTTATTCTGTTCTTGTATTGGATTTCTGGAATTTTGATTATTATATGCCTGGGTGTAGCTCTGTTTGGGTTGTAGGTGGCTGGGGTCCTGCATGCCTCATACATCTGAGTGTCTTTACCTTTTGCTAAATTAGGGAAATTCTCTTGGATTATTTCTGTGAATAGCTTTTGTAGTCCATTTGTTTGTGTCCCTACTTCTTTTTTGTTCTTAATTCTTAAGTTATAGATCCTCTTATCATCTTCTAGCCTTTGTATTATTGCTGTTTGTTTTCTTGTTATTTTAAAGAAGTTTTTCATTTCATGCTCCCATATTACAAATCTGCCCTCCAATTCAGATAATATATCCTTAGTTTCTTTCAAGCTGTTATGCCAGCTTTCAATAGAGTTTTTAGTTTCCTGGTAATCTCTTTGAACCTGCTTCACGTATTCTATGTTTTCTCTATTTTCTCCATCAAACAATGCTCCCCTTTTTTTCTGTTCTTCCATTCCACCATCTGTTTTTTCTTGTGCAATGCTTAGCATTTCTCTAACTATTCTACTTATATCTTGCTTTATTTCATTAAATACTTCATTTTTAAACTCATCTATGAGGCTCTGGAGATGTGCTTTATGTCTATTGGTGCTGTGTCTGATATTGCATGTTTTCTGTCCTCACTCTCCTTTGCATTTCCCTTTCCTGGATCAGTGTTCTCAGGATTGGGGACTGAGGACCCTTTCTTGTTGCTTCCTCTTCCCATACTTTTTGTTCCTTCCATACAAGCGAATATAGGAGGCCCAATTTTTTTCTCTTTTTTGGTTACAGTTTGTTTGAATTGTGCCAGCTAGGTGTTCCCGCCCACTGAAGTGTACTAGGGAGACACAGACCTGGGCAGCCTGTGCTGGGCCCACCCCTCCAGGTCAACCTACTGAAGGCTTCACCGGTAGGGTGCACTTCCAGGTGCTGGGACCTGGTTTGGGCTGGCCTACTGTGTCTTAGTCAGTGGTGTCATGCAGGCCAGGCACTCCCCACCAATCCCGCTTGAGAGGGGAATATCCAGCTAAATGTCACTGCAGCGTCCTGTTCCGGCAAGTCTGCCCGGTCCCAGTATGTCCTTTGCTGGAGCCTCCTATTCTATGAAAGGGTCCCCATTCTGCTCACTCACTGCAAGTCGATGTAGGGCTCCCTGCTAGTCCTGCTCTCAACTCTGTTCGCAGATTCCTGCTCTCAGAGCTTTCATGCATCTCTTTCCCTGCCCTGCAAATTTGGATGCAGCAACAGCAGCAGGAATTCAAATCACGGCATACAGTGGCACAGGTTCTAGCTTCCTGCACTGAGATTTTATCTGTTCCTGTTATAGCATCAGGATTAGATTTTCAGTTGGTTTCTCTTAGCTTAGTTCATTCCTGGGGTGGCAGGGTATATCTCCCCTTGCTTAGGACTCCTTGAACCACACCATTCCTGAATCCTAAGTGGGGTATTGCAGAGAGCCTCTGTAGCTGCTGCTATCTATCTGCCATGTTCTCCAAGAAGTGTATAAAATATTTTTATATTAAATATGACAAAATAGTCATTACTGAGAAGTACATACTTTTGCAACAAGTAATAATTTTGGAAAGAGGATAGTATTACTTCATGCAGAGATGACCAGCAAAGTATCTAAGGATGCAGATTGTTTAAAAAGTTAATTTTAATACTGCTAAAAATAGCAAATTTTATCATATTAACTATTTTTACTCTTGCAGTTTAGTAGCTCTGTGTGAATACGTTTTTGTGTAGCAGATGGCCAGAAATTTTTTTATCATACAAAACAGAAACTACACCCAATAAACAACAGCTCTCCATCTTTCCCTGCCCAGGCCTGCAGAGAGTTCTACTTTGTGTCTGTGGATATGACTACTGTAGGTACTCAGCGTAAGTGGAATAGTATGTCTTCTTAAGTATATAGATTGCATTTTAGGTCCTTAGGACTAAACACATACAGATAATGAGTGCGAACTAAATAAAATAAATGGGTTGACAGAGTGTGTACCTATGATTCTCAAATATGTATTGATAGGTGAAAGGGTTTGGGCCCAGACAGGACACTGTAGCTGGTAAAGCCTCAGATGGAACCAGGGAGCTCCATTTCCCCCACCCCTAGGAATTTACCTATGGTGCCAAACAAAGACCAATGGACTACCTGTGCACCACCCCCAACCTAAGCTACATGTATGCCTCCACTCCAGGTGTCCCATGGAGAGATCGCCGACCCCAGGGGGAGATGCCAGATGCCATGCCCCAGGGGATTGGGGGTGTTTCTCCCCGAATTCTCAAAATAAAGGTCATTTATATTTCAGCCGCTGCCGGTCCCCCACAGTTCTATCATATGGTTCCCTGACCAGGAACGGCAGATGAGAGACTCCTGGGGCTTTTTCCCAGTTTGAGTCCCCTGCCGTTCAGGACTAGGACCGAACTGCATCCTGCATTAATTCCTCACTTCTACACTTGGGAGCTGTAAACTTGTCGCTGCCGGTTCGCAAACAACACCGACCCAATTTACCACAGGTGAACAACTCCTGGAGATTGCCACTGGGCCAGGCCCCAGGCAGGTTTTCTCCCACTTTCCGTGGGTTTGCATAAAGCCCTCACGTCCTTAGATAGCCCAAGGCAGAGTCTTTCTGGGCCAATCTGTGTCCACACTGGGAGACTCTCACGTCCTTTGGGTTTGGATAGCCCAAGGCAGAGTTTTCCTGAGCCAGCCCACACTGAGAGACTCTCAGGTTCCTTCAGAGCTTTTTAAGTTCTCACAGGCAGAGTTGTTACTAAACCCACGTGAAATCCACTCATATATATTGGTGACGGCCAATTATTACGAAGCTTTGGAACCAATCGGTCTATAAGTAAAAAGTGATGACTTACACTTAGCAGACCACAGTCCATTGCCTCATCTGGCTGTAACTCCATGGGGTAGAACCCACACAGATTTTATCTTGGGGATCACTTCCTGTCCCCCCCCCAAAAAACCATACCTATCTATGGCTTATCACACTGATGACAAGTTTATAAAACTCTCTATCTTTAAGCCTTTGTTTTGAGAATGTGTCCTTTCCCGCCAGCGTCCCCATCCCTTTTGTTTCCTCGCTGCCTCCTCCCCTCTGCCCCCCATCATGCACGCCAACCCATTCCCTGCCGAGATGGGAAATGAGCCCAAACAGTGTTGAGAGATACTGCTGCTTTAGGCTTTCATGCCAAGCCCCAACTCCACGCAGTATCTCAGCTCTCATGCAGTGGACCTGCGTGAGGTTCGGCTTTAATGCCGTGCCCTAATCTGCGCATCCGTTGAGCAGTTTCAGCTCCACGTGGCGGCTCAGCTCCACATCAGTTGGCTACTGGCCATGCCTCTGGGAGCAGCCCCAGCTTCACACGGCATCCCAACTCTGCCTCCGGCTCCGACACCTGTGCACTGCACGCCTGTGCACCACTGCTGCCGCCGCCGTCACCTCCTCCGCCTTGCGCGTTTCCGGGGGCAGTCCCAGCCCGCTCCACATGCTATATCTTGCCCTGCCTTCACTCTGCATGTGCCACCCCTACCCTGGCACTATCTGCCTGCCCTAAGCACCCTGCCCACTCTGTGTGTTCCACCTACGCACTGCATGCCAGAGAGATCTCAGCCCCCACCCCCAAGCACAGGTACAGCTCTGTCTGCCAGCACAGAGACCAGTGCAGCAGACAATTGTGATCTGATGCTGTATTCGTGTTTTCAGATATAAAATTCAGATTGTTTCTGCTGCCTTTTTTGTGTTCCAGCCCCCACCCTGGTCACGCCCCGCCCAGCCTCAGACTTCCATCCTGCCTTAGGCACTGTGTGTCTCCCAGGCAGGCACGTTTCCCAGGCAGGCTTCCCCCAAACACAAGCTTTAAACACAGGCACTGATAGGCAGCAGTTCGGTGGCTCGGCTCAGAGATGCTATTTTTTACATTCTCAAACAATTTAATCAAGGTTAAATAAGCTGGCAATAGACAAGACTTTAACTGATAAACAAAAAGTGGCCACCTGGTAATTTTACTAGTCTTGTTTATCAATTAAAGCCTTCAATAATCTCCTGTTTGACAACTAGGGTTGGGAGGTATTTGTCAATTCCTTTTGCTATAAACTACCAATAATGTTCTATGTTAAGCTTACTGCCTATATTATACTGTATTGTCATTTGTCAATTCCTTTTGCTATAAACCCCCAGTGGTGTTCTGTGTTGGGCTTATTGCCTGTATTGTACTGTGTTGTCGCTGATCTCCTGTTTAACAACTAAAATTAAAAATAATTATACATTCCTTTTGCTGGGAACCACTAGCTCTTTTCCAAGACAAGGGTTATATGATGCATGCAAAACAACAAAACCGACACTGTGGCAGAAGCCAAACTTAAACCTTTTCCCAGCCTACCTGCCTGCCCTGGCTCAACCCTCCACCGAGCCATAATTAACTATATTCAACTGATATTAAATAACACCGTAGCTGATTTCTCTCCTAAATAAAAAGATAAAAAATTAATTAAACAGGCCATCCTCCAAAAATCAGATGGCATTAGACATTTTAATAACATAAGAGATACTTATATATATGACATAAATAACATGTCTGTTCCTAAAGTTCTCTGGACCTTGTCCTCCTTATGGGAAGTCATTACTAAAATTATAAATACCCTGTTGATTATATTTGACTCCTGCATACATACTTAATTCTACAGATACCTTCTACTGTAGTCCAAATCCCAAACAAAAAGGCAAAACTTGACCTTCAAACCTCATAAAGACCTTAATATGGCTTTTCATGTTTTCAACACCAGAGATAACAATAACACTTGTGACAATTGGAGTTCTGCGACAGGTAAACTGACACAAGGTGGAGCTGCCTGGGCCCTCCTCAAAGACCATGCCTTGGATGCAGCAGAAGACATTGGGCAAGAGAGTGCCCCATTCTGGTGTTCCTTTGGGACCTTACCCCAGGGCTACTGGACTGTCCTAGCCACCAGAGAGTGGGTAAGCCATCTTAATTTCTAGCCCTCATAGGAAATGCCAGCACTGCCAGATTCATCACTGACGGATCTGCTTAAACTTGCTGCTGAAGACTGACGGGGCTCAGGGCCAACAACAGCCCCCTTTATGGGTGTCCATCTCAGAGTCCAAGTCCCACTAAAAGTCTCAGGTAAGACATTCTCTATACTTGTGGACATAGAGGCCATATGTACAGAGTTTTTCCTGAGTTTTCAGGCTGCTATAGTAAGTCCTCAATCTCTAGGGGATTTTAAAGGTCAACCTGTGCCATTTACAAACAGGACCTATTTCGTGCAGGTCCCAGTCCTAAATCTTAAAATGCTTTTATTCCCTTGTGTTTATACAGACTGACTTAGACACACTGAAGCTTCAACAGCTTACACCTGCTATCACTAGTAAACCTCTCCTCAGTGATATAAGACCACCTCTTTCCTTTCTTATTTGCCAATTTCTCAGACAACCCTGGTCAAGACTGGCAGATACATTTTGCCTTCTCACTTTGTTTATACTTTTTCAGGATACATAAAAGCCTTTCACACAACCAGGGAGACTGCTAATATACTTGCTAAAGTGCAAATCATTCCAAGGACTACAACCAGGTTACAGCGACCCATATCTAATATTCTTGGCAACCTCAACAGTGATCAAAATTGCTAGACTGCCATCCTGGTTTCACATCACTCAGGCCAAGTGGTGCCCTTCCAGCCCTAGATCTAACCATCCTGTTGCCTACTCATCTCTGCCTTACAAAGGCCCCAAAGCCACAACTCTCAGGCTGTCATGTTTTGTTATCCAATTTGGTTTCTAATTTCTTATTTTTTTTACAACAGGACTCTTAACAGTATTTCCTAAAGACTCCAATGTCATGCATACCAGAGACAAACCCTACCTACCTACCCTATTAACTTTTACCCTTTCAGATAGGGGAGTAATCACCTCTCATAACTGCACTCCTCCTAACCTCACACTTATTTTTCAGAATTCTACCTCACCATGACAATGATTCTACTTCAACGTTGTCCTGATATAATGACTTGTCTAAATCAAAGGCACCTTTCCTTCTACCTCACCTGGGTCCTTAAATATGACAGTGTCATTCTCCTCATAACATTTTGTCTCTTTGTTTTTCCAGTCTAACATACGTGCATAGACCAGTGAAGTTGTCCTGGCTAAAACACCTAGCACCAGCTTCTACCTGGGCATCAACCGTCATCCCATCGACTCCCCTAGACCCTAGTACAGTGCCCCCTTCCAGCAGGAATCAGTTAAAGAAAGAAATCTTCGCCTCTTTTCACATTAATAGTCATAAGACAGGATATGAAAGGATTTTGGCCCAGACAGGACACTGTAGCTGGTAAAGCCTTAGATGGAACCAAGGAGCACCATCTCCCCCACCCCTAGGAATTTACCTATGGTGCCAAAGAAAGATCAATGGGCTACCTGTGCACCACCCCCAACCTAAGCTACATATAGGCCCCCACTCCACGTGTCCCATGGAGAGATCGCCGACCCCGGGGGGAGATGCCAGATGCCGCGCCCCAGGGGATCGGGGGTGTCTCTCCCCACATTCTCAAAATGAAGGTCATTTATATTTCATACTTCTTATTTTTTCAGCCGCCACTGGTCCCCCACAGTTCTATCAATAGGTACATGCTCCTTCTTTATTTTTCTCAGCACAGATTCCCCTCAGGTTATGTCCATTTTGGCTGCTGTTCATACCTATGTCTGTATCTGACTTCACCTGGTAGTTCTCATTTTTGGGAGGATCTTTGAACATCAGTTATATAAGATTCATCGATGTAAGTCATCATCCAAAAGATAAAGGCATCTCTGCATAGGGTAAAAAATTCTGAAAACTTGGATTCTCTTATTTTTACTATAACTCTAATAGAATGGAGTGATTTGATTTGGCTTTGAAATAAAAATTATTTTTTATTTTCCTCCCCCAAAGAACCAGCATTCGGCTATGGATGGCTTAAATACTGTGCAGGTCTATGTAATAATGAAATCAGGTAACCATAAAACAATTTTCAATGTATTTTTACCCTTATGTTGTTCATTTAGTCAACAGTTTTATGTCACTGGGAATTAGTAGAGATTTCATTTAGATATGGTATTTTTTTCCTTGAGCTTTATGCAGGTAATATCATTTCCCTTTCTATTTAAGCAGAAAGAGACCTCACGAAGGGACTGTTGTAAGTCCACACAGAAATGCACAGCCTGTGCAATTGTACCAATGAGCCTTCGAAAGCACAGTGATGGTGAGTAAAGATGAAGCAGTTCACCTTCCTTGCTCCGTGTAAAATCACGGGGATGATAGCACCAGGAGCATGTCTTATATGTCAAAGGGTAAGGGAAAATGGGAACCCTGAATTTGAACCCTGATAATATAGCATGGGAAGAAAATGAGAACTAAATGCGGTACTGCAGTGTGGAACTGGGAGCTGATGAGGGGAATGCATGTGTCTAGACATTTTTGATAAGGAGCTAGGTATTGAGGTAGCTTTCTACAAGATCTTAATGTCAACTTGCACATATTTGTACAGTTAATTTAAAAGAGACAGATTGGAACAGATATTAATTATGTACTCCAAAGTGATAAAAATAGTTGACATTTGTGCACTACTTCAGAGTTTAGAAGACATTTTAGCATGCAGTGTCTCATTTTGATATAAACAAGTGCCTTTTCAAGTAGGAGAACTGTTATTTATCCTAATTTTACAAATAATAATCAATAAAATTTATGTAACTTGGTCGAGGTTATGGGAGAGTTTTAAATCAGAACTCTTTTAAATCCATGATTCTTTTTTTTCTGATAAAGTTCCATCAAAGTTTATTGGCTTAGCTGTTCCCTAGACTTCCCTGCAAGTCCTGGAATACATTACCCTTTGTTTCGGGTCACAGAGTACGGACTCCACTCCCAGTCAGGTTACTAAGTGGCAGAAACTGATGTTGGCACTTCCAGCCTTATCCACAGTGCAGTGCTTTTCTTATTTTTAATTTCTGTCTTATGTCGACTGGCAAATACCCATAGCAGCCTGGAAACCACAAACTGGAGATGACACGGCCTCTGTCCTTGAGTCAGAATAACTGCATGGAGAAGAATTCTGCCTTTCCCAAAAGATAAATTTTGCAGGAGTTATTGAGCAAGAAATAAACGTCTATCGAGTTAATTTTGGATTTTATCTATTTTTTTTAAGTGGCTCATGTTACCTTAGTAATGAATTCATTTTTCATTGCTTATATTTAGCACCTGCTGTAAGCCTTTCTCTCTTAGTTGCTTACCTCTGACTCAAGCTAATGCTATAGGTGCCCGCCTTTTGTAAGATTGCTGCCACACCATCATTTCTGCCCCCTTCCCCTTCAAATCCTTTTGAAACACATAGAGTTAGGCTGAATAACTTTTGGTCCTCTATATTTAAAAATGGTAATGTATTTCCCTGTCACTTCCAGCATACATTAAGAACTTTAGGCCGTTAACTTATTACATATTCATCTCAGTCATTATTTCTGAATTCACTGACACCTAAATGTCAAGCATGCTGTTCTTTGTCTGCCTCTTTTTATCTTTTCACTTCACTTTTTCTTGTGGCTCTTCAGTACTTCTGAACTCTCCTAGCCCCTCGTCACTACTGTTGCTAGTGTGTCACTGGCCAACATCCATTTGTACCTCGTTCAGACTGCTCAGTCTATTGTTGGATAATTTCCGCGTGTACATGCTCAGCTTCCCTGTCCCACTTTCCCACTACTTTTGCTTGGCAAAATCCTAACCTTCAATAAATCTAACTTTCTTCCTGTTCGCACTCTGCATTCACAAAGCTGAATGTAGTTGGAAGAAACTCAACAATGTTGACTGATCCAATTTCACACTCAAGGCCACAAACCTCAGCTGAGACTTCAACAGAACCAGTAACGTTTTATATTTCCCTTGTCAATTCTGTCTCCTTTTTCAAAGTGATGATTGCAAATATTTTTACTCATTTTTCAAGATGCATATGTATCCTTTGATTTACTCATATTTAGACAAGGATGCCTGTTTATATTTTATTGTGGAAAAAGTTAATTGTAAGGAAATTGCTTTTTCTTTCTCCATAGACTGGCTACTGTTATGGGTGATACATTGTGTCAACTTGAGAAGTTTAGAAGTTTAGCTAAGAGACTCAGCAGGGAGTCAGGATCCTTTGTAAATATCCTCCTTCTGTGCAAAAGGAGGTCACAGAGATTTTGTGAGTGCTACCCCTCCCCTGGGGGTGAGGGCTGACCTGTGCACACTATAAAGGAGGAGAAGAGGCTTGCGCTTGCACCCTTTGGCTCTGGCTGCTGCCCTGAAGTGTTGCCCCAATGCCGTGCCACCCTGCCTTGGAGCCAGCTGACTATGGACTGAAACCTTCACAAACAGTGAGCTAAATAAACCTTTCTTTCCTTCATTTTGGGTGTCAGGTATTTTGTTCCTGCTACAAGAGAAAAATAATCAAGACACCTACCATACTTGCCAGTGCTTCTGCGTGCTGCCTTACCTCCAGTTTACGCTGGATTCGGTGCCTACTCAGCCTCTGCTGCAACCCTTCGTCATGATCCGACTCGGGTGGCTCATTCCCACCAGCATCCCCATATCCTTCTCTGGATTCTTTCCAGTTTCTCTGCTCCCCTCTATGACAAAACTGTCCAGATATTTGCCTGTTTATGTGGAGCTTTCATTTTTACCCTGATGAAAGCAAACCAGCCAGCAAAACTGTTCTTGTTAAAACAACGACCTGCATGTTACCAAGTCAAATGACTAATTCTTAATCTGTATGTTCTTGAACTATGAATCATGTTAACACAGTTGACCTTTCTTCTTGAGACAACTAAAAAAACCCCCTTGGCTCGGCCAGCATACTTTCCTACTTTTCTTTCTACTTTATTAGCCTCTTTTCTCAACCTTTTCTGACTATACAGATTCTGCCTGACCGCAGATTTTGGGGCACTCTAAGATTTGGTGTCTGGGATTTTTCTATTTTCCACATATATATTTTTCTTTAAATTATTAGACCCAGGTTTTAGCATAAAATATATCAGAAGTGATTGACTCTCAAGGATGTACACCCCACTCTAGCTTCTCCTCCACCCTGCACACCTTCAACTGGCATCTGAAACAGCCCAGAAGCCATGGAGGCTGGGAACAGGCCCGCCACAGTCCGTGCCCTCATCTCTCCCCCAACTCTGTAGGATTGTTGAACGAATGGATACTGGTCACTAATATTTACTTTGTACTGGAAATTTTACCCATAAAATTATTTATTCCTCACAGATGATCTGGTTTTGTTTCTGCTGTGGAAGAGGAAATTGTGGTAGAGAGAGGTTCAGACTCAATGTAAAGTTAGCAGGGTTTCTTTTAATGACCAGATAGTAAATATTTTCAGCCGTGTGCCCCATAGTGTCTCTGACCACACAGCCCATCTCTCCTCCTGTGGTGTGAAAGCAGACATGGATGGTCCATAATGAACACATACACCTGTGTTCCAAGGATATTCATTTTCAAAAGTGGCTGGTGAGTCACATTTGGCCCACACATGGTAGATTCATGGTGGTAATGAATGCCAGCTCCTGCTTTCAATCATTATTACTTTATTGCTTGGGTCTTGTGAACTACTGAGCAAGGAAAGGACCCATGGATCAATGAAGGGCTCCTCCTTGGTTCTCTCTGTTCTTTCATGAGCATCCCCGAGACTGCTACAGAATCATGTCACCACCACGGGAAATACTGCCATCTTTATTCAGGGCTACATGTGAAGTTCAAATCCAGCAAGGTCAGTGTTTCTGCTTTGGAGATTGCTCAAATGAGCAGTGTTTCAGCTCCCTAAGACTGCACTTGAGTGATTGAGCCATTCGAACCACAACTTTTTGTTTGGAAACATGTCGCCTTCAGGATGAAGTCCTAACATTTCCCACCAGTGTCATTAGTCTTTGTAAGTTTATTATTAGTTCACTGTGGGGAGCTGGTACATACACATATCACACTCCCACAATTCCTGTACCCCCTTCCCATCTGCAAAAGTTCTACCTCCCTGTTTTCTATAATCTCTTTTTTGCTTTTTAAATTATTTATATTTTGGATTTCTCATATTAGAGAAACCAGGTGATGTTTAAACTTCTGCGTCTGATTTGTATCACTTGCTCCTGCAGTAATATGGAAAAATTTGTTGTTGGATCTTGCAAGTCCCTGATCACCTCCAGATCTATATTCTATCTATTCTTCCTGGCTGGAAGACTTGTAACTACCTTCCTTCACTGGCCAGGCTCTCTGTAACCATATTCTGTTCTTTAGGACTATTCTCAGGAGCTTCTTTTTCCTGGAAGTTGTTCTAAACACTCCCTGAGAAGTGGTCATCCCTGTTGTGTCCAGTAATCTCAAACTTCTTCCAATGATAACTTTTACCACTGAACAGAAATAGCATTTTTGCTAGTATGTCTTCCTAACGACGATAGCTCTTTGAGGAGTCACAGTAAGGGTCACATGCCTTTGGCCACTCACAAAACAGTAAGACTGTACTGAATCAATTTCAGCATATCACCAATCTGCATCATACTGGCAGTAATTTCTGATAGACATTGTTTGCACTGTTGGATTTCTCATCTCTGGCAGGCTCAAAGTAAATGTACAAGGTTTTGAAGTTCCCATAAGCACACTTTTCCATGTAGGTTTTGGCCACTTCAAAGCTACAAGAGACTGATTACTTAGTCTAATGTATTTTTTCTTTGGCAAAATAACACAGGGATAAGTGCTACTGTTACTTCCAGCATCTCTTTCTTAATAATGAAATTCACCCAAAAGATAACTGGTGGACAAAACAGCTAACCACTTGAGAACAGAGTGTTTGAGCAAGGAAATCACTTTTCTAGTGGTTAACCATGAGCCCGGGGAAGAAAACATTGCAGGTGTTTTCCATGGCTGTCAATTTCCCTAATGTCTTGGGTGCCACAAACTGTTTTCCTCTGCCAGTATATTTTGTTTGCAAGATGATTCTCCCATAAAGCACTGCTGGTTACATTAATGAGAACATATGCAAAATTAAACCACTGACCCAGTAGTCAAATAAAATTTCCCATAAATTGTTGTTTGTTCTTTGCTTTTCTTAGAGTAAATTAACCCTTTGTCTATTAATTTTCTGAATAAATGCTGTTGCAACACACATGAGCTTTATGGTCCATAAGGAGGTGCAAGTAATAGAACTATGGCTTCCTGAAAAGATGAAAGATACAGTTTCTGATTAGTGGACACAGGCTAGGGTCCCTGGGTCTGATTCTACGAACATAGGCCTAGCATCTGCAGCAGCACTTAGGGCAGTAGTTGGTAAGTCAGGATCTTGGATAGATTAGATACAAGGTGTCATGATGGTTTGACTTCACCCAGCTAGGCATCAGGTAGAATCTGCCCATATGGTGATTTATGCTCAGCAGATATCATGCCTTATTTGGTACTAAGAGGAGCCTCTGTATTTCACTCGGGGCAGCACAGAGAATACATACATTGGTCAGTATTCTACTGGATACTGTGGGGAAGAGACAATGGGAATATAAAATGCATAGAACATATTTGATAATACTACTCTGTCTACCAAGCAGATTTTTTTTCACAGAACTTCCAACACATGATAATATCTGAGGATTTTGCCATTCTAGTCATCTTTGGAGACTTTTTGCCTTCATCATCAGTGTTTTCAATAATCTGATATGCTATATGTGAGGACCTATGGCAGGAGCTTTGGAGGATAACAAGGAAAGAGACATGATCCTTGCTGGGGATAACACACCCACATAGTAATGCTTTTTGCTGACTGGCATGACTTGCAGGGAGAGAGATGAGGTGGTCAGAAGGGGATCTTATTGCCTCCTTGAACTCAGCTCATTTGAAACTTTTGGAACATACCTCCAGGAATCTTACTGATGGAAGACACACAAACTCATCGGAAAACTCAGTGGAAAAGAGGGGGTGATTTGCCCCAGTAAGTCAGGATTCCAAACACTTTATTATTCGCAAGGCTGGCATATGAGAATCAAAGTGAAAAAATATCAGTACTGTAAGGCATCATGTATGTACAGGGTGCATGTGTAGCAAGTTGGAATCCAGTAGGAAGTTGCATTCTGTATTTGCTGTTTGGCATGTGAGCCAACACCTGGTGGTTAAGGGAAAATTCCCTGCAAACAATGCTTTGGTTATGAATAAGTTTTATGTTGTCTGGGGCCTTCTTTTCTTGCATTCTATTTTCCTGAACGTGTCCTGTATGTCTCACAGGAAGATGGAGACACTCTGGCACCTTTTACAACACAAAGCAATTTGCTCAGGTACACTGGGAAAACTGTTTGTCTTTTCTTATTTAACTCTAGCTCTCAGCTGACAAGATCCTCATTTGTGTTTATTCTTTCTGTCTCAGAACTTTACAATATGTTCAGTGATGCACGTGAAGAACATTTTGTCTACTAGACGACAAGACCCATATCCCTTTTCATATCTGTGCCTAGGATATGCCTAGTGCAACATGGTTTCTGTCCTCATTCAATGTCAGAGGATAAGGTTTACTTTTTCTTTTTAATTTTCATTAGTACATGTTTTCAGTAATAATGATTATACTCATTCTGGGGAGATGGTACATGTATATAACACATCTCAATTCTTTTTTCTTCCCTTTCCCTGTCCTTTCTCCTCCCTCATTCCATTTTATAATTTCCTCCCTGTTTTCAGTCAGTACTGGGGATGGAACCCAGGACCCAGTACATGCCAAGTAAGTGTTCTGCTCCTGGACTTCACCTCTGGCCCGCCCCTCCCATTTTTGAAAGATCTCTTTCCCTGTTTCATATTGTCTATCTTCGGAATAAGAATTTAGGAAGCCTTCTCAGAACATAGGAAAGGAGGTCCCTGCACCCGGCTCACTTTGATTTTTCTTCATCAGTGATTATTTCTACAGCATACCACGGAGTTTGCGCATACACTGAGGAAAAAGAGGCCTGGGGATATGGTTCAGCAGAACGGTGCCTGCCTTGCAGGGGCTAGGTCTTGAGTTTGAGTCTTGATGTAAGAAAAAAAATGCAGGGACTCTAAAACCACTACTAGACTGTCTTAGTACATTAGTGATAGCACAGCTTTACTTTTGTGATAAGCTTAGTTAATATTAATTCATTTGTCTCTCCAGAAAGTATTTCAATTAATAGAAGAAGAAATTCTTAGGTGTGTTGGATGAGGGACAATCTGGATTCTTGTTAACATTTCAGCTGAAGAGTTTACAAGTGGTTGAAAATCTACACCTTGATAAAATGTATGTTTATTATTTTCAATATTTATTGACTGCCTACTATGAGCCAAATATTCTCTTGGCAGGATATTTCCTGAATGAGCTCACAATTTACTTTAGGGATTTGGCTATGGATGTAATTTAACAGGAGATGACTCCATTAATCAAATTGTATTTTATATGCAAGTCAGGATTTATGCTCCTCTGGTACATTTATTGTAGATAAAATATTAGGAGTCTGCACCTAGAGTACATTGAAGTAATGACTATTTTAATAAAGAAAGGATCACTTTAAAATTCACTTCAAAATTATTTTACATGATTTGTTCTAAATTGACCCATAATTGCAGAGCATACATAGTATGCTGACTGTGTTATACTTGTAATTTACTTGGAAGTATAACTAAGGTAGTTCAGGATGATTCTTTGCTTTTGTACTAATATTGCAGAGTCTTTTTTTTTTTTTTAATAAGAAAAACTGGTATAGTGTCACTTGTAAAGTAGGTAAAGAACTTTCAGTAAAAAAATAACTTCTTTTCTTTGTAATTGACCAGAAGGAGGCTCCCTTTCACCTCCCTGGGTAAAGCCGGAACAAAAGCTTCCAAACTTGTCTTCCTGGGCAGCTCTCACATGCTTTATGTTGTCTCTGCCATTGGTGAAATGAATTTTTCCTGGAGGAACCGAATTTAAATTTAGATCACTGGTAAGAAAACTTCAGTAAATGTGAAGCAGCCCTTTCTGCCACCAGTTCACTCATATAACATTTCTCTCCAGTTTGAGTAGTAATTAACAATTATGTTGGTATAGAATCTAAGTTTGGATGTCACATCATTCCTCGATTTCTTAGGGCTTTGTTGTCTCAGGAAGGCCCTTGAATCTCCAATACCAAATTTTAACAATTTCTATTTTGCAATAATTCAATATTGCCTCTATCTACAAATGTAGCTTATTTCCATGTATCTATGAGAGAGTTTTTAGGTTTGACAACTATGATTTCTTCCAGATACTCTAATTACATTGTATTTATCAATGAAACCACTAGTAGATTCAAAATATTTAACAATGACAACATTAAAAAGCATCCAAAATCTTGGGCAAGTAAAAAGGAATGTGAAGATGTAGGTGTATGTAGCTATCGTGTTACATCACCAGATCACTTGATGTCAGTTAATCTTTGAGTTGTTAGTCTTTATAGTCTGAAAAGGTAGTTTATATGGTTAGTACAAAAGTGGCACTGTTTCACTTTAGAAAGGCCTTGTCCTTTAATGATGAAGGAAGGTGGTTAAGAAATATTCAACTGTGACTAGTTTTGGAGGAATCACATTGCAGATAAACTGTCTCCTGAAGATGCTGCTGAGCCAGTGAACAGAGGAAAGATGGTGAGTTTATCTGAGTTAATTGTGTCTCTGAGGGTTTCTCATGGACAGGATACTGAGTGGACTGACACCGATCTTTAAAATTCTCCTAGGCATGAAATTCTGGTTTTGGAGAACTGTGGAAGACAGATTCTGTCCCCTCACCACACCATGTCTGTGCCCTAATCTCTGTGCAAGCTGTTACAGTGCATGGTAAAGGAGTTTTGCAAAGGTAACAGATTAGCATGGTCAGGTCCAGTTTAATCACATGCTCCCTTAAAAGCACCGAGCTTTCTCTAGCTGAAAGAAAATGCAACAGAAAGAAAAGTCAGGGAGATCACACTGAGAACAACTTGATGTATCCTTGCTGGTTTTGAGACCTAAGGTGTCATGTGTAGGTACTGGAGAGAAGGTTCCAGAGCTAAGGATGGCTCCTGCTTCACAGCAGCAAGGAAATACGGGTTCAGTCTTCAATCTCAAGGAGCTGAATTCAATGGACAATGTGAATGAGCCTGGAATTCAATTCTTTCCCAGAGCTTCCATGAGGGATGTGGCCCTGCCAACATGATTTCTACCTGGAAAGATTCACGATAGGCTTTTGTCCTAAAAACATCTGTGCTGATAAATTTGTGTGGATTTAAGTTACTAAGGTTTTAGTAATTTGTTATAGTAGCAACAGAAAATTAAATCCAGAAAGTATTTGAAGGACATGGTTCTTGTGCTGGATCCTTAACTTTGGTAGTAGACTGGGAACTGGGAATCACATCTCCAGGAACTCAGTTGAAAACCTTGAGCATTAACCATGGATATTAACAATGGGGCCTCATAGATGCATTAGTTTCCTTTTGTTATTTCAGCAAATTATACATATTTACTGGCCTAAAACAAAGCAAAGTTGTTATTTATCGGCTGTGTACATCAGAAGTTTCTGTAGGCTGAAATAAAAATGCATGAAGGCAGCATTCTTTTTGGAAGTTCTGGGGGAGAATCTATTTTCTTCTTTAGCTTTTTAGGACACTTGCTTTCCCTAGTTTGTGGCCTCTTCCTCTATTTTCATTTTCAAAACCAACAGTACATCATCTTCAAATGTCTCTCATTGCTGCTTCCCTCATAAGAATTCTTGTGACTCCAACACTAAGGAGGCTTGAGGCAGGAGGATTGATGCAAGTTCAAGGCCATCCTGGGTTACATAGTGAGATCAAGGCCAGCCTGCATTCAAATAGTGAGACAAAAAAACAAAAAAAAATTTTTTCTTATGATTACACTGCATCCATCCAAAAAATTCCAGATAGTTGTTCTCCATCTCACTTTAATTATACTTGCAAAATCCCCTTTGCCAATCTGTAGCATATGC
The DNA here is from genome assembly GCF_034190915.1 of Cavia porcellus. Taxonomy (NCBI): domain Eukaryota; kingdom Metazoa; phylum Chordata; class Mammalia; order Rodentia; family Caviidae; genus Cavia; species Cavia porcellus. The sequence continues at coordinate 69,139,193 of NW_026947491.1, forward strand.
ACAGATTTTGAGGAGTAAAGCACAGATATCTGTAAGAGACCATTATTATGCCAACTACAATAAGTTTTATATGTGGTATAAAAGTATAAACATCATGTGCAAACCTCTTCCAAGAATGCTTCTTCCTGGAACCAAATTGGCTAATGTGAGATCATCCAAGGAAATCTGTGAAAAGACCACGACAGAGAAGCACCGGGGCCTTGGGCCAAAGCACCCAACTGAGTTCCTCTCTAGCGGCCAACCCCAGCTATATATCCTGTGAGCGTAGACTCTCTTCACTACCACGCAAGCAGAACTTCCTAGACAACGCACAGAATCAGGAGAGACAATACTAGCTGCTGTTATTGTAAGCATTTAAACTTTGGTGTGTTATATGTTAATGTCTAATTGAAATAACCTATTCATAATGACCCAACTACCAGACATTGGAGGATTCTAACTAGAGGGAGATGGATTCTTCTTTTAAGTATTGAGGATTAGATCACAGATCAAAAAGCATGGAGTAACAGCAAAAGCCTGACACATAGTAGGGCATCTAGATTATTAGCCATCTTTCCCAAGATGGCTTGTGTGTGGCTAAAGAGATCCCACTACTATTCCATTAAAAGAGTGAGGATTTCTCTCTGTTTGGGTTGTATTTAATCTGGCGTATAACATATAATGTATTATCTGATCATTTTGCTCAGTAGTCCATAACTCTTTATAGCCTTAACCTAAACGATATATATAGTTCAAAATTACCATTTCTCTAGAACTATAACATGACAGCTAACTTTTAGAATATAGAATCTTACAGTTCACATTGTTTACTTGCATTGTCACACAAGAATCTTAGAGTTTTTCTTAGTTTGCTCGATTGCTGTAAATCACTCCTGAAAGTAACATAATTCTAACTTTTAATGGTAACTGCATTCTTAGAATTCATGCAGCAAGGTGAGTATATAACTGTTCATTTGGCCCCAAGGTTATTACCATTTGAAAGCGGTTAATGGAGTAGCTGATTAGAATACATTGCAGCAAGTCATGATTTCATTTTACATCACCCAGGAAACGTTGATGCTACATGAGTTATGGCAGTTTTGAGGGAAATAAAGACCAACATGTGTTCCTGAGTTAAGCAATAAGGCTGTGCTGACTCAGTGAAAAACTCGTTTCCAAATAAACGAAGTAAGTAATACAATGCAAGCTTGCATGATTAAATTCACCACCTGAGTAGTAAAAATTCAAGTGGAGTTTATAAGTAAGTTTTAAACTCATTTAAAGCAATGTATTGTGAAGTTTGGGCAGAAATCCAGTTCAACGGTGGCTTTCAAGTTTCATAGAAAATACTTGAATGGATTATGTTCACTTTGTCTTCTGTCTGCTTTGCTTTTTCTCCATCCTGAAATCGCCACTAGGAATTACATTTTAAAAAATTACAAAATCTGTTGTGTCATTCTCCTGCTAAAGGAGTTTTTCCTTGCTTCCATACAAAGCCCAATTCCTTAATTTAGAATATTCCTTAATTTAGCTCAGTGATCTGCTGCTGTGTATTCCTGCAGCTTTATCTCTTGACAGTTTTCTTCATGTTCTAGGGATCCAACCATGGAGAAAATATTGTACTTTCATGGATTTATTTCCTTTCTAGGTCACTTTCACATGTGTGGCCTGGTGATTTCCTATATATCTGAAAATCTCCATTTACCTGTCACTTCTTCTGGGAGCCTTTCTCAGCCCCCTTCTCCCATTCATAGGTCAGAAATCTTATGCCATTTCCTACTGGATTACTATGTCTTATTCCAAACAAGTAAGATGTTTAACTGTATGGTAACAGCCTGTAAAGTAGTTTTCTTGGAATAAAATAGGTTGGATCATATTAAAAACTGAAGTTGTAGTTTTTCATCCCTGTACTTTGCCTTGTACTTTAGGATATTTAACTTGCTTCATTTTAAGTCTACTAGTTTCTTATTCTAATGAGGGCTCAGCCCAAATGGTAAACAGAGCTTTTTATGGCCACGTAATTTAAAGATTTTTCTGTAGTTTTTGGTGGGTGATCTCTAGTAATTATGATTTAATTTCATACAAGAATGTCTTGTGTCTTGCATTTTACTGTCATTCTATACAGTGAGTTTGATTGTGTATTTCTTTTACTTATCGACTGTAGGCATCTTTCAGAAATAAAAAAAAATTAAAATTGAAAAAAAAAGAATGAAAGTCTGTGAGAACTGCCTAATTTTTTCCCATGCTCTGAACTGTACCTAGATGTGGTCAGTGAATGAACGCACTAGGCAGCCTTGTAGCTAAGTTTCCCCATTGTGTGGGCCATTGTCTGTTGGGATCACCTTAGTTGCTGTTAAACATGGATTCTTGCTGGACAAATATTCATATGTGAGCTGATATGCTTAGTAAAATTTGCAGATTCAATTTTGACTTTCCGTTAAGTGACTAGAATAGGTGGATGATTTTATCATCAAATTGTTAGTGACTCACTGGGAGACAGAGAAACTGGCCAAATGATCTTGTGTAATTCATTAACTTTTGAAAGTATTATGGCAAAACAATAGAGTTACTTTTATTTTTTAGAAGAATTTAAGAGAAATACTGCTGGGTATAGTGACGCATGCCTGTAATCCCAGCACTCAGCAGGCTGAGGCAGGAGAACCTCTATGAGTTTGAGAATAAACTAGGCTACAGACTGAGTTCAAAGTCAGCCTGAACTACATAATGAGACCCTATCTAAAGAAAGAAAAAAGTGTAATATAAAAGCAGTATAATAAATTTTCACAAAATGTATTTCTAGGAGAATAGTTACCTTTTCTTTGGGTTTCTTGAGAAGTACTGTGTCCCAAACCCCAGAGGGAAAGCAGTATTGAAAAACAAAAAGGTCTGATTTCTTTTCTGTACTCCTCAATATTTTTTCTCTATGAAGAAGAGAACAACACAATTGACGAGTGAGTGGTGTAAAAAGTCATCTATTGGTTCACAGCTTAGCAGTGGGTGGAGGCACCATGCATAGCTTTTCCCTGGCATTCCTTAAAGAGTGTTTTATGCCCCATAATGTTGCATGCATGCCTTTGGGTAAGAGATCTTTGAGGACACTGACTTTTGCAAGATGGCCTCAAGGTCTGGATGTGGACAGAGAATGGTGAAAGAACATTAGGGAGTTCTGTTCCGGAGCACATACAGCCAGCATCAGATAGCACTAAACAGTTTGATCATTTTTATCCCCTGCATCCTCGTTTGTTTGTTTTTCAAATATGTTGGATCCCACAAATGCAATCATGAGAGAGAAACCTTTTCAGAACCACTTTCTTCAGTGAGAAAGTTTCTTTGGTTTCTTAGAGGAAGAAGAATTTGGCAAATGTGAAAACTATATGTTGTTATCATCAAAAAACATAATAATAATAATAATTCCTATAATCAATGAGATAAGTAGAATCGATAGGTGATTTTTATTCAGAACACAAAGCTGTGAGTGATTCCTATAGCTCTTTGATTTTCCTATCCTGTGACATTTTGTGCCAGGCTCAGTAATAAGCTACCATTTGACTAGAATCAGCAAAGAGTTAATGAGCAAACGTTTTTGGCCATTGGCTGTTAAACAATATTTTTACTAATTGTGTATGGTCCAGTGATGAATTGATGAATAATGCTTGTAACAATTCCTGGGTTTTTACATTTGCTTTAAAAATTCATATTTCATAAAATTCATACTTGATCCAAGTGCTATTTTTTAGGTGCTGTGTTTTCACATGTGTAAAAATGTAATCATCAATATAGTTGTTTGATATTTTTAAAAGAAAGATAGAGCACAAAAGAGGACTATCGACAGTATTTTTACTTTGACCATTCTAAACTCATAAGATTCTTGTTATTTCATGTCTTCAAATTTGAACAATGAGATAATATTTGATATCTGGGAATATAAACTAAGAGCCTATAAAACTGTTTTTGTATATGAAGATGCTTAAGAAAAAGTACCTTAACCAATAAAAAATACTCTTGGTAAAAGATAACCAATGAGAAGAAAGTGCCAATTAGCCATTGTCTCAGAAAAAGTACAAGAAATTTTTTCTTAAAAGTTGAAATTTCAAGAAAGGAATTCACATAACATTGTGTCCAATTTTGCAAAGTGGAAGACTTAAACACAAATCAGAGCCTTATTTTGTGTCAGCCTGTGACATTTCTCCTATAACTTTAATCCTTACCATCTTCTGACCACGATATGTGAGGGACTGATAAATAATGGTGCGGATGTTTGTTTTCCATTTTCCTAGGCTCACGGAATCAGAAGTTAAACCTACCCATTTTGTGATCTAATCAATTTTCTTTGCTTTAACACCAAGACTAATGTATCCCCTTCTAGGGCTCTAGCAGCTTATCTGAACTTAGGGTTTTAGTCATTCATGTAAAGCCTTTCATGCTGGTTTCATATTGAAAATGGGTCCCAGCTGCTCTGGCTTTCTTAATCCCTCCTAGAAAGGCGTGTGTGACAGCAGCTCCCCAGTGACATGGCAGCTCCTGTGCTCTCTCCTGGGCAGGGAAAGTTCCAGGCCAGACAGTGTTATTTATGCTCACGTCTTCAGCTGGCCAATTAGCCCAAGACATGTTTTATATCTTGATGAATACACACAAACTATAAGAACTGGGTATATAATATCATTTATATCATGATTATGCAAGATGTTATATAATTAGTTGTGAAACTTCTATCAGGGTCTAGCAGATAATAGGGATTCAATACATATTGAATGATTAAGTGAGTGTGTGAAGAGATTAAAGTACTAAGTAGACAACACAGGAGATTTCCTGAATAAGTTTTTAATATTTCTCCATGTTTTACTTTAAAAATAAGGCAGAAAGTTAAATCTTTGCCTTATTTGAAAAATGTGATCGAATAACTACATACTTAGAGCTTTGTTCTCTATCCTCTTATATTAAATGTTTTTTTAATAGTTTTGCACCTGTTTCTTGATATTTTAAAAATTGTCTATTATCTGCATCTAATATTACTAAGTCACTCAATTTCACAGTTAGAAAATTTTAAGCAAATAATCAATAGTATGAAGTTTTTAACTGGTATACAAGTATCTACAGTCTTTTCTGAACAGTGTTAAAATTATGGACTCCATTCTTATGTGCTATATCAATGATATATAACAACATATAGATTGTTCTCGGAGCAGATGCTTATATTCTCATATTCTTATACTGTTAGATTGAATAATCAATTCAGATTTTATACTTGAAGCTTAAAGATAACATTAGACCTGGTCAAAACTAGTAAAGTATATGATCATGAATCGGATGTATCAAACTGTAGAAAAATCAGCATCCTGAAGCCTTCAACTGACTTCTGAAGCAAAGAAAAGCAGGCATTTTGCCAGTGCTAATTCGTCTTTCTCTATTGATTCAAGCATACTGGGCAGTCTATTGTCTCTTCTAAGAAGGGCAACATAGAGTTTAGAGCAGTGAAGCCTAGTATAAGATACCATTATACTCACGAATTGTGTCACATAGTAGGCACACTGCTTACACAACACATAACCTAAAGCATCTTTCAAAATACCTTACTGAAATTATCTCTCTATATAAAGATGTTGGAGCTTTGTATAATTACTGCTCCACATGGTTATGTTTGAGGAATTTCTGATGGACTCTACGACTTCAAATATATTCTCACATAGCTGAAAGAAAATTTACAAGTCAATTTAAAAATTTGCTCGAATTTTCTTTAACGTCTCAAATGAAAGCTTATTTCCCCTGTTACTATGTATTGTCTGCCTCTAATTGCAGATGCTCTTTATGTTATCGAGGATAAAAAAGTGTATCTTATCTATCCAGTAAAAGGTATCAGGATATTTTATATTCAAGGGAGAAAGAGACAAACGATGTGGTGATCTCATTTTTCATCCTTATTATAGCCTAGCCACAACACTCACAGCATTTCTCTGACAGTCTGAGTAACTGATTTACATTTCTCCTTTACTACATTTCTTGCCTTGGTTGAGTGACATAAAAGGGTATTTGTCCAATTCATTGTTCTCAGGAGAGTCAGCTTCCTGTTTCCTCAGCAGCTAGAAACAGCAAATCTTACTTTTTTACATTAATATAATTTACTAGGTGTCAATACGAAGCCTTTAAATGTAGGGGTCTGCTGAAGAGTATTTTGGACACGTAGGTTTTACAGTTTATGAAATGGTAGCTCTGTATACCTATGAGCACATGTTTACAACCTTATAGCTGAATGTAAATGTTGATTGGGCTTCATCTGATTTTAGCAAACCTTAAAGGAAAAGGGACTATAAGCTGACTCCTTGGTGTCTATATTCTCTGCACATTTTTAAAACGGATCAAATGAACAAGTCTGTTGGTTGGTACAACAGAATGAACAGAACAGATGGATGGCATGACTGTGTTTCAAAGGAGTTGATGCTAGGTTGTATCTTTCTTCAAAAAATAGATAATTAAAGTTAATTCACAATATCTACTTTATTATTTCCTAGTATCTTCAAATGTCAATAATTAAATTTTTATTTATTTATTTATTTAGTTATTTTGTCTTTTTTTCGGTACCAGGGATCGAACTCACGACTGCCTGCTTGCAAGGCAGGCGCTTATGCCGCTGTGCTAAATCCTCAGCCCCTTAAATTTTTATTTTAAGCAGGTCAGCAGGCAGGTGAAAACTTTTAAAAAGTTATGTCTCTTTTTGTAGAATGTAGGATGAAGAGATGACTCTGCTCCTCCTTTTGCTGGCTGAGGAGACTTTCTTTGGTTCTTACCTAGTTTGTTGCCAACAGAAGATGCTTTGCTGCAAGTAGGGAAGAGTGTAACCTAAACTTAAAGAAATAAATGGGGGAAAACAAGTTTTGAGTTTATCTTTCATCAGATAATAGAACAACTCTGACTGTTCTATTTTTACCAGGAAATATATTTAGACTAAAACTATGGAGAGCTGATATTGTGGCTAAATACTGAAGAGGGTGTGGGAAGGGAGGGAAGAACAATCTGGAAGTTCAGTAACTTACTATTATTGTCAAAGGTCGGGCTTTGGACTACTTAGTGTTAGAACCAGTTAGTGCAAACCAGGAACTGCATAAAATATCAGTCCTGATCCCAGAAGGGAACCTGCTCAGAGGTGAGTGAGGCTGGGGTTCGTGGGCAGGGCCTCCTTAGCTCTTGCTCTTGATGACAGGGAGAAAAGTGGGACCAATGCTACCAGGCTTCAGATGAAGTCTTAGGTCCTGATTTCAATGTTTATTCTCCAAATTTTTCAGTATTAGAAACAATTTAAATTGTGTTTGAAACATTAAACCATGTAATATGTGCGTGTGAGTTTCCAGTTTGTAACATTTGGGTTAAATCATGTGACATAATCCACAAAATTATTCTTTAACAACTACAAAAATGAAAGAATAGTTTTAAATTAAAAAATATTTTAAAATATAATTCCAGGAAGATTTTCTGAGTACCTGGAATTTTATTGGATATTATGATGGATAGTTAATAAATATTTTCAGCTATGTCTCTCAGAAAGAGGTTATAATTTAGTTATGGAAAAGAAACCAAGTATGCATGAAACAAGCAGAAGATATAACTCACCATATGCTTCATGACATTGAGATGGGTAGTCATTTTGTCTACACTTTTGCAAAAGGCCAGACTAATTCATCAAATTCTCAGTGATTTTATGTATGCCATTTTTATGGTGTAATCTGTGACTGTCTGGTTCAATGCACTTTCCCCATTATATGCACACATTCATTGCTAAATACAGATATCAAAGAAAAGTCATTTTTATATGCTCCAAACCCATGCATTGAGAGGTATAGACTCATATCCAGGATACTAGCAAATGGGAATCCATTGTGTGTTTCCTAAATCTGTTTAATGAGAAAATATATTCCAACTCAGGCTGAGCTGACCTATAAGCGAATGTATTACTTAGCATTCTGATTGGGGTTGGTGTATGAGAAAGCCAAGGTCATTGGCTTCAGTGAAGCCCAGCTCTTCTCACTGTTTCATTCTTTCATCCTCGTGGACTTGGCCCTCAGACTGGCACGAGATGTCTGCAGATAGTACTGTGGCACACAAAACATATTAAGTTAATATTTATTGAATAGATAAAATTACTCATGGTAGATTGATTTTATGATCGGTAATTATATATGAACTTACTTGAACTATATTTTCCTGCTTTCTTTTTAATTAGCCCAGGACATATTTCTCTAAAAATGGTACCACAATTTCCAACTTAATCTTTTTGGGAAATGGGATTCTAAACTCTTTTCAATTAAAGTTTACATTTTCAAGTCTATAAACTTTGTCTGCATTACATAAGGGGAAGCATTTTATTAGGGCTACGTGGAAGTCTGTGGCTTGATTTGTTATACATAACCTCAAGTGTCTTGAGTTCCTACTGTTAAGTATGCCAGTTTTCTGTCACCAACTGTGCACCACGTGTTGGTTTTGCCACGTAGCGTCATCCTTCGGGTTCAAAGATGACAGCATAAAGACCAAACACACATTTAATTCACACATGTATCAACAAAGGTGCTCTAAATGCCAGCTGCATGCCTTTGGCTTGTCAGGAGGTTCAATGGGAAGGGACATAAAATGCTGACTCTGTCCTCAGACAGCTTGCAAATGTTTTGGAGACCAGGACCAATGAACAATGACAGACAGCTACTGGAAAGATAAAGCAATCTTTTTTTTTTTCACTTGGGTACAGCTTTTTAATTTGTGTAATTCTCATCACACCAGTGCTGATGACTTTGTTTAACTGGGCCCACTGTGTTGATGGCTGTCTTGTACACAGTATCGGAGGGATTTCCCTATTTAATGTTTACACTGATAGTTGCAGATGGGGTTTCTTGCTTCAATGAAGCTGCTGGGAATGTTGCTCAAATGACTCTATTCAGGCATATTCATTTTCTAATTGAAGGATCAAGGGAAACTTAGCCCAAAGGAAAGAAGACAGAGGGAGCATGGTAGTTGCTATCAAGTTTTTAAAATCCTATTATGAAGGGATTGAATTGAAAAATGGACACCAAACTGTGTGTAAGATGTGCTCATCGTAGGATTCAGCGTTCTCGGGATAATCTGATGAATATTATAGCAGAAGCAATATTCCAATGTCCAGCTCTAAGAGTATAACCATGGCTTTCTGTCCTCTCAGGCCTTGGTTTGGCATAGACCTATGTCCTGAGTCTGGCTCCAGAGTCCTGGACTTTCTCACCCTCTGAAAGGCAGAGCAGAACCTCTGTGTCCACCTGTCCTATTCCTTCTTAGGTGTCCATGGGTGTTGTTGGGTAAAGTGGAGTACTCTTCAGCTCTGAAACATGATGATGGGGTAGGCTGGAGGAGGAAAGTGTGAAAGAAATAGTAGATTGACAGTGTAAGTCACGATTTTAAAAGTAGTCTAGGGTTGAGCCCTCTGAGCTGCTTTCAGGAGGCCCACTGCTGCACGTGGTGGCACTTCAATGAGGTATTATCTTGTGTTTGCCAGTCCTTCTCATTGTCCATGGCCTAGAACTGGTCCCAAGTGGTCTGATGCTTCTCAGCTCCAAGGCACTAGACTCTCCTTTTTTCCATCCTCCTTCCCAGGGACCACCCTTCCACTTCTGATCCATACTGGCCATAAGCAATGCTCATCCTATTTCTGTTCTATGCCAATTAGGCCGTTTATCTACCAGAAAAAATACAGACCTGAGAAACCACATGAAGGCTTATACAGCCCCCTTTTGGGAAGGGTTATCTTATACATTTCTCATGGCTACAAGGGACTTATAAGACTTTATTACTAAGCAGAGAAAACAAAATACAAGTTAAACCTTTATCTGGAACTCCAGCTCTAGCGACTTGAGGAGTTCAAGTGCCATGGGGGAAGAATTCATCTACTGAGAAGACAATTGAGTTATTGACATTTTAAGGGCAGCAGGATTTGGATAGGAGAATTACGCAATAGACTTAATAAGACAGTAGACCTTAATAAGGTCTGTAATTTAATGAATTAGTGGAGATTCTGCCTCATGGATTGTCTGTGATTCAGCTTCTACAGCTTTATAGTTAACCCTCAAAGATAGAAACACTTAGCCTCCCACCACCATAAGCCAAAATTACTAGTTATTCTGTTTTCATCTCAGTAATCTGTGAAAAGCACCAAGTGTCACCATTTTTTTTTTTTGTGCCAGAGGATTCCATACAAGGGGAAATGTTGCCAGGACTTTGACAGAGGCCGGTGGCAGACCCTCAGGGAAGCCACTAACTGTGCATGTGAGACAGTGACATACAGTACTGATACCCACAGGGACTTGCAAAGGTCACCTTGGCTTTGTTGTTTCCCAGCAATAGTTCTCTATCTAGCATGGACCCCAAAGGAGGCTGCCACTTTAGGCAGTAATAAGGAGCATAACTACATACAATCTACTGAAGTTTGAATGAAAGAAAATGTCATAGTGAAGAGAATTGGTGCAAGAAATCTGTGTGATATCTACCTGGGTATTCTCAGGACCATGTGGGAGGAACTTTGGAATTCCTGCAGAATGTCCCTGGAGTGGGAAAAATACTGATTTGGAGGCAAAATTGGGTGGCTTATAGCTGAGTACTACTCCATTGTATCAAAATACCACATCTTTTTTTATCCATTCCTCAGTTGATGGACACTTAGGCTGTTTCCAAGATCTGGCTGCTATAAGAATGGGTGCACATATATCACTGTGGTATGATGCTTTCAGTTCTTCTGGGAATATGCCTTGAAGTGGAATAGCTGGAACAAATGAGACTTCCAATCCCAGCTTTTTGAGAAATCTCCAGACTGACCTCCATAATGGTTGCACCAGTCTACACTCCCACCAACAGTGCAGGAGAGTTCCTTTTTCCCCACAGCCTTTCCAGCATTTGTTGTTGATGGTTTTCTTGATCCTGGCCATTCTTTCAGGAGTGAGATGGAATCTCAGTGTGGTTTTAATTTGCATTTCTCTAATGAGTAATGGTGATGAACATTTTTCATGTATTTATTTGCCATTTGTATTTCTTCATCTGAGAATTACGTATTCATCTCAGATGCCCATTTTTGGATTGGGTCTTTGAATTTTGGGGGTCTGATTTTTTTAATTCTTTATATGTTTTAGATAGAAGTCCTTTGTCTGAGGGACAGTTTACTAAGATTTTTTCCCAGTTTGTGGGTTTTCTTTTCATTATGCTGGAGGTTTCTTTTGACCTGCAGAAATTTTTAAATAAGAGGTGATCCCAGTTATTGATTCTGGGAAGTATTTCCCATGTGGTTTGATTCCTGTTCATGTCTCTACCTAGCCCTATGTCTTCAAGATTTTTAACCCAATTTGTCTTCCAATAGATTTAGTGTTTCTGTTTTAATATTTAGATCTTTGACCCATTTAGATTTTAATTTAGTACATACTAAAATACTACTATACTACTCTATTATAAAGAGTGATCACACTGAGATATTTATAAATAAATGGGTGCAGCTTGAGACCATACTCATAAGCGAATAAACTCACATGTATAAATACCGAATAGTTTCCCTAGTGTAGGAAATGGTAAGAATACATAAAAGAATGTGGTAAACATGAGTCCCCATTATATTGCTTTTGAGGCCTTATAATGTTTTCCTTCATTAATTGGAATGGTTTTATTCTGGGTTGTTTGATTTTTATTGTCTGTGATGGTATGAACAGTTATTTTGAAGAAAACAAGACAATATAATAGCTAGTGGTGATATAATATCATCTTGTTTTGAAGTCCTATGAAGCTTTTGTTCCTCTGTCTCCATCGGTTTATCATGTTGTATCTTACTGGATTTTATTATATGTGATAAAAATTTTTTATAGACAAGGAGGTAATATAGAAACCATGTTCATTTTCTGTTACTTGGTTCTAAATACCCTGTAATACTTTCATTCTCTTGAATGGTTTTACACTGTCATGTTGTGTTTGATGCTATAATATACGAAGTTATACTCAAATATTTCAAGGAAAGAGACACTATGGTAGCTACTGTTATGTTGGGTTATCTTGTGGTGAAACACTATGTTGCTTATAATCTGTTCTGACCTGTGTTGTTATGTCCTTTTTTATCGTAATCTCCTCCTTTCTTTTAATTTTTTTAATAAAAAATAGGGTGGCTTAGGACAGATGGGCTATAGGTTTATTATTCTTAGCTTAATAGCAAAATTAGTGTCTGTGGGTGCATTGGGATGATATGATGATTAGATCTAGTCTTTCATGAAAAGAGGCTAACTCAAACACAGGCTAACTTTACTTTGTATTTGCATCTTAAAAATTTCCGATTAATGAAGAAGTAAAGAGAACTGGGTAACTTGTAAGCTTTAATTCCTGATACATGCATCTGTGTTCTCATCTATGGCGCTAATCACACAAAATTGGAACTTACAGGTACTCCAGACTCCAGAAGCAAAAGTATAACTCCTTGTCTATCGCAGAAATGGCTCCAGGGAAAGATACTCACTACTATTAGGAATATACCAGTAGGAAGTACAAAAAATGGGTTCTTGAATTGAAACACTAAATAAGATGATCGCTAAGGGATTTTTTTTAAATGCCAGATTTTCTGGGTGATGTTTAGTCTGGGTAGAGAAAATACTACTTTTTAAGACAAACGGTATGTTTTTCAAGCAGTATTTTTTTAATAAATTAGCAATGGGTGATTTGATGGACAGTTTTGCTGTATGAAAACACCACTGTGAAGATTAATTTACCACTGAGGCATAGTCAAGTGTTGTCTGAGAAAGTAGACTACAAATCATACTATTTAGGATTTTCATAATCAGCAAGAATTTCATTTGCTATAAAAGTGACTTGTCAAATTTTGAAAGGAATTTTAGGTTTAACTTTTCATAATTTAACACGTAACCCTCCTCGTCCTCCTTTTTCTCCTCCTCCTTCTGCCTCTTCTTCTTTGTCTTTTTGAGACAGTGTTTCACTATGCAGTTCAACCTGGCCTTGAGCCCATTTGTAGCCCAGGCTGACCTTGAACTCATAACCATCCTCCTGCCTCAGCCTCCCAGGTGCTGGGATTTCAGCATGAACAACCACACCTGGTCAAAACCATTTTCTTCTGAAAGATAATAATATGGAAACATTTTCCTGACATCCTTGTATCCATAACCATCATCTACAATACATGTCAATTATCTATTTCTGTTTCAGAAAGCACCCCAGAATGTGTTCACTTAAGACAATATCATTTATTCAGCTTATGACTGAGGCATCCCTGCACATCTAGAGCCAGCTCAGCTGTCCTCCACTAAGTGGGCTCATGGGCCTGTGACCACTGACACTGTTGATTGTGGACTGGCTGGTCCATGACAGCTTTAACTGGAACAGCTCTGCCTATTACGTGAGCTTTCATGGCTCATGAAAGGGAAAGCTTCACAAGGGAAAGCTAATGTGTGTTGGCTCTATTGAAGGCTAGAACGGAAGTGTCACATCCTTACTTTGGGCACATTCTATTGGTCAGAGCAAGTCACAGGCTTAGCTCAAATTCTAGAGGTTAAGAAATGTACTTTGAGACAGGAGAGCTGCAAATTCAAATTGGAAAGAAGCACAGACCCCTGGTGCTGTTTGCTACGGCATGTTACAGACCATCATGTACTCTCTCACAGTCTGCTTTATGATCCTGAATAGCTCAGGGAGATAAGGAACAGAGTCACAGTATTATCATTCCATTTTTACACAGGAGCACACGAAGGCCAATGAGATTGAGAGATTTTCGGTGGATCACACATTCTGAAATTGGCATGAGCTCCAATATATTTTGAAAAGCATACATGGGAGGAGAGATGTTACGATGATCAAAGGGAGGCAAAGAATGGTTCTCAATGCTTTGCCCCCTGCAGACGTACTGAACCTTAGTTGAATGACTTTCAGCCCTATGGACAATTGAACAGTGAATCTGTGTCTCAATTCTAACTTTCAATGTGAACATAGAGGTGTAAATCCATATAAAGGAGTTTCTTGAAGTCCAGCTAAGGGCACATTGTGGTTTCTCTCCAGATCCTTTGACCAAGACACTTTATTTCTGTGATGTTTTTCTTTATATTCTACTCTCTTGAGGTTTGTGAACCAAATACTTCATAAAAACTCACTAATTAGGCTGTTTACAGCATCATTTTGTTAATGGTTGCTTAGCAAAATTATTATAGTGATGGCAAAAATGAAAATCTCTACATCTTTTATTGCTCTTAGAATCACCTGCATTCTATCCATAAATGCTCATTCTTTGGGGTTTGCTTTTATTTTTAAAAATTTCTCCCTTTGGACAATCCTCTGCCCAAAATTTTGTGCTGCATATTTGATGAAACTATTTCCAAAGATCTAAAATCTGAAATCTTGCATCTAGGCTCTTTACGTCTCCTTAGCTATCAAGGAGATGAAAATGTCACAAACTGACCCAAGTTTTGGGACTCGGAAACTGAAGTTATACATTTAGAAATTCATTACCTTTTGAGTAATTAAAATAACTTAATTTAATGTGAATTTCTGAACGCATTTTGTTATACACATGAAAAATTTCCAGTTGAAAAGTTTAAGAGATTAGCTTCAGGAAAAGCTAATCTCTTAAAACATGTTCAATTAATTTATTTTCTCATGAACCACAATATTTGAAACATGTTATTGAGATATGACATTTAATTTAGACCATGTCTTTTGGAAGAGTGTATTACCTTAATTGTTTGAAAGGACAAGTTTGAATTGGAAGAAATGCATACATATTAGGATAAGCTAAGAAATGATAGGCCCTGTATCTCTTTCCTCTGTATCATAATTTATAATGACTGGAGGCAAGGTCCCTTGAAAATGAGATACAGTTTAGGTTTTTTAGGAAGTAGAGACATAAAAGAAAAAGATATTGAAACCTGATTGACGATCCTGGCACTTATGGTTGTAGATAGAGCTTATTTTAATGTCACAATCAATTGTTTCCTATGGCAACTTTGTCTTCACTCTTGGTGTCACTCTCCTCCCTCCTCTCTCTCTCTCTATTGTTTTTCACAAGCTCCAAGTAGATTTTTCAGGAAGGGTATTTGAGTCGGTGACATATTTTCTGAATCCTTCTACATCTGAGCTTGTCTTCTTATTTTTCTTGTGTTCACATATTAATGACACCTTTGTCAGGTATTAAATCCTGACACCATAACTTTTACTCTATAATGGATGCTATTATATAGTGCTCTATGTTTGGATGTCACTGAAAGAAAACTGTACGCAACTTGATTTTGTTCCAATTTGGACCACCAGACTTTCATTTTGTAGTTGGAAAGCTACACTAAGTAGGATTCTTTTAAGTTCATATGGAACACGAAGAACATTATGAATTTTAAAACTCAATTTTATTTTTATTGACATATAATTATATACAATGAAATGCAAAAACCTTTTCATGAATATCATTTTTGTTTGTTTTTCACAGTTTAAGTTTTTTGGGAACCTAATTACTATGAGCCTTCTTACATAGGTTTACATGTATTTTAGTTTTTCTTGGGAAAATATTTGGCCAATGGAGAAGATGTGTTTTTAGCAACGTAAGCTGCTGTCAAAGTATTTTTCAAAACAATTATACTATTTTACATCCCCACTAGAAACATGGGAGTTCCAGTTGCTCTATATCATCAATGACATTTGGTGTTATTATTAATTTTTAGTTTAGAGCTTCTAGTGTGTATTATGTACCTATTTGCTTTTATTTTTTGTTTTTCTAATTTCTAATAGTATTTTAAAAATTCTATTTTCTGTCATTTGTATATTTTATTTGTGAGATGTATAACTATTTTTGGCTATTTTATCAGACTGTTTGCTTTTTCTTACTAAATTGTAAGAGCTCTTTATATATAGTGAGCATATATACTTATCATATATAAGTATTTTGTGGTTTGCTGTTTATTTATGTAAAGGTATCTTTTGGTGAGTAGTAATTTTAAACTTTAATAAAGGCTACTTTCCCAACTTTTTTCCCTTGCTAATGCTTTCCATGAAGTATTTTCTGATCTTATAAAATCTTCTATAATGTTTTCTTGAGAAACTTATAAATTTGGGCCTGTGATCTATTCTGAATTTTTTTTGATATGGAATTCCATAATGATAGGATTCACTTTCTCTTAAATACCTAGTTATTTATGCTGTATTTTTGGAGAGACTTTTCTTTATCCTCTTGCATTAATTTTGTGTCTCTGTCAAAAATCTGTTGAGAGCACCAACTACGAGCTTGTGAAGGAGCTAAAAAGCTTCTGCACGGCAAAGGAAACATCAATAGAGACAATCAAAAGAACGAAGGATAGCCACATGAAACAGAGAAAACATTTGTGAACCACACATCTGAAAAGAGATTAATATCCAAAATATGCAAGGTGCTCAACTCAATAGCAAGAAAGAAAGCCAATTAAAAATAAACAAAAGACCTGACATTTGTCAACAGAAGACATGGAAATGGCCAGCATGTAAGTAAAACAATGCTTAACTTCCCTACTCATCAGGGAAATTAAATTAAAATTACAATGATATATGTATTCCTTCAAACTTGTTAGGATGACTATCATCAAAAAGAGAACAGATAACAAGTATTGGCAAAGGTGTGGAGAAAAGGTACTCTGAGATGTCAGTGAAAATTGTTGTATCCATTATGGAAAGCAGTACCTCAAAAAAATTGATAAATAGAACCACATAACATGATCTAGCAATTCCATTCTTCTAGGAATTTATCCAAAAGAAAAAATTTCAGTGCGTTGAAGAGATACTTACTCTCATATTAAGTACAGAATTATTTGTAACAGCCAAGAATGGAACCAACCAAACTGTTCATCAATAGATAAATGGAAAAAATATGATATATATATTTATATCTGCATGGTATATAATGTGGTACATGCACACACATGCATTATAGAAAAACATACAGTGGAATACAGTTCAGCCTTAAAAATGTTTGAAGTCCTGTTATTTGTAACTACATGGGTGAACCTAGAGGACATTTTGCTAAGTGTAATGAGTCAGGCACAGAAAAACAAACACTGCATGATCTGAACCAGATAGGAAATTTTGAAAATTGCAACTCAAAAGCAGAGAGAATAATGTTTATCAGAGGCTGATGGGAAAGGGGATTAGGAAAATTTTGGTTAAAGCACACAAAATTTTAGTTAGGAAGAAATTCAAGAACTACATTGTATAACATGGTGATTAAAGTTTATAAAAAATGAATCGTATAGTAGAAAATTGCTAAGAGACTAGATTATAAATGCTCTCACCATAAAAATACAGTAATGATAAATCTGTAACGTAAATTATACATATATCAAAATATCATATTATACATCATAAATATATGCAATTTTTATTTATCAATTTTAAAAAAGACGTTAAGGGTGAATCTATCTAGATGTGTCATTCTGTCCTCATACATCCAATATCATACTGTCTTAGATACTGTAGCTTTGTAGATCTTGTAATCAGATTACATTAATACTCTAACTTTGTTCGTTTTTCAACATTGTCATATAAACATTAGAAATATCTTGTCTTTTGTCACAAAAAGCCAGGAAAAATTTCTAGGTCAGAAAATTTTTTCCTCCATTATTAATTTGATTGATTCCCTCCCCTGCTGAGATTTCTGTTAGTCAAAAGATAAAGT
The DNA here is from genome assembly GCF_034190915.1 of Cavia porcellus. Classification (NCBI taxonomy): domain Eukaryota; kingdom Metazoa; phylum Chordata; class Mammalia; order Rodentia; family Caviidae; genus Cavia; species Cavia porcellus. Next base: position 69,156,837 of record NW_026947491.1, read on the forward strand.
ACCCAGATCTCATTTATTAATTTCTATTTTTAATGAAGTTTTCAGTGATTTTGTGAGAGTTTTATGTAACTGTCTCAAATTTATAGTTTACCAATTTGATTTTCTGTGTTTTTAACTGTCTTGGTATGGCTTTACTTTCATGGTTTCTTTCATTTCTAACAAATTTTTAACATTAATTCATCTCCTTTAGTACACTAATTAGTGATCCTTTAACTCTTACTGATGCATGGATTAAATATTTCTTAGTTTGATTGTGATGACAAATCGGTATCCAAGGCAGACAAATTCTTCCTCAAAAGAAGAAAAATATCAGAGCTCTCGTTTTCTGTTTTTGATCTATCACAATACATAGTACATAAGTGCTCAAAAAATACCTGCTGAATCAATCATTAAGCATAATTTTTCTGAGTACTTCTCTTCATTTTATATTTCCAAAATTTTAAGGCCTCATGATTTTAAAGTTTCTTTTACTTCCAGAAGGTGGCCTGTGTTTGCCAATCTTTGTAGGAGTTGAGTGGGTTCTGTTATAAATTGGTGTGCTTCCTGTTCTCCTCAAATGTTTCACAGTGGTCATTTAAGTAGAATAGGATCAAATTAGTAAATCAACAAAAGATTCACAGTACATTCTCAGTGTGAGAAGAGCCCCAAGAGGGGGCTGGTGCTGCAGGTCACCATGGCAGAGAGGCAGGTCTCCACACTGCATCTGGCCCATTTCCATATTCCTTGCCTCCTTTGACATTGCATATACTAGAAGAAAATGAGAGAGCTTACAGTGTTGGATACCGGGTCCTGTGCTATCTCTGAAATAACAGGAAAGATTTCTGCCCTGTTCATTCTCCTGCCCTTGCCTCTGGATGCCCTCTCTGATTAATTTGTAAGGGATAAAATATCCTCTGACTGCCTAGGACTTGGCTGTTTGTAAGACCTATTCATCCTGTTCTGCTTATTTCTCACATGGAGAGATGGAGCTGTCTCCTTGTTTCAGAGCTAGGTTTGCAATTCTACTTTGAAGATTCTGGGGTCACTTCAGCAGGAATTTAGGAAGGAAATTTAGGAAGGAAAGCTAGACTAACATGCTCGTGGGGGACATTTCTCCCCAAAGTCCCATGGATTCTAAATGCTCCAGTCCAGCATAGGATATTATATAATAGCTTAAAGACTCAGTTCTCAACTTTCTTCTGGCCCCAGTTATACCAGAATGATACAGAGGAGTTTTCCTTTGGCCCAGGTAAAAAAGTATCATTTTCTTAATGAATGAGCCCATGCTTTTAACCAAATGCAGTCTTGAGCTTATAGGTGGAAATACCCCCACCACTGTACCACTTTTTTCCCCTAAACTATACTATATTCTGAAAACACGAATAGGTGAGTCAGTGTCTCTAACCATAGAAATTTAAATTTAGTGACCCTTGTTTGAAATACTGAGAGAAGAAATCACGTCTCTGGCTAGGTTTCTTTAGTTGAAGAAGATTGAATGTCAGTGTGCTGGATTTCTAGCTATTTTTCTGATATTTTGGACTCAGTGCATCTGTGCCTGAGGCAATAGGAGCAGTAGCCACAAACAAAACTACTGTAGTTTGTACAGAAGGGAGCTATCCTGTAGAACCAGTTGCCGAGTACATTTTTCTAAGTAGAAAAGGGTTGGTTTTTATGCAGCTGTAGAACTGCTCTGCCCCACTAAAGATATTCCCAAGAGGTGGTTAACTTTATCATCAGATCCCAACACCAATAAATTTAAGCAATTAGAATTTAAGCTTGGCAATTTAATCATTTGACAGGTAAAGAAGATTGTATATTGCAGGGGGACCAATACATCTATTTTATGTGGCAAATGGATAGTGCTAGTCACCATAATTTGCATACCTGCTGTTTTTTGTGAAAAGTCTTTGTCACATTGATGGGAGACACAAGCTGTTCACCCAACATCAAAGATGCTGCTATTGTTTTTACTCTGATATCTAGTGGAAAACTGTGTTTTGTATGTGCAAAATTTCATGCAGATAAAAATAAAGAGCAATCAATAAATATTTATTAAAGCTCTAGTTTATGTTTAGTTCCTTGGTGGGCTCAGCAGATGACATAAAAATGTACATAACATGGTATCTATAAGAAAGTTAAGCAAATAATTTAATCTGAATAGCTTAATCTGCTATGATACATTTGCTAAGTTCAGTTCAATTCTCAGTTGGAATTCTTATCTGGGACTCTAAAAAAGCCTCTAATCTTTGATTTTGGTCAGAATTTTTTAAAAATAGGAAAACTTGAATATTTGAGTTTAAAGAAATAGGCCCAATTTTAATCATGAGTTAGGCATTAGTGTTTGACTAGTGAGTTTATCATCATACTAGATGAGTAGTCCTTAAAGTTAAGTGGATTCTGTTTAACTAACGAAACAAGAGGATAATAATTGCCCTGTGATAATTGGTTTATAGAGATCTACAAATCTTTCTCTGAGTGTATCACCTAAATGAGTTAATCAGGAAAAACATAACTGACATAAGGAGAGTTGAGCTGTATGTTGGAAGTTGAAAAGTCTTGCTAAGGAGTTCCACACTTACCACCCACTTACAGATCCTAGACAGTTGAGTCTAGCTTTTTTCTTTCTTAGGAGCAATCATCTAAGTCCTCACAGAGCCCTCTAAACCCTGGCAGCTGTGCCCAGCAGGCTCCGCCACTTGAAAGCCAGACTTCCTCATCTGTTCACTTCTTATTTTTGCACAATCTGTGTCATCCACACCACTCTGCCTGTTGGCTTTTGTTAAGACCACCAGGGACCTAAAGACTTCAAAAGACAGTATGGAGTTCTCACCAACCCAAACTCATGTTACCTTTTCCTATCTTTTATCATCTGCTTCTTCTTGATAAATATGCTTTTTGCCTTGTCTTCCAAAAAGCTAGAATTTTCTGGTTGCTTGTCAGTTTGTGTTACTTCACAGATTTCACTCTCTCTTCCTTCATTTTATTTATTTATTTTTTTAATTTTTTGGTACTGGGATTGAACTCATGACCTTGCGCTTGCCAGGTAGGTGCTTGCACCACTGAATTAAACCCCTGACCCCTTCTCTCCATTTTAAATGCAGAAGTTCCTGATAGGAGCTTCCTAGGACCCTCTTTTCTTGTCTCCCTGGGCAGTTTTATTCTAGTACAACGTGTGTATTTAAAACAGTTTTCTATTTTTCTGAGAACTTACATAAATATCCAAGTATTCACTTGATGTCTCTGTTTAGATTTTCCAAAGACATCTCAAACTGGTCTTGAAATTGGTTCTTCCTAGAGGATTTTTACTTAAATAAATGTACCATAATCTCAGCTCTGAAATATATATCCAGGGATTCATTCAATATTTCCTTCCTGACTTCACACAAATCAAGCATCAAATCTTGAGGATTTTACATTTAAAATATATTTTGCATATATCTTACACATTTTGTTCTGTAGAAATTGTTTTTTCTGTCCCAGTTTTATCTGCAGAGGTGATGTTGCTTTACCTATCCTTGTCCCATCTCCAGAGGTAGGCTGGTCTTTTAAGAAGGCAAATACGGTCATACAACTTGCATAAAATGCTTCACTGGACTCTCATTGCTTGTGGCATATGCACAGTGTGTGTATGTTCCCAGTCTTGTTTTCTCTGTGGTGCCACAACTGCCAGATAAAGACAAAATCCTTCATCCATATTTTAAAATATGCAACCAGCAAAAGGTTAGATTGAACTTCCTTTGAATTTACATTTTGACAATATCAAGGAATGCTTGCCATGGGTCTTACACCACCACACCTTTTATTTCTCTGCCAGTTCCTCTCTTTCCTGAGCCTCAGGAAGTGTTCCTGTAGCGTTCACATGTGGCCAAATTTTTCACTTTTGCTCTTTTAGAGAACTCTGCAATTTAAAAAGATCATCACCCCTCAAAGTTATTATTTTATACTGTTTTAGTCTATGTGATTTAATTATCCTTTCTCATTTAATCTTTATAAGAGTCCTGTAAGTCAGGTACAATCAAGTTACTCCCACGTTTCAGATGAGAAAATTGAAGTCCTGAGAGTTTAAGTACACATTTAAGTACAATGTAGAATCAGAGCTTGAATCCAAGCATTTTTACTACTGTGTGTGCTTGACCACTGTAATTTACACAGTAAAATGATTCATGTCAGGGTTCGTAGTCACCACTAGACTGTATACTTGTAGAGTTCAGGAACTGTCTTATTTGCAGCTTTATCATTATTGTCTACCTAATACCTGGCATATAGAAAACAGTCTGTAAATAGCTAATGAAACAAACTGAGTAGGCTGTCTTGATATTGCGTAGACAGGACTTCATTCCTCTTCTGGCTTAGAGTTCAGTGGCTATTTAGTGCTAATGGAATTTATAGCCATTATGGAATGTATGAGGTAGGAGAAACCCCAGCATCCAAGATTACAAGTTCTTTGTGAAACATTATCCATTTGGCTGTGGTTTGCTGAGTAGTGTTCAAAGGTCTGTGATTAATCTCCTTGCTCATCTCTGAGGCTGCCTTAGGCTAATGTTACAAGGACTTTAAAGCAATCATCGCTGGCAGCTGAGCTCTTAGCTGGTCATCTTCATGATATTAAGAGATACTTATTCTGATAAGTATCAGAACAGAGGGAAGAAGTTATTAGATCTCTTGGCTTTCTAATACATATAAAAAGAAATTAATGTTTCAAAAATATGACTCTATGATGTATCACACATGTTTGGATGCTTTTTTTTAAAAAACAACTTAAATTGTATTTAAATTTTAAGTATTCTGGATGGATAAAAAAAATTTCCAGTGATGGTAATTTCATTGCTTGTAATTACTAATGACTCAGTCTTTCATCCTGGAAATAAACACTCATATGTTTGTAACAGTGTAGAAATAGGATTTCTTCTTTCCTCTAGCTATAGAACATGAGCCACAGATGGGAAAAGATTCTAAGATTTTCTTTTCACCCCAAAGAAAGAAGAGATTTAGGTTCAGACCACATCCACTGTGAAAAACTCAAAGCTTTAACATACACAGTATTTTACTGCAGTTAGTGGTTTAATTCTGCTGCGAATGTGACTGTAACCCCACAGCATCAGTGCTGTAATTTTTTTTTGCATACCAAAATGTTTAGCAAAGCTACTTGTTTCTTTATGCTTTTATCTTATGCACATGGGAATGGTCATCTGTGAGCTGAAAAAAAGAAAGATTTTTATAACTGAATTGGATTAGACTTTGTTGACTTTAATTTATGATATAGAGATTATGTTTAATTGGAAAAAGAGAGAGTTACTTTTGGAACATTTGTCCAATGTGATAAATAAAAAATAACCCCAACTGCAATTTTGTCAACAACAAAAGTATCACAAACCACAACACAGCTGTTTTCTTTTATTTCATCTTCTATTTAGGCATGAACCTCAGAATGAAAACCAGCATGACAATGTTATTTAAGTACTAGTGAAAGGCCTCATACCACTTTTTACACAGCATGTAAAACTAAGGCCTGACCTTTCTATACTCATTAGAATGTGCTCTACCTCATCATGGAACACTGGGGCCTCTGTTTCTGCCAGTGTGGGCCAAGCGGTCAAGCAATGGCCCTGGAGGTCTTTCTCACTTCTGGAATGCTAAGTAGTTCTTATATTTGGTAGACAACATTACTGAACTTCAGAGAGGTCAAAATGGGAGGCACATGAAGCGATGCTTTCACATGAGAAAGCTTCAACAGAAACTAAGTTGAGGGTGACCGACAAACAGTTGTATAATGTAGTTGAAAATGTCTATATGTCTACATTAATTAGGATGCACATTTTGCTCTGCAATGACATTGAAAATAAAAATGACTTTAAAAAAGGCAGACACTTGTTTACTTTACAATTGATAGCCCAAGGAGAAACATACCAGGGCCGAAAGCAACTCTTCCTCTAGGACCCACATTCCTTCTACATTGTTGCTCTGACATTCCCATTCTCGTTTTCTGGGAGTTCCTGCAACTCTCATCAGCCAAGAGGAAGGAGAGAAGATGGAAAGGATGTTTCTTTCATTATCTCTTGACACAGAAGTTGTTGTGCCCTTCATATTCACTTGCATTTTATAAATCAAAACAGTGATAAAAATCAACCTACTTGCAAAGAAATTAGGGGAAAACTTGAAACTATGCTAAACTCAAAATTTCAGGTTGGAAAACCAGCCTCACTGAGCTTCATGCATGAGTCTGCACCATGGCTGCAGGAGGCTGGAAGCACAAATATCTTGCCTTCTTGGCACTGGCACGGGAGATTGGGACTGTCTCTAATTGTCTGATTCACACAATTGTAGACCCAAAGCATGAAAGGGGGCTCATTTTCTGAGCAGTCATTGTAGGAAGTGTCTAAACTGCCAAAAAGAAATCTTCAAGTACATGGTTTTAGATTGAGAAAAACTTGGGGTCTTTTGTGCAGTGACTGCTGTACAAAATGGGGATATTAATAATGCCTACTTCTTAGGCATTATGAACAACTGTGTAAAAACAGACACAATAAATTGAGGAAAAGGGTAAGATATATACAGAAAGCATATCAAGCATAGTTTAAAAATTTTAAATACTTTCTTCCTATGTAATCATTCTTAATATTAATTCACATTTTAGTCATTATTTCAATTCAGGCAATAAAAAATACATGTTGACATTCTAATATAGTTTAGAATCCTGTAATATGCAGTTGAAAGCTGGACCACTTTGTCTTTTACTCTAAACTTGCTCAGGCATTTTTACTGGGTGAAAAGATTATAGACTCATTTTATACTGTGGACTAAAGCCAGCAAACTTGTTCCTAAAATCTAGAAATACAAAGACTAACATCTTAAATACATATTGCTGTAATATGTATCCAAAGATATCATTAATAGCTTTTGTTTTTTTCTGACAGTATATTTGCTCTGATAATAGCTCTGGTAACAGGCATTTAAAACTGTATTGTTTCCATCAAGTATTTTCACTTCTAAAACACATCTTGAACAGCATTAGGAAAAATGACAAAGGAAGACTTAAGTCCCTCTGTAGACTGCCAAAGATACAGGTTCTGTGGGATTTGACACCTGGGAAGTTCGTTAAGACCATATGGACTGTCAAAAGTTCACTGATCTAAAGAAGAAAATTCCCGGCAGTGACAACTTTAAATTAAAAAAAAAATAGCTGTAAACAGCGGCTGTAGGGGATTACTGGGTGATCATTCAAAAAGTGGCAGGTTCTGCTTTTTGCAGAGAAATCAGAAGTTAAATTAAAATTCAGTTATGGAACAGGCAGTTGAACCAAGAGATGGATATGAAAGGAATTCTTTGGACAAATGAGATCAACATCCTTTTCCTGCACTTCAGTTCTTGGGGAGCTTAGATTTATACATACGTTGTGTTCCAGCATAAAAGGGATGAAGTCAGTGCAGGAAAATAAAAATTAAGAAATTATTTGTTTTGTTTCCTGATACTGTTCAAAATGAAGAAAGATCCTTCTTTGTTAAAACTTCTATATTAGTAAAATTAACACAAACTATGAATGACTAATTTTGAAATTCAGCTTGTAAAACTAAAATGTTTACACAACTGTTTGAGTGATTATTTCTGAGTTTTACTTGAACAACTGTGTAAGCTCATGAATATTGCTTTTATATATATCCAAGATAAAATTAATTTTATTCACTTTCTTTAGATTATGTGACACTTGCAAACTAACATGAGAGTTTTACCTACTTTCCTATGTGCTTATGTATCTTGTTTCTCAAGCTCTGCATTCTGTTACTAAAAATTGGAAAATAATTGCACTTTTGTTAAATTTCTGAGACTGCAAATATAATTCCCTGTTTTGGTCAGCTGAAGCCAAGCTAGATATTAGACTTTTTCTCTCTTATCAAAGAGTAAACTGAGAGAACTTCGTAAATGGAAAAAAGAGGTAACAATTATAAAAATGAAGAGAGGAAAGACACATTCTTTGTTAAAAGAAGGCTTAAGAAAAAACTTGGTTTATAATTATTCGTTAAGTCTAATTTTGTAGTTAAAAAGAAGCCATAGTGTGTGGTGGTAGTGGTGGCAATGGTGGTCGTGTGTGTTAGAAGTACCAGTTTTTTTTTAATTTAAAAGGAAAAAGAGAAAAAAACAGTGTAAGGGTACAAGTAATACAGAACTACAAAAGAAAAAAAAACCAGTAAGATAACACCAATTAATAGATTACACACTATCATCTTTGAAACAGTGATTCAGGTCGCAGGATCTAAGCATACAAAGTGAACATTCAAATAGTGAGACTGCAAACAGTTGTGTTCAATGATCCAATCAAAAATATTAATATGTTTATCTATTTAACACACCTAAACACACTTGCTGTTGTATCCTTTTGGGCACTTTTTTTCTCCCTCTCTTTACTACAACAACATTTACACATTATGGGTTTTATTGCTCCCATAGATCGTATTACATTTTTTTGTAAGAGAATAAAATCAAACATGATAAAACAAACCTGTAAGTCAAAACCAAGGATAGACATAGCACATGAGGTAAAAACAGAGTACAAGGTTATCAACAATGGTTACCATAATGCCTCTTGCTTCCTTAAGAAGAATTGTCCATCTCATTAGGTATTATAAAGTTGAACAAAACAGTAAAGAACAAGTCCAATAAAACCTAAACATTGTAAACCTTACAGAACTTCAAAAGAGGATAATAGTCAAACTAGAATGGGCATCAAGTGAATCTTATTGCCTTCAAAGTAGTTGCCTATACTCTGATACTTAATACTATCATACAGAGCGGAACAGAGTCTAATCAGTCAAAATAAGACAGTGGGAGTATTACAGGACTTCAAATCAAGTTAATAGGAAATCAAGAAGGTTACTATAATACATCCTGCTAGTTTTTAAATTTTTTTCCCCTTAGTTTAAAAAAGAAAAAAAATTAAATAATTTTTAAATGAATAAGGGAGAGGTTGAGATAAAAGAGGGCTTAACAACATAACAATACAGGTCAAAGCATGACAGTTTCAGCAACCTAATGTTTCACCACCAAATAACCCAACTTAATAGTAGTTACTATAGTGTCTTTTTCTTTGAAATATTTGAATATAACTTCATATGCTGTAGCATCAAACATATCAAGACAGTGTAACACCATTCAAGTGGATGAAAGCATTGTAGAGTATTTAGAACAAGCTAACAAAAATGAACAATGGTTTCTATATTGTCTCTTTGCCTATAACAATTTTTGTTTATAGTACCACATACGGTAATATCCAGCAAGATACAACATGATAAAACCAATGGAGACAGAAGAGCCATAGTTTGGTGGGGTTTTAAAACAAGATGGTATTAAATGATCACTAGCTTTTATGATGTCTTGTTTTCATCAAAATAGCTGTTCATTGCATCACAGGCCATGATATCAAACAGTCCAGAATAAAGCCATTCCAATTAATGAGTGAAAACTTTATAAGGCTTCAAGGCCACATAATGGGGAATCATGGTTACCACATACTTTTATAAAAAATATTTGAATCATTTCCTACACTAGGGAAACTATTCGGAGTTCACAGATGCGAGTTTTATTTATTTCACTTATGAGTATGGTTTCAAGCTGGGCCCATTTATTGATAAATATTTCAATGTGATTCTTCTTTATAGCTGAGCAGTACTCCATTGTAGAGAAATACCATAACTTTTTTATCCATTCATCAGTTGATGGACACTTGGGTTGTTTCCAAGATCTGGCGATTTACAAACTGTGCTGCTATAAACATAGGTGCGCATATATCACTGTGGTATGATGCTTTCAGTTCTTCTGGGAATATGCCTAGAAGTGGAATAGCTGGAACAAATGGGACTTCCAATCCCAGTTTTTTGAGAAATCTCCAGACTGACCTCCACAAAGGTTGTACCAGTCTACACTCCCACCAACAGTGTAGGAGAGTTCCTTTTCCCCTACAACCTCTCCAGCACTTGTTGTTGATGGTTTTCTTGATCCTAGCCATTCTTTCAGGAGTGAGATGGAATCTCAGTGTGGTTTTAATTTGCATTTCTCTAATGACCAATGATGATGAACATTTTTTCATGTATTTATTTGCCATTTGTATTTCTTCATCTGAGAAATGTGTATTCATCTCAGATGCCCATTTTTGGATTGGGTCTTTGAATTTTGGGGGTCTGAGTTTTTTTTAATTCTTTGTATGTTTTATACAAAAGTCCCTTGTCTGAGGGGGAGTTCACTAAGATCTTTTCCCAGTTTGTGGGTTTTCTTTTCACTATGCTGGAGATTTTTTTTTTGACTTGCAGAAACTTTTTAATAAGAGGTGGTCCCAGTTATTGATTCTGGGAAGTATTTCCTGTGCAGTTTGAGTCCTGTTCATGAATTGTCTACCTACCCCTATGTCTTGAAGGTTTCTACCTAATTTGTCTTCCAATAGATTTAGTGTTTCTGTTTTAATATTCATATCTTTGATCCATTTAGATTTTAATTTAGTACATGGTGATAGGCTTGGGTCTAGTTTTAGTTTTCAGCAAATGGAGAGCCAGTTTTTCCAACACCATTTATTAGAGACTGTCATTCTTCCAGCGAATCTGCTTGGCTCCTTTATCAAAGATAAGGTGGTTGAGTGTGTTTGTAGTTGTGGTTGTGTCTTCTAATGTATTCCATTGATCTTCAGCTCTGTTTTGATTCCAGTACCATGTTGATTTTACTACAGTTGCTTTGTAGTATAACTTCAAGTCAGGGATTGTGATGCCTCCTGCCTTGCCTTTGCTGCTTAGAATTGCCTTTGCTGTTCTAGGTCTTTTTTGGTTCCAGATGAATTTTAGGAGTGATTTTTCTAGATCTATAAGGTATGTTGATGGTATTTTTATTGGGACTGCATTGAATCTGTATAACAGTTTTGGGAGAATGGCCATTTTCACAATGTTTGTTCTTCCTATCCATGAACATGGATGTCTTTCAATTTTCTGAGATCATCTTCAATTTCTTCTTTCAGTGTATCATAATTTTCCATGTATAGGTCTTTCACTTCTTTTGTAAGAGTAATTCCTAGATATTACATTTTTTTGCTTGCTAGTGTGAAGAGTGTGGCTTTTCTTATTTCTCTCTCTGTGATTTTGTTGTTAGTGTATAGGAATGCTGATTTCTGAGTATTGATTTTGTATCCAGCTACATTACTGAATTTATTTATTATATCTAAGAGTCTTTCAATGGAGTTTAGGGGGTCTTCTATGTAGAGTATCATATCATATGCAAACAATGACAGTTTAACTTCTTCTTTTCCTATCTTTACCCCTTTTATTTTTCTTTATTGTCTAATTGCTCTGGCTAGTACTTCCAGTACTATATTAAATAGGAGTGGTGATAAAGGACATCCTTGTCTTGTGCCTGATTTTAAAGTAAAGGCTTTCAATTTTTGGCCATTTAGTATGATGCTGGCTGTTGGTTTGTCATAAATGGCCTTTATTATATTGAGGTAAAGACCATCTATTCCAATTTTCTGTAAAGTTCTTATCATGAATGAATGTTGGACCACATCGAAGGCTTTTTCTGCATCTATGGAAATGATCATGTGATTCTTACTTTTGGCTTTATTGATATGGTGGATTACATTTATTGATTACGTATGTTGAACCATTCCTGCATGCCTGGGATGAATCCCACTTGGTCATGGTGTATAATCTTCTTGATGATTTGCTGTATTCTATTTGCCAATATTTTATTGAGGATTTTTGCATCTGTGTTCATTAGGGAGATCATTCTATAGTTCTCTTTTTTAGTTGGGTCTTTCTCAGGTTTTGGTACTAGAGTAATATTTGCTTCCAGGAATGACTTAGGAAGGATTGCTTCCCTTTCAATTTCATTGAATAGTTTGAGGAGTGTTGGTATTAAGTATTCTTTGCATTTCTTGTAGAATTCTGCAGTGAATCCATCTGGGCCTGGGCTCTTCTTTGTAGGTAAGGAATTAATTACATGTTCAATTTCATTGATAGAGATTGGTTATTCAGCAGTTTTACATCCTCTTGATCGAGCTTTGGTACTTCATATTTTTTTAAGAATCTGTCTATTTCTTCTGTGTTATCAAACCTTTGAGAGTAGAGGTTTTTGAAATAGGTGTTGATGATCTTCTGTATTTCTATAGAGTCTGTAGTGATTTCACCTTTTTCATTTCTTATTGCATGAATTTGAGCTTTTTCTTCCTTTTTAAAAATAAGGTTGGCTAGGGGCTTATCAATTTTACTTATTCTTTCAAAGAACCAACTTTTTGATTAGTTGATTCTTTGGATTGTTTTCTTAGTCTCTATTGCATTGATTTCTGCTCTGATTTTTATAATTTCCTCTCTTCTTTTGGCTTTGGGCTTGACTTGCTCTTCTTTTTCTAGCTGTTTGATATGTAGCCTCAGTTTATTTATTTGTATTCGTTCTGTTTTCCTGATGTGGGAACTCAGTGCAATAAATTTTCCTCTGAGGATGGCTTTCATTGCATCCCACAGATTCTGGTAGGTTGTATCTGTATTTTCATTTTCTTGTAGGTATTGCTTAATTTCTTCTTTAATTTCCTCTGTGACCCACTGATTACTCAAGAGTGTGTTATTCAGTTTCCATGTGTTTGTGGGACTTTTGTAGTATCTTTTATCATTAATTTCTAATTTCATAACGCTATGGTCCGATAGCATGCAAGGGATAATTTCAAGTCTTTTGCATTTTTAAAAATATGTTCTGTGAGTTAATATATGGTCTGTTTTAGAGAATGTACCATGTACTGTTGAGAAGAATGTTTATTCTGTTGTTGTTGGGTGGAGTACTCTGTATATGTCTACTAAGTCCATTTGTTCACAGGTGTGATTCAGTTCTTTTATTTCTTTGTTGATTTTCTGTCTGGTTGATCTGTCCATTGGTGTCAATGGTGTGTTAAGATCTCCTGTTAGAATTGTATTACTGCTGATTTGGTTTTTCATTTCTGTTAGTACTTGTTTTATATAACTGGATGCTCTGGAGTTTGGTGCATATATATTTAAGATAGTTATCTCTTCTTCTTGCAGTTTTCCCCTAACCAGTATGTAGTGACCTTCTTTATCCCTTCTGATCATTATTGGTTTGAAGTTCACTTGTCTGCAAATGGAATAGTTACCCCCGCTATTTTTTGGGTTCCTGTTGCATGGAGTATTGTTTTCCATCCTTTGACTTTCAGTCTGTGAGTATCCTTTTGGGTTAGATGGGTTTCTTGTAGACAGCATATGGTTGGATTTTGTTTCTTGATCCATTCGACCAGTCTGTTTCTTTTAATTGGTGCATTGAGACCATTTACATAAATAGTTAGAACTGTTATATATTGGTTTATTATTGACATCCTGCTGTAGCATGTTTATCTTTCTGCTCTGTTTAATTGTCTGCTTTGTTCAGTGTTTTTTTCCTAAATGCATCTAGGCTGTTTTTCAGTATTCTTTGCAGGGTTGGCTTGGTGATCCTGAAGTTTTTCAGCCGATCTTTGTCATGGAAGTATCTTATTTCTCCATCGATTTTGAAGGACAGTTTTGCAGGGTACATCAGCCTAGGTTGGAAATCATTTTCCTTTAGGATCTGAAATACTTCACTCCATGCTCTTCTTGACTTTAGTGTTTGTGCTGAGAAGTCTGCTGTGATTTTGATAGGTTTTCCTTTATAGGTCATCTGTCTTTTCTCTCTGACAGCCTTTAATATTCTATTCTTTTGTTTGATTTCTGGGATGGTCATTATTGTATGTCTGGGTGTAGATTTATTTTGGTTATGGCTATTTGGAGTTCTATATGCTTCATTGATCTTCTAATCTTGTGTTTGGGAAATTTTCAGCTATTACTTCTCTAAATATCCTCTTGACATACTTTATGTTATCCCCTTCTTTTTCATTTATCCCTATCAGCCTTATGTTGTTTCTCTTTGCGTCATCTTGCAGGTGTTGAATTGTTATTTCCTGATTTCTTATTATTTTTAAAAGATCTTTTCTTTCCTGTTCACTGGCTGCAATCTTGTCTTCGAGGTCTGAGATTCTATCTTCACATTCATTGAGGCAGTTTTTACAACTTTCAATGGAGTATTTGATTTCCTGTATATCTCTTTGTATCTGTTTTATGTATTCTGTTTGTTTCTTATATTGTTCATCCAGGGATTCTATCTTTTTGTTTAGTTCCTCCAATTTTTTAACTGCGTCTTCTTTAGCTATGTTTAGCATCTGCTTCATTTCTTTTATCATTTCTTCTTTTACCTGAGAGATTTTTTTCTAGTTTGAATTCTTTTAAGGCTTCCCAGAGTTGCTTCTTTATTTCAGTTACTATTATTTCAGGTATTTCAGTTATGTGGCATGTGTTTTCTTCTCTGCACATGGCTCCTAGGCTTTCTTGGGATGGGCTGGATGTTTGAGATTGCATTTTGGTCTTTTGTTTTGTCATCTTCTTGTAATTTTGGAGCTTCAAGTGTTGTTCCAGATGTGGGAGAGAATTCTGCCAGTCTGGGATGGGGTTCTCTGCAGTGGCCCCACTCACTGGACCTGGCAGGGAATCAGGGCTTGGTCCCCAGGCCAGGAAGAGAGTTCCCTCAAGCTAGGCAGGATTCCCAGCCGCCACTGCTCCACTCACTGGTCTGGCAGGGACCGGCCTGGTAAACAGGCCAGGAAGAAGTTTCTTCAGGCTGGGGGGATTCCCTGCAGCTGCTGCTCCACTCACCGGTCCAGCGGGGACCGGCCTGGTAAACAGGCCAGGAAGAAGAGTACTAGGTTATTTAGTGATGTGACTGACATCTCATCTTTCTTCATATTTTAACCATGAGGATTAATAGAAATTTTGTCAAATCTTAAGTTATAATGACCCATTGTAGGACAGTATTACCTGTAAGGAGATCAAGCCTGCCCAAACATTATGTATGTAAGTATGTTTTAAATTAACTTTCTGTTAACCAGTATAAAAATAGTACAACTTAATAGTGAAAACTGAAATAGCAGAACTCAAAAAGTAAAGATGAAAATAAGTGTCACAGTACATTTGCTACTCAGAGTTAATTACTATTAACATTTTGATTTACTTTGTTACAATCTTTTTGCCCTCTGTTCATGGTATGTATAATGATGGAGAATACCCATTAAGATAACATCCATGAAAACATTTGGAGAATGAGAAATTGCTCAGAAAAGAAAAAGAAGCCATTATATAAAACTATATAAATAAATTGTTCCAGAGTGTTTCAAATGTTTAGAGAACATTAAATAGCAGCAGCAGGGAGCTTTTTTATTTGACATTCATATATATATATATATATATATATATATATATATATTTGGCATATATACAATAAATGATTCTTTATAAACCCCAATGTCTGTATTTGATTTTTAAATTTATAATTTGGATAGAATACACCATAGTGGTACCTCAAAATTATTTAAAGAAAATCAGTTAATATAATGACTTTCCTATACTTCAGAAGGGTGGGGATTTATAAAGAAAGACTCAAAGTTTGTACAGAGTAGAAATGGCAGGTGTTAAAGTGTAAGTTTGAATTCACATCGCTTGTTTCAAGCAACACCTTACTGCCAGCTGTTACAATTATGAACTTTCATTTGATGACAGGTGTTCTAAAACAAAGTCTAGCTTGACAAATTATCAAGTTGTAAATGCAAACTTACAGTTCCATTTATGCTTAGATGTTCAAGTGTATATTTGGGCAGCTTCCCCTCAGTTGTTGGTTTTAGAATTCTAGCAGCTTGTAATCTGATTTCTAAGCTTTCTTATCCAGCCCTGACACTGATCTTAATAAAGCTTCCCTGATTTTTCTCCATTATACAAAGGTTGGTTCTTTATGAATTATTTTTCACTCTGAAGTAGAGAAATGAAAGTCCCAGGCTGGCATTCTGTAAAATGTGTATTTATGGCTTTTTTTCAATGTCTAGGTGAAAAATCATTATCACTTAGCAATATTACTGTTAAAGTCTGATAGACTCTTACAGAGAGGTTTATCACAACACAAAGTCTGTGAACTTATTCCTTGAAAAAACTGATATTTTAAAAATGTGACTTGAGACAGATGCAGCTGTCTGATAAGGTATTTTACAGTGGCACTCAGTGTAGGCATGGAGTATGGATGCTAATAATTAACCAGAAAAATCACATACAGTAGCTGTTGAATTCCCTATTGCTCTCTACTCTGTAATGGGAGGACTATACAGCGAGCATATTGCTGAACATCTGTCAGTTTGAGAGTTAGAGCCATAACTCCTGACCTGCAGAGAAGGCAGGTTAAGCAGTAAAATGTGGTATTGATTATTTGCAGAATAGGAGTTCACTAAGGTAAATAATCACTATAGATCCAATTGAGGGAGAGCTTATATGCTTGAAGTAAACACTGAATAGGAGCTGGAAGACGTCAGACTTGGTAAAGGTAGAAAGAGGAGTTAAGAAAATTTTCATGGGAAGATGAGCAAGGCAGACTGTGTTAGGTTTTTGGAAGGCTTCATTTCCAAAGGAGTTTGAGCTTGGTTTTGTAACTCTAGGATGTTACATAGGTTTTGACCTAAATGCAAACTGTGTTTGACTGGCAGGGCTTGTTAGGTGGTGCCATGCTGATAAAGATTCTAGGCTTTGTCGATGGTTAAAGGACCAAAATACTGTGATCAGTGCTATCTTCCATGGGCATTGGAAAAATAATATGGTCGGCATTCCCATGCCTGGAAAAATTCCTAACATTGCCAGTTTAGACAAGGAGAGGCTTATTTGGCTCACAGTTCCAAAGAGTTCAGCTGAAGTTCATGATTGGCTGGCTTCAAGGCAGTCATGATGGAAGCGCATAGCTAAGCAAAGGTAATTAGTTCAAGGCAGTTGGGAAGTGGAACAGAGGAACACTCCCAAAGAAGAAGGGGCCAGGGATCAGATGTGGTTCCCAAGGGCCTCTGTGACCACCCTAACACACATTATAAGTATGCTTCACTAATTCCTTGGGTAGACTCCAAACCAATCAAATTGAAGATCCACTTCAAACATCACAACATAATTGCTACCGTACTGTTTACTGGCGAACCTACAGCCTATGTGCCACAGTTGGCTGTTCGTATCATTGAAAACTGTAAAAGGTTTGCCATCACTAGTTTACAGTGTGATAGAAAACACAGAGGTGTATTTTTTTTTTTTTTTTTTGTGGAGCCA
This sequence comes from Cavia porcellus, assembly GCF_034190915.1. NCBI lineage: Eukaryota > Metazoa > Chordata > Mammalia > Rodentia > Caviidae > Cavia > Cavia porcellus. The sequence goes on from NW_026947491.1 coordinate 69,173,978, forward strand.
AGTCACTTTGAAATATGATAAAACAGAACTGGGGATATAGCTCAATGGCACAATACCTACCTGGCCAACGCAAGGTCCTGAGTTCAAAGATTCCTCCCTCCGTATGATAAAACATTATATAGTCAATAGACATTTTGTTTCTGTGGTATTTCAAATAAAGAAAATGAAGATATGAACAGCATTTATAGGTGGAAATACTGTTGAACGTGACATGAACAAGGTCAAAATTGCTATTTCAGTTGATAAGGTAACATTTAAAACATTTTTCCCTTGAAAATAGTTTGTTGGCTACTTGTAAAGTAACAAAAATAATGTAGTTTAATTAATTATGCAGGCAAAAAGTAATTTTCTCTAAACTTCATTAACAATAAGATTTTTTATCCATAAATTTAAAATATTGAATATTATGTCATTTTTACTTTAATTAGCAGTATTATCACTTGTGAAAATATAGTTAATTTTCTTAAGCTATTTATTACAAGTTGTTCATCAAAGTTAAATAGAAACTTGATGCACTGATTTCTTGGGTGAATGATCTTATATTCTTTATCTTTCCTAAACTTGCTTATAAGTCTACTAGAAATTATTTCATCCTTTGACATTCTCTACACAGATGTTCATATTTTCTACAAATGTCTTCTCTTCCAATCTGCAGTGCCTTTTATCTTTCTTCTTTACTTTATTAGGTTTCCGAGGCCCTTCAGTATGCTGTGGAGGGGGAGTGATGAGAATCAGTGTATTTGCCTTTTCCCTGGTCTTGGAGGAAAAGCATTCAGCTTTTCATCATTAAATATGACGTCAGTTTTATCTCTACTTGTTCTGTTTATTTGTTCTGTCACTTACTGAAAGATCATGGTTGAAGTCTTTAACTGTAATTGTGGATTTATCTATTTTTAAATTCCATTTGTATCAGTTTTTCTTTGATGTTTATTGAAGCCTTATTGTCTGGCATATTCCCACTTATGGTAATTATGTCTTTTTGTGAATTGGCTCCCTTATCACAACCCCTTTATCTCCATTCTGGGTAACATCCTTGTTCAAAAGTCTACTTTACGTAAGAGAGTCCTCCTCAGGTTTATATGGAATGTTTTCATGATTTATCTTCTACCATTCTTTTACTTTTGAACTATGTATACATCCCTATATAGAACTAGTTTTATAATAAGGTCTGGCTTTTTTAATCCCATGTCAAAATTTTTCTAATTGATGTGCTTAGGTCAGTTGCATTTCATTTTGTAGTTAATGATATGCTCGTATAAAAATGGGTCATATTGCTGTGGTTTTCTATCTGATTCATATGCTTTTGCTACTGATTTAAAAATCTTTCTTTAATGATTGTTTTATGATTGCACTTTATCTCCACTATTGGCTTTAAAAAAAAGTACCGGGAATTGAATTGAAGATGTTTACACTGAGTTGCATCATATCTCAGTTTTACTTTTTAAAGAAATTTTGAGACAGAGTCTCAATAAGTTGTTAATTTGCCCAGGCTGGGCTCAAACTGGTGATCCCCCTGTCTCAGTTTTCCAGAGCCCTGGGATTACAGGTATATGCTATCACTTCAGGAATAGCATATTTTATATACCTATTTTAATGATTTTCATCCATTTCCTCAGATTTTACAGTGTAAATATTTACATAATAATAGCTTACTTTTACATAATAAATTATTTCACATAAATTGTGAGGATTTTATGGGAATGCATTCCAAATTCCTTGTCATTCTCAATACTCAAAACAGTTATTATCATGCTTTTCCTATGCAATAAACACACAAGACATTGTCTCTGTTATTGCATTAGACAATAGCTTGTATTTTAGACTAAGTAAAATGAAAACATATATTTACCTCTATTTTATAATTAAAGTTTCATTTCTTTGTGTAGATCCATAATTCGTTGCAGAATTACTTTTATTGTGATAAAAGAATTTTCTTTACTTTTTTTTGGTTAGAGAGATAAATTATTTTACTTATTCTTTGTCTCAAAATTTTTCTCCTGCACTTTTGAAAGTTATTTTCACTGAATATAGATTTTGGATTGATAGTTACTTTGTGTACATTTTTCATGTACTTACTGACAATTTGTATTTGTGTTTTTGGAGAAGTGTCTATTCCATTCATATGATCAGTTTTTCATTGACTCACTTGTCTTTGGGGTTAATTTTTTGAATTCTTTGTCTATTTGAGGTGTTAGCCCTCTGTCAGAAGACAAAATTTTTCCCTATTCTGTAGATTGTATCTTCATTCTGTTATTTCCTTTGGTATACAGAAGCCTTTTAATCTGATACAATATCTCTTGTTAAATCTTAGTGTTATTTTTTGTGCAATTGCACTCCTGTTCAGGTGGTCCTTCACCGTGTCTATGGATTAAAGTACTTCCTGTAGGTCATCTTGTAGCAGTTTCTTGGCTAAATTTTGGTAAGTTATACATGTCTGAGAATTTACCCACCTGTTTCAAATGCTCTAATTTGTTGGAAGATATTTTCAGAATAGTTTCTTATAATTCTCTGGATTTCAATTGAGTCAACTGCAATGTTACTTTTTTCATATTTAATTACATTAATGTGGTTCTCTCTCTCTTTCTCTTTATTTATTTTAGATCATTCTATACTTGTGCATAGTTACGGACTTCCCTCTTTGAATTGCTTTCATTGTGACCCAAAGATCAGATATGTTATTTTTCCAGTGTCATATGACACTAAGAATTATTAAATTTCTTCTCTGATTTTTTTCTATGATGTATTGATCTTTAAAAATGTATTATTCAATTTCCATATGTTTGTATAGTTACCGAATATTTTGTCTTTGATTTCCAATTTCAATCCATCATGATCTGCTAGGGATTATATTAATTATTTTATATTTATTGAGAATTATTAAAATATGATATATGTTAGAAAAAAATCTATGGGCACATGAAAGGAAAGTGTATTTTGCTGTTGTTGGATAAAAAACTATAGATACATGTTAAATTCATTTGTTCTATAATGTCATTTAACTATGATATTTCTTTGTTGATTTTTCTGTCTGGTTAGCCTACTTGTGAGAATGGGGTATTAAAACTCCCCCCATGATAGTATTGGTATTTATTCTTCCTTTTATATCAAGTAGTATTTTGTTTTATAAAATTAGGTGCACCAACATTTGGTGAACTTATATTTATGACTGCTATCCTTACTATTGAATTATTCTCTTTACTAACATATAGTGATCTCCTTTGCTCTTCTGATCATTTTTGGTTTGAAGTCAACTTTCTCAGGAATTACAATAGCTACTCCTGCTTTCTTTTGGTCTTGGCTACATGGGGTATCATTTTCCATTCTTTTAATTGCAGTCTCTTTATTTGTGGATGAGATGTGTCTTAACAACATACAATAATATGTTTTGTCATTCCAATCTACCAGTCTGTGTCTTTTTCTTTTAAAGAGAATAAAACAAAACAGAACAAAGCAGATCAGAACCAAACAATGTAAGCAATACAGGATTTCAAAACAAGACAGCAGAAAATCAATGGTAGCTACCATAATGTCTTATTTTCTTCAAAATAGTTGTCCATATCTTCATACACAATGAATTCAAACAAAACAAAATAGTGTAAAATTGATCAAAAAAAAAAAAAAACAATGAATACATTCCAGGCCTTCAAAACCAGACAGTAGGAAAATCAATAGTGTCTGCCATAATGTCTGTTGTTCTCTTCAAATAGCTATTCATACCTTCACACATATTGAAATCAAATAATAGAAAGCACACTAAAGTCAATCAAAATAAAGAATAAAAGCATTATTGGACTTCAAAGCAAGATGACAGAAAACCACAATAGCTACCACAATGTCTCATAGTCTTCTAAGTAGCTGTTCATATCATCACATGTAATAAAATCAATTCTTATAAACTCTTTAAGAGAAGATCTAGGTATGAGTAAGCCTATACATGTATAACTATCTTTTCTTTATTAGAGGGGAAAACAAAACAGAATAAAATACAAGAAAAACAAGAAATAAAAGAGACACATAAATAATAATGAAGAGTCCAAAACAATAACAATATAGGTTTTCACAACAAGGTGGTAGGAATATAACTTAGGTTGTTATTTTGCATAACTATCTTCAGAAGTTACTCAGATTTATAGATATAAACATACAAAATTGATCTAATCTTATGAATGTTAGCTGTTTTAAGAACTAACATAGTAGTAAAATCATCTTAGCTATCTTGTATATATATATAAATTTATGTCTCTTTTCTTTTCCCTTCCTTCTTTTCTCCTTTTCTCTGAGTTATTTTTCCCCTTTGAGCAGTTTTTTAACCTTTCATAATATTTATTGAAGATTTTGTATCTTATTTACTCTTTCAGTTTCTTATACTTGGGAGACAATATCATATTTACACATGTGAGTTTGATTTATTTCACTTATGAGTATGGTCTCAAGTCACATCCATTTACCTATGAAAGCCTCAATGTGATCCTTCTTAATAGCTGAGTAGTACTCCATTGTATAAAAATACCACATCTTTTTTATCCATTCCTCAGTTGATGGACACTTGGTTGTTTTCAAGATCTGGCTATTACAAATTTTGCTACTATAAACATGGGTGCACGTATATCCCTGTGTTATGATGTTTTCAGTTCTGGGAATAAGCCTAGAAGTGGAATAGCTGGGTCAAATGGGACTTTCAGTCCCAGGTTTTTGAGAAACCTCCAGACTGACCTCCACAGTGGTAGTACCAGTCCACAATCCCATCAACAGTGCAGAAGTGATCCTATTTCTCCACAGACTCTCTAGTATTTGTTATTGGTTGATTTCTTGATCCTGGCCATTCTTTCTGGAGTGAGATGAAATATTGGTGTTATTCTAATTTGCATTTCTCTAATGACCAAAGATGAACATTTTTTCATGCATTTATTTGCCTTTTGTATTTTTTCATCTGAGAAGTATGTATTTATTTCAGATGCCTATTTTTGTATTTGGTCTTTGCATTTTGGGGGTGTGATTTTTTAAAATTCTTTATATGTTCTAGACAGAAGTACTTTGTCTGAGGGACAGTTGACTAAGACTTTTTCCCAATTCATGGAATTTCTTTTTACTCTGTTGGAGATTTCTTTTGACGTGTGAAAACTTTTTAATAGGACAAGATCCCAGCTGTTGATTCTGGGAAGTATTTCCCATACAGTTTGATTTTTGTTCATGGATTCTTTGCCTACCTCTATGTCTTAAGGATTTATACCTACTTTGTCTTCCAGAAGATTTAGTTTTAATATTTAGATCTTTTAATATTTAGATCTTTGATCCATTTTGACTTTAGTTTAGTACATGGTGATAGGCATGGGTCTAGTTTTAGTTTTCAGCATATGGGAAAGCCAATTTTTCCAGCACCACTTATTAAAGAGATTATCTTTCTTCTAGTGAACATGTTTGGCCCCTTTGTCAAAGATAAGGTGGTTGAGTGTGTTTATAGTTGTGGCTATATCTTCTAATCTATTCCAATGATCTTCAGGTTTGTTTTTATTCCAGTACCATGCTGATTTTATCACAGTAGCTTTGTAGTATAACTTCAAGTCAGTGACTGTGATGCCTCCTGCCTTGTCTTTGTTGCCCAGAATTGCCTTTGCTTTTCTAGGTCTCTTCTGGTTCCAAATAAATTTTAGAAATGACTTTTCTAGATCTGTGTGTTATGCTAATGATATTTAATTGGACTTGCATTAAATCTGTAAAACAATTTTGGGAGAATGGCCTTTTTCACAATGTTTGTTCTTTCTATCCATGAACAAGGGATGTCCTTCCATCTTCTGAGATCCTATTCTATTTCCTTTTTCAGAGTATTGTAATTTTTCACTGAATAGATCTTTCACTTCCTTTGTTAGACTGATTCCTAAGTTTTTCATTTTTTGGATGCTATTGTGAAGGATGTGTTTCTATTATTTCTCTCTCAGTGAGTTTATTGCTTGTGTACAGGAATGCTACTGACTTTTGAGTGTTGACTTTGTATCCAACTACATTACTGGATTTGATTATTACATTTAAAAGTCTTTCAGTGGAGTTTTGGGGGTCTTCTACGTAGAGTATCATGTCATCTGCAAATAATAATAATTTAACTTCTTCCTTTCCTATTCTTGTTCCTCGTATTTCTCTCTCTTGTCTAATTGCTCTGGCTAATGTTTCCAGTACTATATTGAATAGGAGTGGTGATAATGGACATCCTTGTCTTTTTCCTGATTTTTAGGGTAAAGGCTTTCAGTTTTTGGCCATTTGATATGATGCTGGCTGTTGGTTTGTCATAGATGGCCTTTATCATATTAAGGTAGATACCATCTATTCTGAGTTTCTCTATGCTTTTTATCATGAATAAGTGATGTATTTTATCAAAAGCTTTTTCTGTGTCTATTGAAATGATCATTTGATTCTTGTCTTTGGCTTTATTGATGGTATATTATATTTATTGATTTGCATATGTTGAACCATCCCTGCATTCCTGGAATGAATCCCACTTGGTGATGGTGTATAATCTTCTTGATGACTTGCTGCATTCTGTTTGCCAGTATTTTATTGAGGATTTTGCATCTATGTTCATTAGGGAGATTGGCCTGTAGTTCTTGTTCTTTTTTTTTTTTTGCTTTCTATTTTGGTATTTGGGTAATACTTGTTTCTAGGAATGAGTTAGGGAGAATTGTTTCCCTTCAATTTCATTGAAGAGTTTGAGGAGTTAAGTCTTCCTTGAATTTCTTGTAGAATTCAGCAGTGAATCCATCAGGATCTGGGCTTTTCTTTGTTGGTAAGTTTCTAATTGCATTTTCAATTTCTTTAACTGAAACTGGGTTATTTAGCAGTTTTACACCTTCTTGATCCTGCATTGGTAATTCATGTTTTTAGGAATCTTTCCATTTCTTCTGTGCTTTTGAACCTATGAGAGTAGATGTTTGCAAAGCAGGTATTGATGATCTTCTGTATTTCCACAGGGTCTGTAGTGATTTTGTACTTTTCATACCTTATTGCATGAATCTGAGTTTTTTCTTTCCTTTATAAAATAAGGTTGGTTAAGGGATTACCAACTTTATTCTTTCAAAAAATCAACTCTTTGATTCATTGAATATTTGTATTGTTTTCTTAATCTCTATTACATTGATTTCTTCTCTGATCTTTATAATTTCCTGCCTTCTTTGGGTTTTGGGCTTGACTTACTCTTTTTTTTCTAGATGTCAGAGGTGTAGCATCAGGCTGTTTGTGTCCATTGTATTTTCTTGAAATGGGAATTCACTTCAATGAATTTCTCTCTGATGAACGCTTTCATTGCATTTCACTGGTTCTGGTAAGTTGTATTTGTATTTTCATTTGCTTGTAGATATTATTTAATTTCTTCTTTAATTTCCTCTGTGATCCATTGATTGCTCCGGAGTGTATTATGTAATTGCCATGTGTTTATGGAGTTTTGCAGTTTCTTTTGTCATTAATTTTTAGTTTCATGGCACCAAAATATGCATGGCAGATAATATGCATGGGATAATTTTAACTCTTTTGCATTTACATAAACATGTTCTGTAGGTTGGCATATGGTCTATTTTTAGAGAATGTCACATATGAAGCTGAAAAGAATGTATATGCTGATGTTGTTAGGTGAAACACTGTAACACGTCTACTAAGATCATTTGTTCACAAGTCTGATTCAGAAGTTTGACATGTTTGGGAACTTCAGCTCACCCCATGTGGCACTCTGAAGCCTTCTAGCTGCTTGAAGATGCTGGGTGGGGCTCTGTGAGCTTCTGAGTGGTCTACCAAGGCTAAGCAGCTAGATGGAGCATGCTGCGAGGCCTTCAGTTCACTCCACATGGTGCACCAAAGCTCCCCAGCTGTTTAGGGATGCTGGGTGGGGCGTTCTGAGTGAGGGTTCTGAATGAGGCATTGAGGTTACATGGCTTGGTGGAGTTAGCTGTGCAGGCCTTTTGCTCATGCCACTCCGTACAAGCAGTTCCCTTGCCCCTTGGAGGGTCACTGAGCAGGACCCAGCCAGGACCTGAGAGTGATCTACCGAAGGTCCTAGCTGTCTGGGGGTGCTGGGTGGGGTCCTTCCAGAGTCTGAGTGAAGGGCTGAGCATGCATGGCCAGGTGGAGTCCACTGTGCCGGCCTTCAGCTCACACCACTCAGCGCAGGCCCATCTGTGTCTTTTGATTGAGGAATTAAGGCCATTTACAATCAGTTAGTAATGAAATGTATTTGCTAATTTGCTTGTCAATGTATTATTTTTTCCAGTGCAGTTTCCTTTTGTTTGACTACTCTTCCCATGAGATTTATTAGTTTCTTTGGACTCTTGGCTGCTGTTGACTATTGTTTTTGTTTAGGATTCCATTGAGTATTTTTGGCAGTACTGGCTTGGTAGTCATGAATTTCTTTAGTTTGTCCTTGTCAAGGAAGGTTTTTATTTCTCTATCTATTTTAAAGGATAATTTTGCAAGATATTGTAATCTGGATTGGCAGTTATTTTCTTAATGGCTTGAAAAAGTTCACTCCAAGCTTTCCTGGCCTTTTAGGTTTGTGTTGAAAAATATGTTATTGTGATGGGTTTGTTTTGTAAGATATTTGAAATTTTTCTTTAACAGCTTTTAGTATTCTCTGTGTTCCGAATTTCTGGTATCTCAGCTATGATATATGGTTTGTATACTCTTTTCTGATGTTTCCTACTTGGGATTCTAAATGCCTCATATATTTGTTATCAAGCTCATTATCAGAATATGGAAATTTTCTGCAATAATTTCTGTGAATAAATTTTATACCATTAGATTCTAACATTTACTCAATTCTAATAATCCTTCTTTTAGAGCTATCTAGGAGCTTTTGGATCATTTTCGGCTATTTTATTGTTTTTTGAGTAGCAGTGAGTAATGTTCTATTACATCAAACTTGTTCTAAAGCCTTGATAGTTTTGTTTTTTGAATGATCATGCCTATAACCAAATCTTTCAACTGAAGTTTTCATTTACAGGATTTTGAGTTTGCTTCTTTTAAAATTCTTAACAAAGTGTTTTTTTCCACATCCTGCATTTTCTGTCTTAATAATATTCAGCTGTATATTTATTTCCTTTTTAAAGTCAATGATCATCTTGGTGAACACTTTATTCAAATACTCAATTTATGTACCCTTTAAACTGGTTGACCACCAGTAATTGCTTCACTCATATTCTTGTCTTTTAGTCAACTATTTTTTTTCTAGCTCTTTTCTGGAAATTAAGCTGCTTCAATATGAGATTTGTACAGGTTAGTCATGAATTTTTGGAGGTTTATTGTTCCTTTGCTTTCTCATCATTGTGTTTTCATGTTGAGTGTTGTAGATACACGATACAGAAAGCTATGCCACTACGGTAAAGACATACTTTGTAAGTGGATTTCTCCCTGGGCTGTGCCTTTGACTTTGAGAATGGTTCTTGTGCTGATTCTTATTTAACATATTCAGAATATTAGGATCTGCCCCTGGTACTACAACTTTAGGAAAACAATCATATATGAAAACATAATATCAAATTTAAGCAGTTTTCAACTTTTTCAATAGTCTAGAAAGACAAAGGAAGGGAAAACTAATGGTAAACAATAAACTGGGAATTAGGAGAAAGAAAACAGGCAAAAAGAAAAAAGCAAACACAAAAACAGAAAAGAAAAGGGAAGAAAAAAATCTGAAATAAAAGAGAAGATAAGATAGGAGAAAAGTATATTTTAATCACACTATTTCTATTGTTCAGAAAGTGGATGGGAGGGTTTTAAGAGGTTGTGTGTGAGGGCCGAAAGAGAGAAGAAAGGGAAAGAAATGAGAGAAGAAGCAAGGGGACTGTATCCAGCTGCTGGACTGGCTGTGAAGGTTAAATATGCTTGAGAAGTAAGCTTTGGTGTGGGATCTATGACTAAACAGTATGAAGTGTTAGTTGCTACAGCTGGAAATGAATACAAATAGCTACATCCTGATACACAAATATAAAAAGACCAATTTACCTAACTATTTTCAATAAAATATTGATACGCAAGTAAAACAAGCCAAAAGAAAAGAAATTGAAAAGCATGCACATGTCTAAATGTTAACAAAGGAAGGAGCAGGAAAATCATCCAGCTCCGTTACTAGCGTTAATGTCCTTGAGCAGATTTCAGTGCTGCTGTCTTTAGATCATCAATGCAAGTGCCTTTACTGTTCTGAGGGACCGTGGAGTGGGCTTGGAGCTTTCTCTTAGGTATTTCAGCTTCGGGGTCCTGACCCAGTCTCTACCACAGCCACTCCGGCTGGCTCTGATCCTTTCTCCTGTAGTTCTGTGCTGGGTTCCAGGCTGTGTGCTCGTCACAGCCTGCAAGCTGAGTTTCAGTCCTTCTCTCCAGTCCCTGATGTGCTTGTCTTCCTCTGGCCCGTTTCTCAAGTCTCTTCCAGTCTGCAATCTCAGTGGCATCTGGGGGTCATGACTGAGACAACCTTATGTTAATCTGAGTCGTTTCATTTTTTATTTTTTCTTCACTAGTGGTTGTGCAAGCCAGCTGCCTTTATTCTGCACATTTCCTTCAGTCTTGAAGTTCCCACCATAGCTGATGCTGAGAGTGGAGAGGGAGAGTGGAGGGGGATGCAAACAAAAGCCTGAACCAGGACCTTTGGGACTGTCTCTAAGCACCCCCTGTGTTTATCACATCTCCCTCTGCTGTGGTCTTCCCAGTCTTCCTCTGGGACACAGTTTGCTTGAGTGCCCTGCACCTTGGAGAGACAAACCTAAACCCAAGCTGTTTGGATGGGTCGTTGATTGTGACTTTTAGTCTAACCCCTGTCCTCCATAGTTCCAAGCATTACACTTGCCACAGCCTGCGTGACAGGTGCCATGGGGGTGACCCCCGCCTCATGCAAATGTTTTGATCTCCTGGTCCTGTGTGCCAGCGGGAAACTCTCAGGGATTGGTCTGCACTGTGGTTGGTGGTGGCTCTAGGGTGAGCCCTAAACTGCCTTCTACCTGCAGACTTTTTAGCCCTGGTGTATTTTGGGCATTATATAAAATGGCACAGTCTTCAGGTCTGAAGTGTGAGTAGTAAGAACAGTGCCACGGTGGTGTGGTAGGCTGGGGTCTTGTTCCGGCTTCCCCTGCTTCTTCTGTCTTCCACTCGTTTGCTATCTTGTTTAGGTTACAGTCACATGGGGGTTTTCGTACCCTCCTGTGCAGCTCTACAATCACTGCATTCATCTTGGTGAATGCCTTGGACTGAATGTGTTGCTTCTTCTACAAGGCCGTGATAGAATCACCTGTGTTGTAATTTTGTTTGAATGTTAGACAGTTAATGCAGAAGAGATTAACAGTATTCATAGTTACAAATACTAGACTTTTCTTTGTCTAGATAATAGGAAGGTAATCTAATCACTCTAATCAGGAGTTGAACCAGCTATGATTTTGTTGCCTTTATGACCTTTTGTACTCTGTAAGTTTTAAATTCATTGTCCTTAGATTGCTGGCTGGTTTGTTGGAGAATTTTTATCTATAACTGCTCCACTTTCAGCCTTCCCTTTGTGCAGGTGCCTCAGATAGGGTCTTTTTTCCAAGCTCTTTCCCTCTCCCAGCAGCAGGCTGCTGTTACTTGTCACTCCATGCTTGCTAGAATGATTGAACTGATGGCCATTCTTTGACGGACTAGTTCAACTTTAACTATAGGAAGTACTGTGTCTCTGAGCTTTGGGGTGGGAACTTTTCCATGATTCTTCTATTTCTTCTGTTGTAGGAAACCACTAATCATCTGATCTCAAGATGACTTTCAGCCTTTCCTGGAGGAGGAGAACTTTTTCAAAAAAATTCTTTTTCTTTAACTGCAATAGATCTTGACTTTTTGTCTAAGAGTAAAAAGGCTTTTTGCATCCTAACTCATCACTTTAAGGTTTGTGTTGCTTAAGGGATCCAGAGAGCAGAATTCAGGTGGAGCTCTGTGGTTTTGTCTCACTGGATATTACGCCCTTCTCTCAGGCCTTCTTTGTAAGAAAGGGTTTTTCTAAACTCTTTGCTTAGTTTTTTTTTGTGACTACTTGGAAAAGTCCATGGAATGGGTGCAAATTCCCTTTGTGTTTGTAGCTCCCTGAGTTTCCAATCACTTGTATTAGGTAATCCTGGAGTTTAGCAATTTTTAAAAAAATGTTTGGTTAATTTCTCCTTCTTACCCTGTATTTTCCAGGTTATATTCACCCGGCAAGCAAATAGTTGCACTTTTGTTTCTTCTATATTTCTTTAGATTCTGTTTTTATTTTTTTGTCCTGAGACCTCATATACCTGATGAAAGCTGTGATAGTTCCAGATAACATGACTTTCTTTTTAACATGTGCAGAAGCAGCACACTTTCAAGATTTCTAAATTGAAAGTAGAAGCCTGAATTCAAGTCATTTTGAATTAGTGTCATACAAGAAAAGTTTCTTGTTAGATTCATATGACTTTGAAAAGGATTAGTTTTGCCAAGCTATGTTAGCCTTTACTTAAACATTGCTTATTTTTATATCATATACAATGATGATCATATCATATATAATAAATAATACAGTATCATATATAATAAATATACAAGTATAATTATGGATACTTGCATTATAAAGGTCAGATAGCCGAGTTTGAGCAGAGCTTATATTTTTACTATTTTACCTTGGATGTATTTTTCTCTCTCTCAGAAGTTCATTTATTCATTTGTGAAGTGGAAAGAAAAGCAACTACATTATAGGGTGTTCTTGAGGACAATACAGAGGTTGACATATAACAAATGACTGTTATATATTTTCTTGATTAGAAGTTATTTGGTTACAAGAATAAAAACCTTTTCCTTACAGATGTAGTTATATAAGAGTCTTGACAGTTGATCAGTATCTTGTTGGAACAAGGACAGACTTCAGAATTGGGCTACATTCGGTGGCTCAAGAACAGCTGCTCCCCAAAAGTCTTTTTCTAAAGGTGTTTCCCCAAGTGCACTTTACCCCGACCCACGAAGTGAGGGGTAGCAAATAGACTGTCTTTTGTGATTCTGCCATTTTTTCCTCCCTTAACAGGAAAAACTCCTTTAACCTTTGGCAAGGTATGTGCTGTTATCAGAACAAATGTTTACTTATAATGTATTAAGCAACATATTGAGTACTTTGAAATTCTCCTTCTTTCGTACGTCATGAATTTGTGATTTTAAATGCTCGTCTAGACCGGTGGTGACGGACCTGTGCAAACATGCTGCAGCCCACTGTTTATTATCATGAAAAGCTCTAAAAGGATTGTCATCCCTGGGACGATTTCCTGGATCTGCTGTGGGAAGAGAAAGGGGTGACATCTAACCCATTCCTAATCAAGGACTGTGGATGTTGGTGTCTATTCTATGAGATGTCTGGGAGTTGCCTGAAGGACTCAAGGAAAAGCTTCAAATCCAGGAGCCCAGATACGGGGCATCTGTTGTCAAGTTTACTCTTGAGGAAGTGGGATGGTTCTATACTGGAGACCGAGGTGTCCCACATGGTGAGCATCACAGAGTGGGTAGTTTCATCTGTTAGACTTGGGAGGACAAGTTTTCAGCTAGAACACCATGTGGCAGCTAGAAGCAACATTAACAGCTGACATTTACTGTGCAATTACTATGTACTGCACTGTTCTAAACTCTTTACTTGAACTGACTCATTTAATTCTCATTATATATTATACAAATGAAGCCACTGAAGCCAGGAGAGGTAGTAAATTACCCAAGCCAGAGAGTTAATTCAGACTTAGATGTGAATTCAGAACCAGAATGTAAACCAAGGTAGTTTCCTGGAGATCTTATTATTAGCCATCACAATGTAGATTTTTCCAAAAGTAATCATTCTAAAAATGGAGAGAAGGCAGACAGATAATTTTGACTAAGTCAGTAGGAAACTGAAGTGACCCTCATGAGAAGAGATGTAAGTACATTTAGGTAGACATTTAGCTTCCTGCTGTGGGTAAAGATGAGCGAGCATCTTTATCATTATTTGTCAGAGTCCATTCAGATTAGAATCTATAGATAAGAGCCTAAAAGGTTACTTTCCATGCCCCTTAAAGTCTCTGACTCTTGGGAATACACATGTTGACATAGAACTTGATATCAAGAACACCTGAAATAGTTCTCCTAAAATTTCAAAGGATATCCTATTATCCTAGATTTTTCTGTATGTGAAAGAGAATTCTTTAACTATCAGTATATCCAGGATAATGTAGGATCTGCTGAAAATTCTCAATGAACAGCGAAGTTCAGATACATGCTCAAAATCAAAGCATCTTCATTTTGTTCCCTCCAAAAACCCCCCAGAAATTAATAATGAGTACTTTATTCACAATTATGTCTTTAAAAGAAAAAAATGTGAAAAGAATGATAATGTGTTACTGCAGCCCTTTAGAAAAACTAGTAAATATAATACTGCAAAAGCAAAAATTATTTGAGCTTTTGTAGCTCCATATAATTTTCTCATTATATAATTATACTTTATTTTGAAAAGTATAAATTTTTCAAGTTTGTTTATTGGTGAAACAACTCATAATCTTGCTTTGTAGCAGTAACCATTGTTATTCAGTAAGTTCTGATTTTTCTGTATTCATCTATCACTGAATCTGTATTTACACCTACATAACCTTTGACATCTAGCTATCTTGCTAGGTCATAGAGGTAACATCACACTGCGGGTATTTGATGATGTGTGTTCTTGTGTGTAAGGCTGTAGAGTGAAACATTTCGCTGCTGTGGCAGCAGTGCCAAGGAGGGGAGTTGAAAAGACTTGAGCTCCTTTTTCACAGCTGTTGTAGAGCTGTTGTCAGGAAGCTGTCATTTCGCCAGGGACCGCATTTCATGGCCCCTTGCAGCTGGTGAGCAACATCGCTGCTTTTGGTTCAGTGCCATAGGAACTGAAGTGATGTTCCACTTTTGGCCAAGGCGAGAAAGTATCCGTCTGTATTTCCCATGCTTCCCTCACTTTTAGAATTAATTGGGAGGCCACTTTTGAACTTCCCCATTGTCCTGACAGAACTTGACCTCTAACTAGCCAAATGTTTTCCTGAGAATAAAGCTCATGGAGCGCAGCCATCCCGGCCTTCCCCTGAGTTGCAGCTGCCTGATGAAGCAAAGGTGCCCCAAGTGATCGCAAACTTGCAACTGAGAAATTATATTTGTAAATTATATTCTGTGGGCCTCATGGAAACTGATGTGTTCAAAGTACGTATAATTAAACCTAGAAAAACAGACGTGTTAGCAAAACAATTTAGATTTTCTTCTGAAAGATGGGCTGATTGATATTCCATTGTGTATACACTACGATTTCTTTATCCACTCATTTGTCAACGAACACTTTGCTTTCATATTTTGGAATGTGAATATTATTACAATGAATATAGGGCTGTGGGTATCTTTATAAGGTGATTATTTCATTTCTGTTGCTAGTATGTCTGCCACAGAGAGAAAAATATTGCATGACTTCATTTATATGTGGAATCTAAACAAAATAAAAATTGAATACATAGAAGAAGAGAATGGGGGTGGATGTAGTTTGAAGGATACAAAGTTGCACTCACAAAGGTTGAATAATCTAGAGGTCTGATGTACAAAAGGAGGACCATAATTAATAATATTGTATACTAGAAATTTACCGAGAGAGTAGAGTTTAGATATTCATACCACAAAAAAAGAGAGACGAGAGATAGTATGAGATGATGAGTGGCTAATTCACCTGACTCTACTGATCACTTCATTTATTTCAAAATATCCTGTTGTATACTTTAAATCCATGAACTATATTAAAAATATAGTGTTTACATAAAAACTATTACAGTAAAAGACTCATTGCCATTAATGCCCCTCAAAATTCACTTTAAGTAAATTTATGCTGTTATTCATTTCTTCTTTCTTTCTTTTTTTTTTTTTTTTGGAGACAGGATCTCAGTATTGCAAGCTGGCCTTGAACTCGCTTATACAGCCCAGGTTTGTCTTGAACTCACAGAGATCCTTCTGCCTCAGCCTCCCAAATGATGGAATTATAGGTGTGATACAACATGTATGGCTTCTTGTCACTTTCTAAAGCACTTCTGGAAGTCCTCTCTCAGGAGTGTCTTTAACTGCATCATTGTGACGGCCACAGTGTTTTGAATGGATGAAAAATGTTTATTTTTTATGGTCATTTTGACTTTGGAGAAGAATCAGAAGTCACATGGTGCCAGAGTAAAGGGAGTAAGTGGATGAGGCCACACTGTAATATCTTTTACAAGCCTACCTTTCTGTTAAATGGCACTCAGCAGCAGCATGTGCTGAGAACACTCAGCACATGTAAAGACATTTATTAAGGGGGACTTCCAGAATCGGATCATGGGCTGAAGTGAACATTTTGTTGTTGTTGTTGGAAGAAAAATTCACTTTCTTTCCACAGCGAACCTTCACACTGAGAAGTATATGGATGATCCTCAGTTTACAATGGTGTTAAACTCTGATAGACTCATATACGGAAAATATCATAAGTCAAAAATGCATTTAATACATGTAAACTACTAAACCCCATAATTTAGCTTAGCCCACTTAAACATTCTTCGAATATTTACATTAGCCCACAGTTGAGCAAAGTCTTCTACCGCAGTCTATTTGATAATAAGTTACTGGCTACTCATATAACTTATTGAACACTGCAGTCAAGTAAAAGCAAAATGGGATTGTGGGTACCAGCTGTGTGGGAGACACAGGTGATTGCTTACCCGTGATCACAAGGTTGACTGGAGCACGGATAGCCTGAAAACTATCAAAATTCAAAGCACAGTTTCTACTGAGTTTGTATTGCTTTTGGACCATCATAAAGTGGAGCCATTATAAATTAGGCACGTGCTTGTGCTTCTCTGCATTTGAATATAGCCATGTGACTGAAGCTGAAAAATGATACATTATAGCCATTTTGTAGATAAGTGCTTGAAATTTACTTAGGTTGTGGCCTTTCCTTTTTGTGTTCCTGTCTTTGTTAGCAGAAGAACAAGTCTCAGGCACACAACACACTGGTCTTGGGGAAGGATGAAAAATGTGTAGAAGAAAACCACCCCAGGAACTGCTACCTGACACAAAGCTGCCACAGATTCCCCACAACATAGGCAGTGTAGTGGTTGATATATTGTGTCAACTTGAGAAGTTTAGAAGCTTAAGTGACTCAGCAGGTCTACACCCTGGGGTATACAGAACATGTCCTTACCCCTCTAGGATATGGCTCACTGTGTCAACTTGAGTTTAAAAGTTCAACTAAGTGACTCATCAGGGAGCCTGGGTCCTCACTTTGTAAACATCCTGAGCCTGTGCAAGAGCAGGGCACAGAGACTCTGTGAGTGCCACACCTGCCCTAGGGCAGGTAAACTGCTTATAATATAAGGAGGAAAAGAGGCTTGCTTTCCCGTAGTCTTGTTTCTGTTGGTTTTGCTGTCTTCTGTTTCTGTGAACTGTTGCCCCTCTGCCACACTCCCCTGCCTTGGAGCCAGCTGATTACGGACTGAAACCTCAACAAACTGTGAGCTAAATGAATCTTTTCTCCCTTAATTTTGAGCTTTGGGCATTTTGTCTTTTATATTACATGTTTTTTGTGATTATTCTGTGAGATGCCTATTTAGATATGTCCCTCATTCTCTTCAAAATTTGGGGGAAATGACATTTTTTTAGTAACTGGCATCTTGCTTAAAATGACAGCCTTTCTTCAAGCCCAACAGAGTCTATCTCCATCCCCACCACAGTTTTCACCAATATCATAGGCCACCTTCCAATCTACTGTATAACTTACTAATTTTTAGTTTGTTAGTGTATCTTTCCCAAATAGAATGCAAGTGCTATTGGGTTAGAAACTTTTGTCTATTTTCTTAATTGCTATAACTTCAACAAATTGCTTGGCATATAGTAGGTACTCAGTATCTTTTGTTAAGTGGCCAAATCTATTGATACATAACATGTTAAAAAAGAAGTGCCGAAAATGTTTATAGTGGATATCTCCAATTTCTAAAAATGAAGACGATTTTCACTTTATTTTTTCAAGTTTTCTAAGTTAACCACAGTAAATATCTATGACTGACTTAATGAAAACAAATTCTTACAATTCTTTGAACTAGACATAGAAATTTCAGGTTTTTTCTGTTTATTTCAATAATATTGAAATTATTAATTGATCAGGAAGCATGAATTTTGTCCTAGCATATACTGTGACATAAGGCTCTGTGGGCAGAAGGAGGCTCAAAACAGAAGGCAAGTGGGCCAAGGAGAGAAATGTGAGAAGCTGAGAGCGTTGGGGATTGAGCGTGAGTAAGAGAATCCCATGTAGGAATCAGTTCCATACGTCTCTGCGTGAATCTGGGCAGCTTTATTTTTTCATCTCCTGTTTCAAGCTAAAGTATTGCCAAGTATTTCCATTTCTAATTATTCTTGCGTTTTAAGACAGATTTAAGCTGTGCTACTTCTTTAGATGTTTTGATGAGTTATTTTATTGCAACTATACATTTATAATAAAAGTACCTTAAGGATTCTAAAAAATGACCCCCTTGTTAAGGAATGCCAGTGTTCTCTTTGGTAGGCTACTTGGTATTCTGATGTTTGCAGCAGTAACAGTACTACTGGTCTGATATTTGTGAAAAAACTGATATTCAGTTTTTAGTTTTTTGGAGTAATTTCACGAATGACTTCTAGACTGAAGGTCACCAGTAGCTTCAAACCTGAGATGATCATGAAAAGATGCTCCTTACCCAGGGAAAGAAGAGAGCTTTGGGATGATATATTTCCTCCATTCACCAAACCTGTCTTTTCTATATTCCCACTGCGACTGAATACTAGAGAGGCTGAACAGCAAATCCTAAAACCAGTTCCAGGTAAATTTCTGTAAGCAGGAAGTGGTCTATCTTGCCTGATAGGTTTCCTGCTGGGCACAGTGTGTGGCCGGAGAATGGATAAAAGGAACATTGCGTAGGGATTATGAATCTTGCAATTTGAAGTGAGGTAGAGCTTGATCTGACCATTAACTGTATACTGTAACTGTATACTAACAGTTTTGCTTTAGCAGATAACTAACGTTTCTAAACTTTGCTTTTATTTTCCACGATGGAAAATATGGTAAAAATGAGATACCATTTCTAAAGTGCTCACTATTATGCTTGATTGCTAGCAAGCAGTTAATAAATTCGAGGTGCGATCACTGTAGTTATTACTACTATTATTATGTTTGTGATTTTTCTTGACTAGTACAGTAGCTGCTTAACTCATCACTAGGCAGGCTGCCAAGCTGGACTTTTGCAAGATGAAGAGAGGAAGAACTTGTGAAAAATAATTTTGAAAAATGCTTCCTAGAATTCTCAGCATTGCGCTAAGTGATGGCTGCCTATTGTTTTATGTATTTGTTTTGAAATTCAGCCAGAAAGCATGGCTGTGTAGCTTCCCCAGTGTCAGTGTTGCTGTGGGTGATGGGTTCTGGACAGGTTCCTAGGTTCTTGTGCACATCGAACAAAGAATGGGACACCGCACTCAACGCTCAGGAAAAAGGAGCAAACTTAGTGAAGTTTAATTAGGTGATGGTATATTCAGAGTGAGCAGACTGGCACCAGGGGAAAGGAAAATGGGACGTGCACTGACTGCACTGAGTTTGAGAATTTAACATGTTGCCCCTGGTCTAGGTGCCGCTCACTGGGGCTTCCAGAGCGTTATTGACCACGTGACTGACAAAGTGCAGATTCCTTTCAGCTGTGTTTACTGCGCATGTCCTTTCTTGAAATTCACTTTGAAATGATTGGATGTATGAGATGCAGGCCATATGCATGAACCTTTAATAAGCTCCAAGTGAAGAAAGGTTATTGTAGGTCATGCCAGCAAATCTAGTACACATGTGTCCTGGTTTGGGATTGCAGCCTATTCCAAGTGGTTACTGTTTTCCTTATCCCTGTCTCCAGGTAGTGAGCCTCAGGACAACACTCACGCGGTTGGCCCTGGGGTTCATGTGAATGGAGAGGAGTTGTCATATAGCTCTGAATATACTGTCTGTCTGATAGAATTTGGTATGTCTTGGCCTTGAATGATACCATACTAGCTCAAGTTGTTCCTTGAGTGTTCTAGCAATCGGTACCTGTCCTCAATTAAAGTTATGTGATCAAATCTGTTTTTTTTTAATAAAAATGAACCAAGAATAATAACAGGGTGAAGGATTGTAAATATTTCCAACCTCCCAAAATGTATGGAAGATATAAAATTCAGTGGATAGACTACAGAGAGTTATGAAACACATAGACTGTGAAAACCAGTATCAAGGGAGAAGCTACTTTATCCACATTACACATTTGCTTTTTATCAGGACTTCCCTAAATTAAATGCATGCTGATGAGAAACCCCTCATGTGACACTGAAACAGCTGTTAGTATCTTAAGGAATCAGCCATCACGCCTTCTGTGGCGAGTCTTTGCTGCCCTGTGGTTCTTTTTTGGTTTTTGAATCTAGCCTCATTACATTAATAACTCAAAACCTTCTCAGGGGTGTTAAAAATAAATTGTAAGAGGACTGGAGGCAGTGTTCCCCTCCTCCTTCCCATTCCTTTTTGCCAAAGTAATGTAATGGCACGCCTCCGAAATAGTCCACGGAAATCAGGACTTGTCTGTGGCTTGTGTGGGAAGTGCAGACTACTGTGTGTGAGTGTTGCAGCCTACTGCTTGGCAGGAAGTCGTTTTTGGAAAAGTTAACTGAACAAATACCTTCCATTGTCTACAGAGGTTGAAAGTCCATGAAACTTCCATATTGCTATGTCTAAACCAACACAATGGCTGTGAATACATTTAACCCTTTTGCCTCTAGAGATGGTGAGGCTTACCCTCAGAGATTCATCAGCTTTTCTGTTCTCTTTAGAGAATATCAGGGTGTAACAAATTCAGGTGTTCATTTTTCAGGAGACCCACATTTCTTCCCCTACATCAACCTCATGTCAAACTGTTTTTCAATAGATCAGAGTCAGTAATAAGCCAGGGAAAATCTCAGAAAGAGGGCGACAGTGTCTCTGCACCTTTGCCACTCCATGATATGTTTTATTTTTCCTTTGCAAACAGTAAAAAAAGATGAAGAAATAAAAGGCTGAGCGTTTCTGAGAACTACTTTAAAAGGTATTAATCAATTCTACGGTCTCAAAGTGATAATACATAGGCTTAGTGTTCCCCACACTGTAATACCACTGAAAAATTAACATTATAAATGAGTATATAAAACAGTGAGAGCAGGAGGCAAAAAAGATGAGCAGGCTGTCTTTAATGTGAGAATGACTGTTACCACATTAAATATTTGAAGATATTTGAAGGGCATTTGTAGAGCTGTAGCTGAGACAGAATTATTTTGTCTTACTTTAAGAGAGAATTCACAAAATTCTGTTTTGTATTATGTTTTAAATTATCTTTTGCATCAGCATCACAGCCTAGGATTTAGCTGTTCAGCAATGAAATTTGCTGACTTACTTGGTAGTGTTTGCTGTCACTGGGAGTATTCACAAGAAGCATACTGTGTCATTTGTCAGGGATATCAAAGAAGCCTCTCCATTCTCTGCAGTATAACCTTCATCACACCTTGAACTAGAAGTTCTACAGCTATGCAAGGAATTGGTTGGTCCATAGAAAGAAAGCAAATGTGATGATTTGCCTCTCATTTTCTTTTTCCTATGGCTGTGCCCAAGTTTGGGTTTTAATTAGTACTGAGATGCTGCTCCAACTTTTCACCGTCTTTTATTTTCTAAGTGGTTTTAGAGACCAATGATGCTATTACAGGAGGAACACAACCTCTTCCCTGCCCCTCCTTTTGGTACTGGGATTAAACCCAAGACTTTGCACATACTAGACAAGTGCTGGATCACTGAGCTACTCCCTCAGCTGAGAACATCTTTCCTGTTGTCATGAAAGACATAAAGCATCCTATGACCCCATAAGAACTGATCAGTGTCTTTTGGGACAAGTGAAACCCTGTGTCACTTTCAATGAAAAGATTCATCTGAATAAACTAATGAAGAACTTCCATTTTTGTCCAAAGGATTTTCATTATTATAACTTTAGACTTAATATGTGGAAGTATAGTTTCTTATCAAAAATCATATCATATCTTCTTTTATTGAGTGTAGATTATGAATTGTGAGTACAAAAATATTCGATGCCATGTAGCCCTGTAGCTATGTTTGGAGTACAGATTCCAAATAACCAATGCTTTCTTTTTTGTGAGTCTCTTAGCCTCGAGCTTTCCTTTAGCCTGAATCTGTTGGGAGGGAGGAGGGGAGGGAGAGGAGAAAGAGAGAATAAACAAGCATTTTAAATTAATTACTACATAAACTGTATAAGCAGAAGTGGGGAAAGATATTTCCTCCTCTATGATAGGAAAAACCCAAAAGGCATTTGCTTTTCCCTCAGAGGTTTTGAATTTATTTGGAGGAGTTAAAAACTAAAAACATTGCAATAAAAAGTACATTAAAAAGAGAAGGTAGTATTTATTAAACATTAAGTGATTGGATTAGGCAAGAAATTCACTTACTATCACATATCATTGTGTGGTGAGAAGATAAGTGTCTTAGATGCTTTTGTCTCATGGCTGGGACAAACACCCAACCCCCAAAGTTAAAGGAGGCAATGCTGATTTAGCTCACAGTTTGTGGAGGTTGCAGTGGGCAATCCTGTGGCTCCAGGCAGGGTGGCACATGGCAGAGTGGGGAAACACTTCAAGGCCATAGAAGATAGCTAAAGGAACAGGAGCCAAAAGGGAGAGAGAGCCTCTTTTCCTTCCTTGTATTGTACACAGGTTACAGCCCTAGCGTTGTTTAGCATTCACAATCCCAATCCTGGCACCAGACAATGAAGGATGGAGTCTGAATGGCTCTCATATTTCTCTTTGGATTGATATGTTGTACTATTTTAAGGCCTATATGAATTGAAGTGCTTGAGAGGAATAGAGGAGTTCCTTTTTGGTGAAATTGAATGTCAACCCAAAAAGCACAGAAAAAAGATCTAGAGATATACATTTGGGAATCGATGTCATCAGGAGAAAATGAGATTATTCAAGAGGAGACTGGTGTGAGAAGGAAAGAAAGATGTGGGTGGTTAAAGAAGAAAGTACAGTAGAAATAGGTGCCATCAACTACCCTGGCTCCATTTTCCATATTATTTTCAACCCTGATACCACAGATATAATAGCACTCAATAGAAGTTCTGTAAGCAGAGAAGCTATCCATGCCATTCAAGGGCTCAGGCCACTCCAAATTCCAGAGAGGGGCTAAATCTCTGAGCTGCCAGATGATTTTACCCTGACTACCACAATAGGGAAATCTCTTTAACTGCTTTACATATCATACTCTGAAACTATGATTCAATATTTAGAAAATGCAAAAAAAAGTAATATTAGAATAAGACTTTGAGTTTGGGGCTTTCTGCTTAACAAATAGTGACCCTTTAAGTAATTTAGAAACTACCAAAACAGGAATTCTTAATATTAGTTTTAGATCTAAAAATACATGTTCATCAGAAATTATTTTTCCCAAATTAATTGTAAACAACATGAAACTTTTTTTTAGCAAAAGAGAAGTATGCATGAATATGTTATCCTGAAGATTCTTTGTTTTCTTTATTAAGAAAAAAGAAATAATGTCTTCTTAGCTGCATAGAGATAATAGTAAATATATGATCCTAATATGTAGACGCAGGGGCTGCATCTTGTGATAGATGATAAAGTGAGGAGAGAACTCCCTTGAAGTCAAGTGTGGGACAAGTTAAATAATTCAAGCTCTCTGTGATGACTGATAAGTGATTCAGCGTGGGCATTTCACACAGCCAAGGTTTTTCATACCCTTTCGAACTTATTCAAACACTGCAAAACTGTTCCTTGCCAGCTCAAGGGGGCTTTCTAGTTTTCTTATTTAAGTAACTGCTGACCAGTAGAAACAGTATCACTTTCTACATCTGGGTTTTGAAAGCTGCTCTGTTATCTAGGGCACTGTACTTATTTTTTAGAAGCAGTCAATAAACAGACGGAGCGAGGAACAGGGCAGCTGTCTCTCAGCCAGAGAAGTGAAATCAGTGCTGGACAATTGGGTAACATGTTTCAGCCAGGCCACTCTTATCTCTACGTGGTCAATTAGAGAAAAGTCTCATGAGGAGAGAAAGGGAAAAAGAATGATGTAATTTCTCCTGTAGCCTCCTTGACATTTGTATGAATATTTATCATATGAAATGGGACATATATATTTTATCAGATCTGGGTTTACATGTAGAGGCACCTTTGCAAAGATTAAGAGTTCAGCATGAACTATGTATTTATCTTAAATGCATAGGGCATATCCCAAATTGTTTTCAAATGTTTATTTTCTGCTGTTTACCCTCATTGTCTAATTTTGGCAGTAAGTCTTTGTATTAAAGTGAAACTGACTCCAATCCAAGTAAAAATTACTATATACGATGGCTTTGCTTTTTATAACGAGAATTATGTACTAATTATTTCTTATACTTTTCTTATTTTTAAACTAGAAGTCTGTAAATATGAGGCAATTATGTGGTCCTCTTCGCTACTATCTGATATTATTTTATAAAAAGATTTCTCATGTCACATTTTCAGATGCCTTGGGAGAAGAGACTTTGAAAAGTATTTTAAAAGCATTGGTAAATACGTTACAAGTTGTACTCTACATATTTTAGCAATATTTATTTTACTAATAAATAAATTAAATATAATTTTAAAAGCAAAAATAAAAATGGGAAGAAAACTAGGAAATAACGTTAGACTTATGTTAGCCTCAGCCCCTGTCCTGCTCCTGGCCTGTGTACAAGCACCACTTGGATGTCTAACATTTCATTGTTAATGTGCTCCAAGTATAATCCATCATAATTTTCCTCAAGACCTACTTCTTCCCTAATTTACATCTTGAGCTGTGGCATCACCACCCAGCCAATTGCTTAGGCCAAACAGTTTAGTTCATTTTTATTCTACTTGCTTCATCCATCCATCCATCCTTCAGCAAATCTTGTTGGTTTTACCTTTGAATTATTTTTCATGATTCCTTCACAGCAAATCTACTCGGAGGAGGCAATACCTTCCACTAGTATTATTGCAATGACCTGCCAAGTGAACCCCTCAGTGTTATTTTTGGCCCCTTTTGCCATCTATTTTTAACCAGTGATCAAGTGATACTTATGAAAGCAAATGGACTCAGAAGAAAACACTTCTCTGTCTAAACACCTCTGCATTTGGAAGAAATTGCAACTTCCTTAACTTAGCCACTTACCTGGCATTGATCTGTCCTTTGCTTTTCCTCTCTGTCCCTGTCTCTTTCTTTTCTCCCACTAGCCGAGGACTTTCTAACTCCATCATCAGTTTATCTGCAGCAGAGTGCCACCCACGAGAGTTGGCACTCAGTACATTCGTCAAGTTCATGAATAAATATGTGTAATTTTTTAAGCCTAAGAAGAAGCTTCTTTAGACTTGGTGCTAAGCAGAACTCAACTAAATCCTGAGATGGAAATTTCTGTGAAATTTGGGAGTTGATGGGTCCTGTTTGATACCATATGCCCTCTTTCCTGCAGGCTTTGCTATGCCTGGGCTCTGAGGCCAATCCTGAGTGAATGCAAGGGCCCGTGCTCTACCAACCGTTGCCTTAGCTTGGTATTTCCTTCATACCAGTCTGATCTTGCCCTTGCGCTTTCCAGCTTACAACTTCTGTCATATTTCTGAGCTCAAATCCATATCTTGATTCTTGTTTTGATAAAGGAACTCTGTCCATTTCCTTCTTCCTCAGATCTCCCCACTTCCTCCCACTCCAGGATTCACTGGAACTCTCCATCCATACTGCCCACCATAGTTGACCTTCTCTAGCCAATGTTTCAGTTCTGCAATGTACTTAGCATTCTAGTTGAGCTCTGCTGGTACCAGAGCTATTCACGAAAGGATAAATGGATAGCCATAGTGTTGGGGCTAAATCTTTAGAAAATCCCAGAAGCTGTTTATGTATAAATTTTGTGAAATCTCTCATCAGCAATTAAAAAAATTGCAATAGAATCTCCATGGAGTTCAGTATTTGCCTAGTCCAATAATAATTCTAGATTCTTAAAAAATGATAAAAGCATTGGCCCAGATTTTAATGTCCCAAAAGAGTAATTCTAGTTATGGGCCAAGCAAGAAGTGAACCTGGCATAATCAAAGGATTGAAGTGAATGGAGACTAAGAGCTAGCTCTGACGATCTCCCAATGTGGGCCAAAGATGGAGATTGACCAAAGAATATAGTATCTAGGGAATAAGTAGTCTCTGGCTTTGCTTAGGAACATGGCACTGAGATATGAAAATAGGTATCTACCGATGTTATTTCTTAGACTAGCAGGCAGAGCCAATTAAAATGACTGAAATATTTCAAGGAAAGTTTTTCATCACTCCAGAGTAAGTTGATGGAAACAGACAATTTTTTTCATGTAAGCTCTTGCCCAATTGCCTGTGTGGTTTGGAGAGAATTATTGGCAGAATATTTCCTGATGAAGGTAGAAATTTGGCTGCAACATCTCAACAGGAATCTGGATGTAGTTCCTAAAAGCAACTCTGTAATTTGAGGCTAGTTATTTCATGACATCTCCTGAATACCAGTTTCCTGAAATATATGATTTTAAAGATGATTGCATCTTTCTTAAATGTGAGTTTATTACAGTCTATTTGAAGTCACATTTTTTTTATTTTTAGCATTACATCAGAAATAGATAGTGTAACTTCTTCAATATTAAAAGCTCACCACTGATTCTCTCAGAGAACCTAGGTCCTGTGTGACAGATAGCAAACTTTATTTTTTTCCAATATGGTATTTATATGTATAGAAGCATTTTATTGTTGGGTACATAATTATGCCTTTTAAAGGAAATAAATATTGCAGCCATCTTTTTCAGAATTATTGTTAAGCTTCTATACACAAACCAACCAAAACAATGATTACCTTAGTGTTTTAAAATCAAAATAATATTTTTGAGTATACATTTAAATGTACAGAGTCGGAAAACATAAAAACAATAAATTTCAATGCCATTGTTGAGAACAAATTTTATTGTTTAGGTGGAAAAATTAGAAAACACAAATGAAAATAAAATTTTATGAAAATCTTTTATTCTACATAATAAACTTTACAATTCTCAATGTGACTGAGAACCATTGGTCAAAGGACTAAGTCTCTGAAAAAATATTGAAGTCTTACCCTTTAACACCTGTCAATATGATCTTATTTGGAAATAAGACCTCTGCATATAATCAAATTAAGATGATATCATAAGAGCAGACCCTGACTCAGTATGACTGGTGCCCTTAGAAAGGGGACATTTTGACACAGAGACAGACACACACATAAGGAGAACAGCATTTGAAAGTGGAGATGGAGATTGGGGCTACAAGAAATCCCAAAGGTGGCCACACATTACTAGATGCTAAGTATGAGGCATGGAACATTCTCTTTCACAGTCCTCAGAGGAAACCAACCCAGCTCAGTCTTGGACTTTTACTCCCAGAACTGTGTGTCAGTGAGTTTCTGTTATTTAACCACCGAGTTTGTGGCACTGTAGTAAGTCAATATAGCTTGCCATCTAATTCTCTTTTTAGGAAAGAGACTAATTCTCTACATTAGTAGCAATTTTCTCATTTAGCAAAAATAGAATGATTTCTTTCCCACGTTTCTCCCTGAAGGCTGTGCTCTCTGTCTGTAGTTGGCCCCTCTGGGTCTTCTAAATATTCAGTTCCCAGCTTTATGCTCCAGGAAGTACCATTATGCACAAAATCAACTGACTTTCTTACCTCTGGCTTTTACCTAAATTGAGTCACTGGGAAGCAGCAGAAAGAGATCCAGAGGCAGAAAACAGGGTGAGACTGAAGTGTGTTTCTCCTGGAGAAGTCTTTTTTCTGAAGATTCCTGCTCTGAGACCTTTTCTCCTTCTCACCCCTGTAAGCCCAGCATGCTGCCCTGACACCTGTGGCCTCCAATACTGTACCACCACAGGATCAAATCCTTCTCAGACAATCCTGCCTTCAGTTTCCCGATGGATGCAAAAGTCTACTATGGAAAAAGGGAGGTGATAGATTTCAAATAAGATGTGTGGCCTGGAGCCCAGTACTTTAAATTTCCAAACACCTGAGGCCCAGTGGTGGTTTCTACATTCCAGATCCTTGTAATTTAGAATAATGTGAATTGTCACAAGGGCCAGTCAGATAATCTAAATGAGTGGAGTGGCGTGGGGAAGAGTAATCTGGGGGCTTGGAGAACCTGCCAAAGGTAAAGGGACAGTATTGGTCCCCAGGTGACTTGCTGCCTCCTGAGAATGTGGACCTAGTGTTGTCAAAACTGGCTTTTTACAAAAGAGAGCTCAGAAGTGATCAAGATTTTTGTGTGGATAACTTGCAGTTTTCAATATTGGCAGTAGTTTAAAACATAAGAGAATAGAGCAGGCCAAGCAAAATAGCTTTACAGTCCAGATTTGGGCCACAAGTCACAAATTTCTAATGTCTGGCTAAATGCTATCTTATGTCTTCCTGCCAGGAATTAATTGAACCCTCTAGAGGAATTACAATGCTATAATATGCCTAGATTATTACTAATTAAAGCTTGATGTAAAAAAAAAACCTCTACAATTTTGTGTAATCCACTTTTGAATATTTTTTTTACTATATTGAATTTTTACTTCTTTCCTTAAAGATAAATAAAATAAATTCTCAAGAATTTACGTCTAGAGAAAGTTTCTATTGTTCTTGAAGAGCACAAACACCCTGTTTTTCAGGTTAAAGGGGTGATCAATAAGGAAGTCCTTTGTCAAGCATCGTACATAGTGTTTTAGCCAAAGCAGGCTAAACTTATGCTGGGGATGCTTGACAACTCTGAAATCCTATTGGCAAATGCCCAAAATGTATTTGTCATTTATACAAAGTCCACTGTAGTATTAGGGTTTAGATATGAAAGGACCCCCAAAAGCTCATATGTTGAAGGCTTGATGCCCAACCCAACAGTTTAAGGTGCGCAGCTTTTGAAATACAATCAAACTATAAGGCCTCTACTTATTCAATGGGTCAGTCTATGGATGGAGTCTTAATTTGATGGCATTATAAGGTGATAATGGGACCTTGGATATGGAGCCTAGTTGAAGAAGGGGGTCATAACCTTGGGAACTATCTTTTCTCTGGCTGCTTTCTCTCCCCATTCCCTGCTCCCTGGCATCTGTAAGGTGAGCAGCCTCCTCTGCCACATATCCCATCACCCTGATGGTTTACCATAGACCTAAAAGCAATAGAAACAGCTGTCCATATACTGAAGCCTCTTAAAAGGTGAGTCTTTTTAAAGTAAGTTGTTTGCCTCAGGTGTTTTGTGACAGTAATAGAAAGCTGATTGTCTGCCTGATTTGTTATACAAAGTGGATTTGTGACAGAACCAAATTAATATATCTGTTTCATGGATAGAGCTTGTATGGCATCAGTTCAGAAGTGACACATTTCTGTTCAAAATTTATTGACTGAAACTTGTCTCTGAACCTTGTCCAACCATAATAAGGATAAGAGATGTAGCTTTCTGTGTGTTCAGGAAGGAGGAGAAATCGGGAATGGTGAACACTAGCCACATGACTGTTATTAGCATGTTATCTGAAATGCCATGAAAACCATTTATAGTTCCTTTTTGCCTTTGACTACAGAGGTATTAATTCTAGTATAAATTTTTCCTCAATATCCTCTAGGTATTTTTCTTTCCTCTTCCTATATTAGGTCATAGTATTTCTTATTTTAATGACCCTATTGTTTGTTTACTTTTTATGGCAACCTACCTCTGATTTATAAGGGAAAAATGAGATAATTAATGAAAATAAATAGGAACAAGTTAAATGTACAGATTTTTGCTTTACGGTTATAGCTGATATCTACTTAGGCCAATTCTATCTAAAGAAGAGCAGCTCTTCAAGCAGCATGAATAGTAACCATGGTGACAGCAGCAACAACCTTGTTCTACAAATGGCAGGAGCCTGGCTCTCCCAAGACCTTTCCTGACTGTATTAGGGTTCTCCAGTAAGACAGATCAATAGCAAGTGTATATATAGAGAGAGTGATTCATTTTAAAGAGTTGGTTCATATTATTATAGACATTGTCAAATCCCGAGTATGCAGTTCATGTCTGGTGTAGTCAGGAGTTGCAAGGAGAACAATTACATACAGAACACAGAATTTATAATATTATTTTATGATGGTCACCCAGAGTTAAACACAAGAAAGTGCAGGAAATCTGTCCACAGCACTAAAGCCCTGGAAAATTTAGCTGAGGGCCTGGATCCCACAGCAATGTCCTGCATGAGTCCAACTGAAAACTTACAACCCAAGACAGTGCCTCCCATGCATCCAACTGGAGGTCTAAGCCCGTGACAGTGGCTCATGCAAGTCTGTTTTATGGATCTGAGCTGGGAAAGCCCAAAGGTCCGTGGTGAAAGCCTGAAAGTCTGGGCTAGTGGAATAAACGGTCTATGCTAGAAGGTGGAGGGTTCTGTACTGAAGTCAAGAAGCAATGCTCAAAATAAGGGCCAGTTCCACCCTGAAAAGTACCACAGCCATCCTCAGCAACAATGGGGTCTTGAGTTCCTCTGATGATGAAAACAGAGTACATGTCAGGAAGCAGCATGGCAACATTCTCCTGGAGATTAAGCAGCACACATCTTCCCCTCCAGAGCCAGGAAGTAATATTCAGTGTAAGGACCAGAGCTCTTCCAAAGTGAAACATGGCCACTCTCATCAACAAGATCCTGAGCTCCTCCAGCGATAATGGCAGAATTCATATTGGGGAAGCCAGCATGACAAGCTCCACCAGGACAACCAATGGCTCCAAACAATGACACTTAGCAGAATCCACAACACCTCACTCTCCCTCTTCATGTCTTTTTTTATGCTGGGGCATCTACACTTAGCACCATGATGATTTAATTCAGCTGATGTTAAGTTGATCACCAGGCTTTAATCCATAAAAATATCTGACTGTAGTTAAGAAAAGTCTGCTCAAGACATAGGGAAATACAGATCTTACAGTTCAAGTCTGAAGGCTGTCTGCTGGTAGAGTTTCCACTTGTTTGGAAGAGGCACAATAAACAGCTAATATAAAGGTATCTCTGGGATATGAATACCTCTGTGAGATGTCTGAGAGTTTGTCACTATTTTTGTTCTATTTGAGCTTGAGATCAACCGATTGCTTGAGATCCACCGACATTATGGAGAAATCTGCTTTATCCAGCATCCACTGATTTAAATGTTAATCTCATCCACATCCAGAAACATCCAGAATAATGTTTGACCTAACCAAATTCACCGAAAAAAATTAACCATCATGCCCACTGTGCAGTTCTCTCTTCTTCCAAGGTCACTGCTATCTCCCTACCTTCATGAGATCCAACTCGATACTGAAACTTACTGCTGTTGTGTCCTTAGGATGGCCTCACATTGATTCCTTGCTGTCTTTGCCTAGGACCCCTCTTTCATTATAATTTTTTCTAAGGTTCCTAGTGACCCCATTCTGATAGTTTTGTTATAGCCACCTGAATGATTTCACTTATGTATTTGAAGACACTTATTGTCTTCCAATCATAAATATCTTGTGGACTTTTCAGTAGCTTCATTTATATGGAAAAGAGGCTCCTCTCATTGCTGTGATTTGTTAGAGAGTGCTCTGGTTTGGATACGGTTTAAATATATCCCCCAAGGTTCATGTCCAGAAAACTTGGTTCTCAGTGTTGCAATGTTGAAAAGTGATAGGGTCATCAAGAGATTAGGCCTAGTTGTGTTGAGCCTACTTGTGTTGATCATTGCTAAGACAAAATGCCCAATGACCAAATAAGGAAGGAAAGGTCTATTTAGTTCACAGTCTGTGGAGATTTCAGTCCATATTTGGCTGGCTCCAAGGTAGAACGGCACATGGCAGAGGGCAATAGTTCATGGCATCCAAAAGAACAAAAAGGAAAGAGCTCAAGAGAAGACTCCTTCTGTCCCTTATGTGGTATATAGGCTACCCACCCTAGCTGGGTGTAGCACTCACACCCACAATCCCAGCACTAGACAATGAATTAATCTACAAACTCTAGATTCAGCTGCCTCCATCACTGCATGAAGTTTTTGGAGGACATCTGGATACAAACCATAACACTAGTGGAAGACGATTAGGTAATTGGGTGCTTTGTCCTTGTGGGGGAATTAAGATAGTTTTTGCAAAACTTTAGTTGTTTCTTGTGAAAGTGGCTTGCTATAAACTTTGTCTCTTTTATATACATTTTTCTTTCTGATTTTCATCCATGTTGTGATGCAACCAAGTGGGTCATGCCCAGAGACTGGACAGATGGAGCTACCTGATTCTGAATTTTTTAGCTTCCACAACTGTGAGCTAATTCTTTTTCTTCATAAAGTATCCAGCCTGAAGTATTTTGTTACAGGAATGAAAATGGACTAATAATGAGTCTCAAGCTTGTTTCATCTCTGGTTATTCTGGAGACAACTCTCTTTTCTCACCTTGAGCCCATTGTCATTCCTAAAGTGTTCTCTGAGAGGACCATTAGTACATTGGCATATGTGTTTTGGAGGAAATGCTGTACATGCAACCATGTAGCAAATGTCTGGGGTAAAATAATAAAGGCTTTGTTACTTTTATTGTAATAACTACTGCTACTTGTGATTAAATGTGTAGCATATGGCAGAATCTTTTCATTTGTTATTTAATTCACCACAATAATCTGAAACTTATAGTATAAATCACTTTTCAAGTAATAAAATTGAATGTCAGAAAACAATTCAGTTACAAGTAGACAGCACAATTAGCAGTGTTCTTGATACTGTCGGGTATCAAGAGTGTTTTATTGTCTCTGTACTTTTTTTGTCTCCCACTCCAAGGAGTAGGTGTTCAAGACAAACCTGCTTCCAAAACTCTAGCTATATTTTTTAAGAATATATTTATTATATGCATAATAAATAACAATAGTCTATTATGGTTGATGTTTTTGGAAAATTGTTAATGAATCAAATTTAACAAGATCTACAATTTAGGGGGCCAAAAGAGAAACTAGTTCTAATAAAAATGTAAAAAGCAGATGTAGGAAGCAAATGAATTTATCTTCACAGATAATCTCATCAATCAAGAAACAAAATCTATCTCAGATTTCTAACTCAGTATCTTCTCTAAAATTACTGTCCTGGCAGAGGTAGAATTTGGCGTAGAGAGAGATGTTCTTCTTCTGCTGCTGCAGCTGAGATTTTCATCTTGCAAGGGTCTGCAAAACACTTTCAAGCTCAACAGGAAACTATTGGAATGAAGTTTTCCGATCCCTTGTGTGCCTTATCAGATGTTGCAGGGAACAGTGAACACCCTGGAGAGACAGAGTAAATAAAATGTCTCCTTGGGTGAAGGGGAAAGCCATCATTCTATCATTCTTTTTATTTATTTTTCTGCTGATAAAAGAAAAATGATGAAGTGATTGGTTGAGTAACTATTGCCTCATAAGGGAAGTGTTCTATTTAACTTGTACTTATTCCAAGAATAAATAAATCTATTACCACCCATTAACTTCATTATTTAATCCTATCACTTCTTTTAGTTTTTGACTTATATGTAGTAGTCCTGAATATTAATAGGATACAGTGTGATATTTCAACACATGCATGCAATATGTACTGATTAAGTCAGGGTAATTAGTATTTCCTTCTCCTTATATCTTTATGTTGAGAGGCTTTGAGCTCTTCTAGATCTTCATAAACTATATAGCAAGTTATGTAAACTATCATTATTCCATGGTGCTGTGGAATGCTGGAACTTACCTTCCTATCATTTTAAGTTTTCATCTTTCTTTTTCTTGAGGAAAAGAATAGGGATAGCAAGAAGTAACACCAGCACATTCTTTTACATAAAATAATTTCATGAGACTTTTTGATAATAACATGTGGGAATTTAGAGCCATCAGGACAGTTTTGAAAACTATTATTTGTAGGTGGCCAGGTTCCTAGTGAACAGAGCAACAACCAAATTAATCCAAATTTTAGAGATAATATGAATTTTATATAAAGTGTTTCTTCAGATTAAATGAAAACCGGAGCCACCAAACCCTTTTTTATTTCCTTATTGTATGGAATTTAAAAATCAAATGTGTATGTACAGGTACTTGAATTACCCAATTACTTCTTTTAAACAAAACTCCTGTTCCCCTCTCAGGTTAAGCACAGCTGATTGTACTAATGGAGTACTTACATAACAAAAGAAGCAAAGTCAATCAATTCCTATTTTGCTTCCATTTTCTCTACATGAACAATAATCTTAAAATAGGAAAGCCTTGGTTAAGAAACAAGGAGAAACTATAGTCCATTATAGGTTAAGAAGAGAAACAATGAACTGCTTTAGATGAATTCACATATTCATGCTTTAAGAATTCATATCTAAAGATGTTCCAGCAGCCTTCAAGATTTGTTTTAGAACTCTTTGAAATTCTAAGAAATCACCAAAAATCTGGAGAATGAGAGACAATCTTAAGATGGAGAAATGTCTTGAGTTTTATTGAAAGAGAATGTCTGATTCAATTATTTTTAAACATTCCCGAGTATTTAGATGCATTAGTCCCTGAAGGGCATCCTAACTTTCCTTTCTCTGGATTCCAGGACATTTAGGATGTGGGGATACGTCCTTCTCTCCCTTTTCCTCAAAACCTTAGCAGCCAATAATACTTTGACTTCATTCAAGGCCTTCTCAAGAAATCACCTTTCCTCTTAGTTTGGAAACATTTTCTACAGGTATGATGTGGCTTGGTTTCATCAAACCATTTGAAAGCCTCAGAATATCTTTGTGAATAAAATGGAGAAATCTCCTCTCTGCCATCCCCTCCTCAAAAGTTTACCTCAGGGAGATGGATGTCAACCGTCAGCACAACTGGCTGAATTATAAATGTTGACATCTCAGACATTAAGGAGAGATGGGCGACACTCCTTTTGTATGGCTCTTTTTGGCCATCTCTCAAATAATGTCAAGTTGGCAACTTCTTGGTTGTAGTTCTTCGGGGCAGTATCTCTTGCGTAAATATTTTTAAAGCCACAAAATTAGCTTTGCAAAGAATGAGAAAAGCAAAACAAAGGACTGTTTCATATTTAAGATTTAAATTTCTTTCTTGGACCTGGGCCTGGTTCTATTAAAGCACTGATATCTATCCAACAAATCCTATACTGACTATCCTAGAGTGAATATCTACAGAAATACTCATTTTCCAGTTGAGTTTTCCAAAACTATTTTACTCTTCTATTTCTTTTAAAATCTCTTTAAAAGGTTAAGTGTACTTTTTGAAGTGTCATCTCAGAAAACTTCTCATTTGACTAGGCGAACAGAAATATGATTCTATTTTATTTAAATATGCTTAAAAATGACAAAATTCTACAAAATATATGGCTTGACCAAGATAATTGAGTGAAAAGCCTTGTCTCAGCATTTCTAAGTACCTTTTCTTGGGTAACTCTCACTAGCTTTTTTTTTTTTTTTTTAGGGGATTTTTTTCTTAAAGATAATATATATCAGTATTTTGTAATTTGCATTTGAAAATTTGACCTTACCATATAAAATATTTTTTCAATTTAGTAGTTAGATTTTTGGAAATCATGCATTCATGCTCTGACAATTTGAAAGGGATTTGCTATGTAGGGTGTTACTGAGTTCCATTGTCCAGATTTAATAAATCATGCCATGTGGTGATTCAGTTTTATTTGGTTTTGTGCTCACCCAAACTCTTGAGAATAAACCAAAGCACATTTTTTTTTTTCTGGTGCTGTGTTAGCTTTGTGCCTTGAATGAAAATTAAATGCAAATGCTTTCATTACACTATCCCCTTGTTAATTTATCACATGTTTAAACACAGCAACATATTGGAAAACCTTGTTTCGTAATCTTCAGTTTCTTTGCACAATGATATTAAGAACAGGATAATCAGTAAAGATAAGCCAATGGGAAGAACATGTCTACAGGGCAACTGGCAGCAGTCCCACAGCCATTAGTCTGTGGTATCTGGTGAGATCGCTGAAATCAGCTTGCAC
This sequence comes from Cavia porcellus, assembly GCF_034190915.1. NCBI lineage: Eukaryota > Metazoa > Chordata > Mammalia > Rodentia > Caviidae > Cavia > Cavia porcellus. The sequence goes on from NW_026947491.1 coordinate 69,210,006, forward strand.
ACTGACTTCACGACGGAGCAAAAAAGAAAGAAAAAAAAAAGTTGCTGGAATCAGAGGAAGTGAGTGAGACACTGTTTTTGAGCTTTAATTATGCTCTCAAATAATTTATTCTTTCATGAAAGATGTAGTCTTTGATAAGGCTCATGCTGTGTAAAGTTTTAGTTAAGATTTAATGAAAAATAATAAGAAAAACAATACAGAGTTCCAACTTTCAGTAAAAGATGAAGAGAGAGAAGTGTTTTGCAGAGCACAGCATAAGCCCTAGCTCCAGAGGGGTACGTGATAAGCATTTGTGGGCTTGACTGTGGTGCAGGAGGAGAACTGGGGATATTCCATTTTTGTATTAATGTACTAGGAGGAGAAATGCTAATCACAGCCAGATGTTGGTGATCATCCAAGGAGCTAAGTCCGTGGGTGTAATATGCATTGAGTGATGGTTATGCACAGATGAAGACAGAGGTAAAGGAAAGGTGTTGGGAGGACTTCCGAGGCGCTCTTCTTTTTAGCACTCCTTTTAACTACATTTGAAATACTGACTTATCATATTTGGTTTAAAGATCTGCCATCGAATAAGCAAGCATATATCACTTGTCTGGGCTTCTCTCAATACCTGTGTCTCAGTGATCAGGTTTCGAAAAATAAGTGGAAGTGTTTTCAGTGTAATTTTTTGACCTCTATAGAATATCAATCAGCTTGACTATATATTTACATCATAGAAACATTTTAAATAGTATTTATTAAACCTATAGCTCATGTGCAAAAGTGTATTCATCCTTTATGATGTCTGTCCCTCATTTAAAAAATCTAGATCAATATATAAAGCGTAAGCAATCCCTGTGAAGCTTTTTTGTATTTAAGAATATTTATTTCTGCTTACATACTTCCCAGGATCACATTATTCTCCTATTAACCAGTTACCTTTCCTCCTTTCTCTTCTCCTCCCTTTTTCCTTCCTTCTTTCTTTCCAATATGTCTACTGTGCTGTCACCCACTGAGCTTGGCAAGCCTAAGAAGAGAGTATATTTTAGACAGGAAATCAAGAGTTCAAGCATAGACAAAGACGTTTCACTATTGAAACATTTACAGATCTTCAAATGAACATGTTAAGATGCAGGACATATGCAGGAGATAGGAGTTCCAAAGAGGGGATTAGGCTATAGATATAAATTTGAAAGTCAACAGTGAATTAATAAGCTTCTATCCTTGAGATTTAATAAAATCAGTTGAGTGAATGCAAGTAAAGAAAAAAAAATAGCTAAGGACATAACTCAGGGAACATTTAAAGGTCAGGAAGAGAAAAATAATACTTAAATGTGTCAGTACAATTTTAAAGAGTTGCCTATCCCAGTTGACATTTTATTTATTTTGGAGCTGGCACAGAATATGGTTTTCTCTTTCTAGAACTTCTGTCTGAAGTCTAGATAAGTGTCTGATTGAAGTTGTTTAGTCCAGTGCTATAAAAGTGACCCTGTTAGTGTGAGCTGTGAGCCTGTTCTTAGATAATGTGTCTTCCCAAGGCTGGGTCTCTTGTTGTACACTGTCAAATATCAGAAGTTTAGGGTGAATATGGTGGGGAGGGGAGAATGTAGAAAACAACTTGGGAATAGACAGGAGAATCCAGGGCTGAAAGTCTTGCAAAAGTGAAATTGTAAAATAAATAAGCAGGGAAATAAACAAAGGTTAATTCCAGTAAAGTCAGAACAAAGACATCTAAGACAAAACTGGTGGGTTGAAACCTTCTGAAAAACCAGTCTGAACACTTTCTGTAACATTCCTTTTAAACTGTGGGCAAGAGAGCCAATACCATATAAGACAAAATTTACCATCACCTTTTTTGACATTCCTAACTCAAAATACAATGTGTTCTCTCAAATGTTCTCATTTTCAATTCTGCTGGTAGAATTATGTCTCCTGCTTCCTTCTAGGAGAAGACTGGAATTCAGATTTAATTAGCGTGATCTAATGTCAACTATCCATCAGGTACAAGATTGGTCAACTGTACCACGTATCAGCTGCTTTAGGGATTATACTGTCATCTCAAAAAAGGCACAAGTTCACATAAATAGTTTATACTGCCATAGTTTAGAAGCCATGTGTAAATTTCCTAAATCCTCTTGTGTACAACATTTACTTAATAGTTTGTCTCATTTGGAATGTTTGGAAACAGTCCTGCATGATTTAGATGTGATGTCAGGGGAAGTCTTCACAGTTAATTTTCTTCTTCCATGCAGAGAAGGACGCATCTGACACAATATAACAAATCACACTGCTAAGGTAAGAATCAACAACAAGCTATAAACAAACAAGAAGCCAAGTCATCAAATGAAAGAGCTTTAGAAATGTGACCAAATGGCATCGTTCTGCAGAGGCCCGAGTGTGATCCTAAGTAAGTAGATGAAATAGGTCTTTGGCTGCCTTGTGTGGGTGATTGTCTCCTCTGAAACCCCTTTCCTGGGCTCTTTGGATCTTTGAAGTAGCTTGGACTCACTGCTCAGGATAGCAGAATCATCTTTTGAATAAACGATCATTTAAATTAACGTTATACTCCCTTATTCAAATCAAAGATTTACTCTCAAGAAGGGAAATTTTAAACATTTCTTATGAAGCAGTCTTTCCTCTTTTATTTTCTTAAGAGAATCAGAGTATTGGCAGGCAGTCTGCTATTCTCTGGTAATGCTGGTTTTGAATGCAGGGTGTACTACACTGTATTACCTTAGGCCTTAGATGGCTGGGTTAGAGCTAGATCAGCAGCCTCTTTGGACAGCGCGACCTGGTACTTGGTAAATCAGTGGCTCCCTGTAGAGTCTGTTCTCATGGACTTTGCCTTTTGTGGCCTTCTCACAGCTACTCCAAGCCCACGTCTCATTGATGGATTCTCTTAGCTCCTCTGTGTAACCTTGAAGGGTCCAGAGAGAAGAAACCCTCAGCAGCCTTAAGTACAGTATGGGGTGTTCTCTGCAGGCTCTTGTCTGGCAGAATAGTTGGTTGCCTTTCTCAGCTCCTTTGGTCCGCTGTCTAGAAGGCCAGATTTCCACCCACAAAGTAAAACACAAGCCTCCTCTGGCTTTTAACTTTCCTTTCAAGTGCTCTGGAACTTACAGAGAGGTTTCCGTATTTGTCTTCTTCCTTTTTTCTCGAAGGGGTGCCTTCTGTTCCACCACACTACTGAGACCGCTCCTCCTAAGGCCACAAATAACCTTGTGACTGTTCAAACGTTTTAGCGTTTTCTCACTGCAACTCTCTGCTTCCTTGAACACTCAGGTCTCATTATTTTGTACACACTCTTTTCCTGGCTCCACAGAAGACTTTTTACCTGTTGTCCTATACTGTTTTTCCTTTAGTACTGGCATTTATGGAAACTTTGTCCTTGAATTGTTTTTAGTCTCCTTATTTCCAAGTCCAGGAAGAACAGATACTTTCTCTGTCAGTGCTTTCATTCTTATGTCAAATTATTTTTTTCATGTTGCTGCTGAAAAGAAAATTAAGTATCCAGATTAGAGCTCTTCTCCAGGCTCTACACTCCACTTTTTCAACCATCTCCTGGGTATTTCAGGCTCCTTAGCAGATAGTATGTATGCTGTTCTTCCTTTGATGTATTTGAATCTTTGTCCAGCTACTAGAGAACCTGGAACGCATCTTCAGTTCCTTTTACTCTTTTATCTGCTATATTGAAAGAGTCATCAAAACCTGACAAGTTTCTGTCCCATCTACCTAATCTATCAATGATATAGATCAATCCGTCTGTCCGTCTCTTTACCTATCATCTCTCTGTCATCAATCATTACTTGTGTATTATGAAAATTTGTCTTTAAAAGTTTACATTAAAGTGAAATAGTTAAATGTAAATATGAGTACAAATTTAGTAATTGGGTAAATATACATTTTCTAGAAAGAAAAAAATAAACATACAAACACATATTTTGTGAAGACTCAAGTTGTTGTTACTGCTATAATTAGAACTCAAATTTAGTACTAACCTTTTTAACCAGCTAAAGTAAAAGTAAGACTAAGCCCCTCACCTAAATCTTTATAAAAGAAAACAAAAGTATTTTCATAATTTAAATTGTAAACTGTCATAGTTAAAACTTCATATTTAGCTTTGCTTATCTTCCTCTTTAATTCACAGAACTTGCATAAATTGGCTCTTTTAACCTGGCAAATTGAGTTCGAGCATTTAATGCTATCAAAGCTATTTTTGTTAAAGAAAGCTCCTCCTCAGCTTTTCTCCAGCCTGACTGTTTACCATTCAGTTCTGTGATCTCTGTGGTGGAGCCTCCTCTTCCTGTTTGTCATGTTTCCCAATCGTATTTCATTTTTTAAAGGTTGGGTTTCTCTGAAACTTAGCATCTTAAAAACATTAACTGGATTTTAAGCAGATTTTGTGCTGGGAACTTCAATTTGGATCTAAGCTGTGTACTTTGTTGAACTCAGACTTGCTTAGACAAGTCTTGGGTCCATCGCGACTGGCTCCCCAGGGTCCTGTTTCTGAAGATAATGGAGGAGTCTTTAAAAAGAACTGTGCTGTGTCAACACCACTGATGGGCGTGAGAGTACCAATTACGGCTATTTGTAAACGAAACAATGCCTGAACAGTGATGCTTGTTAGTCTACATGGAGCCATGAGAGGAAGGATATGGTGGTGTCTCCTGGCACTCAGTGCTTCGCAGCAGCTGTGTCATCTTCCGCCTTTGGCAACTGAGTTGGCAGTTGTGTGCCTCTACAGAGGCTTCTAAATATGAAGAGTGGTAAAAAACTCAGGCAGGGGTGCCAGACAGACCTAGATTAGAATCCTGTTCTATTCCTTCTGCTGACCGGCCTTGAGCAACCTCCTTTACTTCTCTGAGCTTCAGCTGATCAAAGCATTAAAAAGAAGACAGGTGAAGTGCATGAAGTAATTGCTCACTAAATAGCAGTTCAGACATCAGTATAGAGATAGACCAAGGGAGGAGAAAAATAACATGCCATTTAGGAGATGAAAGGGTGACTTTGGAGAGCTCAGGTAAGATACCATCTGGGGCTTTATAAATTAAGGAAAAAGTTTTGAGAGAGTTAAAATTCTTGACTTAGCTGTACATGGAGAATTGAGGAGACCCCTATCATCTCATTTTCTATTCATAGGAATTGACACCATAAGAATGTTAGTTTTTTTCAGCAATAGAATGAAATTATTTTGCATGTACTTTCCTTTACCTTCAGATTTATTAGGGGAGAGTTTTATAATCTAGAGTCTTTTATGTGAGATTAGAAACTGTTTCTGAGCTCAAACTATACAACCATATTTGAGGTTCTGGACTATTTTACAAAGTTTCCTATTCCTTTTTTCTTGAAATATCTTTGTCTGAGCTTTGGTAAACCCAGTTTCTCTTGACTTTTATCTCTCAGATTCTTTCCTTCTTGGTTTTCTTGGAGTTTTATTCTCCGTGGGGTTTCTTCCCTGTTTGAACCTGTTAACTGTTCTTATTTTTTTTTGACATTATATTAGTTCTTTGGTCTTCTGTGTTCTTTATCAGATTTCACAGATTTTCTTACTGGAGTATTTTATTTGAAAGGAGAGAAGACTTCATATATACAATTATGATGATGTGGAATGGCATCTCTCCCCAGAAATATTTCATTTTAAATTTCCTCTTCCCTACTGGTTAAATCCAGCTTGCTGGAGCAGGTAGTGTTGTATAGTTACCTTGGTAACCTTGCTTTTATATCATTGGTTAGAATGTTCCAAGGTTGTCCATTATATTCCAGCACCCTTTTATCCTCACAAAAAGTATCCAATATACTAGAATTACTTTTTAACTCTTAGTAGTCTATTGCCCTTATTTTAAAATTTTGTATCATCTTCATACCTGGAATTATTTTGTAAAAATAATTTTTTTTTGGTATGGAAGCAGACAATTTTCTCCAGTTTTGCTTTGAATGCTAAGATTTTGGGATCTCTAGTTTGTATGACCCAGACATGAATTTTTTGTTGATAAAAGTAAAATAATCCAAAGATTTCCCCCTTTTTCTTCTTGCTGTAGCAGTTCAAGGTGAATAAGTATATCACCTCTCTGGAACTGCACCTGCACTCAAATAATGAAATAGGTGGAAAACAGGTTGAAACCTGTCATCTCCAATTGATAACAGTCAGTTCACCCTTTTGTCACTACTCTGCCTCCTTCGGGAATCTGGACTCCTTGACCTCAGTAAAAGAATGATGATAGCCTTTCTCACCCTCAACATGAGCCTTCCCGATATTATTATTAGAGCATTTTGTTTCTTCTTTGTCTATTTGCTGAAAATTTGGATGATCTGGTATAAATGAACTGTCTTATTGCCCTTGAAAAAGTATTCTTATTCTTAATTTTTGGTTTATAAAAACAATATTAAGAATAATGTTTCACTGGGACATTTCTTTGAATCATTTTAAAACAATTATTATGCATATTTCTTTTCCTTATATAGGCTAGTCAGTGCTTTTTTCTAGCACCTTTTCTTTTCAAATGAACCTGTAAATGAAACCACAAACACAATAGTTCCCAAATATATCTTCTTTCTTCATCATTTATTTACCTTAAGTAGATATCAGTATGAGGCATAAAATTGCTCATTGGGTGGTTAATAAATGTGGTATTTATAATAGTAAACCATAGTTTTTCTTTTGAGAAATTTAGTACATGAAGAACACATGATATAAAGCATGGACATGGCTAAGTAAGTACCCAGTTACCCTTGAAGTCTTCTGCATCATCTTGTCCTGTAGTCTAGAGAAGCGAGTATACACGCCATCAGGAAGGAAACGTTACTCTGCACAATTCTGTTATTCCAGCTGGGCTGTTTAAATGTACCAGCACAACTGTGGGCCTCTGGGTCCTGGTCTATAAAATGAGTATAAGCTAATAACTTAATTCCTATTTACTTAAAGGATTATTATGAAGATTTGATGAAAACATGGAAAAGTATGTTAACCTCAAAAAGAATACAGAAAGAAAAAAAGGAATGTTGGCCATATACCAGATGATATGAAAAGAGTTGACATACAGAAGAATCACTATATTATGTTTATAAGGCTTAATTTTTTTCATTGTATTTATTTTATTTCTGGTACAAAGAAGAACTTAACTGTGTTTTGGAACTGACATGCATGGTTCCCACTTTCAACATGTCAACTCTCCTCAAGTTTTGAGATTTTTTTGTCCATAGATGCAAGTCTTTTGGCTATATATGTAAAGTCTTTCTTTCCTTTACCATTTTCTACCATTTGAGGAGCCTATTCCTTTTTTGCAGGCTGACTTGTTATCAACATTATGTGGGGAGTGCTTTCCATGTTTCGTGTTTACTGTTTTTTTCATTACTGGAAATCAAATCTAGGATCTATGAGCTGAGCTACATCCCCAGCCCTTTTTTATTTTTTTATTTTCAGACAAGGTCTCTGGGCTCCAACTTGTGATCTTCTAGCATCAGTCTCCCAGAATGCTGGGATCATAGGCATGTACGGTCACTCATGGCTTTGTTTATTCTTCTCCTGTCCCTACACCTAGACCTATACTTGGAAGACAGGATGATATCATGAAAAGAGCAATGGGCTAGTTGAAACTCATAAAAGTATGGAGGGTCTAGACACAATTTTACCAGTGACTAGCTCAGTATTGTTCACACATCATTAATTTATGTTCCATATTTGTAGAACTATGAAGTTTCTAGGTTTGAAAACATAAACAACAACAATATACGATCATTTATTTTTACCTATACCCTGGAAAAATAAAACCTGTTTAAATCTTTAATGTAGCAAATTCAATGAAAGAAAGATTGATTTGATGAATTTGAGATCAGAACTGACTTGAATTCCTTGTTCAGTTACTGCCAATGTGACTTTGAGGAAATCTTTTATAACTTCCAGGCTATCAGTTCTTCATGTTAATGGAAATAATAGTAGGCCACATAAAGCTTTGGATTTTTAGGAAAGAAGGATTTTTAGGAAAGAAGGCACTTACAACATTTAGAATGAAGACTCACACATAGCAAGGAGCTCCACAAATGGACGAATGAATGACGAGGATGATGACATGGTTGTTCAGATGCAATCTGAGCTTTGGCAGTACCGGAAACTGTTACTCTCAAAGAGAGCCCACTGGTTTCAAAAAGTTCTAAATCATTAGAATTTTTTCTGCAAGTCAACAAAAACCACATCTTTTTAACTTCAGTCATCCTTTTATCTGTCTTCTAAGGTATCTCCCCTTTATGTATGTGAAGACAACTACTGTCCCCCTACACTACTCCACTCTCCTCATAACACATTTGATTTTTTCATCTTTATCTTCCAGGTTCAATCAAATTTCATATCTCAACTTTTCATTATCTCTTGAGCTTTTGTCATCAACTTAATATCCATTCTTACGGTCAGCATTCATATACAAAAACTCAATTTCTAGGACATTTAGTGACTCTTCAGGGTAATATTCTACATTTAGAGAAGACTTGCAGGCACTCAGGAATGAGTCCATCTTTGTTTCTATTACCACTTCTTCATATTTTGACTCTTTGTCTAAAACTCTTTTAAAAATATTTTTAAAGAGAATAAAATCAAACAAAGTAAAACAAAATAAAGTCAATCAGAGCAGAACAATGAACATGATACAAGACTTTAAAATAAGATAATAGGAAAACAACAATGGATACCATAGTGCCTCTTGTTAAATTCAAAATAGATGTCCATACCATCAGACATAATAAAATCAAACAACACAAGATAGAATGAAACCAAACCTAACAAAACAATGAAAATGATGCAGAAGTTGAAAACAAGATAATAGGAAGTTAACAGTGGCTTCCCTTTTTAACATGTCCTCTCGTATCATTTTCACAGTATCTATTGCACATTTTGGCTCTCACTAACTCCGGTGTTTTTATGCTAGGGAGACAACACAATGTTCACCTATGTGAGTCTGAACCATTTCACCCATGAGCATGATCTCAACTTGTATCCATTTATCTACAAGAGCCTTGAGATTATCCTTCTTAATAGCTAAGGAACTTTCTAGTCTATAAAAACACCACATCTTTATTATGCATTCTGTGATGGATGGGAAAAGTACCCCTGCTTTTTTTCCGGTTTCTGTCACATGGAGCACTTTTCTCTCCTTTGACTTTCGGTCTGTGACTTTCTTTTCAAGTTAAATGTGTTTCTTGTATACACTATGCTGGGGGATTTTGTTTCTTCATCCATTCTCAATGTATTTCTTTTTATTGGTGGATTGAGGCCATCTACATTAATGGTCACAACTGGCATGCATTAGTTCATCGCTGCCATGCTATCCTCCTGCCACTGATTCCCCCATTTTCCTTCTCCGTTTAGCTGTCTGCTCTACTTGGTGAGCCCTCTCTGCAGCTTGTTCCTGGAACCATGGTCATCTTTATCTTTCTCTAGGATATCTTCTAACACTCTTTGCAGGATTGGTGTAGTGGTCATGAATTCCTTCAGCTGTCATTTATCATGGAAGTATCTTACTTCTCCATTATTTTTTTTTTTTTTTTTTTGTCTTTTTCATTTTTATCGGTACCAGGGATTGAACTAACGACTGCCTGCTTGCAAGGCTGGCGCTTATGCCGCTGAGCTAAATCCCCAGCCCCACTTCTCCATTAATTTTGAAAGATAGTTTTGTAGGGTACATCAATCTGGATTAGAAGTTATTTTCTTTCAAGATTTGAAACACTTCACTCCAAGCTGTTCTTTCCTTGATGGTTTGTGTTGAGTTTGCTGTGATTCTAATGTCTTTTTCTTTATAGTTGATCTGTTATCTCTAACAACCTTTAATATTTTGTTCTTGTGCTAACTTTCTGGGATCTTGATTATTGTATGTCTGGGTGTAGATTTATTTTGGTTATGGCTGCTTGGAGCTCTGTGTGCCTCACTTACTTGTATGTCAGGTCCTTTCCCCATGTTTGGGAAGTTTTCTGCTATTAACCTATTTATTCATTTGTGTTAACCCCTGCCTTTTCACTGACACCTATCACTATTAAATTATTTTTCTTTGCATCATCTTGTAGCTGTTAAATTGTTATTTTTTGGTTCTTTGTTATGTTTAAGAGATCTTTCTTTTTGCAATTGCTAGCTGTAATCCTGTCTTCAAGCTCTGAAATTCGTTTCTTTTAAGCAATTTTGCCAGCTTTCAAATGGAGATTTAATTTCCTAGATATCTCTTTGAATATTTTCAAGCATTGTAATTTCTGCCTATATTGTTCATTCAGGGTTTCCATCATTTTCCAATGCTCTTCTTTTTTATGTATGTCTTCTCTAGATATGCTCAGCAATTCTTTCATTATGTTTGTGATTTCTTCTTTTACTTGATATATTATTTCTGATCTGATTACTTTTAGAGTCTAATGAAGTTGATTCTTTACTTCAGTTGCTATCCTCTCTGAGATTTCAGGTGTCTGACATCCATTTTATTCCTTGACTATATCTCCCAGACTTTTCTGTGTGGGCTGGAGGTCTGAGATTGCCTTTTGCTACTTTGTCTTGACATTTTCCTGCATTCCTCCAGATCAGGTGATTGTGGGGTCCCAGGCATGTCTCGCATTGGCTGCCTGTCCATGGTGCAGGTGAATGGGCCAGGCACCCGGGTTTCACTGAACCTAGGTTTATGGAAAGGTGGTGGTGTGTGGGGAGGACTTCAGACCTGCACAGCTACACCAAGTCTTCTCCAATGACCATGGGCATGCAGTGGTGGGCTTCTTCTTCCAGTGTGGCTACATTAGAACCACCCTGAAGGCAGTAGGTGTGCAGGGTTGTGTCTAGCTGGGTTTTTCCCCTCTCTTTTTAGTTTAAGGTTACAGTGTCCTTTTCAGAGTTTATTGGGAATATAAGGTATTCTCAATCCTATAATGATTTTTTATATGAGGAAATGTTTAAAAGCCTTCATTATATTTTTATGTACCTTAAAAGGTTATGTTAACAGATCAGATTTCATTTTTATGGTATCCTCCAGGTAGTTGCACCTTTCAAAATATCATAAATCTAGCCCACAGTAAAGCATAGAAAGCAGAGTATAGACATTATTTCTCTCACCTCTGCAGAGATAAGAAACAAGTTTTTCCAGGGATTTCTATGTTTAGTAATTTCCAGTCATTTGACCAATAAGTTGGTTTATATATGTTGCAATAAGCTGGCCAATTTTGAAAATACATTTTATCTTTTTCCATATAATTGCTCTTTATACATTTGAAGACAGAACTTTGATTACCCCACTTTGACATTTTTTGCTTCATATCATTATATTTATTTCTTCTACCAGATTATAACATAAAATCTAGAAAGGCAGAGAACTTATTCTCTGCCTTCTTTCCTATCTAACATAGCTCTCTGCTATATGTCTTCATTCAAATAATTTTGTTGAACTGAATTGAAAATAAGGACTAAATATTGACAGATGAGTTTTAGTTTTGAAGGGGTTAAAAGATATAAATATTGATAGGGTGATATGGTATTTTCTAAAGTTATAGAAAATTTGGATACAGGTTGCCAATTTATAGTCTTTATTTTTGTCAGTTGATTAGCATTTGGATTAATTTTGATTGTATTTAAGATTGAAATAATTATCCAAATTGTGTTAGAATTAAACATTTATTGCTACTGACTGAAAGTAGCAGTAACTATGATTGTTTTTCACTTTTGTTTTATCTCATTATTAATAGTGTTTATAGCATTGCTTAGGAATCAGAGATGGCTAGTGTTGATTCTTGTTGACAAAATGTCTACCAACTATTTGTTTCAACATTTACAGAAATAGTAGAAGAAGGTAGGGAATATGAAAGATGATTGATTAGAGGTACCCTGCACTTATCTGCCTTCTATGAGATTGAACCAAAACAAAAGGTGTGTAGCTATTGGAGTGTGTGTGTGTGTGTGTGTGTGTGTGTGTGTGTGTGTGGTATAGTGGGTTGTAGGAGAACACTGGGTGCAGTACTATAGAATCAGTGACCAAGAAATATTGAATATTAAAATAGTAGGAGAAGTAACATCCCAAGACCAAGTGCTTCATTCCATGGCTGGGGCTAATGCCCCAGGTGGGTATATGTGAAAGATAATCCTGATTATTCACAAAGGAAACCTGGAACCTTGAAAATATATAGTCTAAAAGACAGGAGACTGTTTCGAGAGCCTGTAGGACTTCTCTGTAGTGTGTACTCACAGCATATTCATAGGGTACTCTATTGGGAGCCATATTAAGCAGTGTCCTATTATATGATCTGACTGCTTGGAGGTCAGGAGCCTCTGAATTTTTATGTCTCTAAGACCCAACAGTCCTTTTTGTTCACCAATTCAGCCTATGGCTACCCCAGGAGACAGCATGGGGCCAGGGAAGTGACTGACACAAGGGCACTGAGAACTGTGTAGTGGGGAGGACATCTGTGATGAGGAAGAACGTGGAAGTCACTTCTCTTTAAAAAGGTGGCTTGATATCTATGAGACTGATCAAGTCCAACTGAGTGTGGATTCACATAGGGCTGGACCTGAGCACCAACCAAGATTGATGGATCATTCAGTTCTTGCAGCTCCTGTAACAATGCAGATCGCAATGGTTCAGCCCAATCCTGTACACTCAGAGGCATTCAAAGGATACAGTACTGGGGCATGGGCATTGCCATTGGCACTGAATGGCTCAGGGGCAAGGGAGAATCCACACAGTGGGTCCAGCAGCTTTTTTGGCAAGGGCTTGGAAGGTCTACTGTAGCCCTGCCCCCAGGTGTACAAGGCTCTGGAGTGAACATAGCCTTACTTAGTACTATATTACCTTCATCTTTGCTTGCTAGGAAAGGTGAACCAAGGGTTGGGCTTGCAGATTTCCCTATCTGGTTTGGTTTAATGTACTGGAGTTGAAAAGGAACACTCCTGACATTGTACACCCCTAACAATGCCTGGTGCATTCCAAAATTAGAGGTTTCGAAAAGAAGTATCATTTTTAAATAATTCAGCAAGAACAAAGTGGGGTGTGTGTGTGTGTGTGTGTGTGTGTGTGTGTGCCTGCTGAAGAAATGGGGACTGAAACCTGGGCCTTCACACTAAGATACACCAACTAAAATGTGCAGAGTAGGCTCCAACTTGCGGCTCTCCTGCCTTAGTCTCCCAGAGTGCTGATATTCCAGGCATTCACCACCTACCAGGCTTGCTTGTGCTTTATTTTGTTTTTCTTTACAATCGTATGCATTTCATGCACAATTTTCATGCTTACATTTAATTTTACATTAAGTCTTAATTTTTAGATTTTTCTTTTCATTGTTAATTTCCTTCTTTTTCTTTCATTTTTTATTTCCTTCTCTTCCTGTTATATTTTTTATTCATTTTACTTTCATTAATATTTGCATTTCTCCTGCTTCCTTTTTTCTCTATAGTTATGAGTGTTGTAGAGTTTTTAAAAATATATTTTTGTATTACTATATCTGGTTTGATTCTAAGTTTCTATTGCTATTTTTGGCCGTTTACTTTTCTTAAAGCACCTCCAGACTGAGCCTCTTACTTTGAACGTAGAAGGAAGACCCTCCCAACAGATACACAGTTTCAACATAAAAACACAAGCATTCTTGACAAAGCTGGGAAAAAAATCCTAAAATTTAATTGGAAGCACAAAATATTCCAAGTAGCGAAAGCAATCCTAAACAAAAAGAATAATATGGAAAGCATCACAATGCTGGATTAAAAAATATACTGCAGAGCTGTTATAACAAAAATAGCAAGATATTATCATAAAAATAGATATGCAGACCAACAAAATAGAGTATAGGACCAGGAGTAAACCTATGAGTATATAGCCATTATTTCTGTAAATGTTTGCTTCCTAACAAAGTAGTCAAAAACATATGTTGAAAAGATAATCCCATCTACAGATGGCTCTGGAGGAATTGAATATCCACCAGTAGAAAATATAGACCCAATCCCTGTGTCCTACACTGCATAAAACTCAAAATGGATAAAAAAATACAATATAAGATCTGAAACTTTAAAATTGCTACAGGGACATATAGGGGAAATACTTCGAGATATTGGTATTGGCAAGGATTTCCTCAACAGGATTCCTGTAACTCAGGAAATAAAGTGGGAATTGACAAACGGGACTGCATCACATTGAAAAGCTTCTACACAATAAATGAAACAAACAACAGAGTCAAGAGGCAGCCTATAAAATCAGAGGAAATCTTTGCCAGATCCAGATGTTCATCTCACAGAGGAATAGTATCCAGAATATATGCACTGAAAATTTTTTAGCATCGATAGAACAAGCAACCCAATCAATAAATGATCAAATGAGCTAAACACTTTTTGAAACAAGTTCAAGTGGCCAATAAATATATGAAAAAGTTCTCAACCTCCTAATCTATTGGGAAAATGCAAATGAAAACCCCACTGAGATCCTGTTTTGTCCCAGATGGAATGGTCATTATCAAACCAAAAAGTAACAAATGCCAGTGGAGGTGCAGGAAACATGCACCCTTATATACTGTTGGTGGAACCATAAAGAAGTGTAGCCACAATGAAAAACAGTCTGGACATTTGTGAAAGAACTAACACTAGAACTACCATATGACCCATCTGTACTGTTCTTGCGTATGTACCCAAAGGGAACAAAATCAGGATTCCTTAGAGATGTCTGCATGCCATGTATATTGTGGCACTCTTTGCAATAGTTAAGTTATAGAATTAGCCTAGATATCCATCAGTGAATAAATGATAAAGAAAATATAGTATCTGTACAGAACGGACTCAGCCACAAAGAAGAACAAAATCATGTCACTGGCAGTAAACTGGATGGTAATGCAGACCATCATGTTAAGTGAAATAAGCCAGACTTAGAAAGACAAGTATCGTGTTTCTTCCAATACATGAGACTTTAACAAGGTGACATGAAGGTGGAAGGGGGACTGTTGCAGAGGGAGAAAAAGACTAGGGGAGGGAGAAGGAGCATAAGAAAGGAGAGAAGAGAGGGTGGATCTGATCAAAGCAAGGTACACACGTGTGTGGAAATGTTACACTGAAACATTTTGTAAAATTAATGTGTACTAATAACTATAATAGAAAAGAAATAGTATTAGGAAAAGGCAATGTGAAATAATACCCAAAATGGTTATAATTAGTTTCCATAAGGAAACAGAAAGAAGGCTTTTATTTATGGCCATAGCTAGCCAAAGTAAACGATCGTTTTCTCTATTTAAAACTATTCTTCTATAAAAGCTTGCATTCCAAAACATATTTGAGTGATTGTCCAGTAAATAATTGAAAGATATCATAGAAACAGTGAAGGATCCATATTCTTTCTTAAATATCAGGCCAAATTAGCTTGCTATAAACCATCTGCATTCTTCCTTTGATAACTCTGTTTCAATGAACAAATAAAAATGAAAATTATGCTTTTTGAGGCACACAAAAATGTTTAATGTTCTAGTCAAGGAGTTTAATCCCTCAAATATATCTTGTAAGTATTAGAATAATTGTTTTCAACTTTTAGTACTAATTGTGCTATCTTTTAAACATTTACAGTGTTGTAATAGTTCACAGGAACAGATTTTTGCTGCTTTGAAAGCAGGTAAAAGTCTGGATATGACATAAGTTATAGAGACACAGAAAAATTTAGAAAGACAGACAGAGACAAAGATTGATGGACTGATTTGTGGCCTTGGTCTCTGCCTTACAATCTTCATTATAATACATATCTGACCTCATACCCGCCTGCCATCAAAAGTTGGCGTGGCATAGCTCTAGACTGACATCCAGCTAGGATCGATCTTAAATATTAATAGTTGCTTGGATAATCTTATTTGGGATCACCATTTATAAGGGCCTCCGAGATGTGGGGGTTTTTCACTCATTTGACAATCAACAAATACTCACTAAGTACTTATCGCATATCAGACAACTGTGTAAATTTAGGACACAAGAACTTTTCTGTGGTGTACCTGTTTAAATTTTGGCTGCCTAGGATTCTATTTAAAGTCTCAAAAGTGTCATGATTTTGTTCTGAGAAGTGTTGTCTGTGAATTTGTATAGGAGGAAGATGCAAATTTGTACTTCTTACTATGTGGCTGAGAAGAGCTAGAAAGTCTGGAGCAGGGATGCAATCTCTAGAGCCTGGTACAAACTCCATACTGACTTGAGTGACTGAATGAAATGCAGAAGTGATCTTGGTGCCCAACCATTGCAGCATTGTTGTGATGATGACATGAATGTTCCTTTCCTGAACCTCTGAACAGTACAGAGCTTGGCCCTCTCACCTGTCCATTCTGTGAATATATCAGCCTCACCCCCATATTATTCTAATACATTTCCTTATGTTTAAATTAGGTAGAATTTTTCAGCGAAAGGGTCTTAGTCCAGATCTAGTAATGACTCCAGCATCTCCCAAATGGTAAGGACCAGGCCTTCTTTAGATTGACTCAAATAGTTGAGTATCACCTGGCTTGCATTTATACCCAAGCACATTCATTTATACCACCCATGTGTGGTGAAGGTCAGAATTTTATATGATATTGGTTTTGACATCATATGGACTTGGGGTAATTAAGCAAGAAGATCAAGGTGGGCCCCACTCACAATCAGACAGACAAGGATCGAGCAAAGAGGATGAGCCTCAGACCAGGGTCAAAGGAAAGAGCAGTGAAACCTTGTTCAGCCCCAGGATGAGAAAGGAAGCAAAAGTGAACACAGACATCCTGATATTTTTGAGATGAGCAAAAAAGAAAAAGGGGAAATGAAATTCACACGAGTCTTGAGAAGACTGTGTGATAATGGGACCAGCATTCTGCGAGCACTCAGTGACAAGTCTGAGGCCTTATCCTTTGGGGAACCCAGGAGCTTTGTCAGGCTTTTTGGGAGTGTTTACTCACAGAATGCCTGGCTTCCTATCTGTCCACACAGAGATACTGAGCAGGCTTCTTGTTCTAGGCCAGATCTATAGAGATGATAGGACAAGATCACTGCATGCCCGTGTGTGTGTGTGTGTGTGTGTAAAACGGAGGCAGAAGTACAGAAAATAGTCTTCCAACTTTTCAAGACTTCCTTTTGGCAAGGAAAACCCCTTCAGGAGCTTTTTATTCAGTCTCCCCACGTCAACCCTTTAATTCTGGCCCTTGTTCTCCCTGCTTCTCCAGACCCTGTGTAGCTGGGTGTGATGGCACAGAGCAGCATCTCAGCTCTCTGGGAGGCTGAGGTAGGAGTATTACAATTCAAGTTTAGTTGCAGTTTAGCAGCTAAGATAGACTCTGACTCCAAAGAAAAACAGAATAGACTAAAAAATAACAGGGACTAGGAATATAGTTCAGTATGAATGCCTGGAGTTCAACCTCCAGCACCCAACAAGCAAACAAGGAGCAACACAAACACAAACAGTGTATCGGGCTCTTTCTTACCCTTTTTGAGGACTTAGACACACTCAATCTTTGTTGATTTTTTTCCTGAAAACTAATTATTCTAATAGTCTGAACATCTTATTTTCCTACCAAGAATGAATTGCCTAGCCAAGTTGGAGCTTCAAATATCTGTATTCCAAAGAAACTTTTATGGATTAGAAAAAAAAACCTTCAGCCACGTAAAATTTTCAAAACCCTAAAGAAGTTTCCCAAGTAAATGCATTTTCATTGTAGATATTTTTATCTTTCCAGTACAGTTTCACAGGAGCTCTTATTATTCTTTTCAAAGTGCTTTTTATTTGCAGTAACTGATTTTCAGGTTCACTATAGTTTCAAAAATGCTTTTCTGTTGATTTTAAGCCATTTCAACTGCATAGGTTATACAAGTGTGAAAAGTTTTTTCCCAAAGATAAACACAGAAGTTCAGCATTTCGTTCAAAGAGAGAAAACTTATATCCCTAATTGATTTCATAATCAAAGCTAAGAATGACAAAACAATTCCAGGTTAGGGAGGGAACCTTTAAAATCATGTTTACATTTACATTCTTATTATCATCATCTTATTTTCTTCAGATATCGAAGAAAACACAAAAATTCTGCTGTGAAGTTATGTTCTAAATAATACAATGTGTCTGTAATATAAAAAGAATACTTAATGAGTTTTTAAGCTTTACCTTTTTGTCAATTAATATTAGCTCTCAAGGAAATATGTTGCACTGTGGATTTTCACCTGGTTTAAGAAATTTAGAATTGAAAAGAAATTTATAATTTAACTCCTATCTTTAAATGCAGTCTATCTCTCTGTGTGAATACATGAACATATATTTAAATGAAGCCATAAGACATATGTGAAGTTCAGTACATATAAACCATCATTTGGGAAATTTTTAGGCATTACTGAATTCCCTGATGTCTCTTAGAACCAAAATGTCTGTTTCTAATAAAATTATTGATATAAAGGCCAAATGAAATAAACTGTCACAGGCAAGACACAGAACTGATTGAAGAGTTAGTTGACTTAACGGTTTTTAAAAAAATCCCTGGTATTGCTTCTTTTAATGAAGAACATGTGTCCTCTCACATGTGATTGTGGGAAACTTCATTACCGGGGTAGAAATAGCATAGAGATTATCCTTGAGCGTGGATTCTTTCTCTTCTGTTTATCATCAGAACTTTGTCTCCTGATCTCAGTTGTCTTCCTTGTTAGCCCCTGCAAAGCAGGCTATAGCTCTCCATCAATCATGGGAAAAAGAATTCTCTTACTTTTAAAGTCTGTGTATCAGTTAGGGCTCATTCATCAGCAAGCAATAGAGGACTTGTATAACAGAGACTTTAAACATGAAGGTCTTTAATTTGCTCACAGAGTGAGAAGTCTGTAAGTAGGTAGTTAAAGATTTAGGGCAGAAGCCCAAAGGTCATATTAAGGAACCAGAGCTTTTCTGTTTTATCATCTATCATCTTCAGTTTATTAGTATTTGGGACCTTAAACTACAAGATTGTTGCTGAGGAAGCACTGTGGCCTCCTGACATCATGTTTGATTCAGAGAACGGGTTCTCTGTCAGGTGTCAAATGTCTCCTAGATTATCTCATCAGATTTCTGACTCATTAGCAAAAACTAGATTGTATGGCCCCCATCTCCATAGCTGCGAAGAATATTGGCAATACTGATAGGCAAAGGAGGATGGGATTGCTCGGTTTGGATTAGAGGAAGAAGGAGTCATTTCCTGAAGCTGGGCATATTGACTCCCCATCCTTTCTCCTGACAAAACTACGATTCCCTTGGCAAGAAAGAAAGGTGAATTATTGCTGTGCAGTTAAGATTGCTGGTTTCCCGGCTGTGAGTGTAACACCTTTCCCTCTGTCTTGTGTGTCTTGGTAGTAGGAGTCTTCCGAATCAGGATCTCTCCTTGCTTGGTGTTCTGGACTCCAATCAGGTATCCTCCTAGTTATGGGTTCACAGTGCAAGGTAGGTTGTTTTCCAGCTACCAGTGCTAGATTTGCCAGCCCATAACTTGTCAGAAATGATTCATAACTTCATATTACTGAACTTTCTCAGCTATTTTTTCTTAAACCTGAGGTTCTAACTTCAGAAGATTCCTTTGTCTTTTCCCCCCTCCCTTTGGCTGTTGCTGTCTGTGTACAATATTAAATGGGAAAACTCTGCTGGTTATCTCTGGTTTTTGACGCAGCCTCTGCCAGGAAATAGTTTGTGATGTAGGATGTCTGTGTTCTCTAGTTTCTACTGTTAAGCATTCTAGTGGCTGTTCCATTTTCACATAAAGGTTTAATAATATGTATAATGGCTCAACCAGAATTGATTTTTCCTTATAGAAGTCATTTTTCAAAGAGGTTTGTCACTGTTTTTTATATGTATGTATGTATGTATGTATATATATACATACACACACACACACACAATAGGACTATGTTAATAAAAAAGCAGTTTACAATCAACCTTATGTGATAGTTTTTTCATAGACAGAAGAAATGTTTAAAAATTTTCACATTATTCATTTATTACTAGATATGGCAATTGTTTGTTTTGATTTTATTTGTACCCTAACCATTGATTTAAAATAACTGAAAATATAGATAAACTAGTAGGTTATTCACGTTAAAGGGTACCATGTAAAGTTTATAAATCATTAAGTTGCTACCAATATAATATTACATCTTCTGCATAATCTTGGATATTCGTACAATTCAAGATGAAGAAAAATGAAATATAAATGAAAAATATGTATTAGTTTTGAAATTGATATGTTTCATTTTTCTTTTTTATATTAGAGTATCTTCTCCTTTGGGTGAGAAATGTTCTTTTTTCTCCTATCACTGAGCCATCTTCAATTTAATATCATTGCTAAAAGGGCAGTTATTTTCCATAATGCATGTTTTACCATGTAAATCACCTAAAATCAACTGCAGGTAATCATGGAAGAGTTTCAGCATGAAAGTCGGAAGGCAGCTGATGTTGAAAAAAATGTGAATATGGGGGAAGAAAACAAACTCCCCTTCATGAAAAATTAACTTTACATTAAAAACTAAGACTTTCAATATGGGATCATAACTATGTATACTATTTATTGACTGAGGAAAAACATCTTAAAAAGTACTATGGAAAGACAAGAAGGATAGTGCTTAAATTTTCCTGCATTCTAAACCTTGCCTGGCAAATTTTTAGACTAATGTGAAGGTAGAGGTTGGACATTATGTATTTCTTTTCTTTATTTTTTATTTATTTATTTTTTATCAGTACCAGGGATCGAACTCACGACCGCCTGCTTGCAAGGCAGGTGCTTATGCCGCTGAGCTAAATCCCCAGCCCCTTTTCTTTATTTTCTTGAAAGCCATGTAGCTCAAGATACAATAGAACTAAATAAAATAGATACCGATTGAAAAGGAAAACTTAGAATCTAGAAACGCAGACTAAGGACCCATATGCCAGATCACATGCATTGTAAGGTTTGATACTTCTGAAGGAAGATTTAAAAGGCGACAGAGAATTCCAAATTTGGAACCCACAGAGACATCTGTTATCTTAGAACTTTCCGCTTTCATTTGGCAGATATTTCAGCTGGTTTTCCCACCTTGGTCAGAGTGTATAATTCTTTCTTGTGCTTATTCTAATTTTAACACTCTCGGTTTCACTGTTACTGTGAAAAGGCTGTACTGTTAGAACCAACCATTTAATGTTAGCACTTAGGTCATTTAGCAATTTCTTAGAAGAGCAAATATGGGGGCAGAATTTAATTAACATGATGTGCTCACAGCTTTCTTTTTTCTTTTTGTTGAAATTTGTGGCATTTATGCATATTTCCAGCTTTTGGTCGTCAAACAGATACATGTGAAAAAACATGACAGATGAATCAAACGTAGAAAAAGAATTGCTTTTCAAATGTCAGTGCTTGTCACCAGAAGGTGACTGTATGAAAATGACCATGAGGGGTATCGTCTTCATGCAGCTTGGGCACCACAACTCCCTGGCATGTGGTAGGCCTATGACTATGTGAAGAGTTCATCATCCACATTTGTCCAATATGGAAAGTAGTCTAGAAAGAGGATTTGAGGAGA
Organism: Cavia porcellus; assembly: GCF_034190915.1. Classification (NCBI taxonomy): domain Eukaryota; kingdom Metazoa; phylum Chordata; class Mammalia; order Rodentia; family Caviidae; genus Cavia; species Cavia porcellus. Next base: position 69,231,454 of record NW_026947491.1, read on the forward strand.
CTGGTGAGGCTTTGGGGCAGTTTACTCTGAAGAATGTTTTAAAAGGGGTATATCAAGATTGCTGCAGGGCAATAAGGGCTCATTTGAAAATGAAGGCATGAATGTCTAGTAGTGTCCACTACCTCTATTTTATGACACTTAGTAAGAGTATCTAACATGGTATTCACTTTCAAACTGAAAGGGAACATTTTATCTGAATTTCTCAAATGACAGATGAGGAAACAAATCAGTTAAATAAATTGCCCAAGTCTAAAGTGTAAGTTCTAGAGAAATCTGAAGGTAATACATATAAACCCAAATATTTCCTAGGGATTTCAGAGTGTGATAAACTTTAATCAAATTTTGGAATTTTCCATGATTTTTATATCTCTTGTTCTGTCACTGAGGATTCTAGAATTCATCAAAATTATGTCCTACCAATCTACCTGACCAAAGATTGACAACTAGTAGATGATCTTTTAAAATTTTTAAATTCTATATCTATATTTGATTGATTGTTTAACTTCACCATGTTCTAAAATGTCCCTTAAAATGTTACCAATTTCTTGAGAACACTTTGAGAAATAGATTGAATACTCACTAGTGCCAGCAGTCCTACAAAACCAGCAACTACTACCCGTGCCACTTCTGTACTAAAGTGCAGCTTAGCTCCAACTCCATACATTATACCTTATAATTCTCATGCTAGGAAAAAGGTAGTGCTATTTTCCCTGTCTAAGCAGTGGGCTTGTCATTGGGTGTGGTGGCTCACTCCTGTAATCCCAGAATTTGAGAATCTGAAGTAGGAGGATTACAAATTTGAGGCCAGCCTGAGTTTACAGCAAAACTAACAAAACAAAATGTAAAAAACCATGGGGAAACTAAAGCTGAGAAATTAAAGTTAATTAGTAGCTAACCAAGTTCTTTCTTATATAATCTAGTGCTTTTATTCCTATATACACAATGGGTTATATATTTGACCTCATAGCTTTTTTTTTTTTTTAAAGCAGTGTTTTTATTTTCGCTGGCCCAGTGACATAGTGCAGATGGAATTTGCAAAGCTGTGCAACTGAGTTAGAATTTTGACTGATTTTTATAGTTTATTTATGATTAGCTCATTGATCATTAAGTACATAGCAATGAGAAACAGAAACAAGGTGGGCCTTTGTTCCCCTTTGCTTGATGACCTCATAACTTTTAAAGACTAATGTTGATTCTTCAAAAATTGAAAAGATTTTGAGATCAATTTGCCTAAAAAGGCTTTCACTGAACAAATTACAAACTAAGCAAATATCTTTCATGTAGTGGCCCAGTACTTGTTATTGTCTGATGATTTTCCCAGAGATACATTCAATCTGAAGTAGAATTGACAAAAAATTGGCCAATTTTTTCAGGAAAATGACTCAGTACAAGCACTGAAGGAGATAGGCGTTGCCATCCATTTAGATGTCCATAAAAGTCCTCTAAAGTAGTCACTAATGTATCTGGTTCAAAGTACAAGTAAACACTTTCCAATAATGTCCAAATGAACAAATGAAGCTCAGACTAAAACAATGAACACTGTATTTGAAGGCTATGTTGGCCACATAACATTCAAATATGGTTGAAAAACTAGACTTCCAGAACTGGAGAACTGGACCACTGGAATCTTTTCCATCTGTAAATTTCACTCTGCCTTACTAATCCTTCTTATTCACAGTAAAAGACAACAAATAGTTACTGATATTCACATATTAACATCCACTTCATTTTGTCACTAGGTTAAACAAAAGTAGTATATTAGTTGGGGTGCTCTAGAGGAATGGAATCAATAAATACACATAGGCTAACAGGATCAGAGGCAGGCAAGTCCATAGTGGCAACGGTGTACTAGAGAGCTAGAGGATCTAATAGTTGCTTAGTTCAAGGCACTGGAAGGCACAGAATGAGAAGGATCAAATGCACGGCACCGGTCTAAGACAGAAGGCTTGGAACACCCCTGGAAAATTGCTGGTATGTGTCAGTGTGGAAAGACTGAAGAAATTGGAGTCTGATGTCCAGAAGTGGTTGCTGCAAAAGACAAACACAATTCTCAAGCAAAAAAAAAAAAAAAAAAAAAAAACCCATACAAGCTTGAAGCAAAAAATGCACAGGCTCAAGCTCCTCAAATCAAGGGCCAATTTTCTTTGCCTTGTATTCCTTCTAGGCTACAAGGATATGAGTTGCTGCCACCTACAACAGGATGGGGCGTCCCTCTGTTTGCCAGTCATTTCTAGAAACATCCCACAGACACACGGAGACCTGTGCTTTACTAATTTCCTAATCTAGTGAAGTTTATTACCATGATTAATGGTCACAAGCAAGAACAATTCCTTCTTATTTGAGGTAGTTTGAGGAATTACTAATTTCCTCATTATCAACCTGGCTAGTGTGGCTGACCCTTTGACACAAGACCTAGCCCACTTCCTAGAATGAAAAATGCTCTGAGTGATATGAAGCAAAAACAGTGGTGGCTGGCAATGGTACTTTAAGATATGGCTCAGATTTCACTGTAACAACACTTAATAATTTGAAAGAGTGTTTGTATTATTTTTATAAAGTTAAAAAGCCCTTAAAATTTGGCCCATGCAGTATCTTTTTTTTGAAAAGCTATTAGTCATTATTTATAAGTTTTGAGACTGTTCAGTGTGACAAGTAACATTAGAATACATTGTGGCTCAGAGAATTTGGATGTGTTTAAATAGTGAAGAGGGGGAAGAATAAACTATAATTTTCGGGCTGGTATTACAGAAAGCTATAGGAAGAGAATAATAAACCAAAACACACATAGACAGAAAATACAATAGAAATAATTTGAAGGATAACAAGTATTGAAATGCTAATAACATTTATACTGACAAAGTACTTTCTAACATGAAATTGAGTTGATATTCAATGTTTAATACTCAGGGAATATAAGTAATCTAAAAATCAGATATAAGTATCATATGCAGTGCAAGTGCTTGCCTGACAAATGTGAGGTTGCGAGTTTGATCCTTAGTATAAAAAAATCATATGAATTTTATGAAAGCTGGATATGGTAGCACATGCCTAAAATCCCACCGCTCTGGGAGACTGAGGCAAGAGGTTGTTCAAACTCAGCTTGGGAAACTTACTAACTTGGCAAGACTTTCTTTAAAAATAAAACATTACAAAAGGTCCAGAGTTGTAGCTCAGAATGAAGGCTCTGGGTTCAAATCATAGCATCACAAAAACAACAAAAATCAGAATCATATGGAATAATAATACTTCACATTTATGAAACATTTGTTCATCTTTATCATTTCTTCATGTAAAATGATTTATCCAGAAAGTATTTTTATAGATAGTATGCCACTTGGAATTTACTATGCTGTAAGTTAGGCAAGTTAGCCATTCTTAGAGTCTATTTAGCAGAAGAGGAAACACTCCAGGATAGCAAATTATTTGTTCAACTTGAGAAGGTGGGTTGGTATCCTTTTGTAACTTGATGGTAAAATACTTGTTGAACACTTTTATGAATATAGTTTTTGTGCTTGCTCAGTCTTGTCTTGTCTTGTCTTTTTCTTTTTCTACTGGGAATCGAACTCCCGACCTCATTCTTGCCAGGCAGGTACTGTGCTCTTGAGCAGTGACACCCCAGATGTGAAGAGGAACCCTGTGAAGCCTCAGAGCAAGAACAGTTTTGGTGTCACTCTCCTGTGAGGATTCCAATCTTCAGCAAGTTTTGAGGACTTAAAGATTCTTTGCTTTTGTGCCAGTGTGAGAATCTGCAAAAATATTTTCTTTCTACAGAGTTGTATCCAGCATTTTAGTTATTTCAATCAGTGGATAATTCAAGACCTAAACTGCCACATGTTAGAAAAGAAAGGGGTCTTTTTGTTTATTTCTCATATTTGCTATTCTATCCTTGGTTTTTCACTTACTCTAAACATGGTTAATGATTCTGATATCTGTGATTCTTGACAGCCTAACTCTGTGCTGTGCTATTGTTTCTGTTGAACCTTGTCACAGGAGCCTTGCTTTTGGATGTGCTTTGTAAGCTTGGACTGTGAAGTCATAGTTACTGGGACTCCATAGCTGGGAATCTTGTAAGGGAGCCATCTTTCATGTAGTACAAAATCTGCCTTTGTTACGTAGCTCAGCCTTTTACCCTCTGGGATATTTTTATGTTGATTTGCTGGTTTAGGGTTTCTGGGATTGCACATGTTGTATAAAATCAAATAGCCTTACCAAATTTGTGACATGATCCCAGTGGTGATTGGTTGCTAGACTACAAAGCTTGTCTTGTCTCCTGTTTCTCTGGTGACTGCTGAAAACTTCAGGATTTGGACTCAAGATCAGGAGTCAGGAGAATATTCAGGATCAGCCATAGCTTTGGCACCAGTTCAGTCTCAGATTCTTGGAACTTAATTTTAATGGGAAAAATGGGTAATAGATGATAAGTGAATGGGTAATAGATGATATTTCATTGATTGAAAGATATCCTTTTCTCCCACAATTTAACCTCTTTGAAATTAAGATGTCTTCTACAACTGATGATATATACCAATTTAATTGACTGTGTCTTTTTGAACGTTGAATGTTTTTTAAAAGGCTGAGGCTTATAATTAATAGTCTTATGTTGAGTGAAATACAGCTTTATGTCAAATAGTGAAATGTCAAATGCTTTGAAGAAAAATGAGGCAATAAATGGAGACAGAAATTTTCAGAGAAGTGTTACAGTTTTAAATGAGATGGTTGGCCACCTGGAGGAGGGAGCTGCCCCATGGAGGCCTGCTCAGCCCTTGACAGTGATGTCTCTTGGTCTGGGGAGTGCCGCCACCGTTGCTGCTGTCTGGAGGAAGGAGCTGTGCTGTGGAGAAGGTTTGGGGCCTGTCTAGGCTGCGCAGGTGACCTTCTTTCTGCCTGGGGAGCTTTGCCAACCAGAAGGTGGATGCACAACATCTGATCCCTGGGAGAGTTTGAGATCCTTGCTCTGGGTAGTTGGGGACCTGCAGGGCTTGTGGCCACACTAAGTTGGGCTTGGCAGGATTTGGGCCTGATTGGACCTTGTCTGGTGGCCTTCTTTCCATGCTGGGAGATTTGCAGCTGGTGGGGGGAGCTGCACAACTTGAGGAGGCTTTAGGCCTGCCTGAGCTTCCCCCCCAGTAACCCTCTTTTAATCTGGGGGCCTCACTGCCCAAGGAGGGAGCTACACTACCAGAGGAGTCCCAGGAACCCAGGACACAGAAGACAATTTCCAACACGCCCAAGGGAAGCTTTGGAACAACACTTGAAACACGGAAATATAGGAAAATGACAAACTAAAAGACCAAAATGCAATCTCAAATATCCAGCCCATCCCAAGAAATCCTAGAGCCATGTACATAGAAGAAAATATATGCCATACACCTGAAATATGGGACATAATAGCAACTGAAATAAAGAAGCAAGTCCAGGAGACTTTAAAGGAATTCAAACTAGAAATAATCTCCCAAGTAAAAGAAGAAATGATAAAAATAATGAAAGAGATACTGAACACATCTAAAGAAGACACAGTTAAAAAATTAGAGGAACAAAACAAAAAGATAGAGTCCCTGGATGAACAATACAAGGAACAAACAGAATACATAAAGCAGATTCAAAAAGACATACAGGAAATCAAAAATTCCATTGAAAGTTGTAAAAACCACCTCAACGAAAGTGAAGATAGAATTTCAGAACTCAAAGACAAGATTGAAGCTAGTGAACAGGAAAGGAAAGATTTCTTAAAAATAACAAGGAATCAGGAAATAACAATCCAACAGCTGCAAGATGACTCAAAGAAAAACAACCTAAGATTGATGGGGGTAAATGAAAAAGAAGGGGACAACACAAATGATATCAAGAGACTATTTATGGAAGTAATAGCTGAAAATTTCCCAAACATGAGAGTGGAAACTGTCATTAGGATTAGTGAAGCATATAGAACTCGAAATAGTCATAACTAAAACAAAACTACATCCAGACATATCATAATCACCATTCCAGAAATCCAACATAAAAATAGAATATGAAAAGCTGTTAGACAGAAGAGACAGATCAGCTGTAAAGGAAAACCTATCAGAATCACAGCAGACTTCTCAACACAAACAATGAAGACAAGAAGAGCATGGAGTGAAGTATTTCAGATCCTAAAGGAAAATGATTTCCAACCTAGACTGATGTACCCTGAAAATTTGTCCTTCAAAATTGATGGAGAAATAAGATACTTCAATGACAAAGAACAGCTAAAGAACTTCATGATCACCAAGCCAACCCTGCAAAGAATACTGAAAGACAGTTTAGATACACATAGAAAAAAAAAACAATAAACAAGGCAGACAATTAAACAGAATGGAAAGATAAAGCTGCAACAGCAAAAAGATAACATGTCAACAATAAACCAATATGTAACAGTTATAACCATTAATGTAAATGGTCTCAATGCACCAATTAAAAGAAACAGACTGGCAGAATGGATCAAGAAAAAACATCCAACCATATGCTGTCCATAAGAAACACATCTATCCCAAAAGGCAATTCACAGATTTAAAGTCAAAGGATGGAAACAATACTACATACAACAGAAACCCCCCAAAAAGTGGGGGTAGCTATTCTGTTTGCAGACAATGTGAACTTCAAACCAAGAATGATCCTAAGAGATAAAGAAGGTCATTACATACTGGTTAGAGGAAAGGTTCAAGAGGAAGAGATAACAATCTTAAATATATATGCACCAAATTCCAACACACCCAGTTATACAAAGCAAGTGTTAATAGAAATGAAAAATAAAATAAACAATACCACAATTATAATAGGAGACCTCAACACACCACTGACACCAAGGAACAGATCAATCAGACAGAAAATCAGCAAAGAAATAACAGAACTGAATCACATCTGTGAACAAATGGATTGTCCAACATATACAGAGCGTTCCATCCAACAACATCAGATTATACATTCTTTTCAGTGGTACATGGGACATTCTCTAAAATAGACCACATACTAACCCACAAAACATATTTAAATAAAGAGTTTAAATTATGCCATGCACGTTATCATATCATAGCACCATGAAACTAGAAATTAATGATAAAAGTAACTGGAAAAACCCCACAAACACATGGAAATTGGATAATACACTCTTGAGTAATCAGTGGCTCACAGGGGAAATTAAAGAAGAAATTAAACAATACCTACAAGCAAAAGAAAATACAAATACAACTTACAAGAATTTGTGGGATGCAATGAAAGCCGTCCTCAGAGATTTATTGCACTGAGTTCCCACATCAGGAAAACAGAATGAATACAAATAAACAACATGATGCTGCACCTAAAACATCTAGAAAAAGAAGAGCAAGTCAAGTCCAAAGCCAAAAGAAGAGAGGAAGTTATAAAAATCAGAGGAGAAATTAATTCTATAGAGACTAAGAAAACAATCCAAAGAATCAATGAATCAAAGAGCCAGTTCTTTGAAAGAATAAAAAAAATTGATAAGCCGCTAGAAAACCTAATTTTAAAAAGGAAAGAAAAAGCTCAAATTCATGCAATAAGGAATGAAAAAAGGCAAAATCACTACAGGCTCTATGGAAATACAGAAGATCATCAACACTTATTTCAAAAACCTCTACTTTCATAGATTCATTAACACAGAAGAAATGGACAGATTTCTACAAACATATGAAGTACCAAAGCTGGGTCAAGAAGATGTAAAACTGCTGAATAACCCAATCTCTATTAATGAAATCGGTAATGTAATTAAGTCCTTACCAACAAAGAAAAGCCGGGCCCAGATCTGTGGAATTCTAGAAGTACAAAGAAGACTTAATACTGACACTCCTCAAACTCTTCAATGAAATCAAAAGGGAAGCAATTCTCGCTAAGACATTCCTGGAAGCAAATATAACTCTAGTACCAAAACCTGAGAAAGACCTAACAAAAAAAGAGAACTACAGGCCAATCTCCCTAATCAACACAGATGCAAAAATTCTCAATAAAATGTTGGCAAACAGGATGCAGCAAATCATCAAGAAGATTATACACCACGACCAAGTGGGATTCACTCCAGGCATGCAAGGGTGGTTCAACATATGTAAATCAATAAATGTAATCCACCGTACCAATAAAGCCAAAAGTAAGAATCACATGATCATTTCTATAGATGCAGAAAAAGCTTTTGATAAGGTCCAACACTCATTCATGATAAGAACCTTACAGAAAATTGGAATAGATGGTCTTTTCCTCAATATGATAAAGGCCATCTATGACAAACCAACAGCCAGCATCATATTAAATGGCCAAAACTGAAGGCCTTTACCTTAAAATGAGGCACAAAACATGGATGTCCATTATCACTGCTTCTATTCGGTATAGTACTGGAAATACTAGCCAGAGCAATTAGACAAGAGAGAGAAATAAATGGAGTAAAGATAAGAAAAGAGGAAGTTAAATTATCATTATTTGCAGGTGATATGATACTCTACATAGAAGACCCCCAAAACTCCATTGAAAGACTCCTAGATATAATAAATAAATTCAGCAATGTAGCTGGATAAAAAATCAATGCTAAATCAATAGTGTTTCTATACACTAACAACAAAATTATGGAGAGCAAAATAAGAGAAGCCACATCCTTCACACTAGCATCTAAAAAATGAAATATTTACAAATTAATCTGATGAAAGAAGAAACAGGAAGATTTCTTTATACAGGGAAAACTATAATACCCTGAAAAAGAAATCGAAAATAATCTCAGAAAATTAAATGGCATCCCTTGTTCATGGATAGGGAGAATAAATATTGTGAAAATGGCTATTATCCCAAAACTCTTATACAGATTCAGTGCAATCCCAATGAAAATATCATCAATATACCTCATATACGTAGAGAAATCACTTCTAAAATTCATCTGGAACTAGAAGAGACCTAGAATAGCAAAGGCAATTCTAGGCAGCAGAGGCAAGGCAGGAGGCATCACAATCCCTGACTTGAAATTATACTACAAAGCTATTGTAATAAAATCAACATGGTACTGGAATAAAAACAGATATGAAGATCAATGGAATAGACTAGAAGATACAACCACAACTACCAACACACTCAAGTACCTTATTTTTTTTCTTTTCTTTTTTTATTATGAAGAAAAAGAAAATAAAAAACAGAAATAGGGTACAAGTTATACAGAATTTCAGAAAAAATAAACAATAGGAAATCACTAGTTAATAGATTACATACTGTTATCTTAGAAATAGTTGTTCAAGTTACAAAATTAAAGCATGTAAAGTGGACTTTCAAACAGTGAGACTGGAAACAGTTTTGTTCAATGATCCAGCAAAACTCAGTAATACGGTTATCTATCTTATACACTTAAATATATATGCGGTTATATTCTTTAGAGCACTTTCTTTTCCTTTCTCTTGTACAATGACAATTACACATTTTGGGTTTTATTACTCCCACAGTTCTTATTACTTTTGTTTGAAAAGAGTAAAACCAAATATGACATAACAGAATACAGTCAGTCAAATCAGAAGGATGAACATAATAGATAATGTAAAAACAAAATACTAGGTGATCAACAATGGTTACCACACTGCCTCTTGCTATCTTAAAAAGAATTGCCTATATCATCAGTTATAATAAAATTGAACAAAACAGTAAAGAATAAAACCAAAATATTGGAGACATTACAGGGCTTTAAAAGAAGATAATAGTCAACTGGAATGGGCGTCATAATGAATCTTATTGTCTTTACAATTGTTGCCTATACTTTCGAACTTGGTACTATCAAGCAAAGCAGAATAGAGGAAAATCAGTCAAAGCAAGATGGTGAAGGCTATACAGGGTTTCAAATCAAGTTAATAGGAAATCAAAGTGGGTTACTATAATGTATCCTGCTTTTTTTATTTTTCCCTTAATTAAAAAGAAAAATAAAAAAGTAAATAATTTTAAGAAAAGAGACTGAGATAAAAGAGGTCATAACAACAAAATGGCACAGGTCAAAGCATAACCATTTAAAGATATACTATGATGCCCAATATGGATTGACTATCATCCTTTTTTTTTTTTTTTGAAGTCCTGTAAGGTCTTCAGTGTAGATTTTATTGGTTTTGTTCCATATTGTTTTGATAAATTCTATTATACCTGATGATATAGACAACTCAGTTTGAAAATAGCAAGAGGCACAATGGTAACCACTTTTGATCACCTGCTATTCTATTTTTGCATCACGTGCTATGCCCACCCTTCTGTTCTAACTGACTCTGTTTTGCTTAGTCACATTTGTTTTTATTCTCTTCAAAAAAGTAATAGGAACTGTGAGAGTAATAAAACCCTAAAAGTCTAATTGTTACTGTAAAAAAGAGAGGAAAGTAAGGTGGACTAAGGGATATAACCACAGGTATGTTCGAGAGTGTAGGATGGAATACCATATAACTGAGCTTTTGTTGGATCATTGCATGGAACTATCTCCAATTCCACTGTATGAATGTTCACTTTATATGCTTTAATTTAGTGATATAGACAACTGTTTCTGCGAAGATAATGTGTAGCCTGTTAACTGGTGATTTCGTACTGTATATATTTTTTTCTAGAAATACTGTATTATTTATACCCTTTTACTGCATTGTTTTTTATGTCCTTTCTGTTTTTTTCTTCTCTCTTTAAATAAAAAAAGAAGAATAACCATTTAAGCAAAATAGTGTTTCACCACAAGACATCCCGACATAAAAGTAGTTACCATAATGTCTCTTTCCTTGAAATCTTTGAGTATAACTTCGTATACTGTAGCACCAAACATATCAAGACAATGTAAAACCACTCAAGAAAATGACAGGGTATTTAGAACCAACTATCAGAAAATGAACAATGGAATTATGTATTTATGTCTTGCCACCTGAGATGCAAGGAGAAGCTGAAAATGAGCAAGGTAATTTACAAGCAGATAGACATCTCATTAAATTGCTAAAACTGTTCTGGGAATGTTTTGATATTTGGGTAAAAATCAGAGTGTGAACCTATATTCCTTTGTTTTAAATACAAAAATCAAAAACATGGCTACGCAGAGAACATGGCGAACAGATAGCAGCAGCTACGCAGGCTCTCTCCGAGAACCAGCTTAGAATCCAGGAATGGTGCAGAAGGAGGAATCCTAACCAAGAGGAGATATATCCTGCTGACCCAAGAATGAACTGGGCTGAGAGATACCAACTGGGAATGCAATCTTGGTGCTATAACAGGAACAGATAAAGCCTGAGTGTGGAAGCTGGAGCCCGCGCCATTGAAAGCCGTGATTTGGGTTTCCTGCTATCGTGGCTGCATCTGAATCGGCTCGGCAGGAAGAGAGAAACACAAAAGTGCTGAGAACAGGAATCGGTGAACAGGGAGCCATGCATGAACCTCCAGTGAGTGAGGGAAACTGGGACTCTCCCACGGTCTAGGAGGAGCCAACAGAGGACATTCTGGGACTGGGCAGACTTGCTGGAACAGGGCGCTGTAGTGACTTCAGTCACATATCCCCCTCTCAAGCAGGATTGGTGAGCAGTGCCTAGCCTCTGTGACACTGCTGGCTGAGACCCAGTAGGCTAGCACAACCCAGATCCCAGCGCCTGAAGGTTTACCCTAGTGGTGAGGCCTTTCAGTAGGCTGACCTGGAGGGGTGGGCCCCGCATAGACTGCCTGGTCTGTAACTCCCTGGTATGCTGCGGTGAGTGGGAACATCTAGCTGGCGCAATTCAGTCAGACTGGCCGACAGGAAAGGAAGCTGGGCCTCCTATATATGCTTGCATATATAAGGAACAAAGAATAGGGGAAGAGGGAGCAACAAGAAAGGCTCCTCGGCCCCCAATCCTGAGAAACAGGCAATAGCAGACACGCCACCAATAGACATAAAAGGCTATCTCCAGAGCCTCATAGATGAGTTCAGGAATGAAGTTATTAATGACCTGAAGCAAGACATAAGCAGAATAGCCAGAGAAATTCTAAGCACCACCCAAGAAAAAGCAGATGGTGGAATGGAAGAACAGAAAAAGACGGGAGAATTATTTGATGGAGAAAATAGAGAACACGTAGAATACGTGAAGCAGGTTCAAAGAGATTACCAGGAAACTAAAAACTCTATCGAAAACTGGCATAACAGCTTGAAAGGAACTAAGGACAAATTATCTGAACTGGAGGGCAGATTTGTAATATGGGAGCATGAAATGAAAAACTTCTTAAAAATAACCAAAAAACAAACAGCAACAATACGAAAACTAGAAGATGATAAGAGGATCTATAACTTAAAAATTAAGAACATAAGAGAAGAAGTGGGGACACAAATGGACTACAAAAGCTATTCACAGAAATAATCCAAGAGAATTTGGTGGGAGGGTGATGGGTCTGGGTGTATTTTGAAGATCTGTGGGAATACAATAATTTGCTGATACAATAATTTCCATATGGTAAGGGAAAAATAAGACAAAGATATTTCCATGTTTTGGGGAACTGAGCAATCGTTCTCATGCTTCCATTTGTTTACATCACATTTTTTTTTGTCTTTCTGAGATAGAGATTCCCTGTGAAGTTCAGCTGGCCTTGAACCCACTCTGTAGCCCAGACTGGCCTTCAACTCACAGTGATCCTTCTGCCTCATCCTCCTGAGTGCTGGGATTACAGGCGTGCACCACCACACCCATTCTACATCATATAGGGTTTTAAACATAAATTATCCTTTTAAAATTGTTGTTTTATAACATGTTTCTTTAAAGTACTTTCAGTAATATTTAGACTCCATTTTGTAGCCAAATTTCTTATTATTTGGACTTGTTTGTAACCAAATTCGTTGCTATGCTTGCATGGTATTAAAGTAAACTAGGTTTTGCCTTTATTTGCTTTATTCCCATTCTTGAGTTCTTAATTTTGAGCAGTCTTTTGATTCCCAGGATTATATTTGACCACTAGTCACAATGTTTTCCTCTTTGTTTTGGTACTTACAATTCCTATTTGGATTAAGATGAGGTGTTGGGGTCAAGAACAGTGACCGTTTGGTGTCCTCTGTTTGGCCTTAGGATAGCACAATGACTGCTGACTTTTCTGAGGTATGAACTTTATGTTTCTGAGCTAGAAGAAAGATGGAAGAGGGAAAAATGTTACCTATCTATTAATAGGATGGTGGATCTGCCTTTTCTAGTGCTGTAATAATGTGGTCTACTAATTTGGTCTTATCATCTGGTTTAGTTGACCTACAGTGAATATTTTTCCATGACTGTGGAAGAAGAGAAATTATTTGTTTGGGTGTTTCTGATGCTTTTCTCCTGTTTTATGTTTTCATATATATATTCTAGGACAGCGGCTTAAGCAGCATATCACACCATTATATTTCACATTACTATAATGAGCATCCTTCGTTGGAGAAGACACCAGCAGAGGAAGTTAACTTGTAGAGAGAATTTATCTCTACTGTATTTTGCACTTCTGGCTTTATAACATTTCAAAATGTTGTCACCTTCACATAGACAGTTTGTAGGCATAATAGTTAACAATGGTTAATAATGGTTTGCATGACATAATAGTTATCATCTTTCTCCTTTCTCCCAAATAAGCATTCTATTCATGTTTTTCTTGAACAGAACTTGAGACCAAAGTCACTCCCCTATATACAAGATCACACCTAATGTAAGACTATTGCTTCCCTCAAGACCTAGAAGGTTAAAAAATGCTTATTCAGAAATTGAGGCTAAAACATTTGAACTATAATGCAGGGCTTCATGGGCAATGCCCTGCTCTGCCTTGTTGCTCTGTGCACTGTCACGTTCAAGTATTTTGTAGCAACTGCCTGTATCTGAGTTGCTATGCATTTCAGCGGAACAGCAAGTGGCATAGACTCTGTGGGTTTCCCAGAATAGTGCCACGGTTCTAAGAATACAGCTTTCAGAGTATATATAGGAACAGTCAGCTCCTGTGTATTTCTGTATGCATGTTTTATTCCTGTATTATATATAGGAAAAGCAAGTATTCTAGCTTCAGTCTTTATATCTGTAAAGTCAAAATAATATTGTCTCTTTTTAAATGTTGGTCAAGACTAGTGCCAGCCCACCAGGAAGGCCTGCAGCATGTCCATCTGTCAGTAGAAGGAGATGAATGGTACTCACTGGAAGATAGATGGCCTTCACTGAAGGGAGGTTTCCTTAGGATATTTTTATGATCACTGGTGAGTTTTTGCTTCATTGAACAATAAACATGACAACCGTTTTTTATGTTACAGCCTATTTAATTGTGGCTTCATGATTCTGCAGTGAAGATGTTTTACAGGTGGATGTTGACTTTCAGTGCTGTACTGACTGTTTTAATACAATTTAAACTTAACAGGTTAAGAAATTTGTACAGAAACATCTAGCACTGTTAATCCTAGGACAATTTTAATTAAGAAAGTATTTTAATAACTTTTGGAAATACAGGTAATTATTAATTTTGTAAATAGCCCTCACCCAGAGCATAATAGCAGAAGCATAAAAAATGGTAGAGGATAATAACTATGTATTTTAGTTTTTTGTTCTTTTTTAGGCAGAAACATGTGTGTGATAAAATTGGGTAGATGATGAATGTTTTAAGCATGCCTATGAAATCATTCTTGGTGGAAAATATTAAAAGTAGTTTAAGAGTAACTTCTAAGTGCTTTCTAAACTCAAATCCGTTTTATGTATGTATTATAAGAAATTGAGACAAAGAAATCTTAAATATTTTTGGGAAAATGGAATGTTCTGCCCAAATCATGGTAGAAAATAATCAGAATAAATTTATATTGTCATTTTAATGTGTGTACTGAAGAGATTACTCCCATCCTGTAGAAATGGGAGACAAGTACAGAGCAGTGCATCTTCCGAATATGATTACATTTCACAGAGTTAGCATTCCTGTTTTTTTTTAATGTTGCCAGAGATTGAACTCATCACCTCGCGCTTGCCAGGCAGGTACTTACACTGCTGAGCTAAATCCCCAGTCCATTTCTAAAAAAAGATCCAAACCTAACTGTCAGTGTTAAGAACTCTCAATTACTTTTTATCTTCATTATAGTCTATAAGCAATTAATATATAATCTCTTATAAATGTCTTTTAACCTCTGTAGCTTTTAGGATACTAAGACGTTGTTAAGTTTTAGTATTATAAGCCTCATAAGATTCCTGCCACTGACCTGGAGCTTGAGCGACTGCTGGAAGTGGGTACGAGATAGGCTCTTGCTCCCTCCATTGACCAGAGACCAGCAGGAAAGCCATTAACATAGGAAGAGCCTGGCTAGGGTGCACAGGGTGGACAGGGGGGACTAGTGAGGTGGAAAAAGCTGAAGCAACAGTAACAATGTGAGCCAGCAGGTGGTAAATTAGGTGAACCAGCCTTGTGCTTAGGGACAAAGACATGCGTAGTAGAAGTAGATGGGTGGCACCACCTTCTTTTCTTTTCTTTCCTATTTTTTCCTTTTTTCTCCTCTCTTTTCTTGTTCCTTTTTTAAATGGCTGGTGAAAACTACAGCCACAGAAAACTAACCCCATCCCTCAAATCCAGAGACAGAGATCAGACCTAAACCCAGCACAGTCCACCTGCAATCTTGGCTAGAGTATACATTCTGGGATCAGACGTGGACCTACCACAGAACTGTAGACAGTAGAGGAGTCTCACTACTTTCATATTTCCTTGTCTAAATGGTTTTCCTCTTGGAAATTTGCTGGGTTACTGTGTTTTGTTTTTCTGTTTATTTTTATTTTTGTTGTTTTTTTTGTTTGTGTGTTTTCCATTTTCTGTCTGTTCTGCTTTGCTGTTTTGTTTTTCTTTCTATTTGTGTGTTATTTTTTCTTTTTTTGTTCTTTTTTTCTTTTTTCTTCTTTTTCTCCTTTTTTCTTTACCACTCCCCCCCATTCATGATTTAAATCTTTAAACTTTTCCTTTGTATTATTCTACTTATCTTCTTCCTCTTTTTCATCAATGATTTTAAGAGATTTTCTCTTGATTTTATGAGATTTTCATTTGGGTAAACACTGTCTCTTCCCTTTCTGGTTCACTTCAACACTCCTAGGCTTTCCCTTCCAGTCTCTCCTTCTTGTATCCTATAATAACTCAAAACTTGAATGATCATCCTTTGCCCACCAATTTGCTCCTACTAGATTTAACCCCATTCACCTCTCTATGCTACCCCCATCCCTCATAAACTCCTCATAACAAGACAATATCACTCTATTAAGTAGAAAAAACATTTCATATAAGTTCTTGGTGTATTGTATATATTGTATTATATAACTAAACAACTTGCTCCCATGATTAAAGCTATCAGGCTAATAGTTATCACAGTTTGTCAATAGCCAGGCTGTGCTTGAGTCTGTGTGTTATTGCTAACTGTACTACTTTAACTAGGATGCCACACCTGTTAAAATTTTTCCCCCTCTGTATGAAAATGTTAAGATTACAAGGGGCCATGTCCATCACCATAGTCCAGTACCAAAGGAATGGGCTTTGAGTCAAAAAGATATCAACTCCACATTATTAATATAATGAGAAGGTAGGTTCTTGGTTTAGACACAAGGATCAAGAAACACCTATATCTACAAGAAATCCTTGAGAAACAGCCATAACCTAAGAAAGCCGCAACACCAGGGATAAAGCTACCTATCATAAGCAATCTACAAGCATAAAGATAGAAAGCAAAATAAAATAAAAACTAGAAAACGACAAGAAGAAAAAGATAAATTCAGCTCTATATGTTTGGCACAACAGGACAAGTTCAGAGCACAAAGAGCTAAGAGGAAATCAGAAGCCAGTCACTGGAATGCCCAGAAGTGATATCAGCAGAAGTGAAAAAAACAAACGTAAGGGGTCTTAGAAAAGTAATATCTAGTGCACAAAAAGAAGTAACGATCAAAATGTAAGATATTAAAGAAGACACAAGTAAAAAGTAGAGGTGGTTAGGAAAATGATGGAAACCATGAATATACAACATAAACAAGAAATAGAGTCAATGAAGTAGATCCAAACAGAAATTCAGGAGAATAAAATCTCCATTAAAGGGAACACAACAGATTGAACAAACGTGAAAATAGAATATCGCATCTAGAAGATGGGAATGTGGCTAGGGTCCGGGAAAAGAAAGATGTCTTAAAAATAGCTAGAGACCACGAAAAATCACTCCAACAGGTACAAGATGAAAGAAAGAAAAGAGATGTAAGATTGACTGGCGTTAGTGAGAAAACTGGAGACTTCAAATACTATTAAAAACCTCCTCACAGAAATATTGGCAAAGAACTTCCCAAACACAGATAAAGAATTTGACATAGAAATAAATGAAGCATATAGAATTCCAAATAGACCTGACCAAATAAATCTACAACTAATCAAGATTCTAGAAATTTGACACAAGAACAAAATATCAAAAGCAACTAGGAAAAAAGAAGCAAATCACTGTAAAGAAAAGCCTATCAGAATCACAGCAGGCTTCTTAACACAAACCCTCAAATCAAGGATAACCTGGTGTGAGGTATTCTAAGCCCTGAAAGCAAGCAATTTTCAACCCATAACAAAAATGTCTTTCAAATTCAATGGAGAAATAAGACCTTTTCATTACAAAATCATGACAAAATTCATGACCACCAAACCAGCCCTACAGAATGCTCTGAAGGATATATTAGAAAGAGATAATGAAGACCACAAGTAAACAAACATCAACAGAAAGAAACAAACCATCAGGAGGGGCAAGCAATTAAACAGAGAAGAAAGACAGGCAACAAGCAACAGAAAAACATGAAAATGAAGAGCCAATACATGTCTGTTATAACCGTCAATGTAAATGGTCTCCAGTCAAAAGAAACAGACTAGAAAAATGGATCAGGAAACAAGATCCATCAATATGCTGCATTCAATAAATGCATTTAACCCAAAAAGAAATTCATAGACTAAAAGTCAAAGGATAGACTTTTAGACTTTTTAACCCATACAAAATCAAGGGTAGCTATTCTATTCATAGACAATGTAAACTTTAAGCCAAAATTGATGAAAAGAGACAAAGAAAGTCACTACATACTTGTTAAGGGAAAACTCTAAGAATAAGAGATAGCAGTCATAAACATATGTGCAGCAAATGCTGGTGCATCCAACTACATAAAACAAATACTGACAGACATGAAGAGCCAAATAAGCACTAACACACTTGTAGTGGGGGATCATCATACCTCAGGCTTACAAATAGACGTATCAACTAGACAAAAATCAAAAAAGAAACATCAGAATTAAACCAAGTCTGTGAACAAATGGATTTGATAGATGTCTACAGAATATTCTAACCCAAAACATCTGAACACGCATTCTCAGCTGCACATGGAATGTTTCCCGAAATAGACCACATACTAGCCCATAAAACATGCTTAAATAGATGTAGAGGAATCAAAATCATTCCTTACACACTATCTGACCAAAGCTCATTTGAAGGAGGCAATTATAAAGGTAAGAGCAGAAATTAATGTCTTTGAGACTAAAATCCTAGAAAGGATCAATGAATCAAAAAGTTGGTTCATTTAAAAGATTTAATAAAATTGATAAACCATTAAGCAACCTCTTCAAAAAAGAGGAAAGAAAATATATGAATTCAAGCAATTAGGAATTAAAAGGGGGAAATCACAACAGATCCTACAGAAATTCAAAAGATCATCAGTAGTGCTATGAGACTGTATATTCAAATAAGATAGAAAACACAAAAGAAATAGATTCCTAGACAAAATCCAATTGTTCAAACTAAATCAAGAAGATACAAATTTTCTAAATAACCTGATATGAGCCAATGAAATTGAAAATATAATTAAAAATTTACCAACAAAGAAAAGCTCAGCCTCTGATCAATTTGCAGTTGAATTCTACAAGAAATTTAGAGAAATAATGTCACTAATGCTGAAACTCTCTAAGGAAATTGAAAGGGAAGCAATACTTGCAAAATCATTTCTGGAGATATTTCTCTGATTACAAAACTAGAGAAGAACTCAACCAAAAAAGAAAATTTTAAGCTAATCTTCCTAATGAACATAGACACAAAAACCTTCAATAAGATACTGGCAAGCAGATTGCATCTAGAAGATAACACAACATGACCAAGTAGGATTCATCCCAGAGATTCAGGAATGGTTCAACATACACAAGTCAATAAGTGTTATACACCATATTAACAGAACCAAAGACAAAAATCACATGCTCATCTTGATAGAGGCAGAAAAGCTTTTGACAAAAAAGTTTCATGAAAAAGTTCTACATAAAATTGAAATAGAGGACCTTTATATTAATCTGACAAAAGCTATCTGTGATAAATTAACAGCCAATATGCTACTAAGTGGTCAAACCTGAAAGTTTTCATTCTAAAATCAAGAACAAACAAAGATGTCCACTGTCACCTTCCCTATTCAGTATAGTTCTGGAAACATTAGCCAGAGTAATTAGACAAGAAAAAGAAATAAAAGGAATAAGGATAGGAAAGGAAGAAGTTAAATCATCATAATTTACAAATGACATGCTACTCTATGTAGAAGACCCTAAAAGCTCCACCAAAAGATTTATAAATTTAAAAACCAAACTCAGTAGTGTAGCAGGATACAAAGTCAGCACACAGAAATGAATAGCATTCCTGTACACAAGCAACAGACTCACAGAGAAAGAAACTAGGGAAAGCACACCCTTTGTATTTGCATCTAGTGAAATACTTAGCAGTCAATCTAGTGAAAGAAGTAAAAGATCTACACATTGAAAACTACTATATTATGAAAAGGGAGTTAAAATATCAGAAAATGGAAAGTTATCCCTTGTTCATGAATAGGAAGAAACAACATAATGAAAATGGCCACAACTCCCAAAACTGCTATTCAGATTTAATGAAATATCAATAAAAATACCAGTAGTAGCCCTCACAGATCAAGAGAAAACATTGCTAAAATTCATTTGTAACCAGAAGAAGCCTAGAATAGCAAAAGCAATTTTGAGCAACAAGGAAAGTTAAGGAGCTTTGTAACCCTAAACCTGAAATTAAGCTACAAAGCTACTGTGATAAAATCAGCATGGTAAAATCAGTTGGCAAGCAAGCAAACAAAACAAACAAAAAACCCAGACTTGAGGTTCAGTGGAATAGAATAGAAGATGCAGATGCAACTACAAACACACTAAACCACCTTATCTTCAACAAAGGAGACAAATATGTTCGGTGCTGTAAAAACTGGCTTTCTACATAGTGAAGACTAAAAGTAGACCCATGTCTACCACTATGTACTAAACTAAAGTCAAAATGGATCAAAGATCACAGAAACACTAAATCTGCTGGAAGACAAAATAAGTAGAAATTTTGAAGCTATAGGTGTAGGTAGAAACTTCACAAACAACTTAGACTGCATGAGAAATACAACACAGAATCAATAAATGGGATCTCACCTTATTAAAGAGCTTTTATACAACAAATAAATCACCAACAAACTGAAAAGACAACACACAGACTGGGAAAAACAGCGAGTTGTTCCTTATATGTAGGACACACAAAGAACTGAAAAAAGTCAGGCCTCCAAATTCAAAGACCTAATGCAAAAATGGGCATCTGAGTTGAATAGCATTTCTCAGATGAAGAAATACAAATTGCAAATAAATACATGAAAAAATTCAATATCATTGATCATTCAAAAGATGCAAATTTATTTACTTTTTAAATTTTTATTTAAAAGGAAAAAGAGAAAAAGCAAAACAAAACAAAGCAGTGTAAGGGTACAATTAATACAGAACTACAAAAAAAATAAGAAATCACCAGTTAATAGATTACAATTATCATCTTAGAGATAGTTGCTCAAGTCACAGTATCAACAGTGAGACTGCAAACAGTTGTGTTCAAAGATCCAACCAAAAACATTAATATGATCATCTTTTTAACACCCCTAAACATACTTGCAGTTGTATACTTTGGAGCACGTTTTTTTACTCTTTTTTTACAACAAAATTTACACATTTAGGGTTTTATTACTCCTTAGTTCTTATTACTTTTTTTTTTGGAAGAGAATAAAGTCAAATATGGCAAAACAAAGCTGTCAGTCAAAACCAAGGATAGACATAGCACATGATGTAAAAACAGAGTACAAGGTTATCGACAATGGTTACCATAATGCCTCTTGCTTCCTTAAAAGGAATGCAAATTTAAACTACCTTTATGATTCCATTTCACTCCAGAAAGAAAGACTATCAGCAAAAAGTCATCTGATAAAAAAATGCCAGCAGGGCTGTGCAGAAAAAGGAGCTCTTCTCTACTCTTGGTGAAAGCATAGATTGGTGGAAATCAGTGTAGAGATTCCTTTTAAAAACTAGGCTTAGAGATCCCATTCAACCTAGGTAGTCCCCTTCTGGGTATCTTCCCAGAAGAATTAAAAAAACATCATACCACAGAGATATACATGCACCCATGTTTGTAGCAGCACAGTGTTCAATAGCTAAGTATTGGAAACAACCTAAATACCTATCAGTAGAGGAATGTATAAAAAGATTGTGAATTTTTTATATAATAGAGTGCTACTCAGCCATCAAAATATAAGTTGATACAATATGAGATCATACTTGTAAGTGAAATAAACTAGACCTATGTGTAAGAACTGTATTATCTCACTAGTGTGAGAATCAAAGAGTAAGAAAGATCCAAAGTGGAAATAGGGAAGAAACTGTTCAGAAAAAGAAAAAAAAGACAACTCTGATGGGAAAAAGGGTAAAAGAAGGAAGGGCAAAGACAGTTTAGATAATTATGCAGTTGGTTTCTTGTGGTTCATTGAGGGGACAGTTTTGTGCAGTAACTTTTTGGACAATGTTCATGCCTGGAGTTTTTACTCTGAACAACTACTGTGAAGATAACAATATGCAATGTGTAGATTATTATTGTTCTCCTACTAGTCTATTTTGAACCTCAGTTTTATAGTTATTCCTTACTTTTTTGTACTTTTTAAAAAATCCTAATAAATAACCTTGTTAATTAAAAAATTTTGTGTAATAAAGCATAATGGCTCATCTTTTTTCAGTGTTCATTTAAAGATTTGTGGGAAAGGTAAATTAAATCAGATTTTAAAAATATTTTTTATTTTAAAGAGAATAATACCAAGCAAAATAAAACAATAAATTCAATCAAAACAAAACAGTGAAAGTGATACAGAACTTCAAAACGAGGTAATAGAAATCCACAATGGCTGCTATGGTGCCTCTTGTTATCTTCAAAATAGCCCATACCATCAGGCATAATAAAATCAAACAAAACATAAGAGAATAAAACCAAACAAAACAAAACAATGAAAATGATACAGGACTTTAAAACAAGATAATAGGAACTTAACATGGCTACCACCTTCAGAAGGAATTCCTCATAGTTGCTATATTGCATATTGTTATCCTCTAAATAGATGCTCAGACTACCAGTTTAGGCCTGCAAAGTCAATCAAACAATCAGGCATTAAGTTGATTTTTTACTTCAGTAGCTATCATGTCAGCCTATTTTCTTTGAATCAGCTGACTGCTTGCTGTGGGAGAGGGAGTTAGGGCTGAGCCTTTCTTGTCTCTCAGCCTGTGCACTGGCTGGCTCACAGGAAGTGGTTAGCTTTCTTTTGTTCTTTTCCTGGGATGTATGGCTGCCACTGGCTCACACCAAGGGGTTGGCCTGGTCCAACTTAGACCAGATTTTTCAAAGCAACAAAAATGATGAGTAATAAAATTGTTTGGGAAGCACAGGTTTCTCATTTCTCTGATTCTTCAGTCCCTTTCTAGCTGTTGGTGCTTTTCCTGCCTGTCTTGGCCTGGGAACCTGCAGAGGCCTCAGGTGGGAAGGCCGCCCTTAGGCAGCTGTTCTAAACAAGCTGCAGAATTTATTATCTGCCTATGGACACTGCTCAGGACCACAGAAACAGCTTTCTTTTAGAGGGATCTGTGTTGCAAACCCCAAAACTCACAAGGAAATCTCACACATCATTTATTCTTCAGGTTATTGAGGATTTTTTTTTTTAACTTGTTTGTTACAAATGAAATTACCCTGAGATTTCTGTGAAAATCAGGCTCTCAAATGGAGTACCATAATTTTTTTTGGACAGAAGTTTCATGAGGACAGAATAAAGTCAATCAAAACAAAAATTAGAGAAAATTAGTAAATTGAATTCTTGATATGCATATTTAGAAACTAATTCTGATTATAATTAGAGATAATCTCAAAATTGTGGTTTCTGATAGTATTTTTTTGTCATTCAGAATTGTCAGAACTGGGCAGGAATTTTAAATGCTAATTAATGTACATTTCTTTATTGAATTTCTTCCATTACCACCAAATCATGGATTTGTCCAGAAAAGTGATTATTACACCTTTTTAGTAAAATAATTTGCTAGTTTATCATGTGAAAAGAAACAAGTTGGACAGACACTCATAAATTTTGATTAATCCCATAAATTTTGATTAATCCCATAAGATGTGCTAATTTGTAACTGCTTTTTGCGTATAACAGTGTCAAGTACACAGATGTAGTGGGTTTGCACACATGCGCTGCACAGTTTTTAAAGTGGGGATAATGATGTTATATTTTCTCCATTAAAAAGAGAAACAGGGACAGGGAGGTGCCAATCTGTAATTTAAATCTTGATGTCACTGGGATATACACGTGGGATGTGAGGGTCTTGGATTAGCTGTTGAGATTGGAATACTTTCTGAAGCTAGCTTCAAACTGCTTTTAAAGCCAAAGAAGATGTTTACCTTTAGAGGCAAAGTCACGGGAACTCAATAGGAGACTGTTTGCTGCATAAATAAATATCAATGTTGTGGAATGTTATTTGCGTCAGTCTTACTCCTAAATACATTAATTTTCTCTTTTGCTATTCCAAATGTTCTATTACATTTTTCAGTGTTTTCCCTATGGAGAATAACATGACCATAGAATCAGTTTCATCTGAAGCAACATTATTAACCTGTTTCTGACTGTACTTGTTTATTTAAAAAACTAACCTTAAAATAATCCAGTAATGAATTTACACATTATGACTTTTAATGCACTGACCTATGTGATAAGTTGACTGTAAATCAGTTTAAAATTAATATTAAAATTAATATTTTATGATCTAAAATTTTATCTCACATTTTCAGAATCTATTTTTATATTTATTTGTGCTACTAAAAAGAAACACATTATGTAGAAAAAAATGGATACCACAAAAGACCCAGTAGCAGGACTATGCAAAGGAGATATAAAAAGACAGCATAAATCTGTACCTTAAAAAATTAAGTTAGTGGTCAGATATTAGAACTTTATTGTGATTTTTGTTTTTATAAATTAATGGACATTATTATCATTTGGATATTGCTGTGGAAGATACCTATCGTTTTTATTTGGAATGTTCATTTTTCCACACTATGTAATATATTGACTCTACAGATTTATGTAGCAATAAAGAAATAGAAAAATAATGTAAAGAGCCATCTATTATTGAAATAAACTCTCCTTTTGAGAATTCATATTGTAAAATATGAGATAGTATGATGTAAATACCTCTATAAACACTAAACCTATTCTAGAAATGATAAATTGCTATATTTATGGATAAAATTAAAGATCAATAAAGGAAAGTTTGAGGTCATCAAAATCAGGATTACCAGCTCCTGTATATACAGTACTCAATATAGAAAACTGAAGAGCTTGATTCTTTAGTCTATGATGAAGAAAATTCACTGTTCTTTACGGAAATCTGTTGCTCAACGTAACCATGAAAAGTTGCCTCAAATAAAACGAAAGACTGTGAAATTTAATCCTGACAATTATATATTGAATTTTAATTACTTTATTGTTTAAAGCAAAAATAGCTATAGATTAAGACTAAAAGAGCTATCATAGACACAATTAAATGTGATGTGTGAACTCTGTCTGGAACCTGATTCCAACAGTTCTGAAAGAACATCTTTAAACCATGTGTGGTGGTGCATGGCTGTAATCCCAGGACTCAGGAGGCTGAGGTAGGAGGATTGCTGACAGTTTGAGGCCGGCATTGGCTACAAAGTGAATTCAAGTCCAATCTGAACTGCATAGTGAAACTCTGTCTCAAAAAGACAAAACAAAACAAAACAAAAGAATCTTTTAGAAAGCTGGAAAAAATAAACTTGGATCCAAGTATTTTTAGGAAAAAAAATAATATGATGTCTAAAATTGCTTTGACATACTCCAGGGAAAAAATTCATAGGATATTGATGAAATAAGAAAAATAGAAAGTTAATGCTTATATTGAACTGGGAAAAAATAGTTTAAATCTTTCCTAATAAACAGTCAGAAAAAAATAAAGCAGTCATATCTGAATATAGTCATTCAAGGGGATATTACCCTTAAGTGTAGTGATCTAGGAATGGTTTATGCTTTTTACACTCTTATTTCAGTAGAAATACCACTGAATTATGTAGCTCTGAAATAAATATTTTGGAATTATGCTTGCCACAGTGCAATCTCAGGTTGCAGGTTATATGGTATATGTCCAAGTTTGTGTTTCAAAGGGAGTAAGTGGTATAGGAAAAGTTTTAATTAGCAAACACTGTGTCAAAAAGCAGGAGAATAGTTTTAAGTGAGAATCATTTTGGAAAGTTTCAAAACCATTGTTGACACACAGTTCGAAGAGGCAGAAGTAGAATCAAATTCTAGATTCAAGGTCTGTAAGTTAGGAGTCGAATAAGGGCTAGAAACACGGTGAAATTTGAACATAACAAGGGTAGGTAGGGTTTTATTAAAGGACAGCGATGAAGTCCAGTTGGACGCCTGCTGCTCTTTTATCAGGGGAGCTGGCAGGCAGAGAGGCAGACAGAGGAGCAGCACAGGACCGTCAGGGACGCTACCGTTACCTGCACATCACTTTCCAGCCTAGATCTTTCCATCCAGTGTGGTCATCTACCTTTAATCACTGAACTTAGCTTTCAATGTCTTTTGTCTACTTTTCCAAGTGAGATGTATACTGAAGAAATAAAGATTTGCCACTCTGGACACTAATCAAAAGACTAGGTCACAAGTTATGAAAGCAGTTCTAAAATGAGTTTGCAAAGGACTAGCCAATAGAATCTGGAATAAATGGTTTCTTCCTGTAAAGAGGACAGGACTTTTTTATTCATCTCACTTATCATTTGGCATACATTTATTCAAGGCCTTCTTCAGATATCCTAGTGAGAAAACATAAGCTTTATCCCTTACCTCATGGAGTTTAAAGACCAAAGGGGAGCAGATATTAATGAAACAACCACATAAACCAATGGGTATTTGCAAAAAGTGAAAATAGATTTGGAGGAAAGGAGTCTCATACTATAAAACTATACATCAGAAAAAGAAATATGATATGAAAATGTAGTATATTTGTGGAAAATTCAGCTATATTACTTTATGGGTATAGTTCATAATTACTATTGCTTTATAATTTTGAATTTAAATATAAGATTAAGTAGACTGGCTACATTCTCATAATTCAGAGAAAAAGGAAGGGTATGTGAGTGTGTGGCCAGTGAGGGGGTGAGGGGGCAGAGACAGAGTGAGAGAGGGACAGAAAGACAGATGGAGGAGGAGGAAGAAGGAGAAGGAGAGAGGGAGGGTGCGAGGGAGGGACAGAGAGAGAGAGAGAGAGAGAGAGAGAGAGAGAGAGAGAGAGAGAGAGAGAGACTCTGCTTTCACCTCTCAGCCATCAGGCCTTTATCCTACTCTGCTGTAATCTCTCTTAGTTCTTAGAACAATTGACTCAGTCAACCATTCATGTGAGAAGCAGCACTGACTGCTCTAAAATGTTGCCTATTCATTCATTCCATGCCATCTGCCTAACCATATACCACAGCATGGACACGCCTTGCTGACCCTCAAGAACACTGAGAATAAATGCAATCACTTCCTTTCCTTTCCTAGTGATCGCTCATCATCTAGCCAAAGATGAGGCTGTTACTGATAAATGCAAGTTTATGCTGACATACATTCTGCACTCACACACAAAGCAGATGAGTAAGAACTCACATAACTGCAGTCTAGACAGAAATCATTGCAAAGAAGACCTCAGTACTGCAAGATCCCTCTTCTGTCACCACGTATGTGGACTAGAGATTGCTTTTTCTAATGGCAGTACCATGGTGAAAGGATGGAGGAACACATTTGCAAATTATTTTTCTTTTCTTCTTTGCACTTCTCGCAATCCCTCTGTATACCTGACATTTGACACGGTGAGTGTATTATCAAATCATTAGCTTCTTCAAGTATGTGATGATTGTGTATTCTGTCAGGTCAGTGCATTATAGATCCAGAGGAGAAGCAGTTAAGGGTTAATGGATTTGCTTTAGGCATTTTACAACCTATTGGTCCCAATTAGACTGAAAACAGGTTGTGACAGGCAATGTGGAAATTTAAATAATGCATTTTATAGTTCTCATATATTCTTGCTAAACAAGCAAGCATAAACTGGTTTCCTCAAAAGGTGTCAGATTTTGCTTTTTCAAAACAGCCCAAATCCCACTGATGTTTTCTTTGTATTTAGCGATGTGGCTTAGCAAATTTTAAAGTGAGATACTGTGTAGAGTACGTGCAGCAAGCTCACACCACCTGTTACCTGAACAATGTGGCAGCAAAGGAAATTTGAGTTGATCTCTAGAAACACTGGTATCTCAGAAAAGTAAAGGGCAGGGGAATCTGAAACCAGCATGGGACCAGCTGATGTTCAATCTGGAGAAAGAAGAGCAGAAGCATCATTTATTAAATGAGCACTAATGAGCTCTCTCTTGCAGCAATAGGTATGTTCTTTGAATTGCCCAGAATCCTCAGAAGCAACATTTGGAGAGACATACAAACATTTATAATAATCAATAGAAACTGTGGCAAACGCATTAATTAAAACTGCTACAGTTTCTTGCAATTCAGTGAGGCTCAGATTTCAGATAATTGTAGTACAGTAAATGGAGAAAAGCAACCAAAGCTATTTGTCTTATATGCAAAGTAATTTTCCATGCACAATGAAATTTTACTTCTTATATGCCTTAACAGCTGCTTTAAACCCATTGAGCATTCAGAAGTCATGATACAATATTAGTAGGAAAATTAAAGTGATAACAAATCACAGCTTGCTTTCTGAGCAACACAGTAGGAGGTCAGTTACTATTAAATATCCACAGCCTGTTCACACACTCACATTTCCTAGGAGAGTCTAAGCAACCTACAGCCTTCAGGGATACACACTTAGTAGCTTTTGCATAACAATAACCAAGGTACTGATATCAGTTAATGAAATTCTGATGCTGAAGAAGGGCCCCCAAGGCTCAGAACAAAGCTCTCTAGGAAAACAAAGATACACTTCTTATTTAAAAAGTAAACAGTCAATCTCACTTACTTATTCATTCAACATATATTATTGAGGACCATCTTAGTGTCAACCTCAGACAGGCCCTGGAGAAAAGTCCTGGTGAGAAAATATAAACTTTATTACTTATCTCAAGGAGTTTAAAGACTTGAAGGAGACAGATATTAATGAAAGATCCATATATATAAATGTGTATTTGCAAAAAGTGAAAATAGATTTGAAAGGTTGGAGCCTTGTATTATAAAAGCATATATCAATGAAAGTGACCTTGACAGGGAATCTGAAGAATAGCTGGGAAATCTAAAATAAAAGAAACATGGAAAACTCTTATTAGTAAGGAAGTACGTGGAGGATCTTGACCTAAAGGAATATTGTGCTTTGAGAAACTAAAACATCCAGAAAGCTTGGAGGCAGAGAGCAAGAAGCAAGATGTGGCGTGAGGTGGAGACACACAGGCAGACACCAGAGCATGCAGGCCACAAGAACTTTTTATCCTACAAACAATGGAAAACCACCGAAATTCAGCCAGAGGGATATCATAAGCCATCTGAAGGCATCTCTCTGGGTAAAGTATGAAGAATGGGTTAGAAGAAGGAAGGTTTCTATGTCTGTAGTGAAGAAAGGAGAATAGAACTTAGGATGGCCATGAAGTACATAGAGAGATATTTCAGAGGTAAAATTCAGATGAATTCCTAAGGTTTTAGATAGGAGGTAGTTAGTGAGAAGTGGTTGTTGAAGATGACTTTTTGATTCTAACTTTTATGATAAGATATACAAGTCATGATTTCTGTGGATAAAGAACCCTGAAAAAGTAATGGGTTTATTACAGGTTCATTTGGGGTGTACATTGAGTTTTGAGTAACTTGCAATACATGTAAGTGGAGTTTTCAATTTGGGGCTAGATCTAAGGACAAGAGGTCTGGGATAGGCATTTCAATGTGTGCATCACTGAAATAAAGTTGATAACTGAATTTATCGGTGTGCATGAATATACAGGTGTGCAAGAAATTATCAATTGAAATGCTAGAGAATGAAAAGAGAAAGTAGAAAAGTTTAAGGCTAATAGCCATTAATATTAATTCAGTGGTTCTCACGCTACTGTTCAGCAGCAGGAGAATCATCTTGAAGTCTATTGTGCAAACAGACCACCCACATCAAAAACTCTAGGGTCAGGGCTGAACAATATGCACACAGCAAGCCCTCAGGTGTTTCTGATGCACAATCAAGTTTGTCCGTTATCATCACTGAACCCACTGAGTTGCCTGAGGGAATACTGGGGGGTGAAAGGAAAGCAGAAATATACCAGATCATCAGGAAAGAGAATAGTTCAAGGACAACATCAAGGTCAAACATGGGCAGGACATCAAGTGAAGGAGATCACTTTTGACTTTAGAGCAGATGATTTGAAATCGAGGACTGCAGTGAAAACAGACTGGAGTGTACTGAGTGAAAGGGAGGAGAAGAAAAGGAATAAATATAAACAACTCTTTCTTGACTTTTGGATAAGCTCTGACTGTGGGAGTATTTTAGCATATTAGTGTTACATGAGGCTTCAGTGCTGATTGGAAAGATCAGAGTGAGATGAGTTTGAGCACACAGATACACTGCATCAGGAGTAGTTTGTTGGGAAGGGGAGAGGCGTGAGCTCAGGAAGCCAGAAGGAAGCACTTTGTCCCCATCAACTTCTCTGCTGCAGTAGGAATAGAGTAGCCTGTCTCACAGCACTCTCCCTCCTTGTGTGCTCCAGCCATTTGGACTGTTTTTCAAATTTAGTTCCTTAAGCATAAAACACGTTTCCTTCTTCTGGACCCCAGTATTTGTTTTCCTTGTTGAGCGTCCTGTGGACAAGTCTGGTCATCGGCATGACAGCTCACATGCTTCCTCATTGGACAGGCTTTCCATGGGCACTTCCTTTTATGCTGCTGTCTCCTGTTATCACCCCAACCACTGCCGACCCCATTTTCTGATCTCTCATTCCTTACAATATCTTTTCCCCCCTGAAATTATCTTATTTGTTCACCATTAGATATTTTCATGGGATGGAAGGACTTTGTCCTGTTTGCAACTATAGCTCTAGTCTTTAGGATGTACTTAGAGGGTGGTAAACATTCTTTAAATCGTTATTGAATGAAAAAATACAAAAGTGGCTTCAGCTGGATCAGTTAGTTTGTATGATCATAGGGGGTAGAAGGGCTTGTTTCTGTTGGGTTTTCTTTTCTTCTCAAGGAAAGATAGGAAGGTTGCCCTCTCATTTCAGTGGTAGGGGGACATTGGAGATAGTCAAGGTTTGCACTTGAGAAGGTTTCAACCAATTCAGAAGAGAAGAGAGTGTGTAGACCATAGATAGGCATCTAGATGGAATCCCTGACAGTGTTGTGAGGCCACTTGAGGATGATAATCATGTAATTAGAGGGGTACAAATTGCTCTGCTGAGTGACTTTGTCCAGTGATGTTCATATCAGTGGATCAATGGAGAAAGACAGTGTGGAAAAAGCAGATGGGAGGATGGGGGTTTGTATTTTTTAAGGTGGTGCAACAGATATCCAGAGGCACAGGAAAGGTTAGAATACTGGCAAGCCTGTTACTGAGTGTCCTAGGCTGCAGGGCCTGACACAGATAAAGAATCTTAGCAGGAATAGGTGAACAAAAAATACTAAAAGTTGGAAAGTTGTAACCAATCAGTGAGAGAACTGAACTGGAGTCGCAGCTTCCATGATGACAGGAGGAATGTATGTTTGAGGTGGAGATCGAGGAAGTCTATAGAAATAAATACCAGTGAATTTGGTTTTTTCTTTTACATCCTAAACTAGGATTGTGATTTGTTGTGACTACAATGGCAGTGTGCCATTTGTGCACAGGCCTTAGAGTTGCTACCTCTGAATAATGAATGATACAATGAAAGCTTATTTTCTTAATTTCACTAATTAAGAATTGGTAATGATTTGGTTACTAGATGAGCTGATACTTTTTCATTAGTGAAAGATCTATAAAGTAAGAAGAAATGGATTGGTCTATTGATCCTGTTTTCTCTGAATGTGTGGTCATGGGCAGGCTTCTGAAGTGTCTCTTTTATTGCATCTGTAAAAAGAAAGGAAAATAAATGTCTCACAACTTTAAGCATGAAGTAAGAACATGTTTGTGAAAGGATCTATGTATGCTATTACAAATACACACTTCTATATTAATTATATTATCAATGTTATTTATATATATTGTAAATAATAATAATTTTTAACAGCCAGTTTTTCTGGGAAAATACCCAGGAGGGCAATAGCTGGATTGAATTAACTTCCAATCTTAGTCATCTGAGATATCTCTATACTGATTTCCATAGTGGCTGCACCAGTCTACACTCCCACCAACAGTGAAGCTTTGCTCCTTTTTCCCCACAGCCTCACCAACATTTGTTATCAGTTAATTTCTTGATGGCAGCTATTCTTTCCTATTCTGTGAGTTTTCTTTTCACTCTGTTGGTGATTTCTTTTGAAGTGCAAAAACTTTTCAATAATATGAGATCCCAGTTGTTGATTCTTTGAAGTGTTTCCCGTGCAGTTTGCGTTTTGTTAATGAATTCTCTGCATACCCCTATGTCTCCAAGACTTACACATACTTTGTTTTCCAGTAAATTTAGTGATACCAAAAAGGAGAACTATAGGCCAATCTCACTAATGGACGCTGATGCAAAGACTCTTAATAAAATACTGGCAAAGAGAATGTAGCAAATCATAAAGAACAAAATACATCATGACCAAGTGGGATTCATTCCAGGAATGCAGAGATGGTTTAACATATGCAAATCAATAAATGTAATACACCTCATCAATAGAGCCAAAAACAAAAACCACATGGCCATCTCAATAGATGCAGAAAATAGATGTTCAATTGTTGATAAAGTATAACACATGTTCATGATAAAAACCCTTCAGAAACTCAGAATAGACAGTGTCTACCTCAGTCTTATAAAGGTCACCTATGACAAACCAACATTATACTAGATGGACAAAAAACTGAAAGCTTTTACTTTAAAATCAAAAACAAGACAAGGATGTCCACTATCACCACTCTTATTCAGTGTAGTCTGGAAACACTAGCCAGGGCAATCAGACAAGAGAGAGAAATAAAAAGAATAAAGATAAGAAAGGAAGAAGTTATCACTTTTTGAAGATGACATGATACTCTATATAGAAGACCCAAAAAACTCCATTAAAAGACTACTAGAGGTAATAAACAAATTCAGCAGTTAGCTGGATACAGAGTCAGTGCTCAAGAATCAATAGCACTGGGGGATGGGGATTTAGCTCAGTGGCATAAGCACCTGCTTTGCAAGCAGGCGGTCAGGAGTTCAATCCCTGGTACTGATAAAAAAATAAAAAATAAAATAAAATAAAAATAAAAAATAAATATCAATAGCATTCCTGTACACAAACAAAAAATTCACAGAGAAATTATGAAAATATCACCCTTCACAATAGCATCTAAAAAAAATCAGATACTTAGGAATCAACCTAACCAAGAATGTTAAAAGACATGTATGTTGAAAACTATGCTATGCTAAAAAAGGAGATTGAAGAGGGTACTAGAAAATAGAAGGATACTCTTTACTCTTGGCTGGGAAGAACCAACATTTTGAAAATGACCATACTCCCAAAACTGTTGTACAGATCTAACACAATCTCAATATCATTGACATACCTCATAAATCTGGAGAAAACACTCCTAAAATTCATTTGGAAACAGAAGAAACCTAGAATAGCAAAGGTGTTCCTGTCAAGACCAGTAAGTCCAGCAGAGGCAAGGAACCCCGTCCCAGCCTGGAGGAACTCTCTCCCTTGCTTGGGGGACAAACCACGGCTTCCTGCCAGGAACAGTGAGTCCAGCCAAACCACAGAACACGTCCCAGCCTGGCTGACCTCTCTCCCTCACTTGGAACAACACTTGAAGCCCAAAAATATAGGAAAACAACAAAAAGAAAGACCAAAATGCAATCTCAAACATCCAGCCCATCCCAAGAAAGACTAGGAGCCATGTGCATAGAAGAAAATATATGCCATATACCTGAAATACCTGAAATAATAGTAACTGAAATAAAAAAGCAACTCTGGGAAGCCTTAAAGGAATTTAAACTAGAAATATTCTCTCAGGTAAAACATATATAGATATATAGAAGATCCCCAAAACTCCATTGAAAGACTCCTAGATATAATAAATAAATTCAGCAATGTAGCTGGATACAAAATCAATACACAAAAATCAATAGCATTCCTGTACACTAACAACAAAGTCACAGAGAGAGAAATAAGAGAAGCCACACCCTTCACACTAGCAACCAAAAAAATGAAATATTTAGGAATTACTCTCACGAAAGACGTGAAAGACCCATATAGGGAAAATTATAATACACTGAAAAATGAAATCGAAGATGATCTCAGAAAATGGAAAAACATCCCTTGCTCATGGAGAGGAAGAATAAATATTGTGAAAATGGCCATTCTCCCAAAACTTTTATATAGATTCAATGCAATCCCAATAAAAATACCATCAAAACACCTCATAGAACTTGAGAAATCACTCCTAAAATTCATCTGGAGGGAGAAGAGACCTAGAATAGCAAGGACAGTTCTAAGCAGCAAAGGCAAGGTAGGAGGTATCACAATACTTGACTTGAAGTTATACTACAAAGCAGCTGTAGTAAAATCAACATGGTACTGGAGCCAAAACAGAGCCGAAAATCAGTGGAATAGATTAGAAGATACAACCACAACTACAAACACACTCAACCACCTTATCTTCGATAAAGGGGCCAAACATGTTCACTGGAAGAACGACAGTCTCTTTAATAAATGGTGCTGGAAAAACTGGCCCTCCATATGCCGAAAACTAAAACTAGACCCATGCCTCTAACCATGTACTAAAATAAAATCTAAATGGATCAGAGATCTAAATATTAAAACAGAAACACTAAATCTATTGGAAGACAAATTGGGTAAAAATCTTGAAGACATAGGAGTAGGTAGAGAATTCATGAATAAGACTCAAACCGCACGGGAAATACTTCCCAGAGTCAATAACTGGGACCACCTCTTATTAAAAAGTTTCTGCACATCAAAAGAAATCTCCAGCATAGTGAAAAGAAAACCCACAAACTGAGAAAAAATCTTAGTGAACTCAGACAAAGGACTTCTGTCTAAAACATATAAAGAATTAAAAAAAAATCAGACCCCCAAAATTCAAAGATGCCATCCAAAAATGGGCATCTGAGATGAATACAAAGTTCTCAGATGAAGAAATACAAATGGCAAATAAATACCTGAAAAAATGTTCATCATCGTTAGTTGTTAGAGAAATGCAAATTAAAACCACACTGAGATTCCATCTCACTCCTGAAAGAATGGCCAGGATCAAGAAAACTACCAACAACAAATGCTGGAGAGGCTGTGGGGAAAAAGGAACTCTCCTGCACTGTTGGTGGGAGTGTAGACTGGTGCAACCATTGTGGAGGTCAGTCTGGAGATTCCTCAAAAAGCTGGGATTGGGGGTCCTATTCAACCCAGCTATTCCACTTCTGGGCATATTCCCAGAAGAAATGAAAATATCATACCACAGTGATATATGTGCACCCATGTTTATAGCAGCACAATTTGTAATAGCCAGATCTTGGAAACAACCTAAGTGTCCATCAACTGAAGAATGGATAAAAAAGTTGTGATATTTTTATACAATGGAGTACTACTCAGCTATAAAGAATGATCACATTGAGACATTTATAAATAAATGGATGCAGCTTGAGACCATACTCATAAGCAAAATAAATCAAACTCACATATATAAATACCGAATAGTTTCCCTAGTGTAAGAAATGCTAAAAATACATGATAATATGTGGTAATCATGATTCCCAGTCATATTGCTTTGAAGCCATATAATGTTTTCACTCATTAATTGCAATGGTTTTAACCTGGGTTGTTCTATTTCAGTATCTGTGATAGTATGAATAGCTATTTTGAAGAAAATAACACAACATAAAAGCTAGTGCTGATTTAATATCATCTGGTTTTGAAGTCACATCAAGCTATGGTACATCTGTTTCCACTGGTTTTAACATGTTGTATCTTACTATATTTCACTATATGCGATAGTATAAACAAAATTTTTTATAAGCAAAGAAATAATATAGAAACAGTTGTTTGTTTTCTATTAGCTGGTTCTAAACACCCTGTAATTCTTTCATTCTCTTGAATGGCTTCACACTGTCTTGATATGTTTGATGCTATAGCATACTAAGTTACACTCAAATAATTCAAGGAAAGAGGCACTATGGCAACTACTATTGTGTTAGATTATCTGGTGGTGAAACACAATGATGCTTAAATTGTTTGGTTCTGACCTGTGTTGTTCTGTTACAATGTCTTCTTTTATCTCAATCTCCCCCCCCTTTTTAAAAAATTAATCTATTTTCTCTCATTTTTTTTAATTAAGGGAAGACTAAATTTAAAAATAGCGGGACATATTATAATAACTTTTTTGTTTTCCTATTAACGTGATTTGAACCCCAGTATTTCACTCCCCATCTTGTTCTGTCTGATTATTCTATATTCTGGTTTTTTTGATAGTATCAAGTTTGAGGGTATAGGCAACCACTTTAAAGGCAATAAGATATACTATGATGCCCATCATGGGTTGACTATTATCTTTTTTTGAAGTCCTGTAAGGTCTCCAGTGTAGGTTTTATTGGTCTTGTTCTGTACTGTTTTGATCAGTTCTATTTTACCTGATGATATAGGTAACTCAGTTTAAAAATAGCAAGAGGCACAATGGTAACCACTTTTGATCACCTGGTATTCTATTTTTGCATCATGTGCTATGCCCACCCTTCTGTTCTAACTGACTCTGTTTTTGCTTAGTCACGTTTGGTTTTATTCTCTTCAAAAAAAGTAATAAGAACTGTGGGAGTAATAAAACCTCCAAAGTGTAATTGTTATTGTAAAAAAGAGAGGAAAGGAAGGTGGACTAAGGGATATAACCACAGGTATGTTCGAGTGTGTAGGATGGAAAACCATATTACTGAGCTTTTGTTGGATCATTGAACGGAACTGTCTACAATGTCACTGTATGAATGTCTACTTTATATGCATTAATTTTATAATTTGGA
Source organism: Cavia porcellus (assembly GCF_034190915.1). Classification (NCBI taxonomy): domain Eukaryota; kingdom Metazoa; phylum Chordata; class Mammalia; order Rodentia; family Caviidae; genus Cavia; species Cavia porcellus. The sequence goes on from NW_026947491.1 coordinate 69,267,917, forward strand.
CAACTGTTTCTAGGAAGACAATATGTAACCTATTAACTAGTGGTTTCTTACTGTATTTTTTTCTTGAAATTCTGTATTACTTGTACCCTTTTACTGCTTTGTTTTTTTATGTCCTTTCTTTTTTCTCTTTAAATAAAAAAAAAGAATAGCAAAGGCAATTCTGGGCAACAAAGGCAAGGCAGGAGGCATCTCAATTCCTCACTTGAAACTATAATACAAAGCCACAGAGATAAAATCAGCATGGTAATGGCAAAGAAATAGACCAGAGGATCAATGGAATAGATTAGAAGATGCAAGCACAACTACAAAGACACTCAGCCACCTGATATTTGACAAAGGGGCTACACATGTTCACTGGATGAAGGATAGCCTCTTTAATAAATATTTCTGGAAAAACTCTACATGGCTCTCTACATGCTCAAGTCTGAAACTAGATCTATGTCTATCACCATGCACAAAACCAAAGTCTAAATGGATCAAAGTCCTAAATATTAAAACAGTAACACTTTAAAATTTTTAAAGTATCTAAGTATAGTAACATATTACAAAAGTACATTATATAATTATAAATTATATAATTATAAAAGTACACTATATTATGATTATAATATAATCATATAATATATAATATAATATGTTGGACAAAATAAACTGCCCTATTTGCCACAAGTTAAACAGCTCTAACTTCCAAATACATTTATTAACACTGGTGCACACCTGTAATCTCAGCGCTCAGGAGACTGAGGTAGAAGGATCACTGTGAGTTTGTGATCAGTCTAGGCTACATAAAAGTGCAAGGCCAGCCTGAACTACACAGCAAATTCCTATCTCATACAACAAAGATGGTTTATAATTCTTGTTTTACTTAACGTCAAAGGGGTTCTTTTCCCAGAGTATAAAATTATGTCTTATTGCAAATGTAGCAATGCTGGGATTCCCTCTGTCTCTGTCTCTGTCTCTATTTTTATCTTTCTCTCTGTCTCTGTCTCTGTCTCTCTCTCTCTCTCTCTCTCTCTCTCTCTCTCTCTCTCTCTCTCTCTCTCTCTCCTCAGTAATACAACTGTATTTTTATGTGGTACTTTTCTTTCTTCCCTCTTTCTTTTGTTAAGATGTGCTGTGAGCCAAACTTACTTTTTGGGTTAAAACAGAAAGAGACAAAATGGAGAGGCAATCTATTTATTTTACCTAGAAATGAGGGGAAACTTTTCATTTTTACAATGTGATCAATATTCACTAATTAACTCCAGATTTTTTATTATTTACTAATTTGACAACACTTGTACTCAACCTTCGGTTCTCTTTATTTGATAGCTTATTAGGAGTCTAATTGCCCCAGTGGATGAAAAAATCCATCTGTCTGAATCTGCTCTGCTCTGTTGTGTGTGTTATCTAGGCACTGTCAATGAAGATGTCACTTGAAAGTTCTATGAGTATTTTTTTTGATTTCTCACATCCATGTTGTCTCGAGCTATTAGGAGAAGGAAGCTTTCTTCCTTCCACAAAATCTCACTGAAGCCTGGACTTACATATTCATCCAGCAAAAATTGTATTTCATTGGTGTCTACTGGAGAAGTTCAGTGAATAGTTACCAATACCATCTCCCATGCTGTACATGTTTTCTGACTTAAGCTTGCTAGGATATCAGCAAACACGAACCAACGTTTAGTAAGTAGTTTTTCTTCTAAAATTCTTGTTAAGGAAATTCTTAATTCATGTTTTTTCCTCTACTTGTTATGGAAAATATCACACAGGAACAATACAAATCATTGTACCATAGGTTTCAGTAAAGGAAATAACATATTTAAATGTTGTATGTCACAAGGGAAAAACAAGTCAAATATAATATTTGTAACAATAGTGCACTTGTTTTTCTCTCAAGTAGGATACAAAGTAAGAAATATAATTAAGTAAACTAGGTTAGCTTCCTATTAATGCTGTCTTCTGATTCCAAAAACAACGATTTGAATTATCTGTTATGCTTTTCCATTGTCTTCTGGAAGATTCTAGAAGCCAGGCTTTGGCTGCATAACTCCACAGAGAAAGCATTCTCTATGCACCCCCTTCCTTCCAAAGGAAAAGATAGACTTATTTTTAAAACAAGTAATCACAATAAACCTCTCATTTTAAAAATACAATGATCATAAAATAATTGCTAGGCCTTTATTTTTTCTCTTCTCATTATGGAGCACACAGAGTTATAGAGGCCAGGAAGGCCATTTCCTGCCTACTCCTGCCTGGCACCGGTGGGGGTGGCTAGTGTTTTGTTGCTTAGTATCTGTGACACATGGGTGCTGTTGACCTGGCAATGAGCAGAAATGGAGGCTTCGGGAGCTGGTGCCAAGGCTGATAAGCAGAAACCTCAAATATCACCAGACACTCTGCTGTTTCATAATCGCTTTTCTCTCCATGCCTCCTCTCACTGATTTTCAGCTGTATTGTGCTTCTTTCCTTTCCTGGAACAGTTGTCTGTCTAGAAGTAGAGAACAGAGACATAAGAAGCAACTGCTCTTCCTGCCTCCCCCCACCCCCAAATCCTTGTGTTTTCAGGAAGGAGGTGGGAAGGAGGGGAATGGTGTCCCCAGGTCACCTTATAGTACATCCCGACTACACCTATGACTCAAAGGTCGGTCACATTCCTACTGTCCCTTTCCTGGTCCTCTTCCCTACATTAGGTAACTTCTACTCAGACTGCACTCCCCTTAGCCATTATTCCCCATTATATCCAGTAAGAAGCCTTCCTCTGCCCCCTACAGTCCAGGCTCCTGCTGGTTTTCTGTGTGTCCACGTCCCCCCTCACCACACCATCTCATGACAACCTGTTAAAAACTCGATTCTTCACTAAACATGAAATCCCTAAGGAAAGAAGCCCACTGGTATTCTCAGTATCCGACAGACTTCTTGAAATTTAATAAGGAGGTAATAAATACTTGCTGGTTGGGTCAACTACAGTAACCTATTCACCACTTCTGATTGATCTGAAGTACAGTTCTATTCTGATTTTGAAGTTACATCTGTGTAAATGAAGTATCAGAGCTACAATGGCAGGGGGGAGTATCTAAATCCAATTTTGGTGTGTAATCATTGAGTATGAGGCCTTAAAAAGGGAATTTATAGATTGTCTTCAGTGGATTGACTAAACATTATCTATCTGTTATCTATATCTATCTCATCATCTATCTCTAACAGCTTAGTTTTACTTATAAAATGTAGGTGAAACATACATGACAATATCAGTTAATATTTATGCAGTTATAGCTTTCCACAAATACTAAGTACTTACAGCAAGGCATATAAGTTTTGAACAACAGTTTTTTTTTTTTCCTGGAAGAAATAGGGTACCAATATTGCCATTTAAGGAAGACATAGTTGCTGCTTGTGTGTGAGAAGAGGTGGACATACACATCTAGAGCTATTAAAACAAGTGAGAGGAAATGTCTGTGGAGGTCCAAGTTAGGACCTAAATTTATTATAGCTTAAACGTAAACATTGTTAGAATTCAGAGAGGCTCATAGTGACTGATTTGACCTTTCCTGGTAGGTTTCAAACAGAGGTTTGATAACATCAACTTTGAGTGGGTCAAGTGTTTTTGTATCAGTTTTTCATGCACATAAAATTTTAGAGAAGAATCAATTTAATATTCATTGTGTCCTCAATGCTTTTGTGTGGTTGGAACTTTTCTATTATTTTAATTCTACTATCTAAATAGCTCTTAAAACTTCCTTACCAGTGTTCCTTACCACTACTAATTTGGTTTGCTCTTATACTTTCTTTCTTTCTTTGACTGCTTTTCACTCTGTAGTTCAGGATGGCTTTGAACTCCTTATGTAGCTCAGGCTAGGCTTGAACTCACAACAATCCTGTATCAATCTCCCAAGTTAAGTATTGGGTTTTCAGACATGCACCAACGTGCCTGGCTACTTGTAGATTTTTTTTTAAATAAAAATATTTTAGGGGCTGGGGATTTAGCTCAGTGGCATAAGCACCTGCTTTGCAAGCAGGCAGTCATGAGTTCGATCCCTGGTACTGATGAAAAGGAAGAACACACACACACACACACACACACACACACACACACACACACAAATATTTTGTTTATACTATCGCATATAATAAAACCATTGAAATACAGAATGATAAAACCGATGGAGACAGAAGAACAAAAGCTTGGTGGGACTTCAAAACAACTGATATTAAATCAGCACTAGCTATTATAATGTCTTATTTTCTTCAGAATAACTGTTCATACTACCACAGACAATAAAATCAAACAACTGAGAATAAAACCATTCCAATTAATGAATGAAAACATTATAAGGCTTCAAAGCAATATAATGGGGAATCATGACCATTTTTTACACTAGGGAAAAACTATTTGGTATTTATGCATGTGAGTTTGATTTATTATGGTTATGAGTATGGTCTCAAACTGCACCCACTTATCTATAAATATCTCAATGTGATCCTTCTTTATAGATGAGTAGTACTCCATTGTATAAAAATACCACAACTTTTTATCCATCTCACAGTTGATGGACACTTAGGTTGTTTCCAAGATCTGGCAATTACAAATTGTGCTGCTATAAATATGGGTGCGCACATATCACTGTGGTATGATGTTTTCAGTTCTTCTGGGAATATGCCTAGAAGTGGAATAGCTAGAACAAATGGGACTTCCAATCCCAGCTTTTTGAGAAATCTCCAAACTGACCCCCACAATGGTTGTACTAGTCTACACTCCCAAGAACAGCACAGGAGAGTTCCTTTTTCCCCACAGCCTCTCCAGCATTTGTTGGTGGTGGTTTTCTTGATCCTGGCCATTCTTTCTGGAGTGAGATGGAATCTCAGTGTGGTTTTAATTTGCATTTCTCTAATGAGTAATGATGATGAACATTTTTTCATATATTTATTTGCCATTTGTATTTCTTCATCTGAGAATTGTGTATTCATCTCAGATGCCCATTTTTGGTTTGGATCTTTGAATTTTGGGGGTCTGATAGTTTTCAATTCTTTATATGTTTTAGACAGAAGTCCTTTGTCTGAGGGAGAGTTCACTAAGATTTTTTCCCAGTTTGTGGGTTTTCTTTTCACTATGCTGGAGATTTCTTTTGACCTGCAGAAACTTTTTATTAAGAGGTGATCCCAGTTATTGATTCTGGGAAGTATTTCCCGTGTGGATTCATTCTTGTTCATGAATTCTCTACCTACCTGTATGTCTTCAAGATTTTCACCCAATTTGTCTTCCGATAGATTTAGTGTTTCTGTTTTAATATTCAGATCTTTGATCCATTTAGATTTTAACTTAGTATACAGTGATAGGTGTGGGACTAGTTTTAGTTTTTGGTATATGGAGAGCCAGTTTTTCCAACACCATTTATTAAAGAGACTGTCGGTTTTCCAGTGAACATGTTTGGCCCCTTTATCAAAGATAAGGTGGTTGAGTATGTTTGTAGTTGTAGTTGTATCTTCTAATCTATTCCATTGATCATCGGCTCTGTTTTGATTCCAGTACCATGTTGATTTTACTACAGTTGCTTTGTAGTATAACTTCAAGTCAGGGATTGTGATGCCTCCTGCCTTGTCTTTGTTGCTCAGAACTGCCTTTGCTATTCTAGGTCTCTTCTGGTTCCAGATGAATTTTAGGAATGATTTCTCTAGATCTATGAGGTATGTTGATGGTATTTTTATTGGTATTGCATTGAATCTGTATAACAGTTTTGGGAGAATGGCCATCTCCACAATATTTATTCTTCCTATCCATGAACAAGAGATGTCTTTCCATTTTCTGAGATCCTCTTCAATTTCCTTTTTCAGTATATTACAATTTTCTCTATATAGATCTTTTACTTCTTTTGTGAGAATAATTCTTAAATATTACATTTTTTAGTTACTAGTGTGAAGGGTGTGATTTCTCTTATTTCTCTGTGATTTTGTTAGTGTATAGAAATGCTATTGATTTTTGTGTATTGATTTTGTATCCAGCTACATTGCTGAATTTATTTATTATATCTAGGAGTCTTTCAAGTGGAGTTTTGGGCGTCTTCTATGTAGAGTATCATGTCATCTGCAAACAATGATAATCAATGATAATTTAACTTCTTCTTTTCCTATCTTTACCCCTTTTATTTTTCTCTCTTGCCTAATTGCTCTGGCTAGTATTTCCAGTACTACATTAAATAGGAGCGGTGATAAGGGACATGCTTGTCTTGTGCCTGACTAAGGTAAAGACCTTCAGTTTTTGGTCATTTGGTATGATGCTGGCTATTGGTTTGTCATAGATGGCCTTTATCATATTGAGGTAAAGACCATCTATTCCAATTTTCTGTAAGGTTCTTATCATAAATGAATGTTTGACCTTATCAAAAGCTTTTTCTACATCTATAGAGATGATTATGTGATTCTTACTTTTGGCTTTATTAATATGGTGGATTACATTTATTGATTTACAAATGTTGATCCATCCCTGCATGCCTGGGATGAATCCCACTTGGTCATGATGTATAATGTTCTTGATGATTTGCTGTATTCTATTTGCCAATATTTTATTGAGGAGTTTTGCAACTGTGTTCATTAGGGAGTTTGGCCTGTAGTTTTCTTTTTTGTTGGGTCTTTCTCAGGTTTTGGTACTAGAGTAATATTTGCTTCCAGGAATGACTTAGGAAGGATTGCTTCCTTTTCAATTTCATTGAAGAGTTTGAGGAGTGTCAGCATTAAGTCTTCTTTGTACTTCTAGAATTCCACAGATCTGGGCCTGGGCTTTTCTTTGTTGGTAAGGACTTAATTACATTATCGATTTCATTAATAGATGTTGGGTTATTCAGCCGTTTTACATCTCCTTGACCTAGCTTTGGTACTTCATATGTTTCTAGGAACCTATTTCTTCTGTGTTATCAAACCTATGAGAGTAGATATTTTCGAAATAGTGTTGATGATCTTCTGTATTTCTACAGAGTCTGTAGTGATTTCGCCTTTTTCATTCCTTATTGCATGAATTTGAGCTTTTTCTTCCCTTTTTTGATAAGGTTGGCTAGGGGCTTATCAATTTTATTTATTCTTTTGAAGAACCAACTCTTTGGTTCATTGATTCTTTGGATTGTTTTCTTAGTCTCTGTTGCGTTAATTTCTGCTCTGGTTTTATAATTTCTTCCCTTCTTTTGGCTTTGGGCTTGACTTGCTCTTTTTTTTAGATGTTTGAGGTGCGTCAGTTTATTGATTTGTATTTGTTCTGTTTTCCTGATGTAGGAACTCAGTGCAATAAATTTTCCTCTGAGGACAGCTTTCATTGTATCTCACAGATTCTGGTAAGTTGTGTTTGTATTTTTGTTTACTTGTAGGTATTGCTTAATTTCTTCTTTAATTTCCCATGTGACCCACTGATTCCTCAAGAGTGTGTTATCCAGTTTTCATGTGTTTGTCGGACTTTTGCAGTATCTTTTATCATTGATTTCTAATTTTATGGTGCTATGATCCAATAACATGCACGGGATAATTTCAACTCTTTTGCATTTATTTAAGTATGTTCTGTGGGCTAATATATGGTCTATTTTAGAGAATGTCTCATATACTACTGAGAAGAATGTGTATTCTGATGTTGTTGGATGGAACACTCTGTATATGTCTATCAAGTCCTTTTGTTCACAGATGTGATTCAGTTCTGCTATTTCTTTGCTGATTTTCTGTCCGGTTGATCTGTCCCTTGGTGTCAATGGTGTGTTAAGGTGTCCTGTTATACTTGCATAACTGCTAATTTGGTTTTTCATTTCTGTTAATACTTGCTTTATATAACTGGATGCTCTGGAATTTGGTGCACATATGTTGAAGATTGTTATCTCTTCCTCTTGAAGTTTTCCCCTAACCAGTATGCAATGACCTTTATCTCTTCTGATCATTATTGGTTTAAAGTTCACATTGTCTGCAAACAGAATAGCTACCCCTGCTTTTTATGGGGGGGTTCCTGTTGCATGTAGTATTGTTTTCCATTCCTTGACTTTCAGTCTATGAGTATCCTTTTGGGTTAGATGGGTTTCTTGTAGACAGCATATGATTGGATGTTGTTTCTTGATCCATTCTGCCAGTCTGTTTCTTTTAATTGGTGCATTGAGACCATTTACATTTATGGTTATAACTGTTATATGTTGGTTTATTGTTGATATTATCTTGCTGCTGTTGAATCTTTATCTTTCTGTTTTGTTTAATTGTCTGCTTTGCTTAGTGGTTTTTCCCTAAGTGTATCTAAACTGTCTTTCAGTATTCTTTGCAGGGTTGGCTTGGTGATCATGAAGTTCTTTAGCTGTTCTTTGTCATGGAAGTATCTTATTTCTCCATCAACTTTGAAGGATCAGTCTAGGTTGGAAATCATTTTCCTTAAGATCTGAAAGATCTTGACTTTATTGTTTGTGCTGAGAAGTCTGCTGTGATTCTGATAGGTTTTCTTTTATGTGATCTGTCTTTTCTCTCTGACAACTTTTAATATTCTATTCTTATATTGGATTTCTGGGACAGTGATTATTATATGTCTGGGTGTATTTTTATTTTGGTTATGGCTATTTGGAGTTCTATATGTTTACTGATCCCAATGTCAGTTTCCATTCTTATGTTTTGGAAATTTTCAGCTATTACTTCTTTAAATATCCTCTTGACATACTTTATGTTGTCCCCTTCTTTTTCATTTATCCCTATCAATCGTTTGTTGCTTTTCTTTGCATCATCTTGCAGCTGTTGAATTGTTATTTCATGATTCCTTGTTTTTTTAAAAGATCTTTCCTTTCCTGTTCACTAGCTGCAATCTTGTTTTCAAGGTCTGAAATTCTATCTTCACTTTCACTGAGGTGGTTTTGACAACTTTCAATGGAATTTTTGTTTTCCTGTATATCTCTTTGCATCTGCTTTATGTATTCTGTTTGTTTCTTATATTATTCATCCAGGGATTCTACTTTTTGTTTAGTTCCTCCAATTTTTTAACAGTGTCTTGTTTAGATATGTTCAGCATTTCTTTTATCATTTCTTCTTTTACTTGGGAGATTATTTCTAGTTTGAATTCCTTTAAAGCTTCCTCGAGTTGCTTCTTTATTTCAGTTGCTATTTTGTCAGGCATTTCAGGTGTATGGCATATATTTTCTTCTGTGTACATAGGTCGTAGGATTTCTTGGGATGGGCTGGAGATTTGAGGTTGTATTTTGGTCTTTTGTCATTTTTCCTATATTTCTGTGTTTCAAGTGTTATTCCAAGGCTTCCCCAGGGCCTATTGGAAATCCTCTGCTATGCCCTCAGCTCCTGGGCCTCTGGCCACCCAGTTCCCTGGATTGAGAAAGGATCACTGGAGGTGGAGCAGGCAGGCCTAAGCCTTATGGTCCATATGGTGCGGGGTGAGTGTGGTAGGAAGCTGTGAAGTTCCTTGTCTGGTGGGAGCAATAATCCCAAACTCCCTGGAACTGAGGGCACTGGCAGGCTAGGGACTCTAGAGTCTGCTAAGCATGGCAAGGAGCATGGCAGTTGTTGTAGGTGGCCTCAACACCAGCTGAGCTGGTCCAGTGCAGCAGGAAGCCACAAAGTTCCTGGGCTGGGCCCCAGTGAGGATCCCAAACTCCCTTGGTTCAGGGGATGGTGCAGGGACACTCACGGCAGGCTGCTCAGCCTCAGGAACTGAGGGGGCCAGCAGGCCAGGGACCCCCTACTTGTCGCTTTTTGTCAGCACTCCTAGACTCTAGATTCTAGGATCTTCATCTTTAGTGAGTTGCATGTATTCATCAGAGTAACCATCTGAACCAAGGGTTACAAAACTCTATAAAGGGACAGATAGTCCCTTTCTATGAAAGGACAAACAGTAAATAGTTTAGATATGTTAAATAGGATATATGTTGCAACTATTCAGCTAGATTGTTGTTAAAATAGCAGATATAGGCAACAAATAAATAAAAGAATGTGGCTGTGTTACATTAAAACATTTTTATGAGCACCAAAATTCATACTTTTTTTTTTGCATGTTTTGAAACATCATTCTTCTTTAGATTTCTTCCCTAGTCATTTAAAAAAGGACAAACATCTTGCCTATGGGCTGTACCAAAGCAGGAGGTGGGGTAATTTTGTCTTGTAGGCCATAGTTCACTAACTCTTAATCTAAGGGATAGATTTGACTCTGACTTTATGTTACACTTGAGTTACTGCTTTACCTGTGGAGACAGGTGGCTGAAACTATATAAAAGTTGATATTTATTTTGTTGTGCTTCTTCTGTGAACCCAAAGCAAAATGATTTATTGTAAGATTTGTATTATATCAAGATAAATGAGGAAAAATATAACCATCAATGCTGCCAAAAATATGTATCATTCATTATTTTGAGCATAAAAGTGGTGTCAGGGTTGTACCAGAGAAGAGATTAAAGGAGGAAGGTAGCAAAAAGTATGAGGCATTAAACTAAAGTTACAACAGTTTGGGAGAAAAAGTCCTCTGAAACACATTTCTCTGTAATATCTTGGCCAGTGAGAGAGAGTTGTGTAAGCTTTGGAGGAGACCAAATTATTTTGAGGGAAATTATAAACAGGAAGTTGCATTAAGTACCTTTATCTAAAGAGTGCAAATAAAGTATGTGGCAAAGATACAGCCAAGACACTTTACTGAGAACAGATGAATATGCTGAATAAAATTATAAAAAATGTCATATATTACATTCGCAAGTGTTCAGTGCAAGAAACAAAAGCATGCCTTTTTGTTAGGGAAAGATCCAGTTATATGGACTGTGATGTGTATAAACATTGGGAAGAGAGAAATGAGTTCTAAATGGACCACTGGCAATGACTTCCAGAAAAGTTCATAATTTAAATGGAGGACCTACTACTTACAGCACTATAAATTGTGTTATGTGTTACTGTGATGTGAAGATTAATGATTGATAATGAAGCAGATCAGTGACAAAAATTCAGGCACAAACCTGCACAGAAGACTTCATTTTATTATTCAGGAATCTGAAGAAAGGATTCCTCATTCTCACCCAAACATCCTAATGTCTGAATTAAGATGCTAACACAAATGTAAGTGGGCACATAAATATTTGGTTTTATTCTTTCCAATATAAAGACAGATTGTAGCTTAGAAATGCTAGCCTCCAATATTCATCATATTTGTAATATTCATTTATGTGTGTTTATGTATATATATTTGTACTGTATATGTGCATAATTTATGTATTTGTACTGTGTAAAAATATTTGTACTAGGTATTGTGTCTTGCATTTCTGCATGTTGTGTGTGTCTGTTATTTAGTTAGTGTGTAATTGAAAAGGTAGAGTAGGCTTATTTCTCCAGGAAAATAACACTCATAGGAAAAAATGTGAGTATAAAGATATATATTACTATATATGTTAATAGTTTTCAGTGCTTGTCGCTAAAGAAGACATTGGGAAATGAAGTGCTCTAAGTTGACTTTCTGTGTGGCTTAATTTACAGAAAAAACAGAAAAATCTTTCGGAAAAGTTTCCAAAATTTAGTAACTTCTACTTTCCATGGTTCTTTGACTCTTATTTTAGATTGTCTTTTGTAATTTCTTGTTTTCCCCTTAAAACACAGGCATTCTAGTCTAACATGGAGTGCTTGATCTTTGCTAGGTACAGCTTGCCCTCTAGTTAGTCCTCTCCTTTATGCAGCAATATAAAGAGAATAAACCACAGTGAGCTAATTTTTGCCTAATTTTGTTCTCTTAGGGAACAAGAGAAAGAATTTAGTTTGACCTCAATAAAACAAAATGGATTTGTAATAACGGAATACTAGCAAAAATCCATTAAAGTCACTTCAGATGATACAATAATTATTGAGATTTTTAGAGCACATTAATGTTTTTAATATGAAACAACTTTAATTTTTTATCACTGAAATAAAATTAAGGTGCAATTTTTTTCTCATTTTCCGGTTGGAATAAAGTGCAGAGATTTGGGTTAACCACTTTAGCAACCTGAATATACCCAAGAGCAAGTTCTTCAAGATGGGGGGGCAGGTTATCCAAGGAATGTGGGTGTATTTGGGGTCATTCTTTGCTCGCACAGTTTGAGCCTAGGAAAAAGTAATTAGATTATAGAAGTAAGGTTCCCAGATGCCTCAGATTTTAATAAACAATGTAACTTTCTGTAAAATGTGGGAATTAAGGGTTTTTAAAGATCAATGGAGTTTCTGCTCATTCGGGGGATAAAGGCCACATTTCTTTCTCTCTCTCCCCCCTAGGAGAATGTTTGAAGTACTTTCTTCTCATTATACTGTAAAAAAATACTTTAGGCAGTAGCCTCGTAACAGAAGGTGTTGTTACTAGTTTGTGGCAAGAATTTTAATGATGTTATAGAGCATATTAGTTGAAGAAAATACTTTCAAGGATAAAAATGAGTAAGTTATTTTAAGTAGAGTCGACTTGTGGTAAGCCCATCTATAGATTTTTGAAAACAATATCTCTGATGCAAAGAAATGATCTCCTAGGGCCGAGCACTGCGGGACCAGCAGATAAGCACACTGTTGCAGTAACTGGCCAGCTGTTTCCGATTTTCTTCAGTGTCTCCTTTTTCTAAATTTCCCATCCCCCTTGCATATGACTGACTATATGAAGGAGACGTGTGCCATTTCAGATTGCATCTTTCATTGAGTCTGCAGGTTCCACTCAGATTTTTACTCTTTAGTTAGTCCAAATCTAGAATATTATGAAGATCTTAAGCATCACTAGGCACAATTTGAAAGGTGCTGAGTATTTCACGGATCGTGCAGCATAGATGTGCTCTCCATTTCAGTCAATCTGAGTCTGTAGTGACCTGAGCCAGAAGGACAATCCCCCTGCTTTAACAACCGTGAACTGCTGGTTGCAATAGTCTACTGTAACTAATAAATCATTGAAGAGGGAGAGCAGAACTTGCAAAATGGAAAAAGATTCATTCAAAACAAACCACAGTGGAAATTGACCTACTAAGGATTTTTTAGCAGAAATATTTAGTGTATTAGTCAGCTTCATATTGCTATAAGAAAATACTTTAGAGAATTAATTTACAAAGAGAAAAGGTCTATTTAGAGCACAGTTATGGAGGTTACTATCCAACGTCAGGTAGCCCCGTTGCTTGGGCCTCTGCTAAGGGTGGCATCTCATGCCAGGAACACAAGTCAGAGTGAGTACTCACCGCAAGCCACTGGGAGCAGAGAGATACAGAAGTCCTACAGTCTCCTCCCAGGACAGCCCTCATTGACCTCAGGATCTCCCCATAATGGCACCTCTTCAAACTCTGTAACATCTGCCAACCCCAGCCTTCCAGAACAAAGTTTTTATATATGGACCGAAGTGGTCACTCACCAAACTGTTACAGTGTTTCTGAAGTAGATATTTTTTATATTTATTCTAAAAGCTTTAACCATGCTTTTATGTTTCCTTATTCCTACTTCAACTTTCATCTTCTCTAAAAGTGCCCCAAATTTAATACCCTTTAGGGTTTGATTAAATGATTAAGATATACACAATAATTCCTGGGTAAGGTTTTGAGGCACCAAGTAGATGATATCCTAAAAGTAGCTCATCTTGTAGCTTGGCATAAGAAAACATTTCATCTGGGTAGCGTATACTTTAAAAATAGATGTTACGATGCTGTGAATTTTATTCAATTGTTCAATCAACAAAAAGTGAGCAACTTGTATCAGGCACAGCGGCTGAGTTATGGGAAGGAATTTTTGCTTTCCTTCATGTCTCACATACTCCATCTGAGCTTCACACTCTAATCGAAGGACTCCTTCTCCAGTCATTGCCTGTCTGTTTTTGATTCAATTACTGTACTGTAACTTTGCTTACTTTATTTTTAGATGCCACAGACACTCGGCAGTTTCACAGCAAACAGAAACTGTAAATCCAGAAAGACAAGATTTCAGAGGAAAGCAAAATTGGTAAGTCAAGTTTTCATCGTGCGTTGGGATTCTCACATATCATCAGTCCTTTTAGATTATTCTGCTCACGTGAGTAAAATGGCTCACCTTAATTATCTATGACTTCCATATTTGGGATCTAAACACAGATATTTATTGGTATTATACAAGAAAGCAAGCCAGGGGAAAATGCCTTTTCAGATTCAGGTTTATAAATATTTTCATTCAAGTACAGGTGTAGGAGTAGCAATTGTGCAATAGACATTTTTTTTTTTGTCTTTTTCGTTTTTATCGGTACCAGGGATCGAACTCACGACTGCCTGCTTGCAAGGCAGGCGCTTATGCCACTGAGCTAAATCCCCAGCCCTGCAATAGACATTTTTGAGTGTGAGACTTTTGTTGTTCAAAAGGAAAAATGAGTCATTTGCCAGCAAAATACTCAGAAAAACAACAGGAGTCTTGGTTTGGTGTAGAATCACCAAGTCACTTCTTATAAGTTCTTTGATTTCCAACAAAATTGCATGATTTTTCTAATTTAAAGCCAATATTAATGAGATTTCCTTCCCTTTGGCTTTTACTACCTCATAGCCACTTGGTATAAGAAAACATTTCATCTACGTGTAATATGGATTAAAAATGACTGTTATGTGGCTGAGAATCTTATTCACTCATTTATTCAATCAACAAAAAGAATATGAGTGATGTATGTATCATGCATAATGGCTCTATACATGGAGAAGAAGGAATTTAATTTCTCCAGAGTCGTAACTGGAGAAGCTAAATTTTTTTTTTGTAATTATGCTTACCTTTGTAATTATGCTTACTTTCCTCACTAAGGTTGTTTTGTGTTCTTTATGTATAATGAATTTAAAAACTTGCAGTTCCTTGAAGAAATATATGTATTGAACCTTACGTACCAGGAGATGTGGTGCGGCCACAATAAAGTTAGTTTTCTCTCAGGACATGGGGACAATGGTGATTTAAAAGAATTACACAATGATGCAAATATAGTAAAATGACTACTTTTATGAGTATAATGAAAAGAAAGACGTGATAAATGAGATCTGGTGAGTGGGCCAAGAGCTTTCCAAAAGAACTTGATCACAGAACAGAAATCTGAAGCAGAGTCCTTGAACCAAGCCAAGTGTCCTGTACCCTGATGTAAGAGGGAGGAATACACTTTCGGTGTGTTAGAAGTCCCTGTGGGGGAGATTGGAGAAAGGCTGTGCTGGGGTAGGGTGAGTCCCAGAGAGTTGGGTTGGAGAAGTTGGAGCCCCTGGAGAGGAGGAGCTGAAGAAATCACCCAGCGCTAGGCAGGGGTGTCGCCCCTCCCTCACCCAGTACAGAGCCATTAACATAATTAAGCAGGGAATTGGAGGTAGAGGGCCCTCTTGAAACTATATAATTTTTCTTTGGCTTATTTTCTTAGTACAAGTTAATACTTGTTAGAAATTAATTATAGTATTTCCTGTCATCACGTACTGTGGAGCACGATGAAGTACCCCGATAGGCGCTGGCTCAGTCCTGAAAACAGGGTCAGTCTTTGTCTCCACAGGACCAGCAGTGTTCTCTTTTCAAAAACAACAGGATTCTGCACTGAAGAATGAATGTACAATTTGTACACACTGAACCCGTTCCAAAAGCCAAGATAAATCAGCCTATTTTAAAGGTGTTAATTGTTTACTTGGATGACTTTTGAGGTCTTTTCATTACCATATTGGATAATATCTTTTTGCCTGATAGGAGGCCGAGTGTTGTGAATAAGGAAATGCTTTGAAGGTAGCAATACAATTTTCAATCCGAAGTGGATTGAAAGCTGTAATTTTCAGTAAATTATGTAAAAACTGATAAAAGTCCGAGATGATAGATATGTCTGTTACCATGATTTTGGGGGAGGTATCGGGGAGCAAACTCACTACCTTGCACTTGCCAGGCAGGCCGGTACGCCACTGAGCTAAATCCCTGGCTCCTGTTCCTATGATTTGATCATTACATGTTGTATACATGTATTGAAATATCACATCAAACCTCTTAAATATGGCTAATTAATATGTGCCAATGAAAACAATTTATTTTAGGTACCAGGAATCAAATTCAGGACTGCACACTTGCAAGAAAATAAATATATTTTTAAAAATCATGTAAAATAGTACAGTCATTGAAAGAAAGAAAGTCTTTAAGACATGGTGCTGGAAGAGTTGGCTGTCCACATCCAAAGACTAAAACTAGACCCATGTCCATCACCATGCACTAAACTAAAATCAAAAGGAATAAAAAATGCAAGCGTTAAAACAGAAACACTAAATCTGCTGAAGAGAAGTAGAAATCTTGAAGACATAGACAGAGGCAGAGGCGATGAAATTTTATACAAGAGATTGCACGGGAAGTACCATAAAGAATCAACAACTGGGACCTTACCTTATTATAAAGATTTTGAACAGCAAAAGAAGTCATTAACAGAGTGAAAAGACAACCCACAGAGTGGGAAAAAATTATAGGCAGTTGTCCCTCAGATGAAGGATTTATATCTAGAACATATAAAAAACTGAAAAAACAAGGCACCCCAAATTCAAAGACCCACTCCAAAATTTGACATCTGAGATGAATACACGCTTCTCAGATGAAGAAACATAAATGACACATACATGAAAAAATGTTGAACATCATTGTCATTTGAGAGATGAAAATTAAAACAATAATGATATTCCATCTCACTCCGGAAAGGATGGCTTTCATCAAAGAATCAAACAATAATAAGTGCTAAAGGGGCTGTGGGATAAAAGAAATCCTTCTCCACTGCTGATGGGAATGTGGGCTGGTACAACCACTGAGGGAATCATTGCGGAGATTCCTTAAAAAACGAGGCTAAGTTTCCATTTGACCCAGCTGCTCCCCTTCTGGGTATCTTTCTGGAAGAATTGAAGCCGTCATACCACAGTGACATATGCTCACCCATGTTATAGCAGCACAGTTTGTAATAGCTCAATCTTGGAAACAACCCAAATGACCATCAGCTAAGAAATGGGTAAAAAAAGATTTTTTTTACAGTGGAGTACTACTCACCCATAAAGGAGGATAAACTTGAGACATTTATAGTGAAACAGATGCAACCTGAGATCATACTGATAAATGAAATAAACCAAACTCATGTGTAAACATCATATTGCCTTCCCGATGTGAGAAACTGAAAGAACAAATAAGGACCAAAAAGTATATTAGAGATTGTGAAATGGGAAGGAATTGTTTAAAAGGAAAGAACTACAGTGGGGGAAGGACGAAAGGAAGGAAGGGAAAAGGAAAAAAAATACAAGATAGCAAAGTACTAGTTTCTCTTAGTTGATTGAAATAAAGGTTTGTGTTAATATTGTTTGGAGAATTTCTAATATTCATCTCTTGTACTCTGAATAACTACTTTGAAGATAACCATACACAGTATATTAACTATTGTTATTTTCCCATTATTGTTACGAAATTTTGTTTTATCTTTCTCATAAAATAAAAAAGAAATAAAATGGCATATGAGAGTTTACTACTCAAGGTGTCTATACCCAGAGATTAAATTCTGTTGATCGATGTGCAGCACAGGAAAGAGAGTAACGAGTTATTTTTAATATTTTACGTACAAAGAAAGAGACTTTATCAGTGGCTTAAATGACTGAAAATAGAAATATGCGTGGGAATCTCAGGATTTACTGGTATGACTTCTATTTCAGAAGACAAAGTAGAGAATTTCACTTTTTTTGAGAGTTTCTTTTTTGGAAGTTTTCCTTAGCTGCTTGGAGGGGCAGCGGCTTGGCAAGACGAATGCCTTTGAATCTACTGTCTGATCTGGTGTGGGACTGGTGACAACACTCAGTAAAACTTACAGCAGGGAGACTGATAAAGAACTTAAGAAAGCTGGCACTATTAGAGACTAAAATTGTACACACGAGCAAGCGATAACTGACCTTTCTTTATCAACTTTTGAGCATTGATTTATGTGCATAGATTTTTTTCTATTTTTCTTCTTTTCTAAACTGATTTATATTTCTCTTTTATGCCTTTTCTAGAGTATTATGGTTATGTATGCTAATAATGAGCTTATATTTTTCATGAAAATGACTTTTTGTAATTTCTTTCATCAAAATGGAAATCTGATTTTCGAGCCTGTGTTAATTAAGTAAGGAATGTGTCAAAAGTAGATTTTGGATTAGCCCCGAGTGTCTTGACAGATTTTATCCCATGGGATATTTTACTCAATGGTACATTTTCTTTTTGAATTTAAGGATTTCAGCCTTTTTGATAATGCAAAGTCCTGTCAAAGAAAATTCTGTTTTTTTTTCTTTAAAGTCTTATGTGGAAGGGAGACACATAGAATCTAGCCTTTATGCACTGGAAAAAAAAATTGGAACTCATCTCATCCAGCCTCTTTGTTTAAAATGAAGAAAGTAAGTTTCTAGTTCATAGGGCTTCCCTAATGAAAAGCTTCTGGCTTCCAAACTTAAAATCAGAAGACTTAGTTGGGAGCTATCCATCCATTCATTCATTTGGCACCCACAGTCTGCCTGACCTTTGGTCTGCAGAATGCATGACAGTGAGAATATTAAAGTCAGGGAGTAATAAGCCAAAAGCTAAGAGGGGGGAAAAGACTCCAAGTGACCCCAGACAAATGATGTAATCAGAGAGACTTTGTTTTCTCATCTTTTAATTGGCAGTAATGGTAATAACAACAGTAACAATTTCTTGGGGACAGATAGATGAGATGGGGGAATAAATGAAGTAAATTGTGAGCTTCATTTTGAGTTTTTTAGATACTTAACTAAGAAGTTAACAAAGCCTTTGGGCTTCTAGAGAGGGATGAACCTGAAGAGCAGCCCTGAGCACCATCTACAGGGGAGAGCTGGTGGTCTCTCGCCCTCTCGGCCTGTAATAAACGGAGAAAGGGTTGCTGCTGTGTTGAGTCTCTCCTGTCTTGACCTGTGGCATAGGCAAAGCTCGGGCCTTTTCTGTGCTTGTTAAGTTCATGTAGGGGGAGACCACTGGTTTTTCTGTGGAAGGAATGGAGCTGAGTCTGAATGCTGATTGCTCTTGCCAACTGCTTGACTTTGGGTAATTTTTGCTATTTCCTGTCCTCTGTTTTTCGTCAAAAGAATGGTGCTTTAGAACATCTGTATAATTTAGCTAGAAGAAAGAGATATGCAAAGCATTTCTTTCTGTTTTTCTCCTCCAGTGTTAATCTTCTGTTTGGTGGATATTGTAGATTAGAGCTTGAAATGTCACCCAAATTCTCATGCACTCAGGGCTTTTAGGATGTGGTTGGGTCATGGGGAGCTGTACTCAGAGGTGAATTAAATTACTGGAGAGTTCAGCCGCTGAGTGTGCTGTTTGGAGGTGGGGCCTTGTAGGAAGAGGCTGGTCACACCAGACTTGACCCAGAAGGCTGCACCTCCCTCATAGGTTCCCTCCTTCTCTCCTTGCTTCCTGGCTGCCATGATGTGAGCAAGTTTCCTCCAGCAACCCATCTACCACGCCCTTACCATAGAGCTTCCGAACCTGTGCTCCAAAGTAGACTTCGCCTCCTTTAATCTGTGGGTGTCAGGGATTGTGTTTCAGCAACAGGAAAGTGTTGAAGATGGTTAGAGCTGACTGAGAGGAATGATTTGAGAGAAGGCCTAAAATATCATTTGACAATTCTAAAGATTCTTCCAGTTGTGGAGCATACACTAGAAATTCAAACACTAGAACACTCTTTTCTCTAATAAACTAGATATATAGCACCTACCTATTAATGACAAACATGAATGTCTGTTCACACAAAAATTCTACATAAGTGTTTGGTGCAATTTAATTCACGATCGCCTCAGTTTGACAACAACCCAAGTGGTTACCAGCAAGTGAATGGATGAATAGTGACACACTACTCAGCAATTAAAAAGTAATAAAATACCGATCACATATGAAATAATACAGGTGAATCTCAAAATACTGTGCTAAGTTAAAAAATATCTGGAGAGGGCATATAAAGTAACTTTCTGGGGTGATCTTAATCTTTTATGAGTAAAATATGAAAACATATCAAATTTTGTACTTAGGATTTATACATTTTGCTGTATGTGACATTTACCTAATTAAAATGTGTCTGCCAATGAACAATCAATTCAGTTTGCCAAATTAAAGTTTCTAAAAGCAAGAAACATAGTGCTCATTCCTTTCTTTCTGTAAATTAGCTTGATCAGTTGCTTTGCTGGCTATGAGGAAGATTAGACTATGAAAAGTCTCTGTTGATGGTGATCTTGGAGTTGGAGAATCCTGCTGACATTCTGAAAACAAATATTTTCAATTTTTTACAGGTGTCTTTTTAGACATGAACCTCAGATATATTTGGAGTAGTGGATCTCACATAAGCTTCTGTTTATATCAGCCAAGAGAAAGGGTTTTTTCATATTACTTATTGCAATGAAGAATATATATATATATATATATATATATATATATATATAATGAAGAATAATTGACTGAGGACTCAGATTCTGGGCTCTAATGTTTGTCACCAAGTTTGCACTGAGGCCACACTTTCCCCAGCTGCCCCCTCCAATGACTGGGTACAGCTGGGAAACCAAAGCAGCCTCGTCCTCGTCCCCAGGAGATGAAGGATTCCACTGAATGGTAGCATTTGTTTGAAGACACTTTTCTCCTCACTCTCCCTTCAATGCCTTGCAAAGTGACCATTAGAATGTACTACAAAGTAAGACATGTCTGTCCAACTTTTCTTTCTTTCTTTCTTTCTTTCTTTCTTTCTTTCTTTCTTTCTTTCTTTCTTTCTTTCTCACTTTCACTAGGGCAGACTGTATCAAGCTACATAAGTTCCTCTCTGATTTCTTTTATGGGTGGACTCATAGTACCCTTCTTGCACATGCCGGTCTGTCTTGGTGTCTGCTTCTTGAGGGATGTATGTTCTGTGCATGTGTGGATGGAGGAAGAGAATCAGAATCCAGCAGCCTCTGCTAATCTTGCCCAACTCCTTGTCTTTGTAGGATACTCCTGGATATCTTAGGGTTCAGATACCTTGACAAAATTAGAAAATATTAATTATGGCCTCTCCTATACCTTTTTACTGTAAATCAGTAGTTGAATGCAGCAGTTGTAGACAAAGAACAATTCAAATGCCATTTATAGTGCTTCTGATACTATTAGGTATTACTATTGTATTAGAATTAAATGTACATTACTTTAAAGCTTGTCTATTTTTTTTCAAACTCTATGCTAGATTCTGAAGTTGCAGGGTGGTTTTATTATAATCTAGTATAAATTTGAGTATGACTTACAGACATCACTGGGTGTATTTCTTTAATTGATAAGCTCATTTTCTTTAATACAAAAGCTCAAACTTACCCCTTAAAAATAAAATTAACAATAAAGATTTAGTGGACCTGGGAATGTACAATAGAGAACTCTGAAAGTAGAAGACTTTTCATTTGAAATCTGATTTTAAGAAGATACATTATTTCTCTCTGAGAATAAAGTTGAAAGGGCACTTATAGAATAAAGTTTGTAATAAAGTAATTAGGACACACAGAACTTTAAAAGTCATGTGTACAGGAATATTAAGTATTTTAAAAATATGCTTCTGTTTGAGTGCCCACTCGATCTAAAGATGTCATGAAATCTACTCAAAAGATTTGAGACAGGTTACAGTTAAATCTGCTGGAGACCATAGTCTAAAACAGAAATGTGAGATCACTATGATTAAGAATTATTCATGCTTTGGTAAAAAGGAAACAGCATACATGAAGCATTTCTGAAAAGATACAATTAAGCTATTGCCTCCCAAGCCTGGGACCAAGATATGGAGTTAGTAGGAAAGTTCACTTTGTGTCTTATATCTTTGTTTGCTGTTAAAAAATTAAACCATGTGAATGTGTTACTTTTTAATAAATAGAGTGTGGACCATACAATAAAAGACACAATGGGGATAAAGTTTTATGAATACAGTTTACGGTTGGTAAATGAGTAACTGTTCATGTTTGTGCTAACCTTCAGGAGACAGAGTATGACTACTTCAAGAGAAGTTAAAAGGGGATTGTACAGTCATGATACATTATATTTAAAAAGACTTTTTTTTACACAAATGATGGTTGTAATTCTATAACTGAGTCATTTGATGTCTGCTGGTGATTCATAACTTACTGGATATTCTGGTTAAAATGTCAACATCATTTAAAATGAAATGCAGAGGTATCAAAAAATGTATTTTGGGGAAATCAGCAGACCATTTCTCTGTGACCACGCTCTGTTAAATGAGCAAGATCTCATCACTTTTTGTGAATCAATTCCCCTGTAGAAAAGTGAGATAAACATTGTGCATTATAAAAGCTAATGCTTTGTAATTCTATTAATGGTTCTTTAACCACAGATTTTTAAAAAATAAACAGCACCCAGAGAAATGAATTTTAAGGGATACTTATTTATTGGAAATCAATTGTATTAAATGACTTCAGGGAATTCCATTTTTTTTCCTTTCATTTAATTCTACAAAGTCTTGATTTTAGAAGCCTGTAGCTAATTAAAACACACATGGACACACACACACAAACCTGAAAATCCTACTGTGTTATATTTTGTTTTTCAACTTTCCATCAAAACTCCCTATAAATTTTGTGGTTCATAAAGCATAAGGAAATTGAACTAGTATTCTAAACCATAATGTGACAGGCCCAAGGTCTTCAAGGTTTTATTAAATCTGTGACTCATTGGTCTTAGAAAATTTACCCTGACTCTCTTCATCTCTCATTTTATTCCGCATTCTTCCCTGTATCCAAGAGTAGTCATGAGCTTAATGAGATGATAGAATATCCAGAAAGCATTTTCAATTCTTAGAAAAAAATTAAAGTCTTTGTGATGAGTTTGATGATGGCCAACTGAAAGGTATCTCATCCAGAGCTTGTGAATGAGACTATGAGCGTAATCACTCTGGATTCCTCACTGGGCACTAAGTCCAGCACATTTCCTACAAAAGACAGAAGAGGAAACAGAAGAAAGAGCGTTCTGAAGATGGGGGCAAGGACTAGAATTATGCAGCCACAAACCAAGGAACATCTGGAGCTCCCAGAAGCTGGTGGAAGCTCTGCTGACACCTTGTTTCAGATTCTGACCTCCATGCTAACATAGAATGTATCTTGTGATTTAAACCATGAAGTCTGAGGTAATTTGTTACGGCAGCCCCAGGAAATGAATACACTCTGATGTTCAGTAGTCATTGTTATTTGACCTTAAATAATATGATTAAGCATGTGAAAGTTATTTGAAAAATAATACAACTATGAGTATAAAGGTGGCATGACCTATGACAGTTTCTCTACTGGAGGCAGTCTGCTCCTCTCCCTGAACTATTTCAAAATTCCCCAAGACACTTTGTAGTCACAGATTGGCAGGGGTGCTATTGGCATCTGGTGTGTAGGTTCAGGGGTACTGTCAAATATTCTTCAGTGTACAGGGAAGTCCCCACCCAAATGCAGAATTATTCATCTGCACTGTCAATAGTGCTGAGATTGAGAAAGTCTAGTGTATGAGAAAACACCGCATTGTGAGATTAAATCTTAGCTCTGCCATGAATTGTGAGTGAGATGATTTATCCTGAGTAGTAAAACTCACAGTTTTAGTTTTCGCATCTGTCAAGCACAGGGATGCTAGAACCTGTCAGGGGGTATAAATTTCCAGCAAGATAATGCTGATCAAAGAATTTTATAGTCTTAAAAATTTTAATAGTAACGAAGAGGTTTTCATGATTATTATTCTTATATTTCTTTGATATGAACAAAAGCAAACCTTCGATTTTTAATTAATATTGTAGGAAGTCCACAATGCATGCATTTGCTGAGCCGCGAGAGACTCACTTTTATACTTTTATGGTTATTATCTCAAATAAAACAGTTCTTGGAAATTTCATGACTATTACTGTTTAATGGTGTTTTTCATTGGCAAAGATACTCCCAAAGTATTCATAAAGTTTCTCTGGGGAGCATATAGTTTATGTTAGATAAATAACAAAACCAATGCCAAATAAAGAGTTGGAATTTTAAAGTAATGTATATAATAAAAGCACAGAGAGCAACACACAGGTTTAAAAAATTTGGGGATATATATGCATTTTTCTAATTATTACAGAAGTATCACAAATTTAAGTGGAACAGCATTATCTTCATCTGGCTTAGATGTATGCTGAGGCTTAGCAGAGCAAATAAAGTTAAATGGCAAATGCAGGGCCATGACTAAAATTCAGATTGTCTTCTTATCCAACTATGAAGTGCCTGCAGATTCCAACACATTAAAATAAGGTTAAGTTAGTACATACTGAAGTATATCAGAGGGGGTGGTTATCTATGTGCAGCTCAAAGACAATTCTTTGACACACAGATTTTGAAGTTTTTCAAAAAGTGAGGTTCAGGAAATACTAGTTCCTTAAGATAGTTATTAAAAAAGTAAGAGGTTTCTCTTTAGAAAAGAGTTTTAATTGATCCTAGGATAAAGTGTGTGCATGTATGTGTGTTTGTATGTGTTTGTTTTATATTTCTATGTCTTTAAGTTCAAGGTGGATTTTATGTAGTTACTGGCAAACATAATGTAGCTGTACCTGCATACATATGGGTGAATATAGTTCGCTATATTCACTAATCACTAATAAATGGCTGTCTGGACATTTTAGTCAATTTATAGAGTAATGAGTAATCACTGGAAATATTTATATATATTTATATATTAAATTATTTATATATTAAATATTTATATATTTAAATATTTATATATTTATGGAGTAATGAGTAATCACTGGAAATTTCTTTAACATCTTCTGATCTTGAAAGTGCCAACATCAAATCTTACAGAATAGGCATAAGTAGCTTAGGAGAATATCCTAGAGATAGTATAAAACACTGTTAAATACTGTGTCACATCCAATGGTATGGATGGCTATATTTTTAAAAAATTTTAAAGAGAATAAACTCAAACAAAATGAAACAGAATAAAGCCAATCAAAACAAAACAATGAGAGCAGTATAGGACTTCAAAACAAGATACTAGGAAATAAAAAATGGCTACCATAATATACCTTGTTATCTTCAACATGGCTGCCATACCATCAGACATAATAGAATCTACCAAAGCAAGACAGAATAAAACCAAACCAAACAAAACAATGAAAACAATACAGGACTTTAAAACAAGGTAATAGGAAATGAGCAATGGTGACCACCATTCCTTTTTAGACATTTCATCCCCTTTCACATTCACAATATCTATTGTATGTTTTTGATACCACTAACTCCTTCAGGTTTTTATACTAGAGAGATAATATGATGCTCACCCATGTGAGTCCAAAACATTTCATCCATGAGCAGGATTACCTACAAGAGCCTCACAACTTTCCTTCTTTAGGGCTGAGTAGCTTTCCATTCTATAAAAGTATCATATCTTTCTAATGCATTCCATAGTTGATGGGTAAGCTGACCCTGCTGTTTTCTGTGTCCCTGTCACATGGAATATTGTCTTTGAGTAGCTATTTTTAAGAAAGCAGGAGACATTATGGTAGCCATTGTTGATTCCCTATTATCTTGTTTTGAAGTCCTGTATCACCTTCATTGTTCTATTTTGATTAGCTTTATTGTTTTGTTTATTTGATTTTATTTTTTTAAATAAAAAAAGGAACTATTGTGTCACTGATACACAGAGGAAGATATTATATGGAAGAATAATGCAAGTTGCAACTGAAAATTAATTCAGGAGAGTCAGACTTAGAATTTGAGGAAATTTTGTTAGCATTACCATCGCTTAATATATTTTCCTTTTATATATGCATATATGATACATATATGGTTAAACTCAAAGACACTAAGTCACATATGATCATTATTGTAAACATTATGAATAACTAATAAAATACATGCCATTTATTTGGCATCTTTATTTTCTATTCAGCTGAGCCTAAATACATTTTAACATTGACATTTTAGGTTCAATATAGTTCCATTTTGTATAAGGATGGTATAACTACATATTAGCATGTGGAAATGCTAATTAGTAGCATATTTAAGACTTCAACAAGTTTTAAGGTAGATAAAAAAATTTAATTTTCACACATGATATTTCTCAGCTTTCTTATTGCTGGGACAAAATACTCAGCATTCTCAACTTAACCGGCGAGATTTTGGTTCATGGTTTCAGAGGTTTTGGTCCATGGTTAGCTAGGTCCAGGGTAGCAATATGGCAGAAGTGCAGGGCACAGGAAAGCTGCTCAAATCATAGCACCTGGAAAATGGCGAGCAGGGGAAGAAACCAAGAGCCAGGGCCAGCGCCTAGCTCTAGTCCTCATGGTCACACTTTCATGTGCATCTCCTCCTGTTGGCTGCACCTCCTAAGAGCCCATCCAGCTGTTATCTCACTGATGAGATTAGTGTGCTCACCATCAGTCGCTTCTCCAGGACTCTATGAATCCAGTCAAGTGGACAACACCTTGTACACATATATTTAAAAATACTTTTTCATATAAACTTATCTTAATGACTTAATTTTGTATATGGAAAACCAACTTCTGATGCAACCATTCAATATAGCCCTTACTTAATTTTTAACACTGCATTTTTGAGGTAAATATTTGTCTTCTTTAAATAAGAGGAATTGTTTCTGTTACCTCCAATGACAAATACTATATAATCAATGTGCTGGTCTTTTTAACTTATTGGTAATCAAATAGGGATTTGAAAGAAATTCTTTGGAGTTATTTTAACTAGTTTACTATTATTTGATAGAAATAAAAAAAAGTGTGTGTTGGAGTAGCATTAACACTTGTGATGGTTCGTTTTATGTGGCAACTTAACTGGGCCAGATATTTGGTCAACATCAGTTTTGCTGTGAAGATAAGAGTATTTGTGAATAAGGTTAACATTTGAATTGATAGACAAATAAAGTAGATTTTCCTCTCTAAGCATGTGATTCTTGTTCAGTCAGTTGGAAGATACCAGTCTTTTTCTCTCTTTGGATTTGAACCTAAATTAACAGTATCTTTTTGGGTCTCCAGTCTACCAGGTTTGGAGCTGGAACTGTAATTTTCTGAGACCTCTCAGTATTTAGTCTCAGAAGCATTATCTGACTATCTATCTATCATCTGTCTATTTACCTATCTATGTATTTATCATCTATCATGCATCATCTATCTCTATCACTTAAATAATATTTAAATGCAATATATAATGCCTATATATCATCTGCATGTTTATTTATATGCTAATCAAATATATTGAATATATGATGGAAAATATAGGAAATGGCGAAATCAATTAAAAAATGTATTACAGATATATGTACTCATTTTTTTTTTTCTGTACTGGGAATCGAACTCACGACCTTGTACTTTCTAGGCAGGTGCTTGCACCATTGAACTAAATCCCCAGCAATTTTGACAAATACTTTTTTTGTCTTTTTGGGACAAGGTTTCAGTATGCAGTTCAGCCTGGCCTGAACTCATTTTGTAGCCCAGGCTGGCCTCAAACTTGCAGTGCTCCTCCTGCCTCAGCTCCCCAGTGCTGGGATTATAGGTATGTACCACCTCTCAGGCTGACAAACCATTATAGACACTTGTTTCTCAGAGTAGCCTTGCACCAGCAGTAAATCACTTAGGAGCTTATTAGAAACACAGAATCTCAGGTTCTTAGGCCCTACCTCAGACTTCAATAAATCTTATGGCTATCAAGGTAAGCACCCAAAACATTTTAATGTTCATTTAGAGTGGGTTGCATATATGGTTAATGATATACTGTGGCTGACAGTAACACAGTTAGTAACAATGTCTTGGATTCTATATTGCAAAGAATAACATTTATAAAGCATTGTTACTTTCAAAGTTGGGCTGCACACATCAATAGTTCATGAGATTCAGTATGGCTGGAATTTTGAAATACATTCACAATTATACCTTCCCCCACATTTTACCTTTTCATTAAGAACAGTCAGTTTGTATTTAAGTTGAGTAAATATTTATTGACTCTGGCTCAACAATTTTGTTCTTTTCATTTATTTTAGAACAATTTCTATTGCCCAAACTGAGTAGCTTGGCTATTTTGTTGGTGCTGTTGTTAACTGAATTTTGCTCTTGTTTCTATTTTATGTGGCAAAGCCATCAAGCACAGTTGCTTTTTCTCAGCCCTCTCGCCTCCTTTCTGAGAGCAGCAAAGAAGCAGCCATTGGCGATTGTTTTGAATTCCTGCTTCTCGTTTCTGAGGAAGTAACTCTCTACTCAGTAGTCATTACCCAAATGGGGTAGCTGTTGGGTTGAGATGAAGTTGCTACTGTATCTGAATGTCTAGGACGGGATTTAATTGTGAGGGAAATTGATATCCTATCATGCTGAAATTTTATCTTGCTCAAGGGACATTTAGGCATGGGAGTTTAGCCAAGAGATGTCAAGAGCAAAGCAGATACAGCTGAGACAATTGTTCTGCAAGGGGACTGCTGGGTCCTTGCCTCTGGTTTAGATGAGGCAGCATTTTGTTCTGCATAGAGGAGAGGAGCTCCCATTTTCAAATATCGCATTGTAATAGATGCTATTTGGAAGAGATCAATAATTTGAGCAATGAAGAAATAACATTTGGATAGTTGTTCCATTTCACGGACACATTTACACAATTTGTAGACAAATCTTAAGAGGGAAGATGATTTGGAGAAGGGTATAAGGTGTCACTCTTGTGAGATAAAGCTTTCTAAAATTCTTATTATAATACAGTATAATACAGTGTTATAATACAATAACATCCAGTTTCTTTTTAAAGAAGATTTGAAATTTCCTAGTGGGTTTTAAAAGAACTAACTTATAAATTTAGGGCTGGGCTCACAATTAGACTGATTACTCAATTTTATATTTCTTTGTAAAATTAGTTCACTGTTCACAAAGGTATAATGGAATAAAAAGAATTTGGTTTTTTAGAATGTAAAGCCATAAAAGCAAAGGGCAAGGAGACAAGGTGAGCCAATATAGAAAAATACTCATTCTGTGTAGAATTAAATTAGTTCTTTCATAGAAAACATAAAATTGTTAATTAGTGCTAAAACTTCAGCACTAATGGTCTCCAACACTGACCATTATACTCACCTAGTCTGTACTGTAACTCATCCAGTCTCTCTCCTAATGCGATCCTTTCTCTCTGCCTTCAAACTAGCAGAACGTGTTCTATCTTAATACAAATAATAAGGCAAAATTGTTTCTATTTTCCCCCCAAGGTACCACTTTGCACTACTTATTCCTTTCCTGCTGAAATTCTTTTTCTTCCCAAGATCAGTGCTGAATTCTTCATTTGTTAAATATGCAATAAAGTGAATTAGCATATAATTGAGATATTTGTCTACCTATATGGGTTTATTTTCAGATTCCTTGCCTCCTCTGATTTCTTCATGGCATTTGGTACTATTAACTTTTGTCTAGTGGAATTTCTCTCGTCAGGCTTTCCATGCTGTCTCTCCTTTTAGATTTCGATGTCATATTGACATTTACTCCATCTATAAACCACACACTACACTATCTTGTTGGCCATATTTTCCTTGACTTCTTTATTATCTCATCCTTTTCATCCTAAGCTTTCCCATGGATGAGCTCATTGATAAGGCTCCAGGCAACCCTCTAAGCTTTGAAAATCTCAGCTTTGTATTTTAATTAGTAATTTCCTAATCATGCTCCATTGTTCCACCAGGAGGTTTTAATGTTAGACAAAAACCAATGTCTTTCAAATTTAATTATTTTTTAGCCCAAAACAAGTGCATTAATTTAAGTCTGACTTTTTCATGGCACAGTGTTAGTTTCATAACTTCATATATCCTCCTGCCTCAGCCTCCTAGAATGCTGAGATTGCAGGTGTGCACCACCACACTGAGCTTGCTCTTTTTCATTTATTTCATTTCGGTTTTTGTTGGAGGACCTAAATTCCAAGACTTGATTCTTCATAGATGGTAGCAACTCTTGGAATTTAGGTCCTTCAACAAGGAGGCTGAGGCAGGAGGATTGCAAATATGAACTCAGCCTGGGAAACATAGCAGCTGAGTGATATCCTGTCTCAAAATAAAGAGTAAAGAAGTAAAGGGCTGGGGATATAGTTCTATGCAGAGCCTTGGGTTCAATCCCCAGTATTACAATAGAAATACAAACAAATGAACAAACCAAGCTCAAAATCAAAGACACCACCATTTTCCTCCAAAACCTGTGTAGCTTGAATCTAACTTGACCAATCAGCTTCTCAACCAGGACAGGAGGCCGCCTCATATGTCCATATGTACACAAAGTCAAGAGGAGGATGTAGGTTTCCTCCAACCCACCCCCAAAGTCTGCTTCGGCATGCTTGTTCCACAGAAACAGGAATAAATAGTTCTCAACATAGGCAGCAGTCAGGTTAATCATGACCTGAGGAATCATGATCCTGAGGGCTATTTGCAAAACATAGTTCAGTGAATCTCAGACTCTGACCAGTTGGGCAAGGTGCATGCAACAGTTTTGCTTTTAGCTTCTTTTTCTTTGAGGAGAAAGGAACTTGCACGGAAAACCCACAAAACACACGGTGTGACTTCCTTAAATTATGGTTTCCTGTTTGGTGCCTTTGTTCCCCTCTCCTCCAGTCCCGGATACACTTGATTGTTTCTAACACAAAAATGAACGTAGTTCCAATTTCACTATCCTGTAGCATGCTTCTGACTTTAATTTTATTTTACTGATTCTTTCAGCACCAGATCAGGAATTACCACCTTGATAGTCTCAGCTGTAAGTGTGTCAAGGATCCTGTAGCCTGGTAAACATCAAGATTCTTATTCATAGGTGTGGATGGGGTCTGAGACTGTGTTTCTTAATCATATTCCAGATAATGCATCTACTACTGGTCCTCTGGACCTCATTTTGAGTATCGAGACTCTGTAAAGCCTAGATAAAAGTCAGTAGTTCAGTTTAATCCCATGGCCTTTTAAGCCCAGAGGAAGGATTACAAAATTGGCTGTTCTTAGCAACAAACTCCTCATTTTGAAGCAT
Organism: Cavia porcellus; assembly: GCF_034190915.1. Lineage (NCBI taxonomy): Eukaryota > Metazoa > Chordata > Mammalia > Rodentia > Caviidae > Cavia > Cavia porcellus. Next base: position 69,298,815 of record NW_026947491.1, read on the forward strand.
ATACTCTCTGTGGTACTCTTGATTTGTCTTATTCTCATATGCTGTCATTCTGGCAGACAGAACACATTTCTTAGTTCTGGTATGACTCTCTGTAAATTTTACAACCTCTTATTGTGGGATGGCACTGTCTTGTATATAGTACATCAATATTAAGCATGCTGGTTGATTAATTATTCTTAAGCTTATTATTTGAGGAACCCTGGGATATCTTTAAATTTACAGTTTGGCAACAAGCAGATATTTTAAGCAAATTAAAAAAATATATAGAAGATAATGCTTGTTTGAATTATTAACATTCTAAAAAAGGAGCAAAGGTTTTTTGTCATATATAGTAATTATAAATCTACTAGGTTTATGAATCAGTATAGGGAAATATGTATTATTGCTTTATTATATATAATCATGAAAACTTACCAATTACATGATTATTGATTATAATAATGACATTTTCCCCAAACTTATTTTGTGAAATTGAGTTCTTAGACACAAATGCAATCACCTAGAAGGAGAAGAATATATCCTCACAGAAATTTCCATTTAGGGAGTTTTGAAAGATTTCAAAAGATACATGTTCTACAGAAATAGCATGTTATAAACACTTTTCAGAACTTTGAAAACCTCCCACGGATATTTGAATGTAGCAGCCTTTAGAGGGGCTGGTGAAAGTTTTAGAGGAAAAAGGAATAAATTGGTCATAAATTTTGACTATAGACTTTGGGCCTCAGTTTTGTAATGAATATATTGATTGAGTCATCTCTTAAGTAAAGGAAGTCATGCACCTTTGAGTAAATTTTATGGGTATGTATGTTTGAAAATATGCACCTTGTCAAGGGTTGCACTTGCTTTAGGGGAACAAATATGTGTCTGTAATAACTTTACCTTTTTCCTCCTGAAAATCTCATTGTTACTCAAGGGTCCCCTGGTTCAGGAAAGACATTGGGAGGACCATATATTTTCTCATCTGTGTCTTATTCTCTATATGATTTTTATTCAATTTTACTTTTAAAGTAATGAAATATTCCTTGAGCATTCACTACTCATATCCTATTTGGTAGCATTAGTGGAAAAATGTTTCTTATATAAATGTTTTTAGATTATTTTCATGTAAAGTATAAATCATTTATCTTCACCAGCACTAGCATTCAATATTCTGTCTGGATATTGTGTACAACTAAAGATGGGGGACTGAAATAAACTCAGATTCACAGGGTAATTAATGATAACTGATATAAACACAGAACAAAAATAGTTGTTTGACTGAAAGTAGTAAGTGACTTCTTTTCAGTAACGGTCCTGATAAAGCTGGAGTAAAACTGACTTCTTAAGTGCTTATGACTTCAACAATTTTATAAATTACTAGGAAAACCTCTTAGTCTGCAAAACATCAAGGAGGTAGACATTAGCATTGCACATCTGCTGTCCTATGACAGTTATTACGGGAGCTGAGATATGATTCTGCATTTTGTATCATGTGACTCTGTCCTTATCCGTCCTTCCAGCATCTCATATAGCAAATTGTGGCTGGAATCAATATTTACACAGAAGAATTATACAGTGAATACAATGTTAGGGATTTTGAAAGGAAGTATTATGAGGTTGGACTCTCAAGTTAATATATTGCATTTAATAAACAAAAAATGCTTGAGCATTTCTGAAAGTAGGAAATCAAAATAAAATATACACACATACACATACATGTGCTTTCGATCCTGTTTAGGTACATGTAAGGGAGAATTTAAATAGTGGATTTTAATGAAACACATATAGATCAGAAATATGACAGTTCATCAAATATGTGGACTGACACTTAACACATACATTTAAATATATCAGGAACTCTGAAGTTTAAAATTTTTTTTCATGGAAGAACTGAGATAGTATAGATTAAAATACACAATACACACATATATTAGCTGAAATGCAATGAGTTGCAGGGTATTTTTGGCTTGCTTCTGGCAATAAATAGCTTTAGATTAGGTGGCGATATAGAAAGACGGGTACTTTCCTGCTATTTGGAACCATTTTGCCTCAGGTCTAAACATACTATTTGCCCATTATCCACATATTATGTTGACTTTACTATATTTGAATTCCTAATAGCTTTGATTCAGGGTGCATTCTGTAATCAAGGTGATCTGTGCTGGTTTTTGAGTTCCTAAAGCCACCTCGCCAAAATTGGTGGAAGAAAATTGTAACCCATGGAAGCTAATGAAGTTCCTCCTAACCAATTCCTTGGTATAAAAAAATTTTTTTCTCTTATCATGTAATAAAAATGAGTAAAACTCCACTAATGCCTATGCACTCTTAGTCACTACAAAAGCTCAGGGCATCCCTTTATCTCTTTGTTTCATTCATATAACTTCCAGTTTAGGGCATACAATTATGCATATATAGAAATAAACAGGATTCTTTTTAGGGGACATAAATTTTATAAAGCCACTGATTTGAAGAGCAATGCTCCAATGTTTCTAAACTTTCCACATATTCAAGTAGATTTTCTAAGTGGCTGAACCACTAAGGGATTGTACTAGCTTTCCATCCATGACATTTTACATTTTTTGAATGTGGCAATGTGGCCTGAATTCACTGATAAGGCAAGTGGGTGTGTAATTCCTCTCTTTATAATACCCAGGGTTATAGTCAGGGTTGTGAGAACAATTATAATCAGGACACAGAATTTATAATATTATTTTATGATTGTCACCCAGAGTTAAACACAAGAAAGTGCAGGAAATCTGTTCACAACTCTAAAGACCCAGAATATTCGGCCAAGGGCCTGGATCCCACAGCCTCGTATGAGTCCAACTGAAGGTCTAGAGCCCACGAGAAGGATTCACGTCAGTTTGTTTTATGGATCTGTGCTGGGAAGGTCCAAAGGTCAGTGGTGGAAGCTAGAAAGTCTGTGCCAGCAGGGTGAAGGAGCTGTGCTGGTAGGTTGAGGGTTCTATACTGGTGCCGAGAAGCCACGTTCAAAATAAGGACCACAGCCATCCTCAGCAACACAGAGGCCCCAGGCTCCTCTGATGATAATAACAGTTGAGTACATGCCAGAAAGCCAGCATGACGAGTTTGTTCTGGAGATTGAATGGCACATGTCTTCCCCTCTGGAACCAGGAAGTGATGCTGGACATAAGGACCAGAGCTCCCCAACAGTGAACCACAGCCACTCTCACCAACAAGGTCCCGAGTTCCTCTGATGATAATGGTTGAACTCATATTGGGGAAGTAAGCTCCTCCAAGAGAACTAATGGCTCAAAACAGCAACACTTAAGAAACCCACAACTACTAGGTCTTTTCCACATCTCTATTTATGCTGGCAACTTTCCTCAGGTGGGCTGTCTACATGCAGCACCATGCTGATTTAATTCAGCTGGTGTTAAGTTACCACCAGTTTTTAATCCATAACACCGAGACACTTAAACAGAATTTTCCCTTTCTGAATCTTTATTCCCCCCGGAAACAAAGTGCAACATCCTTCTCTTCTACCTAGCAAGCACCTCTTGAATCTTGGTTTGCACTGTCAGTGTGTAGCAAGAAATGATGAAATTTTTCTGTTATCTGTTCTCTTTATCCTTAGGCATGTGAGAAAAATATGGCTTTCTGTTCCATTTTATTTTCATGCTAATTCTTCTGAGTTTCCTTGTTTCCCCAAAAGATAAGAGATCTGTGCAAGTTAGAGTTGATCAACTCCTAGAAATTAAAATCTTTTTTTTCTTCCCATCTGAATATCAGGATTGTTCTAACAAAAACAGCATAGTTGATTTGAAGAAATCAAATCGAAGTATATGGTACTTATTTCAATTCTGTTCTTATTTATTAATAAAATGTCTGCATAGGAATTCTAAGCCATAAATTTAAATGAGATGCAAATTTCCTCTTATTTCATGATTTGAGTCTTAGTTCAGGGTTGAGATTATTTGCAGGAATTTTTAGATTGTAGCCTAGATTAGTGTGATTAGCATCCATGTAAATTTAGTTGAAAGAAAGACAGTTTTATGGATCAAAAGCTTCATGAAAACAACAGGTAGTGTTGATTTAATGATGGTAAAATTCACTAATAATCTGCAGATACTACAGTTTCAAGGGTTATGTGCACACTACATTTTCTACAAGCTTATACTTCTAATTTCATAGTTTAAAATACAGAAAATAATAAGGCTAGTACTGGTATTCTAGTGGGTACCTATAAGGAATTCATTTAGCTGCTTAAACTTAAGCTTGTCCTTATGAACTTGGTGCCACTGCTATGTAGACCAACAATAAAAGGCATCATGAAGCCTCTAGGAGACAGAGAAATGTGATTCTAAGTGCTGATAGGCACATATAGGAATCACAGTTGGCTAGTCTTGCTTATTTTTTTTTTCTAGGTTACCAAGGTTATCAATAAGACGAAGCTGGAATGGTCTAGAAATCAATTTGCAGAATATTAAAATGATCACCACGGTCCAAATTCCTGTGCTTCATTAGTTGGAATATGTGATGTGATAAAAGATGTGAGGAACATCTCTAATGACAACAATTGTGATACAAGAAAGTATCTTACGTTTTAGCACAGAATAAAACCTACACCTAAGACCCTTATTTTAATCTTAGATTATACTGTGCCATTGGGTAACTAACTTTATAGAAATGTTACTAAACATTTTATTTTGAAAACATTTAAAACACTCATAAATGTTACAACTGTATCACAATCCATCTGTATACATCTTTTGCTAATATTTTCTCATTTTTGGCATCCTCTGTCTCCAAATATATGTAAAAATGGATACATGCATATGCATATTTATATATGTAAAGTTATTCACATAGAAGAATTTATTTATATTTCATAGTACTTTCACTGTAATTTCAGTTAAGGACAGGGATTTTCTCTTTTGTAACCTCATTGTTAATTTCAAATTCAGGTAGCAATCTATCCTTAAAGAATCATCTGGTTGGAAGATTTTACTTTTCATTGCTTTTTCCAAGATTAACTCCATAATGAAACAAGCCCACATGTCTGTGCAGAACTAGTACCCTCCAAATGAAAGCCCCCTTCCCACTTACAGCAACCTTCCTCTCAATTATTCTTACATGCTTCATTTTTACCATACTTATCTACTTTTGGTTCCCTTTAAATTTATCCCTCACAACTGATATTTTTTAAAGAACATTTACTGTTCTCTCTATTCACCTAAGCAGTCTAATTACATTTCTGGGCATTGCGTTGCTTATTTGAGTACATATGCCTAAAAAAAGAAACTTAGGTGATATTTTGCAGTTTGGTGATGACTATTATTTCCTCTGGACTTTGTAGAAGGAGACTTCATTCAAACTTTAAAACATTCTAAAGTAGTTCACTAACTGATGCAGTAATTAATGTGGCTATTTGAAAAAGAACAGGGAAACACATGATCACTCTTCAAAATCCTTTTTTGCTTGTCACCAACTTAGAACTTGATGTTTTTTGCTGGCAACTCAGACCTCCTTTAGGATCTATTCCCTGGAGCTCTCATCTATTAAAGTAAAGAAATCCCATTGATTCCTAAGAAGTCTGAAGAAGAAAATGTAGTTTAACAGTCCATTTCAGAACTTTTCGAAAGCAATTGCCAAGGAGAGGCTGGGTCTCAGGCTATAAAAAAAGAGCTTATCCTGAAAGATCCTCCTTCAAGGATACAGGTTAGTAGCCTGAAATCAATTCCAGCAGCTAAAAGGATGAAAGGAAATTTCATGGTCCAGGGTGTCTTCTTTTGAATTCTCTGGTTAGGGGTTTTCTTTGGCTGCCTGACTAGAGGCAAAGATTAGTGACACAGTGCTTGCTTTCAGGGATCTGGCTTCTGTGCTTGTTCCTCTGGAATGAAGCCCAGGCTGTGGGAATCAGGGTTCCCTTTAACACTTGTAACTTAGGATGGACAGGGTTTTCCTAGCTCTCAAGAAGAACATCATTTGCCTTTCGAAAATAACCACATATTTGTTTCTCTAAAAGCAACTACAGGAACCAGAGTAGCTTCTTGGGAAGGCAGATTGAACTCCTGTGAGCAACCAGAAAGGGTACAGTTTGATTAGCTCTTTCCTTATGCATGGATTTGATGGTCTGGTTTGAGGAAAGAGGGATCATTTTCTCTTACTGAGGTTTTTCCTGCAATGCGGTTCTGCAGAAGAGCACTTCACAACTGCGCTCATAACCAAGGTACACTGAGCTTTTTAGTTCTGAATGATGATGTTTTCTACAACTGGACAAGTCAGTGTAGGGCAGAGATACGTATCACACAGTGCTCCTTTAATGTTTTACTTTGGGGAGTTAGGTACAAGAGTTTTCTTTTTATGAGTCATTTTCTTTATGAACCACAAAACATTGGTTTAGTGTTAGGTTCCTTTTGAAAACAGAAGCAAGCAATTCTTAAGAGTCTCAGTATTTCATTGCAGGGCTTAGCACACAATGGGACAATGGCTTTCCAGACACAAGTCCTGACCCTAGAGGCATCAGTGGCATCAGGGGCTGTGCCAGTAGTGGTTGTTAAAACTTTTGTATGAGACTGGACTCCGGTTTGCTGAAGATGATTGCAGGTTTCTTAGTTCTGAAGGAGAACAATGTCACTAATTCTTTGTTGTAAGGTAGTGCCCCAACTTTACTGTGTATCAGCATCCTGGAAAGACACTGAAGTGCAGGTTGTTGGACCCAAATCCCAGAATTTCCTTTTGGAGATCTGGAGGAGAGTGAGGATATATGTCTTCCAGAGTGATGTTCATTCTCCTGTCCTGGGACTTCTGAGAAGTGATGGTCTAAAATGGTGATTTTCAAAACTGGCTCAACGCTGGTGTGACTTTATTAATAGAGAGTACTATCCTCACCCCAGACCAAATAAGTCAGAATCTCTATATGTGACTGTGGGCACGAGGACCTATAAAATTTCCAAGTTGATTTTAATAAGCAGCAGGTATGAATTCCACTGATAATTATCTTAAAACAAGTGTTTGTAGCCTGGCAAGGTGAGCATTCCTGTAATGCCAGCATTGTCCAATGCTGAGGCATGAGGATTGCAAATTTGAGCCCAGCAAAGGAAAATTTTGTGACTTAGGGAGATCCTATCTTGGTAATGAGAGAAAGAAAGAAAGAAAGAAAGAAAGAAAGAAAGGAAGAAAGAAAGAAAAAAGATCTTTGTAAAGCTCAATGTGAAGTTTCTGGATTCCATCCCTGACCCTTCCCCACTCCATGAAAAGAAAAAAGAAGTAAGATAAATTGATCCTCTATCTGGCTTCCTCCGATTAGAATCACCTGGTAGTCTTTAGAAGCCTTCATGCTTAAATTTCAAATCCTAGTGGTTCTGATATAACTGGTTTTAGATACATCCTGAGCATTGAAAATTTTTAAAGGTCCTCAAGTGATTTTAATATGAAGATAAAGTTAAAATTCACTGCCATAACAACATTTTGGAGCTGTAAGAATTTCATATTTTCATAAAATCTTGTATAAAGGACAAGTATTCAAAGAAAACAAATATTCTGACACTGGCCTATTCTGCAGTCATTATGACAAGTTTATATTGAATGTATTTCAATAAATGAGAGTCTGTATCTTTATAGTAATCAACTAAATTTTGAGTTAAAGCCTTATCCTAAATGGCCATAAAATCCATTTACTTTCAAATAAACTCAGTTTTGTTTAGAATGTATTTTTAAAATAAATTTCCAGAGGGACAAAAATAATTTCATTTGCTCTGTGTTTAATTTATGTACACATTTTCCCCAGTTAATGGTAATCTCTGGTACAGTAAAACATATCATAGCAGAAATATAGACCAGCAAAGGCCTCTGGCCCCAACTCTGTAAGGGATGTTTATCTGGATGGTTGATGGATTCACAACTTTACAGAGCATTAAAGATCTGAGACACAGGTAGAGCAACGCACAGAAATGACAGCCGGCAGCCCAAGATCCCCCTTCTACCAGTGGACTGCACAGTAGTGGGCTGTTGAGTCAGAAAAGCAACCATGAACCTTTCCGAGGACCCTAACCTAGGTTGGGGGATAGAGGGGGATGGAGGTGGAGGAGATGGGTGAGTTCAAGTGATATTTATCAAAGTAATAAAATCCTAATAAATATTAATAGTTGCATAAAACTTCTTTATATCTGTGGAAAACCACTTTTGTAGTGCTTAAAGTATTCTCTGTTAGTGCCTACATACAGCCTACAAACTGCTACGTGACACTGGGCAAGATATTATCTTTCATGGTGGTTCATATGAGTAGATGAGGTAATGTTCAAAGTATGCAACTAAGTGCCTGATACATACTAGGAATTCAGAAATATTAATTCTCTGTATTCCCTCTGTCCTTTCTAATATTATTACAGGCTTTATTTTTGATCATCATCAGATCAACAATGAAAAGTGTTACCTCTTTTCTCTCTCTTCCTGTTTTTTTTTTCTCTTCCTCTCCTTCTTCTTCCCTACCTGTATTATCAACATTTTTTTTTTTTTTTTTTTGCACTGATACGTCTCTGGCAATGTGCTAGGGACTTAAGGACACAAAGATAAATAACCTACCATTTTGCTCTTAGCACTCACAGTGCAGTAAGATAAATACCTATGCAATTATTCTAGCTAGAACATGTGAAAGGTAGAGTTAGCACAGAGAGAGGGCAACCGGTATGCAACTCGGGTATTTTGGGGAAACGTCCTAACAGAGCTTAGTATTAGAGTTGAGTATGAGTTCAAGACCGTGGAGGGGTGTGCGAAGAAGTCATAGATGGGGAGAATTCCTGGAAGGACACAGCAAATGTAAGAGAGGGTGGATGCGTGCTGTATGAAGAAGGGTGGCATCGATGTGCATGGAAACTGTTGGCTGTGAGATGAAGCAGGAGGAGTAGGCAAATCTCACAAGACGCACGCTAGAGTTTGACAAAGTACAATTGGTTCCCAGACAAGTATCCTGAAAGTTACCCAGAATCTTGTTAGAATTATCAGTTCTTGCTGGGCAGAGTGGCACATGCCTGTAATCTCAGCACTTTGAGGAGCTGAAGTAGGACGATCTCAAATCCAAATCCAGTCTAGGCAAACTTTGGGACTTATGGAGACGCTATTTCAAACTAAGAAAAAAGTAGGGGAGGGGGCTGTAGCTCAGTTCAGAGATCCTTGTACCCTGTACCTGCCCTCTGAGGCACACAGCCAAAGAAATTCAAATCCTTATATATTGCCCTAGATCCATTGCATGAAAAATGCTGGGCATGAGGTCTTCAAATCTCTGCTTAAGTAAGTCCTGCAGGTTTTTGTGAGAAACAGTTTGCTATGGTTTGAATATTTGGGTCCCTCTGAATTCATGTTAAAACAACCTGCGGTGGAATCTATTAACAAGTGGGACCTTTAGGAGCTGATTAAATCCTGAGAGTTCATGGATGGGATTAAGGTGTCTATAGAAGAAGCTTCCTGTATATTAGTCCTTTACTGGGTGGGACCTCAACATCCAAAATAGTTTTAGGACAAGAGACTGGCCTTCTCCAGAAAGCAAACCTGGTGGCACTTTGACTTCAGGAACTGTGAGAAATTAATTTCTGTTCTTTATAAATTACTTAGACTCAGGCATTTTTTAATAGGGCTATTTTTTTTTTTTTTGTCTTTTTCATTTTTATCGGTACTGGGGATCGAACTCACGACTGCCTGCTTGCAAGGCAGGTGCTTATGCCGCTGAGCTAAATCCCCAGCCCCAATAGGGCTATTTTTAAGATTCTGTTTTAAAACAGAGCTCTACACTGTATTTTAAAAAATCTATCTAGAGAAACTGGGGAACTATGAAAGCATTTCTGCTACGGTTAGCATGACTTACTTGTTTCCAAAGTTACTCTGGAGGTTAGGCACTAGAGGGATAGGAAGGCTGCTTGGGAGAGCTATGAGCCCTGGTGGTCAGTGCACCAGGAGAGGTTAGTGAAGAAACAATGCATTTGGAATGAGAATGTAGCTTCCTTGCCAAGTGCAGGATTCACAAAATTTGTAAAGTCCAAGATCGAAGGGGGAGTAACATGAGTCTTGCTTGCCAGCTTGCCGGTTTGCAGAGTGCAAGAGCAGCTTTGTGGAGTAATTTGATTGACCTAGACCAATGAGGGCAAACCTTTCGAAACTTTAAGTGATACAAACAACACGCTGGGTCACGCGTGCCATAGGTTTGACACTACTGACCTAGACAATTCAAGGAGAGTCCCTTACTGCTTCTGGGGGAGGGGTGTGTGAGTTGAACTGATGTCACAAAGAGATGGTGTAGCATATAAAGCAGTGTAAGGGGAGGGCTATTATGGCAAAAGAAATCACAGAATTATAATGTCTTTTGTTTCACAAATAAATAGATGATGGCATCAAACCACGTAAACTGGCCAACACCTTCTGTTTGGAAAAAGATGGGAGTCCTAACAGTGACAGCAGTGTAAGATGTGCTCACTGTTCAGCCGGGCTGGGAATGGGCTAGGCTGGATTCTGCTTTCTCCCAAGTCTTGCTGATTCTCAGCCAGGGAGCAGACCTGTGCTCCCAGCTGCTGAGGAAAGGAGCCTGGGAAAGGTAACCCTCAGAAGACGCTGGAGGAGAGGTTGGAGTGTACCTTTAAGCGTGTATTTGCAGAGCTCGGAGGGAAGAGAAGAGGAGATGCTCGGTTGGCTGAGAAAGGAAGAAAAAAATTTTTTTTCCCCTAAGATATTTGACAGCTATATCTTTCTGCCACCACCCCTCCGGAACCCACGCATCTCTGCTTAGCGTCTGACAGACATAAAACCAAGAGTGAACCCTTCTTTGCCTGTGTGCTTTCGACGAAAAAAAGTCAGTGCACAGGAACGGAAACGAGAGCGGCTGAAAATAGGTGCCTGACTTGTTGAGCATACAAATCATTTCCCCCTCGTCTCCAAAGGGAGGGGGAAATCCCTCTCCTCTTACTCGCTCCTCGCAGCTTGCAGTTTGCATTCGCGAGAGGCGGCAGGGACCGGACCTCGCGCGCTGCGCGCTCTTCTGCACCGTCCCCAAGCAAACTTCTGGCCGGAGCCGCTGGTGCATCCGCGGGGGCGCAGACCGCGGGCGTCCGGCGGGCTCCCCTGCTCAGCCGGAGAGCCCAGACCCCGCGACGCGACGCGTCTGTCTCTTTAAATTCCAGCTGTGCGGCGGGGAAACAGCGCCGCTCGCCGCCCGCCCAGGCCGGCTGGCTCCGGCGAGCTCGCGCTTTAGCCGGCTGCGCGCGCGGAGAGCTCGGCGGCCGCGGGCTGCGCGGCGGCGCGGGGCGGGGAGGCGCGGCCCGGCCGAGGAGCAGGACGGAGCCGCCGGGCCCGAGAGGTCCGCGCCCGGTCCCGCGCCCGCGCTCGGCGGCCCCAGCAGTTTCCTTCGCGGTGACGAGGCTGCGCCTGGGTCGCTTGATTCCCTCTTTCTCCTTAAGACGATTTCCGTAGTAACCTGATCAAGTGGCTCAATTTCGCAAACCTGAGGATTTCGGCGGCCCGCGGGCATGACCTCAGCCAGGTAACGCTGCGATTGCCTTCCCTCCGGTTGCAAACCGCTGCGCTCCTTGCAAAGTTCCTTTTGTGGAAAATCGCCCAGCTTGCTGGAGCCCGGGGTGTTTGCAACAGCGTGCTCCTTCCCAGGTGCTTGCCTGGGGTCCCCTCCCCTGGTGCTTCCCCGTGATCTATTGCCAGATTATTAGAAAAAAAAAATTTTTTTTTTTGGTTGCCTCCGTCCCTTTCCCTCTTTTTAAATTTTTCTGCCTCCTAAGCTGCGCTCTGCTCTACTCGGCTTTTTCCCTGAGACTAGTGGCGGGGGCACCGACAGAAGTCGGGGCCCGGGTGGCGAGTGTGGGCCAGGGAGTGGCGGCGCGGAAGGGCTGGCTGCAGCGGCTACTTTGGGCATCAGCCCCTTGCCTGCGCTGGGGACCCGGGAGGGCTGTCAGCGCCAGGGAGCCTCGCCGGGCTCCAGACCGGCGAGGGAGGGATGCAGGCTTGGGTGATGGGGCGCTTGGCTGGGTGCTGGCGAGCGTCCATGCATCATAGCTTTTCTTCCCACTCCCCCGCCCCTCTTCGGATTTCTCTTTCTCTTTCCCCGTTCCCGTTTCTTTCTTCCTTTCCTCGCCATCCGCTCTAGCTGTATTCTCTTCTTTTCCTCTGTTTTTCCTCCCATTATTTCCTCCTTTTCTTTGCCTCTTATAAAAAAGAGGAAGAATCCTTTGTAGCCCTTCATTTCTGCCAACATGGGAATAGCTGTGAAACCTGCAGCGTGGCCACCTCAACCTGGTCGTTTTCAGACCCGTCCTCATCCATCAACATGTTTGTTTCCCGAGTCTATTGATCTTCCTGGATTCTGCAGAAATGCATTCTGAGCTGGGTACCTGTATGTCACAATCAGAGTTCTACAGCTTCAAGTATGACATGTATTGTAAGGGCTGCATATGTTTTAAATCCAAATAAGCCATGGGTATAAATAAATGTATCTTAAAAAACATGTGGTCTTATTCTAGAGACACTTCCCCCTTCAATGATTGCTGTACTCTTCCCCCCTCTTTCGCATTTAATTTTAGGAAACTTGGGGAACAGCTTTTTCTTCCCCCTTTAGTTTCTGAGACACATGCAACTCCTATTATCTTAATTATCTCCTCTCTGAGTATCATTCAGCACTAGGCAGTCATTGCAACGAGTGGGACATAATTAAGATTCAGATGCTTGCTCCCCAAAGTCCGAGGTGGCTGAAGAGGGTGCATCTGATACAAAGTGCTAAGAAAACCAGCTGGTCTAGAGACCTGCTACAAGAGAGAAAAAGGCCCAGCAACTTGTATGAGATAACTAGACTTTGAGACTGAAGATGTGAAAATACAATAAAGCCAGGCTTTTTGTCTTTGGCCCTTAGCATGTGTACAACTATATTACAAAGATAGAGAACTTAATATTTTAATAACGATCCACCTAAGTTTAGAACCCATCCTACCTTGTTTATATCGAAGTGGTTCTTCACTATGGTTTTATTTTTTTCTTTGAAATGTATGTCTATAGCATAAGAAAACAAAAGGGAAAAAGCAAAAGGATGACTTGCATTTAACCAAAGCGCAGATTTATGTAGATTATTTTTTAAGATTTAATTTCTTAGATCTAGTTATGCTTTCAAGTTGTCTTGAGGTCAAAACATTTCCCATGTGAAGATGATACTAATCAATGCTTTTCCTCCACTCCTTCCTTCAGTGATGTAAATGATTTATATAGAAAAAGGTCTCCGTTTCACAGGGCTCCCTTTACCTCCTTTCCTTTGTCTGCACATTTGTGGTTAAATTCAACTATTAATATAGAATAAAGAATCTTGCTGCAGAAAATAGATCAGGAAGAAGAGAGATCATGGGTATGGTGGAAAATACATATGCCCAAACCAAGAGAAAGATAATTGCTGTGCTCCTCCACACTGTTGTCTTTGTTTTTAGTCAATTAAGAAACTGAACATTTTAAATGTTTTACATTTTCTTAGTTCTACACTTACTACTGTTTATACCAAACAGTATTTATCTAGTTGAGATGAACATTTACAAAAGACTTAATAATTCTGTTGCCAGGAAAATCCCAAAAGCATGCTTTTTTATGTGTTCTTTCTGATGAACAGTTATGGCAATATAATAATAATAACATTGATGGCTCTAAATTGTTACTTCTACCTGACTTTGAATTTTGGTGTTTCCTAGCTGGGCTTTTTATGATACACACAAACAAGATGCTCCTGGCATAGTGAGTGCAATTTGAATGCACAATTAATTGTAGGTGCAATAAAATGTTCATTTTTGTTGTTGGAGTAAGATGTTATGCCCTTTTGGTCACTTAATAGTTTGCTGTGACTGCTCCTCATTATGTGTGTCTACACTATGAATCTAACAAGAAAAATTGCTTTGAGTGTCCTGTGATTTGAGTTTAAAAGGTACACTAGTGACATTCTGAATTACCCTCACTTACAGCACATTGGTTCTGAGGATGCTCCTCTTACTTGTTCTTATATATGAATCACTTAATGAAAGATTGACAGTGATGAGCTTGTCTGTTTTGCAAACAGGAAAATCCCTCAAGTTTACTTACTTCAAGTTCCTATTTCCATGCAGGAGTCTTAGGAAATGTTTATGATGTGATAGTAAAATATCAGAATTGAATTGGTTAACACTGATGATTGCCAAGAATATATTTTGTGAATTCTGAAATTAATGTACGATGTCTCTCAAGTTGTCTGGAGAGTTCCAGATGACTCATTCTCATAACCCATGGCAACAGGAAATGCGTGTCCTGAGTGTCAGCTGGAGTAGGGACACAGACCTACACTTTGTGATCACCCAGGGGTTGATCTGAAAAGAATCTGCATGCTGGTTCTTTCGTGGAGATGTTAACCTTTTGGTTCCTAGAAGATTCTTTTGCAGTGTCTCCTACTCCTTTTGAGAGGTGTTAAGAAATTCTCATAAAACTTATAATATCTTTTTTTTTGTCTTTTTCGTTTTTATCAGTACCAGGAATTGAACTCACAACCACCTGCTTGCAAGGCAGGTGCTTATGCCGCTGAGCTAAATCCCCAGCCCCAATTTATAATCTCTTTTCTGAAACAGTAAGGAACTTACACAGGAGTGCCACATGAGTGTCTGGTTTTGTGTGAAGCTGGGAGAAGAGGGTGAGAAAATCACCAACTCCAGCCTGAGGGGTTGTGGCAGTGTCAGAAATGGTGAGAGTCAGGGAGTTACCAGCAGAAAGCAGAAGCCAAGAGACCAAGCTGTGTTCCTGCTTTCCGCTCCTGTGCAGACTTATTCTTGCACAGGGCTTCTTAATCTCACCTGTCACCTTGCCTCACCATTTTTCCAAAAGAAAAGTAAGAATAATCTTTTTCCCTGTTTGTGAATTCCCAGGCATGTGTGTACATGATATAATCCTATCCACGTGGGTGTACATATATTACAGTGGTACATGCTAAAAGATATACTCTGTCTCTCAGAGGCAACAGAAAAGACATGTGAATAGAGGATGGACAGTTTTCCTTGACCACTGTTGAAGGGCAGTTACTCATAATGTTCCATGGACAGCTCATAGTGTTCCGTGACACAATATGCATGACAAATGTTCCCAGAAAGTAAGGAATCAATTTGTTCTATTACTCTTACTCATTTAAGACTGCCTCCTCCCCTCCCCCACTGTATAAGGAAAACTAATTTTCTATAAAGTTAAGTGGACCTCAGGGCAAGAAAAACATCTCTAGAGCTATCTTTCTGCTCATACTTCATTTTCTCTCCCAAGTCTGACTGTCAACAATAATATCTGTTATGAGCCTCTGGCGCTCATGTTTCCATTGGTCATCATATTTCTCTGTCCTAGATGAAGTCTCAGGACAAGCATTGCAGTAGCACAGATTCTGAATTTAATGCACCGTTCAAGTTGGTTATGTAACTCAATGGTCTTGTAAAAGAAAGCTGCAACCCTTTAAAATTATATATATTTACTATTCTTTTATTTTTGAATGATTTAAAAAGTTTCAGAGAAAGTATGCCTGATCCCAGGAAGAATATAGAAGCTGATGGTGGTTCATGAATTTAGTTTATACAATGTTTGTACTGTTATTCTTGTTGCTAATATAGGTAACATTTTTCAGAAGAGTTGTGTTCATTTTAGCTACTTGAGAGGGTGGAGATCTAGAGATTTCAAAGTCTAGAAGCATTGCTGGTGACATAGAGTTTAAGAGTTTTCCTGAGACTAGAAAACAAAGTTACTGTTTTGATAAGAAGTGATTCATAGCACTTTAGGTATAGCCAGGAAAGACTGAAACAAACTGAAATATATTTTTTCTTGTTTTATGTATGTTTGTATGTGGTTCATTTTTATGTAGAACTGTGAATCTTACATTGGCTTTTTCTTTTCTCTATTGGGTGAGATTATTTCAGTCGCTATCCTTACTTGATAGCTGTTGGTAAGTTTTGTAGGCATAACAGAAAGAAATAGTACCTTTTATATGCCAATCTTGTAAAAATAAATATGACCAAAAAGTCTTACCCCTTGGGACTATTTTTTTCCCAAGCGTGTTTATATTTTATGCTACCTTATAAAGAGAGTTTGCCTGATTGCATTGATCCATTATCAGGCCATTATCTGCAATTATGAATGTGGATTCTGGAGCAGACTTCTTGAGTTTAAATTCAACCCTGATCATGTAGTAAGCTATGTGATCCTGGACAAGTTTCTTAATCTGAGTTTCTATGTCTCCATTATGAAAGAGTTGTTAAAAAGGAATTTCATGATGATTGGATGAGAGAATATATTATATAGGAGAGCTCCTGTAGCAAATATTTATTGCATTTTAACTGTGAGTGGTATTGTTTTTACTGGTACTGAAGGATATGGGGAGGCCACAGTTATTTTTGATTAGATTTACTTTTTCTTCCTAGTCCGCTCCTCTCTTCTCTGCCTCTCCCCACCATGGCTTCCCTATAGTCTGATGGTAAAAATAACCAACTACCTAGAAGATAAGACTCTATTTAAGAATAATCTTTTTTAGAGGAGGAAAGTTCCATTCATTTCCAGAAAAGTTTAACTTTTCTTTTTAAAAAAATAATGCAGGATCAAGATTATCAATGGAGTTTCATTCAAAAGTTCAAACTCTAATAATTAGCTATTGTAGTAACGTGCTAGTTTAAAAAGTGACAAAAACATGACACTAAATTTAGAGCTTGACTATTACAGTGCTGTATACTCACACAGTAGGACTACCGACTGAAATACTCTTGTAATCCTAAAAGTCCAAGTCTTTTCTACCGAAGAGTGCTCAATAATTTTTGATGAAGTCGCCAGAAGTTTCTCAATGAGAAAATGCTACTTGCTTCAAAATGCGATGTTTTCATTTTTACTTGTGGTGTTTTGTTTAGAGTTTTGTACTCTGCTTCACTGCATAACTAATGTTCTTTACATACTGATCATGTGTCCTCTCTGAAAAAAATAAATTATTGTATTGGATTAGTATGCTGAAATTTATTGTTTTTTATTTAAAAGAATAGTGTAATGGATTCCAGTGGATCTGTCATTCAGTTTCAACAAATTAGGTAACTTCTTAAGATTCCTCCCAATTTTGTGGTTTGCTTTTCTCTAGTAATGGAAATTGTTACTTAGTTTGATTTTGAGTGTCTAGAGTATCTTGTTTTAAAATGATATTGATCTTAGTATCAATAAAATTGATACCAAAATGATATAGTTATTATGGAACTAAGCATTTGTGATGATTCAATAAAAATGTTACATGAAAAATGTGTTGGAACTGAGCAAATGTAATAAATAAGGGTTAAAAAATGTGGGATTAGTTTGATTCAATAAATATTAGTGCCTCCCTCAAAGAGTTTTGGGATGTCTGATTGCTACCACATTATGATATGTAGAATGATTTTCAAGAAGCTGAACTTTAACAATTTAAAAGCTTGTAAGCAGTGATAGTTATTTCATGTAGAAACTAATTTCAAGAATGTGATGGTCACCCTCTGAGATGGTCCCCAGTGACCCTTGACTGTTTCCATTCATGTCTGGGAGATCTCCTCTCGTATGACTGTATATATTTTGTGTGATCAAGGAATATGGTAGAAACGAAGATGTAAGACTTCTGAGACTGTCATAAAAGAAGTTGCCTCTTCTGCTTTCCTTGGCTCACTTCCTCTCCAGTAAGTCAGCTGTCCTGTTGTGAGTGCTCAGTCCTCAGAGACTTAATATAGCAAGAAGTGAGGCCTTCTCCTAATAACCACAATCATATGAAGGATCCACCTTGGAAGAAGAACTTACAGCCTAGCAGTGACTGCAGATAGATGTGGCCCTGAGTAATTCTTTCTATTCTCTTAAGAGCCCCCAAGCCAAAACCTCTCAAGCTACACCAGCTGGACTGCTCCTGTTATCCTAACCCACAAAACTATGTGAAGTAGTAATTGCTTATTGAAAATGTTAAACATTTGATTAATGTGTTACATAGCAGCAATTGATGACTAATAAATTCCCTTAGTTTTATGATTATAAATACTATTAGTGTTTATCGATAGGTAGAAATGACAGTTTGTAGAGGTCTAATTGACAGAATGTTATGTAAATAAATATTTACAACAGTGAATAAGCAGCATCCCTATTTTATCTCCTGAGAATAACTCTTATTTGTTGCTAAAGTCTGACTCAGATCTAGTCCTTCTTTTGGGATTCATCTATCAACAATTTAGCAGTTTTTGGAATTTTGAAAGGAGGGACCTATGGTAGTGAGTGCTAGGGCATATTCCACCTGATACTTGGAGACAAACTTTGAAATGGTATAGCATACCTTCAGATTACTCCAAAACCACTCTTTCCCCAAATATACATAAAGACTTTTATGACTTGGGATGTTAATAGCATAGGTTTTTCTTTTAGCTATTGAACTATGTAAGATAAAATGCTCCAAATATCATATGACTTAAACAAGACCCAGACAACATGTCACTTATTATAGACATCCTTTAGGAATTAGTCAGGCATGATGGTGCACCCCTAATTCTAACACTTGGGAGGCTGAGATGGGAGGAACGCTGTGAGTTCAAGACCCACCTGGGCTACATAGTGAGACTATCTCAAAAAATCAAAACACAGACATACACACACATGCACACTCACATACACACAGAAAAACAAAGTCTTTGTATTTTTCCTTTTGTAATATAGTGCTAGGTTACTCTGCTTAAGCATTGTTCTAGATTATATGTCAAGTATGTCAACCCGTTTTTTTTTTCTCACTTTAGGCTAATGAAGTCTAAAAGTTAGATATGTTAGCTAGAATAGATTCTGCATAAATACAAAGTTCGGTGCAATCTCACCTATTTAACTGGTATGGTTTAGAAAACCAAATCAAACCAAAGTAAAATAAAAACAAAACAAAAAAGCTGAAAAGAAACACTCTCCAAAGCCCCTAATGAAAATTTAAAAACCGGTCAAATCCTTAATATATTAGAATTTTGGAAAACTGAAGAATTTTTTGATCTTTGAGATTAGTGTTAATATTTTCACAAATGCATCATCAATTTGTTTTTGGTTTCAAGCATATGTTTTTTGTTCATTTAATATTTTATATGTTAGATAAGGTAACTAATAGGATTCTTGCCCCAAGAGCTTTTTCAGACCCAAGGTTACCTTGTTATAAAACAATGATGATGTTCACTGACCTATACCAATATCATGCTCTCTGAGAATTGAAATTGATTTTTTTTTTTTTTGGTCTTTGACATACACATTTGCTCTTGGAACAAGCATCACCTGAGCAGACTCAGAAAAACCAATAAGCAGTCCTTTAGAAATTAGTTTTCAAGAGATCACAAATTAGTTACATCACATGCCTTAGGAAAAAGTTAATGAAGTCACTAGTACTTCTTGATATTTTTATTTTTGAGCACAATGTGCAGGGAGAATTACTTTTAGAATTGATACACACAGGTCGGGTATTTTTCCCTCCATGAAATACACAGAAATTAAACCACTCCCACTTGCTAATAAAACGGATCTATGGCAGAAGTGTATAGAATCTGGGCCTGCTTTTCTTAGACGCTTTTTGGTGTACTTGCTTTCACTTATTTGTTCTTGGGTAATATGTCCCATCTTCTTGTTCTTGTTTTATGTTCTTTGCATGTCCAGCATTGCATTCATTTTTTCCACGAAGTATACATGTTTAAATAAGAATAAAGTTTGTAGATATTAGCTGTCTTTTATATTGTGATGGGGATCACAAGTACAGAAATGATGAAAAGAAAGTGCTTGCCCTTGAGGAAGTTGGAATGTATTAATTTTTAATTTAAAAGATTTGTTGCTTTTCATAGTGCTTAGCTGTTTTATTTATAGTTAGACTTTACAATTTATAATGACTTGGCTGTGTTGAGCATAAGACTAGATTGGATAATGTTACCATAATTGAGAGTTACCTTGAATTCTACATGGTTAATAAATGCTGATGTTCTTCCGAAGGTCTCCTGTATATGGCCTCAATAACCACAAAGGCTTTTCTGCCTGCAACAGATAGCTCTCAATGTCATAGAAAGTTACATTAGAAATTATGCCATTACCTATAACTCTTGCCTTTTTTGAGACCTAGTATTTGTTCAGGGAAATCCCTATAGAACCTAAATCTATATCGTATTTTGGGAATTTTTTTTTCTTTCCTGAGTGGAAAAGCATCTCATAAACTTTTAAGTAAGTGTGCTGATATTAGTACTTACTTATTGTGTATAGAAGGAAATACATGAAAATTCACAATAAATGGATCTAGTAGACAGACTATTGCTCCCTTCCAAAGTCTTCAGTGTAATCTTGAGCTTGTGAATATCATCTTTCATGGCAAAATGGACTTTCTAAATATGATTAAAGGTTAAGGACCTAGAGATGGGAGCAAGGATTACAAGGTGGGACCAGTTTGATCATGGTGTTTAAAAGCAGAAGTTCTTCCCCAGTTCTGGTCAGAGGAAGAGATGAGATAGTGTTGAGAGAGAGAGATGCTACCTTGCTATGTTTTCCAATGTAAGTGGCCCTAAGTGAAGAATTGCAGGTGCGCTCTAGTCACTGCACAAAAATGTAGAAGCCAGTTCTCCTCTGGACCCTTCAGAAAGAGAAGCAGTCCTGCTCACACTTGGATTTTAGCTAAGACAAACCTTTAGAAGGTAATGCAATTGTATTTTGAATGACTAATTCTGTGATAATCTATTACAGTCGTGATAGAAAGTAAATACAGTAGAATAAAGATTGTAGCTTTATTTAATTTCAGGTCAGGTTATAAAAATCTAGATTTTCAGAGCTTTGCATTATGAATTGCATCTGGGAATAATAGGCTTGTAGGGAAAAATCAGTAATTTTAATATTATAGCTGGATGATAGTATTATATTTGAACTTTGAATTGTGGGAAGAAAAGTTCTCTGGGACAAAATCTTTTAGTTGTTACCACCTTAAAATTTCAAGCCTTTTAATGATTCATTTGCCCTTTTCTTTGCCATTATGGATCTTTACTGGGCTGTGATGGATCAGGCTAATTATATGGCTTGGTTTACTATAATGAAATTAAGGTATTATATGTGAAAGCACTTAAATTCTGCAGAAGTGCATTGTCCTTGTTGACTGTTTATTACCCAAGAACGTCTTCCTGTTCCATCTTCCTTCTGGGATGGTTGGAATGGGAGGAGGGAATCCTGCAAAATGATTTTCTGAATATGGTGTCGTTACTGCATCTTTTGGCTATCAGAAAACTTCTGTGCTGCAAATTTCTAATCGTGTGGCTCCAAGGGGAGTGGCAATTGAAGTGAACATCTTACTACAGAGAGGCTGGCTACCCGTGGGCTCAGTCTTGTACCTCTTTGCTCACCATGTAATTACATTAAGATTTTAAGTGAAGGGGAAGTATTACTCATGTTCTGCTCATTTTTTTATGTGACAGAATCCAGGACACAGTCTACACAGGAAAATGTGTTGAGAAAATATCCTGTGAGGTACAGAGCCTACCTCAGCATACAAAGCAGCAGTCACACTGAAAATGCAGTATTTTTTGCTTTGTGAGTACTGCACCATTTTGTAGTACATTTCATTATTGAGAAGCGGTTGAGGTGTCTGATCCATGTTTGAAAGGTGTGTTTTAACTGAAATAGTTTAGAATGAAAATGCCTCTGATTCGAATTACAATGCTAACTCTACTTTGTGCCATCCTTGATCTGTGGCTATTCTTAATGAATATCAATTTTTGTATTGATTCTTTTGATGTCCAAGTTCTGGGAGAATGAGTATTACTTTGCCTGGCAACTGTATATATGTATGTATTTATATTACTGTTTTTCCTTCATTTCTAGAAAGTTGGTAGATTTTGAGCTATAGTTTATAATCAAATATGTGAATCTTTTTTTCCTTTCAATAAAAATATCCATGTTTTCTTGGATACCCATGGTTCTGTTTTTGCTCCACATATAATGTTTCTTCTTTAACACGATCCACTAATTATACATTTGAAATCTTCCTTAGCTTCTGACAAGAGTGATTGATTCAAATGCAACCTGACATCTTGCTCTAGACAAGCAACTGTTACACGACCTAATATTTATATAATCAATAACAAGACGGGGTTCATATATCCTTGGAAGATGTTTTATTTAGATCATGGGCCCAAGTGAAGCATGTAGAATCACTGAGGACTCAGGAGAGGAATTTTTCCCACATGAAATGTATCCTGAAATTGCTACTATTTGCAATCATTAATTTGTTTAAACACTTATTAGTTCTACCAAATTTTAGTTGAAGTATTTATTTAAAATGGTTTCAAAGATGTAAACCTTTTTCCTAAGATGTTTGTGTCTAGCAGATGAAATAACACTTGTATGAAGGTGGCAAGTTCTGTAGACAAGTATGAGCATTTGTGAAGAGAACCAAACAAAGAAAGGAAGTATTCTAGATGTGGAAACTGCATCGTGCTTGATGGGAAAGTGGCATTTCAACTGCAGAGGTAGAAGGAAGTGTGGTCTTAATTGAAAGGGGGGTGGTGATATAATAGTCAAGCAAAATTCAGTTTGTTCCATGGCACAGTGATCTTCAGGATTTGGCCCTCCCTACTCTTGGGCCTGACCTTCCTTTTGTAGATTCAAGCTATATTGAATTATTGATAGTGTCCTACAGGTATCAAGCTCTTCCTTTGTTATGGACCTGTTGTTTCTGGATAATGAGATTTTCTTGTTGTATTTTTATTTTTTAAAACAAAGTTTAAGACAAAAGAAATGACTTTGTTTATTACATCTTCATAGCGTTCCAGTGACACAACCATGAAGTCTTAGAGTTCCAGACTTCTTATTTTGTTGTTTGACTGTAGTCAGGCCACTTATACATTCACTCTTTCTCTTATTCTTGAGGCATATCGACTCTTTTCTGTGCTGAAAAATATGCAGGGAAGGAAGAAGAGTTACTCTTCAGAAGCTCACTGTTGGTGAGGGACTTTAAAAAGTTTATTTATTATGAAACTGTCATCATTGTACTAAATGCATGGAGAAAGTGCATGGGAAAAGAGAAGTGGGTGTAAATCTGCCTGGTGGAAAGGCTTTGGAGAAGAATTCTCAGAAAGATGCTTGGACTGAGTCATGAAAGATGAGTGGGAATGTACCAGATGGCCACAATGGAGGCGGATGTTTCAGGATGCAAGTCTGCAAGGGTACAAAAACAGAAGGGAACATGAAAAGTTTGAGGACTGTTAGTACTCATAAACAAAAATATGTGTATGATACAGGTACAGTCTGAGAGAGCTGGAAATATAGATACCTTATCACAATTATAAATTCTAGTACAAGGACTTTTATTCTGGAGGTAGCATTGATCATTGAAGAGTATTAAGCAGGAATGGCATATGTAATTCCTTTGAGAGCAAGATCAGACTGTGATATCATCCTATAAGATTGTTTCCTGCAGAAGCAATACCGCATGTCAGCTAACAGCCGAGTCTTCTTCATGCAGCATATTTTATAAGTATGAATGTGATCAAAGTAGCTTATCCATATCTCAGTTGCTCCATCTGAAAAGTGGGAGTGATAGTAGCAGCTGTCTCAGAGTTGATGTGAGCATTAGATTGGCTATTGTTGTGAAAGAACCTATCCACTAGTGCAAGTGGAAAGTAACTGTGTATATCTACTATAGATTTTATCAATAACAGCAACTATGTGTGCAACAAGAAAGCATAGGAATTAAAAGGGTACTTAAAAAGTTGTTTGTAGTGTATGTTATCTTTACCTCATAATGCAGACCAAAACTGTAAACTGAATTGGAAGCATCTGCTGAAATCTGAGGTTGTCTTATTTAACTTCATCGATATTAACAAAGATACAGTTATCACAAGGTAATCATCAAAAACAAGAAATGCTTTGTAGTGACTGAGTTACTCCAGAGCAACGTGAATTGAAGTCTGTGGCATCCCATGAGTAAAGTTTTTCTGTGAGTTCTGCAGGCCATTTAAGGCTGAATAATTATTGTTAAGATGTGTGTAACCAAGCAACTATATTTTTGAATATTAACTTAAAAAACCCTCACACAGATTACTTAGATACTAACCACTTAAACTTGTATCTAATACAGAAAAATTTCAGAAAATGAGGCACAGGTTGAGTGCTTCAACTTGCAAAAATGTGTTAGTGAACCAGTTCACAAAACTGCCATGCATGTTCTCAAAATAAGACAACCTTATGTATCATGATATATATATGTATAATCTCACAGTATATTTGTTATGAAAAAATCAATTTATAAGATAGATAGACTGACACTTCATAGCATATCTGTGATTTCGTTAGTGTTAGTGGCTTGTTCACAAGTTCAAAGTTTTGAGTCATCTCCTTATGACTTTAGTAAATTTTTTTTAGTACCGGGAATTAAACTCACAGCCTTGCACTTGCCAGGCTGATGCTTCCACCACTGAGCTAAATCCCCAGCCCACTTTAGCAAACTTTTAAAATAATACCATGAATTTTTTTTGGTAGGAGAATTTTATTTCACTGACTTTCCAATTAATACTTAAACATTCTATTTTGTCAGATAAATCCAAGCAGCAGGACTTATAAATGTTTGTGAGTTTTCATACAGTATTTCAGATGTTAATACAGAGAACTTAGGATTTGACCTTACTTGCTGAACAGTTTCTTGAAGATGGAATGATGAATAATTGTTCTCTTCCAGTCATGTGAGTCACTCGTATCAAAGGACGGCATAGTCCAGGGAAGTTTTTAATGATTAGTTGGTGCTGCTAATGAAAAAGAAGTGGGTGGCAAATTATATGTCTAAGCCCTTGAAAATTAACCTCTAATACATGTTATTAGTTTCATTTTTGATTAGAGTTAGAGTTTAATTTTTTGATAAGGCAGTTTATTGCCCTCAAAAGATATTTAAATTAGAAAAATGTTTCTTTTGTATTGCTTACCCAAAAGAAGCAATTTACCCGTGGGCATGTTGCAGTTACTTTTTATATTTGCAATCTGAACCTTCTCTTAGAACTCTTGTTAGGAACCTATGTGGGTTTCTTTGAAGACTAGCACATATTGAATTGGACCTACGGATTAAATGAATCCACAAATTAGAAGGATGACCTTGTAGACAGGAAAAGATCTCATTATATGTCTTCCTTGCTTTCGGAGTAATTGAATTTGTGTTGTATGGCTGATGTTCAGACCCTTATTTTTTCTTGGTTTACAGTGAAAGAATAGATTGAAATTCAGCATCCAGTCAGCAGACAATGCATTGGCTGAGTTCTAATTGTAGGGAGCATAATGCTACATTTTATTTTCCTTTGTGTTATGCCCAGCAAATAAATAATCTCACACTTTAGCATCCAAGCATGTTTGCATCATTATTTGGGAATGATAAGAATACCATGTGAGCAAATGGTTTTGTGGTCAGAATCCTAGTTACGCAGTTTTTATTTTCTTATGTGTGCAACTAAGTAGTATCAAGCCTTACATTTTGCTCAGGTGTTCTTTGTTTGGCTGAGAGAATAAAGTAGAAAGGAAGGGAGGTGTTAAAGAATTTAATTGCTGGTTTCTATCTCTGAGAGAAACACAGTCTATCACTATCTGTTAGAGGCTTTGAAAACCTCAACATGATCAGGTTAGATGATAAAGTTCTAACAGTTTACTGCTAACTGATTAGCTGTATGTGTAAGGAAGCACAATTGTGTATTTTCTAACCAACTGTGTTTTTTAAAAAAAGTTAGCCTGAGGATTTTTTTTTTGTGACCGGTCGAACTCACGACCTCACACTTGCCAGGCAGGTGCTGTGTTGCTGAGCTGTATCTCCAGCGCCATTAGCCTGACTTCTAAACAAGATTCGTTCAATGCCTATTCATGTTTTTTCCCCTGCACAAAGGTCTGATTAAACTAAATTGCCATGATAGCCAGATATGACAGTGGCGGGGGTGGGGGGATTAAAATAGCCTATGGCCAGAGTCAGAATATCTCTAATAAGTTATAGAGGACTCCCTAAGGCCTGGAGCAAAGTGCTCCAGTTCTGTTTTAGACTCTAGCTAAAACAGTCCGAAATGGTATTATTTAAAGTATGTGTGATATAATAAATCACCTGTCTACAAGTTGGTTAAGGGAAAATCTGCAATAAGAATACAAACAATAGTCTTCCTATGGCAATTTAGTGTTAATAGGAAATAACTTATTTGGTATTTATTGTACTCATGTTGTAGTTTTGATATTCAACGACATCATCTAGCATTTGATACCTTCAATTTAGAAGATATACAGTGCATGTATTTGTCACTGATTTATAGGTAAGTATACTGAGGCCTGAAGTAAAGAAAATTGTTTTATTTGAATTTACAAAAGTGATTAATGACAAAGTAGAATTAGAACCCAGAATCACTAGTTTCTAGACTTTTGAAATTACATTTATGATTAAGAAGGGCACATTGTAGTTGATCTATAAAGGCATGTAAGGATTCTATCCTCTAGTCCTGAGTGTTCTGTATTATAGAACTTTAGTTATAGCTTTACAACACTGGAGGGAGCTGTACATAGTTTGAGGTGTAAAGTGATAGTTGGGGGAGCACAGTCTACTTGTTTTTCGAGGGAGGCATGAATAGAAGGAAAGTACTTCTTTCCCACTGTGTTTTGGGTTGTTATGTTTCATCTTTGAAATAGGTAAGTCAATAATGATGGTGAATTATAGTTATATATCGCATTATGTTCCATACATCGTAAATGGATCAAGCATGATAATTTGTTTTCCATACTCACTACAAATGAGCATTGTGCATAATTTGCTCATTTTTCTAAGGAGAGTATGATTTAAAGTGTTATCAGTCTCAAAATGGACTAATAAAACTTACCTCTGAAATGAATGAATTCATCATTACAGGTGTTAAAATTGTTTAAATAGGAGTGTTTATCCTCTCCTTGGCCCAAGATACACTATTCCAAAACCACCTTGTTAATCGGAGAGTTTGAGTGTGTCCTTCAATCAGCTCAAGATCATTTTACATAGCAAGGGTTCAATCAAATACCATTTAAAATGAAGTAATTATATAAAGCAGATTGTATTTTCCTGCCAAACAGCTAGGGAGGAGTAATTCTACAAGTGTGCATTTCTGAATGTTTCCTCTCCCCCAGCGAAATAGTTGTGTGAGGAAACTGCTAATGAGGTTAAGTTGTATATGTGTTGGCCTGTGTGTTTGATTCTACACTTCAGCTGGAAATCACATCTGTGATTGTGGGATGCATGCTTGTTGGTTTTGTTTTAAATATTGAAATAGCTTTTCATTGCATTACTTTAGGAAGAGCATAGGAACATCTGATTGTGTTTAGGAAAGAAAATTAATTCAGCATTACCTCGCTTTGTGCCTGCGAATAAATCTACTAATCTCCATATTTCTCTTATTCTGTTAATTTTTTTTCTAACCTAGTTATCTTGAGGCTTAGAAAAAGCTGGAACAATGTCCTCTTGGACATCATCAGTGACATCATGAATAGGATACAAATCCAGTTTCCTGGACTCCTTCTCTGTGCTGCTTCTTCAAAACAATATACTTGCACATGCCTTTACATATTTCTGAAAGATCCTCATTTGTGTGATCCTGTGAAATTAGTAGTATACATTCATCTCAGTGGGACCCAGAAAGGCTACAAGATTGCTATAGAAGATCAGGGTTTTATGGAATGTAGCTCTTTTTCCTTAAATCTTTGGATTCAGAGTAGCACATCCAGAAATAATACAGTTGCCAAGGTGAAGTAATCTATTCATCCTACTTACGGTGCAGTCTTAGTGACAATAGGCAGCCATGTCTAAGTGAGGCATCCATTACACTGAGCACATAAAATACATTATTTTTAAGATGCAAGGGTTAAGAAAATAACAGTTTCAAGCCAGGCACTATTGGAAGATAGGATATAGATTTCCCAATCATATTTTCATTGTTACTGCCTACTTGTTATTTTGTTTTTCTTTTGCTTCCTGTACAATTTCATCTGATGATTAGGACAATCGCAGAAGTTGACAAGATTTTCTCTATTGCTTTCATTATTTTGCCTTGATTGGTTTTATTGTGTTCTGTTTTGTTTGATTTTATTATGTCTGATGGTCTGGGCATTGTGGTAGCCAATATTGACTTCTTATTACCTTGTTTTGAAGTCCTGTACCACATTCAGTGTTTTGTTCTGATTGACTCCGTTTTATGTTGCTTGGTTTTATTCTCTTCAAAATAAAAAAAATTTAAAAAATATAACATAAAAAGATTTTTCTCCTGTTGACAATTTATATTGCTGGAAACTGTAGAGCATACCATGTTGGATGTATACTAATGAAAGATTTGGTGTAATTCTTGTTTTTTCTCTCTGTATCTACAGTTTCTAGGCAGGCCTGTAGCCTGCAGGATAGCATAGTATGATGAGATAATGTGGCTGGGTCATGTCATCTTGAATGAGTTGTAGAAGTCTGTCTTTCCACTTGCTGCCAGGAAGGCTAGCTTAGATGTTAATAGCCCCAACAGAGTTTAGTTCTAAAGATTAGGGACAATGGCAGAGCTTCTTCAGGAAGCATGGATGAGGTCACATTCTGAAAGGCAATGATAGTCAGGGGTGTCAGCCATAAAGTTTTCTTGGAATACCTGTAACAGTGACACTTGGAATCTCAACTCACAGTATTCCTGAAAATGGAGGATGACTAAGTGCATACACTAAGGTCCACACAGTTCTGGAAGCAAGTAGGAAATTGCTCTGAAATATCATGCTTCATACTAGTAATAATGACTGACTTTGTACTCAGTAATTTTGGTATTATTTTATTACTCAAAAATAAATTGGAAATGTAGAAATAGATAATCCATTTGCACTAGAAATTCTGTTGTTTGCTAGCTTACTTCTCTGGACAATTTGCAGAGTTGTACTTCTCAGTGTAAGAATCATGAGTTTATGGAAGAAAAAATTCTAATAGTGTAGCTTTTCAGAGGATTGTACAAACAACGTCTACGTTGTTTGGCTACTATCTAAGGAAAAAATATCAGTGTGATATAATTGAAGAAAACTATCCAGTGGTAATTTAGTTTTTCCCAAGCTTACTATTATGTTTTAGAGGAATTCTTCCCCCTATTAGAAAAACAAGTGAAAACCAAAATAAAAAGTATTTTCTGACAAAAGTACTGGGTCATAGAAAGCACTTTGGGAAGCCCTAGTACTGGCGAAATGCATATGAACATGGGATCTAGGCAGGTTTATAGCCTCTCTATGTTGAATAATCATATAATTTATTTATTCTCCATAAGCATACAATCCAAACAGTGGTTCATTAAATATAAACTCAGACTGCCCTGAGTAAACTGGTCATCTGATTTTCAATTCTCTATGTTTATTGGTGAAGGAAGGTGGTTAGATTAGTTGTTTGCACATAGTCTTTCTTCATAAGACCAAAATGTTAAGAAATCAAAGAAAGAAAATCCTGATGTTCATATTTAAGTCACATGTTCAGTTTCCCACCCTGTAAGGTCCACCCTAACTATGGATGCTGAAGAATCCCTGATGTACAATTAGAGAATTTTGACATTCCATGCATGTATTGCACCCATAATTTACTCCAAACTAGAATTTTGTGCCACATCTTTATGTGCAGAAAATGTAAGGTAAATGCAATTACTGTTAGGCAAATGCAAATCCTAGAAAAAATAAAGTATTCAACCTAATCAAATGTAACAGGGTGTTCATTTTGGGTTTAGCTCCTTGTCTGTACCTTTCCTTTTATAACTCTTATTTTGTCTCATCATGTAAAGGATGAGTTTGGGCTGCACTTTATTTCTTCTATATGGTTTGCTGATTCTTGTTCCAAAGTCCCGTACTTGAAGGATATAACTTTTGAGCTTGATTCATAGATGCAGCCTTTACAAACAAGTACCAAATCTTCTGTACAAGGATAGCTGGTGTTGCTCCCTGACCCTCTACAGTCACCGAGGTGAACGTGGTACGTAGGGCATCAGGAAGGAATATGAAGGTGCATGAGGAAGTGGCAGCCTTGATTTGCCTATGAATTCCACCCATGTGAATAATCAGTTGATTTTTATAATTTGTCTCCTTCTCTGCTGCATTCATTCCCTCTCCTAGTCTATTTATCACACCGTCTCATGCATCTTCCTGCACATGATTTGGGAGCGCTGCTCTTAACATCACCCTGGCCACTGTGTCTGTGTAGCTCTCTCAATTAAAGCCATCTCTCTTCAACTCAGAAAGTGTGCAGGGCCAAGCCAAGACCCTTGAAGAAGGGGGTAGAGTGAACTCGGCATACGTTTCCACGTCACTGATGCAGTAGGAGTCGTGTAGCTAAGAGCATTCCTGATGCTTGATCCACAGTGGACATTAGCTGGAAGGGGCAGGAGAGGGAAACCCTCTTTTATGATCCCTTCTGTGTTGATGCATTTATCCCTGTTGACTGGTTCAGGTGCTTGAATTTTTGTGTTTCAGTTCTTACCAGAATTACTAGGAATCTTCTTATCATGGATTCATCAGATTTCTGTTGTAGAATCAATGATTTTAGTCCTGACCTGAGGCAAATAGACATGATTTTTATTTTTTTTCAAAGTCTTATTTTCCCCCCTACTTTGCATTATAAGCCAGCCTTGGGCTAATGACATTCCCATCTATGTTGGCTCATTTTCAGAATTCAAGTGCTTCTTGCTTGATTATACCTCCTTTCTGGTTCATTTATTTATCTGGATGATTTCAGGTGTGATTATCTGAGAATGAATGGTTAAAGGATGGTGTCTATCCAAAGCTGTTTGATATGCAGTAGGAGGCAGATGCTGCAGGTGACAGATATTGGCTGTAGTGGACTCAGGGAGCTTGGGGTCTCTCTTACTGTCCTCCACCCTCAGGCATAAGTCACCAGCCATCTTGTATTAAGCACCTACTATGTGCCATGTGTTACTCCTACATGTTACCATTTAATATAGCAATAAAGTACTATATTGCTGTAAGTAGCCCATAGTTGCTGTCACAAATTATTACTGATGTAGTAGTTTAAATAACAGAAATTTACTACCATATACTTCTAGATGTTGAAGGTCCAAAAATCAAGCTGTCTGCTGCAGGATCTAGGAGATATAATCTGTTTTCTTATCTACTCTGATTTCTAGAGGCCCTTCACATTCCTTGGCACATCCTTCCTCCTTCCTTCTTCAAAACCAGCATTACCATCTTCCAATATTCTTTCTCTGACCTCTGCATTTATATTATAGACCCTTTTCTTTTTATAAGTAGTTTTGTGATTATACTGATTATCGCTGGATAACCCCAAAATAACTTGACTATCTGAAGACATTTAACACTTCTGCAAAGTCCCTTTTGATAGAAAAGGGACAACAGGTTCCAGAAATTAGGGCGTGGACATCTTTAAATGTTTCTTATTTTATCTACCCTAAGTAGTAGTAAGTACCTCTATGAGCGTGAGAGTAGCTGGCTTGTATTAAGTTTCTATTATGTTGCACATAGGTCTATGTGAACTTCTCAACTAAACAGGGTAAGGAGCTTTATCTCATTTTATACTAAAAAGACTAAGGTTCAAAAGATGTTAAGTAACTTTCCTAAAATCATACAGCTAGGAAAAAGGATGAAAATCCAAGTTCTTTGATGTCAAGTTCATTCTTATCACCACTGCTCAAACCCACAATGATCTCCACTGTAGTCCAGACAGGCTTAAGCAAAAAGAGTAATTTCAGGTTGTCTGTAAGGGAGGGATCAGAATTCAAACTAAATCTGTTAGCCTCCGAAGCTCAGTCTTCAACAGTGTCCTGCATATGCTGATGGTAGCAGATGCCTGTTCTACCTGTGATTTTGCTTTTAGCTGTCTTGCGACCTTGGCTTTGCTTTGTTTGCCTTTGTGGAGAGTGCTTATTATTGTTGAAGTCAGCTGCAAGAGTGTTGTGGTTATGATGTCACAGGTCTGGGGGCTTAGGTCTCTGGCCTCAGCAGCTGAGCTGGCCTGGCTGTGGCTGCTACTGTGTGCTGCTCAAGTGAGTTTATTCTTGGGTGGCTTATGTTACTTGGAAGTGACCACCAGCTGCCTCATTTGGAGTAGAGACTCTGACTCGCATTGAATTTTAAACACAGTCCCTGGGATGGAAAGCTAATGTTTTATGGAATCAGCTACAATTTAGTTACCATAACAACTTGGTAATACTCATTCTGTCTTGGCTTACTGCCTCTGAGTGTGATGTACAGCAGTCATTCTGGCTGGCTGAAATGGGCTCTCACCTTATTCTTGTCAGGCATATTGATAAATAGCTCTATTTCATGACACACATTTCAAAGTCATCACTTTTTTTTTATGGTGCTGACCTTCCCTTAAGCTCTAGGTTGTATAAAGAGGAGCTGCCAAGTAACATTGTCATTGTGCTGGCATTTTTTCCCTGAGATACTTTATCATAAAATTGTATGTCTGCATGTATATATGTGGAGAGTAGTGAAGAGAGAAATATGTAGATGATTTAATTCAAATTTTTGAGCAGAATATCATAGTAGCACAACAGTGTATTTCAGTTATTCATAAAAAGCAAAAGCTTTGACATAATTTAATTTAATCCCTTTCTTATACAGTGAATTTGATATACACTGGTTTTGGTAATACAGTGGAATAGAAGGTTCCTTTCATTTAGGTATTTATCTGCTGTTCATTAAAACATAACTTACCTGTTTCATTGATGTTAGATAACTTGCTGTAGAATTTAAATTGTAAGTGTAGGAAATCATGAAGTCATCTGATGGGAATTTGAGAGAAATCTTAGATCTGGATTTTGTTTTACATTCTACAAAGTAAAGAGTATTACCTTCTGTTTCAGGGTGGGTATTAATGGGGATTATTTGGGAGAAAAGCTAAGATAGGTTTATAAGGTATTTGCATATTTTATTCCACTTTGTAAGGTACAGATCTATATTCACATTCTAAGGCTCTGAGAGGGTCAGTAGACAAAGGAATTTATCTGCTTTTCTCTGCTTTGGATCATGGAGCCTCCTATCCTGGTGAGCACCTGTGTACATCTCATAGGACACAGTTTGGGAAATAGTGCTTTAGAGTAATTTTACCAAACAGGAAACCAATATCACTATCTATCCCTAGTGCTCTCGGCAATGATTCAGCTATGGTGCTACAGCAGGCAGAAATACCAAAATGACCCAGGATTTGGAGACAGATTTATTTATGTCAACTGGCACTGATCAAGATCATTCCCAGAATATCAGGTCCTTATTTCTGGTGGTCTAGGGCTTTTATATGATGCACAATCAGGAGGTACAAAGGAGATACAAAGGCAAGACAAAACAGTCTGGAAGTTCTTTTAATTAGCAGGGTGAGATCACTGGTTAAAAGGGTGGATTAATGACCATCACTTTATGAAGCTTGGCACAATGGGACAATCAGGCATCCTGTATGTTTCCTTATGCTCTCATGGTTACAGGGGTCAAGAAAGTAATTACAAAGCCATGAAGCAGTTACGGAGCTAAGCAGTTTCAAAAGAAAAAGTTTTAAAAAGAATAATTTTTCTTATACAGTTTTTCCCTTTCAGTAGGATGGATTCAATATGTTTATTGTATACTGAGAGTTGATCCATTTCTCTGCACCTTCTCCAAACATTAAAAGGGCCTTTTCTTGTGAGAGGTCCCCTCCAAGAGTCCATCTTTGTATGATTTGAGCAATTTGTACAATGTTCTTTTCACCAGTTCCTCTAAATATGTGTTTATATTGCTGAAGGAGAACATATCTTCCTTGGAGAATTCTGAAAGGAAGGAATTACCACTTTTTTAAAGGGATGTGTAGAGTTTGGTCTCCCAAGAGACACATAGACACTGCAATGTATATATTTTTAATCTCGATTATTTCACTTAAATGTATGGAAGGGTTTTTTTTGCAATAGTAAAGGAAGTTGAGATCTTTGTGTACATTGGAGAGAATCTTAAAATAAGCTAGTTATTGCTTTATTTTGACAAAAAAAATCACTTCTAAAGGAGTTAGTTTTCCAGTGTCACTAAGTGAGAGACACTAACTCCAGACATCCTAAAGATACACTTACTTCTTTTATTATCTATAATCCTAAAAAAGTAAGCAACATATTTATGAAAAGATTATTAAACTCTTTTTGATGGTTTAAGAAGCAAGATAGAACTTCTGTGTCTTTCTAATTGTTGGCTCTCTAACAGGTCTTTAGATAAAGACCTATTAGTAAGAAATGGAATATTTCGGGTGATTTCCCACCTACATGCATACCCTAGATGTTGGGCAGTGTTAAATTATTTTTTTCTAATCCAAAAAGAACTGGAGGAAAGCATATTTGAATAACCGAGCAGGCTGGAACCAAGTCATTAACTGTTGTTTACTTCTGGACATCTTGAGAGCCAATCCTGACCCAACTGGTTTGCTGGCTATTTGACCACAATCCCTTGAGTGCCCGTGGTCAGTACATTATGTGTGATTTAGCTGAGTTGGTAGCTTTTCTAATTCAGAACAGTCTTGTGTACTGTGTTGCTTTCCCATGGTTAGCATCATCCAAATAATGCCACTTGACGACTTGGAGACAATTGTTAATCTCTATCTGATGAAGCTTTTGTATGTTCCATGTGTTAGAATTTTATGCCTCACACTCTTTCAATGTTTTTCTACAACATGGTCTGAAATTTGGAAAAACATAGCTTTTGCATTTAAACTGCTTAGAAAAATGGATGCAATCCTGAGCAAAAGAATTAGGCTCATCCAACACTGCTTGTATTTTTAGCCAAAATAATTGTATGCTAGGATAACTTGATAATGCAGTAATTAAATGTAAACTTTCATTTAAAATTCTCAGGTAATTTTCTCCCCTGCTGACTCAAAATTAGAGCTAATGGCAATCAGAAGATAGCAGCCTAAAGTAGTATAAGATGTTTTAAAATACTTGAGTATTATGTGCAACACATAGAAAAATAGCCACTCACATGTATGACTGCTGAAACACTGGCTTTCTTTATAATCAATAAAAGAATTAACTAGTTTCATGTGAGTATATAATTTCTAGGAGGAAACTAGGAAAAGATGGAGAAAGTGGAAAATACATAAGACATTTTTGTCCATTGAGAATATGCATGTTGGTACACAATCCCTTAATTTTTATTTCTTGGAAGGAAATTAAATAATGTGTTGAAATCATTGTTTGCTTTTGGTATGGTGATAGTTTGTATATTTCCTTAGTTGTCATTAACACAGTTGCTCATTCCTTGTCCTGGTGCGATGTAATAAAACTGTGTCTTTATGACAAAGTGAAAAGGGAAAGAGTTATAAAGATTTGTTATTTCGCAACTTATTTCTCAATAAGGACAGACAAAGGAAAAAATCATCCATGTTACTACAGTAAAGGTATAAAAATAAGATATACTGTGGGCACAAATAGAACAAGCACCTGCTGAGAGTCAGATATGATAAAGAAGAAATTTGTTGACCCTGCCATTTCACATGCTTTTTTGCTGGCTTGGTAAATTGCTGGACTGAGGACTTTCAGTTTATGTCATTTGTCTTTGTTTAGTTAGTGAGTATTTGGTGGCTTCACTGATCAGATCAGTTGCATCACTGATGCCTCTGTGCTGTGGAAGCACCACTGAGTTCAGAGCAGGCGCTTTGGGAGGATATCTAACCTTACCTCAATCTTAGTGGTAGTAGTTGGGGGTAAGGGTTTGTGTCATGTTTGCTATCACAGAGGAGGAGATGAGCGGGAAGAGTTTGGAGGAGGCACGGAGAAGTGAAGCAGCTTGGTTGTACAGGTCACTAAAATGAGCTGGAACTGAGCCACAGAGAACCTAGAAGACAGAGCTGGAAGGGGCAGAGTTTAAATGTGAAAACACAGACGGGATCATGCTGTGCAGTAACTACACGCTCTGCTAAGGGCCCTGGTGGAACCTGTGGCACTTGGGGCCAGAGTGGAAAACCTTGTGTTTTGTAAAGATTCAGTCTCCAGCAAACTGGAGAATGAGTGGAAAGGACTTTGACCTGCCAGTTGAAGTATAGTAAGGAAATGCTTTCCACAGTTTTGTTAAGGGGGATGAAGGAGAGATAATACACTGGTAGTGAGCATGAAGAGGAGAGAATGGCTAGAGGGAACTTTAGGTGCTGTTGTCCCTCAAACTTGGTAGCATTAGAATGGAGAGTGAAAGATGGTAATGAGAATTAAGTAAGATAATATAGCTCAGGTGTTAAACACAGTGCATAGTACTTGGCACATAGTAAGCACACAGGAAATAGAGACCTGCCATTCTTTTGTTACTCACAATGATGGTAAGAAATACCTTAGGGATTCCTTTTGTTAATATCAGTAACTCAGGACTTAACCCTTAGGGAGCCCATTTCCTAGGACACTGGCTCTTACCAGTTTCATACCCTTAGTGCTTGCTTATTAGGGGAACAGTGGCTGTCTTGGTTTTTCATTTTTTTTTTTTTTTTGTTTATGCGGAGTCTTGACACTCTTAATTTTTACCCAGTGACCTAAAATATATTTTAAATATCCCTCCATTTGGACACATCTACTTGTCTTTATACTATAATTAAAGGAAAAAAAAAAAGCTTAAGTCCCCTGTTCACATATGATAATTTGTCTAGGATTTTATTTTACAAGTACAGTATTTCCTTTCCCTTTGTATCCTTAGAGCTATATTTAATCCTTGCTTCAGACACTAGTGTTTGTTTCAGTTTAGCAAATTAGGTGATGATACTACTTCTATTTCTCTGTGATAATTCTAACAAATTGGGCAGGGTATATTTAGAGCAAAATGGGCTGAGAAGTGTGAGCATATTTGCTGCTTTCATAGCATGACTTTATGTTGTAATATTTATAAACCAACTTGGATTGTTGTGTTGTGTGGAAGAGCTGTTCGTTAACTAATTCATCAAACAAGCACTGAACAAAGATTCAAAAATCAATAGATTTTTCCCTTAAAAACATAGAAACGACAACTATAGTTTCTAAACTAGGGAACAAACATATGTGCAGCTTTGTGTGAGGGCAATTATGTCTTAGGAGATGGCAGAGTCAGAGATGGTACAAAGTAGGAATGTTTAAGAAGAATACTGTCCAAGTACATTCCAAGGTCAATATGGTGCTTTTTGTGCTATTGATTCTGACTTTGTATCATGTGTATTTTTGTCCTCTGATTGACTTCATTTTAAATGTAAGCATGGGTAATTTATCTCAAGTATAGTCCTGAGTAGCTTTTAATCAAGTGACTCGAGTATCATTTTTTTCTTCGATGGTAATATACAAATTATTTCACATTTAAAAATCTTTGAAATCAAGATTATCTCATAGTCAGTGATACTTCTTTGTTATTTGGCAGTCTTTTTTTCACCTATGATAGTATGTTAGTCATTTGTCATTTCTTAACTTACATTGTTTCCTGTTTTTATAACATAATTGGGCATTATCTATTCTATGTTATGTAGTATTGATACATTATACTCAAAATTTCTGTTTTGTGGAGGTTTAACTTTGTTATGCTTTATTCATTTGTGCATTGTCTAACAGTCTGAACTGCTTGAAGTTTGGCACCAGTTTTTTTTATCTTTATAATTTGATCTTAGTAAGCATATAAAGATAGAATGAATGATAGAATTAATGCCTATTAGGTACTTGATGGAACATGATGATTAAAGGCTCAGCGCAAACAGAAAAGCACTCACAGAAAGTGGCCTCTTGTCACATGACTCATGTCTGATGGATCCATGTGCTGGCACATTGTGATAATATTTTTTAGCTTTGGATATTTTCTTATTTACCTTTCTGATCCATTTAGTGATTAATCTATTGACTTTCCATAGAATTATTTCTGCCTTTTCAACTTCTGGGGTCATATTTTACATGTGACGTTATATTAAATATATTTGTACATATACATCTTATAGTCTTTTTGCCTGTCACTATTTGTAATGGTTTCAATATTTCATAGCTCAATCATAGTAGAGCTCTTTAAATGTGTCACTACACTGTAAGCTCGTGATGGCAGTGGCTTTTTTGTCTGTTGCTGTATGTCTGATGTTTAGGACCATGTTTAGTAAAGACACTAGATAAACACTGAGTAAATTAATACTTTTAATATACTGTGTACACAGGGAAAAGAAAAATATCAGATTTGAAAGTTCTTCCCATTTGGTATATTGTTTGTACTTTGACTTAACTTTAATTTCCAATTGCATGAGTTTATAGATCTTTAGGTTTGAATGGAATTTAAAGCTATTGGGTCCAGCTTTCCTTACACAAAACAGCTAGTGAAGAATTGTCATGTAAACTAGAATGTTAGTTGGAAAGTTGTCACAGGAAGTGCATGACAGTAATGCCAGTGGGAAAAGACCAATTCCTCAAGTGCTTCTCCCCTCCTTTGCCTTAGCTAAGCGCTTAAGTATTGTTTATAAAGAAACCGAAGAAAATCATTTTAAAGTGACTTGTGATGTCACCTGAAAGGATACAAAAGTGGCTTGTTGATTTGAGAGATCAGAACCAATTCTTCCATTGTGTTTATTCATTCTATTTCTGTTTCATCTTGTCTGCCAGTGGAAAATGGCCTTGAGACTGGGCGAAGAAAAAGGAAATGAAGTATTTCAGTTGTATTTGTTGCCACGTTGAAGGTTTAGAGTATTTTCTTCATTCATTTGCTTATCTCTGTTGTGATTAAAATCATATTTTGAAAAAGCGAAATAATAAATTTTGTCATTGACTAGTTGACCTTGACAGCAAGTAACTGGTTTAATTAGTCCTTAGAGTATTTCAGATTAGGGAATATCATTATTCTATATCTGGTTAACATATCCAGCAATCTAATATTGTCTGTCTGGCCCAAAGTGTCCTGAAATTTTATGGAATAATTTTAAATCTGAATTTTCTTTATAACTATCCTGCTTTGTTTTTTTTTTT
Source organism: Cavia porcellus (assembly GCF_034190915.1). NCBI lineage: Eukaryota > Metazoa > Chordata > Mammalia > Rodentia > Caviidae > Cavia > Cavia porcellus. The sequence continues at coordinate 69,337,691 of NW_026947491.1, forward strand.
TTCCTGGATAATTTTTTCTCACTTAAAAAACTATTTTCATCTTTAAATAATGATAAAGTTTCAGAATTTCTGCTTTCTTTAATGGCATCTAGTTGCCTAAATCTATCCACTGTTACTACCTTGGAATCTGCTATAATCAAGAACATTTCTTATTCTTTGCAATACATATCTCTTCTCAAGTTCAGTTTATTTCTTCAGGTTAAATTACTACAGACCATCAGCTGCTTTTCAAATGCCATGATCTTACTTACTATGCTGATACTTTTAAATTAGAATTGTCTCTTTGTTACGCCTTTTCAAAAATGCTGGACAATATCAGCATTGAATGTAATATGACTGTATTTTTGGATGTAATCATAGAAGGTTTTGTTGAAAAAGGTGATGATTTGTTCATTACAAAGTATTTTTTGTTAAATAAACCAAACCACATGTTCTTCAATTTGTAGTGTTTGAAAATAGTCCCTAGGTCTCTATATCTATTATTAATTTTCAGCAAATCCAGTGATCATTGGTCCTCTCTGTAACATAGCACTTATGAACAGAATGAACAAATCTCCAACTGAATAGTTGAAGATAAATCTTGAAAGAATGTTTAATAATACATTTAATATCTACAAATGAGATGTAAAATGAAAAGTTGTATCATGTTTATTTGCTCTGGTCCAATTGATGTTCATTAAAATGACAGACAGTGCATATCTTGGAACATCGCCATTATAAAAATAAATGCCAATATGTTTCATACTTGCAGAATTTTAGCACTTGTCTACTAAATGCCAAGGGATGACTTTACCAGTATTTCTGGGTGTGGGCTATGTATTCACAGTAGAATGACATCTATAACAAAAATGTAAGATTGTGCTCTGCCTTATAGGAGTTTACCAGTTGCAGTGATTATTTAATTGCACCAAATGTGTTCTTAATTGGTAGTTTTTTTTTTTTTTTAAGAAAGTCAGGGACTGAGCATGTACAGAATTCATTTGGTTTTCTCTTTTCCACTGCTTTCATCCAGTTCCTATTCTTTTTTCATTTCCCCTATGGCTATTTCTAACTCTTTCTCTTCAATCATTTTCTCCCTTCTGCCTTGCACTGAGTAGTATGGGCATTATTTAGTCCCAGTGGTGGCATAGGGATTTAATAAGATTGCTGACCTCTGGGCCACAATGACTCTTGTCTGCCTGACAGTTGTTAACTCCAAGTGGACTCTGTAGGTAAGAAAAGTGAAGAGATAGAATTCACAGGAGGTGCTGTAACAGGGGGTGTTGGTGACTGCGGACCTATCCATCAGCACCTTTTATTTCTTTTTTTGCATTGGGGCTGGATGGTTCAGAAGTAATCCACAGGAAGGTACATTTGTATTTTCATATTTGTAAATGCTGATAAACTAACCCTTTGTATTCTTAATAAAATTTTGCTTTTCCATCTTTCAAAAAAAATAGGCTTTATTTTTTATGGTTTTAGGCATAGCAAAAGCTGAGTAGGAAGTGCAGAGCTCTCCTGTACACCCTCTGCCTGCACACGTGCACAACCTCCTCATCCTCTGGTAGAGTGATATAGGGTGGTAATGTGCATTCTGTGAGTTTGGACAACTATGAAATGACATATATCCACCATTATAATGTAAACAGAATAGTTTTATTCCCCTCAAATTCCTGTATGCTCTATTTGTGTCTCTCTCTCTCTCTCTCTTTCTAATCCCCGATAATCACTATTTTTTATTGTCTTCATGGATTTACCTTTTCTAGGATGTCATATGGGTGGAATTATACACCATGTAGCCTTTTAATATTGGCTTCTTCAGTTAATAATATGCATTGAAATTTCTTCCATATCTTTTCATGGCTTATTTCCTCATGGTACTGAACAGTACTCCATTGTGTAGATCTACCATTGTTTATTCATCTACTAAAAGACATTTTAGTTGCTTTCACATTTTGGAAGTTATAAATAAAGCTGCTATCAATATTTTTGTGCTGATTTTTGGGTAGAACTAATTTCTAGCTCATTTGGGTAAATACCATGAAGTCTAGTTGCCAGATCACATGACAAAAGTATGTCTGCTTTTGTCCAAACTGTCTTTAAAAGTGGCTGTACCATTTTGCATTCCTACCATCACTAAATTAGAAATTTTTTGTTTCATATCTTGCCCAGCATTTGGTGTTATGGAGCTTTGTCATTCTAATACATGTGTAGCTGTATCTAACTGGGGTTTTAGGATGTATTTTTGTGATCACATATCATATGAAGCATATTTTCATATGATTACTTGCCATTTGTGTATTTTCTTTGATGAGATGCCTATTAGGGTATGGCATAGTCTTTTGAATTGTTTGTTACTGTGGAGTTTCAGATAATTATTCATGCATTTTGATAGAAATCTTTCATTAGATATATCTCTTGTAAATATTTTCTCAGCCTGTGGCTTGTCATTTCATTCTCTTAGGAGTATCTTTTGTGGCAGGGACACATTTAGTTTTAAGTCTGCTTTACCAATTCTTTCTTTATGCCTTTACTGATTATTATATAAATTCACCACCAAATCCTAGATTGTATAGATTTATTAAGATTTTTATATTTTGTGTTTTATATTTATATATGTAAATTTTTGAAAGATACAAATACATCTCCAGATTAAATGTTCATATTCCTGTGCTTGTGATTGTTCTGTTTGCAGCCATCTGCTGAAGAGGCTATGTTACAGTATATTGTCTTTGGTCTTTTGTCAAAATCAGTATTTTATATATAGCTTATTTCTGGGCTTTTTATTTTGTTTAAATTGATTTATATTTCTTGTTTTTTGATAATTCTCCACTTGGTTACTACAAATTTTATGGTACATTTTGAAGTCCTGCAACTTTATTGTCTTCAATGTTGTGTTGTCTGTTTGGCTTTTGGCAATTTTAGTTTTGATCATCTACTTTGCTAGCTTTGGTAGCTTAGTAGAATCTAAAAACTTATTTTCTTCATTCTTCTCAGAGAATTGTTTCTGATTGGAGTATAGATTTGAAGTCGCTGTATTGGTGATGAGGACTGGAATACATAAGGAAGGTTTGGAAGACCAAATTCTGGAAATACTAAAGCTGATGCCATAACTTCCAAGACATTGGTGAGACAGAGACCTAGATGAAAATGTTTACTTTTTGCCATACTAAGGCCAACCCAGTTTTGCAGATTATCTATTTGTCTTATTTTTATGCAAAGTAGAATTGCCATGAGGCATATAAAAGTTCTTTAACTTTGGAATTTCTTAATACCAAGCACATGCATACAGTTTTTAAATGAAGAAATGTGGCATTCTAGATGTTCATGTCATATGACTTCTTGGCACCTAATCCAATAGCGTGAATTCTCCTTATCATGTATCTGATTTAAGTCCTAAACTGGGCCTCATGAGATACCTATGAATTTTAAGGTACAGGAACAAATGGATCAGACTTAATTGAAGAACTGTCATTGCTCCCCAGTGTGTTACCATTTTCCATAAAGAGTTGGCGGGCAGAGTGTGTGAGTGACTGGGTAGAAAGTTGTTTGTACTTTATTAGGTTTTCTTTTCCCACAACAGAGTCAAATAGCTAATTCAAAGCAATCAGCTTCTACCTTCTTCCCAGTCATTCTCGCTTCCGGAATCTCTGACTGTGATATATGACTTATAGTCTGAAGTTTTTAAAATTATTCTACAAAATATATCTGTGTTGTAATTGTTGGAGGTCTTTTGAGTTTTTTGATCTTCTTCTCTACCCCAATAACAGTAAAATAGTGTAAGACTTAGTTGTCATGTAAGTTTCTGGTTAAGTCAGCAATGATTCATGGGGAGCCTGTTAACATACTACAAAGGCAGGTTTTGCACAGATTTGATGAATCAACAAAGCAGAAAATGGAAAATTCATTTCTACCTCTGGGTTTTGTGAGTCAGGAAAAACACACTGCCGGCCAGGCCATGGTTATGCTTTAATATCTGTGCTGCAAAAAAAGCCCCAGTGAACTGGCCTTTATTTGTGTTGATCTATTATGCTATGAAAATACTGTGTATGTTTTCTTCCTTGGAAAAGGTTTCTGCAAACACAGCTCTAAGCACTAAACATGAATGATTGTGGAGATTGTTTTATTTATCCTAAAAGCAATATCCTTCCTGTCAAAGGAAGGGAATTAGATGGCAGAATCAATAGCTCAGTAGCCACATGGGACTTGCTAATTCACAACTTAGTGTATGGTGCTTAGGAGTGTGATAAGCTTGAAAGGCCATGTTCTCTCAGTGTTTTATTGCCATGCAGTCAAATGAAAGGAAAGTCAGAAACCATGTAGCAGAATAAAATGATGTACATTACAATCTTTCTAGGATGTGAGTGCACATATGCAGTGGTGACAGCTGACATCTACATGTCAGTTAGTTGTGGGACAACCTTTGTGATAAAGCACCAGTAGTGTGTATCGGGTGCTTCCTAAAGCAAAAATTACATAAAACTAGGTAGATTTTTTTCTTTTAATAAGAGCTCATCATCCTTTGGTATGTTTAACGAGGAAGTATTGGCAAATGGACACCCGACTGTGAAATTTATTCTTTGAAATGCTCTTTTCAAGTTTCTGTGTGGAAGCATTTACTGTGTCAATTAGTTGGGACAAAATGACATAATTTATTGACCGATGGTGATGACTTTCCAAATACATTGAACATTTGGTGGCACCATAAATGAAGGCCTCACTAATTGCTCAGATTCATGCCTGCTTTTGTAATCAATGTACTATTTGGGCTAGTCTCAGCAAAATTTATTGCTACATTGTCCATTTCAGACTGCTTAAATATTCACTAGGTGGTATCCCGAAAATGACAGTCCCCAAGGAGAAGAGTCGCTGTATCAGAGGGCAGAGGTCTCACTTTTTGCTTGGCTTTGGAATCACTCTTTCATATTCTAAGAGGAAGGCAAATCTGACAATTTGCATTTAAAGCATTGCTCTCCAAGGTCACATTCTGTTGAGTATATCTTTTAGATAGTGGACGTTTATCATAGTGTAGCTTTCAAATATGAAATAGCTGCTGAAAGTATAGCTGAAAAGCCATCACAATTCTGGGGAACAAGGTAATAAATCAGAGGCTGCCACATGATCACTATGGTAACCGTCAAACCCTGTCAGACTGCAAGCATTATTGAAGGGTAGGTACAATGTTCAGCTCATCTAGTGTTTGTGATCATAAACCTGTTGACACTGTAGATTTGAGATGATGGCATTATTGTCTTTGTGAATTGAAAGTAACTGTTACCAGACCCCGTTTTGGAGAAAAACAATATCATATTTAAAGAAACATTTTGTGATTGTAGCCTTGAACTTGTCAGTGTTAATTGGCATAATGCAGAATCATGTAAATTTTCTTTATAAAAGTAGAATTAAGGGTTTCAATAGTGTGAAAGCATTTTTTTTCTGGTGAAACATTTCATGCTGTGCTGTACATATAAACATGTATAATTAGTATTTATATGGACTAATTTTTTTGTATTTTTAACTTTTATAGCACTTAACATTCAATGTTTGTTTGACACAATTTCCTTGCATAATTTTCAGAAATAGCAATTTGGAACCTTGGGCTAATACTTTCTGCTTTCTTTACTTTTATATATACAGCTAATTGTGTTTTTAAATGTTACAACATGACATTTAGATTTAGATGTAGGTAGTGTCTCAGAAGAATTGTCAAATTGATTGGGAAGCAATTAGAATGTAAGGCCAGCATTACTAAAGGTAGTATTTTTGATTATAAGTGCATTCTCAGAATTTCAATCACAACTTTCACTAAGTAGAAATGTGTATTTTCAAGAGTAACAATCAGATGTTCCTAGAATGTTCTCGAAATACTTTTAATATATAATCGTTTAGCATTGATTAGATCACATATTTATAAGCAACTAGCTAAGGGGAAGCCTCCAAATTCATTATTATAATTTTTTTAGTATTTTCATGATTGTTACTAAATTCTAACATCTTTCTTCAAACTGATTGACAGGTTGTTGTTAAATGTTAATGGCAGTAACTATGATCATACTCTTGTAAAAAGACATAAAATGTCATTAAGATATCATAGAACAGTCACTTCTCTGTGCTCCTTATAAGGATTGGATTTTCCCTGTCTTCCTTTTCCACCTTTTGAAGGAACAGGGTAACATTAGTGTGCACACACATGCACATACTCATTACGTTCTTAGCTTGTCATACTCAGTTATAGGCAGGAATTGTAAGGGCTGCTCACTAAAACAGGAAAGAAATCAGGGAGGAATGAAGGACAGGCAAGGATGGATAAATCCTTGAGCATTTCCTATCTTTTTTCATGCATACTGCTAGAGTTTGAATCAATACATTTAGTTACTAGGAGAGGAGGAAGCACATTTAAGATTTAGTATTTTTTGTGATGGTTCCCCCTGACATCCCTTTTACTTAAATAGCAGCCTGCAGCAGGGGCCGGACGCTGCCGAAGGGAAGTGGCAGTCGGTGACAGGGGAGGCCGAGCTGGGCTGGGAGTGCTGCCCTTTCATGTAGGATACTGAGCAGCTGTCAGACATGGAAGCACTGCACATTTATGGAAACAGTTACAGTAGCTGGCTGGGGAGCGAAGACTTGGGTCACATTTAGCTAGCTTCTGAGGCTCCATCTGAACAAGTGTCTGTATGCTTGTTATCTTTGGTTTCTATTATTGTTATTACATAGATTCTTACTCAGATCCACTTCACTTAGCATTTACATTAATTATGAACGATTTCAGGAGAACTTACTGGGAAGGAAGGGACTGATTCGTATGGCTTATTGACCAGGGGCTAGGTATTCTGGCAGGTACTGCTACATGTTCTTTCTTTAACCTTGAGGCCACTCCCAGAACTGCTTTAATTCTCAGTCCTCTGGTAAGGAGACTGAGGCTAAGGAAAAACTTAAATACCCAGAAAGTAGCTGAGCTGAATTTTCCAGTGAACTTCTTGTGAGATAAAAGTTTGTGCTTATGTGTGTGTGTGTGTGTGTGTGTGTGTGTGTGTGTTTGCATGAGTATACAAGAGAGCATAACTTTTGTTTTACAGTTCCTACTATGTAGTTCTCTGCTTCTTAGAAAAGGGATTCAATTTAGTGTTTATTCAATGTGAGGTATGTGCCAGAAACTGTGCCTGATATAGAAAGATCTATCTAAACTTAAGGGTTTGGAATTAGTATCATTATTAAGAAAACTAAGGACATGCAAGCATCCTTAGCTGTAGTAAGGATGAACTGCTAAGGTAGATACACTTTGACTTCATATTTGTGGTTTGATTTTAGGCTCTTTCCTATGGTAAATTTTTAGTTTTGAGTAAACTTTTCCTCTTGGCCTATTTCCCTCATGTGCCAAGGAGGGGCCACAGACGACCCCTGCGTCAGCCTGTGCTTGTGAGGATTGAATGAGATAATGGGCGTGCAGGGGCTGACATGGAAGGAGTGCTACTCACTTCTTTCCCTGCTTGCTGACAGTTCCAATTATGTATAAAACAGCTAAAGGTTTACATCAGTGTAAACTAAAACATAAAGCATCAATAGTATGTATTCATTTTCATGCAACTGTACTGTATGTTTGTGACATTCATACTAATTGCACTGTATTTATATCTTATTTCTTTTTAGAGATTAGCTTCTCTCTTACTTTAAACATTTCAACTGAGCTATTATTTTGACCACTGGAAGCAAATCAGGAAGAGAAAATGAAAAACAATTCTTCTCAAATGTAAATCTGTAATCAAACCCTGATGGTTTTCCTCTCTGGGTTGTGGAGTTTGTGCAGAAGAGAATCCTGTTGAATAATCAGGGAAGCAGATGCTAATTCTTTAGTCTTTCTCCAGGAAGCAGGTCCCACCACTCTGTTGTTTGTTGCTTCATGAACCGTTGTTTCTCTGTCATTTTCACTCCTCACAGCATGCCAGACTTTATACATTTCACCTTCCGCTACAGTGCACGTAAACCCTGCCACCTAAGGGTGAACAATTGCTGCATTTCATCAGGTTGGTTGCCTTAGCCTTTTAAATTATAGGCCCCTGATTCTGCAGCCCCACTCCTGGAGGGCTTCCAATAGAGTGTAAACAAAAGCTCAGCCCTTTCCTGTTATGGAGAGAGGCGTGTGGCAAGTTGTGGAGACCACAACACTGACATGTCGTAGTTATGACTTTATATGAATGAAGTCACTTTGAGTAAATGAAAGATCCTTCTTACAATAAAGAGTTAGCTTAAAATGATAAGGTTTAAATTTTATAATCAATTTTATTTTCCCGATGAATGTGATTGCCTGGGAGTGGTGGTGGTGGTGGTGGTGGTGGTGTATGTGGTTTTTATCAAAAGGTTTATGAACGTGTATAGAAAGCAGATACAATTGTGTAGAGTTTGTTATCTCCGGTAGGGCTTGAAGCAGAATTGGCCTGGTAAGGCATGTTTTGGTAGAAATTCTGATGACTTTCCCTGTATTATCCCTATTCAGTCTTGAACATCAGGCAGCAGCTTGAAATTCTTGTTTCTGTTAGATGAAAGCTCACTCTGTCACTGAAATGTTTTGTTTATCTTGGCCTTTCCTTTCCAAAGGTAAACAAATAAGCATTACTGTTTATAGAACCAGACTGAGATTACCATAGGACTTTGTATGTAGATGTCCTTATCCTAGTCATACTAAAACATATTTCTTTCACTGTTTTCTAAGGAGGTGAAATAGAAAAATGTATAATTGATAAACTCCAGAATTAGATCTTGTGTGTGTTTTAGTTTCTTAAGGCACACATGTATATTAATGATTTGAGATCTTTCTTCACTATATAAACATTAAATGTCCTTCACTCTATGTGCTTCTGTAGCTGAATCCTGCAAATATTAATATTTTGTAATTTCATTTGGTTCAGAATATATTCTAATTTCCTTTGACACTTTCTGCTTGGATTGTTTTGAGATGTATTGTTTAGTTTCTAAATATCTGGAGATTATCTGGACATTTTTTGTTATTGATTTTGGGTTAATTCTGTTATGGTCAAGAATATGCTTTTTAAGGTCAGATTTCTTTTAAATTTGTTTTGTGGCCTAGCAGATGATATTTTGTGGTGAATGTTCCATTCTAGTTTGAAAAAGATGATTTACTTTTGTTGGGAATGGTGCACTATCAATGTTCGTTAAATCATTGGTAGTGTTTCATTTTTCTGTATCTTTTCTGTATTTCTGTCTGTTTTCCCTGTCAGTTTTTGAAAGAAGATTGTTGAAGTTTCCAAGTCCAGTCCTGGATGTATTTATTTACTGTTTCTGTTCTACCAGTTTTTGGTTTTGATGTTATATTATTAGAGGCATATATGATTTTTTTAATGTTTCCTTGTTGAATTAATAATTTTATCATCCTGAAATGTTTTAATTTTCCATTTTATTTTTTCTGCTATGTATTTTGCTCTATAGTAATGCAGCTACTTCAATTTTCTTTTGTTTCTCTTGATTAAATTTACATGGTATATATTTCTACTTTTTGCTAGTTACTTAATTTATGGTGCTGGAAATTGAACCTAGAGCCTTACACATTTACAATCACATACTGCATATTTGTCTCTTACTTTTATTTTTAAACCACCCATATCATCATATGTAATGTAAAGCTTTTGAGGACAGCATGTAATTGTTTCATTTTTTCCAGTCTTTAGTTTGTATATTTGGATCATTTCATTTAGTGTAATTACTGATGTAGTCATATTTAGGTTTACTATTTTGTTCCTGTTTGTACCTTCTGTTTTTTTCCCTTTTTCTAGTGCTGTTTTTACTTTGTTTTGTATTATTTGAATCCTTCAGCATTTCATTTTAATTTGTCAGTTTATCTTTTGACCATCTCTTTATATTATTATTGGATTTTGGGAGTCTGATTTGGATTACAGTATACATAACTGACTTTGGCAGGCTACCTAGAGTCAATAAACTACATACAAGTTTGAGTAACCCTTTATCTAAAATGCTTTAGACCTGAAGTGTTTCTGATTTTGGAGTTTATGGGTTCTGGAGGATTTATGTAGGTCTTACCAGTTGGATATCTCCAAAGGAACATTGCAGATTTTAGACATTTGGAATATTCAATTTGTAGTTCTTTTCCATCTCTCCTGAAACAATGTTAAAGTCTTTGCTTTCACATGTTAGGCATAGTTTTAAAACTTTTGAGAAAAAAATTACATTTTCTATTACTACCTTATTTTCTTCCTTCATTCCTGATATCATTTTGTTTTATTAGGAGGAGCTTCCTAAAGTATCTCTCATGTTAGAAGTCTGCTGGCCATCTCTGCTAACTTTCCTTTGTCTGACAATGCTCTTATTTTTCTTTGTTCCTGAAGTACATTTTTGCTGAATATAATCCTGAATTGAGAGTACTTTTGCTTCAGTATTTTTAAAATGTTCGATTTTCTTCTGGGCTCCGTGATTTCCTATGAGAAATCTATAATAATTTGAATTGTTCTCTCTTTCTATCATGAATCTTTCTTCTTTAGCTGCTTTCAGCAATTTGATTGGAAAATGTCTGTGTACAGTTTTGATTTCGTCTTCTTTGGGTTCATTGAGCTTACTGAATCTTTAATGTATTTCAACAAATCTTGTATGCTTTCAACAAATTTGGTATGCTTTCAGTCTTTATTTCTACAAATACATTTTGCCTGCTTCAAATATCATTTATCTCTTTCTCTGGGAATCTAATAATGCAGCTTTGACATTTTGATATTATCCCACATATCTTTTGAGATCTTGCTCATATATTTTTAAAAAGTCATTGCTCTCTCTATTTTGGGGGACTGGATAATGTTTATTTATTTATTTTCAAGTTTGCTGACAGTTTTTGTTTTCATCTCTATCTGCTATTAAGACAATTTACTGAGTTTTCAAGTTTTAGATATTGATAAGTGGGGGCGTTGATTGTTCTGATGTTATTTGCTTTTGGGTCAAAATAAGGATATAAAAGAAATTAAACAAAACTAGCAAACTTTGTTGATGGCTTATTTGTTTTGTTGAAGACCTGCTTTTTGAACTCCTTTCGAGGATATTTACCATTGTTGTAATTCCTGCAAGGTCATTTTAGGACTAGTTCCTGTCATTTGTTAGTTTTCCTGTGAATAGGTCAGATATTCTTAGTTATTTGTATGTTGAATAATTTTGGATTATATCCTGGACTTTGTGAATATTATTAAATAAGAGGATGAGTCTTGTTAAAATCCTCTCAAGAGATTTTAAAAATTACTTTATTAGCAGACAGTCAACCCCACTTGGGTTTACATTAATCCAGTGAGTATTTTGCCCTGTGTCAGTTCCGTTTGCAAAATCTTGCTCTGCTATTTTGGTTTATTTTATACACTTGCCATTTTGGGACTTAATTGGTTTTGGATGATGCTTGTGATCAAAGCTCAACTCTGGAAGCCTGTGCTGGGTTTCTCTGTGTCTGTGTCATGCAGTATGTATTGAGGTGTGCCTGGAACTAGGATTAGTCTATATGTGGAACCAGAGGAACTGCTTCTCCATTTTCTCACTGGATTTCCCCTTGTACATTTTGATTTATAAGATCTCTTTTACTATTTTCTGATTAAAAGGTCTAGTATTTCTCTATGCTTTTGAGTTCTTCCCATTTGGGGCTGGCCTTGGGATGACACACCAGAGCAGCTGGGGTGGAGAGTGGTGCTGAGAGCAACGCTGATTCCCTCACATTCTGTTGGGTTCATTTTCGTAGTTCCTTTGAATTAAGAGATATGCTTTCTATTCAGACTTTAAACGCCTCTGTCACAGCTGTCATAGTAACACAACTTTGTGATTTCAGGTGGCCTCAGCAGATTGGGAGAGAACAACAGTGGGAGCAAAAAGACAAGGAAAGATTCCTTCCACAGTTGTCTGTTTTGTAGAGATTCATTTTTTGAAATCTTGGCAAGAGGAATGTGTTTTTTTTTTTTTTAATCTACACCCAATATGAACTTCTGAAATTCAGGCCCACACATGATTCAAAGCAGGGACTTACAGGAAGAAAGAAAAATTCAGTATACTAAACTTACCTGTTTTTTAAAATTAGAATTTTCAAGTAGTTTCACTTTGAATTATCCTAGAGATTTTAGTTATCACCTGGGGGAGAGAAGAGAAGGTATCATGGGTTTACTTTATCCTGGCCACTATCACAGAGGTGTAATAGAATGTTTTAAACTAAAAATTATTTTACTTCACAGTAGAAAATATACTTAATAGAACATTTGGGAGACACAAAATTCGAAGAAAAAATTATCTGTATTTTTATAACTCCAAGTGAAAACTTCTAGCATTTTTATATATATTGAATTTGCCTACTTTTTAAGGTAAAGATAACTTTTTAATAGTAATCATATAATATATAATTTTGAAACTTGATTGTTTCATTTATTTATTTTAAAGAGAAAAAAATAGCAATAAAACGAAGTTTCAAGACAGGTTAGTAGGAGAGTCACAATAATTAATACATTGCAGATTGTTGTCTTTGTAGTAGTTATTCAGCGTACAACATATAGGTGTAATATATTGTCCAAACAACATTAGCATTAATCTTTCTTTTCGATGAGATAAGAGCAGCTAGCTGTATATGTTTTTCTTTTTCCTTTCCCATATCCCTTATCACAGTTTGTCTTTTCTTTTGAATAGATTCTCCCCAATTCACAATATCTATTATGCAGTTTGGATCTTATTTACTTGTTCAGTTTCTCACACTAGTGAGACAATACAATGTTTGCACATATAGGTCTGATTTATTTCACTTATGAGTATGGTTTCAAGTTGCATCCATTTACCTATAAAAGTCTCAATTTATCTTTCTTTCTAGCTGAGTAGTACTCCATTATATATTAAAAAACCTATCATTTTTTATCCGCTCTTCAGGTGATGGGCATTTGGGTTTTTCCCCAAGATTTACCTATTACAAATTGTGCTGCTATAAACATGAGTGCACGTATATCGTTGTGATATGATGTTTTCAATTCTTGTGGGTCGATGCCCAGAGGGGAATGGCTGGATCGAATAGGACCTATAATCCTAGTTTTTATTGAATCTCCACATTGATTTCCACAGTGGTTGCACCAGTCTACACTCCCACCAACAAAGGCTTCCTTTTCCTCTGCAGCCTCTCCAGCGCTTATTATTGTTTGATTTCTTGATGCCAGACATTCTTTCCGGAAGGAATCTCAGTGTTCTCATTTGCATCTCTTGAATGAACAATGATGTTGTATATTTTTTCATGTATTTATTTGCCATTTATATTTCTTCAATCTGAGAAGTGTGTATTCATCAGATGCCCTTTTTTGGATTGTATCTTGATTTAGTTTTGGCAAATTGTGTCTAGGAACCTGTCCATTTTTCCTGTGTTTTCCATGCAATAGGTTCTCACAATAGGTATTGATGATTTCCTGGATTTCTATGGGATGCATTGTGATTTATCCATTTTAATTTCTAATGTTTAAATTTGTGTTTTTTTCTTCTTTTTAATAAAGTGGGCTAGTAGTTTATAAATTCTATTTACTTTTTCAAAGAACCAACATTGCTATTCATTGATTCTTTGTAATGTTTTCTGAGTTTCTGTTGCATTAATATCTGGTGTTACCTTTATAATTTCCTCCTTTATATGAACTTTGGATTTGATTTGTTCTTTTTTCTAGAAGTTTTAGGTGCATTCTTAGGTTGTTTATTTGAGCTCATTGTGATTTCCTGATGTGGAGTTCATTGCTGTAAATTTCCCTTGTAGGACTGTTTTTGTTGCATCCCATAAGTTTCAGTATGTTGTATTGGCATTATTATTTATACTGTGTCATTTTGTGTTTAATTTTTTATGTGATACATTGGTTGGTCAGAAGTCTATTGTTTAATTTCCATGTGTTTGATCATTTTAGTGATTTCTTTTGTAATTGATTTCCAGTTTCATGTGTGTTATGGTGAGATAGTATACAAGAAGTGATTTCAGTTCCTCTGCATTTACTTAAATATGTTTCATGGGCTAGTATATGGTCTGCTTTAGAAAACACCTCATGTGCCTCTGAGAAGAATGTGTATTCTGATGTTTTGGGATGGAACACCCTGTAGACATCTACCAAGTCCATTTGTTCACAGGCTTTATTTAATTATGATATTTCTTTGTTGATTTTTTTATCTAATCAATCTGTTTACTTCTAAGAGTTGAGTATTATGATCTCCCACTACAATTGCATTAGTGCTTATTTGGCTATTCATGTATGTTAATATTTTTTTTAATGTAGTTGGATGCACTGGTGTTTGGTGCATATATATTTATGTTTGTTATCTCTTCTTCTTGGAGTTTTCCCTTAACAAGTAAGTAGTCATCTTTTTTGTCTCTTTTCATCCGTTTTGGCTTAAAGTTTGCATTGTCTGCAAATATAATAGCTACACTCCTGTTTTCTTCATCCCTATGGTATGTAGAATAGTTTTCTATTCTTTGACATAGTTTATGAATTTCTTTTTGGATTAAATGTGCTTCTTGCTTTTTAAAAATGTTTTTAAATTTTATTTTAAAGAAGTAAAGAAAAGAGAAAAAAGAGAGAAAGATATACAACAATGAAACTGAGTTTCAAAAGAGGTTAGTTAAAAAAAGAAGTTAGTTGGATTATTTTAATAATTGATACATTATGTACTATCTTTGTAGTTGTTCAGAGTATGAGATACAGGTATGACATCTTGTTCTAACATTAATAGCACAAAATATTCTTTTCAAGGAACTAAAAGAAGCTAGGTATATCATTATCTTATCTATCTTGTATACACATGTTCTTGAATGCAACATACTGATCGATCTTGTTTCTTGACCCATTTTGTCAGGCTATTTCTTTTGACTGATGAGTTGAGACCATTTACATTGATGGTTATAATGACATGTGTTGGTTTTTCTTTTTTATGTTGTTTTACTGTTGTTTATTTTCTGTGTTTCTCCTCTGCTTACTTGCTTGCCCTGCCTGTTGGCTTTTTGCTAATGATGTTCATGTGTTTGTGATCTTTGTTATTTCTTTATAATATGTCCTTCAGAGCATTTTGTAGAGCTTATTGTATGGGCATGAATTTCTTTAGTCATTCTTTGTCGTGGAAGTATCTCATTTCTCCATCAATTTTGAAAGCATATATCAATCTGGGTTTAAGATTGTTTTCTGTTAAGATTTGAAATACTTCACTCCAATCTATCTTTGATTTGAGAGTTTGTGTGAGAAGTCTGCTATGATTCTGATGGGCTTTCATTTATAGGTGATATATTTCTTTTCTCTAGCTGCTTTTAATATTTTGTTCTTATGCTGAATTTTGAGAATCTTGATTAGTACATGCCTTATAGATTTATTTTGTTCATGGCTATTTTGAGTTGCATATGCTTCATTTATTTTTATGTCAAATTCTTTATTCATGTTTGGAAAGTTTTCTGCCATTATCTCTGTGAAGAGGCTTTTAGTGGCATTTGTGCTGTCTCTAGCTTTCTAACTGATTCCAATCAATCTTATGTTGTTCTTTTTTGCTTCATCCTATAAGTTGCTAGATTGATTTGTGGTCTTTTGTGATCTTTAAATATCTTTCTTTTCCTGTTTGTTAGTCACATTTCTTTTCTTTCTTTCTTTCTTTTTTTTTTTTTTTTTTTTGTCTTTTTCTTTTTTATCAGTACCAGGAATCGAACTCCAACTGCCTGCTTGCAAGGCAGGCACTTATGCCGCTGAGCTAAATCCCCAGCCCTTGTTCATTACATTTCTAGATCTTATATTCCATCCATGCCTTCATTCAGTCTGCTGTGTATATTTTCAATGAAGGTTTTAATCTCCTGCTTATCTGTTTGGATCTGTTTCATTGATTCCATTTTTTCCCTATTTTTGACATTTATGATTTCCATCATTTTCCTGAGCTCCTCTGTTTATCTGTGTCTGCTTTAATGTCTTTTATTTTGATGTGATATTTTTTGTACCTTAGAGATTATTTTTTCTGTGGCCGCTTCCATTTACTTTTTAAAAAAAATGTTATTTAAAGAAAGAAAAAGCAAAACAGAAAACTGGTAGAAATAGTACATACTTTTAAAGGAAAAAATAAAAAGTAATAAATTGCTAGTTGATGTTTACATATTGTCCTCTTACAAATAATTGTTCAAGATACAAAAGTGGAACATATAAATGGAAATTCAAACAGGGAGACTGCAAAAAGTTCTGTTGAACTATCTAATAAAAATTTGGTAATATGGTTATCAATCCTATACATTTAAATATATACACATTTATCCATATCTTCATTTATGTTGAGATTAAACACACCAAAGCAGACTAAAATCACTCTGAACAAAGAATAATAATATTGCTGGATTTTATATCATGACACTCCGGAATCAGCTTTGGGTCCTTTAGTACCTTTTTTTCCTTCAAAGTATTTATTTATTTCATCATGTGTCATAAGATCAGTTCTCATAAATTGTTTATAGGTTTTACATAAGCATGACTCTTAACATGTATTTCTATCCTTTCTATATTAGAAGGAGAAACAGAACAAAGCAGGACAGAATGAAACATATTCCTATAGACACATAAAACCAAAAAGACATATAAAACTGCTGTACAAGGAGTTCTATCATGTTTACTGTATTGTTTCTTGTTATTATCAATAGAATTGGGTGTATTATCAGATAAAGTATAATTGAATATATCAGTACCTTAATAGAAATACAACTTTGTAGATAGTGAAGAACTACAAAAATAGGTAATAATGAAACCAGAATGGGTATCGTAGTGAATCATTGTCATTTTCAGTATAGTTGTCTATACTCTTTACTTGATACTATCAACCTTAACAGTTTTGAATAAAATCTGTCAGTAACAAACAGCAATCAAACAAATCAGACTTAACTAAGATCAGTCATGATATAACAGTATAAGTTATACAGGATCCAGATTAAGTTAATAGGAAATTAAAGATGACTACTGTGCTATATCCTGATATTTTTGGGATAGTGGTCTGTGTCCTCAGATCTAGTGCTTGTATACAAATTGGGACAGAATAAGTTCTATCTAAGCAGAGTGGTGCGAGCAATATGGATTTTAATTCCTCATACACTATTAGCAATATCTTCTGCTGTCTTTTTAAAGACTATTCCTCCCCTTTTTCTCCCCCAGGGTGTACTGTGCATTTTTGGGTCTCCCCAATGCCCTTGGTTTTATATTGGGGGGGGGTGGCAACCTGCTATTTACCTAAGCATTTCTGAACTTTTTCACTCCTGGGCTTGATCTCTAGTTGTATTTCTTTACCTATTAAAGCCTGTCTGTTCAGCCTATCCATAAATACTGGTCCAGTTGCTCCTATTACTCTCTGGTTTCCTATCATACAGAGTTCTGTTTTCTCATATTTGATTTTCAGTCTATATGCCCTTCTTCAGGTTAATTATATTTCCTATGAAGAACATCTCAGTGGGCCCTACCTCTTGATCCACTCTGCCTGCAATTCTCTCTTTTTTCCTTAATTTAGTGTATCTAGGCCATCTATATTAGAAACTATATCCAACCTTCTCTGCCTTATTTCTGTTGTGCTCTTTTTCCGTCCTTAGTTGTCAGTCCTCTTCATTTTGCTTTTTGCTCCATTCATTGGGGCCTCTCTGCCACTGTTCCTGAAATCCTGGTGCTTTTCTCTCTCTTTAGAATGTGCTGTAGTATTCTCTGTAGAGTTGGATTGGTGGTTGCGAATTCCCCCAGTTCCTTTTTATCTTGGAAGCATCTTGTTTCTCCATTAATTTCTAGGGGCAGTTTTTCAGGGTACATCAATCTGGGCTGGAGGTTATTTTCTTTCAGGGCTTGGAATACTTTGCTCCATACTCTTCTCGATCTGATGGTTTGTGCCGAGAAGTCTGCCATAATTCTGATGGGCTTTCCTTTGTAAGTAATTTGTTTCTCGTCTCTGACAGCTTTTAATATTCTGTTCTTATATTGAATTTCTGGGATCTTGATTATTATATGCCTGGGTGTAGTTCTGCTTTGGTTGTAGGTGGCTGGAGTTCCGTATGCCTCATACATCTGAATATCATTTTCTTTTCCTATGTTTGGGAAGTTTTCCTATAAATAGCCTTGTAGTTCCTTTGTTTGTACCCTGCTTCTTCATTCACATTCTTTATTCTTAAGTTATAGATCCTCTTGTCGTCTTCTAGCCTTTGTATTGTTACTGCTTGTTCCCTTGTTATTTTTAAGAAATTTTTCCTTTCATGATCCCACATTGCAAACTGTCCTCCAGTTTTGATAATCTATCCTTAAGTTTCTTTCAAGCAGTTTTGCCAGCTTTCAAGGGGGTTTTTAATTTCCTGGTTATCTCTTTGAACCTGCTTCATGTACTCTATGTTTTCTCTATTTTCTTCATCAAACTGTTCTCCCCTTTTTTTATGTTCCTCCATTCTTCCTTTTTTTCTTGAGAGGTGCTTAGCATTTGTTTTTTATTATTCTACTTATATCTTGCTTTACTTGGTTAAATACTTCACTCATCTATGAGGTCCCAAAGATATCTCTTTATGTCCACTGGTGCCTGTCTGATATTGCATGTTTGATGTCCTCAGTCTCCTTTGCATTTACCTTGCCTGGATCAGTGTTCTCAGGTTTAGTGGCTAGAGACCCTTTGTTGTTGCTTCCTCTTCTCATATTTTTTGTTCCTTCCATACAGGTGTATATAGGAGGCCCCAGTTTCTTTCTTTGTTGGTTACAGTTCATCTGAAGCATGCTGACTAGGTGCTCCCACCCGCTGCAGTGTACTAAGGAGGTACAAGTTGGCGCAGCCTATGCTGGGCCCTCCCCTTCCTGGTCAGCCAACCTGCTGAGGACTTCACTGCATTAGGGTGTGCTGCCAGGCATAGGGACTAACCTATTGGTGTGGGCTAACCTATTGGCTCTCAGTCCGGGGCGTGACCCAGGTCAAGCACTCCCCACCAATCCCACTTGAGATTGGAGCAGCTGACTGAAGTCACTGCAGTTCTTTGTTCTTGCCAGTCTGCCTGGTCCCAGAATGTTGTCTGTTGGAGCCCCTTTTTGTATGGAAGGGTTTTATTTCCGTCACTCACTGCAGGTCAATGCAGGTTCCCGCCAGCTCAGTTCTCCGTTCGGATTGCCGACTCCTATCCTCAGTGTGAGTCCGTCTCCCATGAGTTGAAGTGGTGGCCGGCTTTCGGGTAGCTTGGTATGTCTCAGCTGCATGAGTTCAAGCAAGTTTTTGGAGGTTCAGCCCATATTCAGTTGGCTCCCAGGCAGGATGGCACGGCAGGGCCACGGTTCAAAGTGGGTGCAAACAGCCCCATTTACTTGTTTGCTTCTGCTGCTATCATTTTAGAGATTGCCAATGTTGGCTTCTAATTTCCTCCCTTTGTGCTCTCAACTTTTCCTGGGGAGCTGGGCATTTAGGATTGCATTTTGCTTCTTCATCTTGTCATTTTCTATTTTATTTTGTTTTCTCTGTTGATGCTTATAGATTTCTTATTTTAGGTAATCTTATCATGCCCAAGGATTTTCTAGAAGGTCTTGTTCCTCTGGATTTCTTCTAGATAAAAGTGTTTCTTGGTCTTTATGTCTATCCCAAGAACCTACCTTCCCAACATATTGATACTGAGGAGTTGCTATCAGTTTGACTTAGTGTCCATTCCCTCACTACTAGACTTTCATAATGGTTATGATCCCTTACAATCACAATATTGTCATCTAAGGGGGAAAGACTGGTTACAGCATGTATGATAACCTGGTTAAATTAGTTCAGTTGACAATAACTGTAGACTCAATCCTGGCTACTAACTGTGGTAACTATTATCTTGATATGTATAACCATAAGAGGAAGGTCTACATAAATATGGTAGAATCTAACTTATACCAGGAACTTGTATGTGGTGGAGAGATGAGTGAGATTAAATACACTAGAAGTAAGGTTGGAGGGCACAGGATGATCACCCAGATTTTGGATAATAGTAGGTCACAGGAGGGAAGCATTAGAAGAGAAGGCCAAGGAGTTTTGAAGTGATAATGTTTACTTGCATGAAAGTATCAAATAGTCAAGTGAGGTAGTTCATGAATGAGGAAGAGGACAAGTAGACTAAAACGAAAAGAAAGGTTAGCGACCAGTTATTAGCTCATTTTGCATGTTGTATGGGATATTTCCATGCCTTCTGCTCATTCTATCCATTGAGTACAATTTAGTCAGGGTCCTCCTGTATCACTGGCATTCCTGCAGGTCTGTGGTCCATGAGTTCTTTCACTGGAGGGAGAGTGGGATCTGAGACTTCTCTCATCCTTCATGGAGTCCAGGTCAATGGAGGAAGAGAGGAGCTGAACTTAGACTTCTCTCACTGTCCATACTTGGCCCTCTGGAGACAATAGAGGAAGGGAGGAGTTTGAGTAAGATTTTTAGTGTTATTAAAAACATGTTTAGAATGAGTGCATAATTCATTGACTAAATCCATTATAGTTTATTCTCCTATTTTTGGATATTTAAAATAATTGCTATCATACAATTGTTGTGATTAAAATTTTATATGTAAATATTGCCATGAACTTAGGTTATTCTTCAGACTATTTCCTTATAGACTTTTAGTGATTATGTCAAAGGATATGACTGATTTTTGTGACTTTTTGTATAATTCTAAATTGTATAATATCATTCAATTATCAACACAGCATGCCATTGATACTGGATAAAATACCTACTTCTATCACATATCTTATAGATACTCATCTTCAGATTTTTGATCCCTGTGAGACTAATCAGGACCCCTATTAGGGCTTTAAATGTCATGTACCCAATCAGGACTTTCCTCATCACTTGGAACACTCACAGCTGAACTCTGTCTTACTATGTCACACAAAATCTCTTCTGTTCCTCATCTTCTCTCGGAGATTAGGTCATTTGTTGACCTGATAAAATAATGACTTGTGCAAGAGTTGTACTATTTGAGACAGTAACTTGGCAAGCATATGTATGACCACCTTGCTTCCCTGTTTAACAACCTATCAGTACTACATTGCCCTGGGAAAGAGTCCAAGTTTCATAGTGTGCTCTTACGTTCTTGCCTACGAGTCTTGCTTTAATTATACTAAACTATATCTTCTTTTTTTCTACCTTCATATTGCTGTTCATGCCCATTTATCTCAGATCGTCTCTTCCTCCTCTCACCCTTACGACATAATTTCCATCCCATACAGACAGAGGCACAGACGTATACTGTGAGCTCTTAGCTGTCACTCTTCCTTCAGGGTGTACTTATCTCAACAAACTGTTTCTGTCATCAGCTCACCACAGTAGTGTACATATTTGTTTTAGCTGCATTGAAATGATGTCTTTATGGATTTTAATCTTTAATAGACTACAAACTCTGTGGTACATGCAAGGTCTTTAACATATTTTATTACTGTAGTTGAATGAATACAGATATGTGTGCAGCGGTGACTTCCTCTGAAATGTCCTGCTCATCCTTAATGAGCTCTACTGCATAGAGAAAAAGCTTATTTTTTGTTTGACAAAATGAGTATCTGTTAGTGGACTTGCTGGTCAGAGATTTGCAGCCAGATCTTTATTGCTATAGTAACTATTCAGATTTGTGTGGATTGAATACTTACTTGTAGCTCTGGACTATGATGGCAAAAATCAAATTTTTGTGTATTTCCTGTTAACTGATGATGGCAAGGAATCCGTGTTTTTTCTTTCTTCTTTTGCTATACTCTCCCTCCCCTTTCACATCTACCTTCTATATCTGTGAACATTCATTATGATTAAATGATTTTACAGTTGGTCAGAGAACTCTCAGAATCATATGGCTTCATTACCATAAAGCAAAAAACTCAATACATATAAAACATATGAATGGCTATTTGAGAAAGGGCATTTGAGGCAATAACATTATTCAGCTATAAAAATATCACTTTTGTGTTTTTCTCTGTCTCTGATCTAGTAAGGGGAAACACAGTGCATCCAAACTCACATAATACATATTTAAGTGATTTCCAAATAGTTGTTCAGTTGAAGGCAAACAGGCCATGAAATAAAATGCAGACAATAAATGAAGCAGAAATAAAGTGATGAAAAATCTCACCTGATTATTAAGGCACATATATTCTCTTTCATTCGTAACCTATGTGTGCAGAATGAAAGTTGTAAGTCAGAATTTCTATCTTTCTTGACCTTTTTTTCTGGGATTCATTTCCGTAATTGTCCCTCCAGAAGTGCTACAGTGGGACAAATAACCATCTCTTCCTTTCCTATTTCCAAAAAAACACTTCTAGTAACTTGGAATTGGCTTTAGGTTTTAGGTGCCTTAGGTGCTGACTCTTCTGAAGTTCATGTTATCTTTGGAAGTCAAGATGACTTTGTGGGGTTAGAGGTGCAGCTCAGTGCTAGAGCACAAACTTAGCAAATATGAGCCCTCTATGTTCAATCCGCAGTATCCCCATTTGTTGAAGAAAAGGTGTCTTTTAGGCTTAGCAACAACCAGCTTGCTCGGCTTGTATTATTTTCCAAAAAATTAAGTACCTTTTTAATACTATGCACACTAATAGACATGGAAGATACCTGGGGACAAAACAGTATCAACTCGTTTGAAGTTCACATGATATCTAGCTCAGTGATGAAATGGCTTGTGTAACTGTTATTGTACATGCAATCATAGGCCACACTGTTATTGTGAGATGTACCCTGATAAGTGTACTTTTAGGACATTTGGATAACCTTAGAGGATCAAAGATAATTTCTTGGACACGATGAAAAACTTAGATGTCAACGTTGTTATTGAAATATAATCTGAGATAGTAAAAATCCTTTTGTGCTTTGAGATAATGTGTGTTTGACATTTAGCACTGGGTTTCCTCACTGCTTTATGCCTTTCTACTCTAAAAGTCTATTGTTTATCTTTCCGACTTTGCTTCTTTATCATCCCGGAGTATCCAATTAGCTTTCACTGGAATCTGTGATGAAATCCCTAAGGCATGTTCACTCGGGGCACCCAGCTCTATCCCCTCCCTTTTCGTATACTTGGCCCAAATGGGCACAGTATGCCATCAGTGTTTGCCAACAGCAATTGCCAGAAGGATTGTTATAGGAGACATGTTATTAAGATGAGCCTTCATGCTGTCCATCTGACTCTTTGGCTATTGACAAATTGTAGTGTAAATTACTCAGAGGCAAAAGAGAACTTTGGTCAGCAATTTCGAAAAGAGGAAAATGTGTTGTCTTTAGAGAAATTATAACTTTAAAACATGCTGTTTTGCTATTCTGGAGCCAGTCCTAGTAGTCGTGCACATTTTGTTTCACTGCTAGCTGGGAGAATGACACTCTGTAGCACTCCAGCAAATTAGGGTGAGTCTATTGGATCCAGTCCCTTGGTTATTGCAAATGAACTGCAAATGCCATGTTGGCTACACAGACTCGGCTTGAACCATGCGTGCTCATGAGGAATGACATCATCATGGAGAGGCTCGGTTTTGGGCATCACTCATAAAATAGACTATTAAAGTACATGCTTTGGAAGGGGAGGAGAGACATGAAGAATTAGAATCTATTCTATTTCTTGGTGTCTTCAATGGTTCTGTACACTTTAGATCCAGAATGTTTGGTTCCAAATCTGGCTGTATGTAACCATGGTAATTTACTCAACTTCTCTGCGGCTCAGTTCCCTAATGTGTGAAGTGGGAACAGAATTAATCCCTGCAAAAATAAAGTGAATATAGATACCTCTCGACTTAAGATGGTAAATGCCCTAATAATCCCATTTTAAGTTGAAAATATCACAAGATGAAAATGTATTTAAATATACTTCATCCACCAAACAGCGAAATTTAACAGCATAGCATGCTATATAGTATCAGTTGTTTATTCTCATGATTGTGTGACGGACCTTGCCAGCATTACAAAGAGTACCTTATGCTTATTACTATCCTAGGAAAAGATCACAATTCAATTTGAAGTAAAGATTCTACTTAATACGTATTGCTTTTTCACTATTGTATGGTCAAAAAAATCTTAAATTGAATCATTGTTAAATAGGGGATGTTTATTTACATACATCACTCAAAACAGAACCTGGCATTAAAAAGTGTTTAAGGACTAAAAGGAATCATTTAAAATTAACCAATAATGAGTTACATGACATCAGAGAGGATAATGGATACACGTAGGCATGAGCAAGGGGCTTTAGAGTAAGTTCTGCAGGCCCATTGAAGGATGGTTTGAAATGAAGGATGTGAATTGAAATGAGCTCTTGATTGTTGCTGCAGTTTTTGTCCCATAGTCTCATCCATTTTTTTTTTTAACCTCTACTCTGCCTACTTCATTTCCCAGGGAGAATTTTTCCCATGAAACATCTCACTTGTTTCTCAATTTAATAATCATAAATTAATTAAATGACACTTGAGATTTCATAGTCCAGTGGTTGCCTACGGCAGCATCTTAAACAGGCTTTATAAGTAAAACTTGTTTAGCCAAGTGTTTTCTATCTTTCTTTTTTTTTCCTATTTCCTCTATGCATTTATTTACTTTTCCTTTGGAGTGCCTATTTGTTTGCCTGCACTCTCTTTTTTGTGAAACACATCTCTCCCTTTGTTTTTATTGTGATGTTTCTTTTGTGTTTCCTGGTTTTATTTCTTACCAATTAGAAGATAATTTTTTCTTGCTAATAAAATAAAAATTTTAAATGAATTTAATTGAGCTTTTATATTGTTTTATGTCTGCATTCAGACATTGGCGGTGCATGAATCTTAGGTTCAGGGACAATTGGTACATTGCTGGTAGTGTGCAGCTTGTAAATCCGTGCAAAAGCCAGTTTTCAATTGTGACATCTCTATCTCTCTCCTCCTCTTTTTGGCTGCTCTCTCTCCCTCATCCCTCCTCTCCCATCCCTTTTTTCTCCTTCCCTCTCTTCCCTCCTCCCTCTGTATCCACTTTCCTTCTTCCTTCCTTCCTTTCCTGTATATTTCATGCTAGGAATCAAACCCAGGGCCTCACACATTCTACGTAAGAAGTCTACTACTATAGTATATTACCAACCCTTCATTTGGTGAAATTTGACTGTTTTCAACAGAAGTCCTTTCAAGTTACTGAATCAGGCTCTTTTCCACGTATTTTGTTGTTTATGGATGAATGAATGATAATATAAGTTTGTCTTATCTTGTAACTTGCTGAAACTAAAAAGAACTTTGTTTACTATGTGTCATAGTAATCTACATTCTAGGAAAGTAAAAAATATGACTTTTTGGTTGTTTTAAACGTGTTTTATGTAAATGTTAGTAAGTCTTGCCTGTAATGCTCTTCCTATAACATATATGGAAAATATCACTAAAATGTAAAAGCTGTTTAGTCAGGGGAAAACATTGTGTAGCAGTTTTTTTCTGAAAGTTTTGAACGGGAGTCATTATGTGGGCATAATACAGCCTCGTTTTTTGCACATAGCAAATTTATTGTATATATATATTTTTTTTCAGATGATTTCTTCCTAAATGTAAATATGATATTTTTCAGTATCTTACTTGGCATTTGGACTTTTATATCAAGCCCCTTAATTTTGTACCTCTTTTGGCTGCTGTCAGCATGCTTACCCTGTTTTGAATGATCCTTCGTTCATCTGGTTTGATATTCTTAGCCTCTTGCTCTTTCCTTCTCTTCTTATCTGTTGCTGTGTCATGAAATGGAATGTTAAAATTAAATGTTTTGTTTATTGCTTAGTTTGGCTCAATAAACATGTATTGAGTGCCTATTCTGTACGTATAGACACCTAAAAACCCAGTATGCACTGAATCCCTACTTTTGAAATAGAGGCGTCTGCAAAAGCATTATTTCTGTGCACAAGGTCACTGCGATGGGAGAAGCATGCATGTGAAGCACTATAGAGCTCATGGCCAGCACCCAAAGGGAGCCATGTTGATCACTCAGGAGAAGCTCTCAGAATGAGCTGTTTTCAAATAGTAGGATAGTGATTGGAGGAAGAAAATGGACGTGGATTTAAGCCCTAAGGCAGAGCAATTTTACATGATCACACAAAACAGCACAATGTGTATGGGTCATTCCAGGAATATAGTCAGCTCTCCTATAACACTATAAATTATAACACTAAAAATCACCAGTGTAAAACTGCAACATAAAAATCAAAACACGAACAGCTATCAAGTAAAACAGCACTGTGAGAAGAAGAAAGGTCTAGGGCAAAACAAAACAATGAAAAATTTGTCAGTGAAACCTAAGGGTCATAGCATAGTTACTTGTTAAAAGATCAAGAAATGTGTAAATATGACAATGCATGTGAACATTATCTTGAAAAAGATCTGAAATCTGTTGTGGAAGTTGGTGCCAGAAAGGTATAGTTGTGAGGTATTAGATGGCAGGTGAAGAGTGACAGGGAATGAGTCGGACTAGGGTTTCAGAAAAGGATTCCATTCCTATCTCTAACCTTTTTAATACTTTGCTATTTAAAAAGTCATTATGATTTCTTTAAACTCTAGGAAGTCCATCTGACCCTTTATGACTATCCGTATTGGTTTTGTGGTTAATTCTGTTCTCTTCACTGTTGCCTCGTATGCCCTGTGGGAATTGTCACCATCAACATAATACCTGTTACTGACCCCTTTTGCTCCTGAGAGTGGCTTTTTTGTTGTCTGTAGCTTGGTTTTTTCTTGCCATTCATCTTCTTCTCTGTATTGACACAGGGGCCATTTGGATCTATGTTATAACTGCTACCTTACCTGAAGTGACTACCTTGCTAATTTGATTTTCAGACAGAATGTTCAGTATTATACTTTGTATGTAGCTGCTGTAGAATTACAAGTCATGCTTTTTGAAAACTTATTCTTAAGTGTCCACTGTTCAAATCTGTGTTTAGCAAGTAAACTTAAGTAGAAGGAGATTAGTTTTTTTTAGAGCATTTACTTATTAGAAAATATGACCTTGTATATTTCTCAGCTGATAAATCTCATTGTAGTAAAATACTGTGAGTTCCTGAACATATACCATAAATGCCAGGTATGTGGTGTTACATACTTTACTAGAATTATCTCATTTCAATCTCAAAGTGGCCCTAGGAAATAGGCATCTTCATTTGACACAAAGGCAACTGACCATCAAAAGCTATGATTGGTCTTATGACACAAAAATACCTGTTCAGTTTCACAAATGGAGTGTCCATAAGTATCAGAGCTCC
The DNA here is from genome assembly GCF_034190915.1 of Cavia porcellus. Classification (NCBI taxonomy): domain Eukaryota; kingdom Metazoa; phylum Chordata; class Mammalia; order Rodentia; family Caviidae; genus Cavia; species Cavia porcellus. Next base: position 69,364,833 of record NW_026947491.1, read on the forward strand.
TTGCTCCAAAGCTCACATTTTTTCCCCCAGTGCTGCATCACTGAAATGATTTGCTGTAGTCATTCTTATAGGCATCTTGAGCTTATTTGGGAGAAGTGGTCATACATCAGTGTGAACAGTGATGATATTTGTATAGTTTTCAAATCATATAAACAACAGATAAGTCTTTGTGCTTGTCTAAGTAAATAATACTCATCACATTATATGAATGAACATTTATTTAGAGTGTTCCAGTGTTATTTGAATTGAAATGAGGTATTTTTTCCCACTTATACTTTTGTTATCTCATAGTGGCAACAAAAATAGGGAGGAGAGAAACACTATCTGTTTCCTGCTATAGGTTATAGGGTCTTTCTATTAATCAGAGTAGAAAATCCAAATACGCTTGCTGAGGGTTATGTGTACCACATACCTGTAAGAAATTTTGCTTAAATATGAGACATAACAGGATATGACTATAAATAAATCAACTATTTGATTCTGTTGCTATAAGAAAATAATAAAAAATGGAAATAGGAAACAAGGAATGCCAACTATTTTATAGAGGCTTCATCACCAGCAGCTTTTTCCCTGTTAGTGTCTGTGCCTCTCCTGATGAAGCTTGGGACACCAGAGTATTGTAGCGTGATGGGAGCTTGTGGTGTGATTTCTACTAAGTACCTATATTTGTGACAGAATGTTTGATCTCAATTAGAGATGGATGAAATTGGATATCAAGCATAATGGGTAATCTTGACAATTTACGGTGCTCTTTGTGACTGTATTTTATCTGTTGCAATTCTGTGAGGTAGTAGGGGAACACTTATACTCATTTAATAGGTGAGAAAATGGAGATTCTGAGAGGGTTAATTGACTAGCCCAGGGTCACATGCAGTAAGTGAGAAAGTTATCACTTGAAATACAATCTTTTGTGTCATAATCCAGGGGATTTTCTTGCTCTGCTGTATTTTTCATAATGTATGAGAGTTTTTTATGTATAGGCGGCAGCTGTTTCGTCAGACAACTGGTTCTGGAGCCTTTTTTCTTTATTGTTTTGTTGTATTTTGATGCCTCTGTTTGTTCTCTGTGTGACTGCAGGTTTGAGATCTGAGGACTTCAAAATTCCTGCCAAGAAAATATGCACTCCCCCTATTTTTTAAAGATCTAGATGGGTGGAAAGCAGCGAGTCCTTATGTAGAGTCTTTGTGTGGAGTTTCCCATCAAATGTCAGAAAGGGAAAGGGAAAAGGAGAGGGATTTGTCTATCTTTATGAAAATGGAGAGAAGTTAGTTACCAGAGAAAAGTCTCAGCGTATGGACTGAACTCTGAACTGCACTGGGCCTAAAAGGAATCAAATTCTTGAGAACAAATGGAAAGCTCTTGGTTCTGCTTGGGCCTTGTGAACTTCAGGGCCTGGGTGGAGATGTTGATGGATTCACTCTGGATTGTCTCAGTCCTTAATGGTGGATTCTTCTCGGAGAGCAAGGCACCCGTGTGTCTTTCACAGATTGTGTCCTCAGCTCAAAGGAGGCACTCAGAAAATTGAGGGATAACTAAATGAATGTTGTTTTTATGTCTCTCTTGGATCAGTACCTTGAATCATGAGGTTGGTATGACATAGCAGTCAAAACAAGGTTTGGGAATATTAGACCTGGGGATTAATCCTAACCCTAGATTTGGGAATTAATCCTAACCCTAATCCTCAGGGTGATTCCTAAATTTGGCTGTTATTAATTATTACTTTTTTTCCATCTCTTTTGTCAACCATAAAATGGATAGTTTGTAATGAACATGTGATATTCTGCATATGGAAAACTTGTCATGGTATTTGACACAGAGGAAGTTTTAAATCAGTGCAAGTTGCTGTCAGCGGTATTCATTTTGACTCTCACACTTCTTGTAGTATGGGCTGAAAATCCAATACCTCCTTCTGTTTTCAACCCTAAATCAGGATGTAGTGTTAAGATTTTGGTACCTCTCCAATCTAGAACTCAAATCATTTTGACATTTGGGTACCAGTACCCTGACTTTGCCTCATAATCTGGTCACTTTTGGCTGAAGCCTTGTATATGAATTGGAGTTTGTCTTTAGTACCTACATGTGTCTTAGCAAATTTTTGGAGATAGCACAAGTCTTATTCTGGGCTGCACAGAAATCAACAAAAACAAAGGGAGCCCTCTGCAGAGCCTCTCTGTTCCTGGCTAAATACCCTGATGTGATTGTTCCTCCAGTGACTTTTTTCATGTTTTATATAAGTGTGACCAGAGTTTCTCAAATTCAGCACTATTGATGTTCTGGATTGGGGAATTCTTTATTACAAGGGGATACTAATGCATTGTAGGATGTTTAACAGCATTGTTTGTCCCAATCATTAGACGTTAGATATATTCTTCTCCCTGTTTAAACAGCCAGTGGTATTTACAGATTTTTCAAATCTTCCCTGGTGGACGAAATTACTCTTTTAGTTGAGAAGCACTAGAGTAAATCTTACTATGTTATTTCTCTGCTGGATACTCTTTCCTTTCAACGAATGAATGGTTTTTCTCATTTATTTCTTTTCTCTCTGTTGTTCCTTCTCTCAGCTCAATCCTTTGCTCTCTTATGGGGAGAAAGCATCCATTTACTCAGGTTGAAGTAATTACTAAAGTGCTCCACGTGAGTGCAAAGGTATAGAATCAAAGCACTTTTTAAAATTGCTCAATGATTATGAAAGTCTCAAGGGCCATAACATTCCTCAGAAAGTTAAAGCAGTAAATGTTTCTCCTCTCCTTCAAATTGATAAAGGTAGAATTGAGTTTGTCAAAATTGTGAGGCCAGTAACTTACCTCACCACTCAGCTCCAAATTGGGGATTGAACTCAGAGCTTTTGGCCTGAACTAAACTGAGCTCTTTAAGATTTTTAAAAAAGTTTTTAAATTTTGAGATATTATGTTTTGAGTTCCACTAAGTTTTCATGAGCCATTTCCAAAACTTCAAATTTATTCTTTCTTTATTCCTTGTAATGCAAAACATTGCTCTTTAAGCCCCTACTTCCTAAGGCGTCCCATATGTATTAGACCTCAGCTAATTATTAGCAAGGCCAAGTCATCAATCTAATTTTTTGAAATTGGAAATACTTCACAGATTTGCTCTATTTTTTCTTTTAGCATTTGTGTTTTGTTAAAATAAAGCTTTGTAGCACACAGGATTAAGTCTCAAGGATTGTGCTAAATGGGAATGCAGCATTTTTAACACATGAGCAACATGGTTTTAGACATAAATCTTTATACTTTACAAGTCATGGCTCCCAGAAACCACTTAATATAGTGACAAACAGCATCCATTATGAAAGTTTTGAAGCAGCGGTTGTCCATAGTCTTTTTGTCCTTGAAGTCCTCCCCAGTTACATAATAATTGTCTTTACTCATTTTATTAATTTTGTTATTGGTGATTTTTCCCCCCATATTAGTGGAATGTGATTAGGTAAAGAAATTGAGCAAAGGGACAAGTAGTATCTTGATGCAAACCGGTGATGAAATTAATTCCAAACTTGAGTGTTGATTACATGAGAGTCTTTGTATGGGGTAATGGTATAGTTCAGTTTGTATGAGAGAGTTAATTTATTGTGTGGAAATAACTTCATGGAGAAATGACAGCTAGACAAGAACAGAGAAGAGAACATTATAAGAGGAATATATGAGGAAAGGTTAGAGAGCCCGCAGAAACATTTAAAAGCCTGCATATTAGAAGAGAGCTATGAGAATTTAGGGTCTATCTAATCAGAATACTGGCTCAATTACTCCTAAGTCTAATACTCTTATTAATATATGACATTGTTGAAAATACTTGTTTATATAACATCCAGGAAAACCATAAGCCACAGCCTTAGAATTTCAGCTGATCCTATGAAAATACTTTAAATGATGAATTCACTTTTGAGTTTAAGTCAGATACTAGCAAGTCATAAATCAGTGCCCACAGAATTTATTTGTGTGAAACTGAGGAAGAAGTATGTCAAGTCTTTGTCTAAGTAACTCTTAAACTCCTCAAGCTTGTACTCTTTATCTCATGATGCTCTTTCTAATGAGGTGCAGGGAAAAGAGCTCTCTAATGCCCATTTTGTTATTAAATAGCAAAGGTTGCTGTGTTTTTTCAGTTTCAAGAATTCATTGAATCAATATTCCCAAAATTAGTCTGGGATAATCCTTAGAAACCTGTCAACAGAGCCAGTTACAGATGTAATCAAAACAAGGTGCTTAAAAAATTCTTTAGTGAGCTTTTATTAAGTGCCTATATTATAGGCACTTTTGGTTTGTGTGGAGGCTGTTAAAACAGAGGGAAACACACAATCAAACAAATGCAACAGTAGCCATTTCCAAATTATAGTTTGCCTTTCTCAGTTTGCAGAAGCATAATGATTAGAATGGAGCCAACACACAATACCAGAGGCCCCCTGGTTTGGAATACAGATGGCATGTTGAGCCCTTTTGTCTGCACGTCTCTCCATGTGGAGTTATCTGCAGAAAATTACTGGTGGTGGAGGATGTGCTACTGCTGGTACCTCCTTGTGACGAAGTGACCTAGAGTGCCCAGGCTCATTTTCTATCACTGTGGATATATTCTAGAAATACCCTACCCCATCAGCTTTTCTAGAAGATTTGTTTTGGATTTAGGATAACTCTAGGAGGTACAGAAAGTTCCTCAGGAGCTTATGCAGTTCTTGGATCTTTTATGTATTGTGAAAGTTTGGCACCAGGTAGAAATTCTAAGGGAGGGAAGAGGTCTGTCTTCCTGGAGTGTCCTTCCACCTACAATTATTTCACCTGGATGCTTTTGCTTTTGGGGTTCTTTAAGGTGAAATCTGTCCTTTTTTATCTTCACTGGGATTCTAGGCACTATGAATGACTTGAGGTTGGGGAGAGACACAGTTCAAGAGATTAGAGGTGTGTTATTAATGACAGCTTAATGCAATTGATCTTTATCTAGTAATGTGTAACTGGAAAAATTTAGGTCTTTGTCTCTTTTGCATTTCCGTGTGGCTTTGGGCATGTCACATTTCCTCTTGGGGATTTTGTTTACACTTCCCTTAACTGAGAAAACTGAATTTCCTCAAAAAACAAAACAACACAAAACAAAATTCAAGGTCAAACAAAGTTGATCCGAGTTTCTAAGTTGGACAAAGCAGATGCTAGCTCTAATTTATTACTTTCTTGCTATTTTGTGAAAGCAGCTTGTAAGACTTTGGGTAACAACTTTGCTGGTAAATGCATCCATGTTTGCATTAGAGCGTAGCCCTTTGAGAACAAGATGCTCTGCAAAGACTGTGTTGGGCTCTTCCGTTTACCTTATTGCACCATAGGAAAATAGCAGCCATGAGATGGGAGAGAGAAGGTTGGGTTATTATTATTGCTGCTTAAGCAGACACAAGCCCAGGGCCTCAGAGTGGCTGGCCGCCTTTTATCACTATCATGACTTAAACGAAAATGCAGTCAAGAGAAGATGTACATTGTCCAATAGTGATGCAAATTGTAGCTTAAAGCAGATACTACTTCCTTGTGTGAATGAAAGGGTTAAAAAATGAGAGATGGTTTATCTATCTTCAGAAAAATGCAAATTTTATTTGAGATTAAAACATAATGTCCCGAAAGATGGTTATGTATAAATGACACAGTCTGACTGAATTTGTCATGAGCCAGTGTTGGATTCATAGCTAACTCTTTTATAAAAAAACGCTTATACATTGCTGCTAGCACAAAGGAGAAGCAATCCAACTCTAAAGAAAGTGTTGGAATTTTTTCCTATATTATTCAAAATCTGTCAGTGTTGTAAATTATCTTTTCAAGTCTTCTGCAGTGTTATTGTGCTAGTGATATAAGCAGGAAAATAATAGTAGTATTTCTAGGTATGAGGTGGAATATGTCTGATTGGCACTTACACCTCTGATTTTGATTTACAAGGCAAGAACAAAATTTTAAAGGTTATTTAAGAATTGCCCAACGTGATCTGTCATTTTGTCAAGTTACCTTCATTTTATAACTTTTTTCACCAAAGTTTCTCCCATCTCTCTTGTTGAGAAATAATGAATGCAAGTGCTCTCATTTTTAGAAAGAAAATACAGTGCTTTATTATATTTAAAAAGAGTCAGGAATGATTTACTTACATTAAGTATGAGAGTTTCCAGAGCAGTGATTACAAATTTTTAAAATTCCAGATTAGAAATGTGGGTAAAACTTTTAAAGAACTACAATTATACAACTCACAGAAATGCAGTAAAATGATATCATTTACATTTATTCCCCTTTCTTCATTGTAGTATAAACTAAATGTGTTGGGATTTGATTTTTCATTTTCTTTCCATTATTTGTAATCAGAATTCCAAACATTTATTGGTATTTAAAGACAGCAATTACGCCTTAATCGATGTAGTTGATTTCATTTCTGAGGAACACAGCCCTTCTGATGAAACTCATTTTTACTTCTACCTTAGACTTTACTATAACTTCCACGTCCTCAGACTACTAACTAACTTGGAAATGGATCTGTTTAAACAAGACTGTAGCATGTGGTAATCACAATTAACCGTTCTTCAGTGTTCTTTATAAAACATCTGGAATATGACTAATAGTTTTGAAAATAGAATCTATGAATAGAAATTAAGAATTAAATTATTCCACATAAAGATAAATAAATGGAAATGTCAAATATAGACTAAAGTTTATAAGGATCAGTTGGAATAAGGGAAATAAATGCCATCGTTTTTTTCAATAATGATTAAGAGAGAAATTTGTATGGGGAGTGAATATGTGGATTTGTAGGAATGGCCCAGAGAGACTGTGAATTCTGTCGTGTAATAGAAAAAAGCTAAATATCCATGAAGTGTCAAGATTTTGAGACCTGTATAAAACTTTTTCCAACATCTGCTGCAATTTTTTTGTTATGTGCCAATGTAGTAGTTACTATGCATCCACCTTCTAAACATTTGTGTTGCTTGTATCCATTATTCTGCAAAGGTGGCACAGGATTATGTTTTCTTGAAAATAATCTGGGGCACCCAAAACTGATGGTTTTGAATACAGTGCCAGAAGTCCCAGGTTGTTGTGGGTTCTCCCTGAGTATGTGAAGGTGTTTTGGCAGAAAGCAAACCACTGCATGATTAGCTGTTTATAATTAGAATTACTAATGTCATGAAACATGAAAAATATGTGATAATAGAGTCATGATTTGATGTGAAAGAGATGGAGGCAAGGATAATTCATTTAAAAAGATGTCATTGGAAATGTGCAGTTTTTGGTAATAATACTTTCAATGCTGAGAATATGGTTCAAATTAAGGGCTTAAAGTGTCAAGAGAAAAAGCAATGTATTGGAGTACAATTTTCATATATTTTTAATAAAGTATTGAGAAATACTTGGAAAGTATTTCTTGATTCAGTGGTGTTCTTTGTTTCTTTATTCCTTACAATGATAGTTTATGATCCATTCTTTATAAGCATCTCTATTCTCCCTCTATGTTTTTGTCTAGGACTGAAATAAAATAAAAAATTTAAAGGTATACAATGCTGTCAGGCCCATAATGAAATCTAGCTTTATTTATGTGTGCTTAGAGAGGGTAGAGCACTGTGAGCTGCTAACTGTTGTGTTAAACATTGCTTGACACTCCCTTCCCTTAAATTCTTTGAAAAGAGCTGATTTTTTATGTTCATGCAGAAGAGTCCTCGGAGGATAATGAAAGTGGAATGTGGTTTGCTCATACATGGAATTATTTTATTATTATATAACCCGTGCAATTGTTAGAAGCAGGAGCAGCTGTAGGCTAAGTAATCCAGATCTGTTTCCCATAGAAGTTAGGTGTTCTATAGTTGAGGAAATTTACAGGAAACTTCAGTCATCTGTGTAGATTTCAGTAATATAAATGTATGACAGTAGAGCAGAAAGGAAATCCTAGTATGAGCATTAGACCTAGGTTATATCTTTTAGCTCATATATCCAGTACATTATTTTAATCTAAGTGATGGGCTAATTTAGTATTTTTATTACTGCAACTACTTATGCCAATTATGATGGTATTTATGGAGTTTTATGAACTAAAATAATTGAATGTATCTCTTCATAGAAGTAGTTGTTTTGGTATTACGTGTATAATCATAGCTTTATGTTTGTAACTAGGGCTTGGGCAACTCCCATTTGGAAAGAAGAAGGCTCACATTGGAAGAGTAAGTGAGACTTGGGAGTGTTAAGTTCTGGGAATTTAAGAGGGACAAATAGAAATGTGAAATTCAAATTAGCAAGAATTTCATTATGGGTATTACCTAGGAAATTCTTGGAACTGAAGAATCGGAGGCCCCATCTTAGACCTGTTTAAAATATATACATTGTAGATCTTTAGGTTCTGATGTTGTTGGTGTGCACATTGAATTTTGAGGTACAGTTATTTACAGGGTCCCAGATGGAGTACAGCTGGGAACTAAAATTTCCAGAAGAATTAAGGTACACAGAGTGAGGCTTCTTGAGCCAAGCAAGTAATCAAAGGAATCAGAATCAAGGGAAGTGCTGTTTGATTTTTACTTTGATTACCTCAGTGATGGAAGGATGTGGAGTAAGAGAAACAATGGCCAGAATCTGGAGAGACTGTCATAATTAGAGCCACCATTGTTTGGAATTTCATGGAGTGTTCATTAGATGACTTTATGACTTTGGTGGAATAGACACTGAATGATTACGGAATTTGGAAGCTATTAAATGTTATAATTGATCAAGGCTTGGAAGTTGGTGAATGTGGAAGCCTTGAGCTGAATCAAAACTGAGGAAATGAGTGTGGTTGGCTGACAGTGAATCAGACTCTTGTGAAAAGCCAACCAACCTTTTTCCTCTTGATCCCAGGAAGGAAAAAAAAAAAAAAAAAAAAAAAACAGTTTACTGGTGGGGTATTTGCTAATTCTAGCTTAGCTGTTTCTGTATGGATCCCAAGTCAGGTGAATATTGCATGTGAGTGTTCTCTCCAGGTGTCAACGATCAGAGTGTATGAGTGGCCTGAAGATGAAAACACCAAAAAAAGGGAAAGATTTTGCTAAGTTAAGATCTGAGAAGCCAGACACACATTCTGCTGGGAGCTACCCGTCTTTCAGTTGGAGAAATGCCAGTAATTGTTGGAAAATGTAATTTATCTCACTCTAAAATTTGAACTAAATTTAAATGATTTTATTTTTCATTAAAAATAGAAATGCACTTATGGTAGTATAAAAAGTCAAAAGAATATACAAAAAAATTTAAATCCATCTACCCTGTAGTATAAAAATACCTTGTAGGTTGTATCTATTGATTTCCTTCAAATGTTATATTTTTTTTCCTTCCTGGTAATCATACTTATGACTTCGTAAATTGCTTTCCATATCTTAAAAGAGGGTATTACACATGATATCATTTGAAATTTTCAGAAGAGAAGAAAGCATGTTTTCTTTCAACAAACATTTTGAAATGCAATTGTATAAGGCTTTTAAAGACTATCCTGAGAACCAAAAGACAAGATCTTTCTTTCAACTTACTAGCACTGCAGACAGGAAATAGTGAGATAAGTTAAAATATATTTTAGTCCCTGCCAATTATGTCAGTGAGATCAGAGGTATATATAAAATACACTTTTAGTGGTTGCACATCACTTAAACTGTGGCAGTCTTCATCCCACACTCTGTGGCTTAGATTGGCGGATCTGAGAGGGGTTATGAGCCACAAAGTACTGTACTGTGGGTCTGAGGGTATAATGAAGTCATGCATTATGGTGGGGAGGGTGGGGAGGGAGAATCAACATTTTCCAATAGCCGGGCTCTTTGCACTTAGATTCTTCATATACATTTCACCATTTCTGTATTTGTAGACTACTAACAGTGTGTGGAATTTGCCCTCATTTATCCACCTGTAAATTTAAGAAGCCTAGGAGATTTGATTTCATTTATGTTGTTCATGGGACCCTTCAGTGCCATCTGGAATACCCTGAAAAACAATCATCCCCCCTTCTGCATACACAGTGGGTGTTACATGACGAACCTTGTGCTTATTGGTATTTTATTGGCTTTTCCTGGTGGGATGTGATGTTTGGCAGGACTGCTAAGGTTGGCTGGAGAGGTGAGTGTATGTTGAGAGGTAAATGTGATGGGGGTAGGAAGCCATGTGAAGAGATACTAGCTAGACAGGGCAGGGTATTTCTTAAGTCCACCGTCAGTGACCAAGCAGTTGATGGCTGGGCTTCCTGATCCTCGCTCCTTTTGATTCCAGCACGTGGAGTGGGATGTGACAACAGACTGAGACTGGACTGCGAACAAGAATAAGTAGAGACTTTTGGCCTAGAGTGATGCTTCAAGTTGAATATGACCACCAGAATGTAATCACCTCTAGAATAAGAATACATATGGTAATATAACAGCAAATGGAAAATTTTACATGATTTCCATTTGGAATCATAGTTATACCTGTTTCTAGCATCTACCCCTACTAGAAAAGTTTTTTAATTTAAATCCCTAGTACAAAAATAGCTGTAAGATATGACTGAAATATACAATGAATATTTAAATGTAAGAAATTATTACAATAAAAGACACATTGACATTAATTCCTCTCAAAACACTCCCACTTACTTCAAATACAGTTATCCTGTTATTCTTGCCACTTTCTAAGAAGCTCTGAAAGTCCTCTTCCATATTTTTATAAGGTGTGATTAAAAATCTGATTATTGGTACCAAGTGCCATCCATTGGAAAGGCAGACTGATAAACATCACAGTGTATCCTCATCTGTGTTTTTACCAGATTTGGCACTATGACCTTTCTGCTTCTTCCCCAAAGTCAAAATGATGGTGAAGGTAAATGTTTGGAATCAGTGCAGGGCTTTAAGGCAGCTGTGACAATGGAACTAAAGACATTGTTTTCACTTACTTTTTTTCACTTTAAACTAGCAATCTTTACACTATACATTTAGGGATTATTCCTTTTGATTTGGGTGCTACATTAGGCTTAAATCAATTTTGATTATGTACACTTGTCATGGTTTCAGGAAAGGAGCTGTAAACTATTCTCTGAATGATAAAAATTTTCTGTTGTTTCTTTGTTTTCAAAAACCACTAGAGCATTTCCTGAGTTATCTTCACTAAGATTGATTTTTGTTTCTGATGTTCATCTATTATTGAAAAGTAATTCAATTATTATTTAAAGATAGGTTGTTACAGTCACCTGAAAGTGTTTTTCTAGGAGGAAAAAATTTCAGCATTGTAAATCACTGTCCATGTAATTTTAAAATTTTGTTGCATATCAAGTAGTACTAAATACATATGTTGTGCTAAAAATGTAGACTAAACTGGTACATATGCATAGTAGATATATGATATTAATAATTCAGACTGTTTTTGTTGTTCACATCAAGTCACTGCTTTTGTATCCATTGTTTGGAATCTAATGTGCGTTTGTTTTTGTAGAAACAGAGGGGATTTTTCATAAGACAGAGAGGCAACCTTTTGTCTTTTGTAAGTGGATTTATGGAAGGCATTTTGGAAATGGATTTTCTGTGGCAAGACTTTATCCTGCACATTGTTGAAAGTTTTATTAGTCAGGCCTTATCAGATTTTCAGTTCACATTTCCCCTTCCATTTAAACACCAGCATGTGAGGGTAATTTGAATAGTCTAGGAAATTTACCTGTAGCTATTTGGGAAATCAAAGTTTTCATTTTGATCCTATAAAAATTATATGATAAAGGATGATAGTTGTCAGTAAAACAGTGCAGAGTAATGAAACTGTAAGATTAACCATGCTCAGAGAAAAGAGTAATTTTAATGTGGATGAACTTTCTGAGCAATAATATTTGCTTGACCTTAGCTCTTAATTCAATTATATTTCTGCCTAAATACTTTAGGTGTGATGATTAATTAGAAAGCCAAAAAAAAAAAAAAAAAAAAAGCCAAGGCAGAGAAACTTCACTCTGTGGAAATACAAAGAGCCTCTGGGGTGTGTGTGCGTGTGTGTGTGTGTGTGTGTGTGTGTGTGTTCACGTGCGTGTGTGATGGGAGGTCAGGTCTTTGCCCCTGAAGATGCTCTGCAAATGCCTTTTGTTTTCATGTTTCTCTTTCCCTTTGTCTACAGTCAGTGGGATTCTCCTCTGCACCAGCGCCCTAAGTGACAGGCACTGGCAGTAATGAGCCTGCTCACTCTGCTATAATTGAACCCTGTCAGCACTGCCCATTAAGGCCGTGGCGCGTATGCCAGCTCATTAATCCAAAGCCCATTTCTTCTCCTCCGTCATTTCCCTTGTATACCATGGCACTGTTTCAAGTCCTGATCCCCTCATTGTGCCTATCGAGGTTCAGGAATAGAGAGTAATTGATGTTGTTGTGCTCATCTTGAGGAGTAACCCTTTTAATAACGACGTGCTCACATCTGCACACTCAGATCACTGTGCCATGATTGCACATTGTTTAGGCTTCCAGAATAGTTATTTGCAGTCAGAATTTTTTTTGTGGGTATGTGTATTTAGATTTAGCATCTCAAACTCACATAGTTACATAGTTACAAGGTTTTTGTGTGGAAAACCTTTTTGTGATTTGTGATGGAAAACATACCAGGCGTATGTGCATGTATAATCTGTATAATAAAATTAATGATATATTGTAAACTTTCAATGTAACATACAACTGCAAGTGAGTATGCTCATATCCCAAGATAAAATGTGATGGGCTTCTCTCTCTTGTGGGTAATTGGTTATTCAAAATTTCACAGGAAAACGTGTGTGTGTGTTAGGTTTTAAAGTATTGTGGAATTGAGATAAAAACAATAAACTGACACAATGTGCTTTTATGTTGTTACTTTTCCTTCTATGATGCATTTAAATATAATTCTCCTAATTATTGTGTTTTGCCTGTATGATCCTTTTCCATGTTCAAATTCTGTGATAGGATGAGCAGAGAGGACTTAATTATTACTTACGTGGCAAACCTTTCTAACATTATTATGTACAACTTTGCTTAGAGCCCTTTCATCTCATCATGCTAAATACACCCCTTTTTACACTAAAAAAATCTAATTAAATGAAATCCATTTTGAATAATTTTGCGTCTGTACTCTAATTGAGTCTTGTCTTTTAATGTACCTTCTAAGTAGAAATCAAAGAAAATATACCTGGGCCTTGGTAAGGAAGGCATTTCAAGTGAAGGTGTCACTTAACTGAAATGCAGGAATGTGAAAAATGCTTCACTCTACAGACAGAGAATAAAGGAAGGAAAGGGAGAAAGGTAGATAGGAGGAGACATTGGCAAAACAGTTTAAATATTGGCATGATTCCTGTGGAGACAGAACAGCTCTAAACTGAGTCGGATTTATCCACAGTATCACTTGCTTTACAGGTACCATGAAAGTTTTGTTTACAGTTATGGTGTGGGAACATTTTTAAAAAAAGAAACAAATGAATAGAAATTCTTGAGGGGGCTGGGGGTTTAGCTCAGTGGCATAAGCACCTGCCTTGCAAGCAGGCGGTCGTGAGTTCAATCCCCGGTACCGATAAAAATGAAAAAGAAAAAAAAAAAAAAAAAAAAAAAAAGAAATTCTTGATATTCTGTACTTAAACTATGATTTGTTATGCTATATAACCAGAGTCTCAAGGTTCCAGGGTTCACTTTTAATAAAAGTAAAAAAGAACAAAAATAAGAAAAAATAAAGTTGACAAGTAATAACAAGTAAATTGCAACCTCCTACTTTTGTGTGTTTAACTGGTTTATTTGGTCTTTATTTCAGTGTTTGGAATCCTCTAAATTTTCAATCAATGAAAATTGTGTGTGGATAGAGATAGCTTGTCTCTGTTCATCTCTACAGTTCCTCTAGTTCCCAGAATGGTATCTAGTATAAAATACTCAACAAATGCTAATTGAATTCATTAATTAATTCAGCTTAATTACAGAAAAAAGATGGCTATGTTTTAAACCTACTTCTGGTTGGAATATCCAACAATATGTTCGATGATAATGAGGTTGCAACAAAATAACCAAATAAAATGTCGTTTTTAGCAGGAAAAATAGAGAAAACTTGTGTTGGATGAAGCTCGGTCTCCAAAGTAATCCCATAAACTTCATTCAGCCAATAGACTTTGTAATTTATTCTCTATTTATCAATCACATATCGGAATGCTTTAATTATACATTTCTCTCACCAAAGTTTGTTTCACTCAATGTTGTCAGTGAAGATAATTTAAAATTTTCATAATGAGGCAAAACGAAAATGTAGTCATTTAATCTTTATGAAATATAATGCAACATGTATCTTGATGCCTTTTAAAGCCAAAGTTCTGAAAAAGATCATTGAAGCTGTAATTAGTCTGAGCTCTGAAATTGTTACGATTTTAGGTCAGGTGTAACAGTGTCTCACTTCTAGATCATAGGATCAGAAGATACTTCTTTCTGCTCCTCTGTTTCAGGGTGTGGTGCTAGGTGAGTAAAGGAAGTTGCAAAAGTGGACTATGAAATAAGAATTTTTATAACTTATTTACTCATGAAAGGAGTTAGGGTGGCTGTGAGTATCAAGTGGATCCCACCCTCTAATTTCATGGCTCTCATTGAATTTGGTATCATTAGCAATACAACCACATGACTGGAAATTTTCACCAAGATGGAGAAGTGATCCAAGTTTTTTTTCAGACCAGCTGACTATAAATGGAGGAAAGTAAACATATATTAAGTTGTTTTGAGAAATGCTTGAAGAATTTATCATCATGGATATTTTCTACACCATTAAAGTCAAACTCAATTTTTAAATCTGTGGTAGTGTTTTAAAAAGATACCAACAGATTCATTTAGCAAAATACTGATTCCCAGGAGTTTGAAGTCGTCCACTTGTACCTCCCACAGATGTTGGTTCCACAAAGATCCTCAGCCCAGAGCTCTCATAGGACCTCTGCTGTGGATTTCTTAGGACAGAGGGCATGGCTCTTGCACAAGAAATCATTTGGATTAAAGACAATAACCAAACACAGCCGACTTCCCTCCTTTCCCTGCTTTTTGATCACATCAATCAGGATAACTTCATCAAGTCTCCTACAGTGGCTGTCCCATCTGCGTGCCATTTGTTGCTACTGAGTTTGGTGAGGGAATGGAAGTCTTGAGCCACAGCGCCTAACTTTCAGTTAAAACTGAAGCTTTGTTTTTGGTACTGGTTGGGGGAGTGTGAGGGGCTGTAACCTTCAGAAGAATAGTTTTTCCATTCATAACAAAGTCTTTAAAATGCATATGCTATTTTAGGGTCATTGCATAAAGAAATGGTTAGGAAGACCTAAAAGACTCAATCAGAGACTCTTTCTTTCCAGACTGAGTGGAATATAAGCCAGAGGAATACCTGGAGACTTCAGTAGTGAAGCATTTTGTAAATTTTGTGTATTTATGATAGCTTATGTAGCCACTTGTAATGAAGCTGTGTGTTTTTGTTTAGCATCACTAATGTCAGGGAAGATGCATTATGGAATATGATTCAAGTTTATTAAGAAAATAAGTTCCTAATCATATGATGTAATGTGCAAATGGACCTAAAAGGTAACCTGTGAAGATTATGAGAAGTTTTGTTTTATTTCTTTGCATTCTATATGTTTTCTTGGGCTGGGAATTTAGCTCACTGGTGTAAGCGCCAGCCTGGCAAGCATGAGATTATGAGTTTGATACCCCATACCAAAAAACAAACAAGTAAATAAATGTAACTTGTACTTAAAAGTACACA
This sequence comes from Cavia porcellus, assembly GCF_034190915.1. Classification (NCBI taxonomy): domain Eukaryota; kingdom Metazoa; phylum Chordata; class Mammalia; order Rodentia; family Caviidae; genus Cavia; species Cavia porcellus. The sequence goes on from NW_026947491.1 coordinate 69,380,522, forward strand.
TGGCATACAGATCATTTATTTTAGCATAATCACCTGCCTGGCAAGCATAAGGTCCTGAGTTCAATTCCTGGTAAAAAAATAAATCATGTGTCTGTGTCTTTTATTCACATTCTGTATCTTTTCTAATCATTTCACAGCAGATACATGCTCGATTCCTATTGTAATGTTGCTTTCTCATGTAACAACCTAAAGATTTATTTTAATAAGTTTGTTGAATACTCACTGTCTGCCAAAACATTGTTCTAGGTGCCAAGGATGTACTACTGAAATAACATTTTATATTCTTGTAAGCATTATATCTACAGTGAGCTTGCTAAGACTGTTAATCATTTCCTAATGCACAAACAAACACAAACAAGAAAAGACTGCTCTTTGTACTGCTTTGTTAGTGGTTTGTTTTGTTGGTGTGTGTTTGGTATTGGGGGCTGAACTCAGGGCCTTTGCACTACACCACATTCTCTACTCTTTTTTATGTTCATTTCAAGGCACAATTTTGCTAAGTCTTTAAGTTCCCTGGAGGACTTGAACTTGCTATTCTTTTGCCTCAGTGTCCCATAGTTCTGGGACTACAGGTGTGTGCCACAATCAACAGGCTATTTTAGACATTTTAATGTTAATTTAATACATTAATTTTGGAAAAGTAATGTTGTTTGGTGGTTTTCTGGCTAAAGGTATTTACATTGCCAGTGGTGGCTGAAAAAATAAAAAGATGTTGAGGTCCACTTTTAGCTTCTAATGTTTAATTTGTGAGCTTCAGTCTCACTCTCTTATGGTCTGAGACTCCTTGAGGCGTGCAGATGAAATTTGTTAAGAAATTAAACAGATATGTCACAACTTACCTGTAAACTTCTAATTTCTTTCAAAGTAAGGAAGTGTGATTTTTGTAAAAAGAAAACGAAGCCTAATTAATAACTGTGTATACTCTGTAGGTTGGTAACATTTCATTATGGATCTCTTTGGAGATTACAAATATGCTATGCAAATTCCAAATTAGCCTTAAAATAATGGTAAATGGTAATGCATTAAAACTCTACAATACTGTAGTATTGTGTCTCTGGGTATGTTTTAAAATTATCTTATGGTGATATATTTAATTGCCAAACAACTCTTTTGCTGCTGATAGAGCAAGTCTCAGTTTAGAGCAATAATAACTTTTTTTTCAAATTAAAAATTTGTGAACTATTCATGGTCATGGTAATGAATGTACCACAGGATAATTTCAATTAATATTTAATTAGTGATTCTCAAATGGCTGAGAAAAAGAAGATACCTCACATAAATTATTTAGAAGAATGATTTCATGCACTGGAATATCACAAAGTACATTTCCCTGACATGGGTGATGGTGCTGTAGGAGAGGGTTTTTGATACCCAAACCATCTGGGAAACATTAAATACTATTTTCTATTAGCGATACAAAAGCACATGAGCATATTGGAGACTCTGAGAAGCACTGTAGTAAAGGAGTTTAATTTTGTTTAATCTGATGTTTCTAAAATGTATTTAAATCAGCAAATTTTTATATTCCCAGTTTGATTTTCTGTGAACCCTCTTTGGTTAGGATGGTCTGTATTCTGAAGTGCTTTTTAAACTACTATGGTAAAGGACAACTTTCACACTTCTAGTCTTTCAGGATGAGTCACTAGCAATGACCAATACACATATGCTAAGTGATTCTAGCAACATCCAGGCAGGCTGTGTCCTGTTCCCTATGAGTCCAGTGGTCATGTAGTTGAGTTCTGCGACAATGTTAGCCTACTGTAATGAGTTCTAAATGCTTACTTATTTGCTCAAATTCTGCAGTTCTCTCCTTTTGCACTGAAAACACCTATATGCAGACCAGCACTGGCCAGGTTGAGTATATTGTGTCTTGTTTACTCAGAGTGGGCTCTGTAAACCCACTGCATCAGGAGAACATATCAGAAATGCAGCATCTCAGGGCTCCTCTAGACACACTGAATGAGAATCTTTTCATCAAGATTTTAGATAGGTCTTACGCACAGTAAATTTGGGGAATTAAATCTGGAACCATGCTGCCCAATAGAAACAATGAAAGCTATATAATTTAAACTTTTTAGTGCATATTAAAATTTTTTGTAAAAAGGTGAAACTAATTTTAATAGCTCCCTGAATAATTTTTTCAATATAAGACCAACATAAAATAACTATAAAACACTTTGCATGTTTTAAAATTTTAATTCCTTAAAAGTTCTTACGTTCTTTACACTTACAACACATTTAAATTCATACTGATTACATTTTGTGTATTTAATAGCCATGTGGCCATTATATTGGACAACTCAGAACCTATAGTACTATCGGGCACATAGTAGATGCTTAGCTAATATGAACAGAATGAAAGTAGGATGAGAGAGTATTTAATGAATTCCAGCTAAGATATTTTGGAGAAATAACATTTAAAACCAGGTCTCTATTTCCTTGGTTCATGTTCTTTTTTGCTTCTTAAGTACTCCTTTCATTTTTATTTTTATAAATCTTTTTAAGTATTGTACTTAGAATTTAAAAAATTAAAAACATTTTTCTAGATATTCTTATATCTACCTCAAGTCTATTCTGGAAAATCTTCAAGTATAAATTGATAAAGATTGAGTCCCATAATTATCTTTCAGTTTTTAGAAATTCCCTGATGATTTGTCTTTTACTTGCTTTAATCTGTCACTTAAATTTCCTTTAAAAGAATTGTTCAAATATGTACAAAGACACTCTAGAAATCTTCTCTAGTTGGGCAAAAGAAATAGGACCTTGAAAGCAGTTGATCAAGGAAGTTATTCATAGCTCTTATTTATATAGTATGGGGCTAGTCTGATCTACAATTCTATTGATTTCTGGTAAACAGGAGATTCAGAATCTGTTGTCATTGGGTGAAGAAACAACACAAGATGCAAAGGTAGTGCTCCACCCACAGGTTCAGAAGGTTTTCCAGCACAGGAAAGCTAGGACAGGTGCTTAGAACTTTTTTCCTTTGAAGAGGTATGTAGGTTTTTGAAAAAGTCAAGAGAAAGAATACAGATTTTTCTTTTATTATCTCATAACATAGTTCCTACTGCTTTTACTCTCATTTTTAAGGTTAGTGAAAACAGAATATTGGTTCATGATATCTTATAGATAGAAATTTTAAAACTACTCTTACTGCTCCATCATCTGTTGCTTGACTGTTTAGTGAATCCTCTCAAAAAAAGGTGGTGGAACGAGGTGCAGAGTTTAAAGAAGAGCCCACTACTGTTCACTCACGTGGGTCTTAGTAGCCTGGGAAAAGTGGAAATGTGGGAACTGGACACCCTGACTTTCTTCTTGATTTTTACTCAACTTTTCTAAACCCATTTCTTCATTTTTAAAATGAGAATGATAGAGTAGGTTTGTTGAGAGGAGTAAATTCAACATGTTTTAAGCTGTGTCGATACATTTGGATGTACAGATATGATGTTCTAACCTTTGGAGTGGGTGGTAAAATTCTGGGAAAATACAAATTTCATTTATCTATGGTTGGTAGAAGTTTTATGGAGGGCAATTTGGCAGTCTTGATGCAACAATACTACTGTGCCTGTATTTCTGCTGCCAAAAGAAAAATTTCTAATACACAAAAGCAAGTGTGCTCATGATAACATTGTTTTGTCAAATCCAAAACTGTAGACAATTGAAATGCTCATAAATTCGTAACTGATAAATTATGGTAAATCTATAGAATAAAATCACTCTACCAAGACTGATATAAACGTCCTTAGAAAGATGTCCAACACATATTAAGTACAAAAAAATTACAGAATTCTTATCTTTGTAAAATATATGAAAAAATATACATTAGCTTATTAACGGGATCACTCTTGACAGTAAAAATAGAATCTGGAAGAGAAAAGGACTTTGATTGCTTTTATCCCTCTGTGAAGTCTGAAATTTTTATTCTGAGCAAGTATTGCTTTCTCAAAACATTTAATATCAATATTTATGATAGGCAATATATTGCTTTGTAGCTGTTCTAATTTTGGATAGAAAAACCAACTCAGAAGAAAGCAGCTCAATTTTTTGCAATGTGGTTATTTTGGAGTTTTGCCAGTTATATACTACAGAATAAATTTAAAAGCCTCTATATGCTGTATTGAATTTGATTCAGCGCATCGAGTTTGCTTTAGATGTGATTTTTCTAGCACTTTTATATGGAATGACATAGTGTTACGTGGTGGGATTCAAACATTTTCATAACACCATAATTTGATATTTTACAAAGATTCAAATCATTAAAGTGTATATGAAAAAAATACAGCCTTAAAAAAGTCACATTGAATTAGTTTCTCCCCACTCTCCAATTTAATATAAATTAATTAGGTCTGACTTGGTCCTTTGGGGAAGGTCAGTTGCTAACTCATTTTATTTGCATTGTGTAAAGGAACATGAAAAACAAAATAGCTTCAAATTGATTTACTATGGAAGGGGCATATTCTGATTGAGTTTAGCTAAGAAGATAGTAAAACAAAAGTGTCCTGTAAAAAATACGATAATGTAAGGATTTTTCCTAATCCTGATTAGATTTTAAATTGTCCCTTCAGTAGTTTGCATAATTATAAGGCATTGCCATAGAATGTCTAACAATGGGAAATAACTCATTAATGCCTGTTCCTCTTTGGCATGGTTCCAGGGCATGCAGCTTGATGTTTGCAGAGGAGACAGTCTGTAGCATTTCCCTGTCTGATATGGAACATCAAAGATTGCGAGGATCTCTCTATACTCAGACATTCATTTTGTCTGAAGTGGTAATATCCTGAAAAGCCAATAGCAGCCTGAAATTTTAAGTATTTTGGCACTTCTTATTATATTACTCTCAAATGTGGTGATACTAGAGAAGGAGATTGGGATTTCTTGGCTTTTACACAGTGAATTATTACAAACTCTAGTTTTAAACCAAGACTATGAAGTCATTACAATGCTGGTGACTGAACTGGATGGCCCCTGCAGAGCTGAACTGGGAATACCTGTCAATATAAACGGTAGTGTTTGATTAGCATGGTGCATTTTTAGAACAGTGCCGAGCCACTAGATATTTATCTTAATTAATGAATAATGAAATGTGGACTGTAGCATATTGGGATTTTCTTTCCTATGCAATATTTTTTTAGTACAGATTGTGCCCAGCCAGAGAACATCAGGAAACAGCTCTATTTGTAGTACAGCTAATGACTTGCACACATATTGATGAAGTAAGCAGTTCCTATCTTAATATGGTAAAGCCATTGACACCCTGTGGGTGTAGACCAATCAGCCCCACTTGTTTAGAAGGGAATCCTCTGACATGTAAACATGAATTTAAAAGTTGACCTTAAATTTGTATTATTCTTGTAACATACACTACTGAACAAATAAATAGCCTTTTCTGGTCATTCAGTATAAAAATATGAAGTAAATATTAAGAAAATAACCAATGAGCCATTGACAAATAATTGTTTTCTGTTTCTTTTTTATAAATGCTTAATGTATCAGAGGAAAGCACACACTGGGAGATATTTCATAGATCTCTTAGCTTGTGTTATTTCCCTAAGATATATTATTTTTAATTACTTACAATGTATTTATTTAATTTTTTCACTATCACTTAAAAAGTTTAATCAATAAGGACTATGTAGTTCTTTATGTATATACATATATATTAATGATGTGATATGCATCATAATGAGAATTGTGTGTCTGTACCATCAGACGGTAAGTATTATCAAGCTCGTGTATTACTGTAGGTTAAAGACATTCAGAGAGAGATTTGTTGAAGGTTGTTTCATTGAATTGCTGGAAGAAAACATTGATCTCTCTAACTTCAGGCAGTGAATAATAAACAAGTATTTGTACAATATATCTTTGAGCATCTAAGGGAAAACTACACTCTGTTCTTCAGCCCCATGTGTCCTTTATCAGTGACCTCTGGCTTCTTTCTAACCACCAATCTTATGTAAACAGCATAACTGCAGGACACCCCCAATCGCTTATGTCTTCGTGAGAGTGGAAATCACCGTTTCTGTGATGATATGAACACTGTGCTTGTTGAACAAACCTGCAACCATGGAAAAAGACAAATTCAAGAAATCCTTTTTTAAAGGGACTTTTTAGCTTTTACATTTAAAATTCACCTTTTAGCATGTAGAATGTCTTTGATGGCTCCTGCTTAGCTCTGGCCTTCAGTGCTTTCTGTGAGAAACCTCACTGTGTTTGTTAACAAAGTGAAAAGAACATAATCAATATAAAAGTATTGTCTTTTAAAAATAAGGGCAGTGTTTTGCTGCAAATATATAGTTGGACTCCTACAACCATGCCTATTTGATTCAAAGCAAATTGATCATGATCTAGCATTTCAGAAAGACCATTCTGCCAACATTTAGAGTAGCTATATTTTAGTATGCACTACAATATTTGGAAAAAAGCCCCACTTTGTGTGCATACATTTTTTGTGATATGGAGTACATCAAGAAGTAGCCTGGGAGGCCATCTCTACAGAGTTTTTCCATTGCAGATTAGTGCTTATCAGATCTTAGTTTTCATTAATTTTCTCTTTTTTATTTTTAAGAAGATAAAACCAAACAATATAAAACAGAACAAAATCCATCAAAACAGAACAATGAAAGTGATACAGGATTTCAAAAATGGAATAATAGGAAATCAACAATGGCTGCTATAATTTTGAGATATGGTCTCACTATGTAGTGTATACTTGCTTTGAACTCACTAGGTAGCCCAGGCTGGCTCAAACTCACAGTGATTCTCTTGCTTTGATCTCCTGAGTGCTGGGATTGTAGGTGTGCAACCATGCTTGGCTTATTTTTTATTAATTTTCATTTTTCTTGAGTCCAGATTTCCTCCAAAGGAAACTTATTATTTAAAATACTGTTGAAGAAAATACTTTATTACCAACTCAGTTTATTATTCTAAGCCAACATAGAAAAAATATATAAAATATCTCCTGTTATGCAATTTAGGTTATAAGGACTACTGTAACAAAGCCCTGAAAATTAGATGGTTTGAGACAATAAACTTTTCCTGTTTCATACTGTTGGAAGCCAAAATTCTGAAATCTGGATGTTGGCCATCTTAAATTCTCCCTTATGACTTCAAGACAGAAGTCCTTGCCTTTTCTAGCTTTTGGCATTTGCCAAAATCCTTGGTTTTCTTTGACTTCCAGTCACATGGCTGTTTTTCCCTGTGAGTCTTAACATTGTCTTCCCCCTGTGCATCTGTATTTGTGTCCAAATTACCATTTTGATTTTATAAAAAACCAACCATATTGAATTAGATTATACCCTTGTGACCCCATTTTAACTATTTCCAAGTAAGATCACACTCTGAAGCACTATGGGTTAATGTTTTAATATGTTGTATAATTTCTGTGGCATGCCATTAAACTCATACTGTTGATAATGCTGGAAATCTAGAGGGCATTCCTTCACTTGTTTAGCAAAATTTTGCTGATTATCTACTGGTATTGAGAATAGAAGATTAAAGAAAACATGATCCTTCTCCATAGGGAGCTGGAGGAGAAGTTATGAAGACAAAAATCAGGGTAGCTTCAAAAATACTTCTGAATAATATCTGTCACTGTTGATTATATATTCAGTTTAAAAGTAAAGACAGAAGTCTCATGACCCAAAGCAACAGCATAGCCACAGACTTAATCATATGAGGAAGTTATTAAAAGAATGGTTCTAAATATGGAACACTCTTGGTTGAAACATTAAACAGGATACATCACTAAAGACCTCTCAGAGCCTTGAACATGTTACTGTCCTCTGAGAATATAGATCAGGAAGTTGTCATTTTTTCCAGTTTATGGGCCATGTAACTCTTTCTTTAAAGGTGTTCTTTGTAAAACACAAAATAATTTTGGTTCAATCCATATAATGTTACTTAAAAACTCACTACAAATTTAGAATAATCTACTGATTGCTAAAATCATTCCTGGCCCTTAGGATGGAATGAAATGTTTTCAGAAATTTATATAACTTTCAGGTAGATATAGCTGATTCTTTCAAGAAAGTACAAAATTTTTAACAATAATTGCAAGAAAACACTGATAAGTGGATTGAATTGTGTGTTTTATCCAGCATGGCTAGTGACTTACTTTGAAATAAAGTTAAAATCAAGTGACATACTCTTGAAACAAAGCAAAATTCCCTATTCGATTCAGTTTTATTAACACAGTATTTGTTGCCATATTTGAGATACAGTGTGTTCTAGCAACCTTTGTCAAACTGCTCAAAATCCCCTGGGGGATTTTTATCCCTCATCCTGCAGTGGTTAGAAAGTGTGATCCACAGATGTTATTCTGGGCCTTGAAAGCGTGTACATCCTGTGTGCTCTTGAGACAATACCACATTAACGATTATCAACCTGAGGAAGCTGCAGCTGCACACCAAAGTATAATAGGAAAATTTCACAGTGAAAAAATGCTTGCATGAGCAGTTTTAAGAGGACCGATAAGTGAATTCATCTTCTTTGTGAGAATTCTGGGAAATGAGGTGTTGAATGGTGGTTTTAATAGCACTCGGAGCCCCAGGTAGATGAGAAGTACTTGGAAGCCTGGCTGTGCTTGGGCTTGGGATGAGTATGACTCCAGGAAGGTCCCAGATCATTTCCCCTTCTTTTTGGAGGTGTGATAGTATGACCAAAATGAAGAATTGTGGAAAATTTAGACTTATTTACTGTCCCAAAATAGGGGAATGGAAGTCAGATTTTCTTATATCTTTTCAATGACAGATCCCCAAAGAATCATTACATTGTCCTGTATGTGAGTTCTTAATCCTCCTTCTAATTCTTTACCTCCAGTGGTTTACTGTCAGACAGAGCTTATGATATCCCTCCATCTCGATGGCTCTACAATAACACTGATGACCGATCTCTGTCACCACAGTAGTCCAAGACTAATCATTATTTTTTTTTATTTCATTGTACCGGAATTTGATACTTTTTAAAGCTTCCAGAATTCAAGTCCTTGCTAACTTTATTTGTTTTGGAGTGTTGTAGCTATTAAACAGAAATCAACTCTCCTTTGTGTTTGTTTTGCTGTTTATACCATTAATGTCCAACACATTCTACATTGCTGGTATGAGTTGTTTAAAAATGTTCCTGATTTCTGGATTCATAGGAAAGAGTTTAGTGAGGCTCTTTAGACTCAGAAGATGCTTTGAAAGATTTAAAAGTTCTTAAAAAATTGAAGACCACAATACTACACAATGATTCTTGGTTATCTACCTCCTTAGAGACATCCAGCCTATGATATTCTTTGTGGGATAAATGTGAAGGGCTTGAGAAGTCCTCCATTGTGCCTCAATAGTAGCTACATTAGGAAAAATGGATGGAGACACTCCTGCATTTTTAAAGATTTTTCCATCACTGTTGATTAATAGCAGCAGAGATATAAAATGCTTTGCATTTTTATTATGGAGTATCATCTTACTTGAGGTTACTTCCTGCAAAAAGAGAAAGCCAAGCACTTTCTATTTATTTAGAATTGTTAGGAAGAATCATGGGGTTGTTCAACAGGGCGATCTCAAGGATGGACACAGACTTCCTTATGCAGTGGCCTACCAGCATTTCTCCCTTTTGAACTTAACTAAAAGATGTTGTTGATACCTGGTTGGTTGATAAATGAAAAGCAACTCATCATTCATAAGTTGTACATCACTGACCAGTATTTAAGCAGTTGGGTCTGAGCAGAATATATTTGTAGATTACAGGAATTTCCTGACATTTTGAAAATGGGGAAGAAGTCAAATTTGAGAGTATGTTAAGGAAGACATTGTGTGCATCTTGTTTCTAGGAGACAATGACAATGTAGTTGATTCAGTCCCAAGCATGAATCCATAAGACACTGTTGTTTTTATTGAGATCGTATAAAAAAGCTTCGTTTACTTAAGTTATCCTCATTTAATTGGAGCAGCTGTGGGAAAGCATTTGGCTCACTCATCCAAGCTCAGCAAATTTTTCATTAGCGATCCCAGTGAGAACAAGATTTGCTGCTTTTCCCTTGATTCAGGGCTTCCAATTTTAAGTATGAATAATTGAACTGTGCTTTGGAAAGCAGTTGATCTTCCATTTTATTGTACAACACATTGTCACCCAGACAGTTGGCATCAGGCAACTAGTTAGGATACTTTTGGTGACAACTTGAAATGTCTTCTGCCCAGTTGAGAGTGTCTTGAAACATTCCCCATCACTTTCCTTGGGGAGAATAAAAATCTAAAGCATGACAAATTGTGATGTATCACATTTGTTTGTCAGTATCGAAACCATTGCCATGTATAGAAAGTTTTACCAGAAAAATGTATTGTAATGTGACCCATACATATGGGAAGAATGAGCTGACGATATTGCATTGGAATGTTATGTTTTTCATTTGAAGTCCTGAGTTCTTTGAGGACAGGGGTGCTGTTATTAGCTGGCATCTGTCCCCAGCTCAAATTCTGGCCTGTGCAGTTCAGACTGAACAGCATTCTCTGGAATTTTGAGAAAGTTTTTAAAACTCATGAAGTTTTTAATATGACTTATTACAACTTTATAACAATAGTCACAGGTTTATAGGATATGAATATAATTTAGCTGTGATACCTGTCACAACACTGTGAAAGAGGAAAGGCATGTTTTCCTCTACTTTTTGTAAAAAGAGAAAAACAGGAGCAAAAAGGATACATCATAGTCTCAAAACTGCCACTAAGATTTAGCTGTAAGAAAGAAAAATCTGCGATTCTGACTGACATCACACATGTTGTCAAAAAGAATCTTTCCAACAGTTTTTACCTGTGAATCGTGGAAAATAATGAATTGTATTTGGTTTGTCAGTTTGAAACACTGTATCTTGGAAAAGTGAAGGCACTAAGTTAAAATTTTATACAAAATAATGTTCTGATTTGGATGGACTTTATATTATTTGAGTTTGGTTAATTGCCTTGTTTCTGCTGGTTTCTACTTATGAAATATTTGTATGATAACAGACTGACTTCCCTTTCAGAATTTCATAGGTGAGCTGCAGTGCATGTGAGAAGTATCTATGTATCCTATTTCTGAGTTGCAGACACAGTAATGTCACTTTTAATGGCCTTTGTGCTTTTTTAACTTAAACATTTTCTTCCAATTTAAATGAAAAATTTAATATTTTTATGCTAAAATTTTTATTTAAGTATATTTCTATGAATTCTAAAAACCTTCTAAAATTTATTAAATCTAAAACTAATGTGTAATTCAGTAATATCTAATAAATTTAGAGTTGTGCCATGATCACTACAATTTCAATTTTAGGAAATTTCTATCAACTCTTAAATTTCTATAAGCAGTGAGTCTAGCTATTACTGCTGTTTTCCATGGACCTACAACTCCTATATTCTGCATGTTTGAGCAAACATTGTATATAAAACTGTGGTCTGCCACCAGCTTGAGGAGTAGCCAGGTCCCCTAGGACCCTGATGTCAGGGGACCCTGAATGCTGAGCATGTTAAGTGGATCCCAAAAACCAATTCCTCACATGGACCTTCTTCTTTTTAAAATTTTTTAAATTATAAAATAAAAACAGGAAAAAGTATAGAAATAATACAGAATTTTAAAAATAACAAAGAAATTGACACTAGTTAATATATTGCATATTGTCGTTTTAGAAATAGTTGTTCAGGTTACAAGATCTAGACACAAAAAATGATCAATCAAATAGTGCCAGCACAAACTATACTTTTTGATGAACCAATTGAGAATTAGTAGTGTAGGTTATCTTTCTTGCACACATATCCACACATACATTACATGTGTGTACCTACATGTATTTAATCTTTTCTTTTCCTCCATTTCTCCTTTCCCTGATCCCAGCTGTTCTTTCCTTTTGAACACTCTTTTCCTTTCATTATTACAATATCTGATGTACATTTTGATCTTATTACTCTTTCAGTGTTTTCTTATTTATATATTTTTATACTAGGGAGATAATACGACATTTACAAATGTGAGTCTGATTTAGTTCACTTATGAGTGTTGTTTCAAGTTGCTCACATGCCCCTTTTGAGCAGCAGATCCAGGGTTCTTTTAATCAAAGGAAATACTTCTATTCATGCACCCTTGAGCTTGTCATTCTTTGATGCCCTTAAGACATATTTCTTCTTCCATGTCAAAGTGCTTTGTGTATTTTTAATGGCAGTAATGTCTTTAGCAATCACACCTCTTGGCCACAGCTTTAAACATTTTTTTTAGCCCATATAAAATGTTCCAAATTATTCTTGCTCTGCTTTTGTCTCTAATTTTTATTATAAATGAGACTAAAAGCATCCAGCAATACCAATACCTCAGCCTGAATTTTTACCTGCCATAAAATTTTCTCAGCCAGATAAATTTGTCCAGTATTCTTTATCTCAACCTCCCACAAAACTCAGGTAATGGGCAAAATGTAGACAGAATTTTTTCTGGAGTGCAACATGGCTTCTAGTTAAAAATGTTGTTTGAATATTTTTGATGTAAGCCTTGTACAAAATAATTTCTTATAGTCTGTGATTTATCTTTTCATTTTTCATTAGTATTTTTTGAAGGGCAGTGTTATTTAGCTTTAAGTTCAGTTTATCAGCTTTGTAATTTTATGGTTTGTGATTTCAGTGTCAAGGCATTATTAAGTGGTATCATTACTATAATTTTTGAGTTCAGCGTCCTTGCCAACTTCTTTCTGTCTAGACAACTGAAAAATGAAATTTAATAAAATGGAGAATGAAAAAATATCCCAGGATAATTTTTATAGAAAATAATAAGGGAAAGAAATCAGATGTGATAGAGTGTGAGCCCTGTATTACAATTTGGAAGTAATAGATGCCTGTGCATTAGTGGTGCCTAAGTGGTTTCTTACAATGACAGAGTCCTTGTATTAGTATTGGTTTTCCTTATAAAAATGATAAAAGCTCTGAGAGACTAATCTCTATAGTGGTTAAAACACAACATTCATATTCTAGCTGGTATCCATCAGCTGATTTTATAAAGGGTGAAATACTGAGCTGAATACCTTCCATAGATTACTTTGGCAAGAGTGTATTCCCAAGAAGTCTGTGTTTTATTTTAAAAGCCTTCAGGCTTTGTATGGTTTGCCTTCTTGTTAAAAGAGGAAAGAAAACACATTAATGATTCCGAAGCTTTCTGTTCAAAAATAGGGTCTTGTATAGTAATTTTTTTAATGTCACCTTCTGGGTATCTTACACAAGGTCACACGATCCTGGTGAGTTTATTTTTTTTACTGTTAACAAACACCCTGGTATTGATACCAATGTTGGCTGATGTCTGTGACTGTTGCACCAGATAAATTATATAGATACTGCTGCTGACAGATATCAGGAAAAGTATCAGGAAAAAGGTTGCAGGGAGGGAAGGAAACTATCCTCTCTGTGCTGCTTCATCCATTCACTCATTTCATTGTGCCCTTGTTACAACTAGTCTGACTCTGTCTTCCAGTGAGGGCATTTCGCAAACTGATTTGATTTCCAGCTCTTCAGATTACTCGCTGGATGGCCTTGGACAGGTTATTCAGTCTCCCTAGGGTTGTGATTTCATTGCTTACAAAATGGAATATTGATACCTACCTGTAATGGACTATTTTAAGAGAGAAAATACATAAAAAATTACCTAACATTGTACTTAGCATTTAGTAGGTGCTTTAGAGAAGATTACTGCTGTCATTATCATTATAGTCAGTGTCACTTCCTAAAGCCTTATGATCAAAGGATGCTTATATATAGCAATATAAGGAAGAAACAGCAGTGATACTCAGGTGGGAAAAATAGGCTTAGTACTCTGATGAAACTCCAGTTTGGTTTGCTTGTCAGTAATGTTCTGAATAATTTATGTCTTCCTTTATCAAGTTCTATGTGCATATATATATGTATGTCCTTTAAAACAGAATTTCAAAAATAGAGTTTAAAAAGTCCATTGAGGGACAATACTTCATACCATGAATGTATTTTATATATTGAGTAATTCGAGGCTTTGGTAAAATCTCCATTATGTTCTGGGATCTATGGGATTCTCATATTTGAGTAATATTTTTTTCACCTGAGAATCTTAAAACTTTCAAGGTCAAAAGACCTAAGAACAGGGTGTGTGTTTTACTTGAAATACTGTTTCATTTTTGAAAGTCAATATACAGCATTTAAAAGAATAAACATGAAACTCTCTATTATTGGAAGGTGCTAAGATATTGCAGCTTTAACATAAAATCTAGCTAAAATTCTATTAAATGGCAATTGTAAAAGTTCAAACAATTTTAGTACCCTAGACATGAAGTGAACAACTTTTCTTTTGATATATATCTGTCATGCATTACGAAAGCTAGTAACAGTTAATCATTGATAGTTACTTAAAGGACTAGTCTTCTTTGTCTTTCAATCACTTTTACTAAAGTGTAGCAAAGTAAGATAAAGATAAAATGACTCTGTTTTGTATAATAGCATGCTTAAAAATTTTAATTTCTCTCTAACATATATTTTCCTCTCATAATTACATCTAGATTTCTGAGCTGAAGGACAAATTTATCCATGTTAATAATAATAAGAATCTCCCCTTCTGAATTATTGCCTCTTATTAAATATTATAAAGCATTTAATTAGTTCTCAAATCTACCATTAAAAATGACAGAAAGATATCTTGGAGGAAAACCACTTTATGTAGTAAAGAACTCCCACTCTGTGTCAGCTTAATATATGAAGTCTTAAGTATAAAAATTAGTGATGACATCAAGTGTTCCAGTCAAGCAGGATCAGACTGTGCACAAATGATGTTTTATAAAGGGCATGCAGGTATTGCTTACTTTGGTCAGCACACCAAAAGCACAGAACCTGAAATATGATTTATGTTTAGCTCTCGCTAGCTCAAATGGCTTTCCTTAATAATACCTGAAAAATCTGTGTTGCTATTGGAAACATTTATCAAATACCTTCAATGTACAATGAATATAATATGCATAATATTTTTATTTCAGAACTTAATTTATGTAGTACATGTTTACAGCACATAATTTTTCCGTTCCTTGTGTGAGGTTGGTATATGTATCTGACACATCTTAATTCCTTTTTCCATCCCTTCCCTTCCATTCCTCCCCTATCTAGCATCTCTCGATCCTCTTTTGAGGAAGATCCATCTCCCAGCTTCCTATTACCTATTTTTTATTTTGCTCCTATTTGAAATTTGTGTTCTCATATGAGAGAACCGTATGCTATTTAAGATTGTGTGTCTGATTTATTTCACTAGCATTATGGTCTCAAGGTGCATCCATTTTCCTAAAATGATTTCCATTTATCTTTCTTTATGTTGTATATAAATACTATATTTTCTTTATCTGTTCATAGATGTATAGGCCACTTTCAAGATTTAGGTATTATAAATTATGCTGCTATAAACACGGAGATACATGTATCACTGTAGTATGACCGTCACCTACACTTGCCACACTTAATGTTCTTAGCCAGGGAATGGCTATATATATATTTTGGGAAGGGGAGAACCTTTTCGTCATTATGTAAAGTTCTGTTGGACAGCGCTGTTTTCAGCAGATGGAATCTTTTTATCAGAGCTAAGATACTAACTACAGAAAATTTTTTTAGTTTGCTTTCCTGAAATTGATCAAAGTTCGGATAGCTGTATTCAATAACTTGTTTTATTGTCTTATCTGCTGTGCTGTATGCAGTCTAATTGCTGCCATATAACTTGCTATGGTGTCTGGCCAATCTTTACCCACTAGAAGGATTGACTCTGCTTATCTCTTCTTCTCCAGGATAGACTGACTTACACTGAAGGACATTTGATTATTTTAACTTAATGTTTTGAATGTAGAGCAGTCCATAAACTCCAGTTATCCTGTATTTCTGCTCATAATTGAGACAAAACGAAGACAAGAGATGTGAAGTTTATTATTAACACATGCCGATGGGCAATGTGTTTTCTTAATGTTTCATCCAGCAGCACTTCTAATAAATTACTTAATATACTCACTAGCACACACAAAGTATGAACTGTATATAACACATCTGTTTAAATAGCACTTGATGGGTGTCCACAGATCAGCAATTTTGTAATAACTGTAATTTGATTATCTCTCCTTTAGAATATTGATTGCCTCAGAAATGAAAATTTTGTTTTAGTTTAAAAATATACTAATAAATTATATAACTGTCTGGTGTCTATGTAAGAATGATTTCTCAAGCATGTTTGTATAAATAGGAACCATTTATACTGTATGTTTAATGTTGAACATATATGTATGCATATATATATATATATATATATATACACACACACACACTTTGAGTCCAAAATTTTTCTATTTTCTACTGAATAATCTCTTATACTTACCAGATTTTCCTCCATTGTTTCAGTATTGTTAAGTTTCCTTAAGTAAACACCTGAGATAATTCTTTTTTATTTATTTATTTATTTTTTTGTACCGGTGGTTGAAGTCATGACCTTGCACTTGCCAAGCAGGTGATTATGCCACTGAGCTAAATCCCTGGCTCCTCCTGAGACAATTTTAATGAAAAAAAAAAAAACAATTTTAATGTGAAAAGAAAAAATCGAGAATACCATGCAATGAATAACACTTAAGACATAACAGAATGATATGAAGAATGACTGTCTGTGATTTTATGTATTTGTTGCCACATAGCTAAGGTTGAATTAGATCAAAATCACCACTACTTTAGTCATTAAACTTCAATATGCTGATGCTACTATAGTAAGTGTCCTTTGAGAAGGAGACATTTGAGAAAATGTTGCACTCACACGGTTTTAAGGCATGTACTACAGAAAAAGATAACTTGAAACTCTTTATAAAATTAAGGTATTTTATTAAAAACAGCTATAATGGAACACACCATAACTCCATAAATTTAGTTCCACAAAATAGATACTTCCTACATTGAAAACTATTGCTAGCAAAGCAACATTTTAGACAGGCTATGATTTATCCTTTAAAGGTTCAAGGGCTTGTAGTTTGGTCCTCAATTTGGCGGTGTTAGAAGCTTTTGGAGGAGGGCCTATAGGAGGGTAGTTAGGTTATGGAACTCCAGCCTCACTAATAGAGTTTTGCTGTTGTGTGCAAGTGGGTCAGGTATCTTGTGACTGGGTTATTTCTCAGGCAAATGGATTTTTAAGCAGCAAGGTAACCCCATGTCTCAGTCCTTTGCATATGGGACTGGTCAGCTTTCCACTTCTCTGCCATACTGAGACACAGCCAAGAGACTCTCATTGGGATGCCCGTATCATCCTATTTGAACCTTCCGACTACTATACCAATGAGTCAGATAAAACTCTTTTGGCCCTATCAAGTCAAATAGAACCCAGAATTGTGTATTTATTACAATAACACAAAATTACCTGTGTCTTACTAGGTCACAGGTAAGTACAGTCTTTGGAGTCCCGAAAAAAAATGAGTACTAGGAAGCTAATAGTCTTGTATCTAACATAAAAGTCATAGTTTATTGAGTGGTTAACATTCCTGTTTTGCTTTTGGAAGCAGAGCCAGATATTACTTAGAGTGTATCAACAATATTAAAATAAATTCTTTGGGACTATTCCCTAAGTTTCTTCACATCATTGTGGAGGAAAATATCAATGTTTATCTGAAAAGAAATACTACATGCGTGGGGATCGTGCCTGTTATACATCATGTTTGTAAGGTTAGGTACATAACCAGGGTGATACTTCCACAAATAAACATTGCTTTTGAGACTGTAAAAAAAGATAATTAAATAAATCACTCCGGTTTTGAAAAGATATACGTAAAATCAATTTACCTTTTCTTCTTTCCAAAATTTGAATTCCTATTAGTTCTTGATTTTTCTACAGGCCTTTCCATGCAATTATACTTTAAGGGTCATTATATTTTTTTAAAAGAAAGAATACTTTAAAAGGGAATTCTCTTTTTAACTGAGAACTATGTATTGTAACAACCAAAAAATAAAACATTAAAAGAATCAGCTAAAATTCACTATCATGTGAAATAATACAATAATTATTTTATGTTATATAGGACATTTTAATAAATTAGCAGTTTAATAAAATTTCCCTCATAAAATTTGACATGTCTGCAGTAAGTGTGTAGGTACAGTAGTTGTAATGCACAGTGATTACCAACAATTTCCTTGCCTGAGAATTTAGAATTTAGAATTTAGAATTTTTATTTTAGAAATGACTGGGATTGCTCCTTTAAAGGTTGATTATTTGCACATATTCATATTATTGGAGTCTCACAACAACCAAATATGGATGCTTTAATATCTTCTGCAGATTAGGTGATTCAGGCTAGGAAAGTGATTCACTTAAAGCTCACATGTTTAATTGATGTACTTTTTATTATAAGTTAAAAAATTCTCTGTCTAATATAAGTGAAAGATACTTGTTATAATGCAACTTCATACACATTGAAAGCTTGGAATTGAACTACTTTTATACCATATGGTGCTTAGTCTTGCAATCTGAGGCTGCTGGTTTGAAGTGATTTGGCATAAAGATTAACCATTCATTGTCACAAACATGGGAGCACTAGAGCAGGGGAACAAAGATAGGGATACTTTCAAAAAAAGACAAGCGGATGTGACTGGCATCTCATAGCCTAGCTGCTTAAAGAACTGACCTGAATCCATAGCTAGGTCTTCTAAGTCAAAGTCCCCTTCTACTGTACATATGGTAAAACATGTGATTACTTATTCATCTTAGATAGTTGGAATAATTTCATAGGCCTTAGAATTTTGAATTTGGATCATCCTCCAAACAAAATACAAGACCTGAATATTTGAAGACTTTTAAGATTTTAGCTGTGAAGTTTTGCATATGGTTTATTTTCTTCAACCTCTCCCATTAAATAACATTTATAAAACATCAAAAGTTAAATTAAGAACAAATTCCCAAGGATAAAGAAAAGAATCACTGTAATACTTCTTTGTGCTATGCCTGTATCTGTAGCTATAAAGCATGTGTGTAAATTGGGGAGAATATTCATCGTGCAAAAACATATATATATATATATATATATATATATATTCAGCCAAAAATGTGTACACACTTCAGGAAAAGTATGTACACCTTCGGTGTATATATTCAGCCAAAAATGTGTACATACTTCTGGAAAAGAAACAGTTGTATAAATATTTTAATACTAAATTTATTGAGATGTCATGAGATTATTATGTTGCTTTTGACCTCCATATTTATAAGAGGTGCGCAGAGTGGTGGCCATTAGCTTCTAGACATTTGTTAGTACAGTGAACTGCTGCTTGTGTAACTTGGGTCACTAAGATGGCTGCATATGTGTTTTCAGTTTCTTATTTAAGCGCCAGCAGTTTAGTGGGTTTTCTGTAATGTACAACATCCTCTAGAGTCCCCAATAGGAGGATAACACCATCTGTTGAAAAGCATCATATTATTTTTCCTTTTCCTGGAGTGTGTATACATTTTTTGGGTGGACTCTGTATATTCAAACACACTGTTTTAGTTAACAAATCTAGAAGAGCATTCTGCAATTACCACAGCAAGGGTTAGCAGCTGCCATAGATAAAAGTTCATTTCTCACTGCTAGCATATTTATATTGTAAATATTCTGCAGCTCTCTTCATATTTTCTTTAATTGATTTCTAGGCTGATAGGTAGTGAATACTGATGCTTTTATGACAAAGAGAAAAGACATTGTGAACAATGCATTGGTTCTTAAAACCAGGGGTTGTGTACATCACTTCCTGCCCATGTTTTATGGACCAAATCAAATCACATACCTATGACTGAGTTAAACTGGGAAGGGTATACAATCTTCCCACAGGACAGTGCATCGTAAAGAGCACCACAGAATACTGATGAACATAAATCCAACCATCAAAGCTTCTTCCTGACCTCTCTGCAGTTGTTTTCAAGTATCACAGATGTTAACAGACCTGAATTTTTCTGCTATACTAGTAAAAAAGTGTGTGTGTGTTGGTAATATGAATTGATGTTTATAAATGTATGTAATTAACATTCACACATACAGATCAACATTTAACTAATATCTTCATTGATTGGCTGCTCTATTAACCATTAGACTAGGCAATTCATATATGTTATTTAGAATTCATACCAGACTGTAATTTTGATACTGAGATGCTCAAAGTCTTAAGAAACTTAAGACAGGGCTTAACATTTATTTTCAACCAAAGTCAAACTCTGGAGATACTGTGGAGCTCATGCTGTAGCATGAATTTTTTTTTTGGAGCCAGGGATTGAACTCACGAGGGCATGCTTGCCAGGCAGGTGCTCGTGCCACTGAGCTAAATCCTAGGACTTAATACAAATTTCTTTTGTTGGAATCTGAACCTTCCCATTTCGAGCTACGTGGTATTGGTCAGGTATGTAATTTTCTCTTTCACTTTCCTTCTTGATGTAATGTGGGGAAAAATGGTGTCTACATTACAGAGTTTTTGAAAGAATTAATACAAATGAATTGTTTATTATTTTGTCTGGGACATAAGAGCTGCTCAATATTGTAGATGTTATCTGTGATTCAAATTAAAACATGGTAGTTCTTTCCATCAGCTAGATCTTACTGGTCTTAAGAAGAGAAACAGCAGCAAAGACTTAGGCCTAATTTTGAGGCTAGAGATGTGAAATTTGGGAATGGAGTCTTCGTGTGTTAAGTCTGGGTGACAATATTCTAAGTATTTCCATATGAAGACATTAAGTAATAAACATGGTATAGATGCAGTATAACACTTTGAAAACATATGGCGCCATATTGAAATAATGAAAAAGAAGAAATGAAAACTACCAACATAAGATACATCTATTTTGTCACAATAGATGTGATTGCAGCACAACTTGATGAACCCATTTACACAACTTGATGAACCCGATAACAGTGGCGGTAAGCCTGTGGCATGCATGTGTATCTTGCTGGTATAATCACTGAAAGTTCTAAAAGGTGCACCATCACTGGCCTAGTGTAACTCTCATCTGCAACACATTGCTGATGGTTAACATATTAATATACTGACGCTCTTTATTTTATGGTAAATCAACATAAGGATATCTTCACCTGATCTCTGATTTGGGACTTTTGTGTTTTGAAAAAGACATCACTATAATGATTTCATCTGTAGTCAACCTGAAATCCTCCAGAATCTCTTGGGGGCAGAATAAATAATAGCTTCTGTGGCTTAAATTTGAGGCCTTAACAAATGCTGAATTTAGCAAATATTTACTCATTTAATCCAATGGTAGATGTTGCTAGCACACCCATTTTACAGAAAAAGAAATGTGGAGAGGTTAATAAACTTATTCTAGAACATATATCTGCTAAGTGATTGTAGGTGAACTGAGAATCATATCAACTTGGTACTAGCTGTGGAGTTCTTGTTTAAATATGTTAGTGAAATATATAAATTACTCTTAATCTTTCAGGAAATCTAACAGGAATAACAAATTTATTGTTGTTGATACATGTGCCATTTAAAATATCTTTTTCTTTGGGTTGAAATGACAACAAAATCATTTCAAATACAGTGTACGTTAGAAAGAAACAAATTTAGGTCCTCGATGGGAAATGGTGCAATGAAACTGTTCAAAGTAGGAGTTAGGACACAGTGATTGAATCTGGATTGAATTCAACCTGTAGAGGTTTAATTTATGCTGAATATCGTGGGTCTGCACCCCAACCCCGTTTAAAAAACTTGAAGGCTGGATGCCTTTGGTTACGATACGTACTTGTGTATGTCAGTTCTACTTTAAGTCTTCCTCACTGAGCATGTGGTCTCTGGACTAGTAAAGTCTCTAAATTAGTTTCTTGAAATCTATGTTGCACTTAGTATTTCATTTGAAAGCCAGCATGACTTTTGTCTTTTTTTCCCTCCGTGGAACAATGTAGTCTTTAATAATGTATGTAGTATCTGGTCCTTGAAGTTAGGAAGTTGTATTCACAGCATCTCTTCTCCATTTAGTGTGATGAGCCTGTTATAATTGTGACCAAGGAATTCAGTCAGTAGTGGCTTGTCCTAGGTCTATAAGACGAGTCTCTGTAAAAGGATGTTGGAGTTCTAATAGATGACACTGTATAGTGAATTCTTTCATTCTTTCAAGAAAAAGCTCTTGGGTGGACCTCATTCAAGAGTTTAGTAGAATGTCGATAACTAGAATGCAGTTTACTAGAATGTAAATATGACATTAAAATTCATAAACACAAGCATGATGTTTACCATTCCATTTTCTTGACAAATGCTTTGATTTTTATGTAAAAATCAGGAGACTTTAACAAGATTTATTGCTTTCATCATCAAACATTTTGAACTGCATTACCCACTGCACTTGTTATCACTTGCTGGGAAGAGGTAGGACTATAGATGCTAACATGATGCATTTCACTGCCACAAGTCTGGCGCATAAATAAGTTGCTCAAAATTCTTTGATCATGCTGCAAGTCAATAAGAAATGCTTTTAAGGGGCTTCTGGTTTAAGCTTTGACTAACTATAGAAACATCTTTGTAGTTGTGAAAGATGTAGAGAAGTAAATCCTGAATATTTGTAGTACAGAAAGACTTTATATTATAGTCCTATATTATCACATGGTTTTTCAATTGAATACTGTCAAGTTGCACAAGATGACATTTACATCCAGTGGGATGTAAGTACAGACTGTCAGCCACCTTTGAATCCTGGCTCAGCTATTAATGTTAGCTTTTGTGTTTCACGTTTTCGTCTATAAAATGTAGATAGATAATAATAGCACCTTTCCTCATACATTTATGGTGAAGTTAACATGTATTGGTATATGAGGCATACATAGAACAATGCCAGGTGCTTATATAGTAAGCAAAGTGTTGGTTTTCATCATTAGCATTATGTTCTTTCATAACATTTTCAATACTTGGAAACCGGAAATAAAAAATGAAAATAATCTTAAGTAGCCATACAATAGGAAATAATGTCTTTTGAAAGTTCTCAAGGTCCTTGGGAACCATCCCTCCATACTACTTGAGAAGGAGCATTCTTTTAACAATTCCCCGTTGTTTATGATGAGACCTGCTCTCTACTGAAATCAATTCAATATTGTTGACAAAGGAACCATTTTATTTCTGTCATTTTAGAGTAGTCTACATTCTTAGAAATGAATTGAGTCTTTTTCATTTTTTATGTCAAAGTTAACCTTTCAGAAATAACTTTCAGTGGCAGTACTCTATAGTTTTGATAAATGGAGAATAAATATATAGGAGATTACCTTCCACACATCTTGAAACATTGGTGTCTTAGTTATTCCTCTTTAATGGACAGTTGGTATCAGCTCTGATAACTGACAGAGCTATCAGAAAAGAGTTAACTAGTATAAAATTTTGCCAGCCTTTCTTTTTAATTAGTAGATTACCTGAAGCTTACAAGAGGTTCTGTCTTCTGTCAGTGCATCTGGAGTTGGTGCTTATATTTTCTTACAAAAATTTTAGATTTTGAGTAAAGATAATGCATAAATACTGAATAGTCACTGAAAAACATGCAAACTCTCCTGCATCCTGTGTCACTATAGTGGCCCTTGGGTCACAATTGTATGCTGGAGCTTACTGTGGGAAGGATCTTTGAATCTCTTTGTCTCTGGAAGAGATGGGTGCAGTTAAATAAAATAGCAATAGAGACTAAGTAGGAGTTTTCTAGCTTGTGTACTCAATGGGGGAGTGTCTGCCTTAATATTTAAGGCATAAGTTAATTGTTGCTGTTTCTTCCATAGCAAAAATCTAAGATTTCTATAAAAAACGAGAAGCAGCTCTATTTTTACCATTCCTTTTAGCTCCTTGTAACTTCTTATAGAAGCAAGGAGATCGTTAAAATTATACATCTTATCCTTTCCACATGCCATCTGTTCCTAGATGGAGAATGAGGTGAGAAGCCAGAAAAGACATGAAAATATACACTATTATCTTAAATCTTGAATTAATACATATTTAAAATAAACTTAAACTGTTCTTTTAAAACTTATTTTTACAATTGTAATTTATGATAGGCTGTGAATAGCAGTTTCAATCAAGTTGTTGCTTGTGTATTTATTTTTTTGTAGCAGATCATTGTGAACACAAGAGCTTTGCACTTATGAGGGAAAACTACCACCAAGCCACGCTCCCAGATGCCCTAGTCAACTGTAAAATATTTTGTTGACTTTATGTGGGAGATAATTCATTTTAGTCTGCTCAATGTACACTTTTGCAATACTTTGTCAAGGTAAAAACTAGAATAAAAAATTAGGGTTTTTACAGTAGTTCATTTGTGCTACAAGTTTTAAGTAATTATACTGTAATTCTACATTTTAAAAAAATCTATGAGGTCCTTAATCATTTCTGGATCTTTTTTTTTTCTGTCATGAATCCACTAGAATAACGTGGAAGAAATCTTGTTGATAGCCCATGGGACAGATACCATGCTGGGATTTTTTTCCATTACCCACAACACATAACACTGAGTCTTAGTGGTATTCAGCAAATACTTGCCAGAGGGTCAATTATACTTTCCCTAGGAAACATGGATTACTATTACTTTATGGTGGGTTTGTCCTTTAATCCTGCTTTTGCTATTTACTAGGTGTGTGGCTTTGGAGGTGATAAGAGCACCTATCTGTATTGAGAATTAAATGAATGTAACTTACAAAGTACTTGACACAAAAGGATGATATTAGTGTCTGCTTTTATTAAAAGCTTTTAAAATATGGGTTTATGATAGTCCTTTACTTTCTGAACTATGAAACTATCTGGAACTTGACAAGCTGTCTGGAAATGTGACTGCTCATTTTATTTAGACTAGTTTGAACCCGTTTGCACTGAGTTTATTTCCCTTGACCTTGTACTCTACCATAGTCATTTCCTTAAAGATTTTGTTCTCAGAAAAGACAATAATCTTTCTGTCTAGAGGAGACAAAATAAATTACATACAGAATCCTCCCTATTTTCATCAGATTGTTTCAGTACTGTATTGGAGATCAGAAGTATAAAATGGGTTGACAATGACCCTTGATAATACCAATGTGTAGCTGATTTTGACTTTTAAGATTTTGGTGGGAAGAGAGCTTACTGTTTTCTTAGCTAATTCATTATATACAATTTTATCATTATGCAAGAGCAACATAACTTGCTCTTTTTCTTGTTAAACATCTTAAGACTATTATATCTTTCTTGATTATCTTGGAAGCATTCTGAATTTACCTAATTTGGTATAAGTAAATACTGCAAAAAACCATTAAATACTGTATTACCTTGTAAGGGCCTGTAAGTCAGTAGTTGAGTGTTTAAAACTTGATCTGATAGAGTGAAAAATTAACTTTTTTTCCTGAGTGAATCAACACAGATTTGAATGACTTTATTCTGATATTTTAGAAATGTATTTATTCTGAGCCACTGTGAGAAATAGAATTTGTAAGCTTTTCTCTTTAGCTTCAGGGAGATTTGCCTAACTTTACAACTCATCTACAATTCCAAATTATCAGTTAGCTGTCAAGTTTGGTGCTTTAGAAATCAAATAGCCTCTAAAACCTAACTCTAAATCTCCATAGACTTCTTTCTAACCACATCTGAATCATGGTCCACTGTTGTAAAGTGCTGAATTAAATCAACCAGATGCTATTTCTGACTACTCCTCACTGTCAGAATGAAACTTCCAGTGGATCAATTAGGGAACATATTGATTTTTTTTAAAAGGCTCTCATCCTAGATAGAGCTTATAAACCACAAGAGTATCTCTGTATATCTACGTACACACTTGATCCAACTCAGACGTCCACTTTCCTCCTCCTCAAACCTTTGGCAGAGTGGTTCTTGAGTACAATGTACAGGGAACTATGTGCTGTTTTTAAATGGGCCACCCATGAGTATTCAATGCTTCATGTAAGCAGGAAATGCGGGCTCCATATTTAGAGCATGTGTTTTGTTCTGAGAGATGCATTTTCAACATTAGATAGTATACAAATTTTTAAATAACCATGCCTTGCTGATTTGGGATGATCTATATTGGTTGTTTTCTATTTTGAGTAAATCAATTCAATGGGAATTTTAAGTTATATTTATATAATCTTGTTAAAAATTCATTGTTCTCTGATAGTATTTAATAAAAACTTCAAAAGCATTAACAAATCAATGAGATTTTAAAATATTTGAAGTATAATTTATTTAGAAAAAAACATTATATAAAATGTAGATTACAGTGTTTAGATTCCGTATCATTTTTGTTTCAAAGGTGGTACTTTTCCCATGTGGACTGTGGGTTTATGTAATGTGATTTTTAATACTGAACTGGAAAAGTTCAAATATACAAATGATTATTGCTTTAAAACAATCACCGTGTGAGAGGCTATCCACTGATTCAAAAAATGTAAGAATTTTTAAGCTCTGAATTATAAGATGGATCCTAAAGAAAACAAAAATAGGTCTAAGGAAATGAATATTCTAGAAAGGTTATTTAGGGCTAGGTCTGTAATTTTTGACTGGAGGTGATTTTTGTCTTCTGATACTCAGTGACATTGAGCAATGTCTAGAGACATTTTGGTTTTCATAGCAGGAAGATGCCTGGCATGTATTTGGTAGGACCACATTGTTCCTAAACACCATGGAGTGCATTGGATCATGTAGGCAACAGAGTGTCTGGTCTAAAATGTCAGCTAATAGAGCCTAGAGAGAGTAACAAAGGCTATGAAGACAGATCCAGGGAGTTAGAATACATGGCCATGGTGTGAAGGAGCCACAGGTTTTTGTTTTATGTAGGAACTGGTTGTGCTCTCTGGAAGTTGGTCAGAGATCATCTATAGAATAGATTGATTTTACAAATTCCTTGGGTACAAAGCTCCAAACTGTTATTTTATTTTTGCAGGAAACTATAAAATCACCTTGTGGTAAGTTTTTTTTAGAACATCTTACAGGGGAGAGATGGCTTTTAAAAAGGATCTAAACTTATAGGCAAATCTTTGCTAGGTATGTGAGATAATGAATTCAGCTGCCAGAGAGATGGAATTACACAGCAACTGAAACTTTCTTTCACCTAAATGACTCAGGAGGCCTCCTGTTGCACCCAGTAGAGCTGAAAGGCCACAATCAGGCTGCCCATGCCCATAAATCACCAAGATGCTTTACAGCAAGGGCAGTCTGTGCTGAAGTGATCGATGCCCCCAAAGCGTCAATGGGACATTCATCACCATGATGAGATGTGAGTGCTGCCAGGGGTCATGAGAGTCTTGGATTTATCTGACTGCTCTCAATTTTGAATAGCTTCAACTAGTGGATTTTCACACCCTCAGCCCCATTTTCAACTTTCAGGTGCATGCGATTTCAGGTCAATGAGATGTACACGATGAAATTTAGAAGTGAGCGTCTGCTACTTTGGTAATCATCTTTCAATTGCTTTTCCCTTTTCACTCACACAATGCTTCTTTTCATTCTCCCTTTGAGTTTCATGTGATAGAACATGATTTCCTGTCTTCTGTGCTATTACACATATTTTCCTGTAAGATAGTCTCATGTGAGAAAATTATACATTAGTAATATAGGTGTCTTTTGCTTTAATAGAGTAGTAGGAAATGAAAGAAAGATACAAAGCAAGTGATTCCAGATTTGTTTTTGTTTTGTTTTGAGATAGGGTCTTACTATGCAGTTCAGGCCCACCTTTGTAACCCTGGTTGATTTCCAGCTTATAGGGAGCTTCCCACCTTGAGTGCTGGGGTTATAGGCATGAGTCACTATGCCCAGCAGGTTTTGTTTTGTTTTGTTTTGATGGTGTGCCCAATATGGGGATTACGAATGTAATACTATGCTTAAGCAATGCCTATTAGAATGTACTTCTAGGGAAAAATATGGGAACATCATACAAGCTTCTCCCATTTAAAACCTATAGGTTTTCAGTTATCTGGGACAGGCTACTATGTACTATAAACAGAATTACCCATCTGCTATAGTTATAAACTACCTTGAGGGCTTAGGAAATATCAAGCCTTACAGATTGCTTTAAATTAATTCAATTCTGAAAAAAGGTCAGTCTACCAAACTTTCATTTTTTTTATTTTTCAAAATCATATGTCAGAGAGTCCCTGTATTCTAAGGCATATCTGTTAGCTCCAGGGCTAGGGAGATCATCATCTTTATTAATATTCTTGGTTTTCTGGCATTCTTTCAAGCCTGACCAGATCCATGCTCTGGACTAATGCTCATTTGCAGGAGGATTTAAACCTATTTTTAATTTGTTGCATTGTTCCATCAATCTAAGAGAGAAAATGTGGCCATTATTCAACAGGATATTTAAGCCTATGGATTGGAGTTGTATTCAAGAAAACCGCAAATGCAGTTGGATGATGACTTAGAAAATCAGAGAATGGAGGGACTTCTTTTTTTTCCTGCTTTCTTTTTTTTTTTTTGTGGTTTTCTGTAGCAACTCAAATGAAATAAATTGTGACTGCCAACCATTAAATATGAGAGAAGGTAGTTAAATCTAAGTTTGGCTGTTAGCATGAGGGTGCTTCCTGAATTTTACTTTTATTTCTTATTAAATACATAGCTGTAGTTACTCAGTATCCTTTGGTTGCCAATATTTTCTGCCAATTCAATGTTTTTCTTAATAGCATGGCCATGACATGGCTCTTACATTTTAAATAATATAGTATGCACATATTGACATACACGCCCAGAATTGTATGGCTGGGTTGAAACTTTGTCTGCTGACTATTTTTATTTCATAATTTTTTGCTTCAATAAACTTAAGTTAATGGTTTCAATAAAAAGCAAATGTAGCCAGGTAAAAATTTATAGGCCCATTATTACCTAGGAAACCAAAGGAAGAAGGTACCATTATATACCCACTTTGATAAGATGGCTTTTACTTTGAATATGGTTGAACATGCTACAACTTGATTTTTAACAGTATAGCCTTACAGTAAAAAAAAATTATCACAAAATAAGATAACCTGTGCATAGGAAAATCTTAATTATCCAGAGTAAAGAGTAAGTTTGATGATGATTTGTTCAAATATTGCTGAAGAATTCTTTCTAATTTTATGGCAGTAGACATGATGAGACAAAAATATAGCTCAGAGATCTTATTAAATAATGTTTAATGAGCTTGGTTACTAAATTCCTTGATTTCTATCGACTTTGGAAATTTTTATGCTACATAGTACAGAAATAGTGTTTATGACTCTTTGCAGAAGAAGTTAAGGTTTTGAACTTGAATATAATCTACAATTATAAAACAATATTCATCTTAGCTTAATTCATATTTATAGACCCTTTCTTACAAAAATGTACAGCTAAAAGAATTACACTGTGTATTTTTCCTATTGATGTTAACTTTGGGTTCTAAGATTTTAGAATTTTGGGTGTAATCAATGTACTTGCCCTATGTTGGCCTGTCTCATTTATTTTATTTCAAAAATTGAATTTTATTAGTATATATTTTCGATGCATAATGATTATTTTTATCATGGGGAGTTGGTACCTGTACATACATAACACACCTTAGTTATTTTTATGTCCTCTTTCCCCCGTTCCTTCATTTCATTTCCACTTGTAAAAATCTATCTCCTTGTTTCCTATTACCTATCTTTCATTTTGCTCTTCAATTTATTTGTAGTATGGGCTCCTCATATGAGAGAAATCAGGTGATATTTAAGCTTTCATGATTTATTTTACTTAACATATAGTCTCAAGATGCATCTGTTTTCCTAAAAACAAATAATAAGATGACCCAGAGCTCTTAGATAAGATTGTTATCTACACAATACTCTTTGCATCTTGTAGGGCTCAAAAATTAAAACAAAATGTTAAGCTATTCATTACTGTTCAGACACAATAACTGTTATAAAGTTGTACACTGTCGATATCTCATAAATAATATTTTATCTTTGATAATAGAGCATCCTATCTAATCACTTGTTAAATGTTCAAATGTTTGATAAAACATCAGTTTGAATGAAGATCTTTGCTTTTAGATGGGATTAATGTATTTTTTACGTTTCAATGTTTTATCGCAAACATAATTGTTTCCTATACTCAATTTTATAACTAATTTGTTTAAAAGAATCAAGAAGTTACAATTCCTATTAATGTAATACTACAGGCATCAGAAAAAAGGAGCTTTGTCCATAAATATTGAAAATACTCATTTATATGAATTCCAACACATCTGTACACATTAAATACTAAGTAGAAATATTTTATTTCCACAGTGGTTGCACCAGCCTACACTCCCACCAGCAGTGGGGAAGTGTTCCTTTTTCCCTGCACCGTTTGTTATTGGTTGATTTCTTGATGGTAGCCATTCTTTCTGGGGAGAGATGGAATCTCTGTTGCTTTAATTTGTATTTCTGGAATGACCAATGATGTTGAACATTTTAAAATCTATTTATTTGCTATTTTTATTTCTTCATATGAGAAGTGTGTGTTCCTCTCAGCTGCCCATTTTTGGATGGGACCTTTGAATTTGGGAGTCTAATTTTTTCATCCTTTATATGTTCTAGATAGAAGTCTTGTCAGAAGGACAATTGGATAAAATTTTTTCTCACTCTTTGGGTTATCTTTTTACTCTGTTAATGATTTCTTTTGCTGTGCAAAAGCTTTTTAAGATGAGATTCCAGTTGTTGATTCTTTGAAGTATTTCCTGTGTAGTCTGAGTTTTTCTCATGAACTCTCTTCCTACACTTATGTCTTCAAGATGTCTACCTGCTTTCTTTTCCAGTAGATTTAGTGTTACCATTTTAATATTTAGATCCTTGATCTATTTTGACTTTAGTTTAGTGCATATGGGTCTAGTTTTAGTCCAGTTTTTCCAGTTCCATTTCTTAAAGAGGCTGTTTTTCTTCCAGCAAACTTATTTGGCCTCTTTGTCAAAGATCAGGTAGCTGAGTGTGTTTATAGCTGTGTTTGTATCTTCTAATCTATTCCACTAGTCCTCAGGTGTTTTTTTTTTGCCAGTACCAAACAGATTTTATCACAGTAGCTTTGTAATATAATTTCAAATCAAGAATTGTGATGCCTCATGCCTTGCCTTTGTTGTCCAGGATTACCTTGGCTATCGGAGGTTTCTTATAGTTCTAGATAAATTTTAGGAATGTTTTCTCTAGTTCTGTGAGGTATGCAAATGGTATTTTGATCAGAATTGCATTAAATCTGTGTAACCGGTTCAGGAGTATGACTGTTTTCATTATATTGGTTCTTCCTACCCATGAGCAAGGGGTATCTTTCCATTTTCTGATATCCTCTTCTATCTCCTTTTTCAGAATACTGTAATTTTCAATATATAGATCCTTTACTTCGTTAGATTAATTCCTACATATTTCATTTTTTTGGATTAAAAAGATACAGTATTTTTATACAATGGGGTGCTACTCATCCATAAAGAAAGATAAATTTTTATAGGTAAATGAATACAATTTGACATCATACTCGTAAGTGGAATAAATCAGACTCACATGTGTAAACATCATATTATCTCTCTTGTGTGAGAAATTTAAAGAGTGAATAAGGCTATGTACAATGCATATTGTGAAATGGGAAGAAAAGGAACTAGATTGATTAAAAAGAAAAGAGACAGTAGGGAAAAGGGAAGTATGCAAGTCAGTTATACTATTAGTATCTCTTAGACCATTAAAAAGGAAAGTTTGTGCTAATATTCATTGGAGAAATTTTTATGCCCCTGAGCAACTACTTTGAAGATAACAACATGTAATGTATTAGCTATTGTTATTCTCCTATTATTTTGCTAGAAATTTTGTTTTACCTTTTTCCCCAAAATTAAAAAATATATATATTTTAGCCATTTTTTAAATTGTACTTTGCCAGGTTTAATCATTGTGTTGCCTTTTTAAATTTTAACTCTGAGCCCACATGAATATTGGCTTTTTCCCTGTGGCCAGCTACCATTTAGAGTTGGCCAACATCCCCTTTTCACAGGTACAGAATTGGTAGTTGTCATTGTTCTAGTAACAAATGAACACAAATTTAGTGAGTTAATACCCCAGTTCTGTAGGCCCCCAGTGGTTCTCCACTTAGAATTTCAGTGTATTAAATAGGCTGTGGTTTTTGCTAAAGTGTCTGAGGTTGAGTCTGTTTCTCAGCTCATTCTCTCTATTACTTGAATTCAGTCCTTGTGTTTATAGGACGGTAGTCACCATTCCTTTGATGACAGTTGTAGGACAGAGATCACTTCTTCCTCTGGCTGTGAGTCAGGACATTCTTTGGGGCTGGCAACTGATTACATTCTTTTACTTGGTTCTTCTGTGTCTATTGTCCACTGCTCTCAGCAATGGTGGATCAAGTTCTTCTAATTCTTCATGCCTATGCAGCCTTTTCCCTGCCTTATCTCAGACTCCATCAAGAGAATATTCTTCGTGGCTAGGTATAAAGAAAGTTTCTCTTAATATCAAACCTGGCCTACTTGGCTAATCCAGGAAAATGTCACTACTATAAGGCTTTCAACCTTCACCATATCTTTACATTCTTTGCCACACAAAATATTTGCAGGTTCCTGTAATAAAGGGACATTTTGGTCGTCATTTGTCCACTTACATGGCAATAAATGCAAACTAAAATACTGTACGAATTCAAGTCCTCTTTTCTTTAGTGGCCTGTTGATGATTGATCTTGTTTGCTAGCTGAATATCCTTGATCATGAAATCAAATCTTTTTCATCTGTGTATGCCATGAAAGCTTGAAACTATACCTTCTCTCCTTCCTTATCTTTCTCTTTTCCTCCCTAATATCATTTCATTTTTACTCTAATCTTTTGATTTTTTTATATCTCTGTCTCATTTTCCTTTATTGTCTTTTTCTGCAGTGTTCACATGACCCTTTGCTAGCAACAGAATCCATTTAATATCTTATTTAATTGTGATTCCTAACATAAATTGATCTGAACTCTGAGTCTTTGTTCCAGATAATGTATGTTTTGTTTCAGGCATATGAAACAGTTTGATGGTACACTAACTCTCTGGGCTGTGCTGTGTAGAATACAGGGTACATACACATCATCTAAAATTTTTTTGGTTCTGAAACAATCTGATCTCACTCGTTTTTGATGAAGATTATTGCACACGGGGAACTACCCGTGTGCTATCGTTCTGTATTCATGTAATATGTCACATACTTTTATGATCTTCTTTCTCTCTCTGAGGTGCTAGTCAGCAAATACTTGTTTAAAATTTAAGTGGATTGTTTGCCTTTACTTTGTTCAGTGTATTTTTAGAAACTGCCCACCCATCGTGCTAATGACATAAATGTTGAGAAATGATATCACAAAGCTGGGCCAGAAGAATACAGACTTCAAGAATGTGTTGCCAAAAGTATTGAAAAGCAAAATATGCATTATCCATGCGGGGAGCAAACCTCTTTCTTTCAGGGATACGCTTGGTTTTCAGTTAACAAGAGATTCTGGGCCTTGTTCCAGAATTTAAATTTACAGTGTTGATAGCATGCATGCATCTAAAAGATGGAGGATTATGCTAGCCATGGTGCATGGTGGGTTACCCTAAGATAAACTGAATCTCTCCTGTACTGGGTACGAGTTGTGATGGGAAAATTTGTTGTGTATATTTAGTGGCTTTGCTAATTTCATAATTGTTCAAAAATGCTTTTTACAAACCCTTTTTATATTCAATTTTGCTCCTAATACTTGATTTTTAAAAGGCTAAAGAGAAAGCTTAAAAGATAAACCTACTGCTGACTTGCAAATAGTTAATTTGAAGGAAAGTAATTACATTCATTTTGTGGCATTTTAACACAATTAATAGTTAAACCAAGAAACTTCTATGCTGGAGAATTTGTGAGGGTATTGACATATAGTTAAATGGCTCACAGAGTAAGAGGCTATAGATGTGTGAAAATTCCCTGCCCCCAGCCCTAATCCTTTTGAGTTTTATCAGATAAGCCCCAGGTAGTTCTGTTAGCAATAAGCCTCAGGCACTTATATCAGGAGCGATTTGAATCTGGCTCAGAGAATCTTGTGTGGGTGCTCTGAAGGGTGTGCTAAGAGGACAAAAATACTCTGTGAGCTTGTAGCTGTTCTTTATTTATTGTTCTCCATGACTGTTATTCTTTTTTATGGTTCTCCTCATATACCCCAGGCTTCCCAGCGGGTGGTGGTAGTGTTGATTTTGCTGCTGTTGCTATTGCTTTTCATATAGTCTCACTGATTTTGAGTCTAAAATAACCTTATTTCGATAACAGGTACACGTTTAAATTAAAATATTCACACAGGAGTAAATGATTATTGTTTATAATATGTCCAATTCAATTTCATCATAAAATTCAGTAATAGACTTGGAAATGATTTTATATTCTATTTTTTTTACACTGCATTCTCTTTTCCCTAGAAAAATAGTTAAGATGAAAATATAAAAATTTTTCTTTTTACACAACACATCTTCAATTCTTTTGGGTAGAAACGCCTCTAGTACTGGAAATTTTATTCTATAGCCATAGTAAGTTACATACCTTTTAATATTTTAAAGTTCTTTGAATCTAAATCATCTTATTCCTTATGAAATGTTTTTTTCCACTTTGTATTTGTTTAAGCATATTAAATTTATTAATTCCTTGTTTTTGTTTAAAACATTTTATCATGTAAGTTTTAACATTAATGTGTGGGATACATAAAAATTACATTTTTAGTAACCTATAATCTTATTAGTCTTCAGATTACTAGGTAATTTTTACACTGTTTTTAATGTAACATTCATATAGTTTTGACCATATTTTAGTTTTTGAGAATGAAGAATATTTCCTAAACCAACAGTTTTAAAGGTTTGGTCTGGAAACTCTCAGACGTTCCCAAAATCTTTCTGGGGAATATGAAATTTTACAAATCTACTTTAATCTACTGGAATTAGCTTTGTATACTTTTGTAAAAACAGTGTATCTCTATAGAATGTACCTTGATTGTATGAAATCAGACAGTAAAGGTATAGAGCAGTGTTATTCTTCTAATAATTTGTTTTTTTAAAAAAACAGCATTACATACTACAACATACATACATATAGTATACTATTGCTATTTTAAATGAACTGATGAATATATAAATGTTGGTCTTAGTTTTAGTTCCTCATAGGAAAACACTGGGTATATAACCTATAGAAACAAGATTGCCATGGCCTCAGTACATTTTAAAAGTTTGCAGGAATTTTAGGATGGAAAATTGAGAAGAACCTGCCTTGTGCTCCTTGTAACACACCTAAACCTGCTTTCCCTGAATGGTTTGCTTTGAGCTGCAGCACTTGAGTAATGGGGACTATAATAGTGTTTTCGATTTATTTCCTGACATTAAATGAGAAAACAGTATTGTTTTCTGATATGTTTCCAGGAATGTTAGACTGATTTAAAGGGTGGCAGTTGGGGGTTGGGAGTTTGCTGCAGACTGTAAACAGGTGAAGTCATCAAAAAGTAAAACAAAATGACAAGTGCATGATCACTACCCAGCTTTACCAAATCTAATTTTTAAAAATATATTACTTCGAATATTTTTCAAGCCAGGATACTTTGTTACTCTCAAAGGGAATCATGTCTTGAGTTCAGTGTTTATCATTCTTACATGTATTTTATCCTTCTTCTGTTATATACATATGTATTACAAAGACACAATATAATATTCTGGAGTATCTTAAATTTCAATTTAAAAGTTAAATGAAAAATTTTTCATTCAATATTATATTTCAGAGACATATCTGTGTCATTGTTTGTAAGTTATTTTTGATCTCCCATAATGCTGTCTTGTATAATCAGATCTTATTTTGTATTTTGGTTTGATGATGGACATTTAGTATTTCTAGCTTTATAACTTTCATGAAATTCTAAAATAACCATTTTTTAATGATTGCTTGTGTACATGTGTGATTTTTCTCTAGGAAAAGATAGAAAAGTGGAATTTCTAGTTACATAAATATACAATGTGCAGCATAAAAATATCAAACAGGCACTGCACAGTAAGCACACAGCAACACATGAGCAACTTCTGCAATTTGTTCACATCTACAGATGCTTGTACTGTGAGCTGCATTGTCTCTGTGAAACTTCGCAACTTGAATGATGGTAAACTGGGGACTTAACTGTATTATATTAGTTTCCCATTGTGGCTAATAACAAATGTCCACAAATTTAGTGGCTTAAAATAACTCAAATTTATTATCTTACAATTCTAGAGATCAAAAATTTGGTTTTACTGGGCCATAAAATCAAGGTATGGGCAAGTCTCTGTTCCTTTTGGGGCTTGGAAATATAATTTCCCCCCTTATTTCAGCTTCTAGATGTCACTTGAGTTCCTTTTCAGAGCCAGGAACATAGCATCTCAAATATCTCTTTGGCTCTGGCCTTCCTACCTTTTCACTCTTTCAAGCACCCTTCTGATTACATTAGACCCATCTAACTAATCTCCCTATCTCAAATCTGTAACATCAAATTTGAAAAGTCCCTTTTCCCTGTGCCTTAGTCTTTTCTTGTTGTTGAGACGAAATAACCAACACCAAAGTTGAAGGAGGAAGTTTTATTTGGCTCACAGTTTGTAAAGTTTCAGTTTAGAGGTGCTGATTGCAAAGCAGGATGGCATGGTAGAAAAGCATCACAGAGGAGAAGCAGTTCATTCCTTTAGGGTGGGAAGCGCTCACATCCAGGGTAGGGCAGCCTTAATTCCAGCAACACACCGCTGCATCAATCTCAGTGTCACATCCTGGATCCCAGCATCACACACTCCAGATTCAGCTATCCCCAAAAAGGCTACCCATGACCACATGAAGCTTCAAGGGGACATCTGGATTCAAATCATAACACTGTGCAATGTAATTTATTCATATATTTTAGGTCTTGGAACATGGGTAGTTTGGAGAGGCCATTATTCTGTCTACCATGCATATGAATATCTTAATCCTTACTAGATGTTAAGACATTTCTCTCCAAAATTGTTTTACCAAACTTTTATTCCACTAGCAATGTAGGAAATTAGTCTTTGTCAACATTTGGTTTTTTTCAGACTTTAATACTGTATTCTTTTTAAAAATGAAATCTATTTTCCTTATTGTTAGTAATGCCACAAATCTTTATTAGTATATTACCTTATAATCATTATCTTTTTTTACATTATGCACTATCATTATATAAATAGATTTGGATTGTTTGGGCTGAGAATATTCACATTTATTTGTTCCCATTCTCAGAGTCTGTGTAATCTTCTTTGAATTTATTTCTGAGATTAACATTTTAACAGTCAGAATTATTTAGCCTCATCTGCAAACTGAAACACATTATAAAAATGTAAAGAAAAACCTATCATAGACTTAACATTAATTGAAGTTAATCCAAAGATTGGCAGGCTACTTGTGTATCTAGTGCTATTCTATGTAAGTACATATATCCTTGGAAATTTAAAATATATACATATTTTTAGAAGTATTATAGTCAGGCATGATTATAGCAAGAATCTTGTTGCCTTTTGCTTTTATTTTATTTATTTATTTTCCTGAGCTGCCTGATTTCATGTAAGTATTATGTGCATAATTTCTGTGGCACTTCCCACAGTCTCTAACATGACTTCCCTTTCTTTAGTATCACATGCCATCTGCCCAATCCATATATAGCCCGGGAATCAGACTTGTCTCCCAAACATCCCTTGAGAAAAATCCCCCTACAGATGCTCCTAACAGATTTCATACTTTCTCTTCATCCATACATCTCCTTGAGAGTTTAAAGACAGTTGCAGATCTCCAGTGTATGTGTATACAGTTCCTAAACACAGAAAATGTAATCATAGACCCAGAATGTTCATGCTATGGTTTGTGTCTGGATGTTCCCCCAAAACCTCATGCAGTTATGCGGGTGGGCTTTTCAGAAGTAGCTGGATCTAGAGTATGTGATTGATTTGTAGTGCAATTCTGGGATTAAGGGTGCTGAAATTAAGGCTGGGTGGTTGTCAGATCAGTCTTCTGATTGGATTGGTGCTGCCCTGATTCTGGTAGTCTGGATATGATATAGGGAGCAGGAAGAGGCTTGTCTTTCTCTCCTCTTGTTGCTTTTGCTGTCTTCTGCTCAACTATTGCCCTTCTGCCATGTGCCACCCTGTTTTGGAGCCTGTCAGTTATGGCCTGAAACCTCTACAAACTATGTGCTAAATAAATGTTTCCTTTTTTAATCTTGAGATTCAGGTGTTTGTCTCAGCAATGAAAAAAGTAACTAATATGGTTCAGATTTCTACATGCGTAGTTTATGTCTTCCAAGTAAAAACATCTGATTTGTGGAATAAAGATGAAATCGATTAACTTACACAGGGTGCCTTTTGTGATCTGAACACTAGGTACTTTCCACTCCCGATCAAATTCCCACTTCTGTATCTTGCATAAATATTCCACTACTTGAAATTCTTTAAATATACAGTGCTCTTATCACTTCAAGTTAGGTCTGAGATTTTAGATGCAGGAACTTGACATCTATTTCTTGATGTCTGATATGCACTTTAATAGAATATTGTTTATACCTTTGCCAAATGCTTTAGAAAGCTTTTTATGATGTTTTCCCCTCTTGTTTTGGTCTTAGGCATCACTCTCTGCTTTGAATAACTACCATGAACACGTCTTGGGGCAAGGGAAGACTATTGATTCCATAATATGTAAAACCTTTGGGATTGTTCTTTGCTTTAAAAAAATCCTACTTCTTGATCTCTTACAGAATTGTGCAAGTCATACCTTTCTATGGTGGGGTGGGGTAAGTGAGAGCCAATGTATTTAGTGGTGAAGGAACTGATGTAAACAGATGAGCTGTATTAATCAGCAACATCAAAGTTTTAAGTTTTAGAAAATGTATTGGATATTGGTTTAATACAACTGTCTTGGTCTATTTTATGTTTCTGTCACACAATACCATGGGCAGGGGTAATTTCCAAAGGAATGTTTATTTGGTTCATTAGTCTAAAGGTGGAGAAGTCCAAGAACTTGATACTAGAAACTGCTTGGCTTCTGGTGAGAGCCTTCTCGTTACTTCCTAACATACCAGATACGCAAGAGGGTGGCAACCAGAGAGAGCCAAGGAAAGAGGATTGGATTTTATTAATAACTCACTACTCTGAACAAACTCACTCTTGTGAGAATGATGTTAATCCTGTCAGAAGAGACAAGCATCCTGACCTAAATACCTATCACTGGTCACATGCCTTTTCTTTAGAATATTTTCTGTCATAAGAAATGGCTGCCTGGTCCTACACCCCTTGCCCTGTATCAATGGTGGTGAACCTATAGCACGTGTGTTATTTGCTTTTCTGTTAAAACAAAAGCTATTAATGTATGATTTGGTTTTTGTAAATGAAAGCCTTAGGATTCAGGTTTTATTGCCATGTTGGCACTTTGCAATAAGTAAGTGGGTTTTTGGTTGTGGTTTGGGTACTTACTTTTAAAAGGTTTTCTGTCACTGCTCTGTATCATGCTATTTTAAAGTATGGGGTATATCCTTTCTCAACCCTAGACCAAGAGCCTTGGGATTAAGTTTGTTTCGAACAGTTAAAACCATATGGCCATTCCTGTGACCAGGAGAATTCCATGTGATAGATGGAGTATCTCAGGATCACCACAATGAAACAATGATCTTTTAACAACAAATGTTTGAAATGTCCAGGAGCATAGATTCTTCAAACATTATATTTAGATTTGTAACATTTAGATAAATATTTGATTGAACAAAGAAGCAAATAAATAGTTTAGGACCCTATATTTTATGGCAAAACCTTAATTTTCCCATCTGGAAGTGGATATTATAATATTTACTCCAGAGTGTTCTGAGTGCTATGAAATGTAAAAAATATGATAATTTTCTTATCCTTGAAGGCTGATATGTTAAGTTGCCACAATTCATGTGTCCTACCAAAAGACAAAGACTTCTGATGAAATACAAAGGGCTTTATCACTCAGACCAATAGCAATAGCAGATTTACTAGCTGCTGTGTTAGTTCTCAGGTCTCCTGCTCCCTCAGGATGATGCAGAGAAGTTCAGGTGATATCTACACATATAATAGCTTGCTTTCTAGAAAAAGAGTCTCAGCCAACATGAGGGAAACCGAATCTGTTAGAATAATATGCTCTGAGCAAACATGCCTGACCTTTGCGTTGGACAGAAACATTATCTTTATAGTTTTGGACAGTAAATAAACCTGCCTTTTGTTGACATGCTGTTTCTGTCTTACAAGACTATTTTCTTCACAAACATCCTTGAGAAGATAGTTTATAACAAGGGCTATGTTAGTGCTTTTCTTTGCAAGATATGTATAATTGCTAGGAACCTCTAGAAAATTATCTTCCAATACTATCTACACTTTAGTTTTGTACCATCATTTCTGGAGAATTTCCCTCTGAGAATGTCTTTCCATTGGGCACTGTAATTAATCTGGCTGGCAGAAGCTGAACCAAATCTGTTTAATTTGTCTCATACAGTATTTAATTAAGGCTTTCATCAGTAAGATTCCAAGTGGCATGATGAAGCTAACTTCACCTCCCAGGGTTCCAACCATGTGTTCAGGATCCCAAACTCGCTAACTGAATAGCACCCCTGCCCCCAATATCAAGGTCTGTCTTAGAAAACCTAGTGGCTTTTCTCTTAAGTATCTGTGATAGCTTTTTCACTTGGTTTCAGGCATCAATTCAGGAACAGCCGTCTATATTAGTGATGTTAAAGTTTCTACTTTGGATCAAAATAAATAAGTCTAGATCCATTAGTTGAGGCTGACCTAAATGTCTTGCCCAGGGTGGAGATTTGTCATTGATCATTTCAGCTAAAATCAGGGACAAATTTCATACTGACTTTCTCATTAGGTGGTTTCAGTTATAGGGAAATCTGACCATAGGTGTGCTTAAATAACGAGTCAGTTATCCCTATGCATAGCTCCCCCATGTAATAAGAATAAC
Source organism: Cavia porcellus (assembly GCF_034190915.1). Classification (NCBI taxonomy): domain Eukaryota; kingdom Metazoa; phylum Chordata; class Mammalia; order Rodentia; family Caviidae; genus Cavia; species Cavia porcellus. Next base: position 69,421,402 of record NW_026947491.1, read on the forward strand.
CTGATTTTAGGTGGATATCTGCCATGATCTGAGGTTATGTGATATTTTGGTGGTGCTTTAGGAGCCTGAAAACTTCTAGTAGCTTACCATCTCTCACAAAATTTGTGGATCTCTGAGTGATATGACTTTTGTTCATTTTTCTAGCTTTATCTTGCCCCAAGATTCCCTTTACCTTTTTCATTCTTTACACCCCTACTTTGACCATGTGCCCTTTTGGCTACTTGATCCTTAGACAAGCTGGGCCTTTCATGTGAAATGCCCTGCCCTTCCACCTATTTATCAGAATTGTTTGTCTTATGTTGTCTTCATTGTCATATTGAACTGTATCTTATACTTTTGAGGAGTCCGATATTGCACCATAGCAATATAACTTCTAGTGATTTAATTAGTGCCTGCCCGTTGAAAAACATGTGCTGCATGATGGGCAGAAATACATTTGTTTCTGCTCACCAGTGTTCCCTGAACAATGCCTGGAAAGTTGTCAGTAGATACTTATGAAATGAATTTTTTTAATCTACTTAAAATTAAGTGTTGACAAAAGATAGTAGTGTCAAGCCTTTGAGGACTCATTTCTTATGCTCCAGAGATGATTCAATAGATAGTAATTGGCTAACGCTTGATTCTCCAGGAAGGAACATCCAGTAATAAGACACCAAGTGAAAATGCAGGATGGTGCACTTAACACAGAATTCAGCAAGTAAGGCAGACTAAAAAACAAGACAAAACAACAGGACCCCCAAAACAGTAACATTCAAGGAATTGGGAAGGCATACCTGGAGGCTAAAGAGGATAACATTTGCTTACTTGATATTAGCAGCAGTATACCAAATGGCAGGCAGCAATTAATCAAGAGGTGACAGAATTCATAACTAAACCCCAGGCTGCTAAGACATCTTAATAATCTTTAGAAAAACCCAAATATAGGGAGTGATGTCGCATAATTCCATTTCTTAGTTAATTCCTGAAGGGTAGGAAAGGCCTTAACGTGTTGCCTGTGAGTGGATCTTTTCAGTCCAATGAAGGATAGTTACAGTGTTCTTGTGAAGCTTCTGAACTGTATGTGCCTGGAAGTTTATTTTAATTTCACTTGTACTTTGTTTTAGATTTTTAGGTTAGTTCAGTGAGTTCTTGAAGTGACAGTTATTCTCTCCTTGGATTAAAGCTGCTTGAAATTAGCCAATCTCGTTACTCTCTGTTATCTCAATCCCCAGCAGTATCTAGGATGTCCTGAGGAGGAATCCCGAGAACTTGGCAGGTGAGCTCTACAGCTCCACTTAAATTCTGCCAAACTCTGCCTCTTCTTGCTTTGTAACTTCAGGTGTTTACTGAACCCTCTTAGCTTCAGTTTCCTCCAGGGAAGACTAAGGATCAGAAGATTCTTACAAGAACTATGTAAGATAATGTTCTAGGAAGCAGTTAGGAAATATCTCGGGAATATGCAGTCCTCTATGTATCTATCTATCTATCTATCTATCTATCTATCTATCTTTCTTTCTTTCTTTCTTTCTTGGTACAGGTGTCTTTCTTTTTTCATGGTAAAGGTGTTGAACTCATAACCAGGTGTTTGTGCCCCTGAGCTATATCTCAGCCCCCTCAGTTAGTGTTAAAAGAGTCTTGGAATCTTAAAATCAACTGGAACCTGATGCATGCAATTGAAAATTGGGAAACTCACCTGAGCTTTTTTCCTTTTAACAATGACTTAGGATCTTGGAATCTTATTTATGGATTTCTGTGCTCCAAAACCTCCTTGGAATTTAAACTCTTCCTATCCAGATGGCCAGTGAATAAAAAGAAACTATGTCAGATCAAGCTAGCAGTCTTAAGGACCACATCTAGCAGTGATGTATTCCATTTCCTATGTTCCAGAAGCCAGAAATCAGTCACAAGTCTCACATTGATGCACAAAGACTGGCATACTAGAGTCTTACGTGCCCAGAAATGATATGAGGAACTCATTGTATTGTTTCTATTATAAAACTTTTCATTACTGATTACCAAATTTCATTTATGGTCATCATGAAATGATATGCTCATTGCATTTAAACTAGTTTTATTAATACCCATATTGTTATTATTTTCATTATGTTTATTTTTACAATTTGCCTGGTATGGCCTCCTCTTGCCTCTGGGTAGATTCAATTTGACAGTTGGAAAACCAGTGGGAAAGGTTGCAGAGACAAGGGAGCTGCCTCCAGACACACACCATGAGGTTGTTTATGGTGTTTTATGTCTTGAGAACCAGAACTGCAGGAAAGCTTTACTATGATATCTACTGATATCTCATTGAACTCCCCTATGATTTAATTGAATGTTTAAAAAGACTCTATTCTTTACATTAGTAATTTCTAACAGCTCAATATTTGACTTTGAAACCTCAGTTAACCTAAAGTCATGTATATATGCTGTATTATAAACTTTTACTATTTCTTCAGATTCCTGTTCCATAGGTTAAACATTATTTCCATTCTACCAAGTAGCAGTATTTAATTCCCACACTATTGAGATGGACCACGTTAGTTTCACACACTATTTTTAGTCCTTCTTTATCTCTGTGTTTTTAATACACTTGTCAAAGAGGGTCTTGGATTCCCCAGGCTATGAAAGAAATATTGTGTTCTGCTTATTGCCTTTAAACCTCACAGATAATCAGATGCATTAAAATTCCTTTAAGCCCAGGGTATTTAATAACTTGCAGACTCCTAGCCTAAGAACCTATGAAACAACTAGGACAGTGACAGTTTAAGTAGGACATTGTCTTTCTAGACACTGAGATGTAGCAACATTAGACTGAGTCATAACGGAACTAAGACTCTGCTCATATAGCCTCAACTTTATGTTCATTTTGAGAGTTTTAAAAAATCATTATAGTGATTGAATGGGTTACTTTTCATGTGTATAAAGTAATTTTCCTATAAATCTTCAAAGTGTGCATGCTACATGGATACTTAGATTTATATGCAGGAAGCTTATGTCTGGTTTATAATGTTATATTAGTCCTATCTCATATTTGGGCTGTGTGGTTGTTAGCTGTGATCACCCTTGGTTGGGGACTGCTGCTCTGGGGACAAAAGAAACTCCAGTGCAAGCTTTAAGGTTTATCTTTCTTGACTTTAGGAAGCTTTAAACCTAGATATTAAACTTTTAATATGCCTAATAGGTGTTTCTTTGTTAAAATTTATTATATTGAGATTAAAACTTCACATTGCTCAATATAATTTCTAAGTCCTATCATTTTATATTATCTGTTCCATTTTCTACTTCTCCACTCTCCTATGACCATGGTAACCAACATTTTTTCCTTTCTTTTGTATGTTATACATACAGTACTTCTTGTTTAAATCCGTGTGTGACTTATGTCACTTAGCATAATGTCCTCCAGATTCATCCATGTTCTAGCAAATGAAAAATATTCTATTGTAAATATATCACAGTTTCTTCATTTATGTGTCAGTGAACACTAGCTTTTTTCTGTTGTGATACTGGGGTTGAACCTAGGACCTGAAATATTCTAGGCAATGTTCTACCTCTGAATTACATCCCTGGGCTATGTGTTTTTATGCCTTGGTTAGTGTAGAAATTACTATAATGGCATAGGAATGCAGGCATCTTTATGAGATGCTGATTTCATTGGTTCTGAGTGTATCCTCAGAAGGATTACTGTGTCATAGCATACTTCTGTTTTTAATTTCCTTAGGAACATCTCTGCTGTTTTCCATAAAGGCTGTGTCAATTTACATTTGCACCAATAGTGTACAAAAATTCCCTTTTCTTCACACACTCACCACTTTTCTATCTGTATTGTCAGCTTTCCTGCCACTGAGACACAGTATCTGACACTCACAGTTTAAAGACGGAAAAGTTTAATTTAGCTCATGCTGTTGGGAGATTAAGGCAGATCTGCCTGATCAGCAGGCAGAAATCTCATGTCAGATGAGCATAGCAGGGCAGTGCTTTTTAGTTCATGGCACATAGTAAGTGAAGAAAGGGGGCATTACAGAGAGGAATAAGTGGGTGACCAGAGGCCAAGGTCACACTTTCACAATGTACCAGGGACATACTGTACTAATATACAGTGTTTCTTAATCTAATGAGATTGATATATCAGGATTAACAGTCGTGTTGCTTTTGGTCTTTTTGAGCATAACCATCATAACAAATGTACGTGATAACTCATTGTGGTTTTGATTTACTTTTCTCTGATTACATTTCCCCGACTGGTCATGGAGAACACCTTCCATATATACCTGTCCCCTTGTGTGTGTTTTTTGAGGAAAATATATAGTTTTGCCCACTTGTTTAAGTTGGGTTATTTATTTTTCCACTATTGAATTGTAAGAGTTCTTTGTTTTGAATGTTAATTCCTTATCAGATATATGGTTTGAAAATATTTTTACCCATCTATAGGCTGCCTTTATTTAGTTGTGTATTTCTTTTACTGTATAGAAGCTTTTCAGTTTGATATATTCTTAAGTATTTGGACTTTTTAGCCTAAGCTTATGTTATGATATCAAAAAACTCAATGCCAAGTGCAAAGTCAAGGTGCCATTGAAACCATTTATAGTATCAGGTCTTCATTTAGGTCTTTTATCCATTTGAATTGGTTTAAAACTAAAAGCCCCTTCTGAAACAGGTTTATTGTTGAAATTCAAATGTTTTAACTTTTCTTACCGTGGTTTTAGGTCTTAACTCACCTTTATTTAGTGACAAGATCTAGAACATTGGAATGTGTGGTTGAGGTAGTCATAAACGGAGTTATTAATCAGGAAAAGTACTTCTATCCATTAAGGGCATATTTTTGCCAGTTGGATATTTCTGAACCATGGCTGGCATTCAAGTGTTCAGAGAGAAATGGCAGGTTTTTTTTTTTTGTTGTTGTTGTTATTGTTTTATTTTTCTTGAGAGGTTGTGTTTTTGTGTTTTATGTGTGCTGAGCAACCCTGAACAGTTTTATTGACTTCTAAACTAAGTAAATAGAACACACTTTGGTAATAGAAAGTGCTAAGTGAGTGAGCTGTGGGAAGCATATTATCCTTAGGCTCTTCTTCCCTTCCTAAGCTTTGGCTGCCAATTTGCTTTCAAATGCAATTCAGGAAGCTGGTTATGGTCTACCAAGTTATAAGTAATCTGGCCCTTGTTCACCTCAGAAATTAGCTCCTTCTAATTCTTTTTTTATTTAACCCTACTTGAGATTGAACTCAGGGGCTTATACATGCTAGGCAAGCAGTCCACTACTAAGCTACATTTCCCAACCCGAGCTCCTTTTTATACCATGGCTCATCATGGTCCATCATTTTATACTATGGCCATCATTTTCTTATATGAGAATGTTCTGCAAATACTTCATTTGGTAGGTTCTTGTGATCATCACTCCTTGTTTGAGATAAGAGTCGATGGGAATAATGGTAGAAACTGAACTTCTTTTGAGTATTTAGTATGCGTAGTAGCAAGTACCACAACAATGGTACTGTTAATTATAAGAACAAATGTATAGGGGCCTGGGGATTTAGCTCAGCGGCATAAGCACCTGCCTTGTGAGCAGGCAGTCGTGAGTTCGATCCCTGGTACCAATAAAAATGAAAAAGACAAAAAAAAAAAAAAAAAAAAAAGAAAAAAAAAGAACAAATGTATACATGATTATGTGTCATGTATTGTTGTAACTTAGCAACTGCTATTTGAATTTTATCTCTCAAATGTATGCTGTAGGTACTATTATTTTTTTTTTACTGATGTTGAAACTAAGAAAAATTGCTGATACTCTGATTCTTAGATTCCTCAACAAGAAAATTAGAATATCAACAGTGCTCACTTAGTACAAATGTGATGATTAAATGAGAATTTGTATGTAATAGTGTTTTTTGTTAAATATATTAAATGCATGTATATCTCCCACTCTGCATACAAATACTTATCTATATGTTAGTCCTATGAGAGCAAATGATTTGACTTCAAATTGCTCTTTTAGAGGTTTATTATCATCTAAGGTAATATAAAACTATCTGTGTCAGTGTATGGATGTGTGTATTTTAATTCTAAAATCATCTATTTCACCAATATGGGAAATGTCTTTTTGTTTTATTTCTTTGAGAGAAGGAGGATCATTTTTATTTCTGGATTCCCGAGAATTTGGGCATCTGTAAGGAATTTTGAGCTGTGAGTCTGTTTAGCTGTAGATATGATTACTGTCAGATGCAGCTGTGCCTAAATGTCCCATGGGAGAGTGTTTATCCTAAGGCAGAGACTCAATGGAAGACTCTTCGTGAAGAGTATATTTAATATTTGGAAGTACTCAGATAAAACTCACAACTATATACTCTGATACACTTCAATTCTCAGTTGTTAAAAAGTTGAAGGAGTAAGAGAATGAGGGAAATGATCCTTGACATTTGAAAAACTCTTTATGTCTTATGCTGCTCTTGTCTTTGTAGTAATATCTAGTTATTTTAGTGTCTGGAAATAGATTCTGGAAGAGATCATTTAACTGTGTACAAACATGTGGTAACTATAATGAAATCAATGTTTTGTCCAGTACTCTATAATACATGGTACCATATATCTTTGCATGCAATTGGAATAAGCTAAAACAAAACACATTTAATCAAAATATATCTGATAATTAATCATTTACTATATCTTCATTTTCCCCTTTCAACTTATTTACAAAAATTAAAGTTTCCAAATATGCACTTTAACATGGTTTATTGCTTAATAGCAAGTTTTTAGTGCTGATGCTGGTCTTTTACTAAATTTCTCGTGTGCTTTCTTTCTCTGACAAGTTGTGTTTGAGCTTCAAATCCATGCTAATACTGACACCCCTGATTGTAAGAAAAGTTAGAAGAAGAGATGAGGATGTTGACAATTGGCCCATACGAAATGTTCAACCTGTCTGTTTTAAACAATAATAGATGGACTGTGAGGATCAAACATTGGGGTAGCTAGAGTAGAAACAATCTGAAAAGAAGCAGAAAAGAACAACAAAAACAAAGCAAAATACAACCCTCGCCAACCCTCAAAACCAAGGACTAATAATTGTACGGTGTTTTTGTTCTCTGCTTTGTGCAAAATGGATCTGAAACATCTTACTTAAATATCTTTTCCATAGGAAATTGGGGGAAAATGTCAAAAGGAAGACACTGATACCAAAGAAAGTTTCTCTCCAGTGTACATAATGCCTACTCTTTTAGAAATAACATGGTCCCCTTTGGTGACTTTCTGTGTCAGGCAATTCATGTGCCAGGAATTTCACATTGTAGTTATCCAAATAAAGATAATTGCTTTTTTTCTTTTGAGACCGGGTGAGATGCAGATTTAGAGATACAGTCTTGAATGTCTTTTGAGGCAAGGTGCCCAGCACTTGCACTTCTTGTCAGGCACTCTGCAAGGAATATCTTTGGAGGTTGTCAGCAGTTCATTGTGAAGCCCTTGCTGATGTGGGTTCTTTGGTGTTCAGGTTCATAGTCCTCTGAGGTCTAATCAGCGTGGTCAAATACTAGCAAAAGGTTGGCGGGGCAAAATCCATTTCAATTAGTTCTGCCTTTGTGTTCCCTCTAGCAATAACCAGATAGAGAATTAGCCTACAAATAATTTAACTAGGTTGACTTTTACTTTTGACCTCCAAAATATTCTTGATGACCATCCATGAATAATAAACTTTGGTGTAACAAGTCCTACTTCACCAATATGCTGGACTTAAGTATGGCGGATACATACCCATGATAAGACTTTAAAAAAAACAACAGCATATAACTTGGCCATCTGAGACTGATGTACAGAGTTGAGAAAAAATAACCACATTAGCCTATTCTGTTTACTCCACTACCACTGCACTAAGGAACGATTGTCAATGACATAGGTTCCTGATTAAGGCCATTGGTTCTACCTACAGCCGCAAGCCAGCAGAGGGTTTTCTCTGAGTATTTATGCTGCATTTTAACAAAAAAGTTCTTTTCTGTCAATACGTGTTCTCCTGTTGTGATACTTCTAGAAGAGAAAAATCTTCCAAAGGCCCTTGAATCTCTGTTCTGCCGCAAGGCTTCAGAATTTAGTATTTTTTCCCTAGAAGCTTTTGACCTAGATCTTCCTCAGGCAGGTCTCTCTCTGTGGTTTGGAGATTAGTTCAAATATTTACTTTTCCGCAATTCTTCCTGTCCTCATTCCTAGCTGAGGCAGACTTCTACCATACTTAGTACTCAGTTGTTTGACATATCACCTATCATCCTTTTTTGTTTACTTATTGTGAATCTTTTTCCATATCACTGTTGGAATGAAAGATCCAGGAGAGAGCTTTCCTTTCTGTATTTGATGCTATGTTACTTACATAGACAGATAGGTGTTTGACAAATAATTCTTGAATATATTTGTTTATACTCAAACACATAGCCAGCTCAAGGTTTTCATTTGCAATTATTTATTGCTAAAATAATAGTAACGATAGTAACATTTTAAAGGATATTTTGAGAGCTTTGCATCAGTCAGTATCCTCAGCAGAGAGCTTTACCTACATTTTATATTGCAGTTTCAAAATGATGTTTAAATTTAGGCATTAGCATTATGTTCATATGAGTGATGCGGAAAATGGGGTTAGAAGTTTTTCTACCACTTGGCAAAGTTTATCAAGCTAGTAACTGGTAAAGCTAGGATTAATACACAGATGTGATCTAAAGTCTTTGCAGCTAAGTATGTAATTCAGATCCTGAGGCATTCTTGTCTGGAACATGATGCAGTCCTTGAACTTTGATTTCATATGAATAATTAAGAATACTTGATACTTGGCAGTGTGGTCTGATATGACAGTTTTGGGATTCTGTTCTATTATTGAGTGACAAAATCTCTTAAGGTAGCTTTTTTCTCTGAACAGACTCTATATTCCATATTCTTAGTCTTTTGCAGACTGTACAAATGCTAATTGTTATTGTTTGTGGCATATTATGAAACAAATGTTTCCTGTATTCTGTTTTATGTTGGCAGAAATTTTTCTGCTTATGTATATCAATTATTTGTATAATGAAGCATTCCTTTCCTTACTGAGGCATAGAAAAGTGTTGTTTCACTGGCTCAAAGCTTCTTTTCAGTTGTTAGATCTGTCAAATTTGGTTCAGTCAACAGCTTAGAAAGAGTTTACCCATCATTTTGATGCACACATAAATCAGAGGTAAAATGGACTGATACAAATTCTTTAGGATTTCTATATGGAGACATTGGCCAGATTTGTATAAGATAGAAGTAGGAATGGCCTAGAATGGTGAAGCTATTTAAATGCTAATGTAAAGTGAAAGTGCACCTTTAGCTGACCCACAGAATCATCCAGACCACTAATCCTTAGTGACACTGAGATGGAGAAAAACCTTAGCATGGCAAGTGTTTGATTTTGATAGACTCAGAAAAATATCAAATCCCATAGCTAGTCTGAGATACAGTCCATAAACTTAAGTGCTCTGAAAATATTACATTTCTTTATATTTTGTAAACTATTGATGATGTAAGCCATTCTTTCCTTGGCATTCAGTGTGTACTGATCACTACTGAAAAGGACCATCATTTCTAATCCAAATAGTTCTTAATTGTGTGCTAAAATAGGAGTTGAAGAACATTAAACCAAACTGAGAAATCAGGAGCCATCATAGCTAGACCACTTTTACCTTTGTGTTTTGTAAGGCAGTGCCCCAACTGGGCAGTGGAACCCCATTTCCAGACTTCTGTCTTTTCCTTCACTAAAAATATTGCCACCTGTTCTGTCTAGGCTTCCTCAAAGTTTCCTTCAATAGAACAGTCTAGAACTCCAAAATAAGAGAATTCAAAAAAAGAGAAACAATATTTCATCAGATTATTCTGTTCTAGTACAATGATTACCTTTTAATAAAGGATCCTTGGAAGTAATCTTATTTATGTCCACTTATCTAACATAGCCAACCATATTGAAGATAAAGGATAAAGATCTAGGATTAAGGTGATACCATCATTTGAGATGAAGCTGAGGCTGGAAATTATATAAAGGTTTATCTAAAGTTTATTGGGAGCAGATTTCAAGAGACTCTTTTGGAAAATGCTCATGTCATCAGAACCTTGTTCTCATCAGGGAACAACTTACACATTAGCACTAGAAAATGGATGATAAAATTTTAAAACACTGGACAGCTTTATTATTTTGACCAATCCTCCTTTTTATGAGTGCTCAGATAGCCATGGAATTCCTCACCAATACCGATTCTTCTCACCCATATATTACAGGAGTTGGGTAGATGTAGTATGAGGAGATCCTTACAGCATCCATTCTAGTTTGCTCAGAAATAGCATTCTTTAGAGGAGCAGTTTCTTCCTTTTGCAAGGATAAAAACACCAGGCTTACAGATATTTCACCATTATTATATCACCAGCACCAGCTGGCCTTAGATTAATGTGAAGCAGACCTAGGAAGAAGGCTTTCCTTTGGTGTTCCTGCACAGTTCATTAGAGAGATGTCTTTTCCCCGTTTCTTTTTGCTAATGTCTTTGTGAATGTTCTCAGATGTGTTTGGAATTTAGATAAGAATAAGTAGCATTCACATTGTTTACTTGTGGCAATTCTCTTGTGTCGCCTCAACTGTGATTTAAACCTTATTTTTGATTTCACTTTAAAAAGCACTTGATAATGGAATTAATTTTGCTTTGATCTCAGGACTCCTCTGATGACTAAATCCTACAGTTTATCCAATACGTTGACTTTGATGTATTTTTCTTGACTAAACTTACATAGGTATTGCATATCACAACTGGAGGGGCTATTATAATTTTACTGTTCACTGAATGTCAAATTAAAAATGTATATGAGATAGTTAAGGGTCCTAGCCCAGTTAATTATTCTCTTGGAATTCCTGAAATTCTGTGTTAATGAGCTGAAACATTCTGAAGACCAAATGTCTGAATGTTTTAAAAGGGAGAATGAAAGAGAAAAACTGGAAAACTAGAAAGTATGTGTAAAGGATAGTAAGAAAAAAAAAATAGTAGTACAGACATTTAATCCCACCCATAAAGAAATTGCTCACTTTTGTGGATGACGAATACTCCTATTATTAACCCATATCATTTTGCATGTTTGCCAAGAGGTCATGTGTAAAAAGCTTTCCTGTAAACACCTGTAAAATCCTAGCCTGTTCATTGGAATTCACTGTGTGGTACCTGGAAGATGAATGAATGAGCCAATAGTTTCCTTATTCTGCTGCTCTTGCTGCTCTAAAGATTATGTGCTGTAACATCACAAATCTTAAGTTTTCTTTATTGAAAGCTAGGACAAGACTTTAATTTCTCTGAACAACAATTTATAGAGTATGGAAAATGTTTCTTACCTCAGATTTGTTTGAGATCTAAACTGGTCAAGTCATAAAAGATCACTGTATACATTCTAAAATGATCTGTAATTTTGGGGTTTTTACTTCCCATTATGATTGTTTGCCGTAACTTCTCAGTAGCCAATAGTCATTCTGATTCCTGTGAGGGAGTTTTATAGATTGTGTGTTGGTTACTCCTGTGGTTTATCAAAGGACAGTCTGATAATTGTCTTGTTATTTGGTATACAAGTAGTTTATTGTGAAGTATACTAATTTATTATACTTATGAATTATATTAATACTTTATTTTTGATCAGAATAAATGGACTGCAGGAAAGAATATATCTTAAAAAAAAACAAAGGTACTATAGAAAGTTTGATCTCAGTTGTCATGGTAATAGAATTTTGCTCTAAACAACTAGGTCATTCCATATGGCAGAGAATCACTCTAAATGAAAGCTTCATTTTTAAAACTGCAAGGAATGTTCATTCCTCATCTTTCATTCATTTTATCATGCAAGTCCCTAAAAGCATTGCTCAAAAATTTGTAGATACCTATTCTTGGCTGGGTTTCTGAATTATATAGAATTATAATATTTAGCTTCATTCTGGCAAAAGTATGGCAAACAAGTTATGTGGTGTAATCCTGTATTTTCTGTTTTGGGAGTACTGAATGATTTTTTAAAATTTCATATTTAAGACCTTTGAAAATTAAAGGATAAAGATGATAGAAAAGTTAAATGGCTCAGAAGTGGTAGGGAAGAGCTATAAAATCTTAGGTACCTGTGGTTTAATGTTTCAATCTCTTGAAGATAATTTTTGCATGGAATTACTTGGAAAGAGAAGTTTACTTGGCAATGCTTGGTTCTTTTGTGTTTAGAATACCCAACACAGGGTCCAGTCTGCAGATGCTGGAACATGAGCCACATTTCAATGACTTTAAGTTCTCTCTTCAGCTCATTCCTGCCTGTGTGGCTATCCCTGTGTTTTGTCTTTATTTACCTCATGTTGAATTTTGGGTAGCCTGGCGTCTATCTGAAACTTCGCCTCAATCCTGAATATATTGGAAATTACCATGACATTGCTTTTCTTTCTTGTCTTTTAAATACATCTGGACATCTTGTACCAATTTGCAGTAAGATTTTGCAGTTACTGAAAGTTAAACTTTAGGGTTCCTTATTTATACGGACACTTTCCTAGGATTTCAGAAGGGCCTAGAAAATTCTATATTCATAATTTTGTTCCTTTAAAAGTGTTACCAAGTTTGGTTGATTTTTTTAGGTCTCCCGAAATCTGCCTGGTTTTCAATCTGCCCTCACTTCTATTGCTGAAGACCAGTGAAATGTTTGTTGTTAGGGTCAACATTATTAGCATTGATAGAAATTTCAAGCTTTGCTTAAGTGAATTTTCTTATGAATGATACTGATTAATACCTTTTACATGAAAGATTCTATCTCTATTTCTCCAAGTTTCTGTGATGCTTTTGTTGTTGCTGTCGTTGAAAAGTTCATGTTCATCTCATTTGTAAGCTGTTTCTCCATCATTTCTATAGGCATTTTCCAGACTGCCATTCTGAATCCTCCCTCCTTATGTTACCTTCTGCATAATACAGCCATTCACAAGCCTTCAGCTGCCCCTGGTCTGCATTGAACAATATGGTAGTTCCATATGGTTATTTGGTATTTGAAATGTGATTAGAGCCATGTGCTGAAAAACATTTTGCATATATTGGATGAAGTGAAAATTACTCCATTTATTCCTTTTTTACTTTTTGAAATGTAGCTATGTTAAAATGTAAAGTTTCTATGTGAATTGCATTGTATTTCTGTTGGATAGCACTAAAACATGCTAATATTAGGCAGATCTTTTTCTCCAGTTTGCATCTCTCAGTAAAACTCCTTTGAATAACTCTGTTGAGGGCGTCTCTTAAAGTTTTGGACTGAATTCATCACTTTCTTAATCAGTTGTATCTCCTGATTTCTTTGCATCAGTTGGAGGCCTGCACTGTCCATTATTTTATCCAAACTACTGCCCTCCATTCACACTTGATTCTACCATCTTGCTCGTGCAGATATTGAGACAGTCACAAATTCTAGCCAACAAGATTTCATAATTTTATTTCAAGAACAGTAGTGAACCATTATCTGCTGTTTTATTTCTGTGGTTTGAGTTTCCTGCTAATAACTGTGATCTGAAAATATTAAATAGAAAACTCAAGAAATAAAACAACTCAGAAATTTAAATTGCCCTCTACATTGTCACACAACATCTTTCCTGGGACATGAATGCTCCTTTATGCAGCATATTCACATGGTGTGGGCTACCTATGGTTAGTCACTAGCAACTGTCTGGGTTATCAGACCACCTGTTATAGTATCAGAGTGTTGTTCTCAAGTAGCCCTTATTTTATTCTTGAGTATTCCAAAGAATACTCTATTTTGATATGCCAAATGGAAGACACAGCACTTCCTTCAAGGGTAAAGAGGAATTAAATACTAGTACATGTTAAAACAGAGAGGGGAGGAGGAGAAGGGAAGAGGGAAGGAGGGGGGAGGGGGAGAGAGAGGGAGAGGGAGAAACTGGTGTTGTATTCAGGTGATATTGCCTTACAGGAGAATTCTGCAATGTTTTAATTGCCTTATTACTATGGTTCCTAATTTATAAATTAAACTCTATCTATCTATCTATCTATCTATCTATCTATCTATCTATCTATCTACTTACCTATCTGGAAAAAACCCCAGAATGTATGCAATTTGGTACTATCTGTAGTTATAGGCATCCACTAATGGTCTCGGAACATGTCTGCTGCAGATAAGGGGCTACTATACATTCATTTCATCCTCTCACTGCATCTGACCTAGTTTGGATTATTATAACTATATTTTGTATGATGTATGTTCAGAACTTTCCAAGTATTTTTCCTACCTGGTGTCCCGTAAGTATTTTCCATGGCTGATGATTTATATAGGACAGGAAAGTTAGGAAGATTTTCAAACAAATAAAAAAGAACAGAAACAGGAGGTTGGTTTGGAGAAGTTGCTATCATTTTGTGAATGGAGAATTGCACACTTCTACTCTAAAAGCTTTGGATATGTGAAATAGATAACAGCATTGTATCACCAAATGCTATCCTGAGGTGCCTAATTTCATTAGAAGTCAGGCAGGCTTCTCAAATTCCAGGACCCATTAAAGCTACTCTAAATTCTGTCTGAAAATTTGGGTGAAGTCACAATGATCTTGGAGCCCCCTGTTTTTATTTTTATTTGGTTTCTTTACTTCCTTCTTTCTGATAGGTCAATGGGAAGTAGATAGCTGCTTGTGTTTACGATGACCATTGTCTAAATGTTCCTTTGCTGCTACTCTTTGATGTTGTCTCTTTAGGTGATTATCTTAGATTCTTAGCACTGAACATAGAGACAATGAATTTGCTTAACTAACCTGGTGTGTAATGAAAATTGGGGTCATGTTCCATATTAATGTCTATTAGGCGAATGGTAAATAAATATTACCCTTCAAATAGTAAAAGGTTCTTGGTGAGACAAATTCAGTAAGAAATGAACCAAGTGATATCTTCTAATTGTTAAGTTTCTCTATTGAAACTTTTCTGTTTTTGGCAGTACATGGCGGTACACAAAAACCCAGAATATCATGAAGTATTTCTTTTTAAAAATGAGCAATCATTTTCAGATACAGAAATAAATGATTTTGATTATATTTAAGGAATGCAGTGGTACATGGGTAGAATCATGTTTTGTCTTTCAAAAGTATAAAGAATGTCTACTCTCTGTTGCTGTTCCTCTACTTGGGTATAATCCATTTCAATTTAAAATTTATATCATATATGCATTCAATTATTTAGATTTCAATAGAATTTATTAAGTATTCTTATTAATGTTCTCTATCGTGAGCCCTTCAGTTTTACTTTTGATGCTGAACCAGGCTTGTCCGGATGATTACACTAATAATACTTTGCTATCCAAAATTAAAGTGCAGAGCAGAGAACATACTAATAGGTTTCATTGATTTCAACATGGAAATGGAGGCAGGCAATCAGAAAGCAGGTGCAACCTGACTAGCAATGATCTTCTGTGAGAATACCGAGCCAGGATCAGTGGCAAGATTCATAGCTATGATCTGAGTTAGAGAAATGTGAAACGTGATGAAGCTGAACAATTAAAATCTTTTGGGAAGAATGTGAATGCTTCATTATGCTTTTCTGATGGTGGTTTTGAGTAATAAGAGTTGTAAATTTTGTCTTAGGGATTTTTGTTTTCTCCTATTTTCCTTAGCATTAGCTACACATAAGGTCCACTATATCCTCAGTTTTCTGAGAACTCCAAAGATGGGGTAAAGGCTATCACCCAAAGTATGGAAGCAGCATTCTACTCATGTGATACTCTTTAAAATTAACTTGGATTCAATTTAGACTTTTTAACACTGGTAGATCTAGGCTACTTATGCAGTTGTGTGCAATGCTTGATTTTGGCTTTAAAAATTTTGAAAGAATAAACTTGAAATTATACAAAGAAGTGCCTTTACAATTATTTGAAGGGAAGGATATCTTGAAATGCAACAAAAAACAGGATTAATATTTTAAATTTCCCTTTTGTATTGCTCTGTCCTATATTCCTTTCTTATTGCAGTGTGCCCCTTCAGCTTGATTTGCGTACCTTTAGCTATTGTACTTTTGATGATCCTTGTACAGGACACAATTCAAATAACCATCATGGGTAACCTTCATTAACACATATAAATTTGACTTTCTAAAATCTAAAAGGGATATTTGTTTTCTTCAGATAGTTTACCATAGATTACAGAGGGAATGTACAGTATACAAAACAGAGGGTTGGATCTCTGTGTTCTACACCTGAAAACAGCACCTAGATAGAGGGGCCTCTCTGTGGCCATGCTTTGAAATTTGTAGCATTTGCGTAGGATTCAGGTTGCCTACATTTCAATCCCTTTTTACCCCCTTGTGGGCTTTGTGATTTGCGTCTCAGTTTTCTTGTTTAAGAAATGGGATTAATGTAAATACTTAGCCCTAGAGTTTCGAAGATTAGAATTAATCTGCTTAAATCTCTCAGAGCAATACCTGGTACAAAGCAAAAACCTTATGAATGTTAGCGCTTGTGATTATCATTACTGTAAGTTCTCAAGACCTTTTTCCTAACAGGGCCTTTTAAAAAGCAGGTGATGGCTCCATAGTGTCATTCTCATTCATTCGTTGCCTTTCATTCTGCTGCAATCTTTTCTTTCATTTGCATTCCTGCTGAAATAGATTGCTGCACATAGTTTCTCTTTCATTTCTGGGAAATTTAATTTTTCGCTTTTTGACTGCTGTCCATCAAATCTTTGAGAATAGGTGTAGATAATGTCAAAATTTAATGTGCTCTTCTGAGTAAAATAGATTGCTCTTGCTTAAGCAAAAACCAAATCTATCTCAGTGGCCGAGTCTTGAACTGGAAGTGTTGAAAGTGTGTAGAAAGAATAATTTGCTCACATACAGAACTCTCCCTTCTGAACCTGCCTTCCTAAATCTTCTTAGCTATTACTTTACTGCTATAATTTGAGGTTTTAGTGATTTTTTGTGTGTAGGAACAATAGAAGATATTTTTGTGAATTATTCAGGTTTTATTGCTGCAACCAGATGCATGACATACACCATTTAAAGGGGAAAATGTTTACTTTGGGTAACAGTTTCAGGGGTTTAAGTCCGTGGTTAGCTGGCTCCAAGGAAGAAATGTCAAGGTGGGAAGGTGGAGCAGAGAAAAGTTGCTGACTTCATGACAGGAAACAGAATGACAGGTAAAGAGTCTAAGATGAAAGGACCAGTGACCAAATAATAGTCTCCAAGGTTATGTCTCTGTGACCCACCCAGACACATCCAAAAGTGTGTTTTACTTATTTCTTAGTAAAACAAGATAATTTTTTTGATCTTTTTTTGACAAAGGGTCTCATAATGCAATTCAGGCTGGCCTTGAACTCACTTTGTAGCTCAGGCTGGCCTCAAACTCACTATGATCCTCTTACCTCAGCCTCCCAAGTGTTGAGATTACGAGCATATGTCGCCATGCCCAGCCGGTAAATCAGGTTGACAATCAAGATTAATCGTAACACTTTTGTTGATCGTAACACTTATATTTGTGTTTTGTTTAAGTTACTTGACCTCCCTTGGTCTGTTCGTTAGTCTATGAGAATAAACATACTATACGGTTGTAGTTAGCATTTACCAATTCACTGAATATGACCTAGTATACACATGATGCTAATGAGGTTGTCAGTAGGCTGTTGTTATTATTTTAAGTTAAGAAACACTTTTTATAATATATCCTTGGCATGAGTGAAGAAGTCATCCGGACTACAGGTCCACTTCTGAATTTAGTAGTTACATATATGGGAAATGTAATTAGGCCAGCCCTAGACCAGAGGCCCTAGACCCCCGTTCTGTGAGAGGTACAATCACCAGCTGCCTCCTTCCAGCTCAGGCCCTCCCCATGATTAAGATCTGTTGTAATCAATTTTGTTTTCTTTATCCTTGACTATGGATGTCAATCTATTAATCTGTCAAACTCTTTTGCCTGAATAAGCATAGGCTTCTGTGAACAAATGCTCAGTTTTTATTTTTATTTTTAGAAAAGGACATAATATTTAATTTGAAATCACTGGAGCAAGAATAAATGTAGAGTGATCCTAAATAAATTGTAAAAGGCAAGTGTAATATATGCTTCCAAGAATTGTATTTGTTGCACAAAATATAGAAAGTCAAAAAGCAGACACTCTCAGACCCTTACTCTCTATTCATTGCCAATTAGAGTGGAACCATCCTTTTAAGAACATGTCACCTTCATCTCCTGTCCATTTTGTCTCCTAATAAATAAATGAAAGTACAGAAATTGAAGTGTATTCTACTATGTATTATTATTATTACTTTTTTACTAAAGCAAATGCAAAACCAGAAATATAGCCGTTAATTCATTCAGAATAAATTATTGCCTTGTGAATATTTTTTTAATACTGAAAAATGGTTAGTGCCATTATTGAACATCTTGTGAAACTCCGTATGTTTGTTATTTTATTAATCTAATGGTAATATTCATTAGAGAGTTTGTCGAGTATTAATTAAAGGTAAAATTTATCTGGTATTAAGTGACAAATGCGTGCTATGACTTCCAATTATGTAATAAACCATCTTGTTGTTCATTTTAATTTTCTAAAGCAAAGTTCATAAGAATATTTTCTTTCATTGAGTAAGCATTGAAGAAATCTTTGTAGCCACCAGGTTATAGTAAATAACTTTAGCACATTTATTCTCCAGTTCAGAGACTTCAAGAAACTTTGGGAAATCACTTGTGTAATTGTGTTGTGGGTACCTAAAAGAAAAGAGCTTGCACAGAATTGTTACATATTTCATTTCTATGTTGTAGAAGGAAACTAAACTTGATGAATTACAGACACATGAACTCTCCAAAAGTAGTTATTCTAGATATTTTTAGATGTTTTCTTAATGTTGTAATACTACAGTGGTTTAAATGGAATTGTGAATACCTCAGGAAACCATAGTCAGTATTAGAAAAACAATTTATTAAATGACTACCTGTATTTATTTCTAATTTTAATTTTTCTATTCTGTGTATGTATTTGTATTATCTCCATTACCCAAATTATCCTCATCACAATTCAGTTGAGGTTATATGTCTTTATTTTTCTACTGATATTAGACTTTATTTTTTTGATCTCACTAGTTTTTAGTATTTCTCAAAATTGCTATATTGTAAATTTGTTTCCCAAAAATTAAATTAAAATATAAAACAAAGATCCAAAGCTGATTTGCTACTTAGCTAATCATTGCTGCAGAGAACAGATGCTATAAAATTAATGTGATAAATCTTCCACTGTCCCAGGCTCCACCCGCTTCACAGCTATTGATCTTTATTTAAGAGTATGTCTTGGGAAATTTCTGCACCTAATTGTCTAAAAGGAAAGCAATATACATGAAAATCTACATTATGCCTGAATTGGTTATTAGATTTTAATAATCTTTGTTGAAGAAAAATTCATGATTCTAGACTTTGATATTCATTCAGTATTTATGCATTCAAATTATTTACTCTGTTCAGGTGTCATAAATACAAATCATATTCATGGAGTATGGCTACTAAAGCTTTTCCCAGAAATCATTTCAGTATGTCCATTTTAGACTTAATTTGCATACTATATAAGCATTTTGAGTTATATTTATATGTAGAAAAGTAGAAGAAATTAGAATATAGAATTTATGTATATAGTAACGAATTGTGTAATACTTAGATTTTCTTGAAAAAACATTTTAAATATGCACATGTAAGAATTTGTTGTGATTGATACAAAAATATCACATTTATAGATTCCTAAAATTGGAAATAAGTTATCTTGCACTTTTATTTTTCTTTGTCGTGTAGATATCTACAGTTTTTAGGTTGGTTTCATTGAAATTTCTTTTGTGCTAGCATGTATTGCTTGATGAATACTGAGTACATAGACAAAGGCTTATGAGAGTCTTGGAGATGCTTTAAAATGGAAATAATGGAAATCAAAGATGTGTGGAATGCTACAGCAGTATTGATCACACAGCCACCTGAAGAGACAAACCAAATTACAGCTGCTATTCATCTTTTGATAATTATGGGCTTGAGGTCAAGGTTAAGCTGGAAGGTGAATTACATTCAGAATATTATATGACATATAGATTTTCCAGAAAGAATGGAGTCTTTAAGACATAGGAAGCTTGTGAACTTTGCTCAGCTATGTTGCAAGCTTTGTTTGACCAAGTTTAAAAAATCAGACATTCTTTCTTTGAAATGCAAATAAGATAGATGAAAGTCATTGTCAAAAAGATCACAGCTTGTGATTAATCCACATAATTGATAAATACATATACTGGATCAATGCAAGTTCATTAATTTTTTAAAAATTTTATTTAAAGAAAGACTAAACAAAACAGAAAATAGGTAGAAATAATACATAAATTCAGAGAAAAAAATAAACAGTAAGAAATCACTATTTGATGTTTACATATTGTCATTTTACAAATAGTTGTTCAAGATACAAAAATGGAACATGTAAATTGGGAATTCAAACAGCGAGACCACAAATAGTTCTGTTCAACTGTCCAACAAAAACTTAGTAACATGGTTGTCAATCCTATACACTTAAACTTACATGTAGTTATCCATATCTTCATTTATGTTTAAACAAACTAAAGCAGGTTAAGATCATTCTGAACAAAGAATAATAGTATTGCTGGATTTCACATCATGACACTCCGTGATCAGCACCAGGTACTGTAGTGTCTTCTTTTTAAAATTTAATTTAAAAAAAGACTAAACAAAACAGAAAATGGGTAGAAATAATACATACTTTCAAAGAAAAAAAATAAACAGTAAGAAATCATTAGTTAATGATTACAGATTTTTTTCTTACAAATAGTTATTCAAGATACTAAAGTGGAGCTTATGTGGGCATTCAAACAGTGAGATTGCAACCAGTTCTGTTCAACTATCCAACAAAAACTCAGAAATATGGTTATCAATCCTATACACTTAAACATACTTGCAGTTATCCATCTCTTCAGTTATGCTGAGATTGAATACACCCAAGCAGGCTAATATCACTCTGAACAAAGAATAATACTATTGCTGGGTTTCACATTATGACACTCCAGGATCAGCACTGGGTATTCTAATGTCTCTTTTTCTTCAAAGTATCTGTTCATTTCATCATGTGCCATAACATCAGTTCTCATAAACTGTTTATAGATTCTACACATGCATGAGTCTTAACATGTATTTCTGTCCTTTCTGTATTAGAGGGAGAAACAAAACAAAGTAAGGCAAAACAAGACATATTCTTATAAACACAAGAAATGAAATAAACATAAAAGACCATTGTACAAATCGTTCTACCATAGTTCCTGTGTTCTCTTGTTATCTCCAATAGAATTGGCTATATCATCAGACATAGTATAATTAAATATATCAGTACGTAACAATATTAATAAAAACACAACTTTGTATATAGTATAGAGCTTCAAAAACTGGCAGTTATCAAACCAGAATGTGTTTCGTAGAGTCTTGTCATCTTCAGTGTAGTTGCCTGTACTCTCAGACTTGATACTATCAATCATATCAGTTTTGAATAAAATCTTTGCCTCATTCCTGTTATGCTCTTTTTTTGCCATCAGCTGTCTGCTTATCTTCTTCATTCTGTTTTCTGCTCCATTCATTGAGGCCTCTTTGCCACTGTTCCTGAAATCCTAGTACTTCTCTCTCTCTAGAATGCCCTGCAGTATTCTCTGTAGAGTTGGATTGGTGGTTGCAAATTTCCCAAGTTCCTCTTTGTCTTGGAAGCACCTTGTTTCTCCTTTAATTTCTAGAGACAGTTTATCAGGGTATATCAATCTGGGATGAAGGTTATTTTCTTTCTGGGCTTGGAATATTTCGCTCCAGGCTCTTATTGACTTGATGGTTTGTGTGGGGAAGTCTGTCGTTATTCTGGTGGGCCTTCTTCTGTAGGTTATTTGTTTCTTGTCTCTAACAGCTTTTAGTATTCTGTTCTTATATTGAATTTCTGGAATTTTGATTATTATGTACCTGGGTGTAGCTCTGTTTTGGTTGTAGGTGGCTAGAGTTCTGTATGCCTCATATATCAGAATATCATTTCCTTTTCCTATGTTTGGGAAGTTTTCCTCAATTATTTCTGTGAATAACCTTTGTAGTTCCTTTGTTTGTGTCCCAGCTTCTTCATTTACATTCTTTATTCTCAAGTTATAAATCCTTTTGTCATCTTCTAGCCTTTGTATTGTTACTGCTTGTTTCTTTGTTATTTTTAAAAAATTTTCCCTTCATACTCCTACATTGCAAAATTGTCCTCCAGTTTGGATAATCTATCTTTAGTTTCTTTCAAGCTGATTTGCATCTTTCCATAGAGTTTTTAATTTCCTGGTGATCTCTTTGAATCAGCTTCATGTATTCTATATTTTTTCATATTCTTCATCAAATGGTTCTCTCCTTTGTGTGAGTTCCTCCCTTCTTCCATGTGTCTGCTTGAGCGGTGCTTAGTATCTCTTTTATTAATCTTCTTATATCTTGCTTTACTTGGCTAAATATTTCACTTTTTAACTCGTCTATGAGCTCCCAAATATATCTCTTTATGTCCACTGGTGCTGTGTCTGATATTGCGTGTTTGCTGTTCTCATTCCTCTTTGTATTTACCTGTCCTGGGTCAATGTTTTTAGGGTTGGGGCCTGGGGACTTTTTGTTGTTGCTTCCTCTTCGTCTCTCTTTTTGCTTCTTCCAGGAGGCCCCAGTTTCTTTCTTTGTTGGTTACAATTCTTCTGAAGTGCACTGGCTAGATGACCGTTCACACTGCAGTGTGCTAGTGAGTTGCAGACAGGGATAGTGTATGCTGGCCCCTCCCTCTGGATCAGTCAAGCTGCTGTGGCCTGCACTATTGTATTACTTTGCGCTGCCTCCCTCCGGACCAGCCAAACCTCTGAGGCCCCACTGGGCCAGTGTGGTTAGTGTGCGCCACCATTGCTGCAGGACTTGACCTCAGATAACCTATTGAGTCTCAGTTGGGTCATGTGACCCAGGCGTAGCTCACACCACCAAGTTTGGGAAGGGAACAATTGACTGAAGTCACTGCTGCCCCTCGTACTTGTCAGGCTGCCCAGTCCCAGAATGTTGTCCGTCGGAGCCCCCCTATTTATGGAATGGCTCCACTCCCGTCACTCACCACAGGTCGATGTAGACACCTTGCCAACTCAGCTCTCCGTTCAGCTCCCTGACCCCCGAACTCAATGTAACTGTGCCTCCAGTTAGTCTAAGTGGTGGGTCCCTGGCAAGTCGTGACGGGACCTTGGCCAGGTGCAGTGGGACCTCAGATGGTTGGCAAGTCACCTTAATTTCTTCTTGGGACTAGATAATTAATTTCCCTCTGTTTGGGGTTCCCCACTCTGTATTATGTTGAATTCTAAGTTGACTATCTTAAGGAGCCTCTGTAGCCTGCTGTTATCTATCCGCCATCTTTGCTCCTCCCCACATGTTGATTAATTTTAGGACATATCAAAACACTGTGAATAATATTTCACCCACTTTGTTCAATAGTACTTGAAACCCTAGCTTATAAATTTCTGAGTTTCATATTAAGTTTCTGTTTTCCTGCTTTGAAGTTTATTTAATAGTCTTTTATTTCATTTCTCAAGGACCTAAATTTTTCATATGTGAACACCTCAGGTGCTTACAGAAAATTAAAAAAAAAAAAAACCTTGAATGCAAAAATATTGAACTTAAATATTTTTCTTTTGTACAAATCAATATTTTGTCAAATTTTGATATTTCAGTCAATTTACTTTTGGAAGCACGTAAATAGAATCTATTTTTGTGTTTTTATCAGTAACATTTAAAATGGAAACTTCATTAGGCAATAATATAAGCTTTTTTAAAAAGTAAAAATCTTTATGAATTGTGCTTATGGCCCACACCTCACAATCACTGAATTTCATTCTTCTTTTCAATGTCTTAATGTGTATTTGAATGTCTCATTTAGTACAAGAGCACAAACTGTCAGTGCAGGGAGTATAGCAAATCACCAGTATTACCATTTTTGCTGAGGTCAGTGTTCTGTACACAAATAATATCATTCTTTCTTCTTCTTCTTCTTCTTCTTCTTTTTTTTTTTTTTTGGTACTGGGGATCAAACTCATGACCCTTTGTGTACCAGGCAAGCACCACAGCTGCTGAGCTAAATTCCTGGTCCCAATAATTTCATTCTTAAAAAAGAAAGAAAGAAAGAAAGAAAGAAAGAAAGAAAGAAAGAAAAAAGAAAATGAAGCAATACTACATTCAACAATGTTCAGTGGCCCCATAGCCAGAGTAAGAAGTGGCTTTGGAGATAGGGACATTATTACCTTTGAGCCCTGGACTCAAAGTGATGGAAACTGATGGGAAACATGGCCAGGGGCAGATAGTGGGGAATCATGTGAAGGTGACAGAGAACAAAGAAGGCAAAAATGATGACAGTGACTATAATGGAAAAGGAGACACAGTAAGATGGTAGTAGGTTTCATATCCATAAGTTAAAAAAAATGAATTTATAAAATGGCAAGTGAATAATTCTAGGTGAACAATTGTCAAATCTTACTTTAGGATTAGATATATAATGAATAACAAAAATATTTAAATACGTTTTTATGTAATTATACTTAGTAATTAAACATATTTATTGGGTTCGGCATTCATTTCAATTGCAGCAGAGTAACTGACATAATTATTATTTCAGACCCATGTCATTTACGTGGAGACATTAAAATTCTCTTTAGTATATCTTTATAAAAAATTTACTTTTATCAACCCTATTTATTGCAGTGGTCTATGTACAACAATAGAAGTTATTCCTCTAATCCTGATGGACTCCTGTACCCATTAATTATCTTTTCCACATAGCTCCCTGCCGTATACTCTGTGTTTAGTACATGTACCATGAATAACCATTGATTTACATTGCCTAGACCAGTATTTTTCAAAAGAAATATATTACAAACATATATATATATTTAAACTTTCTAGTAGCTACATGTAAGACTTACATAATTTATACAATATTTCCAAAATATTTCAATATGTAATCAATAGCAATTTATACATTTTAGCACTAGATTTGAGAGATACAATCAATCAGTATGTATCACAATATAGAATAAAAATGTTTCAAAGTACTCAATATCTTCATCTGGTTAGCAGCAGTATTGTTGGACAAAGAATGGATGGATTCATTTTTAATAAAAAATGTTGCTTCCTATTTTCTAAAAATGGAAGTATACATAGTTTCTGATCAATTTCTAAAATGATCAAAGTGTTATTGGGTCTTTTCCTAGATCTCCTGATCTCCCAAACAAGTGTACAGTGGACGTTTAAATAAAATGAGACAAGCTATATGATTTTAGGGCTCCAGGAGGGTCAAAACCCGTTAGCTGAGCTGGAGACACCTAAGACTAAGACTTCTCTGGACCACCCACTTAATTTATTAGGTCCAACAACAAGGGGTGGGGAAACTGAGGAAAGTGCAGGCAATGAGCAGGACCTTGGGAGTCACTTTAAAGACGTCTCCAAGTAATGAATCAAGTCAATTTAGTAGCACTGTCTTATCATGAAGACATGGTGGAAGTGAGACTGTACAAGTAATCTTTGCAGTTGCAGCCTCTACCTATTTAATTGATGTTGGAGCCAAGTGTCCACATTTGTGGCCTTATCTTGTCCTTTGAGGTGTCTCAGGCCTCACAGGCCACTATAGGCCTCAGCCAGGACCAGTGATTCATAGAGGTTCACTTACTATGCCACTGAGCTATATCCTGGCTCTATGCTCTTTAAAATTACATTATGTTATTTTTCAAATGATGTTTTCTCTGTGTAAAAGCATCAAATGACAGTATAATTCTACTTTAATGTATTTCAGGATAATGAGAAGGATAATTTTTCATTATTTGTATATGGGAATTATGAAGTAGTTAAGCCTTCAGTTCTCTTTTCCTTTTCTAAGTCCGTCTTCATTTATAAAAGCATTTAAATTGTAGAGACCAGAAAACATTTTCTTAATAATCCGTGATTATTAATAGATTTTATTGTGCAAAATCTCCTGCGAGTTGAAAAGTGTAATACATACTAGCATTAACATTGATCATGAGAGAAATGTAAGATGCATAAAGAGCTAAACATAAGATTAGAAGAAACATTTCCTTTAAAAACAAACGCTAAAGGTGTTAGGGAAAATAGTAGATAATAATCTCACATACAAAGAAAGATGAGCATACAACAGAGAGAGTGGGTAACGTTAGAATGTGGAACGTGGAGAGAAAGGGCTGGGTTTTAGGAACAGGTCACAGGGGAGAGTGAAAACCTGGTCAGGGGACTGGAAGGTGAGACGTCAGAATCTAATAGCCATCCACTGCTGTAAGGAGTGTAATGAAAATGCTTGCTGTAAGAAGGAAGGGAAAATTGCACAGAATAAAAGGAAACAAAGTTCCTTTCAGAAATTTGTTCTATGCTTCACAACCTAGTGAAGGCAACACTCCTTGGAGGAAGGCTCTGTCATATGGGTTTGATAGAACTCTCTCCTTGTGACGTGTGTCATCAGATTTCCTCTGAGGGGTAACAGCTGAAGTTACAGCTGTGATGGCAAGAAATGCATTTGGAGACCTATTTGCAATCTTTGTCCAATGTTTTCTTCTTGAGAGGTTAACTCTGAAAGTCAGGTTGAAAACGTGATACATGATATCACATGTATAAACACTGAGATTTTCTGTTGTTGACTGGATTTGAAAGGCACAGTGCTCTCAGCAGGGCTGGCATGCCTGAATCTAACAGAGGCTGACAAGTCCGAGAGACTTTCCTGTAGTGTATTCAGACTAGTTTGTGGAATGTGGGCTATGGATTGGAATTCCAAGTTGTGGCACTCAGAATTACTAACAAGGAAGTAGGCTTGACTGATGGTTTAAACATCAGTGACTCCCTGACAGTCCTTCCCTTGCTGACCTTTCTTACGTTGTATGAATAAAGGCTTGGAAAAGAGAATGGGTAGCTACATGTGAGATACACCAACATGTACATAGATGGAGAGTCTGCCTGCACACTGATTCACTATGAGAGATTTAACATCTCAGGGACTACTGTTTTTACAGCAAACGCTGATCTGTTAGAATCACAGCCAGAAAAGTCTGAATCCAGGTAGCTCCTGCAGGAGCAGTTAGGAGTTGCTGCTTCCAGCCGTAGGCCAGGCAACACAAAGGCCTGCTCTCAGCTACTCTGCTAGCGACGGGCTAGTCTCTTCTAATGTAAGACTGTGTCAAGGATTGAAAGAGACTCTTCTACTGGCTTTGTGGGAAGATAGGGAAACCTTGGTTAACTTCTTCCTCTCCAGTGCATGCAAGATTCTTCTCACAATCACAACATTTCTGAGACCCCCAACAATAACACTATGAATAGAGAGAAAACATGTAAGTCACTTAATACAACTTTTAAGTTGATCCAGCTACTTTACATCCAGAAGTTACTAGAAACAGTGCTAACAACTGAATTTGATACCATTTTATCAGTAAATTTTGGTTTATTTCCTTATTTACGTATTCTAACTGCAAATCTTTTGGGGAACTAGATTTGGAAATTATTCTGGATGAAGGCTTGTTGAATTACCTAATATTATATGAACATGTTATTTATGATGAAGATTGAAATGTTATGAATTTTTGCATGAAATTCATATGTGCTATCTAGAAAAACTCAAGGAACAAGAATTTGAAGTGAACACTTTTCATTATATTCTATTGTTATGGGCATTCCAAATTGGACCATAAGGCATTGAAGGAGTAATATTACCCAATGTTTATATAAATGGCTGAGTAAACCTGTGTGTAGAGGATCATCTTGTTTTTAGATAATATCCAGCATTTCAAGAATGAAAACATGTGGACAAAGTCTATAAACTTCAAGAACACATTATAAAATATGTTTCTGCTAAAAATGGCAAATTAAAAAATTTATATCTTGGGATACATAGAAATGTCTGGCTTCTGACTTAGCAGTAGGCCTGAAAGCCTAGTATCACAAGGATATGCGTATAATCTTTAAGTGGTAATCTAAGTTATAAAATGAAAAAACTGTTCTAGTGGTCCAAGCTACTGAGCTACTCAATGCAATGGGGATTGATTTTCTTTTTACTTAGTAAACAGAACCTGAGTAGAATGTAAAGTACTCTTAACAAATAAGATTAGTGAAAAGTGATAATCAGTATATCTTACTATGAATAATTAAGTTTTTGATTTTCTCTCCCGTAACCTTGTCAAAGTAATATTTATTAATCTTCATGGTCCACATGGCTGTGTGCTATGGGGAAAGATTTTCTGCTCAATACTGTAATAGATTACATATTTTTCACTCAGCATGTGATAAATTGTAAGGAAATACTGGTTTTACTGTCTCAAAATGCTGTGTGTCTATAAATAATATAATCTTCCAACATGAGCTAAAGTATTTGCATTTGAGAAATAACCCACTTATTTATTGACTCCTATTTCTTCCTGTCTGTGTCTGATTATTCACAACCTCAGGAGAAAAAAATATGACAGTACAAAGGTCTTACATGTAACCTACTCAAGCCAATTTGGCTTATGTCCATTTTGTAATGTCTTCATCATTTTTGTATGCCTAATTGTAGAGAAATGACTGAAAAAATTAAATTTGAATGGCATCATTTTCCTTGTAATTGAGATAAAAAGTAGGTAATCAATACAATCTTTTTTTTTGTTTGTTTTTTTTTTGCTGGACAAGAGAAATACATTGGATATATTCAAGGTCTGAATAATTATAAAATCTAAGCAATTGTTCCCCAGAAAAAAATAAAATAAATTCATGTTTTCTGTTTTGGCAGATTAATGTATTTTATAGTGCATTAATAATTGTATCCACAACCTTAAATTGGCATTGAATTGATCTAAAAACAGTTTCTAGGAGTTATAGAAAATGAATTTAGCATATTATATTTGAAATTGTAGGTAATGATTTAAAACAAAAATTTTTTTCTGTCATGAGGTGTCAGATATCCTGAAAACACTTACAAATGTTTCCTGACACTGCAAATTTGAAAGCTAATACCATATTCTATTTAGATAGCCTATGAATGATGCATATAAATTTTAGAAGTTAGGTCTAAAGATACGGAGTGGCAGGGAGAATGTGGTATAGAATTAAGATGTAAGATAAAGTTTTATAAGATTGGGATAAATACAAGAGGAAATGCTGGCTGTGTCAGTCTGCTCAGGGATACTCACATCTTTTTTCCTGTATATTTCACTCTGCACTGTTCTATTCCTTACAGTGGGATGCTTCCAAATTCCCCAAGCTGGGCATCTTAGTGAAATTCTAGATCATCTGTGTGTGTGTAGGGCATCTGATAACAAGACATTCAGTAAACCAGCTTTCGTGGAACAAGAAATAATTCAGAAACAAAAATATACTCAGAAATAAGAGAAACAAGGTGAATGAATTCATGTTTCAAGGAGTAAGATAGCTTTTTGTGCCTAAGCTTTAATAGGGAAATCAAATTTTCTGAAAAGGTAAACATTGAACCTAACTCTTGAATTTGATTTGGTTCTTGTCCAATTTGGTTTATGATCAGAGCCATGGAAAAAATTAAATTGAGGAACCAAGGTACCACGTATATTTTGTCATGATCTATTATGCAAATAATTGTCCTGGTTTACAAGTTGGGGGTGCCTATTGGGCTGGATGTATCTGTTTGCTAGTCATGGTTTAGATTACTCTGGATATAGGTGACTGGGATAATCTTTAGATACTTGTAGAATACTGGTAAGGACACCAGACTGTGTCTCAGTGTTGTGAATTCTCTGCTGCTAACTTACTGTCTGATCTCTAATAGGTTATTGAGCCCACTGGAATTCTTTTCAATCATAAGCTATTAGGATTGAAGAACTGTGAGGATCTCTGTCTCACTGACTGTCCTGGTACATCTCTCTGCGTGGTGACTTACCTAGTAAAGGGCTCCGTCTAGCTCTGTTGTTGCCATTTTATCTCATAACACATCTTTAGCTGCAGGTCTTTTAATAACACCCAACTTACATGACTCACAGGGTCCTCTGATTGCTCCTGAGCTTGAAAGATGTCTACCTGTTTAGGATGTGAAGGGATTGGCTTTCATTCCTACAATTATCCCATGGACAGGAAGATACAAACAAGAGATGGTAGTTACTGTGTTCTAAGGCTGATTTATGAGGGAGACGGGCCTGAAAGAAGTGTTTCTGTCTTAGATTCTTTCACTAAGGTTACTGACATCTGCAAAGAGACCTAGATCACTGATGTTCCTTTGGGAAACTTCTTAATACCTCTACCTCATAATTTTGCCCTTTTCCTTGCTATTTTTCTTTTCCCCTTCACTCTGGATGCCTTGGAACTGTTCCATTTGTTAAAGATTTAGTGTATAAGATGTGCTTAAACTGTATTTTCAAAAAAATCAGGATTAACATACCAGTTGGTTATTTGAGCTGGAATTCTAATAAAAGTTTAGGTGATACCCATTTAACCAAGTGATTATTGTATTCTAATTAAACAAAAAAAATTAAGTAGTAGGAAGTCAGGCTCTTAAGAAGTATCCATAGTAAGTATAATTACTATGAATACTTGTTTAAATGGAGCAGTAGTATGTCAGCATAGTTCGAGGTGGAGAGTACTGGAATCAGGTAGAGCTGAGGTCAAATCCTCTTCCTTATATTTGGTAGATCTGTGATGGTGAACATATAGACTGATCTTTCTCAGCTTCAGTTTGATGAAAATAGAGGCCTCTGTCAAGGTGACCGCATCCCTGGTTCTTGATTAAAAGTGTATGGCCTCCAAAACCTCAAGTGTTAATGAAAGGAGAGAAAAAGGGGCTTCAGGGGAATTGTTAATGTGTGGTCTAGCTTGATATTTTGTATTCTGCATGAAGAAGATGAGTTCAAGTAAGGAGATTGTCTGCCAATTGAATCCGTGCTGGGGACTAGAGGCGAAAAAAATTGCAATCAAAGGTAAAAACTGCATTTGTGCTCTTTAGGTTGTCAGCTGTAAAACAAATAAGAGGTTAGTGAACTGTATCCAGGACTATCAGACAGGATTGGACATGACAGCTTTGCCAGGAGGACTTCTTGGGGCTGCGAAAAAAGTAGAAGTGGAAAAATACATTTTGGTTTCTCTGCCTCTCTCTCAGTGTAGCCTGGGGAAAGCCTCGCTGTGAGCATCACCTCCAATGCTGCTTCTGTTACTTCTTGGTAATTTGCTAATAGCTGTTTTTCACTTTGAAATATTGAATATTTTATTTGAAAATACCCACAATTTTGGGAGAAGAAAACATGGAGAAAAGCATCCTTCTGTTATTTTTTTCTTTTTTATTAGTCAACATCAGTTAAAAGCAATTTCTGGATTGTGAAAAATTACTGATACTGTGTTTTATAAGGTTGCTAAGAATTATGAAACTGAGATTTTATGCCAAGAAATACAGTTGAGACTAAAAATTTATATGAAAATCAATAAACTTGTGTGAATTAGTTCAAGCTATAGAAATTTTTTTGAGGCAGTCTTCATTTTGTAGTGTTTTCATTTTACAAAGAAAGCATCTAAGCTGTAATATAGTGACGGATAAGACTGGAAGGTGAGTGCAACCAGGCAGGACTGTTTGGAATACACTCTTCCAGGAAGGAATTCATTAGCTGATACCGCATCACCAATAGAATAAGAAAAGCAGGAGGAGGAACTCCAGGCTAAATCTTTTGGGACAGAACTTTCTAGAAGTCAGGTTGCTTAACTAACCTATGGGAGAAGCTGCTGTACCAAGTGGTAATAAACGCCAGAAGCTTGACCTTGTTATACTCATGCAGCTTGAATGTCAGAAACTGGAAATTGTACCCACTGGAGCCCGAGGAAACTGCATGCCTGCCACGGTCAATGACAATAGCATGGAAGTTGCCCACTGAGCCTGCTTCCACACATTGCTTGTTTCTCAACTGATGGCTCCTTGGGTGAATCTAAGTGGTGAAAGACAGGTCATGTATCTGTGATCTGGCTGTGGATCAACTTCATCATTTGGGACATGAGACTACTTACATGGGAGGAAACCCACATATAAAGCATTTATTTAAGGAACATAGAAACGTCACTAGTGTATTAAGTATTTTGTGCAGTTGAAGTGAAAAAATCATATATTTAACTAAATATATGATTCAGAGCTCTGTCCATCCTCAATACTGCCTCTGTGTTGTATCAGTTCTCAAAGAGAAGTTGGTAGACCAATAGCATCAGAGATACTTGAAAAGTTAAAGAAATGTAAGTTACTGGGCACTGAAAACTTTGAAACTCACCATCTTATGTAGTACACAAGCATTTTACTGTGGCTGCTGCTTGGAAGGAATTTCTCCTTTTTAAAAAGCTGCACAAAAAATAATAGAAAGCCAATATAGGTAAAAAATACAGACAATCATTAACTTTGTGATATCAGTGTGTATAATGTGTTCATTTATAGAAGTTTACCACGTCATAGTAGCTTATCTGTCTTGGTTAACTCTTTCATTGCTGAGACAAAACACTTGAAGCTTTAAGGAGAGGTTTAAACTGAGTTGCAGTTTCAGAGGTTTCGGTCAGTGATTGGTTGGCTCCCAGCTGGAACATCATGGTGGAAGCACATGAAAGGACAGAGCTGTGTAGTTAAAGGTGTCTGGGAAACAGAACACCACAGAGGAAGAATTGTAGTGAGAGATGAACTCCAAAGTTTTACCTGCTGGGCTTCACCTCCAATCGGACCCTACCTCCTAACAGAAAATTCTGCTGCAAACAAGTAAGTTAATCCAGTGATGAATATAGCACCCACATGATCAGTCACATCTCCAGTTGTGTTAATAATTAAGTTTATGCTTCTGACCATCATTGAAAATATCAAACAGAAGATGATACCAGTGAGTTCTTAAATGAAATGGGGGAGGGCCTGAGACTTTTTAATTCACTGTTCCAGACCACAACATCCTTCTTAAATTGCAACTTAGACAATACATCTTTTAATTTACATGAACTCAGGGGAGAATTTGCTAGGCCAGCTACTCTTAGGCCTTGAAAAATGAAGGCCAATGACTTTGAGAATGGGTATCTGAGTTGGAGTAAGTAGTCCCTCCTATTGATATGTGTGTGCTCTGATCTTTCCAAATATGAAACTACTGATTTGCTGTAAATTCCTAGTTATAGCTACAATGTATATGAGAGGAGATTTTGGAGCAGATTGAAAACTCTCCAGTCATCTTGCATTTATCCATCAAATATTTATCGGGCAACCAATATTTGAAAAGCATTGTAGGAGTCTTTAAATTCTATAATTGATGGGCAACAGGTGAGCAGTGTGATGAGCACTGGTGAATCGAAGATGATGACCCAGCCACTGCCCTTGTCATCAAGGTATTTATATTTTAGTGGGGATGGGCAAGGTTAATTTCAATATAATATGATTAAACCCCACGAGAATATGAATCCACAATGTCTTAGTCTGTTAGAGTTGCTATAACAAGTTAGCATAAATACCAAAATATCTAGGAGACTTACAGGTAACAGAATTTTGTTTCTCATAGCTCTGGGTACTGGAAAGTGTAAGATCAAGGGGCTTGCTGATTTGGAGTTTGGTAAATGCCTGCCTTTTGGTTCACTCATGTGCCTTCTTGCTATGTCTTGCTGTGATAGAAACTGCAGCACAGCTCTCTAGGGCCAGTTTTGTAAGGGAGCTAATGTCGTTCCCAAGGACTCTGTCACCATCCTCTAATTACCCATAATACCTTCCTTTCCTACTACCATCACATTGATAATTCGAGTTTTGACATATAAATTTGACAGGACACAAACACACATGATAGCCTATAGATATATGAAAGAAATGAAGTCAAATGCTCTAGAATACCACCTCTTAGTTATTACATTATAGTGTCCATGTAGTCACCAGAGCACTGCCCTGCCTCAGAGGAAACAGGTTTAGAGGAACTAAATTTCTCCTTCAGGGTCAAGGAGTTGTAAAGTGTCAGAAATATCTGGGCTAAATTCATATTGATTTTGCTTCAAAGCTTTATCATATTTTAGCTAGATATTGTCAAGGGAAACTTTTTGTTCACTTCAGTGCTGCCAAGTGTAGATTAATTTTTTTGTATAGTCATGCACATTCACATGGGCAAAAGAAATAATTTTTTTCCAAAAGTGCAGTTGGGAAGACAATTGAGTATAGCTTTTGGGGCTAATTTATTCTTTTTATATTTTTTACCAAAGCTCCTCAAAAGTGTAATTGTGTGTTGAAAGAGTGATCACAAAGGATCTTAATATGCCCAACTCGTATACGTGCACTCTCATACCTGTTCTGTGTGAGATAACTATGTAATCTCAGCTCAATGCTGGTCCTCGCCTCTGAGGGATCCAGACTTTCATTTCTTTCTAAAAAGTTTGATTTTTCTCTGCAAGGTTTCTCTGCTACCCGTTGAGAGCTGAAATAGCCTACATGGGAATCAGGTGCCACACTTCCACTGTCAGATGTCTACTTGCCATGTCCTCTCCTGATGCTGAAAGCTTTTAGTCTCAGTGGACAGAATCCTGCTTGTGTTTTGGACTTATTAGAAACTAAATTTTGAACTGACTGCCAGATAGGATCTTCTGGAACATACATGATGCGCAAGGCATTTTATGCAGAAATGCCCCATAATTTGTGGGGTTCAGCGCAGAATGAAAGCACTGGGTTCTTTTTAAACATTTTTATTAAGAACTCATGATTATGCACATGGGAACTTAGAGCATTAAATGTCAAATAAGAGGTCTTTCTGATTCCACAGCCCTCTGAGATGGCATGGGTCACACACATGTGAACTTCATTTGACTTAAGGAAATTGATCCAAGTGTCTTAGTTACTTTTTTGTTGTTGGGACAAAATATCCCACCCTTACAAGTTAAAAGAGGAAAAGTTTATTTTGGCTCACAGTTTGTAGATTTATTTTAGCTTGTGGTTGGTTGGCTCCACAACTGCGGAGCATGGCAGGGGAGAAACAGTCCATGGATGGCAGGCAGGAGGCAGCAAGACTTCCTTCTTTTCTTGTTTTTTTTCACTCAGGCTGCAAGCCTATTGGCTGGCCTCACATCTAGAGAGGATCTTCCCTCTTCTGTAAGCCAATCATCCTAAACCAAGCTGTGGACTAATCCACTATCATAAACTCATGATCTAGTATAATGCATCTGTACTTCAGTCACAACCAAAGCCCCATCTAGGAGCACATGAGTCTTTAGAGGGACATGTGGATGTAATTCATAGCACGAGGAAGGGATTCTCAAATACCTATGTTATAATGCTATTCTGTGTCAAATAGGGGAAAATGATAATAAACTTACTAAAAGCGGTCACCATGTAACTTAATACACAATTGTCATTTTTTTTTTTTGCTCATCAAAATAGCCATTGTTTTTGAGATGATAATGGTAATAGATATAAAAAAAATCCGTGTGACAAGGGTAACATTTGGCAGCTGGCTGTTCTCATGTTCTTCTATCCAGTATATTTCCCACTTTGAATCATTAGAAATTCTTCCGCCTAGAAATCATAGGTCTATAGCTATGTGATAAAAGCTTATCTCACTGCTTTACCTAAATTTTTGTCTGGTGGTAATTTTGGAAAGGACATATTAAACATGAATCACTTAATGTTATATCTGTAATGTTCATCAGAAGTTATGAGATAAGGGCGCAAATAGCTTCATCTTGCATTCAAAAGACATTTTCCTTCCCCTTTTCAAAACCTCTTCTTATATATAAGGATCCACAGAATTATTATTCCTAGAATTCTCTGCCACCAAAATCTGCCTCTCAAATGAGCTTGCTTCAAAAAAAAACTGTAAAAAAAATCACAAAATTTAGCCAAGTGCTGAATATTGAACTGAGAAGCTATTTGGTACCATTTTCCAAAGGATTTATTTTTCTCTTTTAAATGATTTCTGCTCTCTATTTGAAAAATTTATTCCTACTGCATTTAAAATGTTCTTATTTTAAACTTGGTAAAATTGTTTAAGTATTGGTTTGATACTGTGTTGTAGGTAGTAAAATCTAGTAGATCCTGAGGTAGGTGTGCTGGTGCACACCAGGAATGCCAGCACTCTGGGAGGCTGAGACAAAGGACAGCGAGTTCTAGCCCAGCTTAGCAAAAGGTCACATTAGTGACTTAGCAGGAACCCTTAATCAAAATTTAAAAAAAAATTTAAAAAGAGGTGGGGATACAGTTCAGTGCAAAGACCCTAGATTCAATCCTTGTACCAACAGAGACAGAAAAGAAAGAAAGAAAGAAAGAAAGAAAGAAAGAAAGAAAGAAAGAAAGAGCATCTCGAGGGACTAGTGTTGTGTGTATACATAAACATTTTGATGAATTTATAGAGATTTGTAGGATTGTCATTGGGAAGGGCTAACACTTAAAATTATACACTTTTTCCTTTGATATCTTCTGTATCTTTCTAATTTACATTTTTCTTATATAATCATCTCAATTGTCAGTAATAGAACCAAAATGATAATAACTTAGTTGCTTGCCATACATGTCAATACTAGATTGTGTAATATTCATTGACAATGAGACTGCCATTCTTTTTCCTGAGATTGATAGCCATTTTGAGGTAGGAAGCAGTATTTCTTTCCTGGAATGTAAACTGATTCTTGTAATTGCAATTTGAAACACGAAAAAAGTAATCATAGGGCTAGCTCAGAAATGCATTGGCAAAAGTTGTGTTCTGTGGCTCTTTGAGACGGAGGCTCCAATTAGATTTTTACCTCTCCTACCTGTATGTTAAACTTATAGCCTTAGAAATATTTCTTTTAATCAATGACTTATAGTTAAACAGATGGAAATTCTGGAACCAGGGCTCTGTAGTCTTAAGAAAAGTTAATGTACCTTTTAACTTTTATATACAGGTGGGTTTTGGTGTGATGTTCATTAAGTAATGTGTGAACAGGTGGTTACACATTCCAAAAAAGGAGAAACAAGTTGTATTGAACAATCTAGTTCATTATCAGCAATGTTCTGTAGATGATTTTACTTAGTTTTCATAACAATTTCATGAAAAAAGTATTGTCCTTATTTTTTATACTTTAATAAGACTCAGAGAAATACACTGCTGATAGGACACAATTAGTAATTTGCAGAATTGTGACATGACTGTAGGTCTGTGTCATTCTGTCTCATATCAAAGATTGTGCACTTTTGTTTTGCTACTGCCTTTTTTGGTTTGCTGTAATTGACCAAAATATTAGAGTTTCTTTTGAGTTTGTAAGAAGGGTATTTGGAAGTTGATGTTGGCTATTATGTTACTCATCTGTTGTCACCAAAACTTATACTGCACATATTTTCCTATCAGAATTATCATCTGTTATAATCAGGGGTTGCAAGGAAAACAATTACATACAGGACATATCATTTATAATATTATTTTATGATGATTACCCAAGGAGTTAAATACAAAGAAAGTGCAGAACATCTGTCCACAATACTAAGGACCTAGAAAATCCAGCCAAAGGCTTGGATCTCATGGCAGTAACCTGCATGAGTTCAACTGAAAACCTAGAGCCCGTGACAGTGACTCATGCAAGTCTGTTTCATGGATCTGTGTTGGAAGGCAAGAAAGTCAACAGTGGCAGCTAGAAAATCTGCGCCAGTGGGATGAAGGATCTGTGCCAGTAGGTTGAGTGTTCTGCAGTGGAGCCAAGAAACAATGCTCAAAATAAGGACCAGGGCTCCTTTGAAAAGTACCACAGCCATCCTTAGTGACAATGAATTCCTGAGCTCCTCTGATGATGATAACAGCCAAGTAGATATCAGAAGCCAGCTTGACAAACTTCTCCTGGAGATTAAACAGTCTTCCCCTATGGAGCTAGGAAGTGATGCTCAAAGAAAGGTCCAGAGCTCCCCAAAATGAACTACAGCCACCCTCAGAAACAAGGTTCCGAGTTCCTCCAATGATAACAGTTGAGTTCCTATCAGGGGAGCTGGCGTGACAAGTGCCTGCAGGAGAACCAGTGAATCCAAAAAATAACACCCAGGGGAATCCATAACACTTCTCTTCCTCTCCAGGTCTCCTTTTTATGCTGCCAACTTTTCTTGGGTGGGCAATCTGCACTCATCACCACACTGATTCAGTTCAGCTGGTGCTTAAGTTGACCATCGGTTACCAATCCACTACCTCATCTTAGAACTTGCAGAGCTCACTGGAAGTCATAGTCGGCCTTTTTGATGAAAACAAAATTAGCAAGCTTCGGATTTGAAAGAATACCCTTGCTGTCATTCAGTGACCTATAATTGTGACATTTATTTATTCACTTCACCAAATAAAACCTACGTGCAAAATTTTGGGCATCATAGGAATGCCGTACAGGATTCTAATGAATAAAAAACAGATCTCCTTTCTCATGAAATACATTGAGATACACTAAGCTAATAATCCTAGAAATAGCCAGTTAGAATTAATTCAAATTATAATAAATACTTTAGTGAAGAAGTGCAGGAATTGTAAGTTTGTGGACGAGCAGGGCTCATCAGTCTGAGAGCAGTCAGCTACGTACATCAAATGGGCTGGGTGAAGTATTACAGACATTGGTTAAGACGGGTTATAGGGTAATGAAATGGTGATAAGCAGCACAGCTGTGAGGTACAGGACAGTGAGATAGGAAGCTGTGATCACTTGAGATCATTGGATATTTTAATTCAATAACTGCCATAAGTCTGCATTCCATTCTTACATAAAACAATTTTGTAACGTACAATAAAAAATTTTTATAGTACCTGCACATAGTAGAGACCACATACATTTTCTGAGATTTTTTTTGGAAGGGGTACTGGGGATTGAACACATGACTCACAGTTACCAGGCAGCCACTTATGCCACTGAGCTAAATTCCCATCCCAGATTTTCTGAGAATTTTCAAGTGCTCTCTTGCTTTATAAACATTTCCAAACTTAGTGACCAGTCCTTAACTTTTTCTTAATTTTCTCTCATGGTCTTGGCTTCAACTGCACTGTTCCAAGAATCACAAACATTTATAAGACTTCCTATAGTGTAGCCTTCTAGGATCAAACTTTTATCTTTATCATTCCCCATTTGTCAAAAAATACTGAAGACAACCTGAATTCAACAGGAAGGAAATTCGATTTTGCTTCCTGGCTTGACAGTTGGCAGGTCACTCTTAGGAAAAAATATGTCATTGTTACTCTCTTTGGAAAACATAATCTGCCATGCTGAATAAAGGAACTAGATGATAGTCAGGGCAGAAGGCCGAGATACACTCAAGAGCACTGGTCTGTCTGCTTCGTATGGTCTCAAGATTCTGATTTAGCTCGTATTTTAGGAGTTACCAAGATTAGATATGTCTGTTCTCTTAGACTTTACTCTGACTCACTTAATGTCTGAAATGATGTTACATTATATAGCATGGCCCAGTATTTTTGGTCAGTATATTTTATTTCTCTGAGCTTCATTTAAAAACATCAAAAATATAGATAATCAAGGCCACCTTATCTGCTACATTGGGCTGTAGTAAGATTGTCAGCTGTTGATTCATTTATTCAGCAGAAAACAGTGACAGCAGTATTCAGGACAATTAATATTTACCTGAAGCTGTTCTACTATTTAAAAACCAATATATTAATTTGTTAAAAGCAAGGAGCCTATTTTTTTCCCAGCTACTTGCTGTACTCTGGAGATATAAATCCCAATAAAAATGGCATAGCTTTAGAAGTTGCCGAGAGTAAAATACAGGTTGAGCTTTAAGTGAATTATCACAGAGATAAGAATATAAACCTTGGATACAAGACTCACAATGAGGAGAACAACATCTTAGTTTAACAATGATGTCCAAATACTTGTGCCAGACATGAGATAATTTAAATGTGTGTGATGGCTCCCACTATGAGTGGTTGTAACTTATATAAGTGGACACTGAGGCTTTAGAGTGAGCTGAACAGTTGTAAGCCTCTAGTTAAGTAAACTTTAGAAAAAACCTCCAGTACAAATTTGATCATGAGGGAATTTCCCAAGGGTTTTTGAAGAGCTTTCTCCATGAGGTTATAATTCAGATGGATAGATGTGACTGAAGAGTGGCAAAACTGCTTCACAAATTCTGTCCTTTTCATGAACACTCTACCTGGGTTCTCTCCATAGAGAATAAAATAAAAGTAAATTCGTCTCCCTGGTACTCTAAATTAGAAAGAAATGACCCTGTCCTGTGGAAGGAAAGATTCTGCTGTCCTTTTTGCTAAAAGAGGTTTTGATTATTCATCAAAGGCACTGTGGTATAGAGCACTACTGGGGTCAATTCACAGGGCTAGAGAAAAGACCAAAAAGTCTTGCACTTGTAATCAAGAATATCTGACTTCGAATTTTATTTGCACCTTTTACTAAACAAGTGTCTTTGGATATTTACATTTAATAGTTTGGATCCTCAGTTTCTACATCTGTAAAGCGGCTTTCCTGTGATGTAACTTACAAAGTGCTATATAAACCTCAAGAGTTTCTTCTTATTATGTAATGATATTTAACATGAATTGAGACTAAAATATTATGCACAAATTTAGACAAAAGCCTTTATTTCTCAGATATATCCACTTAATATCAATAATTGGCTAAATGTGTTGATTCATGACTGTAATCCCAGAACTTTTGGAGGCTGCGGAAGGAGGATTTCCAAATTCAGCAAGCCTGTACTACAATAGCAAGACCCTGTCTCAAAAACAAACAAATGGATAAGCAGAAAACCAAAAAAAGTTCAATAATGTATTTCAAAATAGTATTGGAAGTTGAGAACAGCTGTTAGGACTTGTGACTGTTTCGTATGTGAATCATCTTTTTGTGATCCTTTGAGTAATTTTTAAATTTTGTTATTTATGATTTTAGAGACTAATCAGCCTATTTTGCTGTATGATAATAACAGGGAGTCTTT
This sequence comes from Cavia porcellus, assembly GCF_034190915.1. Classification (NCBI taxonomy): domain Eukaryota; kingdom Metazoa; phylum Chordata; class Mammalia; order Rodentia; family Caviidae; genus Cavia; species Cavia porcellus. The sequence goes on from NW_026947491.1 coordinate 69,462,253, forward strand.
GTTATTCCTGGCTATGTAGCAAAAATTCTAGTAACATGAAGCTGTTTACTAATATTTACATAAATGACAGTCTCTATTCAAAAATTTCTCATGCTTAATGATTCCATCTTTCCTTACATATGTTATCAAACCTCCACAATAGGCAACGTTTGCTGAAACATAATGAAAATATAATGTGAGTTACTGGAAAGTGAAATGATCCTTTTCTAGTGAATCAGAAGTGAAGTGAGGAATTGCTGATAGTGTTTTCATGCAGTTCTTTTTTCTTTTTGGAAACAAAATGACTCTAAAATCGATACTTGATTCTTTTTGGTCCATTTTAAAATATTGATAAACTAACTTATTTCCTTTATTGGTTCTTTTCAAGGAATGCTATCAATCCAATTTCCCAATCATTTGTTATGAGATTACAGTCTCCTTTTAATTGACTGATTTTTGGTACCAATTATCCTACAATACAGAGTACCTATTGGATATTGAATTAGATCCTGACATGCAGTTTAGCAAAAAGTTTATTCTAAACATGGTAAAGATCAAGAAAAGCAGTTAAATTTTGAGAGCTAATGTTAAATGAATTTCTAGTTTTTATTTGTTTCAGCTTGTACCACATATAAAAAGGTCTTAAAATTTCTTGAAAATAGTTATCATAATATCTATTATTAGAATGAACTTATGTTATTTATTTAATCATATCATTCTTTTGTTGTGGATTTGAATTAGAAGAATAGAAATTCAGGAAGACCCAGGGAGGGTCTAAAATATTACATAAAATGTATCATTTTCTGATGAATTTGACGTTTTCCTATCTTTCCACTGTCTCAAACATTGAACTTTAAATAACACTTTGGGTTTTGTGTTTGTTATCTGTGGTTCTCCAAAAAATTTGTCTGAGTTTAGGATACCATTCTACTGTTTCATTTAATTCAACATCTCTGAGGCATAGAGCCCAAGCCAGCTCTCGCCAAAACACAGCAGTGTCCAATGTATGATCAGAGAGGAGAGGCGTTATTAGGAGCCTCATATCGTGAGCATTTAGAAGAACACAAAGAAGGATGATTAGCAACTCTCCATCTCCTGGACCAGTGATGCGAACATGTCTGCACATGATTCTGCACTCTACTCCTAGTTTTTCTTCCTATTGCTCCCACTTAGGAGATATAAGATCAGTTTTTAGAGCACAACTGGCCCCAGGATGCAATTTTAGCAAGATTTCAACTTGGCTGCTATTGTCAACTAGAATTGTTTTCTATAGAGCCAAGCTGTTTTCTGCTCAAACAGCTTTAAACACACTATGATTGTACGTTGGCCAGGCTGAACCAGTTAAGTGTCTGATTTTCTCCATGCCCTCAGACCCTGGTGAAGCTTTTAGCTATTAAATATTGCCCTTGAAATGAACCAATGTAAGTTCACGTTGAGAATTTCAATGATTTACATCAAGGAGTGACCCAGACAGACTGTGAAGAGGAAAGTCCCAGCTGTGCCGAGCAATAAAGCTGCCAGTGACAGCTTTGGTGCTAAAACCTGGAACATACCTGATTCCTCACTCCTGAGTCCCTGGCTCCTAGAATAGTATCAAGCACAGAGTGGACACATCACAAAAACTTGTTGAATAAAAACAAAAAGTATGAAAAACATCAGCATTTTTTCCAAGCACTAATTCCAAGGCTTGTGAATACATTCTAAGCCCTGTTCCATGACTTCCGTGATCACTTACGACACCAAGATTATGCACACATTCGGGTTAAAGAGAAAACATGGATACTTATGAATGGAGATATTCCAAAATATCAACACTCTTAGTAAGTTTTATTATCCTCTTAATTGGGAAAACTGAGGAACAGAGAAGTGTCGGTGTCGCTCCCGGCCGGCGGGAAAAACACACGACAGATTCTGACGGTGTGCAACCTTGTCTTTATTTGTCTCCGCGTGGGCCCCGCGAGGCCTCTGCTCTGCCACCAGTCCTTTCTCGCCGGTGGACTTTCCCTATCTCTCTCTGTGCTTCTCTCTTGTGGCGGGAGAGGCATTCACTTTTATAGGGTAACAGTGGCCAATCAGTTTAAAGTGCGCGATGCGGGCTGATTGGCTAACATCAGTTGTTGCTAGGCAGACTATTCTATTGCGCGGGCTGCTTAGGTCGCCAGGGCAATCAGGGGGCAGGAAGCAGGCGCCAACTTGGCTCACTCGATGGGAGGGGTAATTTAGCTCAGGCTTTGCTCTTTTCTACAGGCCTCACGTCCGCCAAGTAAGGCGACCGGGCTCGGCCGCGGCTCCCAACAGAGAAGCCAAGCAACTTTTCCAAAATAATACACAATAGGTAGAAGAGTTGGCAGATGTTTTGTAAGAATTCTCACGTTTTGGAAATTAAACTTTTATGAAAACAATGTCTGGAGATATTGTTGGTTGTCAGAGGTGAGGGTTGCACTGAAACAAATCAAACAATGACAAATGATGATGTAAGGAAACACAGTTATCTACATTGTTGGTGGGAATGTAAATTAGTAAAATCACCATGGAAATCAATATGGAGATTTTGGACACACATAAATAAGAGTAGAAATTCCATTTGACTCAGATATTTTCCTTCTAGGTAGCTTCTGGAAAGAATTCAAGATATCACAATACAGCGATAAATATGTATATATTCATAACAACACAACCCATTATAGCTAAATCTTGGAAGCAGCGTAATATATTCATGAACAGATAAATGAATATAGAAAATATGGTATTTATATACCAGGGAACAGTATTCCACCATAAAGAAGGGTAAATTTGAGTATATGTAGGAGAATGGATGCACTTTGAGATCATAATGTTAAGTGAAATGGAGCAGGACTGTAAGCTTAACTATCACAGAACTTTTTTATACTAGAAACCTAAAGTGTAAAAAGAAAACAAAATAAAAGGTAGACAACAAGAAATAGGGAGACAAATATTTGGTAAATGTGAAGGGGATCTTGAGATGGAGGTAGGGGAAAGGAAAGGAAAGAGGGATAAAAAAGAAAAATCATGTTATGTATCTACTCCCCATAATGAATGTAAACTTTATGTATTATAAACATGTACTACTAAAAAAAAGTGAGAGGTACTACTGGCTTTAGGTGGGAGAAATTAAAGGTGTTGGTAAGCATTTTATCCTGCACAGGACAGCTACCGTACACAAAGAATTAACTAGCATGAATGTCAATAGTGCTCATACTGGAAAAATCCTGTCCCCAAAAAGCTGTTTTCTAATTCCATTAGAGTTTATGTATGGTGAGGACTTTAAGACTGCCTCTGTCATCTCAGGGAAATACAAAATTCACAGCAGGTAGAGTTCATTATGATTTGCCTTCTCTTTGCCATGTTAGCCATAGTTCTCATTCTTCTAAATGTGCGTGAAATTCTAGATGCTTGGAGAAGTTTGCACGTTCTTAAAAGCTTCATGTTATTTCCTGTTGTTGACGTGATAAAATCCATGCATCTTCTGAGATGTCCTCTCCGACTGGCCATGTACAGCGTCCTTTGTATGTGGGCATTGTGTTAGCCACTGAGGATACAGTAGTGAATAAAATAAATACAGTCCTTCCCTACTTGGAGCTTTGTATCTTCATCTACCAGAGATCTGCTCCCTTTGGAATGCTTAGAGCTATCAATTATCAGGCCATTATATACATGGTCACAATTCAATTACCAATTCAAATAGATTGAGCAATATGCAGGGTCATTCTCAGACTATTCACCTTTGCTCAATTTTCTAAGAAATTTTGTGTTTTAAAATTGGTTTTTAAACATGAGGTTTCATTTTATTTATTGTTTCTTGGTTATATTCTTTACTTCTCTTGGATCATTTTAATGTAAAAAGCACTCTGCTCTCTACCTCCTTTTATGTTTCCAGCCTCTTTCCCCTTTTTGCAATCTGTGTCTCCCTTTCTCCTCTCTTCTATTGTTAATTTAGAAAAACAGCAGATCATGTTTTGTATAAAGTCTCACAATTTGTAATTAAGTTTTTCTGAGTGTTATTTTATCAAGGCATTTAACTTGTCTTCCTATGCCCTATGTAGACAACAAGTTATGGAAAAAGGCTAAGTTAGATTTACGCATGGCATTCTTTGCGGGAATAATTTATAAATGATTGCATCATGTTGGCTGTAAACGCTATCTGCTTATTTCGCATTCACTGATTTATAGAGTAGGTTCAGCAAGTCACGTGTGGTGCTGGCTCTCTTCGTTATCAATACTCTGATCAACTTCCCACCTAATGGCATTATCTCTCATTTATGAGTTGAATCGGTTATTGTATTAGATGTTGAAACATGATGGTCTAATTCTTTGATTCTTTCTGTATTTGTTAGAAAGAATTTCTCTGTATAGAATTTGCATTATTGTCATTGTGAAAAATAATTTGACCAGAACGGCAGTATAAATTTTAATTTTTTATACACAAATTTTCAGATAAACAAATTGGTGCCTTAACACTCTCCAGTTTTGCCCAACTGCTTCTATATTGCTTTCATTTTTGTGCTTTGTCATTCCCTGTCTCAATACATATTATTCACAAATAGCCCTTTTATAACTGTTGTTTTTTTAAATGTACAAAGTTCTAATAATTAGTATAGAACTTGTTTATAAGAAGTAAATGTATGTAGTTTATTTTCTGATAATAAAAAAACCCTTTGTTTTAAAATTTGGGGAGAATTCTATTAGAGAACAAAATAAAACGCTGGTTTTGTTTCAGGGAGTAGACCTCACCATACATGTTTTCTTTCCTCTTTGCAACAGACATTTTTGAACCTTAGGCACCACACGAGACTGTCTTTGTCACAAATTTCATTTTGCACCTAATATCTGTGAATTGTTGAGAAGCAGATACCACCAGAATGAGCAGCTTATCAGATTATTTAGAGTTGGTTCAAAAGCCACTGCCTTATAGTCTGGCTAGGTACACTACCTAGTATGACCAGGTTGTGGTCAGACATACATATTTTCTGGACATTCCAATTAGAAAGGACCCAGACAAGATACAACCTAAGTTTCAAGAAGTCATTCAGTCTTTTATAATTAATACCTTAGCATTTTTCAGCTACACATTTTCAGCTCCCATATCTCCAAATTGCTTCATATTTCATAAATTGTGTTTATGCAGTGTGCTTATCTTTTTGAGGTACTGTGTAGTTTAATGCAACTTACATAAGACACATAAATGAGAGATACTTCTGAGTATCTGGTTCTTGTGTCTTTGTGGTTGCCACATAATTCTACTTGACTAATATATTCTGAAGTTTTCATGTGCTGTCAGTAGACTGTTACATAGTTGATTGCAACCTAAATTGCCTTATAGTGTTAGAAATTGACATATGACTATGGCAATTTTAAAAATGAATATAATAGTTACAGGAACTGGAAGTGATGATGGAATCTCTGTGCAGGTCCTTGTCTGATTGTTACTTCAACACAATGTTCTTCTGCATTTACTAATTTTGTTTTTATTATGATTTACCTATATAGTGGGGCTATCTGCTTCAAATACTTTTGTGACTTACAAAATTATTTTGATGAAATAACTTCCATTTATTGATTACTTGCTATGACCTGGGTCTTGGACGCTGTGCTAAGTTCTTTGATCTGTCTTATTTTTTTTTAAACATCTTGTAAGTTTCTAGAAGACATCTTTGTCTAAAATAGTTTAAAGAATTTTTTAGTGCTTTTTAGTGTGCCATGTATCATTAGAAGTAAAGTTGGGATTAATGAAAATTTGGCTGATTCAAATGCTATAAGCTACTGTCATCTTCAACAAAGAACCAATTCCTTGTCTATAGAGAGATGTTAAACCATCTTTTCTAGTCATGATAAATGCTTGTTTATCTCAGTAAGCATAAATTTGTAAGAATCAAGTATATTTAGCTTTGAATAACCTAGAAATTTATTATACAGCAGCACATAAGAGGCAATATTTGTAGTCCTACATAATTAAATTTTAAATTTTATTCTTTACTTGCTTTTATCTTCAACTTACATTTGAAACTTAAATATGTAGCTTACAGCCAAACTGGTTAAGCTTTCCTTTTGTATATTGGTTTCTTAAATTCTTTTTTCATAATCCTTTTTTAATTTTAATTTTATTAGCATATGTTTGTACTACTTGAAGTTTATATTTACCTTGGGGAGTAGTCACGTATACATGATATGGCTTGCTTCTTTTTAAAATTCCTTTCTCTTCCTCATGATCTCTAAATCTCCTTTCCCAGTTTTTATTCTCATATATTTTTAATATTTAAAAAATCACTCCTCTTTTTCATTTCTTTCAATTTAGGAAATAATTCTTTCTACTTGAGAAAGAGATAATGAGAAATCAAATTTATAGTTTTATTAGAGGCTTTCAAACTTCTTGGACTATCCCCTATAAAAAGAAATATATTGTACTTTTCAATTTTAAAAATGCACACATAATAAATCAAAAGTATCAAAGCAGCACAGCGAGCTGTAATGTTGCTATTCCATTCTATTTTCTCTGCAACTATTTAAATTTTTTTGGTGATGGTTCATCATTTGATTTTCTCATCCATCTGGTAATGGGTAATAATAATGATGATGATGATAGTAATAAACTATGAATTGCACAGCTATCTTTGGTTGGAGAGAGAGAGAAGTATGGTAACCTGGCTAATTAATAATTCTGTTTCCATTGCACACATGAATGTGTATCCCATTAATTGCTTTGCTAATAAGGGCATTAGTGTTAATCTACACTTTTTAAAGTTGTGTTAAAGCACTTACTAGTGAAGAAAGAAGCATAATGACTAGGTCACAAGAGAATGAAGAAAAATTAAGAAATAATAAGAGTAAGAAGATTATGAATGCAATTTCTATTGTTTCACTGCAATTGTTTGTTTTATAGTTTTTTTTAAAGCAAAGAGGAAGGAAGAACAGAGAATGCCAAATGATTTTTAATGAAAAATAATGTAATAAAGAGAAACTATAAGTTGTAAAAACTAGGCATTTTAAGATAGACAATGACAGATACTGATGAGGACGTAGAGTATTTGGAAACCTCAAATATTGCTGGTGGGCATGTAAAGCAGCCACATAAGAGAAATGTTTGACAGTGTCTCAAAATTTCAAACACGTGGTTACCATATGAAGTAGCAATTGAATTTCTAAGAGCAATGAAAATGTATATTTATCAGTTGTACACAATGAATGCTTTTAACACATTACTCATAATATTCAAAAGCTAGAAACAACCCAGATGCCCATCAACTGATAAATGGAGAAAAATACGGTATATTTAAAAATGGAATATAATTCAGCAAGAAAACGAAAGTACTAATACATGCAATAGTGTGGATGAACTATGAAAACATGTTAACTGAAACCAGGTAGTCAGAAAGAACCACATATCATATGATTTAATTCATATAAAATGTCTAGTATAAGCAAATTTATAGAGGCAGCAAATATATTATAGTTATATAGAGCAAGAGATGAGATACGGAATGAAAATGGCTGCTCAGGGGGTAGAGATTTGTGAGGCAGTGATTAGAATGTTCTAAAATTAGAACATGTTGTTGAATATGTTCATTAGCCTACCCAGATCACTCTGCAATGTACACATGTATCAAAACATCACAGTGTACCCCAGTAATGATTGTCAATTAAAAATAAATTATTTAAAAATCTTCCTAATCTTTAGATTTAAAATACTTTTCTCTTTTAGTGTTATAACCTTTAATTAACATAGGGTATACTTTGAAAGATGGACTGAGACATGAATCTAGTTCCATTTTATACCTTATATTGTTAAATATTGAATAAATGCTTCTTTTAAAAATATTAAAACAGATTGAAGTGCTGGTGTTATATTTCCACGAGTACAAAACCTACTGAGCTATATATTTTAAATGTGTAGATTTTATAGTATCTAAATTATATGCCATTAAAACTATTTTTAAAAATTTAAGTTTAAAAATTTTAAACTAAAAGAAATATATATTTTTAGAATATAAGGAAAGTATTAAATGCTTTCACTTGAACTGAACAATAGTTCCTACATTTTTCATTTAGTTAGTATGCTTATTTTTATAATAGTTCTAGTCCAGAATGCCTCCAAATTGTGAAGACCAAAGCTACCATCTTGGTTTGGGTGACATTAGTTTTTACACTAATGGGCCTATAAGATAGCTAATTGATAAAAATGATTTTTTGAGGAAAACATCTAAAACTAAGTCCAATGAAATAAAAATAACTCAAGAACAGAAGGAAAGAAACTAAAAGCAGAGCATATTCTGCAATGTAGGCCATAGGATTCGTGTTGCTAAATATGATTCACGATTTATATAACTATACTTCAAAATTAACCTTTTCTCTTGTTCTCATAATTTAAATGGAGACCTGATTACTTCTCTGTCAGCAGTTGTTTAATTGCAATTTGCAGCGATTCAAAAATAGACAGCAGGATTTTCTTTTTTTTAATGTTTTGAAGTTAAGTTTATTTTAAAATCAACTTTGTCTTTTGCAGTAACTTTAGCTTTTCAGAACGGTTGGGAGGATTGTAGGGTTATAGATCCTCCCCTCATCTCTCCCAAGGCTAAGCATGGCATGTTTGTCACAACTGAAAATAATAACTAGACTCCAGGCATTACTGTGATTTCACAAATTTTCCATGTGCTTTTTTCTGCCTGATGATCTAAGTGAGGTTGCCACATTGTATTTAGTCAACAAGTCTTTAGTTTCCTTTGATATGTAACAACATTTCTAGTGTTTTTTGCAGGACTTTTACTGTTTTCATGGGTACTGGTTACTTTTTTAATTAATAGCCCTAAATTGAGTTTTGTCAAGTCTTTAAAATCATTATTTGGTTTGGAGAAGTAGGCTTTTAGATAGAAAACCACAGAGATCTAATAACATAGCAGTAGGTGTGGTATCAACATGATGGATTTCTAATGATTACTACTTCAATTGCTTGGCTAAGAAAGTGTTTTCCAGGTCCTGAATGGATGAGTTGCTATTTTTATTTAATCTAAATAGTTTTTGGTCAGTAAAAGTGTTTTTTTGGTAAACTGTTTAATTGAATAACATATGTTCCTAATGGTGAATTTATTCTGTTACGTGTGCCATCCTCGTCCTCTTTTTCCTTTTTTTTCTCCTTCTCCTTCTTCTTCTGTGGGACTGGAATGTGAGCCCACGGCCTTTGCACTGACCCCATTCCTAGCCATTTTTTTTCGTGTGTCTTGAGATAATGTCTTTCTAAGATGCCCAAGCTGGCCTTGAGCTTGCAATCTTCCCTCCCAGACTCCCAGAATGCAATTCATTTTTTAAAATCCACTAAACCCTTATTTTCATGATAGACAAAATGTTCCACTGAAGTTAAATAGTTTTTATTAATAGCAGTGATAAGGTGAACATAAAGATGAAAGTGGGCATACCCGAAGGAACATATTTTTCAGGGCACTCCCAATAAAATTTATTCTATTAATTTTAGACAATAACAGAAAATACTACACCACAAATAGCATTTTCTGTTGGATGTGGGAAGATATATGTAGGTGTCCTTGTTCATATGTTAGTCTTTCCACTTAGGAAATTCTTAATTGAAATACTTAGAGAAGAGTATTTTTATTTATTCCATATGCTTTAAGTTCTAGAATAAAAATTTTGTTTTTCTTCTTGAGAACTTCACTTTAATTTCCTCCAAGACTTCTGAACCAAGGCTAAGTGCTTTCAGTCCAATTCCTTCTTACTGCTCCAAAATCTGATTCCTTCACTTGGGTTCTCCTTTTATTTAATTTTCAGCCTCTGCTTCATTATGGACCCTCTCACCAAAACTAGGAATAAACATGTCTTGCATCGCTTTCAAACAAACGTGGGCGGGGTCATCCGCATGTGTGTGCCCCCCCCCCCATATTTTTATACTTGGACAGTGAGCTTCAAGGTTCCATGTGTGGTTTGTCTGCTTTTCTGACTTTCCCTCTTCCTCTTCTCCTCTCCCTCCGACCCCTTCTCCTTCATCTTTTAGAATCAAGGCTACGTTTCATCTCCTGTTCACACTTGCCATTCTATTTAAATTATTTTCATATAGACATTCATCATTGCCTTCCTATTGAAAGTGTCTGTGTCACCAAAGATGGCTAATTTTGAGGAAGTAGACTCTCTGCTACCAGAGTTTCAAAGTAGCTGACACTAACTCTTAGTGAGATATTGCAATATATAAAATTCCCTTTCACAGTTTTGTGCCTTATTTACTTGTTTCATGTATTATAACCAGGAAGGCTTCCCCTCTTGCCAGTGTGGTACCTCTTCATGCATCTGAGTGCAACAGGAGTTGGCTTAGGCTGTCTAATAGCTTGTGCAACATGTACCTGAGTACTGTCTATCTGGGCATTTACCTCATTTACCTTTATTAATTCTACATGAGAAATCTTAGTATGTTGCTTGATTTTGGTTGGTCAGACCATGATCCTGTTTTCTGCAACCACAATGTTCCTTTCCACATTACTCTTTGGTTATCCACAGGCGAGCCTACACTTGTTCTGGACAGAAAGCGATTGGGCCAAGAGAAATGCCATCTCTCAGTGTCAGCGGTTTGTCCTGTATGCTGGGAAAAGTCAGCGGGGCAACCAAGCTAAAGACATGCAAATTTAAAAATGATAGAATAGTTCAGTTCTGTCTATTGGAAGCAAAGCCAGACAAATGAGGCACAGAAACACAAAGGAGCCAGCTATCATGCGTACGAGTTTTAAAGCCTTTTAAGAATCATTTGCCCTTTTACTTTTTTTTTTTTTTTTTTTTTTTTTTGGTCTTTTTCCTTTTTATCAGTACTAGGCATTGAACTCACGACTGCCTGCTTGCAAGGCAGGCGCTTATGCCGCTGAGCTAAATCCCCAGCCCCAACCTTTTACCTTTAAGAAATCTCTTTCTAGCTCCTAATCAAAACCACCAAGGAAACTTCTGGGACTTTTTTTTTTTTTTTTGACCAAGAGAAGATATTATTCACAATGGTGTTAAATCCTTGTTTGTGAGATTCCAGTAGATCTGCTTGATGGTTTCATCTTTCATAATCATATCTTTATTTGAAGTAATTTTATTAGATATTCATTGTAGAGAGCAGTGGTGCAGTGTGTGCTTCCTGAGAGAAGTCCTAGCTCTCAGTTCAATATTGTCAGCATTTGGCTCAGAATATTAATAAAAATTAGTAACGGTGACAATATCAGCAACAATTTCTGGAACACCTACCATGTTCTTACTAATCTCATGCAGGTATTTTGCAAACAATTTTTCTCTCATGTTCTCCCCCCTCCCCGCTCCAAATATATACAAATGCAAAGCCAGAAATGTGTTTACCCATGATGGTTAGTAGGTATGAAAGAAATTCTCTAGCCCTGTCTACTTATATTTAGCTAACCCCGAGCTACCTGCATGTGAAATACTGTTCCTTCTGTTATAATAGTAGGGAGAACGTGGCTGTGATTTTCGCCCTGTTCTCAAGAGTGAATGCCTCAGTGGAGGTTATAAAAGGCTGTGATCACACACTGGACCTCATGCTTCTTCAGATGTACTCACTCTGTAAAGGACAACTGGATGGGTAGTTGAGGGTGTCCAGCCTTTGTTGTATATAAGACAGGTGATCTTGTCTTTGGATATTCTTAGAAGCATTTGTCAATAAGGACAAGGGTGTACTTCCATTTTGGGTAGTTTCTACACATTTTGGGGGGCTCTGATAAGTTCAGGTAAATATATTATGCTAAAGCAATTCTGTTTCATACTTTGTCTCACCCAGAATTTAGTAAACTACTTAAAATTTGAAGCTCAGATATCAAAATAATTAACTCCCAAGAATAGTTGTCTTTTAAAATTCAATTTTAGGGAGATACTGAAATCAGAAGGAGGATCATAATAGAGCAGGTAAGACTAAAAAGCAGACTTGGCCAAGACAAAGGGAAAAGCATTTCAAGCAGAGAGAATAATGCGTTCATTACTATATGTGGGTAACTAACATTTTTGACCTAACAGTTTCCCCCTGGAAATTGCTGAGCAAAGTAGCCGTACAGTAAAGAGAAAAGGAAAAATAAATATAGATCATCTATAAATTTAACAATTAATATCTGAATCAGAAAAAACTTGCTTAGTTATGATTATTAGACATTTAGATGGAATAAAAAGTAGAGTCAATACCAAACTGGCCATCAATGGTGGTCTTGGAGTGCTTTTCAATGACCCTTTCAGCAAGAGGCACATTTCTATATCTTTGAAAGTATTTTGCAAATTTCTATCCAAAGAGAATTCTAGTGCCAACAAAGTGTGCTGGAAAGAATGTATCAGTTGCTAGGCAACATGTTTCTTGTAAACATTAATGCTTTGCGTAAATATATTTGAGATTTTCAAGGATAAATAAAATTCAGTTGATTCTCATTTACATCTGTAACCCCTTTGTTCTGATTTTAAACCATTGATATGACTGCATACAATTGTTGTTTTATACAGTGGTATAGTGTTTATAGACCACAGGTTGCTGGTGTATGAGACCAGCTGAAGGGAGCAGAAAGCTATTCTTTCTATAATCATTTGTTTAAAACTAACAATAACAAAATTTTAGACTGCAAAGCTTTTTGGAAGAATAATACCTTATTTTATATGAAATCATTGGTACTTTTTGTGTCTTCACATGTAATAAAATTTTATAAAAATATTCCTCAAAATTTTATTTTATATAACCTTTGATTTCTGTTCAACTTTATAATTGCTTGAAAATGAACACAGGTATTTATTTCATGGATGTATTTAATGACCTTCTCAGTGTAACTTTTGCAGTGGTTAAAAGTAGGTCCTAAAGATAGACTTCTATGATTTTTCTCTACTTTTGCTATTTGCTAGTTTTGTGATTGGAAGCAATTCATAAACCGTTCAGTACTGTAAGTTTTTGAACTTTAAATGGAGATTTTAATAATACCTACTTGTCAGCCTTATTGTGAGGGTTCACTGAGATATTTCTGTTGAAGTGCTTAAAACACATTCGGGCACGGCACACATAATATCTATTAAAATTTGCTTGAAGTTTAATCATATATAGCTTGGGTTAGTAATTATATTTGTATAAATCAGTTATTCATTTAGTCTGATTAATGGTCAAATGTCTTTCCATTTATTGTACTTACTTTGGGTTCTTATTTTAACCATATATAAAAATATACCATAATACTGCCTCATACTATGAGCTGTGCCTGAAAACAGGGTAGTACTTGGGAGGAATGAAATATTGTTCATGGGAATCAAATACTTATCTCTGTGATTTATCATCATTTTATTAATTCAGTGTGTTTGAGTGTTCCAGTTTATCTTCTATTTGAAAAATTGTCAAGCTAAAGGGCTGTATTTTACTATTTTGGAAAAGTATGCACTGTACTATATTCTTATATTCATTACTAATCTAATTCAGCTCTTAATACATGGTGCTTCATAATTTAAAAATCATTGAAGTAGAACAATGAATCTTTTACTAGGTAGTTTGTTTTCATGTTTGTGTCTTTTACTTAAGGAAAAATGAGAGAAGTAAGTTTTATATTCCAGATTTAATGGAACCTATTTTTATTTTAATAAGCCATGATATACAAGACTCTAAGATATGGTTATGCATCAATTTTCTGAATTATTGTCAGGAAATGATACATTCTAGATAAGTACATTACAGCTGTCTTTTTTTTTTGTATTTTTTGTCTATTGTTATTCCTCACCACTGGCACTGTACCGCCTTCTAGAAAGCTAGCCTTTATTTACTGAATTTGACTGTAACTTGTGCTTGCCAGAACTGTATCTAACACTAGAAAAGAGCTTGGGTGAAGACTTGCTGTTTTTTCAAGTGCATTTTATGAGATAAGAGAAGTATTAGTGTACATAAATGGGCTACAGCTGTAGGAACTCTTTTTTGCTTTTAGTATAAAATTCTAATGTAAACTCCAAAAGCCTACATACTATATTTAATATTTTCAACATATTCCTAAATGAAGAACTCAAATGTGAATTGCTGATATTACACAAATATCATTAAGTAGATTTGGCAAATCTTTTACAAGGAGGAGCAGAATTCTGAGTTTATGTTAGGTACCTTAAATATGACAATGAATAAAATAGGAACAGAATGTAATGCAGGTCATAGAGAAGGCTCCATTCTTGGAAGTATGTCACAGAATAACTGAAGAATCATTGTCAGCCTTTTGGTAATGAAAATTTTCTGGGCTAGGTGACAGTTTGAAAGTTCTGTGGCTCTACCTCTGTTTTCTGTTCAAATATAAACATCGATATGCTGCACTATGATAGAAAATGCAATGACTATTTAGATTAAAAGTGTAAAAAATGATTATAGTAAAAGACACCTTGATATTCATTCCTCTTAAAGTACTGCCCCTTATTTTGAAAACATGACTTTGTTCTTGCCACTTTTTGGTGCAGTTCTGGAAGTGTGTAAAAGTTAAACATTTTAAATAGATTCAGGATTCTGAGACAGCCACTACAACACTGCAACTGAAGATACAAAAGATTTCCAGAGCCACTTCATAGAGTGGCAAGATGGGGTAAGTATATTTAAAGCAGGGGTGTAGAGAGGTGTGTGTGTGGGTCAATGGCAATTTGTCTTACTATATTAAAGTTTTAAAAAACTTAAACATTCATGCTGTTTCTCAATTGCACCTTATAAATCAATTCATTGTAGAGTTATTTGTGCATTTATCTGATAGGTGAAGGGTAGTGTGGAGGTACTAGGGAGGTGAATAAAAGTGCCCTTGTTTCCTCAGAAAGACGATGGTGAAATAACTGCACAGATAATTATGTTTATCAATTATGTTATGTTCAATAATATAGAAGTACTGGATGCTGTGAATACAAACAAGAGGTTATTTAGATCAAGAATTCAGAGAGGAATTAATTTTAGGTTATGATCTGAAGAAGGAAGAGAAATAAAGAGAAGCTGTAGAAAAGAACTTCTCCAGTGTGCGATTAAACAGAAATGGGGAAGAGTTTGCCGCATTGTAGGTACTAGAAGGCAAAGATGAATGGGAGAAAGAAATGAAAGAAAGGAGAAAGAAAACGATGAACAATGGTGGGTCATGGAAGACTTTGGAGGCATTGTAAGGATTGGCAATGCTGTTTTCAAGGGTAAATTCATTGCAGACTTTAAAATAGATTAGTTAAACACAGTTGAGTTTTAAAAACATATTCTTTCTGTTATTTGTTGATTAAAGGAAGTCAGAGAAAGAAGGAGAAAAGATTTATGGAGGCAGGCTGTGAGGCTACTAAAGAAATGCAAACAAGGGTGCCAAATGGGTTATGGGTTAGGAGTGGGCGGAACCATGTCACACAGGACATCCTCAGCCGCACCACCTGTGGAGCAGGATAGCTGCTTATGGTCAGGACAATGAGAAGACAGGCAGGGATGTAGGGCATAAAGTGGTTGATGTGACATCCCTGATGTGCTAGGCAATTATAGAAAGACCACCTGCTTACTAGAAATTGCCCTTTGTGAAACTTTTGCAGGTATAAAATGGTTATTCTTAGAGACCTATTTGCATGCACTAGACACCCTAAAACTCCATGAACTTTAGCTCACTCCAGCAACACGCTCTCCAGCAACAAACCTAAAATCCTGATTGGATTCGAGCACCCTGAAGAATGGACACACACTGAGAAGCTCATCTTCCAAGAGCCTCCTGCTATACAAGCTCATTGTCCTACAGTGGCCACCTTTCCAGTGTTGTAAGAAAACCTCTGCCTCACACTTTCATTTGCTGAGTTCCTTATTCTGCATTGGAAGGATCTTGGTTTTAAGTCAGCCTCGCTTCCATCCCTGCATTCTTTTCCAGGCTGAGGTGATGAATCAAAGAAGGCAAGGGTCTCTTACAAGAAGACCCCTAACTTCCTGCCTGACATGGCACTGTGTTTGGTACAGGGCTGCTATCAATGACTATTAACTACTATTATTAATGTTATCTGATGGAATTTGTACTAGTCATTTGAATAATTAATGAAGTTGATTAAATAATACATGATTATCTTCAATATTTTATTTTAACTTAAAATACAGGACTGTTTATTGCCAATCTTTGAAGCTGTGTTGTAACCTTTTGTTGAACATGAATCTGTGAATGGAAATCCTGAGGTGGTTTTGTTTGATTACATATGAACTATACACATACTTACATTCTTTATGAAGTGTGATGGATAAATGCTGGTCAACTTGTAAATCCAGCTGAACTGAATCAGTGTGGTGCTGAATATGAATGGACCATCTGAGGACTGCTGCCAAGATAAAAAGAACTGGAGAGGAAGAAGTAGTGTTGTTGATTCTCATATAGTGTTGTTGTTAACTGTTTGGTGCTGTTTGGTGCTGTTGCTGTGGGTTCTCCTAGAGGAGTTTGTTGAGCTTCCTTCCTGGTATGAACTTGGTTGTTCTCATTGTCAAAGAAGTTTGGGACCTTGTTGTCATTGAAAATGTCTACAGTTCACTTTGGGGCAATTCTGGTCCTTATGTTGAGCATCCTGGATCCAGAGGGAAAATGGTGTGCAGCTCAGTCTCCAGGAGAAGCTTTTCACACTGACTTCCTGATAGGAACTTGGCTGTTCTCATTTTGGAGGAGTTCACGACTGGTACTTTTGGAGGAGTTCTGGTTCATACTTTGTTCATACTTCCTGGCTCCACTGCAGATCTTTCACCTCGTTGGCACAGACTTCTGTCTTCCAGTGCTGACCTTGGAACCTTCCCTGTGCAGATCCATGAGACAGACTTGCAAGAGACATTATTGTGGGCTCTAGGACTCCAGTTGGACTTGTGGGGCATTGTCATGGGCTCTCAGTGATAAGATTATATCCAAAAGATGAGAAGTATAAAACAAAAGAGGCCTTTATTCTGAGGATGCGGAGAGAGAAAACCAACACCTTCCCCCTCCCCCCCGCCCGCTGGAGTCCGGCTTTCTCTCTGGTGGACACATGGCATGGGGCTATATAAGTAGCCTTGGTTTGGGGTGGAACCTAAGGGGGCATCAGGGATGCACGGGTAGCCCATTGGTCCTAGTTTGGCTCTATAGGTAAATTCCTAGGGGGTAGGGTAGAGGGAGTCACAGGTAAATTCCTAGGGGTGGGGGAGATAGGAGCTCCTTTGTTCCCTCTAAGGCCTCACCAGCTACAGTGTCCTGTCTGGGCCAAAATTCTCACTCAGTCTTCAGCTGGACTCTTGCAGGAGGTAGCCATGGAATCCAGGCCCTCAGCTGAATTCCTTAGGTCTTAGTGTGTGGACAGATTTCCTACACTTCTTGTATTTAACTCTTTGGATGGCCATCATATATTAACACTATAAATTATGTGTCTTGTATATAGTCTTGTTCTTCTTGCAACCCCTGACTACACACAAAGCAAGAATTTAAAGACTGTGAATGTTTTTATGTATAGATAGGAAGAAGAGCAGGAAGCTTTATATTTTTATCACTTTCTCCATTAATTTTACCATAATGCAATACAAAAACAACTCATTTAGCAATTTTTCTAAAATTTTACTGAGGTTTTGTAGAACCAAACTTACCAAAATTTGAATCTCACCAGTTTATGTAAAATTTCATTAAAATATGTAGTTTCAATAAGAAGTCACCAAGTTTAGACAAACTTAGAAATAAATACAATGACTTCTTGGTAAGTATATCTTTTGACTGGAGGGAGTGAAAATGTAGAATAATTCTAGAAATTAATTTCCTATTAATTCCAAGAGTCTAGTATTCATTGGTCATGAGTTGGATGATTTGTTTGTTTGCAGAAGAAATGGAAAATGTCAGCTAATTTATTAGCTAGGTCACTAGAAAATAGTTAGCAGTACTTCTACCTGTTTTAGGAAATATGATTGACATGACAAGGTTTTATTTGTTAAAATGAGAAGGTCTGTCCTAAGGATGTATGTCATGTGACTGGTGTAAGCATCTACTGAAGAAAAAGTCGTGTATTAAGATGGATGGGAATAGGAGGTGTAGGTTCAAAATGTAGATTTAAATTTAAGACATGAAAGACATTTGGACAATGTTATATATGCAATTGGCACTGCTATCCTAAAGCTTTGAGAAGTTTAGCTTATACTTGAGGAGTTACAGGGAATGTGACAAAAATTTCAACAAAGATAAGTGGCAGGCTGGGATAGTTAGCCTTTGGAGTCAGGGTGGCTGAAGGCCATGTGTTAAGAGGAAATGTCTGAGTCATGCTTGAGTAAGGAAGTACAGTGATGCATGTGGAGAAGTTATGCTAATCCTCAGGTACAAAGGTCAAGATGGAACTCTTAGCAAAGACTTTTAGCAATGACAAAATCCCAATTGATGGAATTATACATACTTAACTGAGCAAGAAACTGATGATAAATTCTTCAGAAGTAAGGCTGTGAAAAAGGCCATAGCCTAAAGACCCCATTGCTGTGTGGTACTTACTGAAAAATATGTGGGCCAACAAGAGAGCTGTAGTACAGAGTTACTCAGTTAACATTAACGTTACTTTCTGAAGTGCCATTGGAATTTCCATAGTGCTGCCTTGATACAAGGATACAAAGTGATAATGCATTTGCCAATGTACTGGCACATGTTAGGAATACCAGTTTAATGAAAGCAATTCTAAGTTCCTTAAAAAGGAATTATGCTCTGGAACTTGGCCTTATTAACATCATTCTGTAACAAAATAAACAAATTCTGATCCCACCAATTTATTGTTTGCATGTGCAGGAATACAGAGATTTGATATTATGGGCACCCTAGACCCATATTGGCATGTGAATCATCCAATTGTGTTGGAATTCATATTGAAAACACAACATGTTCCTATACTTGTGGAAATTATAATTAGATCTAAAAATGTTCTGTCAATCAAAATAAATATTGTGTTCCATTGCCCAGCTGAGTTAAGAGGGAAATTGTGGTAAGGAAGGTTTATTTTTAGTCAATCAGTGTAGCCTCTTGGCATAGGGCTGTCGTGCTGTGATATGAGAGGTAATGAGGGTAACTGGTCACATGATGGCTTGTTAAGTAATTTTGAGCGCATGAGCTTGAGATCTCATTGATTCCCATTTCCTGAAAGACTAGAGATCTGGGTCTGGATAGCTTTTCTTCTGAAGAGTCAGCCTTTTAAAGGATAATTTCCTCCTTCTTATGGGAATATTTTTATATTGAATATTAAAGCTGGAAATAGAAAACATTGATTTTTTTCTAACTTGACCTCATTCCTACATAGTGAATTTCTTAAATGTTTTAGTCTTTAATATAGAAACACATTTGATTATTATTTTTTTCACTATTTTAAAAACATCCCTGAAGAAATAGTCTCATGGGTGAGAAATCTGCCAGTTTCTCATGATTATAATACTTTGTGATACTATATTTCAAAGGATTCAACAATTTTATTATGATTTGCCATGTTCTTCCACTGGTTCTGTTTGTAAGCACAGGGTGCTCTTATTCAATAAGTTGCCCAAGTAGGTAAACGAGTCTTATTCTTGCTTCCTGGTTTTCTCTTCTCACTACCAAATCCCTTCTAGCATTTTTCCATACTCACAATTTTCATAACCCCTGCCTAGCCCACTAAATTTCTGCCCTGGGTTGTTGTAGCGCCTAACCCAATCTTCCCATTTCAGTAAAAGTGATTCTCCACAACTTAAAATATTGTCATGCTATTTTCCTACTTTCAACACAAGTGGATATTTGCCTGTGGGATAAGACAAAGTTACTTGGCATATTGCATGAGCCTCCATATTGCATAGGCCTCCTCTCCTGTTTTCTCAGGTTTGGACTTGTCTCTTAGCCTATCACATGCTATAGTGTATACATATGGAAAGTTTATGTTCAGACGTTACAGAACCGTCTGCTGTTCCCCAGGCATTACACCTGGCCTCCTTGGGTTTAGTATACCCTCTCCCTACCTTCCAGAACTCATTGTAGATGTTACTCTTTCCTGAACACTCAGATAAGGTGGTGTTACTGTACATACCCTATGTAGATATTTCACCCTGTTTGACACTTTTTATTCTTATCACTATTGCTTATTTAATTATCTATACCTCCAAAAAATTCCGTAAGTCCTTACACCCTATCCTTTGTTTCATTTATCCAATGCCATACATTTTATGTTTGTTTATGGCAGTACTGCACTTCCAGGAACCCAAATCGGTTCCAGTTTAAACAATATCTCTAAACAGGTCTCTAAAACAACTTTCATTTGCCCACATAGAAGTGGCATGTATTTGTTCCATGCTATTTGAGTCATTAATCCAGATTAACTAGAAGGTTTGAAACTACTTTAATGGTAGGTCGTGGAACTATTTGAAGGCTTCTTTATTCTTGTCTGTTGCCTTATGCTAGGACAATAACAAGACATGTATTCACAGTGTCAGCCTACATGTGGCCTGAGAGAAAGCAAATCAAAAGAAAGGAGAAGTTGCATGGTTTTTCATGGCCTAGTTTTGTAGTATCACTTCCATCTATACTTCATTGACCATATACTTGAATGTATATACTTCATATACTTGAAGTATATACTTCCATATACTTCATTCAAATACAAAGGAATTGTATTACTTTCCAATCATTGACTTGAAAATTTACCAGGAACTTCAGCTTCAAATATGGCAAATTTATTATCTTGCAGTTCTGAAGCCTGGAAATTCAAATGAGTCTTATGGAGGTCTATCAATATGGCAGCAAGGCTATTCTTTGAAGGCTGTAAGAGAGAATCTCTTTCCTTGTGTTTCACAACTTCTACAGGCCACCTGCATTCCTTTGTTCGTAGCCCCTTCTTTCATCTGCAAATCCAGCAGTATAGCATCTTTTCATTGCTACTTCTTCTTCTTCCCTTTTATTGCAAAGATCTTTGTGGTTACATTGGTTCACTCAGCTAGTCTAGAACACTCAATCTACCTCAAGATTAACTAATTAACTACCCATAACTTTAATTTCTTCATGTCATATGACACAACATGTCCACAGACTTCAATAATTAAAACTTGGACATCTTTGGAGACTTTTACAATCAATCTCACTTAAATTCACTGTTACATTTAACAATAAGAATTAAGTGCTGATATTTGGACCAGCCAGAAACCCTTCACATACCAGGTCACAATGCCCATTGTGGTTGAGACTGAGAATATCCCCCAAAATCCATATATGTGGGGCTTTTGTAAGGTGACTGAATCATGGGGGAAATGACTTGAAGTTAGGAGTTAGGTCTGGGCAGAAGAGGCAGATCACTGGGTGTGTGCTGTGAAAGGTACACCTCCCTGTCCTGCTCCTCCCTTCACTCTCTGCTTCCTGTGCTCCATGGTGTGAACAGCAGTCCAATGCCACACACTTGCTATCTACTTTCTGGTCACCATGATATAGGCTGCTTTTCTCCCCCCAAGCCCTTGCATCTTCTATTTTCTGTATTTGGGTCTGCTGAAGGTGAATGGAAACTTTTGGAACCTGTAGCCAAATAAAACTCTCCTCCTTTAAGCTAGATATTTTGTCCAGGCAATGAGGAAAGTTACTGTGAATTTCTAATGAGATGATATTGCTACAGATAAACCAGTATTCCAGAATGGATTCTCATCTCTACTAGAAGAGGCAAGGGGATATAGACCCTACTTCTTCATGGGAAGATCATCAAATAATTTGTAATGATGTGTGACAATCATATCTAACTATATACGCTCATAACATCATATATATTTGGGCTAATATTTGACACGGACAGGCGCTAATGAATCCAGTGTCCTTAATGAATATGTGTATTGTGATTGAATTGGATAATGTTAAATCTTAGGAAAAAACACCAGAAAAAAAATGAAGACCAGAAAACAAAGTTGATAAAATGAAGTTTCACAATGTGAATAGAGACCTTGAGTTTTAAGCTTTACTTTAACAGGTTTCTGTAATAATTGCTAATGACCAATGATGTATCAGTGTTAGTATTGTGAACACTCGTGGAAGGCAGGCTCATTTATAGATGGTGATATTTGTGAGATATTAAAATCTAAACCAAAGTAGTATGAGAAACATGATAAATAAAACATATGTTTATGAAAAAGATGAAAAGAACCAAGATCCGCTGTGACCATAAACTATTTTCAAAGTTTCTATGAAAGCATGTTTTAGATTTGTATACATGTATGCATGTGTGTGTTTCTTCCTGCCCAAATTAATATTGTAAAGCTATAATTCCCAAAATGTCTGTATATGAAGTAAGTGCTTTAGAGAGATAATTAAGACTTAATGAAGTCGTAAGGGTAGAGTTTGATCCCAAAGAACTGCTGTCCTTCTTAGAAAGGCAGGGAATATTGGAGCTGGATCTCTAAGTGCATGCAGAAGAGAGACCATGTGAAGACACAGCCAGAAGGTATCCTCACAAGCCCAGAAGAAAAGAACCATCAGACCAAACCTGATGGCATCTTTATGTCAGACTCTTAGACTTCAAAACTGTGAAAAGTACATTTCTGTTATTCCAGCCATCCAGAATGTGGTATTCTGGTTGACAGCTCAAGCATACTGATAAAGCCTGTTTAAAAAGTAGATAAATGACTTGAGTTAAACAGTGCAATGATTAAGTCTATTTGCAGGAGTTCATTAATGAAATAACTCATTAAGTCAAGGAATTTGTAATTTGTGGAGGCCCAGCTATTAAACAGTCTCTGAGAATGCGTATCAGTTTTAATCTGTGGACAGATACCATAAAATGAGATAGAAGAATTTAAGGAAATATTTGGAATTTAATAAATAACTTGGGATTCATTTTTGTTGAGTAGCAAATTATTATGGTTAGTTTAAACAAGTAGATGAATTTTCTTGAGGTTTAAGTTGTAGTTACCAGAATTAAAAGGAATATTATAAACCAAAGTTTCAAATATACAGGATTTAGGCATAACTGCACTGCTTTTGGGAATAGGAGAATTGTTTTTTTCCGCAATCAGGAATCAAACTCAGAACCTTTCACTTGTCAGGCAGGTGCTGTGCCACTGAACTATATTTCTGGTTCAGGACTAGGAGAATTTTATTCATATTTCCCTGGCAGCTTTTTATAGAATTCAAATAATTTATTCTGCTCTTGTGTCACTCTGTTTGAACTTCTAAAGCCCAGTACTTCAAGTTGATCCCATACCTCACTGTGTATGGATAGCAAATGTAAAGCAAAACAAGATCATACTGATGGTAGAAATTACGGAAATTTCTAACAGTTCTGGAGGGTGTATAGAGAACCTTGATTTACAGCTCTGCTAACCTGTCTCATCAGAAGAGTCATTCTTCTAAATGCAACAGCATATTTTGAACAAAGGAAATGTCTGTCAGGTAGCTCCAGTAGGAGCACTAACTACAATACTTGTTTTAGTCTTAAAATCTAAGAGCTTAGAGCGAGTCTGACTGTGTAACTTTTCCTGTTATTGATAATAAATTATTTTTTAGTGAATGAACAATCAAATATTTTACAAGAAAATTACTTCACATGTGTTAGAACTACCTTTATAGTATTGTGAAGAGTCAGTTCATTCTTAGCACAATGTATAGTTGTGTTAGCGAGCTCTTCCTTTGGTGGGGCACAACACCCAACACCCACAATTTGAAGAAAGAGATTTAATTCAGCTCACAGTTCAATGGGATTCAGTCCATAATCATCTGGCTCCTAGGAGGAATAGCATGGTAGTGAGGTATAGGAGAACATAGCTGCTTTGTTTACAGTGGCCAAAAAACAGCAGAACAGCACCAAAGAGGAGTAAACAAGGGACCATATGCAGTACCCAAAATCATGCATCCTCAAAACATACCCAGGACCTATCTTTAATAATCTGCTAGGTGTTTCTCAATAGAATACAGTTGATGTACTAGGATTAATGGTCAGACTAGTAAATATAGATTCTATCTCTAAGAAGAATTACCTTTGAAATAAAAGTTATTCATGGATCACTATCACTTTAAAAAGGAAAGTGAGATTGGAATCACAAGGTAATCTTATAAAACATAAACTATAATCTTGATAAATCTAAAAACAAGTAGAAAATTCAACAAATGTTATCTGCTTTTAAGTTAATACAAAGAGTGTTCAGCAAAGATGGTAAGGTAGTTTAAAAGCAAAAAGATAGTATTTTTCAACAAATGGAGCAAGTGGATCTACATATACGAAAGAATAAAATGAAACCCTATTTCATATGGAAATTATGCAGTGCACATAAATTCACTGAAAGTAGATCATAGACCAAACTGTAAATGTAAAAACTATAAATTATACAAAGGAATGTATTTCCATAATCTTGTATTACACAATAATTTCTTATTATTCATAATAAAATTCATAAGTAGGAAAATATTAACTTGGACTTTATTAGATTTAAATTTTTTTTGTTTTAAAGCACACTATAGAGAAAGAAAGAATTGGAGAAACTGTTTATACTTCTTGTATGAGACTTGTACCAGATCATACAAGAATTCTAACAATTCAGTTAAAAGTAAGCTAGTTAATAAATGAATAAAATATTTGAATTATTAGTCTTTAAAAGTTATAAAATGTCTACTGAACACCTGAAAATATTTTCAGTCTCTAGGGAAATGCAAATTACAGCAGCAATGAGACACCTGTGCTCACCTGTGCCAAAATAAGACAGTAACAATATTGTAAAGTGGTGGATACTGTAACCTTTGTCTGTTAATGGCAGAACTTAAAATGGTCATTTTGAAGAACAAGTTGATAGTTTCTACCAATATTAAACACAGTGTTACCATATGACATAGCAGATTTTTTTCCTAGGTATGTTCCCAAGAAAAATAAAAACCTGTTTTCCCTCAAAACCTGTATATGAATGTTTATAAATAGCATTATTTCACTTGATTAGTGCCTTAGTTCCCACTACTGCTGATTAAATTGCTTGAGAATACATACAAGGGATCCCCGCTGTATTTTGATTTTAAATTCCTTATAATGTTTCTAGAGTACATAAAGCACAAAAATGAATAGAAATCCATTTATTTTAGGATATAAATAACAATCTTAATTTAATTAGATATTGTAATCCTGTCCACTTGAAAGCTCTGATAGCTAGTAGTTTGTTTTTGGAATAATACAACAATGAGCATTTTTTGCCTCTTGTGTTTCATAGTTTTGGCTAATAATTGAAATAATCTACTTGTAGGATTTTGAACATATTTTAAATCTATGGTGTATTTTCAGTCCACACATTAAAATATTTCAAAGAGAATATTTTATTTTACTTCAGAGTAAACCATATGATGTATTATTATCCCTTTTCTTCATATCGAACATATCTTCTTCTCATCCTTCCACATTTGGGAAAACTTTATGTTCTATTCTCAATGTACAGAGATACAAAAAGTTAGACATGAGTAACTTTTCAGTAAATAAAATATAGTTGTTAAGGAAAGTAATTAAAGCAAGCAAGGTAAGTGAGTTCAGTTCAAAGGAGAAAAATGAGTTAAGATAAAAATTAAGGGGCAGATTTGGAGGGCATTTTGATGTTTTCATGTACTTAGTTGCTTTAGTTGACTTTCTGCTAATGGAATTTTATAATTTGGCTTCTATGAGTCTGTGCTGTTAGATATCTTTTTTGAATGGAAAAATAATATTCTCTGGATATATTTTTGTAAAAGCCAATGTATATATATGTATGCATATAGTTACTATCTGTAATGGCTCAGTTATAGGTAGATGGTTTCATTTAAAAATATATCAAAGTACTGGAGTATTTCCATTACCTAGTGTGGTTATATGTCTGTTTCCACTAGAGAAAAGAATATTGGTCAGTTTTTATAGATAAATTATTTTCAAGGTAAGTAGACTCTTTTACCTTTAGAATTTAATTGGCTAGAAACATAACTTAGGAAAATATGATTTGATGATATAACCGTGTCTTACGTTAATTTATGATTTTTCTGCCTCAATCTCTCAGGTAGCTAGGATTACAGGTGCCTACTATTGTGGTCATCTTGATGAAAACTAGAAGCATGCTCAAAGATTCAAAGCATATTTAATTTCCATAGCTAGCTTAATAATATACCCGTAGTAACATAAGAAAAGTATGTTATTTTATATTTGTAATGATAGATGAGATCCCTTAGAGGTTATTGGCAAGAATGACAGAAGAAAACACTAAACTGTGTCTTACCATCTGTACTGTGACTTTTTAAAATATATGTTGAGTGTCCACAACTCCATAATTTACTGCAAATGTAATGTAAATGAAATGCATAGTTAACAGATTCCAGTTAAAGATATTTTGGCAGTTATCGTATCTTTATTGCAAAGCCAAAAACATTCTTAAGGGTTTGGTTTTATTTTTAATATTATAGCATTTCCTTGGTGTGTTTCTTAATGTTATATTAAAAATGAGATTAATCAGTAACAGAGGCCTCAAGCTTGATACTCTGTGGAGGAAGGTTTAGAGGCAGATATACCTTAATATTTGAGAATGATGTAAATGTCTTTTAAAATATTTTTAAATAAAGTGTTATATAATTTATTGGGTATAATTACAGCAATAAAATATCACAATATGTGTTATACTGAGTATTAGGATAAAAATGTATGTAATTTTCAAACCATTAATGTATGTGCACATGAGTGCAGAGAAAGAGGCACAGAGATGGGAAGGGGAAGAAAAAAGAGGAAGAGAAAGAAAAGGATAAAAATGTTTTTGTTAACATATCTGTGTGTTATATTTAAATGCATGTAATTCATGAGACTCAGTTCAATATATTTTTAAAAACGTATTTGTTATGGTAATTAACATAAGTTCTGACAAATTTAATTCATCTGGTTCTATCACAGATTCAGTGATAACAGTTTTTAAAAGGTTAGTATGATTATGTTACTGTTTACTTTCTTAACTGTATTTGGAAGGTTCTTGATAGGAAAAGAAAGACATATATTCCATATCACACTGTAAATTTTCTGATCATTCATTACTAATTTTCCATTAATAAACTCGAACTTATTACATATGAAAAAGAATTTAAGATAGAATTCCAAAGAGGTGTTTGGATACCCAGATTTGTTGCACATTCTGCTTTGCTTCTCCACCAGCTCTCTACCCAGGCCCTGTTAGCAATGACCCTATTTTCAGTTGACTTTGTAGTGTTTCCACAAGTGTGAGAGAACCTTCAGCACTTTCTGTCTGCTTTTTTTTTTTTTTTGCTAAATATGCCGTCCTCCAGTTCCATTCATTTTTCAAATGCAGGATTTTGTTGTTTGATACGGTTTAATAATACCAGTTCAATAATACCCCATTGTGTATATGGACCACATTTTCTTTATTTATCCATTTACAGACAACGAGACTGATCCCATATCTTTGCTATTGTGAATTGTGCCACAATAAACAGGAGCACATATCTATTTTGTGCTTATTTCATTTACTATAGATATATTCCCAGGAAAGGAATAAGTGGAGTATATATGGTGTAGTTCTACTCTTAGGTTTTGAAGAAACACTATGCTCTTCTCCATAGTGGCTGTCTTAATTTAAATTTCCTCCAACTATGTATGAGTTCATCCTCACCATCACTTGTTGTTTGTAGTAATGACCATTCTTACTGGGGCAAGATGGTATCTCTTGTAGTGTGATGTATATTTCCTTCATAGCTAATGATACTGAGCATTTTTTCTATTGCATTTATTACTTGCATTTCATCTGGAATTTGTTTTTATACTATAAAATAAATAACACTGAGAGATAAGGGTCAGGTTTCAGTTTTTTTTACATCAGAATAGCCAATTTTTGCAGAAATATTTATCAAACAGGCTGACCTTTCTCTAGCACATGCTTTTGGGACTTTTGTCAAGAATCAGTTTGCTGTGGATATGTGAGGTAATTTCTTTTCCATTTATGTGTTTATCTGTTTAAGCCAATACCATGCTGTTCTCTTTATTATGGTTCTATGGTATATTTTGAAATCAGATGTGTTATGCGTTTGTTCTTCTTATTCAAGTTTTTTAAACTACTAAAGTATTTTGTGTTTCATTTGAAATTTAAGATTGCTTTTCTAGTTCTGTAAAGAATGTCACTGATAATTGATTTGGAACACATTGACTGTTGATTGCTTTAGGTAGTATGTTTTTATTTTTATTATCTTCAATTTCTTTCAGCAATATTTTATAGTTTTCATTGTAAAGACCTCTAATTTGCTTAGCTAAGTTTTTTCTTAGAGATCATTTTTTTTTTTTTGGCTCGTATAAATAGGTCTGATTTCATGATTTTCAGCAGATTCCGTATTACTGTATAAAAACATACTGACTTTTTCTGTTGACCTTTGTGTCCTCCTGCTTTGCTGAATTTGTTCATTTGGTGAAGTCTTTATGTTTTCTATCATATCATCTGTCAACAGGGATAATTTAGATTTCTCTGTATTTGTATACTTTTTATTTTTTTCTGTTGCCTAATTGCTCTGACGAAAACTCTAGTACTCTATTGAATAAACATTGTGAGACTGGGCACTTTGTCTGTTCTTGACCTTGGAAGAAATGCTTTTAGTTTTTTCTCACTTAGTGGTATGATGTTGACTGAGTTTATTATACATAACTTTTATTATATCAAGCTATGATTTTTATACTTAGTTTGTTGAAGAACTTTATCATAAAGGGATGTTGAATTTTATCAAATGCCTTTTGTACATCTATTGAGATAGTCATACATTTTTTTATCGTTCATTGTGTGCTGTTGTGTTGTTTATACTGATTTTCTTTTGTTGAGCCGTCCTAGCATCTATAGAATGAAACTCACTTAATTACTGAGTGATTTTTTTGATGTGCTGTTGGCTTTTATTTGTAGTAGTTTCTAGAAGACTCTTGTATCTTCTTTATCTTCATTTATGAGAAATTTTTCGACTTCAAAGAAATTGTGCATTATAGAGTAGTGGCCAAAAAAGTGAAAAGTGCCATGAATTTTTCTTTCTAGGAAATATTTCAGTGGTGAAATCTGACCAATAGTTCACCTTTATTTAAAAACGTGGATGCAGAAGCATCTCACACTAAATCTGTGCTGGGTAACACATCATCTAGCTTTGGAGACTTGTGTCTAAATAAATTCTAGTGATTGTATCTAGTGCAGATAGAACTCTGCTCTATATGTGCTGTGGCACCTCGGGGTGACTAAATCTGCCCACAGCTAACACAGGAGTGAACAGTGCAGCTTCAGTGTAAAGTACGAGCAGCATTTTCACATAGAACAAGTACTTCCAGGGTAAAAGCACAAATAAAACATTCATACTAAGAAGGTCGAGCATGAGTTAGTGAAGATGAGAGGTATAGAATGTTTAGAGTTTGAGTTGTATAGGTGAAAACATTAATCTGATTATAGTGTTAGCCAACAGAAAATCCTATGCCTTTTGTCTCTATTTTTGGTACCAGAGATCGAACTAGCAACCTTGCACCTGGCAGGCAGGTGCTTATGCCACTGAGCTAAATCTCTGGCCCTCCTGTGCCTTTAGAACTTTATTCTCATTAGGCACTAAATTGCCCCACCAACAGTGATAATAATCATGATTTATTGAGACCTAACATAGAAAGGAAGTAAGTTGTTACATATGTTATTTTTATTTTTGTGGATAAGGAAATTGAGGCTCACAGAGGTTATGGAACCTAACTACAGTTGTGTAGTAAATGACTTAAGAGCATGGTATACAGCCACACCATGTCAGATTCCAGTTTCTGTTCTTAAATTTTATAGTATTTTACTGACTTCTTTGGCAGTTTTTTTTTAAAGAGGAATAATATTATAGGAAAATATTCTAGCAAAAATGTGGAAGAAACTCCTATAACAGCGGTGGAGAAGCTGTGGCCCACTGTGGGTTGTTACTGAAACCTCTAAAAAATACACCATCACTGTCGTTGGGCAAAAATAAGCTACACCCAGAGTGCTGATGGAAAGCCTTAAATCTGAATAAAGGCACTGATGAAAAGTAGTTAAATTTAAAACCATGTAGGTATATTATTCTTCAAATTGAAAGACCAGCCTGTCACACTAATATGTGTGTGTCTGTATGTGTCTGTGTGTGTGTGTGTGTGCACATGTATGTGCAAACACTAATGAGAATTGGAAGAACAGAACAGGCCTTTTTTTTTTACATAGAGCATCTTGGCTTCACTGACTCCACATAATACAATTCCACAGGAATCAGTACAATGAGGGCCTCAAATACCTCTGCTTCCCAGGGCTGTTCAAAAGGAGGGGACTCCAAAATAATAGAAGTCTACTGTGCAATGAATAAACAAGACTAATTTCACCAGAGAAAGTCAAGGTCCCTAATTTTACATTACTCATGCAAATGTAAGCAAATAGGTCTTAGTGAAATAAGCCTGAAAAACTTTAGAGAAATTCGTTCTCTCTCATCTTTAATGTGTGGTTACCACTAAAACATCTTTCTATCCAGGTTGTTAGTAACTTGTTTAGCAAGATCCTGCAGAAGTGTGAAAATATTTGCAGAAAAATTTCCCTAAAGTTATGTGAACAACTGATTGAAAGTAAATAAAAAGTCTACAGCTTACGTAAGATATTGAAACCTATCATCAGGTTAGAATGTTTTCATATGCAAATTGAAGTGAACAGTTGTTAAGACCACATTAATGATAAAATCCATTTTCACTGGTATTCCTTAAACAAGTCTTCTAAATTATTCAAGTCATAGTCTTTATGTATATGGTCTTGAGTGCTGCCAGTAAATTATTTGAAAACTGTTTCCTCTCATTTTGAAAATTTCTAAGCAATATTGATTAGGGTCAAAGAAGGGCTAAGAAACCTAGGCAGTTAGAAATACAAGAATGTATCTGTAGAATAAACACCATGGAGTGAGAAATTATATTGTGTGTGAAATATTAAAATTGTTTCTTTACTTTAGCTAATAATGAACACCATACATTATTTCTTCTAGAACCTACAGTGGTACTCAATGATGTTTTGCTCTAATAATAGAAGACAAAAATGTGAAGATGAATTTTTTTGCTATATTTCAAAGATTGTCTAGGAGAAGTTACTAAAAAAAAAGTCCAATAACATTAAATTAAGAGTACGCTGAACCTAGGCTTAGTCTAACATTTTGAGAGTTAAAAGATAATTTTACTTCTAGTGTAATACAATAGCCTTTTGTTTCCAGTATTTTTCTTATGATTTTGGGAGACTGTGTATTAGTGGGTGTTCGCTGAGGCAGAGACATGGCATAAGGCAGAGTAGGAAATAAAGATGAAACTTACAAATATTTTTGAGTATTGATACTTAACATGAAGTGAATTCCTAAAATATAGCTGCTGGGATTTTTGTTTCCTTCTTTCATTGTCAGAGATATTAGATTTGATTCTATTACTAAAACCATAGAGGATATTGTTATCAAAATCCAAGAAGTACAACTTGGTTGGAGATCATTATTCAATATGCAGGTGTTCATTTTTATATTTTTATTGAATTGGTAAGATAGCTTTAGAATAATTTTCTGTATTACCTTTTATTCGTATATACACACTTAGCAAAGTGTCCATGTGTATTTAGTAGTTAATACATCTTTTCTATGCACATTATATTACATTACATTTGTTTGTTTGCTCAGAGAGACATGAGAAGTGCAAAACAGAAACAATATGAATCAGATGTGAATTTGTAAGTCTGCCAAAGCAACTCCAGGCAAATTTTAATCCTACTAATAATAGGAGTTAACCCCTTTATGCCAAAGATTGCAATTTTTGAACTTTTTGCGTGAGATTCATATATTTTACCTAGGAAAAGTCAAGGAAAAGAATTTGAAGAGAAAAAATATTGTTATATTCTGTTGTTCTGGGAACACTAGGCATTGAAGGGGTACAAGGCTAAAATGAGCTCTTGCCACAGCTGTTAGGGAAAGAGAGTGCTGATTTCATATATGTACAGTATGGTGTTAGTCTCATAATAGTAACCTCACAAGGTGCTTTTGTAAGCTTGATTTCTTACTTCATCAGAATTATTCAACTTACAGTTCAGCATGTCAGTTAGCATTGCATATGCCATCATACATTGCACATTCCTTTAAGAAAATATGATTTTTTAAAAGATAAATAAGATAGCTAGATAAGTTAAGAGGTACGTGAATGGTTAGAAAAATTCATTCCAGTAATACCTGGGGGTGATTTAAAGAAACGTCACTCCCTGTGAAGTACCTGACTGAATAGGTCTGCTGTGAGGCCTCCTCAATGTGCTGTTTTAAAATCGTGTCCCAGGTGATTTTGATGTCTGTGGTTGTAGGTCCACATTTGCAAAACGTGGCCTTTAAGTTAGTGTGGTCACACTAATTTAACAATTAAATAAACAGTAGGTCAGGCGAAGTAAATGGCTTACCAGGAAGGCAGCAACTGATAAGATTATAGCTTACATTTTGCTGAATAATAAGATATTTTATTGGCCTGTGAAGGAGGTTCACAGTCAAAAGTAACCTTCAGGTATGAATCAGTTAGGTCCTCTCTCTGTCTCTGTCTCTCTTTCTCTGGCTCTCTCTGCCTCTCTCTCTGTCCCTCTCAGCTGTCCTTATCCCTGTGTGACAAGTAACTCTGCTCCACATGGTGGCAGGGGCCATTGGAAGTGCATGTTCCCTGTTAGTATTCAACAACCCCCTCCTATGACTCCAGTAACCCTCCCTGAAGAGTCCACCTCCTTGGCTAGAACTGGATTGCAGGTCCACCGCCAAAATATTAAGCAGTGTGTGAGCAGACCAAATACAGTGACCATGGTCGCTGTTAACTTTTTTCATGTCTTTGCAGCCTGAGGTCAAATCATGATCAGCTTTGGAACTACTCAATGTTCAAAGTGAAATAAGTGTAGATTTTGAAAGGTATAATATTTTTTAACGAAAAAGAGCAACCACCTTAAATTTACATTTAGAATGGAATTATGCAAGTGAAGTTATCTCTCTCCTATAAATCTTTTTTTTTTTTTTTCGTATTGGGGATCAAACTCACCACCTTGCGCTTGTCAGGCAGACACTTGTGCTGCTGGGCTAAATCCCCAGCCCCCTATAAATCTCTTCTGTAATAATTTTATGCCTTTTGTAAATATCATGCTCGGTCACTTAATTCTAAGATAACACTGTGAAAACCAGATTAAAAAGCATTTTTAATATGTAAGAAGGCACAAAAGAGCAAGCCTTGTGTGTGATTTAATAAAGGTTATATTAGGACATGTAATTAGCTGTCTTGCATTCATGTCACACACAGCTTGTTCTTTTCACTGAGCCTCATTATCGATCGCTCACTGCTGTGTCAGAGACCAGCAGTGCTGAGGAAGTTGTGTTGCAACTAGCTATGTCCCTGTGCCTAAAGAGGCCTGCAGTCAGCTGAGGGGCAGCAGAGCCACATTCAGGTTGAAGAAGGTTTCAGGTGGTTGGCGAGCAGTGTGTGAGCCAGTGAAAGTCCTGTAGGAGGAGGCAGATTTAGGGCTGGTGCACAGGTTTTGGACTTGGAAAACTGATTACTTTGGTGGAACCAGCCACTCTGATGGGCATAAAATAAACAATACTAGTAGCATCTCTCAGCAATAAAAATAGACATCCATTATTGTACAAGATTAACGCTTTGATTCCTAAGTTTTACATTTTTCCAACTTTATTAATGTATTTTTACATTTAAAAATGTGTTCATATGTTTATTTTCAGTTCTTCTTTGAAGTCCTCCTGATTTCTTTCAGTTAAAAAAGTACTGACTCTTTTGGGGGCATGTAAACATATTAGTACACATCTACATTGGTTTCCAGTTATGTAGAAATTTTGATTATATTTTAATATGTCTTTGTTTTTCATTTTCCCCCATTTCCCTTATTATCAAAAATGAAGAGTGTTCACGTTCTGTTTCTTTCATATTTCATTTAAATATTTGAGTGTTATAATTTAGTAAACATTTTGGCTAATTAAAATACATGTAGCATAAAATGTAGATTAAATGTGGATACTAGCAAGGATAAACATTATATAAATTTAAAACAACAAACACACACTCCAGGCCCTGAAGGGTAAATGTGCTGGAAATTATTCCTATTCTCATCATTAATGTGTAAAGACATAATCATCAAATTATTGCGTTTGTAATTTGGGGTGTATATTAACTATATGCAGAGAACCAATAAATGAAGAAAATATTTTGATAACAGCATTTTCACAGTAATTATTTTCTCATTACTAAAACAGATAAAGCTTTCTGAAATAAAACATAATCAAATTTCTATCAGTAAATCCAATCCAATAAGATTCATCTCAATCAAGTGTTTCCTAATGCTGGTGGAAATCTAACAATTTCTCACCAGCTGCAAGAATATTTTGCTGTATGAACAAAGCTATCTGAAAATGAAACATGTAATTTCTTCAGTTTTCTTAGTTGGGCATAAATGTTGACCAAGTCGACAGTCATATATAAACTTCTCAACTTGCAAAACATGTCCGATTCAGGATTAAAGCTCTTTACTTTTTATGCTGTCAAATTCTGCAGTTGTTTTTCTTTAATTGTATTTTTGTTTATGTGTTTTTATGGTTTCTGGGTTCTACTTTATGATCTTTACGTTTTTTGACAACATCAAGGTAGTTTTTTTAAAGGGAGAGAAAAGCCTCTTGCTTGTTAGTAAACTCTATGAATACTTCATCTTTAGACAAATTTGCTTTATGGCTACAGATTTGCTTAGTGTTAACATTTGGAACCACAAGGTCATATTTGAGATCACTTTTATTTTTATAGAGTTCAATGCAGATACTTGTGATCAGCCTTTTGTCTTCCTCTTTTGCTTCCTTCCTTCTTAGTGTC
Source organism: Cavia porcellus (assembly GCF_034190915.1). Lineage (NCBI taxonomy): Eukaryota > Metazoa > Chordata > Mammalia > Rodentia > Caviidae > Cavia > Cavia porcellus. Next base: position 69,497,008 of record NW_026947491.1, read on the forward strand.
TCTCTCGTTCATTCACGCTTTGCCTGTAATACTTATTGGAATGATTCTTCAGTCTCATTGCATCCAATTACTATCATGCATCTCTTTCAACAAGCATATATGCTGATATATAGGTTTCTGGATAGTTTTTTTTCTTGTGTGCATAGCATAGAGCATCCTCACACAGACCGAGAGTGTATATATCCTATTACACTCCTAAGCTATACTGCCTTAGAGCCTACTACTGGTAGGTCACAAATCTGGAGAGCTGATTACTCTATTGAATACTGTAGACAGTGGTAACACAATGATTAATATTTGTGTGTCTCAACAGTTAAACCATAGTAAAAATGTGGTGTAAAAGGAAATGTCACACCTCTGTAGGATGCACTTGTGAACAGAGCTTAAAGACCTGGATGTCACTTGTCATGAGTGAGTGCTAACTGAATGTGAAGGCCAAGGACATTACTGTGTTGCCGTAGACTTTATAAACATCGTGTCATCAGGTCCCATGCATTGATGAAAGATATTTTTCTTTCTTCAACAAAAATTAACCTTAGCTTACTGTGACTTTTTACTTGATAACACTTAGTTTAAAATAATAGTTTAAAACAGAACATATTTTATCCCTGTACCAAAATATTTATTTTTAATTCCTTTTTGTCTCTTTCTACTTGTAACTGGTTCAACTTTTTCTTATTATTTCTCAAATTTTTTGATGAGTACCAAACTACACATTAGCCTAGTCTTTGACAGGTTCATGCCCATGAATGTCACTGCCTTCTATTTCCACATCTTGTCCCACTGGAAGGTCTTCAAGGGCTAAATCACACAGGAGCTGTTTCTCCTATGTTTACTGTACCACCCTCTAGAAAACTTCCTGAAGGCACTGCTTGCATTTGCTTTACTGTTAATTTTTAATAAGAAGGAATAGTATACTATAAAATAGCTATAAAATTGTAGTATAAATACATAAACAAATGACATAGTTGTTCATTGTCATCATCAAGTATTATATACTGTATATGATCGTGCTACACATTTACATGACTAGAAGCCGGATAACTTTGCACTAGCATTACAACAGACACGTAGTGTGTGTTACAAAGCCGTGTTGCTAAAGGCACATCACTAGGAGAATGGAGTTTTTCAGCTCCATTATAATCTTATGGGCATAATTGTTGTTCATCACTGAAATGTCATTAAGTGGCACATGACTGTACTAATGGATTATGACTAACATGTATTAATAATATATATTAGCAGGGTTCAGGGATCAGTACGATCTTTCCACACATGCATACTGGGTGCACTGATCAAATCAGTTTATTTAATTTTTTTTCCTTATCATGTCCTTAAATGATCCTGCAAACTATGCTAATCTGAATTGTCATAAAATACACTATGGGTTATATAGCGCTCTAGTCAGTCTTCTGCTGAAGAAGTTATTCCTCTATGTGTCTTTGGCAACCCATTACTGTTCCTTTATTGACCTCTATGCCTGGATGCTGGCAATAACAATTTTGTATTCCTGACAGCATTTTTGGCCTCCACATAAAAGGGAGGACAGGTGAAATGTGTAATTCCGTGTCTGACTTATTTCTCTTAATTTAGAGAATAACGTTCTCCAGTTCCATCTACTTGGCAATAAATGACAGTATTTCTTTCTTTTTTTATTGTAGAGTAATATTCATATATAGATCACATTTTTATTATCCCATTTACTTATTAATGGACTGCTGGGTTGATTATTTTAGCTACTGTGAATAATTCTACAGTGAACATGGAAGTACAAGGGCCTTTTCAACATGCTGATTTTCTTTCCTTTGGATATTACTTATGGAATAGCTGGCTAACTGTGGTAGAGGTATTTTTAGTTCTTTGAGGAACCTCTGTCTAGTTCTCCAGAACCAAGAGTGCATAAGAGTTTCTTTCATTTCACATCCTCGCCAGCGATCTTTTTTTTTTTTTTTTTCCTAATTTGGTGTTGAAAATGGTACCCTGGGCCTTTGTATGGAGCTATATCCCAGCCTTCATTAGTTTTTTTTTTTTTTTTTTTGAGACAGGATCTTGCTAAATTGTTAAGATGTCCAGAATAGCCTCGAATTTGAGATCATCCTGCATCAGCCTCCAATAGTGCTGGTATTATAGATGTGCCATCCGGGCTCATTTGTTCTTATTTTGTTAATAGTTGATCTGAGTGGGCTGATATGGTACTGAATGGGAACTGTGATTTGCATTTTCTTGATGACTAATGGCATTGAGAATTTTTTTGAATAGTTAGTTGCTATTTGTATTTCTTACTTTAAAAATTCTCTATTCAGATCACTTGTTCATTTTTTAAATTGGATTACTATTTTTGTTATGGTTTTGGGGTTCTTCATACATTCTGTGTAATAATCTTGTGTTAGATACATAGCTAGAATATGTTTTCTCCCATTCCCTAGCTCATCGCTTCACTCTGTTGGTTGTTTTCACCACTGTGCAGACTTTTTTTGTTTGTTGAGTATAATCTCATTTGTCTCTTTTTGGTTTTAATTCTTGTGTTTTGAGGGCCTACACTGATGCCTTGAATCATTAGTCTTATGCTTTTTCTAGTAGTTTTATACCTTACAATTAGGTCTTGATCCATTTCAAGTTGACTTTTATAAGGGATGAGCACTGAGTTTGTATGTAGTGAGATTTTTCATTTGATTATTGAGGTCATCATTTAACTTCCATTTTTAATATGTTGCATTCTTACATTTATTCTATTTGTCTTAGTCTCTTCAAGAAAATACTTGTCACCCATATGCCGATTATCACTTGTCTTTAATTTTATCTCCAGATCTCCTATTGTAGTCAACTTTTGTATTCTTTTTATTCATGTTTCTAAAGCCTGTTAAATTTGTCCCAGTCATCCTCAATTTAAATTGTATGTTGTTTATTATTTATCACCTCTAAAGTTTTTATTCTACCATGGGTTTATAAATGAGCTGCCATTTTTTCCAACAGTCCCCTTAGTGTTTATATATATTAAGCTGCCGTGCTAGCATTTTGTGCTTATCAGGATGAAATAGCTACACAGTAGGAATAAAAAACTGTATAGGAAAAATAAACCCTTTTCTTCCCTGCTCTCACAGCATTGCTGACACCAAATATGTGAGCTTCTTTTTCCTTATCAAGCAATTCTCTGGCTCTCTGCAAGTACCAACTAGGTGTCCTGCATATCAGTTCAGTTCTGATACCACCTGCCTGGATTAGCTCAGACCCCACTCATGAAGGGCTCTCCCACAAAATCGCTCTCCACTTAAGAGGCCAAAAGCAAGTGCAGATTACCCACAATTTCTGTATAATTTATAAGTTAGAGGTACCCATTTCATGTTACATCATTTGGTAGAATGGCTCACAGGACTCAGACATTTACTTCTTTATTGTACGGCATATTACAAAGCATACATACAGAGTCAAAGGGAGAGTGCATAGGTTAGGGTGAGGAAGATGCCCAAGTGTAACAGCTTTTGTTCCTATGGAGTTAGGGTGCCTCCCTCACCCCCAGCATGTGGATGTATTCATTAACCCAGAAGCACTTTACCAACTTGGAGGGATTTTTTTTTAAGCTTTATCTCATAGGCATGATTGATTATTAATTCAGTATCTAGCCCTTCTCTTCTCCCTGGAGAGTGGATATGGGGCTGAATGTCAGAAGCTTTTTACTGTGGCATGGTCTTTCTGGTGGCCAGCCTCCCTCTAAAGACACCCAGAACCCCACTGGGAGTCCCATCATTAGAACAAAAGCTGCCTGTATTTTTTAGAAAATTACAAGAAATTGAGAAGTTTGTGGTGGTAGCAAGGGGCAGAGACCCAATGTATACATTTTCATTATGTCACAGCAGCTGCTCCTGAAATCTCAGTAGCTCAGAGAAATAGTAAGTTTTTAAAATGGCAGCGTATTCTGTTACACAAAGCCAGCCCTCGGCACTGTTTATCACAGTATCTGATGTGTCACACTTTCAGTCACTGCCTTGTGACTTGATTCTTTAGACTAACTGGCCACAAGCAGTCATTTAGCCCACAAGAATGCATGTGCCTCAAAGAAAAAGAGAAGTAGTTATGGATGAGCACTACAAATTTCTACCAGAATAGTCATGAATTCACTGGTTATTAAAAAATTAAAACTGTTTTGAGTGTGTAAAGCAGATGCTACCTGAAATTCACATGTCTTTGGTGATAAAATTTTCAGATGTGTGATTATTCTTGCCCTTTGATTTTGCAGAATCTCAAATTGAGCTGATTTATTATCTTTCTATAATGAACTCTCCTATCTTTTTAGGCAACTGATAGGGTAAAATATTACCCTTTTTTCTGAATTTTCTTTACTATTCATATTTATGTAACCTTTAGGTCAGCTTTAGAATCAGTGATCAGCCTAATTTAAGATACCTGCAGAGTTGTGTAAAGTGACTTTGCCTCATCAGTATGTGCATGGTCTCTATAAAACCTTGAAATTATTTTTTAGAGTCAGGTTGCTGAGGTCTCATTTCAGCTTTTTTACTTAATGGTGGCATGAGCTTAGCAAAACTTGTAGGCTTGGTGACTGTTACCTCATCTATAAAATGAGGATACGAAATGCATCTATCGGGCTAGGGATTTAACTCAGTGGCATAAGTGCCTGCCTTCCAAGCAGGCATTCGTGGGTTTGATCCCTGGTACCGATAAAAACAAAAAAGACCAAAAAAAAAAAAAAAAAAAAAAAAAAAAAGAAAAAGAAATGCATCTATCTTTTAAGTCTATTAGGAACTTGAAGTGTGTTGATATTTGTAAAACTTTTATTATAATGCCTGATACATGCTAAGTTTTGTATTTTAATTTAAAATTAATAAAGTACAATGAATCATAATGCTGTAATAGAAAAGAAATGTGTGCGGTTAAGAATATGATACTACACTAGACATAAAGAAATGCAGTCGCTCATGATGGTGGAGAATGGCATTAGGTGTGGGTGTAGCAGTACACCAGTCTGTCTGGCATTGGTTTTCAGAGTGCCTGAGCTGTCAAGGTACTTGATATGATGTATGAGGTCATCTGAGAGGAAAACATTTGATATTCTTGAAGAAACATTAACATTCTTGTCAGGGAACAAATATCCAACCTCCATCAGGAGAAAGCTACTCAGTCTCTCCCCACAAAGCAGACTCCTTTCTAATAAGGCTCAGCTCTAAAAGATTCTTAGCAAAAATAAACTTATGTGATGTTTTTTCCAAAAGATGGTATATTAAAAAGAAATGATCATGCGTATGCAGTTACAAACTATAATTCTGGATGCATTATTTTTAAATCCTTTGGAGTATGTTGGAAATTTTGATGTGATTGTAGTGCTGTTTAAATATAGTTTTTTAAAAAAATAAATTAGGCTTAATATTTGAAGAATAATGAGATCTGCAAGGGAATAGCTATGTCTCACTGTGGCTGTTACTACTGATGGTAATTTATAATGCTCATGATAAATTAATATTAAAATATGGAGATGTATCAACTGAAATGCAAGCATACTATTTACATTGCTAGCTGCAACATCACATGAATCACTTTCATTTTAAAGTATTAAGAATCCTTGCCTTGCACTGAAATAGCAAGGCGTACAAGAGATAACTATTATCGCCTTGCTAGCACGGTGATACACCTTTTTTATTGCAGAATCAGGGAATAATCCTCTGAGATTTTTTATTTGAAGTAATATGGAGTGAATTTTTATTGATTTGTTATTTCATTTAAGACATCATTTTGCCTCTTGCTCTTGCTGTCTTGTAGTATGAGTGTTCAATAAATAACGTTCTTTTTTCTGCGTGTTGCCACCTAAGAAATTGTTTGGCTCAAAAATAAGGCCGTTGTTTCCATAACACACTCTCTGCTCTGTTATTTTGCATAGCAACTCTAAGTCTGGTCTTTCTAATTGTTTTATGTGATGTGAATTCTGGTTGTGATATCAGCAGTGGTCTGTGGTTAGCAGCCAAATGTCTGTTTCCCGTAGCCATGTTGCAGACCCGTGTGCTCTGTATTGCCCCTGCTTGATGATGACGTCTGACCCCTGCCTTTTGTGTGTGCTTGGTAATTGGTTAATCATGTTCACCTCTGAATGATGATCAGCAGCCGGGCCTATGAGGCTCACAGCAGCCAAATGTAAAAACAACATCACAAGCGAGACACTCATTTCAGGGTCTGATTCAGCAGGGAGGCTTGCTGTGACTCAAGCCATATTTTCATAGTCAGGAAAACAAATAACTATATAGAGATCTTTGCAGATTGGGCTTACTAAAGTTTCCATAGGTGGTTCATTTTGGCTGTAATTAGAAATGAGAGTGCTGTTACTTGTAGAATACTTTAATAAGAAAGCAGAGCGTACAATTTTAAAATGGCCCATAGTAGGATTTTTGTAAATATGTAATAGATTTTATGGGACTAGATCAGAAGGCATCTTTGGTGATTTCCTCAAGTTCATTCCCCTGTGAAACTGCTGTGCAGTGCACTGAAACTGCCTTGATGGAAATTAATTGAAATGGGAAGTGTTGCTCCTGGATCCTCGTGCCACGCCCGCTTCCATCATCCTGGGCTTTTGTCAGGTGTTGATTATAGAAAAGGATGTGATTGGCATTACACTGGCTGCACCAAACTAGAGGTTAAACTTTTGTTCTAAGCTAAAAACTTTCCAGAGAAAATATGTTCATATTTATTCTTAGCATCCCACTTGATCCTCTTCTACTATGGTATTTTTTTGAGACCAAATCTCACTATATAGCCCAGGATGGCTTCAAATTCACATCGACTCTCTACCTCAGCCTCCTAGTGCCGGGATTACAGGTGTACACCACCACACCTGGATGTATTACTTTTATAAGAATTTAGTTTGCTATATTCTACATTTTACCCTGAAACCCCTTGGCCAGAGACAGAAGAATAGAACTGAGTACATGCCTTCAATGACTACATCCCATCAATGATGCGTTTGCAATGAGGGACCTCGCTGACAGCCTACTTATTATAGTCCATAATTCAGTTCACTTTCCCTAAACCAAAAGTAGATTCAGGTAGTAATACTACACAAAAACTCATTTTCCTATCTAGATATCAAATTTAATGTGATTCTTAAAAGGCCACAGAATTATACCTTTTGAAAAATGTTTATTTCAATTCTTGAATAAAATGTTTGAACCAAACACATATTTTGAAAGCACATAGTGACCTGTATGAGATTCTTAGTAAGTTTTAAATAGAAAAATACTTTAGTGATTAATCTTTCAACATTTAAATTCTTTCTGGACTATAGAAGTAGTGTAAGTAGATGCTAAATTGTGTAGACACTGGTAATATAAAGTAGAGGGGCGGAAGGAAAATATGTGTCTATGAGTAGAAACATAGGTAAGTGCTGTGAATATGTGTATTTTTTACTAGCAATTGAGAGTCTTATAAAGATTTTTCCAAACTGTGAAAGTACTAAGTAAAAAATATAATTTTAATATAATGTTTCTAATACCAAGTTAATAAGTGTTACAATCATGAACTATATTCCATATGAATATTGGCTTACAATTTAAGTTTAGATCTTAAATGATCTTTTGGTCTTTCCTTGAATTGCTTTAGTTTATTTAATAGAATCTGAGTTTTTCTATTATAAAAGACGGAACCACGCATGTTAAAAACAAGGGAGAATATGTGTACTGAAAGGATATACAAAGGGATCTGCTTCAAGACAATTTAAAATGAGACAGTGATGGGGTTTAAATGACACTATGATGGCCATCAGAATTCAGCCTAGGTGATAGGTACACAGGTCACCACGCTACGCCCTTTACTTCTGCATACATTTGAAAACATCTATAAAAAGAAAAGAAAAACAGAAAGCGCTCGTCATTTCACCTCTCAGAGATAACTGCAATACTGCATCACATGACATTTCAGTCCGTGTGCGACTATGGCTTTCTCACATTGTAATGGGCTTGAACTGCTGAAGCCTATTAATACAGTGGCAATCGCGGTCCAACCTCAGTGTGCTACTCAGGTTGTTAGTGCTGTGTTTAAAGAGGGATTGTCTCCTGCAGGGTGAGAGGAGGGGAAGCAGGCGAAGCACCAGAGGTAGCTCCTGCTTTCTTATGCTTCCTGCTTTGTACTGTTCACCTTCTTCTAAGTGAATACGTGGAAGAGAGGCCAAGCAGAACCTCAGGACAGTTTTACTCAGACCCTGCTGAGTGAAGACGCTGTACTGCTGCCTCCTGCTCCTCTACTCCAGAGCTCCTGTGTGCATTCCTGCGTGTAACCCACTCACCTGTCAGTTTCATGTTTGTATGTTCTTCTCACATCCTGAACTGCTTAAGAGAAGGTAATTCTAACAACTTCCGGGCCAGATTTTTAAGTGACAGAACTCTACAGTTTCTTTATATATCACCAAACCTTTCAGAACAATAATCCTATACATTCATTTATTTATAAATCTCTGATTTGTCTCAAATGTATTTAGTTATAAATCTCTTCTTGTAACATCACTTTGTTTAGAAATTCGCAGTGAGTTATTAGCATTATTAAAGTAACTATTTGATTGAAGGTTGTTATGAAAATTAGTAATTCTCATCATTGTATTTTCATTATTTATTCATTTCGTTTTTTTTTCCCTCAAAGTCCTGCTCTAAAATACCTTTTTTTTTTTTTTTTTAAGGATTCTGTATTTGATGTCCATGGGTTTATTAGACCCAATTTCTTAAAAAATATTCTTTTCAAAATTTTATTTTCCCTCAGTAAGGCTAACCAGATTTCTTTATGGAACTGAAGGTTAGTCTGATATCTAGACTAGAAGCCCTGTCTCTCCAACGTGGCTGAAAAAGCTCCTTTATTTTTTTCATTTTTGGTCAATAGACTATTTTGTTGCTTTTCTTGACAATTCTGCATTCTCACTTACTGAAGATGGAGTCACTTCTTTTGAACTTGTTCACATAAGGTCTTTCCTAAGGTGTAGAAGGCACATCATTTGTTTCCTAAGATTGCTTTAAGCTCCTTTAGAAAGCCAGGGATCTACTGGAGTATTTGAGTTACTTCCCTTCTCGGGGTTTGGTAGCCGAAGGGCTGATCTATTTAATGGTTTAGCTGCCCTCTTAACACATCTTCTACTGCTAGTGACATTTATTTTCTAGGCTTTAATGCTTCAAAGAGCCTTGACTGAGAGCTCTTGTCTCTTCCAGTCTTCCGTAGCATCTCCTCAGCTTCCCTCTTAGTCCCGATGGCCTGCTCTCTTGTCCTTTTCTTTGTCCTCCTTTCTTTCTCCTTCTTCTAGTCCTGTTGCTTTTTCTCCCTCTTTTTCTCTTTACTTGTTTCTCTCCCTTCCGTTGCCATTGTGCAATTATGTAACAATTATGATTTAATTAACATAAAAATTGCAGCTCACTAGATGCTATGATATCTTAAAGTCACTGCAAAAAAGTCGAAATCAAATATTGAAACAATTAAAGATGAGTCTGGCAAGAGTCTACCTGCTCTTAATCCAGAAGTTCTTTTTTATGGTTGTGTTTTTATTCACAGATTTCTAGGGAAAGGACTTCACTGGAAGAAGGACTAAGGAAAGTCTGTGTAATTATAGCAAACTAAAAATTAGAAAATTTGCCTCCCTTTGTGGATGGAAGAGACAGCTTCCTAGTCACTATTTACCAAGATAGGGCTGAGTGTGTTAAGGCACATCTAGTCAATGTGCTCCAGGTCTGATGCAAAATAGTGAGCTAGAATATAAGGCCCTAATACTATTTTAAACTGAGTAATGCCAAAAGAGTTACATGAACAAAACAAGGAGAGGGGGAATGGGGCTAAACTTTCTTTTTTCTTTTTTCTTTCTTTTTTTTTTTTTTTTTTGGTCTTTTTCCTTTTTATTGGTACCAGGGATCGAACTCACGACTGCCTGCTTGCAAGGCAGGCGCTTATGCCGCTGAGCTAAATCCCCAGCCCCTGGGGCTAAACTTTCTGCTATGGAGTTAATGGTAATAAAATAGACTCAAACACTCATTATGATAGGGTTGCCCAGGGATACTGTTACAGAGATGCTACGTGGAGTAAGTATGCATGTAAGTTAAAGTAGAGTCTATAAATAATCTTGCCCACCTCCGTCATATACCTTAGATAAGAGATAAGTTTTGTGTGTGTGTGTGTGTGTGTGTTATGCTTTTTCGGTTGCAATTCAAAGGCAATCCAGGAGTAGTAGTGTGTCATTGCTTAAAATCTGTTTAGGAACTCAGGCTAATTTAACTTCCCTGGTATGTTTTCAGTATGTGGCTTCCATGTCAACACCTAAGATGGCTTCTGTAACTCTTGCTGTAGTATTTATCTTCTAACTAGTCAGAAGGAAAATTTCAAGTGATTAAATGTGCACTTCCTCTAAGAACAGTGGCACAAATGAATTCTGCTTAGGTTGAAAGTAGTCACACCAGCTTCAAGGGAGACAGGAAAGTGTTTCTAGCTCAGAAGTTGTTTATCAATTGTCTTAATCATGTTCCTGTTACTGGGACAGAATACCCGGCACCCACAACCTGAAGGGTGAAAGGTTTATTTTGGCTCATGGTCAGCTGGCCTGAAAGCAGAAACAAGATGGCCAAGAGTGATGGCAGGGGAGAGCATGTCAACTCATGACAGCTAAGACACAGACAGGGAGAGGAGGATCCAGAGAGGGTCAGTGTAGCCTCACGACTCACACCCTTGCTGACCCCCTTTTTCCAACAAGGCCCCACAGCCACGTGGCACATTTAACTAAAAACTCATGATGAGTATAGTACCCACATGTTCTAATCACCCTCCAAAACACAGGAGAACTTTATGGGACATTGTAGATCTAAACCATAGCACCTACTTAATTTTCAATTTATGAAAACCATGATTAAAAAAAAAGTGATGTATATGCATGAAAAACCAGTGATCCTACAGGAGATATCAGGCAATGCATGGCCTGGACAAACCAATGAATGTCTTAGGGAGAACCAAGCCTCTGTTTCCATCACTATTTGGACCTGAATAATATCATTTACCACCTGGTAAGATGTGATCTTCTTGGATGCACAGGGGGAGAAACTGCTGTGGCAAGCGTGCAGCTTCATGTGCTCATAATTGTGAATAGTAAAATAAATAAGTACTGTATTCTATTATATCACCAAAAATTATGAAAGAAGCGAAGTTTGTACAGTACAGAAAATACTCTTTATGGCTCCCTGAAGGGTTTCTCCTTTTCCATTCCTTTTACAAATGAAAAGGAATGACTTTCTTATGAGTGCTGGTTTCTATTTTCTTCCAAATATATCTGTGGCCCCTCTAATGGAAAATTTTCACAGTAGTGTACACTAGAAAGCTTCTTATTCTCTACTTAACATAGAGTTTTCAATATTGTATAGATAATCTTTGCTCTTATTTGTTTAGGACTAGTGTCTAAATGTGAACTATAATAGAAAATAAAATGTAGACTATTGAGTTAAAAACCATGCTTTTTATTATCTGAAGCCAGGAGGGCTGAGACACATCTCTAAACAAAAAATGTGTTTTTGCTAAGAGCATCTGAGAATTGTAATCCACCAGTGAAGGCCATGGTGAGGGCCTTGCCTAAGCAATTTGCAGAGAATAGGAAACAGAGGTACAAAATCTTACAATATTAACACTATAATGATTCTTACAGGGAACAGGAAAGAAAAGTGGCTATACAATCCAGTCTATTTCATTGTCTATTAGGCCAGGAATCTTTATTGTTTATGGTAAACATAAATCCTCTATAACAAAAACAGCAATATAGATTGAATTTTTTTATACTTAAGAGCAATTTAGAGAGAGGTGAATGCTCCATAACAGACAAGAAGTTCCATCTCAGCAACTCAGAATTTTTTCATTTCCTCACTGTCATTCTCTAGGGTGTTGTGATAGTCACTGGTAGAAGCTATCTTACTATGCAACACTATATTCCAAAGACTAGGAAAGAGGAAACAGAAAATTACTGCACAAGCTGTTTTGAAATTACATCATGAGTAGGGCATATGTCATTTGTGCTTTCATTCCATTGGAAATAGCGTCATCAAATAGGTAAAATTTTCAAACTGGAAAGTGGGGAGTGAAGTCTCTCATTGTGATATTCTAAGACAGTGATGGCAAACCTATTAGAGACCAAGTGCCCACAGTGCAAGCCCAGACTGGCTTATCAGAAAATGATAGCTCTGTAATGAAACCTGAATCCTGAGTTTTTAGTTGAGGAAAAAACCCTCATACATTAACATCTTTTGTCTTAAAAGAAAAACAAGTATCAGGCATGCCACAGGTACACCCCCACTGCCCTATGTACTTTTAAACCTTGAGGATCAGTGGAGAATTCCAGCAGGTAACAATTAGTAATCTCTGTTCTCAAGACAGTTTGAAGGATCAATATGTTTTATGAGGGCATGAATTTGGGTAGAAAAGGTGAGAAATGTTCCTTCCCCAGAGGGAACCAGGCAGAGAACATTCTGGCAAGGAAACTGGAAATCAACTTGTTTTTAACTTAATTTTCAAAATAATTTGGCTGGCCAGATCTGTGTTTATACTCTTACGATTATCTAGAAAAAAAAAAAGATTGTTTATTTGTTGTCACTACAAGAAACAGCCATGTGTTTCAAATCTCCCTCCTAAGAGCCTGATTTCACGAAGTAAATGAGTCTATATATAGACTAAATGTAAGAACCTGATCAAATAAAAGGTTTGATTAAAATTACATAATAAGGCACTGCATGTTTGCAAGCATACATCATAATTTTTTCCACATAATGTGTGCTATATCATCTGGGTTATGACCTGAGTTATTGGAAATATTGTGTATGTGCATTTCCCTCTCTTCAGAGCTCAAACCCCATTTTAGAACTATTACTGAAGATCGAATTGATGTCAGCCAGGGAACTGTAATTTCCTGTCACTTGGCCTTGAATTACTAACATTGAGTTTTCAGGCAATAAACAAATTTAGTTGAAAGATGCAAGCTTTTTTTCTACTTATCATTAGTACCTAAAAATATGAATCTTTTTATAATGTTCCATCTCCATTACACACACAATTATTGGCTTAGAATGATATTCAACCTTCCTTGCTTCCTTATTTTTTTCTTGAATTAATCAAGCCCAAACTTCCTGCTGAAAACCAGTGTACATTCTTTAAATGCAGGCTGTGGAGCCAATTTATCTGATAAAGGCAAAGAACCTACCATTTCCCGGTTACAGAAATGAAGCAGAGCATCTATGTTTCAAGGAACGTAATATTTTCTCCTGCTGTTTTTATTTCTCTTGTGTCTCACAAATGGGAAAGATGGAATTTTATAAGATCGTCATTTGCGAAGCATAATATTAAACAATTTTTTAAATGTACCTTTTTGAATACTTTGTTAGAAAAGAGAAAAGCTGGTTTTGTTTTGCATAACTGGCTTGCTGTTTTCTGAAAGCTTAAGCACAAAATTGTGCTGCGTTCATGTTGACATTCTGGTTGCTAGGTTTTCTTTGATGCCACAAAAAGGAGCAAATTCACATTGGGAGGGCATTTATGGGGCAAGCAATAGCACCGTGACTCTGTTTAATTGTGTGCATCGGAATCAGTTAGAGCATAAAGATTTTCTGGGGTTGACTTGATGGATTCAAACTCTTTGGCTGAAGTAGTGAGATGGAAATATCACTCAGAGAGGGCTGGGGGATGGGGAAAAGCCTGAGGCTTTTTCCTCCTCCTGATTTAAAAATAACCTCTGACATATAGGAGGCTCTGGAAAAAGTTATTAAGGGCAGACCCAAGGAAAAGCCCATTTTCCCATTGTGTGGGACCTGAACTAACACAGTGGTCAAGCTGATTATATTCTAAGAAGGTTGATAGAGTGCCTGGTGCCTGCACTTGTCATCGGAGGTCTGTGGACAGTTTTCTCATTTTTTGTTTGTATACATTGCAGGACATTTATCAGTCCCACTCCTCACCTAAGCAATAAATGCAAACTGTACTATTCAGCTAATGGGTGATCAAAAAATATCCCCCCAAACGCTAAATGCCAGGTAGGAGGACAGTGTGCCCCTGCGGAGTTAGTTGGTTGGTTGATTTACATGCTAAAAGTACTATTATATTCTATAACTTCTTACATATTTAAACTATCTTTGTTTCATTGTGGACTACTTTAGGTGTTAAGCAAACATAAGCAAAATGAGCAATAATAATTAATTTATGTATATTCAACATCTAGCTTTGTTACATCTTAGTATTTTGCTTCAGAGAATCTTTGAAGAAAAGAACTATTGTATTTTTACCAAAAGCTGCCTTTGTAATCCCCCGATCTTCCAAATTCTCACTTTAGGAAAAAAAGATTGCTATCCTGATTTAGGATTTATCTGTTACTGTGTTTTCTTTGTAACAATTCTTAGGCTTTTACCATATTTCTCTTTATTTCTGTTATTTTATATTCAGATGTTTTAAAACTTAATCTATTCTTCTGAAGTTTCCTTATTTGATGAATAATTACATGAAGATGTTTATACAGATATATGAACTTTAATTCATTCATTTTAATGTTATACAATGTGAATACACATATGTGCCAGAATTTACTAAATTTCTGATTAATATTTACAGTTTTTACCACTATCAAGGAGACCATAATTATTTTCTGCATCCTTTTAGTCTACAGGTTTATTACTAGAAAGTCAACTGAGGAATCAAATCTACTGAAATTCAACTTTCTTAGATTCAAATAACTCACTAAAGTACTTGTACCAATTACAAAGCTACCAGAAGTCTATGAAAGTTTTGATAGTATTAAATCTTTTTTTAGTACTTGTTGCTGACAACATTTAAACATTTGTAATACTGTTTCAGATGAGAATGTTACTATCTTGAAATTTTTTGTAATACGCCAATTACTGCTTTTCACCTGCTTATTTACCATCCACATTTCTCCTTGTGTGGGTTGTGTAAGTGTATTTTGCTCCTTTCTCTATGGACTCATTTTTGCTTTTGTAAAAGTACTGTTTTCAGTGTGCATACACAAGTGTATATGTATATATATATATATATAAAATTTTTGTGTCTGTACATACATATATGTGTGTATATATTCTCTGGCTTTATTATATGCTGACTGTTGTATCAATGGCTATTACCAATTTTTTTCACTAAGGTTTACATTTTTATGTTCTTTTAAAGCAGAATTTTATATTCTCTTGTCTTTTGTCTTATATTTATAATAAACAGTTGCTCCAGGCATTTTTTAAAGTTGTCAGTTCTTACTGAGTTATGTATCAGTAGTATCTATGTGAATGTGTTTCCAATTCTAAAAAATATATTCTATTATAAGATATGTTTTTCTCTTTGGCCAACACTGTGTAACTTTATGTATCATTGCTGTATATAAATTTTGATATTTGGAATACATGCATTTTTCTTAATTGTCTTGGCTCTTACTATCCTTTATTTTTCATATAATTGCATAATTAGTTTTCAAGTTGCATAAAATTATATGTTGAGACTTTGACTAAAATGGAATTGAACTTATGGAATATTTGTAAGAAAGTCAACATCTTTATAATATGGAATACTACTTATAAGATGTGACATTTCTTCATTCATATAGCATAGGTACTATATATATCTTTCAAATAAAAAACATTAATCTCTAGTTTTATCATTAAGACCATCACATTCTGTTTCTCTTTCTACTGGGATTTGTTATAAAATATTTTTTTCACTATTTTTATTGTTATTGCTGATTTAATGACACATTTTGCTGGAGTACAGCATGAGATAACCTAGTTTATTCTAAATAATTTGTTTATAGATTTTCTTGAACCTTTCATATAATCAATAATACTGAATACAAACAATTTTCTCTAATTTTCTTGTTCTTGTGTTTGATATTGACTTTCATTTAACTGTTTTTTTTCTTACCATGAGAATAAATATCTATTGATTAATGATTAGTAGTCTAGAAGTAATATAGGCATCGCTAATTTCTTCTTGATTTTAGGGCCTTATTTCTTACATGTATTATAGCTGTATTTCTATCATATTTGTTATTAGTATTTTTAGTAATTCATGCGAAAGTTCATGTAGTTAACACTTTATATTTTCATTAGATTTGTTCCATTTGAAATATTCTTTTGTATTTAAACCATGAATGAGTTTTAATGTTTAAACAGCTTTATTTACCTACTAGCCTTCTAATATTGTTATAAAGATGCAGTACATTATTATATATAACGACTGATCTGATATCCAAATGAAGAGGGGGATATTCTGGCCCTGCAGTCATCTTCTGCTAGACAGGCCTCTTACCTCTTTCACTTGGAGCTTTGATCCCTATCTTTGGTCTTTGTACTCATATTTCTGATTTGTTCACAAATAAATGAAGCAACAAATCAGTATCTTAATTTTAGGACTATATATGGCCATTTCATCTTTAATAGTTAAAATTCCTACAGAAATTTATAATCATTTTTCTTGGTTTTTATCTGTACAACACAATACTTACATTTATTTAGGGAATTGTTATATATAAATCACGTCTTGATCATTTTTATGGGCTTCCTCTTACCCCTCCCTTCCTTCCTCTCTGTCCCCTTTTTCCCCTTCTCCAGGTTTTTTTAAAAAAAAATTTTTTTTTGTCTTTTTGAGACGGTTTTACTACATAGCCTAGGTTGGCCTCAAACTTGTAGCAAACCTTCTGCCTAAGCCTCCTGAGTGCTGGGATTACAGGCACACGCCACCACGCCTAGCTTCCTCTCAAATTTTTAATGGTTTCTAGATCTTGAATCTGTTGCTTAATCAATAATGTAGTCATGGAGATTGTTTATTCTTTCACATCTTTAAATTAGAATAGAGAAAGCAGAGCCCGGAGAAAATACATGAAATGAAATAGACTTCTTTATTTTTGTATTATAAACTTGAAAAGTTCATGAAGCCTGATTTAGGACACAGTTTTTGTGATAACTAAAAGTGTCAGAGTTGAACTGAGCTTTACTTTCCTCCATTGTCTGAATTGGGGGGATGCATGAACACTCTCGTCCCTTCTAAACACCAACAAAAAGTAATGAGGTACAGGTTATGTAACAGTAGCAAATATTCCAGATTAAGTGTGGAAATAATGAGAAAAGAAATAAATGGGTAGACTGCACGATTTCACTTATGTGAGGTTTCAAGAACAGGGAAGATAAATCTGTGTTGCTAAAACTCAGAGTAGTTATCACCTATATGACTGTAATGTAAGAAAGTTTGTGAGGGAGTTTTCTGGAGTCTGAAACATGTTCTGTATCTTGGCATAAATGGTGGTTAACTCAATCTATGAGTATGTAACAATGAATAAGTTTTTACACTTTATTCTATGCATGTGAAATCTCAAAAAAGAGTATGAATAAAACAATGAAGAAGTTCAGAAGAGACCCAGGGCTTTTCTAAACTATTACTTATGTTTTTGGTAGAATGAAACAATTATATTGGTACCTTTTCAGCCTCAGAGGAAATTATTTGTGTATGTGTGTATACTACTAGTATATTAATATATCAGGGAATAATTGATGAGTTTTAGTGAAGTAGAGTGATTAAGGTTTGTATTTTTAGAGATAATTTTGGAAATAGTACAATGGATAGTTTGGATCCTTCTAGAAGGCTGTCCTTGGTGCCTTTCTCAACCTCAATAACTTCTATGTTTGATCTTCTTTTCAGACTGATGACTTCTATATCTAGGAAACTCATTCAAAATGTATCTTTTTTTTAAGAAAAACTTTTTAGTGGAATTAATTACTTCTATATTACATAATGCAAATATTGGTTATATTAGTGTTTTGTTTAATTTTCACATTGTATAAATTTTATCATTCCTGCAAATTATGAAATAATTTCAATTCAAAATTTGCATGTTAACTTCATTATACTTATAAACACATCTTTACCCCCCTTGCTACCACATTTCTATTTTTTCTTTCTTTGTTCCTCTGTCTCTCTGTTTCTCTGTCTCTCTGTCTCTTTCTGTCTCTGTCTCTCTGTCTCTGTCTTTCTGTCTCTGTCTCTGTCTCTCTGTCTCTGTCTCTCTGTCTCTGTCTCTCTGTCTCTTTCTGTCTCTCTCTCTCTCTGTGTCTTTCTCTTTTCTGTCTTTTTTCAATTCTTTTTCCTTTCCCTTCCTTCTTTCTTTTCCTGTTCTTCATCCTCTAGGGTCTTCGCTTTCACTTTTGCAGTACGATGGCCTGCACTTAGGGCTTTCACACTGAGCTCCAGCTCTAGCCATGTCTGATTATTTGTTTCAACTTTCTATTTTTGAGACAGAGTCTCACTAAATGGCTAACTTGCCCTTGAATTTGGAGTCCACTCTTCTCAGCCTCCCTGGTAGCTGGGATTATAGGCGTGTACCACCATGCCTGACTCACCTATAGTTTTTGTAGGCGAACTGGGGAAGAAGGGAATGGTACTCAGTTTTTACTATTGTAAAATGGCTTGTCTATCATATATCTCAGGGACTTTCGTGGCTATTGATGTGAGATTTGGAAATATTGTACTCCTTCTGAGCTCACCCTTTTACTTGGGTAGTGGCTTCTCCTAGTTGAAAATTCCAGATTTCCTCTCAGTGTCTGTCTGTTTCTCCGGGAATACCTACAACTTCTTCTAGCAGGAGAATTGTTAGCTTGCAAATTATTCTTTTGATCAAGATTTCTTTTACTAAATGAATTTAATAAAACATTCTTCCCCCAAACACTATATCTGATTCCTGAGATTTTCCTGTCAGTTATCTAAGATCAGACAGACCCATAATTTACTTCTTAATTATGCTACTGTACCCTGTGGCCACAGGCCACTTCACCCTGCTATAGGCACTTGGTCTCTGTATCTTTTAGATTGCAAAGAATACACTCTCAGAATCTGAGCTGGACTGTAACATGTAACTCAGTCAGTCAACCAGATGATCAGCAAGTCTCTTTCCAAAATCTCAGTTCTAAATATCCTTTTTTTTTAGGGCCAGGGGTTTAGCTCAGCAGCACAAGTACCTGCCTGGCATGCACAAGGCTGTGAATTTGATTCCTGGTACCCACTCCCCCGAAAATAAAATAAAAAATTAATAAAAGTTTTTTTTTTATCCTTGCTATGAGCAAGAGACTCGTGGGTGAATCTGAGCAGTGTGGAAAGATATTTTTCTTTTCTTTTTTTGCTATACTCTGAATTAAAACGAAAGCCTTCATAATGAGCTATTTCCTAGCTGCTTTTCATTTGCTAATTCTGAGAAGGGTCTCCCTAAGTCACAAATTGCTCAGGACAGACTTAAAATTAATTTCCATCCTCCTGTTGGCCTCCTGAAGCACTGGGGTCACAGGCAAGTACCACTATACTCAAAGCAGCTTGGGAGAGTCCTTTAAAATGTAAAAACAAAATTACTCTATTCTTAAAGTGATGGAATTTTATTATCAGTCTCAACCATTGCATCATATTAAATAAGAAAAAAAGAATGATGGAGAATTAATATGACATATTAACAATTACCTTCATATGAATGAACAACTTTTCAAAATCTTCATGTGAATAATTATATTTTTTCTAGCTTCTTTACAGTTTTATCTTACTCTTTTCCACAAAAGGAAGAATAAGTCATGTTTGATTCCTGATTTAAAATGAACTAAAATACCTTCAAATTAATATTTATGTGCATAATCCATTTATTAATTCCACACGAATTGCCTTTTGTTGTCAGTGTTAACTCAGTGGTGTTCTTATCTTTTGATGTTGACAGAGTTAAAAAAAAATATACTACTGCTTTTAGTAGCATATAATTCCCACTGAACTGTAGACTTAAGGACCAGGACTGGGATTTTAAATTTGACTATTTTGGACCTGTCCTTTGCAATGAAGAATCATATTAGATAAAATAGATAAACTTGAATAAGTTAGAGGACTAGTGATTTTTTAAAAATATTGTTCATTTTATCATGAAGAAAAGGATTCAAAAGGTATGGTTGATATAATATCTCACTCTTACTACACTACAATATGGAAGCTGTTTGGGGAGTTAGGATGTCAGTGCATTTTTGTGACATTCAATGAACCTTGTTGTTAGCAAATGTAACATTGTATTCAGTTAAAACTATGTGTCATAGTCTAAAAAGGAATAGCACCTGTTAATAGCAAGGTTCATCAGTTAAACTTAGGTGCTTTTTGTTACTTATGGGAAACATTATTGTCCCATTATTGTCCCATGTCACAGGATACTGAAGACATGAATGTATCAATTTTTTCTTAATTCTTTTATGGGGGGTGAAGCATATTATACATTTGGAAAACTGCAAAATGTAAACATCTGGCTTGAAGCTAACATGCATATAATGCCCATATGAGTAAAAAATTAGGAGATAGATAGGACTCTGGTAGATTAGCTAATGGTCAACTTGTAACACCTCGCTGAACTGAATCAGCATTGTTCTGGGAGGGGAAGGCCCACCTGAGGACTGCTGATAGCAGTTAAGGGGAGAGCTGAGGGGGAAGGTGCTGTGCTGTTGATTCTCCTGGAGAAACTTCCTGCTGGCTTTCCTGATATGAACTCAGCTGTTCTCATCATGGGAGGAGCTTGGGTCCTCACTGATGCTGAGCATGGCTGTGATTGGCACTTGTCTTACCTTGAGTGTCAATTTCTGGCTCCAGTGCAGATCCCTCAGCCACTGGCACAGGTCCCATCCCGCTGGTACAGACTTTCTAGCTTCCACCACAGATCTTTGGGCCTTTCCAGTATAGATCGTTGATTCAGACTTTCATGAGACGTTGTTGTGGGGCTTTAGGCCTCCAGCTGGACTTCTGGAAGGCATTACCATGGGCTCCAGGTCTTCAGCTGGACTTGTGTAGAACATTGCCTTGGGATTCAGGCCCTCAGCTGAATTCTTCTGGTCTCTAGTGTGTGCACAGATCTCTGGCACTCTTTGGCATTTGACTCTTTGGGTGAATATTATAAAGTAATCCTATAAATTATGTGTCCTATATTAAATCTATTTCCTTGCAAACCCTGACTACAACAGATTCCATTTAAATTTCAGTCAAAAGGTCCTCCTCCACTCCCTTACTAAAAATGATAACTACCCTTACTTCAATAAAATGGTTAGTTTTGCCATTTTTCGGAACTTTATTGCAGTATTCATCTGTTTTGAGCTTCTCTAAAAATCTTATTATTAGTGAGATTCTAACATTCTGGTATGTATGTATATTAATTTTATCTATAGTTATCTGTTGAATAAATATGCCATAAATCATTTATTCATTCTAATGTAGTTGAATTTTTTAAAAATTTTTTCATCTTTTAGTCATTCTGAAAGAATATTTTTATGTATGCTTTAATGTACATATGAATATATTTTTAAGACTACATGCCTAGAAGTATTATTGGTACTTAGGTATGCATATATTTGAACTCAGTATATAACATTAATTTTTTATTAAAATATTTGTATTGATTTTCACTTTAACCAGCAGTATTCTTGCTGATTCATATCTTTGCCAACAATTTTGTCATTCTTTTTCGTTATTTGGGTTTTAGAAATTAGATTTAATGTGATTTATTTAGCATTTTCCTGATGCTAGTGAAATCCTCACTTTTCTCCGTGTTTATTCATAGATCCTCTTCTTTTCTCTCAGATATTTTCTTTTATAATCTGAGATTGACAAGAAGTCTAGAAAAGAAGTACAGAGAGATGCTCTGTCTCCTTTACCTAGTATTGCCAATGTTAATATCCTGCATTACTGTTGTACAACATTGCAACTAGGAAATTGGCAAATGGTACAGTCCACATAGCAAGTATATTCATAATTCACCAACTTTATAGACACTTACTTGTGTGTGTATTCTATGCAATTTTATCACATAAAATAGATTAGTGCAACTACCTCCACAGTGAAGATACAACATACTGCTTCACTGCTACAGTTCCATCCTGCAGCTCATTTTAGCAGTCTTCTCCGATTCTTAACATGACAAACACGAATCTGTTCCCTATTGGTATTAGTATTGTTATTGTTATTATTATTTTGAATATCTTATTCAAATATTTTTATGCACTGATACTTATTTTTATTACTGATTTTCATATGTGCATATACACACATACACATCTCAAATACTTTTCCATCATATATATTCCACTTATATTTTCTCATTAGTTTAACAAATGAGAATATCGATTCTAAATATACTGAATCATTTTTAATGTTGTATTCTTGTGCATGTTATCTTTCCCTATCCTCAGATCACACAGGTATTCTCCCAGATGTTTATTGTTCTATCATGTGTACATCTATAATCCTCTGAATATTGATTATTCACTATTGTGAAATAGTTTAACTATTTATCCATTGGATAACTAAATCATCCAGTACTCATAAAAAAGATTTTCCCTATGGCTTTGTAATTCCACTTTTGTTATACCAAGTGCCTGTTTTTGTGGGACTTCTATATTCTGTGGGCTTAGATGTCTACCATTGCATCAATTATACACCATTTATTTACTACTGGTTTAAAATGTCTTAATATTTGTTATTCTTTACCAGTGTCATATATTAGCTTGGTCTTTGACATTTATACATATTACATTTTAGAAATTTTTTTCTCAGGTTATAAGAGGGAACTGGGGTTTGGCAGTGTGCTAAATCTATAAATATTTTAGACAATTTCTAAATTATAGAATTATAATTATATTCCATTTCTAAAGTATAGAGTCTTCCAATTTGTGAATAGTCCTCTACTTATTGCCTTTGATGCTGTTTTACTATGTTGTCATAAAATTATTGCTTTTATTGGACTTACTCCAGAGCATTTGCTGTTTTTAATGTTACTGTAAATTGTATCCTTTTAAATTTGTACTTTCTTAATGTTTGTAGCTGTTATGGGGACACACAAAGGCTTTATGGGTATTGTTTTTGTATCTAGTAAAAACTTGCTGAGCTTATTCATTAATGTTAGTAATTTATTTTTGGATATTTAATGGCTTCTAGGTAGATCATCAAAATACTTACAAATAATAAATTTTGCTTATTCCTTTCTACTGCTTCCCTGCCTCAGCATCTCTCTCCTCTCCTTTTCCTGCCCTCATATTTTCTTGTCTCAGTGGAATAGAATCAGTGGTCAGCTGATGTTCGTGTGTCTTAGGTGATCATATTAAAAGGTTTTTTTTTAAACTTTTCATCAATATGCATGATGTTTTCTTTTTGTGAATACATTTTTCAGATAAAGGAAGATTATGGAAATGTCCTCCTCTATTCCTCATTTGCCAAGAAATTTTTTTTTATTCATCAATGTATAATTTATCAAATTATATTTCTGCACCATTTAAGATGAGCATATCATTTTTCTTCCTTATTTCTTTAATGTGTTGTATTACACAGTTTTAGTCTCAAAATTTAAAACAATTTTTTGTTCCTGGTATGGAAATCAATTTGAAATTGATGTATTATTCATTTTTACATTGCTGGATTCTGTTTACTAATGTTTTTTTTTTTTTAGGCTTTTTCATCCATATTCACCAATGAGATAAATCTACTTTTATTTCATACAGTATTTAGCAAGTATTTCTTTGTTTTAAAAAACCTTCTCTCATTCAACATGGCTCTATCATGAGTATGCTATCTTAAGTAATGCTATCACTTGTTTGCACATCCACCTAATCATGCAACTCAGACCCAATTACCAGGTTTGTGACCTCTGCCTCTTAAACAATGTTTTGGTTTTGTCACTCCTCAGGCTGTCAGCTCTGTTTCTAGTTCAGGATGCTACTATCTGTTCCTTTCCTTGTTCAAATACTGCCTCTTAGATTTCTCTGTCACATGTTTGGTTTGTCCTGATTTTCTATATTATAGTTAAGATGAAATTTTATAATCACAAACCTATTTATGCTGCATGCCTTCTTAAAAGTTTTCAGTGGCTCTTCTTTGGATTTCTTTCAGCTCCTCACATTGGCCATGTTCTCTCTTATGTCAGAGCTCTTTCCCATGTGTTTACTGTGCTGTGCTGGTAGCATTTACAATTGCGCAAAGGCTAAAATATCTGCATGGCAGAGCAGAGCAGTTGAAGAAGAAGCAAGTGGATGCCAGGCATGAAATAGCATATGGGGAGGTGTGAACAGCCATTTGGAAGCTGATGATTCAAAGTCTAGCTGTCTCCTTTATCATATATTTTATTCTTGGCTTGGCATGTGTTGTGGGGATCTGGTGGTGAGTTCTTCAATGGAACAATTTGTGACTGACCCTCATGCTTATGAGAAATGTGCAAAGGACACTTTCATTCAAAGGAAGTAACCAGGGAGTTGAAGAATTTGGGTAGAGTGATGCTTGAAGAACTATCATATTAGAGAGAAATTAAACATTTTATGTATATTGATGTTTATAAAGATTATGAATAATAACAAGTAGACAGAAGTATAGAATTATAGGCTTTATCTTCACATTCAGAAGGTCTAAAGACTAAAACTGCCTCAATAGGAGGACAGCCTTCTGAGGCAATGTTTCCTCTTGTTTGACATATCCAGGTTGTGGCTGGCCAGTTGTGGAAAGAGAATTTACACTCTGGGGCATTAATTTCTAAGGTATGGTTTCTATGGAAAGAATGCAAGAATCCCCATTTGGGAGGGCTCCAGGGTGAGTCTAATATGCAGACAGGTTTACAGGGCCCAGTAGGAGAGGAGTGCTCAAATCCCCTACACTTGAGTGCATCACAAGTATCTACAAGAGATGGAAAAAAAATCAAATATCTAATCTCTGCTCTCTAGCTTCTATTTTATCAGGGATAGAGATAAACACCAGGAATCTACCTGGTTAAGGTTATTATTCATAGGTGATTTCTGACTGAGTTTGGAAATCACTGAATTAGATAACCCTTTTAAGGATAATCCTTATATACTTTGTATCTGGTACAAATGTTTTCTAGCAAGACAACTGCTAACCTTATGATAGCTGTTTGAAAAAAATACACAATATGAGTTGAGAAAAGAATATCTACGACTAAGAATGGGTTTTAGAGTCAAAATAATCAGAATTCTAATTATAATTCTGTTACTAATTAGATACTAAACCTGCAAAAATTTATTCACCTGAATTTTCTTTTTTTAAAAGTTAGTGAATAGAACAGTGGAATCTATGTATTTTATGGGTGTGTATGAATACCACGTTGCATTTACTTTGTTATGCAGGGAATTTTTGTTTTAATACAGTGTTTTGGTTATGTATATAATTACTATTTTAAATGCCATGTAGTAAAATAATTCCTTTTAACTGTCATTTTTAATTCAAATACTCATGTCTAAAGTAGTATCTAACTTTAAAATCCAGCTAAGTATTTATTTCATTAATTGTACTATATTATGTGGAAGTTTTAACTATGTGTTTATTTTTTGTTTTAATCACAGGTTTATGGAACTCTGTTAATTTTTCTATAAAAATGGGAAATTGTGAAGAAAGAAGAAGATAGCAGTTGGATTTAAAATTCCTGGGTGAAAATTTCACTTGTGAGAAGTCAACGATATGCTGATTTGGAAGGTCCTGGGAGTAAATTGCAAACTCTATTTTTTTCATTCAATCAATGGATTTTTTAATCATTTCTTGGAGTCAATGAAGTTCAGAGATAGTGTGTGATGGAAAGTGTGGTATGCCGGTGTTTTCCTGTGATTGCCTCTTGGATTAGTTTGCTGCTTTTTTGAAGAGATTGCATTTTGAAGGGCAAGAAACTAATGTGATGGATTTATCTTCAGAAATGAACAGACATGGGAAGAATCTAGTGAGTCACAAATTAGAAGATCAGAAGAAGGTAAGGCAAATACATTTCCTTATGCTTAGTCTTTTTTATCTATGCTTAAAAAGAATTTGATAAATTGAAAGTCAGTGTGCTTTATGATAAAATTAGAAACCTTCACAGAAGTTATTCTTGCTATATAGTCAAGCGTTGTTATGGATCTGGATTTTAATATCAGTTGGCAATTCTGTTTCTAGAGTTTTCTGATTTATCCAATCAGTAGACTGGAAGGGATTTTTACACTATGTGCTATCACTTGAATTGTGCTGGCGACCCGCTGACCTGAGCCAACATGAGAGGTTCTCTGAGATCCAGAGGAGGTACGAGTCACAGGCATGTCTGAGGGTTTGGAGCATGCTAGAGCTCTCTTAGGAGAAAACTTTCCTTGCCACCAGGAGAAGGCGTACATGGCATTTAAAAGTCTCCAGGGCTTCTGGTTCCTATCAGCTGTGCCTTTTCACTTTACAGCTGACCTGGGAAACGAGGCAACTGTGAACTTTGGTTTGACTCTTCCTATGCAATGCCAAAGAACTAATAGAAATTATCAAGAAAAGAGTGTGCTAGTATCTTTGAAAAAATGGGTTTCAAGAGTTTCAGAATAAGGAACTTGGAAGTGAATAGTGAAGTTTGTATTTAAAAATCTCATTTTCCTATGTTTTTAGAAATCCTTAGTACTAAGCCACTGCACTGTAGTAAGAGCTATCCAGGGAGCACTTTTCAAAAAAGTTAGAGATGGTAACCAGGAGAAAAAACCTCACTCTAAATAAAATATATTAACTTGTGGTATATTCTCATTGACTAGGCGACTACAGACGTATGGGGACCCAGTACATAGGGCACAAAAGCAGGGACTAGGGAGATACCAGAAGGTAAAATTAAGTAGCCTTGGATTGAGGGGCATGATTTAGGTTTATTTTTATTTCTATCTTAGAAATTTGGTTTAAGATTTACTTTCAACATCCTCTAAGACACATACTCCTTCACAGTTTTAGAAGAAATTTAAAAGAGTATTGCTGATTTAATAATTTATTAATTTTCTTTGGCTATTTTGATCAGTGCTATAAGGATGAGGCTTTGCTACTAAATGGAGGCAGGAATAGGTGGATGATTCATGCTCAGCGTGGTTCATCCACTGAGTTACCTGCATTGTGAGTAAATCTCAGAAAATGCTACTATAAAATCCAACACGATGGAGCCAGTTTTCACTTCAATATGGATAAAAATTTCTGCACATTTCTGCACAAATAAATCTGTTATTAAGAATGCTTGATGTTGTAAGAGACCAGATTTTATTTTTTGCTTCTTTCTGGCAGTAAGGCATGAATTCAGAATAGATGGTGAGATAAATATCAATTTAAAAGTATGCTCAGTCATTTCTTAACTATTAGAGAGGCATCTGGTAATTTTTCTCTATATTTTTTGAGTGTTCTTAACTCTGATGGTAATTTGCCTACCCTATTGCTTGAGTGAAGAGGGAGGTGGGGAACGAGGTAAACAACATTTGGGAGGTAAATTTTGGTTGGAAACATTGCTTTGCTCACAGGAAGGACAAGTACCTTTGCCAGTGCTATCTTTTTTATTTCCTGAATAAGATATTTTCTGCCATTACAAACATCTTGCAAGCTGAAGAATGAAGTGAATTCTTCGAGTCATTCCCCAAATCTTGGTGTGGAACCTTAAATTATGGTCTGTAATGATGTCTAGTTTCACAAAGGCCAATTTACAATGGACTTCTTAAGTCATTAATAATATACTACTAATAATAGAGTTTAGAAAAATCATGGAGAGCTATAATTCTGGGAGAAAATTAGAAATACGAGATTAGTGTTATGAGGTAAGAGGATTTCTGTTTTATTGTAGCCTCACCATCTGGTTGGTGGGGAGATAGAGGAGAAGTGATTTTCAGAGACCATTACCAACAGATTAAAATGAGTTTCTAATGCCCTCTAATGGCCTCACTGATGCGGGTCAGCATTGGTATGTAAGGTCTCTATCTAAGTTAGAAACTCACTCACTAACTAATACACACACACACACACACACACACATCCCACTTAGAAGAAAAGATAAAGTTAAAATTTGTCAAGTGTTATGAGGATCATCTCATCTGAATGGTATTTTTGTGATTTTTAAAATAAGGGGAAAATTAAATGTCGCATCATATATCTTTATAAACAAAGGTATGACCCAAGACATGATAGCACATAGTTTCTAGTGGAGATCATAAAACTGTTCCTGTAATTGCTTTGAGTCTTTATAGTTCATCATGATGAATTAATTGAACAAGCACAGTGACAACACTGGAAAAATATCTTAACTCATCCTCTCATCAAGAAGTGAAAGTGTGAATGAAAAATATGCCTTATTTCAAAGTGTTGAGAACGTATTCCACATTCACAGCAACGTTCATTGAACTAGATTGGATGTAGGCACCTATAAAACAGCTCTCTGAGCCTACAAACCATTCAGGGATTTTGCTTTTGAAATGTGTGGATTGTGTTTATAATGCTGTACTTCCAAATAGAAGCTCTCAGGATACTGAATACTTGAGTTTGTATGTGTTCTATGAGTTGAGAAGTGAATGTCAGGGATGAGGTCATTTATAGAATGCATGCTTATCCGTTCAATTTATTAATAAAATATCTTCCTATAAAGACAAAACATGCTTTTACCTCATTAGAAGTCTTGGTCCTGTAAAAATAATTATCAAGAATATACATATAAAATTGAAACATTCAAAAGTATATGACTTTTTGAGTTTTTTAAAAGTAATACTTCATCAACTTGCTAAATCTGAACAGAGAAAAATACTTAAAAGTTATAAGGTATCATCTATAAGTACTGTCTAAAATGTTGTTCATCATGGATAAGCCAGAAATCGGAGCTTATAACAAGTTAAAGAAGAATACTTCTAAAGATCTTATAGAAGTCTTAGAATTCTTCTAGGAATCTCAACTTGGATTTAGTGTAGGACTGGGCAAAGTTCAATTGCTTTTTGATTCCAATAATTTTTATCAGTGGAATCTTTAGTTTATGTTAACTCATAATTCTGCTCTTGACATTTAGCTTTTGGAATACCCCAGATGAGAAAGCTGTTAGGTCACCTTAAACCTTCTGAATGCCAATAATATGGTGTTTCATTTTGATGACTTTACCCTTTCAATCTTGTTTGCCTGTTGTTGTCAGAACTGTTATATTGCTTTCTATTAATTTTTATTGCTTCATAGGATTCTTTTTCTAAAACTCTAAGCAGTAGAAGCCAAATAGGTACAAATGTTACTGCAATAAATTAGTTGTGACCTTGAACTGAAAAGAAAAGCTTAGTAGATAGTAGATTCTACTTGCAATCCAATTGCAGTAGTCCGCAATTTCGACAATCTTAGGACACTATTTTATTGCTTTAGGAATACTGTATGTATTAAATAAAAGTATTTTTCATAGTCAACAACTTACTAGGCTATATTAAAAACCTATCAGGATGTACATTTCAAAATAATAGTGATGAATTGCAACAAATAATCAGTGGAAGTGTTCTTTTGATCTGTCCTTTAAACCAGAAATGGATGTGGAATATTGATGCATATATTCAAGGCAGAGGTGTTTGCTTTTATGGAAATGTTTAAGATTAATACCATCTCAATTTTAACTCCTTAAAGTCAATTCATTTGCATATGAGTTAATATTATTTTTACTCTGCAAAAAGCTCAAAATAAATTCCAAAGCAACTGTCTTTCTAAAAGATGGTAATTATTTCAGAAGTAATATGTAATTGTGAGTATAATGAATGAAAAATTTTGAGACATGTAGAATCATGTAAAATAAGGAATTATTATACTAATTAGAACAAGTCAGTAATGTTGAAGACCTCCACTGTGATACACCAAACTTACAGTACTGTTAAAGCTGTTTTTAGGGAAAATGTTATCTGCAAGTAACAATGAATGTGTCATTAACATCTACTCATACAGGCCCATTTTGTCCTTTCTCTTTCAATTAACATAAAACAGAAATAGGATTCAGGCTCACATACCTACATAGGATTGTTATGTTGCTCTAATCATTTTAATTAAAAACAGGTTAACTTACGATTTCAGTGCTTTACAGAAAAATAATTATCAATTTAAAGGTATCCTAATTCTTATTTTACTATCCTTTTGTTAGTGCATTGATTTGCTAAAGTTTAAATTATTGCATTTTCTTGTAGTGACAATAAACTGGCATCATATAAGGTCAAGAATGTACTGGGATTAGTCTCTCGGGCATTGTGGGCTACTCAAAATTATTTGTATTGGAAAATGACTAAAGATATTTAGTCATTCGATTTTTCTTAATAGAAAATATGAAGACAAGTAACTAAAAAATAGAGGATTTACTGACGATAAATTCAGTCTTCCATTCTTTGGTAATTTTGAAGATGCATTCTTAAAATGGTGATTAATTTTCATAAGTGTTCCTGACTTCTTTTCTGTGAAATACATTATAAGGAATTTTCTAAAGCAAAACCACACCAACTATTAGTAATAATCTAATCTCAAAATATAGATGTAATGAATTTCAGCAAAAATTGATCATCCAATTACTGATTATCCAAAATTTTTACTTTGGAATACATACTACAATGCCATTATGCATATTTGGAATCTGTCTCTCAATCACTTCTTCTGGAGTTTCTTAAAGGAGGAATTAGGTAAACTAAGCTGTTTTTAATCACTAGAAGTGAGACTAGAAATTCCTTTGTCAGATCAGTGTAACACAGAACCTCCTTAAAATCTCTCCTATCATATTGCATAGATAGTTCTAAACCTTTATGTAATCACTTGCACTGGCAGCATACTTTGTTGTTGTAAATGATTCAGAACGACAGAAAGGATTGGAGATGATACAATCAAATGATATATATTCTAAATTATTCTATGTACTTGTTCCTGATTGATGGATTTAAAATGTAAAATCAATATAATGAACTTGTATCTTCAGGAAGATTAGTAAATAGGATAAAAGTACTAGATACCTGAGATTTGTATCTTTACGGTATCTTGAAGGCACAATTACATGTAAATTTTTGAGT
This sequence comes from Cavia porcellus, assembly GCF_034190915.1. Taxonomy (NCBI): domain Eukaryota; kingdom Metazoa; phylum Chordata; class Mammalia; order Rodentia; family Caviidae; genus Cavia; species Cavia porcellus. Next base: position 69,527,823 of record NW_026947491.1, read on the forward strand.
GTTATTCATTATGATCTTGATGATGATAGTCACAATAATGACTAATACCATAAAGTTTAGTAAGTTGTAACTCCTTTTTCTTTTAAATTCTTTCTCTGGTCTTTATACTCACACAGAAGTTCTTCTGACTTTTCCCATTTCATAAAGGGATAACTGGATCGAGTTTTTCCTACTAACATACATTTGAAAGCATGAATGCATGCTGTCAATGCAGAAAATGTAAAATGAAACAGCACGCCATGTTTTAACTCCTCCGTACAGACAACATTAGATTTTATATATTTATATCTAGTTTATAAACATGTAACTTTTGAAAGAAAATAATTGTGATTACTTTGTGGCCTACTTTGATTGACCAATCACATCCTTGTCAAATTCTATTTTAATTGTGTTTTTAAAGGAATTGGAAAATTTCCCCATCAGACCATAAATATGTATTAACTTATCACCCAATCTTTTAAGAACATTTGAGCAAGGGGCTGGGGATTTAGCTCAGCGGCATAAGCGCCTGCCTTGCAAGCAGGCAGTCGTGAGTTCAATCCCTGGTACCGATAAAAACGAAAAAGACAAAAAAAAAAAAAAAAAAAAAAAGAACATTTGAGCAAATTCAGTTGCCTTTCTTGAGGTTTCAGGTGACTATAACCAGGTGAAACAGTTCCCAAAAGCCGTCTTGGATATAGTTCAAACAGTCAGAATTCATAAAAGCATACAATTACATGAACCTCCAATACATGAAAGAGTGAATGCCAAGATCAGAAATATAGACTTGTCATTTCCAGAGGCCAAACATTTGAAGTCAATCAGAAAATCAGAACATGATTTGGCCTGAGTGGGGGAACAAGAAGAATGAGGTAAGCAAACAAGAAGGGAGAGGAGTAGGAAGGGGCTGCCCTGCCCTGCCCTGCTGGGTTTCTGAGGACAGCAGGCTGCCTGCTGGAGAGCAAGGCCAGCTGACTTCTCCAGCAGAACTTTTGGGAATTTTCTTTTACAGAAACTGACAAAATATCTCCAAGACTGATCTTCAGACACTGTGTAAAGCCTGGGATAAGAATTACTTAAAGCAAAACATTTAATATACTACCTGAGTGGCAGACATAATGAATTCCATTTCATGTATAAATTTGGAAAATGTAAGTGAAAAAGCACAGTAGGAATATTTCAAAAACTTCGATCTTTAAAGTGCATCCTGAGGACAATCACTTTTAACTAGAAGTTTATAGGAAATACAATGCCAGGCCAAATACTAAACATACTCAATCAGAATGTGCATTGAAGATTCCCAGACACTTTTAATGAATGGAATTATTTGAAAAGCATTGCATTAGAGACCATTTCTGAGAGCTCTAAGGAGGAAGAAGCTTCAGTTAACCACCTCTGTGATGTGTTTTATAAAGTGCCCGAGTATCCTGTCTCCTGAGTTGTCTCCTTACCCCTACTTGCAGCACTCTGTGATGTCATCAGCTAAATAAAGTACTTACGCTTCAATTGTTGTTCTAATGTCTGCTCTGGGGAAGCCTCAATGAAGACATTCTTTACTAGAATTCTGATATCTGTATAATGTATTTGCATCAGTCAGCTGTGTCTCTTTTAGAACAGCTACTTGGAATTTAAACTTTTGAAGAATTCTTTCTTCCTTTTTATTCTTAAATATCCTAAATGCATACCCAGACTGATGATAATGTAAGCATTTGTTCAGTATGGCTGATTATGACTTGTAAGCATGATTTGACAGGTGACAGCACACAGGACAGCTGTTGCCACCTCCTTTCCACTCCCATTATTGGTGACCTCTGCTACTAACACAGTCCCAGGCAGTGAATGAAAGAATTGTCAGCACTTCTTCTGTCTCCTACATTAACCCTGTGGGTTAAAAAGAAACAAAACATAATTCCTTGAAACTCTCCTTGAATCAGATGTCATATATTCAGGTTTTGGAGTAGGGTTTAGATAAAATCTTCTTGTTCATTCTCTTCCTCTGTGGTTCCCTACTGAAGAAGTTGTATCTACATAAAACAGCAGCTAAATCAGAATGAAGAACAAGCATTTATAAAATGATATATTTGTTCCAAAGTCTCTCAAAGGTGGATTTTTCTGACAACTTGTCTTGTCTTAAATCTAGAAGCCAAATCTAGGTTTTCCCATCCCTTTAAGTTGAACCGACCACTTCATAGAGTAGACATGAAAATGCTAAGTAAGTTAGTGGTGTGGATAAAGATGGAAAGAGGCAACACTCCCAGAGGGCAGGTCCCCATAGGTGACTTTGTCACAAAGGAGCAATAAATACACAGGAAAATTGATAATGGTGCCTATGACCCTTTCTATTTTTGTTTATTATGTGCTGCTTTCACCGAATTTCCCAGTAGATAATTTATAATTAAAAATGAAATTTAGATTTATACTGTGTTTATCTTAAAATAAGACCTAATTGGAAAACAGCTCTGAAAACTAAAGATCAAAAATGCCAGTCTCAACCTCTCCTTACCTTACTTACAGAATAGCCACTGAGCATCATTTTATTATTTTTGAAACCTGGTTTTCAAGGCTGATTTGTTTCTCAAGTAGGTTTTATTTTTTGGAAAGAGCATAATACTAGAGGATGCAAAGTCCAGTACCAAGGTATCAGCACTGGCAAGCGCCTTCTTGTTTCAGAGTCACGTGGTGGTTCCATAGGGCAAATGAGCTAAGCACACCATTTTATAATACCATAGACCCATCCATGAGGGCGGAGCCCTGATGACCTATTCACCTCTGGAAGGGCTTATCTCTTAATACTGTTATAATGGCAATTAAATTTCAACATGAGTTTTGCAAAGGATAAATATTTATTTATAACATTTTTACTTGCTGAGTCACTCAAAACTGGACCAAGTAGACCAGCAATATCTTTGGGAAAGTCTAACAAAAGTGGTGCATAAGGGTCTAGGTAAGACTGAATTTGATTATTGGCATTTAATTATTCAACCTCTGTCTTTCCCCAGTTTTCTCATTTCTTTTCCTTTCTAAAATGATTGAAAGTGTTGAAAACTTTTTTATATAAACTACTGGGGAAACAGTAGCTAGTAGCTTGATATAGGGAGTGGATGCTGCATCTTTTTTGAGGGTAAAGCTAAAACATGAGTTGTGAGACAGAACTATTAATATTTTCTCATCTCTGACTCCCATGAGATTTTATAAGTGCAGCTCTTAGTGACTTCTTATTTAGCTCATATCAGAGGAGCCCATTTTATATTTCTCATCCATACCTGTGACTGCAAACAATTTAAGAACTCCTAACAAGCAGGCTTCCCAATCACTGAACTTTTTTACTTGAGAATGGTTACAGAAACACAGAAGAAAAGATAGAAGACAGGTGGATGCTGGGTTTTTCACCCCAGTCCCAAGATAGAATTTGCCTATGGGCTCAAGTATTCTTTCCTAGCTTGTATTACCTGTGTGTCAGTGACTCATTTTAGACCATGGCTTAGCCAGCCAATTTTCTGGAGAGTCAGAGAACTGTTAATGTTCAGGATATTCCATTTTAGCCTATGAATACAAAATGAGTCTCAGGTGATTAGAGCTCAGCCCCAGAGACAGCAGAAAAGATATTTGTAAATTTGTAAATTTGAGATTTCTTTTTCCCTTACTCTGTGGTCATGACACATTAACAAGTACGGTTATTATCAATTTGTAGTGCTTTTTAAAAAGCCTACTTTTATCCTCAGTAATAATATGAAATTTTTTTTATTTTCAAGTTGAAAGAGAATATTAAACATGAAAATTATCAGTACATTAAGAAATGTTTTTTCTCTACCATTTCCAAAGTGAGAGAACATGTATAAATATGTATATGGGGGACATATGATGACGCAAACATCATGAAACTGTTAATTGTAAGCTCCAGTGGTGGGCATTTAGGAGTCCACAGTGAAATTTCAACTTTCACTGGAAATATTTGAAAATATTTTTAAACAACATGAAAGAATATTAAATAAGAATATGTGATGTTTACAATCAAAGTGATTAGAGGTATAGCCATAGGTTTTTCACTAAAGTTCCCCCAGCTTGATTCTCAGTATAACATGGGAGGTAATCAACAGAGCTGAAAGCATTTTGAAGGAGTTAGGAGTATCTAAGTCACGCTGTTTTTCCAGGCATCTGGACCTATCAACTGGCCTGGAATCAAAATAGTATTTAGTACATGATTGTATGTGGAGAATTTTTAGTAACTGACTTATAAGTCAATTTTAGAACTCCATCCCATATTTATTAATTATTTTTGTGACCTCAAAAATAATTTTGTGTATTCAAGATTTCACGTATAAAACACACTTTCAAATGCACATTTAAATCTGAGGATGTCAGTTTCAAGAATTAAGGCAAAGAAAGTAAATAACTTTTTTCAGTTTTTGGAAGAATTCACTGTGATCAATTTTCATTATTTCACAGGGTAAACTATTCTTTTATGAATTCTTCTTGACACATATTCCAATAGGCAGTATAATAGGTTAAAAATAGCAAAAAGTATATTATGTTACCCAGGCTACTTAGGATCAATTTTTATATGTACTCCTCCATAATGCTGTACTACCTTAATACCCAGTGGATCGTGTTTTGGCTAAGAGTCTTCAACAGTATGTTCAGAAGTTTCTACTTATCATTTACTCTCTTGCAGTAGACTAGCTGAGTTTTACCAAGTCACTGCTTCAGAGATGGACTTAAGACCCACTCCATTTAGGAAGTCTGTTTTTCTGTGCAGTTTAGCATAATACTTTATTTGAAGAAAGGAATCCATAGTTATAAATGCCAGAGTTTGCCTAAATTCAGTGTGTTTCATGGATTTATAGAGTACTGCACAGTAGGTACTTTTGAAACTATTTACTCTGTTAACTGCCTTATCAATGGATTTAGTCACTTCTATTTATCATCTCTTCCTTTTCTAGCAAAGTGGTTAGGTCTCTAGTTTCTATCTAAGTAGAATACTAGTGTTATAAAAAAACTTATGTTTTGCATTTCCTCTTTTTCTTATAACTCTATGAAGTCATAGATTAGATATTTTTCATGTCATACTAGGGAGAAAAATTTGCCCCAGTTCATAGAACATACCAACTTGAATCTTTTTATTTTGGTTAATAGTATATGATTTTATTTTTTATCAACTTATCAACTCATTCTTTTCTTAATAACATCTAGCTTTTAATGAGCTATTAAATATGTTTAAAGGACATAAATTACAGAAGCCTTTCTTACTTTTTTCTTGGAATTTTGTGCTGTACAAATCAGACTTTAGACTTTATCTTGGTTTATTTTCTGTCACTAATAACATAACACTATGGACTAGGTAAATTATAAAGAAAAGGTTTGTTTTGTCTCTTAACTCTTGAGGTACAAGATTGAGAGGTCACATCTGGTGATAGCCTTCTTCTTGGCAAAATCCCGAGATGACACAGGACAGCCCGGTGGCAAGAAAGGAAATGGCCATGTGTTATGCTTGTGTCAATTCTGGTAACTCTTTTTCATAAATCACTGGATTCAATCATGCGAACTCTACATAGTCACATTGTCTAATCCTAATCCCTTCTCAGTGTCCCTAACGCTAAATATCATAGTGGGATTGAGTTACTATTTTCTTTATCTAGCATTGGGGTTTAAATTTCAATGTGTGAATTCTTCAGGTGCACATTTAAAACCACATGCAGTTATAGCAGTGTACTTTGTTAGAGCAAATGCTTTTTGGGAGAGATTCCCAAAATGATTCTGAAAGGATTAAAAAAATGAATCCTGAATTGGGAAGCCACCTTTCTTTGTTGACACTAAACCTGGATTGAGTCTATTATCCTTGTCATATTTGGAAACTTAAATTTGAAGTTCTCGATCTATCTTCTTGTGGAAATCTGATTTCATAAAGTTATATTAAGGAGCTCCATTTCATTTTTAGGAAAATGTCAGGATCGCAGCTTAAATTGAGAGCTGATGAGTTTCACAAGGAGATATTGTTGCGATTCCTCACAGGGGCAGGGGAGCTGTGCTCCATAGTAGTTTCTCCCCTGTGTCAACCTGTCAGCCACCAGATAACCCACAAAGCCTTGGCTTCCTGCTCTCTGTGCAGTGCCAGTGACACATGTGAGTACATGCATGTGTGTGAGCCACTGCGCTTCCCTGGAGTGTGGCAGGATGTTCTTTTGGACTGTGTTCACGTTTAGTATTTGCTCACTGGGGTGGAAATAAATGAGAAGTGGGCCTGTCACAGAGATAAGATTGTTAGCCATTTCAGGACATTCCCACATCGTGTCTGAGGGAATCTTTAAAAATAAAAGAAAACATACAAGTGGGCATCTTTGTTCCTAATCTACAGTGTGCTTGATTTGTATGATATAAAGTGAAGGCAAGAATTGTATTCTACATACAATGGCCCATTTCAATTTTGATTTTGATAAATATTTTTAAAAGGAGCTACAGTTATGATCATTATATTTCCCTAATGCTTGTGTTTTCGTGCATGCTTGTAGCTATAAGATACTCATCAAAAGGTGAACATTCATTTCTTAGGCAAAGGTCCCTCTTAAGAACACAGCAGAAATAAAACATGTAGATGCTTCTGCCTGGTTTTCAAATCTTGCTGCTGATAGCTAATTTTTTATTCTTGTTAAAATTAGATGTTTTCCTTTAAACTCTTACCAACTGCTTGATTAAACAACATTGTTAAATATAATGGAAGAGCTTTACCTCATGCTAATTTAGTAAGACCTTTGTCTTTTAACAGTTGCTGATACTGGTAAACTGTAATGCTTGCAAATAACAGATAAACAACATCTTGTATGTACGTGTTATTTTCTAATTAACAGGGAAAAACTCATGGTAACATATTTGAAATAATGTTAACTTCATAGTTAATGTCTTAGTCTGATTTGCTCCATAAATTTTTATGTAATTATGAGTTGGTGAAGTGATTCATGATGCCTACATTATTTTGAGGAAAAATACAAAATAATGGAATTGACATTTTATAAATCTCTTTCATTCTCATCATCAGACACTAAATTAGGATCCAATTAAATATGACACTAAAAGTATGCATAGTTACAGAAATGGTCCTTTAACATGCACAGTGCATCCAGTTTTATCACTCATCTTCCTAAAAATTCTTTAAAGACTTTACAGTACAATCTAAACTTCAAAACATGGCCCAGAGGACCTTGTATAATCTCCATCATTTCTCCCTAAAATCCTGGCTCCTGCCCTTGCCTCTCATGTTTTCCCCTCCAGCCATGTTGGAAATGAATTTCTAAATTCTTTGAACAGAGAAGGGAATATCTCACCTTAAAGCCTTTGGACGGGCTAGTCTTCCTGCCTGAAGCGCTTAGCGCTCTACTTATTGCATGCATAGCTTTGTCTGATTATTCACACAGCTGATATTTATGCAGTTTCCTAAACGAAAAATGCTGTTGCAAGTTTCACCATTATGTTCTGTTAGAGCTCCCATTGGTTGACTTCCTAACAACCATTTTTGTTTGTATCATTATTCATATATTCTTTGCTTGTTTGTAGTCAGGGACACTGCCTGTCTTGGGCATCCTTGTGCAGGATGCTTTGCATATAATGTATACTCAAGAACTGTTGTATTGAACTAAGAATAAACTGGGTGGGCCCATAAACTACCATTTATTCAGTAACTTTTAATGAGCACTTGTCAAGTCAGAGTGTAAATTTTGATAAAGAGCTAAACAAATGATTTTAAAAACTAAAAGCTAGTCTTATTCCTAAGCAACTCTCAAATGATCATGCCTTAAAATAAGAAAATAAGGCAACTTTGTTAGGGTTTTTCTGACTAGAGGGTTCTCCAGGTCTCTATATCCCACTGAGTCTTTATTTCTACCTGTGAAGAAAGAGCAGAAATTTCAAAGCATGAGTATTGATGCGGTCTCCTCTTTTCCCACTACTCAAAGGCCTTCTAGATGTCACAAGTGAGACAAATCATGGTTTTATTGATTTTTTTAAAAGATTTACACCTTCTTTCACAAATTAACTATTTGCTGGTGTATTTATTTATGATATTTTGATGGGTTAGAATTTAGACTTTTTTAATTGACAGGGACCATTATTTATGTGATGTCTGGACTCTCAATATCTATATAGGTTGCATCAAAAACTAAAACTAAAGCCATTTAACGTGTAGGGTGTAGGTTTTTGCAAGACAAAAGGATGGTTAATTTTTGATTACATTTTGAAGAAATTAACAGTGGCCTCATCTACCATGTTGGCACATGGCTATCTACTTCTAGACTGGTGCTGAAGAACTGTGCTTGTGATACAGTGGAAAATATGGAGAGTTGAAGTCAATCTTGGAACTCATCTGTGTTGGGCCGAGCCCCAACCTCACAAGTCCATGCCACTGTTATTAGCTGCCAGATGGTGCTGGCAGGTGTTTCTGTAATGCCTGACTGGTGATGCCCATGTTTTTGCTACTGGTCTAAGATATTCTCTGAGAGAAGATGATCTTGCTTTCTAGGGCTAAGCTGGACTATACTTTGGCAAGTGTAATTGCCATGTTTATTGTTTATCCTTTTCAAGTTCTGTACATAACCACCTCCAAAATATCAGCTTGAGGAAGGGCCACTGCATCAGACCAATTTCCAATTTCCAGCATCTTCCTGTCCATACTTCATTCCTGGAGGTCAACTACCACTTCCCTGTTCTATTGTCAGCGCACACAGTACTTGGTCATACTCCCTGTGGGTAGTGGGGGCTTCTAGTAAAATTTCTTAGCATCCTAGACAGAGTCAGTTTTAACAACTCCAAAGTAAGTTTCTAGCTTCTCTTACTAGGAAAGACAAAACATAAAATTGGAAACAAATTATTTTCTAATGAGAAATTATTACATAAACACATGGTGTTGATAGGTTTGTCAATTATTTTACCTCTGAAATATTATAAGTATTTAATCTCAAAACTTGCTTTTGAGATGCAGTTTAGTGGTGGAGTTCTTGCCTAGCATATGCAAGGCTGTGGATTTAATCACTACCATTGTCAAAACATACCTTGCTCTCATGCCATAATTTGTACTGATTACTTCTTGTTAATACAAACCCTAGCCTGTAAAATCTTATATAATCAGTTGGCCAAGAACAATATTAAGAATCTTCTCTGGAAGAAAGACTTTCGTTCTAGTGCTTAGAAGAGCACTTTTTCAAATAAAAAAATAAAAAGTGTAATCAGCCTTTTTATGCTTGTTTTATAGGCTACATCCTTTCCAACATTCAAAAAGAGTAGCGATCCATTAAGATACAATGTTGTTTTATTTTTTTCTCAAAAATAATGAGCTTTTCATTCTCTTGTTTACAAACATAATTAAAAGTAGGCTTTTGTAGAAAGAACCTTAATTCTAATAGAATGTTGATGAACTGAAGTGTTATTTAGTTTTTTTTATTAAGGTCTTAGCGTCTAAAAGAAATTTTGGATTATTTCCAAGAGAAATAAAGCTAGAAAGTAGAAACTCTGCTGGCTGAAATAGTATCACCTAATTCTGTAAAGCAATTTTAATTAAAATTAATTAAATTAAATTAAATGTTATATCTTGTGTTTCATATACTATACTCCACATTCACATTCACTACATGCAGTTAGTGACTATCATATTGGACAACACACACTGTAGACCATTTCCTTCAGGGGCACAACTTGATTTGGTTACAGCTTCTGAAATGTCTCGACTGTGTAGTATACAATGGGATGCTAGGGGAATCAGATTTTGAGTTAGACTAATGAACAAGAGCCATCGTAGAAGGTTGTCTGTCATCTTCATAATACACAGAAGTGGAGCAAGGGACCATCATTGTTTGATGGCAGAAAAGACACTAACCTTTTCTGCTGTCAGAAATGACACAGAATAGAATTTTGAAAGGGCTCTTACAGATCAGTTAGATCAATCACTGCATCAAACTTCAACTGTTTACATGACTTGCTTTGTTTATAAGAAATAATCAGAAGCTCTCCAATCAAGAAGCAGTGAATGAGCTAATCAGTTTAGCAATGTATATATAAGAAAATTGAGTTATAATAAATCATTCATAATAAATTATTTGGTACATTTTCATAGCTGACTCAATATGTAGAATTTTTGAAAATGTTTTCCATGATCTCATGGAGAACTAAGTCCTATTTCAAATCTTTGAACACCATAAGTTCTACCAACAAATTAGTATCAGGCAAAACTATGAAGGTCAAAGGAATCAGAATACCTACAAAATCACATGCATAATATTTCCAAAGTTTTAGCAAATGATTTGAAGTCACGATTATACTCATTTGGATTATAATGACACTTGTATGTCTTATATAGTTGTCATCTTCTTGCCAAACAATAAATCAGCGTAGCCATATGATCCTTAAGCTTACTTGGGGAGATTTTACCAACGCTAAAACCAGTAAAATGTTAGTCAGCAGAGGTATCATTAGTCACATTTATGTTCCAAGCAGTGTTAGTCCAAAACTACATTTTATTTCAAGTTAATATTAGACCAGTTTAAATCCAAGAATGTAAAATCGAAGGGGCCCAGAGAAGCTTGATAAAGCTAATATATTCCATAAGTATTAATAAGTAGCAGAGAGTTTGAGTAGTCAAACAAATCAGAGGTAGGAACATTTACTTACTAGGAATGTTAAGTTTTAGGAGACTGACTTATGAGCACTCTGAGTAAGAGTTGCAAAATTTGAAAGACAATTTGAAACATAGGGATTACATAGTCTTTGAAAATGAGAAATTCGAGGCTCAGAATTTGCTGTGTAACTTTCCAGAATCAGCTACTAGGTTATGTCAAAACAGTGACCAAAGACACCTATAGAAAGTCTAATGCAACAAGAGAATACATTTAAATCTTAAAATAGCTATGTTGTAGAAAACTACATTGCAATTCATCTCCGTTTAATATTCTTCCTTGCGTCAGACCTACTTATCATCATTCTTTCCACTTTCTGAAGCAGTATGAAACTTCTGTTTTGTGAGTATTTTGTGAAATATGATAAAAAATACAGTGAATGCTGCCATGGAGTGACATCCATCAAAGGCAGGTTCATAAGAAACTTTATGGTGCATCCTCATTCACCTTATTTACTGAATGTGGTACATGCAATTTCTAGCTCTCCTTCAATGTGAAAAGGACTGTGAAAGGTAAACAGCTTGAATAAATTCATGACATCGAGGCAGCCGTGGCAGTGTGACTAAAAAGACTCATGAAAATGACTTCCAGAACTTCTTCAGAAAGTGGCTAGAATGATGGCGTAAGTATGCCCAAAGTGAAGAGGAATATTTTCTAGGAGATAAATAGCAAAGTGTCATTTACCATGATACATTTATTTTTAATTTAAGCATTGACTTTTTACACCTTGCATAACAGTTTCTAGTCATACAGGTAGATTTCATTGTTTTTAAACCAAACTGTCCATTATAATCCTGAATATTACAGTTTTCATGACTTTAAACATAAATTTATACGTTCTGATTATACCCCAATGTAATGCTCTCAGAAAATCTCTTTATAATGTTATGAGCCAGTAAATAACATTTTACCATTATATTTGACCACAGTGATTGTTAAGCTTGAAATGTCAACTTGATTGGCTTGGTAACTGCCCAGGAGATTGGTGGCGCACACTTTGGTTGTGTCTGGGCAGATCATGGAGATGCGTTTAGGGCATTGCCCCTGGTCCTTTATTGTTATTTCCCTGGATGTTTCCCGGTTCCCATGGACTAAGCGTCTCTTTTCTTCCATGCTCCTCTTCTATGCTGTTTCTGCCTTGGAGCTAACTATGGACTAAGTCCCCTTAAAATGTGAGGCAAATTAAACTCATTGTCTTATAATTTGGACTTTCAGGTATTTTGTTCTAGAAAAGGCAAAATGACTAATATAACTAGTAAAGGGAAAGCAAAAACACCATACATAAGTGGTCCCCAACGTTTTGGTATGACAAATTTGTTTCATTTAAGACAAATTTTCCATTGACCTGGGGGCTGGTGTGGTGGTGTTCAGTATGATTCAAAGAAATGCACAACTTACATCTCTCACGTGCATATTCACGTTCCTGTGAGCATCAAATGCCCTTGCCGGTCTGACAGATGTGGTGTGCACGTGGTAATGCAAGCTGTGGGGAGCAGCTGTAAGTGCAGGTGAAGCTTTTCTCACCTACCTGCCACTCACTTCCTGCCATAGATCACTGACTGGTGCATGGGGGTTGGGGAGCTATGTCATAGAGCACTTAATTGAGCTTCGTTTGGCATATCCTTGACACTTTGAGACAATGTTCTCAACACCATAACTTGTATGGTAATTCTTCATGAATACCACATCTTTTTAGGTACATCCCATTCCAAGGCCTAGGTATCTTTGTACCCCTACTACCTAGCATGAGGGTCTAGTGTATATTCACTCCGTAGCACGAATAAATCATCATGTCTTATCCAAAGAAGATCTTGTTTTGATAAGTACATATAAAGGAAATGTCACAAAAATCATAGGTCTAAATTATAAACATACTTCTCTTTTATGAAGTGGTCAACTATTATTTGAATGCAATATGGTTTTTTGTTTAAGAAGAACAGGATTAGAGAGCTTTGATTCTCATTTTTATATTTTCAGTCTCTTTCAGAATGGGGATTTAGTTGGTCCGTAGGATACTGAGCAGTAGGGAAAAAGGATGTGGGCTGTAAATTAGGTGGACATTACAAAGAAAGGCTTAGAAATTACATGGGGAAACCAGAATTCTGGAACCTCTACATGTGTTAAAACACCCGAACTCTATAGATATACTAAAGGAGCTTCAAGCCTTATCAGAGCAAAAATCTAGAGCAATGTCTGGATTTCAGAGAATCCAGAGATAAAGGATCGAAACACTAGACAAAGATTTCTTCAGAAACAAAATATTTTATAATTTTTTCCTTGTGATAAGAGTGGAACTTTGAAATAGCAGGAAAAATCCAGACCTTGTAAAAGGGACGGGTAATATTTTAAGTCTTAGCTCCATCACTAAATAATCCTGTGGAATTTATTAGTGACTTAATTGCCTTTGAGCCTTGGTTTCCCTCACTGGTCAATTAGGGCTGTAGTGTTAGATTCCCTTTCTTGGATTGAGAATGTTAGATCGATTCATGGCTTACTCAGAGTCCACTAGTTGGCCTTCTCTGACGTAGGAAATGTCTCTATGCTCTTAAAATTACTTCTATTGCTTCTAATCTTGCAGACAGTGGAAGTAACACTAAGGGTTTCAAAATATAAGAAATATCACCTTAACAAAAAGATATTTATAAAAATGCGCTTTCTTGAAAGGAAGTTTTCAGAGACTATTTTCCTATGCATATATCAACTCTGGTTTTGCTAAAAAGAAAACAAAAACATAACCTCACATGTAAAATGCTGTGTATAAGTAACTTGGTCTACATTTATGTGTGTACATATATGTATACTCTATATATAGAAAAATAAATATGTGAAAATGTCATCTAATTATATATTTAGAGAGATAGGTTAAAAAATCAGTTCTGTGCATGAGTGCTCCATGAATCACATTCTTAGCATGTTGGAGGCCCTGGTTCAATCCGCAGCACAAGGAAAAAACCCAGTCAAACAATAAAATGAACACATTGATTTATGATATAGAAATATTATTTTATGGATGGTCATACAGCAAAAGAAATTGATAATTATACTCCTTTTGAAAATCATTTTGTATTTTTCTTGTGGAGAGAAGTTCCATTTTCCTGTTTCCAGATTTTGATGAACATTCAAGTGAGTAGCAAGCCAGTGGTGAAGGATTGCTGAAGTTAAAGCTTAATTGTCCCACAGGCCACTAAGAGAGGTCACAGAGATCTTTATCTTTTGGCCATTTGACAAAATTGTTGGCTGATGGTGGCAAACGAAATTTTATCACACAAGTGAACAATCTGAACCTGTTAGGCATATGTTCAATATTTATGTAATAATGATATATAAAGTCACAGTATGGGATACCCCCCCTGAGCAGAATTATCCACCAAGTACTGAGTTTAAGTACCTGGATTCTGGAGCTATCAAGTTTTGATCTCGGTTTTAATTACCTCATCATTGCAGGGACAAAATACCTGAAGCCCAGACATTAAAGCAGGAGAGGTTTATTTTGGTTCCCAGTTTGTATAGGTTTCAGTCCATAGTTGCTAGCCTCAAAGCATGGCAAAGCATAGCTTATGGTATGGTAGAAGGAAGCAGAGAGATCCAGGGAGGGCGACGGGGGATAGACCCTTTTAACTCACTTCCTTTGGCCAGGTTTCACCTCCCAAATTACATTTAGCTATAAACTCATCAGTGGATTAATCTGCTGAGTGTTATGTTCCCATAATCCAACCATCTCCCAAAAGCCTCACCTGTAAAGTGCATGAGGGGTTGGGGAACATCTAGATAGGAACCATAACATGCATTATTTCTGCTCTTTCCATATCACTGTGATCAATTTACTTAATGTCTTTGTGCTCCATTTCCCATTAGTAAAATAGAAACAATAATAGTCTTATCTCATAGGGTTGTTAAGAGCATAAAGAGAGATAACTTATGTAAACTTGGAACAAAGTAAACCTCTAGAAAAGATTAGGTTAATTGGATACTGTAAGTTCTGCATGATAATGCTAAAACAACCTCAGTGCTCTAAATAGAAGAAAATGTGCACGTGTAAAGTCATCATAGTGTAAAGTAGATACAATTCCCAGTAGGGGTTTTGTGTACACAAATTTGTGTATGGCATTTGAGTTTAGGACTTGCCAAAGTTTAGATGAGTGGAGGACAGAAATATAGATGATTCATCCATGATGGGCTAAGCTCCCAGCCTGACTTTTGCTTAGGCAAAATGCTGATTCAGATGAGAAGACTCTGAAGCAGATTCCCCAGCAGAAAGTCAAGTTAATACTCAGACCATAGTTTTTATTATTAGCATAAATGCACTCAGTCATATAGATTTATAGTCAAGAATTTACTTGGAGCTTATGTGAAATTTGTGCATGGACAGAATTTTACAGTAAATTCCAATAAAGCAGGTTGTATGTTCTTTCCCTTGTGCACAACGCCCTTCAGCTTCAGATTTTTCATAGAAAGGAAGATCATGATAATAACTGGCCGTTGTAGCAAAGATGATGAATTTTGTCAGTTCTGTCTTAGACAACTACTACATAAGAATGGCTCAAGAAATCAAAGGGGAGGAAATATTGTCTTGAAGATGGAAGTTGCATGTCTTCTCACCAAATTACTCCACCTTATAATTATTCACTAGATAATTTGGTAGAAAAGAGAGTATATGGAATTATGTAACAACAGAGTATATATAGTAGTATTTATTCCTATGTAGTATTTTTACATAAGCCTTTCATTAAAAACAATATTTTGAGGCAGAGTCTCACTATGTAATCCAGGTTGGCCTTGAATTCATAGTGATCCTCTTGCCTCAGCCTTTCAAGTGCTAGGATTATAAGCATGTGCCACCATACCTGTTTAATAAATCACTTTTAGTTTGAAGATATATTTCTTAAAAGAAATATATCCAGTGATTTGCTTCAATAATTAGTTGATTCTATCAATGTCAAATACATTGAAAATTTTATATACTCATGGATGATAGAATGACTCTTCATCAGATTTTCATTGTGTGTTTTTAGGATTATCATCTCTGGGAAAATTTACAGTATAGGAAACACTTGTGATCTTCCTCACTAAATTATTTTTGAACAAATTTTGTAGTTAAAAGTATTTCTAGACTGCATAAAAATAGTCAATAGTTTTAGCTCTACAGAGATGGAAAAAGCTGGTGGTTAGAGAATAAGTAATTTATTTTGTTTTAGAGCTAACCAATGAATTGAATGATCAGGAAATGAACACTTAATAATTTTATCAAATGTATTTACAGGTGTTAGAGATTTCAAACCATGAAAAACATATAGTGAATGATTGTAGGTTTGGTTATCTAAAAATGGATGTACTCGTGAAGCAATCCTATACGGATGCACACGTGCATACACACACACATACACATATTTGAATTAATGTGTCTCTATGTATATGTTTCTATATCTATATATATATTCCTTAATGTATTTGCATGTTTAACTACATATCTTACTTATATTATTATTAATTAGCCGATTTGCTTTGAAAGATTAAATGTATTTCTCAGATGGTTTATGGATCATAAAATGTAAAATTTTACATTGCAAATTATAATTATAAATTGTATTTTTTTTTTTTTTTTGGTTATTATTGAAGCAAGCATTCAAAATAGGTTTCAATGATATGTGGCTTCACCGTGGTTAGAAATGAGAAATTCTCGGCTGTTTGATATGCAGGCTTGGTGGGTGTTTTGCATAATGTCTGGCTCAGAAAGTGGCTCTGGATCCGCCTCCTTATTGGGCTTCCCTCCCAGGTTTTGTGATCAAAAAACTGAAGGCCAGCTGCTGCCTGTCATTAGGAGGCTTAGTGAAAGTCAACATGGGGCTGGAAGATGGCTGGGCCTGACAGGGCACTGCCCCGCTCTGGCTATGGGGTCCCTGAAAGAGGATTTTGTTAGCGCTGATTATCGCTTGACACATGAAGTTTCATGCTTGAAATCAAGTGCAAGGAAGAAATACATTAAGTTGGAATAACATATATGTTTGACATATATGATTTCTGAGAACTTTTTGGAGAAAGTTTGAGTTAAAAGAATGGTCATTTTTGGTTTCATTTAAGCTTTATTAAGATTAAGGCCAAAATGAAAGACTGTGTCTCTGTGAAGCTTTAATCCAAGTAGCTATCTTTTTTTTTTTTTCCTACAGAAGTCCGATTGTGCTTACCCAATCCTTTTAATAATATAGGAAAACCTCAAGGGGTGAATTATTTTTAACCTCCCTTAATGAAGATAATCATATTATGCCCTGTAGCCTAACAGTTGTTACTAGCCATTTGGTGTGATGTCTTGGTCGGTGCTCCTACATATGTTGTACTTGTTCACATATGCTAAATTGCTAAACTGCTAAACTCTTCTAAATTCCTTTGAGTGTTTTGGCTCAGTGATTTCTTTTTGGCAGTTGAATACTCAGGTTGTCTGTATACAAGGTATTCTGAATTTATTTATCTTACTTTTATAAAGCCATTTCATACAGTGTCCTGTTTTTGTTTGGCAAAGCCTATTCAATGAAAAGAAAATGCTGACATTTGGGTGGAAAGGCCAGAGGCCTTAGGAAATGCCAGAGGAATTCTGTAAATATCCTTGCTCAGTGGCCTAGACAACTGGGATCTAATTCTTCTTGGGCAGCAGATGGAGGTGGTAAAAACTGAGCTTCTAAATTGCACCAATCTCTGAGTTAAAGGGCTTGGTGCTGTGCCATGCAAACAACCCTGCTTTTTTCCAGCCTGCAACAAGAATGGAAGCCAGTTTTCAGTGGAGACTGCCTCTCAGAGCAAAGAGAAACCCAAAGTGCTCTAGGGCATCCAGGAATGATCATACTTTGAAAAATAATGTATCTGTTGAAAAGGGTTGCTACTGTTACAATGAGATATTAACTCACATTAAGTTCATGTGGGTGTGGGTGCATGTGTAGTCAGTTGGATTTAAAGAATGTAAAACATCACATTTTATTCTAACACATTTTCTTTCTTTCTTTCTTTCTTTCTTTCTTTCTTTCTTTCTTTCTTTCTTTCTTTCTTTCTCCTTTTTCCCTTCTCTCCTTTTTTTCCCTCCCTCTCTCAAACAGCCTTAGTATTTGTTTTCTTTATGATTTTTCCTGAGTTATAGAGGGAGAAGTTTTGTGGACAAAAATAAATGAGAAGTTATATATTATTAATTTGTTAAATGTTTTTCTCAACATTTCACAACAGGTACATGTGATATGTATATATATGCATGTATATATATATATTGGACTTGCATCACAAAATATTGAGTTGCTAACTTTTAAACAAATGCTACATATGTTGTTACCTGTTCTCATTGCAAGCTGTTCTACTTAATAGCAATTTTAAAAGATTGGTAAATTTTTCCAAGTCTCCATGCTTGGAAATATGTAGCTGGTCTGCTATATTGGAAGAATCAGAATAGAAAAACTCACCCTCAGAATTCTACAGACCTCTATCTGTGCTAGGAAAGAAGAAAACAAAACAAGACAAAAAACAAACAAAAACCAGCCTTCTCGCAGTAGTTAAGTGTGCCCAATTATTTTAACCAGTTTCCACTGACTTGTCAAAACTCCTTGTGTATGTATAATAATGGTTTGCCAGCAGCAAGACTGGACGGAAATACTATACAGTAATTGATTTCGTTAGCTGAACATCTGGCAGAACAGCCTGGATATTTACTTGGAAGAAATGTTCCCCAACCAGATTAAGTTTTCGTTGGGTTTTAGGGCACTAAAGTGCCGGATAAGGGAGCGCTAGGCATAAAGCACAGAGACAGCAAAAGGAAAGTGAGACAATAAAGGAAAATGAGGAAGAGATGAGACACTTTTTAACACGGACTGAGGTTAGATTTTTTTTTCCCTCCAGGTTCTCCTTACTGGAATTCAAACACTATCAAGTAGAATAATTGTTTTACTTCATATGATTTATAATTAGCTATTCTTTTTCTTAAGTGGATTTTAGTTTAAATAAATGCCAGTAATAAAACTCCATTATGAGAAGAAAAGAATTCATTGCCAAAATGTAATATTTGCAAAGTGCTTCTTTGCTCCAAGACACTACTGATTGGAATGCAGTAGTGATTATCTGCAATACTATCATTTGGCTTTTGTCTCTCTGATATGCATATCTGTATGTGGTTGAGTAGTTTGATTGTTCTCATAAATGTGTAATTTAACAACAATGAAAACTTCACAGTATGTTTTTTCTTGCCACAACTGCTGTCTCTAAGCAGGCTATACATTACAGATTATGTTTAGGATCATAAATGTGGGCGTTTTTGTCAGTTATTTAATTGTAAAGGACCAACAGTAGCATATGTTTTCTTGCAAGACATTAGCAAAAACGTTTTCTGAAAAATATAGTCACTTGTATGAAATCCAAGTGATAGGATGCATTGACATAATCTCCTAACATGCATTCATAAAATTGCAATAGTTAATTCATTATCATTATGTCTAGTAAAATGAAGTTTTTGACAAACTAAGATTGCCTTGTGGCAGGAGTCTGTCCAACCACTGAAAAGTTTCTGCACAATAAATGAAATGATCAATAAAATGAAAAGACAACTTATAAATTGGGAGAAAGTGTTTGTGAACTATATCTGAAAAGGGGTTAACAATCAAAATATATAAGTACTCAAACCAAACCATATTATTTCCTTAAAAATTATTACAGAACCTGCATAGACAGATTTCTAAAGACCTACATATATTCAAGAGATATATGAAGACATTCCTTACTAGGGAAATGCAAGTCAAAACCACAATGACATCTCACTCTGTCCTGACAACAGAGGTAACATCAAGAAGACAAACATAATGGAATTTGAAGAGGGTATGCAGAAATGAGAACCATAATAAACTGTTGATGGGAGTGTCAATGGTACAACCATTTTAGAAAACAGTATAGAGGTACAATCAAAACAATCAAAAATAGAAGTACTAAACAGTCTAGCAGTCTCCCATCATCTCAGATATCTGCAACCCCATGTTCATTGCAGCATTATTCACATTAGACAGGATGTAAAAACAATGTAAGGATGGGTAGGGAAAGGCATTGTACTGCATGTGTATATGCATGTATATTATGTAAGATTAATGTATGTTACATTACAGTGTGTTAAATAGTATCTATTTAAAGTTGCGTGTTATGAAGTATTATTTATCCTTAGAAAGGAGATCATTTCGTTTATGGCAAATGGATGAGCCTGGAGGCCACTGTGCTAGATGAAATAAGTTACAGAAAGTACTTCATGGTCTTGCTTTTTTCTAAAATGTCAAATACATCAAGAAGACTAGGAGAGTTGTTATCAGGGGTAAGGAAATGGAGACATAGTGCCTCAAAAGCAAAGTTGCATTTATCTAGAATGAATAAATCTAGAAACTTCATGTGAAGAGGTGGTTCTGACTGGATTGTTGCATTTATGTTGAAACATCATACAATGTATCCTAAATATACAAAATTTTAAGGAACAATGTATCCTACCAATTTTTGTTTTCTAGCCAAATTATTTGTGTATAGTGCATACTAAATGACTACCTATAGAACAAATCTTTTCATGATTTACACTTATTTTTACCACATTGTTCCTAGTGTCAAACAAAAATTTGTAGAATAAATAAACTGTCACAATTGTGACGTGTAGAGAACTAAGATACAGCTTGGTCGTAGAGTGCATATTCGGTATTGCAAAGCTGAGTTTCATCCCTAACACTCAAACAAACCAAAACCACAAATTTGAAGTGTTTTTGCTCTGCCTTATCCATACTTAACTTTAATATTTGTTATATACATACTTAGCTTTAATATTTGTTATATTTATATAATTTAATTTAACATTGTAGCAGATAAATTTTTCTGGAAAGTCAATAAGAGAGAACTCTTTAAACTGTGTCTTAAATAGAAAGAAACTCACTAGCACAAAACTGGAGGTTCACTGGGCTTATAGTTTTTATCCAGTTGTGTACTCCATTCTGGCAATCTTTGAGCAATGTCATTATTGTCAAATAACTACTGGTATTAGTTAATTCGAGGTTTGTCTCCGGGGCTGAGCAAATCTGGATCCAGATCTCAACTCTACCCCTTTCCCAGCAGTTTGACCATGGACAAGATGCTTGATGTCTCTGAATATCTTTTATCCACCAAGATAGTAACAGTTGCAAGGGAACAGTTGCTGGGAAGATACTGAAGCAATTATAAGTATTCAGTGAGCTCATCAGCAGTTAAATGCATAAAGAAAATGTGTTCATACACAATGGAGTAGTGCTCTCCCATAATGAAATTTTCATGAAATCCCGGTTTGAAATTTTCATGATTTCTCTTACATGAGACAGTGCATGATGCAGGATGAAACAATAAAAGTAGTAGTACTTTTTTTTTTTTTTTTTGGTCTTTTTCCTTTTTATGGGTACCAGGGATGAACTCACGACTGCCTGCTTCCAAGGCAGGTGCTTACGCCGTTGAACTAAATCCCCAGCCCCGAAGTAGTACTTTTTAAAAAAGTGAGCAGATCACATTAAAATCTGTTGCCCTATAAATTGTATGACCATTTAACTTGATTATTTTAATTAAGTAATATAAATTGTTTTTTTATCAAACTCATAAATATTTATTGATTACTATGTTTAAACACAAATAGTTTACTTTGTAACAGCAAACAAATTTAAATGTAACACTATCAGAGTATATAATTTACTGTTCTTAAACTTCAAGTGAATCAAACAAAATTTTATTCTTAGGTTTATTTTTTGTTAAACACATGTTAAAACCTTTACAGATTTTATAGGTAAGCCATAATATATTAATATACCTTTGTATTTTCAAATTAAAGATTGGTTGAGCAATTCATTAATTATAATACTTTATTTCTACACCCTGTATTAGATGCTAAAACTAGAAAATATGGATGATACTTTGTCAGTTTTCAAGGCATGTGACAGCTGAGGAAAGAAAACATTTTGGTAGTTAACACAGAGTGTCCAGTGAGGTAAGATTATACAGTGTACAGGAGTAATTAATATAGAGACAGCTGTGTGATTATTGATGTGATGGAGTTGGGTGGTTTCCCTTAGGAGACCAAGGTTTCATTTTGTTTTAAACAAGTCACATACCAAAAATTTAAAAAAGCTCATTGTCTTCAGAAGTGAACCCAAGCCTTCTTTGGGCTTTTTATTTGTTTTTGTGAAGAGAATTTTAACATAAGATTTACCATCTTAAAGTTTTAAATTCATAACATAATATTATTATCCATAAGTACTCCTCTCTATGGTAGGCTTCTGGAACCTTGCATGACTGAAGAATTATATCCTTTGATTAGTAACTCTGTAACCCTTACCCTTGACCCACATTCTATTCTACCAGTTTAATTATTTTAGAAACCTTTTATAGTTGAAATCATGTAGTATTTAAAGTATTTTATTGGCTTATTTCATTTAGTATAATGTCGTCCAGGTTCATTGGTTTTATCTTGTGGAAACATTTTTTCTCTTTTTAATGTTGCACAATATTCCATTACATGTGTACCTCATTTTTTCATTATTCATTCATATATTTTTAAGGAACTTAGGTTGTTTCTATACCATAGCTATTGTGAATAAGGCTACAATAAAATAGGAAAGCAGTTATTCCTTTAAGATTCTGATTTTGCTGATTTTGAGTATAGCTAGCATTGGGTTTTAGCCTTCACTTTCAAATATTCTAATGTATGAATGTCTGTCTGGTATACTTAGCAGTGAAATGAGTTGCAAGGATAATGCTAGTTCTATTTAATATGATGTAATTTGCCATAATCTTCTGATTCATCAAAGATAAAATGAAGTCTCATAAATTGAAAATCATTTCAATTGATGGAATCTTAGTGATATATATGTGTTAGATAATTTTCAAACAGTTGCTATCATTACCAAATTTCTCTTTGTCTTAATTTACAAAATTCTTACATTTTTTTCACTTTTTTATTTCTTTAAACAATTTACTGTTAAAAGAAGGCTCAATATTATTATTTTTGTCTAAAATGCTATGTGCTACTTTGGAGAGATAATAAGTTTTTAACGTGGCTTACTTTCCAGTTTATAGAAGACAAATGCAAACAAAACTTAATAAATATAGAGCAAGAAGACATGTTAATAATGATCCAGAAGTTAGTCTAATCCTCTGTTACTGTGATAGTCAATTTTCAGAAATGTTTTGTCATTAGGCCAGGATAACAGCTTTTGAATTATTAAAGAATCCCATCAGATCTTTGAAAAACTGCAAAGCACAGGATTTCTTGTCCTTTGTAGCCATGCCTGCTGTCAGCATATGTTTAGAAACATTGATGCTTAAGCAAATGTGTAATACATGTGGTCAAAGTAATGCAGGATAAATATAAGTTTGCCTCGGGGAATGCAAAACCAGAGTTTCTATGTCTGCGCTTAAATATTTAGTATCTGGGCCAGCACTGGTTGGGATTGGTAAAGCCCATCTTTGGTATTCTGATCTTCATTCAACGCCTTTCTTGTAGGATTACTGATCTTGTAGGATTACTGATGTAGTCAGTACAGCCCTTTACTCTAGCATACTATCTGCAGTCCTGCTATAAACCTGGTTTTCTTTCAATGGAGTTTCCAGCCCAGGTCTTGCTATATTCTCTCTCTCTCTCTCTCTCTCTCTCTCTCTCTCTCTCTCTCTCTCTCTCTCTCTGTCTCACTCTCTCCTACTCTTCATGGCAATTTCATCTTCTGCAGTGACAATGGGAAAAGATTACAGTGTAGGTGGGGCCATGAGATCAAACCAGGTGACAAGAGAACATGAAAGAAGGACAGTCAGCAAGAGCATTATCTCAGAAGGAATAACGAAAACAAAACAAAAAACAAAAAACAAAACAGAAAAGTACATATCATAAGTTGAGGAGCTAGAGTGTATTGGAAGCCATGGGAAAAACACTCATTTTGGCTGGCAGATCTGGGGAGAAATGTACAGAAACTGGTCAGAGAGACACATTGGGTTCATCCTGAGGCAAATGATGACAGGCGACCTTCAGATAGGGATAAATGTTCAGTTCAAGACTAATCTGGCCTGGTTTTGGGTCCTGATATGTGTTTCCAGGTAATTTGCCGGGTATGATTACATATGCTGGGCTTCTGTCAAATATTCTACAACTTTAAAAACCCAATAATCAATCTGTTTAATAATGATCCAGTTTGATATATATTACGTCTCCAGAGAATGCTGAAAAAAGATGGAAATAATCAGCCATCTTGATTGTTTACTTAAATTCACAGTACTCTCCTTGGCCTTGCTTGTACCACTTTTTAAATTTTTAAATCACAGCTAGCTTGGTATGGTAGTCCTGCTTTATGCACTTTATACCTAAGGAATTTATTTTTACCTCACATCTAACCTATAATATAGTAAAAATTAATATCTCCATTTTAAATGAGGTACCTGATGCACAGAGCGGGTAAGTCATATACCTGGGTTGTACAATTGATGGGTGATAGTGTTAGTTTTGAAAATAATAGCATTAAAAGCTCATAGCTTTTATGACTGCTAGGCTATTTCAACTAATGCTTTTCCCTTTCAATTATAAAGGAAGGCTATCCCTATTTTATATTTTCACCCAGGCAGTATAATTCTCTACAGTAATTAAACCAACCTATATACCTCCTCAAGCTTTGAAAAACCCACCAGTTGTTTGACTACTGTTTATATTGTCTAATATGCTAGAATTATAGTTATAAAAATTAATTTTGATCCTTCAGAAATATAGAGTGAGCCAGATATGCAAATAAGTAAATTAAAATACAATTTAATGCTGCTGTTTTTAAAGGTATGAACAAGGTATATAATCAGTTATAGATAATAGAGCAATAAATGAGATCAGCGAGACTGCTGAGATTTCATTGACGGAGATGTAAGTGTTAGGTATGTATTTTTCTGACAAAATGAGAAAAGGAGATGAGACCCTAAGAGCAGAGGGACAGTTAAATAAAGAAGAATAAGATCATTTCAGAATCATGAGTACTGTGTAGGAATAGAGCAGGTAATAAGTAGTGAGGAAAGGTAAGAAATGAAAGAGGTTTCAAAGATCTTTCTATGCCACGCCAAGGTGGTTGGGGTTGTATTTGGTAGACAGTGTAAACTTTCAGACATACTGATAAGGAACAGCCAAAAGAAATGTTTGGTAAGAAAAGTGTGCTACAGGCTGTTAGGTGACAGACAGTATAAGGCACCCTGGCTGTAGAACCGTACTTAGAAAGTTCTAAGTTAGAGATTTTGACAGGTAGGGCTCAGCCAATGTCTGTGAAACTGATGAAGAATGATTAAGTTCGTGAGATTTTTCTCAGATAGAATCAATAATATTTGACAAATGATCATGAGTGGGGGGTGATATGGAATGAGAAGCAGTGGCTATGAAGTTGCCAGACTGTAAGGTGGCTAATGTTTAAGGTGCTCTTTTAGCTGCTGTACCAGAGATCCAATTTAGCAACAGTAGATTTAAGGAAGCACTTATTTCTCTTATGTAAGGAAGCACTTATTTCCAGGTTTAGCAATCCAGGGTTAATATGGATTCTTAAGTATTATAAATACAGATTTTTTCTTTTCCTCTATATTCCTTCAAGATAGCCAGATCCACATGTTTGAAGTGTCTCATCAACAAGAATGTTGGTTCTACAATATTTTAAAGAAGTGGTATCAGAGATAAGAAACATGGAGTCCACTCATATTTGGTTGGTCCCAAATTAGTCAGACATATCCATTTCTCAGAATAACAAATTCTGGCAATGGTGTCCTTTAGACCAAGTGACCATATGGCCAACTAAAATAGAGGAGAATTTTATTCTTAAAGGAAGAAATGAAGAATTAATATTGACGGATATTCGTGCAGAGTAATGACCATGAAGATAGAGATCTGAGGGGGAAGTACACAGAATTAGAGACATGGGGATACAGTGATCTCCATTCCTAATATGCAAGTTTGAAATGACACGAGACCATCTGATATCTATGTCCAGGAGTATGAACTAAGACTTTGGTTATGACACAGAGGAAGATTTGGAGGCTACCAGCAACTTGGTGTGAGGAGGGGATTAGTACAGATAGGAAACTTAAGAGCAAACTCTGAAGGACATCAACATTAAGGAAGCACAGGGGATGGGACCAGAAGGAAGTCATAAGTGCTCTACAGAGACTAGAGAGAATTAAGGACTAGTATTAGAATTCTCCTAAATTGTAGACCTCATTTCACTCCTCTTGTAATTACAGTCTGTAACTTCATTGCATAGATTACTACAAACCTACTTAGCAGAAAACAGCTTCCAAATTTCCCTAGGATCCAATCACAGTAGCTTTCAAGCATGACCTTTATTTACTTTTCACAACATTATTGGGAGGGAAAGATCACTACAACAGATGACTCCAAGAAACTTTGAAATTCTTGGCTTTCCCTCAGTTTCTTGAAATAATTCACAATTTTTCTTCTCCACCCTAATTTACTCTAGCAGGGAGTATATATATGTGTGTTACCTAATACAGCACTAAGCTGTTGTTAGTTTTCTATTTATAGTTATTGAGGAAATGAGACAATGCTGGGAGCATCCTGGACCTTCTGACGTTGGCTATCAAGGGTGACAGACATCAGAATTCATCACAGATTTTTGCCTTTAGAGTCACCTGTAAGCCAGTCATTCACATTTGTTGCTTTGTGGTAAACAAGGAGTATTGAGAAGTAACAAGTGCTGGAGAGATGACAAATAATGTGACATTTAACCTAATATGGCATTAGTGAGTGCTGGTGATTTCAGCGTTTGCATTTAAATACATCAGTATGAATAGAAGCCAAAAGATCACAGTTTGTAGAATAATTCACACTGACCTGTGGATTAGTGAATGTGGAGCAAGCCAAGACAGATACTATGTCTGTCTGTCTATCTATCTATCTATCTATCTATCTATCTATCTATCTATCTACCTACCTACCTACATCTTCCAGAGACTTAGGTGAACAGCACATGTTGGATCCATGGTCATAATGAAAGGCAGTGAGAGGAAGGAAGCAATCTAGGATTGAGGAAAAATCCATAAGGAAGTAGTATATTCTTCTTTCCTTCTTGCCTTTCATCATCTCTTTCTCCTTCCTTCCTTTTATTCCTTAGGAAAGTTAAATGTGTTTGTAGCCCAAGAGGAAGACACCACTGAATAAGAGGCTTAAAGTGCAGGAGGGGAAAGTTAATTGTATGGAAGAAATGTTTAATACAAAAGACAAAAGACAAAGGTATTGAAGAGCTTATATTGGCTGAGCTTAGAAGTTTGAAGAAATGTTTGAAAATTCTTACTTGATATTTTCTTTTTCTCTGTGATTTAGAAGGAGTTATTTTGTTGTTTCTTGGGACAGGATCTCAGTGTGTAGTCCATGGTGGTCTTGAACTTAACTATGGACCCAAATTGACCTTGATCTCATGACAGTCCTCCTCAGCCTTCCAAGTGCTGAGATTACTCCTGGATTTCTCTACGAATTAGAAATATGCCCCATTTATTGAGTATAACTAGAGGGGTAGAATAGGGGTTAGGAAAGACAGGTTTCTGTGGGACACTGGAAAGGTGCTCATCATGGGTAAATAAAGTGAACACTAACGCCTGAGCAAGTGTTAAACCATCAAGCGCACAGCCAGTGTGCATAGCCACTTGTCTTCAGTCACACTCCACTTACAAGAAGAACAGATCATTCTTTGTCCAAGTTTAAAGATCAGTGGATTTAACAGAAAAACAAAGAGAAATATGAGTCAAGAAAACTGGAAGCCCTGGTCAGAGTTCCAAATGGGCTAGGAATGTAAGTGCAGTTTGAAATGAAAAATGTAAGAATAAGAGAAAAAAGTAATTCTCAGAAAGATGAAGACTATTAGAAATCCCACATACAGATCCCTAAATAAATGGATGTGCAGCTATGGAACCTAGAACAGTGACCAGCACAGAGAAGCCACATATCAGCGTTCTTTAAATATTTAGCTATTTTCTCCTCTAGGAACCATGATTTTATTCTCATAAAATTGTGTGGTTTCCTTCTTCATCCCCCTTCCCTTTCTTCCTTTCTCCCTTCTTCAAATGCATTTTAGAAAACAGAGTCACCTAGAATAATGTTGAGAGGCATATTGTACATTGGATTGTGTGCTCTGGTGTCGTTGGTGATTTTCTTTTGATATCTACAAAATTGTTTGGCTTTTATAATATGAAAGTGCTTCTCATCTTACAAGGGAGTTAGATTTTGCCAAGCTCATTGTTAGTCAAAGAGCATTTAATACTCTTAACTTACTGAACATGATTACTTAGCTTAGCCTACTTCATACATGCTCAGAACACTTATAATGGGCAAAACCATAAAACAAAATATTCCATAATGAAGTGCTGAGTATCTCATGTAGCGTATTGACTCCTATACTGACGGTACAGAACTGGGTGGTTGTTGTAGTCTTTTATTAAGTTAGGTCCAAAAGTTCTCAGTTGAATCATTAGATATTTGGGACCAGTTATGCCCCTCACTTCATTTCTGTTTCTTGTGCTCTTATTTAGGTAGCTATGTGTCTTGCTTACTTTTCTCTCACTGATGGGGCAAAATATCTCACACTCAAAATGAAGGAAGGATTTATTTAGATTACTGTTTGTGGAGGTTTTACTCCATAATTGGCTCCAAGGCAAGAATGGCATGGCACTGGGGCAACACTTCAAGGCAGCAGCCAGCTAAAGCAGCCATTGTTGATTTCCTATTATCCTTTTCTGAAGTCATGTACCACTTGCACTGCTTTTCTTTGACTGGCTTTATTCTGTTTTGTTTAGTTACATTCTCTTGAACAGAAAAAAAAAAAAAAAAAGAAAAGAAAAGAAAAGAAAAGAAAAGAAAAGAAAAAAGCAGCCAGCGCAAAAGAGGGGAGACCAAGCCTCTTTTCCTCCTTTATGTTACCCTTCCCCACTCCCCCAATCCAGGGCCAGTGTAGCAATCACACCACTTCTTGTCCTCCTCTTGCATAGGCTCAGATTATTTGCAAAGGATCCTGGCTCCCTGCTGAGTCTGTTGGTTAAATTTCTAAACTTCTCAAGTTGACACAATGTATCAACCATAACACCATGTTTAAACTTTTTATTTAAACAGTCCTTGTTGGTACAGTTTCAACTTGTTTGGAGATGCTTAGGTAGCCTAAAATATTCAATGCCAGTCACAGAACTGTACTCTTACATTACTGTTTCACAATTAGCAGAAATAAACTTTGAACTCCAAGTAAAAAGAAGTATTTAGCAGTATTTCAGAAGGTGCACTTTTTAATATAAAGAAATACTATAAAATGTTGTTTGCTTCGGGAGTTGAACTCTTGTTTTCATTCCTTACTTAACCCTGTTTCAAAGTTAGCTTTTTAAATCAACGTTAAATAACAAAGGATAGAGTTAAGGTTAGACAAAGGGACAGTGGGGAAGAGGGTAATGTGTCTTGACTGATGATGAATCCTTTCAAAACAGTTCAGTTTTATGTGCTGTAGAAATGTCTCTTAGCTATAGCAATTCTAAATAATATGAAAATCAAGACCTAGTAAAATACCTTAAAATCAGCCATCATCAAAGCTTCTGTGTGCTTAGACTTTTCATCTATTTAATGAAAATGATCATCCCAAAACTAATTATAAGAATAAAAACACTTGCATTTAAGCATGGCAGTTGTCCTCAGTACTTAATAAATATTGGTTCTTTTGTTCACCTTCATTTTCACTTGAAAATTCAAATAATTGACGTTATATTTCTTCATCCAGTTATAAAAGGTCAGGAACAAAGCTCCAGACCATTTGCTTGTATTTGAACAAACCCAAGAAGAGCAGAACGACAGTTCTTTATTTCAACACATTAATTTGTGTTGGGACTTCTTTAACCTGTTCTCTTTGCCCTGTAAATTAAAGAGAAGTTGTATTGGGAATTCTGTAACTTGCTCATTTTGTCCTCTCAGAGTAAAGTTATAATCTTTTACTAGGAGCAAATGCATGAAATAATTGTATTTCCTGCATGTTTGATTATAGTAAGACTCTCTAGAAAAATGGCAGTAGCTGACATTTGTCTTGAGTTCTTCATAATCTTGATTGCTTTCATATCTTTTATTGCATGTTATTCCACAGGGAACATTTTCCTCCTACAGGAATACATTTTAGCGTGGAATCACTATTTTACTACTTTGACTTTTTAAACTAGCAGTTAATTTCTGCTTCACCGAATTGTTGCATTTCAGGTTCCCAAATATTCCTTCTGAAAAACTTTACAGGTAAAGTGAGTAACATGGAAGTGGCCTTAGAATTAACTTTATATTTTGTCTGTTGAAATGTCCTTCTCATGTCACAAAATAAATTACAATTTGTTTCAGCAGTGATGTACTGTTTTTAAGGGCCGCAGTACTGAGTGAATATTTGCCATTTAAAGCATTTTATACCGAATGCAAAAGAATTAGCTATGCTTTTAACTGGCAATCTGGCAGTCTAAATTAATGTGGCTGGATCCGACACTTTAATGTTTTTAAACTTACTTTCATTATGCCAGTTGTGGCCAACTTCGCATCATTTTTCATAATCCACTCTTAATTATTCTTCATATCACAGTACAGTGCATTAATCTATTTGTTTCTTTATTTCTCCTCTAAAATATGAAGAACTTCAGGGAAAAAATATATCTTTTTTTTTTTTTTTTTTTTTTCTGTGGTTCGGGAATCTAGTATGTAAAATGTGCTCAATAAATATTTACTGAGTTTAATGATTTTGTGTTTATCAGTTGCAGGTTAAGGAAAATCATATGAAAAGTGCCCTGAACAGTAAAGGGATTTGACTCCATCATTTAGGCTTGAATTGAACAAAATTCTAACTGCATCCTTCTCCAGTTTGTTTGGTTTCTTACATCTCATGTTGAAACTTTATAGTGTTGTCTTACTTGGGGAACACATGGCTGCAACATATTTGAGTGAGAGAAAGAGGCTGTATCTCAAACTGCTAAGGAGTCATCCTGTAATTTTGCTGGGGGAAGAATTACAAGCCATCCTTGAACCCATAATTGTGGTAAGGCATAGAATATGATTTGCTAGGATTATGAGTTCTGTCCTGAAAACTGACTGAATTCAGGAGACAAATGAATGCAAGGAAACAATAGATAAATTCATTATGATCAATGAATAGAATCCCAAGGCCATAGTGCTTTTCAATAAAGTGTAAGAAAATTATTCTACATGTTTTCAAAGTCACTTTTAGACAAATCTGAAAAATATTATTTTTTAAAGCACATATTTCCATTGACATATTTAAATGTGTTAGTAATAATTCTAGCTGCAAATGATTAGATTAAGTCCAAATCTTTAGCAAAAGTTACAACACTCAGTTATGTTATGATTTAGGAAGCATCTTCTACCAAGTACAACTCCACCAGTCTATCCCCTTAAATCAGTGAGATGGTTTAGTCTTCAACAAGGAATGTATGTTTTTTATAATAGGGAGTCAACGTTGACTAAACAACTGGATAAAAGGAACCAAACTTGAAAGAGAATATGATGGGAACTAAAATTTGCAGACTCACAGTTTTTCATCCAGCTCTCCGTGATATTTCTGACCTCTCACTTGACTTTGTGCACCCGTGTATATTTTGAAAGGAGACGGATAAATGAAGTGCCTCAGAGGAAAGACGACAGGAAGACAGGCAAAACTAGTGTTGCAGGAGTGTTGCTGACTGTGTGTCAAAGTGAAGTCTGAGTAACAAGTATTAACTTTCATGACAGTCCTGCTTTCTTTTCCTCCATCCTGCAGAAATCCTTCTGCCTGTTCTGTTCTCTGCTTAATCCCTCCTTTCTTGCAAAAGCATTTAACTATTTTAATTTCAATGGCTTGTCTTGCCAAGAACAATATAAACATTTTGAGAGAGAAAAAAAAGTCTTGTTCTTCTCTCTCGAATGATCTCTAACATTTTGAAAAATTTCTCAGTAAATAATTGCTCTGAAAAAATACTTGTGGAAATCATATGAAATAATCTGTTTCACATTGTTTTTAGGGAAAAAGTGCATAGGCTAATGTGACATGAGAATGTTAGTTTAACATGTTTTTCACTAGAATATTTATATTAAAACTTAAATACTGACATGAAAAGAAAATGATCCAATAAGAATGGAAACTGTTGAAAGACTTTCAAAGGAAACACAATCATTTGAGATTGTTTTCATTGCTCTTTCATGCCAGATTTCTAATGACTTTGAAGCAAAATAGATAATAAAAGGAAGAAATTTTATAGATGTGTCACTGCCTTTATATTCCTCCCATAAAATTTTCAAGATATGGACGTCCCATAATGCCATTCAAACATTCCTCTTAAACAGATCCAGGGAAGTGCAGAAAGATGGTGCAGTGCATTATTGTTCCCACATTTGTTGCTGTAAACAATGAAGTCTTGCCTTTTGTGAACTGGCAGCTTATAATGTCTGCCAAAAACCTTCTAAAGCAAGGCCTTATTAGAATTAATCACAAGTGGCAATTGAGTCAGTATTATCCATCCCGTGTAATTTAAGAGACTGTTATATCCTATGTGCAAAATATTTGCTTTGTTTTAGATATGGATTTGGGCCATAACAAGATGTTAATAAGAAAAAGAGAATTATCTGGCCTTGCTGAGACTCCAATATTAAGCAGCTAAGATCACATTCTCTGTTATATAATAAAAATATTTTCTGTGTTTACTAACCTTCCCCCAAAGGATTGTCCAAGCTGGTAGCAACATTTACAAAGTCACATAGAATTGAGGGTTCCAGAGAAAACTGGGAATTCTCTATTTCACTCTTTGCATCTAGTCACATGCCAAGTTCCATCTATTTTCCTTTTTGAAAGTCCTGGCTTTCTCTTTTGTGTCATGTGATATACTATAGGAGAGGCCCCTAAGGCTGAGAGTCAGAAAGCATTGGCTTTATTTGGCTCTTTGTCCAGCTATTTTATGATGTTGTTCAGGTCACCTTACATCCTGGCCTCAGTTTCCATTTTTAAGGATCCCCGATCAAATTCAGTGTTCCTAGGAAAACATTCTAACTGTTCCTTGACCTATTGTACTTGATAGGAGTAACAGTCTTTTATTTTGTGTCTTTTTCTCGGTCTCTACCTCCTAAAACAGGACTAATCACCGCTACCACACACTTCTCTAGGAAGCACTTCTTCATGTCTTTACAAAATCTTTAATAGTATTTATTTTGTGATAATTTATTGAGTTTTACGTTTAATGTGTACATGTTTCTGTATACTGTTGTATACTTAGATGCTTTCTGTGACTTGCCTCTGAATTCTAACTCATGGCTTACATTAGAATAAGTTTCCCAGAAAGACCAATAGGTTAAGTTTCCTATGGCTCTTTAGGGAATGGGTGGAAACTTTCAGGGGTAAGACTTAGTGAAAGGTCTTCTGGTGGAAAGTGTCATATTTTTACAGGACTTTTACGTATTTTTCCTGATGTCCTCCTCTTTCCATGGGCTGAAACCTCCCAAATTGTGAACTATAGTAACACTTGTTTCTCCATGAGCTGATTGACTCAGATATTTGTTACAGAAACACAAAACTAATAGACTCACCAACCTTGCATTTAAGGCCCCTTTGTAGCCTGGCCTCAAGTTAAACTCCCACTTATGCTTCTGTTCTTCCAGTAGTTTTCAGACCTTTCTCCATGTGGATATAGCCCAGAGAATTTTCTCTATCGATTACAAAGCCTTTCTTTATTCTTCTTCTTTGTAGTTGATTATGGTGTTGGTAATTTAACGGTAAGTGTTTGCATAACATGGCATTTTCCTCTCAGTATTTTTATTTATGACAGTGATGTTCCCACCTCAGTCCACCTCACATTCACCAGGAAGAATTGTTATAATTTAGATCATAGGATGCAACTACCTAATTTTTAATTCAGTAAGTTAGGAGAGGAACCTGATGGTCTATATTTCTAACAAACTGGATTATGCTGGAAACTTGTCCCTGGAAAGCGACTTTCTACCATCACTGTAATGGTTGATACACTGTCAACTTGAGAAATTTAGAAGTTTAACTAAATGACTCAGCAAGGAGCCAGGGTGCTCACTTTGTGAACATCCTCATCCTGTGCAAGAGAAGGGCATGGAAATGGTGTGAGTGTTACACCCGCCCTAGCAGGCGGTAGCCTGATTACAATGTAAGGGAGGAAAAGAAGTTGGCTCTTTCCCCTTTCCTTCTTGTTCGGATGCTTTTGCTGTCTTCTGTCTCCTTGAAGTGCTGTCCCTGTGTCTGCCACCCTGCCTTGGAGCCAACTGATTATGGACTGAAACTTCCACAAACTGTGAACTAAATAAACCTTTCTTTCCTTAATTTGGGGCTTCAGGTATTTTGTTATAGCACTGAGATTAAAGTAAGTAGGAGAGTCACTGACAGGTTAACCATCACTTCAGAATGCTTTCATAGAGCAGCCTTGGGGACTCAGATGGAAGAAATCCCCTCCACAGTATGCTGCCGAACATTGTGTTTCTGTGCCTCTTTTCATTTACTTTAATCAAAATTATATTTTAAGCTCTCTTGGACCTTATTTCCTTCCTTTCCTACCTACATATTTATGGCTCAGTGCTTGGTATAAGAAGGAAATTCAATATATGTTTTGAATGCATGTCAAGAATTTGAAAATACTGTTCTTCTATAATCTTTTCCTGAATATTTTATTTATGGCTTTATATTCCCCTTTTATTGTATTTTTTCTTAATCTTTCAAGGCAATGTTGTATAGTAATTCTGTGTAAGATTTTAAAAGACACAGCTGAATACTAATCTTAAGAGAATAAACTATATCATTGAGTTGTTAGCATCTAATATATGCTGATATTTGCCTACATTCATTAAACAAGTTTCTTCTGTAATTACTCTTACTTAATCTCAAATGCTGTCACTTAGAAAACACTTTGTAACATTTTTGGCCTTTGTTTCAGATGTTTTTTGTTTTTTTTTCCTATGCCTACTTTTCATTTGATTTCCCGTTGTCTTACCATAGAACTTTATAGATAGGAGGCTTTAGTATTGTATGCCATTTAATTCAGTTTGCTTGCTAAAGGACAAATAAATAGGAATGATCCCCTCTTATCCACTTGGAATCACAGTTTTAATTTTAGAAAAACCTACCAGTTTTCAGAGTTTTGTTTTATCTCTATTTTTAAGCAGCCAAGTATGGTAGGTTGTATGCAGGTTGCACCTAGAAATGACAATTCTGTGGCCAGATCTACTCCTGGAACTCTCTGGAACAGGCTGGACTACATTTATCGAGATTCACAAAATAATGTCAAAAGAACATTCACATGTGCTTAGAGCTATAGGGATTTCTGCTTTGGGATAACACCAAAGCGAAGCAAGTTCTACAGAAAGGCTGGGGAAGGTGAGCCTTTCCTCTATGGAGAGGGAAAAACAAAGTACCATGTTTTACCTTTCTGTTTCGAAAGTGGGATATTTTAAAAATCTGTGTATATGTGATCAAATTTATGTGATCTGTAAACTTTTATAAATAAAATAGACATGGAAAGAGATGAAAAAGAAGTTGAAAGTAAAACTTTGAGAATCTCATAGCGTCTAATTTTATGGTACTATTTAAAGGTTCTGTT
The DNA here is from genome assembly GCF_034190915.1 of Cavia porcellus. Taxonomy (NCBI): domain Eukaryota; kingdom Metazoa; phylum Chordata; class Mammalia; order Rodentia; family Caviidae; genus Cavia; species Cavia porcellus. Next base: position 69,563,075 of record NW_026947491.1, read on the forward strand.
TTAAAAAGTATATGTTTGTTTAGTATTATGAATTTTTGCTAATTGTCAGGACTAACTACTATTTATATTTTTATTTTAAATGCCAATTTTCTAGTATTATTTAAAGGTTCTGTTTTAAAAAATATGTTTGCTTAATAATATGCATTTTTGCTAATTTTCAGGATTATTATTTATATTTTTATTTTAAATGCCAATGTGAAAATAGAGCAATTTAATCTTTATTAAGTCACATCAGAGGATAAACAGTTACCATAACTAGGGCAGGACCTCCCAGAAAAAAAAATATGTGCATTGATAGACAATTTTGTTTTCTAATTTCCCATTTTTAAATGTTCCGCTTTGTTTTTCTTTTTATTCTGCCAAAAACTTAACTCCTTTAGTTGGAGAAAATCAGTTGCAATGCATAAATACTTGTACTTTATGGAAAAAAAGGAGATAATTTCAATCAAGTTTGGTAAGACTAGGCAAAATAATGAAATCCTACTTGTAAATACCAGCTGTTTCTCTCCTATAAACATTATTTTCTTACTAAAATGTTACAAGTAATTTTTATTTTAAAAGAAATATATTCATATAGTATAGATTCAAATGCATGAAACTATATAATGAAAAGTCATTTAAAAATCCTGTCTCAGTCAGCCTGTTTATCATTTCTGTTACATACTTTTATGTACCTTTCAGTATATTAATAATATAAATGTAATTATGTATATTACAGTAATATAATTTGTATAGTCCATGTATTGAGTCATGCTCTACATATTATAAAGAGCTTTGATGTTTTCTGAAACATTTTTAAGAGCAAGATTTAAAGCAATGAATAAAATGCTATAACAAAAACACAAAAGCAATCACTGAGTAGAGTTTATGAAGTATACATTTTTTTTTTTTGCCTCAAATTAACAATACTCATTGGAAGAAAGGAATCCAAACTTCTTATGTTGTACTTATTTTGTGTGTTTTCAGTGCCTGGGATTGAACTCAGGGCTTCCAAGGAGTGAGACAAGGACTCAATGCCCCAGCATCCCTCTGCATATTGAATATGCTGATTCAAGAAGTGGCTGTACAGTTACTGAAAGATAGTTCAGCTTTTCAGAAAACTGCATTTTAACTGATAATGTAAAAACACAACAATTGTACATATTTATGTTGGGCCATGTGATATTTTGAAACATTCATACACTTCCTAATGTTTAGATCAGGGGTGACATACCTGTTTCCTCAAACACGTATCATTTCTGCACAACATGACTGTGAAAATCCTTTCTTCTAGCATTTAAAAATGCCCAGTACATGCTAATCTACCATTCCACTAGAACTGCTTCCTCCTGTCTAACTACAGCTTAATACCTAGTGGCCAAGCTCTCATCTTCTCTCCCTCCTTTATCATGTCCCCCAGCCCTCAGTTACTATCATTTACAAAGTTCCTGTAAATGCATTTTGTTACCCATTAAGCATTGTTAATGAGGTAAGACAGTAATTATCCTGTAAATATCATGCCAGGCATTTTGGAAGGTATTTAATGACATGATTTCATTGGGTGTCTGTTTTAAATGTTCAAGGGGTCATTAGAAAACAGTTGTCTTCAGATACTTTTATAGAAAAGACTGGACATTATGAGATTATAATCCCACACAGTGTGGTAGACTTTCCGAAGTGCAGTATACGTTCTGCAGAAATTATTTTATATTCATTATTGCTTTAAGCGTGCTGTACTATGTGATCTGAATGAACCTATAACCATTATTTAAAATCACTCTGTTTGTAAGACTCATTTTTCACAGATGCCTCTAATTATGATCCATACAGTTTCAGGAAATGAACAATTTTGCGGTTTTAAAAAATTAAGGGAATCCTGAATATTGTTGGGCAAACCTGTAGTTTCACTAAATAGGCCTTTGTCTGGCAGAGCTGGTTCTATGGCAGCAGACAGCATGTTGTCACAGGTAGAGGGCTGTCAGTTTGCCCTTGCTGGCCCTTGTGCTCAGAAGCCGTTTCCTTACTCACCGTGAGGTAGGAGGTGGCAGGCGAGGCCAAGGATTTCTTTGGCGGTTTTAGGATTGCTTTTGTCATATAATTTAGCATATTCATAAAACACCCCAACCTATTTTTAGAGAAAAAAGAGTTTTTCCTCTAATGTTGCTGGAGTATGTCATAGAATTACCATTTTCTAGAAATATTTTAATGATCCATTTTCTTTCTTTTCATTTTTAAAATGTCATCCCCTGCAGTTTGAAAGGAGTCTCTCTTAAAGCAGTGATGAATCTCTCCTTGACCCCTAAATCCATTTTTTCCATAAAAGAAGAATAAACTTGATTTCATTTATGTGTTTGTTGGCCAATTGTTTGAATACTTTGCTCAGAATAGAATTTCAGACAGTGCCAGGGGTGACTTTTATGCACATATGATTCTTCTACTATTCCAGTTTGTTCTTTGTTTCAAAAAGAACTCAACCACCTTTACTTCTTGTTACTTGTTTTGGGGGCTAGGCCACTTGATCAATGGTGCTGGGAACACTGTAATCGAGAGCGAAGGTCTAAAGTATTGGCAGCAGTGTTGAGTGTCAGGGTTAGGTAAACAGCTGTTTTACATGAAAAGCGTATTTCAAAGACCTCTGTCCTTAAAGTATGCTTTCTCCATTTTCATTATTCTCTTGCGCGATTATTTAATGTTTGCATTATAGAAAATAACAAAGAGAAATTCTTGCTGTTCAAAGCAACGAGTAGTCTTCCAATACTCGTGCCTGTGAGTTACAAAAGGGTTTTATTCTGTGTTCATAAGTGAGGTTGGAAGAGAAGTATGTATAGGACAGTTTCACAGAATAAACCCTTCCACAGTCATTTGTTTTTGTATTTCATATTAACTCCTCTGTGAAGTTGTCTTTTTGCTCATTAGAAACATGGTTTTTTCCAAGGAAACCATTTAACTACAGACCAACTTACTTTGCAGTGGTTTGTCGATTTGATATGTGTCAAGATGCACATGTGAGCCTCGCTTCCTAATCCTGTACTAGGCTTCTTTGCTGTAACATATTAAGTGTATGATCATGTAAAGGAGGGCATCAACTATATGTCTGTCTTCCAATCAAATGAGTTGAAAAAAGCCATTCCAGTGAGTCAAAGTGTAAAACATATAATACAGTGCATGGAGAATTCTTACAAAATGTCATTTGTAGATGCTGTCATTATCTTCATTAGCAACGTTATCATCAAGGATGTACTCATTAAGTAGAGCACGTCCAATCATAAGTGGAGAGGGGTTATTATATATGGCAGCTTTCTAGAGAGGATGACTCCTAAGTTGGAGGACTAGTTCACCAAGTACTATAATATCTCAGTAAAGAAGTGGTGGAAATGTGTTCCAGTGTAAATATGCCATTCTATGAAAATAACATTTGAAATATAAAATTAAAAGGGTCTGTTTCTTTGAAATATTAAAACGTGCAATCAATTTTCTGCAAACTTTGTTTCTTAGGACATGACCTTTATTCTTTATTTCTTTGAAATATTAAAATATGCAATCAATTTTCTGCAAACTTTGTTTCTCAGGACATGATCTTTTGTAATTTACAAAACTTTATTTTATTAGAAAATTTTTGTGAATTATTAGTTATGTCATTTTAATGTATTTTCCATGAACTCTCTAATGACCCTTCAAACTTACGTACTAGGCTTGTTTAATCTTTATATTCTTGGTAATTTCCTACTTCCTTTTGCCTCCTTACAAATAATTCTAAGCATGACTTTTATTTAATGAATGCTTATATGCTTTTCAGTTCCATGTTGACTTCTTTGTATGAGAACAGGAATCTAATTAGTCTTGGACATATTCTGATGAATGCTCAGCTCCCCTGGTAATTTCAAGTGCAGCATTCAAAAGTAAATCTGACCCCTTTCTAATAAATTTGATATGGTCTTTTCCCCAACATGCTTAGGGTTCCACAATTTGTAGAATAACCAATGGTTGGGTAGGAGAAGTCTACAAGTGACAAAATTAGCCTCTAAATTATTAAGTTTCTTGCCTCAGTTGGCTCTGTAAATCTCAGAGGCAGACAGGGAAAACCAAGTTTTTCACACTACTATTTGTATTGCAGACATAATTATGTTTGAAAATAATGCACCAGGCAGTTAGATACCTCCTTGGAATGGTGTTCTACAGAAAAGCTCAGTGTCTTGTCTGACTTTCTTTTATATTTTGTAATCCTACACTACTGCTGATATCTAGAACTACTGATTAGTCACATGTCATTTTTCATAAGTTCTATCATTCAAGAAGAATACAGTGTAATTCATTATAACATTTATAAGATACTAAACACTTGCTTAGCTTGTTAATTCTTTTGAGTTTCTGAAGGCCATCCTCTGTGATTTCATGTTTAACACACTTCAGAGTTCAATTCAATGAGTTCCATGCCTATTAGAAGCTCTTTGGAAAACTAAATACTGCATTTTTAGGGTAGATTGGGCAATTCTTTAATTTGGTGAATTGGTGATTTAAGGCAGTGTTTAATTCTTGTTGACTATAGTAGTCATTCTCCAGGTGTGTTCCTAGCTTCCTCAGACACAGCTATTGATGCTTGAGCACACCTTCCCGCTGGCTTGTGTAAATAGTACTAGGATGTTGCCAGGAGGTAGAGACTGACGGTAGGTTATTCAAGTCCTTAGAGCTTTTGCCTTGTTCTTTTGGATTATATTATATGTGAGGTAAGGGGCCACTTACCATGGTATAGAGCAACCTAGGAAGCTCCATGAAGAGGTCCATGTGTCAAGGAACTCAGTAGAACCCTTTAGAGGACTAGTAAAGCCTTGTGACATTAGTACCTGTGTCATCTTTCTAGCCTTGGGAAGGTGTGAATGCCTCTATGTCCATTCCCCATGGCCACTACAAAATAATAAACTAACTTTTGTCATAATTGGTTTCTCACACAATAGGTAACTAATTAAATCTTTGGAATGATTGTAGGCTTTATAGTCAGAAACTGCTAATACACAAATGAAATATTAAGTGGTTGGCATGTTGTTTCTTGGAAATGGGATATGTTTTTGTTTATCTTTACTCAGTATTGCAAATTGACATTAATGATTGTATTAATTGATGCTATTGTTAGTAACAAGTTAAAATAAGAGATGTGGAAAAGATTATAAAATTAAAATGTTAGACAATTATAGATCTGAATTCATTTTTGAAAATGTGTATTAACACAGATATGTAAAATTTTTCATAATATTAAAAGAAAACTTGAGAAGATTATACTTTAATAAAAATGACAGACTCCTGCAAAATTACCTTTATGTTCGTATTTTATAAAATTTATTTGTGGGTTTTATAATACAGTGGAAAATAAACACAGAAGAAAGAAGGAAGAGGGATGACAAGGTAGTAAATGTTATTAGTCCTTGTCTAAAAATCAAATGTTGAAAGCTCACAGAAACTAAACAAACTGATTTTCAATAGCCTGTGTGAAGTTCATTCTATCTAGAAACTTATGTTTCTTTTTTATTTATTGTCAGGGTAAGCTTTGTGTTAGCAAACAAGAAATATAGTTGTAAAATATAAGGCAAATAATGGTTTTCTCACAAAATAAGAATCTTATTATTGTGATTATTGAAAAATGTGATTTATACAGTTAGTAGTATAGACTTCATAAGTATTTATTATGCCTTGCCATATACTGAAAAAGGGATTTTTTTGCATAAAATGTGTTTATTGCCAACCATAATTCTTTGTTCTTTTTTAGAAAATAGAACTCTGCTCTTAAACCACTCCCCACACATTTATTAACACTTGCAGAGATTGCAAATCTTCCTTACATATTTAAAAATAATCCATATCCATCAACAGTAGTTTTTAGATACTGGTCATTAGGACTCAGATTCAGAAATTAAACTATGTGCTTTCTCCTGGCCTTTTTTTATGATCAGAGGAATTGCATTTCATTTTTCTTTACTCTGATAATTTCCTTTGTGGATAAGGTAAATGAAACATATGTATTAAAAATATACCTGTAAATCTTAGCACACTGTCTTGTCTTTGAGCTTTGATTGCAGGTCAGCTGAGCCTTCCAAGCAACCATTCCATGGTGGCCACAGATGGTGTTTCTTGTCAGATGGATTCACACATGATGTATGGCATTAATTGTTTTTGGATGACTGTAGGAAATGCCTTTGTTATCACAAGGGACACATGGGAAAGAAGATGAATAAGTAGAGTTGGTAATGTGTGACTTGCCTTCTTTAAATCATCCTCCCGTGTATATTTTTCTCTCCCCCTTGAAGGAAGGGAGCCAGTGGGTATTTTATTCACAAAATGATTTGAAATGGAAATAATTCTATTTTAGGAATCAGAGTATTTCAACTTACAATAAAACAAAAATCCCTTTCCCTGTTTTTCCCTCATCCCCCCTGTTTTTTCCCCACCCCCCACATGTAGGTACACGCACGCGTGCGTGCGCGCGCGCGCGCGCACACACACACACACACACATGCACACCTAGTGATTTCATTTGGAAGTATTCAAATGTCTAAATATCCTATGTGGTAAAGGATACATTAAAAGGGTGTGAAAAGCATAGAATTCTGATTTCTGTTGCAGAAACTGCAAACAAAAATCCTTCATGAAAATGGAAGGCATTTCTTTTTCATTTGAAACCAAGTAATAAAAATAAATATAATTTTGGAGACTATAAATGTTGTAGTTATATACTTAAGATTTTGGTCCCCTTTTCTTGTATCCCAAGTTGCCACACAGTAGCTAGCTCTGAATTGTTTGATCATTAATTTATCTCCCAGAGCTTCAGTTTGTCAATTTCTATATTGGGATTTTATGCAATTTATAAATCATGAGAACTGCTTACTACATGGTATTTCATGTATAGTAGTTGTTCAGTAAACGTAGGGCTTTCATTTATCATGATGACGTTGGCAAATGTTTGAGTGAAACATACAGACACCCCAGGGGAATCCACATGTAAAAACTTATTTGAGATTCTTTTCAGTCTTTTAATCAACACTTACAATTTTTAACAGCCATATTTCGGCTACTAGAGAAAAAAGAAACAAGACAGCTCACTATTAAGAGTACAAAAAGAAAATACTTTGGCGTCAATACTCAACAATTGAATGAAATTTAGAAAATTTATCAAATTATGAAAAGCAACAGTGAGTAAGCCTTTGTGATTAATGAAGAGTTGAGAAATGCAGGTGACATGTGAAATATTGAAACAGGATGGATATTGTTGTACAAAAGGTGGATAATTTAGTGAAGCCCAGGAGGGATGAACAAGGACTTCATATTTTTAATCCAAGCGATTCTTGAGAAAGAACTGAGTTGTGATGAGTTTGTGTTGTCCCTGAAATAGTATTTCTACCTTGTGTATCAGAAGTGATAAGCAAGTGATAAGTGACTATTCTTATTAATAATTTATAAAATTATTTCTCTTATGTTGTCTGAATCAATCACTATGCAACGCTAAGGGATGGTTGGTCTAAGATCATCTATGGCTGTTGGGTCCTAATTTGGTACTAGAGCTATGAACACTGATGTACACACAAAAAATGCCCTCCTATCCAGCAGAGCCCCGGTAATTCACCACATGTGAGGAATAAGATGATGCAACCTCTGAGTAAAATCTGGCAGTTGCTTTGTTCATACTTTTGAGAAGCCAGATACCAACCCTAGAGACAATAAACTCTAGCTCTTAGCCACAGAGATTGATTGCATGCCTTGCTTTATTTTAAGAGATCCCCCCAAAAGATGTCTCCTCTCATGACAATCATATAATTCATATTTTTACAATCCAATATGTTATCATTTTATTTTAAGACTGGTGCCGTATTTAGATTTGTGTGGCTATGGTATTAGGCATCTGTGATAGAAATGTGTAACATTCAAAGTTAAGATTTATGGCCTTCTGATGCTATCATGCTGTCTCTTACCTTTCTAATGCAGAACCTGTACCATTCATTATTACCATATACTACACAGATGAGGCAATTAGGTAGAAGAGGCAAGGGACCTATAGTGTCTGCTTCAAAGACTTCAACATTTCTCTATCTCACTGCATTGGTCAACGTCCATTATATTCTGCATCATATTTCTCCCTGTGAATTTTTAATTAGAAGTTGGAAGAAAAGTGAATGTGAAAGTATCAAGAAAATATACATAAGATTATCGTGATGGTTCCAAAATATTTAGAAAAGGCATAAAGTTCTCATATTTTCATTCTTGATTTTTGACAAATCGTGTTATTTTAATCACATTAATTCTGTCCCATTTACCAATTAGTTTTGGTATGGAGGATTGATAAAGTATGAAGTTCTATAATAGATATCTGTGAGAAATGAACAGAGTTAAATGCATGTTTCACCATATGTGTTGTGTAAAGCAATACGGAGGCACAGAAGGAAGATAGTAATCTATTGTCATCTTGATGAGGGCAGGAAGTGGCTTTGTGGAGTATGCACAGTGATTTGCAGTCAGTAATATTTGTAGTACAGTTTTATGTAAGTGTTTGATTAGAAATTGACAGAAATATGATTTGGCAAACATTAGGGCAGGGAGAGGGTTGAGTCATTAGTGTTTTCTTGGTTTGCCTTGGTGCAGGAGGGGCTTTGACGTTGGAACACATTTGTGAGAGCATGAATGTATTCTTTGCAACTTAAAATGTGATATTTGTTTGTTACTGAAAACACAGTGGTTCTTTAACTAAAATCACGCAAGACCAAAAATGACATAATGAAAATAGATGTAAAAGTTAGAAACACTTTGTGTTTGCCCAGTGCCTCTTAGATACCGGAGAGCCATGGGAGTATCTTGATGGGTGACATGCGTCTGGCAGCTTTGTATAACAATAACATATACAGTGTGTTAGTAGGAGACAAAATTAAGTTGGTCTAAAAGGAGAATGTTACAGACGAACCAGAAAGAATTTCAAGGGCTGATAACTACCAAGGTTCAGAAAAAGGGTATGGCAATGTGTGGAAACTCCAGTTTCTACAGGTGAGGGAACTGTTCTGGTATTGCATTGATGGGATCAGGAAAGAGAATCAGCCTTTGTCACAAGACATCTCTTGCACATCCAAAATATGAGCACAGTCTTTCCATAAATGGTGTAATGGAGTCTCTAAGGGTTAGAGAATACTATTTTATAGGCAGTACAATTATGGATAAGAAATTTCAAGGAAGTTGGCTTTACTCCTGGTTACCATTATTAGAGTCTAATATGATATTATTTTTGTCTCAAAGAATACCAGTGCTAAGATTTTCCTTGAGTTTCCTATTAAAATAGAATTTGGGAGATAATTCTTATAAGCACTACAAAGATAAACTTTCTAACCTTAAATTCCTGATAGCATCTCCGGAGGGAGAATTATAGATGAAAGCATCTGTTTAAAGTAAAACACAGAGAATGATCTGAAGACTCAATCTCTTTAAACAAAATAAAATTACAAAGAACTAAATTCATTCCCTGCTACACTAGTAAAACAAATAGAGGAAGAAATTCTGTATCTAAATTCATGCATCTTTCAACACAGGTTTTTTGAGCATTTATGATGCATCAGGTAGCACTCTGGCAATCAAGCATATAATTGTATCTTAAGAGAATTTGTATAGGAATAGGGAGACAGAATATAAAAATGAGTAATAGAAGCAAACAATAGAAAAGCAAAGTGTGTGTGTGTGTATGTATGGGTGTGTGTGTGTGTAGGGGGTTGAACATGAAAGAGTGTTACTTTTCATGGGCTGACCAGAAAAGGACTGTCTGAGGTGACATTTTCAGTAGAAATGAAAGGGCAGATACAAGTATGTGGTGATCTGAGGGAAAGCAACTCATCAGAGCTATCGGTAAGTACCAAAACGTTAGCCGTATTTATTTTTATGTGAAGACCAGTAGTTACTTTATTGTTGCTGAGACACAATACACAGCACCCACAACTTAAAGGAGGGAAACTTTATTTCAGCTCACAGTTTGTGGAGTTTTCAGTTCATAGTCAGCTGGTGCCAAGATAGGATGGCATGGCAGAGTAAAAACAGGTCATGGCATGGCTGGCAGGAAGCAGAGAGCCACTAAGGCAAGGAAGAAGGATGTGTATATCCTTCCGGGTCATGCCCACAGGGACTGACCTCTTCCCATAAGGCTTCACCCGCCAACATCATAACTAGCTATAAAGCCATCAGGGGACTCATCTATTGTCACACACCCTGATCCAAATACCTCCCCAAAGCCCTACCTGAGGACATACAGCTTTGGGGAGACAACTAGTTACAACTAGACAATTCGTAATAGTAGGTGACTAGAGAACCAGGACAATGTGCAAAAAATAAAATTGGAGACAAGTCTTCATGCCAAACACATGGGAATGCTGGATGCCCATAGGACAGCTTTTACTCAGAGTCACCTCAAAAATCACTGGAAGATCCTCAGTCTAAAAATGATGCAACTGACAAATATTTCAAAGGGAACACTGCACACTCTATGCAGAAAGGCCTGTGGTCTGAGAAGAGGGGAGACAGGGCTGGCACATTAGTCTATGAGTGATGAAGCTGGGTTTGATCAAGCTGTGGAAGCACAGAAGATTTACGGTGGCTGTCGAAGAGAGAGGTAAAGGGTGTGTAGATGGATGCACTGTAAGTTGGGGGGAGGCGAGAATGACACCAGTGTTTATGGTTTACTGTCAGTTTGTGAGATATTCATTTGCGAAACTAACATTTTATCCTCAAATTAAAATTTGCTTCAGAGTTGACTTGTCATGTCCTTCCAAATATTGCAATATTTTGAAACATTCATCCCTAATTCTCAGTGTTCCATTAACTTATTATTTTTTTATTTTAAAGAGATTAAGACAAAAGAAGACATAACAATGCAGATTAGATCAGAACAATCAAGTAACACAGCATTTTACCACAAGGCAACCCATAATTAACCAGTAACTTATTCTTAGTTATAGATTTTTCCAACCATTAGTTTTTTTGCCTTTCCATAATTTTATAGAAAAATAGTGTATATTATGATGTTTAAAATGAATATAGGTAATATTTTGTGGAAGATTGGAATATAAATAGTAATGACTTGTTAAGAGTGTAGATTCTGGAAGCTGTACTCCAAGTTTAATTACCGGCCTCACAATTAATGATCTTCAGTTCTAAGAAACTTAGCCTCTATTTCCCCATCTGTAAATTAGAAATCACAATGTTGCCCAATGTAGAGGTTCATTGTGAGTGTTTAATAGCTTCCAACATATAAAGTGCTCTAAGCAATGCTTGGCATATTTCAAGTTCTTATTAAGTGTTGATGATTTTCATTACCTGTTAATACTGTTGCTAATAAAGACAGAAATGTAGTGACTTGAATTTTTAAAAGGCAGATACAGAAGCAAAAGAATCGAACAACCCGCAAACTGAACAAGCCAAATGAATAATTGAATATGAGCCAGGCATAAGTTAATAGAAAAAGTTAAGACACATATTAGATTATTTTTGCATAGCAACATACTTTATATTTTTGACCTGAGAGAAGAAATATAGTTATCAGTAAAAAAGATGAACTTTTTAAAAATTATTCTTTGTAATATTCCAATTATCCTATGTAACATTAAACTATTAGTATGCTATATACTTACTGCTTTTTTATGTTTGCAAATTTCTTTATAGAAATCCAAAATCTAAGTGTATCTTCTGAATTTTCTAGAATTTTAAATTTGCCAATATCATTCTCAAAAGTATTGAATGTACACAGCAGGTAAATTTTAACTTTTATTCAATAAAAGAGCAACCCTCAATATCTGATAGAGAAAAGTTTTGAGACTAAAACATTCTTTTAAATATTTAGTTATATCTATACTATTTTCTAACAATTTTATACTTGTGTGAAGATAATAAAGCTGTAAAAGTATGGGCCAGTTTATTTTCAAGATCATAAATACTGTCTGTATTTTTTAGAGTATATTAACAGGATTCCAACTGACTTGGACATAACTATTCAATAAACATTTGCATCTTGATTAAATGTCTTTTTATAAATTTTCTGTGCTAAATGAAGTGAAAAGGAAATTCTGCAAATGTTCTGAGTCACATAGAGCAGAAACTAATGTGGCTTTTAGTTTGACATTTTGAAGCTGACCTGGCAACATCAGGATCTTTCGCAAATGTTTATCAAGTGTCCATTATTTAATGTGCATTGTGCCTAGAGCTTAAAAGTTTTACTTGTAAAGTTATGGCAAATATGATTCCTCTGTGTTTCACATGTCCCTTTGCTTGGACTGTTGCAAACTGATGTAAATTTTTAACTTGAATTTTCCCATAGAATATTTAAAAATAATAAATGTTCTCTGCAGTGTTACCAACCAAGAAAATATGCTCTGAGTAATATCCTGCATGACTATCATAATGTATTGTACTTCTTAAATATATTTCATATTAAGTTTTGTTTTCTAATATTATTAAAATCTTTACCCATCACTTACAGTGACCTTGTATTTTTGACCTCTCTATGTGATGTGCTGAGTTTGGTTATCACGTTGAGAATTGAAACATAGCAGGTGTGGGAGGAGTTAGGAAGTGCTAACACTTATAATACTATTACCCAGACTCATCAACCCAAGATTTCCATTATGACATTACCCAGATCTTTTTAAGGAGGTAGATGCTGTGGCCAGCTCATGGGAATAATGGTTATAGAAGCTCTTTTGAAGGAGATCCCATAGATTTAGCACAAAAGGTCATAGAAGCAAGATGGAAAAAGCAAGATGGAAAAAATAGGAACTAGAAAGTGGACTCCAGAGTGCAACTTATGAGAGCAGAATTTGGAAAGCTGCAGCTGGGTTCTCCTTTAGAAACTGTAGGTAGTAAGAGTGTCAACAGCAGGCCACAGGACTGCAGGTTTTGTTTCCTACCATCTTGCTGGGAGTTCAGGGTCAAACTATGCCTACGGTTTAACAGATGATCCCTTTGAGCAGCTCTGAGCACCTCAGTCAGCCAAAGGTTGCACTATCCTTCAAGGATCTCAATGGAAAACTGCTTCAGTTTCTTGAGTCAGTTTATCTTCTGTCGTCCCAACTTCATGCTCCTTTTGGTAACCCTATAAAACACCATAGCATCGGCTTTTTCAGATGGTAAATCATGTACCTTCAGACCAAATCTCTGTTCCTTCCAGAGTTTCGCCCATAGAAATTTTGTATCACAAATGCTGTTTCACTTTAATTGCCTACATGAAATTAAAAAAAATTATGTGTGTTCATGAATGCAATTGACATTTATTTAGGATAAGGTTCAGGAGTGCTCTGCATTTCATTGTACCTGTATGCATATATATTTTTAATGAAGTTTATTGGTACAGTTTATATATAGATAATGATCACAGCCATCATACAGAACTTGTACTTGGATATGCTATATCATATTTCCTCTTTTTTCCATTCCTCTGTCTTCCCTTCAATCTCTCTTCCCCTTTTTATTTAAGAAGTTTGTTTCCACTTTATACTGTTTCTATGTTTTTCTTTTCTCTTCTTTTGTCCCCTCATCTGTTCCCCTTTCTTTTTGAACAATTTCTTCCTATTTCACAATAGTTATTATTTATTTTGGTTCTTATTTACACTCAGTATCTCACACCAGAAAGACAATGTGATACTTGCACATGTGTGTCAAAATTATTTCACTTCAGAGAATGGTCTCAAGATGTATCCATTTAGCTATAAATGGCTCAAGTTTATACTTCTTATGCCTGAATAGTACTCCACTGTATTAAAAAAATCTTATCTTTTTTAATCATTCATTTGTTGTTGGGTTTTTGGGGATGTTTTCAAGATTTAATTGTGACAAACTGTTCTGCTACAGACATGGATATGCATATATAATTAGGATACTTTTAATTGTTTTAGGAAGATACCCAGAAGGGAATAGGTGGGTCAAATGGGATCTATATACCTAGTTTTGTGAGGAATCTCCACACTTATTTTCACAGTGGTTGTAGCAGTTTATACTTCCACCAGTAGTGGAGGAGTGTTCCTTTTTCTCCACCACCCCTGCAACATTTGTTATTGGTTGATTTCTTGATAATAGCCACTCCTGGAATAAGATGGAGTCTCAGCATATTCCAGAATATTCCACTCCTGGAATAAGATGGAGTCTCAGCATTATTTTAATTTTCATCTCTCTAATGATCAGTGATGCTGAACATGTTTCTTATATTTATTTGCCATTTGTGTTTCTTCTGCACAGGGTCTATTCATTTCTGATGCCCACTTTTGAGTTGTGGGGAGTCTGATGTTTTTTAGTTCTTTATATGTTCTAGATAGAAGTCCTTTGTCCAAAAGACAGCTGGCTAAGATTTTTTTCCCATGCTGTGAGTTTTCTTTTCAGTGTGTTGGTGATTTCTTTTTCTGTACAAAAGCTTTTAATAAAATAAGATACCAGTTGTTGACTCTTTGTAGTATTTCCCATGCAGTCAGAGTTTTGTTCATGAAATCTTTGTCTATCCCTATGTCTTCCTAGATGAAATATTTTAAAGAGCTAAAGAAAGATCAAGATGTTTTCTTCTGAGCAGTATTTTTGTATTAATTGCTTACACTTAAATGTTAAGCTCCAATAAGCTAAATGTATTTGCTAAAATGAAAAAAGAAAATAATTTCATGGCTTTATTTCAATAGAATTTGCAGATTCACACCTGAGGATTGAATTGTCTATTTTTAGGCCTCTTTTACCCTCTGCATGATGCATGAACAACTTGGTGGTCATTAAACAGATTGTGCACTAAAAACTATAGCATATAGAAGAAGAAATATACATTTGGTGATAATTAGGAGTGTTCATTTCCCCACGAAGTACCAGGGCATACCACACTGTTTCCATGGCAACTTCTCTTCTGTTCAATTAACTGTCTAATGTGAACATAAGAATAAGTTTCTATATTCAAGGAAAGGAGCTGCCAAACAGTGGGAATGATTTAAGAGTTTATAGTTGCAAATGTAATCATGTCCGATTTCCATTATTTTCTAATTTACTTTCTATTTTTTGATATTTTTAGGCTCTGACCGTAATCAGGAAAACATAAGGAGTGAATAAATTTTAATGAATTTCTAAATGGCCTACTGAACCAGATTCTCCCAGTCCCTCAGCTACTCCCTGGTTGTAAATTATGCAAATGTACAAGCTGCCTTAACTCTTTCAGGACACCAGGGTTCTATTTGGCATGCAGCTACCCTGGGGAACTCATCCATCATGTAGGGGTGGGAGAAGAAGGAACAAAGGCCATTCTAAAGAGATTAAATCAGTGTTGTTTTAATTTCCAGAACGTCCCTAGAAAGAATAATTGGCACTAAGTGAACTTTTCTGAAAAGAAAAGCTTAGCTACCATTAGCAGAATCACAGAAGCTATGGCAGACAGCACGCTGTAGAGGAGACAGCTGTGCATTTGGGGGCAGAGATACAAGTTCAAATTCTGAACATACCAGGTACACCAATTGGAAACACCTGCTTTCCTCCACTGTAGGATGGTGGTGGTAATGACATCAGGTTGTTATCCTTGCCATGTTTTGACATGAACTGTGTTAGATGCATAACAAGTAAAGGAATTAAACTGGAAATCAGTCTCCCTCTTTAAATGCTGAAATGTTAAGTTGATAACATTTGATTTTTTTTACCTTAAAAATAATTTCAGATACTCAGTTTAATAGATGATGAACGCTGAACAGAGAGGCATCTAATGTCACATGGCTGGTTAGTGGTACACCATGGCCTTGTCTTCCTGTTCAAAAGTTGTTGGTAAGATTCAGATGAAGTGGAAACTCAAGAAAATTGTTTTATAACTTACTCATTCCAAACTTAGTAGCTTAAACCTACTATTCTGCTTATCATCAGAGATGATTATGTATTTTTCCTGCCAGGTTGTGAGAAGAATTTAAGTATGTTTTTTTCTTAAAAAGTTAGGAATAATATATATTATCAACATACTGATATGTTTCTGTCATTGTATTATTTTCATTTCCTGTATCAAAGAAAATATGAGGTATATACCTTATACTATCTTTTCTTTTGAAGTAATAAAGAGCATTTTAAACACAATATATCAAGATTTGGAGTTTATTTTACCCCACCCTAAAAAGATATAGAAATGTATATATATGATAATTATATATTAAGTATATCTTAGGAAATATACATATAAGTCATAATTTAAAACTTTTACTAGAATTTAGCATTGTGCATAGGAATGTTAAATATTTCATTTCATCTGATCTTGTCTTCCATAATTACACTGATTTATACAAAATTATTGTTCTAGATATTTATAAATTTGTTTTTAATATTCATTTTCAGGGAAAATGAAAATATTCCTATCAAAGCAAACTCAGTTATTAGGTGAATTTAATATTTTTTACAATATGAAGTTAGTACATTAAATATTTCACAGGTATAATCGCTTCATCGTTCACAATGTCCCTAGTACAATTTCTATCATTATCTCCATTTACTATGTATTAGATTGTAATTACCATTCTTTTATTAATATATAACTATTTCACTATATTTTTACTTAAGCAGGCTGTTTTGAAGTTTACTCACTATTACAGTTGTTAGACTCTTCAACATTTCTTGTTTTCTCAATACTTTTTGTTAAAGCAAATGTGTGCCTCATGCATGCATTTCTGAAGCTAATTTACAGTTGTTGGATATTAAATGTTCTCAATAAGGAATTTGAAGTGATAGTTAAAATAGACATTTGCCATGGAAATAGAAATTCTGAGATTTCTAAAGATGTTTATTAAAAGAATACTATATTGTCTTTGATGCTTATACTAAAAATAAAGCCTGAAAACCTTCTGGTCATTTTCTAACTTTTTAAGTGTTTTGTTTTGAGATAAGGTCTTGCTGTGAAGTCCAGGATGTCCTGTGAACTCACCATGTAGCCCAGCCAGGTTTCCAGCTCACAGCAATCCTCCTGTCTCAGCCTCCCAATTATCGGAATTACAGGCATTACCATGCCTGGATTGATTTTCAAAATATTAAACAGTCCACTTAAAAATTTAAAAAAGTAAGCCAGTATAAATCCCAAATTGGTATTTATGTTAGTGTCATAGTTAATAAATAATTTGACTAAATTGGTAAACAAGTGTTAGCAGCGAATGATTACCTTTAGCATGCTATATCTTCTTATTGATATTAATATCTGAATAAAAATGATTTCACATGTAAGTAAGATCATGCAATATTTTGTCTGTTCATGGCATATTGTGCTTAGCATTATCTCCCTCAGGCCTATCTTTATAGACTTTTGATGCTTCTCCAAAAAAAAATGATAAATATACTAATTTACTTCACTACAATAACTATTTTACTCTCTGTTTATATCATAACAGACAAATCGCAAATATGTCAGTTAAAAATGATTTTTTAAAAACCCAGTGCAATTTTACACCACTATTTTAGTGAAGCAGTTTGCATAACACTGTTTTTCAATTCACTTCTTTTGGGTAAGAAGTTTAAAATATACTAACAATTAGAAAAATAAATATGGGATGCTAATTGAATTTGTGTCAAAGTTATTTACAGGTTGAGTATTCTTTATCCGAAATGCTTTGGATTAAAAGTGTTTGTAATTCTGGATTTTCCTGATTTTAGAGTATTTTCAAGCATGTAATGAATATCTTGGTGCACAGGGTCCAACTATGTAAGTGAAATTCCTTAAGTTCCGTATAAACCTTACATACATAGTCTAAAAGTAGTCTTGTGCAATATTTTTCCTTTTAAATGAACTTTCATTTTGACAGTCATCCATCATATGAAGTAAGGTGAATTCATGTGAGTCAGGTTTAGGAATTTTCCAATTTTAGAGATCATCAACTTTTTGAATTAGAGATACCTCGCCAATATTTATTTTGGCAGATTTAACATTTTTATAATGTTAAGTTCTTTCATCTAAGAATACAAATATAGCATGAGTTTCTAATTGTTCAGGTATTATTTTATATCCTTAAAAAACGCTTTGATGTGTTCTTCATATAAGCCTGCCTCTTAAAGTTATGATTAAGATTTGATGTGCTCATTCCGATGGTACATAGAGTATTTTTTTCTGTTCCCATTTCTCAATTATTTTTGTGTATTTTAACTTAGTGCTATTTCAGCAAATCTCTGATTAATTCAATTTATCTAACAGAATTACTTAGAGTTTTGAGAGGACTGAGTGAAATACTCTGTTGAAGTTTTAGTAGGCCTGGCACAGAACAGGTCCTCAGTCCACTGGAGCTTTTCTAAGACTCTCAGATTCCTCTGTCAGATGATGTTATCTTTGGGACATTCTCGCTAGTGTTAATTGTATGCTTTGATACCTTGATCATTTGATCAATTCACCTTTTGATCAATTCACCTTAATTTTAAATTGTTTTTATTGAGCACCTGCAATTAATGTGAGTTTCTTTTACATAGAAGATGTGTTTTGATAATTTTGTGAGACAGCCTGGGAAATTGTTTTTATTGTTGTAAATAATCTCTTTCATAAACCTTACTATAATGCCATAATCTGCAAATTACCTTTAATTTGGAACCACAGCTATTATAAGCAAGATGGCTGTGAAGAAAACTGAAAAATCAGTGACCTTTTCCTCTCAGCATCTTTAGATTTCATTGATGACAAGTAATGCATTTTCACACACTAATTTATTTATGTTTAACATGTGAACCCAAAAATTTTGATGTGACATTTTAGAGCAAGAGTTACCTTGTTTCCATTTTGGAATTACCTTTTAAATATTTTCTGTATGTTAACAATGCAAATGGTGTATTCTGTTCTTGTGTTTTCTAAAATCTGAACAGTAATTTCATCCATATTAAAACAATTTGGCAGTAATCTAAAATACAATGGTCTTTATGAAGTGAAATTACTAACATGAAAATTTAAAACAATAAAAAATGATTTATATCTGAAGACTTAAAACTATTACATTTTATATTATAAGTTTAAATATTATTTTAAGGGCAAATTTGCCTTTTCAATAAGGAAAATATTTATGTAAGAAGAAAAATGTAATTGGCAAATGCAATCGGCAAAGTTTTCTCCTGAAATGTTTATAGTAATTAGGTAAAGATGAGTCCCATCTTTGGAGTTAACAGCAATAGTTATAAGACACAGACAAAGACATATGTTCTATTCTTCATAATGGTCACTTTACTTGGGAATTAATGCTCTGTTGAGATTAATTTCTGTACCTTACCAAAGTAACATCTTAAAAATTGGTGAAAGAGCATTTTACTATAAAAATTAATAATACCAGCTAATATGTATTGAATTTTCATAATGGACCAATCTCAGAAAAAAATTGTTCTTGCATTAATTCATTGAATGTTCTCAGAAAGATACTATAAATTATTTCTATTTTGAAGATAAAGGAATTAGAGCTGTGAAAATTAGACAGACTTCCCAAAGTTACCCAACTGATGCACAGCTCTTACAGCACCTGAGTTGTAGTTGGTTTCCAAAGTCAGCTTCATACCACTTATATTATGCTACTTTGTTGTAAAAGAAATAGGATACAATTCATTTTTCCTTAAAAACACATTCAGTTACTTTGTAGCCATATAGGGATGATATAATGTTTTTAACAGGTAAGATAAATGATCTCAAGTACTTACATTATGAAAAATACCGACTATAGAATTTACAGCACATAAACAACTCCTTAGCTATAAAAATTTGTGATACTCTACTTATAATTAGAAATTATGTATTCAATATAAAATTCTCACAATCAGGAAAATTTTAAAGATTCTGATATTTGTTATTGCAACTTAGAGCTAGACTAGAAATAGTTTCCAGTATTGATCAAAAACAAAATTTCTGAGATGAGTGTTTCAATGTTATTTTTGTTATTTAATATGTAATAGGTATTAACATGCTTTCCAAATACTTTACATATGTTAATTTAATTCTTATCCAATGAGATAAAAAATATTACTGTCACTATTGTACAAAATAGTAAGCAAAGTATAAAACTTGTTTATATTTATATAACTAATGAGTATAGATATTAAATTTAAATCTAGGCTAAGTCTATAACATTGTCTTATGCAAATATCTTCTAAATAGCAAACTTAATAGTTCAACCCATATTCTCATTTTAATGTATTTCATATATTTTAAAATGTTCTTTGTTCTACTAAACTGATATATGCCAGTGATAGTTTCAAAGAACATAATTATTTTAATTGTGTTGTGACATGAGGAAATCATTTTTTTATTTGTTTGCTTTTTGGGTACTAGGGATTGAACTCACAACTGCACGCTTACAAGGCAGACGCTTATGCCACTGAGCTAAATCCCCAGCTGGAAATCATTCTTTTAAATAGTATTTTCATAATTGACTGCTATCATAGAAAATTTTTGAATAAATTAATATTTTAATCAAGTCAAAGTTCCATCATAGACAATATTTTGTGCCACATAAAATATATTTTAGTGTATTTTGATGCCATTTGTTATCTTACTTGTGCACTAGAGCATAGACCATTATTTTTCTTGTCTCTAGAGCTTTTGGTAGCAATTGATCATTAATTGAAAACCACAGTGTAGCTAAGCCTTATGCGAGAAATCAATTACTGTATGAAATAAATGCATTAATTTTAAAAATATAATCTATGGGCAATTTTGTGAATTGTCAGGCTTTGGAATGGTATCTCCTAGGAATAAGGGAAAATTATTTCCCTTGGTTTTTTTGCTAAAAAACATAGAATGTCAGAATTTCCCTTCATACACACAAGGTATGTTTGTGCTCTGCTACATAATTGTTGTTAGAGACCCCAAAGCCATGCAGTGTGCTACTTGTCCGCTTAGTACCACCTCTTCCATCCTCTTTTCATATTTTCTTTCTTTTGCCACCCAATCCAATGGTGGCACCTGCTTTCTGCTAGGAGTCATGGTGTCTTGTAGTAACAAGTTTGTATAGTGTTTCAGAAGATCTTAGAGAACATATTATGAAAACCCTCTCATGAGCTCCTTCCCAATACTCTGAAAATATTGATTGGAAAATACAGTTGTTTTAGAGGGCCCTGAAGTTGAGTGTCATTTGTCTAACATACTTGGGACCAGAAATATTTCAGATTTCTCAACTTTCACATTTCAGAATATTTGTGTATGATTTACAGTAGTTTACAGGCTGACTTTCTCTAACCAATATGACACTTAAAACTTTCAGCTTTCCTTAAGAAGGTGGAAATATTAATTACTACTGTGCTTTGACCTCAAATATTGTATATGTGTCTCAAATTACCAAACTGTGCCCCATATCTATGTACAGTGATTTTATGTTGATAAAATGTGTCTTAACAAAAACAAAAAATTTCAGACTTTGAAACATTTTTGGATTTCAGTTTGGGAATGCTACGTGTATATTATCTTTCAAGTTGTGGCATTTTAATACATTAATAGTTCTGTATTGGGGCTGGGGATTTAGCTCAGTGGCATAAGCGCCTGTCTTGCAAGCAGGCAGTCGTGAGTTCGATCCCTGGTACCAATAAAAAGGAAAAAGACCAAAAAAAAAATAGTTCTGTATTGTGCTTGAGTAGATTAAAATTCTCAAGGTGACAGTAACATTCCCATATTTGTAGTTTCATCACCCTACTTACCTGGCATGGTTTGCATTGGTCAGAATATACCTATCACATAAACATTACGGGTTTTTTTTTTTTTACCATATATCATTATTTAATAGAACTATTTATTATCTTGAGCCTATTGTCTAATTTGTTTAGAGACAATACTTAAAATACTTTAGGAAGGATGCAGCATATATTTGGAACCATCCTATGGGTTTTATGTCTATTCTGTTCTATATAGATTGTTCATTAAAGGATAGAGGAATATATAGATATAGTATATATAGAACATCTATATATACTCATCTCTCTATCTATCTCTATCTATCTCTACCTACCTATCTCTTTCTCTCTCTCTCTCTCTCTCTATATATATATATATATCTATATATCTATATATATATATATATCTCCTCAAAGTATTTTAAATACTGAAAATTGCTAAAGATGGGCACGTAATGCAATGAATTACAAACACTGAGTTAGATGCAGGCACAATATCTATTGAGATAAATCAAGGTATCTATACTCTCTCCATTTGGATTTTTGACAGATTTAGGAATAAGTTTTCATTTAGACATATATGTAAATGCTCATTCATTAATTTACTTAGCGATTTAGTCAGACTCTAGGTACTTGTCTAGGTAGAAGTGATTCATAAATGAATAAATTATATCTTCTGTTCTTATGCAATTTATACTCTGTAGAGGAACACTGAAGTAGAAACTTCATTTATTTATTTGTCACACTTCCTTTATATCTATAGCACTCATCATGATCTGACACATTATAAATTTACTGCTTTTTATTTATTGTCTGTCTTCTCCATCCCAAATGTAAATTGCATGAGGACAGAGATTCATCTATGTTGTCTACTGCTGCAAATCAATACACAACAGGAGAACAGTATTTAATTCATGGTATGAATCTGGCTTTGAAAAATAAGGTCCCCACTTTTTTTTTTTTCTATTAAGTATGAGGATGCATAGTGAGGGCTTCAGAAGGATGCTCAGGAACTGCTCAGAGAAAAGGGGCAGGGTTTGTGTGAACACGTGATCACAAAGATGTGGTTACACCCAGGGGCAGAGGTGGACCTCAGGTACTAGGAAAACCATGAAGCACAACAAGGAGCCCAGACTTCAGAGCATGGAACAGCTCCCTAAAGAAAATAAGTTCTTGCCAGGGATTTAGCTCAGCAGTATAAGCACCTGCCTGGCAAGTGCAAGGTAGTGAGTTCAGTTTCTGGTCCAAAAAAAAAATGTTGTAAATGTCCAAAGCAATCGCCAACCTTAATACCCAGAATAAGACTCTAGCATCGTAGTGTTAATCCCCTCCTCACCAGTATGTACCTCACACACAGACACAATTGCATTCATGAAAATTTATTGGATGCATAGCACATGATATGAGGATACATAGATTTGGGTCTTGCTAAAGGCCTAAAAAAGATCTTGACAAGAAGCATTCAACTGTAGTTTTTGGAAGGGAGACCATCTTAGTTTTTTTTTTTGTTTTTTTTTTTTGCCTTTTTATCGGTACCAAGGATCGAACTCAGGACTGCCTGATTGCAATGCAGGCGCTTATGCCACTGAGCTAAATCCTCAGCCCCTTAGTTTTCTTCTTGCTGAGACAAAATACCTCACAGCCAAAGTTAAAAGGGGAAAAGTTTATTTAGCTTGCAGCTTATAGAGGTTTCAGTTCTTAATTGGCTGGCTCGAAGCAGAGCTGCACATGGCAGAGAAGCGGCAGTTCATGGTGCAACAAGCAAGGAGAGAGAAAGAGAGAGAGAGAGAGAGAGAGAGAGAGAACAAGCATCATTCTGTCTCTTATATTATATGTAGGCTACCTGCCCTAGGGCAGGTGTAGCACTTATACCTTTAGTCTCAGCACCGTTACTGCAAGTATTGCACTATAAATTACACACTCTAGATTCAGCTACCTCCAGAAAAACCCCATTTAAAACTGCATGAGATTTTGGGGAGACATCTATAAACAAATCATAACAGGAACACTGCTTGTAGAGAGAGTTGAGAGTAACTTTCATGGCTGCAGGGATGGCCTTAGGTAATTGTCCTTTTAAACAGTCTTCCCATTCACTATCTAATTTATTAGCTCCAGCCTCAATGATTGGGAAAGCACATCATCATTTTCATATCTAGCACATTTCCCATTATATTATGTAATGTTTTTTGTTTTTCCCCTTTCAGTTCTACAGCATTGAACTGTTTCATAGAAGTGGGAGCTGGTGACAGCCAAGCGTATTACACAAATGAAATGAATTTAGAAAGTTAATCACAGATAAGAGAGAACATAGAGGAATATTTGTAGTGCAACGCATATTTAGAAGCAGGTCCTCACTAAAGGGGTAGCAGTGGAGTAACATTCACAATTCTCCTGATTTAAAATACAAATTTATACCCTTTGATCTGCTTCTCCCATTCCCACTGCCCGTGATCTCCACTCAACTCTATTCAACGTTTTTCTTTCAGATTCCTCATTGAAATCAAATAATATTTTCCTCTCTGCCTTTGAATTATTTTGTTTAGCATAATGTCTCGAAATTTTGTCCATGTTGTCACAGATGTTACTTACACACAAAGACTAGTTTAAAGATCAAGTGTACAACATGAGGACCATAGCTAATGGTAATGTACTATGTACTGAAAGTTGAGTGAGAGTACATTTTTGGTAATTGTATAATATGAAAGTTAACTATGGAAGGTGATGAAATATATTAATTTCTACTAATAATCTGGCTGTACAATATATGTATCACAACATGTTGTATACCTTAACAATATCAGTAATGTAAATTTTAAGATATGTGAATGGAGATGACATTTTGAAGATGTTTCATAAAATTCAGTAATCCTGCAAGACTCAGCAAATTTCACTCTCAAATATTAGCTTGAACAATTTGATGTTGCTGATCCTTGGCTGTTTTTACCTTAAAAATTCAAGGTTTTGTATGACTTAACACACATGGACATGGCATGTGTACCTTAGAAAACTGCCCATGTGTGTCAGAAAATACAATTACAGTAGCAAAACAACAGAAATGAGCTAAATATTTTCAAGAAGAGAATGGATAGCTATGTCATATTCATACAATGGAAAAAATTAAAAAGCTGAACTTAGCTTATATATACTTAAAAAATAGGAGACTATTTTATTTCTTGGTAAGGGGAGAGCAGCTTCCCAGTCATTAAACAGACTGCAAATTCCTTAGCTTGTACACCCAAATTATATTTGATTTTCTTTATGCATCAGCTAAAATCCCAGTGAGCCAAAACTGCTTGTCTTCTGAAACTTTGCCATTTCAATTAGCTGCAGGATTGCAGCACTTTTTGTTTGCTAAAACTAGATACATACTTTCTAATCTCAGAAATTTAAGCAAGTCTTGGATACACCCATTTTACTCTCCTTGCTTCCTTCTAGAAACACTTGAAAAGGGACATGATCAGAATCAACTCACTGCTTACTTAGTACTGTTTCTGATCCTATTATATTTGATGTGAAATGAAAGATCTGTTAACATGTTACATTCAGTACTATTATTGTATTGTACCCACTTTCTCTAAGGAATGATACAATGTAATATAGGCACACTGCTCTTCATGTTGATACTACTATGTAGTGTTTTACTACCTCAAAAAAGTAAATGAATAAAGCCTGTCACTCAGGAAATTGCTTGATTTAAAAGCATAGCTCTAACATTTCTATATAGAAGAAAAATGTGGTTTTCTGTGCTTTAACGTACAGTATATGTCTTAATTTCTCCTAAAGCAGATGGAGAACTGCAGCAAGATTATATTTTGGGCCCTCAAGATCAAGGAAAATCAGGGGGCTGGGGATTTAGCTCAGCAGCATGAGCACCTGCCTTGCAAGCAGGCAGTCGTGAGTTCGATCCCTGGTACCGATAAAAACGAAAAAAAAAAAAAAAGACAAAAAAAAAAAAAAAAAAAGATCAAGGAAGATCCTGGTAGTTGCTCGAAAACAATGACTTCATAAAGAGAAAAAATTCTGATTTTTCCCAGATGTTCAATATTTTATTATTGGGCAAAGATAGATTTTGGCCTATTTGAAAAATCATGCCTATTTGGAAAAGCATACAAAATAAAACTGAGCATTTTAGCTTTGCATGATAGAAGTAAAGGACTGCTTTCAAAGCAATTTCTTTAGATTAATATAAAAGCCAAGAAGCTGCTGGAATTTATTATCAAACAGGACTGGATCCTGAATTGTGCTATAATTCAGCAGTAGTTAGTTGATTTTATTATCTTTTCAGAAACACACATGCATACTCACAGACACCTCTAATTTTGCTTATTTAATTGGGCTCCTGGTTGGAGACTTTAAGTCATGTATGGTGTTTTAAGTCAAAAACATCAAAGGTAGTGAACATTACTGACAAGTGTTTTAATAGCAGTATTTATAGCTCACAAATTACAGTCTTAGAGTATATTGATGACTGGTTATTAAATGGTAATAGTTGAATCAGGGCCAATCTGATTATTCAGATATTTCTGCTTGCTGCTTATGAGCTCATCACTGAGTAAAAGAGTCCCCGAATTCGCTGTTGTTCATCCAGAAATGAAGACACTGAAGAGCTGTGTAACCAGTGGGGCCTCTAATGTTTGCTGTCCCGAGAACTGCAGTGCCAATTTATTTTATTTGCTTTATAAGCATTTCACTTTTGTTTTGTGCATAAAGGGGAGTAGTGGAACCTTTGGAGGTTTGTTTCAACTGTAATTTCTGTGATCCTAGCACAACAGTATTTTACTTGTTAGCAGACTTGATGGGTTAGTATTGTGTCTACTGAGGAAATACAGTTTTTCTCTGAGTTAACTGGAAACCCTTTGTCTGATAGTACCATATATTATTTCCAAAATTGTTAATTCTTTCAGCGAGTCACTGAGTGAACCCTTAGGAAACTCAGAAAATGCCAGCGAGGTATCTAGATAGACTAAGTCTCCAATGATCTGTTGCAATCATAAATTATTCAAAATATATATAGGTTTCTTCAACACTACTCAATTCCTGAATTTCTTAATAAAATTTAGACTAAAGTTTGTATTAGACATTGTTCAAGCCAGTGACATCACAGAGAGAAGACTATGAACATTGGTGGTCCAAGGCTGAAAATTAGATATTCATATACTTGATCCACAAATATTTATTGAATATCTACTACATGATAAATATTTTACTACATATTGAGGATAGTATAGTGAAGAAGGCATAAACTAACCTTAGGTAGTTCACAGTCT
Source organism: Cavia porcellus (assembly GCF_034190915.1). Taxonomy (NCBI): domain Eukaryota; kingdom Metazoa; phylum Chordata; class Mammalia; order Rodentia; family Caviidae; genus Cavia; species Cavia porcellus. Next base: position 69,589,924 of record NW_026947491.1, read on the forward strand.
ATCAGTACTTACCCATTTCTACATTTATATTGTGTATTGATGAGAGACACAGTTGATTGAGTATCTCCCTTACATAAGGAGACACCATACACGATGTTATTTTTTGTCCTATAGATATTTATTTCACATTTTTTCTCCTTAAATCAAAGGAATAAATTATCACATCATGTTGTTTGCATCTAATTATACAGTTGAGTACTTGGCTTCTCTTTGATTCATAAAGTGCTATTTACTCTAACAGGAAAAATAAATTAGAAATAGTGAGTTTCATTTTGAATTTTAAAATGGCAGTAAAATTCATGTGAGTATAACTATATTGTGACTTTTATGTGGTTATATAAATACAATTTATTTTGTTACAGGAGTTTTTGTAGTCTTATGTGCTGTGACAAATACAATATCATTTTACCTGTATCTGTTATATTTTATATGGCCAAAGATGTGACATATACCTTTAAAAGTGACAGATGTAAAGTAGCTGTTTGTTTTCAAAATGACTATGTCCACCTTTTCCCGCTCTGTAATATCTTTTTAAATTGGGAAATCCTTGAATTCTTATTTCATTTGGTACAGGTTTTGTTTGTTTCTTTGTGTGTTTCACAAACCATGTAGCCAGAATGTGCTCAAACAAAAATCTTTTGTTCAGGTATAATGAGAGATGTGCTTTCACCTGCCACTTTTGTCTTCTAAACTTGTCTCCTCTATGTTTGGCTCATGTTAAACCTTCGGTCTCTTCCTCCTTGTGTTAGTTATTTCCTACCTGCCTCCTTGGTGCTGTGTTTTTGGGATAGAGCAAAGTACTCAGTCACATCACTCGGAAAAATTAAAATTAAAAAAAAATGTTCCTTGAGCAAATAATCACATGCAGTTATTTTAATTTTTTTGTCTTACTACACTGAAAGGAGAAGTACAGGTGTTTCGAGGTATTTAGTGGGATATAACTTGCTCTGTGCTATGATGGGGTGGATGGCTCCAAGTGTCTTCCATGAACATTGACATGTAAGCTGTACCTTGAGTATCTGCAGTTGGAGGAACCAACAAAACCATTTGATGTGAAGTCTCTAGCTGCCACTTCGCTGCTGTCACAAGGTTCCCTTTGATGCTGAGTTTCAAGGAGATGCAGCTGGAAGCCTTGATACTCAATTTGTTGAGTTAAACTAAGGCGTGATTTGAAGAAAAAAGTTTAAGTGCAAAATTCTGATGAAGAAAAGATAATGTACTATGAAGTATAATATTTCTATATTTCCTTAATGTGATTGTTTAGTTCAATTTAATATTACATAGTTGTAATGTGCTTTTGTAAGGAGATATTTTGTTTTATTAAAGTTACGAATGTGGTAATATTCTTGGAGTTGGTGTGGTAGTGCTTTATTATAGATTAATGAAGATCAACAAGATATCTTTATATATATATATATATATATATATATATATATATATATATAAAATTAGGTCAATATAAGGATTAAGAATAAATTAAAGATAACAATAGGAAAAACTTCAAAGCTCTTTATTTGTTAAATGATTTCATCTGAGCCCAGAGGACCAAAAACTCCCATTTCTCATAAGTTTTTAGAAACTATTTTAAATGTAAGTCAATTCATTCAGATGATGACAGCAAAAGTTATTGAAACTGTCTGGTAAGCATTTTAGTCTCTTCAAAGCACAAATATATTGCACTTTTTGATGCATTTACATAAAGAATGCATGAGACTACACAGTCTTGTTGAGTGAAATTAATTATAAAATTTTCCATTTTTCATTTCAGCTGCTTGCATAATTTCCTATCTGGCAAATGTAACTTTATCAATTCCTTAGAAAATATAGGGCATTAGAACACAAGGGAATGCCCCATCGTGCTTTTACTGACTTTAAAAATATGGAAGAAAAATTTGAACTGCTTTTTCTCTGTGAGCTCTTAATCCTTTCAGACTTAGAATGACTGATTCATTTTTGTGTTTTCTCTACTTTGTTGTTGATTTATTACCCCTCAAATATTTTCTTGTTGCTGATATCAGTGATGTTTGGAGCATATTACGTAGCCGCTTAGGATTTTAAAAATCCTTAAAACAAAAGCTCTTAAACCTGGTCCATCATTGATACAGCCTTTGACTTCACTTCTTGAACCTTTGTGTGTACACCTAGTTCTTAGGTAGCTGACTACTTCTTTAAATGGCCAGTGGTCTATCATTCTCCTTGTAAAAGTTTTGGAGTTAGAATTAGAATTTTAGCCAAGCTTGTGTTTATTAATTTTTGTGCTTTTGCAGTTACATGTAGCAGTATAAAACGGGTCATTTATATTAAGTTGGATATTCTACCAGGATATTTAGTAACCCATGTAGTAGAAGCACATCTATATACTCAGGTTTTGATAAAGTGTCAGAGATACTGGGCTGTGTATAGTGCCAGCCCTTGGTCTGATTTTAATAAGAACCTACTCTGCTTGTGCTTGGCCAGTTCTCCAACTGTAGCTTTAAAAAAATATGTGGTTCTATTGTTGAAAGAGTCCTTTTAAAGCAGTGGCAGGATATGGTGACACAAGAAAGCAGAATTTTATATAGGGAAAGTAAAAACAGTGGCCTTCTACTTTCTGAGATTCAATATATTCTCAGGGTTATTGCTTATAAATTGGGCTGTTATTACAGTCTCGTAGGTCACTGAGACAAAAGTAGAACTAGAATTTAAAAGACTATTTTTTAGAAAATATTATAGACAGTGTCATTATTGTTTCAATTTTACAGGTGAAAAATGGTGCTAAATAACCTTCCATGCTCTCAGTGAGAAAATGGGCTGAGCTGGCATTTCTAATATCTCATTAAAGAACATTGTCTCCAAACACTATGCCACACTGCCTACCCAGAACATGCCACTCTCTTCTTATTTTAGTATCCTCTCTCCCAGTAGCTAAAAGCACTCATTTTTTAGTTTCAGTTCTATTTCTTCATTCTATATTAAAACCCTAATACTTTTCCTAAATATCATACATGGTGCTTTATTTATTCTTTAAAGTCTCTCTTAGAGACCAATGATATAATGTCTATTTTTTAGATGGTAAAAATATGGCTTGCAGAGGTTAACTATGATATCCAGGTCCACAGATCAGTTCAGGATAAGAGCTAAGCTTTGGCTCAAGTCTGTTTCAGTCTAGAGATCTGCTCCTCTGGCTAAGTTTTCTGCGTTATATCCAAGAGCAGAACACTATCAAGGTGCATTTGCTATTTTCATAAGAATAATCCCAATCATTTAAAACTTAATAGCATATGTAATCAGTTTACAAGAAATAAATGGAAGTTTCTAAAACAAAAGTTGTATTTGTGTGTTTTTTTAAAGTTTAATAAAATTTTGTATGTACTTCCATCAGTGCCATGAGGGACATGTTAAATTTACCTCCGTTCTTCAGTTGAGGTGTTAGTTTTGCTATTTCTGAAGGGTTATGAACTTTGCATGAGATGGATCTAAATTTGTTATCTCTCAAAAAGTAAATTCAGTTACTTGTTTTTTAACTTTGAGGATCGCCCCTATGTGATGAATACACCAATATCTTCAGACTGCAAATCCTGAATTTCTATGCTTTTTAAAAAAATGTATGTTGCCTGAAGGAAAAAAAGTTGCAAATAATTGACAAGAACAATAAAAAAAGACCACAATGCTAAAAAAATATAGTCTGAAATACCAAAAGAAAAATATATACCTATCAAAATGCACTCAAATTCATAAACCCTAATGCTTTGAAATGAAAGACTTCACCAAATATTTGGGACAACTGTATCATAATCTCTGATTGTGGAAAAGGTTAAAGAATATACTTAAAGGTCAGTGAAAATAAGTGGTATGTCCAATTTTTTATAAAAGTGATGTGTGAATTGCATATTGTTCAGTGTAACTTCTATTCTAGATGACAAAATATAAGTCCTTTGTCAAGCAATCTGTGTTTGTTAGTCCACAAATACCATGATCAGCGTGAATTCAAAAAGTAGTGATAGTATGTGTGATTTTCTTTCAAAAAGAGTTATCTGGAAATATACCAAGTACAATTATCCATTGGTATCTGTGGCAGATTGATTTTGGGTTCTTCCATGAATATTCAAATGCTTGGATGCTCAAATCCATTATAAATAATGGTATAACATTTGCATTTGAACGTTTTGAATTGATTCAGAACACTGAGGCAACCGCAACTGCATAATTAAAGATATATGAAAGAAGATTTTTAGAGTATTTCAGAAAGCTGCAAGAATGATGGGATGTGTTTGAAGTGAGAAGAATTTTGGGGAGAGGCGGGTTAGTGGCAGTGTGTCTTCTTTTATAATTTAAAAAAATTGAATATTCATTATATTTGATGATACATTGTATGCATGAATATATGCTTATATATAGCTTTCTATTTGCTCTTAAACTTCTTCAAATTTGACTCTTTTTAACAATTAACTATTCCAGGATTTTTGTCATTCTGTGTAAAATTTAGAATTAGTTTGTCAATCCTATAATAGAGTTTCCTGGGTTGAATATTCTGTTGTAAAACAACTTGGCAAGAATTGTCATTTTAACAATACTTTTGGCTAATCTCTCGTATTTTAGGTCACCTTTAACTTCTCTGAGCAATGTGACAAAAAAAATTTCATCTTATATATATTATATTTCTATTAAATTCATTTCCAAATATTTTATTATTGCCCTGCTATTGTAAATTGTTTTTAAATTAGACGTTCACTTAGTTATTCCTAACACCCAAATTTTACAATAACTCTGTATCTTAGAAACTCACTATATTTCTTTGTTGGACTTACTGTAGTAAATTTTTATGAAATCTTTACAACCTCAAAAAGTACCATTTTGAATGTATCTAAAAAATAGACTGTATTTTGCCAGGGATTTTATACTTGTACCTAAAATACAGTTGCTATTTAGTAAATGCCTGGATTACAGAATAATTTTTTACATGTAAATACATGTAAATACATTTGGAGAAATACATTCTTCAAATACATTTGGAGAAATCTCCAAAGTACTATGTTTTTCCTAAGTATAATTAATAGTTATCATATGAAAATGAATATTTTTGCCTAGATTTCATGATGACACTTGCATAGTTCCTGATGAATTGGGAATGCTTTGTGATTTAAACTCCACTCCAAGGCTACGTAGTCAATGTGGAAAAAAGATAAAGTAAGAAAACATAAATTGACTATAAAACGTATTTTTTTCAAAAATACTTTTGGTAATAAAGTTTCCCCTGTCCCCAAAGAATGTGTATTTTATGTGAATATTTGATCAATACTGAATGAATTAGGATACATTCCATACCATTGGGCTTTAATTCCATGAAAGAAAACTGCTTATGCCTTATCATGTTTATTGCATAATTTGCAGTTTACAGCAACAATGCATCTACTTAATGTTCACTTAAATGCTGTAAATTGCACTCTTTAAGAATCCATTAAACACAAATCTTATTCACTTTTTTTCAATGAACAATCTGAGTCATTTTTAAACATCTTACACTTTACTAAGAGGGTTTTTCTTCTTGGGTTTTGAGTAAAGATTTTTAATTACATAAAACAAAATCACTTGTGTTTTTGTTTTTTGTCTGTTTTGGTACCTGGGATCAAACTCACGACTTAACATTTGCCAGGCAGGTGCTTATGCCGCTGAGCTAAATCTCCTGCCTCTGAATCACTTGTTGTTCTCTACAATATTATCTGGTGTAATGAGAAATCATCATGCTAAGCCTGCACTATATGAGTTATCTCAGAAATACCTCACTTAAGTCAAAACAGTGTATAAGGCTCTCGATTTGTCAATTTTTAAGTCAGTTCATTAATTTAAAATTATACATGCAAAATTATAAAATAAATATAACATCATGCAGTATGAAAAGCTATTTTTTGTGATTATGAATGAGAATTATACTACATGTACAGCAGTATTTAAGAATGTTAGCATGAACTAATGCATGCATTTGTGTATCTATGTATACAACCATATAGAAGCAATATATTTTGCCTTTTAATTATGGATCTGATTTAAAATCTGTGGGGTAATATTTCTCAGAACTGATGGCATGTAGACCATTTGCAGTTTTGACCCTTTTGTATGGTGCAGAGTTTGATAAATATGAAGGTGAACAAAATTAATCAAAGTCAAAAATTATAAAACTATTCAGGTTTTGATGTGTGCCAATTGTGAAATACATCCTTGAAATACTATATATGACTTTAAATACTCAAGAAATGTTTGCATTAAAACTATTTTAGCAATATATTAACTTAAAAATTTCTTTAAAGAGCCATTAAAATTAATGTTCAATCTATTTCAGGATAATTTCCTACTGCTATACCAAATAATTGTGATACCCAGTACAAATGAGGTTTGGTTTAATTTGATAATTTAATTTAATAATTTGGTAGTATCATGAATATGTGGTAGTGATAATATTTTAACAGTACTTTGCTGAGGCCATAATTGGTAAGATCCTCTTCCACAATATTATCATAATCTCTAAATCATAAATTTTTTTGAATTTCAAAAGTACATTGCTATGAATCTTTGCTCAATCTTTTTTTTTTCCTCTGTTAAGATTTTTTATAGTACTCATACCAAATCTTGGATCTTTCTTTTGAGCTACATGTCAGTCCTTTTTTATGCTTTGATGTGAGACAGGGTCTTGTTGAGCAACTAAGTTTCCCAAGCTGGATTTGAGTGTGCCAGCCTCCTACCAGAGCCTCCAAGAATGTGGGTCTTAGGGCAAGCCTCACCACCTCTGGAAAGATCTAATATGTCAGTTGCCATTCTATAAATTTATATTTAATTTGATTAAAAATAAAACTACAGCCTAAAAACCCTAAGATCTGGTTAACTTGTGTAGATTCTTCCTCTTGTACAGTAAAAATAAATACATGGATCATTCCATATTTGTTGGTTCCACATCCATAGATGCATCCAAGCACAAATCAAAAATATTCAGAAAATCATTGCATATGTCCTGTACATATACAATTTGTTTTTATTATTATTTCCTAATCAATACCATACATCAACTATTTTTCATGATGTTTATATTAGATATTATAAGTAATCTATAATCTTTAAATATATTTTTAGAGTGTGTGAAGATGATAAGCAAATATTACAATATTTTTTAAAAGATATGAGTATCCAAGAATTTTGCTATCTACAGGGAGTCCTGTGTTACATCATCTTATGGGTACCCAGGGATGACTTCATTAAACTGAGAATTCTTCATATGAGCTTGCATGGTTCCTACTGTTTTGTACTTAACAGTATCTGATTTATTTGAATTGATTTAGAATTGGAATTCTTACATTTTTGTGGTTTATGCACTCTGTTGAGAATCTATGAAAACACTAGGCCTTTCCTTTGGAAAAAGTACGGAAGCCCACATGCAATCCTGAAACTTAGTCAAGAGCACATTGCATAATGTATTGTTACTTCTTTAAGAAACCCAGTTCTAACAATTCTGTGAAATCAAAGAAGTTTGTCAATAACCAACAATTTCTTATAGATAGAATTACAGAAATCCTTTTCTGTTTTACATAGTCATTACTCTGGAACAAATTGTTATGAGCCTTGAGATCTTACTCCATATAAATTGTTATGTGAAGATGAAAAATGCTTAAAATTATGCATTACTCAGAACAAAACCAGTAAATAATCTCTCTAAATGTTGTTTTCCTCTTATGAAGATGATAACTTTTATTCTTTTCTGGGATAAAGTTTTGACGAAACCTCTCTTGTTGGGGGAACTATTGTAGTATTTTGGGAAGATAAAGAATGCTTAAATCTCATATACCTTTAAAAATCTTTAGTATGCTGATTTTGAGTTATAAGATAAAAACTAATTCTTGAACAACTACTGTAGGTCAGGCTAAACTTTGACACAATCTTGTCATCATTATTATTTTCATCTTCTTAAGAATCCTGAAAGTGTACCTGATTATTTCTGTTTACAGTCAGTAAACTGAGGGTCTATCGTAATTATGCAAAGGACAAGTTGGGATCTCTGCGAAGTGTCTCATCAAAACCATTCTCTTTCAGGCCAGAATCATAGCGAAAACATTATATCAATAACTTTTCAATTTAATATGTGAATACATGTGACATTTTAAAATCTTTTCCTGTTTTAACTCATTTAGTCAGTAAATATCTAATGCATAAAGTTAGCTTTTTATCCTTATTTGACAGATGACAAAAATGAAAGATCTGTGCAATAAAGTGTTAAGGTTTGGATTTGGTTGGAATGTGTTTCTTAAACATTCATGTTTTGAAAGACTCTCAGTGTTATTATATGTTAGGTGGTGGGATCTTTAAGAGGCAGAGACTGGTGACATGTCCCTGAAAGTGCTACTCTTTTAAGGGACTGTTACTGGTCTTGCAGAGGGAGTTAGCTGCTGTCATCAGTGCAAGTGGTTGTAAAAGAATGACCTGGCCTTTAAGACTTTCTCACTGTTTCACTATGTGGTCAAAAACTCTCATACTTGCTCACTCCAAGAGATCACTCCAGTAGGGTCCCTAGTTGGAGCTCATGTTGGGATGTTTGGACTTTCAGCTTTAAAAACTGATCTAAATAAATTTATGATTTTAAATAACCCAGCTTCAGGATTTTGTAATAGAAATGGAGAATGAGCTAATACATTATAGTTTTAATTAGTTTATTACTCATTGATTATAACTTTCATGTCAAATGTTTTTGATAGAGTTTCTGTTTTCACAAAATCCTACATTAACCTCTTTTAAGCTTATTAATATAGAAATTTCCAGTTATAGGTGATTCATATAATTAAATGAAGTTTGCTATCTAATCACATTTTTACTGTCTTTCAAACCCACTGATTTCTCTGCTAGTTATTTTCAAAATAGTGTTTTCTTGTTTCAATAATTTGTATCTGAGTAATTTATCATTTTAAACCAAATAGTTTATACAAAGCAGATAAGTAATATATATTTATAAAATGAAAGATTTAATTAATGGATTTATAGTAATGATCACAAAGTATCAGATTGCCAAAGTTATGTGGAATGGGAATAATATTTAATCTGCTATCTGTTAAATAAACCAAATGACATACATATTATTAGGAAAAAGAATGCTCTATAAGAATGTAACAGCTTCAGGTGATTTCTTACTGTTATGTTTTTTTTTTTTTTTGTAGTTCTGTATTATGTGTACCCTTACACCGCTTTGTTTTGTTTTGTGTTTTTCTCTTTTTCCTCTTAAATAAAAGTAAAAAAAAAGAATGTAACAGCTTCAATTTAATGCATTCTGAAAATAAATTCAACCATTGTAAAGCAATTGACTTATTCTAAGTCTAAATATTCTTCTAAAGGTATTAAATTGAATTATGAATTAAATCCTCTTATTTGAAAGGATGTATTGTGCATCCTTAAGGCCTATTATAGGAGGATTAAGTATTTTTATTTGATTTAGAATTTTTCTTTGATATTCACATTAAATAGGAGGATGGAATTTCTTTGAAAGAAGTTCTTGTAAAGTTGATTTGATTTGTCATAGTTCTGTTGAACATTTCCTGTATGCAGCTTATTGTTTTTAATAATAATACATTTCTTTTGGAAGTAGTTTTTTTTTCAGGTGTTTCATATTTAATTTCATACAGAAGCCAAAAATATGATGTTCATCTTAAACTAAGGGTATCCTTTAAATGAAAAGTTTATTAATACAATATATAAAAGCTAAAATATAATTTATGTGTATTCAGTACTGAGATAATTTAGAAATATAGCGGGCATTTGTTTTTCCATATTTATTATTTTCATGTCAAATCACATGTGTATGTATATATATATGTATATATATATATATATATATATATATGCCTAGTAATGTAGAATATGAAGTAACAATGCAAGAAATTTTGTTTGAAAGGAGTTATTACTTGTAGTTAATATGCAAGTCCATTTTAAAAATTTTATGGCAATATTGAAAGGCAGTAATTGAAAAGGAAAATAGAGCTTCCAAAAAGATGCTTAGCTTTTGTTGTTCTTCATATTTTTATTCAATTGCACTTTTTCTTTCTTAGTAGTAATCACTTTTCATTTATATTTATAATTAGTCAACTTTTCTGCTGCTGGGACAGCAGCTCACAATTTAAAGGAGAGGCTTAATTTGGCTCAAGGTTCCAGGGGATTCACTCCATGGTCAGATGGCTCTAAGAGAGAAACACTGTGGCAGTGCAAAGATGTTCAGTTTATGCAGTCAGGAAGCCAAGTGGGGCAGCTGTATTGGAAAGGAATAGGGCAGGGATTAGATAGGTATTTTATTCAAAATGTTACCTTCATATCGCACCCAAACTCACCAGAATGTGCTTTATTAATCTATTTCTTAGCAGGATACATTGACATATTATGAATAACAGTCACAGAAGTAATTAAAAATGTTTTTTTCTGTGCATTCTTTTTCTTAAGTTTATAACTAATCATGAAGTCTGGGTTATAAACTTATGAAAATATAATTTTTTTACTTTTTTATTGGATAATGTTTCTCTCAAAACTAAAAAAAAAAACCCCACCATTATCCATGAATTTGGTTTCATTGACCATGCATATATTGATTTTAGAATGTATCCTTTTATGGTCAGATTACATCTCAAGAGACTCATACCCAAATGTGCTATATGAATGATTCATCAGAGATTGATAGCCATGGGAGTAATTTCTTCATATTCTTTGAAAGAAGTAGCATCAAAAAAATACCACTGAAAACACTTAAGAAGACTGTCTTTTAATATTAAATCCAAAGCATAACACACACTTTTAAGTTGCTAAGTCTTCTGTAAGTGTGGAATGTTTGTTGAGCCAATAGATATGAATGAATTTGTCTTGGTACCTAAGAAAGATTTAATAGTTTTGTTGAGCACCTATCTAAGCAATCTCCTGCATAATGGCACCAAATTCATCTGAAAGTAAATATCTGTTTCCTGAATTTTTGTATGATTGGTGTCTTTGACTTCAACCTTTACTAGGCTTCTTTCTATTCCAAAAGAAAGATGTGAGGAGGCAGCCAAGAAGGTTGTTTTGCAGGAATTACTTTACTTCTTAAAATGTAAAATACATGCAAAATTATAAGCAGATTCTATTGTATTTATATTTTCCTTTTAATATGTTATGATTAATGTACAAAATAATATTGTTTTACAAAGTGGTAATTGATATTTATATTCAATTTAATTTTATAAAAGGATGGGAATTTTGTTAGCTTTCTTTATATGTTTTTATTAAAAATATTTATGACTCCCCATATTCTCATTACCTAAGTTTAATTTCCAAATTAATATTTCATGTCATGAGATGAATCACCATTTCTAAGGAGTTTTTAAAATACTATTAAGAATAACATAAAATGTGCCATTTAGCTGTCTCTGCCATAAAATCTATGGTTCTGCATAAATTTAAAATTGGCAAACAGCTTTATTAGGTTTTCTTCATGGAAGTCTTGCTCTAGGCCATCTTTAGCTCATGTGATTTGGGACACATTTATTAAGAAAGATTTCATGAAATTCAGTGGGATGCCTCCACAGTAACAAAGCTCAATGATAACCTATTCTTCTTAGCTCTAACCTCCACATTTTGAATCTTACACAAGTATCCTTTGGAAAGTGTACCTGGAGATCAACTATCAAATGCAGATATTTTTAAACTGTACTGAAATTTTGAACTCTGGCCTTTTCAAAAAGTGTATATTCATGTATATACCAGTTTATTGAGCCTTTATTGAGCATCCACCGTATGTCCAAGTCTGTATGCTTGAGAATACTCAATAAGTGACCAAGCCAAATACATTGGGACCTGGTCTCATCTTCATGGAGTTTAAATCCTAGAGGGCAGGACAGCTGAGTGCCAAATGTTTGAATATTAATTTCAACTCTAATGTATGCAACAGAAGAAAAGCAAATGTTATGAGCACATAAAACAGCAGGATCAGAATTGATATATTGGTGGATAAAGAAAAAATTCTAGAGCTGGTAGATCAAATTGGGACTAGAAGGCTGGAATTTAGGGTAAATGAATTTTAGACAGTCAAAGTATTTGGAAGTCCTTGAAGTACATGGGAGGTATTGCACCTACTGTATAACTCATAGTACAAGCCAGATGTACAGAAAAATGTAGTATTTGTATCATTCATAGTTATTTTTAATATTTTTGTGACTATGCATTTCTATCACTCAGATTTCAGCCAGAAAAATAGAACTATAGATGGTACATATGAGAATGTCTATTGAAAAGAACTGACTTACACAGCTGTGTGAAGCAGCTCAGCAAGTTCGTAACCTACAAGGCAGGTCTTCAACAAGAGGCTGAGACACTTAGATGGGAGGTGAATTTGCTGTCCTGAAGTAGAATTTCCCAAACCTCTGCTTATAAAACTTTCAACCAAAAGGCTAACCCCATATTTTAGGATAATTCTTTCTAATAAAGACTACTGATTTGTTTCTAATTATATCTCTAAAACACTTTCACAGTAACATCTACGTTAGCATTTGATGGAATAACTGAGGACCATAGATTAGACAAGAGAACAGGAAAAGCTGATCATCAGACCAGTATTATTTGATTTGTTTGGTTTAAATTGGTAAATTTCTGGATTCAAATATAATCTAGACCACCTGCTTCTCAGTCCACTTCCTTTTCTATGTATGATGCTGTCCATGTGTCAGTGTTATGTGTTCTGGGAAAATCATATCTTATGAGATCTGGATGCATGTGTTGTAGTCAGGGGTTGTACACAGAGAACAATTCAGATCAGGAGATGGAGTTTATAATATTTTTATAATGGTCACCGGAAGTTACACAGGAAAATGCAGGAAATTTATCTGCAACACCAAAGACATAGATTATTTAGTCAAGAGCCTAAACCACACGGCAATGTCCCACAGGAGTTCAGATAAAAACCCAGAACTCAGGACAATGCCTCCCATGAATCCAACTGGAGGCCCAGAGCCCACAAAGACTCACACCAGTCTCTTTTATGGATCCGTGCCAGGAAGACCCAAGGCTCAGCGGTGAAAGCTAGAAAGTCTATGCCAGCAGGATGAAGGAGCTGTTCTAGTGGGATGAGAGTTCTATGCTGGAGCTGAGAAGTCACACCCACAACAAAGACCAGGACTATCCTGAAAGGCACCACAGCCGTCCTCAGCAACATGGAGGCCCTGAGCTCCTCCGATGACAAGCACAGTCAGTTACATGCCAGGTAGCAGTGTGACGAGTTCATCCTGGAGACCAAGCAGCACATGTCTTCCCCTCCGGAGCCAGGAAGCAATGTTCGATGTGAAGACGAGTGCTTCTCCAGAAGAACCAACAGCTCAGACAGCAACTCATAGGAGAACCCACAATGCCTCCTTAATGCCTCAACCCTCAACACCTCCCTTCTTCTCCACCTATTTATCCTGGCAACTTTCCTCAGGGGGAGCATCTTCGCTCAATGCCATGTGATGTAATCCAGCTGGTGTTAAGTTGACCATCAGTTCTTAATCCATAACAGCATGGTAGGGATATCAGTACTTGCTGTGCTCACCCATGTGGGTACCCCAAATGGACTCCAGGTTCCTACATCTAGCCTGCCAGGTTGGTGCATGTAGCTCTGTCTGAGCAGTCTTTCAAAGCGCCCTCAGTGGTCAATAATGCAGACATCTGGACTTTACGTTCCCGTTTTACTATCAAGCTCCCCTTACCAAGAGAGCTTGATAGTATAAACCCTGGATCCTGAGGCAGCATCTGCTTAGTAGAAGGCCATTTCAGAACTCTAGATTTATGGCTTTTTTCTGTCTGATAGGCCGGTACCACCTTGATATTGTCACTCACTAACTGGCTTGCGAGGTGGCTTGCTTTTGTGATCTCTTCCAGGAAGACGAGACACTGTCCTCTGTGCTACTCCAGGATACCCCACAAACATGCCTCATGTTTTATTGTTTGGTTGAAGTGCTGGGAACCAAACCCAGGGCCTTGCACATGACAGACAAGTGTTCTCTATTGTGTTATACCTTCAGGCCCCTTATGTTGGTTTTATTTTTCTTTCCCATCATTTCCCAGGTATAAAAACCAGTGGGCTTTCCTTTCTTTTTGCATAAGACACCCTATGTGCCCTACAAACTCATCTTTTTAATATCTCTTAAATGACACAATTTAAGTATCAGTTATATTGCCCCCTTTCGAGCATAAATTGAGGAAAGAAGTCTTTTCCTTGTTTCTGGTAAACAGTTACTTAGGGAAAGTTAAGGTCTTAAGTAAACTATTTTTTAGGTTCACACAGCTTAGTGAAAAGTAAAAAAAAAAGTTCTAAAATAAAAATAAGATATGCCCTATTAAAAATTTTAAGTACAATCTGAAAGCTAATGGCTTCTTTGTTTTATGAGTTACTAATTAGAATCCTTACAGTAAATAGATTTCCTTTTTCCCAACAAATATTAAATTAAATTTGGAAAAATTTTTCTTTACAATATAAATTACTAAATAGCATGTTTCCTAAGAGGAGTAATGAAATTTATTTCTTATTAGTATCACTTTGCTGTTTGAGATTTAGCAGTTTATCTTTTATCTTAAGGAATTAATATTTTAAAAAGTTTTAAAAGACATGTAACCAACCTTATTTCAGAAAGAATTAGCAGCAGAGTATTACATTTATTTAGCATCATCATGGGAATAGATAAGTGATCTTGTGTGTAACTGAAGCTTAAGGATTTAAACTCAAACTTTTCAACATATTCTATGATAGGTTTTATTTCTACAGAAGTCTTAGGTATTTCACCTAGGCATATATGATTCTGAGAATTGCACGTACTAAGCATTGCTTATTTTTGTAAATGACTTAAGATCATCTTCATTAATATCATGTCTTTATATTATTTTTCTTTAGGATTTTAAAGTGTTGTGAGAATTCTATATTTTGTTGTTTGTTTGTTTGTTTTGAATGCTGGGGATTGAACAGAGGGTCTCACATCTGCTGGGCAAGCCCTTTGGTGAGCACACCTCACTTCTACCTGGACCTCCCTAGCTCTTTTTAAAGGATCAACTGTAGGTTTTTGTCTGATGTTTAATTCACTGGTTTTTGGAAGAACTTTAAATTTCCAGTGTCCATTTAATTTGCAGACTATTTCTGCTACTTACTCTTTTCCTATGAGCTTAAAAAATACATATTTAATTCTTGTCACTCTTTTTATGTGTTCAGAATTAAGAGATCTGTAAAAACTCAGGGGCATCATTTCAGACATCTTATACCATATGACGCTCTAAGAAGTAGAGAAAACTAGCTCTAGAGAGATCAGAAGGACAGAAAGGAAAGTGAAGAGCTGAAGAGTGGATGCCCAGATTCCTGAAGGCTTTTTGGATTTTCATTGTAAAGCCTTTGAGATTGTTTAAGTATCTCGTCTTTTAAGTAATTCCAAAAGTTTAAAAAGTATTGTTTGAATTACTTTTCTTTTGCTTGTGAACAAAAGCACTTTTCAGTATGACTATGCCAACGTGTATTAGACTTCTGAGCAGTTCCTATTCAAGGTTAACTCATTTTTTTTTGTGTTGTTGTTGTTGTTGTTTTGTACCCCGGATCAAACTGACAGCATCACATTTGCCAGGCAGGCACTTTAACTCATTTTGAATTAGCTATCAGTTAATCTGGATCTTTTTCTTGGTTTTCAAACTCATATCAGAACTTTAGGTTAGCACTATTAAGTTACAGTATTACTATAGTGTGTGTTTGAATATCTTAAACATCTAAGTAAGATGCTGAAGAACTTGTGTAGGACACTAGCGGAGATTATGCGTAACTATATGAAGGACAAGAGGGTATTCGGAAAAGGTTTGATATTACTTGATGTTGGCTTGGTGTGAAGGGGTGGATCAGAACTAAATCCTTAGGAAAACTTTCAAATACATGTGTAGACTGTGATGCCATTCACTGAAATACAACACATAGGAAACAATGAAAGGGAACATGAGATCCTTTGGGGCACATTGAGCTTACTTCATTTATAGGAAGTACTTTTTATTGGGAGCTCAGAAGAAAGGTTCAGAAAACAATTTAAAAATCTATTGTAAAAACCCCTGCTCTGCTTCTTGGCTGCCGCCCCTGAGACCATGCCCTTCTGTCATAATATTTATGTATTCAGCTATAACAGTTAAACCATAATCTCCAAGATTAGCATCAACAGTGAGACCTGTGGTGTTTTAGACTACACTGGCTAATTCTTTTATTTTTATTTTGTCCAGAAGTCAATTAGGGAAGAAGAACTACTTCTTGGTCTCTCTTACTTATTTTCAGCAAATTTGTCTTCTATGCTATATGGAGGGTGGGTGAGAATAAAGTAAAAAATATGTTTCCTTTTATGTTCACATGGAAAATTAAAAGTGTCATGGATTCACGTAGAAGACAAGGACAAATGCTGGAAGAAAGATCAGCAGAATCAAATCTGAAGAAACAATGCTAGGTAAACTCCCAGAAAGAGGATTTATTGACACTTTTCTTCAGATGAAGTCTATTGAAAGACTATTAAAATGTTTTTCCTTTCGGTCCTCATTAAGGTGGACTATTGTCTTGGTTACTTTTCTCTCTCTGTTGAGATAAAATATCTGATGCCCCAAGTGAAGCAAGGAAAGGTTTATTTAGCTTACAATTTTTTGGAGGTTTCAGTCTTGCTCAGCTGGCTCCAAGGCAAGGGGACATGGCTGAGGGGCAGCCATTCGGAGCAGGCACATGTGACAAGAGCAAAAGAGAAAAAAAAAGGCAAAAGGGCAAAAGGGGGGAAGCACACCTCCTTTCCTCCCCCATATCATATTCCAATTACCCACGCCTGGGTGGATGCAGCATGCACACCACCAATCCCAGCTCTAGACAATGTACCACTCACAAACACTAGACTCAGTCACCGCCATGACTGCATGAGGCTTTGGGGGGACATCCAGACAAACCACAACAACTATGATTACGAGATCAGTATCATTTTCTTTATTGGATGATGAGGAGTCACATTGTTTGTCAGATTTTTTTTTTGCCCTGGAGTCTAATCTTTTTACATAATATAACCAAATTTTTATCTTTACTATTTGTGGTTCTAAAATAGTATAATCACTTCTCCAAATAATTCTTCACCTTATATATGTTGAATTTGGAAAAAATAAACTCAGAATAGTAGTTCTGTGTTACTTACCCTGTGAGTAATGAAACTGAAAGCCTGTTAAGAATAACATTTAACTTAGTAAATATGACTTGGGTGTCTGTTTGCTGAAAGACAAGCAGGTAACATTTATGTTAGCGATGTCAAATATATCAAATCTTGTACGAATGGCAATTCTATTCCTGGAAATATTTGGCATTCCTTTTATGGTCTTTAAATTTAAAGAAAAAGAGCAAAGGACAAGAAGTCAGGAGTTATTTTCAGTAAGATGAAGGGTAACTTCATTATAGAAATGTCTATTTTAAAATTTTAATTCAAAGGAGACTCTCACTTGGATTAAAACTCTACATGTGAGCAGCATTTTCAGCTTGTGTGAAGGTAGGAACAACACAGTGTGTTCAATTATCAGCATGTATTTTCAGCAGGTTTCTGACATGAGGCTTTCTATGAAACTGATCCCTCTTGTTTTTCCTGATATAATTTCCAAAAGTAAGGTTTAAAGTTTTTACCTATATAGATTGATGGGTTTTGATAAGGGTATAAACCTATGTTGTCAGTACCCACGTCAAGATGATCATCTTTTCAATTTATTTCCCTCGTTCCTCAGAGGTAATGGCTCCTCTGATATCTGTCTTTCTAGAAAGTTATTATCCACCTTAAAGATGGACAAGAAAAACTATACATACATATTTATGTAAAGCTTGATGTTTTGACATACATTTGCATTATGGAATGACTCAAATAGCTGTTTAGCATGGACATAACTTCACGTACTTACTTTTTTGTGGTGAGGACTCAAACTCTTATAGGGTCAGCACTGAAAATGTGTACAAAGAGCTTTAAAATGTGTATATGAAGTACTTTGTTTTTAAGCTGTAACGTGGCTTTTCCTGATGGGTATACTGAATGGTCAGTTGCTAATGAGACTCTAAAGACAGTATAGCATCGCTTGGAGGCAGGCCTTAACTTCACAGTTGCAGGATGTGGGAAACATTTTCTGTGCTATTTTCCAAGATGACCCCAATACTATCTGATCATATGGAATATGTACTTTCCTGGAACTATCTTTTGAACTCCTTTCCATAGAATGCCTTTTGTTCTCTTTCCGTATTGAATGTCTTTGTTCTCATGAGGCATTTAAAACAATGTGCTGCTTTAGTAATTGCTGCATGGTCATCAGCCCTCTTCTGTGTCATGAATCTTCTTTATTTTCATGTGACATAAGTCATTGGAGATCCTTGCCATTGTTCTCAACTCTGATTGGGACAATCTTTATATTGACTAGGGGACTACAGTTATCTCTTACCAATATCCAAATATATCGTACTAACTGAAATCTTGGGTTATTTGGCCAGAATCTTCCCAAAACTCTTCTCTGATCCACAGCCTCTGGTAAGCACCATTTTATTGTTTCTATTTGCTCACTCTTTTTACTTTCCACATACGAGAGACAGCATGTGGTTTTTGTCTTTCTTTACCAGGCATATTTCACTTGAAATAATTCCTCCAAGTTTATCCGTGTTGTTGCACATGATATGATCTCTTTTTAAAGAGGACATATGTCACTATATGTGTGCATATTAATTGTGGTCTCCTTATCCACTCATCTGTTGATGGATTTTTACATTTATTCTACATCATGCAAATGAATGGTGCTATAAAGGCTTTGTATTCTGTTGCATTGGTCTGTGTGTCTGTTATATGTGAGTAGCATGGTATTTTGATTATTACAGCTTTGGGATAATTCTAAAATCAAGCCATATCTTTACTTCAATACTGTTCTTTTCTTTAATTTTATTTTTCATTAGTGGATGTTTTTATATAGTGATTACAGTCCATATGGGAAGTTGGTATATGTATGTAACTTGTTGGTTTTTTTTCATTCCATTTCTTTTCCCTTCTTCTTCTCCTTCTATCTGTTGATCCCCTTCAATTTGCAAAGGATTTATCTGCACGTACTTTGTTCTTTTTTCCAAGTTTGCTTTGATTGTCTGTAGTCTTTTAGGTTGTTTTATCTGTTTCTGTGAAAAATGTTAGCGGAATTTTGATTGGGAATGCACTAACTCCATATGTTGTTTTTGGTATTATGGACATTTTAACCATATTAATGATAATGTCCTATTTAAAAATTATTTGTTTTATCTTGATTATGGCAACAGAAGTTTAAATACTAAGGTTTGTTTTTATGGCTGGCTTATACTAATCAAAATGTTTTTTGAGATTCATCCATTTATAACAATTCATTTTTTTCATTTTTATTATTTAAAGGATATTCTTTTATATGAGAGTGTTGTATTTTCTTTCTTCTGCTAATGAACATCTGGTTCCTTCTAATTTTACTATGTGTAAGATTATTATGGATTTTTGTGTATGATATTTTGGGGGAATTGTATTTTAAATTTCTTTGTGGTAAGTCTGTTAGAGTAGAATTGATAAATGATAACAGAAATATAATTTTTAAAAAATTCTAATGATTTTTCATGGATTATGAACAATCATGTATTTCCTAACATTGGTATCTGAATGGTCCCATTGATCTACATTCTTGCCTGTATGAGACATGATTACTTTTTGTAATCTTAGCTGTTCCAATGAATGTGAAGTGATATCTCACTGTGAATTAAATATGCATTTCTCTTATGGGAATGGTAAGCAAATTTTCATCTAAATACTGTGTTCCTATATGATCTTTTCTGAATCATATGTCCTAACCTCTTTTAAATGTCTTACTGCTTTATTATTATTATTTGTAATATTATTTAGAGGATCTGGATATAATATGTGATTTTAATTTGGTTTGTTTGTTTGGCATGTTTTTGGTTTTGTTTCTAAGACAGTGTCCTGCTATGTAGTTCAGGATAGTTTCAACTCACTGTGTAGTCTAGGTTGGCCTCAATTCATAGCAATCCTCCTGCCTTGGCCACCTGAGTGCTGAGATTATAGCATATACCACCACACCCAGAAAGTGTGTGATTTTGAATTGTAAATATTTTCTCATTTTGTGATTTGACTTTTCATATCCTTAACAATGGCTTCTAATAAGTAGAAATATTAAAATTAAAGGAAAAAGATAGATTATTGTTTTGTTTAGTTCTTTTTGTGTTCTAGCAATCTTTTATAACTGGAAACAAATGTGTATTTCCTTTGTTTTCCCGAATGAGCTGTATAGTTTGACTTTTATATTTGTTCATAATCTACCTTAATTTCTGTATATGTTCTAAGGTATAAATCAGTGTTTAGTTTTTTAATACAAATAAGCATTTTAAAAAGCTGAATATGTTGCAAAAATTGTCCTTTCCCAACTCATTCTGTTTCATTTTTTTTAAAAATAAATTTGACCAGAATCTTTTGGGTCATTTTTGTACTTTATGTCCCTTTGATCTGCTCCTCTGTCCTTAAGCCAGCCCCACACCACACTTCCTGATTATTCTAGCTTTATAGTAAGTCTAAAGCCAGCTAATATTAATCCTCAAATTTCATCCTTTTCAAAGTTCTGCAGCTGGATTTTTAAAATCAGTTTCTTCATACATGATTTATTTTTCTTATGTTCTCATTTAAAATGACAGTTTAAAATTGGGTTATTGAACAACTCAAACATGTAAATATACATAAATCTTTGAACCATGCTTCCAGTAAGCTTCCAATAAGAACTACGTGGCATGCTATGCAGTTTGTAAAGCACTTTACAGCAGTTCTTTTGGGCACATATGTGAGGAAACAGGTTTTCCTCACATATGCGCCATCTGCTGATCAGCATTACCACTGGCCTTGTATCGTGGTGAAGATTACTGTTTTCCTCTTTGTTTATTCAGAATCTTCAATGACACTGCCTCAGGTCCAGTGTGTAAGATACTCCTAACACACACATACGTGCACACACGGTTGTTATTGCATCTCATTTTTATTTTTTCCTTCCTATCTACTTTTATCTTTCATATTCAATTACTAAATTTTCCATTTTTCCCTTCATAAGACCCTTCTGGAATGGTTCTGAAGCTCAGAGAACTGTAAGAATGACTTTTTGCCAGGTCATTGCCAATCCATTTCAATCTTCAAATGAATGTAGTTGGTTTTCATGTTTATTAAAGCATTGTGTGTGGTCCCTGAGACTCATGGGGACCATTAACCAACTTGAAAGTGGATTTCATAAATAATAATTTTTAAATATATGAATTTAGACACAATGAATGTATTTTTCCATCCTGTGTACCCTTGATATTTAGAGTACTTAAGAAGTTTTGAAGTGTTTGAAAATGTTTACTATAGTCACAAGGCTATTCCTAACCAATACTGTCTTTTTAGATTTTGAAAATCAATGTTTAATTGGAGGAGAAATGATTGATTAAGTAACTAAATGGCAGAATATTTTTTCCTCCATTATGTGTGAGTTTTTCAAGTTGCAAATTAAATGTACCATTTTTTACTTTTATTAGTAGATGTTTACAGTATTTAATGATCACATTGAGAATGAGAGAAAGGATTGGTACATGTACATAACATATTACAGTTTCCTTCCTTTTAACCCAACTCCTTTTAATTTTCTAGGATCAGATTCATTTATTTATATTATAAGACCTTATAAAGTTAATTAGTGTTATCCTATATATACAGATTGAAAACCAGATTAGTCATGACTGATTTTAATAGTTCTGATACATAACTATCTACATACATTACGAGATATAGTGATTATTAATAGATTTATGTATTAAAATCAGATATTTTGTCCTAACATTAATTTTGTAATTTGACTTATTTGCTCAAGTGTGTCCTATACCTTTTCTACATGTGTAATAGTTGAATGATCATACTTTGATTGGTAAGGGTATCTTAATCAATCATGCACCTCTGATAGACAGTTTCATGAGGCGCTCAGTTATTTTCATGTAATACTGCATTATATTAAGCCCACTTGTGGACAAGGTCATAGATCAAGTAATTTATCTATATTGTAATTTATCCATGGGAAATCAAGCAAGCATTTTATCTGCCCAAATTCACATTTCATATTCTGAGTGTACATCACTTTTCAATTTCAAACAGTAATGTCTTAAACACTTCACCATGTGAAAGCTATGATGAAGTTATGAAGTCATAGTTTTTCAGTTCTGCCTAAGTGATATGCTGCAATATGCAAATATAGTTATGGAGGAATTTAGAAAAAGATTGAAGTGTGTGGGCATATCCATGACACAATGCTGCCTCTCGGTGGGGTCTTTACTCCATAACAGTCTTTGTGTCTTCATTATCTCATAGCTCTGTTACCTAAATGAATGCAGTTTCCTGTATTAGCATGTGCACATTTTGGTCTTGTAATAGGATTTGATTTTCCATTATTTTGCAGTGTTTGACTTTGTTCAGTTTGGTTTTTCTCCTCATAACTGCTACCTGAAAGAATGTGAACAACTGATTGCTGTGCAAAATTCTCTTTCTTTCTAGAGCAGAACACCAATTACAAAATAAAAATAAATACCCAAGCATATTTTATTGTTTTAGGTCTGAACATTGATTTTTATTAATGATGTTATTTGATTATTTGGACACAGTCTGTTTAGATGGATCAGGCTGGGAGGAGGGAGAGACAGAGAGAGACAGCAAGAGCAAGAGTGAGAATTTGAGGAAATGAGAGAGAACATGCAAGAAAGCTGGCTCGGGGTGCATATTCATCAGTGAGTTCTTAAGTGTACACTTTATCCCTCCACGTCTGGAGTTTATCTCACACTGATTTATAAGAATCCAAAATCTGAAAGCACTTGAAAACCCTGATCTATGGACATTCCAGAATTTGGAAATCAATGCAAGAAATGCCTAGAGAAAATTAATGAAACTGCCAGAATTTTAAATGAATTCTTTAGTTGCTCAATAACAGAACAAATGTAAGCAAAACAGAACAGCATATGGAGACATTCTAACTTAGTAAACAGAGAAAAAACTCACAAGAAAACCTATATTGTAGGCTGTATCTCTGAAAAATTATATGAATATAATTTCTCTCTATTAAGTCTAGTGATTGCTATAAGCTACTTGAGAATTAGGACAGCATTTTATACTTTGTCTTATTGTTTAATAACTTTTAAATAAATCAACATATAGATTTTTCCACCTTTATGCAGATGTATTCCTCCAAAATATTTTTATATATAATATACTCCAATTCATGGCTTAATTATTGTTCACATTCTTATGAAGTTAAAATTTTTTGTATACTATAAATGTCAACTTTTTGTGACAGTTTTAAGACATTTTTAATTATATGCAGTAGAGTATAAATATGATAACTAATTCAAATTCACTGATACTCAGTTTAGTACTGCAACTTAAGTGGATAGAGATTGTATGTATTTCTTCACTTTCATTCTTGAAATTTTCCTTCCTGTTCAGTTCTCCCACATAGTATCATCAGGCCACAGAATGACATTTAAAAATTATATTATTATTTAAAATAATGTTAACATCTTAATGAGAAACAGAGAAGATACAAATGATATTTGATTGAGAAAACAGACACAGTAAAGATTAGTCCTGACTCCCAGCAGAGATTAGATTCCATTACTGTCTGCATGTATTGTACACTACTCTAATCCTCATTTAATATTTTGATTACTTTTATCTTGTATACTGTAAATATCATCAGAACAAGGACCTTTTTACCTTATCCATTCATTCATTTCCGGGACTTGTCTAGAGGTAGGCCAATAGAAGATACAGAGTAACCTTTTACTCACCTAACTTTGAGGAATCAGTAAATAGAGGAGACTGAGTAAGGAGTCTCCAGTGAGTAACCAGTGAGTAGTGATTAAGGGAGTGAGGATTACAATATCCAGTGGTTATCTAAAGCACAATTGTGACAAATAATTTATCACTATCACATTTGATAATGGGCATGCTATTGGTAACATCAAAGAGGGAAGTTTCAGTAGAATGGAGTTAACAACAGATGTTAGATTACAGAGTATGTTAGAGACTGGGTGTGGTAGAGTCTATAAAACACAATAAAAATTCAATTCATTAAACATAGAGTAGGGGAGGGAAGTTGTAGCAAGCTGTTATTAATAGTGTTCTGCCTCATCAATAAGATGTAAATGAAAGGATTACTAAAAAGCATCAAGGAGCCATGCAATGGGAAAACCTGAAACATCTAAGAAGCCAAATTTATATGGTTTTGTAAATTATTGTAAGGAGACTCAGTTAAAACCAAAGGCATAAAAAGTGAATAATGGAACAAATCAGAATTTAGGACTAGATTCAGAACATGTAAAGAGGTGATGGGTTTGAAAGCATATTAAAAGCTTTACTAATAAGACTAGATATGAAAGATCTCAACACACTCAGCAGATATTTCCAAGCATTAGCGAGTCTAAAAAAGATAAAGTTTCCTGCTGAAACTGCTGCTTCTTTTCCAAAGCAAAATATGTTATTCTCATGTCTTGAACATCTGCTGAGAGAATAAAAAAATTTCAGACAGCTCAACATTATTTACCAGTGTTCAAGTGAAACTTGCAGTGAAATCACTGAATGAATCAAATGAACTCATCCAAGATTCCATTTTAGAACAGATCTTGTCTCTTACCAATGGCTGAAGTGCACTGAAAATGTAAACTAAAAATGTGTTTTTTGCTGCCATACACTATCCAGAATGAGAAGCAAAACCAATACAAGAGAGCCCAGATTTGTCTAGGCAGTGCTTTTATGTTGGATGTTGTGGGAAGGTGTGTTAAAATGTCTGTGAACTTGTAACTTTTAATGGAGTAGCAGATGGTGGTTACCTTAGCAACTGTAACAGTGGACTATACTTAGATGTGTTTCTCTGAGGGCGGATTGTGGAAACATTATCCCTGTGCTCAGATATGATACAATACAATACAGTACAATACAATACAATATAATACAATACAGAAATGAAAAAGGAACCTAAATTGAAGTAAGGTTTTATCATAAGGTGACATAACTGAGTGACCATTACTAAAAGAAAGATGCATTATTATGTACTTTTATTTAAAGCAGTATTAAAATAGTCATTCTTTTATGTAGCATTTATACATTTTGCTATTAGAATTTTATTAAAAAGATTACTATTCTAGGAATCTTACTAACACTAATTGGAAAATTAGCAGTCGCATTTTAGAATGTTAGCGAAATAGTTGCAGCCTCAGCTCCAGGCGTGACAGTCAGATAGCAGTAAGTTTGCTCATGAAATTTCATCCAGTGGTCACTCTAAAATGAGACTGAGGAGTCACTGTTGTAGTCAGGGGTTTTGAGGAGAACAATAGAATCAGGATACAGAATTTATAATATTGTTTTCAGATGGTCACCCAGAAGTAAACACAAGAAAGTGCAGGAAATCTGTCCACAGCACTGAAGACTTGGAATATTCAGCCAAGGGCCTGGATCACACAGCAACGCCTGCATGACTCCAGATAAAGATGTAGAGCTCATGACAATGCCTCCCGTGAGTCCCGCTGGAGGTCTAGAGCCCACCACAAGGACTCACCCCAGTCTGTTTTATAGATCTGCTGGGAAAGCCCAGGGGTCAGCTAGAAAGTAGAAGCTACACAATCGATGCCAGCAGGTTGAAGAAGTCATGCTGGTGGTTTGAGGGTTCTACACTGGAGCCGAGAAAGTCACTCTCAAAATAAGGACCGGGCTGCCCTGAAAAGTATCACAGCAGCCATCCTCCGTGATCAGGAGGTTCCAAGCTCCTCCAATGATGAAAATAGTCCAGTACATATCAGGAAGCATATCAGGAAGCCAGCATGGCAAGCTTCTCCTGGAGATTAAACAGCTCACATCTTCCCCGCCAGAGCCAGGAAGTGGTGCTTAGTATAAGGACCAAAGCTTCCCCAAAGTGAACTGCAGCCACTCTCAGTGATAGGGTCCCCAGCTCCGCTGATGATAATGGCCAAATTTACATCAGGGAGGCTAGTCAGAGTGAGCTCTTCCAGGAGAACCAAAGGCTCAAAACACTAACACTTAGGAGAATCCACAATGCCCTGCTCTTCTCTACGTCTCTATTTATGCTGTCAACTTTCTTCAGTTGGGCCATCTATGCTCCACATCATGCTGATTTAATTCAGCTGGTGTTAATTTGGCCAACAGTTTTTGATCCATAACAATCACCAACACTGAACTATGTTCCCCTCTCATAGGCAAGTGTTTTTCACTCTTCAATGTATGATAATACTCAACTTTATCAGGTTCTTCAGCCAACACCTATATTAGAATAACTATAGTCCTTCATACAATAGAGGGTTTTTTCCTGATTCAATTGGACTGAGTATTTTTCAATTTCACAAGTTATTTCAATGCAGATGGTTCCTAGACAACACTTGTAAAATAAACTGTCTCAGCTTGATGCTCCAGGGAAAGTGTTGGGTCACTTTGACAAATGAATGACTCCAAAACAGGATGATAAATTTGATGTTGATTCTGTGATCTTGGAAAACAAAAAGACTTCTCAAATTTTGTAGAATATGTTGTTTAGAATGGATAGCATTTAGTTACCATTTTAAACAGAGTAAACGCAATTAATCATTTAAAATATTTTGCACTTGGTAAACATCATTGCAAAGTTTTCCTGTCAAAGGCATTGTTTTTCTTCTTTCTATGGAGCAGGATGGTCGGCTGGGGAGACATAAGTTTTGCTTCCGGGCAGTTCAGCACTCAGTCTCAGCTAGAGCAAAAACAACTCAACTAGGATAATAAGCAATTTACCTCGCTTTCTAGAACCTCAGTTTTCTCCTCTGTTAAAGAAAGATTATCTTCGCTAAAGCCATACATGGCTGTAAATAATAAAACACAAGTGTGGTGTCTAGAATAATACGAATGCTAGAATTGCCTCTTTTCTTTCCCCTTCTCATATAAAAAGAAACAGTTTTTCAGTCTTCATATTTTCTGAATTTGTAGTTCAGAAGTTCAAATTGCTAAAATTGAAATCTTACGCCATCCTGTGAGATTAGTAATAAATTTTATTTGAAATGTGTTTCTTTCATATATTTTATTTATTTATTTATTTAGAAAGAAGGTCTCACTCTGTAGTCCAGGCTGTCTGTAACTCGTTATGTAGCCTAGTCTGGGCTCAAACTCACAGCAATCCTCCTGTCTCAGCCTCCTGAATTCTGGGATTACAAGCCTGCACCAACATGCCTGATGTTCTTTTATATATTTTAATATTTATACCCATTATTTACCCATATTAATTTTTTAGTTCTGAAAAAACTTAAATGGAACAATATACCATTAGCTGAGTTAATGAAGCAAATAAGTATTTATGTTTAAAAAATCAGAAAAATGTTATTTCCTCTTAAGTGTCTTTATGATATAAAAAGGAGCAAAATTTCAAGAAGCTAAAGTAGGACCATTACTGTTTCCCTAACACTAAAGCAGCAGTTAATATGTAATTAGAGTGATAATCAATAAAGCCATTGTCAAAGAAAATTTAAAGCAGAATAAATAGAAATTTCAATTTAATAAAGTAGAAATCTGGTTATAGTCATATAAGAACTAAATGAGGCAGGTATCCTGTAAGGACAGTATGAATAACATCCTTCTTGTCATGCCTTTTGTCAAATTCAACCATGTTTAAAATAGCACTTACAAGATGGCGTGATGGTGCGTGACTGTAATTCAGGCACTTGAAAGACTAAAGCAGGAGGACCCACAAGTTTCAGGTCAGCCTGAGCTACAAAGTGAGTGCAAGGCCAGTGTGAACTACATAGTGAGACCTTGGTGAGAAGAGAGAAGAAAAGAAAAGAAAAGACAAGAAAAGAGAGAGAAACACAAAGAAAATGGCACATAAAATTCAAAAATAAAATATTGATAATATAAGAAACCAAATATATACAAATCAGAGGAAACAGCAGGTGACAAAACTAATCATAAGGGACCTGACCATTCTATAGCAAGTTCTTTTAGAGTCATTAACAACTCAATTATTTTCTTGAGTCATGGCTTCTGAATTCAATCAGAGTATAACATTTTCTTTTACAAAATGTCTCTTATTTCTGCTTGCCTTGTTTGAAACTCCATCTTTAATAGTTGAGGTGCCACAGTGGCAGTTGTGATTGTAGGATCTGGCATCCCTCATGAGTATCGTTCAGCATTGTTATTTTTAAAACAGGAAGTGTATAGATATAGATGAACATTTCAGACACATTATGAAATTGAAAGTGATTCTTCAAAAAAGATAACTCTACCTCAAATTAAAAGTATTATACTTTATTTGTTTTTTTATATTTATTTCTGAGAGACTATTTCTGTTATCAATTTTTTATATAAAATAATTATGTGGAAAAGTTGTGTTAATAAAGATATATATACTTTTAAAGATATATATATATATATATATATTTTATATGTATTTATACTTTTATAGATGTATACAAATACATTTATAGATGTGTATATTACTGTATTTTCCTCCTTTTCTCCCTAAAAAGATAAATTGTATATTTTTAACTATAATTTATTATTAAGTCCCTTTCTTCAGGTTAGACTTATTTGCTATAAAAATAACTTCATTTTTTCTTGTTATTTCTTTTTGGTTTTTTTTTTTTTTTTTTTTTTTTTTTTTTTTTTTTTTTTATCAGTACCAGGGATCGAACTCACGACTGCCTGCTTGCAAGGCAGGTGCTTATGCCGCTGAGCTAAATTCCCAGTCCCCCCTTGTTACTTCTTATAAGTAATTCTTATCATTATTCATAATTGTGCTTTCTACCCATTATTAAAGAATGAAGTGATTCTCATAGTCTCCATTTAATAATACAAGTCAATGTGAATTGCTGAACATTATTAGCAATGATTCTTTGTAACAAATGTGATTTTTTTATTTGTTTGAGTGTTCATGGCAGGGGCTAGGGGTGTAGTTCCATGGCATAAATGCCTACCTGGCAAATCCAAGGTTCTGAGTTTGATTTCTAGTACCATCAAAAAAAAAAATAAAGTGTGTTCATGTGTGTGCATTTATTAAGTCATGTTTTATAATTTTAATCATCTCATTTTTGAGTTACTGCTTTATATGATATATACAATGAGATTGGCTTCACTATATCACCATTTACATGGGCTGATATGTCATTTATATATTCCTATATATCATTTACATGGTCTTGTCCAATGTCATACAGCTAGTAAAGAAGAAACTGGGATTTAAACTAATATCAGTCAAAAATCGACATGTAGGCTCTTACCCATATGTCTTTTATATCAAAAAATACATATTAAATATCAGTAAGATCATTTCAAGGTAGGGACTCTACTTTTTATACAGCAATATCACTGCTAGAAGGGATGTCAAATACTTATCTGTGGTTAACCAACTGCCCTCCAGTGATCCTATTGTTGAATGAGGCTGGGAAATTTCTCAGATTAAGATCATGTTGTAATAAATGATGGACCATATAAATGAGAGGCAAAAATGAGAACTATTTGACAATATTAAGCACAGTTATATAGTTGATACAACATGCAAGTTATCTTGTATAAGAATATCTCATTGCAGTTTCATGGTATAAAGGAAATCCATAATAAAACATCTTCCATTTACATTTGAATACTTACATGCATAAATATTCTATATATTGTATATTCCCAAACATATATTTATATATTTATTATGTAAAGATTGATTTTATAAATGTTACTAGTTTAAAGAGAAAATAGATCAGGACCCAAGCAATTTAGATCAGACACAGTGCTTTACTATTAACTAGATTTATGGCATCAAATAAGTCATTTCCTTCCTAAATCTCAGTGTGCCAAGATGTAACATGGAAATAGCACGAATCCTTTGGCATTGTAGTAATACTAACGTTCAAATGAAATAATCAGCACTCTGATGAATGTGCATATTATTCATGCCCTGAATCTGGCACTGTGTATCACTCATGGTGAGACTAAAAGCCTCTTCACAGTCACAATCTAGCAATAATATTGAATGAGGCTCCTAGGGTACTCACAATGCCAGGACAAAGAAGTGTGTTTATTTATTTATATAAGGATACAGTCATTATGTTTCTCTATTATGTTTGTCATTCATTTTTTGTCATAGTTATATTCTTCTATTGTATAAAATAAACAGCTGTGTAAAAATGCAATATTATTAAAACAGAAATATGTTACTGTTCTTGAGTTTAGCAATCCATTGGGAGAGAAAGATATTAAAAAGTGACACAAATTATAAATATAATGTGACATATAAAGGCATGCCTGTAGCAATTCAATGACAGAGAGATCTGACGTAATCCAGGAGTCAACAGAGGAGTCCCTGAGCAAGTTCTGAGTTAAAATCGGAAGCATAGACATTAACCAAGAAAACAGCAGTGCAGAAAGTTGGGGATATTCTTGTGAGAAGAGCAACATTCATAAGGTCTTTCTAAAAGCCAGAGAAAGAAAGAAAAGAAGCCAACTGCCAGCCCATGAAGAATCCTGAAGTTTGACTGCTAGATCTCTATATCCCATGAGAAAATATCACTATACCAGATGATCATCCCAGTACCCAAACAACAAAGACTGTGACAAAACTTTGGAAGCCTATGTGTCTATAGCCTCTGCATCTTGTAATTCAGTCTGTAACCTAGAAAACATTTGTGCCTACATGGGTATGTAGTATCAACTGAATTACTACTTTGTGAAGCTTTAGATTGTGCCAACAGAACCTCCAAATCACCACAGAATGTCTTCTTTACTTGCAGATAAGTTCGTTCAAGATAGCACTTTCTCTGTTTTGATGCTAATGTATTTCCTGAATGTTAAACAGTGAAATTAAAACAATAAATATTTGTTAAATGAATGTAACTAGATCCTATACTGTATAGATATGTAATGGAAGAAAAAACTATGATCACTATTTACTAAAAATAAATCTATACTTCCAAGGTACATAATCTAAGCCCATAAAGCATGCTTTGCCCACAAATTTCAACTACTGGTGTTGTTTTGAATTAAAATGATCATGTGTTCTGGGCTTGGAGAGCAAAGTGAAATCTATGTGTCAGGCATGCTGATTTCACACGAAAGCTGAAATATTTGGAAGACATTATCAGGGATGTATCTTTTGGATTTGTAAGGAAACCCAGAAAGGTTAGTTCCAAAAGAGTGATGCAAAAGTATCTTGCTTGATCTGCTTCGTGATGATGTCAACATGATTATTGGAGACATTTTTTGAGTGTCAACTTGTGAGATAACAGTCTGTACATGGCAAGAGACTAAGATATAGGAACTGAGGGACATGGTGGGGTTCATCCCATAAGGAGTTGGGTTATTCTATTTGGGGAAGAGATATTACTTACAATAATAGCATACATTAACTAAATAATAAGTGCCTGAAACTTTCCTAGGGGCTTTATTCTTAAACTATCCTTGTACAGGCAAAAACTTTAAAATTGGAGAAACATGAGTCTTCTTTGTTCCCCTGGATGAAACAAAATGTTATTAATGTTGGAGCATTGTTCCTAAATTGTCACACACAGGTTCTAAATGTCTTCTCTTTCATCCTTATTCTGTGCCACACACATACACCTTGCAAAAATATAGAAGAGTGCAAAGCTCTGTAGAAGTTTGATGAGACTCATTTTATTGTCCAAACTTTCTATATATTTGCATGAAATTTATTAAAAGGGTCATTTTAAAAATTGCTTCTCACTTCCCCTAATGGTCAGGAAAAGATCAGAATTGCGTGATCAGACATTGTACTGGCTCACATTTTCTACTTCTGAGAAAACTGTGAAAGTGGTCCCTCTTCATCTGGAAGCTATTTTGTCATGTTTTAAACTATAGTTTAGAAACAAATCCCTTTAGGCGCAGCCTTATCTTTGTAGGGAAAGCTGCCACCAAATCAGTGTCAGACTAGAGGAATTAATTAAAAGTACAACCTCTTAGAAATACAACCTCTTTACTCAAACATAGTCACTCCGTGATACATGAGATCGTACATGGCAGACCAAGGAAGATGGCTCCAGTGATTCTCTCTCTTGGGACTCATGCCCTGTGTATTTCTTCCCCTTGAATGTGGGATGTCTTTGTAACTAACTTCTAGCCAATAGAATATGGTAGAAATTGCCTGATACCATTTGTGTTAGGTTGTATAAGATTGTCACTTCCATCTTGCTAGTACAACCTCTCTCTTGCTGGATTTGAGGAAGCATGTTGCTATTGGAGAGACTAATGTGGGAACTAAAGAAGGTCTTTGGCCAAGAACCACCAGAAAACAGGCCTATGGTTTAAGATGAAAGGAAATGGGTTTTGCCAGTGTGGCTTTAGAAGCATCTTTCTCCCCATCTTTGTCCTTGGAAGGAAACTCAGCACTGGCCACCAGCTTCATGGCAGCCTGTGAGATATGCAGAAACAGTAAGACTCAGTTGGTTTGTGCTGGTCTTCTCTCCCACAGAAATTGGAAGATAATAACTATTATTATAAATTCATCATTAAGTAGCTATATATAACTATCATACCAGACTATTCCTTGGAAAAATCATGAGATTGCATAAGTAGAATGAAGTTGTCTATACTAATCCACTGTCTTACATCTACCTCAGTTACCATGCACTGGAGCCAGAGGACTCCCTGCTCTCTATCTGTGATGACAATGCTGGGAAGCTTCCTCATCCCTGGAAGGAATTTTGTTCTAGGCAGCTCTGCATGGCCATGGCCTGGGTTTAAACAAGGTTTACAGTGGAGAGTAGGTAGTTCTGAATAGAGCTGTTATTCCTGACCAGAATGCTGACCAGTTTCTCCTTGTTTTCATAGCTACTCACACACATGAGGACAGGCTATCTTCCATTAAATAGCTTGATATTTAGTGAGAATTTGAAGGTCATCTCTATTAAATTTTGTTTAGAAAATCTGTCAGAGAAAGCCACTAACCTAGTTGTTTCCTGATTTCAGAAATTTTCTTTGGTTTCTCAAAAAGAGCCAGTAGATCTCATTTAGGGACAGCTAACAATACATAGTCCTAAATTTTCTTCTTTGAAATTCCTAAACATATCCACAAAAGCTTTTTTTTTGTCCTGTTGATAAGACACACCTGATTCCTCAGGATGCACATGACATGATGCTCTTATTTGTTCTCCTTTTTGACACATGGCTAGATCCTGGGTTCCTGAAATGGCTTAATTGTTTCTCTGGTGAATATGTCCATCCCTGAGGCAGGAAAGATATCAATACACATGGTGAATGACTAAAGAACAATATTTGATACATGCATAGAAGGATGTACATTCAAGTTGGCAATACTCATTTGTGAGCATGTTTAAAATTGAAAACTACTTGAACACAAACATACTACAAGTGATTCTGTTTCATTCCTATCATGCTTGGTTATAGATTATGGCTCACACATTTCTAAATTATTTTCATCTACTGCTTGTTAAAAAAATCTTAAGCTTACATAGCATCGTGTGTCCACCTCATGAGCTTTAGATTTGGTGATACAGTAGAAACCTGTTTTTTTTTTTTTTTTTTTTTTGTTGTTGTTATAGCTTGCTAGTGTCCTTTTTAGCAGCTGGGCTATTCATCTCATTATAGAGCTGTATCTCTGTTTCTGACCCAGTTTCTTTTTCCCAAAGGAGTCATCACATCCTGGTATCTTGTATACCTCTCCAAGTCTGGAAAGTCCTGGCATATCTAATTAACTCCCTCATCCCTGTCACTTGCCATTCACCTCTTCTCTTCAGGCTTCCTTGAGTCCTTTACTGTCCCAGGGCTCCCTTGGCCTTTATATGCAGCTTCTCGGTGTCATTATCCACCTCCTCCTCCCTACAGCTATCCTTAGGCATGTGCCAATGGTGAGGAGCAGTTCAAAATAGCTTCAAATAATTCCCTATGCACAGTAGCTAAATGCAGGGAGACAGGAGTCCTACAGTCCTAATATAACTCCTGATACCCTGGGAGTTACAACCATGAGCAAATCATTTAATCTCTCTGTCTCAATCATCTGTAAAATGACTGTGATAATGATTTATTCATGTGAGTCTGCTTTTTACCCCAATGCTCATTTTTGACATTAATCTTACAAAATGTTCCTCTCGTTTCACATTTTTTGTTGTTTTGTTTCATAGTTTTAGAGTGTGACCCAAATAGAGGTTTACCATGAATGCTGTTTATCAGATTGAGGGCATTCTCTCTTTATGTCCATTTCCTTTAGTTTTTATTATTTATTCTAAATGAGTGTTTAATGTTGTCAAATGCATGTATATATCTATGTAGCTGACCGTATAGTGTTTATTTTGTTAGTTAGATGTGTTGACTGTTTTTCAAATGAAACTTTGCATCCCTATAGTAAAACTTAGTCAGTCATTATGTATTTTATTGTTTATATTTTTGGGCTTAATTTTCTAAAATGTGTATAATGATGAAGATTACTGTTTGAAGTTTTATTTTGATTTTTTATATAGAAGATTTAGTATCAAGATTATCCTGGCCTCTTAAAATGAACTAGAATTCCTTCCTCTCCTTTTCTGAAAATTTGTATAAGATTACTAATGTTCCTTCCATAATATTGACGGTATTTACCAATGAAACTCCTGGAACTGAGAGTTTTCTTTGTGGTGGAGATGAATACCAATTCAATATTTAATGATATCAGGGTATTTAAATTTACTGTTGTTTGTTTATTGTGGTACCAAGAATTGAACTCACAGCTTCACACGTGCTAGGCAGGAGCCTTGCCACTGAATGACATCTCTGGCCCTTATTGTTTGTTTTGGGTCAGTTTGGAACTTCAGTTTGCAAGGAATTTGACAATGCCATCTAAATTATAAAATTTACTTATATTAATCATACAATTCTTGTAGGCTGTACAAAAATCTTTGTTGATATTGCTTCTTATATTCTTATTCTGTGTGATTTGTGTTTTCTCCTTTTTCTTAAAGTCTTTCTATATATTTATCAGTTAATAATGTTTTCAAAGAAACAACTTTTAGACTTATAAATTTTGTTTGTAGTTTCATTATTTTTTTTCAAATCTTCAAGTTGCTAACTTTTCTAATTTTTTAAAGTTATAAATTTATACTGGAACAGCATGGCCGGTCTGGGGCGCCGGCATCGGCCTCCCCATTCCTGGCTGTGCTTGGCAGACTGTGGAGTGCTAATCAGTGTCATTGGTTCCAGAAGCTGGGCTTGAGCCAGCCTGCTCCACCTCTAGTGACCCTCTATCAATCCAGGGAAGTGGGTGCCAGAATCCCAGGAGCTCAGGGCATAGAAGAGGATTTCCAACAGACCCTGAGGAAGCCTTAGAATAACACTCGAAACACTTGAAGCACAGAAATATAGGAGAATGACAAAATGAAAGACCAAATTACAATCTCAAACATCCAGCCCATTCAAAGAAACCTTAGGAGTGATGTACATAGAAGAAAATATATGCCATGCACCTCAAATGCTGGACGTAACAGCAACTGAAATAAACAACTCCAGGAAGCTTTAAAGGAATTCAAACTAGAAATAATCTCCCAGGTAAAAGAAGAAATGATAGAAGAAATGAAAGAGATGCTGGATATATCTAAAGAAGACATAGTTTAAAAATTGGAGGAACTAAACAAAAAGAATCCCTAGATGAGCAATATAAGAAAAATACATAAAGCAGATGCACAGAGATATACAGAAAATCAAAAATTCCACTGAAAGTTGTAAAAAATGGCCTCAATGAAAGTGATGATAGAATTTCAGACCCTGAAGACAAGGTTGCAGCTAGTGAACAGGAAAGGAAATATCTTTTAAAAATAACAAGGAATCACAAAATGACAATTCAACAACTGCAAGATGACTCAAAGAAAAACAACATAAGATTGATAGGGATTAATGAAAAAGAAGGGGATGACATAAAGGATGTCAAGAGGATGTTTAGAGAAGTAATAGCTGAAAATTTCCCAAACATGAGATTGGAAACCCACATCAGGATCAGTGAAGCATACAGAACTCCAAATAGTCATAACCAAAATAAAACTACACCCAGACGTATAATAATCACCATCCCAGAAATCCAATGTAAGAACAGAATATTAAAAGCTGTTAGAGAGAAAAGACAGATCACTTATAAAGGAAAACCTATCAGAATTACAGCAGACTTCTTAGCACAAACAATAAAGTCAAGAAGAGCATGGAGTAAAGTATTCCAGATCCTAAAGGAAAATTATTTCCAACCTAGACTGATGTACCTTGCAAAACTGTCCTTCAAAATCGATGGTGAAATAAGATACTTCCATGACAAAGAACAGCTGAAAAACTTCATGATCACCAAGCCACCATGCTAAAAACATTGAAAGACAATTTAGATATACTTGGGAAAAAACCACTAAGCAAAGCAAACAAACAGAACAGAAAGATAAAGATGCAACAGCAGAAAGATAACATGTCAACAATAAACCAACATATAGCAGTTACAACCATTAATGTAAATGGTCTCAATGCACCAATTAAAAGAAACAGACTGGCAGAATGGATCAAGAAACAAAATCCAACCATATGCTGTATACAAGAAACCCATCTAACCCAAAAGGATACTCACAGACTGAAAGTCAAAGGATGGAAAACAATACTTCATGCAACAGGAATCCAAAAAAGAAAAAAAAATAGCAGGAGTAACCATTCTGTTTGCAGACAATGTGAACTTTAAACCAATAATGATCAGAAGAGATAAAGAAGGTCACTACATACTTGTTAGAGTGGAAAACTTCAAGAGGAAGAGATAACTATCTTAAATATATATGCACCAAATTCCAGAGCACCCAGTTACATAAAACAAGTATTAACAGAAATGAAAAATCAAATTATCAGTAACACAACTGTAACAGGAGACCTTAACGCACCATTGACACCAAGGGATAGATCAACCAGACAGAAAATGCACAAAGAAATAAAAGAACTAAATCACACATGTGAACAGATGGACTTGATAGATATATACAGAGTGTTCCATCCAACAATATCATAATACACATTCTTCTCAGCAGTACATGGGTCATTCTCAAAAATAGACCATATATTAGCTCACAAAACGTATTTAAATAAATGCAAAAGAGTTTAACTTATTCCTTGCATGTTATCAGATCATAGCAATTTGAAATTAGAAATTAATGATAAAAGATATTGTGAAAATCCCACAAACAAATGGAAACTGAATAACACACTCTTGAGTAATCAGTGTGTCATAGGGGAAACTAAAAAAGAAATTAAACAATACTTACAAGCAAATGAAAATACAAATACAACTTACCGGAATCTATGGGATGCAATGAAAGCCATCCTCAGAGGAAAATTTATTGTACTGATTCCCCACATCAGGAAAACAGAACAAATATAAATAAATATAAACATCGAGAAACATCTAGAAAAAGAAGAGTAAGTTAGCCCAAAGCCAAAAGAAGAGAAGAAATTATAAAAATCAGAGCAAAAATCAATGCAATAAAGACTAAGAAAACAATCCAAAGAATCAATGAATCAAAGAGTTGGTTCTTTGAAAGAATAAATAAAATTCATAAGCCCCTAGCCAAAGTTATTTAAAAAAGGGAAGAAAAAGCTCAGATTCATGTAATAAGAAATGAAAAAGTGAAATCACTACAGACTCTATAGAAATACAGAAAATCATCAACACTTATTTTGA
Source organism: Cavia porcellus (assembly GCF_034190915.1). NCBI lineage: Eukaryota > Metazoa > Chordata > Mammalia > Rodentia > Caviidae > Cavia > Cavia porcellus. The sequence goes on from NW_026947491.1 coordinate 69,627,655, forward strand.
AAACCTCTACTCTCAAAGGTTTGATAACACAGAAGAAATAGATAGATTCCTAGAAACATATGAAGTACCAAAGCTAGGTCAAGATGTAAAACTGCTGAATAACACGATTTCTATTAATGAAATTGAAAATGTAATTAACCTACAAAGAAGAGCCCAGGCCCAGATGGATATACTGCAGAATTCTACAAGAAATACAAAGAAGACCTAATGCCGACATTCCTCAAACTCCAGTGAAATTGAAAGGGAAGTAATCCTTCCAAAAGTCACTCCAGGAAGCAAATATTACTCTAGTACCAAAACCTCAGAAAGACGCAACTAAAAAAGAGAACTATAGACCAATCTCCCTAATGAACACAGATGCAAAAATACTGTGCTCAATAAAATATTGGCAAATAAGTTCAGCAAATCATCAAGAAGATTATATACATGACCAAGTGAGATTCATCCCAGGCATGCAGGGATGGTTCAACATACATAAATCAATAAATGTATTCCACCATATCAATAAAGTCAAAAGTAAGAATCACATGATCATTTTTATAGATGCAGAAAAAGCTTTTGATAAGGTCCAACATTCATTCATGATAAGAACCTTACAGAAAACTGGAATTATGGTCTTTACCTCAATATAATAAAGGCCATCTATGACAAAATAACAGCCAGTATCATACTAAATGGCAAAAAATTGAAGGCCTTTACTTTAAAATCAGGCACAAGACAAGGATGTCCTTTATCACCACTCCTATTTAATATAGTACTGGAAATACTAGCCAGAGCAATTAGACAAGAGAGAGAAATAAAAGGGGTAAAGATAGGAAAAGAAGTTAAATTATCATTGTTTGCAGATGATATGATACTCTACATAGAAGACCCCCTAAACTCCATTGAAAGACTCTTAGATATAATATATAAATTCAGTAATGTAGCTGGATACAAATCAATACTCAAAAATAAATAGCATTCCTGTACACTAACAACAAAATCACAGAGAGAAATAAGAGAAGCCAAAGCCTTCATACTAGCAACCAAAAAAAAGAGAAATATTTAGGAATTACTCTCATGAAAGAAGTGAAAGACCTATACAGGGTAAATTATACTACAATGAAAAAAGAAATTGATCTCAGAAAATGGAAAGACATCCCTTGCTCATGGATAGGAAGAGTAAATATTGTGAAAATGGCCATTCTCCCAAAACTCTTACAGAGATTCAATGCAATCCTAATAAAAATACCATTAACATATCTCATATGTGTAGAGAAATCACTCCTAAAATTCATCTGGAGTGAGAAGAGACCTAGAATAGCAAAGATAGTTTTAAGCAACAAAGGCAAGGCAGGCATCACAATCCGTGACTTGAAGTTATAGTACAAAGCAACTGTAGTAAAATCAACATGGTACTGGAATTAAATAGAGCCAAAGATCAATGGAATAGATTAGAAGATACAACCACAACTACAAACACACTCAACCACCTTATCTTTGATAAAGAAGCCAATCAGGTTCACTGGAAGAACTACAGTCTCTTTAATAAATGGTGTTGGAAAAGCTGGCTCTCCGTATGCCAAAAATTAAAACTAGACCCATGCCTATCACCAAATGGATCAAAAATTAAAACTAGACCCATGCCTATCACCAAATGTATTAAAATCCAAATGGATCAAAGATGTGAATATTAAAGCAAAAACACTAAATCTATTGGAAGACAAATTGGGTAGAAACCTTGAAGACATAGGGGTAGGTAGAGAATTCATGAACAGGACTCAAACTGCATGGGAAATACTTCCCAGAATCAATAACTGGGCTCACGTCTTATTAAAAAGTTTCTGCATATCGAAAGAAATCTTCAGCGTAGTGAAATGAAAACCCACAAACTGGGAAAAAAATCTTAGTGAACTCTCCCTCAGACAGAGGACTTCTGTCTAAAACATATAAAGAATTAAAAAAATCAGACCCCCCAAAATTCAAAGATCCAACCCAAAAATGGGCATCTGATATGAAAACACACTTCTCAGATGAAGAAATACAAATGGCAAATAAACACATGAAAAAATGTACGTCATCATTAGTAATTAGAGAACTGCAAATTAAAACCACACTGAGATTCCATCTCACTCCTGAAAGTATGGCCAGGATCAAGAAAACCATCAACAACAAATGCTGGAGAGGCTGTGGGGAAAAGGGAACTCTCCTGCACTGTTGGTGGGAGTGTAGACTGGTGCAACCATTGGTGAGGTCAGTCTGGAGATTTCTCAAAAAGCTGGGATTGGAAGTCCCATTTGTTCCAACTACCCCACTTCTGACAGTATCATACCACAGTGATGTAAGTGCACCCATGTTTATAGCAGCACAATTGTAATAGCTAGATCTTGGAAAGAACCTAATTGCCCATCAACTGAGGAATGGATAAAAATCTCATGATATTTTTATACAATGGAGTACTACTCAGCTATAAAGAAGGATCAGATTGAGATATTTATAAATAAATGGACACAGCTTGAGACCATATTCATAAGTCAAATAAATCAAACTCACATGTGTGAATACCGAATAGTTTCCCTATTGTAAGTAATGATTAAAATATATAAAAGTATGTGGTAATCATGATTCCCCATTATGTAGCTTTGAAGCCTTATGAAGTTTTCACTCATTAATTGTAATTGTTTTATTCTGGACTGTTTGATATTATTGCCTGTGATGATATGAAAAGCTATTGTGAAGAAAACAAGACATAATAATAGCTAGTGCTGATTTAATATCATCTTATTTTGAAGTTCCACCAAACTGTTGTTCTTCTGTCTCCATTGGTTTTATCATGTTGTATCTTATTGGATTTTATTATATTTGATAGTATAAACAAAAATTTCTATAGTCAAAGTGATAATATAGAAACCATTGTTCGTTTTCTGTTAGCTGATTCTAAATACCCTGTAATACTTTCATCCTCTTGAATGGTTTCACACTGCCTTGATACATTTAATGCCATAGTATATGAAGTTATGCTCAAATATTTCAAGGAAAGAGACACTATGATAACTACTATTAAGTCGGGTTATCTTGTGGTGAAGCACTGTGTTGCTGAAATTGTTATGCTTTGACCTGTATTGTTATGTTATTATGTCCTCTTTTATCTCAATCTCTCCCTTTTAAAAAAATATTTATTTATTATTATTTTTTAATTAAGGGAAAACTCAAAATAATTATTAGGATATATCATAGTAACTTTTTTGATTTCCTATTAATTTGATTTGAAACTCTTGTATTGCTCCCATCATCTTGTTTTGACTTATTTTACTCCTGTTCTGTTTGATAGTATCAAGTTTGAGGGTATAGGCAACTACTTTGAAGGCAATAAGATTCACTATGATGCACATTCTGGTTTGACTATTATCTTCTTTTGAAGTTGTGTAATATCTCCAATGTGTAGATTTTATTGGTCTTGTTCTGTACTGTTTTGTTCAATTTTATTATACCTAATGATATAGGCAATTCTTTTTAAGGTAGCAAGAGGCATTATGGTAACCAGTGTTGATTACCTTGTATTCTGTTTTTACATCATGTACTATGTCCATCCTTTGTTTTGACCGACTGCTTTGTTTTGTCATATTTAGTTTTATTTTCTTCCAAAACAAGTAATAAGAACTATGGGAGTAATAAAACCCAAAATGTGTAATGTTGTTTTAAAAATAGAGGGGAAAAAAGTGCTCTAAAGGATACAACTGCAAGTGTGTTTAGGTGTGTTAAGATAGAAGATCATCTTACTAAGTTTTTGTTGGATCACTGAACACAACTGTTTGCAGTCTCACTGTTTGAATGTCCACTTTGTATGCATTAATCCTGTAACTTGCACAAGTATTTCTATGATGACAATATGTAATCTATTAACTAATGATTTCTTACTGTTTTTTTGAAATTCTGTATTACTTGTACCATTATACTGTTTGTTTTTTTTTCCTTTAAATAAAATTTTAAAAATGAAGTTATAATTTTAAAACTTAATTCTGCTTGTTAAGAAAAGCTTTTTAAAGTATTTCCCTCATTGTTTGAGCTGCACTCAAAAAATTGGAATGTTGAATTCTCATTATTCTTGAACTGAAACATTTTTCAATATGCCTTGTGATGTCTTCTTTGACATGTAGGCTTTTGAGAACTATATTAATTCTAATGATGGGTGGTTTTGCTAATATCTTATTGTTGATTCAGAAAGTTCTAATATTTTAGTGGTCAAATAACATATTCTGGAAAATTTAATTTTTTAAAAGTTTAATAAAACATACTTTATGGCTCAGCATTTGATTTATTTTAATGAATATTCCATTAGTATTGGGAACAAAATGTGGACTCTTTGTTTATGGGTTACAGTAAATTTTGGTCATTTTTTTCATATACTTATTAATTTTTCTAGTTGTTTTTTACCAACTACAAGTTAATCAGTTTTGGGGCATTTGAATTGATTCTGCTTTTGATGACCATTTTGAACAAATCTGGTGTGAATTTTTTTGTTGTGAATATTTAAATATAGATTATTTAGTATGCACATATCTACATTTATCATCGGAAGTATCTGGGATTGAGCTTCCTAGGTCTTTTGGGAAGATATACTTAAATTTATAGAAATCTGTACAAACTTTATGTCTTAGTTACTTTTCTCTCATTGTTGAAACAAAATACCCAACACCCCAAATTAAGGATGGGAAGGTTTATTTAGCTTACAGTGTGTGAAGGTTTCAGTTCATAATCAGCTGACTCCAAGGCAGGGTGCCCTGGCACAGGGGCAGCACTACAAGAGGAAAAAGACAGCAAAAAGAGAAAAAAGTAGGGAAAATCAAACTTGTTTTAATTCTTTTCAAACTATTCCTAAGATTGAAAGAGAGAGAACACTTCCAAACTCAAACCATAAGACCAATATTACTCTAATACCAAAACCAGTCAAGGGTAAAAGAAAGAATTCTAGACAAATATCTCTGATTAGTATAAGTACAGAGGTCCTCAACAAAATATAAGCAAATCAAATTCAATAAACATTCAAAAGATCACTAAGTACAATCATAAAGAAGTAAGGCTGATTCAACATATACAAATCAATAAATACATCACATCAATAAAATGAAGGACAAAAATTATAAGACCATCTGAACAGGTGATGGAAGCATTCAGTAAAATTCACTCGTTTGTGATGAAAAGAATGAACAAATTAGTTAATGAAGAAACATATCTCAATGTGAAAAATGCTATAAATTACAGACTCTGAGCCTATATCATAGTGAGTTGTAAAAAGTTATTCTCTTTAAAATCTAGGAAAATAAAAGACTCCATTTAACCATCTTAGTCAATGTATTACTAAATGTTTTAGAACAATTCGTCAAGAGAAAGAAAAAATACACAGATAAAGTGGAGAAAGTTAAAATCATCCAAAAATCATCTTGTATACAGATGACATACTTCTATGTGTAGAAAAACTTAATCAAAAGACAATAACAACTAATATATAACTTGGAAAAATGTCTTATGATAGAATATTAAGATATAAAAATAAACTTTTATACTAGTAATGAATGTACTAAAGAGGCAATCATCAAAGCAGAGTAACTGATGTGATCATTCTCAGAAGTTATATAAAAAATAAAATGCCTAGGAATAAATTTAACTAAGGAAGTGAATGATTTCTGCAGTGAGAATTACAAAACATTCATGAAATAAACTGACACAAGTAAATGGAAAAATTTCTCATGTTCATAGACTGGAAAAGCTAATATTGTTAAACTGTCTACAAATTCAGTACAGTCCCCATCAAAATAACAATAGCATTTTTCACAGAAATTTTTAACAATCCTAAATAATTACACATAGCAAAACAATTTTCAACAACAACAACAAAAATATCAAAGCCAGAGACATCACCAAATCTGATCTCAAAACAATTTAACAGACTTATACTAATCCCTGAATCAGAACCCCAAAACTGATACACAGACCAATGAAAAAGGAGAGAACCTAGCATTAAATCCACCACATCTGCAACCAATTCTCAGTAAAGGTGTCCAAAGCATATATAAAGTGAAGCCTCTTAAATAAATAGTACTGAGAAAGTTGGATGTCTATGTACAGAAAAATGAAATTTTACCCCAGTTTCTAAGCCTATAAAATCTATAAACTGAAAAATGTATCAAAGAACTAAATAAATGCTCATAAACTATGAAACCAGGGGAAATTTTTCAAGACTGTGGTAGCAGCAATAAGTTTTTGAATGAGACCCCAAAGACACACGTGCAAAAACAAGCAGGATTATATCAAGCTAAGAGACTTCTGTACAGCAAATAGTAACAGTGAAGAGACCTCCTTCTGAATAGGAGAAATCTTGCACATTATTTATCTGACAAAGGTGTTAGGACCTAGAAAATATAAGGGTCTTAAACACCTCACTAAGTGAAATAAAAAATAAGCAAAAACAATGCAAATAGTTCTGTTTAAAAAATGGGCCAATGGTCTGAATAAATGTTTCTCATAAAAGAACTACAAATGGCTAAACAGTATATGACACATTACTCAACTTGACTAGTTACCAGAGAAATGAAAATGGAAACCAGAAAGAGACGTAATTTCATCCTAGTCAGAATGGTTATTATTAAGAAAGGAAAAAACTGAGCTGGGTCTGGTGGTACATGCAGTTAATCCGGGCACACTGAAAAGCTGAAGCAGGAAGCTTGAGTTCATCATTTCATAACTAGTAAGATCTCATCTCAGAGAAAAATTAAAAATAAAACAGAGCTGGGGATGTGGCTCAATGTGAAGGTTCAATACTAATACTGAAAAAAAAAACCCTAAAAACTAACTTGTTCATGAGGGTGCAGAGAAAATAGAATTCCTATGCTCTTCTGTTAGAAACAAACTGTGGAAAATGTATGAAAATCCTTCCCAAAACTAAAAATGGATCAGTCAAACGATCCAGCCAACCGACTCCTGGAGATATATATATATATATATATATATATATATATATATATATATATATATATGTATATATATACATATATTCAAAGGCAATGAAATCTACACATCAAAGTGATATATACACTCACGTGTTCACTGTTAGTGCTATTCATAACAGCAAGGACATAGAATTAGCTTAGTTATCCACTAACACGATTAGATATAGAAAAAAATATGTATGTATATATAGCAGTAGAACAATCAACCATTTGTGGCAGAAATGGAGAAAGTGTAGGACATTGTATGTTAGAAATAAGCCAGATATAGGAGAAATAAATTTGTTCTTTCTTGTATGTAGAAGCTAGAAAAGTTGTTCTCAAGTAGAAGAGATTGTGTTTACAAGCAGCTGAGTAGGGAGATGAGTACCAGAACACTGTCAGATAGGAGGGATAAATTCTAGGGTTCTACAGAACACTGCTGGGGCCATAGTATGCAGTGACCTATTTTGTATTTTATGAATACAGACAATGGACTTCAAAGGTTTCTAACAAAATGAAATGGTAGGGAGATGGAGATACTAATTACCTTGATTGCTCAGTTCATGCTCTATACGTTTATTGAATTATCACATTGTACCCCATGACTATATACAATTATTATTTAATTAAAAAGAACATTGAGATTTATCCAGTCACGGGGGTATATTCCTGTGCCACTAGTGCTCTCGGAAGATGAAGCAGGAGGGTGTCAAATTTAAGCTCAGTCTGGATCTTTAGCAAGATCCTCAATCTCAAATTAAAAATAAAGGACTGACAGGTAGCTCAGTGCAGAGGCCCTGGGTTCAATCTGCAGTACTAGAAAAAAAAATACTGAAGTTTTAATGTTACAAACATGGTCTGTGTCTGTGTATATGTGTGTATGTGTTTGAAACTTAAAAATAGTTGGCAAGTGATTCACATAGATTGGATTAGAAGTAGTAGTGTCAATCTGGATTTTATAAAACATGATTAACAGAGCTTATGTTTAAAATAGAAATGAAATCTGCTGTACCCTAAGTGCTATTTTGTTGAGCAGCTTTGATTTCTACTTGCTTAATTTCCAAAATAACAATGGGTACACATAATTGGATTTGAAGAACGATTGTACCTAAACCCTTAACTAGTATTACATATTCTCATAAAAATGTCCTCATACTAAGAAAAACATATCATTCTTTTTCCTACAGAAAATGTCCCTACTAATGAACCTTCAATTTTACATAATAATTAATTGCTAAAGGCAATAATAAAAAAGTCAACAATTGTATGTTTCCATTGTAAAGTAAACTGAACTGCTTTAATAAAGTGGGCATTAGCAAACTAGACTGATTAAAAGGTACATTGCAAAAGAACTAATGAAATAGATGGACAAAAGGCTTTTACTTCACACATTTTGAAGTCTATTCTGTCATATCCTACAAGATCAAAAACTTGTATCTTAATAATTTTTCAATTCAATATGAATTTTTGGAAGGCATTAGTTTTCCCTAGTATACATTTTTAAAAGCTTATATTTATTAAACAAAGATTTTATGATATTTATCATCTGTGAAATTTTGTGGAGTACTAAGTTATTTTTTAAGTTGTAAGAGTCAGAAAGAAGCAGAGAGGAAAAATCCTTTGTGGTCCTGAAATTACATTGACCTTAATTCTTTTTTTTTTTTTTTTTTTTTTTGTCTTTTTCGTTTTTATCGGTACCAGGGATCGAGCTCACAACTGCCTGCTTACAAGGCAGACACTTATGCCGCTAAGCTAAATCCCCAGCCTCCACTGACCTTAATTCTAGGTCAGTTGAAGGGAGTGTGTTTTTGTCACATATGTATTATATTAATCTGAACTCCTCTTTTGGTGGTAAGAATTTTTTAAAGTAGCTCAGACTAATTTGAGATTAAAACAAAATGTATTTTCCAGTAAACACGAGAAACTTACAATTATGAAATATCTTTAAAACCCTCTCCAAAATTGCACTGTTAAGGTTCTGTCTGTCATTTTATTTCTTGGGATTATCCTGCTCTGTGGTTCCATTCACAGCCACATTTTATCAAAAAAGAGAAGGGGATGCATATGAGTAACCTGTTTTGTTTTTGTTTTTATTTTTTTGGTGCCAGTAATTGAACTAGAGACTTTGTGCTGTGCCATTGAGCTGTAGCCCTAGCTACATATGACTATCAACAGTTCCTATTAGATGAAACATGTTAGGTGGTTTCCTCTGAGGTCATTTTGCTCTTCTTGGTCTGGGAATGGATTAAAACCCTCCAGAATCTGAGGTAATATCATACATGCTAAAAACAAATGCTATCATGGATCCCATGTCTTAGCCGCATTGAGAACATCAGATTTTCTTTTGTTATTAGTGGAAAATTCTCATAGCTGGAGTACCGGTACTAAGATTTCTTTGTCTTATTTTAGTTTTCAGATATTTCACAATAAACATCTGATATTTATGATTATTAATTGTATATTTTTCATATATATATATCTTTCATAAATTGTAATAAATGTTTGTTGTATTTATCCATTACAGTTGCATTTCCCCCAAAAGCTATTATAAAGGATGGTGGTCTTAAAGTATAAATTATCTAAAATTGAAGAAATAGAATTCTTTTATAAAGGAAAGTTATTAAACAACCAATAGCTTTTTATTCAAACTTCAAGTCAAAAATTATCCTGCTGAGTAGCTAAGAAATATGAATTAATAAAAAGTTAATGAATTTTCAGGCATACTTGTCATTGTCCAAACTAATTCATAGAACTAGTTAATCATTTGGAAGAACTAAATTAATATTAATAGAAGTCTGTTATGAATGCTGGAAAATTACACTATAACTTTAATGAGCATACTAGACTTCTAAGAGTGCATACTATAATTTTTCAATTGTTATTCAAAGACTAGAAAATAGTTTTCTGTTTTCCACATAACATAACTGTCCTTAAATTAGAGATCAATTCCATATGTTGATCCATAAGTGCAATCCATTGGTCAGACCTACTTTGAAAGTACATTTTAGATGTGTTTTCAAATAACTGTCAAGTGTAAATTATCGTGATTTTCATGACTGATCTTTTTCAGTCACAACACACTGGATATTGTAAGACAAAACAGGCCCAGTATTAAATATATTGGGAAAAATGTGCTTTTTTGGCAAAATACTAAACTGTCTCCTATGTATTTTCCCTGCTTTGGGTGCTTTGCTTCACTTGTCTGCTTACCAAAACTTTTACTCCCTCTTCAGGGCCTACCTTGAGTAGAACTTTGTTTTTGCAGAATAGTTTTCCTTTTCTTTTTCTTTATGTTTCATAGAATTTTTACTTGATAATGACTATGTACGCATTACGTAATTATGCTGTAGGCTACTGAGTTTATAGGAATGTTCTTTGCATTAAGATCCATGCAATACAGTGAAAGGGAGACAGTATATAAATGGATATCGATATATAGTTATGCACAGTTTTAGTTAAATGTGTATGTAAAGTAACATATGTCTTCGGTACAGGAAGAAATCAGTGTTTTAAATATACAAAATCTTATAAGTGTAAAAATCTCTGCTTACTTAAAAGAATAATTATATCCACATTTGAAAATTTAAAATTATAGATGTTGAGACGTTAGATAACATGCCCGACATCATTTCCTGGCCAAGGGCTTCTGAATACAAGTACTCTATGAAGCACAGATGTCTGACTCTTTAATTAACTGAGTCTTCTCAGTCTTGATTTTGTATTTCTAGCAATTAACATTGGGCTGGAACAGGGTAGACAATGTATTTAATTAAACAGTTTGTTTTCTTTTCTGTATGTATTTTCAAACTGTCATTTAAAGTTATCTCTGTTCAGACTTCCAGTTTTAAATATTGAGCCAAATCATACAGACAAGATAAATGACATGAACCCACATAAACTGTTAAGGGAACTGTAAACTCTTCTAATAAGGTCCTAATATGACCTTTTACAGAGATAAATGCCAAATTGTATTGCATTTTATAAGTTATGGTAGTAGTCTTTTTCTTAAAAAGCTGTATTTTGAGAGCCAGGAGTTATTTAATTGATCCTCACAAAAATTTTAAAATCAGCCAACAGTTATTCTTATGAGTTAGTGTGTGCAGTTTTATTTTTAAAATAGCCTCTGTATTACAAATATAGCATGCATTAAATCATTTAAAGTTTCAGCCTTCTCTAGACTACTTGAAATCAATATGCTATCACATGGACTCTTCCTCAGGTTTGAAACAAGATTGCAACATTTAAAATTTGACTTACCTTGTGGGTCTGAGAGTGTGACATTTACCTGGACTTGTTTCTGGGCAGATGTTACCTTGTTTGGAGCTTTTGTCAAACAAGTAACATGGGGATGCCCTGTGGCTCATCAGTTCAGTGGATTAAAAGCATTATTGGAAAACTGAAGTTTGAATATGCCAGCTTTCTGTGTCATGCTGAAACTTACTTTCTTCTTTACAGCAGTTTCTTCATTTGGAAGATGGTGCTAACGTCATTTATTTCCTTTTTTTTCACACATATGCCACTAGACATTATTTGAAGATACTTAAAATATATTGAACAATTGTTATTTAAACAAGTTAATAGAAATCTTATATGAGTTTTAGAAAACAGAATCTTTAAAGGATTTCTCTGACATGCACAAAACAAGGACTTCTGTTGTTTCTGCTCCTTTGAATGTTTTTGGAATACTGACATTTAGAAAAACAGTGTTTCATATTACTGTAGTTCTAGAAACAGTGAGTATTTTCCTTGTTCTAGCGCTTGGCAGGAGATTAAATGAACTAATCTAATATGTTTGGCAAATTTTCTTTGAGTTTTTTTTTCTGGCAGGTACCTATAAACATAGTTTTAAAAAATTGTTTCTAAGAATTTTTAAGTTACTCAATTTTTGTTGGTCAGAACTTTTGTATTATATTTCTTGATTCTATCCCAAACCAACGACCTTATAAACCAAACAGAATTATAACACACTTCAAATACTATGTCACTTTGCACTACTCAAAGAAATGAAGTAACTGGAAATTATGCATTTGGGGAATAATTCATGTTTGAATACACTCAGTACACAAGAAAATTATTTGTGTGCTTTGAATTTTGGGAAACATCAAACCACTTACAGTCCCCCAAGGGTCTGCAGTGGTTTCCTTACTTTGTGTGAGGATTACAGGGCGAGCCTCAGGGACTCTTGTGGCCTCTGGAGTGAAGTGCAGTCTCTGCTCAGAGTCCTCAGCCCTAACTTGCGCTGTCTGTTCATCACTGGAAATTCTCTGTGTTCTTGTCATGATTTCACTTTCCATGACTTTACGGGAAAAGGATAAAGCTTTAAGACCAGTGTGCTAATAGTAATTCTTTCTCATTTCCTTATTTCTTTGGAATATAGGCAAAGGGACAAGAATGTTGAGCTGATCACAAAATTATCACTAAAATGTGGAAGGGACTTGCAAAGGGGAATCTGTCCTTTTCTGGTGGTAGAGTGCAGTACTAGGGGAAGCTGAAGGGCAGGTTCTATGGTGACATGTCTAGCTTGTTTCTTTAGACACGTGGGGAGACAAGTCAGGAAGTCAGTAGAAGTGAGAGAGGAGCCTCCCACAGATAGAAATTTCTGGCAGGAATCCTTATTGTTGTAACTCTACCAATAATTTGCTTTAAATACCATCTCCTGAGAGTCAAAAGAAGGCAGCTGTCCTCCAAGATCTAGATGTCTCTCTAGTGCTTCTCCGTCTTTCTCCTCCTGGGGCCTGATAGCATTTGAGCATCTCAGTCATTCTTCTCCTAGAGGGATGAAGTTTCAGTGGTAAAGCTGTATTTTCTTTAGTAAAACACAAGCAGTTTTTAGATATACTTCATTAGATGCAGGCCTCAAATGTTTAATAGTCTCCTCTGGACTGCTGCTGGCCTTCCCTTTTTAATCCATCCTAGGCAGGCTTCCTTGAGGCTGCAGTCCAGGTTCTGGTACAGCTCCTCACATCTTTTCTGGTTTGGGCAGAAGAGGTGTCTGTGCCTTCAGCATCAAGAATTCCCTTTCAGCTTAAGATAACAGTTGCTCTTTCAGTCATCACTCAGCAGTCCGCTTTTAGGAAGTATTTAGCGTTCAGCTACACAGTCTTTATGACAATGCAGAGCTGGGGTACTTTCACCTCTGGGTTTACCTTTGTGTTTCCTAGTTATCACCTCCTGAGTTCAGTTTTATTAATTATATGGTAGAGTGTTTCTGTAGCCTTCTACATCCAGTGACCTCCTATTGCTGTTTCTCTTCTTTTGTTATAAAACCAACAACTCCATTAAAACACTCTTAGTTGTTGTGTCTGTATCTGTCCTTCAACTCCAAGATCACTTAAACCATCTGAAGCTTGAGTATATCAAAAGCAAACCCTGAGTTTACCTGTCTTGTTTTGTTTTCCAGTATTGCATTGTATCGTGTCTAGTTTTGGTTTATTTCTCAAGCCATAATCTCCTTTTTAGAGAGAAAGAGATATAGTCGTGCCCTGCTACACAACAGCTTTGAAACTCATCGTATTTGGTACTCAACATATTTTGACATGAAGATTTTGTCTAGGTACTGGTTTTGGTACTCAGTGCACAAGCTAGAACTTGTCATTGTAGACTGTCTCATGGCAGCTACTATTTTCAGCCAAAATAGTGTGGAACTTGTCATTTTTTGTAATGGTGGCAACTCCCAGAATTAATGAATGACATGTACCAAAATATCACTGTATATTTTTGTGAAAAGGGAAAGGAAGGAGGGAAGGAAAGAAGGAGGGAGAGAAAGAGAGACTGTAGCAGATTACATTAAAGGGAGGAATCGATATGTACTTATCATGCATTGCTTCCCCTCATAAATTTGTTCTGCTTGTGATAATTCTGTTTCCAGAAAATACTAGATAATGCAAGCAGGTTCCCTCCACAGTGAAATATACCCTTAAATTACAGTTTGTGAAACAAGAGACTGATCTTTAATGAGTTATAAACCAACAATTTTAGGATCCTAAACATTAATTTCCTTAGTGAAGGGTCATTTCTCATTGGATTTAAAGCTTGGTAAAATAAATATCATTAATGTCGTGGTCAGAACATAGTGAGAATAACCCAAATGTAGTCACTAAGCTGAGCAAGTAGAGCTTAGCTCTTGCCAACTGAGAAAGAGCCAAGAACAAGAAAAGACTTTCTCACTTGGTGTGGACATTTAGATAAAGAAACCCAAATAATTAATACCACTAAATAGGGAGCCTGATGTATATCTGTGCTGTTTTAAGTTTTTCTGTCTGAGAATAAAATAAGGTATGTTCACTGATAAAAGTAAGGTGTTTATAAAAATTATCCAAATGCACTGTAAATCTGTACCTATCTTATGTTCAATTAAGTTTTAAAATTTGGCTTTACTATATATGTATATATATATATATATATGTTTAGATACTATTTGTGAATTATATAGTGACTTTTTCATCATAAACTATTATTCTAAAGTTTGATATTCATATGTCTATTCTTAATTATACTGAATACTTAGGTGTAAATGAGTGAAACAGAAGTAAAAATGGTATATAACAAAATCCATAAAATATATTAAACGCCTGCTAATTGTATTTTATTCTCTATCATATTATAAACTTTCCTTTTATGATATTGCATAGGTTTCTTTTTCTAAATGACTTTTTAATGTCTTTTTTAAAGTACTCCGGAGTAAATCTAGGATGTTCACAATGAGTTCAATTTCTAGACTTTTCTTTTTTTAGTTGAGACAGGGTCTTACTATATTGCTGAGGTGTCTAAATTGGTCTTAAAATAGTAATACTCCTGATTCATCCTCCAAGAACGCTGAAATTATAAGTGTGCACTACTATACTTTGACTTTTGATGTCTTTATTTCCCTTGATATACTTAAAAATGTCTCTGCTCTAGGAGAGCTTATAAAAATGTGCACGTTAAAGTGGCAATGACTATGTGCATGACTATAAAGCCATGCACTTTGGATTTGGATCCTAATTGTAACACTTAGCAGTTCACTGGCAACTGTGAGCTAGGTAATTAATCATGCAGATTCATTTTTGTTACTTCTAAAATAAGGTAGGTAATGTGTAGCAAAATTGAATGTCCTTAAGCATCAATTGCTAAAATTATCAGCATTATTTATTTTTTGCTGCATGGTAGAATATGTCATATTATTTTCTGGAAATAAAAAATTTTCTTAAGCTTTTTCTAGGAATATAATTTATTATATGTATATGTATGCCTTGTGACTAGAAGTTTGTAAAAATTCCAGTGAAAATGATGTTACAGTCTCTGCTGCTTGAAATCTTGATCCAGGGTTGATAAGGCATAAAAATGCCAAATCTCTATGAGTAGTAAAGCTGTGAAGAAACAATCCAAATAAAACTTTATGAATGTGTACTGAAGAGAGACCGATACAACTCATCTGCACTAAATTTACCTTAGGAAATTAATAGTTTAGACTGTTGTGGATGATGATTGCTTGCTATTACTGGCTGAGCTGTGTTGGGCCCTGTAGAGAATCACAGGCTGGGGTCTGTGAGAATTGAAGGAATAGCCCTTCCTTTCTATTTTGTACTCCTCCAGTGTAACTTTCAATGATTCTGACAGGCACCTTGAGGAACTCCGATGGAAGGCCCTAATAAGAGGTAACTTCTCATTAGATACAAAGAATTTGTCAAAATAGGTAGGCTCCCTATACTTTACATATAGCTTTGTTTATGGTAAAACTGCAAAACATTATGAATTCAGTTTTTAAATTTATTATTAAAAGATTTTGCTTTCAATTCTTATTGCATGATGTCTAGGTGAAAATTTGCTGTGACATTTAATCTATTGATTTAATGAAGTAACTCTAACAACTTGAAAATTTTTCCATTTTAAATACACTTCATCAAAGAAGTTTATACAACATTAAATGTCCAAGTTCATCTAAAGAATTAAATATGTATTTTATATATAATGAACACATTTTTTCAGATTCATGAAGTATCATTACCTATATATACATATATATGTGTTATTTAACCTATAGTTGTTTTATTTAGTATAAAGCTAGAGTATTAGGTCCTATATAGACAAAGTATGTCACACGGACACTGACCTAGCTCTTCCTTTGAAGCTACAAAAGCAGCAACAATAAAAACTTTAGTAATAGTCCTATCCATAAGTGTATTTGTCTTGGAAATACAGAACTTTTGTAGTATTAAGTCCATAGGGAAAAGAGTAAGTCCTTACTAGAAAGTATGATTTGCCAATGACGTCTAAATACAGCTTAACCTATTTGTATTATAAAACTGAAAATGGCATCTAGAGTCAAATATATGTAGAGCGGATACCATGAAATCAAATCTTTGGTAGAAATCCACTTTATTAAAACTAGCTTTCAAACTTTGCTGTGTGTTATTCTTTCCATCCTTGTATTATTTTATTAATTTTAATGCTCAACTTTTCAAAACATCTCTAAAATAACGAACATTAGGTATATAAACATACACATTTACGTATATCTAATAAATTGGTGAAATTTAATTTTCGCAATTTAGAGTTAATAAAATGTTTTTGCCAAAAGTAAAGTTATTAAATTACTATGATGGTGGTATTAGCGGTGATATCAAATCTATTATTATACAGCATGCTAATTTTAGATATACTACATTAAACTTTATTTAATTTTTGAAGTATTTTTTATATCATGAAAGCTTGGAGTGTTTATAAAATTGTAATTTTAGGGATTTTTTGTTTTATATGGTCTGCTTCATTCTAAGAGGAAAAGTTCCAAGGTAGTGTAGAGTTGAGATTACAGTCACAATTTAAAGGCAAAAGGAAATCATAGAATTTCACTTGTCATATCTATGGATTATGTGAGTTGTTTATAAAATCCAGAACTTATCTCTGTAACTTTGTACCTCTTATAAAATATTAGGCCATTAAGATGAGATTCAGTCTCATCTTTTAAGTTTCTTTCCCAGGTGTGTAAACTTTGAAATTATAAACTTTTTTTTTTTTTGAAATAACACTTTAGCATCATATACTTAAGGGGTCATTTTCTATAACTTTTTCTTCAAAAAACTTAGTTGCATTTTTAGAAAAGGAATAGTCAAACTACCTTTGGTCTAATTTGGGGGCTTGTGTATTTATCAGTCTAGGATATACTTGTTGATTTAAAGGAGTTAAAATAATTAACACAACATGAGCTTTCCTGCATTGATGGACTTTATAGCCACCTTTTCAAACCAACTAAATTCATCTTTTGCATAAGTTACAAGAGACAAAATAAATGAAAGATTCTATTTACTGGGTCTCATTAAGAAAATGATACATTTCTTTTTGTATTATATAACAACGACGTTTTAATTTAGTCAGTAGGGTACAGGGTACTTTGTAGAAATGTGTACATTGTGTAAAATGTCTTCTCATTTTGTATATATAACACTGTATATGGGCTACAGATAAAAATGGATAAGGAATGTCCATTGCTCTGAGCAAACTGAATGGAGTGAGAGAAACATGACGAATAAAAAGTGATTAAAGTGCTGCTCCTCTGTGCAGAGGGTACTGTGCAGAATAAAACCACTGACTCCTTGTGTTTCTATAGTTTTTCTAAAAATAAAAAATTTAATATTGTATTTAATATTGTATAAAAATTTAATATTGTATTTCTTCATATTCTTGTTTTCATATAACTAATTTTATCTGTGACTCTCATTTTATGAACTACAAGTATAGATGTGAACGTGAAATTATTTTTTTGCCCAGAGTGTCATAGTAGTAATTCAGATTAACAATTCAGCAATCTAAATTTTTAAAATTTTCCTTAAATTAAAATCCTGGATAAAACTTTAGATTTTAGTGTTTGATGTATCTAATTTCCTTCTAAACTATACCATTTGTTCTTAGCATTCCTATGCCTTGATTTTCCTATCTATAAAGGGAATATGGTTGCTAGCATATACAAGTTGGTTGTTATACAAGCTGAATGTTAAGCTATATATGCATAAAGCAAACTGTATCTGCAAAATAAATTAGAAACGTATCTTCAGCAGAAATCCTGTGGGATAAAGCCTTTAGGAAACTACCTGTTAAGGTTTATTAGAAAAGAACATGGTAAAAAGAGTAAAAGCAACTGTTAAAAATTAAATTTAACGTCTGTGCATGAGTACGTGCTGTGAATAGGAAATTATTTGGCATTATGAGATTTTGGTTTTGTGTTATAATAAAATATGTAACATAAAATCCACCTTTTAAACAAAACTGTCAGAGGAAATTACACTAACATTAATTATATGCACATTATTAAGCCATAAATCTCTACAATTTTTCCATCTTGCATGAGTAAAACTCCAAATTTGTTGAACATGATTGATTATTTCACTTCATATAATGTTTCATGATTGATTATTTCATGTCATCTAATGTCCACAAATTTTATTCATGTTGTTGCATATTTAAGGGTTTAGCTCTTATTTAAGCTGAATAAATTTCTATTGTATGTGTGTGCTACAAGTTTTATCCACTTATCTATCAATGGAAATTGAGGTTCATTTCATACTTTGAACAATCCTCCACTGAATATGGCAATACAGATGTCTCTTTAAGATTCTGTGTTTAATTCTCTTGGATAAATATACAGAAGTGAGATTGCTGGATGATATGATGATAACTTTATTTGTAAATTTTTCAAGGATTTTCATATGTTGTATGTAATTGCTTCCCCACTGCACATTTCTGCTAAGAGTGCAACAGGGTCCAAGTTTTTCTGTCTTTGTTAAGACTTATCTTCAGAGTTTTGATTGTAGCCATCCTAACAAGTGTGAGGTAATATTTCACTGTGTTTAGATGTGTATTGCTATGATAAGTAGTGATGGTAGACATTTTTATATATGCTTCTTGACCATTTGTCTGTTTAATTCCTTTGACTATTTTTAAAGCGGACCATTAACTTCAAGTTTTATATAAGGTTTCAGCTATGAGCTCCTTATCTGATATGTAATTTGCAAACATTTTCTTCCATTTTATAGTTTACCCTTTTATTCTATTAATATGCAGAAACTTTCAAATTTACTGAAGTAACATTTGCTTGTTTTTGTTCTTGGCATCATATACAAAATATTACTATGAAGACCAATGTTATGAAGTTTACCTCCTATGTTTTCTTTAAGGATTTTAGTAAGAAAACTTATGCTTAAATCTTCCATCCATGTGTTTCTTTTGTCTATAATAAGAGTCCAGTTTCTCATATTTACACATGAAGTTTCTAGTTTTCCCACTGCCACCTGTATGAGAAACTATCCTTTTTCCATTGTATATTTATGGCACCCTTGTCTAAGATCATTTAATCACTTATGTGTGGACATGTTCTGGCTTCTCTGTTCTAATAATATAAATGCTTTATATCAACATTGTTCCACTTTGATTATTGTATTCATAATATGACTTGAAGTCGGATAGAGAAACGTATTCTATTTTGTTCTTGCTCAAGATTGTTTTGGCTGTTTGGGGTTCTTTGTGGTTATTTGTGCATTTTAGAAGTACATAATGATTACATTCATTATGAATAATAGGTAAGTGTACATGAGACAACTTAATTGTTTTTACATTCTTTTCCCTCTACTGATGTCCCTTAAGCCCCCTTTTCCATTTTTGGTCCCCTTCTGTTTGCAAAACATTTCCCTCCCTGCTCTTACTTCTATCTTTTATTTTGCTCCTTAATTTATGTGTGACTTGGGCTTCTCAATGCATTATTTATGTTTACATAAATATTTTATTTCACTTATTATTATGGTTTCAAGGGACATCCATTTTCCTACAAATGACTTAAATTTATTTTTTCATTTCTTATTACACTAATATATGTGTTTTCTTTCCTTATTTTGGTAAGTTTGGCTAAGGATTTGTATATGTTGATTTTTTTTGGGACTCTTCAATTCATTAATGTTTGTAGGTCTTTTACAGTCTAAATTTTATTAGTTTATTGCTTTCTACTCTGGTCTTTATAATTTCCTTCCTTGTACCAGGATTGGGTTTGGGCTGTTTTATTTTTCTAGGATTCTGAGGTGCATCACTGGTTTATGTTTTTTCAACTCACTTTGTTTTCTGATATGGGCATTACAGCATAAACTTCCCTCTCAGCGTTGCTTTCATTGTGTTCCTTAGATCCTGGTGGTCAAGAGTGTGTTATTTAGCATCTAAGTGTTTCTAAACTTTCTGTGATTCCTTTTCCAATTCACTTCTTATTTCAGTGCTCTATGATTTGATAGCATGTATAGGATGATTTTGATTCTTTGTTACTTAAACTTGCTTTATGACTAGTATATCTATATATTTTTGGTAAAATTCCATGAAGAATATGTAATATGTTGTAGCAGGGTAGACCACTTGTAGATATCTACTAAGTACATTTATTTGATTCAGTTCTGTATTTCCTTATTTTAATTGAAACATTCGTAAAAGTGAGTTATTGATATACCCCACTAATTCCACTATGATTATATTGTTTTTATTTGATCTTTTATGTCCAGTAATATTTACTTTTATTTAAATATTATTAATATTTACACTAATGTTTAGTGCATATATGTTTACAATTCTTTCTATTATTCCCTTAACTAATATATCATGACAAATCTTTGCCTCTTCAGATCAGTTTAATCTTCAAGTTTAGTTTGTATGAGAATAAAATTGGTACCCCTGTTTGTTTTGGGAGTCCTTGTGCACGGAATATTGTTCTCAATCCCTTGAATTTTAGTCTATGAATTTCTTTTTGGATTAGATGAGTTACTTGAATGAAACAAACTGTTGAACTTTGTCTTTTGATCCTTTTAATTTGAGAGTTGAGGTCATTTATTACTACAAGATATTGACTTATTCCTAACATTGTGTTCTTTTTCTGTTGTTGATTTCTTTATTTGTTTTTTTCCTTTTCTTGTTTAACTTTTCATCTTGCTTTATGTATTCATTCTATCCAACTTTTTGGCTTTATTTTCTTCATTGCTTTTGTCTAGGATCTTTCTAAAGTATTTTCTAAAATATTTTTTGGAATGCCAATTTGGTGTTCATGAATTCCATAAAATGTTCTTCGTTATGGAATGTCCTTATGTCTCCATCTATTTGAAAGTTAATCTTCTAGGGTATACTATTCTGGATTGGAGGCTGTTTTCTTTTATGGTTGAAACACCTCACTCCAAGCTCTCCTTGCCTTTAAAGTTTGTGTTGAAACATCTGCTCTAATCCTAATGGATTTCTCATTTATAGGTGACTTTTCTGCTTTTCCCTGGTAGCTTAAGAGACTTTGTCTTTATGTTCCACTTCTGGGATTTTGACCAGGAAGTGTCGTGGCTCCTTCTTTTTTCATCATAGTTGGCATTCTGTAATCTTCACTTACTTGTGTGTTAAATTCTTTCCTAAACTTGAAAAGCTTTCCACTCTGATTTCTATTAAAAGACTTGATTTCATGGGTTCTGTGCTCTATTTCTCTCTAACTGAAACAACCTCAGGTTAGTCTTCATAATATCATCATCCATTCGATGAATTTCTGTTTTCTTATTGTTTTAAGGTTTCTCTGAGTGTAACATCACGTGCTTCCATTTTGTGCTTTAATTCTGAGGCTCTTTCCTCATGTTGGTCAGTAGAATCATCTGTGAAATTTGTCATTTTTTAATGAAGTCTGTTTCTATGGTAATTTTATCACTCAGCTCTTCTAATTTTTTATTTGTATCCTTCATAGCCATCTTGATCAGATTGTTTGCTAGTTCCCTGTCTTGTGAGTTACATGGTCATTGAACTCATTCAATTTCATTGCTTTACTTCTAATCATTTCATACAGCTCTGCTATTTTAAGTTTCATTTTCTTTCCATTGGTTCCCCTTGTGTCTGCTTTGGGAGAGTTGGAAGTCTTTGGAAAGATTATTTTGCCTTGGTTTTTCATGTATCTGTGTGTGTGTGTGTGTGTGTGTGTGTGTGTAATGATAGCTGTGGTCAAATAGAGTGAAGACAATTTGGTTTTGTTATAAAAATCTCTTAGTTTTTGTTGTTAATGATGAGTTCTTGATCTCATTTGTGAAGTACTATTTACCTTTTCAAACTATTCAATTTAATTAGGTTGAGTCTGGTCGCTGTGTTGTCAAATAATTTCTACTTGTTATAACAGCATCCACAGATACAACCATACATTAATCATAAGCATTAAAACTTGTTCGGATAAATTCATCATTTATCAGTAACCCTGAAAGACTCTTTGTGGTTTAAAAAGACTTTTTTTTTGGTGAAAATTAGAAAAGAGATCATACTCTGTGGAGTTCTTTTAATAGTTGAGATAAAGGGCTAATGTTGAGGGAGCTTGAGCGATTACTTGTACTGCTAGGAAAAAGCGTGGAGAGATGGGTAAAAGTGTATTTAGAGATTGAAAGAGGCTGTGAGATTTTTGGAACCTGTTAGTATCTTTATAATTTTGGGTCATCTGAGTCCAACTTTGTTAAGAATTGCCTTGACGTATCCTTGAAGGCTCATGGCTAAGCCGTGGCACTGTTTAAGCATTATTCTCTAATGAACCTGTGTCGGACCCTGTGGTAAATATATCAGATGGTAGGCAGAGAGAGGAGGGAAGGAAGGAGAAGAGAAAGTGAGAAAGAAAAAAGAAGAAAACAAGGAAAAAAGTAAAAAAAATATAAATAACTAGAAGAGAAATCTAAAAAAGAGAGCAAGACAAGGGTGAAACCTCAAAGAATAAAGTAAAACAACACAACAATACCAATAAGGAGCAGGAACCAGAGAAAATAATAAAACAATACAAGAAAATGAAAACCAAACTAA
Organism: Cavia porcellus; assembly: GCF_034190915.1. Classification (NCBI taxonomy): domain Eukaryota; kingdom Metazoa; phylum Chordata; class Mammalia; order Rodentia; family Caviidae; genus Cavia; species Cavia porcellus. The sequence continues at coordinate 69,650,418 of NW_026947491.1, forward strand.
ACCAAAACAAGAAACCATGATAAGGCAGAAGAAACAAACAACCAAGGAAACAACAACAAAAATAAAAATAAAAAGCCTTCATACTGTTGCTACTCCATTAACCCAGAGGGTCTGCACAGCTCAGTCTACACTGCAGTCACAGTTTAATTGTAAGCAGCCCGGTGGTGGTTTCCCCCCGTGGACTACTCAGTTGCCTGCCCATAACAGCACGGGCTGTCTCTCTCTTTCTAGATTCATCTGTCTCCTGCCTGCAAAGTGCGGTTGGGGCATAGCCACTGCAGGTTTCCATCGTGATCTCATCTGATTCCCTCTATTGATTTGGGGAGAAGCAAATGTGGTGTAGTTTGTTCCCCTGCTGGCTCACCAGTTCTTCTTCAGCTTGTGTTAGGGACCTCATACTTTTACCCCATTAACTGCCTGGCAATTCTCAAAGTGACTCCTTCTCTTCCCTCTGCAGGATTTTCTTGCCTAGTATATGACCAGAAGACTGCCTGGTGCTGTGTCCCATCCCTCTTCTTTTAGTCATTCATCTGTCTCAGACCTGCCTGTGAAACTCAGGCTGCCCTCAGGCTAGGCAGAGGGCTCCCTTGGCCAGTGTGGGGTGGTAGGCTGGACCTGATGCCATCTCGGACCTTTCAAATGCTCGGTAGAACTAGAGGAGAGCTCCCTTTCAGCTCTGGCTCTCCTGAACCACCCTCTGAGCCTGGTGACAGTCTCTGCCTCTCCTCTCTGGGATCTCCCCTGCTCCACACTCTGCTCTGCTTACTTGTCAGTCTCAGGTTTCCTAGCAGTCCAGAGTCTCCAGCTTGGAGGTGCTGGTGGCGTTTCCATGGGAGCCTCCTGGCAATCATGGGTCACACACCGAGTGACCCTCAAGCACAGCACTCCTGTTATTTGTAGGGGAGTGACCAACTTTTTCTGTGTCAGGAGAGCCTTCTCTTTTCCATTGTCCCAACAGTTGCAGGTACTGGACAGCTATGGTTTTTAAACCCTAGGCATGTGGCATTTTGTCTCACACCATTGTCATGCTGTCTGCTACTCCGAACCCCTGGCTTGCTGTACCGTACTTGCTGGTATGGAAGGAGCTCAGAGTGACCATGAGTCCATTCCCCTGGCCAGGCTGTCACTGAAGGGCTGGCCCCTCTTGCAGTCTTCAGATCAGTAATAAAATTTGAATCTATTGAAAATTTATTTTATTTAATTTTGTTGTATTACCAGTTAATATTAATTCTCTTGTATGTATGAGTGCATCCTATTTCCATTTCATACATGCTAAAGTTTTAAAATTTAATTATTTAACTATGCTTTTATTTATGTTACATAGTCATAAGGGTTATGGATATCAAATCGTGAAGAACAGAATAAAACATAAAGATAATTACCTTTTGTTATTCATCTTTTTTAAGGTAGTGTTTTATGTTGTTTATCCTCTACATTGAAATAATTAATATACTAATTCAAGTTCTGAGTTGCAAATGCTAGTGCTTCTGAGTGGCCATACTTGAAAAGTGCCCTATGCAGATGTAGCATTCCTACAGTATATTTTACAGAGGAATTCATTGCAGTTCCTGACCAGTATCTGATTTGTAGAGGCAAAATCCATGTTCCTTTATGTAAATTCCAAATATCTGTGAACTAAATGTGAACTAACAGACTTTTCTGATTCATGTGAACCAATCCCAACCAACCAGGCCAGGAAACCATTGTACTGCTGAGTTTTTCTTTTGACAGGAAATTTAAGACTACTGTACCTGAAAGATTAATGATTTTACGCTGAGGCAATTGTCATGAATCTTGTGTTTTGTGTGTGGAAATGGAAGAGAAAAGCCCAAGTCAATCTTTTGCTGAAGAAATATTTTCATTGACAGTAGCAATGATGAACCTACAATTGGCTGCCCCAGCATGATGCGTATGTTTGTTAGCCTATTGTTTGATTGTGAGTGGGATTTCTACAGACAGGGAGAGACATGAAAATGAGTTCAGTTGTATTTTTTAAATATTTTTTCTGTGCAGTGAACTGGATTGTGACTAACATACTTCATTTGATAGGAACTATAAATATCCTTTGTTCAGAAGAAAGAGAATTCAAGGCTTCTTGTAATTAATATGCTTGTTTACTTTCAGGAAAGTACATGCTGTAGATTTATAAACTGAAGCACAGGTAGTAGAAAAAATACTGGAATGGTGTATCATATTGTTCAGATTTTTTTATATTTAAACTTTTGTCTTCAAAAAGTTAAGCAGTAATGCTGGTTATTTGATTATTATAGGGCAACCTTTGAGACTGTAAACTACAGAAAGTATTCAAATTAAAGATAAATTACAGTAACAGAAAGAACAAAAATTATTCTGCTAAAGTTTGAAAAATTTTGTTAAATAATGTTATTTTATGTCTCATTGAGTTCTTTAGAACATTTTGAAGTGTGTCCAGGCTGTTTTCTTGGTTTGTTTATACAAAGGAATGGTTTAAGGAGAGGAATGATCTGAACCATTTTTGAAATAAGCCAACTATTTCTTGCATGCCACTACAGACATAAATTTTATCTTGTTCCTTGGAAATCATGCAGTATTTGGGGAGCAGGGATTTTTGCCCAAAATCTTACTTATAAAGTTCAGCTCTCTGACTTAAGACACGCTTGCTTGTTCTCATAAGTTTCAAAAAGTGTAGGTTGAAGGGATGTGTAATTGTATCTTTCTGAATATGACTGTGTTTACTCAGGGCATGCTGTAACTCTTGTGCAATTATGTATAGTGTATTATATATCTTTTTGACTTTCAGTTTCTTACAAAATATTTTCTACTTTGTATTAATTCTGTAAAGCATATTCATAATTTCTCCACTTAGGGAGGAGGAGCGAGAGGGAGGACCAGAGTGTGTATGTGTTTCTTTATAAATACTTGACTGCCTAATATATACTGAACAGAGAGCAGGTCACAAGAATGCAGTAGTGCCAGTGACAGCATCTCTGCCTTCTTACACAATTGTGTGACATGCAAAGGACTTTCCACCTCAGTCCCCTTTTCTTTCATAGTTCTGCCTGTTACTCAACTGACTATCAGTAAAGTGAGTTGAAGAGTAGGTTGCTATATACCTCAAAAGCCTTAAAGGGCTGGAGAAGTAGACCAGTTAATTGTTACATTAAACACTAGTGAAAGGAAGAAAAATGTCTGACATCTGAGGGATTATCCTTCGATAATTCTTAAGAAGGCTGGTGGGTGCCTAGGGCAAGTGGAGCCATGGAGCAGATGTGTAGTGAGTTTGCCTAGCAGTCGGTTCGTTGTTAGAAATAAATGCTAAACCAAACAGACATGATCTCTGCCCACAGGTACAAATGAGTTTCAGATCATGACAGATGCTGTGAAGGCTTAAATCAGCTGGGTCCCTATAGGAAATCCAGGTGCAAAGTTGAATTATAATTATTTGGTAGCTCAATGATTATGGCAATAAAGGGGGGTTAATTGAAAGAATCTAATCAGGAGTCAGTTGTCCTTGCCATGTCACTATACAAATCTGGGGGGCTTCCTCCTTCAAAATGCAGTCTCATAGTTCGACTTTTACCTCTTGGAGCTGTACAGTAGGTGCCTTCAGTATAGTGAAAATCATTATTCATGTATAATTCTCAAATATTTGTCCCTGAAGCACACATAAAGTGACAAACATAGACCTTTATTTATTCCTCTTGAATATTAAAGTACATTTGAGTCATCTCTTGTTTTTCTAACTATGAAGTAAGTTATTACTTTCTATATCCAGTAAAAGAGGACAATAGCACATTAGAAATGATCAAATATTTTAATATTATATATACCAGTTATACATTTAAAGCATTAGGATATTTGGGTAGTTATTACTGGTATTAAATAATACTATAGTCTCAATGTAATATGGAAAAGTGCTAATCATTTCTCTCAAAATTGCTGGTTTATTATAAATTGTAGAGAGATTGCAAGCTGAGCAATTGTCTATCTGACTGAAAGCCTGTTAGTTTATCCTAATTTTTTCAGTTTTTTTCTCCTGAAATTAAGGATTGAAAAAACTTGCAGTCCTTGCAAATTAATTGGCTCAAAGCACTCATTCGAGGAAGGAACTTATGAAAAAGGAACATGAATTTCATTCTATTTAAGCACATATTGTGATTATATAAATGTAGAGACAAAAAACTTAAAATGTATTTTGCTTAATTTTAAATAAAATATGTACTAGATAATGTTTGAAGTAGATGTTTTCCATGTTGCAGGATTCGGCAATACACTATGTTTGCCACTAGAAGGTGCTAGAGGGAAATAAAACCAGTTTTTATAATTGTTTCACACTGTTCTGCTTCTCCCCCCCCCACCCCTCCCCATTTTTCTTGATGGTATCTTTCTTCTCTAGATAATTTTCTCCATCTGTAGTATGGTATTGACATTGTATAAGTCAAATTTCAGTTATTTGACTGTGTATGAAAATGAAAGGAAAAATTTAATCTCTATTCACTAGGAGCTAGCTAGAAAAACATTTTAAAATAAAACGGTATGAATTATTCGAGCATGTAATATTCATGTAATTGGTAGAATATAGCTTAAGCTATAAATTTCCTACTTAATTTTATAAAAAAAGCTTAAATTCTATGTAATTTAAATTTCAGAACTTTCAGAGGTGCACATAATCTTCCTTCTAACCTAAGCGAGAATTATATTGTTAAATGTATAATTCTGGAGCAAGCACACTTTATAATCTTACAAGTAACTTCACTAACCTACAGCTTGTATTGTCCTGCAATATTCTGAACTTTTTAAAATATAAAATAATAGGTAGCCATATGTATTTCATTCAGAAACTTTATTTTAAAAGTAAAGCATCTACAAGATATTGGTGATATAAATTCTTCCAGTGAGAGAATTTCCTCTTTCCTCCTCATTCAGGAACTAAAATATGCCTCATAGAGCCCCAAATCCAGTGGTTATTGTTTTTATTACTGCTATAAAAGGATAAGAAGAGAATAAAATTGTACAAAGATAATACTGTTATCCTGAACTATTTCTGTCTTTAATTGCTAAAAGCCATCAATTTAGACAGACATCTCTAAACAAAGGACAGACTATCCTTTGTTAAATTAATGTAACTGGTGAGAAATCTATTCATTCATCATTTCATTAAAAAGAAACTGGAGGTTCCTCTGGAGATTTTCCATCTACATTGGCATCACTTTGTAAGTTTTCAAGAACTAAGTAGAAATATAAGTCTGAAGCACAGTAGTGCAGACTGCACTGTTAGAATAGGATTGAAATCAATGAAAATGGTAGTACACAGTCCTTGCCTGTAAAACCATACAAGATTTCAAAAGGAAAAATTATAAGCTCTTCTGACTTACATGTCTTATGTTAGCTGTCTGTTACTGTTATAATACAGTACTACACAAATATAGCGATTTAAAACAACAAAGGTATTTATCTTAGAGACCTGGAAGTCAGGTGTCCAAAATGGGTCTCACTGGAAAAAAATTAAAGTGTTTGCAGTGGTGTGCTTCTTCTAGGGGCTTGGGAGTAGAATCCAACTTTGCATTTTCCAACTCTGGAAGATGGAAGCTTGGTTTGTTTGCTGTTCTGTTCCAAAGCCAGCAATATATGGTGGAATCTGCCTCATTTTACATCACTGACTACGCTGGTGACACTTCTGTCTCAGTTCGCACGTTTGAAAGCCCTTTTTGATAACATGGTGCCCAACATGAGAGTCCAGGAAAATCTCACTTTAGCTCTATCAACTGATTAGTAAATGTAATTTTACTTTTAATCTAACAGGACATATTCAGATTCCAGGCATTAGAACAAAGGCATTTTGGAGGAGAAAATTATTTTTCTGCCTACCAGACCTATTTTCTGTGTGTTCTTAAACAACTGAAATACCGTATATATAATTTATATTTTGTATTTTTTACCCATATTTATAACTTGTGCATATTTTAACAACCATTGAAACAGTAGATTGAAATAATTTATCATAATTTGATTACAAATTTACATAGTTGACCTTTAAATTTATTAATAATATTTACATGTGCCAATGATATTGTATGTACTTTACAAAGAAATGAAGTTTTAGTTACATATACAACAAAAGCTCTGGTTTGAGGTAACTTGTAGAAAATGCAGGAGAAATGAAATTAGAATTAATTATAGAATGAATTAACTAAAATTGTGGCTTGGACATAAAAATGAATAACAAGATGCCACAAAAGTGGGAAGTACCTTCTGGCTTAGGGAATCAGGCGTAGTTTCATTTCGCTGACATTTACACCAAGACCAAGTATGAGAACATTTATCCGTTTTTAGAAGGAAGAGAAGGCGTGTTGTAGGCAAAAGAAGAGCATGAGTAAAGATAAGACAGGAGGCTGCTGGTACGTTAAAGGACTCTGAAGTCCGACACAATGGCACATTCCTGATGAGGAGGAGAATGGCTCAAAATGGCAAGAGAGGTGGGCAGAGTTTACATGCACGACTTTATGACAAACTAAGAATATTGGGTCTCATGTTAGAATATAAAAACATCCATGATTCATCCACAGATAAACCATTTGGATAGGGATGGTAAAAGGAGCAATTGTAAGTTTGATGATTCCACGATTCCTGGCCTATCCAGGTCATATATATGGTATATATATGAGGTTTCGAGTTGTAAACATGGAGATTCAAGTGGGAATCTCAGCAACGTATTCATGATCTGAGTGTTTGCTCTGCTTTGGGGCTGTATCTGTGGAAATCTTTGTAGAAAGCAACCATGAGAATAAAAAGGGAAAAGGAAAGATATTGCTTCCTATTTCAGATCTTGAGGAGCAATGAAAATTGTCATGCATAAATATTTGACTTTTTAATTCATTTAGAATAAAAATGTGTAAATATTTAATATGGGAAAGAACGGAGTCTTAAATGGCACATAGATAGACAGAATTCATAAGAGGCTTTTCAGAGACAAAGAACAGCATGGGAAAGGCCAAGGAGTGTGTATGGTGGTGCACATTGTTCTGCGGGTTTGGAAGTGCTGATGTGAGCAGTGCTAGAACAAGGAACACTGAAGAAATAAGCAAGGAGAAGGGTGTGATAAACTTTGCGATGCTAAGAAGAATTTAAACTGTTGCAAATGACCAACATTTATTACTTACTGGAGACGGTAGAGTTCTAAAATTTTTACTTATTGAATCAACAGGTGTTTGAGATCATTTTCACATTATCATCATTTTATACCTGGGACAGTTCACACATAAAGAAGATAGTTTGTCTCAGTTACACAGTTTAAGAGCTGTGCCGGATTCAAGTCCAGGCAATTTTGTATCATATCACGGGCAACTGTTATTGCCAAGCACTCTTCTAATTATTCTTTTTGGGATGATAACTTCTTGCCTCTTTATTCTAATAATTTCTGTCAGCCTTTTCCCTCTGCACCAGCTACAGAAGTAGAGACAGAACCCAAGCTGGTTCTGCCAATATATGTCTTTGAGATTTTAAAAATTGGAATTAACAGACTAACAGTCCCTGCTCATGTGATAGGCTGGTGAAATATGTACTCCAGCCTACAAATAGCAAAGATCTCCTGCCTTATGGGCATCGTGGCTTTGGATTCATAAACCTAATATATGGACAGAAACAAAGAAGAGACCCAGGGAATCCCTTCATGGTATTTAATCCCCTGCACACTCCAGTCCTGTGAAGTAAGTTTTCTTTCTCGGTCATTCGGGAATGTGAACCACAACATACCTATCCTTGTTTGGATACTGTAACTTATGATGAAAGGGTTTTCCATTTTAAAAATTTTTTATTTTAAAGAGAATGGAACAAAACAAAACAGAACAAAGAGGATCAGAGCAAAACAATGTAAACAACACAGGATTTCAAAACAAGACAACAGGAAATCAACAGTGGCTACCATAATGTCTCTTGAATTCTTCAAAATACTTGTCCGTATCTTCATGTGTAATGGATTCAAACAAAATAAAATAGTAGAAAACTGATCAAAACAAAAGAATGAAAGCATTACAGGCCTTCAAAATCAGACAACAGGAAATCAACCGTGGCTACCATAATGTCTTTTTGTTCTCTTCAAAATAGCTGTCTATACCTTCACACATATTGAAATTAAATAATACAAAACAGACTAAAACCAACCAAAATGAAGAATAAAAGCATTACTGGACTTCACAACAAGATGATAGGAAATTAGTACTGGCTACCATAATGCCTCGTTTTCTTCAAAGTAGCTGTTGATATCACATGTAATAAAATCACTTTCCATAAACTCTATAAGAGAAGTTCTAGGCAAGTATAAGCCTATGTGTGTACATCTGTCCTTTCTGTATTAGAGGGGAAAAGCAAACAAAATAAAACAATTTAGAGAAAAACAAGAAACAAAAGAGACAAATAAATAATAATAACAAAGAGCTGCAAACAATGGCAACATCGGCTTTCAAAGCAAAGTGGTAGGAATGTAACTAAGGTTGTTATTTTGTATAGTTATCTTCAAAAGAGTTACTCAGATTACCAGATATAAACATGAAAAATTGATCTAATCCTATGAATGTTAACTGTTTGTTGACAAAAGGGTTTTCACTAATATGACCTGCCCTATCTTTTCAACAGGCATTGTCATGAGTACATTTGTATGTAGGAAAGCTCCCACTTGAAGCAGTGTAAAAAGGACAAGAATAGAAACCAAAAGAATAATCAGAGCCTTACAGTAGCCCATATAAATATTAATGAAGAAGCAGACTAAAGCCTTAGCACTGAGGACAGGAGGGAGACAATTGTATAAAACACATGAAAACATTCGTATCTTTGGAATTTTGTTATTGGATGGGAGGACAAGGGAAAACAGATAAAATGTCAGGTTTTCAGATTAGGTAGTAAGGTAGACATGGTATCATATAAAGCAGTAAGAAGGAGTAAACAATGAGACTAGTTTTTAAATGATTCCCAGAATTCACTTGGACATATTGGGTTAACATATGTGTATATATGTATACAGGTAGGTTTGCAGACACCCGTTGGTTTTAGAATGCAGAAGGCCACTGCTCATCCTTCCTAAAGACATCCTTCCTGTAATGACACAAAAGGAGCAGAAGGAGACTTCATAATTAAGTGAAAAAGAAATGCTATTTACCTATGAAGGATTTGAGTTCCTTGTTTATTTATACTTTTTCCTGAATCTCACTTATAGTAGCAATGAAGTAAAATCTTGTAAGGAAAAGGATTGAAGATAAAGATAAATAAGATCAATGGCATCATATAAAGTGAAAAGTTAAAGAAACATGGATAGCAGAAAATAGAAAATTTGTAACCACTTGCAGAAGGAAGATAAAACTAAGTTAAAGAAACGTGTTTAGCAGAGAATAGGAAATGTGTAACACCTGCAGAAAGGAAGATAAAAACTAAGTCCTCACTTTAGGGACCTGACATAGTTCAGTAACTGATGCAACAAAGAATCACTGGAAACATGACTGAGATATGGGTGAAATTCTGAATTAGCAATTAACCTCCCAGATTCTCTTCATAATCATGTGACTGTTCCTCTTACATTCTGACCTAAGACAGGCTTATTTACTGATGAAAATGATCAACAAATATTGTGAACTTCAAGAAATCAAATAGAAGAGAGGGACTAAAAATCTTCAATCAACTACATAGTTGATTGAAGATGTGGATAGTAAGTAGTGATGCCATCAAATGCTTTTCCAGGATTTTGCATCTAGTCTTTTTACTCTCTAGGTAGGGAGTGATGGATTTTTTTTTTTTTTTCATGAAGGCTATCTGAGGGACAGGAGAAGAGAACATATGAAGCAAATTGAAATCCTAATCACTGTGCTGTAAAATGCATAAGCCAAGATCTCTGTCTACTAAAAAGTTTTCCAATCTATTCCTGTTTCACCTTAATATGAAAATAGTTAATTGTCCTAGTGAGACAGAAGCATGGAAAAAAATGAAAAATAGCTCATGAGAAATGAAAACATTTTATAGTATAGTTAGAAACATAAATAAAATGCCAGTATTGAAAACTCACCCAAAAAATAGGGACACATAAAAGAATAAAAACAAGATGAAATATGAGAAGAACATTTACTGAACAAAAAGACTTTTAGAATTGAACATACATGATTCTAGAAGTTAGAAAAACTGTAAGGATTGGGGGTTGAAAGTGAAGGAAACAAACAGGTTTTAAAAAGACTAAAAAGAATAATAAGAAAAGATAAGCAAAATAAATTAAGAAATCTAGCTCCCTAATTTATATATTGAATAATTTTCTGTCTAATACTGTTGTACTAAGCCAACCACAGAGGAATAAAATAAAATACTATGATCTGGAATTCTAATAAGAAAAAAATTGCAAAAGATAAAAAAGAGAGAAAAATAATGCCCTTAACATCCTAAAAGCAGGCCCAACTCCTGAGACTCATGCTGAAAGTGTCCACTGAAGACAGTACAATCATTAGAAACACATGTACACAATAGGACAAGCATTGTGACATTTTGGAATATTCAGAATAGAGACAAATCTTAAGAGCTTTTTAATAGTAAGAATTTATCTACTAGGACTGGAAGCTAGAAAAAATAAATATTGTGATACTCAGGTGGAAAGTGACAGCCAAACTCGAATTTGACGCTTAGCTAATCTCTGTGTGAAAGGATTAAAAAACAAAAGAAAGAAAAGAAAGGTAATTGAGAAGACACTTAGCCTCAAAGTTTTTCCACTTCGTCTGCTGTGGTCCAGCAAGACAAGGGAATAAATCAAGAGCGAATGCACCGTGAGATATGGAAACTAAGAGGTAAAACACACACAAGAAACAAAGGTAATTGGCTTAAAAATGAAGCTGAAGATGAGGACCCTTATGGGTCCTGCTTTGGCTGCCAGAGGAGGCAGGGAGATCAGAAGATGATCTTTAAAGGAACAAGACAAGTGAAAATGATGGATTATTTTGTATTCTCTGCTATAGGGACTTCCTGAAGATTGAGTGACAGTAACATAGGAAACAATGCCAATTTCTTCCATGTGCCATTAATTGTACTAAAAAGAAAAATGTTGAAGAGAAAGTGAATGATGTTGTAAATATGCAAATTAATCACTATAATGTTAATTTCACTTTGTGATTGGAGAAATCTGGTTAAGGAGTAAAATTAAACAGAGAGAGAATTCTCATCTTCCCATATAGTTATTCAGCAGATTTTTGAGCTTTGAAATAAAAATTAATGGCATGGACATTATTTGTCCATAGGAGAAAAATTTGAGAAGTAAGAAAGAGGTTAAAGTAGTGCCTTTCCTAAATTGAACTAGATGATGAGATAGATTAGTGCTTTTTATTTTTCACTAAAAATCTTTACTGTACCGCTTAACTTAAAAATGACTTCATGTAATATTTTAGTGTAAAATTTTACATTCATCGAAAATTTATGGATGTTGAGGAAGCACAACTGGAACCAAAATTAAGTTACAAGGACAAGAAGGGCAGAGAGAACTTATCCTTGCATTTAGCTTTGAGGAGAAAAACAGTTTTCCTGTGGGAGGAGTTAGAATTGGTTTGCAGGCTTCAGAGAGTAAGTGAGACAAGGAAGAGTTTGAAAACCAGATAAAAAGAAAGGAAGCCACACATTTAGTTTCCAAAATTGTGCAGCGGGATTGGGCACTCTGAAAAAGATGGGGATCACTGCAGATTATGTCCCAAATCAGGGACTCCTGACACTTCTTCGGCCCCTAGTTTAGCGGCTGCTGCGGTCCATGTTCAGGAGTGATGAAGTGGTCTTCTGTCAGCTGGTGGGAATCTTCAGACAGGAAGGGCCATGGTCCTGGCTTGCTAAAATGTAGGGAAGAACAGATGAGGAGGACCGAAAATGGAATTTAAGAAGAATTTGGCCCACAGAATGGACATTTCTATGCAAAGGGAGATTTCAAGAGAGGCTCCTTTCACGGTTTGGAAAGGTGGCTCCATGATGGAGTGAGCCCATCTTCAGGGCCTCAGTTGCATGCCTATTTTTTGTAGCACTCCTAACTAGACAGAATTAAATACTCACTGTCAGTATTTATTGCATCTAGGTTTGATAATAACTGCTGACACCAACTGAGATGGTATTTTTGGTTCTAATTTAATTGCTTCACATGGATTATCTCCTCTAAGCCTCATCATAATTTTCTGAGATAAAACTTACACTTGTCCTTATTTTTTAAGTGAGAAGAACGAGGCATATGAATCGGTAAAGGTCACAAGCTACTGAGCTGAGGGCTGATATTTGAAACCAAGGAGTCTGAGTGCCCAGCCTGTGTGTATTAGTCATTGTTCTGTGTTTGCTATGACTGCATTGAGGATGGAGAAGCAGCACATATACAGAACGCCTAGCTGGAAAAGCAGAGTGTGTGTGGGGATGGAGATATTTCAGCCTGACTGAGTCACAGGATGTACGACAAATTGTGCATATGTAGGGTGTTTGTGGGGAATTCATAGAGGAAGAATAAGAGAAATGGGCTGATGAACAGACTTGTTATAGAAAACTTTTGGACTTTATCCTGATGGCCAAAGGTGCCTATAGGCAAAAAGAGGAGGGACAGATTAGGAGGCATGAAGATAAATTCAATCAGACATTATCAAAGATTAGAAGAGGACAAAAGAGATCTGATTGCTTCATTTGTGGTTTGGGTACTCAGAAAGCTGAGTCACCATTTACCAAACTCAAAAACCTAAGAAGAGCATTTGACCAATAAGTAAAACACATGTTTAATTTGAGGTACCTTGAGTCTGTGTGGTCTGGAGAAGTTCTAAAGGCAAATGTGCAGTGACTAGATGGTTTAAAATCAGGTAAACAGAGATACAAGATGTATGATCTGGGTTTTATGTGTATAAATCATCTGTATAAATTGAACATATTCACAAGCTCAGAGATGAAGCAAAGTTCCAGAACATCATCCATGATTGCTTGACAAAAGCAGGCTAAATGGTGAAGAATAATGTGGTTATAATTTTTAAGGAAAAGTTGCATTTAAATAGTGACTAGAAACAAAGACCACAGTTGTGATTAAAGAGTAGCCAGAGCTCTGAGGGAAACCAGCAAAGAATGGTTACATGAAAGCCAAGAATATCGAATAATTTGAAGGAGAGAGTTGATCAAGTTTCAGTAATGGGTCACTAAAGTGTCTGGCAATTATCAGGAAACTGTTGATTTGATTTAGCTAGGTATCTTTTAACAGGCTGGGAGAAGAATTGTCAGTTTGTAAATAAGTAAGAAGTGAGAGAGAAACCTCAGTTTGCCAGAGTGGGCATTTTACATGCTCAGAGGAGCCAGAAAAGCTAGGTCAAAACATTTTACTTTTTAAGATGAGGGTTTCAGAAAAACTAAGTAAGGGGAATGAAAAGAGAAGACTCTGAAGAAAAAGAAGAGAAGTAGGGGAGAAATATCATCATGGGAGGGAACAGCAGGAAGAGTTCAATAAGAGGAAGAAGTCTTTGTTCTGAATGCTATAAGAATGAGTATAGAGCTTGCTACAAAAAATCAAGCAATCTGCCATCTTCTTGAACCTCCCTTACACCAGGTCTTCTATGAACCAGTCATTTTTCTTCTCAGAATTTTTGTTGTACCATCCCTCTTTGTTCTCTTCATCCCCAGATTTTGTGTGCATTTAGCCACATGATAATCTCTTGCAGAAAACTGTACCCTTAGGTCGATCTCTGCATGATTATTATCTGGTGCAGCATGGAATTTTGAATTGTGAAGCAAGGTCTGATGATCCTCATACAATTCAGGCAGTCACAACAACTGAGTCTGAGGTTTTAGATTTGCATGTTGGGATATAATTTTATGGCCTGAGCAGAATGATCTACAACCTGGCCTCGAGATCTGCAGGCAGTAAATTGCAAGATGTGTGCCATACTGACTTGTTTCTTTAAACCTCCAAATGGGGAAGGGATGAGTCAGCCTATCTGGGATTTTAAACTGCCAATTGAAGGGACTTTGCATAACCCAGAGTCATTGCTGCTACCAAATTTCTATGAAAAATATTTTCTGCCAGGCAGAACTGTAATATATCAACCTTGACCAGTTCCTTTTAAGTAAAACTATAACAGAAGCGGACAGAAACAGCAAAATCAATACTGCAGGGCAGGAACGAGATTATTTCCTTCATTTGCTTTCTGAAATCCTTTTGTGCTCTTGATAGCTTTGACGTTTTACAAGAGTCAAATATAATTCATTTTACCAAGGACAAGATAAAGTTGATTTAATTTTATTCCTGAAAAAGCTAATAATATGCAGATTGGCATAAATGTGTCAGTGAATGCCCTTTGTTGGTGCCCCTGAGGAGTACTGTAAATCATTCTCTGCATAGATATCAGGAATATGGTATTTTTCTCATAATAGCATATATTACCAAACAATACAAAGAATATATTTTTAAACAAGAAATTATCCAACGTTTGACAGACTACTTTTGAGTCTAATAAGATACACATTGAAAATTAATGCACTGATCTTTTAATTATAATATTTTAATAATGAATATTAGAAGATGACATTTACCTCTGAATATAAATAATTGATTTAATTATCCTTAATTACAATTTGAATTATAACACAAGTGAGTATATAAAAATCATATCATTAATAAATGAGTTAGCATAAAGAGGTTTGTATGTGTGTATTCATATTAGGAATTCAAAATTGTTAAAAAATCTGAATGATGTTGATAAGAAAGAGAGAAAATGGGTTACACCCTTGTGTAAGCAAACCATTTCTGGAAAGAGTATTTTCTTGGGGCTGGAGATTTAGCTCAACGGCATAAGCACCTGCCTTGCGAGCAGGCGGTCGTAAGTTCGATCCCTGGTACCAATTAAAAAACAAACAAAAAAAAGAGTCTATTTTCTTTTCCTTTTCTTTTTTGATTAAAATATCTTTTTGGGTATTGCTTTCTTTCTTTAAACTTTTCAATATACTTTCAGTCTTCTGCATATTTTTATATTAGGAAACAGTTGTTTACAGTGTCAGAATACTCTTTATATACATGAGATTTAATTTTTCAAGTAGTATAGAAATACACACCCTTGTAATCTATTGTTATTAACTGCAAGTGTTCCACACTTGACAGGTTCGGTTTCTATTGCTTTCTTCCTTCCAGTGTCTGTGCTCTCCCTAGGCTACTCCAAAGCTGGTTCTAAATTGCATTTACTGAATTAGTTAGCTGTTTGGCTAACATATCTTCTTGCAGTGTATCTTCAGTGCCCATAAATACTTGCAGAAATATCTGTGTTCATCACAATTATCCCTGTGTAATGTATGTAGGTAAAACTATTTTAGGTCATATGAACTAGAAGCCATGCTGTTTTTAAATCCCTTTACTTGTTCAGTGTTCCAAATGGTCAAGTCCTATGAAGTCAACAGTACCCTAGTAAAAACTAATGCAGACACATATTTGTATATGAAGGAGTAAAAACCACTAGGTGAAGCTAGAGGCTAGCAGTGATTTTTCTATTGCTGAAAGTGACTATCTTAAAAACAGTAATTTTAATAACTCAGATTATGCTGTTTTGAGTGTGTCCCTTAAAGTTATATTTAAGTCAAATATAAATCAAATGTAAATGAAAAGTCACTTGAACCTAATTTTAGGTTATAGTCCCCCATCATCTTTTTTCTGGTTTTTTATATTTATTTGTTTGTTTATTTATTTATTTATTTTTGTTTCCTTCTAATAAAGAGAGAGAAGAAACAAAGATATGGAGAAAAGAGAACTATAACACTATATTTACTGTTGATACAGATGATAGATGCAGAAGGAAACTTTTTAAACAAATCACCTTTGAAGTTGTTGGCTTTTTGGTATGTAGAGTGTACTGTACAGCAATCAGATGTTTGTGTACATTTAGAACAAGAGAGGGATCTGGGAGCAGATAAAGGCTGAAGGCTCATCAGTATTTGAGCTTGTTAGTATTAGTTAGCTTCCTACTGCTGGGGAAAAATACTGACATTTTCATCTTAAAGGGGAGAAATTTGCTTTTGGCTCATAGTTTTAGGTATTTCAGTGTGTTTTGGGCTGCCTCCAAGGAAGAAACCGTGTGGCCTGAGGGCCTTGCAAGGCTGACAGTTAACACATTTTTCTTATAGAAAGCACTAGATTTGATGCGTATAGAACAGTAAAGCCAGGTAATGTCTACTTAATAAATATCAGTTATTATTACTATTTCTTAATGATACATTTGCCTTTTTCTAAAGTATGGTTAACTTATCTAAACAAAATAACCAAAATTGCAGCTAAAAACGTAGACAAATAAGTGTGAAAACACACACACACATACACACACCTTAAGTAGCAATTACACATACATATGCATTTGTTAAAATGTATTCATCTATATTGCATTTTATAAATGTAAATTATACTTGAATAAAATGCTCAGGGAAAAAGGTATTGTTAGAACAGTCCAGTGGTTAACACTGTGGGTTCTACAACTGTACTTAGGTTTAAGACCTAGCTTTAGCCCTCATTTTGTGAATTATGGCACATTATTGACCTTTTTTCCACCTCAGTATTCTTATTAGTCAGGTCTAGATAAAAGCAGGTGGGGTTGTTATAAAAATTAAAGGTTGTAAATTAAAATACAATGTAACATGTCTTAGATGGCCTATAAGGGATAACTATTGTGTTTATTATGTCTTTCTTTTTTTTTTTTTTATTTAAGAGGAAAAAGAGAAAAACACAAAACAAAACAAAGCAGTGTAAGGTTACACATAATACAGAACTACAAAAAAAAAACATAACAGTAAGAAATCACCTGTTAATAGATTACATAATATCATCTTGGAAATAGTTGCTCAAATCACAGTATCAAAGAATACAAAGTAGACATTCAAACCTGATAAACCACAACATTAAATTTAACAACTGTGTCATTTTTTGACATAGTGTATATTTTCTTAAAGTCAGTACATACTTGCAGGACATCAATCCTTTTCTATGTGCATTCCATATCTTTAAGTAGACAGTATGTTTCTTCATAAGGAAAGCAAGGTTTATGCTTTTCTGTTATCTTAATACATCTTTAGTATTTATTTTTATGGTTTTTGTTAAGAGGAAAATTAATATTCATTGGGTACTGAGATAGTGAAAAATTACATCAGATTACAAGAAAACATTTTTTATTAGAAAAATTCATTGAGTTGGATATTCTTAACTTATGGTGAAAATTGTATCTCACCAATTTAAATAAATTTACTCAAAGCATAACTTTCCACTAGCAACAAACTTTAAAATGATATTAAAACAAGTTTTATTTTAACCTCAAGTATGCTACTTAACTTTTCAGATCCTAGAAAATTACAGTAATAGTAAATTGGAATAATATCTGATGATGGAAAGTTCAGATCCACAGGGATAATTGTCTCATAAATAGACAGTAGTTATGTTCTAAAGCTTTAAACATTCAAATTTAAATGACATTTTCTGGTGTTTTATAATGATTCAAGAATAACTGTTTTCATTATGAACTTAAACTATTTAAATCAAGTTTTAACAAAAAACACAATCTGATTTAACAGTCATTTATATAAGTTAAAATGTTAGCAGTTCCTTAAAATAAAATTTACAGCTTTACTTTCAATTATGTTGATAAAATTCACATTATCAATTAATTTTTTTGTTTTCTTGTGGTAATAGAATAAAGAGAAAGACGATTTCACTTTGTTTTGTGGTTGAAAACTGATAATTACTATTTATTGCATGTTCTACTAAATAATTTTGGTTGATATTATATATCGTTTTAATTAAAACTTTGCATTCTAATTATTATCCTAATGTAGAAACAAAACTAGCAAGACAGTATTCACTTTAAAACTGATGTTCGTTTCATTGATGTGTGGATATTTTGTTTTTAATGTGACATTTCTAAAATGTAGAATAGTCATGCAGAGTATCAGAATGCTTTAAAGACAT
This sequence comes from Cavia porcellus, assembly GCF_034190915.1. Lineage (NCBI taxonomy): Eukaryota > Metazoa > Chordata > Mammalia > Rodentia > Caviidae > Cavia > Cavia porcellus. The sequence goes on from NW_026947491.1 coordinate 69,668,344, forward strand.
GAAAATAGCCTTCTAGAAACTACTAAGATGGAATGCAGCAGATATAACGATATTATAGGAATAAAACCCATACTTTATTTGTTGGAGGGTGCTTCATTTAAAAAAGTCTATAGGCAAACACATGCAATGGTGTGTGCGTGTTTGTGTTACTTGTGTAAAATGTATTATGCCAATGTAAATTAATTTTGAAATTCTGTGTTATACCACGTTTTGTAGCAATACTTATTGCTATGAAATTAAAACACATTATACATGAATAAAGGTAAGTTAATAAATTTATTTCATCATGGTATTATAATGTTGCATTCCATTCTCTCTTGAAGGCCATATCTGGAGTACTAAATTCATTTCTTGGGACCATTTTCTAAAAATAAGTGTGAGAATAAGAAGTTTTTAGCAGTTTCCAGAGAACCTAAAGTGCTTTTATTATGCTGGAAAAGAGCAGGCTTGGAAGTAGGAAGAAGTCAGATTTAGAAGAAATGGACAAATAAGGATCACAGCCCCAATATATATTCTGTCCATATCTCTCTATATATTCAGGGGTTTCTGTATGTTACTTCCATTCCTTTCTCTATTTTTTTATGTTTGTTTTTATTTATCATGTGTATAACACACAATTTTAACCAGTTTAATTTCTGTCAATAGTCCACAGCATCATTTCATTATGAAAGATCTCTTAAATTGGTTACAGTCCCTTAGAGTGCATGTTCAAATAGTTCAATAGATAGATTTAAGTACTGAAAATATCTTTTCTACTTTAATACACAAATAAAAATGAGAATAAATGTAAAAATCATTGGTTAGTCAATACTTTCCCTCTTTATCTTATACATTTTGCTCAGGACATACTCTTTAGGAATTTAGCTTCACAGATGACCACAAGGACAAGTTAAGGTCTGTTTCCTTAATAAATAATTTCTTTCCTGCTTTTGTGCCTCTTGACATTAGTTGATCCTTATTTAAAGAAAATCTAAGAGATGTCTAACTGTAGTATTTTAGTTAGTTTGGATGCCTATGTTAAGACCATAATCTCATTTGTCCTTTATTTGCAGACTTAGCATCATGATATTATCAGCTGATCTTTAAGTAATTCTGGAAATCTTATTACTTATTTTATTGTATACCTACATAGTATGTATGAAAATCTTTGATCAGTAACCCATTCTTGGTTCTGTATAACAAATTGTCTTCTTGCATAATTTTATCTCAGTAGTTTTTTCTCAACTGGGAAGAGCATTTTGTTTGATTTTAATGTTAGGTTATCAGCATAGGATCAGTTATGTTCCTTCATTAGCTGGTACAAATTTAGCTTCTTTGTAACCCTTGCTCATTAAACTAATTCATCTCAGTGTGTTGCCTTTGATGGAAATAGCATAGCATGATGTACAATATCTTTGACATAAACCTGCACCTCTTATATGATACGGCAATTCACTGCAAGGTAATAACCCAAGAAAACATAAAATGCTATGCCAATACAAAGACTTGTGACCAAGTATCCTTAGATACTGCATAAATAATTTCTAGAAAGTGAAACTACATAAATGCATATCAATAAGTGAATGGATAAGCAAAATATGCTACATGCTAAAATGAAATACTATTCAGCAGTGGAAAGTACCAACACTCAACTTAGATGGATCAGAGATATACTTAACAAAAGAAGGTAAACACAAAGAATAGATACAATTTAAAATATCACTAAAGATATTTTATTACTGAAGATATTAATAACCTATCAAATCTTATAAAAAATATAAACTTACAGTGTGATAAATTATAGTATATAGGAAAAGGAATAACACTCTAAAATTAAGATAGTAGCCATATCTTTTACATTATTTATTGTAGAAAACAATATTTTAATTTTAGAATACTATCTCATATGTTCTGTATACTATAAGAAAGAAGAGGGAAAATTAGGGATAAATTAGCTGATATAAAAGATTAGCATTATCTATGCTTTTTATTTACTTTCAGAGTTAATATTATTAAAATGTCAATTTTACCCAAAATGATTTCTAAATGAAAATATCAAAAAAGATTATGGCTTTATGTGTATATTTATGTGTATATTTATGTACACGCTGATGAAATTATGTGCAAATATAAGCCTTTTTTTCTTAAAAACAAAGTTTAAAGACTTGCTGAAGAAATGGTTAATGTATGTAATATTACATGGTATAATATGATGAAAGAGAAGAGAAGTAGATCTGTAGAAAAGAAAATATTGCAATAGCATCTCATATATATATATATATATATATATATATATATATATATATATGTATTTCATTGATTTTTTGGTAAAGTCCTAAGTCAACTCAATGAGACATGGAAAACTTTTCAACAAATGGTTTCCTAACAATTGGACTGCTTTTATTATTTTATTTTTAGAAGAGAGATTACTGTTCCCAGACCATAATGCATTTGTTTACCTATCCCCTTTCCTCCTTGGAATTTGTACTCCAAACACAATGTAAAGCATCCATGACAAAGGAAAAGGTTGCAAATGCCTATGTAATACATGAGTGGCTGCTGAGTATTTTGGAACCTGACTGCAACCTACTATCAGGTGACAGATATAATATAAATGTTCTTGGAATTTTCTGCATATGTTTCTCCCAGTTTTTGATTATGTTGAACCTTTTGAAATTTTTACATTTTAAATGGTATATTAATACAAATCTCAGTAAAGCTATATCATGAACCATATATTTAATGTTTCAATATTTTAGTTTAAATTCCAAAGTTATAGTTTTTTTGAAGATATGAACTAAAAATAATTCTATAGTTCTAAAATATGCCATTAGAAAATCTTTTGATCTAGGTAAATCTATTTTCCTTTGTCAAGTTTGCATTTCAAGTAGAGAATAGTAATTTTACCAGATTTTTTGAACAATAAATTGTTGCTAAATAAAACTCATGAGGAATTCTAACATAGACTTATTTTAAAAATTAAGAATATAGGGGGCTGGGGATTTAGCTCAGTGGCCTAAGCGCCTGCCTTGCAAGCAGGCAGTCATGAGTTCAATCCCTGGTACCGATAAAAATGAAAAAGACAAAAAACAAAACAAAACAAAATTAAGAATATAGAACTGAAATGGTTTGTTTATATTAAAAATCATAATAATTTTTGGTGATTTTAATAACATTAAATGCTATCAAATAGCTAAAAATGTTAAGCATTAAGTAAAAAATAACACTTTGTTAATGGTGAGTAGTATATCACCCATTGTGTGTGTACCCATGACTGTCTTTGGTCTTATCCCAATAGGAGTTGAACCTCTTAGCCAAGTGGCACTCCTTGATTGTTATGAAAACCGAGAGTTAGTTGAATGGGTATGAAAGAAAACAATGATAAAAGAGCAAGGAAAATTGATGGAGCCAATTTGCCTAAAAGAAGATTTGGGTAAAGCCAAGATTACAAATACATTTGTTTAGCATGAAAGGATTGGTGATGACTAAGTGACCCAAATCATTCAGTGGAGAGGAAGGAGATTGTGAAGTGATCATATTCGGGGATAATAACACTACTTTTAAATTAGTAAGCAGGGTCACCACGCACTAAATACTCCTTGAATGGTGTGTGAGGACCTGGAGAGAGAGAAGAAAGCCTGAGGAGATTTGATGGTGGTGGGGAAGTTTGATATCTGCTCTGGGGAGAGAGCAATAAGGATTCCTTAGAACTGAAACAAATGCTTGCTGATGCGTAATGAGGTCCCATAGTGACTATTTGCACACACAGAGTCAATCAAAACTGCCTTGTAACCTTACTAATAGTCTTTGACAGAGAAGGACAAGAAAAAATAAAATTTCAATGAGAAAAATAGGGCAATAATGAGCGCCCAAGTAAATAGAAAACCAGAACTGTATAGGAGAAAATGAAACAGGGATCAAGAAAGCTTTACATTAAGCACTTAGTATTGAACATTTAGGCTAACCTACAACATGGACTGAAGCTTCAGGTATAAATGCAAGAACATATTTTAAGATATATTGGTAAAGGGTGGTAACTCCATGGTTAGTTGGAGGGCCTATAAGTAACAGTAAAAAAAAAAAGTCCAAAGAAAAATCATTTAACTTGTATGATTCTTTGACTACCATCATTATTGGATTATATGGACGATGTGGTTTCTAGCACAATGATTCAGTTTTGTTGTCAGAGCATGAAAACAACCTTACACAATAGAAAAATGTATTAATGTGAAAACCACAGGAAATTGCCTGAATTACTGTTGTGAAATCCCCATCAGAAGTCAACACACAAAAGCTACATATTAGTTAGGCATTGATGCAATGAACTTGAAAAATGGACTTGAAAAAAAAAAGACATTGATGCAATGAACTTGAAAAATGGACTTGAAAAAATGGACTTCCCGGCTTAGTGGAAAGTCAGAGTCTCTTTCAATCTACCAAGAAGTATATCTGCATATCTTCTATGTATAGGAATTTCAAAATTAGTATGTATGTATGTATGTATGTATGTATATACTGTATACGTATACTATATAACTAATGTATTCTTTGACCTATGACACATTTGCTGAAATTAAAGATCTAAGTAATACCAGTCTCTTTTGAAAATGATATGGGCAAAATAGAGTGGGGGGAAGTAGAAATAATTATAAAATATGATATACTTAGGCAGTAAGTATTGTTCAAAAAAGTAACTTATTGACTTTTGTTACAGACTTTAGCCTATCTGTAGAGGAAATCTCTCTGTTTTTGGACCTGAAAGTGGTTAGGCAGTAGCCAGCTACAAAATCTCTTACATGCTACATTTCAGCTATTGTCATGATTTGGAAAAATGAAACAATGACTCATTTTTCTAGGGTTATTATTTCTATCTTTTAGTTCTGCTAAATGTCCTGTAGTCTGAATAGTTATCAAAAGCAAAGAAATATCTAAAATTTAGATTGATGCTATTCAATTCAATGGCTCTTATAACAGACATGGTAAGTTTCTTAAAATGTTTGTTGCCTTGAAATTAGTTTCTTACTATATTTTTGCAGACTCTTTCCTATTTTTACATAAAACATTTTGAATTATAATATACATTTTTGTGACCCTATGCTTTTTGATTACATTTTGTGATTTTTGCCTAAGAAATATAAAGAATATGGTGGATAAATCTTCTTTACAGCTTGCCACAGTAAGACAATATTTTTAAATTGTTAAATTCCTATTTTCAAAGCATATAAAATAATGACAGCAACATAAATTTGCTTCATTGTGATATCATAGAACAGTATCTTGTAAGGAGCCCAGTACTGTCTCCTACTGGTAACTGTACAATAACAGACAGCCAGTGATTTTGGATGGAAACTGTCAGTCATTCAGTGTTGTGGCAGGGCCTTTGTTTATCACATTAAGTTTATGTGGTCCATGCATGTCTTTCTTTACTGTCAAATCCAAGATTTTTATTTTTCTGGATGACAAAATATTTGAAATGTCATGTTTTTCTAGACTGAAGATAAGATTAAAAATTGGATTAGGAGTGATATAGTCAAGACAAGGAAACAGTTGAAATGTCCATCTATGAATAAAGAGGTTATACACCCACACATGCACACACACATGCACATATACTCACATATGCACACATATTGGAGTATTACTCAGCCACTGCCATTTTCAGTAACACAGATGAACTTTTAGGTGGATTATGCTATATGGAAGTAGTTAGATAGAGAAAGATAAATACTGTGCTATGTGATATCACAGATGTGTAGAGTGTAAGAGAAACCGAATTCATAGAAACAAAGAATAGAAAGATCATTATCAGGGAAATGGAGAAGGATAATGTGGACTTGTCATTCAAAGGGTACAAACTTTCAATTATGAGATGGATAAGATTTCAGGATCTAGTGTAAAGGACGCTGAAAATAGTTAGCAAGGCTGGATCATGTATTTAGAACTTGTTAAAACAGTAGACTCTAAATGTTCTTGCCACCAAACAAAAGAAATAATGAAACCAACATGAAGGATTATTAGGTAAGGTTACAGATTTGTTAGCTGATTTGTGATCGTTTCATTATACATATGTATAGCGCAATATGTACCTTAAATGTATACATTAGGCAGTTATACTTAAGTCTGGAGAAGATTGATATGCTAGAAACCATCCACATTGTTAAAAATGAAATTTCCACACCATCAATAAAGTGGAAAGATTCTTATGGTAGTTGGCCTTCTGTTGCTGTAAGAAATAGCTGAGATAAATCTACTTACTAAAATGAAAGCTTTACTTTGGCTCATAGTACCAGCGGTTTCAGTCCATGGTTATTTAGGCCTGTTGCAATGAGCCTGCGATTTCCCAGAACATGATGTGAGCACATGGGAGAGAAGGCCTGCTCACCTTAGGATGGCTGGAAACAAAGAGGAAGGGACGAGGGCCCAATATATCCTTCCAGGGCACGACTCAGTGACCTAACTCTGTCCCTCTTCCTAAAGATTCCACCACTTCCCAATAGTACAACAGGATGAGGATCAAGGTCTTAAAACATGGGTTTTGGGGAAACATTCAAGATCCAAGCTATAGCTATACTCCCTTCAACTTTATGTGGAACTTCTGGAAAGAGGTGTCAGTATTTAACACTGAAAGGCATAATGAGAAAAAATATACATTTCAAAAATCAAGTGGTCGAAGAAAGGAATATAATTTTAAATGGAAAAGAATGCCTATTTCTAATAATTCTTATACTGAGAGACATTCAAGTATCAGACCTTGAAAGAGTCAGCCTGGATGCTAGGTGAAATACTTAGAAACGTTTAAAAGTATCAGAAGTTAATGACATCATAAAGATATGCTACAAATGATAAGATGGTAGCCTTAATGTGATGGTTGAGAGAATTGGGGCAGACAATAAAAGTCAGAATTGATGGATTGCATCAAAATTTTATGAGATTACAGTTGAATGTAAATATTTACTTTAAAAAATGAACATGGGCAATTTTAAACTCATGGAGACACAGCTTGACATTTTTTTAAAAGGTTGGGCAGTGGCTTTTTATATGACCATAAATTTAATGTGGCCAGTAGTATGAAGTGGCTGTTAAAAATAATAAAAACCTTGGGCATGGTAGAAACGTCGTAAAGATCAAAAGAAGTCATGGACACATTGAAGTCTGTGATATTTAGGCTTCATCCAGAGGGGTATGGCCGTGTTTTAAAGGAGCACTGTATTTAAAGGATGGGCCCAAAGGGGACTGACCAGTTTTCTTTAAACATTTGAATTACAAGTGGTTCTACTCCTAGCATTATGCTTCCTTTTAAGTAGAGGTTTTAAAAGATGGGCTTGATTCCTTCAGAAGTCTCAAGCAATTGCTGATAGAGAGATATAATAAAAGAGATTGTTCCATTCATTAAGGATTAAATGCAATAGCTTCTTTTTTGTTTTAAAAGTCCAAGATGCCATGATTGTTTTAATGAAATGAAAATTGTGTGAAGGCATGAGGAAAGATAACCTTGCATAAGTATCAAGATAGTTTATGAATTGGATTCTTAAGCTTTTTAGCCTTTTGGGTTCTCATAAAGCATATTACATGGCTCTCAGAGCTCCGTTTAAAGATTGAAGTGACCTGATAATTATAATGTGTAGTGACAACTATAATAGCATATCAAAAGGCCTACAAACAGCAAGCAGAAAGTCAGACAGCAAGTCAGAAATAGTTTCCTGTAGATTTTTTCCAAAGCAGGAAACAAACAATCAAACAAGCAAAACACAGAACCCAACACACAGCATTTTAGTGAATCCACTTTGAAAGTTTACACAAATTAATCAGATGGCGGTTTTTTAAAAACTCTATTTCACTTAGAATGGAACCAAAAGTACCTTTGATGACGTGACTTTTCTTTTCTTTTCTTTTTTTTTTTTTTTTTGCTGTGGATTACTGCAGTCCTACAATTAATTATGAAAGTTTTCTTTTTCTTTTCTTTTTTTGGGGGAAGGGAATGGACTAAAGTGTTTTAGTATTTGTATTTCTCAAGAATAGAGCATATAATAGAAAAATAGTTTCTGTTATTTTTTTGTTTGTTAAACAATGAAAAATCTAGTTTGGTGTTGCTCAAGGCAAGATATGTGTAAGGGTGCTTCATAGAAAAGAGACAAATTAGCTTTTATTCTTAAGAGGTTCTCTATTTGAAAATTACTTTGCTTAAGCCAACTTTGAAGGAACCCCTTTAATCCTTAAATCCATTACCTATCCTGGCATAGTCATATACAAATGTACATATAATGTTCTCTTATATTCTAGAAATGTCTGAATCTGAGAATATATTTTTCCTTAAATTACACAATACCAATCACACATTGTTCAACCAAAATATTTTTCTCTCATGGCTGAGTTTAGAGCTAGTTGTTTTCTGACATTAACACATTGAAGTTATTCTTAGTTTGTTATTTAAGAAAATATTGGAAATATTAGACATCTTCAGGGAAATATTTCTTAAAACATATAACCAGATGGGTGAACATTTATCCTTTCCAAGAATACAAAATTTGTGACTCATTTTTATCTTTGGTTTTCCACTGTAAAGAATGGGTGTCAGCTTCCTATGTAATTTTGATTTGTTTATCCAGCAGTTTTGTTTGTCCATGCAGTTTTCTCTGTGCCAACTGTGGTCAATATTTGGTTTCCATAAAAGGTATGAGTTTTCTTTGAGGCTATCTTTTCTTACCATTGCCAAACCCACAACTGATGCACCATTACTTTGACTTTTGTTCTTAATTTAAACTTGGCACAGATCTTCTCTTTGGTGTAAAACATGAAATATACTCCATTTTGACATGGAAGCTGGGGAGGAAACTATTTGTTTGACATTTTCTAAAGGAATATATAGGCAGGGATGTTTGTATTTCTCTTATAGGGACAGAATTACTACCTGAAAGTGCCAGGTCCCACAAATTCAGGGTTGGCACTGCTGTTAAAATAAATCCAGCCAAGAGTTCATTTTTCTTGGTTTATAGGTAAAAACAGATAAAGACACATGAAAATGTCTCAGTTTAATGGAATGCAAAGCAAGCCAGGACAGAAATGAGCCTCGGGCTCAATAGATTTTCGTGGCTGCAATCCTATAGTGCTGATTCAGTATGTACTGAATTTAAACCCAGACTACCTGAGCTTGAATCTTAGCTCTGCCACTTATATACTTAAGAAAAATATTCGGCCTGATTGAGTCTTTGCTTTCAAAACTATGAACAGGTATATTAAAAATTGCAATTCTGTAATACTCCTATGAGGGTACGAAAGGTAAATGACCTATGATAGTGACACAGGCACAGGGTACCATCCCCTTCATTATCATCTCTCCACATTGAATACACACTTTACATTTCTTCTTGGTGAGGCTGTGTATTTTGACCTTTGGAAGAGCTGGCTTTGGGCATTTGGGTCACTGTGACACTACTGTAGCTAATTATGCAATGAGAGTGTTTGACACTCTGTATTTTCAATCTGAATTGAAACTGGCTTGAGTGCAAAAGATACCTCCAAGATGTGAGCCTGTCGATTGTATTTATGAACAATTTAGATCTAGTAAGCTCAGTTCATCCATGTTTTGGAAAATTTTCAAAATGTTTTGTAAGAGCTATGTGGAGCTAGGAATTGGAATCACATAAAAAGTAAAAATGAATCCCCATCACCCCATTTTCCATCAGATCAATCCATTTATTTTTATTTATTAAGTGTCTGCCACCAATGCAGTAGAGAAAACTACTTATCATCCTTGGGAACACTTTGCCTTGCACATTGTAGGCACCTCATAAAACTTTTTTTCAACTGAAGTTTATGACAAGGCTTTTCACAGTAATGCTCCTTTAAAAATATTCCCTAAATCACTTCTCTTAAAGTAGATAACCATTCAGAAATTGAGCAGTAGCAATTGCTGAACTTGGCGTTGGCAAAAAGCAAACTTCATGCCTGTGTCTAACGACAGCTTCTTGGACACAACGCAAGTGTATGTCTTCCCTCCCTCTCTTTTAAGGACAATCGCTAGGTCTGGACCTACTGCTGATTTTGCAGTTTTTACTGGTTAGGTCATACTGAGAATGGGAATAGCATTAAAAATGAGCAGTTCTATTCTGTTTCATGCTTTGCCACGATGTAGTAGGGAAAAATGGGAGAAGAGGAGTGGTCCATCACTACTGTTCTTAACACTGCATGTATCATTTTTAAAGAAATGTCAGAGAAGTGGTCAACATTATATGAATTACTTTTAGCTACCATGAAATTATTTTACAATTGAAAGGCGATGAATGCTTGCTAACATTATGCATTAAAATTTATTCAAAGAAGAATATAATAAAAGATATTTTGTCATTACATCTCAGATTCACTAAAAATATTCAAGCTTCTATTAGTCAGATGACTGCTTTCAGCGCCATTAGATGTCAAATAATTGACCCTGATATTTTGCATCTTGGTATATGAAAAAAGTTGTAATAGCTACACCTAAATTTGTTTCGAGAACAATTAATAATTTAAAATAATGATAGTTCTTGCTGACATTAGTTTATAAATATTATAGATAAACTTTTCTAAAGAAATTATATGAACAGTTAAAATAACATTCTATCATAAATAATTTTCTTTACTAAATTTGCTGTGGATAGTTGATAACTATGAATAAGTAGATTGACTTGGTGGGTAGAGGTTTATGGGAATTCATTTTTACCCTTTGTGTTTTCAATTCCTATGTGCATGTAAATCTTATAGAACATAATTAAAATTTTTTTACAATACGGATGAACCTGGTTTTCTAGATCTTAGTTGTCACCATATCTTTCTTCCAGATCATCCATTTTGGCCATGTACTCTCAATTTCTCCTCTGTTCCCTGATTAATAATGACACAGGATTAAGGACACCAGTGCTACAATTACTTGGAGCCACTCAAAAACATTAGCAGAATTACTCAATATCTCACATCCATACATATACTTACACTGGGAAAGAGTAATAATATATGGAAAAGAGCTTTTAAAGCTATATCCGATACCAATTATGACTGTGACTTTTTCTCCTCATTGAATTCCTTTTGTGACCACCATTCCTAAAGAATTAATTGATCTAGGTTTTCTCCTAGATACTTACAATTTACAGCACGGAGATGGAGTTCATGTCTGAGCCTGGACTTTGAATTTAATTCAATATTTCATTCTTACCCACTAAAACTCGGACAGCTTCAAAAACCAAGTTTCTTAATCACAATTTCCCATTTCTTGATGCCACTAAACTAGGCAGAATGGCAATCCTGTTGACGAGTGTTAGTGAGACTTTGCAAAAATCCTAGGAAAATGTTAATGTTCCTTTTGGCTGTGCTTCTAATGGCTTAGCTGTTTATGTGAAACTGTGTTTGAATTTCTCATGAGACCAGTGATTTTAAGAGGTTTTGTTTTCCTCTGCCATGAGACAAAAGTATTGCCAGAGTCATGTTCTTTATAATACTGTTATTTAGCTCCTGACTTTATGTGAAGCCTAAAGACATAAATAATGAATTGCTACAGACAAAGCAACAACTTACCATTATCTATCTTAATAAAAATTGATATATCAAGATATTTAAATATGATATTATGAATATTAGCAATGTCAGGAAGTATCTCTTCCCGAACTTAGACAAAAAAGTTACTGATTTGCTTTTTCCTCTCTTCAATGTTAACTACAAAACTAGGCCTAGAAATTTACCTTTCCATAGACATATGAATCTCAGTAGTTTTCATCTTTTCCTTTATTTTGAAACATGTCATAGTAAGTGTGTTTTCCTTAGTAGACACTTCTGGAATTGATGTAGATCTCTTATATCACAATTGATAATTTCCAGTTTATATTTTCCTGCTACCATTCTTCTAAGTCAGAAATGAAATATATGATTTTAATCGAGGCCATAGGTATTTTGACCTCTGGCTCATTCATACCCCCACTGTATTAACTGCTGGATACACAAGATCACAAAGCTCTGTGACCATCTAATGGATGAGGGTTGATTTTTCCTTTTTGCCGTGCTATTGGATAAAACACAAGTAGTTAAAATAATTTTAGATTAAAAGCATTTCAATAAATCTTTAAGATAAATTACTTTGGCATTCATATGGCATAGGAAATTATTTTAAAAATTTGTGCCACAGAAAATTTGTGCCACAGAGGACAAAGTTAAAATGCTTAATTACCACAGTCTTTATAAAGAAATATTAACTTTTGAACCCTTGCCCTACACCGAACAGGCACAAATTATACTTATCTTTGTTGCTTATTTTTTCTTTCTAAAGATAATGTTGTGAATATCATTCTCTTAAAAATAAGGACTGTGTTAAATAATATGCACAGACTACCACCAACTAGTGTGTAATACATTGTACATTTTATTATTGCTCATACTATTTAAAGTAAAGGCTAATAGAAATAAAATAAGATTATAAAAATCTGAAAATCATAGGAATGAGCATGCTTTCAGAATTCTAGCTTACATGGCTTTTGTAGTTTATGTAAATGATGCTGGATTGTTTTTGAAATTTCAGTTTTAAAATACTTTCCAAGCATGTTTGTTTGTTTTTTCACCTAGTATATTGTACTGCTTATTTTTCTGGGTATGGAAACCAAGGAATGCTTGGCAAATTTTAGATTATCTTGGCACTTCTCTTCTTAAATTTACTGATGTCAGTAAGACAAGTTCCATCAGGGCCAGTGTAGTTTGAGTCTAGACTTTCATATAAAAAAATGAAACACATTCATCATTCTATGTGGTATGTCCACATATTATATAAAGATTTTTAATTAGCTTTTCTGACTGAGTATCTCAGTAATGGTTTAAAATAGTATTCTGAACTATACCTATTTTCTTGTTTGAATGTACACCCTAAAATATGGATACATTTTTGGAAGTCTTTGAGATGTACTATACAATACTTGCTTGCCATCTTTATTTAAATGGTATCTTTGAACTGGATTCTTCAACTGTTCTCCACCGTTTAACAATTATGGATAGTAGATTTCTCTCATCCCTGAGAGGATTCTTCTTAATCATTCCACTTTCTAAAATCTTCTATATTTACTCAGCAGCAGTTTTAGTTCTTTAGTTTTAGTCTTAGTATTTCTATAAAAGGAAAAGCTTCCATATCCTATTAACACATTCAACTTTTACCTTTTACCTCTATTAGGTAGAATTTGCTAATTTATTCTGCAAAAATGACTCAAGGCAAAGGTTTGTTTCTTGCTCATGTTAAAAATTTGTGGGTGCTTTCAATGTTCTTTGCATCCTAAGATTCAAGGTGAGGAAGAAGCCAGTTAAGGGGCACTCTAAAACCATGGCGGAGAGGGGGGACACAATAGTGGGTAGGATTGTAAGTAGTTGCTTTACAAATGTTATTATGTATTCACAAAAATGAAAAATGGTTAAAATAAATATAGTCTCTGGATAGATTACAAAATTTGCTGAAATTCATATGGCTTAAAATAGCATAGCTGGGATTGGATCTTAGATCTTTCTTACTCACTGATTTAAGAATATGTATAATTCCAACAAGCTATAATTTGGACATTATCTGGTAGAAAATGAAACTATATTGACTGAAATAATTGTGGAATTCTAAAGATAGTCCTTTGTTTCTTAGAGAACTTGTCAAATAAAATCATTTCCACCAAGTACTGTAGATTACCTGTCATTATTTTACTTATATGTTCGTTCAAATGAGCATACATTGATTACCCCATCTTGTGGGTGCTTGGTACTCAATTAATAAAATGTACAGGATATAAAATAAGGTTGAATTTCTATGAATACAGACTGACTTTTAAAGCTATTTCTGAGTTTAATCTCAGTTTAGTTCGAAAGAAACCAGTGATGTTTTCTTATTAAAACAGTTGATATACTACTGCTAGGTCTTGATGGTTTGCATCTAACTTCTGGTTGAAGTAATAATTTAGTATACAGTGTGCTTCCTTCCTAAGATCAGTTTTAAATCTTCAGGAATAGGAACTTTTTAACAGTGAGTTGAATATCATAGGCTTTTGAACACTGAATGTTAGAATATCGCTGGTATAGAATATGTTTACTTTGTATGGATCCTATTTTGAATCAATATTAAATCCAGATCTGGCAGGAAATTTCCATGTATATAAAGAAAGAAATGCCTTTTAAATCACTGAGCAGCCATGTAAAAATCTTTTGAATGTTTTTCCAAAGTATTTTCCTTTTGTCAGGTTTTTATTTACATATTCAGGCAGAGATGATTTTCATGCTGAGAAAATACCTTGGCCTTGATACAACTGCTCTATATGTAACAGGAATGGGAAGACCAAATTCTAGAGAACCACAGCGCATCATCCAAGTTTGCTTTGGAGACATGGTTGGATATTTTTTTGTTTTTGTTCTACATGTAAATTTAAAGGAGAATGTTAACTTACATTATCATCTCTAAGTTTCCACTGTTGATTTTGGCGATCGTTTAGTGTCACTTGTACTAGCAGGAGCTGGTGAGTTTAAAAAGGAGTTTTATTTGGAATAATACTCTAGCTGTCAGTAGAACTTCAAAGCCATCATTATGAAGAAGTTATGTTGAAAAAGAAGTCCATTTCCCATGCCTTTTCAAGGTTGACTTACAGGGTATAAGTCAGTATGTCCCCAGTATAATACCTTCCATTGAAAGAATAGAAAACTAGATCTGAGTTAGAAGGATGCAAAAAATTTACCAAACTCCACTGTGATTCAGGAATATATGAATACAAAGAGGCAAGAGCATGGTAAGTTTTGAGTTATAGGTTATGCCTACAGAACTGGATATTTAGAACATAAGTAACATTAAACCTTGGCTATTTTATAAGAAAAAAAAAAACCTACCTACTCCTGTTCTGTTTCTAGTGAAAGTTTTTGGTTTACCAAAGGCTGAAGCACTTAGTCTTCTTGGCATTGCCAGAATTATAAGAAGGCAGAGACTTCAAAATAAGAAGAGATGATATCCCCACACTCTTCTGTGATCTTCCCCAGAAAGCCGAAATCACCTGTCAGATTTCTGCAACAGATGTAGATTTTGTAATAGAGCACATCAGCAGAAGATATAGGTGTCCTGCATGTCAGACAGTGTAGGGCAAAACTGGGGAGCTTATGAGAAGCAAAGTACTAGCTCACAGAAAGAGCATTTAATTTAAGATGTAGAAGCTTCTGTGTCCCCATCATTGGATGCACTTCTAAGTGTCTATTAAGACAGCTATAAATATGGCACCTCTTCTGTAATTCTAACTGAATTTAAATTCATTTAAAAACCAAACATTAAAAAATATCAACAAAGCTTTTGAGAATACTTAAAACCTGATACTATTTTTGCCTGAAAATTAGTAGGCTTCCATGGAGGTAGCAAGGCACTAAATATCTTAGAGAAGAAAAGAATGAACCAAGCATTAGAAAGTGTGCATGGTGTGGTTTCCCATGTTATTCTTGGTGGGAGCACAAAGCCTTGACATTCAGTTAACATCATGCAATGCTAGGCAAACAGCAATGTTATTAAGAATTTCAAAATTATATTCTCAGTGAATTTTTTTCAAGATTACACAACATTATAGATTCACAAATATCTATTAATGGTACTAACATTATAGATTCACAAATATCTATTAATTATATATTCATGTTAAGAAACCCAAACCTTATAAAAATCTGGAGTTGTATAGAAAACTAGTTAAAAACACATTGAGAAATTCACTGTCTCAACAGGCAAGACCTAAGACTCGTATAATACAGCAATTCATTAGGGGCAACCTGGTTCTGCTTCATGGCTGAGGTATCTTCTCCCAACATTCTTAACATTTCATCATCATGGCTTGGGCCTTTTCATGAAACATGGTCAAAATATGGATATTTCACTTATGAACAAGAATAAATTTCACAAATTAGTTTTGACAATTGCATCTACCTATTCACTGGATCTGGCACCATGAAATTCTGGCTCTTCCCCAAAGTCAAAATAACCATGAGAGGTGAACATTTTTAATCAGTTTAGGAGGTTAAAGCAGCCATGACAGCACGACTTCATATATTTAATGTGGAGGACTTGTAGAACTGCTTCAGAAAGAGGCAAGAATGATAGGATAACAAAGGGGAGGATTCTGAATGGGACTGATGGTATTGTATCTTTTACATTCATAATATTTTTATTTGGACATTCACTGAATTGGATGATCATATCTTGTAGAACTTATATTCACAATTCCCTAATAATATTTAATGCTCATTTTTAGATACCACATCCAGTTGTGTAGTAGCTCTCTGGAAATTGTTCTTTTGCACAATTATAACCAAAAATAGGCATTTATTCAGAATATGGGGGACATGTGAACCAATTTATTTTTTAGTCATGTTAGATTTCCCATTCAAAAGTCTAGGACATGAGCATAGACTAACACATCTTCTAGTCATATTATTTCTTAAACTCTTAAAGCTATGACAACTACATTCCTTGAATACGATCTCTTAAAATGTAGGTCATATCCTTATCATCTAAGCACAACCACAGTACAGACCCTTGGGTGGAGAAAGAAGAATAGTCCTAGTCATGAAAAGAATATCCTATTCCCTCAATAATACAGTTTAGGCTCAGTCTGAGGAGGCATAGCATCATCATATACACAAGAGCCAAGAAACGACATGCATTAGAGGAGCCTATTAGCATTAGAGGAAAGTGATACTAAAACACATTCAATGACATAATACACATTGCAACAATTACAGAACTCTCATTTTGTTAAAGAGTCAACTGCAAAGAGAAAGGAGTGACATCACTGACTTCTGTGTGCAAGGGTCCTGCACATACGTTAGCACTGCCTGCTGCTAGCCCCACTGCCTTCCATTGCTGAGAACCAGCAGCAACGCCGTTGTTGCAACACAGGCAGGTGGGAGATGATGTGTGCAACCCTAAGGCTCAAATTCTAAGACTTCTGGTGGAACACAGGTTGAGCGGAACCCTGAACTCATTCTCTGTCTACCTTGAATGAACATTACCTGAGAGCAGTTACATATTCTCCACTTTTTGAAACCTAGTCCTGTGCAGTCCTCTAAAAGAATACGTATTGTACTAACCAGTGGAAGGGACCCCTTGCCAGGGTGTTGTACTGGAGCTAGAACAAAGTCATCAGATTCTGAGAAAGATGGGGGAATTAAGCTCAGTAGAGAGTTCAGAGTAAAATATTGGAGAGAACCCCAAACAAAAGCAATAGAAATGAAGCCCATGATGTTATTGTTTTGAGTTTTGGATGCCTCACTCAAATAACATCATAGATCCTGGGAGATATGGGCAGCAGAATGATGTTGATAATTTCAAGGAAAAAGCACACCAGGCATGGTACTCTGTGGACCCTGGGATCTAAATCAGGAGCTTCATTTACTTAATTATAAATGTGGCCCTATCTATGACAGAGCTCTATCACATGAAAATAGTTTTCCTCTTTGCTCTGAGTCATCTTTTCTTTTAGACTCATGCATCTTAATTTTTTTTAACTAACTAAACAAATGCCTGGTGAAGTGTAACAACACTTTGGATGCTGGTCCTTTATGTGTGTGACCCTCTGTGCATAGCTAGTGTCTGTTCTAATTAGGTTGTACATCATATTATCTGGATGGTTTATATGTTTGTTTTGTATTTATACTGAGTGATAGAATCTGTTCAAAAACAATAAAATCACCCCTTTGTCACTTGTCAAATGCAAATGTTACCACTTATGTAATCATCATCATTTTGATCCATGTTGCAAGGCTGATGCCTAGGAACCTGGCCATTTTTGAATTGGTACCAGTGATCAGGGACTTTGAAAAAGAGATTTAGAAAGTAAATAAATTTGAGTAATTTTTATTTAGGGTTAGTGAGGCTAATTTAATTTTCAAGCTTTTCAAAAATCATTTTAATCAGGTTCCAAACTAGAATTCAAACTCATTTAAGTTGGCATTTCCTTGATTTAAATAGATACTTATTTATTTGTTACTTTATGTGGTTTAAAAAGAAGATTTTTATATTAAATTGGATTTATAATATTCTGGAACTTTATAAAATGTGTCATTGATAACATCATTTCATTTTATTCTTTTTGAACTAGTTTATTTCCTTGTAAGATGCCTGTGTCCCTGGATTAGCTCAGTAATCTGTCATTGATAAATGCAATGACTAATTCCATAAATTTCTGTATATTCATGTCAGCATATAGGAAACATTTGGGACAGTGAATCTGGGTCATTCTTCTGGAAACTGTCCCAGTCCATGTAATATATATCCCATCCAGAAGTTTGCGGGTCTGCAGCAGCAAGCCAGCCCTCCGCGTGCCCTCTTGTAAAATCCCTTAATGGTGTGTTATCAGTTGTGCCACATTAAGAAAACTGCTTAAAACGTTTCATGAGCATAAACCATTATGAAGGCTATTAAATTTTTTAAAATGTCATTTTTAAAGTAGAAGTCTTCAGAAAACTTAATCTTTTCAAACTTTCTTCTCTATTAAAGTCTCCTTGGAAGAGTTCAGTGTTCTCATACTGAGAATTGAAGACTTCTGAAAGCAGTATCATTGCTGCACCTACGTTGCTCATAATTTGGCCACAAACGTCTTTTCCAGACACCTTGGCCTCAGTCTGTGCCCTGTTGCCTTTCTAGTGTTGGTGTCAGGTCTGGTTTCATCATTGAAAATTTGTTCACCGATCAAATACTAATTACGGAAGGCTTTATGTGACTAGACCAGCCATGTAAGCTGTGAAGATGAGTGATCTATTCTAGGATGTGCCTTTGAGCAGCATACTCTGAGTGCAGCTAGAAAAGAAATTGATCAGTGATAGAGGTATTTGAGAGCACAGAGGCAGCAATGTCTGACTACGTGTCAGACATTCAGTCATGATTTGTAAGCTGCTTTGCCAGAAAACATAAAGCATTTAAATGCCAGGAACGTCATGGACAGAGAATGCGGTTCTGGAAAATCATGGATTATTAAAGGACTGGAAGGACTGGAGCCTTAATTCACATAGGGGATGGCAGAGCGAGGCTGGAAAAGGTAACGATACAGTTTAATAAATGGAAATGAAAGCAGTTTCTCTAGGTAGGTATGCAGACTGAGTTGAAAGCAGAAAAGGAAACTGAGGAAAATGATTAAATAAGAAAGAGTATCAAGACAAAGAGAAGTGGGAGAAACAGGAGTAAATCGTAATATAGTAATAAGAAAAAAGGGCTGGGGATTTAGCTCAATGGCGTAAGTGCCTGCCCTGCAAGCAGGCTGTTGTGAGTTCGATCCCTGGTGCCCATGAAAAAGAAAAACAAAACAAAACAAAACAAAGCAAAAAGAAATAAGAAAAAGATACTGTAGTAAAGGATGGAGTCACTCATGAAATTTACAGGAAGGAAATGAAACCAAATGAGAAATACAACATGATTATTAAATTTCAGAATACAGTTTGACTGATGACTGGCAGAAACCCAGAAATTACTGCAGAAACTTTAGGGATGTGGGAAGGGTACTGCTGGTCAGGTTGCTTGAACGAGAGAGAAGAAGAAGTGTCAGCTGAAGACTTACCCAGGGAAACTCTTTG
The DNA here is from genome assembly GCF_034190915.1 of Cavia porcellus. Taxonomy (NCBI): domain Eukaryota; kingdom Metazoa; phylum Chordata; class Mammalia; order Rodentia; family Caviidae; genus Cavia; species Cavia porcellus. The sequence goes on from NW_026947491.1 coordinate 69,687,892, forward strand.
TTTTCTCCTCTGAGCTAGAAAAATTTTGACCACATTTATAACAGAAGGGAAAGGAAGGAAGATGTGAATGATACAGGAAATAGAAGATTATAATTACTTTAGAAGAAAGTGTGAAAAACCTGTCAGTTCCTCCCACACATCAGCAGCACCCCTCTCTCTGTTCCCTCTCCAAGTGAAACTTAAACCGCCCCTTTGGCACGACATTAACACAGCTATTCCTTTTATCTTAGTCTGAGAACTTGGCTCATGCTTTCTCTACGGCTGTCCGTTTCATTGACCGTTTCATAGCTTCCACATGTCTCCCTCAATTTGCTGTCTAAGGGGAATAGTGCCCAAGCTTATGGTTTTATCATTTAACATTCAAAGAGGAGATAGACAGACAGACAAATAGTGGAAGGAAAAGAATAGGACACAGTGTCAGACAATTTAAACGCTGGGCTTAAGTCTATTCTTAAAAATGATCACTTTAAAAAAATTGTTAGTTTCTAAATTATGCAATTATAAGGTTTATAAGAAGGGGATAATTCTTGATAGAAAATGTTGTGGAAAGTCAGGGTATCAAATAGGTGGACCCCAATCTTGGTTTTTTGTATGACATTTTTTTTTAAACTAAGTAACTCCATCTCATTGTGTCTCGATTTTGGCTTTTACATGTGGGTGTATTAGTGGTTTTCTATGGAATAATTGTGAAAACCGTATGTGATGATCCATGCAGAACAACCAGTATCAATATGGCACATGGTTGGGTATGTAGTAATCAGCCATAACTCTATTCTTCCTTACATGAATTTTGTTCATTTAATTGCCTTTCCTCAAAAATAGCAAATATTCAATGTCCATGCTACAATTCAGACATTAAATCTCTTATATGAATTGATTTATTTAAAGCCCTCTAAAATTAAAAACTCTATAAATTAGCCAGTTTCTCTTCCATCTTATATCTGTGGAAACTGAGGCATAGAAAAGTTCAGTAATTTGTTCAAGAAAATTCATACAGAGCTGAGCCCACATTTAAATCTAGGCTTGTCAGTTATGGTCCCCATGCTTTTTAACATGCATCATAGTTGTGCATATTTGTGAAATTCATATTCAAGTCTGTTTGACAGAAATTATACTTGATATAAATCACAGGCTTTCAAGCTTTCATATGTAATTTCTAGTACAACTTTAGACACGTGGAAAATCCCCAGTTTGTCACTAGTAACTAATACAAGGGCACAGCTCCCACAGTGGTCCTGCAGTCTGTCAAATGTGTTTTTCTGATAGTGCAATTGCTACTGTTTTTGAATAGAGGAATGCTGATTGGTTTTATATATTTGGTTAGAAACAAACTTTAATGTCTGAAGTTTCCTCTGTACATTTCCTTGTTTCTGAAAGAATAAATAGTAAATATACCAAAGGAAAAAACAAAGAATATTTGAAGAGATAATTCTAAGCATGGCTAATAAACATGTTACAAGTCTTATAATTTAGTAAAATAAATAATCAGTCATTAAAATTTGCTTAGTAACAATCAGAACTAAAACGGTTTACTTTTATTATTAAACTCACATCTTTGGTGCTAGTGTTTAAAATATATTACTATTATATTTTTCAGCAAGAAAATTAAGACTTACTATCATCATCAGACATTACTTGAACATACTGTAGCGATTCAGTTAAATAGGCAGAAAATGTTATTAATTTTAAAAATGATTCTTCACATATGAGATTATTACTATCAATAACTTCAGTAAAATGAATATTTGACCTCGGAACTATGATATTAAGATTTTTTTCTAGATATAAAAAGGGAATACTGAATTTCTGAGTCAGTTTTATTTATATTACAAAAATAGGAAGAGGACCATCTTTTTATAAAAAAATAAATGTCTTTGAATCTGAAAGTATTGTATTTGAAATCTCAGTAGTGATCTGGAAACATCAGAAACAGCTCAAGTTCCCTTCCATTCCATTCAATTCCCTTCCATTCCCTTCTGTTCCCTTCCTTCACTGGAACTTACTCCAAAGTAGGAGGTAATTACTGACTCTGTGAGGAACAATATCACTGAGAAGTATGTTCATAGGAGTAAGGAAATTAGAAAAAGGGGAGGAACAGGGCCTGTGGGAGGGTTAGAGATGGTTGCTTTGCAGCGTTTGTGTTGCAACATTTTTGAATTAAGAGGACTTTGAGTTAGTTTTCTGTTAAAATAGTTTGAAGAGGAATGTGACTGAGTTTGAGGATGACACTGGAAAAGAGCAGTCAATAAACTTTCAATTATTCAGGAAAATATACTTAGTTGACTTTTGCCTGAATTCATTTAGTGTTCTTGAGAAATAGACCCAGAAAAATGAGGGTGACTTAGAGATCATCACCTTCCTGTTTCTCAGCAGTCACCAAGAACATCAGATCTGTGTAGTGAGAAGTAGCTTAGCAAGGACATTTTCATCACGACTTGTTGCATTTACTGACAATTTCCTGCTTTTGTGTGAAATCTAGGATCTCACATTTGGATTTAGCTTAGCCAAGAGTATGCTGAGTTGAAAATTAATGCTACATATCCAATACCAGTGTCTACTGATAATAGCCAATATTTATCTTTATGTACCAAACACTGCAAAAGACAGTTTATCACAAATTTATTTAGACCTAATGACAGTCCTGAATTAGACACCATCATTAACAACACTGACAGATTAGATTGCCAGGGCTTGGAGAATTTATGTAGCTTGCTCCAGCTTGGTATGCTTTTGAAAGGAAGACAGTGTTTAGATTTAAATCCTTCTCTAAATTACTCTGAGTCTGTCAAGGTCTGGCAAGAACTTTGCATACTCTGAACAGTGGAGATAAAACAGAAAGATTATTTCAAATAAAAATGAAAATTATAAAAATTTTTGGCATCTTTCAGGTAATCAGGAAAAATCATTGGTTTTTATCAATTTAAGAATTTTTAATACGTAACATCTGATTTCAGTTACTCTGAGTTGAGTGATAATGATATTAAGAATACACTTTGTTAATGAAGGCAAATTTTTGCTAAGATTAGTGGTAAATAGTGTCAGCACTTTACTGAGCTAACCGAATAAGATGTTGCTAGCAGGTGAGGGTTTTCATAAAGTCTTGAGAACTGAACTGAGTTTTATGTCTGTTGATCTTTTTATCTTTATTTTGTATCCTTTGTTTCAGAGTTTCCATTTTCATTGGATAAACTCACAGTCACATGAGAAGCTGTTTTAAAAGGAAACTTTTTGATGGTTTAAGCAGTTGGAATCTGTGTTGAATTCTTGTTGTGGTTTAAAATGTGCCTTTGGGACATACATGTAACATGAAAGCTCCCAGACCTGACCTCACCGAATGGCTTCCTTGTCTTGCCTACCAGCTGTTTCTGTCTCCTTTCATGTTTATGTTATGACCTTTTATGAACAACACATAAATCCGGGCATTTTAATAGTACATAAATTATAATGAAGAAAATGTCAGTGAAAAATACTGTTCTAAGACTCTATCATGCCAAAATGTTATCATTTTAAGTGACAGAAACAGATAGTTTTTCTCTGTTAGGAACCATACAGGCATTCAATGACAGAGATATGACATCATTTTGTGATATTTATTTGTTTGGCATCCCCTTCCATAATAAATCGAGATTTTCTTTCCCCACAAAATGTTGATCATTGCTGAATCATCTTATCAGAATTTCCTTTGCTGAAAGCATTCTTTTTTTATTGTTTAGTCTGCCCAGAAATAAAGTTATATTGAAATTGTGGTAGACAAAAGCAAAGGCCATAATTGTTACCACCAAGGTCACAGAAGAAAAGCAATATAGAAAATTACATCTTCCACTGGAAAAACTCTATTTAATGTCTATATTATCTCTATTTGGTTTAGAAAGATTTCTATATATTTTAAGAAAATTTGACTGCAAATTACTCTGTTCATTTAGCTACAGATGCTTATCAAGTATGTACTAACTACAAAAAAATTACCAATAAAGCCAGTCTCTGGCTTAATGCAGTATAAAATCATTGTTGTCCTAATGGAGTTGAAATCTGGGAGAGTCAGAAAATAAATAAGAAGAATACGTTAAATACATAACATGTTAGATAATGATAAAATATATGGAAAAAGATAAAGCAGGCAGGCAAAAACAGTTAAAGAATAGGAGTTTTGCATTTTTAATAAAATATTTCTCATAGATTATAATCAAATATGTGTTTTAACAATTTTATATACACTTTACCCACTGTAATAAGATCTAGATTTGATTTATTAGCTTAATTATATAATTATACTACATTATCTTTTTCCATTTATATCAACTTCTGTAGTCATGTTAATGAATAAAAAAGCAACAGGATTTGGTGGATTCACAGTCTATTCTGGTCATTACTTACAGCCATTCTATTATTAATTACTAATATGAAATTTATTTGGATGTTGCAAAATTCTGTTGCATTTACCTGTTTATGCTGTCTATTGAACTCGATAAAAATATGGTTGAAAGATGAAAATGAGTGTTTTCATAACGTTTTTACATTATTATTACTGAATCAGTGTATATGAAGTGGTTTTCTTGAGGATTCAATACCAATTTCCTCATTTTTTAATGCTCAAGTGAATAAGATATGTGGATAGACAACTAGAGATGCTAAAAAGGATAAACATTTACCTTGTACTTAGATACTCCCCTGGTTAGACTCTCACAAACTAGGAAGTGTTACACAGTAATTATCTTCTTTGTCCTATTCCCATGAAGAATTAGGTTGGGTTTCATGAGTTTTTACAAATAGATGCTGTTTATTTTCTGTCTATATAATCATTACTCAATCAGTAAAAATTATTAAACAGGTGTATTCAAGGCATTTCTAAGAGAATATAGTTTTGAAGTTATCATCCCAAAATGCTTATGAAAAGCTGCTAACAGAGAAAGAATGTTTATGGAGGATCTCTTATAAGAGACATAGATCTTCCATCCTTCTAGATTGGGAATTACAAATTCAGAGGATGAAAGAGCCCTGGAAAGTAGCAAAAAATCATTGAAAGCAACTATGTGTCTGGAAAGCAAGTGCTCACCTAAAGGACTTCATTAACTGAACAAAATTCTCTTATAGACAGACTTCTGCTAGCAGATAATCATTGTTCATCTTTACACCTAAATAAACAGCCACCTAAATAGTCATCTCCTTCTAATTAAGATGGGGTGACCAAAACAACCATGCAAGCAAACTACATTATTGCATTTTTACTTAAAATGTAATATTCTTGAATTTTGACATATTATCAAAGCAATAATCCATAAAAACAATAAAAATAGAAACATGTGGTTCTGTTTAGCGTATTTACATATCAGTGTCCATCCATTAGGGCCTCTGTGAAGAATTTCTGTGTGGTCTCAATAGCAAAATTATTTATGCTTCCACTGTGAGTGCATGACTAACTTCATGTTTTGAATAAAATAAGTAGGTTTGGAAGTCACCATTTTATTTGGAATGGTTATGGCTTTTGACATGAGTATCATCCTTGAAAGTAGGTTTCTATTTCCAACTTTGATCTGTATCATGTAAAACAATCTAAATTTGTGACTGAGCTCTAAACAGTGGACCTCATCTTATGAAATATATTTTGTTTTCCACCTCATTAGTGACTTTATCTTATCTTTATTTTCACTTCCTCTTCTATCCATTCCCTCAGGTTTTGCTTTAAATCTTAGCTTATAGTGCTATTTTTATCTATATTTGTTCTGTTTCATGTGTGTATAAGAGCACAGACTACTTTATAACTTTTGGGACTACATAAATTAAATATAAAAATAAACAACTTGTAAAATCTATTTTTCATCCTGTAATGGCTTTGCTTCTAGCTGTATTATAAAACACCTTTCAAATTCCAATTGGTTTGTTACCAAGCATTATTGAATAATGATAGCAAAGTGTTTACATTTTTGCATGAATTGAAGATATATATATATATATATATATATATATATATATTACATGTACACATATATATCTTATAATTAGATCCTATAATAAAAATATTTTCACTTTCTTGTGTGTGAATAAAGAGGTAAATGCACTTCTAGTGCTGGAAGTAGCACAAAAAAATTCGGTTATCTATGTGTGCATGATTAGCACAAGCTCACGTGCCACTTTTGCACAAATTAGGAAAGGATGGTCTTCCCTCCCAAAGGATAAAGTCCAAGGTCATGACTGATTCCTTGGTCATGAGTGCAGAGCAGATTGTGTCCTAGACTTTCTAGTGTTTGAGACATTCACAGAACTCAATTAATGTGGTTAGTGTGAATTTTATCTTCCATGTATACTGACAAAGGTGAATAAAGGTGAGAGCTGATGGATCAATTTGAGGTTAGCCTCATTTTACAACCAATAAATAAAAATAAGTAGCTGTAATGGATGGGGTGGATATCTATTAATAAAAATCTCAGATTTTTGATACATGCTGAAATTTTCCTGTATTTAATAGCTAAGTAGTTTTTGATAGATCATGGATTTCAGAATTTGTATAATCCTTCTATAGCGAGACATACAGAAGCAGAAGCAGATAATTATTTTGTAGAGTCTCTAAAAGTTACCAGAGTTAGGTGACAAACTTCAGCTACAACCATGAAGAGGCCACTCATTTATTCAAAGATATGTCCAGTAAGAGTATTGTGATAATCTTTTTAAGAAGATCCACTACCATTCCTGTTCAATCACTCAAAAATGCCAACATCTGGGCTCACTAAAAGAGTGCTTTGTTATTAGATACCTGACAAATGCTGTGTCTGAACAATGCTAATCGGAGCCAGAGACTTTCATACTATCAAAATAATTAATCATAGGAATAGTATAATCTTTTTCTTATCTCTGTAACCCAATAATGGCTAATCTTTTAGAGCTTTCAGTGATATAAACAAGCAGCTGTGGCACACATACACAGGTTCAACACCACTGATCTAGCTTAATATTTCAGATTCTAGTTAACTTAATGTTTAATCATGTTTAATAGAAAAGGAAGTATTAAACCATTAAACTTTGAGTGCAATATCGATAGTCATTTTAAATGATATTATTAAAAATTAGTAATTACCTAGAAAAATCCTTTATTATTATTTTTAGCTAATTTGGTAGACTATGGAAGACTTCAAGAATCTAACTATGACTTTAAAATATTACATAGGGAAATAGAGATCATAAGTATTTTGCTGTTTATTGAAAAATTATGTTATTATTTTCCAAATTGTTATAATGAAAAAGGTATTTCTTTATATTAACAATGAGAAAAAGTCTTTCTTTTAAAAATATAACAAAGAAATTGTGTATATTAGTCAACGAGGAAATTACCTTCAAGCAACAAATGTCCAATCCTTACTAATAATAAATGTTCATATTATTAGGCAACATGAGATATTCTCTTTGGGACACAGAGAAACTGAATAGTTTGCTCAGTGATTATTCAGATTAGATGTATCAAATGACTAATTAAATTGTGGCATATTTTGTGTGTATTGCAGTCTGTAATTTTCTTATATTATTAATATACTTTGAGATCGATTTTTAAGTTTTTTTTTAAGTACTCATCTATGCACCTCTCCATATGTGAGAATTAATTATTGGCATTCATACTTGTATTTTGCTCAGTAATGACACTTTTGTGGCACTTGGTCATATTTCTTATTTCCAGTATAACTATCAGTTTGGCATAGATGTCATAAACCATTGAAATTTGTGGTTTGGGGTTGAAATTTTGTCACAATGTTGAAAAATCTCACCCAGAGGGTATGAATTAAATTTTTGGCTTCTGCCCATAACTTGTGTGAAACCAATGCTAAAACAACATCTCAGGGGGTAAAAACGATCGTTCCAGTAAAATGAATGTATCCCATAACTGAGTTCTCTGTGGCAGTTTGCGTATACTTGGAGCATTCAGGACTGTCGCAAACTGCTCATTGATAGGAACTAATACATGGAGCTGTGGTGCCAGGTTGTGGCACTCTAAAACTTCATTGTAATTAGACCATAAATATTCCTTCCCTAGAGTTGGACAAACATATATGATTGTGTACCATTGTTGTGGCAAGTTTTCTGTTTCATCAAAGCCAGTTTTCCTTCAGGCAGGAAACAGTTTGCAACCCTTGAGATGGGACCCTCATAAATTTGGAGACCACCTTTGATTTCCCCCTGCGTGAATTCTTCTATTCAAGAATCTAGATATGTTTAAATCTTCTCATTTTGCCCTTCCTCATTTGAAAAATAATCTTTTGATCTTATCGCATCACAAGCAATCCTTGGAACACACTTTGTAATTTATGCCATAAATTCTATTAATGTTCTCTATTATTATATGATTGTTTTTCCATTTGTAACAATGAGAACACCATTTTCAAAGGGGCTGTATTCATATGAGGTTTGCTATCAGTTCTAGTTGCTAATTAAAGATTCGTAGATTAGAGCTTCTGATCTTATTCTTTGTACTTGTAAAATACAGGCATACAACATTTTTAGAATCAGAGTTACCAGATGGAATACACAAACACTCTACAACTGTGGAGGATGAGGAGCAAGTAGAGAGATGACAGCCTCTGATTGTCAGTGTCTGGTAGCCACATTCTCATCCCACAGGATATGCTGGCAATATCCAGATGGAATACACAAACACTCTACAACTGTGGAGGATGAGGAGCAAGTAGAGAGATGACAGCCTCTGATTGTCAGTGTCTGGTAGCCACATTCTCATCCCACAGGATATGCTGGCAATATCCAAGCAGTGCACTTAAGCGAATCCAACAGTGAAGCTCACATAGAAAGGTGCAGTCCAAAAGGGCATGGAGAGAAAAAGACCACAAGTGAGCCTCCAGGGACTTCATGTCTAGTGAGGTGGGAGAGATTTGGAATACACAGAGAGAAAATAAAGCGATATGAGAATTAAATTAAAGGACCAACTATTTCCATATGAGGAGAAAGGCAAGGCAGGCTTCTTACACAAGTGAATACTTGATCTGCATCACATGGGATAAATAAGACTGAACCAGAATTTATAAAGTGAAAATATTTTATGTAGAGGGGATTGTACTAAAAATTATGATCATTGAAGTGTATGGTCCCATACAGTTAAATTTAGTGATGTGACTTTGCATAAATACATAACCATTCTGACCTTCATATTTTTCACTAATAAGTGGTGGAAAGTAATGCCAAAATAATATGCACATTCTGAGAATCAAATAAAACAATAAATCGAAGAGCTTAGGCTAGTATCTACCATTCAGCAATAATCCCTGTGATCATGCTAAAGAAGACAGCATGTAACTTCATACAAGTACTATCAAGTGATAAGTGTAACATTCTTTCTTTAATGGATAAGTGGAAATTGACCTCACTGGACCTAGCTTATTACTAGATGGATTAAAATGAGATGAAGCAGAGATTCCAACGATCTTTTCTAAAGAAAGATTACATCAGTGCCATGTTGAGAAGACAAGAGGATCATTAATGAAAAGAAAGAGAATCCAGACAAAAGACAACAAAAAATGTGGCAGTAAACAAAACTAAGAGCCTGTGTTACTGAACATTGATGTACTTCATCCTTTAGGGAGAAGTGCTTTTGTAGTAGTGTACAGCTTTGGATTGGGCAAGGGGTAATCTACTATGGCATTTTACATGGACAGCACTGCAAGATGGCTTTTACCTCTTCTATTAATTTGTTATTTTCATTTTAGGTAACAGCAGTGCCTGCAGAATGATAAATGTATTAAAGGTTATATTCCAAATAAAAATCAGAATTTGAAAGTATCCATAGCTGGGCACATATAGCTATCAGAAGTTGATCCACTTGGGGAATGCAAAAATCAAAATAATACCATAAAGAAGGACATTATAACTGATAATAATCTAAACCTGGGACTTACCTTTTCAGGGCATATAACAAGTTTACAAGTATAGATAAGACAGCAGAAAAAGTCATCTCTTTACGGAGTCCAATTCATTTGCTACTGAAGTAGTTCGTGAATTAGCATCCTTTATTGTCTATGGTTCTTGTATGACTGGAGGCAGGATAATTTGGAAAGATCAATTTGGGTGCAGTAAACATTGGACGATAGGGCAATCAGGAATCTTTGCATCAAACCACAAATGCTGACTTCAAAAGGCAAAATGTGAGGTTCATGTGGCCGTCAGGCCTCCACTCTCTCCTCATCACAGTACTTCTGCTGTCATGTGTTCAACATTTAAAAACTTCAGTTAGCTCAGAAGGACTTGGACTCTGAGCATGATTGTCTTTGTCTGTCCTGAAGAGGCCAATGCAGACATTCCCCATTTGGCTTGTGGGAGCCAGTCACTATTTTCCCAAGGAAATGTGCAATGGGAGGGTGTTCCCTACACAGAAATTGAGATATGAATTGGCAAAGGTTTTGGATGTTAGACAGATGTGTTTCCTGAGGTGAAGAGGTAAGGTTGTGAGGGAGGGAATCAAAGAAGGTAAAAATAATGTAAGTTTCTAGCAAATGATTCCCAGCTATGATTGCAAATTGCTGTACTGTTGGTGGATTTTAGGACAGGGTAGAAATTCAGCTGATCTTTCAAGGTCAGGTAAGTAAAAAGCAAGAGAGCATTGCAGATTGCAGAGCAAGTGTGATGTGAGTCACAGGGTCAGAATTTCTCTCTTGTTTGTCAGCGTGGTGATGTTCCTGCAGTGATGTGTGGGTGTGTTCCGTCTGCTTCATGGCTTCTCTGATAAAATAAGGATCGGTGGACGGTACAGCAAGTTTAAGATGGAGAACAGTTTGCAAAGGGCATATTCGGGAACCTGAAGCAACCTGTGATTATTCTTTTCCTCCTACAGATGGCTTAGTAATAACCTTTTTATCCTGAGATGAGGAATATTTGCCATATTAAACCTCAACTACATGGAGACTTAGTGGGAGATGGAAGATGCAATTTGATAAATGTAGATTTTTAAGAACTTTGCCTTGGCATTTAGGGTCAAACTTTCTCATCTATGCTGTAGGAAACTGTTAAGTCTTTTCAATAAAAATCATTGCAGTTACTATTTTGCCAAATAGTGTCTCTTTTAAAAAAATCCTATTTAAGTCTTTTCTTAAAAATAATTGGAAGTGTCTATTTTGTTATGCTCCAAATTCTTTGTGCTTCTATTTGTTTCTTTTTGAAAAGTATAGTAGAAAAGACACTAATTCTAATCACAGTGAAATAAGAGAACACTAATATTATTTTATTTGGGTTGTTTCTTTTCTGAGTTAAAATGGTATATTTTTTTGGGTTTTTCATCATGCAACCATTTGCCCACTATCATTTCCAAATGGTGTCTGTTATAGATGTACTTTACTATTTTACTTTACTTTAATATTCTTCATATGTCCCTTTAATGTTGTTCATATGTCTAAAAGTGACTATTTTGTCTTTGTAACACTAGGATAATTTAAAGGGAACATTTTTGAAATATTGATCTTTTTCATGGTAAAGGGGGCCAAATAAAATAGTTTTGTTCATTTGGAGGGCATGTCAACAGCCATGAAGCTCAAGACATAAGCCTAATTTATTTTAGCATTTTTTTATTTAAAGAAAAAAACAAAACAAAACAGTGCAAGGGTATAAGTAATACAGAATTTCAAAAAAATACACAGTAAGAAATCACTAGTTAATAGATTACATATTGTCATCTTAGAAATAGTTGTTCAAGTTACAAAATTAAAGCATACAGATGGACATTCAAACAGCGAGACTACAAACAGTTGTGTTCAATGATTCAACAAAAACTTAGAAATATGGTCATCTGTCTTACACACCTAAACACACTTGCAGTTGTATCCTTTAGAGCACTTTCTTTTCGTCTCTTTAAAATGTTCATCATCATTACTCATTAGAGAAATGCAAATTAAAACCGCACTAAGATTTCATCTCACTCCTGAAAGTATGGCCAGGATCAAGAAAACCACCAACAGCAAATGCTGGAGAGGCTGTGGGGAAAAAGGAACTGTCCTGCACGGTTGGTGGGAGTGTAGACTGGTACAACCATTGTGGAGGTCAGTCTGGAGATTTCTCAAAAAGCTGGGATTGGAAGTCCCATTTGTTCCAGCTATTCCACTTCTAGGCATATTCCCAGGAGAACTGAAAGCATAATACCACAACGATATATGTGCACCCATGTTTATAACAGCATAATTTGTAATTGCCAGATCTTGGAAACAACCTAAGTGTCCATCAACTGAAGAATGGATAAAAATGTTGTGGTATTTTTATACAATGGAGTACTATTCAGCTATAAAGAAGGATCACATTGAGATATTTATAAATAAATGGGCGCAGCTTGAGACCATACTCATAAGTGAAATATATCAAACTCAACATGTATGAATACTGAATAGTTTCCCTAGTGTAAGAAATTATACAAATACATAAAAGTGTGTGGTAATCATGACTCCCTATTATATGGCTTCAAAGCCTTTATAAGGTTTTAAATTAATAAGTTTTCACTTATTAATTGGAATGGCTTTGTTCTGGGCTGTTTGATATTATTGTCTATGATGATATGAACAGCTATTTTGAAGAAAGCAAGACATCATAATAGCTAGTGCTGATTTAATATCATCTTTTTTTGAAGTCCCATCAAACTGTTATTCTTCTGTTTTCCATTGCTTTTATCCTGTTGTATCTTATTGGATTTTATTATATGTGATAGTATAAACAAAATTTTTTATAGGCAAAGAGAAAATATAGAAACCGTTGTTCGTTTTCTGTTAGCTGGTTTTAATATCCTGTAATAATTTCATTCTCTTGAATGGTTTCACACTGTCTTGATATGTTTGATGCTGTAGTATACGAATTTATACTCAAATATTTCAAGGAAAGAGACATTATGGTAAGTACTAGTAAGTCGGGTTATCTTGTGGTGAAACACTATGTTGCTTAAATTGTTCTGTTCTGACCTGTATTGTTCCGTTGTGTTCTCTTTTATCTCAATATCCCCCTTTAAAAAAAAATATTTATTTTTTTGTTATTTTTTTAATTAAGGGAAAATTTTTAAAAATTAGCAGGATATATGGTAGTAACTTTTTTGATTTCCTATTAACTTGATTTGAAGCCCCGCATTGCTCTCACCATCTTATTTTGACTGATTTTACTCTATTCTGTTCTGTTTGATAGTATCAAGTTTGAGAGTATAGGCAATACTTAGAAGGCAATAAGATTCACTATGATGCCCATTCTGGTTTGACATTATCTTCTTTTGAAGTCCTGTAATGTCCCCATTTTTAGGTTTTAATGGTTTTGTTTTGTACTGTTTTATTCAATTTTATTATACCTGATGATATAGGCAATTCTTTTTAAGATAGAAAGAGGCATTATGATAACCATTGTTGATTACCTTGTATTCTGTTTTTACATCATGCACTATGTCCATCCTTTGTTTTGACTGACTCTGCTTTATTTTGTCACATTTGGTTTTATTCTCTTCCAAAAAAAATAGTAATAAGAACTGTGGGAGTAATAAAATCCAAAATGTGTAATTGTTATTGTATTTTAGCATTTTGAAGCAGTTCAGTGGAGGTAGCATGCAAGGTGAACCACTGAAAAGGTGCTATTAAAATTGTTGTTGAGTGATAGGATTATAGATGGAAGGATTGTGTGGGAAAAAAAAAACCCATAAATTTTAACATTTACCTCTTCCTGATTCTTTCGTCCAGTTAGCTGACACTTTTTTCATTTCTAAAATTCAGGGTCTCTCCTCTCCCGGTACTCACCGTGGGGTCAAGGCCTTGGAGTACGCTGTGGTCTCAGCCTCCTGACCAGCAGCGCGTGGCAACCCGTGGCCTGCCCTATCATTCCTGTGCTCAGACTCTACTCGCTTTTCTTCATGACATACAGTGTCCTAGAAGAAGGGACTTTTGTTTCAGAACTATTTTTTAGAGATGGTTGCAAAGCACTCTCTTTAACCTATTTCCTGGAATAGCAGCAGCCTGAGGTTGAAAGCAGATGAATAGCAATGATAGTTGGGGGAAGCAGAGGAGGACTTGTTTCTGACCTACATATTTCACTAGTTCCCTTGTCCTCTAGTACTGCCAGCCTTTGGTCAGGTGTCCAGCGGGTAACTTATACACAAACAGTGAAGCAACCAGAGTGTTTTACTGGAACCACTTACTTTATGATATATAATCATTTTCAAAAGGACCTGAGTTTTAAGATTCCACAGTAGTGATTACTTGAGATAACTTAGACATTTTTTAAAACAACTATCTTTGCCATTTAGCATTTTTATTCAGAAACTTTATTTTATGTGACTAAAATACATACCTTTATAGATCATCAAAAGTTAATATGAATTATGCAGATAGATGATACTGTAAATATACATACTGCAAAGTTTTTCATGGACTACCGTGATAACGCTTAGGTCTGGATTTAAATGACAACATAATTAGATGTTGTCAGTGCTGTGGTGCTGTTTTAGTAACACTAATATTTGAGGACAAATGGAAAAAGTGATTAAATGGAATTTCCTAACGTGGTGAGGAATACAAACCTTGGAACCGTGTTGAGCATCCTGACTTCTTGCAGTATTAGTTTTGTGACTAAGGCTAAGATATTTAGCATCTCTGTACACTGGTGGCTCCCTGATGAAGCGTAGATAACTGTCATGAGATTGAGGTAAATGTCAGTAGATCCAGTATTTTTTCTGTAGTTTTGATAGAAGTGTATTACATGTATATATGATTTTTTCTGTTATAAGAGATTGCTCAGAATGCCATTGAAATGTTGTAGTATAATTAGAAATCCTGGATGCAGTACAAGTAATTGTGTACTATTTTAAATTGTTTGTGCTTGCTTCAACTAGAGGTCACTGCTGAGTGTGGTCAGTAGAAGCAGCAGCAGAGCCACTGGAACCACTGCCTATTATAGGCCCTCTTGTGATCTTGGCCAAGTTTCTTATGCTCTCTATACCCCTGTTTTCTCATCTATAGAAATGTTAGCTTGGATTACACAATCTCTAAGGTGTCTTTCAGCTCTGAAAGTCTATGAATCTCAAAGCCCATGACACTATATTTTGATTTAATGAGTTTTGCACATGGCACACTCTTGAAAGCATCTGCTTTGTTTTATATATATACGGAAGAGTTTTTCAGGTGTTTCCTCCTCCTCTATCCCACCCACCTTTTCCTCCTCCTTCCTTCTATTATGTAGACTTTGTAGAGATTCTGCTTTCAGATTGGAAAAAAAAAATAGAATTTCCATTTCTAAGATACCGTAATTGAAGTTGCAAGAGATTAAATTCTTACAGTAGGAAAGATCAAACGCAACAAAAAACAAGCAAAACCTTAGATTTGCTTTCTATGTGAACTCAGCATGCTCCATCCATAGTTTCCCACATTGACTTTTTTCTCTCATTTTCACTAACCCATGAATGGTATCTCTACCTATCCGGTCCTTTCTGACTGAATTGTGGAAGCCATCATAAAAGAGCTCTCTATGGTTCTCTACTCCACAAACTACAGGGATTCAGTACCAAAGTCAGTACTATTCTACTTAACATATCTAAAAAAATTTTCCTCTGCTTTTCAATCTCATTGCTATACTTTAATTCAATCTTTAATCATTCAGTTCTTCTTATACTACGCCAACTAGCCTGTTTCCCTTATTCAGATCTCAAATCCCTCCCATAAATTCTCTACTCATCTACCAGAGTAGGGTATGTGTGACTGGAAATTATGTCCAAGTTCTTACCAACTCTCCATCAACTGCTTCTTTACCACGAATTTGGCTTATTCATCATTATGTCCTCTTGTTTTTCATCTACTTTCAAGCTACCACTGAACTACTTTCTTTCTTTCTTTCTTTCTTTCTTTCTTTCTTTCTTTCTTTCTCTCTTTCTTTCTTTCCTTTCTTGGTACTTGTTGGTAGTATGTGCAGCCTACCTTTATCCTCCTGTTTCTATCAGTCTGGCGTAGATTTCTTATTTCATGTGTTCTGTTTCTGCCAGGTATACAGAATAATCTTGCAAGGCTCAGTTAAGTGACTGTTTAGCACATTTCAATCCTGTGAAACTCAACCACCAAACCAGCTTACTACAAATAGAGAGGAGCCCGCTATTATCATTTTTAATACATATAATCATGAAAATGATCGCAAGTATAGTCACACTGTAACAGATGCTAACTGAAAGCAATCTAGCTACAACTGAGTTAAGAATCAAAAACACACAAGTCTACCAGGTAATATAGCTGTGTCATACTAAACAGCTTGCATTCTTCTCAACCAGTTTGTCATTCTTGCCTTCTTGACACATTCTTATGGATAAGACCTATTAATGGTAACGAATACTAGAGAATATTTTCCTCAGGTTATATGATAGGTTCGGTGATAAAATCCAACAAGTTTATCCCTTAGAAACTTACTGTGGGTGGCTTAAACATATTATCTTATTTGATCCTCATAACTCCACTGTAGCATAGGTTATGTTGTTTCTGTTCATAGACAAAGAGATGAGATTCACAAAAGGTAATGACTATCCCATGTTTCATTGAAGATACATGACAGAGCTAAATAACCTGTATGTACAATTCTGTAGACTCCTTCTAAACATATCACGTATTCATCAATCAGCATTCGTCGTTATTCTCATACTTATTCTGTTGCTACAGCTAGACCTGTTTTCTATTTTCTTTCAACTTCTTCAATTTGTCTTTTGCCTAAAAAAATTTCAAAGTCAATTGCTTTTCATTCCATTTACTTAGTCTCCTATACTCAGCAAGTACAGAACTCAGTTGAAAAACTCAGGTAGACAAGATACAAAACAAATTTTTTGATAATTCCGTTTACCTTCTATTTTAAACAGTATTCTCACAGGCTGGCAGAAAATTAATCTTAAGGTTTTTTTGGTGCTTCCTTATCAATTTCCCTAGATAGTGCTCAAATATCATGTAGTGTAATGCATTGGATATGATTCATGATGACCTTGAGAACACACCTTGCAGATGAAAACTATAGGGTGCATCACCCAAGGTCTCTGCTGGTGTGCTTTGAAATCCATTATGACAGTTCCATATCCATCTCAGGGCTTCTCTTAGCAATTTATAAGCCACTGAGATGATTCTAGGCAAGGCTCTTCCTGGGGAATACATGATTCCTTTTATAGGCAAATTTGGTTTAAGGATTGCCTCAATCTCCCTTACAGTTCACAGCAGCCAGAGATATCTCCAGCTTTCCTTAAATGATATTATCATTTGAAGGTAATCAGTATTTACAGGCTCTTTCTCTATTTTCTCTCATGGGTGTTTCCTTAAAGAACTCACACTAAGACATGAGTGATTTGGCAAACAAGTCATTTAATCACTCTGTTACTAGTGAGAGGCATATCTGTTAGTGGTTCTTACAACAGTGTCTTTTACACCTAATAGTCAGTCATTCCATGCTACCCAAACTAGAACTTGCTGAGAGGCTTCATAACATCCCAGGTGCCTGCCATTCTAGGAATCTAAACATTTTCTTAGGTTTTACTAGTGTCAAAGTGTACCCAATGAGAATTTCCTCACGGAGCCTCCTTCCTCCGAAGGAAGTACGTTGACAATAATGAGTGAGTAAACAACTACAGAGAACTGCATCCTGTAACCAATGTTAAAAGGAAAAAACAGAGTTACAATAAAAATAATCAATAATATTACTTGAAATCAGAGGCGCTCATTTTACTTACAATTTGAAAGTGAAAGGATAATTACTTTTTTAGATCTCCTGTTAAAGTTGTGATTAACTTGTGGTTTCTAGCTTATTAGCAAGGGAAAGTACTGATAGGAGGTTTGGATCCTGTTCATAGGCAAGAACTGTTCTCCTACCATCTTTAAAATGTTAGGTAAATAAGCAAACTGTTTTAAAGTTTTCATTGTCTTTTTGCATTTAAACTAAATGGTTTTAAGATCTCTTTACCTCTAACACTCCCTGAGTCAAGATGAATCTTCCAAGTGCATATTGATTTAGAGATTGAGTCAGCCAGCTATCTATATAAGAAGTTGTTATTTTAACATCACTCTTTACATTTTTCAGAGCACCATACAAAAGTTAGAGATATCTAGAATGGAGGAGAGGCTTGTTTTTCTCTAAGATGTGACCTTAGAAAATTTTTCAAATTTTTTGATGCAAAATGAATATAACAGTTCTTCTTATACTGTCTGTGAAATGGAGATAATGTAAGTACAGTGCCCAGCACAAAATTACCTACATGCTAAATGAATAATTTATTGTTTACTCCTCACAAAATTTCATAGATTATTGTCTGCATTTCACAAATTGGAAAACTAAAGCACAGACAGCCCAATTTGTCAAGTTAACAAGTAGCAGAGCTAATAAGAATATTAATCAAAATTTTAGGCTCTAATTTTTTTCTGTAATTTATTTTCCATAAGTCTTCTTTTATAAGAGAATCGGCTTGTGGATTCGCAACCAAGAAGTGTGTACATGTTAAAATTATTAAAATTGTTATTGCACATTTCATATATTTTGGGATAGTAAATTGTTAAACACATTAGTTTTGCAATTTACCTCTTTTTAACCTATGGCTTAAATGCAGATTTTTTTAAAAAGTAGTTTTTAAAACTCAAAGCAGTTTAAAAATGATATGTGTATAGTCTTTTGCTATGTGAGGAGGAAGAAACCAGCTTCATAGTAGTTAACAAAAACTTTGATTAAATTTGCTTTAGTAAAAGCAAGTTGAAATTAAGCCTTTACTGGTCATGATATATAATTAAATTTAATGTTAAATATAACAATATTGGTTTAAAATTATAAATAGTGGCATACACAATTATATAATAATATAATTGTACAACTTTAGAAACATGAAAAAGAATTTCACTTAGTAGCTGTGTACCACTAAACAAATCATTTAATCTCTTATACCTCACTCTCCACATTGAAGGAACAGAAAGAATAAAGCCTCCTTTATTGATGTTGTGAGAATTAATGAGATAACAGAGGGGATAAATATGCAAATATTAGATTTTAATGAGTGTTTTTTAATTTAAAGTATTATAATAATTGCTATGATTATGATTAATTTTCCATTGGCCAAAGCAAAGCATGAATGCTAATGCTTGGATATAGTTTTTAAAAATAATTATCACATCATTTTTATTAGTTTAGCTTGTGATACATAAAGGATTAATGCACTGAGGGGTGTTGGTACATGTATGTATCACATCTTAATCCTTTTTGCTTTCCTTCCCACCCCCCCCCCTTCATAAAGCCTCCATCTATATCTAGGTCACATTTCCGTTCCCAAAAGATCTGCATGAATTTGTATTTCAAGTCTTTGCCTCTAATTCCCTCTGCACTTCAGAGACAATCATCTTTGCTCTTTAATGGTTTCAAAACAAAATGATTCTTGTCTTAGCTTCCTGTTAGTTAGCTGCTGAGTGAGGGATACCACGTCTCATACATCCTTCTAATTGGTATAGTATTTTTATTTGTATTTGCTGCTGACTAAATAAGTGAATTGAATGAAACATTTGGCTATCCTTGGGGCTCCATTTGAATATTCTTAAATTACACAGATAGATAGATATAAAAGAGAGTTACTAATTTAATTAATACATGTTTAATAAATATTCTTGGGTCTAAAATAACTGGCATAAATATAAGAATAATTCTAGCTGCAAAAATTTGTTAGACAGGTTGATATTACCCATAACAACATTTTTATTTGTGGTCATTCTCTCGCATGTTAACTTAGCCTAGGTGTTTAAGGGTTATCAAACAAGAGTCAGCAAAAAAGAAAATGGCAAATACAGTTAATATTCTTTCTACAATTGACACTAGCAAAGTCAAGCTTAAAGAGATATCAGAAGTCAGGTGTCAGAAACACTATACTAAGTTATCTGTGTTTTACATTTGTAGCTTAACCAAAGTTATTTGTGATTTTTCTAGGAAAGACAGATAAAAGGTTAAGAAATGTGATTATTACTCCTAGGTAGTCAAAAGGAAAACAGAATTCTTACATGAGAAATTAATTATTTTGAAGAGGTAAGACTTCAGAGTAATGTAAATTAACTTCAAATAAAGTACACTAATGAAACCAACCAACTTTTCTTCTTCTTGTGTATCCAAACCTTTGAAAACTTCTTAAGATAATTTAGTAGGGGCCATCTATTGTATAACACCTTATCAAATTCAATGATACTTTAGTAACAAAAGTAGCATTGGTAGGTTTTCTTTGCAGTTGTATTTTCTATATTTTAACCAATGAGGGGGGTAAGTTGCTATCTTTGTGATATTTTAAATTATTAGAAAAACAGGACAGATACTTTGTTGTGTCTTATTTATTCTTTCTATGCACTATACCATTCCAGTCATGATAATTTGCTTATTTCTATTTTGAAACAAAATCATTCTGCTATGGCTTTATCCCATGGTGAATTACAAATCAGTTTGGCTTTAATATCTAGCAGATTTCTTGGTTATTGTATGGGATTTGACTTTGCTTGAGTTCCTGGTTGCTTCAGTGTAGCAACAATTGAGTTGCCAGTATTTGTAATGGCTTGTCATTTTTGCTTTTGTAGAAATATTAAATCAAGGATGTATTAAACCTGATTCTCAAATACCACTTTTCAAATTATTTTCCTCTAGATTGTTCTGAGTTTTGCCTTCTTTTGAATTTTAAATTCGAATTCTATTGGGCAAATTTAGCATATAGTCATTTTATATACTTTAGTTGTATAAGAGAAATAATAGCATTTATACCAATAGTCTGGTCTTTTGTAACTTAGTGAATAATCTACCAGTTTAAATTGACATTTCATGCTTCCTTTAGTGGACTGATAATGATTTTATAATCTGGATGTATTTCAGAATTTAGGGTGATCTTGCAGACCATCAAGCACTGAATACATTTTTCTTTCCAAGATTAAATACATGTAGTATTAGAAACTCTAAACTAAAACTGATTTCTTTTTAGTTTTATATATTTATTTTTTGAGATAGTCTCAGTATATAGTTCAGTGTGACCTTTAGGAAGAAATTTTATTTAAAATATGAACAAATATGTTGTTTATTAAGCTATTCTTTCTATTAATCTAAGTTTTCAATAGTATTTTCATTTAACTTTTTAACAAATATTTATTTATATTTAACAAATATAATATTCTTAACAAATATTATTCTTTATAAACAAGATATTCGAACCTGATCTTAAAGCATAATACTAAAAAAAACTTTCACTGTGTCAAATCAGTTTTATTTGCTTAATTCAAAAAATGCTCATGTAAAAACATACGAAGAGTGATAAAAAAAAGAAAGAAATAATGTTAAAATTGGTTTTCTTGGTGTGACAAAGACAATACAAGATATTCAGATTTCTGAAATACAGAAATTTAAACTTTTAATTCAAAACGTTTCTCTTAAAAATGGCCTACCACACACTGATTCCTTATTTTTGTGACAAAAGCACTCATTTCACAGTATTCATTCTGCAACTGGCTGCTGTCATGCAGGACTCTGTCTAAAGGTGCCCTTGGGCTGGTAGCACAGTTCAGTGATAGAACATGCACAAGGCTCAGAGTTCAGCTCCCAGAACAAAGAATACAGGGAGAAATCAGCTCTGTCTGGTTGAAGGACATGAACTGAGATCCCTAATTCAGACTGCTTCTCAAAAATGTGATCCTTTAGCAGAAAAACAAATCTGGGATTAATCCTAGAAGGCCCCAAAGAACTTACTCATTAATTCCCAGCCCTCAGCTTGCAGAGCTCCACTGGTTTAACCTTTCTGAAGTGTATTCCTCTGCATCCTTCTTCCAGTGTTTGTATTTACATTTTGGAGCGTTTGACTCAAATCCTAAAGCTATTTCATCAAAAATAGCTTGGGAGAAAGTAGAACCCAAGAAAAGCAAAAAGGTTTAAAGAACAAAGAGTGAATGTATATTTAGACAGAGTTTCACAAGAAAATATGAAGAAAGAGTAGAAAATAGCCCTGTTTAACAGTCACACAGCCTGCATTACATTAATTTGTATGACTAATAATAAGCATTCAAATTAGTCTGTCACTAATCAAAATACTTCACTAGAGTGGCAAACTTAGACTTCACTGCTTTCAGAGTTGAGGAAAATTATTGTTATTATAATTTTGCATCTAATATAAAATACATCAGTGATTTGGAAAGAATCTTTTTTGCTGTTTCTTCATAACATACTATAGAGATACAGAGGCCAGCAGCATTAGGAACTAATTAAAAAGTCAAATCATGCCTCTTCCCAGATGAGTTTAGAGACTTGGTGAGTAGGAAACTGTTCTATATTTTGGCAAGTCCTATTTGTGCTTTTGAGGTGCCAGAACACTAAAAGAACCATTGAGATAGTATCACAAGTGTAACAACCCAGAGAAATAAGTTTTTAAATGCCCAAGAAGACACATGGCCCTCAAAACTTGTATCAGAAGAACACCCTAATGCATGCCTATAATCCCAGCACTTGGGAGGCTGAGGCAGGAGGGTCACTGGGAGTTTGAGGCCCGCCTGTGGTACATAATGAATTCAAGGACAGCATGAACTACATAGTGATTTGCAGTCTGAAGAAAGAAGAAGAAGAAGAAGAAGAAGAAGAAGAAGAAGAAGAAGAAGAAGAAGAAGAAGAAGAAGAAGAAGAAGAAGAAGAAGAAGAGGAGGAGGAGAAGGAGGAGGAGGAGGAGGAGGAGGAAGAAGAAGAAGAAGAAGAAGAAGAAGAAGAAGAAGAAGAAGAAGAAGAAGAAGAAGAAGAAGACCACAACAAAGAAGAAGAAGGAAGACACCCCAACATCCTTTAACATTCCCCATACACAAGAAATTTCTTAAACAGCCTTTGGAGAAAAGTGACTCCCAATCAGACAATTTATTTCTGCTGCTGTGATCTGACATTGAACTCTGTTTCAATGTCACTGTGCACCATGCAAATTAAAAGGAATAAATAAAGCAAACCAAAGCCATGGAGATCTTTATTTGAAATACTATACCAAGAAAACAACAAGGAGAAGAGGTTGAATTCAAAGGGAATTACTGGGTTAGAGCCAGTAAAAACAACCGATGCGTAGTAAGCAGAGGCAATTAAAGAAGGCAGGAAAAACCCAACAGATCCCCAGGAAGGCACTGTGGAGAAGCAGAAAGTGAGCCCTCTAAACACCAGCCTACTTTCCTCCTAATTAGTCGGAAATTGCCCATTAGTGGGACTCACCTGTGATTAAAAACCAGCAGAGTGAAAGCAAAATACTGAATGTGCAACTTTAAAACTAGTTAGGACTACTTTAAGGTTTTCACCTTGTTCATGGTCCTAAAATGTTTATTAGGATGCTGCTGAGGATCAATGGCTTGGGGAATTCAAAAGCATCTTTGAGTTTGATTTCTTAATTTCAGGGGGGAGAAAGAGAGAGAGAGACAGAGAGATGAGAGAGAGAAAGAGAGAGAGAGACAGAGAGAGAGAGAGAGAGAGAGAGAGAGAGAGAGAGAGAGAGACAGAGAGAGAGACAGAGAGAGAGAGGAGGAGAGAGGAGAGAGAGAGAGACTGCTTTTCACTGAAGATTTGCTGACTATGCTGTCCTTAAGTTGGCACAAAGTTAACAAAGGCATCCTTGAATGCCGTTATGCAAGGGAAATATCTCCGCTATCAGAGTATAACAATGGAATGAATCAGGAGCTGAGCCCTAATGAATCAGGACGGCACTGTTTCTGAAATTTGGTTCTGGCTTTACTTACTACAATCAGATTCTTTATTATATCCAAGTAGAAACTTTATGCTGTATAAATATGCAAAACTCGAATAATTTGCAGACAAATTATTTGGTTGACTTTGATTTAGTCATTTTTTAACGATGGGAGTACAGTTGCTTATATTGTTTATATTGAGGCAAATGAGTGTCCATGGATCAGATAGGTATTGGAGTGGGCAAGAGTACACTTACTTTGAAACTCCAAGCAGTGAAACTTGAGTATCTTACCCTGTGAAGACACTGCTGTGTTATTATGCTACTATTTTCTCATTATTAAAACTGCAGCATATACACTTTCATGAATATGTAGTAAATGTTGACATTTTCTTTCAAGTAATTGAGGAAGCTAAAGACATCTATTATGATTTAAGAAGCTAAGTATAATGTATTGAAAATATCCTGATACATCCCTTAAGGCCTTTCAAATTTTCATCTCTGGTAAGTTACAGCCATTAAAATTATACTGCATTCTGATATAATTATCATTTTCATCAAAATATTTTAGTTCTTATATACAGTGTGGTCATTGCTTCCTGAGACATCACAGTTCATGCAATCATTTTTTCAGTTTATTTTATTTCTGCATCCTTTCTGGACTGTGCACTGTAATTTTTAGAATCCCATGTATAATCTATCAAAATAAAAACTTGGATGTGGTATTTAGCAATTTTTAGATATATTAATAGTATAATTAAAGAGAACAGGTTGATTTTCTATTAATATTTTATGGTAATGAGAACATTTTACGCACCCACAAAAGGTGAGAAATTGAAATGCATTGTGTTATGCTGGTCTCATATATCAAATGATTTTTGAGGACACAGTTAAAAACAGGAGTATTGAGAATTATGAGGTAAAATTTCAAAGTTAGGAAGAAGGTTAATGAGAGAATAATTTAAAATTTGTAGAAATTCCTAGATAATTGCCAGACATGCTAACAGAGAGGATAACTTGATATTCATTGAAAGGAATTAAGAATAAAGACAAAATGCTATAAACAGAATGTTGGAAACATACACTATGATCTTATTATACTACCAATATATCTTTGAATGTATTAGTCTATATTTAAGACTTACTGGCACCCTGTATGTGGGTCCCTCATGTAAATAAGCATTTTAGCTCAGTAAGAAATGATGCTTTCTTATCCTTCCCTACTTTTTGGTTGTTTTTTTGTTTGTTTGTTTGTTTTTTGTTTTTTTTGGGTACCTGGGATCAAACTGACAACTTTGCGCTTAAGTTCTTGAGCCGCTGAGCTAAATCCTCTGCCCTAAGAAATGGTGCTTTCTTACAGAAAGAAGTGACAACCTCCTTCAAAGTGGATACAATGAGACAGTTTTAACTTCTCATATAGGACTCATATCAGTATTTCAGATAGTCTCTGTGATGATGCATTTGACTGTACTTCTTTTGAGTTAATTCTTCAAGACTCTCCAATAAATTCTTGATCCATTGCAAGCACAAATGGAAAGTAAAGAATCCAGATAGCTTCTGAGAAGAAGTATCATAAGGATGACTCTTGCACGGTGACCAGTTGTTATACATGAATGTATTCATCCATCTTTGGCATCACCTTTGGAAAAAAAAAAAAAAACTTTTTCGTTTACCTTCATATGTATTTTATATTGCATCCTACCTTTCTTCCTCTCCTAAGCTCTATATTAATAAAATATATGCTAAAAGTTATTTGACATAAATAAGAGGAGTTTAGGCCTTTAATAAGATTTTGAATAATCTTAATTATGATCCCTAAACTATGGAATAGATAATTTTCAGGGCACATTTAAAGTGAACAGCTCAGGGAGTATGAAAGTGGCATGTATGTTAACTGTGAGATCCTTGCTTATTAACAACCTGAGTTGGTGCCTCCACAACTTATATTTTTCCTGCTTCCCTCCAAAGGTGGTTATTCCTTTTTGTTCTAATATATTACTATCTTTTCTTATCTACATTTCTCTCTGATTTGCTAGACAGATATTTATTCACCCTTATTCCTAATTTCCAACTTATGTTTGGCTGATCACTTTATAGAAGGATCCTTACTGAGAGTTCAGATGCTGAGAAAGAAGTGGCACCAATAAAATTCAAATGGAAAAGTGAGAAAGAACAAGCAAGTTTTCAAGCTTATCTGAATGGAGCAGCCTATTTTAAATTTGCCTGGAATTGCTCAATCTCTTTAAGATTCGCTTGTAATTTTGCACTTTTATTGAATATTTTGTGACAGAATAATAAGCCCTGTTCCTTGCCAGAGATGCTTTGCTTAAATCAAATCCTCTGGAGAAAAATATAAGAGGAAAAGCTGCTAAGTTTACTTAATAAAGAGTTCCTTTCCTTCTCCTTCAGTGTTTTACTGATAGTGTTTATTAATGATTAAAATGCTTTGGAAAGTTTTCCTAGCGATTCTGTGAAGATCACTATTCTTACTGCAGAGGAAAATGTTAACCTCACCTGATATTTCTCTAGCAAAGCATTTTAATCCTTTTGAAAGCTCTTAGCATTGCCACATTTAAGTGGTCATTTCACTTTTGTGACAGTATTGGTGAAGTGTTGTTTTGCTTATTTTTCTTGTTTATATATACTGTCTTGGAGTTATAGTCACGTTCTGTTTGTTCTATAAGATACCTCCTTAACACCCAATGTGGTTGATGCAAGCTAGTGGGAGAAAAATCAACATTCTTCTCTCATTTATCTCATTTTAACTCTAAAAGGTAAATTAGGCTAAATAACTTAAATTAGATACATTTAGGCATATCTCCGCATAGGTACATATTTTTCTGTAATTCTTCCAATAGCAAGAAAACTATATAAAATATATATAGTATAAAAATATGTAGAGTCTATATATGTCTCATGCTCCTCATACTATTAACTTTTAACTACTAAGATAATGTTTCTGAGATTAGAGAGAAAAAGCCAGTGAATTAGAAACTGGGACTGATGATTATAAATATATGTAGAAAATAGGCTTGTTTATGAGTCCCAAAGGAAGAAATAAAGGTAAGAATCTCTTTATGATTAACATAAACAAAAATAATATAAGAAAAATGGAGGTTTAAAAATTTAAATAATCTCAGTAGACTATTAAATTGCAATTGTTTTCCCTAATGGTATTGTCAGAGAAATCCCATACACTTTGTTTTATGAGAGTTTGAGATGTGTACAGTGGGAAATTCAAAAATACTATTGCAGAAAATATTTCAGAAATAAAATCTCTAGAACGTACATACTTTCAGGCATGAACTTTAAAACTGTTCTATGAAAATGATATAGTCTTTAACGAGGCATTTCACTGTGTAAAAGGAAACAGAAAAATTGGCTTTAAGGGAGAAGAGTCCCTCCCATCCCTTTATAATTATGAAACTTTCCATTTATGTTTGTTCAAAGTTCTTTTGTTTTGTTTTCTTTTGTTTTGTTTGCCTGTTTTCTGTCAGAAAGTGTGGGAAGTTGGCGGTGGCTTTCCAGGAACTAAGCCTTTGATTGTTAACATCCTTTGTTTTCAATGACTACATGTAATATTTAATGCTTTTGTTAGAAAAGTCTGGACTAGATAATTGCATTTAGAAGAATCCAGGTTAAAATTTTATGGACTCCATCAGAAACTGCTGAGTAGGAGACAAGAAACAATATATTAGTCTTTATGCTTTTTTAAATTTTTTGTTTTATTTTAAAGAGATTAAGACAAAAGAAGACATAACAAAGCAGATAAGATTAGAACAATGCAAGTAACAGCATTTTACACAAGACAACTCATAATTAACAGTAACTACTATAGTGTCTCTTTCTTTGAAATAGCAGCATACTGTTTATCCTACCTGCATTGGGGGACAAAAAAGAACTTCTGTTTTACAGACAGAGAAATTTATGAGCGGGATTTTACTTCCCTTATGATGAACAATATCAAAAGCAAGGTATTTACTGTACATCAAATTCAGTTCATGAAAAAAATCAGAATTTTAAAAGTTGTCAGGAAGCTCCGTTTCCTAGCTGTGTAATGACATGCAGTGTTACAGTTTCGTGCATAACGTGTTACACTCATGAATGACAGTTCAGCAAGTTTAAATATATGTTAGTCTATGTTATTTTTATATTTCAAAGAGAGAAAAGTGAAAAACAAACAATGATACAGAGTTTCAAAGCAGGATAATAAGTAATTAACAATGGTTAGTGTGTTGCATATTGTTGTCTCCAAAGTAGTTGCTTAGATTACAAGATATAGGTGTGCGAAGTTAATCAACTTATGTAAGCACAAACCAATCTTTTCAACGAACTAAACAATTTTGTAGTACAACTATGTTACCTTCCTTTCTTCCATCCGTTGGTTGTTTCTTTCTTTGTTTCTTTCTTTCTTTCTTTCTTTCTTTCTTTCTTCCTCTTTCTCTTTCTTTCTTTCTTTCTTTCTTTCTTTCTTTCTTTCTTTCTCTCTCTCTCTTTCTTTTTTTCTTTTTCTTTCTTTCTTTCTCTCTCCCCCTCTCCCTTTCCCTTTTCTTGTCCATTTCTTCATTTCTCCTTCCCCCCTTCCAGTTCTTTCCATGTGAGCAGTGTTTTCCCTTTATCAGTACCTCTTCCAGATTTTGTATATTATTTAGTTTCTTTTTAGTTTCTTATACTAGAGAGCAAGATGATGCTTACACATGCTAGTTTTATTTATTTCACTTGTGAGTCTGGTCTTTAGTTGAATCTATTTACCTATGAAAGCCCCAAGTATATCCTTCTCTATAGCTGAATAGTACTCCATTAAATAAAAACTCACAGTGGAAATAGATGTTCCTAGGAATTTTTTAGTGAGACCAATAGAAACTGTACTTTGACTCTTTTGTGTTCCAGCTCATTTTTCTCATTTTTTTCTTTAGGCATGAACTACAGACTAGCCAATTATTGTATAAATATGCTACTCATTCTAAAAGTGGAAGAGTTGACTTATAATGAGAATTTTAAACTGATGTTAATAAGTATTAAAATTCTTCTTTAAAATAAAATATTGCTTATTGCCATCTACTTAATGGAAAGCTATCAGCAAGTTTTTCTTAACTTTTATTATGTTTAAGTTAGTAAAATCTTTACAGTTTATTTAGAATACAACTAGAACATAAACAAAACTATAATTATTTTTTATTTTAAAGAGTAAAACATAAAAAACATAGAAATGATACAAAATTTCAAAAAATAGTAGGAAATCAACACTAATATATCCCATATTATTATCTTAGAAGTAGTTGTTCAGGTTAAAAGATTTAGGCATGAAAAAGTGATCGAGCAGTCAAACAGTGAAAGGACACACTTCTTTTGGATGAACCAACAGAGATTAGTAGCACAGTTATCTTTTTGCATATGTCTACCTCATACATATAAACTTTCCCCATCTTCCTCCGCCCCTTTCCCCTGCCCGAGTTGTTCTTTCCTTTTGAGCACATTCTTTGCTTTTCATTATCACGGTATCTACTGTACACCAGGGATATTGTTACTCTTTCAGTTGTGTTTACACTAGCACGATTTGTAATAGCTCTAGTAAAATTTTAGATGCATGACTTAATCATGTTTTCCATTGTCATTCTTACCCTACTTACTAAATCTAATCCATTTTGTGCAAGAATTTTGGGAGGGATAAAAAGGAGAGTATTTGTGAAAATATTTAGGGAAACCTTGTGGGTAAATAAATGTAGGGAAAGAAGAAAACAAAGCAGCTTAGATTTAGCTTAGATTTTCAATTTTGCTAAAAATCAGAAACTCCTCAAATATGTGTCACATGAATCATGATTTTTTAAAAGTCCTAAGTGAGTCAGGTGTTTTGGCAGGTGCGTATGTTCTTAGCACTTTGAAAGACTGACACATTAGGATAAAAATTTGGGCTTTGCCTGGCAAATTTTGCAACTTAAATGTATATTGGCCTCAAAAAACAAACAAACGAACAAACAAACTTCCCCTGCAAAAACAAAACAAAACAAAAAATTAAAGGTTTGGGAATGTAGCTCAGTGCACACAGTGGGGAGTCCCCAGAGCCAAACAGCAATAACAACCACAACAAAAAAACCAGAAGCAAATCACAATGAAAAGTGATATTTACAGAAATCTCTTGTGCTTTTTCAGTGTTATGCTTTTCCATTTATCTGCTTTCATGATTTAAACATTTAAAACAGAGAAGAGGTGTTTTAGAGCACCACAGGTACCATGCGTATTGTTCATAAAAGCAATCCATCAAGGATCTATAAAAGTTAGGCAACAGTTACTGATACTTTCCATTTCAAAATGAACCATTTCAAGAAATTTCATGGAGAAATTCTTCAGATGCTGATAATTTTACAGAAATGTTATATCTGGAGATCAACACTAGTAGGAAAATAGATTGGGCAAAGAAAATTGATGGTGATTACTCAGGTGAATGATAATTAGTAAGAGGAAATACGCAAACAACACTTCTGGTTAGAAAAAACAAAAAGGACAAAGGAGGTTTTAAGTGTTCACTGAGGCTTTAAATTATGCAATGGAAACTTAAATTTTCGATCGATTTTTAAATCTAATGGACTAGATGCTTATCTTTGTGCTGTTGTAACAGAATATTACAGACTTATTTATAAAAACAGAAGCTAAGCGTTACTGTGTTACAGATTGAAAATTCGAAGATCAAGGCATTGGTGTCTATGAAGAACTCGGATTTTTGAAATTGGAAAGAGAGAAGTGGGCACAATTAATGATGTGTTTTAATAAGCAGACCTAATCTTACTCAGGAGGACAAGAGCCCACATGACGATGTCTCATAGTACTGCTGCATCGGAAATTAAATTTCAAAATGAAATTGGGAGTGGAAAACACATTTAAAACAGCTTGCAGTATCTGATGTAAAACAAATATTTATTTTATATCTGGGCTGTTGAGAAAAGGGCTGCTGCACACAGCTGGGAAGGTTGCATGCTTCCCCACTAGAGACAAAGAGCAGTACAGCTGCGAGCGTTGGTCCGGAGTTACCACTTTCATCCATTGAATAAGTAGACATTCAGAACACTTAGGGGACTGTGTTGCTTCCTAACTGCTTACTGCTACCCACGCTTCCTAATCCTGCCTAATTATATTCTATTTAAATGTTGAAAGGATGGACCAAATATTGAATGAAATTCTCAGAAAAAGAGTACACATCAGTTCTGTCTTCATCATCAGACGTCCTCATTTCTGATTTGAGCTTCATGTCGTCACAGGTGGAATAATAGACTTCTTGTTCTCTTCTCTTTCTCCAGCTGTTTTTCTCTTTCTCTCTCATTTCTCTCTCTCTCTCTCTCTCTCTCTCTCTCTCTCTCTCTCTCTCTCTCACACACACACACACACACTCAAATAGGTGCTTTGAAATATCTCTGGAGTTCTAGTAAATGTCACAAACTTTTCTAATTATTGAGTCGAGAGGCTTTTTAAGATGATCTATAAAGAAGAGGGTCAGTTTTTAGGTTATATCTGAAATTTAGAAACTTTTCTGGAGATAAACTTGGTATCTTGTAGTCACAGCAATTAACTTAACTCAGATGAGGGTTAAAATGTAGGCTAATTTCGTGTTAAAATTTCAAGATGAATAAAAATTTAAAATAAAACTTTCTACAAGTGTTTTCTAGGGCTGGGTTTGTAGCTCAGTGGAACAGTGTCTGCCTGGCAAATGTAAGGTCTTAGGTTCAGGTCCCAGTAGCAAAATAAATAAATAAATAAAATATTTTCTGATTATTGAAAGAAACTTGATATGCTCTCAAGATACCTGAAATTAGACTCAGAAAGAGTGGGAGCAGTGAAAATAAATTAGGTCTTACGATGCTGAGATGGGAAACAATAGGCCTGCAGAGCATTCACAGCGATAACTTATACCTTCACAGACATTATTTTTATTGAGATCTTCAAATGATTGTATTTTAATGTATCTTTTTGTTTAGTTATAATTTATATGATTTTCAAAAATAATAAAAAACAAAATTAATGAAGGAAGCTTGGTACAAAGATTAACCTTATAGAATTGTGTTTTTACATTTTGTTCCATCTAAAATTATTTGATAACATTTTTCAAGACTAAAATGTCAAACCTTGAATTAAAGAGATTTTCTGTACTTTAAAACAAAACATATTTATGTATATGTATGCTAACAAGAATAGACCTTTTGAATTTAAGTATTTTTAATTTTGCAAGTCTTTTTGAGCATTCATCCAGATTCATAAGTCTACTGTTTTATTACTGAGATTTATTTACTGAAATTTATGTAGCATGACTATCCAAATAATTATGCTTTTTTTCAAACAATTAATTATCATCTATCTAGATACATGTATATTTTTACTCTAGATATTGATGTACTGTGTGGGAGAAAGTTAACTTTCTCCCAAAGTATTCTACATTTGCGGTTCATTGTATTTATGGTTGAAAAGTCTGTATTTAGTTAGTTTTATTTTCTCACTTTACTCTATCAGCATATTATAAGGAACCTATAAGATGATAAATGTGTATCATGGAGAATGTATACTTTCCACCTTTGCTGAGATCATCCTAACTTTAGTGGACATTGTATACCTTTGCAAAAATCCATTAACTGTTTTATTTTTATAACCGTTATATTCTTTACCTACTATGTTTAGCCAGATACCACATCTTCCTTTCTCCTCTTCAGTACTACAAAAAGACACATTTTATATTATTTACCCTTCAAAATATTATAAACCTAGTACTTCTCCATGCATCATATTTTTCCCATGTGTCTGAAACAAATTATGGCAGTGGGAGTTTTGAAAGAAAGATTCTAAAACAGATCTTAGAGTTTTAAGTGTTTTAAGCATGGTCTGAGGAATACTTTTAATTCTGTATTCACTATATCTTGCTTTATTTTTATAACTAAATTTATTCATTGAATATGAAGACAAATCAACTCAATCATTTTATCATCTATTAGTGCAAATTATTTTTATCTAAAGTTTAAGGAAAGTTGTTATATGGATGAAAGATAATTTAAAAATGTAGGCTTTTGAAGTCTAATGTGAAACTAATAACATTCAATGTGTTTGAAAGATGATTTGGAGGAAGCAATTAAAATCTGACTTTTTCTTTATCCTTGTAAATATTATTTGCTAATAAGAGTATTTCTCAACCCTTAAGCACTTGAAACTAAGCAAACGTCTTAAAGCAATATCACTCAGCAACTAGACAATATACATCAACAAGTTTATGGTACTCAAAAGAAAAGCAATCACAGAGGAAGTCTATGATTTTGCAATCTTCTTAACATCTGTATCCAGATTGCAGGGTGGGAGTGGAGAACTCAAACTGAGTTTGCCACAAAAGCATATTTCTTTATAAGAGGTGCAAATTAACTCTGAACAAAACCTAAACATTCCTTAATATAGGTTAAAAGAAAATCTCAAAAGCAGCGTAATTGTAGGCCATTATTAATTACCACACTATTCTACATCCATTATTTAATAGGTTATAAATTCAAAATGCCTACTACCCAGTAAAAGTTTAACAGGCATGTATAATACATGACTCCTACTCAGGAGGGAAAATATCCATAGAAATATATTTCACAGTATCAGAGATGACAAATTACAAGATATAGGTATTAAAAGAGTTATAGGGACACTTTATATATTTAAGAAGGTAGAATAAATCATAAATATGATGAGGAAATTATGAAAGACACAAAGTATTAAACAGTATGAAATTGAAAGTTAGTGGACTTGAAAAAATGATAGAAGTTAATTGAAAGCAAAATGAAGCAAAAAAAGTAGGGAACTAACTGGTGATGTCTGATATAGATTGGATGGCCCAACAAATGTGTAATGGGAGGTTCCGAAAAATGTGGGATGCAGATAATATTTAATATTTTAGGAAATAGTGTCTAAAGGTATTCAAATGTGATAAAAATACAGAGGAGACCAGTGGGCTCAAAACACAAAGAAAAATATATTTTATTTGCTATGCAAATGAGTCTTAGAAAATATTAAGAGGAATTAGATGAAATAGCCAGCACAGAGATGGACAAGTATCAGCCCTTCAATACATTTCTCAAAACTATACAAGTGAAAAACAATAACTAAAAATCTTTACTAAGGAAGAAAAATTATTAATTTACAATTCTATACCTAGAAAATTTCCTCTCAAAACTGAATGTCAGACAAACTCTTTTCCACTCAAACAAAACCTGAGCCACTTAACCACTGGCAAATGTAAAATAAAAGAGTTGCTGTAGAAAGTGACTTAGGGAAAAGGAAAATAATTCTCGGTGGAAATGTGCACTTGGACAAAAGAAAGCTTAGCAAAAGAAAAGGAAATTTTATGAATTAAGCTCATTTTTAATCATTTCTCTTTTTAAAAGATAATTGACAGAAAATACAATTTTATAAGTGTAGAAGTTAGTGTGTGAAAACAGAGACACAGGGACATAAGAAAGAACATGAAAATAGAGATACTATTTCTTTTTGGAGTAAAGCATGGCTTGCTGTCCAATATAATGAAGCAGATGCATATGTCTTGCAAAAAAGGTAAAAGAGGTTTGTTTGTAACTGTTCTAAAAGACTTTTTCTTTTTTACCCTCAAGGTTCCTTTTCTGTATTTTAAACAAGTGTGCGAGCTGTCACAACTGGTCCTTGTTACATTATGTTGTATAACCTGGGTCTTGGGGAGCTATCACAAAAATGATGGTATTCCCGCCGCAATTGTTGCTATGAATAATAAAATGTCCGCAGTATGTGATGTAGGGGTCTAATGCCATCTGCCAGTATCCACGAACATGTGCCAGTGTGTCTTTCAGGTTGCAAGCAGAGGATAAGTTCACACTCTTCACAGTTTTTAGCACCATTTAGTCGTCTCTACGCTGTCTTTTATCAATATTGTCAGATTTTGCTTTGTATATTTTGGAGATTTATCATTGAAGTCATATAATTTTAGGATTGCTTACTCTTAATGTGGTGAATCCTTTTTGTACATGTTAATATTTCTTACTTAAAAGTCTACCTTTGTTAGTATTTGATATTCTCTTTCCTTTTACTCTGATCTGTGTATTCAAATTCAAACAGCTATTAGCTAAGGGAACAGGTGTTTGATCACGGGTTCATTTTAGGTAGCTGTTCTCTGAATTATCAGACTTCATATTTTATAAGGTATGGATCTTGGATTCTAGTATGTAAGAGAATCAGTTCATGTAAGTATGATTCCCAGACCTCTGCGTTGTGATTCTTACTATGGATTCAGGATGAAGCCAGTAGGCTATGTATTTCAAACATTGCTATTATACAGTGCATAATAACTATGACCTTAAAGTTATTACTTAAATGCTTGCTGACTGTCTTCTAGTCCTCAAAATGGTTCTTTTAGGATGATATGAGAAGACAGCACCAGATACACAGTGAATTTTCTGTAAGTTCATTTGTTGGTATTCTTGTTGGCAAAAGCTACTGCAAGGATATTGCATGGTTGATAGTGGTTATAATTTCAACTCTGTTTTAAATTCATAATTAAATTGTATTAGACAATATACTAAAGTCATTTCAATGTGAAAAACTGTCTTATTGACCAGGAACTTTAAAAATTTTTTAAACATTATGAGTACTACAGTATTTTCTGCTCTGATATGTTTGTAAAATATAAATATTTTAATTGCTCATTTGCATTTGGTAAGAAGTCAACTACTTTGGAATAAGGTAAAAAATATATAGCTTTACATGAAGCCATATCTGTCATTAGGGTGATTTATTCTAAGCAAAGGGAGACAAAATAGTCAAAAGTAGAATTAAAGTACAGTCTTGGGCTGGGAAAAAAGGCCCTCAGCTTTAATGTTCTATAATCAAAAGAAACTCTTTGGGTTCAGCTTTAAAGAAATTAAAATAAAAGTAGTACCTGTAGCTGGTGCTCATTCATCATGGCCTCACCTCTGGTTTTGAGCAGTTTTTATATATTTGCACATTGCACTGATCCTCTCTCCAGATAAACAGCAAGCCCAGTGTCTCACAGTTCGCTTTTTACCTGCATTTTTCTACCATTTCTTATTAAAGTATCAAGAACATTTGTACTCATTAAAAAAAAAATCTGAACTGGCCACACTCTTGGGTGGTCCAAAGTGTCTTCCAAAGTACCAATGCTATTTTTGCTAGTGACCCACTCCCCAAATAACCTGTGTTTTGAATGGTCTTCTTAGAATCCATTTCTCTTGCAAATCATATTTGTTTTTAGCTATGATATTTTATTAGCAGTGTGAGGATGTGAGTGTATGATTGGACCCTCATTTTAGAAACAATATATTAGTGTTCAAGTTATATTGTGTTGAACATTTTATAAATTTCAAAGTGATTTCTTCACAGAAATCATTTCCTTTCTCTATCACCACTAGCATTATATTTGTTTCTTATTATCCCATTGTGGAAAGCTCTCTGGCTGCTTTTCAAAATGTCTGCAAAATTAATAATTTGAACTAGAATTTCTTTTATACTGCATGAGCAAAAACACATATATTTACCATAGTTACTGGCTCATTCATCTATAAATTATGTCTCATTACATAAAGGTATGTAATAGTGTATAGAGTTATAAATAGTAGGCCAAAGAATATCATTCCTTTACTACAAGACATCTTCTGTATTAATGATCATGATTTTGATAATTGGCAAAATTTATTGTGTATTTATATTAAGATCCAATGATTTTTCTAGGAACTTTGGTTGTACTTTTGCTAATTCTGATGATATTTGATGATTGTATTATTGATTTTCTAAATAGATTAAAACCATGAGTAAATTTATCTTGTGTAATTCTTAGGTAGAAACAAACATATGAAACAAAACTACTGTTAGAGAGGAAGTTGCTATTAAACTCTCAATACTATAACCCATATTTGATATTACTAAGAAAATATTTTTCTGTTTTCATTTTTCTCTGTGCAAAAATTTTCAGGATATAATTCATATGCATCAAATGTTAGTTTAAAAATTAGCTCCTGATGTGCTTTTACAAGAAATGGAGCATGCTAAAGTAAAATATTTTATGAATGGGATAAACATTTATTGTCATTGAATGTATATATGCACATTTTAGAAGCTTAGAATTTTAAATTGAATTACTATCTTGAGTAGTAATGCCATTTTAAATTACTTTTAAAAATAGTTATTAAAGTGAAAAATCCCCACTTGCTGCAGAGTTTACCTTGTTCAGCGTATCTGAATCAAAATCATTCTTTGGAAATGAGAAGACAATTGTACCTACACTTTTGAATTACTGCAGTGCTTGCATGCGATAGTACTTATATGATTACTCTAGAACTTCCATGAGGTCTGTTCTATGTAAATATTAGCTTGGAATATTTTTATCATCATTATAACATTTAAGAATAATAATATATTTAGAGCCTTGATTACTGTTTACTGTATTTCCTAAGCTAGACGGCATGGTCTCCTGAATAACTTATTTGCTTTAGCTTTCTAGTTACTATTGCATGAATTTAACCTCATTTCATGGGATGAAACAGAATGAATACCACAGCTCTGGGCTGTCAGTAGTGAAAAATAGCTGGAAATCAGACAAACAGCTTCATTGCTGAAATTGTTTCCGGGCTAAAAGTTCTTCCAACAGCTGTTTGTTTTGGCCATTAACGTGTCCATTCTTTTTCTATTTTTTTTTAAAATTGGGGGAAATATGATTTTCTTTAAAAAGAGCATACAGGCTGGTTATTTCTGAAGTCAGGAAGAACTTCTGTCCTTACACTATTGTGATCTTTTGGCTTCTTTGACGCTTGAATTGGAGGCTTTTCCTTTTGTTGTTTTCTTTATTTACTCTCAAAGCTCAGAGTCCAGACTACAGTAGTGAGAAGAAAAGGCAAAATTGGAACTGTTTAATCCTAAGGAAGGAGTTTTGTAACATTTACCTTGCAGAAAGATTACTCCCTAGAGGAGTATTTAGTATTCCATAGACACTGAGTCACAGAATAAAAGAAAAGGGGAGGGAGGGAAGGAGAGAGGGAGGAAAGTGGGGGGAGGAGAAAGAGAGGAGGGAGAGGAGGAGGAGGAGGAGGAGGAGGACGACGAGGAGGAGGAGGACGAGAGAGAGAGAGAGAGAGAGAGAGAGAGAGAGAGAGAGAGAGAGAGAGAATGGTGGTAAGAGAGCATCCTTGCCTGCAAGAAAAAAAGATACTTAACAGAAGATGAAGTTTTACTTCTTCCTGAAAGTTATATTATTAGCTTTTTTTTTTTTTTTTTTTTTAAATCAGAATGACTGCTAGTTTTGTTTAAAGTATTTGTTCTGGAAATACTAAAGTTGGAGTCTACCAGACTGAGGTTAGAAGCATTTTCTTTGGCAGCAAAAAGGCACTTTTATAGAAGCCATGCCTGTACTTGGGGTTGCCTCAAAACTGAGGCAGCCAGCTGTTGGGTCAAAGCCTCTTCACACTGCTCTTCTGATACCAAGTCTTGGCACGACTGCATTGGAGCATTATTCTTCAGGACCTTTGGAACTTGCTGAGGCAGAGAGCTCAATGCTTTCTTGTCAGCTTGCATTAAAATCAACCTGTGAATTTGGAGAGAAGAAATCCCTCCAAGGAAAAGCCAAGGAGAAAGAAGACAGCAAGGTTAGTGCTGCAGACTTACATAGCTAAAATGCAAATTTCCTTTTAGGTGGACCACAGAGCATGTTGTGAAATGGGGACTAATAGACAGACGTAAGTGTAAAAGAGTAGGAGATAAAATAATTGAAAACCTGGACATGTGTCTTATAAAAACATACTTTTTTAGTGACAAAAGTCATGAACAAAATTCTATGAAAAGCATATACTATAATTCCTTAATGTTACTCATTGGTAAAGTACTTAATTAATTATTGATATAGTTAGTGCTAGATAATATTCTATCACTGATAACATTAATGAGTCACAAATGTGAGGAAAAATGGACCTAGTCATATATAATATACACATTATATATGTATATGTGTGTGTGCATGTATATATATACACACATATATCATGCAAAAAGAGATTAAAGTATAAAAATTTTACTGACTTTTCTCTAAAAGTCATTTGAAAGAATTTGTGTGTATTTGTATCCCCGAGCGCTCAATTCATTGTTATATGAAGGAAAGTAAATATTTTTCTTAACACCGCACATTTGTCTGGATTTTCACATATAAATTGAAACCCTCCTGGTTTAGTTATTACTGACATCTTCAGGCATTTACTATACAATAGTCTGTGAGCATGAGCTCATAGTTTATTGCTGAGCATAATACCATTGCTTTCTCCAGATGCAAAGTGCCAGGCTTCCCTGCAGCTAAGGGCTTTCCTGGGCTCCTTTTATACTTTGATATGCATCATTTTTTAATGAGGCATTAACTGTGATGTTGCCATTCTTACTCCAGCTTCTTGAGGAAATGTTTTGATTTTACTTGCCTTTTCAAGTGTAAGTTAAAAATACTTTAAGTGGGGAAAAATCTACACATAAAGAAATTAACTCTATAAGTACAATAGAAATCCCATTCCACTTGAATTTCTTATTTGATCTTTACCTGTCCAAATCTTTAAGTTTCAAGTTAAGGGCAACTTTGTTCATAAAGTCTTTGCTGTCTCTCTCTCTTTTTAAAATGATTTTTGTCTACAGAAATATGTCTACTACCAATATTTATAATTGCATATTTTAATTACATGAGTAATGTCTTCTCTACCTACTATTTTGAAAATATATAGAAGATAGGCTCCATATCTTACTCTGTGCTCTGATTGCTTCCACTAAGACTTTACACTTAATAAAAATTAAATACTAAAGTAATGAGTGAATACGAGGATGAATGGATCAATGGACATGAAATTAATTCGGAGAAAGAGTTAAGAGTTAAGTTAAGGTCTTTTCTTCCTTTTGAGCCATTTCATTTATTAAAAAGGGGTTTGAAACAGATGGTTTTTAAAAGCTCTAACTCTAACAAAGTTTATGTAATTAAGAAATGCAGTTAACAGTAAATATGATTATAGTTATAATTGTCAGTCCAATGTGAGCAAAGCAAGGAAGCATAAATTAGCAACAAAACGTTTAAAACATTAGCTTTCTGCAAATAATTAAACATGAGCACCCTCCAATGGTATTCTAATGTTCTTTGTACCCATAATGACTCGTCTGCTGAATTCAATGGAAAGAATAGAGAGATCCATTTTCACTGGTGGATATGGTTGTCATTTCCGTAGGTTTAGTCAGACTTCCACTTAGCAAAATGGCCTTAGCTTAAGATTTGACCACCAAGGGTACTATTTTCAACAGCATTTTGTTGATCGCTTTGGTTAACAAACATCAGTCAAACATCCAGTATCCCAATATCACTGTGGCAAGCACAGATTTATATTTAAATATAAATCTTTTTCTTTTACCATGCCACTTATCAGATTAAACACTTTTCCAACAAATGTAAAGAATGCCTGCTCAGCATTTCAGAATACTTCTGAATG
The DNA here is from genome assembly GCF_034190915.1 of Cavia porcellus. Lineage (NCBI taxonomy): Eukaryota > Metazoa > Chordata > Mammalia > Rodentia > Caviidae > Cavia > Cavia porcellus. Next base: position 69,728,020 of record NW_026947491.1, read on the forward strand.
TTAAAATGAACTCTTGTTAGAGATTTTTAAAAAATCTTTGGGCAAATGTAACAGAAGTGAGGAGAATAGTAAAAATTATCAAGGTAGTTAGAGAGACTTAGATGGGCTACAAAAATAGAAAACTCGACATAACAAAAAAGCCATGTTTTTAACCCTGGAGATAAACATGAATGGCTAAATGCTTTACTTCAGGAAATTGTCCTGGAGCCAAGTTTTGTTTTGTTTTGTTTGTTTTTGTTTCACCCACCATTATCCACTTGGGACTTCCACCTCTCAATTTCCAGTAGATCAATGACTTTCACTCAATTAAAAATGATACATTCTATACCATTAAATATTTTGACATTTTATCAACCTCCCTAAAGTTTGAAGATCTTATACCTAACTACAATAGAGACTAGAAGATGCATTGTTTACTATAGACAGCTATGTGCCCAGGTAACAATTATTGGTTCTATGTCTAAGGTAAAATAGACCATAGATAGTACCTACAATAAATTGCCTTCATTAAAAAATATTTCCATGGAGTACTGTGTCATCGTCTCAGTCTTCAGGTCTAGTTTTTCACTTTATTCTCAGACCATTTAAACCCTGTATTGTATATGACAGTGCCAGAATGTATCTTCACTCCATCATTTCCTATCCTGCCCTGGTTTATCATTAGGGCCATCATTGCAGTCATCTAATGTTGAATTCCCTGGCTGACACCTGATGATATACATTGTCATCTTATATCCCATATGTTGCTAGAAACTAGAGTTTTTATTTCTTGTATTTATCCCTTTCAGACGCATTCCCATCTTTTGGTACTTGATGCTTTCTCATGTCTTCTGTGTATTTTCACAACTATCCATCCAACACAGTCACCATGCTGATGAATCTGAACACCGTCGTTATTTCTCATGTCTTAGAGTTTCTTCACATAAACATTCTAACCCCTATTGTTGCCATCTCCTCTTCTTCCCATTCCCCTAACTACCTGTCAGGTCCCATATGTCTATTTCTTGAGTGTCTCTGGTTCTTCACACTTCTCAGTTTAACTGCCCACAGTAGACACCAATTCTTAGTTCCAGGTTGCATATCATTGAAAAATGCGTCATAATATGTCAAGGGCTTGTGTTTTACTGAGCTCTATCTTATTCTGATTTCTTATCTTGACTTTTCTCATCTTTAAACTTATATACATTTGCTTTTTCATTCTTCCTGAACATTCTCCCAGATGAGATGGAAGAAGTTGCTTTGATTTGGACCTCTACATAAGAATCAGTAGTTTAAGGTTACGAAAGATGATCTGTGTTTTCATAGCCCAGCAAACATATGCACCTCCGATACCCCTTTTCGTGACAGTTCTTGGCCATGCCGACCACTGAGAATATTCCCTTCTCCTGTATTTCCCAACTCCTGCTTGACCTGCAGCTCTTCACACCTGTGCTGTATCCACTCTCCACACTTGTGCCCACCCAGGCTTTCCTGTCGGGTTACCTGTGAAAACTCAACGTTTATTTTTTAAAATATTATTATAGAAAACAATTATTTTCAAGTACCTGCCCTGTATTTTGTAGGGAGTTTCTCATTTTATTCTCATAGAAATAAATGAGGCATAGAGAAAGCAGGAGTCATTCATTAAAAATGGATAGTAAATAACATTAAAATGTAGAATTTAAATCTAGGTGTGTCAGACAAGTCCTTTTTATTTATCACTTTATACCCTTTCTTTCTGACTAAAATGGCATTAATTTCCTAAGTGTCATACTATCCTCCAAATCTACCCAAATTTTGAAGATGTATTTCAAAAGTCAAAATATAAACAAATTGCTATGGCACTTAGGACACATGAACTCTACTGAATTGTATGAGGGAAGCGAGTTTGCATCCTACTGGGACATGGCCAGACTAATTGAGAAAGTTGGTATTTATGTCCATGGTAATATGAATGTTCATTCACTTTTTTACTTTTCGAGTTGAAAGGGAAGCAACTCAAAGGGCTAGAACCAGCACTTTGAAATCCCAAAATACTCAAAAGTATTTACTGAATTCTATAATTAGATACAAATACTAATATAGACAATTATATCACCTAAATAGTATTACTATTGAGGATGATCTTCATGGCTGAGAGAAATTCTATTTGGATGGAACATTCAGAAAACACTTGGTGTTGTTGGAATTTAATGGGCAGATAGGACTCAGGTACAGAGAGGAAAATTATTCTTTTAAGGCAAGGTTTGTAATTAAGAACCTGTTGAATAAACTATTATAGTGGACCAATAATATCTGTCAAATATGGTAGATTTTAGAGATTATCAGTGGGAACAGACTTCATTAAGTATGCAATGGGGACTTTGTTATTTAAGAATGACTCAAAATTACACTTGCAATGGTAGATAGGAGAATGCATTGCTATGGAGGATTTAATACTAAATGATGTTTGTAGAAACTTACTGTATGCTGAGTAATGGGCCATTCCTGAAATCACTCATTCCCTCTTCATAATAGGCTAATGATAAAGGCCTTTATCCATTTTTCAGATAAAGAAACTGAGGCCTAGAGAGCTTAAATTACTTCACAATATCTGCATGTTATAGTGGGGTAGCATAGAGACTCAGAGTAAAGCTGTTTAGATACAAAACACTTACCCTAGAAAATAAACTGCTACAATACTGAATTCTGCTGGTGTCCAGGGGAGGGAAGGAGAACTAGGGATGGACTTGCTTTCTATATGAAACTGTGAGACTTACTTTACGTGTTAAATTAACATTGCTAGCAAACTGTAAATAAATCATCGGTTGTGTCCAAATGCCAAGAATTATCAGGAGAAGACAATTAAGTTGACATGTGAACTCTACTGCATTACATGAATAACAGAAATAAATGAAAGGAACCTCCCCATAGAAATATAGCAGCAGATGTCAGTAAAGTATATCTCTGGCTCTGGCTTCCAGCTGTTTCCTTTTGGAGAGGTTGCCTGATTGCAGAGGACAGTTAGCACTCCCGTTGTCTTGCTCCTCTGGTAGCCTTTTCAGAGCTGTGCAGACCTACAGCTGCAGAGGTCAGCTCTCAGGTCCCCGGATGACTCTGCCTTCCTTGCCTGTTTTTGCTGATCTTGCACATTTAGTTATTTGTATCTAAAGGAACATGATTATTGCTTTTTATAGCTATAACTCTGACTTCATCCTTCAAAGTTATGTTTTTATGTCTGTTTTAATTGTTTCACCTGGTATTATCTATGTTACAAAAAATTTTGTAATAATGGTTCAGTTTTAACACTTTCTGGCCTGGCAGAAAGTTCAGTGTTTGGTAATTATAACACTTATATTGTCCTTGAGTAAAAACTGGCAGAAATATAACAGTCTGATACTGTTGTCTGTTACTTTAGCTTTTGATTCATAAAATCTTTAAAGATGTGTATCCCATTCTTTAAACTACAAAGTTATTAAAAATCTCTATATTATTTCTATGTGTTAAATTTATTGCAAACACAAACTCTTCTTCTGTGCATCCACCCTGGGTATATAAGTATTGCCAGCTTGTTAAACACATTATGCTCTTTCTTTCCAATATAATAGCCATCGTTTTTTCTTTTCGTAGAAAGAAAGTGCTCAATATATTGCTTATGACAACATAAAATCAAAATATAGGCCATTTATTACTTAGCAAAATAGTCCTTCTATGTTGGTATCTATATTTTTACATTATCAACAATTACTTATAGTCAGTTTTAAACCCATTTTATTCAGCGACATACTAAAAAGGACATGATTGTAAGAGCTCAAAGATTTGCATTAAACTTTTTCTATATTCTAAAAGATAAATCATGTAAAGTCTCTGCACTTTAGTCTCTGTTATCTGAAAAGTTAAAGAACATAAGAATAATGGCATCTTTTAATATCTATTTCCTATTTCCATTCTGATTTTGTTCTTTTCTCTTCCATTTTTAAATGCTAGCACTCCAGTGGATAGTTAGACAAGAACTTTTCAATCTTGGTGCCAATGATATTAACACTTGATAATTCTATGTTGAGGTCCAGAGTAGTGACTGTTCTAAGCATTATAAGATGTATAGAAATACCTTTTTTTCCCAACACACATATCAATGACATTCTCCATTTTTAACAAGCAGAAATAATTCCAGATATTGTGGAATATAGCCTGGAAAACATAATCAAACCAGACTGAAAAGCCATACTTGGAACCAACTTTTAACTGCAATTATGTTTCCCTTAAAGTCATAGTAAAAATAAAACTAGTAGTTTTCTTTCTCTTAGTTTACAGAATCAGTGTTTACAAATTTGGAGACATTTGATTTTTTGAAGAGTGGGTAATTTTCGCTGCCATTATGCTAAAGTTTGCTTTTGTTTTATTTTTTTAATCACCAGCTTCCTTTCATTTCACTAGAGTTCACCAATGGCTCTAAAAAGTCATCTCTTCTTGATTATGTTTACCTCTTGCCTTCATAATTTCTGCAATACTTGGCATCTACAAGTCACCATGGTTGTTTGGAAAACTCCAATATTTAATAGCAAAATTACCTTGGAAACTTAAATCTCATTTTGTTCATCTGTAAAATGAAGACCACAATATAAACTAGATTAGCTTATTATGAAAGTTTAAAGAGAAAGTGAATAAAATCTGTAGGTCAACAGAATACACATATAGTTATTAGTCAACATTTATTACTTGTCTGTATTATAATAGTATAAAGGTATCTAGTATTTAGCACAGAAACAGTGTTACATAGTATAACAAAGGTGGCAATGATTATTTTTCTATATATGGGGAAAATAACATTTCAATCATATTCTCAAGAATAAATTTGATTATAGCCTATATATATATATATATATATATATATATATATATATGAGAATAACATTTACTAAGGTAAAAATACTGTTTTTTGTTTGGTTGTTTTTCACAATGGTACACATTATTCACCAATTCTAGAATGTAGAATGTGACAGGAGAGATGCAGTGATTCAAGGTAGTTGAAAGATGGACATCAAATGCCCATATGAAGGTTTAGATTCAGTATAGGACAGGCAAAGAATGCTGAGTCAGTTATTGTCAGCCTGACGGGATTGTGACACTTCTGGAGAGGTGACTAGAACACGTAGGTGTTATGCTCATTAGTGGATTACCCTGCTGATGTCCATAGCTGGATGTGTTGTTAGGAGGTGGGGACGGGTGAATGATGTGGGTTGCTGGGGGCATGATTTTGGAGGGCATGCCTCCTGCTGGAGCTCTTCCCCTGTGTTCTGCTTTCCCGCTGCCATAAAGTGAGCAGCTTTGCTCCACTGTGCCCTTCCACTGTGATGTTGCTGTTATGGAGCCAGCAGTTCACAGATGTGAGACGAAACACATCTTTTGTCCTTCAGATTGTACGTGTCGGGGACTTTCCCTCAGCCATAGGAATGTGCACCAGTCAAATAAATGCTAAGTGTCAAAAGGACATGATTGAGTCTATAAACCAGAAAGATGATGATGAAATCAAATGTGTAAAAATCAGAAAAAGGAAAAAAATTCTAAAATACAGAAGAGAGTGTGATAGAGCAAATGCTTACTGAACTGTCAAGCTCCATAACAGTGACAGAAAAACAAGTCTAGTAAAAGAAACTAGATATTTTGATAGCTGTGTGAGTTGTCTACCATCACAAAGTTCTATGTCTTAAAGAATAAATACATTTTACTTGTGCAGAAATGTGTGGTTTTGTTGAAATGATAATTTGGAAACTTGGCAACAAATTGCACTTAAATCTAATGATTATCCCTAACACTTTTTGAGTATTTGCCATGAGCTGAATGTTATACTCAGTATATTCCAGTTAAACAGATACAGCGACTGAAATCAGGGATGTGGTGCTTAAATTCTAGCCTAGTTCTTCTTTATCCTTGTTGTGTCAGTCTCATTCTGTCCCTGGAGTTGTTATTCTGTTTTATTTTGTTTTTTTAATGAGGGATTGAACTCATGACCTTGTGCTTGCCAGGCAGACCCTTATGCCACTGAGCTAACTCCCTGGTCCTGGATTTGTTACTCTGTATGAACAGTATTCAAAAGCAGAGTTGCCCTTTACTCTGTGGATACTAAGTCATGTGATAGGAAAATAAAGATGGTTATGGATTCTTGCCAGGAGTACTGAATTAATCTTTGACAAATTTCATTTGGAACCCTTCCTCTTCCCCGGTTATCACTGTGACTTTATTTTTGCTTTGAAATGTGTTTTTCTTTGGATTAGTAATCAGGGAGATGGGGAGAGAAATTTGATATCTGTGGGAGAGTTTCCTAACTGGTTACAGGGCAGGACTTCCCCATTGCAAATCATGGAATAATTTGTTTAGAAGTGTTGCAGTTCTTACTGGAGGAAAAAGAATTACCAGATGAGAAATCCAAGGCAAATATTTACCATTTTCTGAGCAAAAAATGTTCATTCAAGAAAGCCTCTGAAGTTCATGAAACAAGCTTTTTCTTTTTAGCATGTCCATATTGCAATGAATTCTTGCATAAAACTTTGAAAACTTGAGGTATACAGGTTCACAATTTTCCATAATCAAATACAGTAAGGCAGATTTTACCCACTATCATGATGACATTGTACTTATATCAGTAGTATTAATGTTACCTTCAATAATAGATTAAACCCTAGATGTTAGAGAGTTAAGACATGAAAAATACATTTCTGACTTTTTGAATGGTCCCATATGATCAGGGGTTGACAAACCAACATAGCATAAATCTAGCTTTTGACCATTTTTTTAAAAGATTTTTTTTTAGAAACTCAGGTATGGTGTTTGCTTCTGTGCTATTGTACAGCTGCTTTTGTGCTATCATGGCAGAGATGAGTAGTTAGAATGTAAAATGTATGTCTGGCTTAGAGTGAAATATTTACAATGTGCTTCTCTGTGGAAACATTTGCTGACAAGCAATGTATAGGAACCCAGGAACCCAGAGTCCCCCAAACTGTGGTCTTACTCTTCCGTCTCTAACCAGCCATCAATGAAAGAAGAAGATTGTGTATGAGACTTAGATATTTGATCACTTCGTAGTTCCATTGATTAGAACTACCTAATGGAAAGAATGACCAGGAAATGCAATCTATCTGTGTACCCAGGAATTAAGGAAAATGATTTGGTAAACTGTGAGTCAGAATTTAGTTATCCAGGGACTCTTTAATTAGTCAGATGTTCAACATAACTCCAAAATGTACCACATTAAAAATATTCTAATTTACTCACAGAGTCTTCGACGATGTCATTATTTTGCTTTGATTTATACAGATTTATCTTTGAAAACAAATATTGAATAAGGTATTAATTTCTAGATTATAGATAGAAAAGATCTTTTAGTTGGCACAGTTTTATAAAAGTACATCAAGGTAATAGGTACTAATGTATGATATAAGAAACTTATGGTACTCTGCTGACTCACCTGGCTGATACTGCTGGCCACATTTGACTCCTGCTCTAACCTGCTGACCCAGAATCCTATCCTAAAATACTTCTTTCTCTTGATCTGGCATTCATGCTTCTACTTTTTTTAGTACTTTGTTTTAGTGGTCGTCTCTTGCTGGTCCTGGAAACTCTTATCAGTGATGGGACCAGAAAGGCCAGACCAGCTAAGATTTGAATATTAGAAAAGAAATTTAAATATTTAGGGTGGAATAAGATGTTACAGCAGGAAGGAGGCGTTTCCTGGCTCCGTGCTATTGCTAAATGAGAAACTGCACAGTTGTTTAAGAGGAGGTCCACTCTCTGGGCCTGGAGATCCCATTTAACTACTGTCAGCCCTTCAGAAATTGGTTGCAACAGGGACTAAGAGAAAATGTGCAAATTATTCACTGAAAAACTCACCTTTGGTATTGAAAGGAACAACTCATATTACAGATCTTTCAGAATGTGGTAAGTGAATATGAAGAGCAATGCATAGAATAATCTTTTTGCAAATGCAAGATGAATTTTTTGCATTTATAACTTCATTAGTCTTTAGTCTTGGTTGTGTAAATGAAGCTATATATGGGAGCTACTTCTTTGTGCAGTATTGTTTATTAAACAGGTTTCCTCAAGTTAAACCTCTCACAGATTGTGTGTTTTTCTTTGTTATCTCTGAATTCTCATGTTTTTATATAATTTGACAGTACCTGTTTTGAATGATTTATTGAATTTCTACAGCACTATTTTTGCCAGAACTTTCATACTATTATTATTTTGACTCATATATTTTTTGAATTCTGTCTTAACATTTCTCTTTGAATCATCTGCTTTTTACAGCTGTTTCTTCCATTAGTGAGCATTTGATATCTATACTATGGTACCTTTTTCCATAGAACATACGGTTGATAATCAACAACAATATGTTCTCTTAGCTATTTTCTCTGATTCCAGCTCGACGTATTATGTTCTACAAAAGATTGCTAATTCTGTGAATCTAAATCCTTCCAGTTATCATTTATAGTCCCTAGCATGGATTTTATGTATCTTTTAATGTCTTTGTTAATCATTTATCTAGTCAATTAGTCTATTGCCAAATATTTATCACATACTTCATATTTATGAGACAGTGTGTATCAGTGTGTGCATGTAATTATACATAAACATATATGTATGTTAGCTTAAATTAAAATTACAGGCATTATAGAAAATATATTTGCAATAACCAGACTCTTTAGAAATCCACCTTTACTATACTTTTTAACATTAAATTCCTAGTTAATTCTTAGAAATATAAAAAATTATTTTAATTCTAATTTTCAAATACATACCCTTTATTATATTTGGAATATATTTTCCCTCTCCAGTTGTGACAATCAAAACATCTCCTGATAAAGACAAATATCTCATGTAGGCGGTCTGCCCTCAGTTTAAAATCACTGATTTAGACCCTGTATTATTTGAAAAAATAATTTAATATGATTAATGGAATTAAAAGGTAACGATACAATAGGCAACATTTTAAAAAATATGCAAATAAACATAGATTCACAAGAAGCAAAGAACAATGGGAACAGACACATTTAGAAGAATAGTGTATACGATTTGTTTTGTGTACTTCTGTATAGTTGCTAGAAGTTATGTACCCTTTTGTATCTCATCCTTTGAAGCAATGTTATATAAAGGCTGTGTAATGGTATTTTAATTGTTGTTTTTCTTTGTTCATTTATTTTTCTATAATATAATACCATAGATGGGGACATGAGAAATTGACATAAACATGAAAAATTGACTTCTCCTAGTTTGGGAGTCTGGATTCCCAAGATCAAGTCCCCAGAGGGTTTTTTGGGTGGTGACAATCATCTGCCTGTTTTTGATGTGGTTGATGCCTTGTTTCTGCATCCTCCTGATGGAAGGAATGCGAAGTCTGCACATAGTAGAGGAGCAGAAGAGGGAATCCAGTCTCTCCTGGCTTTTTGTAAATTCTCTATGTCTACCCATGTGTGGAATAGCCTCATGACTCAATCACTTTTAACGGCTTTATCCTGTATTATGACACTGCTATTTAAATATCTACTTACAAATTTTGAGGCCACATTGAGACCATAGCAGTGGCCAAAACATAACTGATCCTTGCTCAAGGAGTTCATGTATTTTGCTATTTCTGGATTTGTAGCACATTTTTCATTGATGCATCCATATGTAATTTAAATAATAATTGTCTCAACCTTTTTCTTCCAGATTTACTCTTTCATCCTTTTCTTTTCTATATGGACTTAAATTTTTAGTTTAATGGTTATTGAATATTTTTGCATTAGAAATGAGTATCTTTATATTCTTTTTATGCATATATGTTATATAGGTATATAGCATATACATCTATATGATGCACGTACATGTTTTATCATCATATAATCCAAATATGAATAGGACATATTGTATCCACCTCTAGTAAAAACAGTAGTGCAGTAAGAGGTCACTAAACTTGTAATCAGAAAGTTTGAATTAGAATTGTAGCACTTTTGCATTCTTTTACTCTTTCATGATTTTACTCAGTTTTCTCAAATTTAAGATTAGGTGAAGACTATCAACTTCACTGAATTGTGGTTAAAATGGAAAGTAAAGTATATATTTAAAATTCTCTAGATATAAAATGTTTTTCAAAGCAATATTACAGCATAGCAAAATGAAGACACGACCTATTTTTTCCGAAGTAGATAAGACATTGTCAACACAAATGGTTTTTGTTTTATTTTTTGCCTTTGCAGATAGTTTTTGTACAATGCTATCGTTTTCTATAATATTAATAATCACAGGAAAGAAGAAATTTATGTGTAGTTTTGAATAAATATATTTAAATGTGTGTGTCATTCAAAAGTTCCTGGCTTCATGTGCTCTGGTGAAATAAGTAATAGATTTGTGGCCTACAAATGCAACTTGTAAATTCATGCAACACTGTTTAACTAAAATAGTCTCAGTAACAATTTCTGGCCTAACCTCAGATTTGTGGGTGCTCAGTGGGGCTCAGTGTAGCCTAAAATTGTATCTAGAGTAGAGGAATGCTCTTGAAAACCTCTTTTGAGTCCTGTACTATTGATCTTTGACCAATAACTTCTCCAACCCTAACCTTGAATGACTTTATTTCAGATTATATCTTTCAGCTAAGATGAGGCAAGTACTTTAATATTATTTCCTTTATTGCTGGAAAGGTATGCTCTTGAAGTATATTCACAAATAACTATGCACTATGTCACCATCATTTAATCATGATTCTCCATTTACACTTAAATAGATTAAAATAAAAATAATAGTGAATAAACATAAATTTTCTTCTGCATTTAACTTTTGGATATTTTTGATAATTTTTAAAGGTTTTAATATTATTTTATTTAGCTATGTGTAACTATGGCATAATTTTTTAAAAAATTAATGAGTATGTAAATTTCTCACTTTAAATGCTCAGTGCACTCAAAAAATCGCATTAAATGTTATTGACCTTAATCCAGGCCCCCAATTATGGACAAGGGAACACTAGACAGGAAAGAGAAGGATGGATTGATATAGTTAATAACATGAATTCATTTTGGAGGTGACAGTTATCCAAAATCTAATGCAAATTATTACAAAGTTTCAATAATATCAGATCCTCCGCTGTTAAAATATTGCACTGAAGATTCACATTTTGTTTTTTTTTTTTCTTTATTCATGAGCATTCTGAGATTTCATTGTCAAGAGGCTTATTCTGTAAAGTTCCAACCATTTTTGTAATGTGCATGATGAATTCACTACAGAAGCTTAGAATTAGTGAGGATAATATATACTGGAAGTTATTTATGACCAGAAAAATCTATCAAAGGTTAAATTTAAAAAAATACTTGATTAAGACGTAAGTTTTCACATATGGTGACCATCAGCATCAGTTTTTATGGGGCTGCTTACATTTTTTTTTTATTTAAGGAGAAAAAGAAAAAAAACAGAAAAAGGGTACAAGTAATACAAAATTTAAAAAATAAACAGTAAGAAATCACTAGTTAATAGATTACATATTCTCATCTTAGAAATAGTTGTTCAAGTTACCAAATTAATGCATATAAAGTGGACTTTCAAACAGTGAGAGTGCAAACAGTTCTGTTCAATGATCCAAAAAAAAAATACCTCAGTAATATGGTTATCTATCTTATACACTTAAACATATATGCAGTTATAACCTTTAGAGCACTTTCTTTTCTTTTCTTTTGTACAACAATAATTACACATTTTGGGTTTTATTACTCCCACAGTTCTTATTACTTTTTTTGAAGAGAGTAAAACCAAATGCGACATATCAGAGCAGAGTCAATCAAATCAAAAGGATAGACATAATAGATAATGTAAAAACAAAATACAAGGTGATCAATAATGGTTTCCATACTGCCTCTTGCTATTTACACATTTTAACGCTTCAAATCTATTATTTTGAAATGGTTCAATACCAAGTAAACAAGAATATTTGCTTATCCAAATCATTAATCAGATTTTCCCTATTCTCTGATTTTATGTATTCTAATTTTTAATAGTTTCATTACTGTAATTTATCAATTTGAAAGTATACTGTTTCCTTCTGTAATTAAAGATTCATTGCCAGAGGCTGTTACTTCTGTATTTGAGATTTAATAGCATAAGTGCCTTCTAGCAATTACTCTAGAATAACTTCTGTGGAAGTCTTAGTTTTTCAAAGAATATTTTTAAAAAATAAGTTTCAACTATAAATACATCTTTTCATGCCTAATTCATAGCATTTTAATCACTTTTGGAAATGAATATTCCGCTCTGCTTTTGTAAAAAAGCCTTAGAATTGTCAATAACACATATCTTAGTTTCCTGAGTTTTCGGGCAATTTTCAGTCTTTTGGGTTTTGAGATGAAAGTAATGGTATCTTGGGTGAGTGCAGTGAACCTATTTTCTCTGCACCTTTTTAGAATACCTACAGACACCATGACTTTCCTTTTATTTCCACAGTATGATTCTTCTCCTTAAGACACACAGGATGTGGCCTGGGAAGTCTGTGCTATAATAGACCACTGACAGAATGTTTGGGGAGTATAAAGCAGAAGAGAGCCTCTGTCTGCACCCACAGTTATCAGAGGCATTTGTGTGTGAGAATCTTAGATTTCAGAAATACGTTTTATTCGTTTTTCTTCTCTGTTTTCATTGGATGAATAAAATTGCCTTCGAGATAACACATTTTAAATGCAGGGGAAGCAAAATATCATATTTTGTCTAGTATGGCAGGCAAAAATGAATTCCCTCAGGCACTGCTAAACATATTCTCTTTGGCCCCTACATATCTATGTTCTCTATGAATCAAGCTAAGATTTTTAAAAGGGTGGGCAGATAAAATCCATAGAGGTAACCATAGAGAATTCTGCAGGAAAGAAGTCCTCCAGCCAGGATGAATAGCGTGGCTTGAGTACTAACTTTTCTTACAATTCATTCTGCATGAGAAAGGATGCTGCACAGATTATGGGACTCACATTATCAATTTTTGGCTTTGATTAAATGGTGATTATAAATTTATTATATTTTATATTTTTAGGACTTTTAAGAAGATCTCTTATGTCTTATCCTCATGTTCATTCTCACTGCACATGCAGTTTATTTCACTTGTGGGGAAAGTTGCTGTGTATACCACACCACCATAGTGTTGCAGCCTACGTATGAGCACACCAAGTTTGTTCAGCTGCCTTTCAGCTAAAAGAAGAGTTAGAAATAGGTCCAATGTCTGCCTTGTCTTATTCTCTCTTTTCAAATGCTGTTGTGTAAAGTTTTTGTTCAAATGTCTCGCCACCTGGATCCTCAACGCGACGTGTTGGTACTCCCCAAAGACCTTGGCAAGGGATGCTTCCTGCTGTGCAGTGGGCTGTCTTTTATACGACCTTTGTAAAGCCAAAGCATGAAGAGTCAGAATATCAAAGATGGCCTGTGAATCAGCATAGTAAAACCTCAGACCACAATTTTTTTTTTAGCCAGGAGAAAGTGTCACAAAGAATAAATGTAATTTAGGATGAGTAGACATAAGTCAAGATGCAGGTCTTTTAGTTTCTCCCAGAAAACAACAATTAGATTTCCTGGCAATGTATTTGTGTAATGAGTGTGGTTTGTTTTTGTAAACTGTGTCTCAGACAGAGAAGAAGAAGGAACCAAACTGATTGTGTAACTTTATAAATAGAAACAGTCATGTTAAAATAACAGACTGCTCTGAGTTAAGGCAATGAATTTTGCTACTAACTGAAAAGCTAGGATACTGAGTGAATTTAAGATCCACTCTGTATGTTACCTTCTCAGATTTGCGTGTGGCAAAAATCAGTAAGAAGTTTTTATACTCTTTCAACTGTACTGCAAGTATTTTGGTCCATATAAATCTGTGCTAGATATATTAAAGTTGGAGACACATAGGAACCTTTTCTTCTATTACAAATATTGAATGATGATCTCATAATATTTTTAATACAGCATATAAGTTACTAAATATTTGGAACTGCTTATTCTGGCAGTAACGTAAAGTATAAAGAGGTACCAACCTTATTGTCTATTGAATTCATGTATGCTACATTTGCCATATTTTCTGAAACACTAGATGATTTAGATTATATTATTCTTTATTTTAGAATGTACAATAGGTAAACATAGTGAAATCTCCTTCCTGCAAATAAAAGTAAAAATCAAACTTTTCAATACACTTGAAAGACCGAAATTGTACCATATTTACTCATTAGTGAAAGTTTTTGATTATAAGTTTTGTACAGTAACACTTACCTTAATCATATCTACTGTTTGAAGACATGTTTGGAAAAATAATCTCCCCAAGCATAATCTTGGCAATCTTTCAAGGTTTAAATACGCCTATTAAGAACAGACCAGTTTGATCTATGTTTTTTTCTTGAGATTTGCTAACCTAGTGCCTTGCATATGATGGGGATTTAAAGATATTGCTGAACACAAAAGTGGACAATGATTTTTATAACTTTAATCTTTTAACTAATGATTTACCATATATCCATGTTTCAAAAATAGGTATCCTAGAACCTATTCATAATTTATTAACGATGTTACTAGCTCTGTATTTCTTTATATCAGCTCTCTGATTCTGGAGAGTCACAATTTTGGCTTGAATATAATATACTATGTTCATTTTAAACTGAATACACCAGTTCAGTAATGGTCACATGTGTCTCCAAACTTGTGTCAAAAATACAGAATATTAAAAGTGGAAGATAGAGTACAGGATTTTCTAATGTATGTTATCATCTTTATGTATGAGGTAAAATTATAACTCAGCAAGTTGAAATGGACTATCCAAAACTGTGATTTTTAAACATAGATGTAGAATCCCACATCATGCCTCATTTGTTTATTACTATTACTTACGTTATTGTTAACACATTTGCTTAAATATAATTGTGACTTTAGCATGAAATACTGTATCCACTATCTCATAGAAAGCCAGCCATTGCCTTGTGCTAAAGAATCTGTAAGGTGATGGAGTCACACACCAACATCTTAAATTGTCTTGGCATCCTTGACTTTCCTTATCAGTTAAGCTATAACTGGTGGGATGAGTCTGTTACTAGATTTTCTTCATAGATCTCAATGATCCTCCTTGTTCAGGATGATATATGATCTAGGTCTTCCTCTATGTACTCATAATTTCACTGTACTATAGTAAATTCACCCATGTGCACTGTAATTTATATGTTTTACCTATGAGGGTTTAAGAGACAGTACTTCTTAGATGTACAGGAAAATGTACCTTTATTTTCTATATCTCTTTTGTTGATCTTATATCTCCATTTTTCCTGACATGGTGAAAAGAAGATTGATAAAGATGGGAGAACATTAAATGAGGTTCTTCTTTTGGTGTAAGGAAGAAAAGCTCCTTAGAGTAAAAGTTTTGTAAATCTCAAGATCAGGTTTCTTGTCAGTGCTATTTTGCCTTTTCCCATGAGGTTTACTTTTTCTTTCTCATTTATATAATGACATCTTTGGATGGATAAGGGCAGTGGGTACAGGGATGGTTCTAAGATATCGAGGGATGGAATGAGATAGAGTCTATTCTTCTTCTTCTTCTTCTTCTTCTTCTTCTTCTTCTTCTTCTTCTTCTTCTTCTTCTTCACGACAACACACTTGCAAGGCAGGTGCTTATACCTCTGAGCTAAATCCCCAGACCCAAGAGATAGAGTCTATTATTTGCTTACTGCCATCTGGGTCCTTTTTGGTCTCTGCTGAGATGGCCTTTCTAGGTAATTCTTGGGCATCCTGTGCTTTTCCTTTCTGACATGAGCACTAAGTCCTGTATCACCTGTATTTGTCACTGAGCTTATACTATTGTAGTTTGGTAAATCCCTCCTGGGATATATAGAAACTTTTGGATTCAAGCAGATGAGAAATGTTGTTTCAAGATTTATCTGCCTGTATCATGCTGCCATTTTTTCTCAATCAGGACTATCCTATACTGGCAGGGAAGACCCTACATCATGACCATCCCAAGTATCAAATGTCAAGGGACACAAGTCCTGTTGGCTTTCCCGTGCTCTACAACATGTCTTGGATATTTTCTTATCCAACAAACTGTCTTAGACTTCACCCTGGACTATGAAGGCACTAGATTCTTTCTCAGGGATTTTAATGGTGTCCTATCTTTAGAAAACCTTTGCTGAATTTCCCAACTTCATTACTGCTATTTGGACTCTGATTTATTTCTATATTGCAGTTATGAAAACAGATAAGGCAACCTCTATAAATATAAAACAGTTTTAGAAAGTATAAATAGGTATGACCTGCTTATCATAGAGTTCATGTGTGATAAAAACAACTCACCTGCAAAACAGCAGTTTACATTTGCTCTTATCTCTGAGATTATGCATTGGTTAGGTAAAGAGAAACTTCTAAATTTGGAAAATACTTTTCCACTCAGTGAAACCTCATGCTCAAGACTATATTGTCAATATTGCCTTAAAATCATTTAAAATAAACAGCAATGAGTTATTTGTTATAGACTGAATTCTGTCTTATTTTAGCGAATAAAGAAACTACAGGTCCACTAAGAAACTCAAGTTAAGAACAATGAATATGCTATTTTATTATATCAAAAATATACTTCATCCTGCATAAATATAATGAATTCATACTGAGCATGGTGGTGCTTGCCTGTAATGCGGTACTAATGAGGTTGGGGCAGAAAGATCACTATGGGTCTAAGTCCAGTCTGGCTACATAGTAATAATTGCAAGGCCAGCCTGAACTGCAAAGTGAGACCCTATCTTCCAAAAAAATTTTTTTCTGTATTCTAAAATCTGTGTTAATGTATAATGTGGACACAATAGTGCACATATGATAATATATAGTTTGTAAATTTTCACAAAAAGAACGAATTTTTAATAAGTATAGAGCCTAAAACAGGAATGTCCCATTTCTGGCATTTACATTTACCACTCAGATCATTTATTTTTAAAATGTATGTTATTCTATTGTATTATTTTTCCTATTTTTATTCCACTGTTAATGTGAACATTTGAATGATTTGCACTTTCAAGACTTATGAATAGTGTTTCTGTGAGTATTCTTTTACTTGTGACTTTGTAACTATAACACACAATGTCTGTGGGTAGATATCTAAAAGTATCACTGGAAGAACACAGCAAAGCATATTTCAACTATGGTGGATACTGCCATAGTTTTCCTAAGGGGTAGTAACAAATTGTATCTTCCCTTGTATGGATTATAAACTGGTAGTCAAATGAACGCTAGTTGAATTAAATCAGTATGGTGCTGAATGTAGATGGTCCACCTGAGGAAAGCTGCCATCATAAATAGAGACATGAGAAGACAAGGGAGGCGTTGTGAGTTCTCCCATGTGTTGCTGTTTGAGCCCTTGGTTCTCCTGGAGGAGCTTCTCATGACTAGCCTCCACAAGTGTGAGTTCGACCATTATCATTGGAAGAGCTCAGGACCTTGTTGATGAGAATGGTTCTAATTCACGTTGGGGGGATCTCTGGTCCTTACATTGAGCATCACTTCCTGACTCCAGAGGAGAAGACATGTGTCATTTAATCTCCAAGACAAACTCGTCGTCTGGCCTTCTGGCATATACTCAACTGTTCTTATTGTTGGAGGAGCTTGGGACCTCCATGTCTCTGAGGATGGCTGTGGTGCTTTTCAGGACAGCCTTTTGTTCTTTATTATGAGTGTGACTTCTTGGCTCCAGCGTAGAAACCTCACCCTACCAGCACGGCTCCTTCACCCCACTGGCATAGACTTTCTAGCTTTCACCGCTGAATTTTCAGCCTTCTCAGCACGGGTCCGTAAAAGAGACTGGCCAGAGTCTTTCTCGTGGGCTCTAGACCTATAGTTGGACTCATGGGAGGCACTGTCATGAGCTCTAGGTTTTCATCTGGACTCAAGTAGGAGATTACTGTGGGATTCAGGCCCTTGGTTGAATATTCTATGTTTTTAGTTTTGTGGATAGTTTCCCTGCATTTTCTTGCATTGCTCTGGGTGGCCATCGTAAAATAATATAAATTCTGTGTCCTGATTCTAATTGTTGTCGATACAACCCCTGACTACATCATCCCTCCAGCCATTCTCATTGTTTTAGGACACAGAATCTTAGTATTTTCTTTGCAGTGGAATTAAACTGTCAGCATACTATTTTCTCATATGCAATTCACCATCTTCTCATATATTTGTTGAGTATTCTCTCTGTAGTAGGATTTCATGTTTGATCTCCAATTTTCTGAACCTAGTATAACTGACTATTTTTCATGCATTTCATTAAACTTTAGATATCCTTTTTTATAAGATATCTTTTCAGATTTTTTGGCTCACTGTTCTGATGCATGTTAATTTCTTTCCTTCTTGTCTTACAGGAGTTTTTATGTTTTCTGAATATGAGGCCCTCATTGAAGATACAATTTGTAAATATTTTTCCAACTCTGAGTTGTATTTTCACTTGTTAATGATATTTTTTGAGAAATATGTTTCAAATTGTAATGTAAACATATCAAGTTTTGTCTTTTTAAAGAAATACTGCACTTTAAAGATCACAATGCTAATTTATATAAAAGCATCCACATATAATTTTGAA
This sequence comes from Cavia porcellus, assembly GCF_034190915.1. Lineage (NCBI taxonomy): Eukaryota > Metazoa > Chordata > Mammalia > Rodentia > Caviidae > Cavia > Cavia porcellus. The sequence goes on from NW_026947491.1 coordinate 69,746,564, forward strand.
TGTGAATAATATATTTGAAAGCTAATTTTAGAAAAATATCCTAAAACACAAAGATGTGCTCATTTTAAGTAATATTAATAACTATACTTTAAGGAAACTAACACCAAATTTATTTTTTTTTCAGATGAATTTTGACCTCATCAAATAAATCAGCAAATTTTTTACTTAATGTACATATCTTTTAACATGGGTTTGACAGAATCCTTTTAATTACCAAGAGTTGGTATCTCATAGGGTATGCGTTTTTCTTATACTAAGCTAGAAAATTGCCTCTCTATAGCCTATATTTGTTCTAGTTCATTTGTGCATTCTTTCATACACTTACAGACTCAACAGTTACTATATGAGTCATGTCACATTCAAGTCTTGAACAGTTTCCATGGAGAAGATAATAAATAAAAGTTTGAGGAGGTGAGAATTTGCTTTGGAAAGTAGACCTGTTAAAGGGTGGAATGTTTCAGAGTTGTAGTGTACAGGGTGAAGGAAAATGACAATGTCTGGTCTTGTTTGCTCTTCAGTATTCACATTATTAGTTTTCTTTCTGGGTCATAGTGCTTGACATTGAAAACTTAAGGAATAGAGGTTCAGTTAGGTTCACAGTTTCAGAGGACTCAGTCTAAGCTTGATTGGCTTCGATTCAGGAGCTTCAGGGCGGAAGAATGTGATGGAACAAACCTGCTCTCTTCATTTTAGCTGAGAACCAGAGCAGAAGAACAGTACCAGAGAGAAAGCAGCCAGAGCCCCCAAGGTCATGCCTGCATGACCATCCAGAAAAATACAGATATTTGCTTTGTTAATACCCAAGAGAGCTCTCAAGCCAATCAAGTTGACAATTAAGCTTAACCATCTCTCTCTACATGATATGAATTCTACTTATGATATAGATTTTTTATTCTTTAGACAGTCGGATACGTTCATCTTAAAGTCAGATTTAAAAATTAGTAGAAAGCAATAGTCACTGTGGTGATTTAACAAAGACGGTCTATTTCCTTTTGTTCCTGTAACTGGAAAGCAGCCTGTTTCTGTTGATTCAAACTGAAGCAACTTTATCATATTGTTGGCTGAGCCTAACATTTCCACATATAAACTTGACTGAATAAATCCCTTATGGTTTGTTCTTAGGCTTATTGTCAAGCAAATGTTCTTTAACATTTTTAATTGAGTTATGAATGCACAAAATGTGCTTATCATTGGAAATTGTTTTTCAAGAACATTTTATGATGTAGAACTGTTTTTTATATAAAAGCAGGAAAAGAGACAGGATGTTGAAGTGTAAAAACAATATAACCTGTGTGTACTTATTGTATGTGTGTGTGCATGTTTGTGTGTGTTATGTACGTACATACTGGAATAATTAGAAATAAAAGCACCAAAATATTTATGGCATTTATCTTGGATAATAACATGTGATTTAAAATCCAAATATGTTAACTGTAAATTTCTTTTATTATCACTTTTATGCTCTATTCTGATTATTATCTAAATTTTAAATCAAATGAGATATCATCTAAATATTGTCTACATACCAGTTAAAATATTACTTAGTATATCATTTGGTATGGCTTCTAAGATGTTCAGGTAAACAGTTGTCTGTTAGTATTCTTTAATTGCTATTCTCTAAATGTTTTTGAAATTATTTTACTGTTCTATCATGCCATCTGAATTTCTGTGTATATTTTTCAAATAATTCTAGCAAATAGTCATCAAATGTCCTTCTGAAATCCAAATGCTGTATCTTTGCTTTTCCCTCGACTACTAATTTGGTAGCAAAAAAAAATGAAAGAATGTTACTTTGATAGAATCTGTTCTTAGTACATTTATGATATCTGTAAGGGGTGATTATTTTTGTAGTTTCATATAAAGTCTATATTCAGTGACATTATGATATGTCATAAAAATTTGACAGTACTTTGCAGGACCTTCTATCCTGAATCAAGGTGGAGCTGAAATTTCCTTGCAGTCATAACATACTGTTGAAAACATATCATAGAGTTCTGAGCCTAGGATTCAGAAGCCTGTGGATTTCCTGCTTGCCGCCCTGGAGATCACTACATGAATAAGCGTGAATTTGCTGGATAATGACAGTACATGATCCAGGGCCATAACTCACAGCCCACTAATATCAGATAGATGAGGGTGTCCTTGACTGCCTGCGCATTGCAGGTGCCTGAGTGAGCCCTGGTGTAATCAGTGGAAGGGGCTTGCAGCTGACCTTAGCCCCAGTTCTCAGCCTACAGTATTAGAAACAAGCAGTGGTTATTGCTTCAATTCACCAGATTTTTGGTTGTGTTCATATGAAAAATTTTAACATATATATATATATATATATATATATATATATATATATATAGTGCATTTTTCAAAGCAAATACTACTACATTTGCTTCCATTAAATTTTATTATTAAATTTTTAATTAATAAACTTTTGTAATATTGCTATCAATTTTTTTGTCAGAAATCCATGGTACCCTTGTACGTATGATGTAGAGTAAAATAGGACAAAGCATAATTCTTTTTACTAATAGAGAGAGTATTTTTTTCTTTTAGGAAAAACTAAGGATTGCAAGTCTTAGCTGTCTATGAACCGAAATATTCTTTGCCTTATTGATTCTTGTAAAAAGTATCTGTTTAAATCTGAAAAATAATAGACTCTGAAGTGATAATGGCAGGATGAAAATTAGGAAGAAATAATGTTAAATTTCTCATAAAAGTCTCCATAAGACTATTGAGGCTTCAGGCTAGTTTGCTCACTTAGGAAACCCACCTGAGAATTATAGTTTTGCTCTAACATGTAAATATAAATTAACTTGAATTAAGAATATATTTGGTTTAACTGCATCTTTGAATTAGGGTTTTCACTGCAAAAGTAATTAAAAATAATTATATTTTGGAATATTTTCCAGTTGAAAGAATGCTACAGTTTGAAACCACTGTAATACAAAGAAACAATAAAAACTATATCCTTATTATTCAATTACGTCACAGTGCTTGTGAATTCATAAAATATTAGCTTGAGTAGAGGAAAATAAAAGCAATTGTTCACATCTGTTTCCTAGAAAATGCTGGAATATTATAAGAATTTAAAAAATTTTTTCAGACATCAGAGAATTCTATACTTTCAAGTGATTTTAATTGAAGATAAGCAGTTACATTTCTGAAAGTAGACTTTACAAATTTTCAGTGTTTCTAAGTGTTTCAGCTTACTTTGGACAATTAAAGTATTAGCGACTGTAGGCTAATTGTTAGTATTATATTTAACAGTATCCAGTACGTAAAACTCTTTTTATGACTTTGCTTTGAATAAATCTTTAACTTTTTTCATCACACACATGTATGTGGATAATTAGCATAGTGAGATGCCAGTCAAAAGAAGTTCAAATTTACATGTTTCTGATAATTATTACATAGCTACTCAATTCCAGGATTTTTATCTTCAAAATGAAGTTTACAACATGATTTTCACAGAATTCTTTTTAAGTATTAGGACTCTTTTTTTTCCATACCTACAATGAGTCTTTAATAAATAATAACTATTTTATATGCACTAAGATTTTGGTTTCAATTTTCATTGAAAATCATATAATTATTTGTGGGAGTAGTTTTGGTTTTTATTTTAGTTGTAATGGTTTCATGAAATAAGAAGGTGTACATGTTTTAATTAAAAAATTTTAATTTAACAATAAAAATAACTAATTCTGTTTCTTTCAAGTATTCAGCAAGATTTGTAATAATAAATGTTAAAATATCTTCTATTTGGTTCTATCTGGACAATTTTTTAGCTTGAATTTTAAATCAACTTTAGTTAAAATGATATTTCTTTTATATATTCATGAACTATCCATCTATCTATCTCTATATATATGAACAAAAGGTCTGCCTTGGGTTGTCTTTTTGTCAAAGGAATTAATCATATTTTAATGTTTTTGCAAGATACTTAACTAAGTGCTCAGATTTAATATCATGTTTGAAAACTAGGGCTGATAAAGTCTGTATTTTGATGAAATACATAGATAAAAATGACATCTCTCACTAACACAGTTGTATTTATCAGGTTATGGAGTCAATTATGCCTTTATGTCACAAAGTTCTTCTGCTATTCTATTATCTGTGTTTGTGAAGGGCAGAGATTACATGGTAAAAAGGAAATTCACTCTAGGTTCCAAATGTTGTCCATAAAATTTGCCAAGAATAGAAACACATCTTGCATTTGACACAAAATATAATCCATATTTATATCATGGCTTTAGGAATTTTGAGGGGTCACTTCTTAGGAGATTTCCAGGGGAGCTAGGAATCTGGCCTGTGATTTTACTTTTGGCAGTGGCTTTTGAAATAAAACACAATCACTTATAATATTTCAAAAAGTTATCCATCATCCACATTGTAAAATACACTGCAGTATTTTAAGATCTGGAACATAGCTTGAAAATTTTGCTGTTCATGGGAGGTGGAAAGCATGAAAAGAAAAGGCCAGTGGGACACAAGGGTTTGGAGGGATTGGGTTCCATGTGGACGTAGAATCTGACTCAAAATACATATGCTCCCGGAAATGTTGGTTGAGGGCTGTGTTGTTAATTAAGCCTTTCAAAGCTTCACCCGTGCTTCTTTAGGTTCTCAGGAAATAATGTGATACGTATAGTCACCATGGTAATGTTAAAATCTAAGACTCCAGCTGTTTACATACACAATTCTAACAGATTTACCAGAAGGATTGGTGAGAAAACAACCCTCTTGAAGACAGATGGGAAGTCACAGCCATATTTTATTACACTATCTCATTGTGGTTTTTTACACTGTGGGAATTCTCCAGAATGAGGAGAGCCTATCCACTTCATTTCAGTCTGACCACTTTTCTTCAGGGAAAGCAAAGACTCACAAATCAAAAGTTTGTTCATATTAAACTTCAAGAAAAAAAAAAAAACTTAAAAAGACAAGCTTGCTACATAAGTATGGCTGTCTGTATAACAATAGCTATTCTACCAAAAACCCAATCCAAATGAAATGAAATAGGCTGATGGAATATGTAGCTGGTTATGCTTAGCAGAGTAATATCTGTGGATAACTCTGCTGTGGTCATCTCTTGATGGAGATGCAAGGATCTTTACCCTCACATAAACTCAGAAACCTTTCCTTTGATTGACTGAACTTACAAACTCAAGGTATCGTTTCTAATTTGTTTTTAGCATGGTTGTAGAAAGTGTTGTCTGATCTTTGTTCTTTGTTTAAGTAACTATGAGGATGTCAATAGCATAAGTTTCAGTCATCTCACTAAACATTGAAAAGTGGAAGTCAGTTTTCCAACTAATTGAGATTTCTTTAGTATTTTAGGGTTGAGAAAGTAAAATTTCCACAGCTGTTGCTGTCTTTAATTTGTGTATTTCTTACTGTTTTTAATCGTACTGGGATAACTTTTCTCTAGGATTCTCTTATGTTCCAAATTTAGTTAAAAATTATATCATAAGGTGCCAGAAACTATTATTGCAAATGTGTCTCAGAAACAATATAAATTCTATCTTAAAATTATTCAGCTTTGTCTAAAAATATATATAGCCCTTTGGGGTGTAACTTTCCGACCCTATGGCAAAGGTTTTATGACAGAGTGAATAATTTTTCATGCTTAAAGAAAATCAGATGTTGCTTTCTTGGAAGAACAGTTTTTTGAGTGATAGAAAGAACAAACTGATAACCTCTTATGCTCTGTGTTTTTGCTTTTTCAAAAAAAAAAAAAAAAACATTTAAAATGACAATTTTGCCCTCAACTCGAACCTTGTAATTGCCCATAATTCTCACATTTCTTGTTTCCTTGACTTCCTCACATTGTCACTATTTTCATTTTTCTTTGCACTTAATTTGTTTCATTGTAAGTTACTTGAACTTATAGTAAGTTTTAAAATGTTAAAATATTTTCCTTTATATTAAAGATAACATGGTAGATGTACATGCATTTGTAATGAATTAGCCTCAAGATACACTGAGTAGAAAAAACAAAATGCAAAAATTGTGGGTGGTATGTTCCCATTTTTGTGAAGAAATATATCAATTAAATGCATGTATATATGCATGCATTTAGTTCTTTGTGCATAACTCATTTCTATAAGCATGCATATGAAAAAGGGTAGCCATGTTTACCATCAGGAGAGGAAAGGAAACTGAGAAGACAGTGGATCAACTGTAGAGGTGGGATTTGTGTGTGTGTGTGTGTGTTTATATATACACATTTTATGTAAATATGCACGTAAATATGTATGTTTATGTAAATATGTATGCTTATATTTTATAGAAAATTTATACACATATATACAAAAGTATGCCAGTAAAATACACACATATCCATATAAATACACACATAACCTGCTGTGTATTTTATATTGTCTAAACTTCTTATCAAGTCGCTTATGTGAAAATTAGAGAACCTCTATTGTTAAAAAAAGAGAGAACTTCTATTGTCAAAACGTTGTGGAAGATTTAAAGTAACTGTTACATATTTATTTTTTGTTAACAGTTTGCTGGGTACAGGGCACGAACTCTCATTATTTAATAAAGCATTATTTCTTTGGGTTAGAATAGATTGGTATTATTTTATTTTAGTAAAATACAGTACTCTGAAGTCTGCATCTGACATTTAAATTCAGTGAAGTTAGTTTTTACTGTCAAATATTAGATGCAGATGTGAATGCCTAAACTGAGGTTTACAATTGTAAATAGAGGTGTATATGGTTTTGAAACCAGATGGGGAGGGTTTCCAACAGGGGCTCATACATTTCTGAATGGCAATGAAGTTAACATTTCAGTGACTTTTAGTCAAGATGTTCAGTTGGCCTATAAAAGGGAAATAAAGGACACAACGTTCAAACAGTCCTTCTTAGATTCAGTAAACTTGATCATTTTAGCCTGAATTATTTGGCTCTGTGCTAACATTTTCATTTGATGTATGGTTCTCAGTGAAGGTATGAGGAAGAGTCATTTACAAATAAAGCATTGGAAAATCCCATTAGCTCCTCTGTCTCTGTCTCTCTCTCTGTCTGTCTGTCTCTCTCTCTCTCTCTCTCTCTCTCTCTCTCTCTCTCTCTCTCTCTTTCTCTCTCTCTCTCTCTCTCTCAGAGACCTGTGTCCTGAGCATCAATATACTTCTGCAAGAGTTTAATTTGAATATATATATATATATATATATATATATATATATATATTCAAATTAACCAGGAATTGAATGTATATATATATTCAAATTAACCAGGAATTGAATGTATATATATATATATATATATATATATATATATATATATATAACCAGGAATCGAACTCATGGCCTTGTGCTTGCCAAGGCTGGCACTGTGCCGCTGAGCTTGCTGCTCTCCCATGTAGTGGAGACACAAGCAGCAAATGATTGTAGAAGCGTGTAGCTCTGGGTAAAGGTTCATAAGAGGTTAAATTTTTCCTAGCTTGAAAAGAAAAGAAGATCTATAAAATTTATTTTCTTGTTTTTTCTTTCTTTTCTAGAAATGACTATAGTATCTGTCAACATGAAATTCTTTCTTAACTAAACCTTCCTAGAAGTTTTGTGACTTTTTGTCCAGTCATTCTATTATGGGACATCTGCCGTGACTAAGAAGATAATAGTGTGCTAAATTAATGTCATTATGGTGTAATGCAAAAAGATCTGGAATGGTGAACTAATAAAGTCAGCTTGTGGCTATCTTACGAGAACACTGTTTAAGAAATGCTTCAACAATGCAGGCAGAGCTTCATATATTGTGAAAGAAAATGGAGTAGACAGTGTTAAGTAATAAATGATTCATGACCTTCTGAGTGTCCTTGACATTTAAAACCCGCCATATAAGCAATAGGATGCTGGGCTGTTATTACCTTCTGTACAGATACTCATAAAACCCCACTGCATTTTACATTGTTGGAGCTGGGAGAGGTATATGTAATACAGAAAGCAGAAATGCTGCAGGAAAGCATAGATAAACTTCTAGAATTTTAAATAATTTTCCTGTAGGTTGTTTGCTATTCTATATTTTATTAGGTACTGAACTTAAAATCCATAACTGTAAAAATCATATGTATTCTTTTGGTCCATTAGAAAAACTATCCTCTTTCACAAGTCTAATATCTGTGTGACTATTAGGTAGAAGGTAAAATAATTTTTGTCAATTTAATTAAATTTTCTTTTTTAATATCTCTTTTAAATACTATCCAAGTCAAGAAGAAATTTTTTTTTGTCTTTTTCATTTTTATCGGTACCAGGGATCGAACTCATGACTGCCTGCTTGCAAGGCAGGCGCTTATGCCACTGAGCTAAATCCCCAGCTCCTAAGAAGAAATTTTAAAAGTACTTTCTGCTGTCTCATTTCAGGCATGAATTTTTAAATTTTTCAAAAGATAATATTATAATTATTCTAAATAACAAGTACATGAAGCACTTTTTAAAGATTTTTAAGATGCAGTATACACATTAGAATGAATTTTACATTTGGCTATGGGTCATTGGATGAATACTGAATAATTTTAACAATTTCTAAATTTTATATCATTAAAATAATAGATTTTTAGTACTTTTAGCTTATATGCATAGGAAAAAATAGTTCATTTCTGCAGAGACTTTTGTCCAAGGGAAAACTCAGTGTAATAGTTAATTACCTAAAGTTTAATGGCAAAGATGTAACATCTTGCTTTCCTTGAATCAGTTCTGTAAATTAACAAGAGGAATTTGTTTCCAGTTTAGTAATGCCAAAAGACACAGGGAGAGGTAAAGAGAAAGCTGAGTGATCATCTGTGAATGGTGTGGTGTCTACTGTGGCCAGCCCTTGAATCTGCTAAATAATCTGAGTGTTTACTTTGGATTGATGTTCTGTTCTGAAATGGGATGAATCAAAACATTTATTAAATTAATAATCCTTTTTGTAATCCTTCCTACCAAGGTCCAGTAAGTGACTCCAACAAATAAGAAAAATTATAAACAGTCAGCATCATTACTCTCTTTTTGTTTGAATTTATCAATAAATGAAAGCCCCAAGGGAAAGTATCATTTCATAGTGATCGTGACCTTTTTAAAAACATTATTTTGATTAAAGAATAGTTTATCTAATATTTCCATATTAATCAAGCCGAAGTATCTTGGATGAAGCAACTGTTTATTTTAGAGCTTGAGTGGGGACACTGTAGGGAGGACACAGTCACATTCCATTTTAGAAAAGGTCGCCTTCTTTTTTCTCTCAGCTACATGGGATCATTCTTATTTCCTTTTTTTTTTTTTTCCCTAATGAAAACCCTTCGCCTGTGACTTCATGAAGTATATGCATACATGTAAGAAATTATTATCTTGAAAAATATTTACTAAAGTATTTGCAGCTGCTTGTACCAAATCCAGAAATTTTAAATTTAAAGTGGAAGAGCTGAGAATATCAACTCACCAAATATTAGAGAAAGAAAATGCAAAATGTGGTCAAACAATAATTCTAGTATGGACATATGGATCAGCATATATCTTTGTGTGACAAAATTAATCCTTCCTTATCTAAAAAGTGTAAAATAAATTATTTATATAGTAGTTAACTTTGTAGAAGTTCAAGACTCTTCAGCAGTTGTCTCCTGACATTTTGGGAATGTATTCTCTATTTACTAGTTGAATTGTCAATAACCTATTTTGGATTGTTTACTTCCTTGATAATCATAATAAAAAATATAAACAACTATGGACAAAATTTTGAAGTATTCTTACTTATAAATATTAACGCATAAAATAAGAACAGAAGTTCTCCTACTGAACATTTCTTGCAAGATAAGTTTAAAATTTATTGGCATGTTTAAATGATCAAGTTTCTTTTTATTAGGAGTCCTTTAATTTATTAGTATAAATGTGTGTGACAATATTTTGTTAGCCTTCAAATTATAATTTTTGATGCAAAATAAAAATTTTCTACATTAGGAAAGAAAGCAATTCCTAAAACCATAAAAGACTGTGTTTTAAGATTACACTGAAAATGAGGGAAGCCTTTAAAAGTGCAGAAATACAGAATTAGAGGTGAAATAATTAAGATTGTTTATTCAAATTTGAGAGTTTTTCTTTGTTTTTATAATAGAGTTTTCAAATCAGAAGACAAAATAGGAAGCAAAAGATCATCTAAAGAAGGTCCGGGAATATAACCTAGTGGCACAGTGCCTGCCTGGCAAGTGTAAAATCATTAGTTTGATTCTCAGTACAAAAAAACAAACAAACAAACAAACAAACAAACAAAAACAGTTCTATGGAGCATCATATCCATAATAAAAATATATCTAAATACTTATTCATAGTTTCTTTGTGTATCCTTAATTTATTTATTTTTATTTCTGTTTTCTCTCATTTCCTGGATTAAGTCAAATTATACTTTGGGTGACTTGTCAGTCATCTCAGTAGTGGAACCCAGTGTGTCACACATGACAGTTAAATTTATTGAAACATTCCTTGTGATCTAGCTTTCAGTGATTTTCATATTCAGCAATTCCTATGTTAAGTCCCTTTAAAAGTATCACACATACACTAGCCCATGTTTACTGTAAGAATTTCACTGGTGCACTAGGTTTTAGGCCTTTACTCTACAAATGGCACTTTATATAATAATCATTTGTGGGACTCAGAGGCAGCAGAAATACTTTTTGGATATTAGTCAGTATATTAGTCCATTTGGCATTACCATAACAAAATGCCTGAGACTTACTGTATTATAAAGGAAAACCTATTTAGCTAGTATTAGGGAGATGGAAAGCCTGAGATCAAGTACCTCCAATCTCCTTGATTCTGGGTAGGGTTTAATGTTCGATGGCTTCACACTGAGGGCTTGTATGAGACCACAGGATCACAGGTCAGTGAAGACTTGGTCCCCAAATCCCTTCTATCCAGTTTCCATGAGGACCTCCCAGTAAGATCCACCTCTTGAGGGTTCCATAGTTTGTTCCAACACACTTGTTCCAACATAAGGTTCCAACATATAAACCTTTGAAAAATAAGCCATATCTAAATCACAACACTGAGAAAACAGATTGCATAAATTCTTGGGGCGAATATTCACATAATTACTCTTGGGACTGTATTTCAGTAGAGCTACTATCAGTTATATTACGTTATTCACCTTTATTTATTTTTTATGGTAATTATATCCACTTTTATTTTTTCATAATAACTATATTACTTACTTTTACTGTTTCATGACAAGTATAAAATATGAAATTCTTAAATTAATCAGCTCAGTTTACTTTTTTAAATTTTTAAAGAACCTCTATTTAAAGGGTAGAGATGTTACCTACCTTGGTCTTTATAACTGATGTCTCTATTTCTGAAGTAGTTTCTTACACCGAGTTATTTCTTTTTTTTTCCCTTTTTATTGGTACTGGGGATCTAAATCACGACTGCCTGCTTGCAAGGCAGGTGCTTATGTGCTGAGCTAAATCCCCAGCCCCTACCGAGTTATTTCTTACCGTGCATGCATGCAGTGACTCAAAGAATGGAGGAGCTCTTTCCAGAGTAATCCATAATGCAAGAAATTTTACTGTTCTCCAGTCTTGTGGCATCAGACACACTATATGATTTTTCCTAATTCCTTATCAACATGAAATATAATATTATTGGGTCTATGACTTCTACAAAAGGCACACAGATTAGCAATAGATGAAACATTTAGATGAGATGTGAATAGTGCATGGAGGAATGTAATATATGTTCTTTTTATTTTACATTTGCTTTATCTGTAAAATTAGGTAATTTAAAGTTTTTCACTCTGTGTGTGAAAAATCATATGTAGTTCATATAGATCAATCTTATATTATTATTCTATTTTTATTTGAAATAAGAGAAAATTCTGATATATGAAACATTTCTGATGAACAAGAAAGAAAAGATGATATGCACCTCTACCTTTATAATGTACATAAAAGTACTAAGAATTTCAAGCCCTTTCCCAAGAAACAGAATTCAACATGGCTTGTTGTCCAATCATCTATTCTTACTAGTATATTCTTCAAGGGGAAATTTGAGATTCTTTGGAACTATGTCTCTAGAATATGGGAAACATTCTTGCTAACTGATGTTTGACTCTTTGACATCTACTGGGTTAGTGTTATTCTTAGTGTAAAAATCACTAAGAATTTTTTGAATTTTCTCTGTATTATAATTTAAAGCACTACTACTAGACAGACAAATGAACAAAGTTGCTATATAACTAGCTACAGTACAGTTAAACTGATTGCTTCTCTTCTATATGTGTATTTTTGGTCATTATAATCTATTTGCTAAGCAACTATTTGAAAGTTAACTTATCATACAATCATTTTCTTAAAATTAGCAGTTTCTTATTTTGTACATAGTAGGTAATCAGCATTTTCAATGTATCTAAAAGCAGACTCTTGCCCTTAGAAATGTCTATTGACCTCACATTATCATATTTTTATTAGACTTTCACTAAATAAGATTTGATAACATACATATACTATTTTAATATTACAACCAAGATTCAAATCTATAATAGAAATACAGTGAATGAACAGAATTACATTTATATTGAATGTTTGGTTCAGTACAGACAAAACATGAATAGAAATAGAGGAATTATGTGTGTATTAGAATATTTCTACATTCTGTTGGAGGACTGAAATTGATTACATAAGGCTCATGATTTCATTAGAATGAGTTTAGAGTATTATACAATGATACTTAATATAAGAAAGCAGGTTTAAAATCACTTTGTTACAATTCTCCTTCATATAAACTCCTCAGGCCTCTTCATCTATGTATTCAGCAGGCTACTTTGATTTAAGTCACAAGATAGACAATCCAACAGACAAAATATGCTGGACCATACATCTGCTTCTGTCCCACACTAAGTCCAATGACTAATATTTTACAGTTTAATCCCAATTTATAAAAATTTGGGGAAGTTTCTTGTGAGAACCTAGCTTGTAGATCAATTGCAATAAATGCACCTTTCCATTGGAATTTAAAATCTTGTTTCAGGGATAGAACGTATGTTCTGTATTTTAATAACTCAGTGAATAACTAGAACATCTGATTTAATAGTGTTAAATGGAAAAAATATTTTCCTCTCATAGAGTCAAATATTTAGTGAGTAATCAAATTCACTTACAAAATAACATGAAACACTTATTTCCAATAGAGATAATTTTTGAAGACCATTACTTCTATTTATGTTCCTATTCAATGTAAGTAAATAAAACTGTGAAAAATATATCTATTCCAGAAAAAATGCAAATAACTTTGTGAGCATCAAAATTAGCAATGTGATAATCAAAATAAGCCATAAATATAACACTGTAAAAAGAAGCCAGAATTTAGAAATTATAAATGCAGTTATTCACAATGTAATTAGATAAAGTCCAAGATAACATAATTATTCTTTGTTCTTCATGACTACCACAATTATTATTACATAACTGATTCCCATTAATTCTTTGTATTCTTCTTCCCCAAACTTCTTTTTATCTAAATGGATGTCTTGCTAAAATTCATATACAGAACTTAAGGACCTTACTGAAAAAATGTAGCTGTTTTTAAAATATAAGAATTTCCAATTTCTTCTAGTCTGCAACCCAACTTAGAGACCTATTCAAATTGCAAAAGGACCTGAAAATACACAAGTAGTATGCTGAGATCACTAGGTGTAGCACAGAGAGAAACACCACCACAATATGCTCTTATGTGCTAAAAAGACTACCGTAAGCAGGAGACTCATGAAATCTGTTTAAATAATGAGCAGTTAAATACTTCCATGTGAAAAGTGCCCATGTAGACCAGTGCAAGACATTTTAAATGATCATCTAAGAAGAGGAAGTGAAGATGCTTTGTTTTACAGGGACCACAGATCCAGATTCACATGGGGAGATAGTCATATGGAATGATGTTCAGCTTTGGACAGGACTGATTCAGTACTTAAGTATACCTCTCATAAACCATGTAACATTGGAAAAATTTCTCAACTTTATAAAGTTTTAAACTATCAAGTGTTCAGAGGATTTGAAGAAATAATAATGTAAATTTCTTGACATATGGTAAATAAACTTTCTATTTAGGGCAGAGTTTTTGAATGTTTAATAAATATCAAATAAAAGTAGTTTGAAATGAAAATTATCATTTCAAACTAGTCACCAGTATGCTGCTATATTTTACATATGTTCATTTATTGAGTAAATGGAAATTGGTCTTAATAAATGTAATCCTCATCATGCCAGACATTTTCAACAGGACAAAGGCTGAGTGTCTTGGGAACGTATTTCCTATCTTCTTTTCACACTCTTTCTGTCTCCTTCCCTCCCTCCCTGTCTCTTTCCCTCCTATTTCTCTTTTTTTGTTTTTATTTTTGGCACCAGTTAGATGGGAATTTCTAGTTGAACTTTTCCATCTCTTACTCTTTCCTGGGTTAGCTGTTTGCTTATTTTCAGATCTCAGGCCTTGACCACTTCCCTCTCTCTCTACTCCCAACCCCCAAGTCTTCGTCAGCTTTCTTTGGTTTATGGTCTCTTCTGATAGCATGTTCTTTTCATTTAGAACTCATCTCAGTTTTTATTAATGGATTACTATGTTATTTGCTAAACATCTTTTGTTAAACTTTAGGTTGCAGAGTGTGAAAACCTAATGAGACTTTCTTCCAAATAATGTATTTCAAATATATAACAGATAGTAGGTATGTAATAACTATCTTTGAATGCATTAATGTGTCATAACTGTACTCAATATTTTGTGAGATAGCATTTTGTATTGGAATAGGAAATAAATATGTACATGCATACCATATACTTTTGCCATTACTCTGGTCAAATTTAATATCTACAAAGATTTACCAAGAAAGCAAGTGCTAACTATTGTGTAAAAATTTAGAAATAGTCATATAAAATTTCTGGTCATTATGACATCTCGATAATTTCAAGTGAGAATATATAGGAATTCATCTTCTATACTTTAGGAGATTAAATTAGCCAGAATGAAATCTAAAAAATGGAAACATTTTGTTGTTGCTGGCAAAACATGTAGTGAACCAGAATCAATGAAAATATTGGGGTGATTAAAAAGATATTAAGTCAGTCACATTGCTTATTTACGCTGTAGAAGTAAGGACAAGGATCTACCTCTCCCTGAGAAAGGGCCAAGTGAGCACAGTGTGAAAAAGCGTAGTATTTAAGAACAATTTAAAAGAGAAAAATAAGCACAGTAGGGTGGTGTAGGCCTGTATTCTTAGCACTCTGGGAGGCTGAGGAGTAGGATGGTAAATCTGAGGCTACACTGAGCAATTTACACTGTCTCAAAATAGAAAAATAAAAATAAAAACTGTTATAACTCGGTAGGAAGTCCCTCGGTTGAATGGTAAATCCCCAGCAAAACACACACACACACACACACACACACACACACACACACACACACAGACACACATATGCACAGGCAAACAGGCACGTACACAGCACTCACAAGTTGAGAGAGGAGGAGATGGGTGATCAGCTAAGAAAAAGTTAATGCATAAGAATCTTTTACACCAAGATACAGAGTGTGCTTAAACTGAATTATTTTAGATCACAGGTCCTTGTTCATGAAATTCAAATATATTTTCCCTCTGTACTCCTAAATAGCAAGGTGAAAACTTCAGTAAACATAAAGAAGACTTGTGTTTGAGGACAGATAAGAAGGGAAAATAATGCAGTATATGTTGCTGCCTAAGTAGAATAATATCTGTGTTACGTTTATATACATTGCTACTCTCAGTTCCAGCCATCCAAGATCACTCCAATATAGAACAACAACAATAACAATCAAAAAAAATGAAAAAAAAAACCCAAAAAAAGTGGCAGGGTAGCATTTAATGGAAGTATACAATTTATATTATATGCTATATATTAAATTGGATTGTCACATTATTATTTTTATTATTCTCATCATATATTGTACTATTGCGTTATTGCATCTTGTATTATGTGACATTTCCCTGTAGCTATATTGGACAATTTATTCTTTCAGTAACAATGTGTGAGGATGTCCACCTCTATTACCTAGCTAGCACTATATGCTAGTATTGTTCATACACTTTGTAAAGACACTGAATATATATTAAAATCTTATAAACTTGCTCTTATTTCATTTTTAGTGAACAATTTCTTCTAGTCAGTAAAAAAGTAAAAAAGTCTAATTTCACTCTGTATTGTGCTTGTTAGTGAATATGGGAGACAGGCTCTGAAATTTCTCAGATTGAATTCATATACAGTAATTACTAGGAGCAAGTTGCAAAAATCCATGATGCTGTAGATTATTGCTCTTTAAGGTGAGGTTAATAACAACTACCTTGCTGTTTCGGTAATGAGTAATGACTTCTTGGCACAATAAATTATGGTTTCATTTTCCTTTCTCAATAGATGTTGTTGCTCTGTTCAAAGTCAACATCTTTAATGGAAATTTTACAGAAATATACATTAAAGTAGTTGAAGCAGCACACTCAATCCATATTTTGTTATGGGAAAATGTTTCTATTTTAATGTATAAATACATACCAGCTGGCAAGAGTAAAGTTTTGTGTGGCAGGCTTTTAACTGTTACCAACAGAGGTCAAAAGGAGGTCTTTCTTTACGTTTGTTTTTGGTGTTTGCTAAGTGTTCAGTTTACCATAGAGCTATAACTTCAGCCTGTTTGTTTTTAAGTGGAAAAAAATATTTAAAAATATTCTTATTCATAATTTTGAGAAAGCCTTTTCTCTCAGAAACATCTAAGAGGTTATATAAACTTTCAAATTCCTTTCTGCATGCTTTGTACATGCAACTTCAGGATTTTTGTGCTCATTATTCTTTTACCTAAAATGCTTTATCTTTAATATTCGCAAGGCTTTCCCATAGCACCTCTTCAAAAAGTTCTTATGACTATTCTTTTGTAAAAAAGCATCCCATTCGCCTTATTTCATCAGCCCGCTTTGTTTCTCTGCAGAGCACTTAACAATGTGTCATAATTATCAGTTGATTTTTTGCATGAAAATATCAGGTCAGGGAGTATAGGATTTTGTTTTATCCATTGCTATGTTGTCAATACTAAAGTATTCCCTATCATATTGGAAACATAAATAAATATTTTAAAATATATAAATGTATAAATGAAAGAATAAAATTGAATCTGTCAGAAAACAGCTACATTTCATTATCTGAATATTTTGAATATATACATTTTTCCTTATTGTAACCAAACATGCTGCTCTGGATGATCCCAAAGCCAAAAACCACAACTAGGTAATGAAAGTCGTATACTTATGGAGATAAAGAAGGCACTAGAATTAACTTCCACAGTGGTACCTCCTTGATTGGAGAAATGCAAGGGAGTATTGTTGGAGAAAATAATGTGTATTCACATTGGAGAGCATTGTCATCAGAGGCAGAGAATATTCTGAGTCTGCTCAATTCAATACCCTGCTTCCCATGTTCAAAATGGCAGAGGGAACACCTCCTGGGTGGAGAATTTAACACTTTAATGGGATAATAGTGAGCAAAATTCATCCTAATTTACCTTCAAGAGTGAATCAAATTGCCTTCCCATTAAAGGGGGTCAAGGGATGCTAGAAAAGGTAAGGAGGGAAGGGAGAGAGGATGTCAAAAAATTAAGATTTGTTATATTCATGTATCAGCTTCCTACAAGGCATGTAAATGTTATATATAATGATCATGTACTAATAAACTTAAATATTAGAAGTCAAAATGCAAAAAGGTATGAATTGGATTGACGTGAGACATTTTAGCTAGTTCCTTTGTTTTTTTTTTCCTAATAGCATTTTAAAGAAGCCAGATTTTCCCCCACCAGTTAAATAACTAGCTGTAAAAGTTTATTCCTAGCAGAAAACAATATGGATTATATATATGACTTATTATAAATTTTTAGACTGCATACAAATAGAATACTAGATAATACTAGGTACAAGAGTTTTTTGAAGAGATATGGAAAACCCTTGTGAATTACTGACAGTAAATTAGATACAGGAGTCTGTAATGTATTTTATATATACCTTTGTGTCCATTTATTACCAGGCAGTACTTATAGAGACCGATAATAATTGGATTGTTGCCTTTATAGTCATTTGAGAAAAATATTGAGAAGTAACTTAGCAGTTAAGGTTGCTAGTCCTTTTCTAAGGCAGAGAGAGAGTGTCATCGTGATCTATTACTATCTTCATTTCTACTAAGATAGTGTAGAGATGATACATTTAAAAATTTATTCATTTGTTTCGGTTAATATTTTATAACTGTATGTTTGTTATTAGTTCATTAATGGTATTATGAATGATTTTGGAGTCAGTCATTTTGGATGAGTTACACTAGATCATTAAAGTTGTGGTGATACATTTGATAATTACATGACCTCAGAGTCACCTTTTCACTTCTTCAGTACTGATGACATGAAAGGAAACAAATGTGGATGAATTGTTAACTCTAACCCTGAAAATAGTTTGACGTACCCATGGTACTCTTAATAGTGATATAAGGAAGTGAAGTGAATTATAATTTAAAATTGCTCATGGTAGAGATATCATAAGTAACCCATTTCTTAATGAATGTTCCTTTGTTTTTCATTAGTGTTTCTTAAACCAATTTAAAATACAGTTTCTTGTGATAGTGTTGCATACGCACAAATGTTTAACTTAGTGGACAGGTCTATGTAACAAAGTATGAACAATTGTATTTGTAAAAAGAGGAAGACTTTCTTTTCTCAAAAGAAAATATAATAACTAGAAAAATCATATTTAAAAATATTTTCTCTTGTAATTTCCATGGTAAAGTATACAAATATTGATGATTTATGAAACAGTTTTTGACTCAAATGTGAAAGGTAGTTTTGCTAATCAGTTTGTGAAAGCATTCAGGATATTGGTATTTAGTTGTCTTTTTAAAGTATTTTCTGCCTTATATGGCTCTGATACTGAATCATTTCTCTTCTCTCAGTTCTCTATCAAGAAGTGCATGAATTCTTAGTACACATTCGAAGACATGAGAGTAGATACTTTCATGTTGTAAATTGCAATACTTAGGAATTAGCTTAATTTTAAATATATGGCAAAAATATTTAAAATTCTCCATGAACATCTACATCCTTTCCTCAAAAGAATGTAGGAATGTCACTAAGAACTTCAGGTAATGCTTCAAAGTTACTTACTAAAATCTCAACTGTTCTATATTTGAGTTTTACAAGAAGTGCCAGACTACATTAAAGTGTAGAGAAACCTCAAGAGCTATATAAAAAGATTAGAATAAGAGCCCTTCTTTTCAAATCTTCCTCTCCTGGCTGATTCCATCTCTATTTAGTATCATCCAGAATTAAATCTGCTTGTGATTATTTTTAAATGTAATTTTAAGTAATAATTTCAGTAGTTTTACTTACTATTATTTCATTTAAATATTTTAATGGGTTCATTATTAAAATATGAGAATACATTTTCTACTAATCGTTCATAATATGGTACATTAAAGAGTATGTTTTGAAAACTTGCATGTCCGAAATCAATTTGTTATGCCTTCATATGTAATTCATAGCTTGGAATGTTATAAAAATATGGTATATGGATGTTTTGCTCAGAATTTTCTTGATGTTGATTAAATTTCTCATTTCAAATTTGCTATGAGAAGCCTGATAGCAACCAGTTTCTTTCTTCTATTTAAATAATTTACTTTTTCTTTCCAAAAGCTTTGTACATATCCTTATTACTTTTTCTTGTTTTTATATCATATTTTATATACTATTTTATTTTAGTTGGGGTAGAATTATAAGTATTTCCACAGAGCTAAGTGCAGTTTTTCACAGCACCTTTTGTAAAGCCAGAGCATGACTCACTGATTGCATTATTTTTTGATTTTAGACAAGCCTTTTTCTAGTATTGTCATGGGTTCTGTTGCTTTATGTGGAATATAAATAAAGTCTAGCTAGTGTCTGTTTATTAAAACTTGGTCTCTCAGACTTCTCTGGGATACCTAACACTATTGTGTGAGCTCAGATCATCAAATTAAGATTAAATAATATGCTAAGATTCATCTGCTACAAGACTTCTAACATAGCAGAGGAACCCTTTCTAGATTTGAAAGTACCTTCTCAGTAAATGGAACCTGGGCAAGAAAAGAAAATAACAGAGCACATTCCATTCCTGTTGTGGCTACACCTGACATACCTGTAGATAACACTTGGGACTCCCAAATTGACTCGAATATAATTATAGAGGAGTCATCATATGATAGGTGATGGGTCAAATCTCATTAAATTTTTGAGTTAAAAGTTACTATGATCTTGTTAGAGTAAGAATGTACAGAAAAGCAAGGGGAGGAGGCCCCAACGATCCATATGTTAGTAGATTAGAGTGTTACAGTGTGATACAAATGTATCAATTCATATTTAGTATAGATTGTTATGTATGGAATATTTGTATCAGATGTAGGAACATGGGTAATATACACAGACTTTTATTTTGCCTTTTCAGCCGTGAAAGGCTAAAATCAAGCCCCCCCCCCCAGTAGTAGCAGTCAATATCGAACATCTATATCTTTGCTTCTAATACCATTCTGAAATCAAAGAAACAAGATATCTTTAGATATATGATAGATTTAGAAAATAAAATATGAGAATTATCCTGGAGAATCTTATATTGTGGTGGGAGGGGATTAACCCCCCCAAAATGAGAAAAAGCACCACATTGATAGTACTAGGGAATATGTCAAAGCAACATAACAATCTCCCAGTGGCCAAAGTTGAAACAGTTTGAGGGAGAAAACAAAGTAGTATTAAACCCAAATTATAAAATAAATATTCACAAGCCCTTATTAAGTAAGCAATTTTATAAATAAATGAGGGTAATAGGCAAATCTTGCATACATAATAACATATCCACATAAGTGCTGTGGCCACTGCACCTACAGGAAGGGGACTAACTACTCCGGAAGTGTGGGTTTCCTTCCAGCATGTGGTATTGGGATTAGTAGTGAAACAGTGTGATGTTCTAGAGAATAAATCTGACAAACTCTATCTCAACCAGGTAATGAAAATCAACATCATCAATGAGAAATGGCACTGATAGTGTTTCCCTTTGCTATGGTCTGAAAAATACGCACATTACCACCATGGTCTTCTTCCCTTAACATGAGGACCCCGCTGTAATTATGAGACAAATTCTACTAAATGAGCATTCTTCAAAATATCTGACTGGTGCTCTTCAAAAATGTTTAAATTATTAAAAAAGAAGAGGAATCTAAGAAACCCATAGCTAAGAAGATCCAAGAAAATATTACAACTACATGTAATGTGCCATCCTAAATGAGTATCTTGAACAGAAAACAGACTTTAGTTAAAAGCTGAGAAAATCTGAATGAAATGCGGATTTATTGAACATCAGTTCATTAATTATAGAATAATATACTACTGAAAGATGTTAATAAGAGAAAACTGAGTGTTGAGTATATCAGAACACTTTACACTGTCTTTATAAACTTCTGTAGATCAGAAACTGTTCTAAAAGTCAATTTAAAAAAAGTAAATGTCATCTAAGATATCTGGTGGTAGATGGCAAGACATGTTGATTACATTCGCCTTGTTTTAATTTTGTAATGCTTTTGGAGTTCCAATTATGTTTGTTCATTGCTCTAGAAACAGCCCTTGACCATTAAATTTTAAACTTAGTTGTTTTCCAATAGTAGCTGAAAATGTTAAGTTTTACATCAGTGTCACATAGTCCAGGAAGGTGTTTTGAAAACAGAGAAGTGAACTCGTGGGTTTCAGTTCCCAGTTGAGGATGTTTGTGTCTATTGTCTATGCCTATTTTGTCCCAGACAGCTGTTTCTTTATTTTGACTGACCTATGCAGGAAGTGGGGGAGAGAAGGTCTAAATATAAGTAATATATTTAGTGCTTGGAGGTTGATAGTTCATGACAACAAATACAGCTGACTCTTGAAAGACTATTTATGTGTTAGTAACGGAGTGCAACCACATAGTCCAGATAAGCAAGGAACCCTGATATTATGGCTTATCTAGATGACCTCCCAAGCCTCGTGTTCTCATAGGATGGGCTTCAGGGAGGTGATTGGATCATGGGGGCATGGTACTCATCAGGATGATTTTATAACTAAATGTGGTGAGAGATAACTCCTGGTTGGAGGAGCTGAGTCACCTGGACCTGGATAAATTCCTCACTTATCCTTGATAGCTTTCTGCTTCCTGTCTGCTGTGCCAGAAGCTGCTTCTGATTTTTATACCCTCTCTGTGTCTCTCTCCAATGCTAAACTGCCTAGGAGCCTCTTGCCTGTGGTCTGAAACCTCTATGAATTGTGAGCCAAAATAAATCTTTCCTCCTTTATGAAAAAGTAGCTCTAGAGTGATGTGAACTGAGTTTGAGAAGAGATTCTGATCTCAGAAGATCAAAATCAAGGTAATGCAATATGTATTCATGCTGTAGTTTGGGGATTGTTAACTAGCTCTATCTTGAGAATTTAGAACAAACAACCCAGCTGGATGACTTAGAAAGTCTCCAGTTTCGCCAGAAAATAAAGTCCTGCAAAGTTGGGTCTGAAAAGATGGAAAATGAAAGCTTGGTTGCTAAAAAGATTATTGCCAACAAGAAGCTAAGTACCTTACAACAGGACAGTAAGAAAGAACGTCTTGAGGCAATATAAGAAACTAGCAAGGCTTGGCTATTTCCAGGCTCAAAATTGCACAAATGAATGACTTCTTGAGAAGAGAGCCCCACAGAGCACTTTGAAGGAGAAAGGCAATCTAGGAAATTGATTCTCTGGCATTCAGTTCACCACACTCAGCCATCCAGACACTTTGAAGCCTATGCAGTATTAACACAAAATGACCCAGCTATACTGTTTTGTCTGGTGGCAGAACACAGAATCATCTATTGGGTCTTGACCTAGATCTCCTATCTCCCACATGAGTGTATGGCAGAGGTATAAAAAAAATGAGACAAGTGATATGATTTGAGGGCTCTAGGAGGGTCAAAATCCTTTAGCTGAGCTTGAGACTCTGAGGGCAAAGACAAAGACTTCTCTGGACCGCCCACTTTATTTATTAGGTCCAACAACAAAGGGCAGGGAAACTGAGGAAAGCACAGGCAATGAGCAGGACATTGGGAGTCAGTTTAAGGATGTCTCTAAGTAATGAATCATGTCAGTTTAGTAGAACTGTCTTATCATGAAGACATGGTAGAAGTGAGACTGTAGGAGTAGTTTTTGTAGTTTTTATCTATTTAATTGATGTTTGAGCCAAGTGTCCACAGCTGTGGCCTTATCTTGTCCTCTGAGGTATTTCTGGCCTCACAGGCCACCATAGGCCTCAGCCAGGACTGGTGATTCATAGAGGTTCGCTTACTATGGATCAGCTCCCATTGCCAGGCAAGGGGCCGAGGCCTAGGACAGACTCCTAGATAAACACAGAAAGCCAATTAGTTCATTTTAAATCCTGCTCAGAACCGCTGCATAGTGGTCTCCAACAATCATTCAAATGGTGCTGGAATTGTCAGATTTGTGAGTTCAGGAAGGCTTCCAACCAGATTTCAGAAGAAGACTTGGAAAGGCAGACAGTGTGCACCAAAAATGGCAGTGTGTGAGGCTGAAAGTCCAGTGGAGACCCCAGGAAACTGGAGAAGCCAGAAACGGCATGTCTGAGAAACGTTGTAAAAGTGAGCAAAACCAGCCCAAGAGAGTACTCATAAGGGTTCCAACCACTGGTGATGTGATAGGGGTGCCCGCTCACCACCCCGGAGTCTTCTTGCCATAGATTGCCCTGAGTGCTCAACAGGAAGGTACAGGATTTAATGTTTGTCCTGCTGAATTTTTAGTCTTGCTTTGGTATCATTCCCTTGTATTTTCTTTCTTTTTCTTTTTTTTTTTTTTTTTTTGCCTTTTGGAATGGGAATGTTCACCTTGTGCCTGTATGTTGACAGTGTTAAATTTTCTTTTGATTGTTACAGAGGCTGACAGCTAAGAATTTGCCTTAAACCTCAGAGACATTGGACTTGCATTTTTCAGAAATGCTAAAATTGTTAGGACTTTTGGACACTTAGAGATTAACTAAATGCAATTTGCTTAAAACTATGGATATGAGCCTTTTGGGGGAGAAGAATGTTGTGACGTATCTGGCTGCCCACAAAGCCCCATGCTCTCATAGGTGGGACTTTGGCAATGTGGTGGGATCATAGAGCCATGATACTCAAGTTTATAACCAAATGTGTATTGGGAAATGAACCCTGATTGCAGGAGATGGATCCCTGGAGACGTGGCCTGTAGGGCATTTTTCACTCCTCCCTCCATTTATCTCTCTTTGCTTTCTATCTTCCATGCCATGAGATGCTTCTCTGTATCATGCTGTTTTGCCTTTGGATCATCGACTGTAGACTGAACATCTACAAACTATGAGCCAGAATAAACTTTTCTTTAAAAGTTTCTTTAAATTATGTATGTTTGGTATTGTGTCTCAGTGAGGAAGGAAGTGGCTAAGGCACCTGGAAAATCGCCACACTCAAAGATTTCCTGTACATCCTTAGAGAATACGTATTTAGGGAAGATCTACAAAGAAATTGTAGAATAGCATATTGTTTTACAGAGATCTATATCAACTGACTACATAATACCTGTGTTTCCTAAGTTTGTATTAAATGGAAATGAAATGGTATATAACTTGAAGCTGTGTAGTCTAAGTGAGATAATAGAATCAAAATTATCACTATTTGCAGATGACATGATGCGCTACATAGAAGACTCCAAAAACTCCTCCAAAAGCTGATAGATTTAATATCCAAATTCAGTAGTGTATTACATACAAAGGTAATATTCAAGAGTCAATAGCATTCCTGTACACAAGCAACAAACTCACAGAGAAGTTAAGGAAAACACACCCTTCACAATAACGTCCAAAAATGGGAGATACTTAGAAATCAGTCTAATAAAGGATATAAATGACCCGTACAGTACCTTAAAAAGGAGACTGAAGAGGACTTAGGAAAATTGAGGCCCGGGATATAGCTTAGCAGCATAAATGCCCGCCTGGCCAAGTGCAAGGTTGTGAGTTCAATTCCCTGTACAAAAAAAAAAAAAAAAAAAGAGAGAGCGAGAGAGTGATATCCCTTGTTCTTGAAAGAATCAAGTGAAAAAAAGGCCATACTTCCAAAACTGCAATACAGATTTAATGCAATCACAATCAAAATACCATTAACATATCTCAAAAATCTAAAGCAAACATTCCTAAAATTCATTTTGAACCAGAAGAGACCTACATAGCAAAAGCAATTCTAGGCAACAAAGGCAAGGCAGGAGACATCACAAGCTCAGACCTGAACTTCTATAACAAAGCAACTGTCATTAAAATCAGCCTGGTATTGGCAAAATAACAGGCCTCAGGATCAGTGGAACAGACAAAAAGATGCAGACACACCGCCAAACACACTCAACCACCTTATCTTTGAACAAGGAGCCAAACTTATTCACTGGAAAGATGACAGTCTCTTCAATAAATGGTGCTGGAAAAACTGGCTCTTCACATGTCAAAGACTAAAACTAGACCTATTTGTCTATCATCATGCACTAAACTAAAGTCAAAATGGGTCAAAGATCTAAATATTAAAATAGAAACATGAAATTTACTGGAAGAGAAAATAGGCAAAAATCTCAAACACATAGGTGTAGGCAGAGATTTCATGAATAAAACCTAGACTACAAATGATCAACAAATGGGATCGCATCTTATTAAAAAGCTTTTGTACAACAAAAGAAATCACCAACGGAGTGAAAAGACAGCCCACAGAGTCAGAAAAAATTGCAGGCACTTGTCCTACAGCTAAAGGACTTATATATAGAACACATAAAGAATTGAAGAAAATAGGATCCCCAAATTCAAGGACCCAGTCCAAAAATGGGCAGCTGAGATGAATATAGACTTCTTCAAAGTTACATAATGAGAACAGATTGACTCATCCATCAGCATCCATAATAATTTCTTGTCAACCTTTCATAGCTGTCCCACTGCTCAACAAAATCACTTGAAATTATATTTGATAAAAAGTATATTTTCTTCTAACATGTATTCAGAGTAGGGGTGGGGAGAAGAGACAGAATATGAATATAAATGATAATTAGATTTTTTTCTAACATGGATATAGAAAGAGAAAGAGAAAGAGAGCATATGAATACTTTTCCACAGTAGTGTTCTTTGTTTCTTGTTCTGGAATATGTTTTCTGCTGCATTTTTGCTATAATTTATAATTATTGATTTTTTTCTATTTCTACTTATATTTTTGTTTACCATAGGGAATCACAAATCACATATCAAAGATTAAAATATTTCTTAGAAGAGTAATTACACTTTCTAGCCATTTATAAAAAAGTAAAAATTTACATTTGACCACCTGAAATATGCGTCACGTCATTTGGTAGTAATTTAAAATAAAACCCAAAGCAAACTTCATGGAGACAGAATGGCCAGCTATATTTTTGATACTTGTTTATTGTATATTCAGGTAAAGGTCATTCAGTTCATTTCATGACCATGTGATCTTGAAAATGTGGCTAGAAACAGTGTCAAGTATTAATAAATGATAGCCTCATATTTCTCTTCTTTTTTTTTTTTTTAATTTCATTTTGTTTGAGACAGGGTTTCACTGTGGTGTTCAGGCTGGCCTTAAACTCACAGGGATCCTCCTATCTCAGCCTCTCATGTGCTGGGACTACAGGCATGTGTGCCACCACACCCAGCCTCATTATTTCTTTATTATGACATTTCTCATGTATATAGCTAATTTAATAACACTTTCGTGGGATGAATGAAACATTAACAGTTTCATATTATGAGAATAATTTTTAGAAACATTGAATTGCTAAAAACCTTATAAAATAGGTTTGGTGATAAGGATACTGATGATGAACAGGGAGCTTCTGGAATCTCATCCTTACTGTTGGAAAATACAGGGAACACAATATCTATCAGGGTAGCGTACCATGAAAAATTCTGTGTCATTTGCTTTAAGGTAAAGAATACAAATTTAATGATTTCATCATTGTTTCTGAAAATGAGATTCTATATAATTTGACTGAAAATATCACATTTTCTAAGAATTAGTAAGTGTTTTATTATACTGAAATGTGGTTGCCACAGATTCACAAACATCCTATAATTCCATGGGGTAATTATACAAGTAACCAATTTGAAGTCTAGGCAAACTAGGTAATTTTTCAAATTTCACATTGGTAATTATTTTTTTAATCACTGTGTCTCTTATTTTTAGAAAAAATAAAAGAACAATGGTTCATAAAAAGGAGCTTCTGTAGAATACTTAACACACGTGTTGATTTTTATAATAAACATTAAAATTGTGTTGGTCTTGTAAGGAATTTCCTTACTTATGGGCAATATAACATCAGTCAGTAAGATACAGTTTTAGATATCAGAATACCAAAGAAACTTCTGAACTGATTTTAAACTGAAAGTGACTCCTAGTCTTTGCTTTAAACTTCTTACACCATTTTCTGTGCTTAGTGTCTCTGCTGAGTAGTTAATGACCTGTTTAGAGGCACTTAAATAAATTGAAGTGGACGCATTGTTAAAAGACCATTGCTAAAGCAAAATAGTCCACATTTAATTTAAATCATTCCCTAATTTAATACAAAATGGTAATACAAACTGGTTTTAATACAAAGTGAAACACCCCTTTAGTTGTTTTTATCTTTCTCTCTTTTAATCTAAATTTTTAGTTAGATATTTATTTTAAAGAACCTTTTAATTTAAGCAAATAATATCCTTTCTTGGCAATTCTTCTTCCTTATTAAAGATTCCCATTTCCCTATTTAAGCCAAATACCCATCTTTTATTCTTCATCACACATCAGTCCCTAAATCCTTCTTATTTAACATCTTTATATTTCTTCGGTTCCCTCTGTCTGGTATCGCTCCTTGCTTTCAGTCACTCACATATCTCGTCTGGACCTCGCTTACTGTCCCAGTACAATTTCACTGACTCGCTGTTTCAGCTGCTGCCTGAGAAGTGTAAATCTGGCCAGCCTGCAGCCACATGAGTGGTCCCTGTGACCACAGGATGACGTGCAATCTGCATGGCATAATACAAATTGATACTTACAGCCTCATTTCTCTGCTCCAGTAACAAGCACTGAATGGCTGAAAGACTTCTTCTCATAAGACCTGCTTGCCTGTAGTGGTGTGAGTACCCTCTAGCTCCTTTGATCTTCAGAAGCTGCCTTCATTATCAGTACAATAGACCTCTATCTCTCTCTCTGTCTGTCTCTGTCTGTCTCTGTCTGTCTCTCTCTGTGATTTAACATATTATGTTGAGTATACATTACAGATCTTTTATTCTAGCATATTAACTATAAATCACTCAAGGACAGGAATAGTGTTCCATATCGTTTAATTAATGAAATTTATTTCAAAATAAATATGTATTTGGTCTTAGATTTCTTTTAAACATTTTGTTGTTTCCACTCCTATATAACTATTTTCTGAAATCTTCTTCCTCAAGGGCATAAATCCTCTAGGACATAGATACACTGCACATTTTTTTCTGATATATATATATATATATATATATATATATATATATCATTAGAGATTGAACCCAGAGCCTTTACACTAATCTATATCCCCATATTTTTTTTTATTTGAGAGAAAGTCTCTGTAAATTGCTTAAACTGGGCTCAAACTTGAAATCTTCAATCCTTAGTCTGTGAGAACACTAGGATTATAAGAATATGTCACCACTTTTCTTGCTTTTGGTGGCTGAGAAAAAAAAGCGATTAAACTTAATAGCACTTATGTAATTTTCTTAATATTTTTTAAAAAATTATTTCTCCTTAAGTAAATGGAACAGTGCCTACCAGTATATAATAATTGACCTGAAGTTAGCTAAAAATTGGACTTCCAACTTGTGTTGTTTTATGTCATAATTTATAGTTTGTTGTAGTTAGGGGTTGTGAGGAGAACAATTAAAATCAGGACATGTAATTTATAATATTATTTTATGATGGTCGCCTAGAGCACAAGAAAGTGTAGGATATCTGTCCATAGCACCAAAAACATACAATATACTAAAACCCACAGCAATGTCCTGCATGAATCCAGATGAAGAACCAGAGCTCATGACAATGCCTCCCGCAAGTCCAACTGGAGATCCAGAGCCCACAAGAAGGACTCTCACCAGTCTCTTTTCTGGATCCGTGCCGGGAAGGCCCAAAGGTCAGTGGTGGAAGCTAGAAAGTCTATGCCAGTGGGGTGAAGGAGCTGTGCTGGTAGGTTGAGGGTTCTATGCTGGAGCCGAGAAGTCACACTCACAACAAAGACCAGGGCTGCCTGAAAGGCACCACGGCCATCCTCAGTGACCTGGAGGCCCCAGCTCCTCCAATGATAAAAATGTTGAGTACATGCCAGGAAGCCAGCGTGATGAGATCATACTGGAGACCAAGTGGCACATGTTTTCCCCTCCAGAGCCAGGAAGCAGTGCTCAATGTGAGGACCTTAGCTCCTCCAGGAAAACCAACGGCTCAAACAGCAATACGTAGGAGATCCAACAGTGTCTCAATGCCTCAACGCCTCCTCTCTCCTTCTCCACGTCTCTATTTATGCTGGCAACTTTCCTCAGGTGGAGCATCAGTGCCCAGCACCATGGTGATTTAATTCCACTGGCATTACATTGATCACCAGTTTTTAATCTATAACATAGCTCTATCACTTTATTTAATCATCAAAGTCAACATAAAATGCCTTTGAATGCAATTTTCAGTTATTTTTATAGAGTTCATTGTGGATTCCAATCTCTTTGGGAAAGATTTTTTTTTCTGGACTAATGGAGCTTTGACAAGAGATTTCCATGCTCATCTAACAAGCATATATTAGACTCCACTAACAATATTAGACGCTAATAATACAAATATTGACCTTCTCTTGGACAATACTTCATTTTGGAGGAACAGAAAATACACACAATGCTGTACCATCATAGATGCATTTAATAAGGAAATTCAATATAAATGCTTGTAAGGAAAAGAGAGAAGGAGATAGAGAGAACAGGAAAATAATACAATGTTCAGAAAATTCTGCTTGTCATTCTAGTCAGTGATACTCTTTTGTTATTGTGAAGCAGAAGACCTGACTCTCTTGATTTCAATTTCTATACAACTATATTTGGTTATATTTTAAAGTTGCATATCTTCTATTTTATAGGGAACTTAAGAATTTTCAAAGGAAAATTTGAGTTGGGAGTAACTTAATGTCTGTCTTACATGGTAACCTCAGAACCAGTATGCAGGGAAAGATTATAACTCAAAGTATTTAGAGCTATCGTAAAGTTTTATGGAAATTTGTATTGATTTGTGTGATATGTGATGCTTATTTTATCTACTAGGATATAAACTCCATAATAACAAAGGACATATCTACTTTGTATTCAGTGTTACATGACTACCATTAGCAAAAGTTTCAAGAATTAATAAAAACTCAGTAAATATTTGTTGGAAAGATAAATGGAGTTATTAGAAGTTAATTTCTTTTTCTACTCAATACTTAGCTACTTATAAAGTTTGTGTGGATTAAATTTTCCGTAAGCTATAAATTATCTTTTTAGAGTTTTAAATTAGTTTTGTATTTATGAGTTGACTTATTAAAAATAAATAATAAACTTTAAAAAATAAGATACTTCACATCATCAAAAACAACTGCAATTAAAATTAGACTTTTAACAGATAAAAACACTGTCATGATAAATGAAATGATTTTAACCACACTGAAATATTTAATAACTCAGTAAATATGCTTTTGCTCTGCAGTAATTCATGCAATCCTGAACTCATGCTGATTCATGCTGTTTGAAATAGATATCATTCATTTTAAACCACATTAGTTAGAGATCAGGATTAATGGTAACTGAACAGTTGAAACATCGTTATTATTATAGATATAGAATAATAGATAACTAGGCTCTTCCTAATATCATACATAGATACAATTCACATGCTTAGAGTAGAAAAAGACACTAGTACTTGATGATCATAGGAAAATATAGGTGTTTAGAGCTGTAGTGCAGTTATATATACTGTTTATAATATTTATATGCATCTGATATTTTTTGCAGAACATACATAGAACAACTAATATAAGTTTGAATCCTTCATGAATGTGTGGAGTAGTTATAAATCCTGCTCTATGGCTGTCTAATGACAGCTTGAATAATTACTCAAAACTGAAGCCACAGCTACAGTGACTTAAAAATATCTAAGAATTAAAACTCAGCCGTTGAATTTTCTTATGTTAGTCTTATATGACTGTGTTTTATAAATTCTTGTGCTAAATAAATTTAATCAATTTAGTTTTTGGTTAATTTGTTTAAGGAATGAACAGGCTGAGTACTTAGCGTTATAGCCTATTTCAATCTCTTTAATTTTGAATAAATTATGAAATAAAGAAAGATGATAAATGTTATTTCTATGCACTAGCTTTTAGATACTTTATATCTGATAATTCCTAGCTTGAAATAGAAAAATGCTTCTATTTCTTATTCTTCCTTTTTAGTTTAGTGGGAACATCTGTTTTGCTTTGATATTAGTGTAATTCTTCATAAGGTAAAAGGGTTGCTCTCTTTTGGCTTAGAAAAAATCCCTAAATCTCAATAAAACCAACTATAAGATTATAATCTAAAGTATAAAGATGACTTCTTGAGCAGAATAATACTTCAAAATAAGTGTTAATCAAATACATCTAAAATTGCCTCAAACAGCTATCTCTGCCTTAGGAAAGTGTCACAAGTTTCTTCAAAGAGACTTCAAATCCCATCAACTTCTAAAATGCCTATAATGTTCCAGTAACTAGTTCAAAAGGTAGGAATTGTGGCCAATATTCTAATATGATAAATTATTTAATAATTTAGACACAAGATAGTTCTCCAAAGCAGCCTGTGGTTAGGTAAATATTTTCCACCCTTTCTTCTCTTAAGCAAGATTATCCCATTTCATAAGTAGAACTCCCTGTTAATTTAGTGTTCATGATGAAATATTAGAACTTTTCCTTGGTATTGCTCCTTGAAGAATTGGTAGGGAAAACAAGCTAAAATAACAAAATAACTTAAATATATTTTCCAATGTTTTAGCTAGTGTCTTCCATATTCATGCTGTGATTTGATATGAATTTATTATCAAAGATTATTTTGATACTTAGTAAATAATTTATGGTCAGCATTGTCATCACATAATGTTGAATCAAAAATTTCCATAAAGTACCCAGTTTTACAACTTATTTATATCCTTGGCAAATAAATATATGTTGTCTGTTTGGACCAGTGGCCATATAGAATTCTCTTTTTCTCAAAACTGGATATTTTCCTACATGATTTAACATATTTCCAGTCCCATTATTTGTGGCTTGTAAAATTTCTTTCAAACCAGTAACTACGTAAGCTACAGTGACTTAATATAATGCAGTACATCATACAAATCACAAGCACAGGCAACAATTTAACAAACATTTTTCCAGTGAAACTGGAGCCTAGAACGTTTAAGGATCTGCATGATCCCTGAAGAAATAAATTCAGATAAACCATTAAAGCCCCATTTCCAGTCTAATTTGCTTCTTTTATGTTCTGCTGCTTTTCCAAGAAGAAGCATTCATCTTAAGTGCTGCATTCGCTTGTCCATTTATTTTGCTTGACTTGGAGGGTATCATGGATCCTTTCATCCGCCCTTCTCTGTTCTTCTGTGGCCAACAGTCTTATGGCTGTGACTATTCATCTATTAGTCCAGCAAATCTGAGAAGGAAAGGCATACCTCCACTCTTTTTCTCTTCATGGCTGCACAGGAATCAGCTTACAGAGAAGCTTCTCAGACTTATTGGACCATGGATCAGTTTATATTTTTTATCAGATTACTATGTTGGAAATATACCCACAGATAATTAGGAGAAATAGTTCAAAACAATAAAATAAGTCAAAAAGCAAGGTCATCTCATGAATTAATGGCTAAAAAATGTCATCAAAATTTATGGTTAGTATAAAGATTTAGAAGTTGTAAGGCTAGCTCCATGAAATACACTATTACCACTGATTAGAGCACTCAATACCAAGATAGATAGGCAAATACCTCCTACTAACTGGCACCTTGATTCACAAACTTCATTCTGTCCAGGATTCTGGTCACAAACTTTATTGGACAAGAATGGATTCCAGACTATGGGAAGAATAAAATTCATAAACTAAGGTATCACTGTACCTTCTTGATGGAAAATTATTTCTTTAGGTAATGACCAAAGAGTTCCCAAAATTCTTAGACAAGGCAATCTAAAATCAGACTTTCCACGATTGCAATTTCTAGATTTAGATTTTGAGAAAATGAATTAAGCCAAATAGTCCTCATTTTCATCATTTTAAAATGGAGATAAAAATGGTAAAATGTATATGAAGTTCTTAGTGCTGGTAAAAATTAATGTGTGTGTATGTATTTACAAAAGGAAAACTAAGAAAAGGGTAACAATTATTAGACAGATAATTTTATTGTTTACATGGAATATCAGGGTCAATAACTGATGGTTTTTCATAGGTGTAAAACTGAGAGCACTGTCTTAGCTTTCCTGTTGCTGGGACGTAATACCTGACATCCATAACTTAAAGGAGGAGAAGCTCAATTTGGCTCACTGTTGCGGGAGATGCAGGGCACAGTAGGCTGACTCCAAGCAGAAACTTCATTGCAGAAGGGTGTGGCAAAACAGAGATGTTCAGTTCATGACAGCTGCGAACAGAGAAACAGTATCAGACAAGAAGGGGCCAAAGACCATATTTAATACCTAAGGAATTACAGACCTAATATTGCCTTGTATCTGTAGTTACACTAATAGATATTGAGAAAGCTACAGACCAAGAGCTTTTCAATTTTAGCAGAAAATACAAAACTATTTTTCCCATCAATGTTATCTTTCTCTAATGTAGTCCTCTGTCCTTACCTGGTTTTTGCTTTCAAATTCATAATTTAACCTACTGCAAGATACGTTATCACCTTTCCAACATGACAATTACAGTATAGCATAACCTAGAAATGTTTCTGTCCCCTGCACAAATTCTAAGTGTAGCTTGTATGCCACAATACAGATTAGAGAATATGTACATGTTATATATATTTAAATTATGCTCTAAATGATATTTCATGTTAATATAAAAACCTTAGTCATTTGAGTTTGCAAAACAATTTTAATAAATTTAACAATTTTAGTAAAAACATGGGTGACCTAAAGCTTAGAAAAAAATTCTGCAGATTTTATTAGTTTATTAGAGCCTTACCTACCCCCTTCAATGAACAAAATGGAAACAAAGTAGCCAATATATAATCTACCACAGAAGTTGCAAATTCAAGGAAATGTTTACTGAGGTTAGGGAAGGTTTCTTTCAATGAGGGAAAGAAATAGCATTAAGTACTTGGGGGAGATTTGGTTAAGTGAGGAGCTCAGGATCCTATTTAAGGAGTGGCTTCTGCTCACTATTAACATATGGAAGTGTGAGTCTGGTGTACCAAGATCTTCTCACTCCTGAAGAGAACTAGACAGCTAGAATTTTATGTGAAACATTTTGAGATTTAAAAATCATCTATAGTACAAAGAAAACATTTTTCAGACAGTTTGATTCAGTATACGAGTCTTGCACCAGCAGAAATTTTGCTCGCATTTCTATTTTTGACACAAAATGCCCCACATGAAGAGGAGTGATTCATTAAAATACTAGTGACAGAAGCCACATCTGAAAAAACTGTGTGATAAATTTTGACAGAAGAAAAATAATCACATTATAGGTAAGTTTGTTGTAAATGACATATTTTCAGATTTATCCAATGTAATCTTGCATACCTAGGACCCTAGTGACAAATGAGGATACCAAACTAGAAAGGTGTCATAACAGAAAGAAACTAAGACGAAAAGTCACCAGTTTTGCTGGTTTGTGCCAGATCACCCTGATTTTAAAATAGTTCTAGAAGGAGGGGGTGCTCTGAATGTATGCATATGTTTAGTTGGAGTAATTTTCTATTGGTTTTACCTTGATTTTATAACATAGTTTACAACCAGCCTCTTCTAAGTGAAAACATTTTATCTTAATTATGGATAAAACACATTAAGTTTTACATATTCTTAAATATTTAACATTGTCGGCTTTAAGTAGGCATCATGATTCTGCCTCAAATCTGCTTTCTTTTCATTCCTCTTCACCTTACTACCTCATACAGAGTTTCTCTCTCTTAATTCCTGTCTGGAAACATTTACCCAAATGTTCTTTTTTAAACAAAATACAAGATCTGATAAAAAGAATCATGTTTCCTACTCCTTCACAAAGTACTCATATAAAAGTATAAATTATGACATAACCACTGAAAGTGGGATTTAATTATATTCTGACCTTTCGTGGCCATTTAGTTTGCTTTTTGATCTCTGTTTCCAGTAAAAAGTAAAATCTCTTTTAATGCTATTTTTAAGGCAGTGGAAATCTGTTACAAAAACAAGAAAATGCCAATGTTGTCAAGTTGATGAATTAAGTTATATAGTAAGATTATGTTTTTGTTTTAATTTATGAACACCTTAGATGTGAATAACTAAGATCTTTTTCAAGAGGGAGTTCACTAAAACCCCAACTTATAGTTTAATTGTAAGGATGTAATATTAATCAAAAGCATTAACTGTAAATCTACAAATATGTATTTACTGCAGGTACACATAGCTTATATATCTGCCTGCACACTGAAACAAGTTTCAGAGTGAAAATAGTAATGTAAAAAATATAGGGTACCACAGACCTCAAACAAAGGACCTTAACTCTAAACTCTGTTTCTTTTAGATGTATATTGTATACATTGTATATTGTACAGATGTATATTGTATACATTGTATATTGTATATTGTATATTGGAAATCCAGTTTATGATATTAGTCTGGCTCTATATTAGTTATTAAAAATGAAGACATGAGTAAGACCAAGTGTTTCAAAGTCAAAGACTGGAATGACATAGAAATTGACAGATATAAATGACATAGAAAAAGGATAGGTACAATCTGGTCTAACTTGCTTTAAATTTTGACAAAAACATAGATGTGAAAAACATTCTTAAAGTAAACTAAATCAATATTACTGCTGCATTGTATAACAAATGCTCTTTATCAGTGATATTCTATATGGTGAAATTGTCAATATGGGTTGGAGAAAACATACCCTCTTTTGTATTCTCAAAGTAATTTTACGAGTACATTCCACTATGAGAACATAGTGGATATTTTAAGTTTATTTTTAATGAGCATATGTTTGCAATATGTAATAATAGCATTCATTTTGAGGAATTGTTACATACACATACTTAATGATTTTTACTTCCTTGTCCCTTCTCTGTTGTCCCATATTCCCCCTTCTCAAGGACTAATTTTCACTCAGCTGCAGGTGATGATGCCAATGGTTTTGAGTATTGTTATAGAACCAAAAAAATTACAAAGCTCACCTTTATATGAAATTCCAGGTTTTTAAATGTAGACTCTAGATTGTCTGGGCCAAACAGGTCAAAGCTGTAGGGCATAGCTAATGAATAGTCACTGTAGGAATCACCTCTGAAATCACAGTTTAGTACCTTGATGCTTGGAATGTGGTTCTTGAACTAGAGACGTGGGTCTTACCCATGCTTCTTAAAAATATAGAATCTCAAACCCTACCCAGATCTTCTGAAACACAGCCTGAATTTTCACAAGCCCCTCAGGAACATTTTTCTAGGAAGAGATCTAGAAAAAATAAAATGATTTTTTTTAATACTGCAACTTTGAATTTTTGGCCCTTCCCTCATCTTGTGGTTTTCCCTGCCTGCTGTTGATTGCATCGTGGATGGTTGTTGTGTCCTTAGTGAGCAGAGACTCTTACCTGTCATGGGAATAAATCTTTCTTACCCACTACTGCACTGTATAAATGTTCCTGTAAATGATCAGTGTATACTATTATGTTATATTGGCCCTTTAATGTGATAGATTCGAGTAGTTACTGGTATTCTCCATGTGATCCTGACGTTCTGACTTCATTCTTTAATACTTTTTTTTTAACCTCATTTCTCATACTTCTCATTCCTATAAACAATGGGATCTTTCCCTGAGTAGGTGTTCTGTTGGGAGCTGTAGATGCAAAATACTTTGTGCAGTAATTAGAAGTGTAAGTTTGTAGGCTGTTCTTGGCTTAATACTCATCTCTATGCTTTAGCCAGGTATTCAGACATTTGCCTTCATAAGTTGTATTTACAGTTACCATGAAATACTCCTGAGTTCTAATTTTACATTTTTTCTTTATATTGTGTGTAGATGGGAAAGACATAGGAATTGTTGGCAGGTGTGCATATATATGTATTAAATGTATGTGTTCATTGATATTATGACTATTCAAAGCATGATAATAATTACTGTGTTCCTAATTAACTCTCAAGAGAGGATATCTGTGTATTTACTATGGACTTTATTCTTGTTGAACTCAACTTCCTACATCACGTTCCTTTAGTTTTTCATAGTTTTGCCTCCAACTGGTCAGACTCTCAGCTGGCTTCACACTGTATCTCTTTATTTTACCAATGATGTTTGTTTTAAACAAATTCACTTTTTGACAAAAAACTGCTATTTATAATTAAATTTATTTGCTTCTTAAAAAATAATGGCAAATAGGTGTTTGCATTCCCATTTTGTAGACGAGAGTGTGACTATAGAAATTAGATAGACTAATCCACACATGCACTTAACATTGGACTTCTGGTCTTAGTTTTATGCTACACCATCAGTTCTCATTTATGAATATCTTATCACATTTTTGAATTAGATTTATTTCAACTCATCAATTTGTCAATTGAATGAATAAATTTTATCAGGTTTTCAAATATCTGTAGATTTTAAATTGGTGAAAATATTATATATATATATATATATATATATATATATGTATATATGTATCATCCTGTTATATTTACAATAGGAGAAAATGAATAATTTCTGGTGGAAATGATATAGAGAAATTAAAATAGAATATTTCAATATTTTCCCAGAAAAACTAAAAAGCTGAGCTCAATATTTCACTCAAGTTTGAGTAAATAATTTCAAGGATAAAATAGTTTTCTGATTCATTGATCATCTACATATTGTCTGCCCTTGGTATTAGCCCAGCTTGGACCCAAGGCATAAAAATGTCAACACAATTTTCTTTAAGAATGGTTCTCCTTTCCACAAGTGCAAATGGTTATAATTGCTGAAAACTTGTACATATAGATTAGCTTATCACATCAATAAAATGTTCATTATTTTGGTTCTACATATCCAAAATCTAACAACTTTTCACCATCTCTACTGCTGTAATGAAAATCTGAGCCAACATCATCTGTCCTTGGTTAATAGCTTAGTCAATAGAAATCTATCCATCTCCTAGTTTCCACTTAATAAAACCTTACAATCTACCCTCAATATACCTAAAGTGATCTTACTAAATAAGAATTTAAATCATCTATAAATTTAAGCAAAAAAGTATCAGAATTTGCTTGATGGGTTGTGCACGGTATATAAAAAAAGGAGGAAAATGAAGATGACAGTGTTTTAGTTTGATCAATTGGAAGCATAAAATTGGCAGAAAGTGAGTTGCCTAAGATTATAGGAGGAGCCAGTTTGGAAGAGGTAAGTATCAGCAGCTGAATTTTGGAAATGCTTTCCGGAAGCATTTGGAAATTTGTGCTGAGATGTGAGGTTGGCAGATGGATCTGGAATTCATGGAAAGGTAGTAACTATAGTTTCTAATTTTAGGGTCAATAATAACCAAGTGATATTTAAATCCATGGAAGTTGATGAAATCTCCAAGGGGAAAAGTATAAATTGAAAGGAGAGAGATTTAACTACTAACCTTATTGCACACCAATGTTTAGAGGTTAGTGAGATGAGAAAACAACAGCAGAGAGTGAGGAGGAGCCTGAGAAGCAGGAGGAAAACCTGGAGGCTGCCAAGTAGAGAAGGTGTTCAAAGAGGGGAAGATGATCAGTTTCATCAGACATTGCTGACAACTCACTTGAATGAGAACTAGACGTTAACAGTTACAACTCATCATTAACCTTGACTATGGCAAGTCATGGAAAGGGGTAGAAGATACGGTCAGAAAACACAAGGTACATAATTTTATGAGAATTAGATTCCGGCATTTGCAGCTGAATTGTCCAGAAATGCCTTAAGGGGATGCTATGAACTTGAAATGATTGTTTTTGAAAATGTAAAGGAAGAGCAAAATATGTAATCATAATATGAGACATGTTTTCTGTGTTTAAGTTTTAAAAATGTACATGCCTTTTTCAAAAACATTTGTTCATTCACTACCTGCGAGAGACCCATCATTTAGTCAGTGTAGTAATTCCTATTGTTAGTATTTTTTTTTTTTTTTCTGTTAGTTGTTTGGACGTCTCTGCCATTTACAAATTGCCCTTCTTTTCTTTGGTGACTTTCTTGAAATCTTGACCATTTGTTTGTTATTTTTACTCCTTGAAGACAGACTTGTTGAAAGAATAAACTTTCATTTGTTTGTTTGTTTTCATCCAATTTCTTCTAAATTAGAATTGAATCACAGTTTTCTACAGATTGGGGCTGATGTCCGCCTCTTGTTTTTCACGGAAGGAGAGTTGGGCAGTTTCTTGGCTTGGTTCACCTTACCTCTGTCAGTACGTTAGGCTTCACTCTTTACTTATAGCCTGTTCATTCTAAGAGTGGGAGGCACGCGTTCTGGGCTTGAAGGAAATTTAACAAGAACAGTTTCAGCAGTTAGAAAATGAAGCCCACCTGGAACCCCTCATTCAGTGTTGCTTTCCCACATATGCTCCTTCTCTAGTTTTACAAATTAACCCTAATTATTTTTTACACCATATTTCTCTAATGAGCTTAAATATAGACAGAGCCTTGTATACCTGTTCCAATTTAGTATCCTTGGATGCTTAGATAGGAGGCCTCTCTGGTTTCTGCTTGTGCTCACTGAGTTTCTTGGAACATGGAGCTCTGAGATCTGTCACTAATAACTTTCTGAGTATCACATAAGAGGTGCCTTTAGATGTAGCTATAACCATGTAACATATATAATATATACATTTGGTCTTTGGAGAAATACCAGGGATAGAAATGGAATGAGTTACTTCATCATAACTGTTTTTACCTATATCTCTGAAACAAATGATTTATATTCTTAATTTTCACTTATGTAATGGAGTTTACGTGGTTATACATTATTTCAAAAACTATTTCCTGAAACCTTAGTTGACTGAATATTTTGGTTGGCAGTAGGATTTTGTCTTAAATAAGACTAAGCAACTCCCCTATATACTCACCTCTACTTAGGGTACTTCTTTACCTGGAGTTGATTTCTAGAGTACTTTTTCTCACTCTATGAGTTGAATAACTCTATTAAATCCGAGATTTGATGGGCCAGTAAGCTACTGGAATAAATGAATTATTGGGTCATTTTTAATGTTGTGTAGACAGGTGCTGAAACTGATCCTTTGGAAAATGTGATAAAAATTATGCCAAAAGACAGATAATCAAGCCAATAGGAAGTAGAAAAGTGCAGCAGTATGTAATATACTTGCTGTAGCACTTTTATCAGATTTTCATAAATTCAACCCTAACTCATTTTGAGCTGAAAAGCAAACCTATCTTTTAATCAGTATTTTGTTATTTTTAGGTCTACGATAATTTTACCAGTTACCAGCACAAGAATTAATGCTTGTTTTCTGTTGTTGTTGTTGTTTTTTGCTTTAAGAGAAGTATTTATAAAAAAAAACGAGAGATCTGAATGAGGACCATAATAAAGACACAAAGCAGTGTATCAAATGTTGATCTGATACTTACCTGCCCAGTGATAGTGAAGTTCGTATCTGCTGTCCACAGTCTCCGGACACCTTTGAAAGCATCTCACTTAAATTAATTCAGAACAGTCGCCTCTTAGCAAAATAAAATGTAGTATATGTCTTCAGGGACCTAATGCTTTATGAACAGTGACTGCATTGTCAAAATTTAAATTTAAGATGAATAGACGCATTAAAAATTATAGATTACTTTGAGAGTAAAGAAACCAAAATCAACTTCCTGTTTGTAACTGATAGTAGGAATCAGAAACCTAGTTTTCTTTTCATGCGTATTTACATTATCGGTGCTACATTTTTGGTAAGGAAGTCTCTTCCAATTTTAGATCATTATCTTAACTGCTTGAGAGGAGAGAGTACCTGATAGTTTTAAAGGTAGAGAATATCTTTTAACATACATAGTCAAATGACCTCATTTAAGCAATATCTAAATGTATAATTTATGTTACAGCATATTTCTATTTTACATTCTGTATAAATAGAAATAAAATAAACTTAGAGATGTAAACTTAGCATTGTGACAGTAATTAATTTATATTTTAAAAGAAACTATTAAACATGGCTGATGAACCCATCAAATTACTGACACAGAATTTACTACAGTAACATGTTGTGTGTTGAGCACAATGGAAACAGAATTAACTATAACATTTTAATTAGTATTAATGTCAGGAAGAGACATGCTGTGGTTACCTGTGAACTTTCATTTCCAGGAGCACCTTCTCCACAGTCTACCAAACCGTGAAGTGTGTGAAACTGTGAAATCAGTGGGGTACCAGTAGACATAACCAGGGGCCTGGCATTAATTAACTCAGAAATAACAAACTTGTATTTGCGATGGGTGCGTGGAACTGAGACAGCCAATCCACCCACAATCAGAGAAGAATGAAGCAGGAAAAACAGGCACAAAAGACAACACAGGACGAGAGAGAATGAGGGAAAGGTAAAGAGAGGCAGAAAGAGGGAGAGAGATGGAAGGGAGGGGAAGAAGAGACAGAGACAAACAAGCTTTTGTCCCTAAGGGCTCTCCAGTTAATTTTAAAATGTCTGCTTATGGTATTTCCAAATCCAGAAGACTGTCCGTCTTTAGGACAAACCATTGAACTTTATAATGAACCCCTTTTATAGCTATCTCTTTTTTGTATGAGTTTATATTTATTGTAGTGAACATAACTAACAGGAAAAAAAAAAACTGGCTTCTGTTTTCGAGTGACACCTGAGGGACAGGGAAGAAAAAATTACTTTGGAAATGGATTAGTTTTGAGGATTAGACAGTCTCTTGGTTATGTATCTGACTGATAAAATTCCTACACTGAGCCAGAAAGCCTGAGTTCAAATCCCAGCTCCACCACACACTAATTATTGATTTGAGCAAGTTTCCCCCTCAGTAAAATGAGAGAACAATAGTGCTTTCCTCACAGAGTTGTAAGGAATCAGTGAATGTCTGGCGTATAGTAAATCTACACCTTAGCTCTTAGTGCTAAAATTTTAATTATACAGGAATAAAGTAGATTACACTGCACAATTTTGAAGACAATAAATAATCCTTAGAAGTAACCTATTTCCTACTGAATTGTCAACTTCTGTCATTGCTTAGTAGGTGTATTATTTTCTGCATTTTCTCACTGCCATCCTAGTCTATACATCTGACATTAACCACTTCGGAGTAGACTTTGCGGGTCTAGTATCTCTACTTCCCAAGATATTAACTCGGTTGTCACTGATCTACAAAATCGTCTATAATTTGAAGTCACATAGGACATTTTCTGCTTTCTGAACATTCTGTAAACTGGTTTTTGGTCAACTTTTATTCCATCTCCTCTTGCCTCAGGCACATCTTCTATCTCAAAAGTCGGTAAACCTGTTTTGATTTCTGGTGTGGTAGGCTTTGCTGGCTACTAGAAAAACAAATGTAAAACACACTCTTTCATAATGTGTTCTGCAGTGGTGGACGAAGCAGGGCCACAAGAGTTTGTTGTCGTGTCCAAAAGTAAGCTAATGGATCACAGTGACAGGATTCCTTACATGGGGGAAGAGGTGGAAATGGTAGGCTTTGCAGACATGAGAATGTTTTCTGAGCCTATATGATTAAAGAATGAATTTCAACTTGTCAGCAAAGTAGAAATCGATATTCAAGTCAGGAGGAACAGCAGCACAAAGGCTGGTGTCAGCAGGTGATAATTCATTGGTGTTATATGCATTATTCCCTACCCTGTGTCTGTGCTGAAGGTCCTGCCCCCTTGTGTTTGCAGAAGCTGAGCTAGCAGCCATCAGCTAAGACATTTTGGTAGCCTGCTCATCTCTGAAGATTGAGGGAATCCTGTCTCTTCTGTGGAATTTATGCTCTTCATACTTCTCTGTTCTACCTTTATGCCAACTCGTAACATAGTAGTAATCTGTATCATCCACTTTTATACAGTGATCATTTATTCTTACTTCCCTACTGTATAGTAGGAAACCTTAGAACAACTCTGAGAATAAGGTATGGTTACACCTATTTAACAAAGCTAAGGTGTATCAACCATCTCCCAAGATCGTAAATACCTAAGAGACAGCTAAATTATCAATATGGTGAACACATACATGCTACTGGGCTAGTAAACAGGCTCAGTGAGTGTTAACTGATTGAAA
Source organism: Cavia porcellus (assembly GCF_034190915.1). Classification (NCBI taxonomy): domain Eukaryota; kingdom Metazoa; phylum Chordata; class Mammalia; order Rodentia; family Caviidae; genus Cavia; species Cavia porcellus. The sequence continues at coordinate 69,790,085 of NW_026947491.1, forward strand.
CATTTATTTATATAACATTACATGTATGCGACATATTTGTAAATAGAGATGAATGTTTATGAACTTCTCTCATTCTGAGTAGCTAAGTAAAAGTGGTGACCCGTGTATAAACACAAAATGATTGCTACATAATTTTCGTAATGTACTATAAAAGAATATTTCTGGAAGGCAGAAATAAACCACCACTGTATAGAAACTCAGGGTTGTGGTTGACAGTGGTTTTTAGCATATTTTCTTCTATTTTGTTATTTTAAAATGTAATTATCTGTTGTATGTAAGTAGTAATCACAAATTGTATGTTTGTCAGCAGCATATTCCAAAACAGCTTATTCAAAATTGCTTATTTCCACATAGACTTTTAATTACATATTGGAAAGTAAGCATAAATATTAAAATTACTGTATTATAAACACATAAAACCAGCAACATATGCCTGAAGAAAGTATTGGAGCTGACATATGGTTTATGACTTCTTATGGGCTAAATATATTGTGCTTTACTGAAAAGCTTGGAAGTCTTTTATATTAAATGCTTTCCAAATGAGTATCATTTACCAAAATGCATATAAATGTGTTCATTAGGAGAAAAGAAACAAAGATAAAATGCAATTTTAAAAAATATATACTTGCTACTCTTTTGCTTTTGGTGTCTATGCAATTTTTGGTGATTAGATTAATTTCATTTTATGATACTTTTTCCAGTACTTTTTTCTGAAAATATTATTCACCATAAAGACTCATACTTTATTTGAGAGGTGGCTTTTATATACAGAGGTTAAAGCACTCTGATTAATGGGTGGGGTTTCCCACTACTGTACTATTTGCAATATTTCACAGAATGTTTCAGTGCACCCTTCTAAAAATTTTCTCATTTGCATAATTTATAGATCAGATTGCTTTTTCTGCAAAAATATCCTTGCCTGAGAAAATACATTACAATTTAAGGCATTTAAAAATAGTATCAAACATAAATTCTGTAGTTCAGTAAAAAGAGGGTGATTAACAATAGACAAAATTTAAACCATGGTCTTTGCTTTTGTCATTTGATAAGGCTCACTAAGTTTCTCTCAATCTCAGGGTTATTTGCTGTAAATTAGGAATTATAACACCTTGTCATACAAGACAGAGTAGCTTTTTGTTTATATTTTAAAAATTTTTGTTAGTACACATAGAGAGTACATAATGGTTACTTCATAAGGGAGAGTTCATACATATACATAACACATCTTAATTCTTTTTTTTTCCTCTTCCCCTGCCTTCCCTCCCCACTCCACCTCTTGGTCCCCTTTTTTTCAAGCGATCTAGCTCCTTGTTTCCTATTGTGATTTATTTTGCTGTTTAGTTTATTTACGTTGTTGGTTTTTCATATATAAGAGAAATCATGAGATATTTACGCTTGTGTGTCTGATTTATTTCACTTAACGTTATTCACCTAACATTAAGTTATTTCTCTTTTTAAGTAGAACTACTTTTTTATGAAAATGTTAGCAGATGTGACATACTTTTGCATAGGATGTGGCTCAGAGACACAGCACCTGCTTGACAAGCACTAGGTTGTGAGTTCAAGTCTCAGTACCTCCCCCACACAAGTATTTAAAGTCAGCTACCAGAATGATGTTCACATCCTGTTGAATGTGTCCCATATTATCTCATTTGATCCCATAAAAGTAGAGCATTTATTTTTTTGCTTATTTTGGGAACATGATGTTTTATGAATGTTTGCACATATTTTGGAATAACCTTTCCATCTTCAGGTCAATCAAAGACTCAACTGGAGTGGTTTGACTAGCACTAGAGTCTATAGTTACTATTAACTTCTTCAAGGTATCACAATTTACTTTAGACGCACAATGTTTACGGATGGTTTTAACATACAGTTCCTTTGGTGGGACAGATACCATTAGAGAACTAAGCTTTGTCTTCATATTTAATTGATTGCTATATCATTCTTGAGACTAATTTATAATGTTACTATATTTATGTTCAGATCATTATCAGCATAACATTATTGTATTATTCAGGCATTCTTTAAAATATGTCCCACGGGGAATTGAATTCCAAAGAAATTTGAGTTTGTAGCTCAGTGATAGAGCATATGCCAAGTATGATGAAAGACCTAGGTTCAGTTTCCAGGAACACAAAGACATAAAAGAAACTGGAGTGTCCTTCTGTGTAACAGATTGTGAGAAAGGTGTTCTTACCTAAAAATCTATCCTACCTACATCTAAGTTTATATTTGATTTGCAGTATTAAATCAATAACTGCCTAAACTTAACTGATCACACATCTAAGTTTATATTTTAAGTTTTATATAAACTTACCAAATGGCTCTCGTCTAGCACTGGAAGCATCCTTCCTCTCTGAAAAGACACAGCTCAGACAACTCTCAGTATGACACTGTTGACCAAGAAAGCTCTCTGTCCCCCAAAGAAGTGACTTCTGTGGGGGAAACAGGACTGCAGAACACACAGAATCCACTTTATATTGCACTTTCAGGGGAATCCCTTAGATCTCAGAGAAGTAATGTGCCCCCTGACAGGCTGGTGCTATCTTACCATCATAACTTCTCTTGAAAGTGGAAAGAAAAGATGAGAAACTGTATAATAAAACTTGAAAAGACAGTGAGAACTGAGTACTGAGATAGTGCAGTTGCTAATCAGTAGAAAACAATAATAAGTTCGCAAGGAAACCCCCAAATCATCTGTATTTGAGAGAGAAGTAAATGACTATTTTTATACTTCTATCAACCTACAGAGTACAGTGTCTAACAAATAGTATGTGCATGATAAAGATTCTGTCTGAATTAAAGAATGTATGAATATCCTTCCAGCAGTGCTGTGCCTTTATAACCAACTATTAGCAGTATGCCAAATATTTGAACAAAGAGCCATCTCAGTGTAAAAAGAGGGCAAAACCCTCAGAAGTTCTTGGTTAAAGAAGGTGAGAAAAAGATGAACCCTCTTATTCTTTAAAAGGTCTAAAATTCCACTGAAGCAATGAGATTAGAATCTTGCATGTGACAAACAAAGGAATGAAAATTTGCCACCCTCAAAATTTGTGAAACAGTTAATCCAGCAAACTAGAGTAGCATTCACAGGAACTGGATTCCACCTGCAGACCTGGGAAAACAAAGTCTAAGTAAGTGCAAAATCACACCTTTTAATCTTTAAATGTTCATTAATCAGCTGCTGAGAACAGTTGACCCTGGAACAATCCAGTAAGTAGAGGTGTCCACCCTCTCTTAGAAAGTAAAAAATCCTTGCATGTCTAAGGTTTGATTCTCCAAAAACTTAGCTACTAAAACCATAGCCTACTGTTGACTGTGAGCTTACTGATAACACATAGTCAATTAAAATATTTACATGTCATACATATTACCTGCGGTGAAAAATAGCTGAGAAGCATGAGAGATCACTGTATTTACTGTGGATATTTTCTTAGGGAGCCGAACCTGTCAGGCTGAGATGATGAGCATCACGTATATTTTAGCAGATACTCACAAAGCTGGCCCTCAGCTCAACAGCACAGGAAGACTCTGAAATCATTACAGTGGTGTAGTGTGTGATCAGTTAAGTTTAGGCAGTTATTGATTTAATACTGCATGTTACATTTTCTTACATTTGACTATAAATAGTGTCACACGTACCGTGCATGGGTCAGTTTTGCTAAATTTTAATTTTTAAATAAATTTCAGTGGGGTCAGAGATGATAAAAATAAGCTAGTAACTACAAGTATTTTATGCATTGAGGTCATACCTTTTCTTAAGCTTTTTTAAAATTTTAAATCTATATGAAAATTGGTTCATAAATCTCAAAAAAATCCTCCCCTAGATTAAAAAAAAATAGTCTGTTTGCAAGCAGTTCCAATGTTGTTCAAGGGTCAACTGTAATTTGCAGTAGAAATTTTCGTAAATCAATATCAAACTAATAACCTTCCAATATATATTCTTAATTTTAAAAATTAGATCAGGAGCCGGGGGCATAGCTCAGCGGCACAGTGCCTGCCTAGTAAGTGTGAGGTAATGAGTTCAACTTCTGTAACAAAAGAAGAAAAAAAATTAAATCAATTTCTGTTTCCTAAAACTATATTATTATTATTGTTTTTACTGTCATCATTCCTGAATTGTTTTTTTTTGCCAGGGATCAAATTCACGACCTCATGCTTGGCAGGCAAGTGTTTATGCTGCCGAGCTAAATCCCCAGCTCCACATACCTAAAATTTTAAAGCATATTGTTTTTTTAAGAACTTTGGGAAATAATTAAAGTATATATGAAGCAGTTAGTACCTTTAAAGTATGTTGATAACTTTTCATTGTTTTCAGGTTTAATAAACCTGAATATATATTCTCCTTTCAGATTACATTACATTAGTCATGATTTTGTTTCTTCCAAAGTTCATTTTGATGTGAATAGATGTTCATTGTGAAAAACCTTAAAATGCAATATAATTTGCTCTAAAACAAAGTATATATGGCTCTGCATCATAAACACACAGCGGTTCTCATGCTCACAGAAAAGCCATGCAACTAGGCAAAAAGAAGAAACAAAGGTTGAATTCATGTGTGTGATACTAGTTCAGTCCCTGAAACATTTACTCGTTCAACAAACTTCTGAGTTAAATATATTTTAATTTTAAGAATGAAGCTTACAGTGATCGTAGTTGTATTTATCTAAATTTTAACCATGCACTAGGCATTATTCTGAGTTTTATATGTATTGCATTAAAATAGTTTGACCTTTTAATTATCAGGCTAGTCTGATACAGAGAAGTTTACGTGTACTGGAAGACTAGGCCCTGAATTCCAGCAGTATACGTGTGGGTGGTGCTATGCTATCCTGAATTGAAAGTTAAGTAAAGTAAGTGTTTTAATCCCGTCACTTATCTAACTTCTATTTTTACAAAATAACTCATTAAAATGTTTATATAATCCCTGGCCATGTTGGGCTTTAAACCTTATTACAGATCACTTTAATATTATCTTTTCTTAGTTATGTGTCCTTTTTTTTGTGACTATTGTGCATTTTGTTTTTCAGTCTGACTCATATCTAAGATTTTTTTCATGAGGTTTATTTTTATTATAGTATTGTGCTTGGGATGTAATGTAGCTTCACTAACTGTTGACTTTCTTTTTTAAATTCTTATTTCTTTGTGAATCTTAATCATATCCAGAGCAGAAGCCCTTTCTACCTTTGAGCCATGACATTTTAAGGAAGCCAAGTTGAATTTATATGACATACTCTGCTTTTAATTGAATGAAAATCTAAGCAGATGTTTAGCTGGTTAATGCTTCCCATAAATTTTTCATTTTGTATCTATGCCAACTTTTAAAGCTGCTTTAAGAGAGAATCGTCTAACATTGTTCTCCACACGAGTATTATCGGTTCTACTGGCATGTAACAAGATAATGTTGTTGATTCACTATCAACAGCTTCGTTCATTCACGTATCACTTATCAGTCAATCATTGGAGAATGTGTGAGACGTTTTTAGAGGTATACAGATGATTTATACTGCTTGTGCTTCATCTGGCCTCTGAGTTTAGCAGTTACTTTGATATTTTAGTCAGGGGTGCTCTCTAGTGTTTTGCTGCAGATGTTTCCAGGCCATGAAATTGCAAGACAGATGATTGTGTAAAAATCATTTTACATTTTTATGTAAAAATCATATTTGAAGGGCAGCTTCTTTGTTTTGGGGATTCCATTAAAGTAAATCATGATCACAGGCATGGACGAAATTTCCTCAAAGGGTGCCTGTGGGATAACCTGGATTTCTTACTTTTTTTCCTTGTGTGAGTATGGAGTAACAATCCATGGGATTTGTCTAAGCTCTCGGGAAATAAAATTAATGGTGAATAACTTGCAAAAAGCAAATTTTGAGTATCTGTTATATTCAGAAAAATGATAGTTGAAGATTTCAACAGTAAAATAAAACTTTTTAGCAGTTAAATATGTAGGTGTTTTGTATTTTAATAATCTGGTATTTTACATTTTATGTATCATGTCTATGTTTAAGCACACATATTAGTTATGAAATAATTTAAATGGCTTTTGTCATTCCAAGCTAAATCTAGCTCCATGAATTTCTGAAAGTCTTTTCATTTACTTACATGTATTAGGAGGCAAACTACACCTTTTGGATTCCAGCTGTTAAAACCTTGAAAACACTCTGACAAAACCTTAAGTATCTTCATGTATGCTTTTAATCTTTCTCTCTTCATTCTCTGCAAAAATTTCTCCACCCTAGTTTACTTCCTGACCAGCTGCAGATTTTCTGGGCCTTTAGCTTCTCCTAGGTCAAGAAGGCCTCATTTCAATGTGTAATTATCTTTGGTTATAAAATAAAATAATGAATAAGGCACAAATTTCAGATTTTATGTTTTATTCAGAAGAATGCATCAGTAGCCACTGTGCAAAAGTTTAAATCTAACAATTATAAAACAGTTAAGCATTCTCTCTGACATTCCATATGGTCAGGGAGTTTTTTTTAAAGGTTTCTCTGAAATTTCAACTTGTATGGCCCTCTTGAGATCTATCAAATAAATAACAGATGTAGAGATTATCAGTTACTATTGAATGTTTGACAAAAACAGACACAAAAACCAGAACTTACCATTGGGTCTCTTTTTGTTAAAGAAAAATGGTTGTTAAAGAAAATGGATGTGATCTACCAATCACATCCATTCAGATAGTATATTATTATTATAACATAAATTTACTGTTCTGTTTTGCAAATTTCATCAGGATAGAGAGGATACATTTTCTATGTTCCTTAAGGACAGTGTTTATCTCTGAGAAATTAAATTTAGTGCATTATTGTCTTTTCCTGTAGAATTGTAAAGAAAAGTTTAAAAATTAGCAATATCTTTATGTGTCCACTAATGGTACATGAATTCAACATTCATTCATTCATTTTATACCATCAATATTTATAGAGCTCTCCTGATGAGCTATAAATTGTCCAAAGCACTACTACCACAGCAATGACCAAGACAGAATTCTTAATGATGTGACATTTACATTCTAATTGGGAGAGTTCAGAGAGGAAATTGGGAGGCAAAATTATAGTATATTATAGATGATAAACATTTGAGAATTAACAATGTCTGGGGTGAAATAGTAATGAAATTGCAGAGCACAGAGACCATTTTCTCAAGAACTGTAAAGAAGCCTGCTATGAAATGATGGTATTTGAGCAGAGACATGAATGAAATTAGAAAGTAAGTTTTGCATAAGGGTTAATAACATTGGAAAAAGAAAATACAGTACCCCGAATCTGGACTTGAAAAGTATGACACAGATTATAACATATTTTTAAATATCAAATAAACTCTATGTATTATTTGAAAGATATTGAAAGATAGGTGTAATTATATTTCATTCAAATATAAAAAATAACAACTCCAAAGACTGTTTTGAAGGGAAAGGCTGAAAATCATTCTTAATTGTAGCTTGTATACTTCAAATCTTTAAAAAGATAAAGGGGCCAAGCAGAAAGAATAACTACTCCTGTGGAGGAAAAAACAGTTATTGTAGAAATTACATAAGAGAATGAAAGATATTAGATATTTCTTGAAGAGGGAGAAGGAGTAGATTTTCCAAAAATTTTTAATAAATCTCTAAAGAAAGGAAGGTTACATAATAACTTTATTTAACTACATTGGAATATGTTTCATTTTATCAGTGGTACCCTACCACCAATATCCAAATGTGAAGCATAAGCAAAGATATATTTGATTAATATCTATGTTACTATCAGATTTTTAGTTGGATCATAATAAATAATATTTATGCATTTTATCATCAAGCAAATACATTTCTGAAAATCTTAATACAAACATTGACTTCTGCTTAGTTACTTTTCTCTCTTGTTGAGACAAAATACCTGATGCCCAAAGTTAGGGAAAGAAAGGTTTATTTCTCTCAGGTTGGAGGTTTCAGTCTATACTCAGTTGGTTCCAAGACACAATGACATGGCTGAGGGGCAGCAGTTCATGGCTGCTCCTGCAGCACAGCACAAACAGGGCAAAAGAGAGTGAAGACACCCCTTTTTCACACCCTTACACTGTATGCTGGCTCAGTATAGCATTATACCACCAATCTAAGCAATAGACAATGAACCAATCACAAATGCTAGGTTTGGCCATGTCCATGATTGATGAGGCTTGGAGGGAGGGGAGCATCTGAACACAAACCATCACAAACCTCATTTCTGTGTCCTGAACAGCACTGTTTTATTATTTTAAAGAGATCTAGAATATAAAAGCTTCCCATATTGATGAAGTTTGTGGTGTATGATGTTAAAGAAAAACATGAAAACTTGAACAAATCTTATATCAAAAATAAAAGAAAGTAATGTCCACTCTAGGCTTGCAGTGTGACTACTCAAAAACATATTATTATATCTAAACATCATTATTATATGAAGACCATTTTATAAAATCAAGACGGTTTAAAAGTTTGAAGGCTATATATTTCATATAATATTTTGATACATATACATATATTTCATATAGTATTTTGATACATAATAGCCAATAGTTTCACTATTGTCTATTGATCTATTCCATTCTGTGGAGGAAACGTTGATTTGTGTTATCACTTTAACCTTCATTATACCTCAATGACATCTTATTATTTTTATAATTAAATATCAATAGCATTCATTTTATATTTTAGAAAATGGGGAGCTAACCAATTATCTATGATTATGAAGTTATTAAATAGCAGCACAAGAATGAGGGCATGGTAACTGATCTTTAAGATTATGTTTATTATTTTAAATATTGATTGTAAGTTCAAAATACTTTTATAAGGAGATTAAAAAACAATCTGAATGAATAAAAATATGCATTTTCATGTCATCAGTCTTGTTCAATTACTTAACTGTATTATTGACGGTTAGTTGCCTTAGTGGGATTATATAATATAATGTAACTCATGCTATGGCAAATGTTTAAACAGCTCTCTTTAATTCTGTTCTCTTGTAGTGCTTGGGTATCGTCTATTTTCTTTTCTATCCATCCCCTGCTCTTCTGCTTAATTATGTTTTAACTTGTTTGCCAAAGTATTCAACTCTTGAAGGCCCTGTGGGAAGTAAACAGGCAGGAAGCAGAGAAAGAGGAGGGTATTTATTGATCACTGCTTCCCTATTTGCTTTTCAAGGCTGGGTTGCATCTCTGTAGTCTCATATCCTCCCATGGCAAATGTGACCTGAGCATTTGGCAACATCACACCTCTTTTCCATCTTGCTGTACCTGTGAGGGACCTTTCCTGTTCCTGTTAAAATATAGGTGGTTTAAACAGTCCCTGTTTAAACATTGTCATCTTTCCTTCATTTGGTAAGTAGCCTCAAATTAAATTCCTGTATTTAAAATACATACATAGGCTTCTGTTTTTCTCTGGAGAAGACCCTGACTCCTACTGTGACTTTTTGAATCCCAAAAATAGATTCTATCACTGACATTACTGAGATTATTAAACCTGAAAAGAATGAAATAGAAATTAGGCAAACTAAATCAAACTGTTTTGTAGCAATAGGTTCAAGAAAATTTATGAAGTGAGGATTGACTTCAAGCAATAAACCTTGATTTTGTACCTGAAATCTGTACTTACATTGTGGATTTGTTGTTGTTGTCTCTCTTCTATTTTAGACCCTGGAAATTATACTGTCTGTCATTATTAGAACTCTTTTGAAACAAAAATATATTAAACATTACTTTGTGACTCTTTTCTTTGTCAAATTTCCATGATCAAGGCTATTTTCTTTTGAAAAATGTTAGTTTACCTTATACATATATATCATATTCTTGGTAACTATTAGCAACAGATTCTTTTACCACATAACACCTGTTGTATTTACTGGAAAAGTACTGCTGTTGCTAGTAACTGTTACTAGTGACTGCTAAGAAATTAACCCCAAATTCCATACCTTAAGACAATACATATTTATTTAACTTACAACTTTGTGAACTGACCATTTCAGCCATGCTCATGAAGGAAGTTTATCTCTGCTCTATAGGCTCACTCATGTTCGTTGTTAACTGCTGGTCAGTATGTGACTGTTACTGGGGATTGTATGAGTTTTAGCAAGCTAGTTTATAATGACCTCATCTGATATACTTGGAGTGACTGGAATTTCTCTCCACATGACTTTTTCTTGTCTACTATAATAGCCCAAGCATTATCACATGGTATCATAGGGTTCCAAGGGCAACAGACAAGCAAGAACTGTTATAGAGCGATTCTACATGAATTCTGTTAGCTAAGGTCACATTAGACAAAGCAATCAAATGGCCACTTCGATTCAAGTTCGGAGAAATAGATTCCATATCATTATGGGATGAGTAGACATTGTGACCATTATTACAATCTACCATAAGCATTACAGTACATGTACAGCAGACCCAGTATTTCACTGAACCAAGGAGAAACAATGAACCGGAGTACTGCTTCGAAGGGGAGGTTGCCAATCAGTTAAGGATTACTTTTCTTGATTCACCTGGAAATTGTGAGTTGGCAAAGTACAGCCTTGTTAGTGATGCACATGTCATTGGATGACTGGATATTGCTATATGGCAACACTTCTTTTGTGATCTGGCTTTTGTCAGATATTATATGTCAGCTCTGCAAGGTTTTAGTCTCTGCTACTGTTTTTTTTTTTTTTTTTTTTTTTTTTTTGTTGTTGTTCTTGTTGTTGTTGTTGCTAGTCTTTGGCCATTGGTCTTTAGGGCTAAGAGCCGCTGCTGTTTAATGTTCTTTTTGTTTTGTTTTGTTTTGTTTTTAGACAACTTTTCTGTCTACACTACTTAGGGATCAGAATCATGGGTCCTTGTGCTTGACAGGCAGGCACTTATGCTGCTGAGCTATACCCCAGCCCTCATGAGCAGATTTGTAGGAACTTTGGGACCCACATGACCAGAGAAACAAGTACAAGTAAGTTCACCACCAAAGTTATTATTTTAACAGGGCGGTTGCTATAACATAGGAGGTCAGAGAGAGTGAGCCCTTCAAAAAGCCCTCCTGGACTAACTTCAGAAATGTGTGAAGAGGCTGTTTCTATAGCACTTTCAGGCCTGTGATGGCTTAAGTAGGTTCCAAGACATGTTCCAAGACAGCCCCATCTTCCATGGCCTCAGTCCACTAAAGGGGAAAGGTGGTGTGAATCAGTTGTCCTATCTCTGAGAAAAACCAGGGGATCTTTGGGAAGGTTACCTCCGATCATTACAGCTGATCATTGTTCAGTGAGTTTGAGGACTTTAATAATGAGCCCCAATCCTTCTCTCCCTGATCTTAGCCACCCCTCCTTCTTTAGTGGTGCAACAGATGAAGTGGAAGATGAAAAACTACCACGGCTGAAATTCAAGCTGCACTCATTGCAGTGGCCTTAAGGCTGGCTGCTCAATAACCACGAAGGACTCTGAAGCAACTTGTTCCAGTGCATTCTGGGGGATGTGAAGGGCCAGTCATGGCTAAGCCACTCCACCCTCTGGCCAGCCTTGGGAAATGGAAGAGTTGGGTACTTCCTGTCAGTCACAAGGCCATATAGGAAAAAAAAAATGTTTTCAAAGAAAACCAAAAAGAGGAATAATGGTAAATTTCATTTAAGTTTAGTATGAGGGTGACCATTACAGAAAGTGTTCAGATAAGGTGTCTGTGGGCAGAGAAATGGATAAACAGCAGGCTGTTAATCATGAATTAAAGTGACAAGCAAGCTTTGGTCAAGCCTTCTTTTGCTTTACTAGCTCTTGATAAAACATCTACAGGAATTGAAACATTCATCGTGGTAAATACAGTAACATAGGTGAATTAGTGTATTCAGAATTTCCTCATCAGAAGCCCATATGTTTTAGTCTTCAGTTACTTGGGTATCCTGCTTCAAATCAGAATGCCCAGAGGTTACTATCACAATCCCCATTACTGGACTTGGAGATAATAATGTATACTGTGTCATATAAGCTCATTGTCTTGTGTAGTTATTGCATTTTAATGCCTTATTTTATCAAAAATATATGAAAGCATATTGCAGGATCTATAATTTAGCTTAATTCTTAAGCTCAAATATGTTACCTAGCAACCACTGAAGAACAACTTTGTATTAACTTGGCAGACATCTTTTTTTCTTATGAGAATAGTCCTGTTTTCATAGAGACAGTCCTGCACATGCACCATTCTCAGTGTCCGCTATACTCCCATTGCTTTATATTGCATTAGATCAATACAATTTTGAGTCTCAGAGAACAATTGTTTATTTAACTTTCTCAAAAATGTAATTAAGCTTTGATTGTCTGGTGATCTTTTGTCATTGTGGGGATGTGTGATTGGAATTTGAAGTGTAGAACATGTGATTTCTATAGAGTACCGAATATTCTTGTGTTTGGAGGGTGTATAACTTGCCATCATTTTAATAGCATTTCTGAAATACATGCTAAGTGTTTTCTGCACTCTAAGTTTTTTCCATGAATACTGTGCTCCTGCTAAGGTAGTGCCTTGATTGTTTCCTTTCAGTCATAATCCTACTTATCTATCCCAACATCAAGATCTTGAGGAGACATTCTCTTGATTCCTACAAGATCTGGGAGATCACAGACAGGCAGTGTCTGGAGAGAGAAGACACAGTGTTCATTCACAAGGACAGCCAGCACTGTTAGTGACTTGCTGTTTAGTAGAAATGCTTCTCCTGAAGGCCCTGAGGGCAAAGGTATTAAAAGTACCGTAATTACTACTAATGTTTTTACTGTTATGAATCATCATCATACACACACACACACACACACACACACACACACACACACACAAAGCCTACCTAAAGTACATCAAAGATTACATGAAATCACTTAAAGCAAACTGGAAGAAAAGGGACCAAAAACAGAGACATCTTTATGGCAAGTGCTGCAGAACAAATCAAGCACATCCTCATTGATTTCCAGTTTATTCTTTGTTGGTGAAAACATCATTCAGATAGCATGTGTATTAGTCATATCTTCCCTTGCTGGGACCAAATACCCAACACCCACAAGTAAAAGGAGGAAATAGTTCATTTAGCTCACAGTTTCAAAGAATTCAGTGAATGGTCCGCTGGATCCAAAGCAGAAGCATCATGGCAGAATGCAGTGGCAGAGCAAAGGTATTCAGCTCGTATTAGCCAGAGAGAAGTGAAGTGGATAGTACAAGAGAAAATAGTTCCAGCGACCACATGTAGTCCCAAAGTCCTTCCTAATAGCTCTCTTTGTCTCTCAGTCTCTTCTCTCTCTGTCTGTCTCTGTCTCTGTCTCTCTCTCTCTCTCTCTCTCTCTCTCTCACACACACACACACACACACACACACAAATGCGCCTTACTAATCTAATGAATAGCTTCCAAAAATATTAATTTGATAATCTCCCTGAAATGTGAAATTCTAACCCTTGTCAACTTGTTGCCCAAACACACCTCCTTAAACCATACTTACTCTCCAAGTAAACATCAAGTCATGATTCTACCTAACATGATACAAGAATCCTTCCTCTGGGTAAATCATAATTGTCACTGTCCCAAAACCTCAACAGTCTCAGCATTGCTAAAGAGTTCAAGTCAAAATCTCCTCTGAGACTCAAGGCAAACTTGTAGCTGTTGACCTATGTGAAATTAACAAAATAAAACAAAACCCCAAAGTTCTATAATCACAAGGTATAGTGGCCCAGGATAAACCTTCCCTAAAATGATAATAATAGGATCAAAAAGAAAAGAAATAAAGTAAGACTGAAACTCAGCAGGGCAATCATTAAGACGTGTGTCTCTGTGTCTGGCACTCAGGTCACATGGTGGTGAGATGTGAGTTCCAGAGGGCTTGAATAGCTGTACTCCAGTGGCCTCGTCAGTTGTAGCCCCATGGCTTCTCTCTTAGGCTGGCTCTGCTCTTTGTGGGTGGCTTTCCCTGATACACATTCCACGTCCCTGGAATTTATGAATTTCTGGAGTCTCTGTCTCTAATCTACCTCATGATTTCACACATAGTTCTCTTAACTGCTCTTTGCTTTGCTTCCCACAGCTTCCAATGAAATCTGTGTAGAAGCATCCCTGACCACTACCACACTGTACACACTGACTAACCCAGTCTTATGTGGATGACACAAAGGCCTGCTGTCAGTGGTAGCATTAGTCAGGTCCCGTTGGACATGTTCCAGTAGTCTAGAAGCAGGCAGGACCACAGTGCAGTGAATCCTTGAGAATCAGTAATTTAAGTGTCTCTTTTTCAGCTGGAATCCTACGGACTCTATTCTTAAATGAAAAGATGACAATTTTGTACCCTTAAAGTTGGAATGGTGTAATGGCTCATACATTTTGTCAATTTGAGAAATTTAGAAGTTTAACTAAATGAGTCATCAGGAAGCCAAGGTCCTTACTTTTTTTTTTTTTTTATTTAGAGAGAAAAAAAGAAAAACATAAAAAAGGATAGAAATAATACAGAATTTTAAAAAAACCCTAAGAAATCACTAGTTGATAAATTACATATTGTTATATTAGAAGTAGTTGTTCAAGTTACAAAAGCAAAGCATAAAAAATGGACAAACATTGACAGTACAAACTATTCTGTTTGATGAATTAACAAAATCTTATATATAAAGTCCTTCCTTTGTAGACACCCTCAGTCTGTACAAGAGGAGGGTATGGAGATGGCAAGAGTGCTATCCTTGCCCTGGAAGGGTGGTACCCTGCTTACAGTGTACGGGAGGACCCCTGTCGCCCTGCTTTTGCTCTTGCTGCTTTTGTTGTCTTCTGCTCCCTTGAAGTGTTGTCCCAGTGCCATCCTACCCTGCCTTGAGCCAGCTGGTTACAACTGAAACTTCCACAAAGTGTGAGCAAAATAAACCTTTCTTTCCTTAATTTTAGGTGTGGGGTATTTCGTCTCAGCTGCAAGAGAAAAGTAACTAAGACATGTGAGTAGAATCTTGCTGATTTCTGAGATGCATTCAAGACATCTTCTTGTGCAATGTACTTTGTAGTATTTAGTGACACCCATATCTTCAGAAACTACATTTTCTTTAACCTCAAATTTACACATGTTCCTTTTGAGCCAAAATTTAAAATTTTCTTTTGTTTTTTATTTTCTCTCTGTCTCTCTTATTCTCTCTGTCTCTGTCTCTGTCTCTGTCT
Source organism: Cavia porcellus (assembly GCF_034190915.1). NCBI lineage: Eukaryota > Metazoa > Chordata > Mammalia > Rodentia > Caviidae > Cavia > Cavia porcellus. Next base: position 69,805,214 of record NW_026947491.1, read on the forward strand.
CTCTCTCTCTCTCTCTCTCTCTCTCTCTTTCTTTCTTTTTTTTTTCTTTCTCTTTTTTGATCTGCTTTTTGCCCCTGATTCTCACCATAAATCTTTCTAGATCATCCAGCAGTATAAATGACACAACCTGATTGTTGGTCTGGTTTGAAGTTTTGTGCCTGATCAATTAGATTAAAATTCTAAACCTCAGTCTCCTTTAAGGTTCAGAACATGGGCCAAATACAGACAAATATCTTTGCAACAGTTTAGCAAAAAATTGCAAGTTGCCAAAAAAGTTCTTTTTTCCTCATAAAACTCCTAAACCTCATTTTTACTGTCCTTGTTCTTACCATGATTTTGGTCTTATGAGCTGTAGCTAGACTTACCCATAATTTTCTGCTTGCAGCATTCTGGAACGTTTCTAGCCCGTGTTTCCTACCCTTTCAAAACTCCTCCAACAGATGAATTTCAAAGGCTTTTAAACCACTTACTTATGACCATCACAGAAGCCCAAGTCCCACTACTGTTTCTATGTATTAGTCAGCTACCCTGGTCCTAAGACAAAATACTTAACACTCTCCACTTAAAACAGAAAAGCCTGTTTTCTGAGGGTCCCACCCATGGCCAGTTGACTCCAAAGCTAAAACATCATGGCAGAAATGTGAGGAAGAGTAAAACTCCTCAGTTAGAGGTGGCCAGGAAGCAAAGCAGGGGAACAATGCCAGAGAGAAAGGTGCAAGGGATCACATGTAAATACCCAGGTCATGCCTCCACTGCCATTGCAAATATACGCAGAAATGTGATTTACTAATAACTTGGGCAGCTACTAAACCAATCAAATTGACAGCCCACCTTAACCACAGCAGAATGGTTGCTTTCCAGAGTGCTGTGTGAAAGTTGTGTGATATCATGTATGATTTTCTTTAAGTATGGTTTAGAAATGGAAAATGGTAATAAATTTGGCTGTGATTTTGAATCAATCATCTGTTATTATTAGTAGCCACTGCTTGTTATCCACACACTACCAGAACAAAAACAAATGAGTTCTTCATTTATTTTGACAGTGATTTATTTGGAGGCATTTTAAAATGATATATCATGTAGTCGCCTAAAAATAAAATGCTTTAAAATTCAAACAATTCTAGAATTTGTTATGCTCTATTAATATTTTAGGCTCAGCCATGCATCACATGTGTGAATTCTTCAAACTGCTTGCTAAGACTAAATCTTAGTTGTATCACCTGTAAAATAAGAGTAGTAATAACTCTTTAACATGTGGTTTTGAGAAGTGTATTAGTTGTACATGTATAGAGCATAGATTAGTGCTTAGCACATGGTCAAACTCAGTGTATCCTGTTGTTACTGTTTTTCAACTATAAATAATGCCATTCTAAAACCCATAATTAATATTAAAATAAAGAATACGATCCTTTATGTTGCACTTGATTTTCTTACTTTATCTAAATCAAGCATTTTCTTTTGTCTGAAAAAAATTGAATTTCACCAATGCTCTGACATTCCTCATAGAGAAAATCAATATAGTACATTTGAAAAACACAATACAATACCCCAAATTGTAAAACGAATTAAGTCATGACAGACCTTTGTCCGTAGAATAAAGAAACACAATTACTTTTAGAAACACAATTAATATGGTTAACTTGCAATCATGGAAAATTAAAAAAGTTAGAAAATGTATATAATGAAAATTAGAATTAATTTTCAGAAAGACAGATACAAACATTTAACTCACCTCTGTGTTGCAATATTTAGGTCCTGTTCTAATGTTTGGATCCTTCTAAATAATATAACTAAACATTTTTCATCTCTTTTCTCTTGATTTGGAGGAGTAAGTCCAAATATTAATCTTCAGTGTTTATCCTAAGAGCAAGTTTTAAAAAATTACATTAGAGATGTCTCTTTTATTGGGAAGGGTTATTTTCTATAAGGTGACAATGATGACTCACTAGTTTTGGAACTATAGACGACAGTGTACTTCAGAGATCACCAGTCAGATTCATATGAATTATTTAAGTCCATACGCTTGTCACAGAAGGGAGAAAAAATGGCTACAGATGTTGCCTGTTGAGAATCATAAGCCTGTATTTGAAAACTGGGTTGCTAATTTTCTTGTCATTTCCAATCCTTATTTCCAATGGAGAAGCTAAAATTTAAGTTTAGAAGTGTGTGTGAAGTAACCAGTAATCTTTTAAAAAAGTTTTTGTAGTGTTGGTTTGTTGGCATGTGCACGTGTGTGTGTGTGTGTGTGTGTGTGTGTGTGTGTGTGTGTGTGTACTGGGGATCCAACCCAGGGCCTTTCTATTGTGCTACATCTTCAGTGCATTTTTATCTTACATCTAGAGACAGGATCTTCCTAAGTTGCCTAGTTTGGGTAAATTTGAGATCCTCCTGCCTCAATGTGTGAGCCCCTGTGATTAGATGCGTGTGTCAGTCTGCTCAGCAAAACTTAATCTTTAAGCTAGTTTGAAAAAAGATGCAAAATTATTTTCATTAGTATAAATCTAGCAATGGAAGTTATTCAAATAATTAATATTCATTTATTAATGTTAACATTCATTCAAATATTAATTTATAACTTTAGATACTAATAAATTTTGTTCAACTGAGTCAAATTACTTGCAAAATAAAGTCAGAGAGAGGCAGATCAAAATCCCCTTTTATTGTTGATAGACTTGTTGAAATCTGTGGATTAGCCCTGGATCAACAATGTTAGCTATATTTGCCTAGACATAGACACTACTTTCCTGAAATAGCCAACAAATTGTGGCTATTATTGATCAAAGTACATAAGATCCAGAAAGCAATGCCTTTGTTAAGAACTACAATTTGGAACTGACTTGGGAAAGAGACCTTATGATTTTTTTCTCATAGCTTAATTCCTTTGCCTTGGAGTTAACATAACCTACCTAATATGAAAAGATAAAAACTAGTGGAAAGCATAGGATTAAAGTTACATATTATTAAGAACATTTATTTTATAGCATTTATAGCATTTATTTTATAGATGTATAAAACAACAGAACAGTAAACACCTTGAAACATTTTAGTATTGCCCTTTTCATAGTTTTCCGAAAGAGAAGATAGTATGGTGTCTTTTCAAAATTATGCATGTCAGAGAAGGAGAGCAACTGTGTGGAGCCTCACTGATGATGAGAAAACTGGTAAACAGAGGCAGTCCTGTTCTGCAGATCCATCTCATACAGTTCTTCAAAGGAGAAGCAGAGTAATAATCTGTGAAATGATCCTCCCCAGAAGTAAATGTTGCAGTGGGATGACCTGCCCTCATGGCTTCCTGGGAACCATGGCACCTACATCAAAGCCTCTCCTCTGGATCGTGTGTCAATGTTTTTGAACTACAAAGGCTTCTGATTGTATACCTAAGGGAAGCTACTGCGTCAGCCTGAAAATGCTCCTTAATTTATTTAGTCATCAGTTTCCGCTAACTAGTCACCCAAAAGATGCCTAATACATCACTGCCTCTGTGGTTTAAAGTCTTGAGCTATGATCAGTGAAGGAGAGTGGTATTTTTGTTGTTGTTACTTTGTTACTTTATTTTATATATTTTTAAAGATATCTGCCCTTGTGGGTGTCAGTATTTCCCTTAAATACCCTAATTGTTTTTCCCGTCACTTGGGATCCTATGAACATCCTGGTCCTTGTCTTTTCTGGTGACCTTATAGTTTATCACTGACCTTCACCCCCTTCACCCCCCTCTGCTCTAGCATGTGCAGCTCTGGGGTGCCCGTGTTCACTGGCTCTCCATTCGAGGTGTGGGTCTTCTTTCTAGACCTGAATGGGGTACCGCAAAGTACTTTTCTTTTCAGAACTCTGGGCCAGCCTTGGCCTCTGTCCAGTGCTGATTGGTCTCTAGTGACTGTGGCCAGTGTTGTCCTATCTGAAACTGTTCACATTACATGTGGCTTTCTCTATGGGCCTAATGGCCAGGGAGTGTTCGCATCTAAAGATCTAAATCCTAAGTCTTACTGTGTTTCGTTATCTAGAAGAGCAAACAATGCTTTTAAACTCTTTTTACTAATTATCTTCAAATAAAAGTGAGATCATGGCTTGAAATCAATTCTAATTATGTAAGAAATTTAATATTATAGAATCTTTAGATTATAGGAAAGATACTTGTAATAAAATCACTTCCCTAAAATAATATGCTGTCTATTTTGTATGCATACTTTTATTTTGCAACATATTTTTTATTTTGTTATGTAATAAGCATAATTTTATTTTTGTGGCTACTTAATATTACTTTGAATAAACTAAAGTAGTATAATAATATTTCTCTCACTTGGCATTTATTGTGGTTTCTGATTTTAAATACTATGATTAGAAGAAGTTATATTTTCTTGGCACACAATTGCATATAAAAGATATTAAATTAGGATGTGGAAGAGATGCATGTTAAAATTAAAACTAGTTTAAACAATAAAAATATGTTTCATCATTCCACTCTTCTATCACCTAGATTATGATCCTTAAGAATTCTGAATTTTAAGTGACATTGCTTACATTCAGAAATCATAGAACTAATATAGAAATAATGATAAATTTAGAAATTGATTATTTCCCCTTTTTACAAAAAACTATCTTTACTGGAACTTGGAACTATAAGCGTCATCAAAATAATGTCATACATGATGTTCAGTTTTGTAAAACAATCTGCCTAGACCTTCATGACTTCTGTGGATCTGTAAAGTTAGACCATTATTGTAAGAACTGCCTCAGATGAACACTGTGAAGAACAAATTAGAAGACCCATTGGCAAACTGTAAATCAAAGTAAGGATAGATATAATTTATACTTAGTCTTATTTTCATCATTGTTTATAGAGAAAAAATTAGTTATCTCAAGTTTCAAGGATGTTGGCAGTAACGATTTGACCAACAGGTATCCATACTCTTTTACCCTGGACCAGTAGTAAGGAATTGAAAGGAACTGTACAGGTCTAATTTTAGAGTTTCATAATAGAAGAGATAAGTTTTTGATGATAAAGAGTTCATAATAAGTGTTCAAAAGTTGCTGTTAAATGAATTTAATGAAAAATATAACTAAAAGCACAGATAGGATATTCAGCCAGAATTGTGAGTATAGGGCAAATGATCTCTGCTAAGACAATAGGACCATCAGCAATGGGCCTGAACCCTGTATAGTCTAAATTAATTCTTATGTAGAGAGGAGTTCTGGGAAAAGTCTTTGACTGCAAGAACGCCTCTGCAATTTAAATTAGCACCAGCTTTCAGTAACAAATTTCTGGATTTCAGTCTTTCTGCACAACAGATATCAATTTCCACTTCCTCAGCCCATGATCATTTCTAGTTGGTGGTATGGAATAGAAATGCTTTGTTTTATAAAAGAGCCCTGAGTGATGAAAGCATACGTTGTCATTTTGTGGCTTCCTGCTTCCACCTAGATACGTACTTGGGATTGGCCTAAGGATAGATGTTAGGAAAGGGGTATTTTTATAGGCAGTCTTGGAAGAGGTACAAATTAATTCAGTTCCTAGTCCATTGGTAAGAACTAGTCCACATTTCTTTACTTAAATAGAAAGAGAGAAGAGCCAAAAATAGTTTCTGAGTAAGAAACTACTTGCTAAAGGTTATTCTATGCTCTGGAAAGTGGAGAACCAATTTTGCTGAATAGAAGATAAAATATAACAGGTTCTTTGACAAGGAGTAGAGGTAAGAGTACTTTATTCCTCAGGCTGCTGGAATTCCATTCCTATTTGGGTCATCAATTCTTTATAAAAAGAAGGAAATTGTTACACCCTCATTCATTTTCAAAATATGTACCGATGTATAAATTCTTTGGCTATAACAAGTAATGTATCTGCTACTGACAGAGAATAAAATTTAGGTAATGGAGTATATGATGGTAAATTAGTAATGTCAGTATTGACATGTGTATATAAATAGCTTCTAATTGTAGTTAATTACTGTTATTTTAAGAGAATACATTTTAGTATATGTGATGCCAAAAAGTACATAAGACAACATGTCTTAATATGCAATTCTTAGGTACTATTTTCTATTGCTTAAAATAATGATGCCTCATGCTCTGTAACATGTTCTACTTTACAGATGTTTTATATTACAGTGAATCCTCGCAATAATCCTTTGAGTGAGGCAGGGTCGATAAGAGTATGATCCCTGCATTAAAGAGAAGGAAAATCAAGACTTAAGTAGCAAGGGCTGAGACTGGGAAAGGAGCCCAGCATTTCTGATTGCTGGCTCCACATTTTCCACTTCTGAAACCTTTCAAAAATTCAATTTTGGGGAGGTGGGGCGAGATAGAGGAGCATGTGACTGGTAAGAGACTGGGGGAAAACATATCAAGTTAGATCAGCTTCCAGATTTACTGAGAATATTTACTTCTTGAGTCTTCCATGTTGAGAGAATGTTTCAGATTGTGTTTCAGTGTGTCTTAAGGAGCCATATCAGTCAGAGAAATGTGTTTGTAAAGAAAACAACTCTTTAAAATTCGGTTTGGGAGACTTGAACTATTGACTGAATTACAGTCTTTGATTTTTATTTATTACCTTGTGTTTGTATGAACAGTATGAAATTATATAATGAACATTCTTTCTTTTGCGGATTTTCGCTCTCCATTTTAATTTTTATTTTCCACTTTACAAAGTCCAATAATTTATAGAAGACTAAAATGGAATCCTTAGCAATCTAGAAACTGTGGTGCATCTAAAAAGAAAGAATTTTAAAATGAGACTTGGAGGATTTTAAGCTGAGTGTTAATATGATGACTCCTGAGATCTTGAGACTTTTGTGCTCCTGTGGTGGTTTCGTTCTCTGAGAGTTTTTTCTCTGCAGTGTGATAAACCTGCACAGTAGCAGCCACTGCTGGCAGATCATCTTTTACTCATGTGGATCTAGCTCCTCTCCGTGGTGACTTGGGGTAACAGCATATCACTGAAGAGAAACCACTCACGGGGAGCTGTTGTCATTGTGTGTGACTATAATACAAATTATATCTGTCAAAGTGTCCTGGGCAAACAGTAAATTGGAGTATAGATCTCACTATGGGTTGCAAACATGCACACATATATTTTTATGACAATTATTGTGGAGTCTAAAATTTCAAGTATTTATGAAAATAGGATATACTCGAGTAGGAATTAAATCTTCCTAATAGTCTTGTTTTTGCTTGGGGTTCATTATACAAGAAACAAAGAAAAATGGCAAGATAATGAATATTTTAAATCTTTTCTCCCATCAATGTCATTATTGCAGCTGATCATCAATTAATAAATGCATTATTATTACTCCTGAGTACTGCATTTTTATTTCCCTTACTTTTCACTGTGGTTTTTAACACAGTAAGCAGACAATTCTCTGAAGTGTCCAACTTATATATTTTTAGCCCAACTAAATGTAAAGTGTGCTTTGGCTACTGATAGACAGGCAGATAAGCAAACAGACAGATAAATAATCTCTATTTTGAAAACTTTGCAATAGATATCTTCCATTATTATTAATAATTTAAAGGATTTATAGCAGAAGAATGAATTTCTTGCGAAGAACATTTGCAGTCAGCATGTATGAGCTTTTTTTTTCTTGATGAGGAAAAGTTTAAGAGGAAAGGGAAATATGTAAGTCATGAGTCTTTTAACATATATTGAGAAATTTTAAATTTAAAAGTTTAAAAACAGTTTAATCAGTTTTAAATTGAAAAACAATTTAAATTTAAGAATTGATCTCTTTTACAGTGAACAACATTTTTGTATTTTAGTGGTTCTCAAACAGAAACACATCAGAATCATTTGGAGGGGTTGTTACAGCTTGGTTTGTGGACACTACCCTCCCTGGTCTGTTGAGTCAGTAGATCTGGGTGGGGCCTAGTAATTTGTGTCTGTATCAGTTCTTAGGTGGCTCTAATGGTGTGGCTTCCAGGACCACACTTTGGTCTACGGTGTTTTTATCAGTCATTTTTCACTGCTCATTTTTAGAATACAAATATAAATACCCAGATCAAAGCCCTAGAAACTCTGAATTGATAAGACACATGTGTTTATTCTCTTTTCATTTTGAATGTCTTTACAATATTTTCTTTCACCTGTCTTGTGACATACGCTTGATCATAAAACGTTTCCTAATTTTACTTTGCATTTATTAGCATTGTTTGTATAAATTCTTCAGATTAAGACAAAAAAGAAGGTAAAGGTTCTTAACTATTTTTGCTTTAGTTTCCTAAAACAAGGTGGAAACAGAGTTAATGAAACTTAAAACAACTTTTTTGATATAACTTAATAAACAGATTTTAGCTCATGTAGTGATACTAGTAGACTTTGCAAGTTGTTAAGAAGGATTTTTCCATAGAACTCTGTAAGTGCCAGATGTTGTTACAACCAAATAAAGGAGCCTTTTCCCCAATAGGAAATCAACTTTATATGCAATGGGAATAGTTGTAGTATATTGGAATTTAGGAGGCCTTATAAATGAAATATTTACTTGAGTGTGGGCTCAGACTACAAATTTGGAGCCATAAAATCTGACTTCTATGAATTGCCTACTGTTGTGACTTTGAGAAACTACTTTGCCTCTATGTTTTAGTATCCTTTAAGATGGAATAATAATTTCCTCTTAGGGTCATTTGAGGAGTAAATGAGTTAAACCACACAAAATGCTTTAGATCATGTCTTAATCTCAACACTATTATTAGTAGATACTACATCTTTGAGAAAGAATGCTCTGTAGCCCATCTTGTCATGTCAGTAGCAGTGGAAATGTAATAGAAGTGAAACAAAATTTAAATTACTACCAGAATTGTTCTTATAATTATAATATCCAACTTCTTTTGCAAAACTTTTCAAAACGTCATGTTCCTTGTAGGAGGAAAGATCATTAATCAGATCCTGTGCATTGAAGACAGGGTAGATGGTTCATCACATATTTGATTTATGCCAAATGGTGTGACTGATTGTCTACCATGAAATTGCTCCAGTTGATTATAGCTCTTAAAGTTAGAGGAGGAAATGCTGACTCAGGTGCTGAGCATTCAGTACATTTGAAATGGTAAGATGTACTAGAGGGCTGCGCACATGGCTTCCAATGAATGCTGAGTCATCTAAGAATATAGGGAGAGATGGATGAAGGATGTAGGGGAGATGATGCCACTCAATGAGAGGGCTTGCAAACAGTCCAGATCCACTCATTTGAAAGAACACCTAGCAGGTTTTCAAAATTGGCTGACATGTGTCATACTCCTTCCTAGGATATGCTATAGCTCTTATCCTTTTGATGTGCCCACAACACCAACCAAGCACAGTGCTTCTCAGGAAATGCTCACCAGGTTGATTTCATTTGGAGGGACCCAGTTTATGTCTGACCTCAGTCATTTTCTCTAGAAGCAAATTGCAAGTAGCATATTCAGAACATATTGCAGTTAGCATGGTAAGCCTGTCCCTGCTTTTTTGATTAGTTTACATTTATGTCTGTGTCTATTCACCTAAATTTTTTTTGTGTGTGAACATAGAGAGCTGTTCCTAGGTTTAAAGTTAAGGTATTATGGCTATAAATGTAAAAAAAAAAATCAACATAATTTCATTTCAGTAAAACCTAAAACTTAAAGGGTACATTTAATGTCTGAATAACAAGAAATTGTCCTGGTTGGGTGAGGTGAAGTAAATGAGAGTTTAGGATACTGATATTATTTATTTCATCTAGCATTATGATTGTAAGAATTTCAGGAAGCTTCTCACAGAGGAAATGACTATCAAAGTACCTAAAAATTATACGCAGTGTGTTTTATGATAGATAAAATAGTATATTCTTGAAAAAGGGATAAATGGGGTTTTTTTTAGTGTTCTCAGATTAGAAAGAGAGTACTTTCAACATACAAAAGGGTATTCTGCAAGCCCTTTCCACAGGTTATGAAATACTTTATTTAAAAGTGTTCATGGAATGATACAAATTTTAGATCCAGTTGAACAAATATTGAGTGCCTACCATATGCAAAACTTCTTCACTAGGAATGAAATCACACTGTGTCTTCTATTTGTAGTATGTGAACTTTGTGTTTGAAAAGGAATTCTTATATTTAAATCTTTCTCTGTTATTAGATTTTCTCATTATATACTGTAAAACATTTGATTTTGCATTTCTGAAAAATGAAAATAAATTTGAGCCCTATTTTTGAAAATAAAATTCTGTTTAAATTATGTAAATATTAGTTCTAAAGAAAGTTGATTTTCAAGATTTAAATGTATACAAGAAAACTTAACCTTTCAGCCTCATTTGCAGTCACTTGATATTAATGATGAGATACATACTATCTATGTTTTGTTGCTGAAAATATTTTTCAGTTCAGCACACTGAGCTAAAATAAAGTTGTTACTACTTATTCAAAGTTAGAAAAGCCCAAATTCTGTGCAGTGATACTAAAAAGTAGTAGTTATGCATGTCAATGTAGTTTATTCATTTTTAAGGCCAATACTCCCTCAGGTGGAACCGTACAACTTTTGTTTATAGACTGCATAGCATGCACCTACCTTGATAGATATATGAACTACATGTTGATGACCTCATCAGCATGCATCAAGTCAGGCTCTTTTGACTGTCTGATAGATAAATGGGAGCCATTGTACCTAGATAACCCAAGCCACAAATTTGGGTTGTTATACCGAATCTGTTTTACTTCCAGGTTCTGCTGACTTTATTTCCTAGATAAGTCTTTTATATTCTCTTTATCTCTTAGCTTGCATACTTCTAATAGCTTTATTTTTAAAAGAATAATTTTAAAATGTTTTCAGACAACAAACATGAAACAGTGTCAGAAGTCTAAATGAAAGCAACCCTCTGTTCACCCAGCCCTTCTCCTCTTCAGCAGAATAAAACAAAGTTCACCCATTCAGTGGTGTCCTAGAGAATTTATGCCAATATTTACAAATACCTGTAATGTCACAATTTATCACTTTTATAGATTATCTATTGAATTTTTAAGTGTATGAGGATTCAGACCCTTTATATTCCTCTTCCCAATCTCAGCCCAATATTCATGCGTTTTATAGTCAATTAAATCCATATTGTTTTCATTATTGTCATGTAAATATAAATTGAAAACATCATTTACAGTTAGCCAAAATTGTATTCTGTGATTGTAGCACATTTCTCGAATAAAATTTGCTGTTTTTTTTTTTTTTCTCTAGAACTAATATTTGTTGCCTCATACTTTTATTTTGGTAACTTATTGTTAATCTCTGGCTAAGATTTTCCAGTTTCCAATAGCTCTATAAAATATATCCCAATAAAATTTTCCTTGTCATTGAGACATTCAGATTATTATCAGTGCCAGCATTTCCCTGGCATCAACAATGTTGAAATAATATACCTAAAACAACTGCTCTCTAGTTCTGCTACACAACAGAGGGACCAGACTTTGTTTTGCTGTTAACATGAAAATATCTTTTCCCTCTCTCTTATATGTGGTCACTTGTGTGTCAGACTCCATTATTTTACGTTATCACACGTTCTTGACACGGGGCATATTGGAATTAATTGTTTCCTTTTAAAATATTCTGTATAAGTTCTTTTTCTTTACTACCAACTTTAGGTGTAAAATTTGATATCGAAAATCATTGTTTCAGATTTTCACAGAACTTCTCTATGCAGTCTAGCTGCAGTGTGGCTGGGAGACCTTTGATGCCACTATGATTTCGGCTCCTTTGAACATAACTTGCACTTTTTGATTTCTTTTTTATCCCCTACTATCTTGGAACATTCAGGCTGTTTTCCTTATCCTTGGTTATCTTCATCAGTTTTTATCTTCTGAACTCTACTAAGTGTTTTAATAAATTTTATATCTCTTTTTTATAATTCATATTTGTCTGACATTTGACTTACTGAATCTGTTCTCTGATATGCTCATGTTTTTTTTAATTAGGGTCCAATAATTTGCATTTAGTTCTACTTTCCTATAAATTTTCTCAATTTAATGTTTCAATCTCTTAAGTATAAAGATTTTAACTTTTTTTTTTTTTTTTTGTACCAGGGATCAAACCCATAACCTCATGCTTGCCAGGCAGATGCTATGCTGAGCTGTATATCTGGACATTTAGCTATTTTTTTAAATTTGCAACAATTTTGTTTATTCTGTGACTCTATAAATATATGTATACATGTGCATATATTATTTTTCTCTTTTGATGGGTACAGTATCATTTTGTTAGATTATTAATTATAATTTCCTTTAAAATCTCTTCTGATCCTGGATATGTGGCTATTTTATGCTGACTTCTTTTTGTGTATCTTGGTACTTTTCAGAGGATTTCATCAAATGTCTGTGTATCAAGTATGAGGCAAAAAAAGCAACTTGGAATTATGTGTACCTGAATGTGTGTGCATATACAATGCTTAGGTTTCAGTGTTAGATTTTAGGACACCCACAGGCCAGGTGGTTGATTTATTTACATGAAATGTCAGTATGCATTGATCTTAGGGATGAACACTGTCTGAGATGGATTTTCTAGTATTCTGGGATGAGGTGGGGAATGTAGAATTCTACATTCCTAAAGGAGAAAATGCTTATAGGGGAATCAGTTGCTGGGCCTTTAGCAGTGGTGTGCATAATTTCATTTAATCCTCCTGATTTAATTTCTGTGCTTTTATCCTTTTGATCACTTGGTAACCATAACTCTGGATTTGTCCCGGACCATTGATGATGAACCTTTTAGAGCCTGCAGTTATAACTGACAGCAGGCTGTGGCACGTGTGTCATAGGTTTGCCACCACCCCCATAAACTTTCTACATCTTGCCTCTTGATGGGCTGAGGGAGAGGAAGGTAAACACATACCTCTCGAAGCTATTCATATGCTCCGCCGTTTGATTTAATGCTTTCACTTCTGAAGTCATTCTGTTTTCTGATGATAAACCTGTTTCCATTGTTGTAACATTTCTCTCTACAGTTTCCTGTGGGTTTGATCTTGTTTTATACCTTTTTTTTTTTTTTTTTTTTGCTAAAGTGGGTTTTTGCATCTATCTTCCGTATCTATGCATTATGTCATAAAAGAGTTTGAGTTTTGATTTTTGTTCTTGCTATCCTGAGGGAAATTTTCTAGGAGACATGGGGCAGAAAACATGCATTTCATCATTTAGACATGAAAAATGAATTTAGATTATTCTTAAGTAGTCTCCATTTTTCCGTCTTTCTTTGCTCCTAACTGTACTTCAGAAGTGCTCCTGAGTTAGGGCTCTCATTTTTATGTCTTTTACATAAACTAACTTTCCCTTAAGAATCAGAAGCACAGCCTCCTTGACTTTATACATGGTTTTGCGTTGCCTGGCCTTTACCTTATTCCAATCTTTACTGTCTAGTATTTCCATGTGCCCCTTCCTCAGGCCCTGGCAATGCATTATTCATGGCTCTCTGAACTCACTGGTTTATTTTATACCTCAGCTCTTTTGTAGGTCTTAGTGTCCTTGATTGCACTGCATATTCTCTTCTGCAGATCATCCTTGTGAATATCATTCCTCCATTCCTTTTCCTGTAACCTTCCTAGTTGTGATGTGTTTTCTTTCCATTTTTCTTTAAATCAACTTCTCTCTTTGAAATGACATAAACTGGCCTCATAAGGAAACTTTTATTTCCATAGAGGTAAGTGAGAGCTATTATGTGATGTTTGAGTAGTTAAGTAAATTACTTGATCAGATATGCATTTAAAAGTAATCACTAGTGTACAGGACAGTGTCACGCTCAACCTGCCAGTACTCAGACAATTTCCTGGCCTGTTAGAACAATTTTAGAGAGAGATGATGAGATCTGGAACCAGAGCAATTATAACACCAGTGAGCATAAGGGTCGAGAGGTATTAAGCAGATAGAATTAGCAGGACCAAGTCAGAAACTGGATATGAAAAATAAAGAAAAAAGTGAAAACAAGTGACTAGACTTTTCATTTCTTATTTACTCAGGAATTTACTTTCCATCATGGACTATATCAGCTGACTTTCTGGGATTATTGATGCAATAATATTGACCTTAAATTAAATAAACCTAAACCACCTTCAAAATTGATTTTTTTGAACAACTTTATCAACAGCATCGACTTTAACATAAAAAATTGAGAAATATGTATGTTGAGTTATTTAGTTGGAAAATTTATTAAACATCTTTTGCTATCAATGTTACCAAAACCATTTAATAGATTCAGCTTTTCACTATACGATATGCAAATTAATGTTGATGTTGCTGCTCGATTTATGTAGTAGGTACTTTTGGTGGTAACCAAATACAAGCGCTGGGTACTTATTTTTAGAAAGGTGTATTTAGCTAGTTACAGTTTATTTAGCTTATAGTTCAAAGCTACAGTTTAAAGCCACATAACAGGAAGCCCTCCTGTTTGTGTAGCTGTGTCACAAAGATGGCAGTGTATGCCACCGTGCCGGGGTGTGTGTATGAGGGAGGGTCTATGCTGTCGGACAGAAGCCGAAGAGGCTCAAGAGTAGCCAGGCTTGTTCTTTTATAACAAGCTTTCACAAGAGCCAACCTCCTGTGTCTCAGGAGACCCATGCTGATCCCTTCCAAGAATGTACTAACAAGATTTAAGGACCTCCCATTAGGCCCTTCCTCTTCGGAAATTTATACTTTTACATTACCATAATGAGGAACAAGTCTCCGACATATAAACTCCTGGGGGACAAACTACATCCAACCCATAGCAGTCCTGCAAGAATCAAGGGACTGATCCCCATAAATCTCCTTTTCCTATTGGTTCTATGATAACAACTGAAGATCCGGTCTGTAATCTGCTTTCTAAAATGACTAAAAATAGGATCTATTATGCACTGATTTTCCAATCTTCTGTGTATAACAATGGCTATCACTCTTGAACTTGAACTCTTGTCATAAAACATGATTTGAGCCAGGTGTGGTGGTGCATACCTGTAATCCCAGCAGTTTGGGGGCTGAGGCAGGAGGAACATTGTGATTTTAAGGCCAACCTGGGCTACACTGTGAGTTTAAGTCTAGTCTGACCTAATGGCAAAACACTGTCTCAAGAAACAACAAAAAAACTTCACTGAAAATCAGTTTTTATAAGGATTTATAGGTTTCCCACTCAGACCTCTGATTTTGTACAGTAAGAGGATATTTATTTCTCTCAACTCAAAGTAACAGTCAATTCTAGTTAAAAACTTGTTTTTTTGAAAAAAAACATCTCATTCAGTTCCATATATTTTCCCTTCCCTCATATAACTTTTCTCTCTGATATGATATACTGGTGAGGGTTGACACATGTGGTTATGATCATCATAGCAGTTCAGGGACAGTAAGAGGGGGAAGATAGGCAGTTACATAAGGCATGGATAGCATAGCAGAAGGTTATAGAAATGACTACGTGCTTACTCAGACAAGTTACCCTTTGTGAGACCTTTGCAGGTGTGAAACAGTTATTTTTAGGGACCAGCTTCCATGCATTTAGTATGTGCCCCATGACCCCTTAGCTCACACCGGAATAAAAGGCCCTGATTGGCTTAGACCACACTAATCGGTGAAACGATTACTTTTAGGGACCATCTTGCTTTTATAAATATGAGCAGAGCAAAGATACCAGGTGGAGAAGCTCACTGGAATTTCTCCCTGACTTTGTGGCCTCCATGTGTCCACTTTGTCCCCACTCTTGTGGTACTATAAGTACCTCCATTTCCCAGTCCTTTCATTTCTGACTTTTTCAATCTATACTGGACCCAACTTCCTCATTCTTTGCAGGAGAACTTCAGCTTTAAGCCAGCCATTCTGGAATGAGTGCACAGACCTGAGAAACAGAGGACCATATTAACAGAGACCCTTAGCTTCCGAGACCCCCAGCTGATGCTACAGAGTGGACACGTCATCATTACTGTTGAAATCATTGCTGCCTAAGAAGTGCTAAATGTGTACATGTCAGACATGAGCTATCAATAATATGTCCTTACTTTACTATCCCTTTCTACTTTCCTCTGTTGGGTCTATGCACCTTGCCTGTTTTGTTCTTAAGAACTCTAGCACCACCACTTTCTCCCAAACAATTCTATATGGCTCTCAGAGGATTAGGGAAGAAAAGAAAAGATTAGAAAAGAAAAGAAAGCAAGAGAACAAAGGAAAAAAAGTGGAGAGGAGAGGAGAGGAGAGGAGAGGAGAGGAGAAAGGAACAGAAGAGGAGAGAGGAGCTAGGAGAAGCTCTCGCAGACTGCTGAGGTAGACACTGTGCTATGTAATTCCCTTGTTAGGTCCATATGTTACTATGAAACTCAAGTCAGAGGGATGGCCTCATAGGTTTTTTCCGGACTTTTTCTTTCCAATTTTTTTCCTAATACTAGTTTTCCTCTTTGTGAGAAACCTACTTAGATCAGCAGTCACGCTTCTTTAATCTACCATTTACATTTTTACTGTTTCTTTTCAGTCCTTTGCTGTTTTCTAAGACGTAGATGCCCAGTTATTGTCATTGAAATTCTAGGTTTTCCCATAGTGACAATCACTTCACACTTGTTAAGATGGATTTTATACAAAATACAGAGAATAGAGTTATCTTTACATTGCTGAGACAAAATACCTATCAAACATAGCTTAAAGGACAAACAGTTTATTTTGGCTCATAGTATCAGAAGTTTCAATCCTTGTGTCCTACACAGAATTCTGTGTTAGAAGGACATGGAGCAGAAGCTGTTCAACTCATGGCAGTCACAAAGATAAATAGAAAGAAAAACAGAGAAAGAGAGGAGGGGTCAAAGGGCAAGTTTTCCAGGTCACGTCCCACGATGACCCACCTCCTCCAGCCGAGCTCCCCTCTCCTAACAGAACATTTAGCTATGAACTCACCAATGGACCAGTCAACTGGTGAAGTTAACATTCTCAATACCTAAATCTTTGGGAGACATTTAAACTATATTAGATCACAAATGGTAGCAAAGAAGTAGAGAAAAAAGAGGCCATGGATGCTGTTGGAAATTGGTGCAGCCGTTATGTAAAATGGTAATGTGGTTCCTGAGAAAACTGAACATAGAGTTATTTTCTGATCTCTCCACCTACCTCTGGGCGTTTACCCTAAAGATTCAAAATACAATGTTGAAGACACATATATGCGTCCATGTTCATTTCAGTGCTGTTTACAGAATCCACATAATAAATCAGTGTTAATGTCCTTCACCAGATAAATGGGTACAGAAGGTGTGCATAAAAAATATGCACAGGTAAATACTACTTAGTCTTGAGAAAAGAGGCCATTTTCAACAATGTGGGTGGAATTGGATAACATTATACTAAATGAAAGAAGTCTGAGAATAAGTACTTTATGGTCTCACTTACAGGTGGAAACTCAAAACAATTATACTCATAGAAACAAGAGTGGAATGGTGGTTGCCAGAGACAAAGGTTAAGGGAACTTGGAAGATGATGGTCTGAATACAAAGCACTAGTTAGGCATGAAAAATAAAGATATTTTGCGCAGTATAGTGAATAATATTTCGGAATAAGTACCCACAGTTACATCTAAATAAAAATTTGTTAGTTTGCCATGAAAACAGATATGGAAGAGTAGTCATTGGTTTCTCACATGATTTCTAGCCCCTGGAAGTTAGGTTGTTATTAGTTTTAAAAAATCATCATAAGTTGACTCTGGAGAATCACCGTATGCCTAGTTTTAATGTTGTTTTACTGTTACACACTCACTGTGTAGAAGTAGTGTCATGTTATGAAAGTTATCTTCCATCTCACCATTTTATTAGAAAGAAAATAAGCATTGTAAAATAAATATGTAAGGGAATGTGAGTAAAGGGTCATTATAATTTAGAACAGTTTCTTTAACTAGTTAGGTTCATTACATTTGGATAGAGAGCTAAGATTCATGGATTTGACAATGATAATTGCTCATAAAAAATTTAATAAGCTCATAATTAATGTAAATGTATTTTATATTAAAACAATGTACTAGTAATAATATAATTTACAATATAACAGATGCATAGTTAGTTAATCACTATGCTCAAAATATCAATATTCAGAGAGGCTGATGTTATTGAGAGGTAATATTATTGCCATTTTTCAGATGAGGATATTGGCATTGAGAGAAAATAAAATGTTAGATTAGTATCCACCTGGATTCTAAGTGGCAGAATAGAAATTTAATTATACAGAATGTTCCTGAAAAAATATAGGCTCTTGTGTAATAGACTCTACAATTCATGCAAATATATATGAAATTTAAAATATGCTATGACTTTTGATATCTGTTTTTTTAATTATTGTGAATGGATTGTTTTACATACTTGTATATCTAGAATTTATAAGTAGATTTTTGGAAAATGAACTATTAGTAACTTTCCTATATTTTTCAAAATATGGTTATAAAATGGTATCACCTTCATGTTTAAATGTTACAGTTAATCAAAATCACTGGAGAAAACTGACTTTGGAAGTTTATCAGAAAATCATGTCTGAAACCTGGGCCAGAATCTTGATTATTAACATCCTCAGTGACTCTTACAGAAATTACCCAACACTGAATTATGATTAATATACAATTTTTTTCACTGAGAAATTCATATGTAATTAATTCGTAACATAATCCTGCAAGACCTAATCACACAACTTGTAGTTCATTCAACTGAAGGTAGAGGTTACCATTTCATAGTGTGCCAGGTGTCACTCAAGCAGTGTGTTTGTTTGCATCCTGATCATTCCAAAGGTCACTGGGGCACGTGTCATTTCAATCAGTCAATTTTTGTATTGAATAAATTTGATAAATTTGTTTTTGTATTACCTATTATAAGAATTAATAAAGAAAATATGCTTTTTTGGGTCATTTTCTATTTAAATAATTGGACCAATTAGTGGTTAAATGGCTTCATTGTGTGTGTGTGTGTGTGTGTGTGTGTGTGTGTGTGTGTATGTACTAAAGGCAACTATGCAATTCAAACCCCAAATCAGGACAAAATTACACCATTTTTTTGTTTATTTGAACAAAAATACTTCATAAATTTGACAAAGTTAAACTAGTATCCTCCCTCACCAAAGCATTACAGCAGATTTACTGATGAATTTTAAATACTTTCATGTAACTTGTGTTTTACTTAAACATTGTCTCATTAAAGACACACTTTACTTTTTCCACTATTTTCTTCTTCTTTCACACATAAGATTTAAGTGGACAGAGAAATATAGTTTTTATACAGTGTGTATAAAATAATTTCAAATATGTATACACTTTTGCTTTATGCTTTGACATTTGGATTATGACATGCTTTTGGAAGATAATACTTTTTTTTCTTGTGATCTTCTTGAAGAAGCTTAAGTATCTTTTACATGTTACACATGTTAGAAGGATCCTCATCAAAAATTATATGGTACTTGTTGTTTAAGTACGGATTTGCTTTCAATTCACTTGTCATTGATAGCTCCAGTTGCAAAGGAAGTTTAAGTTATCATCTGAGTAAACTTTCAGATCAGTGGACAAGTAAAAGCACTTCCATGTGTGGTATTATTCTGGAAGAAATCCTGGACGAGGTAAAAATGCTGTGTGAGTTAAGTCACAGGTTTTCCCCATAAGATCTCAAAGCCAACTCAGTATCTTTCAGTCTGCTTTCTCCCCTAAGTTCCAGGAAGGCTAATGTCTAAGGCACCGTGGATATGCCTTAGGACATCCATTGTTTTCATTATTGATATTTTCTATCCAGTTTGTTATTTAAATAAATATTTCCATATTTTTATATCTTCATAAAACGAATTCCGTGTAAGACAGAGGCTTTTGGAGGTGCTGTCTTAAAAAAAAACTTAACAGGACTGAATTAGAACACAGTAGTCTTAAACATATACAAATTCTCCTGAGCTAAAATGGTAAACTGATCTGTGCCTCTTGTAAATTAGAAGACAGAAGGATCAGAAGCAAGTAGTACATTTAAAAAAATGACCAGTTTTGGAAACCTTTGTGAAATACTAACATAATCAAGTACCTTTTTGAAAGCTATAAATAGCAAGACAAAACTGGCTGCTAAAATATGACAGTGAGGTCTTCTTTTCACAGTTAACTCTGACATATATTTCATAAATGATAAATTTAAATAGTCCTGACAAAATTTTGTTAGTATTACTGTCAATGTTTTAGATAAGGAAGCTTTTAAGTCTAGAAAGGTTAAATATGTTATCCAATGTCCTAGTGATAGTATATAGTTGACTGGACTTTAAAGATAAATCTGATTGGACACACACTCACACACACACTTGTGGATCCTTTAAACTCGAGCCATGAGAGAATAGCATGAGCCTATGGAGACACAGGCACAACTCAGATCAGACTCAACTCAAAGTTTGTATGACAGAGGCAAACTATGAAATTAATCATGTATGTGATATATAGATAAGAAGAAACTGTTCATTTACATTTTTCAGAAGCTTTAGTCATCTAAGTGCTAATTTACATTTTTCAAAACACTTTTTCTTTATTTTGCTTTTCACAATGTTTATTCCTAGGATCCATTCCAAAAAACGTGTACCAGTCATACTTCTAGGC
Source organism: Cavia porcellus (assembly GCF_034190915.1). Lineage (NCBI taxonomy): Eukaryota > Metazoa > Chordata > Mammalia > Rodentia > Caviidae > Cavia > Cavia porcellus. Next base: position 69,825,708 of record NW_026947491.1, read on the forward strand.
TTTTTATTATAAAAATAATAGCATGTGAATATATGTATATTTTATATATATATATATATATTTCGATATAGATACTAATGGATGTGTCTTACATGTTTATGTATAGGTAAGACATATTAAAGTTTATCCAATATCTTTCAACTGGGGGATTGATTTTTGTGTACATTATTAAATCAAAATCAATAAAGTAAATATTTGTGAGCTGTCTTGTAGGAGTGTTGTTAATATGGTTACATGAAACATTGAACTTGAAAACTAAGATGCACAGTATGAGCTGACTAGGGATAAAGATCTCGCATTGTATATTTCTGTGCTATGAGACAGTGTGGTGAAATATGGGCTGGGCAGGGAATATCGATTCTAGAACTTTTCTTATGAAATTATTAAAAAAATTGCAAAGCGTGGTAAGCCATGGTAAGCCACACACTGTAAGCCCAACACTGGGAGCCTGAAGCAGCAGAAAGATTCCAGGTCTGGTCTGTGCCACTTAGTGAATCAGCCAAGACCCTGTCTCAAAATAAAATGGGGATAGGGTAGGCATGTGTCAGTGTGCAGGTCCTGAGTCCCATCTCCAGTAATTAAAAAAAGGAGTTTCAAATTCTAAAGAAACTCTGCATGTATGATGTGCTTATTTCTGCTGAAATGTATGTTTGTTTTATACAATGTAAAGATGTTTTCTGTAATTTCCTTGGCTTTCACTGCTCTTGATTAAAACAACTTGCCTTTGCAGCATTATTTGTTTCAATTTTTACCACCTGTCCTCACTACACATTTCAAAATTGTGTCCAGTGTTTATGTGTTTCTGCCCTTCCATATGACAGACCATCTTTGGAGAAGCCTTTTCCTCTGCTTTTCATGTTCCAGTTTCGCTATGTCCCAAGTTGTAACTTAAGAGCACGTTCTTAAAATTTTGATTTTATTTGTTCACACTTACAGTGCATAACTATTACATTCATCCTGGAGAGCTGTTATATCCAACTTCATCTCTTAGTCCTCTTTCAGTTTTCAAAAGGTCTGTCTCCCCATTTCCTACCTTTAATTTTGCCATTTGATTTTACTTAAACTTTGAGTTTCTCATATGAGAGAACAATTGTAATATTTAAGCTTTTGAGTTCAGATTTTGGTTCAATCTTTGTGATATTTGAGTTACTCTGATGTATTTCACTTCACATCACGGTCTCATGTTGCATCTGTTTTCCGTCCAATGACTCAAATGCATCCTTCTTTATAGCAAAACAGTGCACCATTGTATATAAATACCATACAATGTCTATATTTTGCATTCATTTCTTTTTTTTATTCTCATTTCAAAATTTTCATTTTTTCCTATTTTATCATATCCTGCTCTGCCTTGAAATAAAATTACTAATAAATCTGTATCAGTCATCTATGAAACCAAAATATCTTTATGCTTATTTCTTGCTCAATATTATATCAGATTACATTAATAGGTAAAAAATTAGTAACAGTTATTTTTGTAAAATTTTGAACAGTCTTAGTATTTCTTAATAACATGATCTGTTGTTGAAGAATCTCCTCTACTCTATGTCAAATTGCCAACCTTGTGGCTTGCAAGCAAGTTCTTGGTTCTATACTGTAATTTGTGTGTTCTAACTTCATTTGCTGCCTATATTCTCTAATATAAACACATTTCAAGAGTCTTAAATGAGAAATGACATGCCAAACAAAATATCTTACACAGGAAGGCATTTGCAATTATTTCATAAAGGGATGCCAAAACATTGTCACATATAGTATCTCACATGACAAATTCAATAAAATCTTCTAATAGAAGTTTTTATGAAGTTCCTCTAAAAATCAATCCAGGTGGCTTCTATTTACATAGACAGAGAAATTCAAACTGAGTTGTATAGAAGTTCCCTCAGTCCTCATCAGAAGGAGTTTTGCTTTGTCACAAGTGACTAGTCCATGATTTTGAATGAATCATCTTCCTTTGAAACAGGAGATAAGTGAGGAAAGATCTGTTTAAAAATTACTTAACAACTATTTCCTTCTGAGCCATGACTTCTGAAACTGGAATGTAATCCAGAATAGCTCCCTTTTGAATTCCACATTTGTCTTAAGCATTTTTATTGTCTGTTTCTTGCCTCACCCATTTTACTTCTTCCCTCTCTCTGTCGAACAGATTTACACTGACTGGGCCAACCACTACCTAGCAAAATCGGGCCACAAGCGGCTGATCAAGGATTTGCAACAGGACATTGCAGATGGAGTGCTCCTAGCAGAAATCATCCAGATCATAGGTAAGACCTGCCTTCTCAGAGCAAGCTTAGAGTCTTGCTCCTGACCCCTCTTGTAAATTACAATTTAAATCGAATGCATACCAAATTGTTCCATGAGTCTTGGAGATTAATGTGGCTCTCCCTTGATTTAATTAAATGTGTTTATGTGAGGATATTTGAAAGAGGCGGCAGTGTGACCAAGCTTTTAAATAGCTAGAACTGTAGCTTTACATACACTGGATTGTCAAAAATGAATGCTTCATTAAACCAGATGTCTCCCATGTGTGCATTTCATTAACTGGAACAACTCATATAGTCTGTGAGTCCTTGAAACTATATCCTGATCCAGCAGAGACAATTGTGAAAGGTTTCATGTCAGCAGTCATTTGGCACAAGCTACAGAATTAGCGGCAACTTCTTCCTCCATTCACTTTTTTAAAAAAATTGTTATTTATTTATTTATTTTTTGCTTGATTTGTGCACATAGAATTGGCAGCTGCTAACAAGTGTGTTGTCTTATACATGGCTTGGGAGACTGAGCGTACATAGCGGCAGCATTTTCTCTCTTTTTTTTTTAACTCTTCTTTTGTGTGTTTCACTTCGTTGCTTAAGCATGTTATTCTTTTTTTCTCTCTTTTATTTTATTTCTTGGCTTTAGCAAATGAAAAAGTTGAAGATATCAATGGATGTCCTAGAAATCATTCTCAGATGGTAAGAATCATATTTATTCTTACTATATAATGCTTATCATCATTTCCAGAATTAACTACCTTTGTAAATGGATTTGAAAGTTTTGTGCGTGCCTTAAGCTGTTTGATCCCATCCTGTCATATGTGTTTCTAAGGGTACAGTTTAGACATGTGATAGCATCAGTTCAGTTGAATAAGTATAATTCCTATGTGACGTATTTCTAGGTTTATTTTTATATCCTTGACTTTTTTTTGTTATTTTGATGTGCTAGATAATTTAATTCTGAACACTGGTCTTTATGGCCATAAATCTCATTTCCAATTTTAAGTGGTGCCTCTTTATGTGAACAACTGTTTTAAAAACATAATTTGCCATATGCATTAAAAATATATGAGTAGAGTTTTCTTTGTTCCTAACATGTCCAATGTAAGCACATGGGCTTCTCAACATTGTGGAAATAGTTCTAACGGCACGCTCTAAATTTGCTAAGTAGTGAGTGATTTTCAGATGACTCATGGCTTTTCCAGAAAGTAATCTTTGGAGAGGTCTGTCTCTTTCAGGTTAAATCCTGTGTTTATCATCTAGTAAAGCTTAAAATTTTATAATAAAAATACTAACTACTTAGATAAAAATCAGTTTTAATTAAATAGCTCCAATTTTAATTTTATAGGACAGACAACCTGAAACACAAAATACCTTACTGAAGTTATATCAAGCCAATAGAACCATGAATAAGAGCCAAAATCCACAACACGAAGCAAATATAATCATGAATCATAGCCAAAATACAAGATGAGTCTTGCTCAAATTTTTATCACAGTATAAGTGCCGTGAATATACTTAATGAAATCGTGTCACAGTCTTGGAAGAATGAAGAAATTTAATTCACTCTTTAAACTTGCTGATCAGTGCTGTTCTCGGCAGCACATATACTAAACTTACTGACGTGCTTTACTTAACAGCAAAAAAATGAAATCCAAAATAATCAAAAATTATTATTAAAGAATGATTAATTAGCATGGCTGTGCTTTTCAAATAAGCACTACAAAGCACTACAAAAAATGTCATGAACTTTGCAGCTGTTACAAAAAAAAAACTTTATGAAAGAAACTTTCTCTATAAAATACTTCTGTTTTAAAGAAAATTCCTGATCCAGTTACTCTGAGCATAAACATGACTGTGTGGAAATTAATTACAGTTGTTTTCTAAAGCTTTACTGAAAGCACAGTATAGTGAAATATACTCTGATGCTGCCACAGTAGTAACTGGGAAGTTTGAAAAACATGTAACCTTTCTGAGTCTTGGCTTCTCATTTGACAATTAAACTCTAATTAATATATTATTATAATAAGATGTATATAGCATTCTTTATTAATTAAGCTGGTATAAAAATACAGAACAGCATTGTTATTAAGAAAACAGCATTGTTTCTAATAAACACATGCGTGGATTAATACTTGTTAAGACATTCTTTAGGGCTTTATATTAAAAAGCTCTATGGAACCTAAAATCATACTTTAGCACTATCTATTTTGCTTTCATTATTTTAACCTTAAGGAGCTATTGGATAAATATTTTAACCTTAAGGAGCTACTGGATAAATATAAAAATATTTTTTTATAGTTAGCATTCCCTTTGTTTTTTTTTTAATTTTATTTAAAGAAAAAAAAACAGTAAAAGGGTACAAGTAATACAGAATTTCAAAAAAATAAACAGTAAGAAATCACTAATTAATAGAGTACATACTGTCATCTTAGAAATAGTTGTTCAAGTTACAGAATAAAACATACAAAGTGGACATTCACACAGTGAGACTGCCAACAGTTGTGTTCAATGATCCAACAAAAACTTAGTAATATGGTCATCTATCTTACACACCTAAACACACTTGCAGTTATAGCCTGTAGAGCACTTTATTTTCCTCTCTTTTTTACAATAACATTTACACATTTTGGGTTTTATTAAGTTGCAAGACTCCCACCTATTCTGTCATTCCAATTGGATTCTGATTACAGAGAATCTAATGAGCATTAAGTTTATACTCAATGACAGTAAAAATAAATAAATAAATAAATAAATAAATAAGTCTGTAAAGCTCAAAACTGTACAAAGACACAGTCCTTAGATACTTACATGAACCATCTGTATCTAGAGATCATATAAATCTATTAGTTTTGTGATGCTTCTTAGTCCCCATTACCTCCAAAATACAAGTAACTGATGCTATGGATGTTATCTTGATATTGCTGCTGTGACAAAAAAAAAAAAATACCAAAGCCTAAGAAATGCAAATGTTATGAAAATGGTGTTTCTTTTGACAAGCAAAGAGTATTAAAGTAGTTGGAGTTACATTAAATTTGCATCATAACTTGGATCTATTTTTTTTTCTGATGTGGTTGAACTTGAAATTGGAATTGGTATGACCTCAGTGTTATTTAGAAGACTACTTACAAAGCAGATGTAACATTCTGTAATTTTTTTGCCTCTAGTTGAAAGAATTTACTTTGGCTCTATAAAATCAATGAGTACAAGTTCCAGACTATAATTGAGAAAAAAAAAAAAAGTAGAGGAAAGGGAAATATGATAGCATGCCTAGGCTTACAAATTTCATGTATCCACTCCAAACAGGATGCTGTGTTCCCTTATTGCCAGCAGGATCTGTGCTGGTTACAGTGAATGCTATCCCTGCTCTTAGAATTATTGTCATCATCAATCTTCCCTCAGTCTTTCTTTTCTGTTATTCTTTGTGTAGTATAACAAAAATTAGGGTAAAACTAGATTCATAACTTTTTCTAGTCACAGATTGTTTTCATTGAAATTTGAAACTTCATGACCTTTACTGAACCATCATTGAGACTTTCTAATTAAAGGTTTTCTTGTAAGGCATAAATCTACACTATAAAGGTAAATTCTCATAAAATCTGGGAAATTTAGTTTTAGCCAAACACCAGGTACCAGATATTTATACCTGTGTATGATGATCAGTGGTGCAAATTTGAATAAATAACCACAACAGAGTTGCATGGGCAAGAATCAAAGGATTCAGAAAGGATTAGATTTGGTGTATTTTTAAAGCAGACATGATCGGTGCAGTTTGAGCATAGTGAAATGTGTTTTAAGGGGTAGACTGAAGACTGACAATAATATAAGTCCCATATAAGAAGGGTTCTTAGGGCATTCGTTTTCACCTGAGGAAACCAGAAGACTTAACTTAGGCTGTGGCATGATCTGATACAAATATTTTAAAAATTACCTTGGATGCTTCCTGAAGATTGCACATTGATAGTCTCTAATTGAATGTGGGAGATACAGAGTTTAGGGGATTTTCAATGGCCCCCAATTCTTTGGCATAAATCAGTAAGTGGTTACCGTTATTATTGCTAAGTATTGCTATAGGAGAAAAAGACTAAGTGACAGAGGAAGATAAGGCGTTCATAGTTTTTGATATGTAGAGTTTCTTGTACCTTATCAAGTAGAAGGTAACTTTAGGTAACTGAACATAAATTTCCAAATGTCAAAGAAAGATACCAGTTGGACTTTACCTAGTACATAGATTGCTGTTGAAGTCATAGACAAGGATGAGATCTTTAGGAGGTCTGTGTAAAGTCAACCGTGCAAAAAGCTGAGGATCTTCTGGGATGTATCAATATTTATCTGGTAAGCAAAAGTGCAAGAGTCAGAAAAAGAAAGTGATATTCAGAGAATGAGACCATTATGTAGAGAGTGGGTCACATGCACATTATTAATCCTGAAGGTAAATATGAATATTGCAGGTAAGGCCATGGTGTGTACACTAGCCTAGAAACATAGAGCATTAAGCTGACATAAGTGTGGCAGGTGCTGTCAAACACTACTTAGCCAACTAGATGGTATATTAGAATGGGGAAGTACGTCCTGGTAATTAGAAATGGATATAAAGGTCTCCTGCCCAGCCACAATTTCTTTATAAGTAAATGACAAGTGTGGGTTGACATGAGTCATTTTCTAGGGATGTCTAGTGTTTTTTTTTTTTTTTAAAGAAAAGAACATATGGGGTCAAGACAAAGCAATTTTGAAGACTTTTTTTCATGGAAGGAAATTACACAGTAGGGATCACTAGAGGGAGAGAGTGGGAGGGAGGTAAGTGATAATGTCAAATCCTAAAGGAAGTGGTAGAGAAGGGTATCTTGAAGTTCAAGTGACAGATTTGCTGGTGGGAAAAATGGGTCACGTTAAAAAAATGGGTCACATTTCTTTTCCATTATGTCATAGTGGATATGATTAGATGAAAATGCAGTGTTTGAAATAGATCAAACAAATATTAAAAGAATTCAAACTAATGTTACAGTGACTTTGGAACGTTTGATAGCACTAGCTTGCTCTTTTCTACGTAATTTTCTTCTATTTATTGTTTTATCTTATTAGGGTATATTTACAATTCACAGAGTTTCCAGTAATCATGAGGAGCAGTTATGTGTACATACCATACCTTGTTTATTTTTCTAAAAACTTTTCTCTTCCTTCCTTCATCCTCTCTCCTCCTCTAATTCCCCATCCCATTCTTCAGTCTTGTTGATATTATTAATCTTAGCTCATGTTATAGCTTACAATATTTGTATTAATTGAAGTTATTAGGTGCCTGTACATGGCACAACTTTATCCCACTTATTTCCCCTTCCGTCCCCTCGTCCCTCATTCATTTTCCCTTGGACTATTCCCTCTTGCAAGAGATCCATCTCCTATTCCCCTTCTAGCCATCCTTTTTTATTCCCTAACTTGAATGAGAGATACTATATAGCATTTCAGCTTGCGTGTCTGGTTCTTTCACTCAACATTATACTTTCCAGGTGCATCTATTTTCCTACAAATGTATAAAATCTGTCATTCTTTTCTATCAGAATAGTATTCTATTATACATTGATACTTCATTTGAAATTTAATCTCCTGCTTATGAGTATCCAGGCTGTTTCCAGGATTTAGCTATTATGAGTTGTGTTGCTATGAACATTGGTATACATGTATCACTATTATATGATATCTTAAGCTCTTTGGGGGAAGATGTCTACCAGGGAACCACTGGATCTTATTCCATTTAATTTTTTATGGTTTCCTCATATTACATGCATGTATTACACATAATAGATTATAATGGATAAATAAAATTAATACAGGTAAATGCTTCTTTGAAAGAATGTTGTTTTGCACACACACATACATACACATATGCCCTACAGAGTCTGAATGTCATAAACTTAACCATAAGCTAGTCCTTTCAGCAGTACAGTAGTGCCACTGTTGAGATATACTGACTCATATTTCCCTGTTTCAAGGTCATACATGTGCTTTGTTCATGAGCTTTGGTTAATCTCATCTTAAAAACATTTCTGTCCCAAATCATGCCCACCTTCGAGTCCCACTTTGGACCTGCCTTAGTTTGTGGCTATACTCTATAAAAGTCTTAGAAAAGACAAAGTCTTTGGCAACCCACTCAGGTCTCTCTCTCTCTCTCTCTCTCTCTCTCTCTCTCTCTCTCTCTCTTTCTCTCTCTCTCTCTTTCTCTCTCTCTCTCTCTCTCTCTCTCTCTCTCTCTCTCTCTCTCTCCCTCTCTCTTTCTCTCTCCCACTCTGTCTTTTTTTCTCTCTCTCTCAGACAGAAGCTTTCTTTCACTCAATAACATTCTGCTCTTTAAAAAAGCAGAATTTAGTTTGTGAATTTACTGAACACTCTAACATCATTCAGACAGGAAGCTACAGATGATGGCACCTGTTGAATAATTTCTAGGTGGGTGTTATCAAGATTCAAAATAAACTCTGCATGCCATAAGTGTGGTGAGCATACATGAGGAAATAAATTAGTAAACTATAAATACCAAGAATATCCTGAATACCCAGCAGAATAAAAATAGCCAAAAATATTTAACCTCTATTTGAAATGCAGAGGCACAAGTGTAAGATTCTTAGACAAAAATGTTATACATGTAGAGGAAAATCTGTTTTGAAAACAAGTTTATCTCTATGTTAAAATAGGCTGTTATATTTAAGGGTCCTTACAGATGCACAGAGGAATTAGGACACTTGATTATGTGAAGTAGTTGCAAAGCAAGGATTAGACTGTGTGGCTCAGTGTCCACAGCTTACGTTTCTTCCTTTCTTGACTCCTTCTTGTACTTCACCCTAGTAAGTTCAAGTGTTTCAACAGCATGACTTTCTTTTTCTTTTTTCTTTTTTTTTTTCCCGATATGAGGGATCGAACTCACGCATGCACTTGCAACGCAGGTGCTTATGCCGCTGAGCTAAATCCCCAGCCCAACAGCATGACTTTCAATCTCGTTTCTGAACTTGCATGTTATTGTGTAAACTTTGTTGATGTGAAGATCTGGGGGATATTTATTCCTCTTACTCTTTTTTAAAAATCCTAACAATGAAAAAGTAGGTTTTGGTATTCCCTTCCTACCTGATTCCACATCCCACAGAGTTGTGGTTTCAAGATAAATTCTGTTATGTATTTCACAGACATCGTTGTCTCATTTCTAGAGTTATAATTATGTGGAAAGTGAAATTGCTCTTGAGAGGGAAAGTAGCCCATACTTTTATCAGTATTCTTTCCTTTATGTTTCAATTTTTTTGGCCACTGCATATAGTTGCCTTCCAATCTTTTTCAGTAATATAAGAAGATAAGATTTTAAAACAAGAAGAGAAGAGATAAAATATTGGAATGCTGTTAAAAATTTAGTACAGTCTTATAAATGGCACACTGCACGGATGTATCACTATGACTCACATGAATGGAATATGGCTAAGTTTGTCCTTTCATATGATCCCCTTCCATTTTTAAAACTTTTCATCTTTTGGAATGGCTAGCAAGAAATAACTGGATGAAGACATTTGCTTTGCTGCAAATATAACTCTGATATCTAAAGACATACTAAATGACAATTGCTACTTTATAGTTTCTTTAACGAATTCATTATTTTATGTAGATTCAAAATTTGGAGCAATGAGTATAAACTACTAGTATTACATAACTCATGATAAAGTTATTAGAATATTACATAATTTTTAAAACTGAATTTGTCTCCAGAAATTGTTCTGTTACACTAGTGAAGTTGTAATGAAGTAACTGAAATACTATGGGGCATTAAAAGCCAGTCTGTTGTGCTCAAACCACAAGTGTCAGTGGAGTTCTTACTTCTAAATACATGACCCACGAAAAGAACTCACAAACGCCCAAGGCTCCCATTCATTTCTGCAGGGAAGGAGTTAAACTTATGACTCCAAATCCACTGGAATTCTGATTTCCCAGGTTGGTTCTGAAAAATTATGGAAGATTATAATTTCCCTTTTAGTGCTTTATCTTACAGTATACCTTGTAATCTCCGTAGTTCTATAAAAGTACTTTTATCATGAGGCAATAAAGACATTTCCTAAAATACATTAAGTCTAATGTACAAAGAAAGAGAACCCAGCAATATGAAAACCATTTTTGTGTAAATTATTTGGTCTGGCAATCAGAGTTAAATAAAAATTGAAAATACATACTTTAATAACTTCAGATCATATAGTAAGTTGTTTAAACATTTTAACACTAATATGCATCAATATTTAAGTTGGTTTGGGTAATTAATGTGATAAACACAATTTGGAATTAAGGAATTTAATTTGATTTGCATTCTTGGTATTTTTCTGTTTCTGAAAGAAGATGTGAATTTTTTCATTTTATGGTAAATTAATACAGTTTATGTATGTATATATATATATATATATATATAACCAATTATGATATGTAGTTCATATTTTATTATACAATTTAGTATTGCCATCCTCCTTAAATTTTTGTGTAAACTCAGAATGCTATAAATTGTTTTCCCGATAGGCAAGTTTCTCATTAAAAATAAGATACAATCATATCTATTATTAGAAGTTACACATTTTATAATCCTTCTATAACTTTAAATTTATTTTATCTTCAGTAATTGAGTATCATAAAATAACTTATCCTTTCTTTTTCATTGGCTATCTCCCCAAATGTAATAGAAATTATCACATATTGCTCAAAGGTAAAAAAAGCTGAGTAGCTCAAATGCCTTTAGTTTAACTTCCAGTACAACAATACAAAACAAAATATTGTTATGAAGGGAGAAGAGTGCGGCAGGAAGGACAATTTGGTTGCATACTAACAGGTTTGTATTTTAATTCTTGTTCTGTTATTTAATGGTATATTTATATAAAAATTTTGCAATCTTAATATCTAGTGATTACTAAACTTAGCAGAGTTTGTGAAATTAAAAAGTTTTATGTTTTTATAAATAGTATACTTGCTCACAGTTATGTGTAAATTCCTTTTCTGGGCTAGCCTATTGAGTGGAGGTGGAGATATTTGAACAGTTGCTTCCATTTTTGAAATGCAGTACAACATTTACCACCTTGCAACTTCTTTGTGCAGTGGATTGCAAAGTTAGAATACTGTGGCTGATTTTAAAATAAAATACACTGAAAGAAAATTTTTATAAATAACGTACTGCAGATAATGTAGGTAAAATTTGATTTCTTAAGTTTTCATTGCCTATCATTATATATTAAAAGATTTTTATATATCAGTAAATCTGGGTACTGTGTGGTTACATAAAATGAATGTCTTTAATGTAATACTGATCACTTTTTTTCCTTTAATTAAAACACACCATTCAACTTCTGAGATTTAGGCTGAAGCCTAGACCCTTAGGATTTGGACGTCTAGAATCTGATAGCTAAGGTGTCATTAAGACCTATTTTTCTCTTTGGCCTTGCTTCCTGTCACCACTTTTCTCCAAATTTTAGAATTTCTGTTCCTGGATCCCATTCTGCCTGACTTATTCTCCTATGTAGGTTTTTCAAACTGATTGAAAGGCTATTACCCGTAAGAGTGTATTCAAATGGTAAACAGTTGGAAATTCTGGAGAAGTATTTAAGTGAGATTCAACTTTCAATATTCCTAGCTATTCTGAGTTTGCAGGTCCCTCAGTATATGATATTCCTCTACCATGACCAACACACGTAGCTTCTTCCTTGGGTTCACCTTTATATCAATCACCTGCTGGGACAATATACTTGATAATGCACAATTTAAAGGAGGAAAGGTTTAATTTGGCCAAAAAAGAAGTATCATGGTAGAAGATTGTGGTGGACCCCAAGATTTGGAGTGAGGCTATTCACTTTATAGCGGAGAAAGGGAAAACTCAGGGGAGGAGTCCAGGGAAAGATTATTCTTTAAAGGCATGTCCCCAGTGACCCAACCCCTCCAACCAGGCTCCACTTCCTAACAATACATTAAACTCTAAGCCATCAGTGGATTAACCCCTTGAGCTAATCAACTTTCCAAAAGTTACTTAATCCATCCAAGTTGATAGCTAAGACTAACCAGTACAACATTATTCCATGTTCCTTCATTTTTCTAACTATTCCTAGCCTCTCAGGGAGTAATGCAGGCTTCTCTTTAAGCAACAAAATCTAGAGGTTATGAAAATAGCTCCCTGTGTCTTTAAGAATATCCATTCTGTTCTTGAACAAACACTTTATCATTGTAGTATGGTAGGGTGATGTTAACTTTAAAAGTAGATATCTTTGTAACTTTGTTAAATAAGCCTAAATTACTAATAACTTTCTTTGGTAGTCCTTTTGGTTTCCAATCATAAAGAAACTCTTCAGTGTTCTTTAGTAATCTGTATTTCTCTAATTATAACATTCATCACATTAAATTTAGATTAACTTTCACTGAGTGGTTGATCTTTGTTTTTGAGGGCTCAGAAATTTCTCGATGAACAAATAATCACTAATGAATGAACAAAAATAAACATCCTATAACTCTTAAGGCAAAACGATTACTGTGTATTACTTTAAATCAGCAGAAAAATTTATATTTGGTTAAAATCTATATAATTATTAAAATTCTATATTAGGACAGAATTTTGATAAAACTTATCCATCTTTTCTAACTTTTGTTTGAAGTCATGTTGATTTATCAGTTTATATAATTGCACAAATTTATCATGAAAATCAAGAACTAAACTTAATGGAAAACAGCACAAGTCAAAATAGAATCTGTGTTCCGGGAAAGCCAAAGTTAAGATTGGTTTTCATACCTCTAGACATTCTGAGTATCATTTGTTACAGCAGTATCTAGTACTTCAGATCTATCCTAACCAGGGTGCATTTCTAGAGAAAAATAAGCTTTTCAGGTATTATGCACGGTAGTCCTTTTATGATTATTTAATATTCTATACTACAGTTTTTGTGTCCTGTGTTAAAATTCAGTCTATAAGCTTAATTGAGAAAACAAGGATTTGTGCAATCTGCTCTCCAGCACCCTTGTGAACACTTTTCTTTGTGGTCGTTGTGGTTGGCAGGCACTGCTTCTCCATCCGATACTTGTCTAACCTTATCAAAATCTGAGTTAGCCCTCAAGTTGAAGTGACACTTTTGTGATGCTTCCCCAGATCTGTAGTGAAAATTGATAAATTTTTGCAATGTATTATATGATGCCTGATGGAATAGTGATTTGTGAATCTATTCTGTCTCTTCATGTATTTTATAAGCTTTCAAGGGCAAAGAACGTGTAATTCATTTTTACATCCCTTCAGCATCCAGCAAAGCTCTTTGTCCATTAAGAATCACTATTTAATGAGTAAATGAATTGCTCAATATTGGTATGTCATGATTTAGACATAGCAAAAAATTAAGTTTGATAATAATCATATTCAGTTATTTAGCGCCTAAATGTAGTTTGCATTAAATATTTATAAGAAAATATGAAAGAAAGCTTTTGGTTAATACTGTGAAATAAGCCTCCAGTTGTTTCCTAAGTTGGGTTGTATACATTCTGTAGAAAAATACTAAAAGTCTGCCATAGAACATGCAGTTAAAAAATGCATGAGATCAATAAATAACTGTACTGTTTCTGGAATGTTCTGTTATATCAAAAGTCCTGATATTTGAGAAAAGGGGAGGTATAATTATCTGATGACTGCCTTGAATTTTCATAAGGAAGAAAAATAGTATGACCCCTTGCTTTCATCACTTGAAACCAAGTTTGGGATGTGGCAATTAGACATGCTCATATTTATCAACTGCATAAGGGTCAAGCTCAACATATATCTATGAAACTAGAAAATCAGAAACATCCATGTTTTGAAAAGTAGGGTCCCATTTTCACAGGAGTATTTGGAATTATTATGAATTTCAATGCCTTTTAGAATGTATGAGGATAGTATCTCTGCCTTGAGCATAAAATTTAATAAACGTTCAATGAACGGTTTAATTCTATAGAAAAAAATTAAATGTAAAATGTCTGATGTGCTGATAATAATGATATAAATAGTATCTACCCAACTATGAAAATATGGACCAACTTCTATTGAATATATTATCTTCAATAAAGAAAACCTAAATAGCAGGCTTATTTTCACATTTATTTGTTTTTATTTAAAGTTTTCCAATATTATTATGCATTCGATAGTATCTAAAAAGCCTCAAGGCTCAGTATAACTATATATTTTGATATGGTTAAAACTTAGGAACTTTATTTTCATTGTACTGTTTTTTCACAGTAATTTAGTCATAATTAATATAACATGAAAATAGGGAAAGTAGGCCTTCCACGTCAATTAAAGCTAAGCCACAAGTAGAAGAAAGGACTCAAAAAACTCTGTCTGACACAATAATAAACAAGTAGAAGTACTGGGATTGAATTTCCATGAGTTAAAGATATGACTGCTTCATGATTGAGATGAGGAGCATCGTACCTCTAGAACTCAAAGTGAATACCTCCGTATTACTGAATATATATATATGAGGGAGGGGAGAGAGACACAGAAAGAGGGAAAGAGAGGGAAAAAGAGAGAGAGAAATAAATGTATACATGCTTACAGGAAAAGTTGTATAAATACTTTAATACTAAATTTATTGCTATGTCATGGGATTATGACAAGTTACTTTGTCCTCTAAAATTACAAGAGATGCTCAAAGTTCCTTCCATTAACTTTCAGACATTAGTATGGTGAATTACTGCTTGCATAATCTTAGTCACTGAGATTGCTGCTTCATGCATTTTCAATTTCTTCTCTAAGCGCTAGCTATATATTTCTGCTATATATGATGGTAACACCATTTGTTGAAAAAATACTACTACTTTTGTTTTCCTGAAGTGTGTGTACATTTTTTGGTCAGATTCACAGGAATAAAGTACATGGATTACATTGTACCATGAGCAAAGTAAGCAAAATGCAATGCATGGCTATAATCTCAATTATGGCTATAATCAATAATTACTACCTCACATGTGGGTAAATTGAGATCTTAGGCTGTCATTTTCTTTGAAGAATATTGATTGATGCTTTGATTTTTCAAGATTTTCTGAAACTTGAAAATCTCCCAGGGAACTGTAAAATGTCCTGGAAGTGATTACTATCCACTGACATTTTATTTAATAGATGGGCATGGAAATTTGGCATCTGTTGTTTTAAAAGTTCCTCAGTTGATTGCTATGTGCAGCAAAGTTTGAGAACCACTGGGTTACCGTTTTTGAAAGCAGATTTAATGCAATATGGATAGTTCTCACAAGAATTCATGTAGTGGCTAATGAAAAAGAGGCTACAATATCATTTTGTACTATTGTCAACTTTTATTAATATTTTAATATTGATGTTATAAAAATCACAGATACTTTTATATTTCTTGAGATAACAAGTCTCACTAAGTGTAGTATATATTACACTGAGTGATTTATGTGTAAAATGTCACTTAGTCTCCTAAAATGAAGTGTATTGTTTGGTTATCATCTCAGGACTAAAAAAATCAAATAATGCCTTCATGTACCAATGGTTGTATACATTCTTTGCAATTATTTCTATTAATCCCAAAATATAATGATAACAAGTTTCATTCACACATGGTTCTAATATGTGTGAAATATTGATATGTTTACATGTTTTCTTCAGCCTTCAAAGTTTGACATTGTTTTGAGAACAACACTGAATAGGAATTGTAAGAGTGGACATCTTTCTCTTGTTTTTGATCTTAGAGGGGAAACTTTTGGCTTTTCTTCATTTAGGATGAGGTTGGCCATTGGTTTTCCATAAGTGGCTTTTATTAGACTAAGAGAAAGTCCTGCCATTCTTATTTCCTTTAGTCTTTTTTTTTTTTTTTTGGTCATGAATGTATGTTGGATTTTGGCAAATGCTTTTTCTGAATCTATTGAGATAATTACCTGGTTTTGTTCTTGCTTCTGATTATGTGGTCTATTACATTTACTGTTTTTCATACTTTCATACTTGATCCCTACATCTGAGGAATGAATCCTACTTGATCATGGTTTATAATCTTTTTGATAATTTGCTGGATTCTGTTTTCCACTATTTATTAAGGATGTTTGCTTCTGTGTTCATTAAAGATGGTTATGGTTTATGGTTGGGTCATTTTCTGGTTTTAGAATTAGGATAATGATGGATTCTAGGAATAGTTTTTGGAATATTTCTTCCATTTTGATTTCATTAAAAACTTGAGTACTAGCAATAGATCTTCTCTAAGGTTTTTGTAGAATTTGGCAGAGAATCCTTTGAAACCTATGCTTTTCTTTAAAACTTGGTTGCTATTTTATTACTTCCTAAATTTCATTGAACTGTATTGCATTATTCAGGATTTTTGCATCTTCTAAGTTTAGATTTTGTATTTCATATGTAGCCAGAAACCTGTCTCTTCTGAGCTTTCCATTTTATTAGATAATAGGTTCTCAAATTAGTTATTAATGATCTGAATTTCTTCAAAATTCATCATTATTTTGCCCTTTTATTTCTTTATTTTGATAAGTTTGACCAATGTTGTATCTATTTTGTACAAAATTTAAAAGAACTCACTTTACAATTCTTTATGCTTTATTGTTTTATAATTTCAATTTCATTAATATCTGCTCTGATTTTCATAAATCCGTTACTCATATTAGGTTTGTTTTTAGAACATTCTTGGTTTTCTAGAACCTTGAGGTGTATCATTCAGCTATTTATCTGAGCTTTCTCTGTTTTTCTGATGTAGAATTCACTGATAAAAAACCTTCATTTTAGCACTGCTTTCATTGTGAACCATAGTTTCCAGTATACCATACTGGTGTTATAATTTGTTTGTAGGAACTAAATAATTTCTTCTTCAATTTCATCTGTGACTCATTGATTATTCAAAAGGGCATTATTGATTTTCTGTGTTTTTGCATAGTTTCTGTGGTGGATCTTACCATTGATTTCTAGTTTCACAGCACTCTGATCTGACAATTGCATGAGACAATTTCTATTATTTTGCATTCATTTAAGCATCATTTATGGGTTAGGGTGTGATCTATTTAGCAGAAAGTTCCATGCAGTGCTGAAAATAATGTATATTCTGTTGTTATGGGGAACATTCTGTAGGTATCTGTTAAGTCTCTTTGTTCAAAAGTTTGGTTTGACTTTCCTCATTGATTTTTGTGTGATTGATATGTCAATTCGTGACATAATATGGTAAACTCTTAACTTATGAACATTTGAATTGCAAACTGTCACACTGTAAAGCATAAAAATACAAATATTAGATTCATTTATATCTGTGAAATATTTACTATGTTTGTGTCAAAAATGTGTAAGACTCACTTTATCAGACTTATGAATGTGTCCAACTTATGAATGTTCTCCTGGACTGGAACTCGTGAATGTTCTCCCAGAATGGAGTTCATTCATAGTTGAGGACTTGTTGTATTGAAATTCCCCATTACAATTGAAGTCCCCCATTACAATACAATTATAATTGTATTGATATTTAACTTGTTATGTCCATTAGTGTTTCTTTTATGAAGTTATGTGTGCCAGTATTTGCTGTGTATAAATTTATAATCACTATATCTTTCTGTCAATTGTGCCCTTAACTAATATGTGGCGATTTTGTCTCTTCTGATCAGTTTTAGTTTGTCTGCAGTTAGTGTACTAACTCCTACTTTTTCCTTGTTTTTACTGCCTGAAACATTGTTTTATATTCTTCAATTTTAAGTTTACTAATTTCTTTTTGAGTTAAATGTGTTTCTTGTGTATTCCATATTGTTGGACCTTGTTTTTTGAACCATTATGCTAATCTTTGTCTTTAATTGGTGAATTTAGACCATTCACATCACTTAAAAATATTAAACAGAAAATATATATTGGCAGAAAGTGACCTCTAAGGTTAAGAATTCTTCCAAGAAGCTTTTTATATTGGTTAGTTTTTTTGTTTCCCAACACAAAACTCAATGCTCTCAACTAAAAGGAAAAATGTTTAATTTAACTCACAGTTTAAGGGGAGTTGGTATACAATTGGCTGGCTACAAGGGTAAAACATCATGGTAGAAAGGTATGGGAGAACAAATATGCTCATTTTATGGCACCTAGGGAACAGAACAGCAAAACAGCACCAGAGAAGGATGTCAAAGAATCATATACATTACCCAAGATCATGGTTATATATTATGTAACACATTTAATAAATGTAGTACATTTCAGTTTTTTTCATCCTCTCTTTCTCCTTACTTCCTTACCTGACCTCCGCCCTTCTCATGGTCCTCTTTCCTTTTGCAAAAGATCTATCTCCTTGCTACATTCATTCATTCATTCATTCACGCATTCAGAGACCATGGTTTCATTAAGTCACATAGGCAGAACTCAAGTTTTTAATTACCCTGTTTCATCCTTCTGGAGTGCTGGGGTTGTAAACATGTACTATCGGGTACAGCTATAATTTGAATTTTGATTGCTATCTGACTCAAACAATGGTGAAATTGAAACTGATTTCAGTAACTTAAATCAATTTGATGGTAAAATCACTTTTATCTCTTTGTACAGTAATAAAAAAGCATAGAGGTTTTTAATTCAAAGAAATAGTATTTCATATGAAAAAATAATTAAAACCATATTTATGGTAAGTTTATTTAACTGCAATCCTTAACAGCAATGTATTAAAAAACAGAAATGACAAAATTATCCTAGAATTTGTTGAATTCCTAAGAATCTATTGAAATAAAAAGTCATTAATGGAAACATAATATATAGTTAAATAGTTCATTTAAAGTACTTTAATGTATGCACTTGGGGAGGAAATTCACTATAAAAATGACATTTAACAAGAATTTTCAAAGTTGTTTATGTTTATTATTATAACATTTTTATTGTATAAAAAGTGTAGTGAAGGGGCCTGGAGTTATAGCTCAATTCATAGAGCTCTTGCCTCATGTACAAAGCCTTGAGTTCCATCCAGGCTCTTAAAAAACAAACAAATAAAAACATCGGAATATCATACTACAAACAGGAATAAATGCATTCATAAACTGATTGGAATTAAGTAGGAACAGAAGTACTAGATTAAATTATATTATTTTTCTACTTTATTGTGGGAAAATTAATTTTTCCAAGTAAACACATATTGTTCAATAAACTAAATTTAGTAAACTAGTCTTTAACTGTCTTATTGGTAATGATATACCACTACCTATTCTTTTGCTATTATTTAGTTTCTGCAACACTGATAGAAAAATGAAATAACTATCTAAATTGTTGAGACTCATGATGAAGAACCATACAGAATATTCCAAAAAGTTAAGTATTCTAATAAAAAGATTTGGAAACAGTGAAGAGTATTTTTTTCTTGTTTTGGGGATCATTTATTTCTATTTCTTTTCTAATTGTAATTTATATGGAGAGAATGTTGTGTGTCTCTCTTACCAATTCAGTCTATGTTGCATGTTGGTTAAATGGTAAGCTAAAAAACAAAGAAATCTATCTTACAAACTCAGAGACTCTGTTATGAACCAATTTGTCCATCCGGATAAGTTAACTCTACTGGATAAGTAACACCTAGCGGATTAATTGACCTTGTTCCTGTGTGTGTCTGAGTGAGTCCGGGAAGTATAGCCTTGGGGACCACATACACTTTCTCACTGCCTCCTCTCTGGAGCTGCTACCCACTTTGCTCCCTAATGTCATGAACTATAAAACACTTCTCTACCATCACCTTCTGTCATAAAAGTTGCTAAAATTTAGGTAATAATATCCTGTTAACATTTTCTGGTACATTTATGTGTTTAAGTCAGAAATCATTTTTTTATAAAATTTTTTTATAAAAGGGATATAATTGCTATCAAACTAATAGCACCAGAATTAGCATTACAAATACTTAAAATATTCAGTCCATTTTTCTTCCTTCTTACTGGACCATGATAATTATTTGATTTTTAAATTTTTTGAATGAATTTGAATAAATTAAAAGATTGTTTTGGACAGATATAATACAATCTCATTTGTCCTCATTTCTGATTTTTAAATGACTCCTTTTAGTCCTTATTAATCTTATGGTCATTAGCAAAGTAAACTGTGAAGAAAGAGATGGTTCTGATATGCACTTTGGCACCAAAGGCCTCTTTGGATATTCAGATACTTATGGACAGGGCAAAACTTCAAGTAGTTGTATTCACAATGTTCAGCTCTGTTCTTTTTCTCTGTAAAATAATTTAAGTAAATTTACCTTGAAGTGAATTAATATAATATAAGTACCCTTTTTTTTTCCCTGTAAAGTCAATGTGTATAACTTGACGGGTTATTTTTAAGCAAAAAATACACTGTGTATATTGTTTTGTAAATTTAATTTTGCAAAAAGGTGCATTTTAAAAAGGCATATAGTTTGTTTTGAAAAACAGATTTTTGAACTTGTTTTCTTTTCATTTTCAGAGGCACTTTAACATTACTATGAAGCTAAGCCAGAGAGAAAAATAACAGGGCTGTTTTGTGTCCTCATGAGTATCTTTTGCTGAGAACTTAACAAAAAAATCAAAACCTTACTAAGTTATACACTTTAAATATGTTATTTACTTTATAATTCCAAATACTAAGATGCTGATAAGGAACAGGAATTTCCTATCTTTCTGGTCTTTCTTGGAAGTCTTGACTGTTTAAATCCATGACCATTATGAGATGCACATCTTACATAACATAAATTAGTCACTGTGTTTTTTGCTTCTCATTCTTAATGAATACATGGTGGTCGAAATAAATCATGTAGAAGCCATGAAAATGACATGGGCATCTTGTTACAAAAGCAAATACACCGGTACCTGTACTTAATCACATTAGTAATCAACTACATAAACAAATTTTTAAAATATAACTCTAAATATAACCTCTAAAAGCTGGAGTTTTAGTTCAGTGGTGTAAGTGCCTGCCTGGCAAACACAAAGTCATGAGTTCAATCCCTGGTATCAAAAATAAATAAGTAAATAAATAAAACCTCTAAAAATCTCCTATGTTCTAGAATGAAAATTTCTAATTTCTCCATGTTCTGGTCCTGTTTTCCTCTTATCTATTTTTTGGAATAGTTAAGGTGATTATTATTGGTTGAATTTTCATTATGCATGATCTAACATTGTAAGATCCACACATGTAACAGTCTCACTGGATGTGGGTGGTTTCATTGAGACTTATTTGTAAAGCACAAAATCCAGTTTTATGTTAAGTAGGTGGGCTGCTACTCTGCAAGAATGCCATTCTTGACAGGCCTTTATGAATTGTTTGTAAGTACTAAACTGGACAATGAAAGCTTTATACTCACTCTGTAATTAGCCAAAATAATTCTGGTTAAGTTCTGGTAAAGATCTCTAGAATGAAATGAATGTAAAACATTCATTCTTTATCATTCTTTCTGGTTCCCTTCTCCCTCATGTACTTATCAAAAATAACTCTCTAAGTTAATTTTCTCATTGCTTTTCATGTTACAGATTGAAAATGTTGATGTCTGCCTTAGTTTTCTAGCAGCCAGAGGAGTAAATGTTCAAGGTCTATCTGCTGAAGGTAAGAAAAAGCACTCTGTCATAAATAGCATCAGTGTTCTAAAAAGATGTTTTTGAGTGTAAGAAATACCATGTTGGAATATATAGTTCTGTAATATAACAACAAATTTGATGAAATTTCCAAAGTAACAGAAACATAAACATAGTGGTTATTAAAGTATACTTTAATTATTTATATATTTTTTCATATTTGTCATAATTATTTTTTGCATGAATGAGTGATGGGGTGGGTTATAAATCAACAAAATGCCACCTTGTTATGAATAGCCTAGAGTGTTTTCAGATCCAAAGGTAGACATATGAATGAAGAGGTAAATATTAGGTAATATTGAGTATAAATACAGGTTAAATTGTGTTTTGAATGTCCAAATATTATTTTATCTATAGTGTTAACATAACCTAATCAAGTTAAAGGTGATGGTCAAAATATTCAATATGTCAAATCTCTTTGAATTCTTACATAACTAGACCAAAGTACTTTTAGCTGTCATATGGAAATAATTTAAAAACATTAATGGTTTGAAAAATCACCACTACATTTCATATACAGCAAAGTAGGAAAAGTTAGAACTAGGTTTTCCATTCATCTGTTTAGAGAGCTTATTTTTCCTACATATAAATTGACAAAAATTTTCAAAAACGAGACAATATTTGAAATATTTAATAAAACTAAATGATGTTTCTGTTTGTCTCCTTTTCTCCCTCATGTCATTTTATTTTCCAGTTTTTCTTCTATTTGTGTAGTCCTTTATCACTTTAAATCTTATGTATCAGGTTTATTATATTGTGAAAGGTATTTTTGCATAGATTATTAATGTACAACTACTGACATTTGAATTCTAATATTTTTAGGAGCCCTTTTGAAATTTTCAAATAATGTTGATAAAAATCAATTTGCTAAGATTATTAGATAAAAGTTGTTGTGGATCATGCATCAATAATAATTTTTAATTAGACTACTAATTGTATACTTAAAATTCTGAAAAATGCCATTAAATACCTTGACAGTTAGCTTTATGACATTAACTTGCTTTGAAAGTCAGCTTTTCTCAATGCTATTGGAAATATTAGACTGTAAAATTTTAAATGTCCTTGCAATAAAATAAATCATGTACTTCTCAAATATTATAAATTAATTTTTCATTTTATTCTATATTTTTTCTTTATTTTAAATTGTTTTTTATATATGTACTATGATGCAGTAGTATATAATTAAGTTACCTTTTTAATGACCAAAAGGCTTTGATTCAAGTCTTACTGGTGGCTCTGTAATTTAGAATATAATTTGAGTAACATTCCCCAGGATAATCTTGTATTTTTCAAGTACTAAAGACAGGCACCAATATTTTCATTTGTTCATGTCTCTTCCTTCTCACATGAAATTATTAATATGTATAATCCCACTGATTTTTATATATCACCTAAAAGTATATAGATGCTCAAAAGGGATGTTCTAAATTCAAGCATACATAGAAAATCAAGGAAAACCTCTGTAAAGAAGATCTTTCAGGTTTATAGGACAAAAACGATGTTTTCTATTGTGGTCTGAGTTTGACCAATGCAGTACTACATTACAGCAAGTGTGAGTAAGGCCTGAAAGAAAAATAGAGCAAATCAAAGGTGTACTTTTATGATTCACCCTCCTTCACAGTTCGAGGGACCTGAAGAACTGTCAGAAAGCAAGAACCCACATAGGGAGTGCTCCTAAAGTTCATAAGGGGTTGTAAAACCATGACCTCAATGGGGGATGTGTTTTATTGCCAAAGTAAATTGTATTTACGATATGATCACAAGTTGTATAGCCTTATTTCAAGCTTTATTACTTCTTCATTCCTAAGTTACAGCTACAGAAGAAAAAATAGGATCATATTGTAGCTGACCTTGTGAATTTGTATCATTTGGTACCATAAAAACATACACAGGTGCCTTAGCTGTTAGAATTAGGATTTATACTTCAATTTATTTAGTTATGTTATTTAATGTCATGTCTACTCATCTTTATTATTTAATTATATAAACATAAAATAAGCACAGAATGATTGAAACATTAACAATTGAAATGCTATAGGCTGCTTTTTGAAATGTCTATATTTTTGGAAGATATATGTGTGTGTATGTATGCATGTATGTATGTACAAGTTGGTTAGTGAGTGATTCAGAAAGAATGTCGAGTGTTCTAAATACAATTGGTACTATGATGCACACCCACACATCAGTATTTCTAAATGCAAGACAACCAGTATTCAAGCAGCTTGTTTTCTCCAGTTTATAGCCACGGCTATATTGGTAACGGCTGTGTATATTTGTAAGGGGAGTAGAGTGCTACATCAAATAATTAGCTCAAGAGAACAAGGACATCCATTTCCAAGAAGTTAAGTAGGAAAATTGTAGTTCAGGGCCAGCAAAGAGCATTTCCGTGGAGTGAGCTTTGCCTTCTCCTCCCGCCACCCCTTTCCTCTCTGTCTCTGAGAATCCCAAGCTACTTGGAAATGTTGGTGTGTTCATAGAAATTCTGATCTGTTTGAAGCTATGATGGTGTAAATCAGGTTGTATTTCTAACTTCCTAGATTTAGTTTAGAAGGATTGCATCTAGAATTTCATTTCTAAAAATTACACGTTCAATTTGCATGATATTGTTTTTATATTTTGTTTGATACAGAAATAAGAAATGGAAACTTAAAAGCCATTCTAGGGCTGTTTTTCAGTTTGTCTCGCTACAAGCAGCAGCAACACCGTCAACAGCAGTATTACCAGTCTTTGGTGGAACTTCAGCAGGGAGTTACTCACACATCCCCTCCTCCGGAACCCAGTCAGGTCAAAACACAGCAAGACATGCAGTCCAGGTAAGGAAGGGAGACGGAGTGGTTTTAAAATCAGTTTGTCTAGATGTGACTAGGTTAAAAAATACAGCTGATAAGTTTGTAAAACTACCTAAGTAGTTTATCAGTATGCTGGGAACATTGAACTACTGTTACAGAAACTAAAAGCACTTTTCTTTTGGCTGAACAAGCAACATCTATCATCCTCCAGCAGAAGATTTTTGCCTTTTAAAGATAATTGTTCTGCATTAAAATGTGTAAAATGTCTTTTGTATAAGCACTGTGGCATGCTTCTTTTATATAATGCTTTTGTATTTAGAATGTTTATTGAGTCCTGGTCTCCTTTCATTGATGCTTTTGATAGATAAATTCGGTCAAAAACTTCTTGTCTGTTAAACATAGGAGGATGAGTGTTTAGTAACCTACTGTTTTTGTCTGAGGCTGTATTTGTGTGTATATTGTATGCACATGCATAGAACTGTTTGCCTAGCTCGAATCTCTCGCACATGTAGACACAGCCCGTGGTAGGGTGCTCCCAACGTGATGACTTACTTTTCTCTTCCATTACCATATTTTTACAATTGGATTGGATTCTTATCCAGAGAAGCAGAACCAGCAGAGTTATAGTAAATCATAGGAGATTTATCATGAGGAATGGTGTTACATGATTGTGAAGACTGACTAGGCATGTCTGACATTGTAAGAACAACCCAGCAAAAAGGGGAGATTGAAAGTTTCCCATCATGAGTTGAAACTGCTAGGCACAACCACTTTTTCTCTCATGAAATATTAGGCTGTTTTTGCAGTCTTTCAACTGTTGATTCCAGCTAATGCATATTACCTTAAAATCAATTCAGTGTGGACCTTAGTTACATCTCCAAAATACTTCTATAGCAACATCTGTATTAATATTTAATAGGATAACTGGAACTGTATCCTAGCCTATTGACACATCAAAAATGATCACAGAATGAAATTTAAATTGATAAGTTTCCTGTCAGATGCTAGACTGATTCCTGGAAAATGACTAGGGTATTGGTTAATTAGGTCTATTCTGCAAATAGAAATAATTATTTTTCTCAAGGAAAGAGGATGTAAAAATACTGTTCATTGTGCTTAAAAATAGATTCACATTTCTTTAACATTTTTCATCTAAGAAACCAAACTTGAAACCTAAAATTAATCTATCTTGAGGATTTTATTTTTTGGTAACCAGTATTGACTCAGAAAATTGAATTAAAAATTCACAGGCCACCTCCTACTTACTATAATTTTTCAGCTGTCCAGAAATCACTTATCAATATTTCAGTCACCAAGATATGGACCTTGTTTTATATTTTATAATAATGTAATTTTCTTAACATAACCATATAAGTTCTAGTCCTATTGGAAGATTTCACTAATCAGTGACTGTATCTATTTGAAAAGAATCATAATTTTACCAAAGCTTTTACATATATATGAAGTCTATGGAATGACAAGTGATAATTTTTCAAAATAAGATATTCTCTTTTTGAACTCATCTTGGCTTTCTGTGATGTTTAATGGTTTTGAAAAATGAAAACAATCTTTATAGAATAAAAATAGAAACAATCTTTATAATATAAATTGCCTGGATTTCTTTAAAAATAAATATTACAAATATAACAAACATCGTTTTTACTTATTATAAATATTTTGTGTAAAAATGGTTGATGTAAAAGAATCCTAGATTTGAAAAGAATCAGATCATTTTTCTTGGAGTTTGACTTAAGCAATTTGATTACAGAGGATGCAGAGGTGGTTATTAAAAAACTTTAAGGAAAGCTATTTTATACAAAACACATTATATTTGGAAATGTTATGGAATATGATTCATCATTACTTTACTTCACTCAGTATCTCTATCTGCTATGTGGAATTTGTTGTCTAAAATTTTCCATAGAAAATATCATGGCATTTATGAGCTTTTGGAAGAAAATGTTTCTGTTCCTATTTTTCTTCCTGGATATTTATGTCTGGTAATAAACGTAAAGGAACTTTTAACTATAAAGCCACTATAATAGCCGTAGTTTTTATAAAGTTTGGGGGAGAGATGTTATTTTTTCTTTCTTGCAAATTTTTCTCAAAACTTTCATTAGTGTTCTTTAAGGCTGATGTAGATAGACTCTTACATAATTTTTCTAATACGTTGGATTTAATTATCTTTTGAATTGGTATCTATTTTAATACATTTTATAGAGTACTCTCTTTGCTAAATGCAGTACTCATCCCCCTAAAGTGTAGTAATTTAAAGATAATTTGTACAGAACTTATACTAAGTACATTTTGAAGAATATACTGATTTCCATGCATATAGACTTGGTACACTGAATTAGTATATATTGAATTAGTCCATGAAGTAGAATTTATGTGCACTTACCTGTAAAAGGCAATACTTTAAAGCCATTTTTCAGAACTCTATAATGTTAAGAGCCACTTAGCTCTTAGATCCTTTGAGTCAGTTCCTCAAATGTTGTCTTCTCAGATAGTTTCACCACACTTCTGATAATATGATTCACCTAACTCACCTTCCCGTAGGACTTTGTAATACTGTTTCTTTTTCCATAACTCTAATTACCATCTAATTTAAAGTTTACCAACTCTTCACATCCATTGTTCATTACTTCTACTATACCATTTTAAAATGTTAGCACTATAATGGCAACTATATGTTTTTAAAATGTTGATTACTTGTATTCTCTTCAAGGAGCACAGAGCCTTTTACTCTGTAAGTTCTTAATAGTTAAATCTAAAATGAATTATTATAAGAGGTGATGAGTCTATACTTTTGTTACTTCAATTTAGACTAAGAAAACTATAATATTTAAAGTTAAGCACAGAAAGACAAATACTGAATATTTTTACTAATATGTGTAAAAGCTAAATGTTGAGCTTGAAGTAGAGAATAGAATAGTTAGTGGATCTTAGAAAAAGTCTGGAGGAGGAGATGGAGGAAGAATGATCAGTGAATATGGGTGCAGTTGGGTAGGAGGGCCACCTTCTCATGTTTTGTTTAGTCTGTAGGCTAACTCTAGCTGATAATAATGAATTGAATACTTCAACATAACTGGGAGGAAGGATTGTGACAGTTCCTCTACTGATTTACACTCCTATGGCTCAGAAACAATACTTAACACCCAAAATTTAAATGGAGGAAGGTTTATTTGTCTCCTTGTTTCAGTGGAAGCTCCAAGTCAGACATATCATATATAGAAGGGCCTGGTATTAACAAAGCTAGTTTGTTTATGGTGGCCAGGGAGTAGAGCAGGGGAACAGGACCAGAGAACAGAACAAACACCATATACAATACCCAACCAAGGTCATGTCTCCAAAACTGACCCAGATATACCCAAAAGAGCTAATCTGGGCATTTGATAAGTCAATAATTGATTCAATTAAACCTAATCACTACAGTCCTCAACACAAAGAAATGATTGATGTATAGATCCAAATTATCCTGATCTCATTATTACACATTACGTGTATATATTGAAATGTCACATTGTACCGCTTAAACATATGCAATTAGTATGTACCAGTTAAAATAATAATCATGTGAAATAGATTTGAAGTTATATTTTTAAGTAATTTAAAATTAAATTTTTATGTATTTATTGAATTAGTGTAAGACAAATAAAGATGTGTTTCTGTTTTGGAGTCTGCCTGACACTGAACTACGGTTAGTTTCAATAAGGTTAATGAAGGAACCATCAGAAGTTACCTAAACACATGGAGCTTTATGCTTCTGTCCTAATTGATACTGTAGCATACTCTTTATATGTCTTTTATATGTTTAGTATAAATGCTAAATTCTTTTTGTTTTAGGTTCTCATTCATTATAATCATTATAGCTAATATTGCTAGTTCTAGGCCCTATGTATATTTTCTAATCATCAATGTAGTTTCTGCTTTGTAGGATATAACTGTAGATTATTAAGATTCCTAGCATTTTGAGTACCAAAAAATATAAATAGATGACATGAGTGAAGTACTTTTACATTGGACTGCATAATGTCACCAGTAGCATAAAGCCATTTAGAAATTTGTCATTTTATTTAAATGAGCTAAATAAAATAGCTAAGAATGACAAATGATCTAATGTGCAGTTAATAATACATACTTTATTTGCTTTCAGTTTTAACAACAAACTAGTAAAAAAATATTGATACCATAAGTTATCTAGCATAAACATTTTATCTTTAAGATCTTCATGTCACTGACTAAATTTGTTAACAAATAATTTTAGCATAAAAGATTGAGATTAGCTTGGTTATATAAGGAAAAGGAAGAATACTTTTAAGAAGTTCATGGTTTTTAATTTATTCCAAAATAGTTATATGATATTTTAATTCAAAATTAAGTGTATGTGAACAAAAAAGTTTTCCTTGATCACTGATCAATTTTATTTGATTTTATGATCTGTTTATATTAAATTATCTAATTAAGTAATGTATCTGTATTAAAATAAAAGTGGAAGCCAGGTGTGAACACCTGTAATCCCAGCACTCTGGAGGCTGAGGCAGGAGGAGTGTCGCAAGTTCAAGACCACCCTGGGCTACAAAGTGATCCGAAAGCCAGCCTGAACTGCAGAGCAAGACCCTGTTTCAAAGAGACAAAATAAATAAATTAATAAATAAATTTTTAAAAAGTGGAACTCAGATTCTAAATTTTTCAAATCCTTCACAAGGAAACATTTTGTTTTATTAGGAGTGATAAAGATTTGTGAATCAAGTAATCCTCAAATAATTGAATATATTTACATTAAAATTAGAATTTGTCTGGGCTGGAGATTTAGTTCAGTGGCATAAGCACCTGCCTTGCAAGCAGGCAGTCGTGAGTTTGATCCCTGGTACCAATAATATATATATATATGGCATTAAAATTAGAATTTGTCTAGACCAGTGACCTCTCGAAAAACTTTAGGTGGTTAAAGATTAAACATTTTCTGTCTTACAAAATATTTAAAGCCTCTCATTTGCATTTATGTAATTCAAAAAGGAAAGCCAGTTTCTTTTATATTTATGGCTTTTAATTTTGATAATAATAGATGAAAGGCCTTTTGTTCAGCCAAGAAAAGAAAAATGAGAAATATTTTAATGAAGAGTACAAAACCTTTTATAAGAATTGGATTCACAGTTACATTTTATTAATATTAAGTGGGAGATGAAGAAAATACTATTGCATGTTGTAGATAATAAAGTAAATTGAATCACAATTTTTAAATTCAAAAATTTATTTCCATCCAC
Organism: Cavia porcellus; assembly: GCF_034190915.1. Classification (NCBI taxonomy): domain Eukaryota; kingdom Metazoa; phylum Chordata; class Mammalia; order Rodentia; family Caviidae; genus Cavia; species Cavia porcellus. Next base: position 69,855,564 of record NW_026947491.1, read on the forward strand.
GAATATGTTATAGGCCCTTAGGAAATTGTGCTAATCATACTTTTTCATATGCTGTGTTTTGGTAATTCCGGTTCTAATTGATAGGAAAGGAACAAGACAGTTAAATGTCACTAAATTTGTATTAAGTCCCTAGCACATGAAAGCAGATGATACCATGTAAATGGATGCATTGTTTCCCTGAAAATATCCAGTGAGACATTCTAATGAAAAAAAATACAAAATAAAAATTTAGTTTATATATTTCCTGGTGTGTTGAGGCATCAAAATGATAGTATTTGGAAAATATAATCTTTTATTTGCTAAAAACTAAAAGGAGGGAGGTTACTGTACTTAAAATGACTTTTTAAGCTTAATTTTTGTTCATGTTATTGAATACCTGCCTCCTCTTTTCAGTTAGTAGCTACTTTTGTCAGTCACAACTATTGAGGCCACGAATAAATATTTTAGTTTATGTTTAGATAATTAAAACATGTAAAAAGGGAACACTGGGTATGACAGTGGCGATAGGATCACATAGATGACTGATACTGGCAAGATCACTGATTATGATAGCTTTTCTAGAGTGAAAAACAAAGGTATTTGGGGAATTTGGGTTATTATATCAGCAGAGGATGATTTTCCCTTCTATTTTTTGCATTTTTTGAAACAAATAAAAGTGCCCCCATCCCCATGCTGCTTTTTTAGTGGCACGGACTTCTTCCTACAGGACTTGCAAGAAGCATGTGTTCTGAGTGACCGGTTCCTCCCACCTCTTCCCTGGGTCCCTCTGACCCTCACCACACACGATGTTCTGCGAGCCCTCTTCCCATGGAGGTCATTTGCCTTCCAGGGATTCTTTTCCAGGAAACATTATTTCCTTCTGGGGGATTCACTCCAAAACCCTGACGGTTTACAGCTTTTCAGCCTGAGGTTATAAATCTTGAGACGTATATAAGGAAGTTTAATTTAGGATGACAGGAAAGCTCGGGTAATTTAAGCCCTCCCAAACCTGGCTTCAATTAGTTACATGACTCAGTTCTGTGTTGTGGCCTATAGTGTGTTCTTTTTAAAGTCAGTGAATCAATTAAATGTTAAACTAAGTTCCCAAAGGGGAAAAAGGACATTCTCAAACCTATGAATCTTTGAAAAACTAAAAACTAAAGCAATTCCTTGTCGTTGTTGTCATTTTTAGAGAAGACTAGATTTGAACCTTGCTTGCGAATCCTCATGGAGTATCCTTAGACAAGTGGTTTTAACCTTACCTTTTATAGTAGACTTCTGATAACTTCATCATGAGTATTTTAAGGAGACATAAAGAGTAAATTTATGCACTAAAGTCTAGTTATTATACAATAAACACAGTATTTCATCATTTTCCCCATATTAAGATCATACCACACGTATAATAAAATATTGACATTCTAGAAACATAGCCTCATCACTGATCATATTTTTGTCACATTCTATAATTATGCTTGTCAAATCCACTTCTAAATATTATTGAATATATGAAAATAATTCAAAATAATAAAATCCCAAAGATAAGTAAAATAAGTTCGACACACAAGCTTAAATATTACAGTTTCTTTTGCATGAGAAACATCATTTATAGAGAGACAGGGCTGAAAAGAACAATAAATAAGAAATAGAAAAAAGTTTAAACATTTCCTCAAATCACTCATTCTATTATTTCAAAAATATTTTAGTATATTCTAATTTATTTCATTCACACGACTAGTTTATCTCAATTTGTTGGCAATAAAAGTTTTGTGTGATTATCTGTTTCTTTTTGTGTGAAACTTTTTGGTGAGTATTTTGTACTCTGAAAACCTGCTTTCAGGATAATGATGTGCAGTTTATTAATTTTATTATTTATTATTTTGTTATAAAATTTGATTTTTTATAAAATAAAAATGGAACTAATCTATTGAGACTCAGCCTTTTCCATCTGTTTTCTAACTATACACAGCTAACTATTTAATTGCGTTAGCTATTAACTTCAGTTGTTACTCTCAAATACCAACGAGGTCTACCACTAATTTTCATTCATGTGTTCATTTGATCATTATCTTTTGATTCACAATTCCCTATCTCCCTCTCATGAATTTATTTAAGAAGTATTTATTAAACAATTAATATATTCCACATATTTGCAGGGGCAAAGGAAATATAGCAGTCAATAAAACAGATTTTAAAATTAAAGTTCTAGTAATGATAGATATGGAATAAAAAGTTTACTAAAATGTATTATAATAATTTGATGACTGATAAGGCAGAAAAACAGACAATAGGAAAATCAGATGTATAGAAGCCATAATTTTACAAAATTAAATAGGAAGTCATGAGAGAAGCCCTCATTAGATGATGACATTTACCAAAGTTTTCTCTCTTGGGTTGTCTTGGGGTTGAGGGTTTCAGGCTACAAGAATACAAATATTAGACCTTGAGTTAGCATCATTCTTTGATTTTTCTCAAAAGAAACTATCCCAGTTAGGTTGGATCAAAGAAAAGGAGGCAAAGAAGAATAGGATACAATTTACAGAAAGAGCAAAAAGTAATCATTATGGTTTTATCTCCCTGCTCTGGACTTTGGCTTCTGCTCTTGGCCAGATAGAACACTCTTGTGGACACAAGAAATGAAACATGCAGACATTCAAAAAGGTCTCTTGGGTGTGGGACTGAGAATAGAATGAAGTTGGGAGGTGATAGAAACAGTTATAGAGAAAAGCTTGGGCCATCATGGTAAAAGTGGAGAGAGGAAGTTTAATTTCAAGTAAATACATTTAGAAGGTACTGTCAGTAAAGAAGGTGATATATTTGTAATGGAACTGGTAAACAAGAGACTAATACTGTAACATTAGCCACGAGAAATGATATTTCTCTTTAATGAAATGGAAAAACTATTGGAGCGACAGCTTTGGTGGAGATAGGGTAGGAATCTCACTTATGAACATATCAAATTTGAAATGTCAATGAGATATGTCTAAGTGGAAATACTAAAGAAGGCATTGGAAAAGCAAGACTGGATTTTAAAGGAATGAAACGGTTTATAGATACAAATCCCACAGATATAGCATGTAAACTGCATAAAATGTTATAAGATTGCACACAATAAATTTAGCAAAATCTCTGTATAAAAGTAGAAGAGAGCTAAAACGTGGGTCAGGAGCCAACCAGAATTCAGAGATTAGAGACATAGCAAGACCTAGTGGAACAAACTTAAAGGAGTCAGATTGTAAAGTAGGAAGAAAATCTGAGTGTGCTGTTTTGCAAAATTCCTTAAGGAAGTGTTCCAAAACAGAGGAGAAGTCAAAAGTAACCATTCAAGTGTAGCACGGTTGTGTTGTAGCTACCATTCTATACACATAGCTGTGTACCCTCATGCTATCATCACAGCTTCCCCATAACACAGGTACTAATCTTACTGTTCAAATAAGGAAACTGCAAATAGAAAGTTCAGTTGACCGTGCATAAAGTTTCACAGAGAATAGTCTGTAAATTTAACCTAAGAAATCTGCCTATAGAGCTTGTACTGTAATTACAACCATTATTCATAAGATCTAAAGTACAACACGTTACAAATGAGTTGGATGAATGCTGAGAAATGATCCGTGGATTTTGCACTAGTCTTTTATGAGAAATATTTCACTCGAATGGTTCTTTGGTAGCTTCATTATTATCTGTTCAATGGACTATGGTGGGGGAAAGAATTAGTTGTAGACACAACATACAATTTTTCTTAGTTAAACCAAAATGTAAGTGTACACAAGTCTTTTAACAATGGCACTGAGAGAGTTACATCTGCTGCCTTTATTTTTTCATTAACTTTGTAAATTTATATAATGAAGTAATATATTTATTTCTTTTTTAATCAACTGTAGACTTATCTTTTGGCATTCTATTTTGTAATACATTGTACAATAGTTCAATTTCCTTCCACTATTTAATCATTTCTAACCTCTGACATTTATACTTTAATTATTTTTGTTTTCATTGTTTGTAAACTTAAGATTCCATTCTGCATATACATATAGTTCTTTCATGGTCATAGTATAGATTTATTCCAAAACCTGAAAACCAACAGAATATGTGTGTATAATAAGCATATACATTAAGTGTATGTATGCAGAAACAAGGCATTCCCTAATTTTTCTTTCTCAAGGTCTTTCTGAAACTCTAGAGAATTTGACTTGAAGTAGAAAATAGCAGATAACTTTGAATATGGGCCAGAGCTCATTTTAGGGTGCTTTGGAGGATTTAGTCCAATCAAACTAAGAAATATCTGCATCTGTGTAAAGCATGAGATTTTTCTAAAGTTATAGGTTTATTACAGTTTAGGATGATGCTTGTTTGTTCAGATTGTTAGTTAGTTTTGCTTTGTTTGCTCTTGCCTGTAAAAAATGTCTACGGGATGGTAATGATGGGAATTGACAGACATTTGTTTAATTGTCCTCTTTTTATAGACACTTATCTCATCTGGAATTTCCAAGTCTGACTTTCCTCCCTGATTTTCTCTACCAAAGCCTCTCTCTACATGTACACAGAGCCAGGCTTCCCTTACTCTACAGAAATAGCCTCCTTTTATTTTGGTTTTCCAAAATTCATTGAAGTCTCTTGTCTATCTGCAGCTCCTGTCTGTCTTGTGTTTTCCTTTTCCAGTTATGAACTTACATCTGTATTATTTCTTCATTAGCACAAAAACTGACAACACATTAAGGAGTTGGGAATAACACATATGTGTGTTTCTTGAAAGGCACAGAGACCAATGCCTGCAAATTTTGAATACAAATCAATTCACGGAGCTGTTTCCTGGGTCTAAAATGGAACCATCATAATCATTCTCTGTCTTTCCACAGGTATTACGAGAGCACATATTTTCAAGTAGTAGCTTGACTTATAATTAGGGAAATTGAGAAGTGTTTCTTGGATTTAAATGCCTAAATCAAAACAATATTGTATCAGTATTATATAATTTAGTTGTATATATAATTCTGAGATTAATCTACCATCATCTATCATCTATCTATCTATCAGCATCTATCTTTATCAATTTTATGAGAGTCATCTTAGAACTGCAATTCAGGCAAACTAGTTTTTCAGTCATCATTTATTAAAAATTTTGTAACGAGACATATTGATGTCCTGTTTATATACTCAATAAAACTTTTCTCACAACTACTAGGATTATGATCCTGATTATAGATAATTTACTTTTATATTTACAACATACTCTCTTTTTAGAACATTGATATATAGAATTGACTATTTCACTGGATATTGTTTACCATATGAAACTATTATATATTAATGTTTTATACTAAAAACTATACCTCAAATTTTCGACTTATTGACTTACAATGGAAAATGAAATTATGTCAAACTTATAATAATCATGTTAATATGACCATCTAACTATTTTCATGTAGTGAGATACACATTTGAATCCAAATTTTAATCCTGGAGGAATGGGTGAACATATAGTTGGATCTGAAAGACTATGTTTCAGCAACTGAAATCATCATGGCTGTGAGACTTTAATCAGTGCTTAAGGGATGATCTTCATTGCACTTTGGATTTTGGCCCCCCGTATTCTCTTACTATACTTCGACTTCTCAACATGCCACTGCCATATACTCTTTGAGACCAAAAGACCAATACCTTTCTGATACATTGTAAAAACCAGCCTTTCTCTCTGTAAGACTAAGCAGTAGACATGACCAAACTTGCCATGATGTTTTTCAGACCCCAGTCACTTGTTAATAATATGAACCAACTGATGAATATATTTGCTTTCAGTAAGAGTTGCTGGATTACAAGGACTCTGTAAAGCATATTTCTCATAAAGCCTCACATACTTTTATAGACACACACTTATATAATTATTTTATAAATATGACAATTGAAGTCATTCTCATAAACACATATACCACGAAATAGGTTCTTAAATTATTTCATTCTGACTACAAAATTATTTAAATATTTAATGTATTAAATAATTCAGGTTTTCTTTAACCTGAGTGGGTTTTGTCTGTTAGTTTAGTTTTTAGATTAATGAAATAGCTATTTCCATTTTTTCAAGTTCAATTTTTTAAGACAGTAGCATTAAAATGAAATGTTTGTAATGACACTCTCAGTGTATCGAAAAGGGTAAATGGATAAAGATCCACAAAACAGCTTAGAGCTTTGAACTGCATTTAAGTAAAAGCATTGAGGAAAATCTAATTTATGACGACATTGTGAGAGAAACACGAGCCTACTTTCCTGAGTTATCTTTTATCTTGAAGTCTGACATTCCTGAAGAGGCAGAGACTTTTATGCTGAAATATCTCATACAGGCATCTCCTTCTTCAGTTACAATTTGAGACCTCACAAAAGCAGACCATGCAGGTGACCTTAACTGTCTGTAGGACTTAAGGTAAGACAGATGTTATAATGTATTTTCATGCCATATTTCACTAATGGGACAAGTTATCAGTTATCTGTCTCAGATGTAGTCAGGGTATTTCAGCCACCCAGCTACTAAAAAGAAGCACATGTGAACTCAAGTTAAGTTTTTGACTCATTTATGTAGTAGTGAAGAATTGTTTTCACTGAAGTATCAGCAACTTCTAAGTAAAGAGTATTTTGTCACATTCTGAAGTGCAGATACTTGCAAAATATCTTAACTTTTTAAAAAAGAACTTACATGGTTTTGCAATGTGAAAAATGTTTGTCAATGTGGTTAAAGACTTTCTCTGTTTTGTTAGATATCATTTTAAAGCAGTTTTTAAGATTCTTGCATAAACAGAAAAGCTTTATGATAAAGGTTTAAGGAAAATTTTAAGCTTATTTCTGAATATAAGGTGTACTTGTACTCTGAGCCATCATAAGACTTACAGTATAAAGAAGTATATTTCAGTCTGTCTCCGTTCTGAAAATGTTTAATGAACATGTTTTACTATCGCTGATGTTTGTCTAAAAATCCTTAGTTTAAGAATTCAAAAATATATTTAGTTAGAATATATCCTGGGTAACTTATTCTCTGTTTTTCTCTCAAGACATTTGCAGTAATTTTGAAAGGAGTCTTACCTTTTTAACATGATACTATCTCATAATAGAGGAATAAAATTAGAAGATAAAAATTGTCTTCCAAAACCTAAACCCAAGGCATTTCTTACTTCACTGTCACACATTTCCACTTTTGTATTTACAAGTATTTCTTTAGGGTTAGTGTTGTTCAGAGAACAAATGTAATCAAATGATTTAGTATGGCAATCTCTTTCTTTGGAAATCAAGTATCTGAAATATCTAACTACACATGACTTCTGTATAGAATTTTTCATTCCTGCATGTTTGCATTCTTCAGGATAGAAAGTCTATTGATAAGAATACATGGAGAATTATAAAATAATTTTATGATCTCCTAATAGAAAAAAACCTATACAGTTGTAAAGTACTCATTTATGTTCTTCTTTGTTGTGAAAACAGTTTAATCATCTACGTTTTTATTTGGTGCATCCATTTAAAATAGTACTTTGTGCTGGGTTTTTGTTTTGAGGAATCAACCAGTGTCTAGTTGGACATAGTAATTGCATACCAGATGGCTTAATGAAAGACTGTATATTTGCTGGCACCCTTTGTATGTTACATGAGAGTCCACTGTTCTTTTCTACTAGTGATGTTTTCAAATTTGAACTTTCAAATGTGATTTTTCAACAAATAAATTTCAAATAAGACTCACTACTAAGCCTTATGTTAGAAGTACAGTAGCATATGGTGATGTTTCTTTCTTTCAAGTTCACTGAAATCTTATACAGAAACCAGACATTTAATCAGATGATTCACTAGGTTAAGTAATCTTAACATAAGTAAGAGTACAATTGCTAAGTGACTGAAAACATGAAAAGTAACATATAAAGGCATTAGCAAGACAAATATCACTTCACATACATGAAGCTATAGCTACTTACCTAAAGAGAAAGTTTAAGTAAAGGTATGTTTTGAGTATCTAGTGCAGATTTTATAAGACTCTGAAATCTATTGGATAAAACAGAAACTATTTTTGTTTCACTCATGGATTTTATAAGCCAAGGAACCAGTTAGGCTCAGAGGAGAAGGCTTGTCATTGTTCCACTATGCCCAGAGCATCCCCTGGGGCAGGATGGGTGACTGTGGAATCACTTGGACGTAGAACCTTTCTCCATTTCTAAGATGAATTCTTCACTCGCAAGCCCAACAGTTTAAGTGGAATGGAGTCTATCCATACCCATTCCAATAAGGGATTCTTAGAATGTCAGACCTTTTACCTGGTAACTGTAATGAGCTGAGCCACTCATAAGTGCACCCAAATAGGGGTGGATAGGATAAGGATCTCGCCTCTCAGTGGAAGGAGTATCAAATGTACATACCTCTACATAAATTTGTACAAGTTACGTAGGATGAAGTCAACTTACGGCTAGGAATTGAGACTTACCTACTAAACATAAAAGCAAATTACTTTGGAGATTGTTAAACACAGGACAAATGAGACTACAGTGTTCATTGTTCATAACTTAGAAAGACTTCTCTAGTAATATGGTATATCACATTTCTAGTTTTGTTAACTAAGGGACACTAAGGTATTTCAATAAGAAAACATCTCTGTTTTGTTAGTTGTCATTTTAAAGCAGTTTTTAGATTCTTGCATAAAAAGAAATTTTTTATGATTAAGGAAGAACTGGTTTAAAGAAATTTTTAAGCTTAATTCTGAATACATGATTTTTGTATATTCTGAATATTATTCATAGTTAACATTCTGAATATATGATCGTACAATAAAGGAAAAAATGATGTTGTAAATAAAGCAGAAGGCAATACAAATAAAAGTTCAGCTTTGGTCTTCAGAGGTTTGCAGCTGAACAGGACTCCTAAATGACGGGGTCTAGCATGTGATTTTTGAGTCTTGGCATATAGCCAGAACCAAAGACTCAGACTTGGAAACATTAACTTATCAATATTTTATTGACTAAAGGAACAGAACCACAAGAGTTTTCTCAGGAAAAGAATTGTAAAGATAAAAGAAAAAAGAACTCAGCACAATACTCAGGAGCTCATGAACATCTATGGATAGATAGCAATCAAGAAGAATGTGATTTCGTTTGTTTTGCAATGTAGCTTCTTCACTACCTTCCTTAAGGCGAATAGTTTTCCTATTGAGAGATACCTCATTTTCTGAGACAGTTTTTCCTTGTCTTTCAAATGATTTGTGAACTTTAGAGTATGGATTTCATACAAAGGATGGTTGGAATACCCTATACGGATAAATATATTACATCACATTATGTATCAAAATATATTTTCAGCTAATCACCAGATCACAAAATAAAACAAAACTCCTGAACTTAAGACCTCTATATTAAATTTTGTACAGTGTTGAGATATGTAAGTTCTGGAAGGTCTATCCTATGTTTACTTTTGTCAATAGTGGTTCTCGGATATCATGTTAGGAAATTTCTAATCATTCTTTATAAGGACAAGTCCTGCAAGGGTTGGTGTTTTTTACTTTAAAATGCAAGACAAGTAATACTCTGAAAAACTAGAGTGACAATTAAACTTAACTGTATTTATTTTCAAAAGAGCATATTTCCAAAATAATTGTAAGTGTACAGATCTAAAAATCATAGTTAAAGCCCTAGGTACTATACTTTTCCTGGTCATGCTTATGTGCTTCTGAGTACATATATGGTATCATCAAAATGATAGGTGAGCTCCAAAGAATGTAGCAGCGCGAGTATTACCAAACTCAGGTGAGTGAGGTCACTTTAGGGATTGAGAAATATAGGATATTCTGCTGTACAAGGTTCCTGAAAATACTTAGACCCCTTAGGATTTTTCTGTGTGCATGTGAATTTGGCTGCGTTTTCATTACAATGGTTGTAGCATTTAATTCTACATGTTTTTTTAAGTGATACATAAGTGAATCTTCATTTAAAAAAAAAGAATTTGAGTAGATAAAAGCTGTCACCCACTTTTAAATTTTAAGCAGCTATCACAAAGAGCTGCTGAGCTAAAGCAATCTGGTTCTGGATTCTTTCTATTAACCAATCATTGTGCTGTTTTTGTTTTTGCTTTTTTTTTTTTTTTTTTTTTTTACCGGCGATCAAACTTGAGATCTCATGCTTGCTGGGCAGGAACTTGCACCACTGAGCTAAACTCCTAGCAAGTCTTTATTCTTGACAGTTCAGTTTATTCATTCACAGAAATTATTTAATGTGCCAGTTTCTACACTTCTGTCAACATTTTTGTGTTTTTCCTTGTAAGCTTGGAGTGAATACATTTTCCACTGAATATCTAATTATAGTTTTTATAAAGAATACATAAGTTATGTATGTATTCATGTGTATGCGATGTATGTATGTGATGGTTGGATATAATGTCAACTTGATTAGTATGGAAGCCACAAAAGGGATTAGTAAAGCATATATTTTGGATATGTTTGTATGTAGTTTTGGGTAGGGTATGATGCTTCTAGCCCTTTTGTATCTTGTGCTTTTCTTCTGTTCTGCTTTCCAGCTACCGTGAGCTAAGCAGCTATGTAAATACCATGTCATTCCACCATGTTTCTGCTTTGGAACCAGCCACCCATGGAATGACTCCTCTGAAAACCATGAGCCAAATGAAATTCTCATAAATTAAATTGTGGATGTTGGATAATTTGTCTCAGCAAAAGAAAATCTGACAAATACAATACACATAGTTTTAAGGACTATCGTTTTTACAGTGTAAACAGGCATCTCTGCAGATAAACCTAGTTTTAGGCACAACTCTTAATAAAAGCCTACACTTGTTTTCAAAGGGCTTCCTTTTCCTGCATTCTTTCTTCAGTAACTGTGCAGTGCAACTTAAGCCAGAGGTCCAGAAATCATCTTAGATTTTCCCCTTTTTCAAATTATAATATCCACTCTTTTAACTTACCTCGATCACTTACTTTTATTTCTGCCTTTGCCTCTCCTTACCTCCTCATCATAATCTTGCCAGAATTATAGCAGTTATTTTCTTCTTGGCCTCCCTGTTTCCATTCTTGTTAAATTTCCCAAATGCATTTCATCCTCTATGCCTCTTTTATGTGTCTATAAGAAAGATGGACCTAATTTGCGGATGTATCATTCTGTAATTAAAATCTTTTGGTAGTTCTGCAATACAATCTGTTGAATACTGAATTACTTAACAAGTTGATGTGACTCTTTAAATTCTTATTGGACAAAAAAGTCATATAAAGATAATAGTTGTAGAATAAATAAATAAAAAAAACAAAAAAATTAATACCCACAGTGAGTGAATCCAGTTTGAGAAAATTGGAATATTAACTGCTACTCCTGATTGTTTGAAAGAAACGACAGAAGATGAAAGTGATACATGCCTGATATTTAGATATATTTGACAATTTCTTGTAACCGTATGTGCATTACATCTTGGACAAATATTCTTGAAATTAAAAATTCAGTAATAAGATATATACACACATATATACATGTATATACATATATTTGTGTTTGTATCTTCCATGCATGCGGAAATCCACTGTTAGAATAACTAAAGAGGTAAAACATTTTCTATAAATTTCTCTATTCTCATCTTCTTAACAATGCTTTGATGAGGAGAACTTCTTGAAAAATAAGGAATTTTTGAATAATGGCTAAAGATTCTGAGGCTACAATAAAGTTTTGTGGACAATAACTGTCACTGTGACTGAATAAGGACATAACAATGGCTAGCTTATAAGACATATGTTAATTGTAATCTTGATTAAAATGGTGCTTTAAAAATAAGTAATAATATTCTTTAAAATATTGCTTTAAAATAAATAATATTTTATGGAAGTAGTTGCTTATATACTGAAATTATTATTTAATATTGTTTTGATAAGTTTGTTTAGATTTCTAGATAAATGTTCAGTGAAGTTATTTAATGTACTCTATTATTAATGTATTAAAAGCTTTATTTGAAACTGAAGACATTTTCTAGGCAGTATAAAAATATTATCATAACGTTTGGGAAGTTTCATAAATTCATAGGTAATAGTAAATAGTAAATTGATAGCTAGCCCAAAGAAATGTGGAAGTATTACAACTGTTAATATACTTCTTTGACAATAGTGACTTCTTCTCAGCCTTTTGGCTAAGACCAAGTGAAAAAAATGTTAGAAAATGCGTAGAATTATGGAATTTAGAAACATGCTCAAGTTTTAGCACTGTAATTTACAAAACGTGTTACTTATACACATACATTTATGTAAAGTACTTCAATTTTCATATTTTTGTGAATCAGATGTGCTAATAATATGTTATGCAGATTTGCTGTGAGGTATACAAAGGAAAATGGATATACATGCCTGTCACTTGTAAATATAGCAGAGTATTGTCTCTCTGTTTCTTCTTTTGTTGCACTGATAATTCCATTCTTGGAATGATTTGCCCTGCATAGAGAATGAAGATAGAGCATGCAATAGTTTGATAATTTGTAAATATTAGTCAACCAATTATCTAGGTAATACCAACTCATGGTATGGACTAAGAATACAAAAATGAACACTAAGTGCTGCCCTAGAGTATAATAGTCTTGTAAAAAGACAGATATTCATCCTGATAAATTATTATACAGTTTATATAAAATATCTAGGAAAATTTAGCAAACAAGTTCTGAAATTTAGGATTAAGTTTGAACTTGTAACATATATTTGCTATAAAAGGAATGGAGTAGTAGATTGGCTGATGTCTAGGATATCAATGTGGATGTGAGCATGGCATGCCATAGTGGGAGATAGCACGATGAGGAAACTTACGTTTGTGGAACAAGCGGAACTGCAGATGTGATTGTTGTGTTAGGGAAGCGAGGGGTGTGGATTCCGAAGGAATCTGCTGCCATCTAGAGCAGTAGTGTGATGGAAGATGAAAGCTAAAAAGAGGCTTGACCCTACACGTTTACCTATTTTCTCTCTGAAAATATACATTTGCAGATATACAGCGCAGCACAGCCTCTCTGTTTTTGTTATACACAGATATTGTCTGGAGCGCCTGTTAGAATGTAGATTCTAGTTGAAAGCATCTGGGATGGGCACTGATTTTGTATTTCTAACAGGGACCAGGTGGTTCTGGTATTAGTGGTCTACAGATCATCTTTTCAACAGTGAGGTTCCAGTGGTTAGTGAAAAGGGGGGAACCACAATGTTTGCTGTGGGGTCACGTGCCAGTGACTGAAGGCCCCCCACTTTGTAAAAGTTCCACCACCTCCTAACAGTTCCGACCTAGATATCTTAGCTTGAAAATCCAGATCTGTGAGGAGCTTTTGTGAGCCAAACTGTAGCACATACAACTGATGTTGTAACTGTATTTTGGGTAACTGCTGATAGATACCCAGCTGAGCCTCTCATGCTGTCTTTCTGTCTTCTTTTCAAGTGAGAAAAAAAAAAAAAAAGAAAAGAAATAAGGAATGACATGCTGTTATCAAGGGTATAAGAGCAAATTGGTAACAAAGTTATTATTTACTAGTTATGATATAACTACTTAAATTATTTATACACATAAGCGCATGTGCTCATTTGTGTAAACTTACATACAATGCCTTGAACATTATATATTCTAGCAATGTTAGATCTTATGCAAAAATTATGCTTTACCTACTGAGTTAAATATAGTTGCACAGAGCCATAAAAAAACAAAACAAATTATTCTTCTGAAGAAACTGGTTCTTAGCCTCTAAGAATTGAGAGTGGTGTGGACTTATGTAGCAATGGGCTAGACATTTATGCCAGGCAGTTGTTAATAATGCAAATTGGTATAGCACAGTCTGTTAATATATAGAATCATAAAAAAAGAAATAAATAGAATTGATAAGACCAGTGAGTTAGTTGATGAAATAATATGTATTTTGTTTATTGTCTAAGTGGTAAGTAGGCTCATAAAGTGGTGATACCACACTATAAACATAACTATAGGAAATATTAACTTTTTCAATATGCTAAACATTTGTGGCAGGTATACTTTACAGAGTAATTAGGTTTTCAAAAAGAATGAATTCAAATAAAATTAAACAGAATAAAGCCATTCAAAACAAAACAGTGAAAGTGATACAGAACTTCAAAGCAAGATAATAGTAAATCAACAATGGCTACCATAATGCCTCTTTCTATCTTCAAAAGAGCTGTCCATACCATCAGACATAATAAAATTAAACAAAACAAAACAAATAAAACCAGTAAAAACAAAACAATGAACATGATACAGATCTTCAAAACAAGATAATAAAAATCAACAATTGCTACCATAATATATCTTGTTATCTTCAAAATAGCTGTCCATTCCTTCAGATATAATAAAATCAAAGAAAACAAAACAAAGTCAAACAAAACAAAACAATGAAAATGATATAGGACTTCAAAACAAGATAATAGGAAATTAACAATGCTCACTATAGTACCTCTTGTTATCTTCAAAATAGTTGTCCAGACTATCAGACCTTGGCATGTAAAATTAACCAATCAATAAAAAACTAAATTTCTTCTTTACTTCAGTTGTTATCTTTTCAGAAGTTTCAGGTGTGTGACTTCTAATTTATACTGTATCTTCTGAATTTGTTCTACATGGGCTGGAGGCCTGAGATTGTATTTCACTTCTTCATTTTGACATTTTCCTGTGTTTATCTGAATCAGCCCATTTTTGGATCCTAGATGCTTCTTGCATCTTCTGCTAGTCCATCGGTGCAGGTGGTTGTACTGGGCACCTAGGTTCCCTCAATCTAGCGTTCCTGGAGTGGTGGAGATGCAAAAGGCAGTGGTTCATTGATGCCTTCCTAATGGCGATGGGACCTTGGTGTATACTTCTTTGGGCCCATGATGAGCTGGCTGGATCTGTTTGGGCCACTACCATGGATGCCTGGGGTGTGACTTCTTCCTATTAAGTCCATTAGTCCTGTTAAGTCTAGATTTAGTTCGGCTCTGATATTTCGTTGCTGATTTTCAATCTAGTTGACCTGTCTCTCAGTGACAATGGGATACTGAGGTTTCCCATTGCAATTGTGTTATCGCTTTTTGATTTTGCACGTCTACCAATGACTGTCTTACATAGTTCGGTGCTCCCATGTTAGGCACATATATATTTATGATTGTTACAGCATTTGTGCTACTCCAGTTGTCTCATTGCCCATTTACCACAGTCAATCTTGTGTTATTCTTCTTTGCTTTGTTTTGTACCTATCAGATTGATTTCTCATGGTCTCTTGTTATTTTTAGGATATCTTTTTCTGCAATTGTGTTTAAGATATGAAATTCTACCCTTTTTTTCATTCTATCTGTCATATATGTTTTCAATAAAAGTTTTAATTTACTGGATCTCTTTTTGTATCTGTTTCATGGATAATATTTCTCTCCTATGTGGGACATTTTTTTGCTTCCATCTTTTTCTAAGATCATGTACTCTTTTATTTGTGTCTTCTCTAATACCTTTTGTTTACGCACCATTTCTTTTTGTACCAGAGAGATCATTTTCTCTATCCCATTTTCCATTTGTTTTTTTTCATTTCTATTGTTAACATTTCAGAAAGTTCCAATGTGGAGTTCCAGGTTTGTCCTAGTTAGGTTGGGGATCTAGGATTCCTTATTCTACCTTTTTTGTTTTGTTTTGTTTTGTTCTAAATTCTACTTAAATTCCTCATGGACTTACATTTTATCAACTCACAATCTATCTTCCTTCCCTTATAGCCAACCACACTAAACTCCTAATTCTACTATTGATCATTTTCAACCCATGATTTTGTAGCACTTTATAAAAAAACTAAAATAGATATATAGATACAGATAGCTGGATATAGGTATATATATTATTTCCTTTCAAACATAATTATCACACTTTAAAAATTAATAGTAATTACTTGGTTTCACTCACTATCTAGGTAGTAAAATTTCCTCAGTTTTTTCATAAATGATTTAAGCTTTTTGAGTCAGCATTTAAAAATATTCCATGCATAGTAATTAATTTTAAGCACTTTTAAGTTTGTGTAGGTTTACACTCTATATTTTATTCTCCTTTTGCAACTTGTTTTTTAAAGAAATTGGATTATTTGTTGTGTTGTGTATTTTCATTCTGTTTCTATTATTGTATTCCTGGAACAGAAGTCTTTAAGATTGTCTTTGTTGTTTAAATAATAATTTTGTTAAAAATATACATAAGTCATGATAAAATCTATACACTTCAGCAATTCAATGTACTATTAAATGTCCAGAAATTAATGACCACCACTGGAGAACCTACTGTAATTGTAGAGGCAAACAGTAACTTGTTTTAAACTCATGATATCCTGATAAATTTAGTATTTAAATAAATTTTTATTTTCATGATGCATATACTTTTGGTAGATTCTGCACTACTTATTTCTACACATGTATTGACTTGGTAATATATAGCATATTTTATTTTCCCACGTTACTTTTGCTTTTTAATAAGATAAAGCAGAGTACCAATATCTATGATAGTCCTTGGTACATTTCATCAAGTAAAATAAATGTCAAGAAATTTACTCCTTTAAAAACCCGCCAAGTATCCACTCTCTTTATTTTTCAAGTTAGACTCAAAATTTCAGGTGTATCTTGAAGGAATTTTTCTGATAAATTATTTTATCTTTTCTTAAAAAAATGAAGTTATTACATTAATGAAACTTCTGTTTAAGTAACATTAACTTTTCACTTAATAAGAAGGTAAATAAGTAATTATGAAAATTTAGAGATTTAAATGGATGTTGATGAAGAAATAGTACATGGACTTCATGTCATTTATGATAGTTCTTTTTTTGGCATTGGGGATCGGATCCACATCCTCATTTGCCAAGCAGGCACTTAGGCCGCTGAGCTAAACCCCCGACCATATAATAGTTCTTAAAAATTAGGTAGATTTGCTATGACAGATACAGGTAGAAATTATTCCCATAGGAATTATAGCAGGATAAAAGTATAAAAATAGTACACAAAAATTGACTTGGGAAATAGAAGTCCTCTTGATTAGAGCATTTATTAAGTGATAAAGGTAACATGCATAGGGATGCAAATGTACAAACATAGAAATCCTTGAATGTTAATATTTAGTTTGAATATGCCACAAATTTGCTATACGTTTTAGGAAATTTATTGTCTCTCTGGGAATTTCTTCCTTCCTTTATAATTTCAGAGGGCAAGTCTAAGCTTTTGGCCTTCCTTGATCTTGATTATCCATTTTGGAAAGTGAATTAGGCAAGCAGTTCTATTTGTGAATTCTTCTCTACTTCAGAGGTATTACAGGAAATGTAGAAAACTTGATTTGGTGTGATAAAGATTGGAATTGAAGAGCCTAGATGCAAATGAATCTGTGTCATTTCAAACAGAATGAATAGCTATTGATTGCCCATTTATAATAATCGCAAGGAAAGAAAAGCAAAGTCAGTTAATGAAGTCTTCAGTCCACATGACTCAACTATATTACCATCCAAGGAACACGTAAAGAAAAGAAACTTGGAAGAAGCAGATTAGCACCTGGGTGGAGACTTTGGTATACTGAATTTGAAAATGAAAGAAGTAGACAAGTCTTTCATGCAGCTGATATCCATGACCTGGAGTATAAAGGGCAGGTTAATTCTAGGGTGTAGAATTTTAGTATATTATATCTTAGTAGAAAATAGAAAACAAAAGAACACAGAAGAGCACTGGAGGAAAAAGAGCATGTTCTTTGTGAGGAAAATAAACCATTCCTTTAACAGCTGGGGAAAGGAAGAGATCCCAGTAATGGAAAGAAAAAAAGTGGACAAGAATGTAAGTGGACACACCAGTTGAGCTAGTTGGTATCTTACCTATGATTCAGTAAATGGAGGGATCAAGTATGATTACTAACGCAGTGAAAATTTAACAAAGCTATAAAGTTCTTTAAGATAACATCTTACAAATGCAAGGAAAGCAGGGAAGAACCTAAATTTCAGGGAATTAGAAGGGATTTGATACAAAAAAAAAAAAAAAAAAACAAGCAAAAAGGATAGTCTTTCTTAGTAAGTTGAAAAACATACATGAGATATGGACCATAAAACCAAATTGATTTTAATTAAATCACTAAACCTCTCCAGATTTTGTTGCTTCTTTTTTTCCAGTTCAGTACAACTAATCATACTGTGGTGTTTAAAATCATGGAGGAAACTCAATGAGAAAGCCAGTTCACTGAAAGAAAGTACATAGCTTCATTATCATGTTTACTACTTGTATTTATGATTAACTTAGAAAATGTAAAATAAAACAGCAGATAAGCTTTACCAGGTACTCTTAGATTCACATTGGCAAGTTAAATGAGAAGTTCATAAAAGATTTTTCTTCACATTGAATGCTTTACTTTTTATAGAATATCTCAGTGCATTGAGACAGTTTCTATTTTTCACTTACTCTGTGACACTTTTGTTACTGAGGTAGTTTAGCCATTTTTGACCAGTTGTTTCACTGTACATTGTAGTTAAAGGACAGAATGTGTTAAAAACAAATGACATTGTATAACATGACAAGTGTGAAACACAAGTGTTCTGTAAATCTGAGAACTGCTTCCCCAGGAGAACGTACTTGCCTCAAGCCAGGCAGTTTAAAGGACCTTCAACTTCCAAGGACAGACCAGCTGCAGGAGGAAGAATGAACTTAGAAAACTCACTGTATTAAGAAGCCTCCTCTTGACTGAAATATGCTCCACTGGGCTGAAAGCAACTGGAGTAATTCCAGGCAGGGGGCCATATGACCTTTCCTCTCCTGATTCCCACATCCCCTGTTGTGGCTTCTTCCACATCTACAGACTGTGGGCACACAGCAGTTGGATTTACATAGCACTGTCATGGTTCACCTGATGGGTGGCATCCCAGCATCCACCCTGACCACAGAGATGTGCGGATAGCCATTGGGTCTACTGAGTTGAACTGTAGCCTTCATAAAATTAATGTCGCTCCTCTTAACAACTCTGAAACTGATTTCATGTATGCATTTACATTTTGATTATAAAATATTTATCTTCAAAACTTGGTTTCAATAGGGGCTGGGGATTTAGCTCAGTGACATAAGTGCCTGCCTGGCAAGCGTAAAGTTGTGAGTTCGATCCCCGCCTCAAAAAAACAAAAAACAAAACAAACAAACAGTTTGGTTTCAATAATGCTTTCTTGTATGTCTTTGGATAAAAGACTTTAATTTTAAAAACCATTAAGAAATATTATTTTAAAATGTTCAGAGATTGTATTTGTTAAGCTTGGTCTTCAAGACTGATTCCACTTAAATTTCAACTTTTTATATAACTTCCTTTAGAAAAAAAATCATTTATTGTTAACTTTCTTTAAAACTTCTAGATAAAGACCAACATGAACTTATTAGACAGACACCAGATATTTTGGTCATTTGGTTTTCAAAGTACTTAGTTTAAAAGAACACATCAGAAAAGCTTACTGTACACACTAATGGTGCTCAACCCATACTTTTTATCATAACTTTATCAAGAGATATTTCTATTATGTCAATGAAACTTTAATTTCCCTGAGGTTTTCAGTCATGGTTTTTATAAGATGAAATAATACTATTAAACTATTAGCAATATATAGTCGTAGTCTTAAAATTAGCAATGACACATTTTATTACAAGGGTGTGCTGTTACTGCATAGTACATTCATAATCAAAGGTCATGGTGTCTATGTTACATTGCCATAATTTTCTGATTAATTTGTTCTTTATACATTTTATCCATGTTCCAGTCGTATTTCATTAACTCATAGTTTTCTTGTAAGTTTGTGCTTTCTTTCCATGTTCAAAGGATCTCTTTAATTCAATTTCTCTGTTTCTCCTCATACAGTCTGACAGCCAGATATGCAACTCAGTCTAATCACAGTGGAATTGCAACCAGTCAGAAAAAGCCTACTAGGTCAGTTAATATCTCTAATTTATTGCTTGTTAGTGATATTCAATAAGCACCCAGTAATATTTTGTCCTATCACTCTATTTTTTTAAAAGTATGATATGTTTCTGAGTGAAAAATTTAGAATATTAAATTCGTCCAAGTAGATTTCTGTACAGTTTCA
Organism: Cavia porcellus; assembly: GCF_034190915.1. NCBI lineage: Eukaryota > Metazoa > Chordata > Mammalia > Rodentia > Caviidae > Cavia > Cavia porcellus. The sequence continues at coordinate 69,875,604 of NW_026947491.1, forward strand.
GGAATGAGCATGCATGTGGTAGATGATCAGATGGGTTTGTTTTTCTATGTCAGATTAGTTATGCTCACTGACATACTGGGATGAAATATAGGTCCTAGACTCAGAACAAGTTAAAAATACTTTGAAAGCTCCTGTACACAGAATTTGGAAGTAATGCAAAATTAGAACTACTTTTTGAGATTACACATATTAATTATTGCACATTTTAATGGAGAATTAAGAAAAGCTAGCCGATATTGCCAGGAAAATTTGTACCAGGGAAGCCTAGACAATTCACTATCTATAATAGCTTCATTTTCTTTCCCCAGGATATGTGTATTTTAAATATGCATAGAATAAATAACTTGTATAATAATAATATATAAAAATATTGAAAGGGTTTGAGTTTTCTTTTGACTTCACATTGATAAAGTCATCATTATGGTATTAAACACATGAGTAGCAACACATCATCAGTGTCTTGCACCTCCGATTATTACATGAGTCTGTGCACTTTCTCCCTCACTGGGAAGTGGCCAGTAATGGCTTATTAGTCCTTGCAGCATTAATGAGCCATACTACGCATGCATGACCCAAAGGACTGCGTCTGATGCCTTGATCTGAGGTAGGTGCTCTAACCTTTATCTTGGTTTTCTATATTAGTGTCTCTCCAGATGATACTGGAGAAACAAGTTTTAAAAGATATTTAATTAAAATTATAATAAATGTTGTAAATTTGAATGTGTAAGGGAATAGTGACCTGCTATACATAATGAACATTTTTATTACTCCTTCTAATACTTGGGCATGTAAGAAGTATTTTAAGGATTTTTGTTTAAATGGAACATTTCTTTTTTACATATTCTCTTTCTGTTTTCCCCCTCATCTCATTTCCCTTTTTTATTACTTTGATGAATGATCTGGAGAGTCTGGCTGCCTGTCAAATTAGGGTAATGAGAAGAGCAAATGTATTTTTTAATTTGCTTTAATTTGATCTTCAGACTGAAGATCTTAGGCTCCATGGGTCACAGTAAAGATTAAAATACATTTTAATTGCTTTCTAGAAATAGGTCAGGTTTTATTGCAAGCAGAGCAAGTTTGTGACAAAATTTGTTTATACATGTGAGTTTGGAGTGAACTTCCTAAGCCTACAATTATGTCTATAGAAATCTGTCTCAGATTTATTATGGTTGAGCTGTTTGGTCAAATTAATTAGTTGAGTTCTTTCTGGAATATGCACTCAGTGCTACTGAAAATTATTAGTGTCTGAGGTTATTGTGCTATACTCAAAAATCCTTTTAGCTCTCTAAGTACAAGTTTAGTGGTGGAATCACTTGGAAAAAGATTCTAATCTTGTGCATGCTATAACCGCTAATTAACAAAATAGCTGAAAGGAATATTTATTAGTCATTCGTATTGAAACTCTAAGACAAAGTCAAGATATTGAAAATTTAATTGTTCCAAGAAATCAACATTTTTAAAAATTTAGATTTGTATTTTCCTGTTCATTTTGTAATACATGTTACTATTTAAACTTATTCTGGACTGGGGATATAACTCAGTGGCACAGCGTCTGTCTGGCAAGCACAAGGTAGATTTCCAATACCAGAAAATAAACAACAACAACAAAACAAACAAATAAATAAAATTATTCACATAATTTTATGTTAGAATTGTTAAATAATGTGTAAAAATAAACTAGATAGCATTACAAATGTGAGTTAAAAGTGGAATAATATTACAGCTGGATCATGAAATTTTGATGTCTAATATGAGTCATTTTCTAGATATGGAAAAGAAAGACGTAAAAAATTTTACTGCTATATTTATAAGGCCTGGATTTTTTTTTCAAATAGAATTCTCAAAGTAATACACAGTCACATTCACATGGTGGCAGCAGATACCAGCAAAGTTGTTGGCACCTTCACTATCACGTTTTCTCAACAAATCTTACTGTCAGTGTTGCTTCCTAACTGCTAGATTTTTATTCATGTGAATTGAATATATACATACACAAGATGACAGTGACATAAAATAAAGTCAGGTGTAACCCATATAAAATAATTATTAATTAAAATTTTAAAAGAAAAACAGTGAAATGAAAGATCAAAAATAATGTTTACCTGTGGACCAAATGAAATAACAGTAGCTTGCAACTTCCTTTCTCTAGGCATAAAACAATTCCCATAAGTTTCTTCATCTCTGTGCTCATATACAAAGAATATATGAAACTTCTATTGCTGTAGGTATATTTTAAATTGTTACTCTGCTAACAGTGATTTTCCTTAGGAAACCTGCATCGTTTTTGGTTCCATGTCCTTATAATCAGGTGAACACACTTACAAAATCACCAGCTGAGGTCTAGTTTCTTATGTTTTACATGAATGAAGGTTTTTTCTGTGAGACATCCTAGTTGCATATAATGTAATTTCTAACCTTGCTCCTGGCACCATTCTTTAAACAGTGTAGCTAACCTAGCTTATATAATCATGAAATATTTGCTTTCTTTCATTGTTCATAACTTTATTCTTATTAATCTAAAAGTTTTAGGGTTCAGTTACCCAGGATGAAACTGTCAACTTAACAACTGCAGTTAACATGCTGTGAACTAATAAAGTGAAGTGTTATTGTTTCTGTGGATTTTCAGGAAATTGTTACATTTCTTTTAAGGCAAAATTTTATAAATCATCAATTGAGAAATTATGACTATTTTCTTTAGTTAGATGTCACCTATTTTAATTTTTCTTTATTGTTGCCATGGTGAGGGCATGTTTATTAAAAAGTAATATAGTTTTTTTCCCCCTCTGGTGGTCCAATCTTGTAGTTAGCTATTTGTCATAGAAAGTACCATTTTCTGTCCACTGGAACTCAGGACATTCTATATAGTACTATGGTTTTCCTACTAACTCTTCCCTGATCAGAACCCCTTGCTCTCTAATTTTTTTTGCATTGATACAATATCAATGCAATTTTTCTTTTGCTATTTCAGACTTCCAGGGCCCTCTCGGGTGTCAGCTGCAGGCAGTAGCAGCAGCAAGGCCCAAGGAGCATCCAACCTAAACCGAAGGAGTCAAAGCTTTAACAGCATTGACAAAAACAAACCTCCAAATTATGCAAATGGGAACGAAAAAGGTAAGTAGTTGTCTGTTACCTTATTAAGGCCTTTGTCTACTGTAAGTCTCATGACTTAACATGCTTAATTCAATATTTGTGCAGTGCAATAGTTTTTGGGATGAAAAATGTCACCAAGGACTTTTCTTATCTGAAAAACATCTTATGAATATGCACTCATGTATTTTAAAGTGTTTAATTATATTCCCACGCATAAAATCTGTTTCACAAATGGTTTCTCCCAGATGCTTATAAATAGCATTTTCATATATCTTTCATATTTTATGGAAATTTATCCTGAAATCATAAAGCTCTATTACATTTATTTGAATCTTTACCTTCAGTTTACATACATGCTGTATTTGGTGTGGTTAATGTTGGAGCATTAAAAGGTGAGTTATAGGGCCAGAGATATAGCTCAGTGGCAAAGACCCTGCCTGGCAAGTGCAAGGTCTTCAGTTTGAGTCCCAGTACCCCCAAAAATGAGTTATAATTATGATATGTGTATATCTTTGAAAAGAGCAAAACTTAGACATACCCTCAGTTTTCCCTAGATGAATCATTCACATTTGCCTTCTTGAAATTATATATACTATAAAAGGCAAATCATAAAATCAGTCAGAAAAAAGGACAATTAGTAGAAGTCTGTGTTAAATACAGATCAGAAATTATCCACATGTTACCCAGTTTGCTGTGAAGTACAGAATGGTACATTAAAGAGGGACTACCCAAGTACTTGTTACCTGGGAGTGACCCAGGTAAGTTTGGTGCTTATGCCTGAATCATAAAATCAGCAACATGTACTGTTACAAATAATGTAGCTGTTGCAATGATTACAATGTTATTTTGGGTTTGGGGGTGCTGGGTTTTCAAATCGGTAACACTGAATTATATTCATGGTATTGGGCTGTATATGGAAGAGGATGCAAAAGTAAAGACTGACCCAAAGGGGCTGGGGATTTAGCTCAGCGGCATAAGCACCTGCCTTGCAAGCAGGCAGTTGTGAGTTCAATCCCTCGTACCAGTAAAAATGAAAAAGACAAAAAAAAAAAAAAAAGACTGACCCAAATATTTAGTTGATAGGGCGCTTGGCAGATCTGCTTTGAGTAATTCAATTTAGTAATAATTCTTTTTCCCAGGTTAGATAATTACACATTGTTTCACACAAGTAAATAATAGGGCAACTTTCCCCTCTTCAGGCATAAATTAACACCATGATGTATGAGTCAGACACCCTTTTGAGAAATCTCTCCCTTCACCTAAAATGAAATAGAACAGACTGTAAGCCCCCAAGAGCAGCAATGTGTCATGATCCAGGTAGTACCCACCTCTTCATTTGAGTGGAAAAAGAAGGTGGAGGAATGTCTGTATTTGTGTGTTTGAAGGCTCTTTTTAAATTCCTAAAAAAATATTACTGAGGATTTAGACTTTTCCTGGGGAGAAAGATGACAGTTGCTCAGTGGAAAATCATACTTCCTCTTTTTGTGACCTTAGATAGTATACTATGGGTTCTGGCTAATACCTCTGTGTGTTTAAAATACATATTAATTATATACATATTAATATTACATATGGAATATATATAAGCTTAAATAGAATATATATATATGTATATATATATATATATATATATATATATACATATATATATATATATATACACACACACATTTAAGCTTACGAATGGAGATTTGTTGAATGGACTTCCAAAGTATCCAATTAAACTACATCATGATACTTTTGTCTAAGAATGTTTCTGTAGAATTTTTCCAGTAATTCTGGCATGAAGTAAAGAAATACTTTCAATAAATTACCATTTTGATATCATAATGTATCAGACCTTTTGTGTATGTGGAAGTCTCTATCTCCACTTCTAAAAGTAAAAATACAAAAATAATGAAGCAATAATATTTTTCATGATCAATCTTTTATGTATATCTAATGGAGCAAAAATAGAATATAGCAATATTTATAATAACCACCAGGGGGAGATAGATGTCACATAATATGCAGAATTGAGGACAATATCCTAGGTATGTTATCTACACCAAAATGCCCTGCATTTTGTGGTGATTCAACCATTACTTTAAATTCAAACTAAAAATGCTAAAACATTTAAAGTGTGTGTTTGCATATTCACACAATTATTATGCATCAAATGTAGACATTAAATGTCTATAAACTGCCAGTAAATTTAAAATACATATTGCAATATGCCATCTGGGATTTCTTCTATATGCAATATGGCATTTACTATTAAATGTTGAATTATTTTATGTCAATAGAATCAATGTTGTTATCTCTTAGTTACTTAGAGCATACCATTTTGTATCCCAAAAATGTTATTATAAATTAAAAGAAGAAAATACATGACCGAAAATTGTACATGAAAAATAATTTTAAATTTATCCTATATTTATGATACATTTTTAAGTAAAGTATTTGCTTAAACCCTTCAACATCAAGATTCATAGTTAGAACATAACAAAAATATGATTCTATGTGGTGATTAAATAATATCATTCCTAGTGAATTGAAAAATGGAAACTTCTGTCTGCTGAATAATTGACATTGTCACAAAATATTTTGTGTATTTATATAGATTATGACTAAGAAGGATGAAGATTAAAAAGGAATTGTCAAAAGTTGTCATATAATTATCAGATTCAGGAAATACTAACTTGAATATCATAATGATAATTTCTATTCCTCCCTAATTATTAAAAAGTAGAACAATTAAGATTAATAAATGTATTTTATTTGAAGGAGTAATCAGATTTCTGTAGTATGTTTCTTGACTACTTACTTCTAAGTGGAAATATTCTTTGTACATTCTATGGCAAGTCTTACAAGCTACATAAATCAATTCCAGGATCTCTAAAATTGGTCATGGTTAATAAGGGCTTATTTCTGAAACTATTGTACTTCTCTATTCAGGGGAAAAAAATCCTGAAAACTATCTTTTCATTTGTATGACTTATAAAAATAAAAATGACTTATTTACAAATGGTGTGACATTTAATAAAGTAAAATCAGTAGAAAATCAGAAGTTCCATTTCAAAAAGTGCATCTAATATCATATGAGTAATAAGGCAGTTTTAAAGAATGTATCCTCATGTCACCATTTCACCAAATGAATTAAAATTTCATTGCACATTGTCATAAATTATGACTTTCAGTGAGGGCTGAAATAGAAATGTTATAATGAAATGCAGTGCCATCTCATTGTTCTATTGAAGGAAAATTTGGGAACAAATTTTTCATAACAAATGGTGAAATGAAGATCACATCTTTTGTAATGATTTTCTTTTGAGAGTCCTTTTGTTTTTTCTCCTGATGATCATTATTCAAAAGCTGACAATGACTGCTATATTCTAACGCCAGCATGTGTCCATTTGCCCGTGTGCTTTGTAAGACTACTCTAGATAGTTACATGCTCTATAGAAAAACACATTTTCTCTGGAAGTCAGAACTATATCATTGTTCTTTGGGACACATGCTTTGCATCCTGAGACAACCTCAAGAAATTATTCAAGTTTTACAGTAATAAATCTCAAAAAATTCCAAATGACTTAATATTAAGAATCTAAATATCCCTAGCTTTATGTAAAAGGTAGTTTCTGAACTTGTAAATGTGTTGTTTAACAAAATTCCTTAGAGAAAAATAGTTTTTCCCCCTTATTTCTAAGAAACATGCCACAGCAAAGAGCGAATGCTGTCATCTTTTCACTGTTTCTCCCAAGTGATTTTTATACTGAAACTGTGTGTTTGCTACAAAGGAGATCTCTTTTCTCTTCCCATGGACTCTAATTTAGCAGCTCTGATGTGGAAGCTTTTACTTTGATTTACCCTGAACATAGAATTAGTAGAATTGATGCCAAGGACTTAGCAAAATTTAATTCAGTGTTACAAAACTATTAGAGTTAATGTGAATTTTGATTTAGGGCCTGAATTTCAATTCTCATTGTCAGCTAAATATAGAAATTGAGCTCTTAAATACTTTCGATTTTTTTCATAAATTACTTTAAAATTACTGTAAAATTAAATAACTGATTTTTTAATTTGCTTTCCAAGGTACTGAAAATGTGTTTTAGTTATATTACTTTATTGATGGTTTAATTATATTTTGTCATAGCTCTTTACAATGTTACTTAACACTTACACAAGCTTAAATCACAATGTCAAATCATAATTTCAGGATCTTAGGGATTTTCATGAGTCAGCACAGCTCTAGGTACCTATATCAGGTGATATAACTAAGTAGTCACGTGCGTATGAAGTATGTTGTTTGTTTACATAAACATGCACATGTATGGAAGCACCCTCAACTATTCCTACACATCAGTTCCATGCTTTTTCAAACTGGCTTGTGGATGAAAGCATCCTTAAATTTTATAATATTCCATAAATGGGAGAACTCTGACTTTGCAATAACAGAATATACATACATACAAATGGAAATTGCCTCCAAGATCCCTACTGTACCATCCCACATTTATTTTGAATCATAAAAATAAGTGACAAAATGTCACAAAGCAAAACAATGTTGTGAGAAAAGGAGGAGCCGCTTCAATGAGGACAGATTTGATTTTGAATGCTTCCTTTTAAAAAATTTAAAAAATATTTTCAAAAGTTATTTTGGTATGTTATTGTGAACCAGATTGATATTTTGCATATTACTTACCAGATTCATTGCCCTAACCATTTTGCTGAAGCAATGCCTTTCTTCGAGAATGATCTCACGGACTTGATGTGTTGTCCCGTGTCCAGCAGATCCTATCTACCTCTCTGTGCACCGGGCTTGTTATGCAGGGGATGTTTAACAGGAACAGTGCATCATTGTTATTGTCACTGTATGTGTCTTTGAGATAAGAGCTACTTTGCTTCCAGCTCAGCCACACACATATTGTGGAAAAAGAGATACACAAATTGAGAGTGTTCCCTGCGTCCTGTGTTAAGCTGACACACTGTAGCATGGTGACACAATCCTCTAACACTAACTGAAGCTCTACAGTGTAAGGTCCCTGTCATCAGAAACTGAGTGATCAACCTTTAGAGGACATCACTGGGCCCAGGAAACTCATTACTGAGTACATAAACTTCAGAGATTACCACTTGTGTTGCACTCACTCTGTAGAAGCTACTCTGGTGAGCCTTGCAAGCCTTCCAGAGAGACTCTTAACTTTCCAGAGACTTTCTGATGCATAGTGACCTGTAATTCGTCCTTTTAATGAAACCTGAAGCACCACATTGCTGCCATATAGACACAGTCTGGGGAAATATTTAGAGCTGCACATAAAGAAGTATCATATATGTGTGTGTTCAGCCGAGAACAATTTTACAGCTGTTGCTATGACCATTACTGTGGATTGGATGTGGCTGTCATAATCTGGAGTCTCTCTTATCTCATTTTGGGGTTTAGTGATGTTGAAATCTCTCTTCTGCACTTGAACTTCTATAGTAGTCTAGTTAAGGTCCTAAGCTAGTTTTCTCCCGTCTAAGGAAGAAGCACTCTCTCCTACTTCCTTTGTCCCTCAACCCTTTAAAAAACATTGTGATTGGTTCTTTTCTATCTTTGTTTGCATCTTCACCAAAGCTCTCAAGCTGGCAAGGACAGGGAGTTCCCTGACTTCTTAAACTATTTGCAGACATGTAACAAATTCACCCTAAATCTGTGTCTAAAATAATGAAAAAAGGACATTCAGAAAACTTGAACAAGTTATTAGTGATTCTTTGCCATAAACTGCTAATCAACCAGATGAACTCAAGAGTTGCCCAGGGTTCCGAAAGTTCAAAGGGGGAAAACCATTAATACTGCACAGCTTTGGGACATTTATGAGCTTAACCAATGTAATGGCCTAAAAAACAATTTACATGTTCCTGCAACTATTTAACTCTGTCACTCAAAACATGGTCTAGGACCCACAGTACAAACCATCTGGAAGGTGTTTAAAATGAAAATCTAGAAGGTTTCTACAAATCCAAATCTGTAAGGTTTTCAGAAATGCAAAATTTCAGCTTTCACCAAAGACCTGCTGACTCATTGTTTGCATTCACTAAGAACTTCAGACGACTCGAGTGCACGTTTAAGTCTGAGAAACACTGTGAGGAACACATAAAAATGTCAGATACTCTCAGGCAAATACAGCATTCAAGCTCTAGACTCCTACAATGAGTGATTAAAATTAGCTCCCCTGTATACTCATTAGCATACACAATTAAATAAGTCAAGTCCTATTGGCTCGTTGTTTGCCACAAATTTGAACTAGAAATACAAGCATTTCCTTCCTTGTTGGGTTGCTATGAAATAATAAAGTTAAGAGTCTTCAATAAAATACAGTTATTATATTTTAACACAACACGATTTATTTTCATTACAGGAAGTAAAATAACACATTTGACAGAAAGGTCAGAGAATGAAGATGCATTTAATGTGACGTCATTGTGCTCCTCTTAGCAATATCTCCAGAACAGGATTTGAGAGGAATGCATTTATTTCTAACTTGGCATTGCAATATTGCATACATGCATTTTAAAATGTAAATAAATAGGAAAATTCCTGTAGTTCTCTAACAAAATGTTGGACTTATTGCTCCTGTTGTGGAAACCCGACTTGCCTTCTTTACGGCATTTATGCGGATCTTACTCAACATCCTTCTGTGATCTCTTGTACCTCTGACCTTCTGTACTATGTACTGTCTTACACCCCACCCATTTGACAAGTGATCTTGTTGCTGTGCAGTTGCAAGCATCTTTTCTGAGTTTTCTTATCTCCAACAGGAGGACAAAATACCTTGGAGTGTCTTGAATAAAGGAAGCATTCAGCAAATTCAAATAGATACGAGCTTAAATTAATGTCCTATAGATTACAGGAACTGAATAGCATTAAATAAAATTCTTGGACAAAGTAAAAATGTATGGTTATATATGATTATAGGAAAAATAAACGGATGGTGTAATTGCCATGTGAAATGCACGGGGATTTACATACTATGTTGAACTTGAGAAAATGAATTTTGTTTGGAGGAAAATTTCTTACTCTCCAGTTGACCCTAGTTCACTGAGAAATAAAGTTCATTTAAATAACCCTGTTAAAGGCATTAAGTTAACAGTTATTATTTTACTAAACTGAAGTGACAACATTATATTTGATAAACTATTGACATTACCTCTTCTATAGAAATAGTGCCATATAGTAGTTTATAGAATCAATTTAGAATCCAAGCAGTTGAGTTCTTAGATTTATCACTTACATATTTTGTAACCTTGGCCACAATATTTTATTATTTATATTTCTGGTTTTTTCCTTTGCAGATGAAAAATTAATAACTTCATGCTATTGCTGAAAGGATTGAATTAATATGTTATTCATGTTGAGTTTAGTGCCTAACTATGACATAGTATAAAACTATGCATAAAACTGGCAGGCTCGGGGGCTGGGGATTTAGCTCAGCGGCATAAGCACCTGCCTTGCAAGCAGGCAGTTGTGAGTTCGATCCCCGGTACCGAAAAAAGACCAAAAAAATTTTTTAAAAATTAAAAAAAAACCTGGCAGGTCTTTGCTTTCATCAACTCTAACATGTAATAAAAGCTAACAGGCAGCTCCGTGGAGGATAATGACTTGTTAGAGGAAGTACTAAACTTGGGAAGAAACCACAGCAGTCATCTAGTTAGAGTTTTGATCAAAGCTAGAGATGGGGCTAACTTTTTTTCAGAGAAAGCTAAGGTAAAATCTAAGATGTGACCAATAAGAAAAAATTAATATGAAGAAATATTTGATAGGCAGTCTCAGTGTGCTCTATCCACTAGTGATGATATATTATTAGTCTCTGAAAGGGATCTGTCAGTGAAATAAACTTGGAATCACCTATACTTACAACACAGATAATTAGCAACATATTGAAATCCTTTCATAGGCAGTAGATATATTTTGAAGCTTGTTAGATTTTTTGTGTATGAATTGGTCAAAACACCTATTTTAAGAACACTTTAGTGTTTATAAATAAACTTAATGAAATTCTATAATTATTCTAAATATGGGCACAATACAGATTTTATACCACTACTGTTAAAAGTTCAATTAACATCATATGCTGTTTAGATTTAGATTTACTGTATTATGTACTATACAAAATTTAGATATACTGTACTATGAAAAATTTTTGACTTTTCAGTGAATAATTTTTGGAGGGAGAGGATACTAAGGAATTATACTAGGGCTTTGATTAAAAGTTTGGTTTTGTTCCCAGATTAAATCATGAAAGTTATCCAGGCTAGAACTTGTTATGCTACTGCCTCAGTTTCTCAGAGTCCAGAGATTATAGGCACATACTCACACACACACACACACACACACACACACACACACACACACACACACACACATAATTGACAGTATATAGGTATTGTCCTCTAATATTAATATTAATAATCATTTTTTGCTGAGTGAAATGAACTGTAGAGGGCTAAGAGGAGTTAAAATTCAGTACTGGTACAACAAATCATTTGAGGAACTTTAATATAAAATGCTTTTGTCTATACATTTATTATAATTAATATGAATTTTAAATATCTATTTTGTTATTTTGGGCACATTTATTTGAAAATAAATAAAACTTCCCTAACTAAGCAAACATTCAACAAGCAACTTGGTCTCATTTCTCTTCTCTGATTTCTTTGTTGTATGTCAATTTTATTTTCTGAATATCGAGTAAGATTAGTGTTCTTCACTAGTTAGCTTAATTACATATTGTTTAGCGTGTGTTCAACCTTTGAAGAAAATATTTCAATTAAAAATGGTAACTTCATATCTAGGAATGAGTAATAATGTATAAGGTCCAATTCCTGATTATTTTCAAAAGGATATTCTTTGTAAAATATTCTAATTGAGTATTTCATAAAAATAATTGTGCATCTATTTTTCAATATCTAATGTGTTAACAGAATCAAATTAAGTATGTAATCGTTCTTTACTCCTTACAAAAGATGATGCGCAGGAAAGAATCTATCTGTCAATAAAATGTAGATTTAATGACTTGATCAGAACCATGCGGAACCCCAAATATTAACATTTTAATTTCAAACCCAGTTTGCCTATATTCTCAATTATGAAATTCTTTTGATTTGGTTTTCATTCTTAAAAAGTATTTATAATCAGGGATTTCCAAGTGCTAGAATATCTATATGAAAATTCAGATTATAATGTGATTTTTGAATGCTACATAAGGAAATGCTACCTACTGAAATGTACTCTTTGACAAAAGTATTTGTTTTCTTCTGCTGTCAAAACATGGCCTGCTGGTTTGTTAGAATTAAAAGGTTCTTCAGATTACTTTAGGAAGCTGTAGGTTTGCTTGATAAGAACACAGTCCCTAAAATCATTTCAAAGCCAAGCTATATGACTTTGAACAAGTTTTTTAGTCTCTCTTTGCCCCAGGTTTATTTGTATAATGGGAGTGGTAACAGTAATTCATGCCTTGTAAGACTGTTACAAATGTTTTGTCTACGGTTAAGAGTTACTCAGTGATGCATTGTAAATGATCAAAACTAATCAGCCTTTCCTTTCTTTGCTGTCATAACAGTGCCAGACTCCTCCAAAGGCCCTGCGCCATCTTCAGGTGTAAATGGTAACATGCAGCCTCCCAGCACTGCTGGGCAGCCCCCTGCCTCCGCCATCCCTTCTCCCAGTGCCAGCAAGCCCTGGCGCAGCAAGTCCATGAATGTCAAGCACAGCGCCACCTCTACCATGCTGACAGTGAAGCAGGCAAGTCCAGCCACCTCACCCACACCATCTTCAGACAGACTGAAGCCACCTGTCTCCGAAGGGGTCAAACCTGCTCCCTCAGGACAGAAATCTATGCTTGAAAAATTCAAGCTGGTAAATGCACGGACTGCTTTACGGCCCCCTCAGTCTCCCAGTTCAGGATCCAATGATGGTGGGAAAGATGATGATGTCTTTTCTGAATGTAGCGAAATGGAAGGTTTTAATAGTGGTCTGAATAGTGGCGGTTCAACAAATAGCAGTCCCAAAGTGTCACCTAAACTGGCCCCTCCAAAAGCTGGAAGCAAAAATCTCAGCAATAAAAAGTCTTTGCTACAGCCAAAGGAAAAAGAGGAAAAGAACAGGGACAAAAATAAAATTTGCACTGAAAAACCTGTTAAGGAAGAGAAAGACCAGGTGATTGAGACAGCTCCAAAAAAAACCTCCAAAATCGCCAGTTTGATCCCAAAGGGCAGCAAGACCACAGCAGCCAAGAAGGAAAGTTTAATTCCATCCTCCAGTGGGATTCCTAAACCAGGCTCAAAGGTGCCGACAGCAAAGCAAACCATTTCACCTAGCAGTACAGCAAGCAAAGAGTCTGAAAAATTCAGGACTACCAAGGGAAGCCCTTCCCATTCCCTACCCAAGCCCATAGCCACTGAGAAAACAAGCACATACTGCCCGGCCCCGCTGGATGGGAGGGAAGCTGGCCAGGCTTCCCTCTGCACTGTGTCGGTGCAGAGCAGCAGTCAGAGCACAGGAAACGGTGCTGTCCAACTCCCCCAGCAGCAGCAGCAGCACAGTCACCCCAACACTGCCACCGTGGCTCCATTCATTTACAGGTAAGGCGGGCTCTGCCCACGTGTGTCTCATAGGTCTTCATGCTCAAAGAGTTCATAGCTTCAAACTGCGGTGGGAGTAAGTAATGTTTCAGGATCGTCAGTTTGGACTGATGCTTCATTCTTAACTAAAAGGTGTACAATTGGGAGTCTTCATCTGGGGGGAAAAACTACAATATGATCTAGATTAATTCTCGTGTTACCAAAGATTGAAGACTTCACAGAGCAGTCTACTGGTTGTCAAAGGCAGGATAGAATACACGTGCCTTGACTTTTCCCTGTGTGGCATTATTATTATTTTTACTGTGTTCCTGCTATTAGTGATAGTGGTCTTTTAAAATCATTCTGTGTTTTGGCACTCACAGATGTTTTTGGGGTCACCCACGGGAGAAAGTATACTACAACGGTTAAAAAGGCAGACTTTGGTAGCACCCAGATGTGGATTCATTCCCTAGCTATACCACTTACCAGCTATATAACTTTGGACAAGTTACTTAAATTCTCTTAGTTCATTTTCTATAACTGCCAAATAGCAATTTACAAGAGAAATAGATATATATCTTTAGCATATATTCTGGTATATTGTAACCATTTATTAAATTTTGTTTATAAGACATTGCTTTCCCAAAGTAAAAATTTTGTTAATTTCCCATCAGTAAAAGGTCCTAAGTGAGGGGCTGGGGATTTAGCTCAGTGGCATAAGTGCCTACCTTGAAAGTAGGCAGTCATGAGTTTGATCCCCAGTACCGATATAAAGGAAAAAGACAAAAAAAAAAAAAAAAAAAGTCCTAAGTGAAAAGAATTATCTATATAATTAGTATATGCATACTTAGTTTTTGCTTGTTATTTATTATTTATTCATTGTATTTTATGTGTATTAAAATGCAAAATATATGCTAAATAAAATATGTGTCATATTATAACATGGTTATAAAAATAGCACATTTTGCCTATTGTCCTGTGATTTGCTTTACTCTATTAGAAATTTGTCAGTCACTGCTGAGTCTAGTTTTATTCCTTGACTAGTTAGTAAGGGGCTGGAATAGACTCTTCTCTTTCCCTCTCACAGATTTGCAGTTTAACAACAGGAGAGAAATTTTATGATTAGTAATCAATTAAAAGGGTCAAAACTCAGTGAAGAACCCCAGTATCTTTTCTAGGGACTTTATACCCTCAGCAAAGCAGAATCACAATTGTTCCTTTTAATCTCTTGAAACATCTCCTTTAAGCCTTACTGTTCTGACTTTAGTGGCAGTAACTCATTTAAAACCTTTGTGTTTGGCACAAAGAAGTCTGCTGCTCTTGACTCCAGGGTTCCTAACTGAAAAACATAATTAATTAAATCCTAATTTGCATTTTGATAATATAGAAAACATGTTGCAAATGTCATGCTCAGCACATTTTTAAATCTCTAATTATGTGAACATCAGTCATTTCAAAAGAATCACAAATTAATTTCATAGGTAATTGCTAATAAATATCTGCCAATTTGACAAATTCAATTTCAAATGGTTTCCATTTCAAAATATAACTTTTTAGTTGTCAAATTTTTTTCACACTAGAATCTCAGATAAGTTCTATATTTCTACTTATGCAACATGAAAGATGGAGCTCTTTAATCATTACTTATTTTCAAATTTAATTTTAACTGACAGATAAAATTATATTCATCCATTACCTCATGAAATTGTGAAATATATAAATTATAGATGACTGAATACCCTAATTAGCATATGCATTACCTCACATACTTATCATTTTTTGGTGAGAATTCTGTAATCCAGTCTCTTAAGTATTTTTCAAGAATAAAATCTCTATTAGCTATAATCATGTAGTCATTTTGATGTTTAATAGGTTCCTTAAACTTATTCCTCCTATCAAACTGAATTTTTGTACTTTTTGATCACCTAATTTCTAGCCCCTGCCACCAAACCATTCTAGCCTCCTGGTAACTTATCATTCTAATTCTGTGAGATCAATTTTTTTATATCCCCCATATATATGAGATCATGAGATATTTATCTTTCTGTATCTGGCTAGTTTCATTTAATATAATGTTTTCCAGGGGCACACATGTCTCAAACAAAAAGATTGCTTTCTCTTTTATGGCTGAGTAAAATTTCATTAAATATCTATTTGACACTAGAGATTAACTTTTAACTATTAAAAAGAGGAAGTAACAACTTGGAAGTGTTGAGTGTAAGAAAGTTAGTTGCTATACCAGTTTTCCAGAAGATGAACAAAAAATTTTTGGTGTGTTTTGTTTTATTTTGGGTTTTTGGTTTTGTTTTGTTTTTCAGTGCTAGGGGTATAACCCACACCTCTTTACTGAGCTAATTCTCTAGCTCTTTTTTATATTTTACTTTGAGAAAGTATCTGCCTAATTTTTCCAGTCTGGACTCAAACTTTAGATCCTTTTGCCTTTGCTCCCTAAGAGCTAGGATTACAGGCGTGTGCCACAGTACCCTGCAGAAGCAGCAGTCTTAAATTGGAGTAGTAATAATCTCTTAAGTTTGCAGTACCTCTACCCAAATCTGACTAGCTCCTAATTTTTCTTTTCAATCGCCCTATAATGTACTTTTCTTTACTTATGTACTTTCAATGTGTATAGAAATAGGAGAAATTTTTATTGGGAAAATTCTGGCTATGAAAATATCAATGCAGGTTTATGCAATTCTGAATCACAGCTCATGTATAATAGGAAATGTTTAATTTCTATTAATGTAAAATTTTAAAATACATGTATATGAGTTTCTTTGTATAAGCATACATATATGCAATATTTAAAGAGTATTAAACACCCTTGATATAATGGGAAGATTTATGGCTGCTGGTGAATGTTCACAGTCCTCTAAATTTAATGTTGGGTTCTGGCAGCTAATGGATTTTATACCTTTAACCCACTGTAAGATAACTTACATAAAATTATTACAACTAAGTTATTTCTCCAAAGTGATAATAATAATTTTGAATTTATTGTCATTCATTTTAATGAGCAGAAATAATTAAGATCAAGGTTGAGAATTTAACACGGGATTGTAAATTCAATATAAGAAGCTCTCAGTTTTAGAATTATTTGAAACTAGAATAGGGTCTCAAAAAACAAAATAATAATAATAATGTAATTTAAGAGAGCAGCCAATTAATGGCTCACAGAGAAGTTAAAATAAGAGTTGAGACTTAAAATTTGAGTTTGGGTTTTCAGGTAGAAGGGATAATGTCTTGCCATCATTAAAATTTAATATTGTGCAATTCTGTAATCTAGGCATGGTGAAAGCAATAGATAAATTACAAAGTGGCATGCAATACTTCAGCTGAAACTACCACTATCAGTACAGGTTAGGAGTCATAACCATGGGAATGGAAATCTAAACAGGAAAATTTGGGAAAAATCATATGTTGTCATTTTTCAATTATCTTCTCCTTACATATCCAATTTTCAGCTGGGCCTACTAAGTCATTTATCAAAATATGTCCTCAAACTGACATTTCTGTCTTTTTCCATCCTCCTTTTCTGGTGCAATCCACCAGCGTATCACCAGTTCTCACCGGGTTTCTGGCCAGCCTCCCATTTTTCACTTTCTGTCCCTTTATAGTAACATTCTTCACATTTAGGGCACTCGGATCTTCTAAATGGATAAATCATATATAGATGACCCCTGGCATAATGGTTTGACCTACATTTTTTTTTTAGTTATAACAGTGTATGAAAGGTACCCATTTAGTAGAAACTGTACTTTGACTTTTGATCATTTCTTGGGCTAGAAACATGTACTAGGATATTCTCTTAACCTGGGCAGCTACGGCAGCAAGCCAAAGCTTTCAATCAGCCACCACAACTTTGAGGGTCAGTATGCAATACTCTATAGAGTGCTGTGCTGACTAATTATGATGCTCAGTAAGTATTATTAAATTCATTTTTGACTTCTGTTTTCACCTGACTATGGAACTGTCAGGACTTAATCCACTGTAAGTTAAGCAGAAGTTGTATTTTCTTCAGATTGTAAAACCATCTGTTAGATGACACCTACACTTAAAGGGTAAAACTCAAAAACTCACTATGCCCTAGAAGGTCCCATGTAATCTATCTAATCTTCAAATTACATTCAGCCTCCTCTTCCCCTACTGCACTGTATCTCAGCCATAATGGTATTGTTCAAACCACCTTCCCTTGCTCTGTTGTCATAGAGGTTTTTTTTTCTGCTTATGAAGAGTCTCCACCAAATGTCTATGACTTGTCCTTAGATCTCTGCTGTTTCTTTATAGAAGCTATCTTCAACTATCTAGTCCAATGAAGCATCCCATACCTCTGCTAGTGTTATAATTTATCATCCTTTTAGAGTTAAATACCATCTGTTCTTTTATCATGTACATGTTGGTTGATGTGATTTCACATTCAATCTACCCCTACCTACCTTCTTTGTAAACATATAAGATCACCAAAACAAGACTTTTCCCCTGTTAGCACAATCACATAGGCAAAAATGTATACACACCTGATTTTAAAAAATGTTAAAACAGAACACAGTCATATTGGGTAGAAGAGTGGGAAAACTGACCAAAATGTACAGTACAATAGAAAAGAAATAACTCCCAAGGTGTCTTAAATGTAAAGATTGAATTGAAATATAAGCAGTCTTAAACTGTCTAAAGGTTTAAACCACACCTTATGATCAGTACATTCATTCACGATTTTTTTCTTCATTCAGTAATGACACATGAAAGGCCTTAAGCACAAAAGGAAACATCACAGAGCTAGCTGTCTTTTTCCTTGCATTGTCTACAATGTAACACAGAAGAGGTAGGATCAAAGTAGACTGTGAAATACAGCAGGAAGTCTAAAACTCCCAGGAGATTTGCAACATCATCATTTCAAAAAAAAAAAAAAAAAAAAAAAGCGGTGCTCACTTTTGCAATCAGGGAAACTGACACTTGATCTGGACCCAGAAAGCTAAGTAGAATTTGGACATGCAAACATCAGAGTACAAGACAAAAGTACAGAACTGTGGGGACCATGTAAACTGTGTAAAAGATCAATAAGTATACTTTGTCAGGTCAGGTTTTCTGGAAAAAGAAGACTAAATGGAGCTGATTGTGATAGAAATTCTTGAATGTCAGGAACTTGGACTATGTATGTTTTTGTGCATTTTGGGGTGTGTATGCATGTGTCTGAGCCCTTGTGTGTGTGAAGCATGATTTGGAAAGTATGTTTTCAGAAGATACAATGAAATGTTTCTGGGACAGAATCAGGATGAACCAGGTTAAGGGTTTAGATGAAGGAGGAATTTACAGACTTTTCAGATATTTCTAAGAACTGTTTGAGAATTCCCAATTATGAAAAGTAAATAATGATTAAGATCAACATCAGAGTTTTCCAATTCTTTGTTTGCTGTTGCCTCTTTTATGTTTTATTCTTCAATCCTGTTTACTTTGCACAGTGTTCAAAAAATTTACTTTATCTACTTCAGATTTTCAAAATGTACATGTCATTTCCACTTGTCATATTTCTGCAGTTACTTTTGTATTTATTATGTGACTTTTATATCTCCTCTACTTGCAAAGATATAGGAAGAAAACAGTAAAATATTTGCTTAACTCAAAAGAGAGATCTTTATGTTTTTGCATGAATCTGTGTTTTTGGTACTCTCCAATACAATATCATATAAATGCCAGCCAGATCCATAACTTGCTACTGTAAAGTCTGCATCTTGTTTTCTAACCATTTGTACTAAGTGCCAGTGAAACATCATGTTGGGCATAAAGTAAACAACTAGAAGCAAATAGAATGGAATGAGGCTTAGCAATTCTCTTAAATGAAAAAATGCCCATCTCTTAGATGAGGAAGAACACTATTATGGAGGAGAAAATCACTATAATTGCAAATCCATTAATTAAATATAAGCTGAAACTCTCTAAACATACTTGATTTGTAAACTAGGTCAAGAAATTTAGGAGTTTTCTTTCTTTTGATAAATGATGGTGGGTCTTTTGCAGCAGCATCATGGATCCTCAAGAGATTAGGATTAAAACAATTTTTTTTTCTGAATGCTTAGATTCCCCTATGAACTGACACTGAAAACTTAACTGTGAATACAGTGTGTCCAAAAAGGCAAAGAATGCAAGCATTAGTTTTGAAAATGTTTACTGACAAGTTATGAAATTTGGCTTGTAAAACCAGTAATTGAGTAGCAACTGTAAGTTTACAAACATTGCAGTGTGGCACAAATAACCATCATTCCGATAAAGCTTCATAAAGCTCTGCGGCTACTATTTCAGATTATTCTGCAAATATGGTTTTATATGAACTGGGCATCACTGATCATCAGCACAAACTAAAGCTTTTTGTATTATTCCTTTTAAAAATTTTTATTTTATTGATGCATTTCAGGTATACATAACGATAACACTCATCATAGGGAATCTGTATTGCACATGATATATATATTGACTCTTTTTTCTTTCCATTCCCCTCTCCTCCTTTCAAAGCCTCCTCTCTTCCTTATTTACAAGTCTTTGTTTCAATTTTTTGCTTCTATTCTTTTTTGTTCTTGTCCCTTCTTTCCTTTCCCCTCCCCCCTCATTTGTTTCTTTCTCATTTGAACCTTCTTGCCTTACAAGCTTGTCTTGCTTAGCTTGATATATTTCCATGCTTCAGGGAGCAGTTTAAATTCCCTCACACAGCAATATTTTGAATGTGAAATACAGACACTGCTAGAAAAGGTCACAGAAATGATGCTATGTTCTTTACATTATATGATTATCAATATTTTCTAATTAATATATTTTATAATTTTCTACATTAAAATTATCCACTCCTGTATGTAATAGACTTTATTAGGAGTGTTTTGTGAATCTATGTGTAAAAGTTGTGTTCCTCACTCTATATTCCCCTCTAAATTATAGCATCCACTGAGAGTCCTCACCTGGATTAATCATTTATTGCAATAGATAAATCATTGTTATAATTTCATTATTCTTTCTGCATTTAATCCTCTGCATTCTACTTTGATTGATTTCTCTTCTCTCCATTGTTTAGATAACCCTCTAAATTTTAAGGACTTCCTATCGCACGCTGTGGATTATGGTTCATTGCTGCCATAACCCATTTTATGTTTAAAACACTTCAGTTGAGCTCATAGGAGCTATTCATGCTGGCAGGTGTGTCCATTTAGCAAACTAGACAACTCTTGGAAAGTTCCTCTCTTTCTGACTTAAAGTGTTCTTGATTTCCAGTACACATTGATGTTTTCCTTCAGAAACTGATTTCTTTCTTTGGAGAGTAATATTTAAAACCACAGCCTGACTGCTCTGAGTCAGCAAAACTTTAAAATATGCATGCAAGTACAGTCATACACATCTCCACCATTAGTTTTATATTTCAAAATATGAATACATAGACCCAGATTTATGAGATTAGAAATTTTAAGTATGAGAGTACCTAAGATTTATTCTCAAGTTCATTCAAGTGTAAATTGAATAAATTTTTAGTGAAGACCAATTGATAATGTCATTTTACATATTGTCTCATTAGAACTCAAAATAAGTTAAATAATGTTTTGCAATGTTATACCTTATAGTTTTAATAAACATTTTTAGCACAATAGCCACTTTGAGCTAGTCTACTCAGAGCTGTGTCTGCTAAATATTTTGAAGGAATATTATGACATTAATTCTTGCTTTTGGACAGTATGAAGTATCAGTTTGTGAGAGAGAACTGAGGTGTTTATTCTGTCAAAATATACATGCTGTTTTTAGATTTTTAATCAATTCTTTCATAAATAACCATAAATATATTTTATTCATTTTGCATGAACTAGTTATAAAAACAGAGGGCAGTTTACAGTCCTCCAGAGATTTAGTTATACAACTTTCATCATTTGTATAAACGTAACAGCATTGATTGTCCTTCTGTAGATCGTTTAAAATTTAACTTCACTTTATGAAAACAGGTATCAAAAATATTAGAGAAATGGGCAACTCCTACTTTATATAGAAATATCTACTTCTCCATACATACAAATAAGCCAAAAATGATTTCTGAGTTCCTTTTAGAATTATCTCAAGTTTAACATCTCTGTTCTTTCCAGTGGTCAGTTGTTTCCATACACACAAGTGAACACCTTGGGAAATATACCAAAGATGTTGAATACAAATAAGATTAGCTTGTGACTTAAAGTGAGTAAGCCAAATAGAGTAAATCAACCAGAAAAATAAAATAAAAGCCTCCAAGTCACTATTGAGCTGTCAGAAAAGTGACAATATTTTAGAAAAAAGTCCTTCTAATGTGAGAAGTGGGGACATAACAAATGGAATCAAGTAATAATTTTTAAATATTAAGGAAGATATCCACAAGTCAGCTCCTGAGGAATGCTTTTTAAGAGGTTTTGAATAAAGTAAAATCTCTATTCCCAAAACAAAATCTGAATATGTTTTGCTCTGTACAGACAAAATACTGTGCATCTTACAAGTAACATGGCCACAAGTAGTCTGGCTCTTAGGGCAGCTGCCGGTCTTGGTCTAACAGGAAACAATTAGCATTCTCAATGAACTACTTCATGTGACTCAGCTTCTGAGAGCTGAATCTGTGAATGTGGAATCTTCAGGACGACAGACCAGTCCTGGCTCACAGCCAGCTCACCAAGGCATCGTGCCACTGTGACATTTCTTGGAAGGCAGCCAGGCAGTTTTCCTTGGGGACCCTAGTCTCAGAGCATACTCTCCATTTAAATTTCTTCAACAAGTGATAAACATCCTTAGGAAATGCAGAGGATATTTTAAATCTTAATTTCATAAATACGAAAAAAGGTCAGGAAATTATAGTAGCTCCCCACCCAAATAAACCCAGTGGAAGATTAAACCATAGTGGACTTCAGAAATATTTGGGGAGGGCAGAAATATGGGAGAAGCCAGGGAACAGAGAAGAAAAATATAGATTGCACCTAGAGCTGGGTATGTTGCTTGTTTTAATACTGATTTGAACTCCTTATGCCTCAAGATATTTTCCAAACTTTTAGTAATAAAAAAAATTGAATTCATATCTGTTGTTCAAGGTGAATCTTTTCCTCTTTTTTCCTGATGAACACAGTGTTATATCAGTCAATAATTAGTGATATGCTCAAGTTTTACATTCAAACTCTGTGCACTCAGCTTTACTCAAATTTTCTTCATACAAATAATGCTGTTTCATCCTCATTATTGGTTATTGATATAAAATTATATATTTATGTGGAATATAATTACTTATATATTTAATTATTTTTCAAATATTTAAGTACAAACTAGGTGATAGGCATTGAACTATATATCAGGAAGACTGGGGAGATTATCGTAGAGAATGTAATCTAATTTGGCAGATAAATATTAATCAATACTTACATTAATTTCATATTACATGTCTATGAAGTGCTGTAAAGCTAGGCACAGGAAGCAGTGAGCACTTACATTAGGAGACGTCCTCTGATCAGTGAAATTAGGAAGGAGTTTTAAAGAAACAATCATTTCAGCTGACACTCAACTGGAAAAGAATGAACATAGATGAACTGAGGTGAAAGAAATTATCAGATGATAAATGCTGCTATAGCAATTGGGAAAGACACTTGTGGCCACCGTGGTCAGAATACAGGGAGATTTGTGCAAGATGGTGCTGGTGTAGAGACCAGACTGTGCAATGCTTCTGGTCTCCAGAACGTGTGCTCTCGCGGGATCTTTGAATGAGAACCAACTGTTTAAGGAAAAAACATTGTGAATTTAGTTCTGTACGTAATGGCTTTGGGCATTTTGGTGATCATGAAAAAGAGATGTCAATTCCATGGGTGGAATTTAGAGAAAAGTGTTGCTTTAAAATTATGCTTTTGAAATTTTTGTGTGAACAGGAAAAAATGCAGTATGATAAAATCTGTACAGAGCCTATCAAATGAAAATTGGAAGTTTAGAATATGTCCTTGAATAACTAGAGGTTTTGTACTTGTAACCCTTCATTACCTCCCCAGAACCCCAGCATTGAATGATATAGAGGGGGAAATAGAAGAAGAAAATGTAGAATTGAGAGAGAAAAATGGAGAATTTGGTCAGTGAAGCCAAATTAGGAGAGCTTCTTGAGTTGGTCTGCTGTTTGAAATGTTGGCCAGATCTAAAATAAAGGCTGAAAGTATCTTGACTTTGGCAACACTGACGACTGCTGACCTTAGTGATAAGTCTTATTGCTTGCATAGTGTAACTTCCATCTTAATTTTGCTCTTGCTTCTTATAACTTAGTTTTTAGTTAAAATAAGAATAGTCTGTTGGAAATTATTGAGAGCAAGCACATAACTTTGATAAGGAATTCTCTTTTTTAATATATTATTTCATATGTATATATACACACATATTTATATATATATATATAGATACACATATACATGCATAGATAGATAGATAGATAGATAGATAGATAGATAGATAGCATGTAGTGTTCTATGATCCCTACCATCTTAAATGAGCATTTTAGAGTCTCTACATCTGTCAGTTGAATATCATTGACTTCTGATATCAACAATTGCACTTTATTTTTCTCAAAGTTAGGACTCAGAATAAAAGCAATTCATTCTTTAGTGATTTTACTGATTTCTCCCTTTCATATGTAAATATTTTAATAAATGGCACTAAGGCAATAAATGTGTAGAGGTTATTTGCCGTGCTCCAGTATTAAAAATGGAAATCTGACAAGGCAAATAAGGAAGCTACAGAGAGCAGAGTGAGCAAACTTGGCTCGCCCTCTTCAGTGTCTTAGTAGTTCAGGCTGACAATTTTTCAAAGATACAATGGTTTAAATCATATATATGTATATTTTGAAGCTATATTAAGAAGAGATTCTTGGGGCTGAGGATTTAGCTCAGTGGCATAAGTGCCTGCCTTGCAAGCAGGCAGTCGTGAGTTCAATCCCCGGTACCGATAAAAGGAAAAAGACAAAAAAAAAAAAAAAAAAAAAAAAAAAAAGAGATTCTTAAAACCTTTATCTGAGTAATAAAGGAAAGAATCTGTCTGAAATAAGATTAGAATATCAAGTGTTCAGTCCCTCTGTGGAGTTCTTTTCATTTAATTTATTTGACCATTTTTGTTGATCATACACACACACACACACACACACACACACACAAATACATACCATGTACGTGCACCAAATATAGAACATAATATAAAAAGTAGATCTAAGAATGATTTGTTTCTGATTGACTAACATTATTTAAATATTTGATAAAAGTCATAATTTTATAACCACAAATTATTTGTACTTATACTTTGAATATATTTTGTAGAATTTTCATGAAAAAAAGACTTCAAAGTATATTTACTATGCTTGCTCTGGCAGCACAAATACAAAGTGTATTTTCAGTGTTGTTTTGTTTTGTTTTGTGTGTGTGTGTGTGTGTGTGTGTGTTGTTTTGTTTTTTTGGTACCAGTGATCAAACTCATGACCTTGCACTTACCAGGAAAGCGCTTGTACCACTGAGCTAAATCCCTGGCACTGTGTTTTTATTATTCTTAGAAAACAAAATCTGCCCATATTTTACTAAATTGGCCCAAAAGTTAACTGTTTCAAATCTTTTATTCAAAAAAATTAAATTATTAGTAATTATAAACTTTTAAATCTAGGAAAGTCTACAATATTTGATTTGATATCTTATACTTGAGTTATGTATTTAAAACGTACCAAAATTCCCCCATAGACTGACAAGCCTGGAACATTCAGCCATTAAAAAAAAAAAAAAAAAAAAAAACCTACCTTGATGGAAAGTTTGTAATAAATTGATTTTTTCTGATGCTGGAGAACTTGCTCTTTGATGAGTCGCTGATGATGACAACTGCCATTCATTCTGTCTTCTTGGCTAATTTCAGAGCACATTCAGAAAATGAAGGGCCCTCTTTACCATCTGTGGACTCCTGTACCAGTCCTACAAAGACAGACTCCTCATATAATAAGACGGCTAAGCAGTGCCTGGAGGAGATATCTGGTAAGCCATCTAGTTCATGGATAGATCTAATGTCAGAAGTTTTGTAATCTCCTGTACATCTTTTTATTAAATACACTTAGGATGTAGTTTTTGCAAAATTATACTTTGTGCTTCTCTTGCTGCAGAGATTCTTAGGTATGTGACTATTTTGTTCAGAAAGATTTCTTTTAGTCTAAGAATAAAAAAAAAAATGGTAGTATTTCCAGAAGTGGAGTCTGTAAGTTATTTTGCCTTTAGTCAAGTCAAATACAGTCAAGAAAACCTGGAGAAACGTATTGTTGTCAGTAAAGCAACTCTTGGGTATTATTTGGAGAGTCAAAAAATACTAAAAATCAAGTGCTGATATTAATTTTTGTGACTAATTCAGGTCTGCTCTGTCTTCAGTTGGGTACCATTTAGAACATTTTTGCATGGTGGCTCCAAATGTATGCTTGGAAGAAATCTAGGAAAATATTCATTATATATATGTAAAAAAAACACATAAAAATACATGCCTCAGATTTAAATTATCAGATTATTAAATATATTAAACAAGCCTTTTCACTATCAGCCCAAAATTTTTCCTACAATTCAGATAAGCTCAGGCCTATATGGAAAATCTTTGGTGTAACTGTAATATAGAGATCTGTATTAATGAAGAACTAAGTAAGTTCTTGTCTAAATATACTATTCCTAAAGAGTGAATTCAGGATTTTATCTGCTTCTAAGAATGCATGGAAGTAGAAGTGTGTTTGTTACTCTAATAAATCCCACTTACCCTTCCTGTAAGTACAAGGGGAAAAAAAAACTAATTAATTTTAATAATTACTCTACTACCCTCAGAATTCAAAGTATCATTTTTTCTCTGAAGATCATTAAAATCAATATCACAATTTGGGACAGTTAAGGAACATCCATATTTTGGCAGTCCTACAGCAAACTATAGCAAACATAGGCCTTACTGCAGTATCTTCCAGTACATATAGGCAATAACAGAAAACATCCTGAGAATACTTTTTGAATTAACATTAATGATCACCCTGCATCAAAGACTTCAAATGGAGAATACAATCAATGTAGGGAAGCAGTGGAAGCTGTTTTAGTAAGATGTAGCTATGAGGATTCTATTTTTTGTTTTTTAAGTAGTTGGAAAAAGTGACTATTTCTTAGCTCTGCAAAGTACCCTGACCAGAATGATGCTGAGTATTTATATTGTGACCATATTTTATAAACCTGACATAACAAAAGAGGCACACAATTCCCATATTTCTTTATTCATTAATGTCTTCAATATGCCTACAAAGTACCAGAGATCAAATCTCTAGCTGAGAATAAATAGCTGCAATTATGAATTTCACAAAGAAACATTGTTTTCTGAAATTAGTATGTCACTGAATAGAGCTGGTGAATGAATAACCCATATTAAAATTTTTGTGTAGTTTCTTATTCTGTCTAGATTTAATTATTTGTCATATTTTTGTTTAATACATTGATGTTTTTAATAGACTGCGTGACAGTGAAATATAAGCTAGACTTTTATGTAGTCTTACTGGATTCCACAGAAGGAATAATATTATTTTGGACTAGTAATGAATTATGAATAAAATCATAGTTTTGAGGAGAGAAAACAGAAAATAAATGCTGCAATAATTCATATTTAATGGCGTTATTATTTTTTTTTATTTTTATTATCTTTTATTTTTTATTTTTACAGACTCATGACTGCCTGCTTGCAAGGCAGGTGCTTACGCCTTTGAGCTAAATCCCCCGCCCAACGGTGTTATTCTTACTGGTATCCATTTAAAGTTAATGTCTAGTAGCATAGGACAAATGTCTCTCCATGGAAACTTGAGATAGTGGAAGAGGGATGGTATTTATTTGTAGTCTGTAGGTTATAAATTGAGGACATGGTAAGCATCTCTGATCTAAACTGCTTGGGACCAGAGAGTGTCAGATATCACATATGTTTGGGTTTTGGAATATTTGCATATACATAGTATTGTGGGATGGGACCCACGTGTAATATGAAATTTATTTGTTTCATATACACCTTATTCATATAGCCTGAAGGTAACTTTATACAACAATATTAAATGTGTGTTCTTAAATTATTTGTAACTTACAAGTAATAATTGTACATATTTATGTGTTACAATAAGGATTTTCGGATATGTATCCATTTATGTCCCTCCCTAACAAAAAATAGCCTTTCATCTCAGTCTTGTTCCTCCATCATTATCTCCTAAACCTCCAAGCTTTAAGTGCCATGTTTCCATGAAATCACTCTCAAAGTTAATAATAATGTCAACACGGCCAATACCAAGCATGGGTCTCATTTCTAGTTTTGTTTCATCATCCATCAATCATTTTCCCTCCTCTGAGAAAGTTTCTCCTTTAGAATGCAATTTTTCATGGTACCAAATTCCCTTGGTTTTTCTCAAATTTTATTATGTGCTCCTTTTTAGTTTTCTTTTTACTTCTTATGACTGCTGTATTTTTTACCTCTTGTGATTAAAATCATCTAAATCTCTGCCCCTGAACGTCTCTATCTATCCAAGTTCCCTTTGTAATTTGATACTGCATCATGGCTTTTGGTCTTATTCATTCTTGTACCCATGGACCATGGGTGTTTCTGTTCTAATTGTCGTCCTTAAATCCTGGAATCAAATATCCAACAACTTACAAAACCTGTGCACCTGTACATCATAGATATTCCCAACCTGTTACCCCCAAAACTGAATGTCATTATTATTAATTTTTAAAAAGCTTTTTATTACTACTGATTTACAGTACACAATGATTAAATCTGACGAGTAGATACATAAGCATAACACAGCTTAGTTCTTTTCTCATAGCGTTCTCTCCTTCCTTGGAACTGCCTTTCCATAAAGTTTTCATTTTGATCTTTTCCGTTTTATTTTGTCTTTTTTTTTTTTAATCGGTACCGGGGATCGAACTCATGACTGCCTGTTGCAAGGCAGGCGCTTATGCTGCTGAGCTAAATCCCCAGCCCTCATCTTTTCCATTTTATTGGATGATAATTCCATCTTTCTACTTGCTTAGGTCTGTATTCTAATCTAATAGAGTATCTTGTTGGGTCCTGGAGTATTGTTTGCTGTCAGAACTCAGGAAAATAGTATATGTATTGATCAGCTTTGTGGGACATTTTCAGTATTAGAATGTTTACTATTTTCTCTGAAAATTTCAGAACTGAAATAAATTAAAATGATACTCTGAACTCACTATATGAACTAAGATATTAAATAATCTAAGATAGCCAATAATTATATTTTCAAAATATATCCAGATTTTAGCTATTTCATCCCATCTATATTTTTCTGTGTTACCAGTTGATATATCTCAAGTGAAAAATTGGTACATAGTTACTACTCTACAAATGTGTGAAAAATTAATTTATTGCAATTGGCATATCATAGAAATAGAAGGCACTATGAAGGAGGAATCTAATAATTTTCAAGTGCCAAGAAAGTTGTACTATAAACAGGAAACTTACAAAAGATACCTTTGGCTTTGAAAGCACTCAGAAAGTAGTAATCGTGGTGAACTTAGGGTGAATAACACTCATCAGAAGGAATTTGCACAAGTAGAAATTAAAAATCTGATTTTAATGATAGCTTCACTGAATAATCAAAGAATCTGAGGATTAAAAGGTTTATTCATTCAAGAGAGGCAGTATAACATTTAGTAAATGCTTTCTAATTAGTTGGAATTTTTAAAAACATGTAAAATGTGAGAGTGTGAATAAGAGCATAGTAATGGAAGAAATCCATAAAAGAATGAACCTTTCAGAAGTGTAAAGCCCGTGAGATCTTTCCTATATTAACGTAGCTTAAATTCCTCTCTATCCCTTTCACTTCCCTCCTTCTTTTTCTTCCTTTCATTAGCTACTGCATTCTACCTAATAATACAATGACAAACTGAGCCCTTGAGTGTAGTCCTGGTGTCAGTGCAGACTGCCCCACAGAATATTTCTTCAAAGACGAGAGTAAATGTGAGAAGACAAGTGTTCTGAATTGTGCAAAAATGAATTCCGGCCTCTGGACTGCTGTTAGTTACTTGTTTGAATTTTTCCTTTGTTTCCTGTCTCTGAAGTGACTTTATGGTCTTAATAAAGGATTTTTGAGGGCTATAGTGTTGTTCTTCCCATCTGTTAAGTAGTCATCACTTTGCATGTATGTCAGACATTCCAAAAGCTGGGAAAACAAACCTGAGATGCTCTCTCCTCTGCAGTAATAAGAAACAAATAGATAAAACCATAAGTAAGTGAATTAATGGATGTTTGGGAGCAACTAAGTTAGTTGTAAAGAGGAAACAGGTCTCAAAGGAACACTAGATGTATACATTATAGAATCTTGATCTACAAATAAATCTAGTAAGAAATAACTTCATGAAAACGAATTGAGAACAAATGCGATTTACCTTATTATTTTCATTAGTTTGCTTGTGTAAAACTTGGCATTTTTCCTAAACCCACGGGGGTCTTTGTGGCTCATCAGTTAGACTCAAAGTTTCAGCATTACTGCAACTGTTGAATGCTTAATGCACATGGTTGGTGCAAGGCCTCAATGGGAAATAATTATGTCTTGCTTCTAAAGTAAAGTGATTTCTGATATATTTCACAGATAATATTAGTTTTTGTAGGGTAAAATCCAGTTTTTATACATTTTGAAGCCTATAAATTTAAAGAAGTCTGAAGATAATGCAAATATAAATATATGAAATTATGCACAGTGATTCAGAAGGAGTTTGGGAGAAATTTAGTGATCTGTCACTTAATCACCTCGACCTGCACAGTAAGCTTATTTTGAAGTCTTGATGTAGTTTTATCTGACTAACATCCATTCTCTCATTTTTGATAAAATGCCTTGATTTTCTTTGGGGATTTTTCTTTTCCATGTGATCCAATAAAATTGGTCTAAGTTCAGCCAACAAAGCAGTGCTTCTTTCATAGTTTCAAGAATGGACGAATGACCCAACCTATTTCAATCAGAGCAAATGAAATTCAATCTCAGAATCTTTCCTAAGACTATTATGAAAGAGATGTTGTTTTCCTCCATTAGGCCTGAAGCTATTGAAAAAGAAAGTTTGGCACTTATGCAGGAGTTGCCTTCATCCTCACTGAAACAGTCAGAAAGAAAAACTTAAAACAACAGAGAAAAAATCTGAGGTCACGGTGGGGAAAGACTGAGGCCTGCAAAAGCCATGTTTAAAACTGCTCTTTCCTGACTTCTCTGCAATGTGCACATACTACACAGGAAAAATACTTTCTTTTGGTTTAAAACAATGTGAAAAAAATCTGTTTCATGACCCACAAGATATATGACATATAAAGAGATTCAAAACCATTAAGGAGAAAACTGTTTATACTGCATTGCTGACTTGCTGGAGGGATTCACTAATTTAAGTGGGAAGCTTAGCTGTTGACATTTTCATCAGTGCAATAACTCACTTGAAATTATAAAAACCTTGTCACTCAGTGGTAGTGAAAGCCAACGTACAATTAAATTATGGTATGAAGGTAATCATTAGGAATTAGTGATATGACTTTTGTTATTTGGTGATCTTAATAAATCTTCAAGAATTTCTCTCTGAAATGTTTAAGCACATTCTTTTAATTTCCTTTCATTGATCCTGTTTTTTTTTGGAGAAAACTTCATGACAGTTGCTGGTCTAATGATGGTGGTTCTGTCAATTACTATGTATTATATAATTTATAACAGTGAATAAATAAGCTTACTGTTTCCAGCCTGTCCTCTAAGAGTCATGTGATGACCTTGATATTACAGGCTGACTGAATTTATGGTGTATATTTTATTGCTTTGGTCTAAGTTATATTCTCACATTCACTGAAAAAAAAAAAAAAAGTTTGTCCTCTGAGACTATCTTTTTCCCTCAAGTGTCAAGAGGGTCTGCTAGTACAAAATGAGCCCAAATTTTCATTCAACTCATATCATTCAAGAAATTCTGTAACTTTTCTATTCTGCATAGGTTCACATTTTTCTTTTCTTTTGCATGAGTATATCTAACACCACGTGTAGCATTTGTTAAATGCACTTTTTAACCTCTTATGGAATTTACATTCAACTAAAAATGTTGATGGATGTCAAATTGACTCAGTGTCAATAAAGCTGACCTGTGATTTTTAAAAGTAATAATATTAAAACAATATTGCACATTCAAGGAATCTTTGTAGAAGTACGTATTTAGGTCAAAACCAAAAGGGGAGCTTATGATTGCACGTGTTTTTCTGAATTATTAGTTTTTCTTTTAAATAACGAGAAACATCTGACCTATAAAACCTCCATAAATGATCAGTAAAATTAAATTTTTCTTGAATATTTATAAAGATAAAAAGATCAAGCTCAGGTAATTCAAATCAGTTTAGATCTTTTACTTAAATAGACACATTATAATTATGTTTGCTAAAGAGCTGAAAATCATTCCTTTCCAGAACATTTTAGAAGCATTATTTTAGGCTTTGAAAAAATTAGCATGATTCACACTTTTGCTATTGACTGGGCATATTTATTCCTGTACACTGAGGCTTCCTCCTTCACTTTGTGTAATATACACTTTTATTGTGAATCCAAATAAGTATAAATACAAGCATGTATGAATGTAACCTCAATGCAATAGGGATGGATGTCTCCAGGGAGCAGCAAATAGGTCCCTTACTATTATTATTTAGGATAAACTTGTGAACTAATATAATTGGAAGGACAAAATGACACAAATTACAAGTTAATATTTTCAAACAAAAGAACAAACATCCTCTTTTGAAGTGTTATTAGAGATATTTTTCTTTACAAACTTTTCCTTACTGGTTTCTTTGCTTTAGTTGGTCTATTCCTGGATTCTCTCTGGCAAGAGGATAACATATTCTATCCCACTGAATGTTGAAAGACCTTGTGATTTGATTTGATAAATTAAATATAAATCAAGTAATGCCATAGGCCGTTCCTGAGCAGAGCCTTTAGAAACCATTGCTCGGATCACTCATCTCTCCTTTTTTTGTTTGATGAGATTAACATGTTTCAGCTTAGAATTGCTCTTTGAGCACAGGCCTAAGTATACAGAATACCTAAAACAGTGCTACAACCAGTGCAAAGTGGACATTAATGTTGGCAAAAACTCAGCATTGATTTTGAAAGGTATTGCAACTCAGGATTTTTCAACCTTAGCTCTGTTGACACTACAGACTGCTTAATCATTTTGTGGCTCAGACTTGTCATTACAGGATGTTTGACAGCACCCTTGGCCTCTATCCCTGTGACCCACCGCCCACCTCAGTTGTGATGCTGGACAAAAATGTTTCCAGGCATTTTCAAATGACCCTTCAAGAGGAAATCACCCCCTGTTGAAAACTACTAATTTCAGCCTAATGCTCATATAAGCACCCTTCTTTGTGAGTCTGGCAGGCTTTAGGGACATCACTGTATACTAGAGTGATATATGTCAAGCAAATTGAAGCTTTATAAGTTAAACACATTTCACTGTGATTTCATAACCTAAAAATTCAGAGTCACATTAATTCAAAATGAAGAAAAATATCTTCTGTTCAACAATACCAGAAGGACTGGCATTCTAACCTTTTAAAATTATTTCTTTAAAAAATATGTTTCAGAAGAATAATTAACATATTCAATGATCTGTCACTTGCATTCTTTTTATTTGAGCTCAGAGTGTATAAACACAAGTTTTAAAAGTAATGAGTTAGCAATCAGCATTAACAATTTATTTATTGCAAAAGTTTGTCATAAATGGTAGTGTTCTTTCCATCTAATTTTCTTTTACACTTATGTAAAGTAGGTCTAAATATGATCGACCTTGGTGGGGAGGATAAGGCGTAATTAGCTTTGCAGAATAAGTAGTTATTATAGGAACAGATATAGGCATTGCATACTGTAATGCTAATTTACATAGTTAGCAAATTAGGCATTTCTCCTAGTTGAGAATATAAATAGGAGGTGGAAAAAATCACAATTAATTTTATGGTACTAGCTCTGAAAATGATGAGGATTTATATATCTCTTTGAATAAGACAATCAAATGTTTGCATATATTTTTCAATTTTCCTCTTTTAGCAAGGGCTATTTGTAAAGAGAAAATTCTGAAAAGTTTTTCTTTCATTCTTTTTTCCTTTACTGTCATAGTACACATGATTTCAAATATACCATATATTTGTTTTTAAAAGTTTTCAAAAAAGCAGAATGTCATGACTGTATTGTAATGTACACAACCAGCACAAGGTAAATATAAGCAATTTATCTTTTAGGCTTTCTATTGTTTTATTAAAATGTTAAACACTAATTGATTATGTTGTGATTGGCTCAGGAATAGTCTTGAAAAATGCTCAGTGTCAAAAGAAATGATGTGCATTTTGTGTTTTCTAGCACATCATTATATTCTGTACACTTGACCATAAACTTTCAGTTGTATGTTTTGAGTCAAAATATGAAGGGGAAAAAACCTCTCAAGCTATTTTTGCTGTTATTTTTCCAGAGGGGGGAAAAAAAAGAAATTTTGATTTTTATTATCACACTATTGTTTTACTAAGTAGCTTCAGAACTTAAAAGAAATAAAAGACTTGATTTGGTCCTTTAAAAGATGCGGTGAAGTGTTTCCCTTTAAAGCATTATCTCTCAGTGAGTAGAGGGTGTCATGCTCCATTTTTTAGGTCCTTTACATTCTTCAATTTGATTTGTGCTTTTCCAGCATAAATCCCAACACTCAGAAGGCAGCTCTGCCTGCTTCAGCTGCCTGCAGCTATAGAGAATTAGTCTGTCATCCTCAGCACCGAGCAGTGGGTGTTGTGTATGTGAGTATGTGTGTGTCCGTGTCGGAGGCGGGGTGGCTGAGAATCATTTAAATGCACAGAGGCTTGGTAGTATAGCGTCTCATTCAAGCTTGGCTCTGAAACCTGTGGCATTCAAGGCTGGACAGCCGCTCCCGTGCCTCTGTTTTAATTTAGCAGGATGTTTGCTGCCATGGCAGCCAGCAGCTTCCACTGCAGCAGCAAGGAAGAGCCATAGATCTGAGAATGCAGGTGGAATACTAAAACGCGAGACGCTTGTGCAGGGCTGGGCTTCGGTGCTTAATTTCAGCTCTTACTGTGCTCTGATGCGGAAGCTGTACTTGCTGCACCGTGTCAGCTCATTAGAGTAAAGGGTTGCAGACCTAAATCAGTTAAAGACTGGTGAGAGGCAGGAGGGAAGAAAAAAAGCAAGAGGCATCGTTCGTGCTTCACTACCTTGCATCTAGGAACACAGAAGCAATAGAGAGAAATGTGGACTCATCACCCTGCTGAGACACGCGATTGGATGAAGATGGGCAAACGTAGTTGGCTTCCTGGGCTACTTTTCAGCTGGAGCAGAGTCTTTGGTGAACTCTTTTTCTGCTTCACATATATTTAAGCAAAATGTTTGTG
Organism: Cavia porcellus; assembly: GCF_034190915.1. NCBI lineage: Eukaryota > Metazoa > Chordata > Mammalia > Rodentia > Caviidae > Cavia > Cavia porcellus. Next base: position 69,910,710 of record NW_026947491.1, read on the forward strand.
AGTACTACTGATCACTGAAGTCTTGTGGCAAGCTCAAGTGTGAGCAAGTAACCAGAGCTATCTCCAGAATCCTCTGTTTGAGACTGAGGGTTGTGTTGGCAGTGTACGTGTTAATTAAAAGCAAAAGAGCCACTTTGCAATTGGAGTGTAGGAAGACAATATGAAATCGAGTTGAAAGAAGGAAAGCCTTAGAAGAACCATGCAGCGGTCTGCTGAGCTCTCTGTGTTTCGAAGTAAAGAAGTAAAGAGGAAAGGAGCTTGCCTTCAGAAACAGAAGTCTCTCACCAATCTCTCCCTCAGCGGCGAAGGGGAGAGGAGACCCACTGTGCGCATCTCCAACTGGTTTGGAAATGCTGCAAAGGCCAGTCAGCGAGAAGCCCAGTATGCAGAGAGGCACTCACTGTCCAGGTTTCTCTCGCGGTCTGTGCAGTCCCTGTACCACAGCAGCAGCTCAGGATCCTGGAGCTTCCTGCCTGCAGGAGGCAGTCATTCCTACAGCGAGGATTTGGAGGACTGGTCCACAAGAAGGTGCTTGGAAGGTGACAGTGATGAAGACAGCAGGTCCGAAGATGAAAATGCATCCTCCAAGCCAAGCAGCATCAGCAGGAGCTGGGCTGAGGAGGAAGGGGAGAGCTGCCTGAGGGAAGGGACAGCTCATCTGGATGAGGAAGTGATTCTTACCATGCTGGGCGACCTGGAGCAGGCACTTTACTCTGACTTATTGGGTGAGTCCAGTTTGCTGCTAAAAATGTGTGTAGGATTTAAAGTTTTATAATTTCCTATGAATTTACTTGTATGGGTCAGCTGCCTTCCATTCTTCAGATTGATGCTTTTAAAAAATAGACCTTTTTAAACTCCATTTTAAACATTCCTTGCTTCTTCAAATGATTCCCTTGGTAAAGCTGAGCTGTGAGCACCAGTTGTAAAGTCTAATTGGAGAAAGTAAATACCAGCCATCTGCCTTGGGCATTGCTGGCCTGGTGTCCAGGATAATCTAGATCTCCATAAATAAATGTTAACCTCCTAAAACTCCAGGCATATTTTTGTTGTTTAGTCATTAATGAAGTCTGTTTGCTCAGCTTCCTTGAAGGTGACCTTGCCTCACATCTGGAATGAAGAATGAATGGCCTTCTGGATAAATTTTCTCTATATTCAAGGATCTTCAGCTGCCTCCAAGTAACCTGAATAGATAGCCTCTTTACATACTTCAGAGATAAACTCCCTGTATTCTAGCAACACTTTTGAAAATTCAGAGGCTGCCACTGCTTTTTACATACATATTTTTTTGGTGCTTTGCAAAACTACTTCTGCATGTGTAGTTTATTACTACTTAAACTATGCTGATTGAGTGTGTACTGTTTTTATTCTTTATAGACTAGGCCTTTGTGATGAGTTGCAGAAGTACATATAGTTAATAAGATGTCAAGTGACTCTTCAGTTTTATGATTAAACTTTAAATGTCCACTTTGTTTCTTACCTAATCTAAAATGTATGTATTTTAATTGATGTTTCCAATTTCAGTGCTGTACTGAACTATATTTAGGCAATGCATTTCCTTTTTCAAGAATCTCTGATATTAAACCATTGAGCACATCATATTTTCTGCCAGTGTGTGTTTTCACAAAGGACCTCATTTAATGGCCCCTAAGCTTGAAAGAATTATACCTGGCTAGTGATCTCTTTGTTCCTGATTTGTGCATCTATTGCTAAATACAGGTTTCCTTTTATTCCTTTATGTAAACCCTCCTGAAATAAGATGCTATATAAGATTGTCTGGACTATTTCAGTAAACCAGCTTTAGTAGAAAAAAGCTTGCAGACTGCAGAGGAATATAGGGGAAAATTTTCTGGTCAGTTTAGCTTTGAAAGTGTAAGCATTTCTACAGTTAGAATACTGGTTCCTGAATCTGAATCCACTAGGTACTTAGACACTGAAGAATTACTTTTCCACCATTATGTGATTTGTTGGATGAACTGCTTCTCATAAAAACTATATTCAGTACAAAGGCAAGAATTCTAATATTATGAATCCTTTTCTTTTTTTCTTTGTATTTATTTTAGAATCTCTTCAACTGTACAATAAGACAATATTCATCTTTGCTTCTAACATGATAGCATTATCTTGTTCTAAGTAGCCCTTATGTAAGTATTTTCAACTATATCAACAAAGTACAGTACTCTGGCACTATTTATTGGTTGCTCTGTTAAATTATAGCATGATCTAGATAGGTGTGTAGGTGAAGTAGGACTTTTTATATACAAATCACTTGGATCATTATAGTTGGTAGACAACCTCTCAATAGAAGTTTGTATGCCTTGAGTTTTGAACAGAGAATCAGTTTATTACATTTATATTACTTTCCTTAAGATCCTGTCATCACCAGTTGTACCAGTATTCAAAACTACAAACAAGTAAAATAAGAATGCATTAAATTAGCTCTGGTATGAATAATCATATCTCAGCATAATTAATCATTTCAGTGAATTTCTGTTTATAAAAGTACATTAAGTTGGTGAATATATCCCAGCTCACAACACACAGCAATTTCAAAATTCCTGCCACCTGCTGAGTACTGCATATTACTCAAAATGGTCTCTTCTAAGTTTTTAGGCAGGGTCCCATGAGTTCAACTTTTCACTCTTGCCTATCCTACTAAATTAGACAGGCCAGAGAATGTGCTATAATTCTTTCGGAGAACACTTAAAATGTAATTGTCAAGTCATTGACCATATTTTGCTCTTTTTCCCACAATGTCAGAATTTTGTAGAAGAGTTTAAAATTTTCATCTAAATAATTATTGGACCATTGATGAAACTCAAAAGAGGTCAAACAACTATACTTTAAATATACTTTAAATAATAACATAAGTAATGTGGATCGGGTAGAGGATATACTTTTCTGTGAATCAGGTTCCTTCATATATAGGTTGATTTTTGTTAAAAGATGTCAGTGCTGCCAATCTTAATTATGCTATGTATAATTAAATCTTAAAGTAAGGGCAGATCACACAAATTTAATGGTCCATTTGGCACTAAGTAATAATGTAGAATACCAAATTAAGCCTGTAACTCTGGCATCTGCTCATAGAAAAGACTTTGTAAGCAATGAGAAAGCAGTTTGTACCAATGATAAATACTCAAGTGGATTTCAGAATGGACCACTTCAGAAAATGTGTGGAAGCTGCTGCCATTGTGCTGGATACATTGGAAGTCTCCTTCAGGAATAATAGTCACCTTTCAGATTATACAAGTGAGATAGAATACATTTGACACTAATTAAATCTCTTTGATGGGGGCTGCTTGTATTTAGTTAGTAAACATCTAATATTATGTGTCCTTTCATCTCTGGCCTTTTGTACCTCACTCCACTACCACCGAAGCCCTGGACATCATTTGAATGCCAATTTATAGGACATTTCAGACAGTGCAGTCAATCCTTAGGGGGTTTGTAAGTGCACTTAGTTTTTATCTTGACTTTCCTGGGTCATTGAAAACATTTACCATAATAAATTTTGCTCTGGCTATTATCTTTCATGACATGAATAAGACAGTGATTATGGTTTGCTCAGTAAGTGTGGAGGGGAGAAGGTCTATTTGTCTGACTGGCATGAGTGGTACAATGTCATGAGTGAATGTCATGATGAGAAAAATCAAAGGAGAGAGAAAGGCCATGGCTTTGAGAGATCAGGGAAACCACAAACACAAGCAATGAATTCAGAATCTAAGCATCTAAAATGACTGTTGGAATGGAGAAAAGAAGTTTAGATAGGAATGAAGTAGGTATACACAATATTTGGTGGAATAGAATGTCTAAAACTACAATGTTCCTAAAATTAATGTTACAAAGGTATTGACAACAATTCAAATATCAATTTTGATATTATTCCAGGTGGTGGATGTCTACCCTGGTCTCATTTTAAAATTTCTACCAGAAAGAAGGGATACAGGGTTAGGGGATGGTGCATTTGAGAAATGGCTGACTCAGCTGAATTGGTCAATTTGGTATCTCTGCCTTTTCTTTGAATGTAATGATATTCTTTACCCACTCTTTAAATTTTTCCCTATGAAACTTTTCTTTGTCTCAAAGGATCTACCAGATTACGGAAGTTGAAAAGAGCTTCTTTTTTGCCATTTCTCAAATATATACAAATATAGTTAGAATCTCACGTGTTATTAGTAGTTCTGAGTTTGGAAAGAATGTTGGTCTATGGAATTAGAGATTTCATGACTTGAATTAGCATAGAAAAAGCATGCCATGTGAATGTAGTTTTACATTTTTAAAAATGTATGGTTACTTTAAGGAAGTTTTCAGTGTATCCTGAGCTTGAAATAATAGTGCTATTATTAAGCACATTCTAATTGTTCAAGCAATTTACAAATAAAAGATAACAGATTTTGGCAGCAGAATGGCAGCTGTTTTGGCAAACATCTGGGATGAGAAATACTGAATATTCATAGTAATATTTCACTGAAAAAGATAACACAGAATTTAGATGTTGTCTTATTGTATTGTAATGGCTACCACGGTAAAGCCAGTAGGAATTTGTTCAGTTGGTTTCAAAGCCATTGAGGCTCCTGGATAGAAATTGAACCAAGACAAATGATGGCACCTTCCCCAGAAATGTTCTCACCCTTATCTCTGTCTAATATTGAAAAGCAACATGCAAACCTTTGCGGTGTTGAAGGTTCGGGCAAAGGCAGGTGCCATGTCCCACCTGATACATAGATGAGTTCTGTGGCTGACAGGTAACACTAATCTCTGAAATCCCACCAACTCTATATAATTGTGATTGTGAATGTTTGTCACATGTATTATATATTTTTTTAATTATTGCTTGAATGATAAGGAAGTAGATTGGGATGTTGGAGAGTTATCTAGATTATCAGATTATAGATATGCATTTTTGACTTGTCTGTGTGACAATATTCAGAGTGTGATTTAATTCATGTTATTTTCCTGAATCCATTTTCCTTTTCCATTTTGCATGCCTTCTAACTTCCTCCTGCATTCCTTTGTCTACAATTTTTTGTGGCCTCATCTTCTTCCCTTTACTCTTTTTGTCCCTCCTTAACTTGTGCTCTAATTATATCCTCTCTTTCTCTCCTACCACTCCACCCCATCTTCTTTCTTCCCTCACTCTCCCCTTTCTGGCTCCCTTTCCTTTCATTTCTTATCTCCTTTCTTCTTTTCTTCTCCCTTCTCTTTCCGCCATTTTTAAGATCCTATTTCCCCTTTGCTCAAATTAGATAGAAGAAGCACCATCCCACCTCTATTCTCTCTCTGTGTTCTTCATATTACCTGTACCACTAGCTGGGAAGTATTGCATGGCCATAAAACAATAAGGGCGCCTCTGCTTCCCAGTGCTAGGTGTGAGCCCAGCACTTACCACACTGTCAGAGCGGGGTTGTTTTGTTTTATGTCCATTAGACACAACCATTTGAGTATAGATGCCTAGGATTTTACTTGAACTTAGTTACCAGTATGGATGTTTTGCTTGCCTTTATAAAGAGAATAATTGAAAGAAAGCTATCCCATGTTGTAAATCTTGGTCCATGAGTCTAGCAAAACAAAAGACTCAAGACAGCTCTTAAGTGCCTCTATGAGGAAACACCTCACTTAGTCTTAGTCTTCAAATTAAAAAAAGGAGAAGAAGAAGAAGGAGAAGGAGGAGTAGGAGGAGGAGGAGGAGGAGGAGGAGGAGAAGAAGAAGAAGAAGAAGAAGAAGAAGAAGAAGAAGAAGAAGAAGAAGAAGAAGAGAGAGAAGAAGAAGAAGAAGAAGAAGAAGAAGAAGAAGAAGAAGAAGAAGAAGAAGAAGAAGAAGAAGAAGAAGAAGAAGAAGAAAAAGAACCAAAGTATTGAAAGAAAACATGGAAATAGAGCTTTGGCACATGAGAAAAGGGCCAAGAGTTGGAAGGAGCAGAGAGGGGCAGGAGGAGTAGGGAACATAAAAAGAATTAACATAAGATTATATACCTTATCCATAAATGTAATTATTTTGTAATGATAAGTATAGCCATTATGTACTGCTAAGTTTGAAATAAAGATGAAATCTAAATCTATTTTCTGTGTAAGAAAGTCTTAACCCAACAAGTCTGAGTATATTTAGCAACAGGAGCATATTGAAATAATTAACACCTAAATAACTTCAGATTTTTAAAATTAAGCTCAGTTATATGGAGGATTGCACAATATCTTTTAAGATCACTCTAAATTTGCAAAGATTAAAGGCATAGAACCTCAAGAATTATTGTGCTTATACAATTTCAAATGTATTGCTTATAATATTACTCTTTTCCATTCACATTTTATTTTATTAATAATTGTAATTTTCAGGTGATCAAACTTTTTAGAATTGTCTTCCTCCTATGGTTTTAGTTCTAAGAAGGCAGGTTTGTATTACATATCTACACATATAATTATCCTGAGAAAATTAAATGCCTGAATAACACATGTATCGTTATCTTCCTCTTCCAGGTGAAGATCCAGAAACAAGAAGAATGAGAACAGTTAAAAACATAGCAGATCTGAGGCAGAATTTAGAAGAGACTATGTCTAGTCTTCGTGGGACTCAGATAAGCCACAGGTTTTTCTCAATTTTGTGTATCTTTGGGTCAATAAAGAAGAAAAATTATTATCAAGCAATTACCTTCTCATAGTATAAAGAAGAAACTTCAGTTATTGTTTACTGTTTATACATTTGTGTTGTATGTGACAATTAGTGAAAATCCTTAAACTGAAAATTCTCAGCTTCTCTCCAGGATGTTGGTTCTGTAATCCATCTCTTTATCCATAAAATTTCCCTTTCAAACTGACTTAGCTATTGCCAACTACCATCATAATTACTAGAAGGATTTTCATACCTGCCGTAGAGAACAGTCGCAGAAATTACAGTTGAACTATGTCTAGAAAAGTGGCAGAAAATATGCAAGCATGATTGTAGCTAACCTCAAACAATGTCTAAGAAGGTTTCATAGATTAAGGTTTACAGAGAAAATGAAACAATATTTTGTTTTATCTAAAATGCAGTGATAAAAACAAGTAACAACAGCTACCAAAAAAAGTGAGTGAAGAGCTCTCTGCGCATTTTGACTTCTATAGAGGTGATCAGAATCACAAAATGAACCTAGACAGTAATTTTTTAGGTGAAAGTCATATTCTCCTAAGATATGACTGTTTCAACTGTAGGCTTTCTTGTCTTCATGCATTTTGGGTATTTAGGCCTGTTGGACTGCAGCATGGTTATGTCTCCATTTTATCTGACAGCACCCTGGAGACAACATTTGACAGCACTGTGACGACAGAAGTGAATGGAAGGACCATTCCCAACCTGACAGGTCGCCCCACTCCCATGACCTGGAGGCTGGGTCAGGCGAGTCCACGACTGCAGGCAGGAGACGCTCCCTCCATGGGTGCCGGCTACCCTCGAAGTGGGACCAGTCGGTTCATCCACACGGACCCCTCCAGGTTCATGTACACCACCCCTCTCCGCAGAGCCGCTGTCTCTCGGCTGGGAAACATGTCACAGATGGACATGAGTGAGAAAGCGAGCAGTGACCTGGACATGTCTTCTGAGGTGGATGTCGGTGGATACATGAGTGATGGCGATATCCTGGGGAAGAGTCTCAGGTCTGATGACATCAACAGTGGGTGAGTGGCCCTGGTCTCAGCAGCACTGTGTGAGGGAAGAGGTGGGCTACAGGGTGCACTCACAGTGGAAAAGACATGGTGGTTTACTTGTTAAGTCACTAGAAAAGATGAGCAATCAGAATTTTCTTGAGGTGTTTGCAAGACATTTCCTCTGCTCATTCACGGAAAGCAAAATATCCAGGGTTTCCTTTGGCTGTGTATTCATTATACACCATTGCGTTTTGTTAGCTTGGAGAAACACAGATGGCCTGTGTTGTTCAGAATGACTTTCACATGTTCATAAGTAACAGATTTTGTGGTAAAGGACATGGGAAGGAGATAGGAGGAGTTTTGCCAAAATGTTCTATTTTCTTTTTTGTCCCAGGCTGCCTGTAATTGCTTTGAACAATAAATATTTTCTAGCATTCTTCAATAATACATTTCCAATTTGAATTTAGTTACATATATCTAATTTTAATTGGCTTGTTCAATCTGTTTATTCTCTATGATGGCATTAGACCGTGTTAGCCAGGATTTCTACTGCTGGACACAATACCTCACATTCACAACTTTTAAAGGAGGAGAGGTTTAATTTGGCCCATATTTTAAGGAGATTCAGGTCACAGTTCATGGGCTCCAAGGCAGAAACACCATAGCAGAAGGACATGGTACAGCACAGCTATTTAACTCACTGCCACACAGAAGGGCAGAGCAGGAGGGAGAAAGAGGGGAGGGACCAGATGGAAACCTGGAGGCCACACCGCCAGGACACACCCAGACACACCCCAGAGTGCTCTCCAGTGATCTACCAGTCAAGTTTGGAAACCAAGCAAGTTTATTTCCAACTCATCTGCCACCACACAGACTTTACACATCTTAGATTTTTTTGTTTGCCTTCTGTTTCCTCTTACAATAAAACAAAATGCTATGATTATAAATCTCTTAGAGTATTTTAGCAATTTGGAATGCTTGGTTTAATCAGAGGATGGACTGTGGTGGAATATATTCCAGATTATATTAAAATTACCTCTGCCAATAACTGTGATTCCATTCTGTGCTCCTCCAATCATAATGTACTCTGGTAAAGTGCATTAAATATATTGTCTCATTTATCCAGCCCTACCAATACCAATACAGTGTGGGTATTCTTATACATACTTACACACAAAGACATTGAGCCCAATGGTTCCTGCTGTATAACACAGAGAAGACCAGACTTGTACTAGAACCCAGTGATGTGTGATTTCAAAATTGAAGGGTGGACAGGGCTGGTGGTACACACCCATAATCCTGATGCTCTGTGAGGCTGAAATAGGATAAGCATATGTTTGAGCAGAGGCCGAGCATCTCAGTGACATAGTGAGACCTTGTTACAAAACAAAAAGTTAAAAAAGGGCTTGGTTTATGATTGCCTGGGTTCAATCCCCAGTACCACCACCAATGGTGAAAATGCAATATAATATAGCACTAAGAATCAGTAGTGTTTCTTTCTATGAAAATACACTGGGTATAATTAGCTCCAATATTGGCTCTTTGATTTTCATTTCTAATATTTTTCAAGCACATGTGAATATGAAAAATCATAACAAAATATTTGAAAATAAAAATTATTAAAACTTATATTCTCTTTCCTTTATCATACCAACTACCAGTGGTATTTAATAATATGTATAACATTTAAAAACTTTTATTGAAAAGAGCCTATTATCTTTACCTCACTCTAGCCACTGAAGTACATCTGAAATTTCAAAACTATTCTGAGCCATAACATTGGAAGGAAGAAAAAACTGAGGCTCAATAATTTGTGGAAAAAATTTTCAATTTATTGTACCTATAATCTTCATTGTGATATTTGACTTAATTTTATCCTTGTGTCTTTAGAGGACCCATCTAGGGAATTGCTCTTCTAGATCAGTACTCTGTCCTGATTTATAAAAAAAGTTATGTTTGAATGAAAATTTGACCTAAAACAAAAGACACATACATGTACACAAAACCAGCTTTTTAATGACATTTGTAGCTCTGCTCTCACATCCTAAAATCCAATAGTCCCTGGTAGCTGCCCTTCTAAACTGGACAGGGAAGCCTGATGATAATTAATTAGGACAGATTGTAGTTTGGTCCAGAGAGCTTAATTTAAATCCCTTTCTATTCTTAGACAACTTGGGGATTTAACTTACCCAAATTCATTTTATGTCACCCAAAATAAGGATAAAAATGTAGTACTTCATAATGTACTCATTCACAAAAATTTATTTAGCTTGTGCAATACAATTACTCAATAAATTCATTCTCATCATCATTAAATTTATTATAAATATCATGTGAGTTTCAGATATTATTGCTTACCGTTATTACATTTGTATGGATTTAACATATCCTAGGAGGAAATGCCAATTACAGAGAACATGATGGCATCATTGGACTACGGAGTTCCTCTTTGGCTCAATTTTCTTTTTTTTTCTTCTTCATTTTTTCTAACCTCCTTCCTCTTTCCTCGTTTTCTTTTTCTATCTCTTTAAATGTGAATGTACTGTATGTTCAGTTTTATATCACTTTTCAAGTACATTATATGAATATTTAATTATATACTTAGTATACACATATATTTATATATGTACAAACATATATGCATGTATGTCTTCATGCAAGCAATCTTATCATTCATAATTATTTTTTGTAGGACAAATTATTGTCTTCTTATACTTAGGAACACAGAATGCCCCCCCCTGTGCTATATGTTCATTTATCCAATAAATGAATAACGATGTATGTGTGTATACATGTATCACTATGCATACACACAAGTATTCTGAGATAATTAATTGCTTGGCATTTTGAATTGGGAACATTCTGTCTTTTTAAGACTTTGTTAGCTAATAACAATTCATTTATCAAAGAAATGTCACAGCCTCAGGAAAGTAATGAAAAGATTGCTTCTCTTTCATATACTCATGGGTGTTTGTCTGGGGTTTTCAGTTGGGGGCTGTATACCATATAATCTAATCATTCAGAGTCAGGTGGATGGGAATTCTACTATTATCGGGGCACATTTCCAATGTCACTCTCAACATTCATATCCATCAGAAAAATGGCATAAGTAGGGAAGGGCCATGATGTGAAAATACTTTATTTGCACCAGGTTTGAAAGTTCTACAGATGAATTCTACCTACATTTCTTTGTCTGGAGCAAATCCCTAGTTACCTCTACAAGAAAGGCCAAAAAAATGTGATTCAATCATGTGTGCTAGGGACTGGGGATTTAGCTCAGCAGCATAAGCGTCTAGGGAGATCAGGAAACCTGTGTGATGAGAGCTGGGTAGTCTCTGCTAAATTCACTGCTGACCAAAAATGTTTTAGATCCTTTTCCCTCATTACTTGTTTCATTTCTCACTTGACACTTGATTTAGATTTCTGGTTTCCCTATGTTCTTTATCATTCTTTCAAAGGAGATCTTGGGTTGTCTCTCAAATAAGTCTGTTTAAATGTACATCAGTGGTTTTCATCTTTTATGTTGTAAAATGACCCCAAATTCTGCACAAAACTTTTTTCAGAGATACTTACCTGCATGGATTTATGGTCTCTTTCCTCATACAGAATACAGGAGACTGAAATGTAAAGCATGGCAAGTCCCTTCTGCTGTGTGGAACATGGGGATGTGGCTGGGTCTCAGCTCAAGGGGGATTGGAGCCTCTGTGCAGAGGACCTTTGGGGTGCATGCCTTTGCTGCCAGGGGATGTGGTGTGGCATGGGGTCCTCATTAGGAAGCAGTGGAATATTTTAGCCTAGAATTTACATGTGGGGGATGAGATGGCCTAATTCAATTGTATTTTCTTTAAGTGAAAAAAAAAAGAGCTTAGACATGAATGTGCTACAACTTATAGAAAATTGAATCACAGGGTTCATTTTTCTATCACAATTTTTAAAAGTATGTTTTAGTGATGAAAAGTGCAGGAGGCTCAATAAAACATACTAATGAATGAAGCTCTTTAATTTAGGACATTATTTTCTCATGCAAGCACAGGAATGTCATGAAGGCAATTCAAATGGGAATGAAATTTCATATTTTTCATGTACTCTTGGTGGAAATCAGAAAATTACCTAATCGGCATTCTGAGAATTCAAAATTTCCTGAAGCATGCAAAGGCTTATCTCTTCCTCCTCTTTCTGAAATTACTTTACACACTTGGGGATGTGGATCTGTCAGTAATTAAGAATTATACAGAGCAAGCCCGCTTATAATAAGTCTGAAAAAATATCCCTATTTGTGAAGCTGCAAAAGAACACTAGGAAATTGGGTGAAAATTTACTTATTTTAATTGAGTGAAAATTGAAGTTAAGTTTCTGCAGCATGGTGATTCATGGTAATGCTTAGTTTGGACTAAGCATGTAACCTAAAATTAAAATTGTACTTAAATCACATAATGCAAACACAAAATAATTTAGGAATACTAGAGAATGAAGTTTAAAATAGAGAGGAAGATATACTTTAATCCTGACTCTGCATTAAGCCTCCTTTAATTCTCCTTTATTAGGCTTTAAGTGACTGAAGTATGTATAGCAGTGCAAAATTTAAGGTGCCTAAACTGGCTTAAAATTGTTTACTTCTGAGTCAGATATCTAATCTCAATTCTTTTTTTCTAATTTCATGTATGGGGTATAATCAATGTTAACAAATACAGAAGACATCATGGGAAAAAAATGCCTGACAATGCTAGACCAGATATATATAGTACTTAGTACATTTTAGACAATGTTCTGTGTTATATTACTATCTCCAAATTTCAGCTAAAGCAATCGTCATAGTTTAAATGACATGCCTGAGCTAGTGAATAGTAGCACTGTACTTGAATCTAAAAAGGCTACCTCTAGTCTTTGCTCTTGACGTATTGGCCCTGTGAGATTATCTGCATGTCAAATGCACAGGTTTCTCCTCTGTGATCTTTTTTTCCCCACATAATTATGGAAAAAGTCTCCCAGCAGTCATTTTTGTTAGTGTGGGTTTCTTAACTCACACTTTTGATCTAGGGGCATTTTTTTCATGTTATCTGTACAACTCTAAAAGAAGACACTAAGCTGTAGTTCATCTGTTAGTATGAGAAAATCATTTTAAATTCTCTAAGATGTGCATAGAATTAAAAGCTGGCTATCTGTGACATATAGCAGCTGAGAGAAAATGTTAACCATAAAAACACAATAAAATAATAAGAAGATACAATATATGGGAGAAACAAATCCTTTTAAAAAATTTCTAACTTCTCCATTAAAACAAGGAACATGAGGGCAAAGTCAAAAAACACAAAATGAAAGAACTTCTTACAAAAAAGATGATAAGCTGCCCAAGTATAAGCAGTTGACAGAAAACAAGTGTCAGAGAACTAAGCTGGTATCAACATTTCTGTGCGAAGTTACAGAGGGTAGCAATGCCATATTGCTTAGTACTGGAAGAGGAGAACCCCAAAACATCTATGGGAATTGACCAGAAAATTCACACACACCAGGTGAAGCTGGGACAGGTTTTGTGCTCACTTGACGAGACAGCATGGGGCCCACGGTCCTGTGCGGGGAATGGAGCAGATAATGTCAGGAACTGCTGAAAAGGCCAAGCCACTGTCCTCTTTCAGGACAAGATGCTGCATCGGACACAGTTCTGGAACTTTAATCAAATCAACCGGATGTGGAAATTAAAGTAAAAACAGAGAAGGCCTGGGTGAAAAGGAAATAGAAACAGAACTCTGAAGGTCTGAAGTCCCAGTTTTCAAATAACACAAAAACAACAGAAGTGGTTGCTATGTGAACTTAGAAAGCTATTTAACTGAAACCTATTTTTGTTCAGAAAAATATGACATATAAATGTGTCAGACAAAATTATCAGATTCAAACTCTTTATAAGCCACAATGTATGCAATGTGTTCAAATAAAACAGGATTAGTACCAGTGAGGAAATAAAGAATAAACAAACAAAAAACATGGACTGTAACAGAAGTGGAGTAAATCAGATTAATAAAAATGTCACACAAGAAATGTAAATAGCTTGAAGCAATGTAATCTATAAACAGTGTACTTAGTAATGGGGACAGCTCAAAGACAGGAAGTGGGAGGACCATGTGACCCTTTAGGACAGGCAGCACTGGTGGTTACAGTATTCACGGTGTCTTCAGCCCCGTTTCTAGAAGTATTCCTCCATTCTACCAAGCTGACAAAGAACCACGTGCAAGTACTCAACCAGTTAGCACGCATTTTCTTCATCTCTAAAATGGAGATGGTTGTGCTATTACGTGTAAACTATTTACAATGGGCCTTGGCATTTAAATATTAAGTATTTTCAATATTTAATATATCTTGATTATTATTTTAGGATAGTGACTGACTGAGGCAGAACTCTTACTTGTTGAATAGATAAATTCGACATTTAGTGATGTCCCATTAGTCTCATGATCCTCCACTGCTTAAAAAATTGTAATCACAAAATAAAATGATTTTGCTTTTGTTTAATAAGAGTTTTATTATCTGTGAACCTGTCCAAAATACTGATAGCAAAAGAAAAAATAGGTTTTATAATATTCCACTTACGCATTGTAGTAAAGAATATTATCTAATGAAATTGAAAGGTTATTTCATTATTACAAAAAATATATCTTTATGATGAGCAGAATTTTTATACAGAAAAAAATGTTAATAGAGTTGATGTTAAATAATTATTGAAAAGTAAGAACCCAGTCTGTGTATTTAATTAAATTATAAAGGTCATTTAATTTTCTGTGGACTAATTAGACATTTTTCTTCAGGTACATGACAGATGGAGGCCTCAGCCTGTACACCAGAAGTCTGAACCGGGTACCAGACACGACAACCTCCAGGGATGTTATCCAGAGAGGCGTTCATGATGTAACAGTGGATGCAGACAGGTAATTCTGTCGGTGTAGGTGATGGTAAACGGTGCATAAGAGAAGCTTATAAATAAGATCGAGAGAGTTTTTACAGAAGAAAGCAAAGGTCTTTTTCTTTTCTGTCAATGATTTTTTTTGAATATTGTAAAAACTAAAGTTCTTTCACCTCCAAGACCATTTTAGCTCTGTGATACTGAAACATTGTGTTTCTTATTTTAATACTTGCATTAATAATAAATATAGACTTATTTTCCTACCTAGGCAATACGTTTTCAATTCAAATAATCTTAGTTTGACCTAGAAGCTAGTAATATAAGAGACATTTCCAATTATCATATATAATAAACTGGATGCATTTCTTGAGGGTGCTGAAATATACAAGTCTTGCTTTAGGCCAAGTGTGGCAAGCCAATGGGGGGGTGCCACGGCAAGCTGAGTCACTGGAAGTTGTAAGAGGTTCTCCATTGCTGCTTTAGGCTAATTTCTTAGGCTTCTCCATTTTCTTAAGTTGCTTAAAAGAGACAGAGAGAGACAGACAGAGAGAGAGAGAGAGAGACGGACAGACAGACAGAGAAGGGCATTCCCTCCTTATTCATAAAGTAAAAATTCTGAGTAAAGACAGAACTAAATTAGGTCAGAAATGTTTCTTTCATTAGCTTACAAGAGCAATGCTCTCCATCTGTGATGATTTTGATAAAATCAGCAAAAAATTGAAGAGAATCTGAAAAGATCTCTCTGTGTTTTCTGTCTCTGTTTCTTTCTGTCTCGCTCTCTTCCCCGTGTGTGTGTGTGTGTGTGTGTGTGTGTGTGTGTGTGTGTGTGTGTGTGTTGAAATAGGTAGTTTAAAAGGCTGATGAACATTTTCCCCTCACTCCCCAGCCTGCTCCTTAAACTTGCTCCCTGACATCTTTACTGATATGTATCCCCCAGATTTGTCTGTTCTTCTGAATAGTCTCAATTCATTTCTACCTCCGCACTTGAGTTGATGCTTCTGAGCCTGGAGTGCCTTTTCTGCTCTCCGTACATTACTACCTTCCGTCTTACTCCAGTGTGGCCTTCTCAGAGGAGTGTTTTCAGAGTAGCTTCCTATCAGCTTCTCCTTAGTCAATTATGTTCTACCATCATCATGCATACCACTCCCCAAACACATCCCACTTCTTTGTGTGTCTATTTTGTGTATCGTCTATTAAAATATAAGCCTATGACTGCAGAATGTTAGTCATATTCATCACATGATGAGATTTTGACAAAAGCTGATATTGTGAATGAGCAAAGGAATGAAGTTAGGCTATCCATTCATTTATAATATCCAGTCATCCCACCTAACAATAAAATCCAATTTGGTAGCAAGGCAAGTGAGGTCAGGAGTAGCCATGAAGCTGCAAGGATATTACAAGGAAAAGGAGATGGTTCATGTACAAAAATGGGAGACAGTGAGTAGAGGGGAACAGAATCCAAAGTAAGTACGATCTTTTGAAACTGATGGCCTACATACTGTTAGCTGACAGTGGAAAGTTAAAAGAGGGAAAGTCCCTTGGTCTTTCATAAATGAGGCTGTGATAGAAAAGACCTAAGAATCAGCACAAGTGTAACTTTAGTTTGGAAACAAATTTGAATAACCTGTTCTTATTTTTTAAAGTTCCAGAATGGATCCCACTAAGGGGCCCTCCATCAACAGAGCCAGTGAAACAGACATCTAATAAATTTGGTCTGTTCAAAACAGTAATTCCCAAAATTTGACACCTTTCCTGGCAGCTTCACTTGAGAACTTGCTGGAAATACAAATTCCCAGACCCATCTAAGAATCAGAAACTCTAGGCTTGGAGCACAACAATCTGAGCTTTCAAAACATTTAAGTGATTGTTTTAAGTACATTAAATTTCAAGAATCTTTATCTAAAAAATAATCAAACATATCCCAGACCTTCCAAACCATAAACAGTCAGCATAAACAAAAACTCGCAGCTTGAAGTTTCTATTTATTAGCTGAGTTTTGTCAAGAAAAAGAGAATATCCAAAGTTATGGTATACCAGCAATGCCGAATTTAAACTAGATCAAATAATGGCTTATTGCCCCTGAAATAAATTGTTAGCAAGATGTAGTTTTTAATGAAGTTACAAATTTTCTAAGAGAATTATTGAACTAAAGGTGTCAAAGATACCATGTTATGTACTTGTGTTGGTTAAATAACAATCAGGTCATACATTAATTTATCCTGTTAACAGAATAAAGAGTTTTCTTTGCTTCTAAATAATTTTTTATTTTAAATATAAAACAGAAAGAAGTATAGAAACAATACAAACTTTCAAAAATAGTAGGAAATTAACACTAGTTAATATGTTGCATACTGTTATCTTAAAAGTAGTTGTTCAGTTTACAAGATGGGCATGAAAAAATGATCAATCAAACAATGAAATATATGTAAGACAGATAAGTGTACTATTAATTTCTGTTAGTTCATCTTCTAAATTAATTTTTAAGGTTTTTTAAAACCTATATTTTGAAAGTGAATCAAGACAAGGGTCATTTTTAAATGTGTGGTCTTAAATATTTTAGTTATGTACATCGCTCCTTTAAAAATACTTCTTACTTTATAAAATTTTCTCAATTGTAATATCTATTCCAAATAAGATAGGCAAGAAGAGCTTGAAGGCAACATTTTTTTGTTCCTTGTTATTCAACACAAATGGCAATTACTATTCAAACATCAAAAAACTTACTCTCTGCAAATTTGCCTAAACCTTGTAATCTTAGAATTTTAATCTTACATAGCCAAAGACACCTACTTGAAAGTTCCTCTTGGGAGGTTTCATTATACTAAATTCCACACAGTCACAAACAACAGATTATTCAGATTTTACATGGCAAAAAGTCCTTCACAGCACTATACATTATATTTCTGTATCATGTTCCTTGTTTTCTTGTTACGCATCATTCCAGGACTGTACGACAGTGTTTTTGTTACGCGGTCATGTTAATTACACTCAGAATATGAGACACTTGGATGTAATATCTAATCTGTGTGTCTCCAGTGGCTGTGGAACTCAATAAGCATCTGTCAGACAATTTACTAAAGTAACCATTATCAGCTTATAAAATACAGAAATGTAATTTTAAAAAGTTTAAGTGCATCATGTTGTTTAAAGACCTTTCAGACATCATATAGGCTGATGAAAGCATTCAAACTTTTTTTCACTAGCTTTTTGAAATGCACAAGACATTTTTATCTATATTCAACATACTGTTGAATATTCAACACCACAACTTTTCCCTGGTCTTTTCTAGTGTTTTTGGTCATGTTAAATATCAGATACTTTAGGTTAAATTTTCTTGATTTAATCTAATGCAATATTTTACATTTAAAATAATGAAGATTCAGAAATAGTAAGTGACTTACCCAGGACTATGTAGCCAACAGAAAAGATTTAGGTATTTTACTTCCCATCCTTTTGGTTTCCCAGCTACCTTAAAGTTATTTTAAATAATATTAAACTTACTAATGATTAGTTCATTTTAGCAAATTAGTAAATAAGAGTTAAATAACTTACTGATAAAAAAATTTAAAGGAGAAAAAAAAACCCTCCATGGTATTTCATCACTGTATTGTGTTTCTTAGATATTTATAATCATTGTAGATACATTGGACAATCTCTAAGAACTTCAAAAATTCATAATACACAGTGAATGTATAAAAATAGACTTACCAAAAACAATGATTTAAATAGATTCTTTAGGGGGGAAAAGCACAGATGTTTTTTAGCATGTATTTTGAAAGCACTCAGGAGGAATTTGTAGAGTGACAGCATAAATATTAGAAGAGTTTGGGGTAAGAAAACCTTAATGGGATTTTGCCACTGTCCTGGGAATGTGGGTAGGAAAGACAAAAGTTTGAGCCTGTCAATCATGAGGAGTTATTTTACCTGCTCTAATTAGCTTTGGCTTTGCGTTTCAAAGCAAGAACTCAGGCTGTAGCCACTGCATTCTAAAAAGACTCTTTCCCAGAAATGGCAGAATGGTAAAGAGGGTGGATAGAAAAAGAAGCAGAGTTCTTGAGAAGTTACTAAAAGTCCAGTTGAAAAACTGGGTGAATATTTAAATAAAGAATGGAAGGGAACAATGGAATGGGAACACCAGTTATTTCTAGAGAACTTGAGTTTTATCTGTGTATGTTAACATGCTCAGCTACATCACAAAATGTCACAGAGTGGGTGGTAAACCACTAACATTGTATGTCTTAGAGTTTTGAAGACTAACAGTTCATCATGAAAGAATAAGCAAATTTAATTTCTAGCAGGGACTCTTGGGCTTGGAGATAGCCTGTAAACTCAATAAATAAGACTGGCCTAAAAGGGTCACCACCTTCATCTCTCAAGATTGCTGCCTTTAGAAATGTACAGATGTTGAAAAGCAGGGCAATTATGACTAAACCACTTGATATTTTCAGTGAAGCTAAGAATCTGAGCTTTTTTCTGCAATCTCCTAGTTATTATATATTGGCAACTCTAACAGATCTATGTGATCATTAGACTTAAAGATGTCACTTTTCCTCAGTGGCAGATAATCCGTAAAATCACAGAGACACTCATACAAAGCAGGAGACAGAATGTCCTTTTATGCTCACCTAGTTTTGTAAACATCCTAGGTCAGTAAAGTTTCTCACACAGATGCAGTGATGGTATCACTTGTTTGGAGTGAAAATGCCATCATTCAGGAGTTCTTCACCAGGTTCCTCACCAGGTATGAGTAACTGGAAAAACTCTGTGCCACCTCCAAGTTGTCTTAATGCAAGACAGCTAACATCAGGTCACCAGCCCTGGCATTCCTCAGTGGCATTGGCTTCAGGACGGCCTAAGACACATTTTAGTACTAACTAACTAGATTATGTTTAATCGCCATATGAATCAACACTGTGCACACTATAGTCACATCTTTGCCTCTCATGTAAAGTAAGAAAATAGACCCAAGCAGGAGTGTTTCACAACTAAAGAATAAACAAACAAAGAACAGTCATTGAAGGGATAGAAGGGATGAAGGGAAGTCAAACAAAAGTGAACTGAGGGACAGAGTGAGGATTAATTTATTTCTGATCTATTCCATTTCATTTTGAAGATGAAAGAATTAGAACAGGGAAAGAGAGTGAATTATTAAGCAAAAAAAAATTCTTAAGATATAGGAAGAATCCAGAAAGAGATCATAGGATTGCTACAGATTTAATGTTTAAACCGACATCTCCATGGGATGGTATTTGAGATGGGAGTTTGGAAGGTAATTATGTCTTGAGAGCAGAGTCCTCTTGAATGGATATAATGCTCTTGTGAAAGAGACCTCAGAGAGTTCCCTAGCCCCTTCCACCATGAAAAAGGTTGGCTGTCCATGAACCAAGAAATAGGACCTCACCAGCCATCAACTCTGATGGCTCCTTGATTTCTGACTTCCAGCCTCCAGATGGAGTGAAATTAGTTTCTGTTTTCTGAGCTACCACACTGGGGGTTTCTTCTTCTTCTCTCTTTTTTTTTTAAATCAGTACCAGGGACCAACTCAAGACCTCAAGCTTGCAAGGCAGGCACTTATGCCGCTGAGCTAAATCCCCAGCCCCTCACATTGGGGTTTCTAAAGGTCCAAAGGTAAGGCATGGAGTGAGATTAGAGTGAAGTTAACTGAAAGATGAGACACTTCACTCTCTGAAACAAAAAGAGTTTCTCCATTAGTTTGGAGGTATGGAAAATACCTGAATTTATAGTTTTGCTCTCTATTTGTAAAGTAGGTGGTAGTCATTGCTGAGAATAAGGGACAGATGTGCAGATTAAGATAATGAACATGAATATTATAGCTGACATAATTAAGCTACTAATTTCTTTTAGTTCATTGAAGAGATTAGTCTGTGCTTATATTGGTTGATCAATTTCACAAGCCTATATATTGTAATCTGAGCAACTACTTTGAAGACAACAATGTGCTGAATAGCCATTTGACATCAGTCTCCACTGTGTTGCTCAGGCCTAGCCAACCACTTACCTACTTTCTGTTTCTGTTTTTGCCTTTTTCTGGATATTGGGAATGGGAGAATTCACAGATAGATGGTCTTTTGTCTATGGTTTCATTCATGAAGCATGTTTTTGATCATGTGCGTAACCGATCTCAGTAATTTCTCCTTTATTTCCAAGTGGTAAACTATTGAGTGTAATATATTTGATTATTTATCAATTAACAAAATATTGACTTGTTTCCATTCTTTTAACTTTTCTGAAGAATGCTGCTGCGATCATTCATAAATAATCAATGTGGAGGCATATACTTTTTTTCTCCTTGGTAGATACCTCCAGAATGAAGATCTGAGTTGTGTGATATATTTTGTTTACTTTTTTATGACATGTCCTGTCTTCTTTATTATTTCCACCACAAATGTATGATAATTGCTTCCTCTTATTCTTATCAACATTTGCTATTGTCAGAACTTTTTATTCAGTTTTTAATTGAAATTTCTATTTAAACCTTTTGTTTTTAATTATTGTTGTTGTTAATTTGCAGTATTAGGGATCAAATATAAGGGTACCCTATCACTAAACTATATTGCCAATGCTTTTTATTTTTTATTTTGAGAAATATTCTCACAAAGTTGTCTTAGCAAGATTCAAACTTGCAATCCTCCTGCCATAATATTCCTCTAAGTACTAAGTACTAAGATTACTTCAGTTGTAAATGCTTTTTAAAATATGTTCTATATACAAGTATTTTACCTGATAGATGATACTTGTCTTGGTTACTTTTGCTGTTGCTGAGACAAAATCCCAACATCCGAATTTAAAGGAATAAAAGTTCATTTTGGCTCACAGTTTAGAGAGGTTTCAGTTCATAATTGGCTGGCTCCAAAGCCAAGTGGCATGGCAGTGGGGCTTCACTGAGGAGAAATAGTTCCTAGAGGGCAGAAGGCAGGAGGTCATTAATGGTCAATAATGTAATGAAGTAGCAAGTAGCAGCAACATCATACTTCTTTTGTCCCTTCCGGGATACCTGCCTTTTATCCACACTCAGAACTGCGCAAAACCAATCAGTAGGCTCAGTATTAGTCACATACCTTCAATCACAGCTTCACAGACCCTAGGTCTAGCCACTTCTGTGAAGCTCCACCTATGACCACATGAAATTTTGGGGAGCTCCTAGATATAAGCCATAACAACAGCATTTTGTAGCTTTCTAATTTATTAATTAATGGTATGAAACGAGTTTTAAATTTTGTTTGTGTCTAATAATCTTTTTTGTGCTAAGAGTTCTTTACATTACATAAAGCCAACTAGTTAATACTTGACATCGTGAGTTTATAGTATACATGGTCAGTAAGTATTTTCTATATCCTTACATAGCGTCTGGAGTAGAAGAATAGAAAAATAGATGACTGAATTGACACAGCATTGGGAAACCTGAATGTGTTTTAAGTGATTGACTGTTGAGTTTAAGCTGAATCAAGTTGTATGGTGAAGCCTACGATGATTTTAGGCTGTGAGATAAAGCATTCTAAATGCATTGGTAGTTTAGAAGACCATGTGCACATCTAATAAAGAGAATGAAAGAAACTGACTTCAGAGTAAGGTGTTGGCCAAAAGTAGGTGTTAAATTTACATTTGAGAAGTAGAGATTTCCTGGATGATTGGGTCAGTTACAAATATTGCCTGAGTTACTGAAATGGAAATATCATAAAATACATTTGGTTATGTAAAAAATGTATGTGGTTATCAAGTCTATATGATTATATAAATCATAGCAAGAAAGATACCTTTCCTGGACTATGTTGGATTCTATTACATCTTTACCTACATATCTGCTATTTCAAACATAATCAATTTATCTTTTTTAAAAGTTATTTTCATGTATAATTATAATTTTTAAAATGCTAAGATATACTATGTCATATACATTATATTTGAACTGTACTATTTGGGTTGTTTGTGAAACTACTATCCAGGTCCTGAAGTCACAGCTAATCAAAGACCTTAAAAAAGACAATAGGGTGTTACTAGTTTACATGCCATATGTTATTAGTCATTGTACCTAACTTCATATATTGAAGGAAAACTATGTACGAGCATATAGTTTTAGTAGATGGTTAAGTCAACAGTTATTAGCATTGTGCAGAAATGTAATTGCCCTTATGAAGGAGATCATAGAAAATTCTCATAAAATCATATCGGTAGTCATTTATAAGGTTTGGAACTTCTTTTCTATTTCTATGCCTATTCCAAACATGAAAAGCAAAGGCAACTAGTTTCTCCTAAAATATCAATCAAATAGCTCAAGGGTCAGGTTCCTTATGCTTGATTTCCATATACTCTAATTACTTATTTTATTGTGTGTTGATTTGTTCAGTTTAATCACAAAATCTGTGTATTCTTGTAGTTCAAGGATTTCCTTCATTAGCTTACTGAATTAAAAACAAACTCAAAGAAGATTAATAGACTGCAATGGGAATAGATAAATATAATCACTTCATTTCATAACCACATGGTCTCCCTCTCGGCCTACATTGCTTTGCTCTCAGTAGAGAGAGTCCATTACAAAATGTTAGAAAAAAGAACAAGTGTTGCTTGATACCCTCCCATCTCTCCTTTGAACTCAACTCATTGTTGCCAGCTTGAAAGATGGTGTTTGACTTTTCTCTGGTTCTCAGAACTAACTTACCCATGGGAATCTTATAAACTTATAACAGTTTTATGTAAAATTCAATGTAGAATTAATGTTGCCACAATAATGTACTGAGTATATATTTATTACCAACTACTGTGATCAACCCTGGGGGAGTGCTCAAATCTTACATTAAATATATGTCAGAACAGAGATTGTTAAAACCCAAAATGCCATTAAAATTCCAAGGTTATGTAGATAATATCACTAGCCCAAATGGTAGATATATATTTTTTGAAATATCTTTCAGTATATTTGGAAACATATGTGTAGGTGGTACTGCATACTGTTAGCACTTCTTGGCAAAACTGGTCTTAATATGAAACTTGGCCACAACTGTTTATTTTAGAGTCAATAATTTTTGCAGAACTTTTCCCTTGTTGCTTCCAGTGTGACTTGCAAATAAATCTCATCAAGATGGTAATGATGAGATAGGAGAAAGGTAAGGAAGAGAGAATAATAAACAGTGGTTATAATAAAAATAACTATAGCAGCCATCAGCACACAGGTCCTAGAATGTGTAGTTGGTGTACTTCATTATTTAAGTATTGTCTTAGATACTTTTTACTCGTCACTGAGACAAAATACCTGATGCCCAAGTTGGGAAAGGAAAGGTTTATTTCTTACAGTTTTTGGAGGTTTCAGTCCACACTCAGTTGGCTCCAAGACAGGTGGGCATGGCTGGGCCAGGGTTCATGGCGGCCCCCGACAGCAAGCCCAAACCAGCAAAGAGGAAGACATACCTTCTTCCTGCCATTACATCGCATCACATCACGGCTCCACCCCTAGGTGGGTGGAGCACTGACACCATCAATCCAAGCACTAAGCAATGAACCAATCACAAATAAACAATGCAAATTCATGAGGCCTGGGGGACACAAACATAAACCATGACAAGTATATTATTTTACTTTATCTCTGTAATGAACACACTTTGGTAATAAATTGTAATGGCAGGATTTGAATTCATTTTCTCTGGTCTTACTATTACTCTTAAAATTAATTTAGATAAAAGCTTTAACATAGCTATATAACATTTTCAAATTTTATAATTTAATATTTCTTTTTATATTAACAGCATTTTAAATTCAGCTCCAAATATATTGATAGATTAATTCATTATGTAATCATAATCTCCTCTACTTCAGATTGTCAATATACCTAAAAACACAAAACATAAAGTAATTTTTTACATGTTTTGGTGTTTCTAAATGGCTGGCTAAAATTGTTAGTATAAGGAAAGCAAATTAGTAGTGTTTGGCTCTTTTATGTATTTGACATTATCTGGAAATCTAATGTTTGTTAACATAAGTATTTCTAAAAGTTTCAAAGAAATAACAAAATTATGACAATGGGAGAAATATTTTTGGTATATATACAGAAGACTACTAAGGGTACTTAATGAAGGAAAAGACCACTTGGACCTTTTTTATTGCATTTTTTTTTTCACGAGAAGCAATAAAACAGTAGAGATTATGCTAGCTAATTTAATAGTTTAATTCGATTTGAGAAGTTGCATCTAGACATGAAACAGTTGGATTTTTTTTCCCCTTCAAGAACTACGGATAAATTCTTTTTTTAATAGGATAACTAATGGGGTGAGGCATTCCATTTGAGATCATTAAATTGAGGACTTCCAGCAGGCAGCTGATAAATTGTATGTCTCTTTCATCTGGCCGCACAGAGTGGGTGGCATGGATTTATTTATTAATATCATATGTGCTCCACTTGTATGTATTTTTCTTGTTTGACCTAATTTGTGTTTGAAATGGTTAAAGTTTTTTTGCAGTGAGATGATTTTAACTTTTAACACAGTTTCCATATGTTTTTTCAGATAAATTTAAAAATGAAAGTATTTTCATCTAAGTGAATGCTTATATCCTGAATTACGTAGCTGTTTTATCATTGTAAAATTTCTTGGTGTTTGCTAAAGAAAGTTCACAGAACATAGAAATATAGAGAGGATAGAAAAAATCTGCATTCTTTCCATCCTAGAGACAGGCAAGGATATTGCCTCAATGTATCTCCTCAGTTTGGGTGTGCCATGATGTATACATATGTAATTAATCAGCCCGTTACAGTAACAAAATACCTGAGGTGACTACCTTTATAAGAAAAGAGGTTTATTTAGCTGACAGTTTAACAGGTTCAGGGCATGGTGTCTGCATCAGCTTAGTTCCTGTGAGGGCCTCTCCTGTGTCACATCATGGGGATGACATTGGCAGAGCTCCTTTGGAAACAAGCCATCACATCTTGACATAGAAAAGCAGAGACCTCACTCAAAGCCAGGCTCAGGGTTTTATAGACACCTTGATAGAACTACAAAGAGGTGCACCAGAATTGCCTTAATCCATTTCAGGGACAGCACATTGGGGATGTGGGGACATAAAGTGACAATGTGGATAACACATAGTAAAGTCCCCAGCTTTTCACCTTATTTAGAGCCTGTAATCTTGGCAATCTAGGATAATTGAATCCATCTTATCAAAGACACTTTTTTTTTTATTACTGGGGACTGAATAGCTGTCTTACTGAGTTATAATATATCTCCAGACTTTAGTTTTTGAAACAGGGTCTCACTAAATCACTAAGTTGTCCATAATCGGCTCAACCTTGCGTTCCTCCTGTCTCAGCCTCACAGAATGCTGATTCCCCATACGCACTCTTCCCAAATTTTTTCCATGTGCTTACTGAGTACAAGATCTTAAATTACTATAAACAAAATACATCAGGAGAAAAATACAGGTTTGGGAGATACAATTTAGCCAAATTGGTTAGAATATCAGTGTTTAAAAAAAAAGTTGGATTCACAGCTTCCTTGTTCCACCTGGGCTACTGACTATTTATATGTGTCTAAACAAGGTATTTAGTTTTCTTAGCTTTAATTTTACATGAAAATGTGAATGAAATATTTGTAGCTACCAGATGTAATAGGCCTCTTCAGATAGAGAAAATCACATTAAAATTTGCTTAGGACAAAATGTTACACATTGTCTGCATAACTGCAAAGTATAACAGCTGGGAATTTGGATGTAGCTGATACAATTTCCTTTATACTCGGCTTGACTCTATGTTTTCTATGGATAGACTTGTTTCTCTTCTTACTACTCAGAGCCCTCTCTGTACTAAATTACTCAAGGTTCAAGTCTATGGAGGAAGAAGTAAGCTTTTGTGGGATCCTTAGGAGTCACCTGGATAAAGCAGGTGAGGTTATTTCTACCTCCTGAACCAATCAAGACCAAAGAAGGACTTTACTGAAATCCTTACTTATTAGCATGCTTAACTTATGAAATCACTAGTGCACTCTATCTCTAGCCCACATCTCTACTTGTTCTAAATCCAGGCATCTGAGTTCCTGGCAGAGTTACCTAAGTCTCTTGCCTTGCCTGGCTTCACAGTTTTCATTCTGAAAGCACTGAATTGGCTGGGAATGACGGTGCACGCTTGTAATTCCAGCACTCTGCAAGGCCAATTGCAAGAGGACTCAAGTTCAAGCTTAGCCTGGGAAATTTAGGAAGCCTCTGTCTCAGAAAAGGGCTGGGGATTCAGCTTAGTGTGAAGGCCCTGATTTGAATCCCTAAGCCCACAAACAAGAAAACAAGATAAACAAACAAATAAATACCCTGAATTATTGGTTGCTGCCATACCACCCTAAAATTTATACCATATTATTTGCTGTGTCTGGAATCCTGGAATACTAACTGTATCCTTCCTATCATTCATCCTTAAAGATTCATTTGTGTTGTTGCCTTTGTAAACTCTGCTAAAGTCTTCTTAGCAGGCTCAGTGTCACTTACTTTTCATATAATTTGTCATGTTACAATTTTCTTCATGTATCACTAAAAAATATTTATTCCATTTGTCTGACTTTATATTCTTAATATCTAGAACAGGGCCAGATATGCTGCTAATGCCCTATAAAAGTTTATTTGAGTGAATAATTGAATGGTTTCTTTTATATAAAGATTTTTTAAACACAGATATAAAAAGAACCATGCAGACAGGATATTGACATTTGAAGACATGATAGAGAAAAATTTATGAAGTGTGAAATTCTTTCAAAGATTATCCTTAGCATTGCTACTTGCTTTTGTTTGCTTAAAAAAATCTCATTTTTGCCATAATTTTTGTTATGTCTAAACCTGCCCAGCATCCATTTAAAAATATTTTGACCAAGGCACTTGATCAGAAACCTAAATAGTGTAATGGGAAAATATTTGATGACCATTTTCTTTAAAAATTCTGCTTTCCATATTTTTGCATTCCATCAAAACATCAAGAAATTAATCGGAGTTCAGAAAGCTGAGAGAAGAAAACTTCAGACTTTCAAAATTTTTTTCATATTTTATATTAATGTCAGAAAAATTCAACTGCTATTGTGTATGATTTTTTCTTAATTTTTCTTTTTTCACAATTTTTGTAATATTTTTTACTCTTTATTGTGTAAAATTAGAGAACTTGTTAAAAATTTTTTACCAGTTAGAATACAGCTACTCCACAAACTTAACTGATGTTCCAATAATTTAATTCTGAAACCAGAACTGAATTCAATTTGATTCTTATCTAGGTCAGGGTTCAAGAAACATTTTCATATAGTGCCCAATAATAAATACTTTTAGGCTTCTTATAGTAAGTGGCAATCAAGGTATCATGTATATACTTAGATAAAAAAGAACACTTTGCCATTAACAGTTTTAATTATTTAAAAGTATAAAAATCATTCTTAGCTCACAGAGTTTATGATTTGGACCCAATGCCCAGGAGCCATTTCCTGATTCTCATTCTAGGTGTGACATTCTGTGTGTCAGTTTGTTAGAGTTGCTGTAATGAAGTATATATACTACACATTGGGTGACACACATTAAAAGAAAACTTTTTGTCTCACATTTCTAGAAGCAAAAAGTAAAAAATCTAGGTGTTGGCAGAGTTCAGTCGCTCTATGAGGTTTGAGGGAAGGATCTGCTCCTCTCAGATTTTCTTGTAGATGACTATTTTCTCTTCATTTTTTGCATCGTATTCCTGCATGCATTTGTCCAGGTTTCTCCTTTCTGTAAGGAGAGAATAAAGTGGATTAGAGCCCATCCTAATAAGCTCATTTTAGCTTAGTCATCTCTGTAAAGACCTTATCTTCAATAAAGAAAGATTCTGAGGTAGTGGAGGAAGTTCAATATATGAATTTTTAGTGGTACACATTTCAGCCCGTAAGTTCTCAGATTCATTTGTAATGTATCAGACTTTAATCCTGTTATGAGATCAAAAAGGAAGTATGAGAGTTGCATCTCACTCTCCAGTTTCTAATTTAAAGCCATAGCTTCTCTCTGAGCAACTCTGCAGTGTGGTGACAGACAAAGAGAACTATACCAAGATGACCCTCTGACATCCACTGCCCCGACCTGCAAGCACCCAGAAGGTATCACCTGCGTGGTATCCATCAACTGCATGCTTAGTCATTTGTGTAACATGGCAACAGCAGTATGTAGAAAAACAAATTATGAGAACAGACATTTTGATCCATATATCTACAAATATTTTGCCCATTTTTAAGTCTTTACTGTGATTCCATAAATAGATCAAGAGGAGTGTCACACATAAATACACCCTCTTGTGTCCAAGCAGCATTCAGAATTGACTGTAAAATAAAACTATCATTTGAAATCCCCAGCTGGGAGCATGCTTTGGTGTTAGCGAGTGTCCTACCTTCCATAGGTAGGACTGTCACAGCATGCAGCCTTCATGTGCCATTGAGCCTTGCATCCAGTACGAGTTTAGTACAAGAATTCTGAAGAGATCTTTTGTTGCCTTTAAATAAAAATGGTGACATTTTTAGGTATAAAGACAGATTTATAGCTTAGTTACCTGAAACTGCCTTTGGAAAAATTAGTTCATAGCCACTAATGTTGAAAGAAATTTGCCTCAAAACAAAACTTAATTTTATCTCTGAAGTTTTATTAGACACTCATTATTTTCATTTTTAACCAGACATAGACAGTACTTTTCGGTGTTTTTATTTAATATTAGTGTCTCCTTCAAAATGCTAAACTTACCTTAATATTGTCATTAAAAATATTATGACATATGATCAAAAATGTGATGTTTAAAATTTTTCATTATACTGAAAGACACATTGCTATTATTGTTCCTCAAAATACTGACTCCAAACAGACTTAGCGCATCTTCTTGCGACCTTAGGAGGGAGTTTGGGAATCTTTTCCTATGAGTGTTTGTAGTTCTGCTTTCATCATCATTTTAGCTTTTGGGGAAAAGCCAGAAGCCACAATGACAGATGTAGTGAATAGGATAGATGAATATACCTGGTAATATCTTTAGAATCCTAATTTTTCATTGGCTCACACGCAGTAGCAGCAATACTGCTGTATTTTTTACCATATCACATAAAGTCACTGACAAAAGAGAACTTCCTCCAAAAGTGACATAAATGATCACGTAAGTGTGTCTGAAACGAGAAGAGAATTTCGAGGAAGAATAGTGGCAATGTGTCTTTACTGTAATAATTTGACTATTTTTACTAAATATTTCCAATTTAATTGGGTTATCCTTTGTATAACATAATTTGCAAAAAATGTACAGTATGAGTTTACAATTCTATTTTCATTTTCACAGAAGAATCAGTCACACATTTTTAATTTTCTAAAATTTACTTTTTTACAGATAACTAAACAATAACAAAATAATAAATAATAACAAAAACAAAAAATAAAAAAGATAACTAAATAATAACAAAAAATGAGGAATCTTTACCTGATCTTATGTGTCTACAATAGTACTGTGTCCAAAGAGAACACCATAGGAGTGTCAGGTCCACCTGGCTACTGGGTAGAATTTCTGCCACCTGCACCCATTGACAATGGTGGCTGTGCTCCTCACTACAGAGGGCAGTAGAAAAATGGAAGGTAACTTTTAGTTGTAAAATTCACTGTATGACAGATGCTCTTCCAAATGCTTAATGTTCATAATTGAAGACTTGCATTTTGTATTTTGCAAATGAAGTAAGTGAAGCATGGAGAGCTAGTATGTTTATCCTTCTCCATGTGCTTTCTTCATCTTTCAGTATCTTCTCATCTGATTTCCTTTCCCCCTCGCACAAACTCTCATTCTGTTGACAATAGAATCTCAATTTATATCCAGATGGACGTTCTTAAATCTGACATTTTGGACTAGAATACTTTGAAGAAAGGGTATAATTTACAATTTTTAAATGTAAAAGTATTACTCTCACAGTAGGTACTCATGTGGCATAAAATACAAGGAAAATCCAAAGACCAGTTGAAAGCAGGAGATCAGAATATCATATCGTCTTAGCAAGGAAACAGCAGAGGCATAACAGGCATCCTTCTTTTCATTTTCTAAAGATCAATAGGAATACTTCTGTAAGATTAAGTTGTCTGTGTGGTAGGCAGAGTGAAGCTTAAATTAACTTTTCAATGTTTTCTACCTTGAAACAGGCTTTTAAAATAAATTTCGCTTGCATAAATGTTCTGTAGATGAAAGGCTTAATCACCATACTTTAAAAGAAAATTCTTATCATTTTTATTCCATTGTTATTATAATGACAGCAACCTATTAACACAGTAGGTGTCAGTATTGACTGTGACTTGTAGATTTCGCTTTTCCCATTATAGGTTAGTTTCTATCTAAAATAGGTAAAGTCTTGATTGGTGGCTACTTTGGAGTTTTCCAAGGTATCAGACGAATTACTTGTAGTAGAATAATAGTGCTCAAATTGATACTGGTAGTTACAACGCACCCTGGACTCTCCTCTCCCTGGGATGCTCTGTTTTGCAGAATACAATAGCATCTGCAGTCTTCAATCATGAAAGTCAAGTGCATGCTGCAGGTGTAATCAGCACCATCTAATTATCTGAAACTTCTTTATCTTATGACTTTATGTAGCTGAGCACATTCTTCTGATAACAAATAGGCTAATTCCAAATCGTACTTAGCAAAGGCAATTTAGGAGTCATAAATGGAGTCTGTTACGTTTTATAGAAATTTTATTTATGAGACAAAGTAGCAGGTGTGAAAATAAAAGGCAATAAGAAGGCAAAAATGAAGTCAGAATATTTTGGAAGGGAGAAAAACTTACAAGGCCATGTGAGATTTTGTCCACTGTGGTGTGAAGCATTAGCTACTTACATTGCTGAATATATAGTGATGTTCCTAACATCTTAAGGGCATAGTAGTGTATTAGTCCAGAGTAAAGTTGATTTTTCAGATTTGTAGGAACTTTCTTAAAGGCTCGTGCTCAAAGTCATCATACATTCAGACGTTTTGTTATTGACCATGCAGAGACAAGGCTAATAGACCTAATAGTTCAGTCGAGATGCCGGTTTTGGTATTCAGCACAGCTCGCGGATCCCAAGTCACATGAATGGCAGCAAAATAGGACACTCTGCTCCTCCACTCCTCGCAG
Source organism: Cavia porcellus (assembly GCF_034190915.1). Taxonomy (NCBI): domain Eukaryota; kingdom Metazoa; phylum Chordata; class Mammalia; order Rodentia; family Caviidae; genus Cavia; species Cavia porcellus. The sequence continues at coordinate 69,942,333 of NW_026947491.1, forward strand.
CTTAGGTCTGCTGTCCCCTTGCTGTGTCCCTTGAACATTGTCGTCATTGACGCTATTTATCTCTTTGGCTTTCTTCTCTATTAAAACAATGAAGCTATTTGACTACATGACATTCCTAGTAAGGGCAAATATAGAAGAAAAAAGAGGCTTTTTAAGGCTCTTTATGCTCTCTATGTAAAATTGTGTTTCTTGTTTTGCCCAGAGAAGGATGCATGGTTATGATTTGCCCCTGGAGTCAGGATCCCATAGTCCTGAGTGGCACAGCCAACTCGCTCTTGCCCTTTGTAGCCACACAATTTATTTTTGCCTCCACTCACACCACAAAAATAGTCTTCATTATAAAATGCCAGACTGGGGTTGGGGGTTTCGCTCTGTGGCATAAGCACCCAAACTTTCTAAAAAATGAAATCATTAATTAGATCTTTTCCTGGTTGCTATTTACTATGTCTCATTCCTTGGCTTATTCCTATTCATATTTCAAAATTTGTCTTATTTATGTCAATTTAATGAACTTCTTTGGAAAATATTTGTGCCCTGGCTTTCTAAAAAAGTTGTTGGTCAGATTAATGAAGTACTCTTTTCTGTCCCATTTTAACATGTGGGTAGTAAGTTACATGTTGAATACTTTGATGTTTTGTTTTAAGCCTGCTGTGTGTGATTTCTGAGAGCCTTGTTAAATGAAAGCACTATGGCGATCCAGTTTCCCACAGGGAGCGCTGTACTGGCAGACGTGTGATGGACAAATTGATTTATTTTATATCAATTTATTTTAAGACAAAATGTTATTCCCCACACTCATGTTCCCACTAAGGTGTAGTTTTGTAAATCCTTGTTTAAACTCCATTTTCTGTACTTTTCCAATACTTACATCTTACACTATGAATCTTAGAATTCAAGGTTCACTGTCAGTTCAGTCACCTCTGTTGGAGTCTGTTCTTCTTACACAGTTACCTTCTTTTCGCTGAAACCTGGCTCTCCTCTGAAGTCTGCTATCCCTACAGTCCTTCCCCATACATTTCTGCGTCCAGGCCTGGACAGTGGTTTGCTGTCCTTCCCCGTCTTTGCTAAAATCAACTTGAATCCCTTACTGCTAATCTAGACCACCTACTTCCCTTCCCCACTTTGCTCACTGCAATAATTTTAAGTCTCTCTTTCTCTGTGACTCAAGTTGCATGCTCCTTGATTTTGCTCAATTGCTAACACTATTCTTGTCATGATTTCTCAAACTATCTGTGTGCAATAGTCTAGCTTCCTAGGTTCATGACATTTTATTTTTCAATTCTATCAAACACTCCCATTACCACCTTAGAACTTGTTTAGATGAAGTTTCACCCCTTCAGTAACATAATCTTGCCTATCATAATGTCTAGAAGCTACCTCTATTTTTCTAGTTTTTCTCTTATATTATCTCTGCACCAAGAATAGTAACTCTGAACAAGAACCAATATCACCCACTTGTAAGAAATCTAAACCCTTGCGATCCTTTCATATTCTGCTTTGTACCAGTTACACTCTGGGATCTAACAAAAATAAAAGTCAACCTTTTATTGGCTACTGCTTCCACTCATACACCCTTTTGTCACTTTGCTTATTTAAGTAGCAAAACCTCACTTTAACCTTTAATTAAGCAAAATTTTTTTTTTTTCTAATTAGCTTTTGCCCACTAACTATGCCTGGAGAAAAGACCTTGAGACGCACTCAGACTGATTTCATAGTAATTCATGAGTAGAAATATCAAGGGCACAACAAACACATCCCAAAATCTAGTGTTTCTTGGCCATTCCCCTTTTATTCTTTTTAATTTTTTTTTATTTTTTCCCTTTTATTTTTTAACAGATAATTCACAGCTCTTCTTTCTCTTGTCCTTAGACCTCTAATACCTCCTCCCTATTCTCAGCATGCTTATTTTTTCCCTGAGAAAATGGAAGTGATCCAAATGTGCATCAGCCCTCCAGTTACCTTCCTACCTACAGGTTGCCCTGAGATTAGCCTTACCTCCTGCCTCTGTGTGTGTCCTGTCTCAGCTTCTGCACCAGGCTAAACACTCCTTTACACATTCGATGCCATCCTCTCTCTGGGGTCACAATCATAGCTCAAGTGTTTGTAAACTGTCCAGGATCATGTTTTTACTTCATCAGCAATTGCATAAATATACTGAAGGGCCTCTTTCACTGTGAGCAGAGTAAAACAAATGTCATGCCCTCATTCTGTCTTGAACTTTAGCCACCAGCTTTTTCTCTTTTTCTGTTTACAGTAAAAGCATTGAAACAACTTTTCACAAGTTTATGTCAATTCCTCTTTTCCGGTTGTTTTTGAATTCACCCCATATAGTCTTTTGCCACAATGCTCTTTTGCATTTTTGTTCTTTTAGGACTGTTATTATTAAGCTAATCAGTGTTAAAATTCACAATGGCTTTCATTTCTATCAAATTGTGTACATGGTGTTAAATCCAATGATCAAGTCTCATTCCTCTTCTGACACTTGAACTATTAGTGTTATTTGATGTGATTACTTGGTGTTCTGAGACCTTTTTTAACTTTCAAAATGCATTTTATTATCATTGTTAGTTCTTTGGAGAACCATTTACCATATTTGCTGAGGAGAGTGAAATGATCAGATTTCAACTGAAGAAGAGTTATCTTGATAGAACAGAAACAAGCGAAAATATATGCAAAAGCTAAGGAAGCTCCAAAAGCTGGGAAATAGCATTGTTAGGGTAGCGGGCCTGCAATAATAGGTACACAGTATATTACAAACTTAAAATTAAGTTCATCTGATTTTATTTTATGTCAAGGTAGGAGGAGACCAAATCGTGTATTTGTAGTAACAACTGTCAGTGGCTTACAATAACAGGCATTTATCCTTTGTTTATGTCACGCGGCACATGGGTGTGTCATGAGCTGAGACTTGCCTTTCCCTGTTTGTGAACATTAATACTATTCATCGTAGTACTCACATGAGTTTCTAGCCTCCTAGTAGTGATTCACATTAGTTTCTATCCATCCTTCTAACGTGATTATGAAAACGATGGTCAAAAATAGAAGATCTAGTAAAAAATGTTACGTTTGTGAAGAAAAAAGACGATGGATTCAGTGAGAAGCATATTGTGTGTAGGCTGAACACCCAGGAAGAGATGTCAGGCAGGCAGTCTGAAATGTAAAATTGGTATGTACGAAAAAGGTCAAGGCTGAGGAATTTGAATAGCTCCAAGAACAGATCCGTTAGGAACACATCTTGGCAAAGACAATCAAGAGAAGCAACTATCAGAAACTGAGTGCAGAAGCTCAACGCTGAGTAAAATGTAACTTGATAAAAATGTAAATTGGTGACCTAATTACTATTAAGTTTACCAAGACCCATTCAGCAGTGAATTCTGAGTTTCTTAATCAAAAAGATGAGATGGCAAGAAATGAAAAGCAGGAACTCGGGACTCCAAGAATCGGGCCACCTTCCTGCTTAGCCATTTTGTAATTGTTGGGCAAGACTGGGCTCCTTAGTGGGCTTTTAGCTCCAAGACTGTTTCATCCTCTGCACTATAGTAATAATAGCGTTTTTTTAAAAATGTAATTGTTGAGAGATTAAGTGATATTATGTACAGAAAATGTTCCTTAGCTCATTTTTAAGACAATTGGTAAAAGTAGGGGTGCTAACAGAACTACAGAAAATGTGACTGTAGCTTTGTTTACCTTTCTTGAAGCACATGTTTCTTATTTATTAGTGTTAAAAATTCTATTGACGACTTAATAAGAGTGTTTGGGATACTTATTGTTAGCCATTTACATGGAAAATGCAAATAGGAATCAAATACAATTATAAAATGCATACAGTACTTTGAGTAATAACATATTTACTTGTTAATTCATTACGCCAAATGCTCAATTCTTGACACTTGTAAGAATATGATTAGCGGTATACATATTTATTGCTACCAGTGATTTTATCACAATAAAATTATGAAAGACTATTTGGACAATGTTGTTGATTTACTTCTAACCTCTTAAATTTTTATGCTCAAGGAGGAATCAAATGGTAATGAACATCGTTCACAAAGAGATTAATCATTGCTGAGGAATGATGCCATTTGGTTTAAACTAATAAATGAAAGGAGACCTTGAAAATGGGCTAGAACTTAAAACTTGGAAAGATATGTCTACCCAACTACCAGACCTTTGCAGCCTACTTGTGGCCCATATTCAGTTTGAATTTTTTCTTTATTTTTTTAAACAGTAGCAAGGTTTTAGTAGAGGTAGGAAAACAAACAGGCTCTTCAGGACAAGTTTGGCCTAAATAAAAGTACAAAAATCAATAGAGCCTACAGTGGGCGGATGGGCCACCACGCAGGAGGAAACGCAATGGCCCTTTCCTCTGTTTTCCCCTCTTTCTGTTGGGCTATTCATTGTGTTTTACTGGCCATCTCTCATACCAGCGAAAAAGATTTAATGAAGATTTCCTTTATAACATCAACACTTTTTTCTATTTTTGAATTGAGTGCCTAAGAAGGCTTAAACATTGTCAATGAAACAATGTGTGTTCCAAGGCCTCTAACCACATGCTCTTTTATGTTATCTTGTGGTTTTCCTGTTGAATGGTGTTTGGTGTTTATTTTTGTTAAGTCACTATCCATTTGTTAGGCTGCAGGGCTGATTAAAACCCAGACATCCATGTGAGGATTACAGACGTTATAGAATTATAGAAAATTAACTTCAGGTCTGGCAGTGATTTCCTAAAAATGGTTCTGTTGATCTCACGGAAAGCGAGGATTTCTTTGCTAAGCTGCCAAGATACATAAATCTTCTATGAAAGCTGTTTCTGTAACAGACCTTGATGTGTATGAGCCAATTCTAGAAATCAGACTTATAGCTGAAAACCTATATCCTTAGGGAAGATTAAAGATTATGTTGGTGTCCACATGTGTGTTCTTCTGTACTGAGCAGAGTGCTTGGAAGATACTTGACCAATTAAGAAGACACTTTGAAATATCCAGATGTTGCCAAAGTACCCTTCTGGAAATTGCAGTGAAAGAGAGAAATGGGTGTTTAAAAAGTGGGCGGTAATCTGAACAGTGTTTAAAATTTAGTTTTATGTTGACTCTTTAAAAATTCTATGACAGGAGTGTTAGTGGGTGGCAAAGTAATATAAGAATGGAAAATTACTATTATTAAAGTGTAAGATCTTATCTCTTTGTTCTTTTTAAAAACTAATAATAAATGAAGATATTCTAGTACTAGAATTAATTGTTCTGATTTTTTCTTTTGCATATACTGAGTGTTTTAAATTTACACAACTGGCTAATTATTTTTATTGCTTTATAGATATTTTGTATTTAATTAAGAATCTATTTAATTGTCCTTAACCAAAAAACTGTTGGCCTTCATTCCATAGACGAACTGTTAATATGAGATTAAATTTAACATTACACATCAATGTAATTAATATAAACTATTATTTGCAAAAGTAGCATCACACAAATGCTTTGCTAAGTAAAAAAAAAAAAAAAAATCCCCACCTCACTTCTAAACATAATTCAAACTAAACTTTTTTCTAGTCTTTTTTGTTATATATGTTTTTGCCTGTATAACACCATATAAAGTTCATTCGTTTGCATATATTTCTTATTCACGTATCATGGATGTCTTTTTATAATTATAATTAGTAATGAACTATATTGAGTATATAATTCATATAACATAGAAATTATATTAAATGAATTAATGGTTATGAAATTTATAGAGCCAAATGAGTCCATAATGGACATAAATAAAATCTGAAGTGTTAAAATATAGTTTATTCATTCATTGTTTTTTCACTCTTTCCTATAAAAAGTAAAACACTATAAATGTGTGTCAATGGATTTCCTATAAAAATAAAAACACTATCCATGTGTGTCAGTGGATTATCCTTGAAGATGTCAACATGTGGACTAGGTGGACGAGAAGGGAAGACCCATGATCACGCTAATTTTGCAACGTATCTTTTTTCTTTTCAGCACTTGGCTGAAATACACAATCACATAAATTCACAGGTAATGCCAACAGTATCTTCATTAGAAGGAAAAATCTGGAGATCTTCTTCCCACTTTTTTCTCTGTTTGTCCTCTTCTCAAGAGAAGCTCAGGAAGCGACTAAAATAAAATATGCAAACTTCTAAAGTTCTAGTGAGTGCTACTACCCTTATGATTACTGCAGTGCTCTAGGTCTCACTTCTCAGACAGGAGCTACATATGCTAGCAAGCACCTTTAGAGAATTTGTAGATGGGGTGCTCACTCAGAATCTGAGCACGTGAGCAAGAAAATAGCTGTGTATCCCACATCTCTGGGAACATAGCAAACACTTTTGCATATTAAAAACACACACATCTCTTAGCATTTGAATTTGTAGTTTTAGCCTTTAACTGTCTACAATGAACTATTAAATCCATCATTAGTATTTGTTCATTTGTTTAAGCATTTGGGATTATGACTGAATTCTAATTTCCATATGCTATGAAATCAGAACATTACAGCTATTTGTGCATTGCTGTCTCTTAGCAAATATGGCACATCAGGTAATGCATATAAGCTGGTGTCTTTTTAGCCATCAACATTATGATTCTTCCCTAATAAAATCCTTTCTTCAAGCTCCATCCACCGAAAACAACTTACAGAATTGTACTCAATTGTAAGCTGATTTCTTTTCTTTCTGATTGTAATTTGAGTAGGAAAATTAACCCACACAAGTGAAACAAGTAAGGAAGAAATAAATAAATACTAAGTCATATACTAAGACTGTGATAATTAGGAAAGGTTCATATGAACTTTCAATGTATGTTAAATAAACACAATTTTACTATGAAAAGAAGCAAGACGCTTTGACTTGGTTAAACAAACATATTGGTATTTCTGATTTATCAAAAACTTAACCCGTAAGTCATATTAATACTTAGGTTTGTCAGTGAAAATTTTTCATTGTAGTTTTTATTAGCTTAGATGATTATTTTAATTTTGCCTCTGTGATGACATTTTTGTCCAGTCTGATGGCATGAGTAACTTAGAACTAGAAACCTAATTGGGCCTATGGAATTATATTGAGATACAAGGTGTTTTACAGGTGGTTAGGTCCCTCCCCTTGCCTCACTGTATCTGTGCTGATACTGGAGATTCCCCATATTCCTGTCTCCTACCTGACAGCACTTCCTGAGACACCGCAAAGAGCCAGTGTGAGTCTCATTGTCCCAGTTCATGCGTCCAGTTCCATCTTCCATTCTTCTTCTGTAGACGCTGACTTTCCTTCTGTAGTTTTTTTTCTCCTTTCTCCGTGGATTCAGTGTTTCCTCCCTCTCAAACTGGAGTTTGAGTTCTTTCTCTGCTACTCTGCACTAACTTTTATAATCTTGTTTATTGTTTCAAGGTACCTCTATCATCATTTTTCAACAATATAAACATAATAGACCATATTTCTCTACTTATCTTGTATCTTTACTGTATACTGCACCAACATACGATCATTTAAAATGAACTTATATACATACTTCTTTGAGCCTAGTATTATAGTAAATTAATGTGCATAATATACTTTTAAGTAGTGGAAAATTCAAAATTGTTAAGGAATGTATCTAAGATTCTAATATGAGGCTGTTTGAATTTAAAGTATCTGATATTACTATTAACTCTATTGGCTGAAGATGCTTTTTATAAATTTCACCTTAATGATCCCATGTTGTTAAATTAATAATAAACTCCTGAACTTTTGCAAGTATCTTCTAATAATCATAGTACTATGGACATTAAACAAACGTATGTTGTTGATATATTGTGAACTCTCTTATAATGTAACCCTGGACATTTTTTGTAGGTTATGATTAAAATTGCCAACATATATATTTTTAAAGTTTTTGTAGAACAAAAATTGCTATGGTTGACACATCATATAGCTGTCTATATGACCTATCTTTAAAGTTCCTATAAAAAGCTACTGTAGTAGTTGCTTTCATATTTCTAAAATTCAATGACTACAAAGATAAAAGTCAGAAAGATGTGAAAATTCTCTAACAGGCTTTTCAAAAAATCTTTCTTTTCACTTCCAAACTCTAACAATAAAATGAAAAATGGATGGCATTTTACAAAGTGTCAGAACTATTTTTGTGCTGTGTGTGAATGTATCTAACTAGATATAAACTTTAACCTTTTACTCCACTAATAGATTGGGTGATGACATAACTGTAAACTGTGTAGTTTATATTTTAAGATGCTGTTTGGAAATACAACAGATTATTAACATAGCTAAATAGTGGAAATAAGATTATCTGTATGACGCATCAATAACATAAGAATAATTGCAAATGATTTTATTGGTGTTCTGAGATTAAAACTTAACTGAATATAGTAGCAGTAGTAATTAAACTTCTTAAGTAATAAACTTTTATCAACTTAAATTTGGCTTTAGAATAAGATTATAATGTATTTCATGAGCATGAACTGTTGACTGTATCTAGGTAACATACATATTTCTGACTAATATTGACAGCTTTAAATTGTAGCCAGAAGTTGAGAACTGATTCTATGATAATTCCCTATTAGTATGTTCACCAGAAAAAATCTTAATTTAAAATAAATATTCACTAAAAATAATATATTAATAAGCATGTAGGCAATAATTTATCTGTACATAGCTATATTTCTTGTTTCTCTTTTCGCTTTTTTATTTCCATAGTAAAACCTACAAAGAATATGTAGAGTAATTATCATTTTCAATTTATTCTTTAAGTAGCAGTTATTGCAAATTACAGTTGTGCTAATGGGAAGGGAGAAAAATGATAATTGAATTTTTCTACTATTTTTAGCCCATAGAGTTCATTCATTATTCATTATGTGAAATTCTATATCTCTTGTATCCAGCACCAAGGATTCAGTAATGCACAAGATGAACTAAGACACAGATGTCCGATGGCCTAGATTCTTGCAGAATTTCTTGAATATTTAGAAAAGTTACATTTCAGTTAAGTGCTATTTTAAGTAGCATGGCAAATAGATAGATGTCTACACAGTGTGACAGAAAAAGGCTGGAGAGGCCGGGTGAAGCGAGCCTCACTTAAAAATTTCAATTATTGTTCATGGATTGCCATAGTATATACAAGAATAGATCTTTTTTTTTTTAATCAATTTTTACTTTCATTAGTACACCTGCATAGTACACAATGATTGCATTGCTCATGGGAAGCTAGTCTGTATACATAATACATCTTTTTTTTTTTAATCCCCTCTCACTCTCATTTATTCACCTTCCTCTATCTCTTGGTATTTTTCTCTTTTGCAAAAGATCTGTCTCCTATACCCTATTATTTGCCTTTTGCTCTTTATTTATTGAAGTAATAGATCTTTAAATAGTCTTTCTTGTTAAGGTCATTTCTAACACCAGATAAGACATCATTTTACTTTTTTTTTTGTCTTTTTGAAACAAGGTCTTCAGGCTGGTCTTGAACTCGCAATGATCCTCCTGCCTCAGCCTCCCGAGTGCTGGGATTACAGGCATGAGCCACCACACCTAACTTCATCATTTTACTCTTTAAAAGTATTCATTATTTTCTAAACTATTTAATTCATATTCAACTGATTGATAAGCCAAATTTTAAGGCATTTTAGATCAAGGGATGTAGACATTTGTTTCTTTCTATTACAAAGCACAGAAGTAATGTATTTACCAGCCTTTAAAATATTAATTGTTAGCCAAACTCATAGTTAAATTCTGGGAAGAAACTTGCCAAGCCATATATATTTTCTGCAGTAATTTTAATTTGATGAAATCTTGAATGGCTAGACTTTGTTCTCTTGTCTTTTGTAGGTCCAGGAAATATCTAGCAAATCCTTGGAATGTGAATAAATAAATGAAAGATGATCCCTTTATGATGGTGAATACAAATCACTAGATAATTGTTTTAAATTTCTGTGACTAAATTTGTGACTGCTTTTGTAGAAACAAATAAATTCAGATATCACTTTTACGTGATACATGTTTACTTTTATATGATTTGATTCAAAATAGGTTAAAATTAAGGGACTCATAGTTAAATACACGTATTCTATAATAATCATGAATTAGTACAGAGCCTGAAATATAGAGGGATCTTTAGTAAATTATGGAGTAAAAACCAGCAGAGGGACCACATTAAGTTTAAGTTAAAAAATCAAAGTGCTCTGAAATCTTCAGACATAGGAAGTTACAATCAAAATAATACAGCAAACCCAGGTATACATTTTGGAAATGAAACACGTTATAAGATTTGCTTATAATTCCAGGGATATAGCTTAGCTCCACAGCACCTGCCTGGCATGCGTGAGGTTATGATTTGCATTCTCAATACCACAAAACAAAACAAGACAAAAAAAATGATTTGCTTATCCAGCAGAATGGTGGGGATGACTAGAGATCATAAGGTCTCTGCTTCATTTGGACAAAATGAAAGGAATCTGAACAAAAAATAAAACTCACCTGCATATTAAGCAGAAAAGCAAAACCTTAGTAATGTAGAACTAAAATGTACGTAATTTTTTTTTGCTAGTAAACTTTGTTTCTTCTTCAAAGTCGTGTTCAATTTTACATTTAAGTGATATTTTGATCCAAAAGACTGTGAAGAGACAAATTTTAAAAATTACTATTATTTTTACCCTACCTTTATTTTGGATAATTTTTGAATTATCATCTTTGAAAATAATCAGATAACTACATATGCACTTCAGGTGTTTCTTCTTTTGGCAGTTTATATAAAATCATTGAAGAAGTAATTGTTTCAAAGAGTTGAGGCAGGTGAAAATTTCCTTCTACTAGAAAGCTATGATATCTTCTTGTTCTTTTCACTAAAAGTAATCTAGGAAATATTTCAAATGCCTGAAGTTTATCATCACATGGAAGTTGTTAATGAATTATTTTTAATTGAAATCATACATGAGATACACAGTAATGATGTATTTTAATGACAGGAAATTGTTAACCAAACAAAAAAGATAGTTTGTAAATTATAAACAGTTACTGAGATGATTGCAAGTCTAAATATGGAGACTAATTTTTTTTTTTTTTTGGTGGTACTGGGGATTGAACTCGCAAACTTACACTTGCCACCCATGTGCTTACTCTACTGAACTAAATCCCCAGGCCCATTTGTTTGGGGGGAGAATGATATTAACATTGTTATATCATTGTGTATATATTAAAGCACTTAGCCTTTTGAGATCATACTTACAATATTTATGTATATGTAGTTATAGAATGCACTATCATCATTATTTTACAAATAAAGAGTATGATAAACACAAAGATAAAGGAAAAGCAAATTAAATTACCAGGCTATAAATCTGAAGCAAGTAAATATTTAAAAAGTATCATTTTCATCAAAGATATTTAAAAATATGTTATCTTGGTGACATAATTGATATATCATGAAATCTTTTACCTTGTCAGCATACTGCAATGACACAATATATGAGACGTTTGTAACAGAATATCTTGCAAGTTATGTAGGTATATATGAAGATACTCTAATTGCTGCAAGATAGTAATTGCTAAAAATGATTTCTAGAAATTCAAACTCAAGTCTTGAAGAAACAGAGCAATAGAGTGGGAGAAAGGAAATCAATAAATATGAACATAAACAGAGTTGAAATAGTTCTGCTATTTCATTTCACCATTCCACTCAGAGTATGTGTCCCAAGGTAAGCAGAGATGAAAGAGTTTTATTGGTGATTTTTTTTTAAGCCTTCAATTTGTGTTTTAAGAGACTGTGTTTGAAGAATTTTTCTAGGAGAGATGACTTAGCTAAGATGCGTAAGAGTTTTGGGAAACTATATATATATATATATATTCCCATATATATTCATATATACATATGTATAGGCATAATATATTCATGAGATTATGTATGGTAGAAAATATAGGTTTTGTCTGGGTCAGTGCTTGCATAAGTTTATAAATTAGCCATGTATGTACAACTGAGAGGCTGTGTGGCTTAAATCCATGTGACACTCTTTGAAAAGCCGTGGTGAATGTGATTGCAGTTATCCTTCCTTACCTGTGGGGACTTAGCTTCAGGCCTTTCACCCCATGGATACCAAAGCCTGAGGATGCTCAAGTGCCTTATATAAAATTATGTAACACTTACATATAGCCTATGTTTAGCCCCTTGTATACTTTGACTTTTATAATGCCAACTACAATATAAATAGCTACTATACTGTATTATTTAGCCAATAAAAAGAAAAATGCTGTACACATGCAGATGATTTTTTTTCACTTTTTAAGTATTTTCATTCTACCTTTGGTTGAATTAATAGACAGAACTCACAGATATGGAGAGCTAACTATGAACAAGAATAATTACTACACATGTTAGCAGTAGTCTTAGAAATAGGAATATAGGGTTTGTATAAATACTTGATGAAATTCATTTTCTGATCAAACATTTTGACTCATGGTGGCCTGAGAAAAGTATTCAATGTCTCATATGCTCGAAGTTTACACAGGGTGGTATTAGATTCCAGAGAGAAAGCCTCAATCTTTAAGATCATCATATGAGTCAGTCATCATATGATAATCATCATATGATCATCATATATGTTCCAAATAATTACCTGACTTTCTCCATGCTTCTCAAATAAAACCTCATTTTTATCTTTTGGAAAAAGTGGGGAGTAACTGATAACTTATGCAAATACTACACAAAGGGAACTGCTTTTCTTCAAGTCTTTGCATCTTTCTTTCTGGCAGGTTTTCTGTTTGCCCTCACCAAATCCTGGGAAATGGATTTCAGATCTTTCTTTGAGAAGGGCTGCCCCATTTGTCAAAGTCGGTATTTTGTCACTGGGTATCATATTGCTTCTGTTTAAATTGTGAGACTTTAGCTCCTGTAAATTCCCTAACTCCTGCTCATACCAGAACTCACTGGTCTCTCGCTTGTTTGTTTTTGTTTTGTCTTGACCCTTTCTGACAGTGTGTGCTCTAGTTTGGATTTGTCTGCCTGAGATGAGAGATGGTCCTTGTTAGCCACAACAGTCTGTGGACTGAAATCTTCTTTTGGAAGAGAAAAGAAATTAATTGAGAACTACTACATGTGACCCAGAAAGAGAGATCAGCATTTTGAGAAACCAGGCAGTGTCCTGGAGCATTAAGTGTGTTAGACCTAGAGATGGGTTAGGCAGAGCAAGCATTAGCATTGAGGACCCTACCTGTGAAACGGCAGGAAACTAAGACAGCTGCCCAGGCCGTCCTGTTATTAGCTTACCCCATTTCTCAGGCCTCTTCCTTTGTTAAGCTGATTTAAACATCACTTTTGCATTTTCTTTCTTTTTTTATATATCCATGCATATAATATAAGGAGACAGCAGCTGGCTTCTGGCGCTAGAAAAGATAAATGCCCACTTTGCAAGTGTACCAGACAGGATCTGATGCAAGCTCTCATTGTTACTGCTGCCATCTGTTGTTCTTTGGAGGGAGGATGTGGCTGTCCTGGCAAGCATCTCTGATTCTGAGCCATCTCTCACCTCTTTCTTGAGACACTTGTTCATCACACTGGCTTTATAGAGGAATTGTCTTTACCAAGGCGATATTCTGAATGTTTTAAAATGGAAGAATCTGAAATGTTATTTTTACACCACATTTTATACATCTTGAAGCAAAAATATTTCCTCATTGCTAGTGATATTTCTTTCTTAAAAATAAAAATATTTATTGCATTCTTATTACTTGAATGCATGCTGTTTCAGGAAGATAAAACAAAACAGATTTATTTCCAAGTTTATACACAGTTCTGTGGCTAAGTTGGTGAGCTTTATCTAAGCTCTTTTATTTCTATATAATGTTTCCTTTTCATTCAGCCTCACAATTACAGTGATTTGGGCATTTCTATTCTTTTAAAACAGATAGCTAATGCCAAAAATCTTTCAAATGAGAAAGTGGGTTTTTGAGAAAAGAGAGAATTTAGCCAAGGCTTAATAGCTATGAGTACTATTAAGTAAAATGACTGTAAATAAGTTTATAAATTCACAAAAGTAAAATATTTTCTAAATTAAGGGCAAGGTTTTATTTTTCCCTCTATATCTTAGTGATTTCTCTTTCAGTGCTTGCCATATGATGATGTTAGATATATTAAGATTGAATAAATAAATCATCATAATAAATAGGATTGAAAAGCTTATTAAAAAGTGATATTCAACAAGTTCTCTAGCTGTTACAAAAATATTTTTCACTATAGCATGGTACAGGAATATAAAAGAAAAAAGAATACAAATCAAATTTTATGCACAAAGTTCCCTTTGAGAAATATAGGGTAAAATTTCAAAAATTCTTACGTTTGATTAAAACATCTCTAAACTTATTAAGATATCATTAATAAAAGTGAAAGCTAAGCTGGCATGGTGGTGCACTCCTGTAATCCTAGCACTCGGGAGGCTAAGGCAGGAGGATCCTTGCAAGTTCAAGACCAGCCTGGGCTGTATAGTGAGTTTCAAAACGCACCCCTCCAAAAAAAAGTGAAAACTAAATAGATGAACGAGAAAATAATTGCAACATTATTTACTTATAAAAGTATAATACAAATTAACTATTTAAACTCCACCGCAAAAATCCTTAAAGAATGTAAATAGTTTGCAGAGTGAAAACTAGTAAAACCATAGAACACTCAAATTCACTTGTAATTTGATAAATGTAACTTTGAATTGCAACTAGCAGCTATTTTTAACATATCAAATTTTGAGAATTACTCACGGAAACCAAACTACCTGGGTTTTGTGAGCTTGGCAGGCTCCTCTTGCTGGCTGAAATATAAGATCAGGCGTTCTCCAACTCTTAAACGGCATCTGCCCTGTTCAAATGTTTATAACCTGTGAATCCATAATTCTCTTGGAATTTATCCTAATAAAATTATAATGTTGTAACCTATTATTAACATACAAAGGTATTCATCATGATAATATTTATAATAGAGAACTACAAAATATTTTATACTTATATTAAATGATAAAGAATACAAAAGTACAGCTTGGGAGAGTATATAGAAATAAGAAATAATGATTTGGGAAAAGTTAAAGTATCACATGTTTCATAACATAAACCGAATGAATGTTTCATGTAATAGTAGTATAATCATCAAGATCTCAATGAAGTAAAAAAATATGATATATAGATAGATATTATAGTTATGTATAGATAATATATAGATAGATATATCCATGATATATATGTTATCCAAAAATAGACTTATCAAAGTCATTAAATTATTAATAGTGGTCACTTCTGAGTAAAACTGCAGATGATTTACATTGCCTCTTTTGTATATTTCTGAACAACCTAGTTTTCAAGAATAGGCATACATTGGCTTTTAAATCTATATAAGATATAAAAAGACACCACCAAATGGTATTTATGAATCCCTGAGTTAATGTCTCCATGTAGCATATGTTATATTCCCAGCTTACCACAATTAGAATTTTAGATAAGCTTATGCATATGTCAACCACATAATAGTATCATAAAAATGAACATTGAAAAAAACTGGCAATACTAATATGAAAATTTTTCTAGTAATGTCTTTAAATAAATTACAGTACCATTATTTTATCACTCTCTGTTTCACCTCATATCATAAAAACAGGATTGTTTTTCTTTCCTTCAGATATCATTAAAATATAAAAGCCTGCCTGGAGCATAAATTTACTTTAAACTAACATCATTTAGTAAATGCAACATAGGCTATCTAGAGATTTATTTTACAAACAATAGGGATTTTCCTTTAGTTGTTTATCCCTATCTGATACCATAATAGAAAAATTATAAATCTTTACCATTTGTCTCCTAGAGAAAATTAAAGGAAATGAAAACTTCAGCACTTGGTTTGATTGCTATCTTTAACTATAATCCATATCATATTGTTAGTCTCTATTAATGTTGCTTAGATAAATTCAAAACATTCTACATGAGTTAAAATAATAGAAAATAGGAAGATTTTAAACTTATGTTTTTGTGAATTCCTAGTTCAAGAGTTGCACTCTTAAACTATGATATAATAAACTACAGTAAAGGTGTCAAGTTCAAATGGGATTACAAATACATTTTAAGTTCTCTTGATATAATTTTCTTCTTACTTTTTCAAAACTCTACAGTCTGTTGCCAGTGTAAAAGATACTGTCCAGTGGGGTTTTTGCTTTTGTTTGTATTTTTGAAATGGGTCTCACTATGCTGTTCAGGCTGGCCTTAAGCTTACTTTGTCACCTAGGCTGTCATCAAACTCTTAAGCATCCTTCTGCCCCAGCCTCCTGAGTGCTGGGATTGTCGGTAAGTGCCACCACACCTGGCCCTTGATTTCTTACTTGTAGCCATGAAATACAAAATTCCTCTGTTACAGGGTTTTGTCTGGGTGTCCCTCAAAACCTCATGCAGTCACAGGGATTGGCCTTTCAGAAGTGACTGTATCTAGAATATCAAAGGTGTGGCATTAGAAAATCTGTCTGCTGATTGGTTTGTCATAGTTCCAGCTAAAAGTAAGGGTGTGAGTGCTACACCCACCCTAGAGCGGGAGCCTGCATACATTATAAGGGACAGAAAAAGACTTGTCCCTCCTTCCCTTGTGGCTTTTGCTGGCTTCCACAACCATAAATGGTTGTTGCTCTTCCTTGTGCCATCCTGCCTTGGAGCCAGCAGATGACAGCCTGAAACCACTACAAGCTGTGAGCTAAATAACCCTTCCTCACTTTAACTTTGGGCACTTGATATTTTGTTTTAGCAGTGACAGAAGGCTAAGACATCCTTCAAGGCTGGCCCTATTTACCTTTTCAATAGAAAAAATATATGCTTATCTCTTTACCTTCTGTACTAATTCCATCTGTCTCTAGATTTTTCTTACTTTCAAGATTTATATTTTCTGCTTTCTCCCCCTTTATTGGTTTTTTCTCTCTAACCCTTTTACTGATGGTTTATCTTGATGTTGATCTTGTCTCCTAGTGCTCTTTAAGTGTATCATTCCAAAAAAGCTGTTCTTCCTCTCCTGAAGCTGAGTAAGTCACTTTCTCTTCTTGGTTTTTGTCTCATTTCATCCCCTCTTCTGTTTTTGCCATAATACATAATTACTGTATTTGCATGCTTTAGTACTATAACTAGAAAATGCATCACAGATAAAAATAATAGTTTGTGCTTATATAAAGCTACATCATTCACTGATTTTGCTAACATTAAAGAGCAGTGTCACACTGTACCAAAGTCAAGATGAACACTCATTCTGTGAGCGAAAAGCCACTGTTTTTGCCCTCATCCTCAGTCCTGTGACTGATACTGTTGCATAAGCACACAAATTACACTGTACTGGACAAATTACAAATTACAAATTACACTGTACTGGACACATATTTAAAATAAACACAGAAGTGGATGAAGTAAAGTTTTCTTGGATATCAGGAACGGATTCATAGAGGAGATGATATTCCAAGTGAATGCTAAGCCAGGCACTAACCTTTACCAGATTGGACAGATAATGAGCATAGTACAGTGAAATACCTTAGAAACGCTAAGGAATTTTACTTGAACTATAACAAAAATCATGTATATTCTATATATATAGATAGATATTTACATATGATCATTTTTAATGTTGATGTAAATATTTACTTATTTCTTTGCAATTCAAAAATCTCTCCTAATCACGTATTCTTTTCTCCATGATAAATGTTTTTCAGGAAATGATAAATTAACCTTTCTTGAAATAATACTATCTCATTTTCTATCAGCAAGTCTGAAATAACAGAGAAGTTGCCCTGTGACTGTTACAATGCTTAAACTTGACAGATGGTGTGTTGTGTTTGTTGATAGAAAAGAATCATGTAAGTCTAAGTGATTTTGTGCCCATATTTTGAGGAGAGGATGAGTATCTTGATACTGAAATGCAAAACCTAAACAGTTTTCAGAAGTTTTGTTATTATTGCAAAGATCATTGTATCAAAAGAGTATTTTGAAAGAGAAATGTATCCTGTTATGGGAATTATTTCATATTTATTAAAGTGGGAGAAAACATATCCTGCAACCTGATACGAATTTGTTTTTTGTTTTTGAAGGTTTAAAAAATATTTGTTTTCTTTTAATTTGTTTTTAAACTTTCCTTTTTTTGTACAAATGTTTCCATTTATGAATCAAGTATTTTTATGTTAGAATTACTAAATCCATAGACCTCTTCCTATATTATTTGTTAGTATATTGTTTGTCACCTTTTATCATGGAAGAGATCATATTATTTTCTCTTGAGAATCTTGGCTTTAGCCTTTTTAATAGAGCTTGTACCCTCCAGTCTTTAGTTGGTTTCCTAACTGTTCATTCACTGATCCTTGAAGCATTTCCATTTGATAACAGATAATTGTAGAATAAATGCAGACCTTTACTCTTATCCAAATATATTTTTCTACATCTACCTCATTGCTATTTTATAATTGTGTGAGTATCCACAAGTCTCAGTCACTGGAATAGGCACTTTAATTATATTATCTCACTTATCTACTAATAGTAACTTCATTCTGTCAATTCAGAGTGGGGCTGAAGTAGGAAATGATAAGAACCTGGTTCAAAACATGTCCAGTAACTCCAAGTGTTGTCCAGAGAACTGAGACACAGGTACAAATAGCACTCAGGACTCTAATACAGCATGTGATATTCTATTCATGCTTGGTGATTTGAGGTCCAATTAGGTCATTACTGTCAGCCTGGAGGCTCAAGTGGGCAGGTTGCCATTAACTGATTGATTTATTAAGCTAGGTGTTGATTTAATGCCTGTTGTATTCAAGAGTTTGCTCTGGAAACTGGAAAGACACCAGTGAACAAAATATTTTTTTTAAAAAGGTGCAGCTCTCATGGATTTTCATAGTGTTTGATAATAAAAGTGTTAAATTAATTACATATGTAGAATGGTGAATGAAGATGATTGCTAAGAGACAGTGCAAGGGCAAGAAGATGAGAAATTTTGTATGGAGGGTTTTATGCTCATGCCTAGAGGGAGAGCATTGTGCCATTCCCATACCATGGGCTCATGTTCAATTTCTATTTCAACAGACTTTACCTAAGAACCCTTGGATATTGCTACTCATTATACTCTCCACAGTTATACTTTCTAAATAACGCTGACGTGTAATCAAAGCATTAAAGAAGATACAGAAACAGGTTATATGACTATGCCTTATTTTAGCAAAAATGCATACCAATAAAAGTTATGAGTGAGTGAATGTTTTATAGAGAGGAGAAATAATATCACTTTAGTAGACAGCCTTCTCATGATTATGACAGAATGGGAGCTGATGCAGAATACGGTGAAAGAAATCATTTGTAACCTTTATTCATGTCTTATTCATGTTTCTTACCTATGAATAGTTTATTCCTTTTAATTGCTAAGAAAAAGGAATACTGTCGTGAATATAATTCAAAATAAATCTTCAAATAAGTAAATCTGTCCCAAAGTTTATTTATTTAGTACTGGCTTGTAGAAATAGGAGTCAAAGTCAGTATTGATGTCATTTTTAAGATGTCTGATTACAAATTGCCAAATAACCTCAAAATGTAATACCATTATACATTCCACTAGTATTGAAAAAAAATGTGTGTCACTGGTAAAGACTCTGTCCATACTAACTGCTTATTAGGGGGCACATTTAATTAATAAAGAAACTAAGCTTCTTTGTATATTTTGGGGATATTTGGAATTTTTCTCTCTGCATTTTATGTTTACATTCTTTTCCATCTTCCTATATATATTTAGCATTATTATTCCTGGTTTGTTTGAGCTTCAAGCCATAAGAAATTTAAATATTTTATGTTCTATTTTATCAAATTTTGATGAATTTTATTTTTTGTGCATTTAGATAATTTTTCCAATATGTATAGGAAAATAGAAGGTTGCTTCTTTTAAAATCTTACTGGTTTCTTTGTAAGCCTCTTCATTGCTTTATAATTTGAAAATTCTTCCTTGTCTAGAGAACAAAAATATATATTTCTCCTAGATACTCTTTTATTTTTTTTGTTCTGAAGTCATTTAGAATTTAACTTAAAATGTGATATAAATCCCAATGTTACAGTTTTTCCACATTACAGACTTTCTTAAAAATAATCACTGAGAAGTTGAATTCAGTATTTTATTTGTTCTTCTGTTGCTTTTATAATTTTGTAATTATTTCTTGAAGTTTTCTCCTGAACTTAAATGTTAGGCAGTGTTATTGTCACAAAGGGAAAATGTCACTATTTTTTAAGGTTAAGATTAATGGCTTTCATCTTGATGAATATACATGTCTAAGTATATTGAAACTGGCATATAGATTAGAAAGGGGAAACAAAAACTGCATTTCTTCACAGTTGACTTGAGTCAACATGCATGCAAAAAAGATAAAGGCATCAGTTAAAAATGCAGAAGTTCAGTCCCCAGCACCTATAAATCAATTAACTTAAAAAGACCTAATTAGTGAATTTAGTAATATTCTGTCATGCAGAACCAACATTTAAAATTCAGTTTTATAAACTGAAACATAGAAATTTAAATATATTATTTACAATAACATCCAAAAACATTATTTAGAATCTTTTAAAAAATATGTCTACCATCATGATAAGTGAAATAGGTCAGATCTGTCAAATACTGCATTTTTTCTCTTTTGTGAGGAATCTAGAAGAAAAGGAGAGATAACATGAAAATAGAAAAAAGAATATGAGAGATGAGAAAGGACACTGGGGGAGGAAGAGAGAAAGACCAGGGGGCAATAGGTGTGAAAATAATCCAATTATGTTATATGCTTTCGCCAAAATTGCAAACAAAATCGATTATTCTGTGTAATTAACGCTCCTATTCCAGTAATTACAAATCAATTCTGAAAGATATTAAAGAAAGCCAAAATACTGAAAGGGATACTTATTTATGGACTGCGACAACTAAAAATAAGATAGCAATATTTTCCAAATGATTCTTAGATTCAGTATAATCCAATCAAAACACCAACACATTTCTGTAGAAGTAGAGAAGCTGATTTTTTAATGGAAATGTAAAGGCCTATAGTAGCTAAAGCACCTTTTTTTTTTTAAAGCAAAGAAGTATAAATCCTATAGAATTACATCACCCTATTTCAAGCCATACTAGAAAATTACAACAAAAAATAGGATGATATTGACCAAAAATATCCACCTACAGGTCAATGAAACAGAACAGAGAGTCTTGAAATGAACCCACATGTAAATGAACAACTAGCTTTTATCATGTAAATGTCAAGGTATTTAAATGCAGGAAAAAATATTTTCAACAAACTGTGTTTCATAAAACATACATCAATACATTAAATCTATACTCAACATTTTAGTCAGATAGTAAGAAAATTTTCATGTAAATAAATGTAACAAGTAAAACTAATTTAAAAAACTCCAGAAGAAACTATGGGTGAAAAATCTCTGCAACCTTGAGTGAGACAGTTGTTCCTTAATAGGAAAAAATATATAATGAATTACTTACAATTATTTTAATTTATCCAAGTTATAAAGTTCAATAATTAGAAAGAAGACAACATTAGAAAAATGA
Organism: Cavia porcellus; assembly: GCF_034190915.1. Taxonomy (NCBI): domain Eukaryota; kingdom Metazoa; phylum Chordata; class Mammalia; order Rodentia; family Caviidae; genus Cavia; species Cavia porcellus. Next base: position 69,963,878 of record NW_026947491.1, read on the forward strand.
TGGGCAACCTATAGCCAAACAGAAAATATCTTGAAAAGAACTTTTATCCATCTAAAGTATGCAAAAAAAAAAAATCTATTTCTCAGTAAGGAAGGAAACAAAATATGATAAAAAACCTTGAGGATACATGTTACCAAAAAAATATTCAAACTGTTTATTAATGCAACTAACAATATTCAGTGTCATACGTCATTACCAAGTATGGACAGGACTGTGGAGAAAATAGAAAAAAAAATTTTTTTTGAGATGGCTTTATTTTGTAGTTCAAACTGACCTTGAATTCAATGTTAAGCCCAGGCTAGCCTTGAGTTCAAGGAGATCCACCTGGCTCAGCCTCCTGAGTGCTGGAATTATAGGAATGCACTACCACACCCAGCTGAGTGATTAGAATTGTCATTTCTTGTCTTAACATTGTAAAATTATATAGCCATTTTGAAAAAGAATGAAATTTCTTCCATTCTTCTACCACGTTACCCACCAACTGCACTTACAGTTATTTACCCAGGAAATGTGTCTGTGCAAAGACTGGTATGTGAATGTCCTTAATAGATTTATTTGTTTTATTTCAAAGCAGATAATAACCCATTGTGGAAATTAAAACTGTGTTGATAAGATACATGTCCTTTATTGAGCAGTCATAGATTCTTTATTTAGTTGTCATAGATTGTTAAGGAAAAATTTAGCAGTGACAGATCTGTGAGTTGGCAGAGATAAAGATTTGTCCTTTTATAAAGAATATAGTCAAGAAATCTTAGTATATGTTAATGCTATTAAAAATGAAAGGATGGAAATATGACATTTGAGACCCACTACTCAGAGCTAATTATGCTAATAATTATTTCACTAAAGAAACTATTTTCTATGAAGTTTTAACTTAATTAAATGTTCCATAATAAGTAGGATTAGTTGCATCTTAGTTATGCTTAATTTGATATCTACAAAATCAAAGATGAAAGCCCAAGTCATAAACTTTATATTGAGAAAAATTATGCTGTCATTAGTCAAAAATGTTCCTTCAAGTTTTCTTAGCAAAGTAATGTATTTAACATTTTTTCTCAAAACTTGCATTTATTATTGCTTTTAATGTATCTTAAAATTGCTGAATAGAAGCAGTATTTTAAAAATTAAAAATGATTCATTTATTTATTTATTCTACAACAGATACCTTGTTGTGTGTTGCAGCTATAATAGTAAAAAAGACACAGTCCTTTATTTCCAGTAATTCACACTATGATGAAGAAATAGAAAAGCTCCCCTAAATGAATGATTTATAATGGGTTAAAATGCTACCTACTGGTTAACATAATACTTTTTAGATGAATCCTTTAAAATTCCTGTCATGAAGCAATGTAACTTTCCAGATATTGGCTCAGTCATGCCAAACATTTTACACAATCTCTTTTATAACACTTACCATTCTGTATTGTAATAACTTGAAGTTTTGTCCTTCCCAATAAACAATGAGTTTCTCAAGGAAGGAAAGCTATATTTTATTCATCATACTGAGTAGGAGTACATAAATTTCTGCAAATTTTATGAAATGAGGGTCAAGTGTAAGAAAGGACAGTGTGGAGCTAGCTACTAAAACTATGCATAATTTCAAAAGACTTTTCAAAGGAAATTATGTAAACTCAGTGGAGAGAATCTGAGATATCAACATCTCAGGGACATCCTTGAAGACTGTCCAAATGAAACAGAAGATGCTGATCTTGTAGTTGGGAGACAAGTCTAGATTAAAAATGTGAATCTGGGTGTCATAATTATAAAGTGATTTTGAAGTTATTGATAGCTTGCCAGTTTCCAAGTAAGAATTTCTAAAATGAGTTGAGGAGCTTAAATGCAACATATTGAGAAATTCAAAGAAATTCCAAAGAAGAGGAAAAAAAGTAAAAATCCCTGGGAGGCTGACAAAGAGCCTTATAAATATTAGTCATTGATGTATTTCAAGAAATGGAGAGAAAGCAGAGAGAAAAGCAGCTTTGAAGATAAAATTCCTGGGTTCAGATCCCAGCTCCCTCTTCTTGGGATGCTGCTAGCTTTTTATCCTAAACTGTAAAGAGAAGATGATACTACTACTTGTCCTTTAGGGTTTTTTTGATAGTATGCATTGTGAACTTAGTGGAGTAAAACAGATAGTAAGCAGTTGATGGAAGTCTTTGATCTTTTTGAAAGCAATTTCACTACAATATTAGAAAGAGCTTAGAATTAAGAGGAAGAAACGATAAGTGAATAGTATACTTTTGAAAGTTGGGAAGAATTATTTTGTATAAAATGGAATTTCTGAAGCCCTGAAGAGTTACCTGAGGTTAGATACCTTGAACCCATAAGCATTCCATCCTTGTAATTCAACTATCTCCTCATTTGTAAAACGTGTCCTGTGCTTTGGTGATGGCTTTGATTGTGCCACGTGGGTTTATGTACTGGAAGCTTAGTCCACAGAATAGTGTTGTGGAAATGGCGGAACCCTTAAGACATGGAGCCTCTTGGAGGTGGTTAGGTCACAGGAACATGCTGCCCTGGGAAGTATTGTCATTTGCATGGAATCTCAGGCCGGTCCCATGATAGCAAGTTACTATAAAGAGGAAGCCTGGCCCTGACTCTCTTGGCTTCCTGTCTCATCTTGCGTTCTCTTCCTGTCATGAATACTCCTGTCCCAATACCACCTGCCATGCTTCAGTGTGGCTAGAAGCCCTTGTAAGAGCCAGACCGGTGTTGATATTATGCTCTTAACATTTTATTATAGAAACGGAAAGCAACTAAGACAGCCTGAACAGAGAAAAGCCATGCATTAATTATTTTAGATTTAAAATACCACACTCTGAGACAGAAAAGTCAAACATGCACACTTGAGTAATCATGCTTATCTCTACCCTTCTTAAAAGGATCACAACTAAGACACTAATCCTGTGACTCTGTTGTTTTCTTTCACAAAGCTAAATGTGAACTTTCTTGTCTCAATTTGTTAAAAAGCTTTTTTTCATTTTTTTGAGAAATTGACACTTTATGACTTAAAGTCTTTTCCTTGTATAGTTTATATATTTTTTCCAATTTTTGTTTTTATGAGGACATGATTGTAGTACATAATGATCCTAGTTTTAACCACAAAGGTATTATGGTCATTTGAGATGTTAAATTGTTTTAAAACAATATAACTATAGTACTAGTTGTTATGCTTAACTTTGTATTTCATTGATATCAAGATTTAAATTGGCAAAAAGCAACTTTTAGAAGTATTGATGTGTATCTTTTTACTATACAGTCACTCATTAAATACCCATTAAATTTTTTATCATTCTATTTAATTTCATTCTTTGAATACATAGCATATTATAGTAGATATTCCTTAAAACCCCATGTAAATATGAGAGCTTAATTTGGTAACTGCTTTTCTTTTTAACCTCAGTAAATTTGAGAGTTTCACTCAGTGTTTAAATGTTACATGTTTTCCTAAACAGTAGTGATTAAAAGAAAGTAACAAATAATTCTGAGCTCAGGAACTACACATACTAATGATCTACTTAAACCCATCATTACAGGTTCATAAAACAACATGTTAAATCCCAAGCCCAGAGGTATGCACAGGGCAAGATGACGGTGCGAGGAGCACTGCTTAGTCTCCTGAGAACAGAAACTGAAAGTCTTTCTAGCTGGTGGGCTTCTGGGACCCAGCTAGTGTGGTTTAGTCACATAGACAATGAGGAGTACTCCATGGCAGATGGGTTGGAAACATCATGTTGGAGGTGGGAAATGCACACAGTTCTAATCCAAGTACCTGTGGAGCTTAGGCTAGCGAAGCAGGTTAGCCCTTGATGGGCATTCCACCATTTATAGGTAGACTTTATTTTGTAAAGAAGATTTATATTCATGGCAAAACAAAGAAACAAGAGATTTCTTGTACATCATTTACCCCATAAATTCTGAGCCTTTCCCAGTAGCAATATCCTCCATTGGAGTGATATGCTGCATTTATTATAATTGATCGACTGTCATGGGCAAATCTTTATTACCCAAAGTTCACAGTTTTCATTAGTGTTTACCCACAGTGTTGTTTACTCCATGTATATGGACAAATGTATATGTACATATCCACATTAGAGTATTATAAAGAAAAATTTCACCACCTTAAAAGTGCTCTGTGTTTCACTTACCCATGCCTTCCTCAACCCCTGTCAAGCATTGATTGTTTTAATGTCTCCATACTTTGTCTTTTCTAGAATATTATGCAGTTGGAATCATGTATGTCACCTTTTCAGACTGGCTTTTGTATTTAGTACTATGCATTTAAGTTCCTCCCATGTCTTTCCATGACCTATACATCATTTTTAGTGCTGAATACTAGTCCACCATCTGGACATATCAAAGATTATCTATTTACCTAATAAAGGCCATGTTATTTTCTTCCAAGTTTTGGAAATTATGAATGAGGTTACTATAAATATCTGTGCTCATACTTTTTTTGTGTGTGTGGACATGTATTTTCATCTGATTTGGAATGCCAAAGTACAGTTGCTTGTCCTATGGTGAAAATATTTTTAGTTTTGTAAGAAGCCACTATTGAGCTGTCTTTTCTATTCCTCCCTCAATGAATACAGGTTATCATTCGTCTCATCCTCACCAGCATATGGTGTTGTTAATGTTTTGAGTTTGAGCTGTTTTAATGGGTACATAGGGTATCTCACTGCCTTAATCTGCAACTCCCTGATGACACAGGGTTCTGGCTAATATTTTCTTGCTTATTTGCCATCTGTATGTCTGTTCTAGTGATATAACCATTAAATTATTGGCCCATTCTAATCAACTTATTTATTTTGTCACTATTGAGTTTTTGTGATTCCTTTTTTTATAGTAGTCTTATCAAATAAAGCCTTTTATAAATATTTTCTTCTGATCTGTTATTTACCTTCTAATTTTCCTGATAGATATCTTGCTGAGGACCCTAAGCTTTACCGTATTCTCACGGTCATCAAAGTGTGTGTGTATATTTTCATAATTTCCATGCACATATTTATATGAGAAAATATTACAGGAATTGTTTAATAGTGATGAAAAACTAAAGGATATAATAACGAAGAAATAAAGAGTAGAGGGTTTTTTGTTTGTTTTTTGCTTTCTGTTTTTGGCACCAGGGATAGAACTCAAGACCTCGCTTGTGCCTGCCAGGCAGACACCTGTGCCACTGAGCTAAATCCACAGCCCAAAAGTAGTTTTAAAATGACTACATTAGTTAGAATTCTATTTGTAAGCTCCAGAGTCTATTTTGGTGTATTTTAGGAAATAAAACATATTAGACTCTAAGTTTGTGGGTTAAATGGGGACTCATTTCTTGGCAGACTGTTAGAGAAGCATTTCCTCAGGTTATGCCACTCCAGTGAGTGCCTCTGAAACTTGGACCACAAGTCTAGATATCTGCCAGTGCTGATAGGAGAGAGTTGCATGATTCTGCTGGCTAATAGATAAAGCTCAAACACTCCTGCCACATTGCTTGCTAAACATTGTTTATCTACTGTGACTCCATGCATGTAATTGGTAAATAGGTTCTATGTTGTATGTTCTATCTTTCTATGAGGGAGTCTTGGAATGGGAATTTTTGTTTATTTTAATTTCAGATCAGTATGACTCATTATGTGAGAAATTACCAAAATAAGATTTATGGGAGGTAGTCATAGAGATTTGCTATAGTATAAAATGTCCTTTTGCTCATATTCAAAATATTACCTATTGATAATAGTATGATTTATAAATGTCTTTGCTAATTATGATATTTTATGCCCTCAGTAGATAAAATCTGCAACAAAATACACACCTAAGAAGGAATACTTATGAATGACATTGCTATAAATTCTATTACTTTTTAATTTAGTTTCTATGTGATTGGATATACCTTTGTTATTTTCGATGTACTTTGTGGTATAGCCAATAAAATACTTCAACTTTCTTCTCTTTGAGGTTTGCTTATGCTTTCATTATGAATTCTTTTTTTACTCTGGGATTTTTGGAAGCGGTTCTTTATACCACATGACCATCACATGGAATTTGTGTCCTTATACAATATCTATGTTTAGTGCTGGAAAGATTTATTTAAAATAACACAAATAGCTTTAGATGAGAAGCTGTAGCCTAGTCAGTAAATGAGAAGACTGTAGCCCACCTGTCTGCATAATAGAATTCCAATTCTGCTTCAGGTTAGCTTCTTTATCCTTCATTATTTAACATGTCATCTATATAATGTTGTACATTTTAGCCTACACATGTAGCCCTTTTTATTTATTCTTGTTTAGATAAAAAACAAGCATATCCAAATTTCATATATTTTATTTTACCCATTAAATAGATTTATTTGAGAACCCTGAGAGAAATACATTTTGCTTTAGAACAGTTACTGGAAAAGGAGAAGTTTTTAAAGAGTATCAGAGGACACTGTCATGTCCAGGTGTGAATTTTGATCACCAGCCCAGAATCAACCAGAAAAACTGTAATAGGAAAGATCATGAGTAACAGGAAATACTATGTATTACTCAGAATTAGAAAGAATGCAGGAAAGATGATATCATTGAATGAATCTCAATTTTTAAGACTTGGTGAATGAATACAAATAGTTACAAAGCTAGGAAAAAGAAGAAACAATGACTCTCTGGTTCCTGACTACAACATAAATGTTTGATTTGTAGAAAAAGAATGAATTCTTATCTGCTTTATGACTCATGATTGCTTTTTCAGGAAAAACAGAGTAGTATATTACTCTTTATTAACAGTATGCAATATTTGTCTCAAGGTTTATTTGTTTGTTTTTCATTCCATAGATATTGCCCTAGACATGAGATCTGCCTTAGACACTGGTTCCCTTGTTATTAGATAATGTTATTCTCTGATATAATTTCCCAAAAGGGAAAGTGAATATCACTTTTTCCCCCCTATCCTCATCTTAAGATGTTTTGAGAGGTTTGTCTTTCTAATAAATGGTGAGTGCTGAATGGAAATGGCAGGGGCTTGCATTTTACGGCCTATGCCTGGCTCATTGCTCTACATGTCTTGTGTTTAGCTGGGATGACAGCAGCTCTGTGAGCAGCGGGCTCAGTGACACTCTCGATAACATCAGCACCGATGACCTGAACACCACGTCCTCAGTCAGCTCTTACTCCAACATCACTGTCCCTTCCAGGAAGAGCACGCAGGTGAAATGGCCTCTCTGTTTCTGCTGGTCCCGCTAGTTTTTGTTTTTGTTTGTTTGATTGATTTTCGTGCGGAGTGGTTAACTGGAATCAAACAGAGGACCTCTCACTGGCCCTGTTGAGCTGTATCTCCAGCCCTCTTGCCAGTTTCTTCTCCCAGATGATGTTGTATCAGATTAAATTGTAGCATCACTCCGTAAGTCCCTAAAGTTCATAAAGCTGGCTTGTAACAAGGTCTCACTTTGTTACCCTAGACCTAGAATAATTTTTATTTTAGTCTTTCCTCATTTTGCAATCCTCAGGAGATATAACTGTACTCATCAGCCTGCTTTTGGTCATTGACCTGTGTTGACCCATCTCTCCTAATATTGATATAGTTGATATATCTTTCCTTCTAATATTGATATATTTAAAAATCTAACAATTATTTTGATAACTTTGTATTGTTCTTAATTAATTTTGTATTGATTTCTGAAAAAATTTAGCAATCTCATGTGAATGGTTAATCAAGAATGTATATTAATAATTAAGCTTTTTCTTGTTATAGTTTTCCTCATTACTTTTTTGTTCGTTTGTTTTGTTCATTTGTCTTAGTGAGGCAAGGTCTCACTATGTGGTGCAGGTTGGCCTTGAACTCATTTATGTAGCCCATACATAACCAGGCCTTGACCTGGTGATAATTCTCCTGTTTCAGCCTCTAGAGTGCTGGGATTACAGGCCTGTGCCATTGTATCCAGCTACCACATTACTTTTGACATAGAATTTATTTTTTCTTTTCTGGAGTGTTTATTTAGGGAGTTCTGCACATATTTATCCTGACATTCTTTAATATGCACAAGTGAGAATTATGTGAAATCAATGAAACTTAAATGGAGACAAAAATAAAAATAGAATTGTCTCAGGAATTCTATTGAAACATAAATCAGTGCTTTTTTTAAAAAAAAATCTTAAATCAGTTTGACAGTGCATTACACCATGAAATTCACACTTCACAATTTTTCTGTATAAAATGTTTTTCTGAACTTTTTTTTTTCTTTGTAGCTGAAGACAGACTCAGAGAAACGTTCCACAGCAGATGACACCTGGGATAGTCCCGAGGAGGTGAAGAAACCAGAAGAGGATTTTGACAGCCCTGGCGATGGCGGGGGCAAATGGAAGGGCAGCTCCTCCTCGGGTGCTCCTGAGGACGTGGAGAAGGCAGGGCAGAAAGGCTCTCTGGCTGTTTCGCAGACTGGTTCCTGGAGGAGAGGCATGTCTGCCCACGGCGGGGCCCCCGCTAGGCAGAAAGCTGGAACAAGTGCACTCAAGACTCCTGGTAGGCTTGTCACTGCCACCTGCTTTACCAAGCCCTTTAAACCTCGGGTTTCCATTCGGGCTTTGTTTTCACTAATAATATTTCTTTTAGAAAAATAAGCAGGTTCTCCATAGAGTTAAGTAGTCTTTTAATGTAAATTTCATATACTTCATTATCATATAAGCTCACATAAGTACAATGAGGTAGGAATTCTTTAGAGGGCACACTGAAAATTTGAAGTTCCTGTATGTTCTATGTTGTGACCATTTCTGGTTTTATAATGGTTAAATAGGCAATGACAGCCTTCATTTGTTCTGACTCTTTGTGAAAGTTTGCAATCTTTATGGTACTTACGCCACTGGGTTTCACCACAGACTCTGGGGTAAAAAAGCAGTCATGCTGATAATGGGTTAGAATGCTGGTTATTAGACTTTATGAAAGAACTCAGAAAAATTACACCATCATTTTAACGATTCCTCCAAACATAAATAGTGCTGTCCAAAGTACAGATGTTACAATGTATTCCAAATATAATCATCCCACAGAAACTCAACTAGTAAAATTATGTATTTTATATCCTTGATCTCTATTTCCTCTGGCAGCCAAATTTTTGTAACTACCCATTCAATCATCTTAATACTTTGGGTTGTATGCCTACTTAGATTTAAAATAACTGATTTGGGCCTGGGGTATAGCTCGGTGGCACAGCGCCTGCCTGGCAAGTGTGGGGTCATGAGTTCTATTCCCAGTATCAAAAAATAAATAATAAATAAATAAACACAACTTAAAGGCAGATTCACATTTTTCACTCTGTTTTAGGAAGTGCTATTATGATTCCAAAATATGCAGGCACATATGTTTGTGTATTTATCATTAATTAGGGAAAACAGATGATGCCAAAGCTTCTGAGAAAGGGAAAACCCCATTGAAAGGATCATCTCTACAAAGGTCTCCCTCAGATGCAGGAAAAAGCAGCGGGGATGAGGGGAAAAAGCCCCCATCGGGCATTGGAAGATCAACTGCCACCAGCTCTTTTGGATTTAAGAAGCCCAGCGGAGTTGGGTCATCTACAATGATCACCAGCAGTGGAGCAACCATAACAAGTGGTTCAGCAACGCTGGGGAAAATCCCCAAATCTGCTGCCATTGGTGGGAAGTCAAACGCAGGGAGAAAAACCAGTCTAGATGGTTCACAGAACCAGGATGACGTTGTGCTGCATGTGAGCTCAAAGACCACCTTGCAATACCGCAGCCTGCCCCGCCCTTCGAAGTCCAGCACTAGTGGCATCCCTGGACGAGGTGGCCACAGATCCAGTACCAGCAGCATCGACTCCAATGTCAGCAGCAAGTCAGCTGGTGCCACCACCTCCAAACTGAGAGAACCCACAAAGATTGGTTCGGGGCGCTCAAGTCCTGTCACTGTCAACCAAACAGACAAAGAGAAGGAAAAAGTAGCAGTCTCTGATTCAGAGAGTGTTTCTTTGTCAGGTTCCCCCAAGTCCAGCCCCACCTCTGCCACTGCATGTGGTACTCAAGGACTCAGGCAGCCAGGGTCCAAGTATCCAGACATTGCCTCACCTACATTCCGAAGGTAAGCATATGTAAATGAAGATGGGGAACTATAAAAGGATGTGTATGTTATATTCATGTGGTATATGTAGATGAATGTATTACCCTGAATATCCTTAAACTAAGATACTTGAATTTAAAATCTGTTAAAATACAGAGGGTTCTAAGATCAGGTAATAGCTAGGTCAAACAGTAGTGTTCATTTTGAGAAATGGTGAAACTTTGCAGTTTCAGTGTCACTGTAATATTAGCACATTTAAGAAATTTAAAACCATGACAGTAACCTCAGGGGGTGATAAAACAAAGTGGTAGCTTCTAAAACTTCAATAGACTTTTGTTCCTCATTTACATAGTTGAAAAAACTGTTCAAAGTAGGTCTTTATGATTGTTGGCAATCCTTTCTAGTATTCCTTGTCTTGCTGGCTTTTAATGCATTGATGATCATGAGCATAGTTGAAACTGTGCTCCTTTGGTGGATTGTATTGGCCAGATTTATAGCATAACATATCATAATATATGAAACAAAAGCAAGCTGTGATCTGATTGACAGAATCTGAAAACACCTGGATGGTTAATATATGAAAAGAACTAAAGAGCGAGCTAAATTTTGTAACTCTCCATGGCTTTCTTTGCCAGGACTTTGATCTGCTAAGCAACCTGATTGATTTCCATGCTAGGTTTATCTTTGATACTAAAATGTATGAAGTTAAAGACTTTGAACAAATAACTAAATATTTCTGAGTATGTTTTCTAATCTGTGAAGTGAGACAGCATGATTTATATCTCATGACCTGCTAAATATTTAGTGTTAGTTTTATTCTGCTGACTATGACAAGAACTATGATATCTTGGAAATAAAGTGTCTTGAAACATTTACAGTCTAACAACTTTATACATTATTATTTGAAAATATAAAGATTTTATGCTTCAGTATAAATATTGATCCTGAAAAACTGGCTATTTAAAACATTGATTCTCATTATAAAGATTAAATTAGGGCTTTTAGTGAGAGTAAATAGTTCTGTTGCTTAAGTAAAAGCCAATAGTGCCCTCCTGTGGCCCATTACCTATGAAACAATTTCTCATATTCGTCAAAATATTTCACTGTAGGAAATATGGATTTCATTGCAATTTAATTAGTAATCATGCCATTACTTCATATCACCTATTTCCATATTTACATGAATTTGATTGTATCATCTACTTCATTTACAAAACTAAAATGTTTTCTGAACTAAACTCCAATATCTGACTTAGCACCTGGTATTTTTCAAATCACTCTTGTAAATATGCATTTGAATAACGCTGGCAACTGACATAAAACCCTTTGTCCTTTCCTGGGAAAATAGGGACAAACTTACAAGTTGCCAATGTTTCCAACCAATTTCTCCCCAACAGATATTCACACAGGCCCCCAGATATTCAACATGACTTCAACTTTGCCTTAAGCACTTTTTTTTTAGTTTTTCTTTTTTTTTTTTTTTTTTCATTTTGAATCAATTGTTAAGAAAGAAAAAAAGACAAAGAAAAAATTACACTTCAGTGTTCTATATTGAATGAGAAGAAGTTGTTTCATTATAATGGTTCTATAAATAGATAACCACAAAAATTATCAATTATATGAGTGGAAGATTCTTGTGAGCACTTTAATTGTGAGTTCAGGGACTTTCATGTTTGAATCTGTCCTCTTCTCCCCTCCGCTGGGTAGCAGACCAGGACTGATTTACCTTCGATTACTAGAAAGTCCAAGCAGAGACAGGAAGTGCTTGGTAGCTCAGTACACCAATGCACACTTGGCTCTGATGACTGTTACCCTTAATTTTACATGTGGATATTAGTTTTGTGGAACAACTGAAGTTGTTATTTGTTTTTCTTTTAGGTTGTTTGGTGCCAAGGCAGGTGGCAAATCTGCCTCTGCACCTAGTACTGAGGGTGTGAAATCCTCCTCAGTAGTGCCCAGCCCTAGTACCACATTAGCGCGGCAAGGCAGCCTGGAATCACCATCGTCTGGTACGGGCAGCATGGGCAGTGCTGGTGGGCTGAGTGGCGGCAGCAGCCCTCTCTTCAATAAACCCTCAGACTTAACGACAGATGTTATAAGCTTAAGTCACTCTTTGGCTTCCAGCCCAGCATCGGTTCACTCTTTCACATCAGGTGGTCTTGTGTGGGCTGCCAATCTGAGCAGTTCCTCTGCTGGCAGCAAGGACACTCCAAGTTACCAGTCCATGACTAGCCTCCATACGAGCTCTGAGTCCATTGATCTGCCCCTCAGCCATCACGGCTCCTTGTCTGGACTGACCACAGGCACTCACGAGGTTCAGAGCCTGCTCATGAGAACGGGTAGTGTGAGATCTACTCTCTCAGAAAGGTGAGCTTCCTTAGAGGCCTTGCTGAAGTCCTCACCCCTCCCTCCTTGAACTCTGCCTAGACCCCTCCCCTGTTAGATTCCCTTGATTTCAGTGTGAGAGCCAGTGTGCAAAGCCACAAAAGATTGAAAGGAAATGACTTTGATGAAACTGGGCTTTTTATTTACTTTTATGACCAAGTTTGCAAAGGACTAAAACCATCAAAGATAGGATGGCTAGACTGCTTACATTCATTGCCAGTAAGCAATTTGAGTAATACTTAAATCATGAATTTATATATCAAATGATGTCTTCTCAAGACATCGTTATAATTTGGCTTGAGTATCAGGACAATACAAGCTCCTTATGATAATTTAAACCTTTTTCTAAAAAAGTATTTTAATGTGTTCTACAATTCTGCTTTGATGGATATGGTAGATTTGATTTTTTTGCATTTCTATGAAAAATAGCAAAATAATCACTGGGGAATCTATATTAAGGTGGGGAAAAAGTCAGTTTTCAGCCATGCATTCTTAGAGAAAATTATATACTAGTGCTACTTTAATATACCTCTTGAAAACTGATCTTATAAAAAGATATACTCGTTGGTTTTATAATTTTTAACTTAACATAGAGAATGTAATGTACATTTCTTATATAATGTATGTACGTATGGGAAAATATCACTCTTGTACAGAATGTCTCTTGGTTCCTGTCCCACTCAAAAAAGAACTTTCTAAAATAAGTTGATATGAATCTAACTCCAGGAAAATGTCTTCAAGCTGCCACCTTTTCACTAAAAACTTAATGATATTTATTTCTTGGCACACATAAAGCTTTCAAAAGTGATCTTGGCCACATGTCTTAATTGTGTGATTTGAGAAAAGCATTACTGATTCCTGAAAATGCTGATAACTTTCTACAAATTTTTCTCACTCTGACATTGATGCAGCAATATCTCCTCTTTTCTAGATTTCCAGCTTTCCTCCTCAAAACATTTTAAAAACAGCAATCAAAACATTTACCTACAGGGATCAGAAATATAACTCAGTGGCATAGGCGCCTGCATGAATAAATAAAACAAAACAAATACAAATAAACAGAAACACCTTCATATGTTTACATTGCACCTGTTATCCTTTAACCTAAGAGTTCTCACTTTGCTCTCCCCATTGTCTGGTAAATTATAGAAAATATGTTTCCTCATAGCAAAACTGGACCAAGGCAAATATGGCAATCAACTAGATGATAGAAAGTAAAATGTATCCATTTTCCTTTTAAATTTGCTGTTATGGACAGCATGTATAAAACCAGTACTTTATTTTCTTAATCAAAGAAGTCAGACTTCCCACAACACCTGTGATTCTAGTTTTAGCACTGGTAAGCCATATGAACATCCTTGTCTGTCATATATAAAGTAAATTATATTGAAATATAGAAACAATTTTAATGACTGATCCTTCTTTACATACTCAGATGCGAAGAATCCAAATAACAAGATGAAACCCAAATCAGGCAAGCATACTAAAAACAGTATCATTCATTTGCCAGAACTAACCTCCAAAATATAGATTTTTTTTCAAATTATAAAAATAACTGCAGCAAGATGTCCATACGGTCTTTAACCAATTCTTCAACCTTCAGAAATCAGATGTTCCAAAATAATTAAGTATCTAATTATAACCAAGTAACCCTTAAATCAAAACCAGAAGCTAAGATTAATATATCTATAATTGTGATGCAGTTTTCATATTTTAACCTGACCTATATCTTAGCTGAAGTCAGCATAAATTTTTGCTGTGCAAATACACTAACAAACATACATTTACTCTTTGTTGGCAAATCTATTTTTTAAACAGTTGTCCAATCTTCGAAATAGCTCAATATTATAAATGAGATTACTTTAATTTTTTTCTAAAACATACTTCAAATTTTTTGTACAAATATGTTTTGACTTTGATTCTTAATATGTACTATTGTTAATTAAGCAATATAAAGTAAATGTTAATATGGTCATGGGTATATTGTCAAATAAAATATTAATTCATTCCCTGCAGCAGTTTACTGCACTGAAATAATTTTTGATTTAAAAAATTGTGTACTTTCACTTTTTAGGAACAAAACTGGAGGCAATAACAGTTTGTTCTCAACCTTTAAAGTAGATCGAAGAAGTATTTGTCTCCTTATAAATGTAGATGTAGAGTAATTGTTCATCCTGGTTTAATTAAACTGAATTTGTCAACAGAATGTTGAGACTGCAAAGAAAATCAATGACTTGTATATGGAAGATATGTTAAAGTGTAAATATTTAAAGCAAATTAATTATAGATAGAAATAAAGATATATGTAAGCTCATGCCTTACTTTAGAATATCTTAATATTTACAGCATAATACTATAAAATCAGAGAGTTTTCTTTCATACCAATTTTAATTTTTATTTAGCTTATTAAAATGAATGAACAAGTAATAAAATATTTTAACGTTTTCCCCTCAATGGCTGCCCTACTTCATTAATGGTCTTTGAACCATAATTAGTTCACATTTATTTTGCTTTGTCCTAGTTTTTGTAATATAACCAAAATTTTAAAGTAAGTTTATAATAATAACTGTATTTCTGATTTGTCATTAAATATCAAATGTGATCAACTTGCTTTTCTCTATCTAGGCAAACAGCACCTTGATTGAATCACTCATTGATAGTACCTTAGGTCCTTGCTGGCATATGATTTGGAAATCTTGAGGGTTTTCAGAAAGTTCCATGTAATGAAATTATTAATAATCAGGTTCAAGCTACTACGTAAATCTTTAAATTATGTTTGCTTAAATATATTTTTTCTAATTTTTATTACATTGCTCAGCAACATAAAAAATAATTTTTATACAATAGGATACAATTGGCAAAAGTGTGCCTATTTTTAATTTTTCTGCAACCTTAAATTTAATTTCCATGTATGACAGAGGTAATCTTTAAAGTGGCTCATTACCACATGAATACTTCACCATAATATAGTTTGTATTTGGAAATAAACTTATAATATTTTTTCAATGTATTTCCTCTTAACTATTTTTCTACTCTCCTAAGAAAATTATTATGGTATGCTCTACTATATACTGGAAATGGCTCTATTTAATGTGGTAATTATGTGCACATTCTCAGTAAAGTTGCGTAAAGCCTTTGGATGCTATCCATTATGGGCTAATCAGTGGAGTACACAGGGAAGAAAACATTTTAGCTTTGAGTTTGAATGGTTAAATTTTCAGTCAGTGTGTTTGCATCCATGTTATATCATTCCCATTGTTCATATCCTGTGTATTTAATTTCAATCATTTGAGATTCTAAAGAAAAAGAGCAAAAATTCAGCAAATTCAAATTAATTTTATTCCTTATCTACATGCCAATAATTATAACAGAATCATAGGCTTGTCTCACTCTATCACCTATTTTTATGCCCTCTGTTTCTCTCTTTTTAGAGAGGCCATCTCATCAATCTAGATACATCTTTCAATCTTTCTTATGAACAATTGGCAATTATTTAAAATAGATATGATAAATATCTATATTCCTTTCCATACCTAATTGATGATTTCTAAAAAATGGCATAATTTAATTTCATTAAGGTGTTTAGATAAATTAGTGATACCAGAAACATCATTTTAAGAAAAATACTCATTATATATTATGTTTCTTCTCTTAATGGACAATAAGCCACTTTTGATTTAAATTAATTTGAAGACAAAAGATAAACATCAAATGGTGCTTTCCATCCTCTGTGACCATTGGAAGTTGTCACTTTAATTTAGAGCAGGTCGATGTTATTGCCACCACTGTGATTCTCCTGTATATGAAATCAAAACCAAAGTCTAGTCAGTTGCAAAGGAAAGGGAAAACCACCACTGTGTAAGATAAATACAGTCCAGAGGCCATTGTGCTAACAGGATTTAATCTGTCTTGCAGTAATTCCATTATGAAAGTATCACTGAGTGTGTTAGCTTAGAAAGGAACTCAATGTCTTATTACTTTTGGGTGACATTTTCCGATGAGTTAAGCACTTACGTATGTGTTACCAAAAAGTTATTTTGTGTAGTTCAGAGAAGCATTTGTGTTGGATGTATACTTTGAAAGTTTTGTTTACATTATGTCCTTAGGGATTTTCTTTGTTTTAACAGCATGCAGCTTGACAGAAATACACTACCCAAAAAGGGACTAAGGTATATATTTCTCTCAGCGCAACTGCTGCTTTTTTTCTGTTGTTACGTAAACTTTGTGTGCTTGTCTCTCTTCTTTTGTCTTTGTTTGCAATGTAGCACCTAATATGAGGTTAAAGTCACTAAATCTTGATACTTTCTCTGACCTGAAGAGTTAGTGAGATGGCCTGTAGGGAGAGAGAGTGGTGGAAATTAAGTAGTGACTCAAATTAAATTAATTCCAATATGAATACCACTATTCTGAAGATATGAGACGTCTTTAAAAACCTATTATAGGCCTTACTTGGAAGATGGGGCACTAACTTTTGATAGAAGCTAGAACTCATTCCTCCAAATTAACATAACATCACTTCCTTAATTTTTGCATCTTGGAGGCATATGTTTACAAAACCCCAAAACCCATGCAGTCTGCAGATGTAACTAGTAATGATCAAAGGTTCAAGAATATCTAATTTGAATCAGAGAAAACATTTTCATCATCATCAGACAGTATTGTAATTAAGGTATGATTATAACATCCTTTGCAAAAAAACACATAGAGCCTCAATTATTTTTCAGCTGTGCTGGTATCAGTTGAATTTAAATCTAAATAAATCTAATAATATTTAATAACCTCAAAATAATTATCAGATCAGAATAAAAAATAAAATGAAAATTTAATCCATAACCAAAAAATATGCATCACATATTTTTTTTTCCTGAGGAGGAGATATAGAGTAAGTTGCTAATGGAGGTGAACACTATAAACATATTAAACTGTCCAGTTTGGGGACAAAGAATTTAATTACTCTGGAGGAACAATGGTCAGAGTAGCACTTTCTACATTATCATTTTTCTGTTGAATTTGTTAGCAAGAGCAAACAGCTGACAAGTATTCCATTTGAAAATTTGATCTAGACAATTATTCCAATAAAGTAAGCACATTTCCTTGCCTTCCTTAAAAATGTAAATGTTATAACAAATGCATTTTGACAAGGAACCGTTTTTCCTTTTAAAATAAGTGGCCATCAGTATGTGTTCCATTTCCCATGCCTTTCTGTGAACATCCCCCCACTTCCCTTGGTTTCTGTCCTATCACTGTGTATCATTTTTGGCCTATGCGTTTACAACCTTTCAAGCACTGTACTTTGGGTCCTTCTCAGTTAACTTGGCTGTCTGCTCATTGCTTATGATTTTCAATTTTATGTCTCACAGAAGCATAATTTTCCTCTCAAATGCCTCTTTTCCTGTGGGATTCGAACAGATGGTGTCAAATCATCTGGAAGAACTGAGCAATTCTAATTAGAATCAATCTGCTTGAGATTGTTGTTCAGTCTGAAATAGTAGACTCCTCTCAATTGTTTTCCTGTCCTGGTATTGCCTTGCCCTTGTAGATGTGCTTAAGTGTCCTAGCTGTGCTGTTTTGCAGATACACCCCGTCATCTCGGCAGGCCAACCAAGAAGAGGGCAAAGAATGGTTGCGTTCTCATTCTACTGGAGGTCTGCAGGATACGGGCAACCAGTCACCTCTGGTCTCCCCTTCTGCCATGTCATCTTCTACTACAGGAAAATACCACTTTTCCAACTTGGGTAAAATATTCTAAAACATAGATTGTGGTTTTTGTTTGTTTGTTTGTTTCATTCCTATTATCATAGGAGCCCTGGCATTGCCCTATAAAAATTACTTGTATAGTTGTTTATAGTTCAGAATAATCTATAAACGTTATATTGTTCATTACTTGCAATGATTGCTTAACACAGACAATCCTCTCATTGTATTTTGATCTAAACTACAGAAACTTACTTGACTCTAAAAAAAAGTCTCACCATTAGAGAGGGCAAAGGAGGAAGCCAGTCCCATAATACTTGACTGAAAGCCCAGCAACTTATCCACTGTATGTTACAAGCCTCTTTAAAACCAGTAAAGCATTTCTTCTTCTTCTTCTTCTTTTTTTTTTTTTTTTTTTTTTTTTTTTGTTTAAACCGTGGAAACTTTTTGGAAGCAAAATTTAATCCTTTTGTAGAAAAATAGAAGATAGAAATCTTTCCAGAGAAAATGACATTCAACGAAATGACTGTGAGATAGCTTCTTTTAACATCACTAAAATTAAACTCTCCTTAAAATATATGAATTCCTGCTTAGGCAAAATTCTGTGAACATTTTTAGATGAACACGATGAAACATAAATTACTCTATTAGCCATTGAGTGACTTTCCACTTAGCAATCACTTTATGAAGCATAAAATCACTTGCATAAATATCATAGAAAACAAGGAAGAGTCACAGTAAGTTTAAATATATCAATTATAAGTTACTAGATCTATTGATTTTAAAAATAGATTATTATTTATCCTGTATCATGTCACTTATGAATTAGTGTCATTATTTTTTTTCACTGGAAAAATGTCTTTGTAACGTTGTCCCTATAGATGATTCACATTCTCCAGTAATTTGAACTTCTCAACTTTCACACATTGGACTCAACCCTATTTCTTTTCTGTCACAACTTTTTCAAGTCAGGCTTTTAGCAATTAAAAGCAATTATTTCAGTCATGGTTTTACATGAGCTAATTAATCCTTATCAACTGCAAATTTTCATTGCCTAATCTACACACTGATGAAGCTTCTTTGTACGATAAATTTCAAAGAACTGTAGTTTATATTTACTTTAAATCCTAGTTATAAAGCAGAACAAAAAGCTTCGGTCATTAACTTCAAAAAAATATTGAAATATTTTTGTTATAGGAATGTAAAAGAAAATCTGATTTCATGGACCATATAAAGCAAACTCGGATCACATCATTGCTATAAATTGACTTTATATCACTTATAAATTTTTTCATTAACTGAATTTTGATTAGTTGACTCCTATCATTTTTCTGCTATCATATTTTAGTTCATCTATTCAGTTATCTTTGAGGAAAACAAAGAAAAGCCTGTGTCTGACCTTGGAGAAGCCTTGGTTTTCTCAGTTTACTGTTATAATATGTTATAGTTATGTTTAGGTCATATCATGAGCATGTTTAGGTCATGTTATGAAGAGTAACATGGATTATGTACAAAAAATGAGAAATAAGAAAGACAAAGGGAGGATCTGATAGACTCTGACAAATACTCATTTTATATAAAACATGTTTTATACTCTAAAACAACAACACTCATCAGCTTTGGGTGATCTTCCCTTTAATTGAGTATAATAAGTCACAATACAGTAAGTACAGAATTTCATGTGAAGGAGATTCTCAATTTAGAAATACGAGAAGTTAACGCAAAACTCTGACATTTGAATTAAGGCCTCATTTACCAAAAATGTCACATATTTTGCAGAGATAAATTTCTTACAAGTTTGTATAAATTAAAGTTATATGAACTTCATGTCAGCTGGCACCAGTGTGATTTTACAAATATAATTTTTAAGTTGAGATATAGCATTGGAGACTATATTTGATTACCTAGATTTTAGAGTTGTACAATGAATATGAAATGTGAATTATATTTTTACTGATAACAAATCATTTCTGTGAACTTTAGTGCCCTGTTGACTTTGACTTAAAAACTACTGGTCGGCTACGTCCCTTACTTTTCATTTATGAAACCAGGAGTCTAACCATCAAGTTCAGCTTTCTAGGAAGTGAATCTCCTGCCCTTCTCCATTGTGTTTTCTACCAAAGGTCTCACAGCAGCATCAGGCACAACTGTCATTTCTCCCTCTCAAAACACTTCAGGCCATGTCTTTAGTGACAACACCTTCTTGATTCTCTTTATAATTTTCCAACTGGAATTCTTTCTTTTAATGTAACTATCATTTGTACTATAAGCTAGGTCACTTTTGGAAGTGAAAGAGACTGTAGGTATAATTGTTTTAGGCTTTAGGTATAAATTCTGGACAATACAATTCATCTTCCATCTTCTCATTTTATATATTTACTAAGATTTTTTTCTTGTTTTCGCATCCTAAACGCATGTTCTATGCTTTCATCTACAACTTGAGTTTTTCATCTCAAATCAAAATTCCTCTTTTACTCTGAGATTATTTTTAGCACTAAAACTCAAATTCTGTCAGCATAGACCACGTAACTGCCTCAGATCAAAGTCTTTTCTTTAGCTATTTCCTATCTTTTCCTTACAATTTCACACATAACCCTCCATCAACTCCTCCAAAGCAAAATCTCAGTATGATCAACAGGCTTACTCAAAACTATACTATCATGTTCTGTAACAGAAGAAAGCATGTAAGTTTTTTTTTTTTAAAGGTAATACATCTCACTTTTCAGTGTCATTACTATGCTAAAACTTTTCTAAAACTTAGATAATTTCAGTAGATTCCAAACAGATCTTCCTGCCTGTACTACCTGAGTCTAAACATTTTCAGCCACTGGGCTTTGTGGCAGAAGACCTTCCTACCATGTATGAGTGTTCTCATTGCCTACCCAGATTTTATAGGTAAACATGCTCCTGGGGTTCTGAGATTTCTATCTGTGCAACATTACATGGGAAAAAAATGACTAGTTTTTAAATGTGAAAATAAATTTTAAAGAATTTTGATTTATTTTGTATTTGAATTTATATTTTTTGACCAAGAAAGTAGGCACTACTAAAATTTAGTAAGAAATTAAAGTTCCTCTACTATTAACCTTTTAAAATATGTAAAATTTAATTAACTAAATTTGAATTAAGTATGCTGTTGTCCTGCATTTGCTTTGGACGTCTGTTGTTTTCAGTTTGGTCATTATTTTCTGAATGATCAGTGAAATGTAGTATTATTAGTAACACTCATGAGTTGTGGTATTCATGCTTTCTTTATCATGTCTACATATTAAAATGTGTAACAATGTAAAAAAATTATATAAATTATTGCAACATTCACATATAACAAGTATTAGAAAATTAAGAACACTACAACTAGTTATTTATTGTATGCTATTATGAACTACTGCCGAAATAAACAATAATTTATAGGTATTTCTCCACATGCCAGCTACATTAGAAACCATCCCTACTCCCGAAAGGATATCAGAATATGATTTATATAAACTAAGTCTTTGAATTAAACTTCATTTTGTATTGGTCGTGGTTTCCGTAAGGCCTCTCATAACCTGTAAAACAAATTGTGATGTCTCATGAATGACAGTGATTGCTTACATTCACATTTCACGTTGCCACAAAGGTTATTACGCAAAAGCATTAGCCTTGACAACTTCCCCAGATCTACACAGTAGATGGCCCTTTAGAGGCAGAATGCTTATTAAACACATTTGTGTGCGAACAGCTTCTATGCTTTTGCTGACAAACATCTTTTTACCTGGAGTATTTTTTCTTTTCATATGCACCTTTCAGCCATTCAGAATAAAACTTTTTCTTTTACACTTTTTCTTTTTATACTTATGGAAGCATAGACTGTTCCCATTGAGACTCACATCTGATTCAGTCATCCATTTACTATGTAATGTTTGTAATATCTCTTATTTCTTCTTTAAACTCACCAATGACACAAACTACTTAAATCTAGAAATAACATATCTGAAGTTTATTCTCTACAAAAATTAAATATTTTTTTCTGAATTTTTAACTGTTCTACTTAATTATATGTGAAGATTCCACAAATCAAATCAAAATTCTGAGAATAGCATTTTTTCTTATCTAAAACAATATCCTAAACTCAGTTTTTGTCTAGCTCTAGAAGCAAAGGTGGAGGGTGACTTGGAAATTTTTAAAAGTTCAGTTCACATTTCTCTTTAAATCATCTCCTCTTCTGCTTCTCAAATCATCACAAGTAAGGTTAGAATCTTACTTTAAAAATTGGCTTTGCTATGTGTAGTTCATGTAAAATGCCCTGGGTAGCCTTCTTTTTCCTAGTAGATGGCCACATCTATTTCTCTCCTATTTAGAAATTCTTATGTGTCTCTAGAGTGGAAAAGCCATTTATTCTGCCATCTTTCTTTCTGTAAATTCATTTTTTGACAAGAAGTGGGACCAATTCTTACTTTCTTTTAACCTGTCTTTTTCATTGTTCAAACCCCAGCATAAGAGGCTGATATGCTTTATCTTTTTTCAGTGAGTCCAACCAACCTGTCTCAGTTTAACCTGCCGGGGCCCACCATGATGCGCTCAAACAGCATCCCCGCCCAGGACTCTTCCTTTGATCTCTATGACGACTCGCAGCTCTGCGGGAGCGCCACGTCTCTGGAGGAGAGGCCGCGAGCCATCAGCCACTCAGGCTCATTCAGGGACAGCATGGAAGAAGGTGCGTGCGGATTAATGCTTGACTGTGGATCCCTTTAGAAAGTGAAACCAAGTCTTCTAATACAAAAAATGCACATATCTCATATCTGTCAAATTTTTGAGACCTCTCATATCTGTCAAATTTTACAGTAAATGTTTTGTTTCATATCTCAGTTAAAGAGCTATAATTACACACGAAGCTGAAAAAGTGTCTTGTGAAACTTACAATTTGCTGATTTGTATTTTCAAATGCGCCCTCTGGTGTTAGTTTCTTATATCATTTTAGAACTCACATTGTACCTATATTTTACGTCATTTTTTTTGTCTTTTAACAGTAAAATTCTCACCTGATTTAATAAATATCTTTACCATTGTACAGTTCTATGTGAATACTTTCAATAAATCTATTTTTAAAAATAGCAGGCTTAGTAGATATTCAAATACTCATATTTTTAAACTATATATTTTAAATATCAAAATTTTTAAGACATTTAAAATTTCATGAGTGATTTTTAAAATTATTATAAAGGAAACATGTGATGTACATATTGTAAAGCATATTATCTGAGGATAAAATGAAACCAAACAAATCCAAACTCATTTAATAAAATCAAACGTTAAAACAGCCATACTTTCATAGACAATAATTATGTCTAAAAGAAAAATCTCCGTATCTTGAAACATTCCAAGATGAAAGCCTGTAACTGCCCAGTTATTATAGTACAAGCTTTGTTCTTTCTCCTTTCCTGCCTATCTTCTGATTTAAAATATCTTCTGCCTAAAAGTTTAGGTAGCTATGAAAATTGACTCATGTTTTTTAGGTCATCACTATACATTTAACATGCTGGCACTAAATCAGTTGGCAACAGTTGCCTCTACCTTTTGGGATAGTAACCAAGCCATTGAGTTCACGGTGGCAGATAGTAAATTATACCCTGTGAATCACCTGACTGACCTGTGTAGCAGAAAATATGTAACTAATGCGAAAGGTAAGACTATTGCTTCTTTGTCCTTCTCTCCAAGACAGGCCTCTTGTAATGTTTCAAAAATGACTCGCTAAGCACATAGGTGCCTTTGTATCCCCTTATTTACAAACAAATGATAGTTATGTGCTAGAAGTTCTAGTGTTCCACAAATGGGTTTTATAATAATCTAAGCCAGAGAATGCCAGCCTAAGTAGGCAGGTTGGTTTTTTGGTATCTATGCACTGAATATTAAGCTACTATTTTCCTTAAATTGTGATCTAGATTTTACATTTCTAAAGAAACTCATTTTGCATTTAAAAGAATTTAAAACATTATTGAACTAGAGTCAAAGGACTTTATTGATAATTTGCCCAACACTAACACTTACAAATGAAATGACTAAGCCACACGCTCTAAGGTCACAGAGCTATAAATAATAAGTGGCAGATAGAGAATGAATATAGAATTTCTCTGCTTTATTGCCCATATTCTCTCTGATACGCCATGCTAGCACTCTTAGTTCATGTAAGAGCTGGTAGAGTTTAAATAATATGTCTTTTGTAAATAGACTCACAGATGAATACTTCACATTTCATAGATTGGTAGTATTCTTTCAAGGTAGAAAATTGGAGGTTGTTCTTTGGCCTTCTGTGGACCACATGCAGGTACATCAGCACTTCTAAAGAGGTTCTTGGTGTCTTGAATTAATCCCCTTGTTTTCTTCTGCTTTTCCAGACCATTTGGGACAAAGTGATGAGCACCTCTCCTGTGTTCTTATACCAGCATATTGATCTCATTTGCATATGTATTAGTGTGTTATAATTATTTTTTAATTATATCTTTCTTCAGCTAGTATTTGTTTAAAACAAGCATTTAAGAAATAACTATTATTCCATAAGAAAAGGAATTTTTGGCAGGCAAAATATAATGTTATCATTCTTTAGGATTTAATATATTTGAATTAATATATTACTGAAATATAAAATGGGCATTTGGTGGCTTAGCATGGTGTTTTAACATATAGAAATAAAAGGCTGAATTTTACATTCTCAGTTTTTGTGAGACATCATTTTGAATAGAAGTATTTGTATATTACTATAATTTCAGAAGAAATGAATTTTCCATTTAAAAGAATTGTTGATTATTTTTTGTCTTTTTGAGACAGGTCTTCCCTAGGGAGTTAAAGCTGGCTTGAACTCACTCTGTAGCCCAGGCTGGTCTTGAACTCACAAGGATCCTTTTGCCTTAGCCCCCTGAGTGCTAGGTTACAGGATATCAACTTGTAAATAACATTTAAATTTCAGAGTGGATAAACTGCTTGTTTCCTTGCATTATAATGCAATGGAAACAAATGGAAACAAATTCTGAAAATATATGTATATTTGTTGCATAAAAATGAAATTAAATAAAATGCATAAAGTTTTTTACTTTTAAAAGTTTGTGACATGGGCTGGGGATTTAGCTCAGCGGCATAAGTGCCTGCCTTGCAAGCAGGCAGTCCTGAGTTTAATCCTTGGTACCAATTTAAAAAAAAGACAAAAGTTTGTGACAATTTTAGTCTGGATTTCCAGATCTTTTCATGTCTTGATATTGTAATCTCCAAAAAATTTGCAGCAGAATCATTCTCAGAATTTTATAGCTAGCTGTTATATTTTCCTTCCCTAACTGCCCATCCCTTACTTTTCAGTGAAGGCATCAAGTGTATGGGTAGATTTTATTATTTTAATTCTAATTACACTTTTTTTTTCTCTTTTCCCCAGTTCACGGCTCTTCACTATCCTTGGTCTCCAGCACTTCTTCTCTTTACTCTACAGTAAGTGCTAGCAGTTAAGGAAAAGCTTCACCCTGTGCCAGGCATGCAGATACTTGCAGAGCAGACCAACATTTACACAGATGCCATGTAATAAATTAAGATGGTAGTCAAAGCTACTGGATACCCAATAAGCAGGCAGGTGCTCCTCCAGCACTTCGAGGATCCCCTACCAAGTGTCCTGCAAACAATGAGTGTAAGCAAAACTCAGTCTTTTGAGTGTCTGAAGACACGGGCTCCTGAAACCATTACTAAGTTCATACTTTCATAAAGTTAGTCTCCTTGTTTGGTTCTTCGACCCACAGCTATTAATTGCTCCACAATATTTTTCTCTTTTATTTTGTGATTTTTAAAGTTATTTCCTGAGAACATGTTGCCCAAGAGTAAAATTTTAAAAGAATTACCTATTTTTAAAAACATATCTTCGAAATAGAGTTTAACTTAAAATATTTTATGTCTCAGGAGTACCCATCTTTCAACTTCTATTGCCAGTGGGTGGAATTATAGGTTTTTTTCCGAAATGAGTTTTTTGTCCATTAACTATAATTTTATCTTTTTTAAAGGCTGTAGGAATTTATACCCTGTAAGAAGCTTCCTTCATGCTTTGGTAGTAATGAAGTACATTTAAAGCAGCTTGCTGACTTTCAATGAGTCTTGAGTACTATGAATAATCCTCAGTCCTGCACTGAAAGATTTGTGAAAAGTTCACAGTCTTCACCTGTCACTGAGAAATTAAGCATTAAAGACAATTTTAATTTTTTCACTCTTTTCCATTAGGTTTAAATATTACAGCCTTTTGCTTGTAAGTTAATCCTGCACATGTACTGTCATAGGTGGGTCATTCTTAGAATCATCATTGCAGTTACAAATCATGCTTGGTTCTGCTTTTAATAATTAAAATTACCAATAAGTTCAAAAATGAAGGGAACACTGTAAATGTTTATATGAATTTACTGTTTAAAGCTTAAAGAGAAAGAAGGAATGTGAAAATCTATTGAAAGAACACGTTCTGTGTTCTACCTCTTGTTGAGGAATTTAAGTCTCTAAAAATAAAATCATGAATATAAGACTATTTTAATAAGTACAGTAACATTTGGATAAATCTTTCATAGGAATCCCAAGAAAGATTCATGAAAAAAAGGACAGTGTGAGTAAAACAAATGAGAAATTTTTTTATAGGGAGGTCTCATAGACTTCTGTGATAACAAAAATATTCCAAATCTCCACCAGCTATTGTAGTAACCACTAGCCTCAGATTGCTATTGATTATTGCCAATGTGTCTCCTCCAGCAGAGAAATTAAATTTTTGTTTTAATTTGACTAAATTTATAGTGCTGGTTTATAGGGAAATAAACAGTGCTTGTAAAATTTGTAGAAGGATAAACAATTTGAAAAATGCTTTCTGTGCCCATGTATGAAAATATCACACTGAAGCACATTAATATATATAATTAATACATGTTAATCAAAAAGTCAGATACAGTATAACAGGGTTCATTCTTTCTGAGGCAGAAAAAACCGGAGTTTGAGGCCAGCCTGGGTTTGTACCGGGTTCAAGACCAGCCAGGACTGCGTAGTGAGACCCTTTCTCAAAAACCAAAACAAAATCAAAAGCAGCACTATATATTTTTTTATTGTAGAAAAATAGAAGTGAGATATCCAAACAATAAAGCTAATTAAAAACAATCAAGAAGTGTAACTGAAATGTATAATAAGGAAGTGTGAAAAATTAAGGAGACTATATGCACCTATAAATAGGCCAACTGTTATAGCTGCAATGATTAGAAATCCCACTGAGATAAAAGCCTTCCATGTTTACAGTCCCCTGTAGACATTGGTATTTCTTTTCAAGGAAACCACAGCTTCTGCCATCAACTCCTCCTCCTGTCTTTCTGACACTAAAACTAAGTTTGAGTCAAAAGCTGTTGCTTTTCCTACAAACAGAAATAGTCCTTTAATTTTTTTTTTTTTCATTTTTTGAGACAGGGTCTCACTATGTATTCAGACTGGCCTTGAACTTACTATGTTGCCCAGACTGGCCTCAAACTAGCAATGATCTTCCTGCCTCAGCCTCCTGAATACTGGGATTACAGGCTTGTGGCACCACACCCAGCTTTTAAGAAATATCCCCAACTCTGAAATATGAGTTGAAGAGTATTAAGAATATCTCTATTAAACCTAGAAAAATCAAAGATAAAGTAGCAAAACTACGTGGTTTTCTTTTTGTTAATACCTATAATCCTTTCCATTCTTCACAAGTCTGATTCTGTTAGATATTTAAATTTTGGGCCATAATATAGGTACTTTTTCTTTTGCCGTATTTGACTTGGACTCATTCTGAATGTAGATACTAATATATAGTGGACCCCTGAGAATAATAGCATGATTAATTGTATATTCCCTTTACGTGTTGTTTACCATAGATAATGCCAAATGAGGGATATTTTGCTTAATAAACATGAGTGCTAAGCAAATTAACATTTAATGGCTTACAGAATACAGAATCAGCTGACGTAACTTTATTTGGGAAAAGCATTTTATATTATTTACCTCTTGCAGGATATTGGCTTTGATTCAAAGCTAACATTAAAAATGACAAGTAATCAAATTCTATCATGATGTCATTAATCCCATACTAAACCACTAAAAGAAGTATAGTAATAATCTGACTTTTCAACTTTGTAGCAACCTATATTATATTGATAACTTCAGAAAATGGGCAAAGATAAGGATTTTAAAATATGATAGTATTAAAAATCAACTGTGAGAAAGAAAGATATAGAATTAATGTTAACCAATATATGAAAATTATGCTTCCTCTTAATATATGTAACTTATGGCTATTTTAATGAGAAATGTGAATGCTTATTTTTTAAATAGAATAAATCTATTTTTCAAATATATGGATTATTTGTTGAGTCTATAACTAATTTAACATAATCCTATAACAACTAAAAACAGAATTTGGACCAAATAAAATGGCAAAAACTTTACCAAGAATCAGGGAAAAGTAATTATCAGAGTTAACTTTGCCATTTTCATTGTTTAAGGTAATTAAAGTTTTGACTTGAAATTCCTTGCTTCTGAATCAAAAATCAATTCATGAAATCTGAAATTATTAGAATTATAAAAGATAAAATCATCACTTTAAAAATTAAAAATAAGATGTAAAATATTCAAAATGTATGTCAACATTGCTTTTAAACATAGATTTTACAATGACTGCTAAGAGTCTCCCAGTTAACCATTTTGTTATCTTATTACCATATTACAAATGACACTTTTTCAAGCTAGAGAAATATAAAAAAGATAAAACTTGGATAAGGAAAAGTGCTTGTGCATAAAATATAGCCTGATATTTATATTCTTTATTCTATATATTCTAGAGAAGACATAAAAAGTGGTTCAGTTATTTTGCATCAATTAATAAGGAAATATCAAAGAAGATAAAGAGTATCAGAGATTATTTTCCAGCTTCAATTCTGTTACAGGAGAGATCACACTTGTGCTCTTCAGACACAGGTGTTCTCCAGTTTTTTCCAAAATGAAGATTTTTCCCAAATGTAATAGTACATGACCTCATATTCTGACATTTTACAGCCCAGCATGAAGACAACGAAAAAAGCTCAGTTTTCTGTAACTACATCAAAAGCATCCCAGGAGTTTCTTCCCACCCAGACCTATTTCCAAGAGTTACATAATCAAAGGCTATTCATTTTCATCACTGCCTTCGCACTTGACCTTTTAGCGTTTTGCTGACTTATAGCCCAGTACACTTAATTAATAATCATTTGGGAAAATACAAGAAAGTAGGAACTAATAACCTTTATTTTCTGTCATTATCAAGAGAGGTTACTTTTTTCTCCAGCTTTATTTGGCATTTTTATAATATGCAAATCATAGAATAAAGTTATTACTCTTAAATCTTGGCTAACAGGTTTTACATAATTTCATTGAGTCCATTTTTTACATTCTGTACGCAAATGTGCAGTATTTCATTTATTATGACCCATACTTTTGGAGCATAATTCCATAGCAGTGTGTTAAGGTCTAGGCCTTAGTCTTTAATTCTGTCTTTCCTTTAGAACATATTATATGTCCATGAATTAAGTTACACATATTTAAAGTACTTTGTTTTTATATATACACAGTAATACCCATTTTAAAACCTATAGGATCCTGTTGTTAGTATAATAGTTGAAAACTTTTGTGCACTTTACACTACTATATTTGATCAAAGAATATTAAAATATAATTTATTGAAATGTAATAATGGATTTCATCAATTTTTATAGTTAAAATTCTGTTTCTTTTTTACCTTTTACAGGCTGAAGAAAAGGCTCATTCAGAGGTAACATTGCAATATTTGAGTATTTTAGTTTTCATCTCTGATGAAATATGTGTTGTTACCAGCAGAGGGCTCTATGATATAATAGAATAACTACAGGACTCCTGACAGAGCCTAGCTAGTCCATAAATGAAACGGTGTTAGGTATTGCATTGCTTCTTAAAAGGCAATGAAAGGAAAGTGTTAGCAACAAACTCTCTGTTCGGTCTTAGCTCAACATCTCATGAATTGACTGCAGTGATTGGTCTCATTAAATATTGATTAATGAATAAGGTATAAAATAGAAAAGCCACTATTGTTTCTGTTTCATTACCATCTTTGTTCCACACCCTGTGAGATCATCTGCATAGGATTAAAAATAATTAGATGGGAGGCACCAGGCCTCCATAACATAGATGCCAGCATCCAAACCCATCTCCTTTTGCCATGACCTCATCACCCTTGATGAGTCTTTTATGTCTTGGACGGTATATATTCTCATCACACACATTCACAAATATTTGTTTAGTGCAATCATGTACAAATCAAACAGCAACCTGTATAGAAAATTAAAAAAAATTTTGTATAAAAATGGACCTGGCTAAGAGAGAGAGAAAACTTCAATTAGGACTTTATGCAAAGAGTAATGACTCTTTGATAGATTTACACTGAAGCAAAATTAAGTGCCTTAGCTATATCTTTTGTTAAAAAAAATAGACAAAACTCTTTTCCTTTGAAGTCTTATTTCATCAACTTTTAAGTAAAATTTGCCCTAGGTTCAAAAACTCGGAAAAAATATTGATTATATAATTTATAATTACTAAAGAGAAAATCTGATTTTTAAAAATCTTGGCTTTATTTTAATATCACAGCATGTACCCAAGTTTCTAATATCAAACATAACTACTGAGGTAGAGAAATGATACTGCTCTTTGCCTAAATAATAGTATCCAGTTGTTCTTTTATCATTTTATCATTTTTACTTTTCAGTGGGCCATGGTATTTTTTTTTTAATTTAAATTACTTTACAATTTCTGGCTTATAAATTAATGGAATTAGAATCATGTAATAGAGAATATTAACTTGAGAATGTCGTTTTCAGCTATATCGGTCTAAAAATAAAGCAGATGCTCTACTTTCTAGAAGTATTTTTAGTTATCATCTCATGCATGTAACTCAAATGTTAGCTGAGGCTAGGAATGCCATTTTAAAGAAAATAGAAATGAAATGGAAGAGTATTTGGTGAAATCGTATAAATGTCTAGTTTTTTTGCTGGCAGCTGCAGGTTCCTTTCCTTTTTAAAATTCTCTCAGTGTTGACTACCATTTCTTCTCCACCAAATCTATTATGAGACGGGAAAAATACAGTTAATGAACTGTGTTCACAATGCTTTTGCAAACTGAGATAGTTTTCTGAAAGTCCAACTTCAACAATAGCATCCTTGTTTATGTTGGGGGGGAGTAGAAGGTTTGGTATATTAAAGAATTGAAATTCCTTGAGAAAAAAATAAACATAGAATTTTGTCATATATTTGTAAATATTTTGCATTTTAATCACTTCCAAACAGCATGACATATTTAGATTGTATTGTAGAAAATGCTTATATCAGGCTGGGAAGTTAGCCAGTGTCCTTATTGACATTTGATCACTGTTGTTTAGCTGCTGTTCACATCTCTTATGTTTAGCAACAGGCATGGCCAAAGAATCTAAACATAGTGCTTTCTTTCTTGGGTTAAATTCTTAGTGCTATTAATCTATCTATTGAATTGATTTTTTTAATTGCATTCAGCAAATCCATAAGCTGCGAAGAGAGCTGGTTGCATCTCAAGAAAAAGTTGCTACTCTCACATCTCAACTTTCAGCAAATGTAAGTTGACTTTGATTTTTACATGTAGCAGAACAGGTTTTAATGTAGTAGAATGGGAGAGTTTTATTAACAGACCTTAAGTGTTCAAAATTATACAAACGTAAGTTACCGAATAGTAGGACTCATATGGAGTTCAGGTTTTCTGCCTATTCAGTAATGAAATTCAAATCTAAATTGAAGAGTAGTCACAATGTGAAAAAAAAAAAAAAGAGTAGTCAAATGTTTTTAAATGGTATTTAGTACCACACTGAATTTCAAACAGTAGTAACTTTTATAAACACTCACTTCTTTTCTAGTTTCTTATTTTTGTTGCTCTCCACAGTTCCTCCCAAGTCATAACAGGCTAAGGGTTGCTAGTATTTCCTGCCTCTCCTAGTTCCATTTATTGAACAATTAGGTAAGCATAAAATTAAGTCTAAAAAATTACCTTAGATCAAAGTTTGGATAGCAATGCTACATGGTAGATGAGATGCAATTCTCTAAAAAAACCTTGGCAAGTTTTCAAAGCAGTTTAAAATGAAACACTTTACTGGTACCAAAACAGATCAGAAATGTTGTCAACAAAGGACATCACTTATATTAATATTTATTGACTGGCTTTCCTTGTGCGAGGGAGTTCTCAGAGTAGATACAGAGTAATAAAGGAAAACGTGTGGCGTTGTGCCCACTCCCAAGGAACAATAGTGTAAGAAGCGGCAGCCAGGGGTGAGGAAGCTCCTGCTATCTTGCCGTATGTCCTGCTGCCCCTGCTTAGCATGAGTCTGCTCTTCTGCTGTGAGGCTTTGGGCTGCTCTCCACTTTACCATCCCAACCGTTCTGCTCCTCTGTGGAGATTTTCAGTTTTCTACACAAAGTGCAACACATCAAGAATGAACAGGTGCATGGTGCAGCGTATGATTTTCATGAGCAACATCTAAAGAGTAAAATGTATTCTGTAAAACAAAATTCTCAAGGAACAAGTCATTTTCCTCCAAACGTATTCATTTTGGTGTTGTATTTGAAGTAATTTTATTCTTTCAAATTTGGGAAAATCATATTAGTTTTAAATTGACTCTTCTTCTTCTTCTTTTTAAATATACATTGCTAGGAGATTCCTAAAAATAAGATCAGGTGTTAGGGAATTATGTTGGTAATTCTGAAAGACAACAGTATTAAGGTAAAGACAACAGTATTAATTAACAGTAATGTAAAGAAAACAAATTTCTAAGAATAACTTTTAAAGAGATAATTCCAAGGCTGTAGTTAATTTTATACAATAGCCTATGTGTATGATAGTATTAAACACTTTTGTTAAGGTTCCCGAATTTGTTGAGCAGACAGAAGTGTAAATGCCAGAAACACACTGGACAGTATTGATTTATACCAAGGAAGGCTTGGGGGCAGACACTCTGCGTGAGATTAGGTTGTGAGAAACTAAATAAAGACTATAGGGACCTTCAGTACTATCTTTGCATCTTGTAAGTATATAACCATCTCAAATTTAAAAATGTAAATCTACTACAGTTTTAAAATGGATGTCTAATGTTTGGTTTCCTAGGCATTTCAACCTTAATTTACCAGTTACAATGCTTTTGAGGGGGTAGAAATATGTATTGTTAAAGCCTTTACCATCAGATAAATGTATTTGCCTAAAATGTCAAAAGATGAAAGTCAAAAGATTCGGGTAATGAAGATGTATATTATCGTCTACTTTGTCAGCAAACTAATTCATTAAAATTTACTTTTAGGCTAAATATTTATTGATAATAATAAATGGACACTTGTATAAATAATTACAAAACAATTTTAATATTACTATTTTAAATATTTTAATATTATCATAAATAACTTCAAGGCATGAATTGTTATGTTTATGTTTGCATTTTTAAGGAAACATAAAACATTCAAAAATATTACACTGCTTATAATTTTATTAGCTTCAATCATATTTAACTCATTCATTTATTTTGTCATATGATTTATAACTATAAATGATAATAAGCTATCAGGGGAGTTAGTCAGTACTGGATATTTCCTTACTCCTAAGAAATACTGTTTAACTATTATTCGTAATGTGTTCTGCTTCTTTCATGTGAGTTAATATCTGGTTCCCTGTATAATATATGAATATATTTTTATATGCATACACAAAGTAAATTAAGACCAAATACCAAAGATGGTAGGACAGTATGCAGCAGAGTAAACAGCCTCTCTGGCAGACATAGTCCAGATGCTAGGATACAGCATGTGGAGGAGACAAGAAGGAAGGATGTGGGTCCCCTGGACCTAGGAAGAATCTAAAGTAAGAACTGAAGCCCACAGAAAGAGTAAAAAGAAAAACTAAAGCATAGAAGAAGGCAGTAGCTGACTTTGCCTTCGCCCAGAGCCAGATTCACCCTGCAAGAGGAGCTGTTGTAATCTGGGGATGCATGGTCATTGCGACAGTGGCAGCTGGCAGCCCCGGAGACCTCTGCAAAGTGACAAGGTGGTGGAGGCAAGCAGCAGATGCAGAGGATTGCACTGGTTAGTGGTGAGTGCAGAGGACTCAGTCCTCCGGAGGAGAGAATGATTGGTTGGGAGTCATTTGGAGTAGGGCACGATAAGCCCAGAACCAAAATGCTGCCAGCTTCCTCTAGTAGCTCCTAGGCAGGTACAGACTTGTGGAAATTGCTTGGACTGAGCCCTGCCTCTGTGTACATTCCAGGGGACAATGTGGAGGTTCTCTGCAGGTAGCCAGCTCAGTTTGGAGGTGGCAGCTGTCCCCACACTTATGCACATTCCAGAGGCCAAAGTGGAGAATCTCTGCCATTGAACACAGGCAGGTGCCAACCCTGCTCCTGTATGCACTCCAGCAGCCATCAGGGAGCCAGCACAGAATGGGAAAAGCAGCAGACAGCCCTATACCAGTGCACCCAATGGCCACAATCACATACCCATAGCCAGCACTTGCTAGAAGAACCAAACAGTCTCGCTTCAGAAAAATTGTAGCCAATGTGGGAAATGCCTAGGAGGCCACTACTCACTTGTCCAGAAGAACCCCAGAATATGGCAATAAGAAAAAACAAAAGGCAGCCTCTGGCCTCCAACTCAAGCAGAGCTGGTCCAGGAGATGTAAACACAAAAGATCTCAGGAGTCACACACCTGAAATTTCTGAAGTGATGATAACTGAAGTAAAGAAACAATTTAATGAGGCTATAAAAGAAATTAGAACTGAAATACAATCTCAGTTAAAAGAAGAAATGAAAAACACAATAAAAGAATTGCTAAGCATCTCCAAGGGAGACATAGATTAAAAAAATAGAAGAGCATAGTAAAATGAGGAAAACCTTGAATGAACAATATAAAAAATATTTAGAATACATGAAACAAATTCAAAGAGATATCCAGAAAATTAAAAACTCCATTGAAAGCTGGCAAACTACTTGAAAAAAACTGAAGATAGACTTTCAGACCTTGAAGATTTGCAACTTGTGATCCTGAAAGGAAAGGTCTCTTAAAAATAATAAGGAACCAGGAAGTAACAATTCAAAGGCTACAAGACAACCCAAAGAAACATAATGTAAGAATAGTAGATATGAGTGAAAAAGCAGGGGTCAACACAAATCACATTAAAAGTCTATTTAAAGAAATAATAACAGGAACCTTCCCAAGTATGGAAAAAGAAAGTGTCATTCAGATAAGTGAGGCATATAGAATTCCAGCTAGCCATAACCAAAATAAATCTACACCCAGACATACAATAATCAAGGTCCCAGAAATTCAACATAAGAACAGAATATTAAAAGATGTTAGAGAAAAGAAACAGACCACCTATAAAGAAAAACCCATCAGAATCACAATAGACTTCAAGTCAAGAAGTTGGAGTGAAATATTTCAAGTCCTGAAAGAAAACAACTTCTAGTCCAGACCGATACACCCTTCAAAACCATTTTTCAAAATCACTGGAGAACTAATATACTTCCGTGACAAACAACTGAAGGAATAACAAATCAACCTTACAAAGAATACTGAAGGACATTCTTGGGGCTCTTGTAGGTAAATGGATACAACCTGAGATCATGCTCATGGGTGAATATCATGGTGTCTCCCTAGTGTAAAAAACTAAAGGAGTTAGTGGAATCCAAAATGCACGATATGTCCTGTGAACGTAAAAGAGGAGGATGTGTCTAAAAGAATTTTAGTGGCTATTGTTAATCTATTATGATGATTTGAAACCCATATTGTTTTCATTGTTCTGTTTAGTTTCATTTTATTTTGTTTGTCTAATTTTATTATATTTGATGGTATGGACAGCTGTTTCAAAGATAGCAAAATATGGCAGCCATTTTTGACTTCCTATTGTTTTGAAGCCCTATATTGCTTTCATTATTTTATTTTGATTGATTTTATTCTACTTCTTTGTTTGATTGTATCATGTCTGATGGTTTAGGCAACTACTTTGAAGATAATGAGAGGCATCATGGTAGCCACTGTTTCTTACTATTATCTTGTTTTGAAGTATTGCTTCCATTGTTTTGTTTCTATTGATTTTATTCTTTACTATTTTGTTTGATTTTATTATGCCTGTCAGTACGGGCAGTTATTTTGAAGATAACAAGAGGCATTATGGTAGCCATTATTGATTTCCTTTTATCTTGCTTTGAAGATATGGACCATGTTCATTGTTTTGTTTTGATTGACTCTATTCTGTTTAATTTTGTTTTATTTTATTCTCTTCAAAAACAAAACAAAACACCAAAGTACCCTTTACAAATAATCTCATCCATTCCAGTCTCATTTTCATTTTTTTGCTGTTGTGGGGATGCTATGTGGAACGGCCCACATTATTAAGACAGGAAAAGGATTTGGTGAATTGCCTCAAGCATTACAAAAATGAGTCTAGGTTGTACAAAATTGCCATCTTTCAAAAATTTGTCATTTCCACTGTGCATTTCTCTCCGATAGAGAAAAGCACTTCTTAAACTAATTATATGGTCTAAATATGTTGTTTTACTCCAACAAATAAAATCTAAGATTTTGAATCAGTATGATAGAACCACCTCAATACAACCACGCAGTTTCACTTTCTTAGAATTGAAATCATATTTTAAATAGTCATTTTAGAATTTTTAGTAAATTAATAAACACAATGACCCCCCCAAAATAAAAATAAATTAACCATAGTATCTGAATAATATCATCTTGCAAAGGATTTTTTTTTCAAAATAAGTCAAGGTTTCTTGCATTTTTTTTTTTTTTTTTTTTTTTTTTGACACTGGGGGTCAAACCCAGATCTTTATTCATACTGGGAAGGACTTAAATCCCATGATGTGCTCCAAACCAAGAATATACATAGTTTTAATTTATAATTTCTAACTGGACATAAAAATAAGTCTAGAATTTCACATTGAAAGGGCCGAAGATATAGCTCAGCAGTGCAGTGCCAGTCTGGCAAGCACAAGGCTGTGAGTTCAATTCCTGGCACAAAAAAAAAAAAAAAGAAAAAAAAAAGAAAGAAAGAAAGAAAGCAAACAAGCAAAAGAAAAAGAGAGAAAATATCACATTGCTTCTGAACTAGCCAAGCAATTCGTTATTAATTTGTTTAGACTAGAAATAAGTTTTACAGATTGTTTAAATGTGTGATCTCTATAGTAACATTTGTTGTTTAGAAATGTGATAGATATGATACAGAAGGACACATTTCAATGACTTTATTTGGAAAATATTAATTATTTTTAGTTTAATAATAATTTTCAATATCTGTTCGTATTTTTGTAATAGTAATTATTAGGACTTAATGACGTTCCTTAACTAGGAAATATTTTGTATTTTGTATGTTCCTTATATTTGGTAGCTTTGAACTTTAACCGTTTTAATTTTTAAATTTGAGCAAAATGCTTTTTTCCTCCCTTGTTAAAAGGAGCATTTGTAGAGCAGAAAGATATTCAATGAGCTCACTTCTCATATGAATGACAGAGTAAAGGTTTAGTCAGTAGACCATGCCCTGAGCCTTTCCTCCTCTTTGTGGAGTTGCACTGGAAAGAAGTGGATAAAGTGATCCTACTAGGACGCCCATAGGAAAAAGAAAGTGTATTGTGCTGAATTCTGTTGCCTGACTTGCCCTGATCAGTACCCACCTCTAACAAGTAGCAAGAAAACAGAAGACCTATATTGCAGGCATGCACAGGGACATCATTGCTGCAAGCCAGGCTCCCTTGGCTCTCACCCACGCCTTCACACAACTAAATCAGGTAGAAGACATTTGTTTGCTTTCCAGTATAGTTTGTTTACAAACCTTGGCCTTTGTAAATGGAAATTGGACTAAGGCTAGTTATTACTAACATTTTTCAAATCTTTTATTGAATGAATATGTAACAAAATAAAAGGTACTGTTTTTTCTGCAACTGTTTTTTCTCTGCAAACCTCTGGGGTATTATTTTTTTTTGAGACTGTGTCCTACTTCTTTGCTCTATTTAGTGTTTTTATGTAAGCTGGCAATTACTTTTGGTTTTCTGCATTTCTTCTAATGTGAAACTATTTTGTCCACATTAACAATGACAAACACTGACGGGACAATTTGATATAAGATAAAAGAAATATGAAACCTTTCATAATTGTTCATAGTTCATCTAACTAATAGTTATCAAATGTAAAATCTTGCATGTAGTAAAATAACCATCTTAAGTACTTTAACTTATGCAGCTTCACTTAGCTCTGTTAGGATACTGCTAGAAAGATACACATTTGATAGATAGTCCCACTGTGAATGAAAAAATGTAATGAAGACATTACATATAATCAAATTTCATGTTACTGTTTATCAGAAAAATTTTTCTATAAAACTATTCAACTTATATTATGTTTCCATGACGAAAACCAGTTTGCATTAAAAATATATTTCTCTAATGTTAGTTTATCTATTTTGTATCCTTGACCGACTTCATCTAACACAGCTCAGGAAATATTTAATATATAATTTGTTTTGATTTTTATGCAACTGCTGAAAAGTTAAAACCAAGTAACATATGATTAATAATTATCCTGAAAATTCATAGTTTTTAAGTTATTTTTACAAATTTTTTTACATAAGGCATATTATCACACAGTTTAATCATTTTTATTTTCTTCGATTCATTATGATGGTAAAGATCACTGTTAGTGGGAAAATTTCCCTCATTTAGTTCTTTTTCATTAATTACATTTGCTAAGAAATTTATCATTTGTCAATTCCAAAGTAACAAAATTAATATGATAATCTAAGCAGAAGTGACATAAATCTAAAGCAATAATTCACTAATGTAATTTTAATATACTTTTTATTGAAAACAGCATGACTCAAATTAAAATGTTATTTAGAATATATTTTAAAGTCAATAATTAAAGGGAAAATTTTTTCAACATTAGAAACTGCTACTGTAATGGTAAATATTTTGTTATTTTCTGGCTACATAAAGCTATAAAATGTAAACAATATAATTTATGTAGCATATTGTTTTTAGTCCTGACTTATTTGCTATATTACTGTTTCTTATCAAAATTTAATAAAAAATTGATAACTGAATCAGAGTGATTTTTTTCAAGTGTATATATTGGAGGACTCATGGTACTTTAAATGTTGCTGACATAAAAATTTACAACATTAAATAGAATCTTCTATTTAGTTTATAAATAATAAGTTCTAGAATTTACTAGAGTTTCTTCTACATATTTCTTGATTTCAAAATAAAGCAAGCAATGTTAGGTTTTAGTATCCTTTTTATGATCACAGTTGAATTATTTCCAAGAGCCTAAAGGCAAATCACTGCAAATACCCATAATAGACAAATATTGAGAATTCACATGGATGGATGACTTACAGCACGACTAACCCCTGCTGCACACTACGCAGATGACTATGAAGAGCAATGTTAAGCAAAATAAAGTAGTTACCAAAGACTCATGCCATATAATTGCACTGGGGTACTTGGCAAGCTAAAATGCAGTCAAGTGTTTAGGAATTCAAATTTAACTGCAAAACTATCAGGAAAAGCAAAACTGTAGTTAACATAAATATTACAATCCTAGTTGTCTTTGGCAAAGGACAAGGGCAATCTGGAAATTCCGTATTTATTGATTTGGCTGATGAGTACTTGAATATTTATTGTATGATAAATTAGTGAAGTGCATATTTTCGTTTGTTAATTTTTAATATGTTTTTCACAATCATAAAATGGTCAATATATAAGCAAAAATAAGATGCAGCCTTTGCTAACGTCTAAGCATATCAAGATTGATGTAATGTCTTTCCATGCCATTGAAATATCTTTTAACTATGAGATGTCATTCTTCCTTTAGAGTAGTAGCTATTTAATTAAATCTGTTAACAAACCTCAGTGTTTAATTTGCAAGGTTACATTGGTGTGGGGGTGGATGAAGATTCAGTACCCAAGATATGTAGAGAGAGAAGTAAAAGACAGAAGGAGAAAGAAAGAAAGAAGAGAGACAGAAAGGGGAGAAATTGACAGGGTGGAATGCAGTAGTGAATATAACAGAACACAAGTTAGCGCGTGGTACTGAAGACTTGGAGTTGGAGTCCAGTAAAAGTGTTCTCTACAAGTTATTTTTCTTTGCATTATAATATCATATAAAGAAGTGCAGGGAAAAATGAGTTTTGAGCTAAGAGCAGACACCTTTGTGTCCTGATGCTAATGAAAATGCTTCTACATTCTAATTGTTATCCAGTAATGCATTAAACATCCAGAGTCCTAATTCTGAGGACTCGAGATCCTTTTAATAGTAGACACCTCACTCTCTCAGGTCTGCTGCAGCTAGAGGGATACATCTTAGTGGAGTCGTGGTATACCCTTCCCTAGCAATATTAATTTTTTCCAAGGATTTCCAAATTTTTCCCATATATAGTGTATTATACATTTTGGTTGTAAAATAGCCAATCATTAGATGATTTCAGGGGTACAATGGAGCTCTGTCAGTTTGAGATAATGTACCTGACATTATTCCTTGAGCTGTGGATAGACACTGAAACAACTGTTCACACTTGCTACTCTTGGTTCAAGCTGTTGCACATGAGAGATAGATGGAAACTGGTCCATTGTAGAGTTACAGTAAGACCTTCGGATACTTCTTAATCATAAGACATGTGGGTCTGTATTATGATACAATTCTTTGAAATTTAAAATAAAACTGAAAATCTATAAAATCTTAATTTTAAATAAAATATGGCTGAATATTATCTCTGGCTGGTCTCCTTATGCTTCCTTAGTTGAAGGGAATAAAGAAGTAGGAAATAAAGTTCTTTTATTAACAAGTTTGGAAGGTAAAGACAACTCTTTTTCCATTCAGGCCTTTGTAAGTAGAGAAGGAGGAAAGATAATGTTAAAGCTGTCAGCAGATGTCTGACACTTGAAGGAGAGCACTATTACAATAGAGGAGCTAACAATATCTTCAAAGGTCATCACGCAAGTCTAAAAATGAGGAACATTTGTCCATTGACTATTTCGCTGACCTCCTTTTGGGCTTTCTTCTCAAAACTTGGCAGCTCAGAACTTTATTCAGTATTTTGGGTGTCAAATCCCTGCGTGATGTACGAGTCAGAAGGTGTTATTATTTGCAAAATATCATACCCTTCTGCAAGCTGAGCTAATATCAAATGTCAAGCTACTGAAACACTCACTTTAAGAAGCCAAAGTTTAGAAGTAAAAGTGAAGATTTGTGTTAAAAGGGACTCACCATTGAGAGCTAGCCAGGGTACTCATAGCATTTAAGAAGTTAAAATGCCTGGATTTAAGCATTTTGTAAAATGAGGGGTTTTTGTCTACCCACAGAAAATGCTGACATTTTAACAGTGTTTCTTCCATTTTCTTCACAGGCTCACCTCGTAGCAGCTTTTGAAAAAAGTTTAGGAAATATGACTGGCCGATTGCAAAGTCTAACAATGACAGCAGAACAAAAGGTATGTTTAAGTATTGCCACTGAAGGTTGAAAGGAGAAAGCACATTTCATAGAGCACTTAGATAATAGCCACAGTATATCTCCTGAAATATAATACTACAAAGGATCCGTTCTGTACCAATCAGGACAGCAAGATAATGCCTTTGTTTTCACATTTTAAATTACAGACATGATCAGATTAATCCATATGTGAATGCAAAGTTCTTTCTTTGTAGTCATTATTTTGCTTCTGACTGAAACTATTAAAAGAATACCAAATGTTAAGAAGCAGAAACAATTGTATAAGAGAGAGCATTCTGTATAACAAACTGTTATCGTCGACAAGAATTATACATTAATGAAAATGTTCACAAACACATGGCTTATACACCCTCTAAAAAGTAGGCTGCAATACTCAAAAAGCTTGTCTGGGATAAATGTTAATACTCTATCAAATAAGGGACTTTCAGTCAGAGAATGCATGACTCGTCCTGTGCAGTTTGGGAGTCATAAGAAATAGCTGGCATTTGTGAATTCTGCCTTTGAAATAATATTAAGTTATACAAAGAACTTGAATATAAATATTAAGAATTCTATGGTGTGGATAATGGATACTGAAAAGACAAGATTAAGTTCACAAAGGGTGCTTTAATAAGAAGGTGATGCTCCCCAAAAAGTCTAGTTGCTTTCCCTATAAATACCAGTTAACTGTCTTCTCTGCTGTTGGCCCTGTGTCTTCTTTGGATTTTCAGGCAGGTGCAGCCTCTGAAATGTATGGAAACAGTTATATAAAGTTATATATATATATATATATATATATATATATATATATATATATAAAGTGTGAAGGCAACCATTGTGCTAGCTTAATTCCCAAAGAGAGCCACAATCTAAAATGTTAGGAAATAATATATTCTGTTCTAGTGATGGTTTGTATGCCATTAACATTTGTAAGGTATGTCACTTGCACTACAAAATTAGCATACATTACCAAGTTTGTAAGTTTATGAAAGCTTTAAAAACTTAATCCAATTAAAAGATAAAATCTAATATCTTATAATTTCTAGATGTAATTGGCAAATGGTGCTTTAGAATTCTTCTACTTCACAGATTTCTTCTACCCATGGGAAAATACTGTCCATTCTTTTTGAGAAGCATGACTAAAAACTCCTTTTGAACTTATGAGTTTATTTTTCTTTTGTTGAGGAAAGGGAGAAGGCTAGTTTATTACTTCATGCTTTAAAGCACTTATGAGAAAAACAGAATTGCAAGTCCATTTAGGGCAGCCAGATGGAAAAAAAAATATGCACACTGGAACCCAGTAATCTTGAATGTGAACACTGACTATTTTTTGAGAGCTGTCTGATGCTGAGCAAGTATATCTCACCTTTTGTAACTCAAACTAAGCATTATAAAAGTATGTTAATAACATTATAGACATAGAAAGTGAGATAACATAATTATGTTACATGTAGCGTGCCATCCAGGAATGTTTCATTTATATTTCTCACATTTTTTCCTAAAATAAGATAAATCAAATCATCATGGAAGGCCTATTGCTGGAAATAAAGATTAATATTCAAGTTTAATATCTTTAAGAAATTAAACTTAATAAAAAACATTGCCATCCCCCATAGATCCTTCAACTTACATTTGTAAGTACAAGCATGTTAATTTATAATGCCTATAAGTATACAATATTTAATAATATTTCAATAATACAAAGAATTTTATAACTACATGCTCTTGTTTTATATTTATATAACTTTAAAATAGCATTGCCAGAATTGTGATGTTTCCCTAAAAGATATTAAGATACTTCAAATTGCCTTGATTATCTTTTAACCAAAAATAAAATCATTCTAGTTGCAACGTATATATACAGCATAACGCTGGTAACTAGTTTATTAAGCTAAGAGTTATAAATTTACTTTTTCCAAAGTGGTTTTAAAAAGCCTATAAAA
Organism: Cavia porcellus; assembly: GCF_034190915.1. Classification (NCBI taxonomy): domain Eukaryota; kingdom Metazoa; phylum Chordata; class Mammalia; order Rodentia; family Caviidae; genus Cavia; species Cavia porcellus. The sequence goes on from NW_026947491.1 coordinate 70,007,482, forward strand.
TTAGTTGCAATATTTTATGGCATAATGCAGTGACAGAATCTAACAAAAAACAGCAGATGAAAAACTTAATTACAATATATTATGGCATAATTCAGTGACAGATTCTAATAAAAACACAGATGAAAAAATTAATTGCAATATATTATGGAAAGATTCAGTGGCAGAATCTAAAAAGAAAGGAGAGATGAATGTATACAGTAAAATACATGAACCTGGATAATTACTATCACAAAGCAGTGAGCCGAGTCAAGTATCAGGAACACTAAGGCACAAAAAGAGATCACTTGTTGTCTTTTGTTCTCATTTTCTAACCTGAAGAGTATAATTTAGATTGAAGAGACAAACTTTTTGGCCCGAAATTCAAGGACAAATTTACTGCAGAGGTTCTTAAATTGGGGTCAGGGAATAAGAAAAGACAAATTCATTGCTCAGATAGACATTTCTCTAAAAGCTGAGGGCATAACATTTAATCATATTTCAGCAAAGACATTTCTTCTAAGAGCTGACATAAAAGAGCATATTATTCTTTGTTGATCCAGCAATCCTGAGAAAAAGCCTGGGGACCATAGAATAGAGGTTTATAAACTCTGTTCCTAGAGGTCTATAGTTTATTTGCCCATTTGATCATTCATCAAATATATGCTGATCTTCTGATTATAAGAAGGAAACATTATAGGCTGAAAAAATAAGTACATGAGGTATGCATTTATTTTCGTATCTGTATGTGTTATCTATACATATAGATATTTTCTAGAACATAAACTTTATGAGAAATATTTCCATGTATTCCCAATAACTTATATATGACACATTATATATACATATATATCTCATAAATTTTATGATCCTTATATATGAAAATATTCACATATAAAAATATGCATGTATATATGGTATTGCACATGATTTGTTTTATATATATAAATATTTATTTATATTTATATATTTATTATTTATTATATATTTATTATTTATATTTATATATATTCCACATGGAATTTGAATTCTAGTACAGGTACTGATAAAAATAGATTAGAGATATTATATTTCAGATGAAGATAACCACCACTGAAAAAAAGCAAAACAGAATGAGTTCATTGGGAAGTTGGATAGAAAGCCAACACATGAAGAAACAAAGACGTGTTGGCTATACGTGTTTGGCTTGTGAAATAGATAAACTAAACTACCACTCCAGTCCTTGTCTTCTGTCTCCAAAGAATGATTTTTCAGTCATCATATGGGATTAATTACTTGTAATAATTCCCAAATTTTAGTTTGACTCATGCAACAAAATCCCTCCCTTGAATATTGTACTAACAGTTTTCCTTGTTTCTATTTGGCAAATAGCAGTGATTCTTTTCCTGAATTTGTGTGCCAGAATACTGCTGTTATGTACTTACAACATTTTAAAGAAAAGATGTGAGTGAATAAGTCAACTAACAGAAATTTTATTTTGCCATTAGAAACACGACAATACAAAGTCACAAGCTTCTCAAAGGGAACCAGTGCATCTTCGTGCTGGTTCCAGAATAGAGGTGATAGAGAGGAGCTCTGTGGCTTTTGGAGGATGAAGAGAATTAATTCAGAGGAAATACAGGAATTTATTTCACAGAAGAAGGAGCAGCCTGAGCACAAGCAGCAAGGAGGAAAATTATGGGAAACGTCACTCAGAGCACTATATGCAGGGATTAATTTTCTCAAAGAATGCCATTTGAGAAAGACTCTGATACAGGTCATTAAAATGGCAAGAATTCTGCAAATATATTTTATGGAAGAAGTTTTTACAGAACTACTGCAAATCCTTGTTTTCAAATTTAGAAAGATTATACTCATTTAGGAATTTAGAATCCTGAATATATTCAAATAAGGTCCCTGGACATATCAAGATGGAAAAATTAGAATATATTTGGTATTTAACTCATCCTATTTTAAAGTATTTGTCATCTGGAGGTGTTTTTTTTTTTTTAAATAAATACCTAGGGTCAGACAATATGTTAATTTTTTAGAGTACAAGAAAACATGAATACCTAATTTTAAATTACTTTTTTCTATTGGGAGTTGGTGAAATTTGCTTATCTGAACCTAAATGTAATAGAAACAGCCAGTTGATTTCAGTAAAAAAATACACAAGACTTCAAAATAAATACAAAGAAAAGGCTAAAAGAGAAGAATATGGTTTGGGAAATTTAGTTCCATAAAGTCAGATTAACTGCCTATTAGTGGGACGAAGTGAAAGTATATTTTGTGGAAAAATGTGAGAGCCTTACCTAAAATGTCAACACAGTTCAATAAAATTTGGGGGAGAGCCAAACAGGCCTTTATCAGGAAGTAATTTGAAAAAGGTAGGAGATAATTAGAAACTTAGGTTGGAAACACCACCAATTAACCTTAATTGGACTTGTTTTCTGAGATGTTATTTGGTTATTTCATTTAGAAGCATTTCACTATGATATACCTTATTTTCTTCAGAAACATGTAAAAATTATTCAAGGAGGTATTTATTCCATTTGGATTCTTTATATAAAAAAAACTTAATGTAAAACTGGATCGTACCAGGTCAATTGGAGTTGGGCCATTATTATCCTGAATGGTTCAGGGGAGGAGATGAGAAGTATAAAGAAAATAATTTTTGCTCATGTTATTCCCAAAGCTTTTTACAGATTCCCCTAGTCCTTTGGTATCTAAATGATGATTATAGGAAATTGGAAACTACTAAATTGGAGAGGGAACCTACAAAATCATACTTTGATGATATATTTCCTATAATTTTCTCTGAAGTTTTAATTGATTCTAAAAACTTAAATGCTTTCTCATTTGCTTTCAAAAGAGATCATATGAAAATATCTCAGATTACCTAAGGATTTTGTTGTAATTTACATCTAAAACTCACATGTAATCATAGTCATTATCCAAACTTCCACCAAAGAGCAAAAAATAATACATAATTTTGTTTGAAAGCAACATTACAATTTCCAACATTACAATTTGCAGAAACCTTTGAAGAAATATGTTTAAAAAATAAATGTGAACAACTAGCTATAGTTGTGAAACTGAGAAACAAAACTGACAAACGACTGAAAAAGTGTCTATATCCCAGTCGCATTTTTATATAAAATCTCTGATGTTATCTCTATAATAATATTGAGAAAGAAAGCAAGGCCAGACTGACTTTATTGCCATCTAAACTTTCTACTTACATAACCACATTGAGACTCTCTATTTTTAATAAGTAATAAAAGTTTCAGTGTTTTCATATGGCACTATACTCCCTCTTGACCACTGTCTTATAAAAAACAAAACACTATGCCATAAAGTTAAAGTTTCATGTTATTCTTTAATGGGAAAATAGAATGGCAGAATGTAGACCAGAACATTTCAACAAAATCATTCCATCATTTGGTGAGGTCATAAATCACACGAAGAAACATATTTTCCAACAACTAAGCAAACCAAATATGTAGAGGATCTGAGAGAAGGGAACTTTATTATTTTTCTGTCAGAAAAACAGCTAAGTGTGGAGACACTTCAGAGTCACCTGTGAGGGGTAGGAAGAATATTAAAAGCAAAAGGCATGAAATGTTTCAAAGAAAAGAGGCAGTTGCAGCATGCATGAGAAGGTGGAAGTGGATCTCATTAACTGACATAAGAAGGGATTTTAGATTTGGGGAAAACTAATGTCGTTTTAAACAGATTATATCAATCTATATAAAATTTAGCTTTCCTTTTACTTAAGTCTGTAGGTACTTGATTATAGTTATAAAGTTCACCTAAAGTAGGTCTTTTCACGGAGGCAATTTTTTCCAAGTTACATGCTAGCTTATAGAATTACTTGGGTTTGCTGATCCATACTATGTAAAAACTAACCTGTTAATATCTTTTTGTTTTCAAAGCAGTCTTTAATTTTACAGAGTGATGTTTCTAGTATATATCAACACAATATCCTTTTTAAAAATTCCCTGAACATTCTACTTTAAATCATTTAAAAAACAGTTTTTAGAAGAGATTTCTCTAGAAAGATTTAAGTGTAATCCTTACACTGAAATAAGTCAGCTGATAAAAATTAAGCTCAAATTTTAGACACTTGCATAAAATCTCATTTCCATTTTGTTCCTTTGAAACTATAACCAATTACTTTAGCATACTTTTAACCTACATTATGAACATCATTAATCTTAAATTCATGGTTGAAAATCTTTTTTTAATAAAAACAACATGCAACCTAGTATTTATATTATAATGTTAATATTCAAGTTATCTGGCTCATTAATTATGCACCATGGGTGTTCTTTTTAAATAAACTTGTTACAAAATCAGAATGAATTTCCAGTAAATATTTTACCTCTTGGGGAGTTAATTTTAAGTGTATAATATATTCAATTTTGATAAGCTTACCCATTGCCAGTTGAGCAAGGGTCAGAATATAGAAGTCAGAAAAAAGAAATTAATGAATTGAGCCGGAAAGTTTTCCATAAATACCAGATTTTTCCTCTATGACAAATAAATGATAATGGATTATAGTCAAGTATTTGATGATCTACATATAAATTCAAGAAATTACTATTAATTTGTCAGTAAAGGTTCTTTGATTTATAAAGTGTTAAAAGTCTATGAAAAGAATTAATTTGTTTTTAAAATCTAGCTGCTCACTTGTCAGGGATCCAATGAAAATAAATATATGAGGTGCCAAGTAACTCTCCCAAACTTGCATATCATTTAAATTAGCATTGTCTATCTTTTATTAACTATCCAAGGTTAGAACAGTCACCAGGCATCCAAGATTTTCATGCAAAGAAAATCTTTATCTTTTCTTCCTTGTATCCTGAGATATATTAAATACCAGTAAACTATTCACCAAAGGGATAAAGAGTCCAAGCCTGATGATTTGACTTTCTGCTGAAGCTGCTAGAGAAAAGTATGAATGACAGGCACATTACTAAGGACCTCTTCCTCTAAGAGGCTGAGAGAAGTCTAATTTTTAAGACTGCATCACCATCAAGAAAGATACCCTTGTGTTTGAATCTCTGATGGAAATGTTGTCTGTGCTACCTACACATTTCCTTTCCTTTTTCTTTTATTCTCCAGCTATCTTATCTTCCTCATAATAAGTAATTTCTAATCCAGTAACTCACTTACTTAGCTGAGAAAGATAAAATGAATTAGTGATTTGTATTAGAATATAACATTAAATTATCCCAATGTCAGTAAGAAACATACATTTTATTCAAAAAATGGATTTGTAAACTACATTGGGAATTTGTTGTTTAAGAATTGTGTACAAAATATTGTTTATGAAAGGGTATCCCCCATTGTTTGTTTTAGTTAAGCTGGGTCCTGATGCTAGGAATTTTACTGGATGAAAAGCTTTAGGATCTAAGACGACCCCAATATGCCAACAGAAATTTAGTAAAATGTCATTTAATAGAAGTGAGTTAGGGATGAGCTTCAGGTTATTTACTTGGCAAAGAATTACCAAATGAAAAATATGTTACACAAAATCTAAAAATCAATCATTTGACAAAAACTCACTTTCCAGTTGACAGTAAATAAATAAAATACAATGATGTAATGGCAATATCTAAATATCTAATGTAATCACAGGTAATATTACAAGTTTGGTATCTAAAATGAATGCTGTGATATCTCACTTTGTTTTCTGTTGGTCAGCTTGAATGTCACCCTTTTAAAGGTTTAAAGATTGCAACACTTTTATAGGACTATTACTAATGAAAACACTTCTTAAAATTTTCGTTTAGCAAAGAAAGGAGTTGATATGTAAATTGTAACAAGGTCAGCCACGCATCCAAATCTCCCAGGATGTTGACACAATGTAAAATTGAACCCATTTTATTTTTCTCTCCAGACATTAAACCTTCCAAACTGTTTATTCCACAGGAATCAGAACTTATAGAGCTAAGAGAAACCATTGAAATGCTGAAGGCCCAGAATTCTGCTGCCCAGGCTGCTATTCAGGGAGCACTGAACGGTCCGGACCACCCTCCCAAAGGTATGTTTAGAAATATTGCCATTTTTCATCCAATAGAATAAGCATCTTTTTTTACTAGTTACTATTTATGGTTAGAGGAAAGCGCGCTATTCAGTGGCCTTTTCAAATCAGCAAGGTGGAATTAATGTGATCCGAAGTCTAACTTTGAGAATAATAAGCTTCATTATCAAATAATTTTAAAATAAACCTTAACATATTCATTTCTATAGTCTTACACACATTCCTCCCCATAGATGTAGGAGAGCTGATTGATTAATACATGCATTCTGACATCAAGCAAATCAGGGCCAGTAATGATTACGATAATCCAGATCTGTATATAAAATTAAACAGCCAATAGGCAAATATCCCAACAAGTGAACATGGGAAGCAATTTCTCCTGGATGTGGTCAATACAAAGGTAATTTCTTACAGGTAATTTAAAAGTAAGGAGGCAGGCTAACATTTGACCTTCTTTTCATCATCATGATTTTGAAATTTTCAATAGTGAAACTTTTGATATCATCCTTATCACTTGGTTCTCCACTGAAGAGATGCTCACTATTGTCATCATTCTTTTACATGTGTTCTTCTTATTCATATATTGGCTCTTTTCAGTAGCATTAAATATGCTCAACTGTTTCCCAGTTTAAAATTATTTTCCTAAATCTTAAGTGGTCTGTCAGATATGCAAAACTACTTTGGAATATCAGTGTCTTTAGTGCTCTTCATTTTTTTTTATCAGAAATGTATGTTTGTGCTACATAATAATTGCATTCATCTTAAGAAATTTGAAGCAATCACTTTTTAGCTCACTGGATTGTTACCTCCATTTCCTAGTATCCAGGATCAGCAGTGACTTGTATGACAGTTGACTAATACAGCACTTAAAATTCTCATTGTGTTAGTTATGGAAACTGCTTTAATACTTAGGTCCAATCTCTATTACTTGAAACATTTATTTTCTAATAGTCAGAACATCATCTGCTCATTTCTCCTTATAATACTTTGAAATCTCTTTCAAATGATTTGTTTGCTTCTTTGTTTTTATTGAAGTTGTTTTTGTTGTTCCTTCTTTTTCATTGATTTAATTATGGATGTGTTAAGCTTCTACTATTCTGATCCTGAAACTTTCATTCTATACATTCTATCTAAAATTCTGTAACAAGTTATCTAGTCTTCTAGCTATGATTACCATTCTTGTGTTCATAACTGTTAAATCTATAGCTCTAGGCTTATATCAGCTTCTGAGATGTACACCTGTCCATCTGGTCACCCAGAACTTCTCCTGGATACTTTCTGATGTCTGTCTGGTACTACAAACCCAACATCTACATATTTGCATTTGACATCTTCTTTCTCTGCACTTTTTGTCTTGGTGTTCTTTGCTTAAGTAAATGACACCGCCATCCTTTTACATAACCACAAATTTAGATACTGTCCATAACTACGTCTCCCGATTCAATACATCGGTGAGTTCTATGGATTCTACCCTTAACTATTTCTTGGATTTGTTCACTTTCTTTCATACTTTATCACCATTTGTCATTTCTTTTGTGAACTGTGACCACAGATGCTTACTTAGGCTTCCTGTTCTTAGGTTTACCCTGCTTTCCACTCTTCTTCACAGCAAAGCCAGAGCAGTCATCTAAAAACTTATGCCTGTAGGTATCGCGTTGCCTTTCAGTTGAAATACGAGCTCTTTAACAGGACATTTTCTTTCTTGGCCAACTTTATTCATTCCAAAAATATTTAGTGATTGCTGACTGTGTGTGAGATGTTCTTGACTTACTTTTTTCTTGGATACTATGTGCCAAATTTCAGCGATACTAACTTTCTTTTAATTCTTTACATGTAAGTTCTTAATACAGCCTGTTAATTTCCCTTAGAAACTAGTACCCTGTTTATTCAGCATACAGTATTTTTGGAAAATGGAAGGCATTAAATATACTTTCCCCCTAAACTGGATGAGAATCACTAATGTAGGTTACCAGAAAAATCTGTAGTTAGTCTTACAGATGTACATTATAGTTCAGTGACTTTAAGATCTGCTTTCCTGATTCGTAGTAAAAGGGCTTGTTTTTGCATCCTAGGACCTATGATGATGCCTTGCACATAAAAGGATCTTACTCTGATTTTACAGAAGAGAATAACATAATTTAACAAAGTACAGTTGAATTTAAATATTAGGAAAACAACCATTTAATGTGAGGTATACTTAATTTAAAAGACAAACTACTTTTTATGGGCTACTTTTCTTAAGAATTTAGAAGCTTTCTATGTGGGGAGTTGATTTATAAGCTACATGGAAAATTACTGTGTATTTAAAGCTTATCTTAGAGCCATAATATAGCAGCTTATGTTCTAAATCTTCATGTCATAAATAGGTCCAGAAGGGATTTAAAAAGGCTTAATCCCTTCTTTAATACAGTAGAAGTCACTGAAGTAAAACTTTCTGGAAGGATTTCTTTTCTCTTAGGCAACAGGTAGCAAAATATACCTGCTTGAATTAAAAGATAATAATTCCTTTGCTCAGAAATGTGGGAGAGATCATGGTAAGTGAAAAAAATAATACATTGTATCTAGTAGAGTAGAAAAATGTTAAAAAGTAATTTTTTCTATTTTAAAACCAAAAATTACTTATAAAAATAAGCATTTTATAAATACTTATTTATAAAAGTTTGACCATATACAAAATATTTAGGTGTTTTTTCTGAATAGATACTAATTAATATTAAATTTAGTGAGTTTAGTACTATTTTATCACACTAACCATTAATATTATATAGAAAAAGGATTAAATTGGACTAATTGTGAATTTTTCATTGTTATTCAGGTGGTTGGGTAACCTATAAATTTATATTTGAAATCATACTGAAATTCAGTAGTTGAGACTATTTTTGTCATAAAGGTTTTAACATACGATTTTAATATAAATATTTGGAATGCAGCAATAGTTTCATAAACGCAAAAATCATACACAAATACATTACTTTACCATTCTGTTTTCTCTAAAGTTAGTTATAACAATTTATTAGCAAAGTCTAATATATAGAGACTAGAGTAAAATAGAATCTATTCATTTAAAAGTATATTTAAAGTGTCTGCTCTACTTTTGGCACCATTATATATCTAAATAAAAAAGATACAAATGAATGACTGTACTGAAAAGACTCACAATTCGCTACAATGAAAGGCACATAAAAACTATTATAGCAAACATAATTTCTATGTAGCTGAAAGTTGAGACTATGATATTTTTTTCTCAATATACTATTTTTTCATTTTTAAAAAAGAACAGAAAAGTGTAGAAATCATTCTGAATTTCAAAAAAAATAACATGGAAAAAATAACATTAGTAAATCATCATTAGGTGATATATTACATATTGCTATCTCAGAAGTAGTTATTCAAGTTATAAAATCATAAAAATGAACAATCAATGACAGCACAAACTATTCTGTTTGGACTATTGTTTTCAAGTTATTACTTCCATGTAAACATGAGTTTTCCTTTAACTATTACGAAGGCCAGTTTAGCAACATACATTAAATTTCTGTTCATAGCAAACATTTGTTAGAAATAATGGTAGGTACATTTAATAAATGAATAATTTGAATAAATTTATGCAACCACTGCATAATCATGTACAAGGTCTTGGATTTAGGAGTCACAGGAAGCACAATAGATTTGGTCTTTGTATCAATGGACTATTTAGTGACAGAGCAGAAAATATTTTCAAATTCTAAGATATATAAGAATAAGTTGTCTCAGAAAGAAAAGGATACTGGGTAAACTGCTAGAGCTTGAACAACCAGGAAAGACCTTTCCATGATAGCAACACTTTAGGGAAAATTTAAAGATAACTGTCAAATAGTACTGCAAGCACTGAGGAAAAAGATGCAGGAAGGGCCTTGAAGCACAAAAGTGATTAGAACGTTCCAGAACTGACACAAGAAAGATAATGAACATGGCTGAATAAGTAGAGCATATTTGGGAAGATAGGTCTGACCTGTTTATTTTCTGTTTATTGAGGTCTGTTTGCCCATGTGGTTTTTTTTATAAAGAAAAAAAGAATAAAAGTGATACAGAATTTCAAAACAAAATAATAAGAGATTAACAATGGTTAATATATCACATATTATCTTCATAGTAGTTGTTCAGATTACAAAATATATATATGAAAAACTGATTAAACAATGAAGGCATACATTGTCCTTTTCAATGAATTAATAGAGATTGGTTGTGTAACTATTTATCTTGGATGGATAGATAGATATTTTCCCTTCTTTCTTTTCTCCTTTCCCACATTCTAGTTGTTCTTTCCCTTTAAGCAGTTTCTTTCCCTTTCAGTTTCACAATATCTCTTTTACATTTTGGACTTTATTTATTCTTTCAGTTTTTTAAAAAGAAAAGACAATATGAACTTCGCACATGCAAGTCTGATTTATTTCAGTTATGAATATTGTCTCATTATGTCCATTGTCTTCATAAAGCCTCGAATTTACCCTTCTTTATAGCTGGGTGGTACTCCCTTGTATAAAGATACTACATCTTCTTTATCCATTCCTTGATTGATGGACATTTGGGAAGTTTCTTTGAATTTGTGTAACTGGATTTTTTTCAGTTCTATATGTTCTAGATAGAAGTCCTTTGTCTGAGTGACAGTTTTGCCCATGTTTTGAGTTAGAGTTTTTCTAATTTAATTAAAATAGAGTCTGTTGAAAAATTTTAAGACAGAAACTGAAAATGAAGTTTTTCTTCTAAAAAGACTTTCCTAGTTCCTGTGTATAGGATGGCTGGGAAGTGAGAAACTAGGCCTGCTATAGCTGCTGTACACCAGGCAAGTGATGTTGATGGCCTGAGCTAGGACAGAACTGATGCAGAAGGTGTAAAGTGAAAATTACATAAGAGAAAAAAATATATAACTTGAAGTACAGTTTGAAAATAGAATTCTCCCTTCATTCAAGTTGTCGATATGTATTGGTTAATTCTCCTTTACTAGTATTATGATGTCTCAAAGATTGCTGTGACAATATTGACAGTATGATTTTGATCATCTTTATTGACAAATTCAGTTGTATTTGATCATTTATATAGTTATTGTAATTTACTTTTAAATTGGAGCTAATAAAAATAAAGTGCAACTTATTAGTTATCGATATAATTAAAACTAGAATTTTCTGATATTTTATTTGCCCTATTTATGAAAGTTAATTATTAGTAAAAACTATAAAATACTATATCTTTGTCAGAAAAGCTAATTACTAGCTGCATCAAAAGTTTAAAACATGAAAAAATACACCTATTCTTCTATTATTTATCTGCATGACTTCTATACTAAATGATTAAAGGGTATTTTATTGTTTAATAAAAATAGCACCAATAAGTACTTTGATTCAGGTTTTGAATTTGGTAACATTTTGGCTTGTAAAAATCAGTAAACATTTTCATCTTTATTTTCTAAATAATTCTAAATGACCAAAACTTAGGTAATTTGAAAAATAGCTATATTTTTCCTCCTATAGAATTTGTCAGCATGATTTCCTTAATGGAAAAATAAAGATATTTATTGCTATTTATGTATATGAATGTGGATATATACATATATATATACACACACATGTGCATATATTTGTATGTACACTTATATATATATATATACATCTTAATCATTTTTGTACATACTTATAGCCTATTGCCTTGGGTCATTTTTACTGTTCAATAAAGTTGTCAGCTGAACAGGCTTGATTTTAAACAATTTTCTGTTTGGAGACTATTTGAAAATTTATTTCATAGTATTTTTTTTTTAACATTCTACAAGTTCTGTAGAGAATTCTTTGCTTGGTTAATATGCACTGACACTAATTAAATATACCAATAGGAATGCCCTGAAAGCAAATGTGATCTTATAAGTACTGTGTCTCACTAACATTTAATACCAGTTTAATGAGAGTAGATAAAACTTCAATTTTGATTTTAATTTAATAGCTATGAATGAATCTTATAAGCTAATTCTATGGAATAAGTTGTACTTTTAAAATGATTAAGTATCAAATGCTATTACCTTCAAAATATCTTGTGTATATAGCAGTACTAACACACTAGATATTAGAAACAGTCTAGCTATGAGTGTGACCACTATTTTTCAATTACATGACTTTATGCAAATTATATTTAGTAGCTAGATTCATTTCATTCATTAAAGAATAAAATTAAAGAGTTTGGAAATATACTAGGCATTATGGTTAGTGTTGCTATTCTATTCATGTACAGAGACTAGGGGTATGTTGGAAGTGTGGCATTGTCATAAATATGTAAATGTTTAACTCACAAATTCAGCCTGCCTAGATTCTCCTTAGAAGATCTTCTCTGTGCCTCTTTGACCTTGGTCAAGTTACTGAATTTCTTTGTACTTGAATTTCTTCATCTGTGAGATGATATGCTTATGTTTTGGCTCTAACATGGTACAGTTCAATGGAATGGAAAGTTAATATATTTGGCTTTGATAACTTTATTCAAAGCACAAATATTAAAAAGACAGAATTAATTTTCATCCTATTATGAATTTCCACTTACTTCATGGAACTAATCATTTGGAATAAATCACTTTGGAATTGTTGTTTGATCCAGGTATTCAGTAGAAATCACTAGCATAGCATTTTATTTTTGGATAAAACTCAGAACTCATTAAACCAGCAGTGCTACAGACCCATGAGATTCCTATTGAATCTCAATGTAGATAACTCAGTTAATTAAAGCAAATATGGTTATACAGTATTAAATTTATAAGACCAAAATTGTACTGACATGCTCTGTACAAAACCTTGTTGAACACTGTTAGAGAACTTCCTCTCAAAAAGCCTCAAGGATTTATCCTTCCAGACTGAGACTGAATGACTGTGATACTCTCTATGTGTTGCTAGATCTCCGCATCAGAAGACAGCATTCCTCCGAAAGTGTTTCTAGTATCAACAGTGCCACCAGCCATTCCAGTATTGGCAGTGGTAATGATGCTGACTCCAAGAAGAAGAAAAAGAAAAACTGGGTAAGCCCTCATCGTCCACCTAATTCAGTTATTACCTTATCATTGCATAGTGACTCAATCTTCTCTCTTTGTGGCTGTAGAAATTTGTGGAAGTTTTCAGAGCCCCATTCAAGTGACTGGCACCCCCAGTGCTCCACGCATCACGGAGATTAGGAGGGCAAAGTGATGAAGAGTGTTCACTCTGAAAATTGGGACTAAAAGCTGGTGTTTATTGTCAGAGTGGGGAGGAAGATGCTGGAGCATGATGATAATGATGGTGGTCTTAGAGGCGATGGCAGTTGTGGTGGTGCCACTGATGACTGTAAAGAAAAAGGAGAATCAAATTTGTAAAAGGCAAGGAGCCCTTGAGAGCAACCTCATTCTTGGGCTTGCCAGGGCCAACAGAATGAATAAAACGTTACCAAACTAGGAACATAAGAAGTCAGCCACATTAGTGTCTGCTTGATTTTTGTTTTTATTTATTTTTTGCCAGGAGAATGTGGAAAAACTGTAGACACTTGAAAAAAACTATGCTTTAAGTTTGAGAAATTTTCATCGTAATTTACGATGATGTTATGCAATTGCTTAAAAACTGAGGGGAAGACACTATTCACTGCAGACAGTTTTAAAACGATGAAGGATTTCTTTAATGCCATGAAACAAAGAGAGATTTCTAAATAAAATACAACTCTTGATGAAACTCAAAACAAAACTATCAGAGGATTTTACCAGAGTGCTTTTGGTAAATAATGCAAAATTTTTTTGTTTAAACAAATGTTTATGCAGGTAATATTTTAAAATACTGACCAGCCTTCATTCCCTTGATTTGTAATTCCACATTCTTTCATGTTTCTGCAAGGTGAACTCTAGAGGAAGTGAGGTGAATATAAACCGTGGACAATTTGGCATGCATCTATACAAAAAACCCTACCTTTGGCATGAATGCTATTCATTTTGGCAGTAGGCTTTTATACCTTTTAAAAACAGATTACCTTGTATGTCTTTCCTTTGTGTCTTTTCATTTTAATCTCAAATTTTAAAGAGAAGTAAAACCACTTTATGAATAGAGCTGCAGGGGATACCAATTCTGATTTTGAATAGTCTGGGAATTGAAAATTTGAATAGAAAATCACAATTAATGAAGTGTTAGGTGAATTTGATTTCATTTTGCTTTTTAAGTTTGTACTGTCAGCAGGATAGGACTTGATTGTAGCGCTAAAGTGGCCATTTAAAACAAATTGCCTTGAAGAGCGAAGCATTGGGAATGAAGATCCCTTCAAGGTACTTAGTTTTAAATGAGTGCTCTGACAGCCATGCCCTTGACCTTGCACTGTTTTAAAGCCTTCCATGTTTGCGCTGCGCTGCATTAATACAAGAATAAAAGGAAAACACAAAATGCAATGTCTTTTTTCAAGAGATACTGTGCTGCAACTGTTAATACTTGCTTATATATACTGACCCCAGGCAGTGGCTAGGATGGCACCTGCAACTAACGCCCCAAAGCAATACCCCTCAAAAGTGCAAATAGACAAGAAAGGTAATTTCTGTCCTTCTTTCAGCTAAGAAGCTCTTTCAAACAAGCGTTCGGAAAGAAAAAGTCCACCAAGCCTCCCTCCTCACATTCTGACATTGAAGAGCTGACAGATTCATCCCTTCCTGCATCGCCCAAGTTGCCCCATAATGCTGGTGATTGTGGGTCGACATCTATGAAACCGTCTCATTCTGCCTCAGCGTAAGTCCTTCCTTGTGCAAAATACTGACCTGCTTTTTAAAAACAACTTCAGGCCAAGCCCATGATTTTGTTCTAAATGCGATGGGCTGTGCTTTTTCACTACCAATCACCTTCAAATCTTAGTCAGAATCATGGGTAGTGTTTCACTGTTACACTGGAATCACTGGAATCAAATGTTTCACTGGAATCAAATGTTTCTCAATCTCATTCTGTGCTTGTCTACATCATGATCCTTCTTTTCACTTTCATTTATCCATTATCTAACTGTGCAAACATGCAGGTCACCTCTTGTTTGGCCACCAAAGAAACGGCAAAATGGCCCTGTGATCTACAAGCATAGATCCCGGTAAAATGGTGTGATGCATGAAAACTTCAAAAAAACAGGTTCTAACCTAGCACTGTTAGCTTTTGCTTTTTGTGAAATCACTTGCATGCATTTCTACCACAAATTTCTCCTCTTTGTATTTTCCAACTAAAATTTAGTTTCTTAAAACTAACCTGTAGTTCATTTTTCATTCTGTTAGATAATTTAACATGACATTTCTTTCATAACCCAATATTTGGTACTGCAAAAAAATAGCATTCAGTATGTAGGAACATGCTTTGAGATGACAAGATGACTCTTTTTCTAGCACTTACTATTTAAATCAGATTTTCCTGTGTACCCATGACAATGAGTATCATTGTCAAATACGTGAATGAGTGTGGCACTGCATGCCTGTAATTCCAGCACTGGGGAGGCTGAGGCAGGAGGATTACTGTGAGTTCAAGCCAGCCTGACCTACGTAGTGAAACTATCTCAGAAAGGCAAAAACACTACAAACAAACAAAACTGTAAAATGGAATTGTCACTATGGGGACGTAATCGCATCACCTATGTGGACAAACATGAGTTATTTATACTTTGTGATCAATAACCTAGTTCTCAAATTTTAAATGGAAAAGATACTAATTCTTATGAAATAAGTAATTTTGGTAGAGATTTACAAACCTGCTCACTAAACAAAACAACAAAGCAATGAAAATGTAATACATATGACCTCCCAACAGTCCCTACCCAGCCTTGTAGTGTGGGCTGGAGTTTGTGTGTTCACTTCTTTAGCGATGATCCAAATCATCTGGGCCTAAAAAGAAGCTTATGTAACATTCATCCATTATTTAAATGTCAAAACTAATCTCTCTAATTATTTCTACAATATTTATATTCAATTTTCATGGTAACTAACTGAAAGATCATGGTGAGGCAAATAAGATTATTGTTTGCAGTTTTACAAAAGAAAAAAAATCAACATTTTGAATGTATAATGCCTTGGTTTTTAAAAGCAGAATATTTCACACGTTGCAAATGGATGTTTATGTTCCTCGAAAAGTATGGAATGAAATGTAGTACTATTATGATTCGACTGCTCTGTAAATATCAGAAACCGAGGAATGTAAATCACTTTTTACTGCATTCCATAAAAATAGATCATTTTAAAGCCTCAGAATATAGCAAGGAAAGATTAAAAGAAAAGGGCAACCACTTTCGGTTTTGAACCTAGGAATGTATTACTGTTGCTAAAACTTCCTGTTTGCCTCTAGGTTTTGCCAGCAGCAAATAATTTCTGTACCTGCTGGATAGTGTTGCAGTTTAGCTTTTAAAAGGGCTTTTTCTAATCTGCTGGCTCCCCTGCACCACCAAATTTGTATGTTTGTTTTTTTCCTTTCCTTCAGGATCTGTGAATGCACAGAGGCTGAGGCAGAGATAATTCTGCAGCTGAAAAGTGAGCTCAGAGAAAAGGAATTAAAATTAACAGATATCCGGCTGGAGGCGCTCAGCTCCGCTCATCACCTGGATCAGATCCGGGAAGCCATGAATCGGATGCAGGTCAGTGCCGAAGCACCTTCAGGGAACAAATGGAGAAATGAAAATGCTGCTTCTCTGAGCGACCAACAATTAATTCCACTTCAGATCCACTCTGGAAATGCGCTCTGTTCATTCGATCTTTGCAACTTAGTTCTTAATACCAAATGAGAAATTTTCTCAAATCCAGAGTTGAAAGTGGAAGTGGCCAGTTGTACTCAAATCAAGGGCCATTCAAAGCACTTGGACTCCTGATTGGGTTCAGACTGTGAGCTGGTTTTACAGAAACCGTAATTCTTCCTCTTTACTTTTCAATGAATTACTCTTATGTTGGCTTTTTAAAAAATGCTTGTTAGATCTGACTTTCAAATATCTTCATCTATTTTCTCTTGCAAAATGAAAACGAGGAAGCTGTAGAAATTCACCATGTGCTTTCTGAACACAGAAGTACAATGATTTAGGATGCCATCTGTAAAAGTAAAGCTTTTGTGTTTTTTGGAAACATCTAAAGGCTAAATTCAGAGCCGGTCTGTGCTCAGACTAAGTTTTCATTTTATTATTGTAAACCAGTAATCACTTGGTTCCACAGACAACTGAAATAAGAAAGGCTCAGTGCTGAGCAGATTCAGCTGCCGCTGTATATATTCATAAAAAGGCTTTTGTTGTTTTATAAGCTGAGCATCCTGTTTTGAAAAAACACAAACGTTTTCATGGGTTAGCTAGGATGTTGAAGTAATTTTATATCACCTTATTGATACTATTCTTGTTTTGTTCTGTTTCCTACTTTCCATGAATCCACAGAAATAAAAGTGGCATTGTTTGTCAATGGGATTTTTATATCACTTTAAAGTGAAAGTGTTGGGAGCTATACAGCTATATTGTTCTTAATTCAAATGAGACCAAGTCTGGAAATTTTCTCCAAAATGTGGTATTTTTTTTAAAAAATAGTACTGGGGTAAAAATCAGTGTATGGTGTTGCCTAGCACAGGTGAAGCCTTGAATTCTGTTCTAAGCGCCACAAAAAATGTTACTACTACTAATAATTCTGTTTGTATTTGTGACTTCAGAACATATAAATGCAAGAGACAGAATGGCTTACCTTTCCTTCTGTGGAAGGAAACTCTGTTTCCATAATTTGTTTATTTAACATATTACCTCAGGCTTTATTTAGCAGAAAATTGATAAACTCTGACACAGACTTGGTGACATTTTTTCAAACTAGCCAAAATTGTGGTTCATGTTTTGCATCTTTGTAACAGAATGAAATTGAAATACTGAAGGCAGAAAATGACCGGTTGAAGGCGGAAACTGGCAACGCGGCCAAGCCTACTCGGCCTCCATCGGAGTCCGCCAGCAGCACATCCTCCTCCTCCTCCAGGCAGTCGCTGGGGCTGTCTCTCAACAACCTCAACATCACGGAGTCTGTCACCTCAGGTGAGTCAGTGTGCTTGCCTGCCCAGCTCAGCACGCCCACGGTCAGCAGGGACAGGAGAGCCAGAATTTAGAAAACCATGCAACCGCTTAAGGTATTAACATTCATCCTCAGAGATAGTCCCCGTTGTTTGTCAGTTAACCAAACTTTTAATTTTGAAGGACATTCTGTGAAACTGAATCTTAGAGGTACAGTTTTCTAATAATGTTTTTAAAAGTCACTTTTCCACTTTTAAAAGTCACTACTTCCTAATATTCTCAGTAATGCTCATTAATTCTCATGAATACAATAATGACTCCACACCATTTAGTAGAGTTATGTGTACAACGCCTGTTTCTAAGGTCTCCTCGACATTGCCCTGCACGGTGATACCAAGAGAGAACACAGTGCTTTTGTATCACCCAGTCTGCAGCTCCATTAACTTTTCAACAGACAAAAGGGTTCTGTTGTATTCAGCAGTACTAATGATGGAACATGGGTACCGTTTAGATTATATAGCAAACAATCTTATGATGTAAATTTATCTTAATATCTGATGAAATATTCAATTATAAAATATAAGTGTTCCTATGGCCTCGAATCATTTTCTGGATGTAAGATTTAGTTTAGGAAACGTTTCCTTGAGGGCCTGTAGCAATTGCAAAGCACAACCACCAGGTGACACTCTGATACCAATTGTATACATGTTCCCGGGTAGCTTCAGAATTGTAGAATTGAGGCTCCAATGATTTAAATTATGTGGACTATAGGAGAAAACATTGAAGGAAAAGGAAGAAACAGATAAGAGAAATGACACAACTTTGTTGACACAAAATGCATATTTAAATAAATCACTTTTATTCAAAAAGTCATAATGTTTAAAGCTGCTATTATGATACCCTTTCTAAAATAAAATGTAAATATTCCAGATCCTGTCTTATTCCAGAAAGACAAACTGGAACTTTCTGTAATTTAGGATAACAGTATTCATAAACATTTTGGCCCATGTCTTCTTTTGCCAATATAAAGTACACAGGACCCTTTCCTTAAAGTTTTTTAGGTTTTTGTTTCTTATTTTCTCTTTTCTTTTTTCCTTTCTTTTCTTTCCTTCCTTTTCTTTTCTCTTCTTTTGTTTCTTTGTTTCTTTTTTTCTTTCTGTCTCTTTCTTTCTTTCTTTCTTTCTTTCTTTCTTTCTTTCTTCCTTCCTTCCTTCCTTCCTTCCTTCCTTCCTTTCTTTCTTTCTTCTCAATTCTGGAAGTTGTTTCTTCAGGTGATCATACTGTGAGCAGGAAAGACCCAGCGTGGTTCATGATGTATTCCTCCCACTATCGATAAGAGAATTTAGAATATGCATATAGGTGAGAGAAATAACAGCAAAACATCCTAAACCTGAAAGGTAAAATGTTTTGAAAGCATGATCTGTTATGCTCTTAGTAGTAGGTGCTATTTAAGCCACATTTTACAAATGAGGAAACCGAGATTTTAAAAAACTGATTGTAGTAATTTTTTCAAAATCTTGCAACCAGATAACAAGCAGTAATATCCCAACTGAGACCTGGATTATTCTACTATTAGATTTTTAAACTATTGCATTAATTTTGCTTCAGTAGCCACATATACAAAAGCAAGAATGGCTGTTCTCTCATTTAATGGTTAATGGTTACCCTCCTTGTCTAAGTTACTTTCCTCTTTACGGGGATAAAATACCTGAGACCCAAAGTTAAAGGAGAGAAGTGTTATTTCAGCTCACAGTTTGCAGGGTTTCAGCTCGCAGTCAGCTGGCTCCCAGGCAGCGGGGCTTGGCAGCGGAAAAACAGTTCATGGCATGGCAGGCAGGAAGGCAGCAAAAAGCAGGCAGCTGCCTTACCTTTTACCCCATCTATGCTACCAGCCTTTTGGATGCTGCCATCCAGAACCATGCTGATTCTAACCCATGGATTAATTTTGTTCCACAGATACTTAATTCATGTTTACAAGCCATAATCCAACTTCCTTCGAAACTTCCTACTTATGACCACAAGAGAGGCTTTGGTGGGATATCTAGTGTCAGGAGAAATTTCGTATTTTAAATTTTGTTTTCAAGAGTTAGTATGATAACAAAAGAATGACATATTCCAAAAATTACTTGAGCAGATATGGGGATCAGAAATCAGGAAAAACACCCTGCTCTATGGACGACTGCCTGCTTTGACATCATTTTATACCATCCCTTGCTTTCCTTGACTTCTAGCATCAAAGCAATTGCACTTGTTCTGTTGATTGAACCTCTTTCCGAGGCTTTCCAATTAACTAGCATTTTTCAGTCTTTTGGTGTTACTCAAGCATCACCTCTTCAAGGAAGCCTTCCAGGATTAGACATCTGTCTAGAACTCCCTTCTGTTGATTACTATTTCACTGCCCTGGTTCTTTTCAGCAAAGAACTGAATACATTCTGATTATTGCTTTGTTGAAAATTCATATTCTAAAAAAGCAGAGAGTTCATTTTTCTTCTCACATTGGTATTTATTCCCAGTGCCTAGCATACTTTTTGATATCTTTTGTCTTGATAAACATGTGCTAAATATTTATGAAAATTGTACATTTTATTCTTAATAAGTACTGGTTGAGTACTTATGGATATTTATAGTAGAGCAAAATGTTAAAGAGGTAATTTGATCATGAACTAAAAGAAGCTTAGGCATAAAGAACCAATGCAAACTACTATAAACTACTAAAATTAGGATAAAAAGAATTAAAATAATACTTAAGAGAGCTTTTTAAATCAAGACAATATATGGGGTACATTACAGTAATTTGTTAGATGTATATAATGTGTAATAATTCAAGGTGCAAAGAATTTTCAATTCTTCAATTATAATCTTTTTGTATGTAAATATAATTTATTTGTTTGTGGTATTGTTAGGACTGAATCCAGTGCTTTGCATCCCCTAATTTAAGTTAACCTCTATCACTAGACATTTATGAGTATTTAAATTTTATTTGGAGACAGAATTTCATTAAATTGCCAAGCTGAACTCAAATTTCCAGTCCTCTCTCACAAGTAGTGGTAACAGGTATTGTAGTTACTCTCCTATGCCAAATAGAATCAATTCCTCTAGAGTTTGAGTTTTGTGTGGGAAAGGTAATAAACATTTCGTGAATTTAAGACTGCAAAAATAGTTAAATTCTAGTACAGAGATTGCTTTTGATAAAATTTCCTAGAGAAAATCTTAATATCTTTCAAGTTATTTTGTACCTGAATCATCTTACAGCACAGTTGTATTAGACAGCTTCTCTTGCCAATAAGCCACAATACCTGACACCCACAACTTCAAAGAGGAGAGGTTTAATGTGGCTCACAGTTTTAGGAGATCCAGTCAATGGCTCCAAGACAGAAACTTCCTGGCACTGGGGAGTGGCCTGGTAAAGCTGCTTGTTTCACAGTGGCTGGGAACCAGGCAAAGATAAATATGACAGGGTTGTATAGCACCCACAATCATATATCTTCATGACATATGCAAATGCACCTATAATCAAGCTTTACTAAATTTCTATGCTTTTCTTAATCCAATGAAGCTGATGTATCAGCAAAATTACATATGGATAATTATTAATATAATAGAAACCATTCCATTTTCAGGAGCCCTCTTTTTAAGTAGTTATCTCTTTGATGTTTCAGTCACAGCCTTTGTCTCTCTAAATTATTATTAGAACAACTGAATCAGCTTGTCACCAGGTACATATGCCCTTTAGCACGTAACTGAGCTTTCTTTATCCACAAAACACTGTCTTCATAATAAGCATGGCTCAGTAATAGCATCACTGTTGATGGTAAATATATATGGACTTTAATCTACTATAGTATATTTTGAACATTAACTTGATATATATTTTGAAAATTAATCCAGTCACATTTAAAAACCAGCATTTTTAAAAACTTTTATTAATACATATTTGTAGTACAGAATGATTACATTCACTGTGGGGAATTGGTATATGTACATAACAAATTTCAATTCTTTTTTTTCCATTTCCTCTGTCCTCCTTTTGATTTTCCAGTATCAGATTCCCATATTTATAAGATCTCATAAAATTAACATATATGCAGATTAAGAAGCAAATTAACAGGCCAAAGAACATATAAAACGTGAATAATTCTACTAAGCCAATGCACAGCTTTAGATTCCTTACCTAGGTTAAATTAAAATATCTTTTTTTCTTTTTTTTTTCTGTTCTCTTCTATAGGCATATATAATTTTTCATGTAAGAGAAACTATGTGATCTTTAACTTTGTGTGTATAAGTTAAGTTTAGGAAACTTTATCATTCTTTTGTTGCTTTTAGACTATTACTCTTAAAGTACTATTTTAGCTTTATAATTATTAGCATAAAGGGTATAAGAGAGCAATAATTAATACTCTCCTGTAGGGAGATACAATTCAATAACTATGTAATAATGATAGATATAAGCCAAGCAGTACCACAGCTGCATATGTACCAAAGTCTTGAAAATAATTTCAGTTGTCAGTCTCAGCACCTCTGAATTCATAAATTGTATGGGTATTGATCTTGGATAATTAATTTGGATAGAAAAGTTTGATTGCTGTTGACTTACAGTTATGGTGATTGAATACTGTCTTGTCTTTAATAGGTACTATCTGCAATAAGTTAAAAAATCTGTTATTTCCTCATTTAAAGGCAATAGCCCAACACCTTGGTGAAGATCATTGGAAGCAGAAATGTGTCCTTAGATTGAGACATTATCCCCATCTTGTAATATATGCTTTTGAAAGTGAGGTATTTAAGCAAGTTTGATTAGAGTGGGAGCAAATTTCACCGAACAATGAAAAAAAAAAAAAAAAAACAAGTACTTGTAAGAGAGAAAACAGAGACAGTAAACAGATCCAAGCTAATGGTATCCTGTTGTTTGTGTGTTTCTTTAAACTTGGATAGATATTCTGCTAGATGATGCAGGTGATACATCTGGACATAAAGATGGGCGCAGTGTGAAAATTATAGTCTCCATAAGCAAGGGCTATGGTCGATCAAAGGTATTTCTTTAATCTTATATTATGTATATAAAAAAGTAAAAATGCCTATGAGTTAAATGTATTTTGTATTTAAATATTCATTCTGCTAAATATCCTATTGGAAACGTTCGCCTTGGTATTGGTATAATATAAGTTAATTAAATAAGCCTAAAACCCAGGGACAATAAAAAACCACATCACCATATAGCTAGAAATGTATCTCACATATATCACATGGGCATTCTCTGAAAACAGTAGGAGTCGGCACCCCATTTCTAAAACTTAGAAAGAGAAATAATTGCATTCCTTGACATGAACATCTTGTTTCCCATATTCTTGCAGAGATGCTTGTTTATTATGGGTAATATTTATGATGTACAATTACTTGTCACTAGTACTGACAATAGGACCTTTGTACAAAAAGATTATACGATAAACGACACTATATACATCAGACAGGCACATATTACACTGAAATCCATAGAGAACAGATCTCTCTGATGTTACATGTCTACATCATTTATAATCAAGGTTCTAGCTCATTGGGCAAGTATTTTAACTCTTTAGCTTTAAAATATTGCCTTCAAATTGGCAATGCCATTTGACTCTACCTCTTCTATAAAACCAGAAAGATTTGTTGGGTCAAAATTCTAACTTAGTAGGCAAGATGCAAACTTGTATGTGTATAGTTTTTTTTTTTTTTTTTTTTTTTTAAATCGGTACCAGGGATCAAACTCATGACTGCCTGCTTGCAAGAAAGGTGCTTATGCCGCTGAGCTAAATCCCCAGCACGTCTAATTGTCTTGGTGGAACCTAAGCTAAATGTAATTTAAAAAGCAGCTCTTCTATTGCATCATATCCATTTTGATTTCACTATAAATATGTTGAAAATAAGCTTTTTTCTTTTTAGAATAATTCTAAAAGATGGCGTGTTTTAACATATTTTTTCCCAATAAACCTTCTAAGAAAGAAGCCATCTTAGCTTTCCAGTGCTATTATAACAAAATATTACAGAACAGGTAGTTTAAGCAACAGAAATTTTTTTTTCCCTTTTACAGTTGCAGAGGCTAATAACAAAGTCCAAGGTCCAAGTTTTGGCCAATTTGGTTTGAGGAAAGGGCTGTCTCCTGAGTTCACACATGGTCAGCGTCTTGATGTGTTCTCAAATGGTCTTACATCAGTGTCTTAGGGGAGAAAAAAAAGGAGCCACCCTAATATCATTCTCTTCACAAAGTCCCACACTTTTATGCACACTTTAACTAATAAACTAATCTAACCCTACTGAACTCCTGAAGATATTAACTTCAAATACAATCACACTGAGACTGGGGACTTCAGCATTTGAATTAGTGAGGCAGTGGAAGGACTACAAATATTTAGCCCATAATAAGAGGGAAAACAACACACACATTGTTTCAGCTGTGAATTTCTCAACTATTTTTGGCAAAAGTGTTGGCTTCTAACTTAGAGTATGTCTTAATAATGGTAGTAATTATTTACATGTATAGGGTTAAATATTACAAATGAAGAATTTGAGGATGTGAGACAGCTAAGTGACTCACCAAAGGTCACATTTTTATTTAGGTGATAGAAATGATTGAAATCCAAATGTTGAATATTGTAATCCAAATCTTGTGTATTGTAATCCCAGTATCGTAACCCCTTTTTAAATCTTTCTCACAATCTAGAAAGTTACCGTTGTAATCCCATAGAAATTTTATTCGAATTCCACCAAATTCATTCCAATCACCCTCCTCCAATGCATTCCATGGTGAGAGTAAAGACATTAACATGTATTCAAAGTTATGGCAATGAAGGGGTCCTGATACAAGTGAGGATACAAGGGCAAAGGCCTTGATCCAAGTTCTCTCCCAAAATTTATTACCTTGTAAAGGAGGAAGTGGCTTGAGGATCGGGACAGGAAGGATGGTGGAAACTACATCAGTAAATTGAGCTGGCTAGCTAGGTGGGGAGAAAAGCACCTTTGCAAAATGCAAGGAAAAAGTTAAGCAGAAAGACCAGCCTGCATAACTCCACTGGGATAGCATATGAATGAATTTAGGAGGCTATTATTCAGTCTCTTAATACATAAACTTTTGAGCCCTAGGGAATCATAGCCTCTTTATTTTGAGGCTCATACCTAACTACATGGTTGACATTCCTGGAGCTCACTGTTTCTACCATCCAGCTGCATTCAACAGACTGACCAGGAGCACACTGCAAGGAAACAGGAAACTGTCAGACTGGGCTTAAAGATTGCATATCTGTACTTCAGCTGGCCTTATTTGCATTGCTTAGAGATAATTGAAGAGAAAAAGACATACAATAGCCAGCTCTGTACCCATCAGCACATGCAGGCAACTCTTGATTTAACCAATGCTATATTCAAGGAGAACTGCTCAAATTGTCTCCTATAGAAAGTGTGTTGTAGAATCCATGCCATGTAACATTTGATCAGTGTCCTCCACCCTTCAATAACCACTTAATTAGTGACTAGAAATAGGATTGTAATGTAATAACTAATTATATCTTCTGACAGTCATTTCATGTAACCATTGTGAGTCTGTGTAAAAGAAACCATTTAAACTACAAATTCTAAGCTGTTTATATTTCTAACATTCTTAGAAATTCCTCAAATTTCTACCCTATAAAAATAGAGTTGAGATCATTACTTATATTATAAAATAATGCTTTGCTTTGTTAAATTAATCCCATAATTTTCTCTGGCAAGTTCTTCTCAATAGTAAGTTTTCTGATAAATTCAAAATTAGACCCTTCTGTAAATGTGAACATATTATACTTCCATGAGTTATAGTTCTTAAAACTGGATTGGATTAAAATTAAAAAGTGGAAAAAAAA
This sequence comes from Cavia porcellus, assembly GCF_034190915.1. Classification (NCBI taxonomy): domain Eukaryota; kingdom Metazoa; phylum Chordata; class Mammalia; order Rodentia; family Caviidae; genus Cavia; species Cavia porcellus. The sequence goes on from NW_026947491.1 coordinate 70,033,345, forward strand.
CTGAGCATTGGGCTTATTAAACAATGAGATCATAAAATTGTGAGATAAATGTCTACGATTCAGATGATCTAATGCTATTTCGTTTTTCTTACCCTTTTCTTGCTGCCAAATTCCTTTGGTTAGGAGCAGACCCATTGCATTAAAATGCCAGGCTATTCTTAATTCCTTTCCTCTTTTTCTTTACTGAATATGTCATGAATCAGCTTTTCTTGAAGCACTTCATCTAATTTCCTTCTTGCTTGCTATTGTTGCTATTGATTAGGTTCCTAAGTTGCCAAGTTATCCTTTATAGTATAACCCACTTCATTTGTTAAAGTAGAACACATAACCATAGGCTTAATGAATTCTAGTTTAAATTAATTCTTTAGTAATCACCAATTGCATTATTAAGTTTTAAAAGATAATATATCAATAAAATAAGAAACACAGTTGGATTGTATCTTTCTTTATTTTGTTCTGATTAAGGATCAAAAGTCTCAGGCATATTTGATTGGATCCATTGGTGTCAGTGGAAAAACCAAATGGGATGTCTTGGATGGTGTAATTAGACGGCTCTTTAAGGTATGGTGGTACTATTTTTCATCTGTTTCTTTTTAGATAATATCCTTAACCCCAATAGTGTAAATATTTCTGATTATTGTCTTGTATTTCCCTTCTTATACTCTTGAACTCTTGTATTTCCCTTCTTTTACTGTTTGAAATGAATAGTTTTTATATTACCTATCTCTAAAATTTGTTACATTTATCTTTATGTTGGTTATAGATATTTGAACTTTTCTTTTATCTTATTTATTATTTTTGAACTGTTGCAGGAATATGTGTTGCGAGTTGATACAACTTCAAGCCTTGGTCTGAGCTCTGACTGCATTGCTAGTTATTGTATAGGAGATTTAGTTAGATCCCCTAACCTGGAAGTGCCTGAACTGTTGCCTTGTGGATACCTTGTTGGAGATAATAACACCATCACTGTGAACTTAAAAGGTAAAAATGAAAGTGAAAAAAGCACAATTATAACTTTTTACCAAAAATCATCATCCTTTATTTGCAGTTTCCATTTAAAATTTCAAGTTCATAAATTATGGTAACCACTTTGAAGATTTTGATATGGAGTGGCCATTTTGATATTTTAAAAAGAATTAAAATCTTACTGAAAACATTAAAACCCATGCAAATGAATTTTTTTGAATTCAGAGATCTGAAATTTACAACACATTTATAAGTATCGCTAAGGTGTCAGAAAGATGTGATTTAAGAAGTTACAAATTTCTAGATTTTTCCCCAATCTCATCTTTGACAAGAGAACTACAAATTTTGTTTTTTATTCCAAATAAAACTATTCCAAATAAATTCATCACTTTTTAAATTAAAAAAAATGTATACTCAATAAATAATCACTGAGGATGAAGAACAGAAGTAAAAAATCAGAAATGAGAAGTTCTGGTTCTTTGCTTCAGTTGATGTGATTCATTACAGGCTAACGTAACACCTGAAGTAACGTGTCTCCATAATTCTTTGTTTGTTTATGTTTGAGAACCACAATAAATTTATATAAACTAGGTTAACACAAGAATTCATCAGTATTTGATTTTCTGATTAAGATAATTGGGTTAGTAAAAAGAGATATACTGTTGCTCCGTCTCTAATTCCTTGCTAAATGTCAGAATTTGTATTCTTCAAAAGCTTAAGTGGTTGTAGAGCTGGAATGTAAAATGAGAAATAGATGTTAATAAAGAGAAAGGACAAAAGTTAAACCAAAAGGTCACACACAGAGACACTCGGACATCTTACATAAACTCCACATTTATTCTTAACAAAATTAACCCCTTTCAAAGGGAAGGAATGTTTTGTGCTAGAATTTATAATGCTTTCATTTCTTTCTGCAAACATTAAATGGAAAGAAAACACGAGGTAGTCTGTGGAGGCGAGCACAAACAAAAGGAAGTAGCTTGCTCTGATTTGGATCTTCACACTGCCTTCCTCCTGATGTATTTTCTTTCTTAAAATGGCGACATGTTTGTGGGATAGAAACACCTACAATTTATTTGGTCGGGAGTGTATTCCTATGACGAATGAAGCTCTGTTGCTAGTTGACATTGGATTTTAATTCTAGCTCATGGGAAGCAATACATCATACTATTCTCTCTCTTTTTTTTTCTTCCTGTAGGAATAGAAGAAAACAGTTTGGATAGTTTTGTTTTTGATACACTGATTCCTAAGCCAATTACCCAAAGGTACTTTAACTTGTTGATGGAGCATCACAGAATTATACTCTCAGGACCAAGTGGTACTGGAAAGACCTATTTAGCAAACAAACTTGCTGAATATGTTATAGCCAAATTGGGGAGGAAAAAAACAGAGGATGCTATTGCCACTTTTAATGTGGACCATAAGTCAAGTAAGGTAAGTCACAGAGTCCCAAGAAAACAGATGTTATTTATCCACTAGTGTCTTAAGTAATCAAGTTTTAAGATTGTAAGACACTTTCATGTTATACATGGAAAAATATCTATCTCTTCACTAAATGTGTAATCTAGTAAGGGAATAAACTTTGCTTTATCAACTTGGAGACAGTTGCTGTTTTCAATGATAATCAGTTATCAGGTACTCTATAAGGCATTGGGATAATACAGAAGAAAACAGAGCCCTTGTCTGTATTTTATTAGATAATCATTTAGGAAGTATTACAGTAGAAAGATGTGAGCACAGTGCTTTGGCGACACAGGAAAAATAACCCTACATCTAGTAATCAAGGTTTTATAAAAAGGTAATAGTTGTCTCAGTGTCTGTAGATAAGTCAAAATTAACTGGGACTTTTCAGCAATGATGATCTGATGATAATTAATATATTCTAAGATCTCAGCAATTGCCCAAGTCCCATCTCTATGAGAATTATGTTTAGGAACCACAGGAAACTAAACAATGTCTATTTCACCATGTACCAATGTCCAGCGTGCCATAGTTATCAGTCTGAACAGTCGTATTTTATAAGTGCTTTAAAACCTACCCAGTGATTTTGTACATACTGGGTAAATAAAGAAATCTAGAAAAGAAGTAGGCATGGGGAATTGGTTCCTAACAGTAAACTAATTTTACTAGTTATGTCTATTAAAGTCTTGAGAAATTTCAATTGTTATAATCTATATCCTAAAGGAATTCCAGTAATAATGAGTCATACTACTTTTATTAAAGATAATCTGGTTAGATGATCTAAAATGATCCATTATCTCAGGAATGTCAGTCTGCACATTTTCAGGAATAAATGTGATCTCAAACCTACTGGGTTCTTGATACCTAAAGTACACATATTGGGGAAAAATTTTCTTAGTGTGGTAGTTGATTCTATCCTTAGTGCTGCCTAGTTGTGAGATTTAGGGTTCATTACTGAATTTGCTTGTGCTTGCATTCTGTTTTCTCATCTGTACAATGTGGAAAAATAGGATTGTTTTAAGGATTAAATAAGTATATTTATGTGTGTATATGTCTGTGTGTGCACGAGAGAGGCACATGTAATAAGCACAGTATAGTATATGGTGTACTTGTATTCATTAATTAAATACTAATTAAGCATTAACCACACAAACATATGCACACACACATTTACCCCTCCCCTAACACCCACACCCTTAGGGTCAAAATTGCCTTGTACGTTTTCTTCAAAGGAACAGTGATAGAGCATGATAGAATGCCTCAAAAGTTAAATGAGTACAATCACTGGATTCTGAATATTTCATTGAAACACAGCACGATTTATTAAATTGTGGTTGAATCACTCATTGCCACTTCAACCAAGGAGACATAAAACCAGAGGCAGAATATTTGACTGTTCTCTGAGTCAAGTTGAAAGAACACAATTGTTTGCATTAGGCTACACATCTAATACCTGCTGTGATCAGGTCTCCTTATATCTTTACAAAAGAGACTTCAAAGATTTATTTTCTTTTCAACAAAAAGGAGGAAAGAAAGAAAGAAAGAAAGAAAGAAAGAAAGAAAGAAAGAAAGAAAGAAAGAGGAAGGAAGGAAAGAAGGAAGGAAGGAAGGAAGGGAAAACAGATGAAAGGATTGAGGTCTTTTAGGTATTCTTGTGATCTCATTTGGTTTGTTCCTGAATGTTGATACGTAATAATGCTATACAACTTCTTCTTTAATTAAAAAGAAAAGTGGTTAGAAAGTCAAGAGTGAAATAGTTTTGTTAGAAGAAACCAAGGCATTTCAATAAAGATGGGGATCACAATATATGTTTAAATTAAATATATGTAGATTGACTTCGAACTTCATTAGGATGTAATTTGATTCAATAAAATAAGAAGGTAATTTTTATTAGCCTCAAAATGTATCTCCCTTTAAGATCTATTATACACACACACACACACACACACACACACACACACACACATATATATATCAGTTTTAAAAAGATTTAATGCTTAGAGATATTCTTAGTGTTATGTACCATTTTATAGTATTAATATTTAATGAACATTTCTAACATTTTTAGCATATTTTGATTTTTGAAAAATAGTATTATCTGTGCCAATATTAAGAAAGTTCAATTGTTGTTACAAAATAATGAGCACAAAAGCATTGATAGGAGTGTTTAGATGAAACTAATGATAGTAGGAAGCTGTAATAGGAAGAAGCCTATGGAAAAACCACATGGCATTCATCATCAAGAAAGCAGTAAACACAACTACAGATGTGTGCTGCTTTTTTATGGTTGTTAGATATGAATGAACTGTCGGGAATGCTGGATAAATAGCCAGTGCAGAGAATTTGACTAATTCCTTCCAAATGGGCAGAAAGACCCACATGTTGTTTGCTTGCTTTTGGAAGTGGGGTGGCTATAAATGAAGATGATATAAAGAAGGGGAGATGACAAGTGGAGATCTTATTAAGGACGGTTGCCAACGGTATAGACTTATTAAAATAAAATGCAAATGAGACATGAAATCGTAAGACCTCTCCCTGGAAAATGGAGCTGTATAAATGCTGATGCATTTTGTGCTGTGCTATTGGAGAGACACAACCAAAAAGCATTTACTGATTTTTAAAAATCAAATTATAACCATGAAATGAAATGAATCTTTTAATGATTTTGGTACCTCTACATTTTACATTCTGTTCTTCTTCCTACACTTCAAACCCTCCCTCAAGCTGCCAGCTGGAATATTTTGATTGAGAGCAGTGCACATAAACAATTACACTTTGTGACATTTGATATAGCAGGCCCAGAAGGCTAGAAAAGGATTTAGTGAAGACGATGTAGCCAGCTGAAGCCACTTGGAATGTTAGGAGGGAGAAGATCAGAAAGCTGTCCATGGAAGATTAATTTTTACTGTTTCTGGAGTCAAAAATCAGAAAAAAGCAGTGCTCAGTGGTCTGTATATAACTGTTATGTTCTGTCTATAATGTCAAAATACAGCTGTGTCCATTGCCATTGGTCATCTGGTAGGTACCCTGCTTGCTTATAACTACACAGGGACATAGAGCTTCTAATACTAATGCCTCAGTGCATCCATATAAGATGTAAGTGAGTCTGTGGAAGCCTCTTAAGTCATAAGAAAAAATTTCTTGTGTATGTCTCTTCCTATGTCTGACTGTTCTGTAGCTTTCATTACATTCCAAGGGATGTGCTGTGATTCACAAAGAAAGGTCAACTACATAACAATCCAAGGGCTCCGTGTGTCCAGAATCATCTAGTGACTTCCTCATTGGTGGGGTCCCTTGGCCATCTGCTCACTCAGTCTCTCCTCTTCGCTCCGTCTCTTCTCTTTAAAATGTTGCTACAGTTCATCTTCCCTTTCTAGAAATTCTTCTTTCGTGATTATCATTCTTTCCTATTCCCTTTCTACTTGCCTCATAAATTTCCTCTCAGTCTGTTGCAGTGACCGCCCTTTCTTTCGCTCCTCGTAAATGAATTTCCCCAGCATTCCCCTGGTTTCACCTTGTGTTGATTTATGTGATTGACATGAGCACTATTAGCTATGTGTTCTTTCAGTTTTGTAAGTTTTACGTTGGCTTATAAATATGTTTCTGTTCACCTGCTAAAATATGAGTTTAAAAATGACAAATTCAGCTGTGAAAAAGCTTAAGTCCATTTGCTTCCATCCATCTCTGTTACAACCACCTTTTGACCCAGACTAATTATTCTCTGTCACTCGGACATTTGTAGTTGTTTTCTGAGAGTACAATTCATATTTTCCTTAAAATTTCCTCTTCAGCCTCTTGTTGGTTTTATCCACTCATATAATGAAAAGAATAATTATATTTATTTATAATTAGATTCCACTCATGTTAATATCCTCCAGTGTTTTCTCTTTACGTTCTGCACTTGATCAAAAAATGTCACACTGCTTCCTACTCAGAACCTTAGGGATTCTTGGCTTCAACAGTTCCAATGTTCTCTTTACTGATAACTTTTATTCCTTTGATATCTGCTTACTACACTTTTAAATCATGACTTGACTTTACTCAGGTCTTTAGGATATTCAGGATTTCTGCACTGCCGTCAGAACCAATCCAGGTGCAAACAGCCTCTTCCAATGTGTTTACCATCAGTTACTCGAAACATTTATGCTAGTCATTCATGCACCTGTGGTTAGCATTCATGTCTGTGCCTTTGATTCCTTTTCACCTTTGTAGAGCTCTTCTTCCTCTTCTAAATACCAAAATTTTGCCTAATATTAAAGTAAAAGGTTAATAGGAAATAAGATTGCCACCAGAAAGTCTTCTCTAGATTTATGAGTAATGCTTACATCATTCATATAATGTTTACATTACTCATATAAACAAATGTAATGTTTACTTTAGTCATGTGAACAAAATGTTTGATCTATGTAAGTAATGTATTTTGACTATTAGTTTTATTGTGCCTAACATAAATAATATACTTCTGGAATGCTTTTTCCATTTATAATTAATCATTTCATTCTTCACATTGTTATTTCTATTGATAAATAAATTGCTTCCCACCTAACAATAGTCAAATAAACTAGCATATCAAATGGTTCACAATTATTTATATAATAAAATCCCATTTCTTCCTGGATCCAAAGCACATATCACCCAAACCACTACCTTGTACTACATTCTTTTATAACAATAGAGCCATTATTTTCTGATACACAAGATGGTCTCACACTCTCCAACTCTCAATTTTTATTCTTTAGATTTTCAAAGTTCTCCCTTAATATATTTTATTGTCTGAACTCTAAGCTCGGTCAAATACTTCCCTTAAGTCTTTCCCTGTTTGTGTATTTTGTTTACTGCATAACACTACCACTAGCTTACTGGTCTGTTTCTCAGCTTATGAATGCCAAGTTCTGAGGACACAGAAATGTTTTACTTTGGTGCCATGATACCTGGCATATTGAAAATGCTTAGTAGAGGTGTGTTAAAGTATAGAATAACTGCAAACTTATCATGTGCAATTTCATTTATTATTTAAGGTTTATCTCAAATGTCGCCACGCTATAAAGACTATTATGATACCCCTGGTATCTTATTTACTTTTTCAATTTCTTACATTAGGGAGACCATATAGTATTTACACTTACACTAGAGAGACAATACAGTATTTACACATGTGAGTTTGGTTTATTTCATGTATGAGTGTAGTCTCAAGTCATATCCATTTACCTATAAAAGCCTCAATGTGATCTTTCTTTATAGCTGAGTAGTGCTCCATTGAATAAAAATACCACCTCTTTTTTATCCATTCCTCAGTTGATGGGCATTGGAATTGTTTCCAAGATCTGAGTCTCAAAAATTGTGCTGCTATAAATATAGGTGCACATATATCAATATGGTATGATGTTTTTAGTTCTTGTGGGAATATGCCCAGAAGCAGGATAGCTGGGTCAAATGGAACCTCCAATCCCAGCTCTCTGAGGAACCTCCGCACTGATTTCCACAGTGGTTGTACCAGTCTACGCTCCCACCAACAGTGCAGAACAGTACCTTTTCACCACAGGCTGTCCAGCATTTGTGGCTGAGTGTTTTCTTGATCCTGTCCATTCTTTCTGGAGTGAGATAAAATCTCACTGTTGTTTTAATTTGCATTTCTCTAATGACCAAAATCTTCAATAAATACTATGAAAGGGTAAGAAACTGCTCAAAGGGCAAAAATAACTTGGATAAGGAAAAGAAAAAAAAAAAGGGAAAAGTTATAAATTTGTATATATAGGGGCTGGGGATTTAGCTCAGCGGCATAAGTGCCTACCTTGCAAGCAGGCAGTGGTGAGTTGGATCCCTGTTACCAATTTAAAAAAAAAAAATGTATATATACACTTAAGATAGCTAAGATGATTGTACTACTAATCCTGTTAGTTCTTGGAACAAAACATTTAGCACTCATAGGATTAGGTCAATTTTGCATGTCTATAAACAATAATCCAAGCAACTCTTTTGGAGATAACTATGCAAAATAACAGCCTTTGTTAAGTTCCTACTACCTTGTTTTGAAAGCCTGTATTGTTACTGTTTAGGGTTTTTTGTTATTGTTGTTCATTTGTTTATTTTCTTGTATTCTTTTATTTTGTTTTATCCTCTCTTTAAAATAATAAAGAATCATACTCCTTGTAGAATTAACCTCTCTTTTGTACAGGCTTCTTTTAGCATCTCTTAGCACCTTGCACTGCATTCTGTAAGCTCATTATTCATATGTATGCAGACAGTCTTCCCTGGGCTCCAACATTATCTCCTCCAGAAAACCATCCTTGATACCCACTAGTTAGGTGAAGGTTTTTCTTTTGAATTTTCCAATCTCATAATATACTCATGAAATTCTACTGAAATGATTTATCATATCTATATTTCATTCCCTAATGCGAAAACTTTTAGAGCCTAAAGGGAAAAGCAATAGGGTCTAAGGCTGTCAGCATAGCAGATAGACAGTGAATATTTTATAAATGAGTGACTGTCTTAATATAGCTAGATGAGTGATAGAAGATTCATTTACTCTTTTAAGATGAATAAAATTCCCGAGACTATGCACCAGTTTTAACCATATTATTCCTATATTTTCTGCTTTAGGCAGCACTTATTCTGTGTGACTGATTCTATTTTATATTATCTTTGTTTTAAAGTACTACGAAGCAAATATTATTTTAGTTATTTAATTGATTTTACATTTAAACTTAAGTCACTGTTTCCAAATACCACAAACTCTTGGCCACTGTTTTTTCTCTTCGTACTTTTAGTTCTAGAAGTTGCGTTGCATAAAGATTGCAGTAGTATCTAGACAGTAGTTCATGTATTTACCGGTCTGTAGAAATTAGGACAATAGATTTCTTTTTTTTTAAGTGCTGAGCAAGATTTACAAATTAAAAATGCCATTGCAAATATGCAAATATTATGGTAATGCTCTTACTGATTAGGTTAATTCTAAAAGAACCTAATTATGTTCCTGGCTTACCCATCTGTGAGAATAGTCACGCAAAAGAACTGGTTATAATTAGATTAAAAGCTATTAACTAGGAATAATATCTGTGTGAGAATTAAAATGCTCAAGAAATGCTAATTGCTAATGTTAAATGAGCCAGTGAAATATAACAAATGTTGTCTTTGTTTAAAATTGCAGCAGAATTCACACCTTTATCAGAGCCTATGGCTATGCTTTTAGATGCAGACCACATAATGAATTGAAATTGAAACACTGAAATTATTAGTGGAAACTAAGAAGTGCCATTTAGATTTTATTTTAATCTGTATTTGAAATTATAAATTTGGAAAAAAAATGTACTTTAATCATTGAAATATCAATCTCAATGTTCATGGTTTGCCATAATCTTTCTTAGAACTCTTTTTCTTTCAAGGAATAAAACAGAAATTTTTTTCATTTATCGTTTTAATTTGCTACAGGTACTGTATTTTTGTACTTTCTCTCTTCTGTCTCTTTCTTGAAAAATTTATTCTGTGTGTGCTAAATGAGTTTTTTGCCTTGTAAAAGGCATTTGTAATAATAGACTGACCTATAACTTTTAGCGAAAGCAAAGTCCTGAGTAGAAGATAAAGTATAATTTTCTTAAAATAGCCGCTGCTTTTCATGGTATGAATTGCTCATTGAGAGATTTGTTTTCTTTGTCTTTTAAAGGAATTACAGCAGTATCTAGCTAACCTAGCTGAGCAGTGCAGTGCTGATAATAATGGTGTGGAGCTCCCGGTTGTAATAATTCTTGATAATCTTCATCATGTAGGATCTTTGAGTGATATCTTCAATGGTTTTCTCAACTGTAAATACAACAAATGGTATGCTTACAAAATATTTTACATAATCAAACGTGAAAACGGTGATCTCTTTTGCTTTTTTTATACCTTTTTGTATTTTAAGAGCCATAATTTGTGCCATTAACTTCGGATTCTCTCACGAATGTTGTATCATATTTTGAAACAATCTACAGGTAGTTTTCCTTAGAATATCTATTCATTCATTACGTGTGAGGTACTTTTTTAGACACATTAGTTCCTTGATAGCGTTATGATCTACAGACCAACGATGAATAGTTTCAGTGAGGAAAATGGTATCTACAGGAAAACTTTAGCACTCTAGCTTCATTTTAATTCCATTGCAAAGTTTAAATTCCAGTTTTCTCTAGAGATAAATTTAGTTCATTCAGACTTGACTCTCATTTACTGTCATGTTTTTCTATTGGCAGTGAAGGGGAAGGTTAATAAAGGACTTACTAAGATGCATTGTAACATGGCTTCTAAGGAAAGGACACCAAGAACATAATGAACAGAAATTAATATTAATGGTGCTGAATATACCAGTTAAAACTAATTGGGTTGAACATAAATCTACACATTACTGAGAACCTTTAAAATAACTATGAAATACTAAAATAGGAAAAATAATAAATTTTAATTATAATCACTAGATATATTAGAGTGGGTCAAAATCATATGATTATTCTAACTTCTTTACTTTATAGATGAATAAATTTACACTGAGAGAGAAAATTCCTTAACTCAATGTCAGAGTTGAAATTAGAATCCCCAATAGTAATTAGCAGGATAGTCATGTTTGCCATTATTCAATCTAAGACTACAAAATGATCTTTTTAAAGTCTGTTTTTAAAAGGAAATAATTCTATTCTTGTTTGCAATGACAACTTTAATGCATTAATCACATTTACCTCGAGTATGTCTAAATTTTATATTTCTTATTTTTCTTAGTCCGTATATCATTGGAACAATGAATCAGGGAGTTTCCTCATCACCAAATTTAGAACTGCATCACAACTTCAGGTAAAGATAAATTGAAAGATTGTTTCCTTTGGCGAAGTGGATGGGATTGTTTGGTTGTGCACCTTTCTGTTTGTCTACAATGTTTATTTTTCCATTTCTTTTGTACCAGTGCTGCCAGTGATGACCTGTAGTGTATAAATAATTCTCACATTTTCTGACAGGTGTTCCAAGCAGACATTTTGTGATCCTCAACCTGTAATCAGAAGTGTTTCTTTAAAAAAAAAAAAAAAAAAAAAAAAAAAAAAGAGTGGGAATGTTTTTCCTGCTCTCTATGTCCCTCGCTAAAGTAAAGCACTTTTCTTTTAAGTGTGAGAGCTGCTATTTCAGGGTTCCTGATTCTGCTGCAGAAGAGAGCTCAGCTTGTAAACTCCCACTGGAGGCTGACAGCCCGGGAGGTCTCTTCAGCTCAGAAAGAGAAGTTCTCCACTTTGTAACTCTAAGGCAAATAAACTGCCAGACTTCTTGGACCAATCAATTTATAAAGGAATACTATTACTTTGTATTGAAATGTAAATTACTGTGGAATTACATTCCATTCTTATCAAAATATATTTTCTTTTCTTTCTTTTTTTTTTTTTTTTTTTTTTTTTTGTAGGTGGGTATTATGTGCAAACCACACAGAACCAGTGAAAGGCTTTTTAGGTAGATACCTTCGAAGGAAACTGATAGAGTTGGAAATTGAAAGGAATATACGCAATAATGACCTAGTCAAAATTATAGATTGGATTCCTAAGACATGGCATCATCTCAACAGTTTTTTGGAAACACACAGTTCTTCTGATGTTACCATTGGTGAGTTCCAAAATTACAATATGCTGTTTTCCAGGAACTAAGAGTACTTGGTAAAGATGGCCAGATGGGATGATAGAAAATAACAACCAAATCTAATGTTTTTTAAACCTAAAAATTAAAATTTATTTTAGCTTTCCTGAAAATTTGCCTTTTTCTGTTTTGTATTGTTAATTAAATTCATTCTGTCTCACAATTATGGCCTACTAAAATATTGCTGAGATCAAATGAATTCAATAAAGTCAAATTTCTAAAATCATGTAATCATTTGCGGTAAACACAGTTATTTCTTTTTTAGGATGCTTTAAATGCTAAAAATAAATTTAATTGTTCATATCAAATATAGTTGTGACAGAAGACTTTAGAGACAATTTAGTTGATATGTAAATAATTTATTTTTCCTGAAGACAAAAATGCTTGAATTATTTCTCTTACATAGAGTTTACAATGTTTTTTTTTTATTTTTTAAGTGGTTGAGAATCATAAAACATTCTATAGATTAAAATTAAAAATTCTGTTAAATTAAAAATTCTGTATTTCGACCAAAATAGTTATACAGATTTCAAATTCTACAAATAAATTGCATTGTTTATTTAGCAATTCATTTTAGCATATTTGAATTTTGTTATTTGTAAAACTAGGCAGGTTGACTACTTAAAAACATTTATTATCTCCTAATTCTAATATGTTTTGCTTCATATTAATATTGTTATAAAAAGAAGAGATCAAAAGATTGAGTTTTGAATGAATATGTTTTAGTAAAGATGTAGTTAGTCAAGATTATAATTTTCTAGGAATCCAGTGAAAAATCTTGTTCCTCCAAATATTGTCTAAATATGTGTAAAGATTGGCAAATGTAACCCTTTTCAAACTTTGCTTGTTATTTGTCTTCTCAGGTCCCCGACTTTTCCTTCCCTGTCCCATGGATGTAGAAGGTTCTAGAGTTTGGTTCATGGATCTCTGGAATTACTCTTTGGTACCTTATATTCTGGAGGCAGTAAGAGAAGGCCTTCAGGTATAATATTCAATTTATAGAACTTTTAAAAACAAACACAAAAGCATGCTGATTCATTTAAAAGCAATAAAACATTTATTTTTTTAGGCATGAGTCATGAAATATAAAGAGCAAATAATATGCAGTATCTTACCTGTTGTAATAAGAAATATAAAAGTTAAAGTAAACATGATTCATGCAGCAATCATCCATTTGTCCTAGAAGGTGTCGAGATGCTCTTCTCATACAGTACATTGTGTACTTGGGCATCTCCTCACAGCCGTGATTACTTAGGTATTGATCATTCATACTCATCATGTTGTGTATAGCAAGCGATATTTACTTATAGGCACCCTGATGTTGGTATGTCTCACTGTTTGAAGCTCTTTAATGCCACTTATAAGATCTTTTGCTACTTTTTAGGGCACACTTTGAATTATAAGAAGGTTGATTGGTCTCTTTACCTATGACAGGCTAGTTTGAAGACCTTTCTGCCTTTTGTCTCATCGGCCTTAGTCCCTGACATTCTACAAAAAGTCCTGTTTATGCTTAACTAAAAAGAGAAAGTGTATCATTAACAATAAAACTGTTTCTTCAACAACATATCCCCTTTCCATCAGTGTTGCTATTTCCCTAACTTGGATATCAAACTTCATGGAACTGTAAAATTAGAAACCCCTGACTTATGTTATATAATCACCCATTTTAATGTGTAGGAATTCGATCTCCTTTCCAATGACTGAGCCAAGATTTAGGGAGTTTCTGGTTAGTTATACTCAGTTATGGTTTTCCTAACTGCTATTAGATTTAACATATTCTTGGGGGTGGAGTGGGCATTCAGCACATGCAACACCAAAAACATACAACCTTTGAGGAGGTAGACAGTTGTGACTGCTACTGAAGACTGTGAAAGCCAGAAAAAGTTGGCAGCAAGTATTCCTTGGAGATTCCATGCAAGGCCTCTGAAGGACCAAAATACAAAGGAATTGCTTATGTCATGGACTTTCCCTTAGATCTTCTGGCAAGAAGAACCTTAAATTGGAGGTAGAGGTAAAAAAAAAAAAAAAAAAGTGAAGCTTAGTAGCAAAGATGAAACTCTGAGTTCAGAGGAAATTGCTTAAAAACAAACAAACAACAACAAAAAAAAAACTTTTCAGCTTTGGACCAGTAGGAGGACCAGTAGGAGAAGTGTTTCCTACTTCATATTCTAATTAGAAAGATGCTAGTGATATAATGGACCGAATTTTGTATTCTGGTGGTTCAATCTTTGCTCAAATGTCAGCAATCAATTTGTCTTGGTTTGAACATTTAGATTCTTCTTCATTTCATTCTTTTTCTGTAATATCTCTTCATTCCAAAATGAGGAATTAGATCTCTTTAGGCTTTTTATTGTCTCTCTACGTTTGTACATTTCCTTAGGGAATGAGAGCTAGAGAGATTATTTAAAAGGCTGGTATCTGTTGCTTCTAGGTACTCATTCTCTTTTAGGGTTAAATCTAGATTCTTGAGTCTTTTGTTATGAAAGCATAAGCTTTCCAGGAATTATACAATTTTCTTCTAATCTTCTGTGTCTTCCAGAAAGTAGAACTTAAGCTAACTTTCTGCTCAAAAACAAAGGAACTATGTTTAAAAATTCATATTCACTCATACTTTGAGAGTTAGAATCATTTTCCTGATGAACATTTTCCTACAGTTAATTTCCTCTAATAACATCATTACTTCCTATACATGCATATATCCACCAAGAAAAAAGGAAAAAAAAATAAGAGTATCTCAAGTATCAATTTTACAAAAAGTTCATACAAGGGCAAAAAATACAATAAAGAAAAGATTATCTAGTTTGGTTAAAATCTTGCAGAGCAGTAGAGAGACTATAAATCTAAGAAATACTTAAATTTTAAAATGAAAAAGTTGAAACCAATCTGGAAAAAAGATTGGAGTCAAAGTTTGATGAGACTTTGTTTAAACATACACACACACACACACACACACACACACACACACACACACACACACTGTAAGAACACAGGTCATGGTGATCTTTCTGTCCTCACTGGACTGATACGACCAGTGACAGTCTTGGCTCCTGGTGGCTGACTTAATGTCACAGGAAATGCTGTGGCATGTCCCACTGTGATGGTTTACTGTAGCTCAATGAGACAAAAGTAAAATGTATCCATTGACAAGTTTGGAAGTTCATGGCATGCTTTGCAGTTGACTTTTGATTCAGTCCTATAGAGGTTAAATAAAAGATTCTATCTTTGCTTACGGGGTGGGTGCTCTCTAGGTTGTGTATCTGTATAGTTCTTTAAGGGATGAGGCTAAAAGTGAAATTTGACAGTGAAAAAGAATTCTCTTTTCATTCATCCATCATTTCTGCCAGTTGCACTTGGGTGGAGACCTCTTCATTATAAACATGGATTTTTTAAAAATCCTCTAATACTGGAGCTTTTATTTATCAATCTTGAGTTTTCTCTTGGTTTGTAAAGGCACATGTGGGAAGTTATTTCTACATGTATTCATAATAATTCTTTCATCTCCTCCCTGAGTGCTGATTATATAGCTAGATGTTCCTCTTTATTTTGACTAGTTTCAATTTTAAGTGAGACGTATGTACATTTAAAATGTGGAAAACCGCATAAAAACGGTCATCCTAAAAGTCCTATGTGATATTAACATGTAAAAGAAATTACTTAGTAATCATATTTTTGATGTAATAAAAAGTGAAAATTTTTTGTAACAAATATATTCCACCTTTTAGATGTATGGCAAACGGGCGCCATGGGAAGATCCCTCCCGATGGGTGCTGGACACTTACCCTTGGGGCACAGCGTCTCTGCAGCAGGAGGGCCCAGCGCTACTTGAGCTGCGCCCGGAAGATGTTGGGTATGAGGGCTGTACGTCCACGAAAGAAGCGACAACCTCAAAGCACATTCCACAGACTGACACAGAAGGGGACCCTCTGGTAAGCCACGGAAGTTTGAATCACCCCGTTCATGTTGACCTCAGTGGATGGTCCCTTCAGTCATTTGGGTCAAAACATCAGTTCTGGTAGGTAATATTTAGGACTGCCCTGACACTGCACTCAGTTTTAACTCTGTCTTCTGTGGCTGAATTTCATTGGGTGAAATTCTTAAAAAGGAAATCAAAATTGTTTGCCTTAAAAATAGTCAAGAAATGGTGAAACCAAGTTGAATCATGTATCCAGTTTGTCTCCCAATAAGCGCTACGTTGTATTAGTAATTAAATAAGTCTTCAAAATTTCGTAAGTCAATTTAGTAGGTATGTAAGAGAAAACTAAATATTGATCCTAAATGAAAAAAAATATATATATACTATTCTGATCAACTATCCTCATTACATTTAGAATTAGTTTTCTGGTCTTCTGTTGCCTAAAGGAGGGAAGGAAAAATCTGACCTGGAAACCTAAAGACAGTTCGTCTCTTTGCCTTATTCCATGTACAAGTTTGTATGACTTTATTTCTCAAAATACTAGAATAGTTAGAATAAATCTATGCCATTCCAAAGTATATTTTGAAAATACTAAGTACATATGATTATGAAGAACACAGGAGAGCACAGATTGTTTTATATCTATTTTTATATATTTTTTTCAGTATGTCGGTTTCACATGTAATGTATTTATTAGCTTGCTACCATAGGAGTCACTTGATTTTTACAACCAGTACAGAGGAGAAACTGAAATAAAGGCTATTGTGAGAGTTAAGGCATGCAAAGACTAAAAAAGAAGTAATTTAAAATCATACTTTAGAGCTATAGCTAAGGATGTAACATGACTTGATATTTTATTGAATACTCATGTCAACAATGCCAAACAGAAACATCATCATCATCTCAACTGATCACTCTTAACATTTTTGGGGTCACTTGTCGAAAGTCTAAGAAACTTTTCAGATACTCTCTGTAGTAAAATGCACTCTCATGGAATAATTTACAAGGTGTTTTGAGAGATCAATAAAGAGGCTGAAGTTTCCATGAAAACTTCCTACAGTGCAAAGGTCCTGTGCTTGAGAAATCTAGTCTAGGCTAATTCACTAAGGGTCCAGCCTCATATCTTCACAACTTATTGCAGTACTTGGTGATTTACATGATACATAGACATCAATAATTATGGAAGAATGGGTTTAAACTCAACAGAATTGTGAGTATACACTAAATAATTGCTGGTGGGATGATTAAAATGTAACAGACTAAATGTAAGTTTTACAGTTCAAGAATGGAATATTTGATCTGAGTTTTTAATAAATTCTAGCATAGCTTCTGCATTTTTATTTCACTGTGTCTGCTTTAGACAAGAAGAGGTATTTATGAAGTTTGTTTTCAGTGTTAGTATGGTAGGAGGCCTTTGGAATTGTTCTGAACTTTCTAATTTTTCACGGTCCAAGTCACCTAAATTTATCAAGCACCAGTTTCTCTGGTTCAGACACTGTTATCTTCTACTATAAAGTAGAAATATGAGGTCTTCAATTTTGATATAACAATTGGCATTAAAAAGTTCTAGTTCCTAGTCAGGCATGGTGGCACATGCTTGTAATCCCAGACTCGGGAGGCTGAGGCAGGAGGATCATCATGAGTTTGAGGCCAGCCTGAACTGCATAGCAAAACCTTCTCTCAAAAAGGCAAAAAAAGTTCATAATCTATTACTATAATAAACCTTATAAGAAATAATGGATTATGATATTTATAGGCTAAAACCTGGAAGCCAAAAGGCAAATCATAAATTGATAGAAAATTGAATATCATGTCTGCTTTTATTTCTATAATTTTTGACATAAAGTATGTACTTTCAGCACAACCAAAACCGAAACATCTCAGAGGATCCTAGAATAGAATTCAAGGCAGAGCAGCAGTTACTTGGCATGTGTAAAGCCCAGATTTTAATTCCCAGAACCTCAAAAATTGGAAGGGAGGGTGGAAAGAGAAGAAAATGGAAGGGAGGGCAAGAGAGACAGAGAGAGAGAGAGAGAGAGAGAGAGAGAGAGAGAGAGAGAGAGAGAGAGAGAGAGAGAGGAGAGCCTTTGTGCCTTTGTATCTGAACAAGAATACAAGATTTTGGCACATTTCACAGGATTTTAAAATTGCAATATTCACTCATCAAGGAGTTGAGTGTTAATAAATATATGCTTAGTGCTATGATTCAGTGACAGGAAGTTGTCATTTCTGATTTAAGAAGTGGTCTTTTCTGAATCCAAAACTGATGTTTAGCATCCAATAGTGGAGTGAGGCATCATCCTGCATAAACTACAATAAAATAGTGAAGAGGTGTGTAATAGGGAAAGTTGTAAATGCACTAAGGAAATGATTAGGAGAAAGCATCACTGAGGAGATGCTTGAGTTGGCTTTTGAGGAATGAATCAGATTTTATTGTATGGCTGGGTGGAGAACATTCAGATTAAAAAAGAACAATCTGTTATACAGAAGTGTATAATAGAAATGAAGAATTTAGGGAGCAATATAAAAATTGGTGGAGGGAAGTAAACCTATAGAAGCATATGATTGCTAGATCATATTGAGCCTTGTCTTTGAAGAAATTTAAAACTTCATCCCAGAAACAGTAGAGAGCCACTAAAGATTTCTAAGGAAAAGCTTACTTTGTTAGAATTGCCATTTCTAATCACTTTGGTAATGAATCAGAGGACAAATTTAAGGAGAGAGGATTAAAGTCAAGAGGTACTAAATCAGTTCTGTGGTATTCTGAGCGATCAGGACCTGACCAAGATGTTTTTAGGATAAGCATTATTAGATGGTACATGTCCTAATGCCACCTTTCCGGGAGGCTGAGGCAAGTTTGAGGCCAGCCTGGGAATTTTGCTGACTTAAAAAGACCCTGTCCTAGCATAAAAATTACCAAAAGGCTGGAGATGTTGCTTGGTATGAATGCCCTGGATTCAGTCTCCAGTACATGAGAAAAAAAGAAGAAGAAGGTGTAAAAGAAATGATAGACATGATACTGTGACTGTGGTGTAGGGGACCAAGTAGAGGAGAAGGGAAATACTTTAATAGAGAATTAGAATTTCTCACAGTGATAACAAAATCATATACAACTTTACCCCTCTTGTAGTCTCCAATTTCAAAATATAAAGCAATACAGTAAGAAGACTAAATAAATCTTATTCTATATATTTATTACAAATTGGAAATTTGGAAAATACATTGCTAATTAGAAAATCCTGTTTCCTCAACAAAATATATTGTCCAGTTCTATCAGAAAATTTCAGCATTTTAAAATTCAGACATTAGTAACACACTTGTTATACCATAATACTTTAACAGCAGTCACCATTCAAGTTGTTTCAAACAGTTGGGACTGAGATACAATTGTAACCCATAAATAGATTTTGTCTCCCATTTCTACTCTTGGTAAATTGGGAAGATGTTCAAAACATAGTTCTGTTTTACCAATGAGCTTCACCCAAAGATGTGTTCATACAGCCAGCTGCCAATAAGAGATGGGCTGACAAAAGAAAAGGGATGGGGAATGTGAATGTACATGAAGTTAGAGGGATGTGTGTGTGTGTGTGTGTGTGTGTGTGTGTGTGTGTGTGTGAGAGAGAGAGAGAGAGAGAGAGACAGACAGACAGACAGACAGACAGACAGAGACAGGGGGAAATGTGGCTTTTTTGATTTATTTATTGAGAAGTTATCACTCATTTCTTATTTTCCTGTAACTGAGTTGATATATTCAGAGTAACCCTGAAAATTATGTTGAAAATATTGCCCTGTGAGTCATTAAATGACTTCAAAATATCCTATAACTGTAGCCTCTTTGTCAGAAAGACATTTTGATGAAATTGATTATTGAGCTTGTTTATTTATAGTCATTTATTAAGCACAAATTTTATAAGAAGCACACCAACGTGAATATCTTAATTTATAACCAAGGAATCTTGTTTTAGATTTTTCCTTTTATTTTTCTAAGAAGAAAAAAAAACAACTTTGATTAGTATATAAAATACTGTTCATATACATTAAGCAATACCAAGTTTATTATGATACATAGAAACCCTTGGAAAGAAAGCAAATCCCACTTAAATATGCTTATATATTTTTCTGTGCATTCTAAAATTGTTGGAGCATCAATTTATCCACAACTGCTTTGAAGCAGTCTTTGTTTTAAGCTTCTATCACGAACATTGGAGATGCACATCTATCAAAATCCAAGTGACAGGACTGCCTTTTATTTCATAATACATTGAAAGGCTCCCTTGTCCCCTGGTGCTTTCTTGCATAGGTCCTTTTTACTAAAACAAACATTATCCATCTCCTATAAAGCCAGGAAACTTGAGACAGTCGCTTCTGTTCCAGAAGGTGGTTTTTGTTCTCAGTGATGTATCAATCATAGTTCAGCAAGAAATTCAACAACAAAAACCTGACAGTGATTCTTTCCTTCCCCCTTTCCAAATGCTCATGGTTCAGTTCACTCAGTCACCTCCTCTTGAGGTCAGCTCCTAAGCAGCAGATGGTGGCTTGTGAGCAGCAGCTGGCTTCATTCCCCTCCGTCCACTCCTCCTCCCTAGGGACCCTGTGCACGCAGGGCTGTGCGTCTGCGTGTATGAACATTCACGACTTTCACTTGCCATTCAGTGCTTTCTGCTTCTTCCAGCCAAAAGCTGGGAAGCTTGGCATACTTTCCAGCAACCAACCCAGGTGTCCAGCTGTGATACAGTTTCCTTTCCAGTCTCCCTGCTGCAGCAATATTTATTCACAGCCCCAAGTGAAAGCATTCTCTAGCAGCCCTATTTTGTCCCCATGGTTTGATGAAGTGGTGTGTTTGGGAAAAATAATGTAGGAGCCAGGGGCAATGCATGGAAACCTAAAACCGTTTTCCTATTCCACTTGGATGGGATGTGTTGGTTCTTCCACGAAGCTCGAGCAGTGTTTATTCTGGGGCTGGCCGAC
The DNA here is from genome assembly GCF_034190915.1 of Cavia porcellus. NCBI lineage: Eukaryota > Metazoa > Chordata > Mammalia > Rodentia > Caviidae > Cavia > Cavia porcellus. Next base: position 70,054,292 of record NW_026947491.1, read on the forward strand.
TCAGTGGATCACTGCCCACATATATGTCTCTTTTTCTTTCTTCAGATGAATATGCTAATGAAACTTCAAGAAGCAGCCAATTACTCGGGCACACAAAGCTGCGACAGCGATAGCACCAGCCACCATGAAGACATTTTGGATTCATCTCTTGAATCTACCCTCTAGAGGGTAAAAACAGCTAGGGGAAAAGATGATGATTTTAAAAACGGTTTATTTTGAAAGGTATTTTCACTGAACCACTGCCAGTATGAAAGCACCCTGTCCAAGGCCCTGACCCAGAGTTGTGGTCTCCAAGGAGGCAGCAGAACCAAGCCTGAACTGCCAGGATGCTAAATTGAAATGGGAGCTTAACTTTATTTTATTTCTAGGCATTTTTATATCCACGGAGTACCAGAAGGCTCCACCAGTCAACTGGAAAGGACCCTAGCTATGGGCATCTGAATAGATTGCACACGAGATAGCCAAACTGGACTTTATGTTCTTCCTCTTAAAAGTTTACAATGTAGACCTTTTTTCGACCCTTTCTTTTGATTCCTCTAAGGGACTTTCTCCCTAAGCAGGGTCCATTCCTCTGATCTGTTCAACCTCCTTTGTGCCACATGGTGCTGGTCACAGGGCTCCAGTAGTGTTTGTGTTGTGCACTCACCCTATTCCAGAATGAAGCCAAGAGGCCAGTCCTCCATAAGCACAAAAGGAATTGTGCAACCACCAGGAAAACACTACTGTGGCAAGCTGGAGAAGTGCCAATCTAATTCTGACCGCCATGTTCTCATGATGTGCTCCACCAACTTTTTAGTGTATGAGTCACAGGTTTTATAAGGTTGTTTTTACCACAGTGGTCTTTTTAAACCACCTGCCCACTCCCTTTACAAGAGTTTTATACCAATTCTAGGTCAACACTGACAAAAGGCTTTCTTAGGGCTTTATTTGTTTGAGCCTTTTCAGTGAAAGAAGGAACATTTCCTATGGTGCTGTCTCACTGCCTTAAAACAGATTTCTACAACAGTGTAACAGTTGGTTTAAATCCTAAATCATTGGTAATTTCCACTGTCTTTTCATTTACAACCTAGCAATGCCAGTTAATGCAGTAGCTTCATCTCTATAAACCATTCTTTCTTTTTTTAAAGAAATGGATAGGTGAAAGATCAGTATTTTTACCTTGCAAATAGGTTGCTTTGCCTCTCCTCCAAACTATTCCAGTAACCTAGAAACCCGCTCTTTCCATCACTTAAGAGCAGAGACGTGGCTACATTCTAAGTTCTAAGTTGAGAGAGTTCCGGAAGGTGGCAGATTTTGATTCTGGTCCAGCAGAGCTGGAAGCACTAGATGCAGCATGAGCACAACTATTTGGCTTTCCTTCCCTGTTCTTTTCTTTCTTTGTTTAATTAGTTTTGACGCATGTTGTTTTGATTGCTATTCTTGTACATGAGAAATTCAGCATTAAAGAACACTGAAGCAGTAAATTCACTGTGGAAGAGGAAGCATATATACTGTAAAGGAAGGTTAGATTTGCACAGTCTACTGGGTAGGTATTGTAAATAATACTTTTTCAAACTTGCACAAATTGAAACAAATACAGACAAAAATTGTATTTTACCCTGTTGGTGTTAAGAGGTGTTTCACTTGCTGAGATTTCCTGTACATTGCAAACAAATACAGAATGCAGATCCTCAAAACTGTTATTATCTGGTGTATTTGTCCTGTATTTACAGTTGTTATGACTATGCAGGAGCTATCAGTGCTAGAGTGAGCATGCTTCAAAATTGTACATGAAGCCAATACATTTTTGGATAAGTGAAACTGTCTGGAAGTACATCTGTTGTGGCAGGCTTTAAAGAGAGTGCATGAAAACTGATCAGCCACTAGAGAAGCTACCACCACACACAGAGCCCAGGTTTTAAGTTGATGAAACCCAAGGGCTAGGCCATGGTGTAGACTTGTTCTATGCATATGCCAATGTGCAAACTGTGTGACTTATAGGATGTGTAAATGGTGCTACCCTCCGTGACCACCCGTGGGTCAGTTGCTATAGAACAATAACAGCACCACGAGACATCGGTGCAGTTTTTCGAGTGTTACTAAGCATATAGGTCTTTACAAGGTGCTATTGCCCTGAGGGAAATCTGAACTGAATTTATGCACATAGAATTGTCACCCTGACTTTGAAGCCTAAAACATGGTTCCAATCTGTTGTGCAACATCAATATATATACCTGGATGAATGACTAGTTGCCCTTGTATAATATGTGATCGAAGAAAATTGCTAATCTTTCCCTGCCATTTTGAGAAACAGTCCAAACATGAGCATAAACAGAATACCCTGCAATACATCCCAGTAGGTCCACCTAGTTTACAACTTAAACTAGTTTGTGAAACATTTGTCTGTATACATTTTATATTTTGTACATTTTTGATGTAACATATCATGTAAATAGGCAGAAACAGTGAAATAAATCATCTGAAAAGTTTTGTAGTCTTTGTAAAGCCCCGACAATAAGTACTTGGTGTCAATGGACTTAACTGGATGATGTATTTTCTATTGGTTTATTGTTCCTCTAGCTTGTAAACCAGCTTGCATATATTTTTTTGCAAATGTGCACCCTGTATCTGTCTAAATTATTACTTTGCCATTAAAGTGGAATTATTTATTGACAACAAGGTGTGGTGTTTGTGTATGGGGAAAATTAGATGGTCATGCATAAGAAAGTATCAAGCTTTAAAATGTTACTTACACTATGAATATGCCATTAGGGGTATGTGTAAATTTATATTTTACATATAGGAAGGGCTCCAAATCTTTTAAGCACATAAACTAATAATTCTTAAATATGAAAGTTATTTATTCAGTGAATATTTTTAGAAAATTCTAAATAGTCCTCTCATGCTTGATGATAAGAATATAAAAAATTATGATATTCACATAGTTAAATCAACTAATTAAATATTTATTTTTATTGAATTAACTGTTTTTATTATCCTTGATTTTTATTTTAAAGCTAACTAGTTGTTTGGGTAGTGGTTTATGCTTTATTAGAGAAGATTTCAAAAAAAAAAAATAACTTCCTTTAAATTATAATTTCTTGCGGGGCATGGTGGTACACTCCTGCAATCCCAGCACTCGGGAGGCTGAGGCAGAACGATTGCTGCAAGATCAAGGCCTGTCTAGGCTACATAGTGAGTTCAAGACTGGCCTGGACTACAAAGTGAGACCCTGTCTCAAAAAAAAAATTCTTTTTTTCAAAGCAGATTCAGCATTTCTTTAATCTTAGTAATTACAATATAAATTTGGATAATAAGTAGGGTTTTAATTCTAAAATCAGAAAAATTTAGAATTAAGAAAATTGTAGAACAGAAAAGTATATGAAATGGTTCAGTCATCTATAACAAATTATAATTAATGCATTTGTTCTTAAACTCAGTTTGGGACATATAGAAAATTTCTACAATGTATTTCACTCAAGTAAACAACTCATTAACCCAAAATTTAGAGCTGGTGGTGTAGCTTCATCATGGAGCTCTTCTCTAGAATGTTCAAGGCCCTGGTATCAATCCCAGTCTCTGAGCACACAAACATACACGTGTACACATGCGGTACCCACTTGGGCTTTTTTTTGAAGACTGCATATTTCTCTTTAGAAAAGTGTCTGTCACATCTTAAATGTACACAAACTGTAGCCATTGTTATTATTCAACAAAAGTGTACTCTGTATCTACTATGTACCAGGCAATTTTCTTAGGATTCAGAGGCACTGAGACCCAGACCATAGCATTCTGGGACTTATAATTAGTATTGGGATCTCTGTGCTCATGCCCTTCTAACATCTCTGCAGTAAGGATGGTAGAGACAAGGCCAAGGAATAGTTGACTGCAGAATGCTGCAGGGTATTTTCAGACACTGATAGAATCAATGATACTAGCAAATTATGTTTGAATGTGGAGAAGTTCCAAAATTTCTATTTCAGCCTTATGAATTTCCGTTTTTTTAAAAAAAAATCATCTTTATAAAAATAGAGCTCTTTAAAAATATCTATTATTAGGTCTTTCAGCAGAGAAGATGTTTGAAAAAGAAGCCCCACTTGTGTTTATTTTGTTTTGCTTTTTGCTGGAGTTGGGAATAATGACTAATAAGTAATATACTGCATTAATGAGTTCAATGTTTTTTTTTTTAGTTTAGTAAAAGTCATTCAGATAATCATTGTAGCATCCTTTTCCACATGAATTATACATTGTCTGTGTAACATATTTTGCCCGGGAGTTCTCAAAGAAAATATATTCATAAAACAGTATAAGGTAGCATCATGGAAGAAAATGAAATTTCTTAGTTATTTATCTTCTATTAAATTATAATATGTATATTATTAACCTTTCCTTATCATTGGAATTTTTAAAACTTGACCTTAATATTTTATAATGACATGGCGGAGTTACAGTTCATGAGCAACTAACTAAATAATTTTTTAAATGATTAAATGTTAAAATAGTAATGTATTCAATATATTACACTATATTAACTATAGCAGTAAAATTAACATAACTGCCTGGCAAGTGCAAGATTGTGAATTTGATCTCCAGTACAAAAAAATAAAATAAAATAAAAATAAGTCTTTTTTTTTTTTTTTACTTCTTTAATGTAGCCACTAGAAAATTTGTGATTAATGTGTTGCTCACTTTGTGGCTCTGTTGATACTGTTATCTCTGTTGGATTATACTGCTATATAAAGGGCTAATCTTTATAAGTTGGCCATGTGATTATCTCCCTCATCTTGTTTGTGTTTTTGTTTTTATAAATGAGATGAGAGAGGAATCTGAAGCTTGTGTAGTCCTGCAGCACCTTTTTCTCCATGTGCACTGTTTACTTTTGGGTTCTTCTCTCTATACCATTAGCCTAAGTATTGGAACATAGAAATAATTATTGAATCAAGAACAATATTAACATTTCTAGAAAACGTAACCGGCACATGTGTTAAAATTTTGTTATAATCTTGCTGCATAGTAAAACCTACAGAAAGTTAACATGAAGTTTTCTTTCCTACTAGAAACATTTATAGAAAATGTAGTTGAGACAAAACAGAGAAAAAATTTTTATTTAAATATTCTCCGACTATTGTCAAGTGAATGTCTGTGTAGTTCCCCAGCACAAATATTAACCTCATAACTAATTAAATTATTGTTAAAATTGCTACATTTTATCAGAATTTTGATTTATTCAAAGGAGATCTCAAGTTACATCAAGCAGTAGTATTTTGCCTACACTGGGTTCAAAATGAGTTTTTGTTTGTTTTAGTACTGGGAATCAACATCTAATGCCTGCCAGGCAAGCACTGTGCCACTGAGCTGTATCCTTGGCCCTAGAATAATGTTCTTGTATAATTTGATTTCTCTTACCCCAGGGCCTTCACATACTCTCAAATGCTACTTCAAACCATTAATGCCTTAGACAAAACTTTCTGATTCCATCAGACTACACCAAGAACCCGTATTATCTGCTTTTCTAGAATAGCATATAACTGCAATGTCCTTTTATCATAGTGTTCCTTCAGAGTTTAGGATATATTTCACTCTCCATAAATATGTACTGAATGAAATTTTTTTTTTCTTGTGGAACTGGGGAATAAAACCATGGCCTTCACACTGAGCTATATTGCCAGCTCATTATTATTGATTATTATTATTATTAAATCACTAAATTGCCCTGGCAAAGTTGGATTTTTGTAATCCGCCTTAGACTCTCAAAGTGCTAAGATTACAAGTATGTGTCACCACACCCAGCTTCTAAACTATACTATAGGTCCAACAATTCCATTAAATTTGATAGCTCTCATGTATAGGCAAGGTGCTTCCTAGAAACCAGACTGCAAATTAGAAAACTGAATAGTGACTCTGGAAACATCAATGATCTGAGGACTTTAGTTATCCAGTAAAGACATGGCCTCATACTTAAGAATTTCCCCCTCTTTAAATGTAATGTGCTCCATATTTCCTATCCGTGGTTTTTTTTCTTGTTTTTTGTTTGTTTGTTTGTTTGTTTGTTTTGTTTTTACTTTCTTTTTGAGACAGGGTCTTGCTATGCAGTTCAGGCTGGCCTTGGAGCTCTCAATGATCCTCTGCCTCGGCCTCCTGAGTGCTGGGATTACAGGCATGTGCCACCACACCTGGCTCAGGTTTTCTTTTTCTTTCTCCTCCTTATGTATTTTGTAGATGTTTTAGTTATATATAGTGCAATTGAAATATGTGAAGTTTTTTTTTTTTTTGAGAATAAAACCTACAACAAGCAGTTGCAAATGTAATGCTAAAGTCTAGAAGACAGGTGGTAACTGAAAAGATCAAAATAGTAATCCACGGCATAAAAACCAGAGTGAAGATGTGAATTTCAATTTGGGGAGATTCTCCACAATAAAGATCTCATCCAAGTGAATAACACTGAGACTAGAACGAGAGGAATGTAACAAAAATCCTCAGAGTTCACCTGGTTTTTACTTTTCAGTCTGCCTAATATACTTGTCTGCATTTAATGTAACATTTGTAAAAGAAGTAAAATGTAAGTGAAACCCATTGAATTAGGAGTTGAAAACTCTGTTTTCTGATGTCTCCTGGAAGAATCAACTAATCTATCACCTGTGTTCTGTAGCTTTTATACCCTAACTGGTGACAGATAATAAAATGCACCTGGTGTAACAGTTTTATACAATGTTAGCGATACAAATAGCATGCAGCTCTCAGATAGCTTATAAGATAGTACAAAGCCTGTAAATCTAGTCATAGCCCATCCAAAGTATTGTGTGATTATGAATACATTATGGTTTAGATGCAGAATAACTCCCAAAAGTCTCACGTGTTCAGACCAGGGCCATTTGGAAGGTGACTGGATCAGAGGGTAACAAGCCGAATGTGACGTCAGAAGGCAGAGTCTGGTCAGAAGCAGAGTCCCTGGTGCTGTGGCCAGAAGGGCACATCTTCCCTCTCTAATTCCTCCCCTTGCTCTCTTCTTTCCGGCCACCCTCATATGGGCAGCTTTTCTTCTGCTGTGCTTCCCTCCACATGTTTTCTGCCTTGAACCAGCTGGCTACAGACTGTAACCTCTAGAAACTACAAGTCCAAATAAACCTTTCCTCTTTTAATTTGCAAATATCAGGTATTTTGTCCCGGGGAGAGAAAAATGACTAAGTCTTTACTAGTTGTGTTCAATCCAGGTTGTTTCTACCCTGACATGCTGTATAGAAACAGCTAAATACAGTATTAGATTGTTTTACAGATGGTGTTCAAGATACAGAATTTAGATCAAAATCTCTACAGATATTTGAAATGGAATGGAATGGAATGCAATAATTTGTCAAATATTGGCAACTCTTAGAGGCTGAATTGCTTATTGTATAGCCCAGTTCTTTTATGGTAAGTTATGTACATTCTCTAATTCAGCCTTTTTTTGATCTGCTGCAGAGTAAAATATTGGGCAGTCTCTTTAGTGCTTTCATAGCAGGATTAGAGATTGTCTTAGAAACCTAGCTGCATCCAGTGTCTGAGACTGAAAGCAAGAACTATGTGAAGCCTGAATCAGGTTCAAGGTGATTGGATATTCCTTCTCCAACATAGCCACACCACAGAGGCTAAAGGAAAGTCTTCTAGTATCAGTGATTTCTCAGGAGGGAAATTCACCTGGACTGTGCTCATTTGTGAGGCCTCAAGGTAGAGCAGCCAGCTCAGAAGATATATGAGAGCCAGGCAAGCACTTTCAAAATTCCAGTAATAGGTGAAATCAGTTAAAATAATGTACTTATTCTTCCAATATATCAAAATGTTATCATTTCAACAAATAAGCTAAATGCTTTTAATAAAGTCTTTTACATATTTTGCATTCTGTTTTCTTTTTTGTATCCCTGGCCTTTAGAATTCTGCATATATTTTACATTCCCAGTGCATCTCAATTTGGATGTCAAATTTCTATTAGAGCAACTTGATCGATACAAAGAACTGAAATAAGTTACAGAGGACAGAGAAGATTGAAATAACTTGTTTCAATTCAAATTTAAATTTTATAATTACCAGCAGCTTAGCCAAAACTGAGTTCCTGCATGGCTTTATGGTGATCAAGTGCTAAGAAGCTATGTATGGCCAGGGCCTGGCTACTAAATAGAACAGCACAGTGAACCTTGGTGTAGGTAACTTTCTTATCATTGAGATGTAATGCCTGATATCAGCAACTCGAAGGAGAGGTTCATGTTGGCTCACATTTCACTCTGTGCTTGGCCAGCTCCAAAGGAGAAACAGCACAGCAGAGGGGTGTGGTGGAGGAAAGCTCCTCCTGTCAAGGAAACCAGAAAAGAGAGAAGGAAGGAGCATGGGGGGAAGACAGACCCTGCAGGACCCAACTCCAGTGACCCCCTGTAACTAGGCCCCACCACATGAAAGCAGCTCTGCTACACCATCCCCACGGTCCAGTTCTCTTCCAAAAGCCCTGCATATGAGCACTTGAGGATTTGGGGAGACATCTGGTATAAACCATAACACTCGGTGAGCAATTTTTTCAGATCAGATGCACAGCCTCTTCCAGCGCACATATGCCAAGTGGTTAGAGAAGAAACTTTGCCACTTGCTTATGTAGAGACTCATAGAGTATTGGTTTTCCCTTCATATACAGTACTATATCATAACGTAACAGGTCCCAGTATCTATCTCAGTAACTCTTGCATTTCATCCTCAAACTGGTAGTGATCATCCTGATCTGTCTTTTCTAACATTTTTTTTAACTTCAACCAGCATGGATTCTTTAATAAAAGTTTCCACCCTTTCTATAGAATAACTCAACATTCTGTATCTGTCATCTGTCTCTGCCTTTACCTGTACCTGTCTGTTTAACTACATATCTATCACCTGTCTTAGCCATATCTATCTAAGTCTATCGTCTATCATCTGTCCATCTACTTATCATGTACCTATCATCTATATCTTCTTATATAATTCCAGGACACAGGTTTCTTACTGTCTTAGCCTATTGAAGCTATCATAACAAAAGACCGTAAATTATGTGACAGTGGAAATGTATTTCTTACATTTGAAAGCTGAGAACTTCAAGATCAAGGTACTGGTAGGTTTAGTGCTTGGTGAGTGCTCCTCATAGATGGTTGTCCTCTACAAGCATCCTCATGTCATGGAAGGGTCCGAGACTTTTCCGGTTCATGGGGCTTCTTCGCTCATGACCTAACCGCCTAAGAAAGACCCCACCTCCTAATACTTTCAACCTGAGAAGGTAAGATTTCAACATATATGTTTTGTAGAGACACAAAAAAGGAAGCACTCAGCACCTATTCATCTTACAATTGAGTAATAGTCCTCAGATTTTGCATGATAAGAAGCAATCCTGTTCTCTAGATTTTATAAGAAAGAAACAACATAAAGCATAATCATTCAAACACATTTTAGAATGGCTTCCAGAGCAAGACTAAAAATCACTGCAAAATACCCATCATCCCAACATTTACAAATACCAACACTTTAAGAGATTTAAGATAACAAAATAAGAAAGCGAAATCCAAAAATACTCTTAAAATTAAATACAGATTAAATATGAGAAAAAAGAGACTAAAGTTGCAATTTACCTGATCTACATAAAGGACTTTGTTTCCCCTTGTCTACTTCAGCAAAGACTTTTATTGCTAATTGGCTTCCTTTCAGTGCTGAAATTTATAAAATGAAATACGTTTTCTCATATGTTGAAGCTTTGTCTTACATATTAAAATGTAGTGGTTCTTTCCACTAGTGGACTAGAGACATATTCCATTAACTCTATATGCTTTCCTTAATATCTGCTGCTAGAAATTTAGCTCAGCTGCAGAAGCCAAGGGATGACTAGAGAGAACATTCTGTGAATAGCCCCTCTGTGAGTGCAGCACAGTAATTAGCCTTTTTTCCCTACAGCACAGCCTTCAGCTGTTTCCTTTTGTCAAGATCAACTGAGAATTTTATTAACTAGCTTGGGAAAAAGATTTCTATCACACTGAGTGTGCACTTGGAAATTTGAAATGAGGAATGGCACTAATACATAATTGCATAATGATTTAAGGAAAATGACTTAATTTGCCCATAAAATGAAATTTTAATTGTTACTAACATTAATTTTCAATCTGAAAATAAAGTGCTTATCTGCTGTGAACATGGTACGATGGTGGTGGAAAGTTTGGTATGACCAGCTGGTGTCACCTAGGTGAGAGCGGACTCCCGCATTACTCCTGTAGGACACCGTGGATTTGCAGTGTGCTCTGGAAATTTCCTTCTCACAGAATGAATTTCAAAGGGTATGCAATTGCTCCAGAGAACTAGAAAGTAGATCATGTGCAAACAGATGAAAACATTTCTTAAGCCAAGCAAATATTGATACTGGTAGAAGCAGACTTACAGTTGCTATGTGGCCATTAATTTCAAAGAAAGGTCAGGGTGCAGTTCTCAATATCCATAAGCCAAAAAATGAAATAGGAGTTTGAAAATAAATGCCACCAGCACTTTTACACTTTTACCTTTTATTGGAAATAAACCCAAGTGTTAATCTTGAAAAATAACTATACCTGATTATCTCTAGCATGTTACAATATATGAATCATACCATAGAGTTCCATCTGTAAAGTTGTGTATTCAACTAAAAAATATGCAAAAAATTCTATTAAAAAACTTTGTTACTCTTTATGTGGAACATGGTATCTACCCCCGCCCACACACACACACACACACACACACACACACACACACACACACAAAGTGTCGGAGAAATTCTGCTATGCAGTGAAATATTAATGAGTCTAAATGCTCGCCTTAATATTTATGACATACCAATTGGAAAATTCTAAAGGAAACAGCAGTGTTAGATATGCTTTAAAACAAACTTTTAGCATTTCTAAACAAATTTTAATAACTATTGGTGGCCTTTAAAGATAAATATGTCTGATTTGTTGAATATCCATAGTTTCAAAATCTCATTAAGTAAATGCATTGTTGAATTTAAAGGCATAATAACGGGCTTATATGGGGCTTAGAAATTCTGGGAAAAAGGGGTAAAGTTTTAAGGCCCAAACATGTTACATTTGTAAAATCATTAGTACCCAAGTGTTGCAGTTTGATTTATCTTTCAAATTTTAAGTGTTTGAAACTCAATCCCAAGGCAAGGGATTTAGCTCAGAGGCATAAACACCTGCCTTGCAATTGCAAGGTCGTGAGTTCAATCTCTGGTACCAAAAAAACAAAAACAGAAACTCAATCCCCAAACTCTAACAGTAGCGGTACTTAGAATTTGGAAATTTGAAGGTGATTGCTATGATGCCTCTCCAAGGGATACACCAGATGCCAGCACCCTGCTTTGAACTGCCTAGCATCCACAACCCAGAGCCCAAATACACTGTCTTTAGAAATTATCCCCTCTACTCTGTTAAAGCACCAAAAAACAGACGAACACACAAAGTTTCACTCAGATTTTTTCCATGGCCCTAACCTACTCTTGAAAGCCCCACTTCTTTCTTCAAACCCTTTGGCACAGGAAGATCAGCTTCTTGAATAGCATGATACAGAGTTGGTCATGTGCCTGCACAGGAGAGCAGGATGGCCCACTCACTATCTTGAGTTCAAATTCAGCGTAGCAGCTCTAGATCGGTCTCTGCTAACAGTGAAAGGAAGTGGGCATCCTGCATTGCCCAGCTTTTCCATCTCCAACCCAGTGAGTTCAGTCATCTTATGTTTTTAAATTGATGTTTGTTGTGTGTGGTAAGGGAGAGGGTAAGTAGAAAATTTAGTAGCACTTTTAATAGAACGTACATGCTTATTTCTTAACTATACCATAAAAATTAGAAGAGAAAAGGAGAAACAGATTAACATATTTGAAGATTGCTAGCTAATTTATCTTTTTGGTTACAACTGCTTTTAGTACATTGTTTATGACACAATGACTTAAACATAATGCATGTTTGACTGATGCTGGTGAAAAAATCTTGTGAAGACTGCCACAGAAACACTGATTAATCATTTTGATAAATTAATATCACATTAGCCAATTAGTATTATTACTAGGATCAAGAATCCATCATTTTATTGCCAAAATTGAACATATTAGGTGTTCAACTAATGACGGTGAATATATGAAGATAATCTTGTAAATCTTCTAGAGAAACTACTTCCTGATTGATCATTTTCATATTTGAAAATCATTTCAGTCAAAGAGTATAATGACTTTATCCAGGAATTGAGAAGAATTTTATTACCAAAATCACTAGAAATAATTTTCTGAAATATATTGATAATTTATTTTATTTTGCTTCACTTATTTATTTTTTGAAATTGGTACAGAACTTCACAACAGGCTACCGGGATAACAGTAATAGGTACCATAGTATATCTCGTTATCTTCACAGGAGTTGTCCTTTCAATCAGGTATAGCAAAATCAAACCAAATACAGAACGTATAAAACTTATCAAAACGGAGTATTGAATACAGCAATAGTATTAATCAAAATAAAGCAAAACAGTGATAACAATATTTGCCTTCAAAGAGATGTTAGAAGTAAATCTCCTATATTTGCTGTATTGCATATGGTCATCTTCCCAAGAGATGCTCAGACCTCTGGTTCCCATTTGCTATTGTAGGGGGAAGAGGTGTTGGATTCTCAGCCCCCATGGGGGTAGGCTCACAGCTGCCTACCAGAGAGTCCAGCAGGTTGCTTTGTTGCCCAGCGCCCTAAAAGCCAACATGGAGTGGAGATCAGGAGACGCTGGCTGGCTGGTTCTTTCCCAGGGTTGCCCAGTGCTTGCTTGAGCCATGGCTGCTTACCAGGAAGATGAGGCAATAATTAATTTTTATGGGATCAATATCTTCTGGAATTTCTGAATTTGTACTTTACTAAATGCTATTTAACCTGAGACTCTGTTGGGGATAGAAATATTCGCTGTCCATTTTAAAGAAACATGTCACTCAAGAATAAAGCATATTTCAAAGAAATAGTTATCCTCAAACCATTTTGGGGAAAATTTTAGTTTGGGAGAATTTCTGTTTTCTTAGTTTATTTTGATTACTAATCACAGAAAATATGTACAAAACTGATAGTTATCTCCATTAATGCTTTATGTATTACTTACCCATCATCAATTTGTGTTGAATTTCCTCTTATATCTCAAAATGTAATCAGTCAATCTAAGAAATTCAGTAAAAATTGATTTAAGACTGACTTTCATTGATGACCATCACCTGGCATAATTTATTACATAAAAATACAGAGAAGTGTTTAGGATTCCTTTTATCAGAAACTCCTCATGCCACTTTCATCTTAACAAAATTTGAAAACTCATAATTCGTTGACTGATGCTAAATTTGCTCCTGAACATTCTAAAATGAATTGCTTACTGATTTAGTTTTCTATTGCTGAGTAAAAATCTGGCGCATATTTAGTGATCTAAAACAATGCCCATCTTTTAGTTCACAGTTCTGGAAATCATAAGTCAGGTTACTCAGTTGGGTTCTTTGTTCAGAATCTCACAAGACCAAAATCAATGTGCTAGATGGGATGTAATCTTTTTAAAGGTCCTCAAGACCTTTCACATTGTTTGCAACCCTTATAGTTGTAGGACTGACAACTATATTTCCTGTCTGGCTGTTAGCCTAGGACTGCTCTTAGATGCAAGAGGTAGGCTTACTGGTCTTAGGCATAGCTCCCTACATCTTCAAAGGCAACAAAGATCTGTAATTTTTCTTGAGCTTTTCTTTTTTGGTATCATGTAAATAAATTGAGCCCATCTAAATACTCACCTTTTGCCAAATAGTAGTCATGAGGGTAACATGCCGTCATATTAAAAAGATTTCCTTCACAGTTATGGGAGAGAGGATTATAAGAGGAAGAATGCCCCTGGTTCTTGGTAGCCATTCTTAGAATCCTGCCTACCACATTCACCGACATTTAAACATCAAGATATTTCACATGGATGCTCAGGAATCTTCTTTCTCATGAGTCAGAATACCTGACCTTGGGCTACATTGTGCCATTTCAACAATTTGTGTTACTTAATGAGTGGCAGGTCTTGTTTGATGTGCATTCACTAATCCAGCTCACCAATCCTTGTTAACATAGTCTCTGCGTTTCATTCTATACTTATTTCAGTTTTCAGCCATAGTTTTATACAATAAACGATACTGCAATATTACCTTAATGAACGAATATATACTTGCACTTCTTGAAACCTAAGTTTATCTGTAAAACAATCATCTCATTGATATTTGCACTTGGAATGTAATAAGACAATGTCAAGCTATGACCGATGTTCCCTTTGCCTCTCAAAACTGATTCTTGAAATACCATTTCAGTAAACTTAGTAATTCTGAGCATGTACTGTCTTTTGGTCTGGTAAGTGAATAATATTGCTGAAATTAAATGCTACCATCTAGTTAGCCCATGCAAAAGACACAAATGTACTCTCAGTGGACAAATGTGTTCCACGTAATCATGCCAGCAGCAGAAAATGGAATCTGTCATAAAAAATAAATTATCTAAGAGCTAGGCCACGTTCATACAGCTCACCACTAAATTTCATTTTCCTTGTTCTTCAACTGAGAGGCTGAATAAACACTTACAGAACAGTCTGAAAGATCACGTTGTTTGTCAGAGTTAGATTCTGCAGCCTCAGAATCCAAATGCATGAAACTGTAGCAGTCCAGAGACCTGCTGTTTTTCTGTGCTGCTTGCTCTGGGATCCCCGTCACTCAGTCAGGTTACACGGGGCATCAGGGAAGGAGCGAGGCAGGACAAAGCATGCAGGCTACAGTTTGGAGGGACTGTGGGAGGAGAGGCAAGGGCTGAGAGGACTGAGGACTCTGTTTAATGGAATTAAACAGAGGCTGTTGCATACTAGATCACACAAGAGTAAGATGTTCGGGAATTAGTCATGTCAGGATAATGTATCAGGAAATGACCCTGGAGTGAATAGGGAACTCTTTAATATAGAACAGCAGAAAAATACAGTAAGGTCTTTATGGAATATATAGGTTTAAACTTAATCATTTGTGGTTTGAACTTATGTATAGCTCCCGCCAAAACTCTCAGGCAACACAAACCCCTTAATACAATGGTACTAAGAGATAGGGGCTTTAGGGTGACTACATCAGGAGTCTCCAAAAATGAAACGAATGACTTTAGGACATGGCTTGGGACCTTGCATTTCTATACCTTTGTCCTTCAGCTCTTCTGCTGCCTTATTTCACAGCCTTTTCTTTTTCCTCTCTGCAGGTGACAGCAATGAGGCACCATTTTACAAGTAGAGAGCAACTCTTGTCCTTTAATTTTGGATTGTATCCTCTAGAACAATGAATAAATTTATGTTAACTATAAATTATCTAGGATTTGAGAATGTTTATAGCATCACAAACTGATTTAAACATACTGTCTCTGATACTTACAAATCATATGGCCTGGAGCAAGTTGTTTCTATTCTCTTCAATACCTAATATCTGTGTATAAGATGCTCATAATGACAGATATATGTCAATACTTTTACAGCAGTTAAAACACTGATTGATACATAATAACCATCAATAAATGCTAGCCATTGTTAGTTCTGTAGCAATTTAGACCAGGACTGACACTGAGATTTTTTTAAAAAGTAACAATAACTCTTTAAAAAATTGTTAAAGGATAATTTCTTTATCCTTTCATAAGCATATCTGATCCCTCTGAGTTGCAAGGAAAAGGCACACTTGACTTGTCTCAGTTAATCACACTTTAGTTTAAAGCTATTTTCCTTCTCTGCCTCAGGTCTCCTATTTATTCAGTTTACTATCTTGTAGCTTTTCTCTCTCTGTGTTTGCTCTTCCCATTCCTGAATTTTGTTTCTAAGCATTTCACAGTTGAATCTTTCAACAGAAAGGGTATGAATGCTTCCCCGATGATTAAATGCAAAATCTCTTTCTGGGCAGTTTTTCTGTTCCACCAGAAGGAGATTTCTGATATTTGTGTCCAGTGTGTGGATGCCTGACTTTGTGTCAGCAATTCACTATATTTGGGGACAGGTAAAAATACTCTTAGACATGGATCCCTCTTCCCTGCCTGTGAACGTGGGTTGCTGCATTGTCTTACCGTCCCCTTTCCTCCTCGGGTTGTCAGTGATTTGGACTGAGGTGATGAGACCTCAAGAAAAGTTGTTTAGCATATGTGATGAGGAAGAAGATCTAATATATTCCTTAGGGATCATCACCCCAAAGAGAAGTTTTTATGAAAGCTGCCATGTCAGTGGGATGGAAAAGGGGTAACAACAGGGAATGAGTTGACATAAAGGGTAGCCAGGATTCTTCTGTTAGACTAATGCAAGCCCTGGGCCTCTACTGGTACTAGAGAATGAAAGAGGGGTGATTTGAGTAAGGGTCTAGTCATCAATGTACTTGAATACTTTTTGTTATTTTTTGAGAGATGAGATCAAGATTGGAAATATCACTGAATTATACTTCTCTGGCAACCACCCCCAGCCTGTGTAATATAGCTTAAATAAGATTTTATAGCAAACTCTCACACAGGAATTGGGACCTGCTGTCATTCTGCCATTCCCTGGAAAACAGCAAGACAACTTGACTTTTCAGTGTGTCATTGGTCCTGCGGTGCCAAATGTCAGGAATCTTTGCTGTATATTCTTTCTTTCTGATGGCTTTATGTTCTTTCTGAACATAATGTATCCAATTTTTTAGGAAAGAGGAAAAATTTTAAGCGATGAAATTATAATGTGAAGTAGCACTTGAGAATTTAACAGATTTTTAAAATTCAGACTTTTAAAAAATCAACAAAATTTAAGGTAGACACTTGAATTTAGATTGCATTTGGTTTCTAAATGTGCTCTAAAGAGATCGTGCATTTGAATATATGATTGTTCTAAGCAGTAAGAGCTATGATTAAAACACTGAGCTCAGACTAAGACTGAAATCA
The DNA here is from genome assembly GCF_034190915.1 of Cavia porcellus. Classification (NCBI taxonomy): domain Eukaryota; kingdom Metazoa; phylum Chordata; class Mammalia; order Rodentia; family Caviidae; genus Cavia; species Cavia porcellus. The sequence continues at coordinate 70,071,220 of NW_026947491.1, forward strand.
GTTGAACTGCAAGGTTTTTCACTTACTAGCTCCATTACTAGTTAATACATCTATGAGAAACTCAAACTGTGTGCACAAAATCTGCATTTCCTCATTTGAGCAGTGGAGTGAGCTCTTCTTCCTCTGGGAGTGGGCTGAATATAGTGACTAGGTTCTAATAAGCAAAGAGCAAGTGACAGGGTGTGAATGGAAGACTGTGACATGAAAAGCACTTTGCCTTCTTCTGTTGACACACTCTGAAAGAAGTTTGAATCATATGTTCTAGAGGAAGCCAGCTTCCATGTCATGAGGCCACATTAAGCAGCTTTCTGGAGAAGCCCTCCTGGCAAAGAAACACAGGTCCCGCCAACCGCCAGCATGGCCTTGAGGCCTTCTGACAGCAGCCCTGTAGCAAGCTGAGCCAGGGCTCCTCCTGCGGCCCCTGGCTAGTCCTCAGATGATGGGAGCCTCAGTAAATACCCTGGCTGCAGTGGCCTGTGAGACTGAGCCAGAACCATCCAAAGCTGCTCCCAAATTTCTGACCCACAAAATCTCTGAGCTAATCAGTACTTCTTGTTTTAATCTTTAAATGACTGAGTAAATTATTATACAATGAATTGTCTTATTAACATTTGGAAAGCTAGAATTTGTTGGGAGTTTAGGAGGGAAAAAACTAAGCTTGCAGGTCTGCTGGCCATTATAGTAGGCACTAAAGACACATAACTTTAAACTTAAGTAACTCAAATTTAAGTAAAACTTACTCTGCAATTTTCCAGTCAAATTAACTGCAAGTCCAGTAACTCTATAGTCAAATTTTGTTAGTGGTTGCTATTCTGAATTGTATGCGTGTAGGACACTCGCATCATTGCAGGAAGTTCTGAGGTAAACATTGCTCTGGAGTCACACTTCACACACTGCATCTGGTGAGGGCTTATGTAACCATGGAAAGATGTGGGGAAGTTGTGATCCTCGTTTGTATTTAAACAACTAAGATGTGTGGCATGATTACAGTTTAAAATAAATATATCCTGAATCATTTGGATGACCACCTTACAAGCTAAGAACTGATGATTGATTTCTTGATTGTAGACTTTGAATTTTTATGTTTACAACACCGCTTGATTGGGACTCCAGTATAAAAAATACACACTCAAGATCTATAAACAATGCTTCTTGAAATGTCTAGTCATAGATGAACAAAGTCAAAATCAATGACTAAAATGTCCATGATGCACTTGACCCATGGTATCAAACATGCTAGCTGAACAAAATCAGTCATGGAAAAATTCATTTCCCATGTAACACAATGTGCATTCAATAATTCACTTTAAGGAAAACTATATTCGCCTCACATTAAATTTACAATATTAGCTGGGCATGGTGACACATGCCTACAATCCCAACACTCAGAAGGCTGAGGCAGGAGGATTGTTGCAAGTTCCAGATCAGGCTGGGCTACAAAGTGAGCTCAAGGTCAGCCTGAACTGCAATAGTGAGACCCTGTCTCAAAAAAAAAAAAAAAATCCTTACATTAATTTGATTATCATTAATTACATATTTTATAATTATAAATGTCTTCGTAAAATTTTATTTATATTTGTAAATGTATTAGTAGTAGTTAAAATACAAACATAGTACTAACTTTGTACGTAATCAACACATAAAGATTCTGTACAGATTTTTTTAGGCCAATTTACATGAATTGGAATACTTTATAAAGAAGAAAGACTAGGGCCCCAGATGCCATTCACAGTATAATGAAAATTTACAGATGAGGATTAGGACTAAGTCTGGTTTTCCTTTTAGCTAACAGATGTAATTTGAACATGGACCTTCAGAGAAAACAATGCCTAAATGTAAAAGATTCTGCTGTGGGAAATTTCTTGCACAGTAGCAAGCCCAGGCGGGAGATATTTTAAAATGAGGAACCTATCCTTGCACTTCATAGCACGCCCAGCAGGTGGCTGTGCACACACTTCTGCTAATGCATGTGAATGCAAGTGCTTCTTTGAGGCTACATTTTATTAGCTCTGTAAGACACCCAACTACTTATGGAGAACTGGTTTATAAAGAGAAAAAAGACTTTTGATGAATGCAGTAGAATTATATTAAGTAATCAGCACATGTTTGTTATGTTGATTGTAGCTTGCTTTTTATTCGAATTGGATGAAAAATAAAATGGTCTGACTTTCCTTCTCAGCAAAGCATATTTAATTCTTTCCAACAGTACACAGAGCTGGATGGACCCTTTCTGGGTGAAACAATTTGGCCTTCAGACATGCTGTTTTCTCCTTGGCTTCTTTCCCATGGAGTGGCCTTGCCTTCAGAAATGCCACTCCCTGTTATCCATGAAAACAACCAAACTGCACTTAGTGAATGCTGATCTGAATCTAAGAACACTTGTTTATTTTCTCTGCTCTTCTTCTCAAATCATTTTGCAAATATATTGTCACCCTTACCCCCTCTTGACCTGTCACTTCCCCACATTCCTACAATCTATCTCCTTGCTTAGTTCATTTTTATTTTAATTACACTTGCCTGTGAATATTTTTCATGTAGCCTTCTGAGAAGACCCTCTAAGTTTTTCCTCTTGAATGTGTTGCAATTAGCTTTTTAATTATGCGCTACTGGCTTTCCCTTGATGGTGTTCCTTTAAATGGTAATGCTAGTGACAAGCTGATTTGAAGAGGAAACAGGGTCTCTCTTCATAGGTCTGAATAGAGGAAGTGACCAAATTGTTTCCTGAAGCTCACAGAATAAATTAATTCTCTTCGAATCATTTCCCAAAGAAACAATTTTATGACTGGGGAAGTCTTACATCTGTTGCACATTTCATTATATGTAGAACACATTTGCAGCATATCTGCTGTGAAGGGCTTACTTACTCTATAAGAATTAGAGTAGATACACTCGATCCCTTTGGGGATCCCAGAAAAATGAGATCTTTATATATTTACTTATTCAGTTCAGTTACAGTGAAACCTGGGATTGTAATTTGTTCACGAGTGTTCCCAAGACCAACAAACATTTCTAATAAATTTTAACTTGACAAATGAATGATGTTTTGTAATACAAGTCGTTCGGGCAGCCCAAATGTCACGTGATCACAAATGAGCCAATGGTTTTTTCTTTTCTCTCTCTCTCTCTCTCTCTCTCTCTCTCTCTCTCTCTCTCTCTTTCTCTCTCTCTCTGTGGGATTGTGGGTAATTGTCTCCAAACAAGAGGTAACAGAGATCTCATCTTCAGAGGAGGAGGAAAAAGGTAGAGGGATCCCTCCCTTCAAATGAGATTAGGAAGATGTCTAAAATGTGGGAGACACTGTGAAGTTTTGTAGAAAATCACCACCAGAATGAGGCTGCAACACTATGAGTGACATATCTGTTTGATGACAGAGAGTCACAGAGAGCTAAGTCAGACAGGACTGGGCCCTGGAAGGAGTCAGTGGAGAAGATGAGAGACACATTGCAACTGTGGAGGAGACAGGCACCTCCGCCGAGGGCCAGACCTTAAGATAAAAAGAAAAAGTGTGCCCACATACTTCGTAAGGATAACCAAAAGGGGACTGTATTTTTACATAGGTATCCACCAGCTCGGGGAAGCCAGGAAGCCACTGACCCAACTCCTACAGGAAGAGCCCCTATTCTGTTTCTGTGACTTGCTTCCTTTTTTGATCCTGATTTAGTCAATTTTACCTGAGCAATTACACTTCTAATTTCATTGACTGACCCTAGTTTTGTCCACACCCACTTGTGAGTTCCCATTTCTCCCTACTTGGACCCACTTCACCTTGTGGTTTTGCTCTATAAAACTCCCTTTCCAAGGCAAGATCCTCCGCAATCTACTCAGGACCTTTTTGTCTCTCTCTCAGACAGAAATTTTCTTTCCCTTAATCAATAGAACCTTCTTTTGACCTCCAGTGTTCCTAAAATTCATTCTTTGATTTTAGAGAATACAAGTTTGTACTGGACTCATAGCAGGTTGAGAGTTTCTTTCCCCTATATCATGTGCAATGTCACATTTTTGTAAAGTTCTTAAAAGTGTCATTGGATAGCTCCCTGTTAGAGTTGCATGAAAAAAAATCCACTGAATAAATAGCAGTGATCCTGTTAGTCATAGTGAAATTAATCCTTTTTTTCTTTCTTTTTTTTTTGTCCCGGGGATCGAACTCACGACTGCGCGCTTACAAGGCAGGCGCTCATGCCACTGAACTAAATCCCCAGTCCTGTGAAATTAATCCTGCACAATAACCCTCCACCCTCTTATCTTCCTCAACTAAGCCACAGAGGTTTTCAAAGGTAAGTGCAGGTTAACTTTTTAAATTTTTCTTTATATTATCTTTATTATTTTGTATTATAGTGTTGTAATCATTTATATGAATTTTTTGGCTTTTGAAATGAATTGCTTCAGTATCCATTATTTTTATGGGGAAATTTACTTTCATATACAAGTACTTTGATTTATCAGCTTATTTCTGGAATTATGCTTGTAAACTAAAGATTTAGTGTATTTTTAAAAATATTATTTAGTATTTGTTGTTAACACAGTGTCATAGGATCACTTGCGATGTATTAGAATATGGCATTTAGCACAGTACTATTTGTAAAATAATTTGATAAAAGTAGCTATTGATGCTCTCAGTGGGCATAATTGTATTTGTTCTAAAGACCTGTGTTTTCTTAAACATTAAAAAACCCCACCTATACATAAAATTGCATCAATGATTCCTTAAAGACCTTATACTAACTAAAAGAAACAGCTAAAATAAACAACAAATAAAATTAAGAACATTATACTTTTTCTTGACATTTACAGTGCAGAAGATTTTTAAATGAGCAGATATTTTGATTATGATTTATTTTTAAAAACAATTAAAGGAACTTCATACAGATAATTTTCCCACAAAAATATCTGAAACCCTTTCATTGAGTTTTTGGTGAATTTTATATCAGTAGTCAAGTTATTCAAGCGAATCCCTGAAAGATTGGATAATTCAGTGCAAAATTTTATTAGTAAATGTGAGTTTTTAGAATGTCTTTTGGCAACAAAATGTTTGATATTTTGCTGATATTGACAGTTAATTTATTAAACTTACAAATCATGAAATATTTTTCAGTTTCAAGGTTCTTTTGTTTTACAAATTTTATCATGTCCTTTATCAATCTAAATAAATTTTATCTGATGAAAAGCAGTTGGCTTTACCTCTTTACTTATTATTTAGTTAGTATTTGGCTAGCTCAAGTTTAATGACTTAACTTTCTTCATAACTTCCTTTAGCACTTTAATTAAATTCTTTCAAGAATTTTATACTGAATTTATAAAGTTCATTTTTTAGGTATCTGAGTTTTTTTAAGTATTCAACTGACACACTGTTAGCATTTGAAGCCCTCAAAATGATCCTTCTGCTTTCTCACCCAACTTTACATGTGCTTCTCAGCTGAGGCCCTAAAACCCCTGTACAAGATGACATGGTGATGTTAGGTGAACGAGGCTTTGAATAAATTCTTTTTGGCTTTTCATCAAAAATAAATGGGATCCTTTGATTTAGTAGTGGTGAGCAAACACCCCCAAGCTGATAGGCCTAACCAGTAGGTAACACAAGGAAGACTTGCTCAAGTCTTCTACTATTCCAAAGGAGAAAGGCTGCTGCAAGAGGAAGGGAGGAGGAATTCCCTTTCCTTAACACAAAGAGCAGGCAACTGTTTAAATGGTGTGGAGAGCCAGTGGGACAGTAGCGGGAGAGCCAGGGTGGGAAGGTTGGTCAAGACAGGCCACATGTGGTGCTAACGGGCAGTTATTCCACAGTTCGCCTCCTGCCCTGTTCTGGAGAACAGGAACTCGGGGCTCTCCATTTCTTTGCAAAGCCATTTCCCAAGTCCCTGAGAAAGGCGCTTCTCTGCTATAATAAAATATGCATCTCAAATACAGTCATAAATAAATGAATAAACTTTCAAGTTACCTAGAGCAAAAACTGGAAAGAAAGGAAGTTGGGAGCCTACAGTCAGGAAAACCCTGTCTAAAGTTTAATCAGATTCAGAACTCTAAAGCCATCTTCATCAAATGCCAGTTGGTTGGTGGTAGTTTTGCACTCAAAGTATCAGACATGGATTAAAATAGAAAACTCTTAAAACAAATCTGAGCCATTCTACATCTAAGGAAGGAAGAACAATAAAGAATCCTCCATTCTTTCCTCTAAATTTCTACTTGGATTCGCCTAAGAATTATTTGTTAATTGATCAGTCTTAGATATGTTGTGTTCTTTAAAGCCCATAAAGGAGTAGTTGTACCTTTCTGTTTCTCCCTCCCATCTCTCAAATGCTACTTTTTCCTTTGTTTAGGAGGTGCTTAAAGCACATAACTCACACAGAAATGTGCATTGAAATAGTTATTATTCTGATATGTTTAGTAAATATAATGAAATATAGGTTTTGCTTCTTGATTGTAATGTAATATTATAAATAGACATACCAATTCTATTCCTACCAAGAGAATGAACAACTCACATTAGAAAAATTCATGCTTGGAGAGGTTTTTGTTTTATTTTTTAATTTTTTAGAAAAATTATCCAGCAATCTTCAGGATATAATGAGATTTAGTAACAACTTTCAATTTCATTTTTCAGTTCTTCCTAAGGCTTAGCAGCTAAACTTACCAAGGGCAAAGTTACTAGTTTTGATTTAATGAAAGCAGTGGGTATCATTTGGAAGGTGAGAAGAGGTGGACTCTATTCATGAGGGAGGAAATTAAATTCTCAAATTTTGATTGATTCTAGAATCTGTACTTTCTGGTGATAAAGTTGATAAGATAGTGTACATCAAGAGAGACTGAATTTAATAAAGTGTAAGTGTAAGTATGTTAATTGAGAAAGTTAGAAAGTATTAGAAAATCGATTGTTTTTTTATATGCACTGATAAAGAAAAGTACTGTAGGGGGATTTGTGTAAATATAATGAGTGAAAGCATTTATCTTGCAAACCTGATAAACAGCAGTAGGTAGTTTAGAGGGTAAAAATAATTAGTTCCTCAGCTCCCATGTGAACCCAAAACATTGTTACAATTATATTTGTTTGTTACTTCAAAATGACTTTTTATTTCAGTGAAACATAGACTTAGAAATTAATAATTACAATAATTTTCTCATTTTTTTTGGTATTTAATGTAAGGGATAGATTTTCATCTTTAATAACATTGTTATCACTTTCTCCTCTCTCCTGAAGATACAGTAGCCCTGGGAGTTATTGTAAGCAATATTATTTTAGAAACGGCCACTCCTCTTCCGAGTTTCATTCTAACATGTTATCTAAATTAAAGTCTACCGACTTGTGTTAGTAAAAATGTGACCAGCCTGTCACACTGCTTTAAATTTTTCAATCTTTTCTACTCTGCAGCACAAATTTCCCTCAAGCTATTTTATATCACCACCTGCTAACTAGTCCAAATGCATACTAATTGTCCCACGCTTAAACTTAACTTTTCAGTGACACTGAATGCTTATTGTCTCCTTTATGTTAGCAGGTTTAAGCCAACATTCATGCATTTGTTATTCCCTTCCACCTTGAATAATCCTTCATGTTCGTGTTACTAACACCCCAATCACAAAATTTTCTTTAATTCTCAATAATTTCTAAAAGTCACTTCCATTATTAAAGCTGTATTGTTGAGTACCTACTACTAACCCTCTCCTTATGAGTGTCCATTCTCTCTCTCTGTCTCTTACCTCTTTCTGTCTCTCTCTGTCTCTTAGTCTGTCTCTCTCTCCTTATAGAGCTTACATTTTAGTGAGGGAAGATAATACATAATATTTAACTAAGACAGTATTTAATAAATAAACCAAGAAATGGAACAGTGAAGGATATCTCACAATAGGTGATAGAAGAGGCCAGGAAAAGTCTAAGGTGAATGCCTATTTGCATAATTTGGATCTGCAGTGTTTTCCAAAGATTAAAGTATTAAAAAGGCTGGTGCCCAGATGTAGACCCTTTAAGAAAGAGTAGAACTAAATCTGTTCATATGTGAGGCCTGTGAGGGCATGTTCTCCCCCGCCCCTCTTTCTCTCGCCTCTTGCCAGGAATCCTCCATGAAATGGTCATTTCTTTAGCTTTGAGTTCCTACCATAATGTTTTTGCCTTTCCACAAGCACAGAAGTGACAGAACCAGCTGATCAAATATGGAAACCTCCAAAACTGTGACTCCAAATCATCTTTCTCCCCATACATTTATCTCAGGTGTTTGCATAGAATGAGAAGCTGGCCAACACGGTGACTTTTGAATTAACACTACAAGGATGTATTCATTCAGTCATGTGGATAATTGCAAAATGGCCTTATAGGCAAAAAGAATAGCACGGACAATGACCCTGAGGTTGGAGGCTGTGTGCCTAGAGTATGCAAAAAACAGAGGTAGAGAAGCCTGGGAGGAAGAGCTATTGCAATGATCTAGGCAAGAGACCCTGTTAACTTGGGCCAGGGAAGTAAATGGAGTAGATAGGATAGTTTGATGGCTACTGGGTACACAAGAGTCAAGAAGGACACAGTGACTTTGGTGTTAACTTGGCTAGACCATGGTCACCAATTATTTGCTGATTGAAATGTTGATGTGAATGTTTTTTTAAAGATATGATTAGCATTTAGAATGAGTTACATTAAAGGACACTACCCTTCATAATCTGGGTGGTTTTCATGCAAAGTGTTGAATGCTTTAAAAGCAAAGAGTTCTTTTGAAAATAAAGAATTCTGACTTCAGCCTGAATTTGAAGTTTTCTGAAATTAGACTTTTCTGGATAATCCTGAATCCTAATACCACCACTGCAAAGCATTTGGTCATGTAAAGTTGAAATGATGAAGCTACTGTTACTTGACGTGGCACAGATGAACAGAGATGGTTGGTTGGTTGATATATCAGGGGTTTGTTTTATATGTTAGGTTTTTGATGTGTCATTGACTTTCAATCAGAAACATTAAGTGGGAGTTCTGATGTGGATATATAGTAGTGGGGATCATCGTCTTTTCTGGACATTATGAAATCAGATCCTCTTTAGTCATCAGAATTTCATGTAACCAATTCTAAACATTTAAAAAATCTCTAATAAAAAAAATTCTCTGTTTTATTCATTTGCAACTACCTTTGCTTCTAGACTCATAAGCTTTCCATTACAAGTGAAAATGATTAAAAACAAGTAAATAACTTATTCCTCCTTCACCACAGAATGTTCTTTCAGAAAACAGAAAATTGAAAATAGGAACCCATTATTTTTGCTTGACTGAATTCTTTAAAACCAACCAAAATGTTTTGCCAATAAAAAATTTACTTTTAAATTTTGAAATTTTTGTTATCAGTAAAAAATTAAGAACTATGAGGAGAGATAGATACAAATATAATTTCTTCCATCTTTTTGCAGTTTCATTTTTAAAATACCAAAATATTAAAGGGTAAACGTATTCGAAGATAACTCATAAAAAATAGAATGCTATAATTAGGACAAGAAAAGTTAAAAAAAAAGTGTTGTAGGACATGATCAAGCAACTACAATTAGATTGATGCAGATATTAAAGCTTCAGCCTGCTAGCATTTCATTGTTTTTTAATTTTAAAGAGCATGCTTTATTTTAGCTGAGTTTTTTTAGGTCAAAAAGATGATGCAGATATCATAGCTCTTGTATGACATTTTATGTCTATCTCTTCACAGCAACGCATGGGCTTCTTATTCATATTTGTCCATCCATATTATTAATTAAAAAATTAGGATAGCAAATTAATTATTAAAGATAAGGCAAAGCTTATGAAATCTGGGCAAATTTCCGATTAATCACAATTTTGCTTACTTCTTAAACTAGTTATAAATGTTTTCAATATATCTGTATTCTAACATGGACCCTTGTCAGAGTTAGGGAATATTTATTAGAGTTTCACAGAAAAATAAAGCATATTAGCTTTATCTTTTAAATTAATGTTTTCATTTTTTATATATTTTTATTTTGCATATTTCTCTTAGTACATGTTTGCTTTATGTAACATTTGCAATTCTCATGTGGAGTTGGTGCATGGACATAACATATCTTCCCTCTTTTATGCATCCTCTTTCCCTCTCTTCCCCTCCATCGCTTGATGCCATTCCCCCTCTGAGAAAGAGCTATCTCCCTACTCTTACTGTCTTTGACTTTGCTCTGTATTTATATTTTGGTTTTCTTATATAAGGCAAACCATACGACATTTAGGCTTGTTGTATTTAGGTTTGATGTATTAATGTTTTCAGTCCCTGGGGAGCTAGCAATATTTGATGGGCCACAATAGATGACAAGAGAAGGAGACACAGGAGTGAAAAGAGAAATAAATTAGACAGATGGTACTGAAGATTTGCAATAAGAAAAATAGGTGTTTGCTAGTGAGTTCACATCTCTCACTCTATTTGATATCACTCAGTTTAGGTAGCATAAGACAGATAGACTCCAAGGCAGTCAGAAAGGAAGTTGATTTGTGACATATTAAAATTGAGAGTGATAATAGTTAACATTTTTCTTCTTTTTTTCAGGTTTTTTTTTGGGGGGGGGAGCAGCCCATGTTTGGAGTGCATAATGATTATATTCCTTGTGTGGAGCTGGTAGCCGTATATAATGCATCTTAATTCTGTTTTTAACCCCTTCTCCTCCCCTCCCATACTCTTCACTTATATCAATACAAATTCATAGACATTTATTGTTCATGGATTAACATCTAACACTGTCCTTTTCTCTCTCAAATCATCCCAGTTTTGGTTATTAGGAACATCTTTATCAGTGTCTGTGCTCTGTGTTTTTGATTATGTATTTAATTAAAAATTATCTGATACTATGTAATGTTCAAGTTTATATTATATAGTCTGTGCTCTGATCTTGGAATCAACTACTTGTCCGAGGATCCTTTGTTCTTTATATTTTAGAAACCAACATCTGAAAACTACGTGTCCTTGAAACTACTGGGTATCATAGCTTTTGGTCTAATCTTTTTAAATAGTTAATTAATTATTTATTTTGAATTTGGTAACTCTATTTTTAAACAGGAAGACATTTTTTCAGATATTTGTCCATAAATGCAACACACAAGTGATCACAAAGCTACCATTTGCCTTTAATGATGACTTTGCTAAAAAAGAAAAATGGTATTTTTATTCAAACACTTTATGTTCCTTTAAAAATTATTGCAGCAAACTGATTTTGTTAGAATGTTCTTCAGAAAATTCATCAGAATGTTCATCAGAAAATCTCAATACTTTTATGTAGTAATAATACCTAGGATCCAAATAGTTCTTCTTGATAGGTGGCGCTATTTGTGTGTGTGTGTGGCAAACTGCATAAACTGCACAAATGCATGTGATAGGAACTATAACTGAAGCCCTGGAATACTTCACAATCAGCCTGAGAAATCCTAAGAGTTCAAAACCAAGAGTTCAGCTATAGTAGTGTCTACATTTTCAATTTGGGTTATAATTAATTTTTTAATTAGACTCATATACTCAATCAATAAATACTGCATAGGCTATATGGGCTTGCCAATTGTTTGTATAAACTGGACTGGATAGAAGCAAAATAGGAATGATCAAGAAAGGTATAACATGAAGCTAGCCAAAGATGATGATGGCTTTACAGAGAAAGAAAAATTGTGCTTCGTTATGGCCACAAGAAAGTTTGACTTGCCCAGTGGATTTCTTTGCCCACTCAACTTTGTTTTTTCTATAGCATAGCCATCCACTTCGAAATATCTATTTCTCAAAATGTTCAATGACTTCCATGGCAATTTTGAAACATATCGGAGGCCTTGTAGTTACTGAAGCTAGGGGGAAAAACACATAGATATATCAAGTATTTGCATATATCTCTAGTTATAATGTGGCTTCATTGACTGATTTCTAATCATTATCTAATCTAACTGGCATCCTTATTCAAGGTAGAGATTAGGATACATAAAGACACCAGGAATTTGTGTGCACAGAAGAAAGGCCATATGCAAACACAGAAAGACAGCAGGTGTCTGCAAACCAAAAGGAGAAGCCTTGGGAGAAACTAAAGCTCATAAGACATTGATTGTGGACTTGTAGCCTCCAGAACTGTGAGAAAAAATCCTGCTGTATAAGTGATCAACAGTATGCTGTGTTGTCATGGAGTCCTAGCAGACCAATGCAGTGAGTCAAGGGTACTACTTGTCTTTCATTCCACTGTTCCCCCCCACCGTGGGATCTTTTAACTTTTTTCTTTGTCACCTTTAGAGTTATTCTCCTCCCTTTCTTGAGTGACTCTAATTAATGTTTTATTTGAATCTATTCATTTTGGGCATGTTTCTGTACTTACTAATTTTCGCAAGGGCAAACTGCTAGATTCTTGACTTAGTAGTTACTTCTTACATATGAAGAAGCTCAGGATACGACCATGCAATAAGCTTGATTCGAGGAAAATTCAGAAAGTAGAATCTAGGGGTTTCTGTTTCTGATGAGCAAATATCCTGCATACCAACTGGCCATGCTGCATATTTGTGCAGAAATGAAGGGTCAGCCTAACTGAACCACTGTACATAGTGAACAAACATAGATGTGAGCTCTCAATACAGAAGTGAGGCTAGTGCCAGAGCAGACATTGAAAAATCTTGTTTAGTGCTGACTGATTTATGTATGCCTTGAACATGGGCACCAAAAAAATAAGGCAAGGTGGCAGGCCAGTAGCAGCCAAAGTGGTAACTGTACCATTCAGACAAGCCCCCATGAGGATTTGCCACTCTTTCATGAGTAGTTCTTTTCATGGCTGTTCAGCTTTAACCTTTCTCTCCCAGAAGACGCATCTGTCCCTGCCAAATGGATATCCCTGCAAAGTTCTTCTGCAAAGTTGAAGTTGAGGTGAATATTTCTAGACATGTAAGTGATGAGTGATTTTACTCACCAAGCTATATTAGACAAAGAGGAAATACTCTTTTAAAAATCCAGTTAATTAACCATATAATGGTGTTGTGAATTTATCTATATTCCCAAAGTATAGGACAATGATGGGGTAAAGATGACCAAAACGTAAGAAATTTAAATTCTACATATTTTCTTCATTTCCTCATAAAAGTGCAAAGCATTGTGGATCTGCTCCCATCTTAAAATTGCTTCTTTTTAATTTATCTTACTTGTCCACTTCCTACTGAGAAAAATATGCCACAGGAAGTGTAGTTGCTCTGTGCAAGGAGATAATATGTTAAAATATGGAACCTGAAATTTCTTGTACATGGTCCTTCTCCTAGGTAGCCAGAAGCGTGCACGTTGTCTAAAATTAGACTGTTACGGTTAGAATGCAAAGAGAAAAAGATAAGATTCAGGTTTTGACTTCCAAATTGGCTCTCCAAGCCCACGGCAGGCATAATAGCACCAGGAGATTGCTGAATACTGTCAGGCTCCTGTGCCAGGGAGCAGCATGGGAGACAAGCCAAGGCTTGCAGGCCATCCATGCCATTTCAGCAGGCTCACTGTGTTCCCGGTGCTGGAAAGCCTCATTAGCACTTCTTATTAATGCCGGATGAATTTTTCTATCAAAAACTGTCTGAACTTATCTAGGTAATGTCCACCTGTGCTTGGAGGCTTTGCTGGCTTCCATTTAAATAGCCTCATGCAGATAGCCCCTCTTCTTTTTTTTCCCCTCTAACCTCCTCTCCCTTTCAGTCTCTTACAATCCTTAAGGTCAAATACTCAAAACAGAAAACAATGTGCAGTCAAATCCAAAGAGTTTAATAATCTTGCTAAGATGCTGAAAGGGAAACAAGCATTTCATCATTTTTAAATACATTCCCCTGGATGGAGTCTTCCTGTTAGCTGTCTCTCACATCTGAATAGAAACCAGAATCTTAAGAATAGACTTCAAAGCAGCAACTTTCAATGCTCTCTCATTGTGCATTACTTTGAGGAGACTGAACAGTGGCAAAACTCTCAACTCTATACTGGAGGACCTTTTAATATTCTTAGGGGAAAGTGGACAGTCTAGAAAACTTGCCTTCCAAATTCTGATCATTTATAATGGAAAAATTTCTGACAGTGTGTTGGATTTGGGAAAAAATAAAAAGACTGGGGGAAAAAACATAACATTATTATGAAGTTCTGCCAATGGCTTTAAAGGAGGAGAGTATTTCGTCATTTCTAATGTAGTCACCATCATGGATTCTTCACATGATCTATTTCACACTCCACCTCAGAGAAGAAGACAAAAATCTGTGCATTGGGTTTTAAAGCTACAAACAGTTGACTGAAAAGCTCTGCTGCTGGATATTCTACACTCCTGTGAACTGTGGTTACTGCCTTTATTCCAGACACACTGGATTCCTTAGTGTTCATTTCACGTCTCAGGACTTCTGGTGCTGCTGTGTTCCGTGCATGGAAATACCTCCCCTCACACATCCGCATGAGCGTTCTTTCAGTGTGTGCTGGGCTCAGTTGGTCTCTCAAGATACTCAGGTTCACTGTGAGACATTGCTTTTTGATGCAAAAGATACTCATTTCACCTGTGAAATGTTACTTTATAATGTACAAGAGCTAGTTCGGATCTGATTACATTAAGGATTTTGAGGTGAAGATTTATCCTGGATTATCCAGTAGGCTCAAAATGTAGTCACTAGGGTCCTTTTCAGAGGCAGCCAGAAGATTCAATGCAGAAGACAGTGATATGACCACTGAAACACAATGCTGTCCTATTGGCCTAAGGCAGCTCTAAAATTTGGAAAAAAAACAGAAACAGATTCAGCTTCAGAGTAAGTGCAGCTCTGCCTATACCATGATACATTCCCTGTAAAACGTGTTTCAGATTTGTGACACCTGACCTCTAAAGAACTAAACATAGTTTTAAAGCATAGGATTTGTGACACTATGTTAAAGCAGCAATAGCAAACAACCTTATCAATATTTTCTTAAATATCAAACTTTCAGTGAGCCCTTCCCTAACTACCCTACAGAAATCTGTAGACTGCTCCATCATCTATTCCTCTTCACTATTTTTCTTTTCTCCATAGCTTTTTTCATCGGATAAATGCCTATTTTTGCTTATTTCTGTCATTTCCCAAAGAAAAAGCTCTGTTGCTTAACAGTTTTTATTGTCTGATTGTTTCACTAGGAAACTGTAAGAAATACCTCATTCAGTGTAGCAAGTTAAACAAATGGGTATTTTAGCACAGGGAGTATATTGAAGTAAAGGAACACAGGGCGGGGAGCCATAGAGCTTTAGAATAGAAGCATTTTGAATGAGTGGAATGAGGAGTCTTGCCAGGAAGAGGCTATAACACACCTCTAGCTATAATGAACCAAGATGGAATGAAAGAGAGATGAGCAGGCTCTAAATGAAACATTTCTTCTTTTCCTTCTTTATCCATTTTGTGGGAATTCAGCAAGGAAGCAGAGACCAGAATGGCTGAGCATTTGGATAAATTCATTAGGGCTAAAGGCAAAGGAAATAAAATAAATCCTGATGTCTTGAGATCTTTCAGGAGAATGTAGCAACATGAAACATAATTTTCACAATGGAGAGTTCAAGAATACAAGCTTTATTTTAAAGTCGCAGAAGGAGGGGAAAATGTATTACTTTACAGCCTGGCACAGATTTCCTCCTAGGGAGCAAGGAGTCATGTTTGGCCGTAAATATGAGGATGAGGCCCTTTGGGCATGAGCAGATGGTTTATGATCAAACAAAGGACTAGCTAAATTTCTCTGCAGTAGAAATTATCTGAAACCTTGGGTGGGAGCTATGGTTAAGTGAGTTTGATCTGAGAAAAAATCAGGCAGCAACATGGTGCAAAGCTAAACTGTAGCAGGACTAATTACTACCACAAATTCTCTAGGTGAGTTTGAAGCTTGGGATGCCTAAGAATTAATGGTAGGTGGTACCGAATGTCCTTGTCAAAGGATCTTTCCACCTGTGATTTCCAAAAAAATTAAGTAAAATCTTAAATACACATGGGCTTGGGCTAGAAGAAATAGGGGTAAGAAGGCAGCTGGATGTGACTCAGTGGGGCTGAGTGGTGCACAAAAAGGGACTGCCCACCTAGGAGGTACACCGGAAACACTGAGAAGTACCAGTTTAGCCACTTCTTTCTACCCAATCAAACAACACTTGCAGAATTCAAGCCAATTTTGGAATATTCCTACCAAAATTGGGCCTATCAAGGAGGCAGATGTTTAACTAGTAACATTGCTATTATATTTCTTTACTTGGATTGAAAAGAAAAGGTTGACCTACATAGGACACACCTGGGGTGAAAGTCAAAGGATTACAAAATCTTGTATTGGGTATTTTGGTCCATATTTGTCCTTTGGATCTTCTAAAAATTAGGCTCGGACACATTTGTCCTAAGTTGTTTTTTTCCTTTTTTGTAACTGTGTGTACATGCTGTTTGCTTTTTCTATTCATGCCCAGTGGTGTGCTCTGTGACACCTACATCAGTCAGAACCTTCTTTTCAAAGCAGAGCTAAGGTAGAGAAGATATAGCAGTCTACAGTGGAGTTTTACCTTGAAATGAACTTGGGATTCAAGCAAGTGCAAACCATATTATTAATTAAAATAGGCTCCAAGGAAATTTGCCTGGCAGTACTCCAGAGGGCAGTAATAACATTAAATAAGTGCTCATGGGTAGTTACATGGGAAGAAATGTGTTTTTACTTGTAAGATGATAGGTAAATGGTAAAGCACATTAGGAGCTGACGGGCTCCTCTTGGAAAAGTGCTTTCAGAGGTGCCATTCACATACCTCCACTGGTCCTCAGCATTGTCTGTGTGTCCTGATAGTTCTTCTGGGGCTGCCTGAAACTGTCATTCAGAGACCATAAAATAAGGGGAGGCTCAGCATCTCTTCACTGTTTCACACTGTAGGCTAGATGTTTTTACAAAAAAATAGGACTGTGTTATGCCTTGAATTTAGAACAGATGAGGTCTCAGCTCTTTGAGTCTGTTTTTGTTGTTTGTTTTTTTATTTGGCTAACAGATTCTTACTGAATTTGTGAGAGGTTCAGGCTACTGCATGATACAAAAATGGTTTAGATAGATATCTTCACACAGAAAAAAAAAACTTTCCATTTAAAAAGGGTGAGAGGGCATGCACACATATTCAAAAACCATACACATTGACAGTGTAAATGTTGTGAGACTATTACATTAGCTGTTTTGCTCTAACATTTTTAACTTTTCTGATTTGTTCAGTAATGGAAAAGGCAAGTAAGGTAACTTTACTTATTGATTCTAAATTTTCATTTCTTATTTATTACTCAACTTACTGTAATGAAGGTTTTCACTTTCATCAACCTATGGAAAATGGTCTTTACAAATGTCACCAGTGATATCCTAACATCTTTCAGAAGTTTTTAAGCAAGATGGTCACAATTCCCTTTACTTTTTCCCCTATATTCTTTAATACTGAAATTTACTTTGGCTGTTTTCAGTAATTTGTGATGTTAAACAATGGTATAAGCCAGTTATTCCACTTGTAATACTATAAAATTAACCAGATGATTGTATTTTGGGCCAGAATGTCCTTTCTCCAGACACATTTGAACACCAGCTCTCAACATTTGTCTCCCTGGACTCTCATTTTGAAGATGCCATTCAGATCATCTTCCTATCATTGGCCCAGGAACATTTCACATATGAACGGATTTTAATGTCAGGAAATAACTTGAAAACTGTTATATATGATCAAAATTACCTGTAAAATTTTAATGTAGCATGAAATAAATGATTCTAGATATATTTAAATATAAATAACATGGTATATAGTTAAACACAAATATATAAAATATAAGTTTGTAATAGTATATATTAATCGTTTGATTTACACTTTGCTCTTGTTCAGAAAGGTATGTTGGAAATGAGAGCTAATAAAAGTTTTACAGACTCATATTTCTTTCTTTCTTTTAATTTTATTTGAAAGAAAAACAAAACAAAACAAAACAAGACAAAACATTGTAAGGGTACAAGTAATACAGGCCTGCAAAAAATAAAACAGTAAGAAATCACCAGTTAATAGATTATACATTGTCATCTTAGAAATAGTTGCTCAAGTCATAGGATCAAAGCATACAAAGTGGACATTCAAACAGTGAGACTGCAAACAGTTGTGTTCAATGATCCAACCAAAAACTCCATAATATGGTCATCTGTCCTAACATACCTAAACACACTTGCGGTTGTATCCTTTAGAGCACTTTTTTCCCCTCTCTTTTGTTACAACAAAATTTACACATTTTGGCTTTTATTACTCCCATAGTTCTTATTACTTTTTTATAGAAGAAAATAAAACCAAACATGACAAAACAAAACTGTCAGTCAAAACCAAGGATAAACATAGTACATGATGTAAAAACAGAGTACAAGATAATCAACAATGGTTACCATAATGCCACTTGCTTCCTTAAAAAGAACTGCCTATATCATTAGGTATAATTAAGTTGAACAAAACAGTACAGAACAAGACCAATAAAACCTAAACATTGTAAACATTACAGCATTTCAAAAGAAGATAATAGTCAAACCAGAATGGGCATCATAGTGAATCTTATTGTCTTCAAAGTAGTTGCCTATACCCTCAAACTTGATACTATCAAACAAAGCGGAACATAGTCTCATCAGTCAAAACAAGACAGTGGGAGTAATACAGAACTTCAAATCAAGTTAATAGGAAATCAAAAAAGTTGCTATAATATATCCTGCTAATTTTTAAAAAAATTTTCCCCCTTAATTAAAAAAATAACATAATAAGAAAATAAATAAATATTTTTTAAATGAATAAAGGGGAGATTAAGATGAAAGAGGACATAGCAATATAACAATACAAGTCAAAGCATGACAGTTTCAGCAACCTAGTGCTTCACCACCAAATAACCCAACTTAATAGTAGTTACGATAGTGTCTTTTTCCTTGAAGTATTTGAATATAACTTCGCATACTATAGCATCAGACATATCAAGACAGTGTGAAACCATTCAAGTGGATGAAAGTATTACAGGGTATTTAGAACTAGGAAACAGAAAATGAACAATGGTTTCTATATTATCTCTTTGCCTATAAAATTTTTTGTTTATACTATCACATATAATAAAATCCAGTAAGATACAACATGATAAAACCAATGGAGATAGAAGAGCAACAGTTTAGTGGGGCTTCAAAATAAGATGATATTAAATCAGCACTAGCTATTGTGATATCTTGTTTTCTTCAAAATAGCTGTTCATTTCATCACAGACAATAATATCAAGCAGCCCAGAATAAAGCCATTCCAATTAATGAGTGAAAACTTTATAAAAGTCTTCAAGGCCACATAATGGGGAATCATGATTACCACACACTTTTATATATTTGAATCCTTTCTTACACTATGGAAACTATTTGGTATTCACACATGTGAGTTTGATTTATTTCACTTATGAGTATGGTTTCAAGCTGCACCCATTTATTGATAAATATCTCAATGTGATCCTTCTTTATAGCTGAGTAGTACTCCAATGTATAAAAATACCACAACTTTTTTATCCATTCCTCAGTTGATGGACACTTGGGTTGTTTCCAAGATCTGGCAATTACAAATTGTGCTGCTATAAACATAGATGTGCATATATCACTGTGGTATGATGCTTTCAGTTCTTCTGGGAATATGCCTAGAAGTGGAATAGCTGGAACAATTGGGACCTCCAATCCCAGCTTTTTGAGAAATCTCCAGACTGACCTCCACAAAGGTTGTACCAGTCTACACTCCCACCAACAGTGTAGGAGAGTTCCTTTTTCCCCATAGCCTCTCCAGCATTTGTTGTTGTTGGTTTTCTTGATCCTGGCCATTCTTTCAGGAGTGAGATGGAATCTCAGTGTGGTTTTAATTTGCATTTCTCTAATGACTAATGATGATGAACATTTTTTCATGTATTTATTTGCCATTTGTATTTCTTCATCTGAGAAGTATGTATTCATCTCAGATGCCCATTTTTGGATTGGGTCTTTGAATTTTGGAGGTCTGAGTTTTTTTTTTTAATTTTTTATATGTTTTTAGACTAAAGTCCTTGTCTAAGGGGGAGTTCACTAAGATCTTTTCCCAGTTTGTGGGTTTTTGTTTCACTATTCTGGAGGTTTTTTTTTTTTTTTTTTTTTGACATGCAGAAACTTTTTAATAAGAAGTGGTCCCAGTTATTGATTTTGTGAAGTATTCCCCATGTGGTTTGAGTCGTATTCATGAATTCTCTACCTACCCTTATGTCTTCAAGGTTTCTACCCGATTTGTCTTCCAATAGATTAGTGTTTCTCTTTTAATACTTAGATCTTTGATCCACTTAGATTTTAATTTACACAGTGATAGGCATGGGTCTAGTTTTAGTTTTTGGCAAATCGAGAGCCAGTTTTCCTAACACCATTTATTAAAGAGACTGTTCTTCCAGGGAACCTGTTCGGCTCCTTTATCAAAGATAAGGTGGTTGAGTGTGTTTGTAGTTGTGGTTGTATCTTCTAATCTATTCCATTGATCTTCGGCTCTGTTTTGATTTCAGTACCATGTTGATTTTATTATAGTACCTTTGTATCATAACTTCAAGTCAAGTGATTGTGATGCCTCTTGCCTTGCCTTTATTGCTTAGAACTGTCTTTGCTATTCTAGGTCTCTACAGACTCATATTTCTCATCTTACATCCTCTGTAGACACTCACTCATTGACAAAATGATGAGCAGGGCTTCCTGAACTATTGAATTATTTATTTATTTACTTCTTTTGTTTCATTAAGGGAACATAGAAAACTGCCTGCATTTGTTGCACGTATGTTGTACTCATGAATATATTACCTTAGCTAAAAGCTTATGTTTTTTATAGCAGTTATTCAACAAATATTGGGGGAAAGGACATGAAAATAGTTAAATAAATGTAAGTATGTTCTCTAATGGAAATGTACACATCAAAGAACCTAGGCTTTCAATTTACATAGAAGTGGATTATTGTTACTGGTTTGTATCCCTTAATAACTACATGACGTTTGAGTTTCTTAAACTCCAAGTATCAGCAAAATGAGAACAGAATGTGGGAGACACTCGTTCATATTAAGTCACATCTGTGTAACAATCACTATTTTTATCCCTGATTATCCAGAATTTTTTTCAGAGAACATATTTTTCTAAGTTGTTGTATGGTACCATCAGAGAAATAACGAACTTTTGCATGAACAGTGATGATATATGAATTTAGATTGGAAATTGAAATGTATTTGGTTTTATAAGAGTTGGGAATGAGGTAGGCAGTCACCATATTAATCATAGAATTTTTTTATTTAAGTTTTACAGACTAAAAATGATCACATATATTTGTAGATTATTTTTGAAGATTGAGCTGCTGAAGGATATAAGTTGATGCCTACCCTAAAGGATGATATCATATTCATAACTAAAAAATATTGTTTGAAACAAACTGTAGGTTGCAGAGAGACTAAATTTTGTTCATAGTTTTGTGGATTTTTATCTATATGGTAATAGTGGTTATGATTTTATGGTGTACATTAAACTTAACTGATAAAAAATTTGAATGGATTCTAAAGAGCTAACTTATGGGTAACAGATCTGTGAATCTCTTGAACTCATATGTAAAATTTTGGATGTGTGTACTGATGTGATTCTTATTCAGAGAGAATAGCTATCATTTACAGTGAATTCTTGAAATCATCTGCTAGCCAAAGCCATTTTAGAAACTTTGCTTTTGATAAAAGTAGAGGCAATCTGTCAAGATATGTCAAGACCTTGGAAAAGGGTCTACTAGAAAGAAAAGAACACCATTTGTTCTTTATAAGGCACTGAATAATTGAGCATATTTATTTTAGATGGTCAGACAAAATGTAGATATAGTCACATTAGGTAGACTAATGGCTGTATCAGCTGAGATTAACATTGCATAGATCACGTGGGATTATCTGTCTGGACAATGATGGAAAAATAAAGTTAAAATACTATCCAATTTAAAAAGGAAACCACCAGATTTTAACACAATAGCACACCAAACACCACCACTTACAATTAAAGGCAACTGTCAAAATAGGTGAAGGTTTTGAAGAAAAACACACAACACCGATAACAAATAAGTACTTGATAAGGGCACAGTAAATAAAATCAGGCTTCGTACAGAGCCTTTAATAATGACCATTGAAATGAAAAATCATCATATTTCAAGTACAGAAACTAGTTACAAACATCTAAAAAACCCATCTTGTGATTAAAGTTATTAACTATTTGTTTACTGACCTCCCAGCCCCACCTAATGCCTCAGTATGATGAGACTTCAGCTCCCAGCTAAGCATCTGTCTGGTTTTATGTATTATTCCTGGACTATTTCTAGCAATAAGCTATATAACAAATACAACCATTGTATTCTCTTCTGTTACATATATTTGCCAAGACGTAAGCCATGGATGGATTAGCCACTGTCTACACGTAAATGGATCACCAGTGTTCTCCACTTGCCTGTACATACATACCAGATGTGGTTTTTATTATGGGCCATATTCTTTCCTAGAAACTTGAAATATTAGAGTTGTACTATTATTTGCAGACATAGCTAAGACATAGCTACTTCCTGCCATGTGGGCAGTATCATTTTGGGCCCCATAGTCGTTACAGATCTATTATCTTATTCGGGGACACTAACCTAGTAGAATGAACTTGAAGAGACTTCTCTGTAGACAAAGCAACTCTCACACAAATTCTTTGCATTTTAGTTTATCTTACCATTTATCATCATAGTTCCAGTAATAACCCACCTACTTTTCCTGTATGAAACAGGGTCTAATAATCCATGAGGAGAAAAATCAGGCTCTGATAAGATTCCATTCCATATTACATAAATAAAGATATCTTAGGTTTTCAACTCATAATACTAATCCTGTTAATAATAGTTTTATTCTCCCCTGAACTCCGGTGAGACCCTGATAATTTTATATCAGCAACCCCTCTTAGTATTCTAGCCCATATTAAGCCAGAATGATATTTTTGCTCACATATACAATCTTATGATGAATCCCTAATAAATTTGGAGGATGCTAGCCCTAGTAATATCAATCCTCATTCTAGCTATTATCTCCATTCTTAATTCATCAAAACAAGGAGGCATAACATTCCACCCTCTCAGTCAAATTTCTGCTCTAAATTTTGGAACCAAGTCACCTATACCAGTGGGAATTGATGCTCAATGAGCTGAGGCCCCATTTGTTATCACTGGCTAGTTAGAGTCAATCTTATGCTTTTCAACTCTTCTAATACTGAGAACACTAACAACCTACTAAAAAGTAAGCTTTTCAAATGAAGAGAATTTATAGTGTAAAACAATTAACCTGGGCCTTGTAAGCCAAACCTGGAGATTACTTCTCCTTAGGGCAACCAAGAAAAAAGCCTACAGCTCCACCATCAGCACCCAAAACTGAAATTCTAATTAGACTATTCCCTAACATCACTCCTCTTAAATTGTTATTAGACATTTTTATGCACTATGTTAGTATTAGAAATCCAATTTTTACCTTTTTTTGCTGTGCATTTTGTGCATTGATCTTTACCTACTAATAAATGGACTAACTACTATATATGTCATCAAACATAAAACATACAATGCATAATCAACACTAATATATTAACCTCATGCTTATAAGCAGGGATGTAACACTGACCCAAGTATAACACATTCAACTACTTAATCATATTTATCCAGTCACCATATGAATGTGTTTTAAATTAACTATTGATATTATGTAGGACATTAATTTATTAATTGTGCATTAGCACATTGAAGTTAAGTCCTTATGGAGATAACTGCCATCTACCAATTTTGGTTCTTTAATTCAATATCTTCTGTGAAACCAGTGACCATCATGTGGGGGTTTCAACCCTGAAACTATCACTGACATCCGATTCTTATTTTGGGATCATGTAATTAAGATTGCCCATTTGTTCCTTTTAAGTAATACATCTCAATGGATGAATGACTAATTGGCCCATGATCACACATAACTATGGTGTTGTGAATTTTGTATCTTTAATTGTGAGGAGTGCTGTGATTCAGCATAACTAGCAAAGCATGATCCCAATCATGTGACTTGTAGGTGAACTTTAATGTCCTTGGGTTGCATTTCTAAATTCCAGTATTCATGTTTGGTATAACAGTAAAGTACCTATAAATACACAGATGGGTCAAGCTACAGGAAAAAAATCGAACTAAAGAGATGATATGTTCCTGAGTTAGACCAAATGATGGAAGGTTAGTGGTAAAGAATCATAGATCATCATACGATAAATGTGTGACAGCACTGGCTGTTGGACTAGAGCCACAAGGACAGACTTTGGACAATTTGCAGTATCTTATCAGAAAATAGAATTTACACAACAGATGAATCAGATATAGCATATTTGCTTTCCAGTTTTTGTTTGTTTTACACCATGTGGGAAGTTCTAACTGATCTAATGGCATGGTAAAACACTTGTTTAACAGTAAAATAGTCTTATTTATAAACAATATTTTGTAGATATCAGAAACTTGACTGTGGAATTTTTATATCTAGTTTAATTACCATCATCATCATGAGACAACTAACATTTATGTTTCCATATTTTTTACTGTTCTATGAAATTTACATATGATAGATTTAATTCTCAAAATAAAACTTTATGTAATACATGGAATTATTATGCTAGTCTTAATAGAAAGGAGAATAAACTGAGGATAATTAATTTGCTTGCCTAAACTGCCATTCACCTAGGTCTAGATGTAGCTTAAACCCATCCTCCTATCACGTTTCTTGTGATATACTTCCATTTTAGTCTTGAGAACATGTTACAGAGAATCAGAGAACCTGGCCCCCTCTCTGGCCTGCAAGCAGAGATTTAAGGTAATATACACTCTAAAAAGGAATAAAAGTCATTGCTTATGATTTATATCGAATCTCAAAAGCATACCAAAGTAGCCTGGCAGAATAATCGAAGGAGAAAATGCACAAAGACTAGGAAGTAGAGAGAAGCAGAAATTAAGAGCAAAAAATGGCAAAAATAGAAAAAGGCAAATCAGAACAGCTTAGACACTTCTAAAGGAGAACAGGAACACTTTCTCTCCGTCATTCTCCACCTACACAGGCACTTGCATGGAACTGTGTGAAATCTGTGAATATTGGGGAAGTGCCCATATTCTATTATCATCACATCTGAGTTGTTTATTAAGAATTGTTCTAAAGTTCAAAAAAACCACTTTGCTTTCTTATGCATATGGATTTTTCTGCAGTTTCCTACATTTAGATCTTTCATTTAATAAAAAATCAAATTTTTATTCATTTACAACCTCACACAAGTCTAATTTGTAACTACTGTCTAAATGTGGTGTTCTTATATATTTTACCTGACATTGATTCACATCTTAAATTTTTAAGCGCTTTAAAATAAAAGCATTTATTTAGTTCAGAATCATAGGTAATTTCATTTAAATGTGATCATGCATTTTTAAAGAGTTAAATAACAGCTTATTTTCTTGACAGTTAACTAACGGTAATAAAGCTGATAATGTGTCAGGCATTGTGCTAAGATTTTAAGATGTACTAACGCACATCATCTTCACAATAATCCTATGAGAAATATTGTGGCAGAGAAAGCTTTTACTTACCAATTTATTTTTCCTTCACACTTCATTATTCAAATTTTTTCAAAGTGAAAAGTAGAACTAATGATTGTATTTGCATACCTACCTTCATATGTGCTTGAGTACTGGCTAATGAAATGTACTTTCAGGAAATCTGTTCCCCTACTCCTCATTCCCTCCTTTTTCACTCACTGTAATGTTTCAGTAGACCGCATGGATTCTGGTGACTCAAAGGGGAAAGCCACGTCCAGCATGAGGGGAACAGAAACACAGAAATAGCCTGGAACGTGGGGACTTCTGAGAGCCACTCTGCTATCTTTACACCATCTCTGTCTCTACATCTTTTATGACAGAGACTGAACCATATGTGTATTAGCCAGTGTTATTTTTAGAGGACATATTATATGTGCCTCCACTGAATTCTTAACTAGGGACTCATTATTATCTTTAGTTTATAGCTGAATAATCTTATAGCTTAACCATAATGTTCATAGCAGTAAATAATTAATAGTATTTGAAATCAAATTAGAGATTTTCTAGAAATCAAAAATGTGCTACAAATAAATACTGAGAGAATAATTTTATTATGAATATCCAAATCATGGAATTCAGCATAAGCATTTTCAAAGCACCAGTAGCAATCTATATAAATTTAGAAATTGAGAGCTACCCACGGCAAGGTCATGACTACATCTCTGGAGAAAGCTGCCTTTACTTCTGCAGTTACGTTCTGCTGATGCCTCTGGCCATTCTTTAGCTACTGCCACATGTTCTCCTGTAATTATATGGGAAGCTGAATTAGAGTGTGTGTAACTCTCCCTCATAGATGAGAAAAAGCATAGAGTACTGCCCTTGATACTTTGTATGTGTGTGTGTCTAAAAATATCTGTATTTTAAACAGGTAAATCAATTCACCAGTAAAATCCACTTTTTTTCTTGTTTGTTTTTCCTGACTCAAATGATGAATATTTACTTCAAGTAATATTTGCTTCACTGATCATCATCTCCCTTAACCAAGCTGATTGGACAAATAACAGCGACTAAGAGAAGCTAAGTCCTCCAGATGCCAGGAGAAGACCATAGTTTGCCAATAGTTAAGAGACCATAGTTTGCCAATGGTTGTGTGATCTTGGGAGCTGAAGGAAAGTATATTTATAGGAGGTAGAAAAAGTCCTAATTAGCCAGAATAATTTGACAGAAACATTGAAGTTGAAAAGTCCAAGGGATTTAGACAGTATATACTTGCACTAACTGAAGGACTGTAGTACCACTTCCCTGGTTACTTCTTACTTATTCTTTGTGATTTCAGCCTTTGCAATTTCATCACTTCTGAGAGATCTTCAGTGTTCTCTGAAAAGCACTTGGGCACTATATCTAATATTTCTAGCATGCACAATTTTACTATATTTTAAACTTAAAATAATTGGTTTTATATCTGTGATTCTCACTACAGTCTAAGTGACAAGAGGATAGCACCAATTTCTTATGTACTTTCTGCTGTTGGGGAAGGGCATAGAACCTAGAAGTTACTCGGTATGTATGTGAGTTAGAATCTGGTCTGAGGGAGGGGGTTCATCACCTTAATCATTGGGACAACTTTCTGTCCTGGGCACAGATGAATGCAATGGTAATTTGCATTTGAGTATTCAATCATTAGTATGCTAATAATCTCACCTTTTTCTTTTTTGTTTTGACTTGAATATCTTTCTATTCCTTGAAAACAAAAGAAACGTAAATTAAAGAAAATGTATATAAAGTAGATAGCTTAGGTGAACAATGAAAGGCCAGTGATTTAAGAAGCTGGAAATTACATTTTGTGAATTAATAATAGGTGTTCAATTTATCCATTACCTCCTTTCTTAACATGAGTGACCAGCATTTTTAATAAGTGATCTACGACTGAAGTAAATGACCAGCCCTTTTTATTTTTATTTTTATCTTTTTACATTTTGAGACTGAATCTCACTAAATTACTCAAATTGCCCTTGAAATTGTAATCCTTGTATCTCAACCTCAAGAGTAGCCGAGGTGACAATTACATGTCACTGCATTTACCATAAGAATGGTTTTTGGTGTGATACAATTTTTAAATATTATAAAATTCATAAGGAAGGATGACATAGATTTTCTTCATTGCCTTTTTTCCCTTAAAGGAGAACAATTTTAAGCATTATCTTTTCCAGAAGTAAACGAAGAAAACTTATGGGAAAGGATGTTTTATTGGAAAGCTCAATTGGGATGACTGGCATGTCTATTAGAACCTCCTGATTATGGTTTAAAAACCTTCTTTCAATATGTCAATTCAAATGAAAATTTTCACTATCTTTTGTGAATTCATTTAGATGTAAATTATAAACAATAAAAAATCATAAGCATATCAAGCTGGTAGACAAGGAGTAAACAGGTTTGTGTCTAGCACTTTGGAAGAGGTGGTTGCCTAAGACAATTCAAAGCTAAGACAGGCTGCTCCACTGCTTTCTTTGAAATCATGCTTCATAGGCGACAGATGGCACAAAACCAATAGCTGATCAGAAAATAGCACTTGGCATTTTATCCTGTGGGTGGGAGGAAATGAGTGTTTGAATTTGAGGGGAAAAAACATAGTGCACAAAAAGGACCAGCTTACAAGGACTGAGAAGGATGCTAAAGGAAAAGAGCCACTTTCTGTTCATAGATCAGAAAAACAATGAACAGAAGTCTAGCTTGTAGCTGGTCAGGGTTCAAGCCCAAATAATTTCATTTTCACTTATTTTCCCGGGACTTACGTTAGTTACATGTTTCCCTCCTTACTTGGGTAAATGTACATGCATTTCTTTATGGGGCATTATGTATAGCATAAAAATCAATCACTGGAGAAACAGTCAGTGCTAAAGCCCCACCAAGGTACCAACTGTCATTTCAACTTGCTTTTTCCTCACAAGTTGTGTGTTTTTAGGAGAAAAATCCCATGGGCTCAGTTCTGTGCTCTCTTCTTAAGTCTCAGTCTTCTTGGGGTAAGGAGATATGGACTGGGGCCCATGCGTCCCTTGCACTGGAGTCACTTCTGCCTTTTTTTGCCTCTTGCATAGATGTGAGTGCTTCCATATGTATCAAAGTTCTCATGTGGTAAAACTACATCGTGCTATACTGTGGACACTAGTGATGTTGACCAGGAGGCATCAAAAGCAGAGGAAGATATTCACAAATACTGGGTGAAGATGGCTTGGGCTCACTCACACTAGTGTATGCATGCCTGTAAGTGTGAGTTGCTTAAAAAGCTAATATTAAGAGTAACACTCTGAAAGTACAGTGGAGGGTCGGGCGGGGGACTAGGATGGAAGCTGCCCCATGCCCACCCTTGGGAGCTTATGGAAGCCCACCATCCTGAGAGAGGAGGGCCAGAAGAGAAGAGCAACACCCTCAACCAAACAACCAGGTGATTCACAGGAACACAGACTGAGATGATAGATATAAAGTAAACAAGCAACTGAAAGCTTGTATTGTTTGATCGACTTTGCAAGCCTAAAGCTGGGAGTCTGAGCAGCTATTTAGAGGGTAACAATATGCAGTGCAGTGACTATGGTATATTCCCTCCCATCTTATTTTTGAAATCCAATATTGAGTTTTCACTGTTTTGTTTCATTGTATTGTTCTGTTTTATTCCCTTTAAAATAATTTTTTTTTAAAAAAAGAAGCAGTTCATACAAAAACCTTGAGTTTAAGGTTGCATGTGATTGTACAGAGGTTGAAGGTGCATGTGATTGTACAGAGGCAAGGAAGATGCAACTCAAGTCACAAATCTCATTTCAACTCTAAAAGACGTGTCAAGCTTTCAACTGTGACAAGAACCAGCAAAAATAAAAGGATGCAGGAAGCGTGCCCATGTGCATGCGTCTTTGTGTGTGTGTGTGTGTGTGTGTGTTTGTCATGACTGCTTTTTATTTCCCTCAAAAAACCATTCATAATTAAACTTCTTAAATTGTTAAATTCATAGGCAATGGGGAGAGAAGGGTGGGGAAAGCAGTATAAATTACTGAGCTGTTGGGCATGATGGGAATGGATCCAGCCTGTGTGAAGATTTCACCTCTTGCTGGGAAATCCCGGCTCCCAGCAATGCTGGGCAGAAGCAGAGCTTACTCTTTTGAGTTGAATATTTCCTGCCACCTTAATTACTGGACTTTACCCTGCCTCTGTTTAGGATGGGCAACAATAGCAAACCCTTAACAGTTCCTGGCACTATATCTAATGTGAAGTTATGTTCTAAAGGTAGAATTTAATATAAAATTCTTACCTATTTGTATTTGATCCAAAATATCCCTGATTTTTGTATATATCAACTTAGACTATGTGGTCCTGTAGCAATAAGTAGTCTTCCAAATTTTAGAAGTTTAATCACAAACCCTTATTTTGTTTTCACATTAGATGTTGGGTGGACTTCTCTGACAGAAACCTGGGTCTCTTCCCATATCTGTTTCTTTTTTATTATCCAATTGTTTATTATCACAATTGTGCTCTCTGTATAAACACTTTTTTTTTTTTACTGTATTCCTACTACTTTGGTGCCCAGCATCATTATCATGTTTTCTTTTTTCTTTTCTCTTCTTTTTTTTCTTTGAGACGGGGTCTCACTATATAGTGCAAGTTGACTTCAAACTCTATGTAGCATATACTTGACCTTGAATGTGCAATCTTCCTGCCTCAGCCTCCTGAGTGCTGGGCTTGTAAGCATGAACCACCATGCCCCCCTGGCAAGCACCATCATCTTCCCAAGCAATGAAGTCTCCATATGGCCCTGTGTGGTGATACACACCTGTAATCCAGTTACCTGAGCAGCAGAGGTGGATAAATCACAAGTTTGAGGAACAGTCAGATATAATTTAGTGAGACAGCATTTCAAAATACTGGGCTGAGGATTTCAAAATAAAGGGCTGAGGATGTAGCCCAGTGGCACAGCACTGCCAAAGGTGAGCCAAGCCCTGGATTCAACCCCTAATACCTCAAGGGAAAAAAAAAAAATCAGGAAGAAAGATGTTCTTAAAGAAGTAGGTCTGTAACAGTACATACCCGCCTGTCTACAACCCTCAGTCCTGCTGGGAACAGCGGAAATCTTGAGGGTTGCTGACAAAGCTCGCTGCTCTGGCTCCTCTGGCTTCATGTTACTTTTTTATTGTGCTTGCTTTTTCCACCTTAACCCCAGTGACTTGCGTTCCATTTCTTGACCTCTTCCTGCTTCATCTTTCCCCCAGCACTCTCACTCCCAGTTCTCTTTATGGCTTCATCACGATCGTCCTTTCCCTGTCCTCCTGCCCCATCTATTAGAAGGTCCATCTGAAGCTAAAAGGCTTCAGCTGAAAAGTCAGTTTCTCAGAAAAATCATCCCTCCTGCCAGGTCAAGTGCCCTTCTTCGGTTCTACGGGTGGCTTCTTAAGACTCTCGCTAGCACTCAAACAAGACAAATGCATTTGAGCTGTTTTTGAAATTTATTGGATATATACGTGAGGCTTTTTTTTTTTTTTTTTTTTTTTTTTTTCTTTTTGCCACAAACTGAAATAGACTCCATGGGGGCAGGGAAGGCAGTGCAAGCTACCTTGAAACTCTTTTCCACTGTGGATAGAAAGCGCTTCTTTAGGACTTCTTAGAGTTAGCACTGCATATAGCTTCCTTAGGGTGAGCATATAGCTAGCTCCTCAAGGCAAACATTTGGTGGAGTCAGAGGTGGGCCTGGATCATTATATTTATTTCAACATAAATCTAATAGAACAGTTTGGGGACAAGGAAGCCAGAGTGGTAAACACAAATAATTTCTGCGTAGGCATTTTTTTTCGTGGGGGTGCTTCTCTGCTTAGTAACAGGAAACACATTAAAACATTTAATTATAATTCCAGTATTTCCTGGATTCATCACTGGATTGTGAGAAGTATGACCTGAGTGCACTCTTGAGTTATCTCAAGACCAAGTAGGAAAAGAATCTTGGCTGAGCATTTAAATGTATAGAACAACATTAAAATTCTTTTTCATATGTTTCTGAAAGATATGAGATTACCTTAACCAAAAATTCATTAATGTAATATAGCAGCATTTTCTGTGCCTACATTTTGGTTCCTCTTTTGGTAACAGACCTGTTCTCAAAATTAAGAGCTAATAAAACTACCTTAAAAACAATAGAAATTAATTTCTCATTGTTCTGCAGGCCAGAAATGGTTTTTAAAAATAATAAAGTATTTTAATATTCCATACTAGAAATACAATGTGAAGTGGCATGAATTGATATTGCGTTCTTTCTCTTTTTCTTAAATCCTCTCTTTTTCATTTGGCTTTTTAACCAATAGAGACCAAAATAAGAAATATTTTGTTTCCATTGTATCTCTATCATGTCTCAAATAAAAAATTTTCCTTCACCAACATAAAAGTGGTGGTAATTATGGACAGACTTTTTTACTTTATGAGACTTTAGTATGTGCCTGACAGTAGAAAAAAGATCTAGTTAAACCCAGAATTCCATCTTTAAGCGTGACCCCTCCAGTTCTCATATACTATAGGAAGGCTGACAACCTAGCCATTAAAGGACATGTCTAGCTAACATTTGGTGAAGACATTTCATTCCTAACCTACACTGACATCTCATTTGAAAATTATTTTCAGCTGGGTGTGTTGGTGCACATCTGTAATGGTAGCACTTGGAGATTGAGACAGGAGTTGAGGCCAGCCTGAACTACATTGCAAAACCCTGTCTCAAGGAAAAAGGAAAAAAAAAAAAAAAGCAAGAAAAACAAAAATTATTTCACCAGTATTTGTTTCTTATATCACAAAGACTCAGTATTTTCTCCCCTCAAAAGTAGAATGTGCAGTTGATTAAATTTTTAAGTTCACAGTAGAATGTTCTTATGAAAGAAAGTAGCTAAAATTTGCAATATCTGTCCTTGGTGTTTAAATTCAAGCAACTGTTTTCTAGAGATAGGCTAGGCCCCAGAGAATCTGCCAAACTTGTTCCAAACCTCTTCCCTCTATGGTAGCCTGTGAGGTAAGATTTGTATATTTTCTTTAAACTAACTTCCCATTAGAGAAGCAAACATATATGTAAGGAGCTTCTGATATAAAAGTCATCTTGTCTCTAGAATTAAACTAAGTCCTGACTGACACATTAGTTCTTGAGTTCATAAGCACACTAACTGTAGGTAGAGTTTAGCTTTTAAACCCAGCAGATTTCAGTGTATTATGTTACCTTCCTTTTAATTGTAGAAAGTTTATAAGAAAACCCTTTCTGCTATGCACTGCTTTTGCCTCCTTTTGACAGGCAAAGACTGTTTTGATATTATACAAATCACGCTTTGATTATCTCTAAGTATTAAACCATATTGATTTAGAAAAAGATTTCAGAGAGTCATACAAGTTTAAGGGTTTATTCATCTTGCTGTCCTGAAGTTAGATTATAGATTACTGCATTGGCTGATAAAGTCTTTACTGTTTAAAAAGGTCATTCACAGTAAGATTTTTTAAACTACCACTCAAATATAGTCTACACCAGTTCATAGTCTGAGCACCAGTGGCATCTCAGGGCATCACCTGAGAATTTTTAAAAATGAAAATTTTCTGATCCTGGGCTGGAACTCCTGCTTGAACAAGTGATCTGAGGAGATTATGTCTGCTGAAGTTCGAGAAGCACTGAGCTGCCCCAAAGGGCTCAATACATAAGTGGTTAATGATGCAGAATCTGGAGTCTAAAGACCTAAAGTGAAGTATGTTTAGTTCTCCTAACATACAGCATTAATTTAGCTAAGTTACCATTCTGTTCCTCAGGTTGTCTTATCTGTAAATATGACATGAAAGCACCCACACTTAATTTTGGGACATAATCTTAACCTTGACTTAATTTGGGGATTACATAAGTTAGTATAAAAGTATAAAATTGTATTTAATACATAGTAAGCATTACTCTCTATTATTTGAAATTCTTGTGTGAAAATATCTGGCCATATTTTCTGCATGTTCATAAACATTTACATAAATGCTATTTTTCATTAGCTATGAGACTTTATGAAACTTTTTTCATGGAAGTTTTTTTTGAGTCCAAAAAATATTTGTTTATCTTCTAAATTGCAAACATTTTGTCCTATTTTTTTTTTCAATGCTCCTGCAGTTACCACTTTCTTTTAGATCCATAATCATTTTTTACTTACTTTTGTATTTGGAGTGAGGTGTGTGTGTGTTTTAAACATGCAGTTCTGCAGTGTGATTTGTTGATGAGGACCATGGTCATTAATAGTGGTGTGCCACTTTGATTTAAGAACCACCTAGCAGATTAGTAAAGCTCTGGGTGTGTCTGTGGTTGATTGCCACATAGGCCTGCAACTGAGTAGGGAAGACCTACTCCAGAAATGAGTGGCACCAAGCGACAGGCTTATAGCCTGCATGGGATAGAGAGGACATGAGGTTTTTCCCCTTTTCTCTGGAGTAGCTCTGGCCTCCACTGTTAGTGTCTTTGGATGATTGTCTCCAATTCTGTAAGGCTTTGGAACAAACTCTAGCCTTCCAATGCAGACACATATCAGTGCCCGCAACAAACATTCAGGTCTTTGATCTTCTGGCTCTCCAGTGTGCAGAGTCATTTTCTATTCTTCCACTTCTGATTTACAGAAGGCAGTTTGAGTGCTTCCCCTTCTGGTCATGTAAGCCTAATCAGGGTGGGGGGGTTAGCTGAGTGACTTAAAGTGCCTGCCTTGTGTGTGGTTGTGGGTTCAATTCCTGGTACCAAAAAAAAGTAAGCCTAATCAATAAATTCCATGTATAATTGTAATAAACTTTATGTTGACTCTGTTCCTCTACTGAACCCTGAAATAATCATATTTCTGCCTCTGACTTATATTTGTAGCTTTGGATCTTAAGCTGACTGTTTACTCTGATCAGTCTTTAAAATGCTTTGTTTTAATCACATGTATGTATCAACATTAGAGGAATATCACCTAGGTTTGAGTGTTTTAGAGTTATAGTACATTTCAAAATTCAATAGCAAAAGTCCTAAAATTTTGTTTTATTCTAATCTGGCTTTGGTTATTCAATATATTTCATATTTCCAAATACAATTTGCCAACAATCTTTCATTTCCTTACAGAAATGCCTACTGAGAATTGATTGAGTTTACTTTTGAAATATAGAGCAGGGAAAATTGATTTTGTTTTGTTTTGTTTTGAGGCAGGACGTCAATGTGTTTCCCAGGCTGGCCTCAAACTCATGATTTTCCTTCATCAGCTTCCCAAGGGCTGGGATTACAAGAACACACCACCTCGCGGGTGGGAAATTAGTATCATAGCAATATGTTTTTTCTTTTAATCCATGGACATACCAAATATCTACTTAAGCTTCTCTAATTTTCTCAGAAAGTTTTTGTATTTATTAATAAACACCTCTTTCACATATTTTGTTACTTTCCTCTAAGTATTGAATATTTGAAAAAGTATTTAAATGAGAACCTAAAAATTTCATTTTCTAGATTTTTTGTCAGTTTACAATTGTGTTATATGTAGATGTTTATCCTGCTATCTTATTGAATCATTAGTTGAAGTTTTTTTTTTTTTTTCTTTTGTATTTTCCTTAGGATATATAAGTTAAAAATATCTATGGAAAGAAGTTTTACTTTCTTCTTTTTATTCTGTAATTTTTTCTGGCTTATCTCATTAACACAATGGTAAAAATAATGACAGATGTACATCCTTGCTCCTTGGTGTCTTTTCATAGAAAATAAAAACTCTTTCTTTCCAGTATTTTATTGGTTAGCTGTTAGTCACTATAGCAAAATACCTGAGAGTAACAAGAAGGAAACATTTGTTTTGGTTCACGGAGTCAGAGGTTGTAGTCCATGGTAAGCTGACCCCATTGCCGTGGGCCACTGGGGAGGCAAATCGTCATGGCAGTCACAGCATGGTAGCGTGAGCTGTTCACCCCACAGTCTCCAGGAAGCAGAGACGGTAAGAGAGACGGGGAGGAGGGGCCTTGGGATAAGGGGTGTGGTTCTTGAGGTCACAACCCCATGAGCCACTCATTTCATTTAGGCTCCAGCTCCGAGGTTTCTATTACCTTCCAAAAATGCCATCAAATTATGAATCCATCAATGCATTAATTCACAGGTCAAATTGGAGCTCTCATGATCTGATCACCTTTCAAAAGCCCAAGTCTGGTCTAAACACATAAACATTTTGGGAGGACATTTCATATCTAAATTGGAACAATGAGAAAGCATGACATTAGGCCTAAATATTTTTTAAAGATACTCTGTATTGGCCAAGAGTATTGGTGCACACCTGTAGTCCCAGCACTCATGAGGCTGAGGCAGGATGATCACTATGAGTTCAAGGCCAGGCTGAGCTACACAGAGAGTTTAAAGCCAGCCTTAACTATGTAGCCTAACCTTGTCACAAGCAAACAAACATGAACAAAAAAACCTGAATTAGTTATATTTTGTAAAATTCTTTTTCTATACCAATTGACATAATCTTGTATGTTCTTCTGCTCTATACATACAGTGTAGATTATACTGATGAACTTCCCAACTTTAAAGGAACCTTGCATTTCTGAGATAAACTTAACCTGTTCATAGCATAATTTTTACTAATCCTGAAGTGTTTCCTGTGGGCTAAAACTTTGGAGATTACCAAGATAGCCTCCTCTGATATATCTTTTACTTTTGAAGTTTACTTAACAGAAAATTATACAATTTCCCTTTTGAAAATAATTTATTTTAAAAGAAGCTGCAATAAAAGTCAAGCCAAATTAAAGATGGCAGCAAAATCTAATGTATTCTCAGGTAATATTGATTAAAACAAGATCTGATGACACATATATGTAATCCATTCCTTATGTTCTTTCAGAAACAGAAAATCGTGTACACATCTGGAACCATAAATTGTTATAAATACATATTTTAAACATATTTCACAACCAGTTGGATTAGTCTCATTAAGCCATTGCAGTTAACAATCATAAATTTAGATTCATGTTATTAGAATATTTATAAATTCATGAGCAGAAATAAGATTTGTAAGAAAAGAGAATTTTGGCATGATACTGAAAAGTTTGGCATGCTGGTGCTTTGCATTTTACCATTCTCAACTTCTTAAAGTTTTAATGTAGAAAAAAGACAATAGATTTTATTATCTATATCTATGCCTAAACCATTAAGAACAACCAAAAACTCAACAAGAAAAAAAAAATCTCTTACTGCATAAGAAAACTGAGCAGTGCAGTGTTCCAAAAACAAACCTTCCTTTATCCCAGTATCAGTTAATTTGTATGTTTCCTTAGGTTTGCTGAATTTCATCTTATTTCTCTAGGCTATTAAAAAGGGCTACTTTCAAAGAAAAAACTGATTCCTATCTTTAAAATAAATTAAATTAGCCTGATGTGACTTATGCTGCCACAAAGCACCACTTTAAACATTGGTTGTAAGATATTTTATGCTGAATTGCATGAATCTCTGTTGTAAATTGACACTTGGATTGTAAATGCTATTAAAGGAGGACCTATAAAGTGTCTCCCTTTTAACTGCTATTTATTCAGGAGCTAGAATGGTATCTGGCACATAGTAGAATTACTAGTATTTGTGGAAAAGTGAATGAAAAAACCTATCGTTTTCCTTATAAAAATAGAAAATAATCTTTTCATTTGATAAATTTCAAGTTCCTAACATTCCTCTCAGTAAGTATAACTCCATTTTTGCATGCTTGTATTTTTGAGGTATGCACATAGAGTACAGATAGCAATACAAATGTTCATATGCTTACCATCAAGATTATGAAAACTACTGTGCTGAATACATTTTTCATCTAAGAAATCAGTTTTATTACATATATAAATAACTATAAAAAGTACATAAGCATTGCTATAATAGAACTTTTTCTTAATTTTATTTAATTAGCATCAAATTATACAACTCTCATGCAAATTCCATTTTCTCTATCCCAATATATTTATGCAATTTATCTGTATTTGTTAGCATGGGTCTGTTGTATTAAGCTTCATAGCTGTGTATGATTTCTTTTTATGTATATCAAAAATGTATCTTTCATTTATATTTATTTTAACTGATTTGTAAAAATATAATATAGTAAATAATTTAGGGTAGTATGATATTTCAATATGTGTATGCACTTATAATGTTTAAATGAGGTTAAATATTTCTATCTCAAAGATTTGTTTGAGGATAGTTTTGAAGTGTTTTCTATTATAATGTTAATTTTTCTTCTGTTAGCAAAGTTAGTTGCATTTTCAAATGTTAAAATATTTGCATATCTAGATAAACTCAAAATTTATGTGATTGTATTTACGCTGCCATATTGTATTAGTCAATATTTTATTTCCATATTATATGTATATTCACCAGTATAATTCTTGTATTGTTTTTCTTTCCTCAGTTTTTCATTTCTGCACTTGCATGAAGTTGTATTTTCATCCAATTGTAGTTACAGGCATTCTTTATTTTTGGTTTTTAATATGTACCTGAAAATAGACTAGATACCAAATTTTTATATATCAAATGTGTACTACAATGCTCTCAGTTTTTCTACATATCAATAATACTTTCTTACGAGAAGGCTTTTGTATAGAAGCATTTCAAGCTATTTATTCTATTATTTTCACTGTGAAATAAATTATATCAAATATAAATGACACCTGTGATGTATATATATACGCTGTGTGTACCATGTAAATAACCAATTAAATTGTAGACTGAAGACTACTTCAACTAGACTTAGGTTGATTCTGTGCTCAGTT
The DNA here is from genome assembly GCF_034190915.1 of Cavia porcellus. Classification (NCBI taxonomy): domain Eukaryota; kingdom Metazoa; phylum Chordata; class Mammalia; order Rodentia; family Caviidae; genus Cavia; species Cavia porcellus. The sequence continues at coordinate 70,109,533 of NW_026947491.1, forward strand.
GCCCAACAAACTCTGGAGCCCAGAAAATAAGAGGGACTACACTTCTGATAATGCAGAATGTTTTAAAATATAACAAAATACTGTCATTTGGAGAAAATCTAGAATAGACTGCAATAAGACTGGGTCTTAGGACCCTGGTTCATATACAGATGCATTACATTTCCTAGTACTTAAGTGTAAGATTTTGCTTTTTAATTTTTACTTATTTTTGCAGTACAGGAGCTTGAGCCCAGGGTCTTTGCATGTGACCAGACCTTAATTTATTTTTGAAATAGGGTCTGACAAAGTCACTAAGTTGCCCAGACTGGGGTTAAATTTGCAGTCCTCCTGCCTCAGCCTCTCAGAGTTTGGGATTACAGGTACCTATAATCACAAGTCACTCAAATGTAGGTTTTTAGTAAAAAAAATTGATTCACATGGATGTGGACAACTAGATGTAATTCATTATATTTAATATTGATACCTTGAAAGACTAGAAAAGAAGAATATTTGTAAAGATTTAGTATTTTTTTTCATTTTTTACCATGCTGTATATTTTCATTTGATGGTTTTAATTTTTTGCAATTTTTATTACTTTTGATTCCTAATCTATTGTAAAATGCTTTTGAAATATTTTAGTGATTTTTAAAAATTCATTAGGAGTCTTCTAGATCTTATGGCGTGCTTTATCCTCCCCGAACATGCACTACATATTATTTTTTGGTATTTGACAAAAACATTTTAGTACTTGTGTGATAAATGGTAAGTAGATTAGCAAAGTTGATAAAATTGGAAGACTTTAACCTTGGCATGCATGATCCTATGTATTTATCATCATACTATATTTGTCAGTTGAAATGCTCAAATTTGTTATATTTTCACAATTTTTGAATGCGCCAATTACTAATAGAGATGTTAGAGAACTTTGAAAATTCTCACTATGAGCTAGAATTTTCAATTTATCTAGATACTTTCCTCAATTATATTCCAATTCTTTTTAGGTAAATTCTTATTTAAAATGAATTTTCCCCAAGTATTACTTTTACTTCTAGAGACTGTGTCTTAGCCACTTTCTCGTCACTGAGTCACAATACAAGACATCTGCAATTTAACAAAGATAAATTATTTAGTTTCATGGTTTTAAAGGTTTCAGTTAGTTAGCTAGTTGTAAGGCAAAAATGATATGGTAGAAGAGGTGCTGTGGAGAAAAGGCACACAGGGTGTGGCTGCCAGAAGCAGAGCAGAGCGTGAAGGGAAGAGCTGGAGAGAGAGATGTACCTTCAAGGTCACATCGCCAGTGACCCATCCCTTCTGACCAAATTTTTTTTTCTAATAGCAAGTCAGCCATAGTGCCCCTATGAACCAGTAACTTTCCAAAAGCCCACCTCCAAATGTATGAGAGTTTTAGGGGCAATTCTTCATGCAAACCATTGCATCTTCCTTCTGGTCCCCAAAAGACTCACCTACATTTCTCTACAAAAAAAAATGAATCTCTAAAAGTCACCCAATTCTTAGCATTTTCAATGTTACTAAAAAGTCCAAGTCCGATGTCTTTCGTGAGACTAAAGGCAAACATTTATCTGCGAGCCTCATGAATGTAAAAAAGAAAACTAACCATTTCCTGCATGCAATGGCATAAGGTAAACGTTTTCATTCCCAGATGGAGAAATGAGGCCCAGCAAGGACTAAGAGCAAAGCAGAACTGAAATCCAGTAGGACAAACAGTAATTATTGTATCTCTGTGTCCAACACTAGGGCAGGCTGTGCCTAGATGTGAATTCCCATGAGTCTGGGTGGCCCAGTAGCTGTGACATTATTGGGTGCAGTCTTTACAGACTCTCGTGAGATGGCTTTGTTCACTGTTTTCCCACAGATGTTCCATGTTCCTGGCTTCTCCAACTTCCTGTGATTTCCACTATACTTTTCGCTTTACTCATACATCTTCATATTTAAAACCACTCCCGTGAGGGTGGTGCCAAAGCTGGCCAACAACTAGGGCAGTAACCAGCCCCGTTGTCTTATGATTGCACAGTACTCCAAGTGCTTGGACAGCTGAGACAGTGAACTAAACCCCAGATAACCATTTTCCTAAGGCTCATCTCAAAGCAATGCCTTTCATTTTTTTTTAAACTGGTGAGCCTGTGAATGGTGGGTTCTAGATGATTCCTAACATGTCATCAAGGTACCTTTTCTATTCACTTTGAGTACTTGGCTATTTCCTAATCGTTTGAATAACTGTGCTCTACTGTGTCCTACCTGTGCAGGTGCTGTCTATCTGGCCAAACCTGACATCATTTTACTCCTGATTTTCAATGTATGTCTTATTAAAACCCACAAACAGTACACATGCCACAGGCTTACTGCTGGACTTCCTTCAAATTTCATCCATCAGATTAACAGGATTTTGGATAAATGTAGAAAATTTTTCTGCCAAAGAGTAATACACCTGGAATCTAGCCCAACTGCCGGTGGAGTCTTTGTTCCCAACTGAAACCTCCTGAGCATGACTTTTACCTTTTGCATTTCTGTCAGCATTCTGGTTTTCTGAAGCCTGATCAAAATCTCCCATCAACTTTGGCATATACCAGTTTAGAGCTTCTCTGTATGGCATCTCTAATCCTTTCCATACTGAAAAAAATTCTGAGGACTTCTAAACCACATGGTAAGATAATCACAGCAACAACCCTAGTTCTCTGGTACCAAAATCTGTCCTAGTCAGTTTCTTATTTTGAGAACAAAACACCTTATACCTAAAATTTAAAGGTGTAGAAGTTTATTGTGATTATGTTTTTAGTTCATGATTAGCAGTTTCAAAGCATAAACAGCATACTAAAAAGTCCTGGGCAGAGGAACCATGATCATGGTATGGTGACAGGGAAGCAGAGAGCTCAGACAGCAGCTAGAAAGGGAGATACTGAGTCACCTTGCAGATCATGCCTCCAGTGACTCATCCTTCTGATCAGTTTCCTTCTCCTAGCAGCAAGTCATCTACACTCCTACTATGACCAAGCACCATCCAAAAACCCTGCCTCTCAGTGCATATGAGTCTTAAGGGTCATTCTTTATCTGAACCATAAAAGACCACATTTTTCCTAATCATTCTTTCTATGCTAAAACAATATGATTCCTATTAAGATAGCCATGCAAATTCTCTTAAGATTAATATTCTCATAGTACTTTAGCATCATTTATCATTTTGAATTTTATTTACTTTACTATATAATTCCTTTATGTTTGCATCTGATTTAATATAATTTCCAATGTTTAATTCTAGTACACTCTGGGACTTTAAATATTTAAAATATCTAATACAGAAATTGTCAGAGATTCTATTTTGAGTCAAAAAAAAATCTTACTGTCTATTTGATGGCCCTAATTCTAATCCATAACCCTTGGCACAAATCAAACTCTTTCCCTAACACTAACCATACAATCCAAGATGTAACCTGATGACATCTTGAATTTATCTTTGGTTTTAACAAATATATTACTTGGATAATCTTCAGTAATCTTTATCTTTTAGAACCTTGGTCTATGTTGAGGGGCAAAATACCTGATATTTACAATTTAGAGAAGGAGACATTTAATTTGGTTTATAGAGTCTAAAGTTTCATTTCATGACCACTGTTTCTAAGGCAGAAACATCATAGCAAAGGGGCATGATGGAGCAAAGCTCAATTCGTGGTAACCAGGAAACAGGATACAGTGTAAGAGTGCCATATAGGAAGATGCCAAGTACCAGATACAGTCCCCAAGCCACACCTCTGTTACCCATTCAGACACACCCAGTAAGAAGTGTGAATTGTTAGTGTCAAAGGCATCACTTAAGCCAACCAGGCTGACAATCAAGATACCTATTACAGTACCCACTTGCTATTCTATGCCATTCTTCCTTTACTTCTTAAAAAGTCTTCATGTCCCTGTAACCTTGTAATCTCTTTTCACAAGAGCACAGTACACAGTAAGTCTACAAATTGGCTTTTATTGCTTCTTCCCCTGAAGTTTAAGTTTTGTGTTACTTAGAATCTGCATAATGATGTATATTTTCATTGGGGATTATAAGTATTGTCTGGGTCCTGGCCCAAGTGTTTTCTTATATGAGTCACTGTTACCACCCATATTTTTTTCTTCCTTGAATATTACAGCTACTATTTTCCATAGTAAATTGATTTACATATTTGTCTTCATGGCTTTTTTCCCTTCTTCATCACATTTAGTTTCAATTCCTCTTGATTAGTTTAGCTAGCCTCCAGGCAAATACATCCTCCAAGGAGAAGACAGTGCTTAGTAAAGCTTAGAAAATAAGATGAAAATAGGACAGGCATTCTAGAAAAATAATGCAGAGTTAGAAACATAACAAGTAACAAGGGACTATTATGCAGATAATTATGGAATTTCTTAAAGACAACAATGAAAGTTTAGGTAGAAATGATAGTTACGGGCCTCAGACATGGTCTTGAATTTCAAGTTGAAAGTTTGTAGTGTAGATTTTTTCTGAAATTGAACAGTGCTGCTCAAAATGATACTCTACGTAGATTGTTATAGATGTGACATATGGAGCAGAATAGGAGAGAGAAAGCAGATACAGAGGTTTGCATAAAAATATGAACTGAAATTCTTGAAAAAGCAGGTAAGGAATTTAAGGAATAATAAAAAGTATGAAACTTTAGTAAAGCAGACCAGAGAAAAAAACATTATGATGAGCTAATTTACCTTCTTACTTTTGGGAAATAGCATCACTGACACCATAAATGTATAAATAAAGATTGAATTTGTTTTGCAGGTGGTAAGCAGTACTTCAGAGGACCCTTAATGACCCTTTCATTAGGGAAAACACTTTATACTTAACAGCAATCAAGAAACAGAATCAGGGTTTTCTGAGTAATAAGAACAATGTGTAATAGTCTATGCAGGATGCTATAGTATGAAGTTTCCAGGTGCAAGTGATATGAACCAATTATGAATTAGTTTAAGCAATAAGGAAGATTTATTGAAAGGATACAAGTGTAATTCAAAGTCTAACAATTCTTGAGGTTTACAAATAGGAACAGAGCCTTGGTTAAACCTAAATACTTTCTCTCTTTCCCTCCATCTATCTTTGCTTATCTTTCATTGTCTATTTTATTCTGTGGTAGATAAACTTTCTGCCTCTGCTGAAAATGATTATTACTGAACAACTTTGTAATCACATCACTAGAGGATTTTTTAAGGAGAAAATATTAGCCCCAGTTATATAAAATCTGGAAAGGGCTTTGATTCACCTGGCTTGGGTCATGACTCTATCACTGAACAATTCACCGTAGTCAGGAGAGGGGTGCTGTTTAAGATGAGTTTGTGTGAACAGGATGATTAAAACATATATTTAACCAATAACCACAGTGCAGGATGACACCATTGCATACTACATAAGTTAACTGTTCACATGCTCAAAACTGATGGATTGACACTGATGCTAATTTTAAATTTAATGGATTCATAATGCATTTTATTGCAAATCTATGTCAACAAAGTAAGGGTATCATCAAACATTGTTTTTCTTCTAAATAATTAGAATCCTGTGGTGACATGTCAAAGAAGTTTCAGGATGGAAAATTAAATTCTGATTCTTTGGGAAGTAAATGGTTTAGCATATTTCATTGGACAATGATGTTAAAAAAACATGAAATCAGTAAATATAGTTTTAGAGAACTAGAAATGAAAGTATAGAGGCTCTGTAATGACAGAATATAAGGTGTTTGATAGTTGACATGTTGCTGAGACAGTAATAAGATGTCTGTTCTTTACAGCAGTTTTTGTACACTGAACAATGTCTTAGTATAGTATGAGGTTTGACTATGTGGTAGTCAAGACTGATTCTTATTTACATTTATTTTTGAATGAATCTTTTGGATGCATCCTGAACAGATGAAACAATCTGTTTTTTGAAACACAAAGAACCTACATTTTATGTATAATCTTATAGGCAAATCTTTTGCTAAAAGATAATAGTTTCCTAATAAACATCTTTGGATTTTATAGAAATGAATAATTAATTTGCATACATTTTTACATATTGGTGAGATCTTAGCAGCAAACACAAGTGGAATTATAATTTTTTCCATATGATTTTCTAGTTTAACAAAATAATGTACAGCAGCAGTGGTGAACCTGTTGCACATGTGAACTATTTGTATCATAGAAAGCTCTGAAAGTTTTGTCATCACGATACACTGGTGTGGTATGGCATTAAGGCATGTGGGCTTTCAAGTCAAATAGACCTGACTTTCGCTACTGAAAAGTTGTATATCATGAAATAATTTAATCTTGAATTTTAGCATTGCAAAAAGTACAGATAGTTATAATCTCACTCCTGGGGACTGTTTTTAAAATTAAACATTGTGTTTTTACTAGTATACTGGCCTACTATGCTCAATCAATTTGACTAGTGTGTTAGCTCTTATTACCTTCAATGAACATTATCTCTGGGAAAAATATTATTAACTTTTATAAATACCAGTGCCCTACTATATATTTGAACAGGATATTCATGTAATTGTTTGGTTATGGTGAAACATTTGTGTCATAGGCCAGCCATTCTAAAATAAATATGGGGAAAAATGGGTATTTGTTAATTTCCTTGGTTATGGAAAAACATACAGTAATGATCTAAGGATTATACATTCTATTAAGTGGTAAATGAATTAAATAAAATATACTTCTTTCAATTATGTTGAGGTCTAGAAAACCTAAGAAATAATACTATAGGTTGCCTATCTGTGTTCAGAACAACAGAGATGTGAGGCAAAAAAGTAAAAAAAAAATGATATAGGTAGAAGATAATTTTCATTGAGAATGCTGATGCTGTGAGTGGTGGCTTATTCATATATATACATGTATGTCTGACATGAAAGCAGAGAATTAGATAGATCCACCTATCAGCAACTCTGGCTAGGAACTAGATCATCTTTATGAAAAAGATCGATGAACATAGATGAGCAAAGCAAAATGTATCTTTATTGTGGACATTTTTAATGTCAACAAAGAAAAGAAGAACTGACTGGAATCTTTTATTGTATAATTTCCAGTTTAAATCATTATTTATCAACCAGGATAAACAGTACATAAGCTAGGAGGTTGTTATCACATTGAAATCTCCTTCATATGAAAGGGAACATTGCAAGAATGGTAAGTACCCTTTACAAATTCCTTACCCAAGGAAAATACAGTAATTTACTGTTTTAGTCTATTTTTTAAAAAAATTTATCTATCTCATAATGTAGACATCAGTTGTCAGTAGACATCAGTAGTTGCCTGAAAGACTAAAGTTTAACAAAGTACCAACAATTGTTCTTTTTCAAATTTTCAAGACACACATAATTTGCTGTGGAGGTAAAGCATGGGGACATACTGTATGTAGATCACGGCTTGGTGAATGAAGAGGAAGATAAGAAGTAATGCTACTGGCAGAAAGAAGAACTATTTTTGCCAACTCGATTTTGGAAAGAAAACAAACAACAGAATATGAAACAGAACCCAAGAGATACTGGGCTCAGAACCAATAAGCCTCCATAGTGAAGGAGGATGCAACTGCACAGCTGAGCTAGGTCATGGCGTAATCTGGTGTTGGCCAGAGCTCCTTCTTGGGGATCAGGACACAAAGCTAAACCTACAGCACATGGAATCACAGCACAGTTGGATGAGTTGAAGAAATATACTGAATTTTCTCCATAGGAAAATTCATTCAAATGTGTTCAATATTTCCTTATTTAGAGCCTTTTCTCATCCAGAGTCCTCAAACTATCCCTTTCCTCTAAGGGAAGGACTCCAATTCTGAGTAAGAATGGTAACAATTATGAATACAATGCAGACAGTGTGTTAGAACAATCTGGTATTATGTATTGGCAAGCAGATAACAAGTAGAAATCATTTTTCTTGTGACATTTTTAGACTCAAAAAAAAAAAAAACCCTTAGTATTTCTTCTGTCTAACAAATGTGCTTTTTATAAGCTGTGAAAAATGTGATTTGATGGTGAGATCACAATTCAAGGAGGGCTGGCTACAGTGTAATAACTTTAGTGATGTGGAATTGCCAAAAGTTGTTGGGAATCGTTGATAGTGAAATGGATGCTGGTGTTAACACTAATATTAGACTAGGCCACAATAGCTTAATTTTAATTTCTCTTTAGTGAACTCAAATCTATGACAAATTCACAGAAAGGAAAATTTCTCAATTATGAAATATATAAATTAAAATACAGTACATATTAAAAATTCTTCAGGAAAAAATGATTATGTGTATTGAAATCTTAATTTTTACTCTTGAATTTTTTTCAGTAATTATTAAGCTGTGTATTAGTTACGTTTTACTCGTTGCTGAGACAAAATACCTGAAGCCCAAGTTGGAAACAAAGGTTTATTTCTTACAGTTTTTGGAGATTTCAGTCCACACTTAGTTGACTCCAAGGCAGGCGGACATGGCTGGGCCGCAGTTCATGGTGGCCGCCAACAGCAAGCAGGAACCAGCAAAGAGGAAGACACACATTCTTCCTGCCATTACATCACATCCTGGCTCCACCTATATGTTGGTGGAGCACTGACACCATCAATCCAAGCACTAGACAATGAACCATCACAAATGCACAATGCAAACTCATGAGGCCTGGAGGACACAGGCGTAAACCATAACATTCCACCCCTGGCCCCCAGAACTCATGTACATCGTTCATACAAAAGACATTTAGTCCACCTCCAAGAGTTGCCAAAGTCCTAACAGTTTCAGATTTATAGCAAACTGTTAACTGTAAGCCCCTGTACAAATGAAACAAGGTTAAACATTTCTGAAATGCAAAGGCACAAGATAAACATTACCATTCCAAAAGTCACTTTTGGAATAGAAAGCATTGGGAACAAAGCAAGTCCAACATCCAGCAGGACAAACATTAAGTCCTAGAGTTCCATGCTCAGCATCTGAAGAAGTCTGATTGCAAGCTCCAAAAGGCTTGTGATTCCACCCCCAGGGCCCTTCTGGTGATTTCAACTCCTGCAGCTTTTCTCTTAAATTTTCTCTGCTCACTTTTTGCAGCTTTCCTTGGATCATCCACTTTCTGGCTTTTCCAAACTTCTGGGGTCTCCACTGCACCTTCGGCTTCACCTTTACATCTTCACAATTGCCCTCTCAGGGGTACACTGCTTGGCCAGCCAGGCCTTTGCAATCGAGGTGGAAGCCATCTTACCCTCAGAATTTGTGCATTTTCCTCGCACCTAAAATCAGCACCTTGTGGATGCTGCCAAGGTCTGATGCCAGCTGACGCAGTAGCCAGGCTTTTCTCTCTCTTGGCTGTAGGGGTCAGTTGCCTGGATTGCAGGGCTCTGTTTACCTGATTGTGAAAAAAAGCTTCTCTACATTGCTGCCATTCTGGAACCTCCTGTGGCCCCTGTCGCCATTCTGGAGCATGGTGCTCTGCAGTCTTCTCCTCTGAACAAATTATTTCACCCTTGCTGTGAGTCTGCAAAGGGTGGGGACCTGCTTCTTGGGATGCCCCGGGGCCATCTTTCTTATCTCTGTTTCCCATCAACAATCAAAATCTCAACTCTGCCTTCATAATCCACAGCCTTCCTGGATTTTTCCTTCTGGCCAAACTCACAGCATTGTAAATTAACCTGCTGAGCTCTTTGCTCTTGATTTGAAACATATAGCTGGCTGAAAGCCCCCAACAATAGCCATGCCATAGCCTCAATGTTTGATTGGTTTTTAATTTCCTTTTCAAGATTAATCAGTCCATTGCCCTTTGTCTCAGTCTCAGGCAAAGTCTCTGGGCAGGAGCAAAATGCAGACAAACTTTCTGCCAAACCATAACACACATCATGTGGAGTCCAACAACCAATGCCGTCCTTCCCAGCAGAAACCTCCCAAGCCTGGTCTTTACCATGAGGCTTTCTATCAGCCTTCTGGTCTCTGGAGCTCTGGCCAGAATCTCCTCTACAGAACAGCCCAAGTTGCTCCAGCTCTATGCATCCAGGCAACATGTCCAACATTTGCAAACTCTGCCCACAACCCATTTCCAAAGCCTCTTGAAAAACATGGCCAGCTATAGTCACAGCAAATGACCCCACTCCTTGGCACCAAATTCTGTATTAGTTACTTTTTACTCATTGCTGAGACAAAATACCTGAAGCCCAAGTTGGGAAAGGAAAGGTTTATTTCTTACAGTTTTTGGAGGTTTCAGTCCACACTCAGTTGGCTCCAAGGCAGGCCAGCATGGCTGGGCTGCAGTTCATGGAGGTCCCCAACAGTAAGCAGGAACCAGCAAAGAGCAAGACACACCTTCTTCCTGCCATTACATCACATCCTGGCTCCACCCCTATGTGGGTGGAGCCCTGACACCATCAATCCAAGCACTAGACAATGAACCATCACAAATACACAATGCAAACTCATGAAACCTGGGGGACACAGACATAAACCATGGCAAGCTGTTACGTAACAGCTAAACAGAATGACTTAAGCTGATTAGCAAATTAGTAGCTAAGCAGAATACTCAGCAGAATGATGTACCACATAAGTACACCAGCTTCCCAAGAAATGTCTAATGTTTTCCTTTAGAGGAAAACCTCACTGTTCAAAAAGGAATCACTGTTAGAAAAAGTTTGAATTTTTAAATGAATTAGACAAAAAGAGGGAAAACTTGGAAATTAGTATATTTTAAAAAAGAACCATATGATTTTCCTGCTGAATTGAGGATTCTTGTTCTTTGATATGACTCATAGATATTATTTTAGAAATATTCTCTATTTAGACATAGGATGCCAGAATGGCTTTTTTGTTTTGCTTGCTTGTTTGTTTTTTTGGACCAGCTGTTACTGACAGCTGCATTGATAGTGAGAATTATTCTGTTTTCTTTAATTTTAATTTTGATAATGTTAAATGTTTTTTTTACCAGTACAAATCACATAGACTTTATTGCATTTAAGTAGAGTGCAGCAGGTTCAAAAAGCTTCATGTGATATTACAAAATATATCAATTCTAGTGTGTATGAAAGAATATTAGATACAAATTTTCTTTTTTCTTTTTCTTGGTACCAAGGATCAAACTTACCAGTTAAGTGCTTGAACTGCTGAGATAATTCCTTGGCTTCTAGATATTAATGTTCTAGGTAAGAAATATTTAATCTTAGAACACTTACAATTATTTTGCTCTCTTGGGAATATAAACTTGCTGGTGTCCAGAATATGAGTTTTTTGGTATCCAAAGTTGTACTGTACGTGAGACCATTTGTCTGGTAGTACATAAGACTTTTGTTTTATATAAGTCTAAATCTTCCTACCTGATTCTCATTAATGTTGGCTGAGAAAATGTTTAGCACTCAGACATCCAATCTTTAAAGCTCAGAGGGTCAGAATATATCATTCCTTCTAGACTACATTTTAGGAAGAACGTAAGCAATAAGGAGCACTTAAGCCTGTCCAGAAAGATAAACAGGATTTAGTCAGAAAGCATAGATGAAAAAGTATTAAGCATAAGAAAAAACATGAAATGTGAGAAAAAATCAAAGAATAATACTAGATGGATTAAAGAAAGAAGAAGAATGCAAGACATTTAGAAGGAGAAATAAATAAGCTGTCTCAGGCAACAGAAATGGAGAAGAGGAAAATTAAACAAGAAGACTTGGATTTGAGAACTTGCATATTTGATTTAGAGTAATCATTCAACTACTTAAAGGCTGCTTTCAAAATTGCATGATAATTTTTAAATGGAGTTAATTCAAGCTCTTAATTTGTTTTTGAGCTTCAAAAGTGGTTGTACAAATAAAAGTACCTTAAATATGTGTATTTGTGTGGGCTATAAGCTTTGTTTCAGCTCAGTTAGCTGAGAATCAAATCCAGAATTCACTTCCAACATTATAGTTGCTTTTTTATATACCAGGGATTGAACTCATGACCTGTGTGTGCCAGGCAGGCACTTGTGCCACCTAGCCAAACCCCTGATCCCAATATCACACTTGACAAGAGAGTGGAAAGTTTCAAAAATCTTGGGATGCATTAGTTTTGAAATGTAAAGAAAAAAAATACAGTAACTTTGAACAAGTAAGTTAACATCTTTTTCTCCCAAAGACTCAAAGTGTATTGAGCCCTTTGTCTTCTGTCAATTTTTAAATTATGACATACAAAAATTAGAGGGAAATGATATATTATTAACTTCTTTTAGTTCCTTGAACTCTACAATTAGGTTTCAATTTTAAATCCTAGCCCTCTGCACGGAGTCCCCTTAACTTGTGCCTGATAGCTCCTATTCAATGTGTCATAATTCAAATAACACTTTTGTTAAAAGTCCTTCTTTGAATACTCTGAGCCCCTTCTTTTTCAGACACTGAATCCTATCATCATGCTTCATTTTATTCAGGAACTTTTGAAATTATCATATTTGTCAGTTTATGTATTTTCTGTCTCCCTCCTCTAGATGGAAGCCCTTTTGTATTAACCACAGATACTGTCTCTGTATACCATTCAACTTTTAGCAGGATAAAAGAATGCCTAAGAATCAATAAATCATCAATGGGCATTTGGTACATGAATGCATGAATGAATCAATGGGCCATTCTGTCTGTGAAGAGCTGATTAGTACCTATCTCAACTGGACAAATCTGAGGTAACAATAAGCTGATCTTTGATAGTCTCATGGAAAATATGGATTACTAGAGTAAACATCTCCACATGGTTCATCTTCATTTTATATAAGGATACTGAAATAAGAAAACAAGCAAAAAGAATGCATTTCTGCTATTTCTACTCTTTTCTGATTTTACGTTTTTGTGAGAACCTTATTTCATGTTGGCATAGGTGATTCCTATATAGAATTGGAGAGTGGGTGGATTGATGGTATATCAAGGAGTTAGTGGTGAGCAAGAGAAAAAGCCAAGTACTGGGTTGCTTTTTCAATATGATACCACATACTGGTGAGCAGCAATATTTGCCCTAGTGACCACATTTGGTTTGCCAGGACATTGCTACCAATCTGTGCACTCAGAGGAGGTACTCTTTCTCCAAAAACAAAATCAAGCAAACAAACAAAATAACTGTAAAAGAATGGATAAAAATAAACGGAGAAAACCACCCTAGTACAAGCAAGCAAAAAACCTTGTGCTGAGATTCGTAAAGCTCTACCCTAGAACTCCATCTCTTGAATAATTGCCAAAAATAAAAAAGTAATCTCTTTGTAAAGGTTTAAACCTGCCTTATGTGGCTTAGAAAATCTCTACCTCTAAAGATATTAATGCAGTGTCCATGTGAAAAAAAAAACCCATATGTTAGGAAAAAATGTATAATATGGTATTTTTCACTATTTTTAATCATTTTCAACTTTACAAACAGGATTTACTAAAAACAACAACAACAACAACAAAACAACCAAACACCCATAATGGCTCTAATTGGGTCAATTCAGTCATTACCAGTCTCATGTTGCTATTAATACTGTTATGAAAAATATAAGATATTATCAGCATTCTACTGCTACAGTAAAAAGCTAAAATTCCATCAGGAAAGACATCTTTCAACATCCACAATCTGAAAATAAGAGAATTTTTGGCCACTATTTTTCCAGACTTTTGATAGAAGGTCTTTGGATAGCTAATAATATTTGTGCCATATACTTCCAAAATGCTGATTATTATCTCCCATGATGGTTCTTATTTTGATATGTTACAATATGAATTCATATTTCTCAGAAAAAATTTATCATATGTCCATGTTTTATAGCTTGGTAGGAAGAATGTAGATTTGAAGGAAGAGAAAAAAATAATTTTAGGATATTTGAGGAGTTTTGGATTTGGCTTTTTGTTCAACCAGTAAAATATTTATTTTTAAATATAAGCAATAATCATATGTGTACTAAAACATTTCAAAAGTCATAAAAGGTAACAAAAGAAAAGATGTGAAGTATGTTTTTGTGCAATGTGATTTAATAGCATACTTACGGTGTTTATAATTGGAGGAGTAACTACCATTTGTTTATTTTCTGGAATAAAAAGATTGAGAAAGTGTGCTTTCAAAAGAGAAGCAATTTGTTTCTTTCATACAAGAATTTAACATCAAAATGCTTGTTAAATCTATGTTTTCTGAACACTAAAGTTAGCTTTTAGTTGCTCATAGTATCTAAGAAAGTCTTGAATCTATTGCATTTGTAACTCTTAAACAAGAAAGGCTTGCTGGAAAATGCAACGTGGGTAAGTCTAGAAATCAATATACTAGCATTAAGCTAGGTCACATCTCTCTTCGGATTTTCTGTTTTATTTCCTCTTTCCCAGTTCAGTTTATGATTTTACTATTTATACTACTTATGTGCATAAGGGAACAATATCACGAAAGCTTCCCTGAGCACAGGGAGCGTTCCTGATTCAGTTATGTGTGTTTTACACTGGCAGCCTGTTGTCAGCACTAAAATTCTACTTGTTTCAGTGAAGTATTTCTATTCTGCAAGGCCCTTGATGTGAACGCACACCTGTATCATGGTAGTTATGACGTAGTTGATCATGAATCGCAGTGTTTGGAATAATTTGGAGTAAATTAATGAAATGCATATAGCCACAACTTATTATGACTGTAGAAAAAAAAGCATTGTTTGATTATCTGGTTAGTTATCAGATTTCTTCATTGGGTCGTAACAAAAGAATCATCAAGCTGGAAGAAACAGTTTTGCCTGCAAAATTTTGATAACTTTCGAGAATAAACTTTGTATTTCCTTTCAGATGGGAAGAGAGGGAATCCTGACTTGATTAAAGCCTAGTTGCTTTATAGTTCATTGGTCACTGAGTGCTAAAGAGCTGGAGAGAGCAGGGAAAGGGGAGACACTGTAAAAGCTAGAACTTGATAATGACAGTGTGACTGAGATCTTCCCCTGAAGGTGGCCTGCTCTGCTCCGTCTCAGACCTCATCATTTGCTGTCACCCTAAGGGAGTTTCCTTGCTTTATGCTTTACTGAGGAAACTGATGCTGAGATTCTGAAGATTCCTCAAATTTGCTATGCAAATAACATAGTTTTCTAGACTTTTCAAAGTTATAAAGCTAAGAGGGATTGAAGAAGTAATTATTAAATAAAACCTTACGATGATGTTTCCTCTTAAGTAATTATCAGTTGATATTGCAGTATTGGAGATTAAGCAAAATAATAGTTACTTATTCAGTGTTAAACATACATTCACAACTATTGTATTAGAGACAGGGTTTTTTTAGTTGTCCTCCAGATCTTCCCTTATTCTCTATTTCTCCCTGAACACAAGCTGCAGACTTGGAAACAAATGAAAATTATATAAACTTATTTTGTAATGTTCTTGTGGTTACAAACCCTAGATATAATTATGAAACAAAAATTTATGGTAACATGATCAGCATAATAGTTGAATATTTCTTACAAAAACAATAAAAAAATCCAGTATTTCTTTTGTAAAGGCCTTGTAAGAAACACATGGCTTCTTTCAGAAATAAATTATTTATAAATAAAAGGAAATTATCCAGAATTAAATGCCTTTCAGATAATAAATTTCTGATATTTCACAATTTTACTTAAAGGGCTTGGTGTGCCAAGGGCATAGCTGAGCAGCACAAGTACCTATCTGCCTGGCAAGTTCAGGGTGCTGAGGTTGATTCCTGGTACAAAAAAAAAAAATCAATTTAAAGGATTTGGTGACAATATTTGTTTTAAATATTTTTGACCAATTATTTCTATCATCATGTCTTTATATGAAGATCAATATAGTAATAGAAAACTATTAGACTTTAAAATTGAGATTTTATGAATTTAGTATGGTCTCATATGGTATGTATTATTTTCTTAGAAAAATATAAAAGATGTTTTTGAAGTTACTTATGAAATTCAGAAGCATCCATTACTTATGAATATTTAATTTCCTAATCTAAATCATTCATGGAAATAATATTTCTCATTATCTATCATATGCAATGTTAACCTTTTGTAGCTATTTATTATGTTTGAAAAATATATTATTTGATAACTGTTAGAATATAACATTTCCCTTACTTGCATTAATCTTCTTTTTGGTTGAACTTTATACTGAATCTATTTAGAACTTTGTTAAAGCTTGTTTTGCTATTTTGTCAGGTTGATATGGCCCAGATGAAAACCAAAACTAAAATTGTCTTGGTTTTCCCCTAAGGGAAGTTCTTGATCTTAGTAAGAAGATATATTCTCTGGGTTTTGCTTTTTGATTGTCCTTATGGAACATCATACCTTCCCTAGGGGACTCTATTTTAGGCAGTAGCAAGTCATGAATCAGACCTTCCATCTGCCAGAAATTTGAGCACCCTCCACGACGAGATGGATCTGATAAAAAAGAACTGTGAGCTTCAAAATTCAAAACTTCATAAATATATTGAAGATCTTTACCAGGAAAAATACATATTTTCATTGTTGATGTATATTACAGAGTCTATAAAATGCCCTCTTGGCCTACTCTGGGCAAAGCTGGTCACTGGAATCCAAATGTGTTCATAAAAGATCTTGCTTACTAGAATTTTTGATGGGAAGAACTTAGGTTCATTTTTTCAGTGTTACCCTTTGCCTGTCTTCTTGTTTATCATGAAAAGTATTCATGTTTTAGCTGACATCCTAGTTAATGCTTATATAACTATGCCCAGTAGTAGTATCTTACAAATTCTGCCTAAAGCAAAACAAAAATCCAGAAGATGAATTATTATCAAATGACGGCTTGCTGCATTTTTAAAAGGTTTCACTACAGGATTCCTTTGAATATTGTACTTCTCTAATGTAAATTAATGTAATTAATTTAAAAAGGAATTTTTTAACAATAACCATATTTAGTTTTAGTTATTTCTTAACATGGCTATAGTACAGTGGTGATGATTTGAATTGCTAACACTAAATCAGAATTTTCTAACTCTTCTATTCATTTCTAATTTATTTGACACAAAAATTTCATGCAATTCTTTAAAAGTACTTATGAGCATCTATCAAATAAAAAGGCTATGACTGAATACGAAAGCAAAACATTAACAAAAGTAGTAATATTTGTGTAGAATCTTATAATTACATACTATTGTCAAATATAATTTGACTTCTTTAAAAACAGACAGATATAAGCACTAATAATCACATCAAATAAAAGTATAAAGTATATATAGCATAAAAAATGCATAGAAGTTAGAAGATGAACTCACCTGTGAACTCATTGTAAAAACCAATGACATCCATCTGTAAATATGAAAACATCAAAGATAGTAGGAGATTATAAGTAACATAAAATGTCACAAAATAATATTATTTTTGGCACCAATTTTTACATGGACTCACTTGATTACCAGTCAAGTGGATCCCTTTATACCAGGGCAATAAAAGCAAATGTACAACAATCTTAAATTCGCACGTTATCAGCCAGTAGAGCATGTGGCCACCCTTCGAATAAAAACATCACCCTGACCAAGTGAACCATTAGTTAATCTGCTTTGCTTTGATCAAACTTAGGCAGTCTTCTGTCTTCTCCATTAGCCTCTGCACAACAGCTTGCCCCAAGTCTCAACAAGCTCTGAAATGCCACTTTCTTAGTTTATTACCAACAGTGACCATCACAAGACTACTGATTGAGAGGAGAAACGTAGCTACCAACCAGTTAGATGTCAGCAATGCTGAGTTCCTGTTCCATAAAAGTTATATTTACTCTACCATATAAGTACCACAGTAAGAATATTTTTGATATCTCTGAATTTTTAAAGATAATACCTTAGATTAAATTTGCTTTTATGATTTTTAAAATTTTTATGTAGCCTTTTTTTGGCGAGTTTCAGGGATTGAACTCAAGACCTCATGTTTGTCAGGCAGGTGCTGTACTGCTGAAATAGCCCTACTTTATCCATTTTTAAAGGTGATATTGAACACCAATTTAATTTTTATATTATTACCTCATTTTATCATACATGCTATGTTAGATTCATACAATCTATCAATAAAATTAGATAGCTGGATTAAACAACATAGTTTTATATCACTGTCTTGAACTAACATATTTTAGAGTTGTTCAGCTGTACAAAGTTTCAGTAACACTAGAAGGAAAAGTTTTAGAAATTAGCAAAGCATAATGCCATGGTTAACTGTATGGTATTGTGCATTTCAAATATGTTAATTTAAATGTTAAAGGTTCTTAAAACACAACAAAATTGTTCTTACTCAAACAAAACAAAGCAAAATACAGGGATGCATATAACCCTAGGAAGTGCTGATTATGCCTGTAAAGGTGGTTGTGGTGAGAATATCATAGGTATTTGCCTGTTGCAAGCTCATCCAATTATACATATTAAGGATGTGCAGTCTTTCTATGTGTCAGTTATATCTCAGTAAAACTGTCAAGAGTGTGGGGTTTTTTTTTGTTGTTGTTTGTTTGTTTTTGTTTTTATTTTTTTCTGTATTGTTGAGAAAATGTCTCACTATGCAGTTCAGGGGAACCTGGAGCTAACTTTGTAGCCCAAGGTGGTCTTGAACTTGCAACGATCTTCCTGCCTCAACCTCCCAAGTACTGGAATTATAGGTATGTTGCACCACATCTGGCTAAGAATGTGTTTAGCTAGTATAAGGATTATGTGTGTTTAAAGTTTTGGTAAAACTTTTCTGTGAAATGGTCTAAATCTGTTGCCTATGTTAGCAAGTCTTAAATTTTTTCTCTATCTGTCCAGTTTAATGTTTTAATATATGTTGATGTATTCAGCTTTTCTGTTTATTAAATCACTGTTAGTGACTACGTCCATCATTTCTTAAATAATTCAGTACTGTCCATTTGTCTATCTTTTCAAATGTATTGACCAGCAGCTGCTTGTAATTTTCTCTTATGATTAAAATCAATCTCTCCTGTACTGTTGTTATATTGCCCCACTAAATTGCTTATATCATTCGTTCTTGTCTTCCATTTTTATTACTGTTATATATTTCCCTTCATCAGTCCTGCTGGAAGAATCCAAGCCTGAGCAGTCACACAGGTAATTACTGCCAGCCTACTATTCTAGCCACACTAATTATTTCAGAAACACACGCCCTAGTGCACAACAGCAGTGAAAGGAGAGGTTTTCTGAAGGCTCTATAAATGTACTTATTCCATTAAGAGATACTAAAAGAGATGAACTCTTTCCTCTGGGCCTTTTGAAGTTCAGATTTATACTCCAAACTGCTTTATTTTATCATCCTGGTCAGAAAAGTCACCTTAAAGGTTGGAAGTCAAGCATAACAAAAGGAGTTTTAATTTAGCTCCTGGGTTAAATAGTTTACCTCTGAACTCTGAGATAGATGGACCAACACAATTCCTTATTGTTTAAGACATATTCAGGCAAAATTTTTACTTAATTAAATCTTGATTGCTATTAGGTAAGAATGTGGCACTTCTGTTGCTTCCTTTCTGGTATGTTCATTGGGGTTACTCTGCATTCATTTATGGGACTTTTATGGTACAGGTCCCACATAGCTGCTTGTATAACAAATGTGTGCTTAGAAAATAGAGATCAAGGGAGGAAGGAGAGAGATAACCCCTTCCAGCATCACACCCACCCAGCCACCTCCCCAACCAGGTTTCTCTTCTCAAATCACACTTAGCTCTATACTAATCAGTGGCCTAATTTACTGATAGGTGTCACCCCTCTGTGTTACAGTCATCTCCCAAAAGGCCTACCTGAGAGCACAGGAGTTTTTGAGGGAACACTTAGACAGAATTCACGACAATGTTCCTTAAATTGTATACTGCTAAAGAGATTAGCTATGAAAACTATGAAAATAAATGCCAATTCATCTGTAGAAGTCAACTATAATTGTGAAGGGTTTTAGTCAAAAGTACCCAGAAAACAGAAAAGAAAATTAAATTTAAAATGATTTGCAGTGACTATGTCCATCATTTCTTAACTAATTCAGTAATTACAGGCATTAATAGAGCTATTTGGCATTACTTTGAGGAATAATAGAAAAGTTCTTCGTGAATGATTGCCATCTCTATACTTGTTTAAAACTCGATGATTTAAAAAACCACAACTGTGTTAGTAGACATATTAATCAATGAAAAACAGGAGTTCAAAAGCAATTTTTGGTATGCAAGTACTTTAGAATTTTAAACTTCAAATATCCCAAATATTTATCTATTATTTGTTTTATAACATCCCATAAATGCTATGGCAAATTTTTCTGTTCATTTATCATTCTTCCTTCTTTCTCCTCCATGATTTACTGTGGGACAGTTATCCTTCCCCATCTGGCTGACTTTGGAATTAAAAATGTGGCTGTATTTGGCAATGAAACAAAAATAGGGAGTATATGAAAGTTGTGAGTTGAAGCTTCATGAAACATTCAATAATTTTGCACACTGCGCTTAGAGATTCTTACATTTGAAATGAAAAGCTCTTTCTCCAGTATCTTTTAGACTAGAAAGAGAGACACATGGACTGGAAACCCAATCTGCAGTCTGCCCATGCTTCCCCAGCCAATGTATACACCTATGAGAATGAACTAGGTATCTGTTTCAAGTCATAGAGATTTGTGGATTATTATATAGCATAAATCAATGGAAATCTGCCATGGACATGTAGTTATCTGACTGCCCCTCAAATCTATCTTTGCATGGAAATAATATAGAGAAGCAAACTATACTAGTAATTACTTGGTGTTAGATTTATATTAGATTTACAATGTATTATTTTATGTATAGTACAGTTGAGTGATTTGAATCTCAGTTCGGTTCCTAGTTTAATCACTTCACCACCTATGTGTGTCCTTGGGAAAGTACAAGAGCACAGAGGTGCCTGGCTTTCTTTTGAGAAGTGAAAAAAGTAACTGTCTATTTCATTGGCTTCTTTAAGGTGTACATGAAATAAAATAAGAGATGTAATTACCAGATCCATAGAAAGTACTTATGAAATGATAGCTAAAATTCTATTGGCACTCTTTATCACAGGCCAATGAGGCTACTTTCATTAAACCAATTTCAGAGATTAAAAACCTAAGAGGTAGTCATATTAACTATTTTTATATCATTTTAAGCCCAGGTTTGCTTAATTATGAAGTCCAGACTTATTACTTTGAGCTAGAAATCTCTTTCCTTCACAGATCCTAGATCTTTAAAAATCTCTTAAGGCTTTCTTTTTTTGAATGTCAGGTTTGCTTTTGGGCAAATGTATCTAATTATATCAATATGCTCTAAAATATGTGGAAAAAGCTAACTGGAATGATGAGCAATAATTCATATGAGAAAATGCAAAAGAAATTGATGTTTAATGTGAAGGAAAAGGAAATGTGAATTTGTTTCATCGTTAAACAGTTTTAAAAATTTTGTGATTTTTGAAGCATATGGAGTTGAATAAGTATCCTAAAGCCCAAAGTACTCACTACTGCACTTCAGTAATCAACATTTTCAAAGCAATTTTAAATTCTGAGTTGATTCACAAGTTGGCATAAGACAAGTTAATTGCACAAATTATAGTATAGTTAGCTATATGTTGCGGTACGGAAAAATGTCTCAAAACATTTATGCTCTCAGAATTCCTTTGGGTTTAGAGCCTGAGCAGAACTTTGTAGGCTGCCTCTGCCTCAAAATCTCTTAATGAGACTTCAACCAGAGGTGTGACCTCATCTGAAATCTTAAGTGGGAGAAGGTCTCATTCTAAATTCTGCGGCCATGATGTTAGGATCCAGTTGCCTTCAAACTTCTGTTGCTTCATGACTGTCAGTAGGAACCTTTCCTTGTGCCAGGTGGCAAGATTTAGTTCTGTATCATTTGTTGACCGGAGATTTTTCTCATTTTCTAGCCACAGGGTTGTCTCCATAGTAATGAGGAGGCTGTATTCTTGTTCAGAATCTCTTGGAAAGAATATCTTTATTACTTTTCCTGTATTCTGTTTGTTAGAAGTGATTCAATATGTCTAGTCTATCCTCAAGGGAAGGAACAGAGTGTGATTAGCAGGAAGCAGGAAGTTGGCAGCTATTTTGGAGGCTTCCACCTACAAGTTAGGGAATAGCTTTAAAATAGAAGATATCTAAGACAGCAGTTATATGAATACAGTACAAGAAATGGGCACTAATTAAGATTCTTCTGAGTTATGTAAAAAACTGAGCGATTGGCAGCCATGGGGCTTTGTACAGTCTGGTTGGGAAACTGTGTTCACAGATTTCCTTAAATGGATATGCTTTCTTTAATCAGCTAGGTCAGTGCTTTTCAATCGAACATCTTTGAAATCCTGAGACCCTAAGAAATAATTTTAAGGTTATCTCCTTTAAGAAACATGAAGCTAGATATTCTGATGCCACCATGAAATTAGGTCATACATCTGTTGAACAAAATAGAAAATATGGTTTCAATGAAAAATTATGGTTAATAAAATATACTCTTGTATACGTTTTGCATAGTTTAATCTTTTTAAAAAATTAAACCACTGGAAGAATGAATAAGTGAAACTTACTGATTTGGCTAATAAGCATATCATTATGATGGGTAGTTTTGTGAGTCTTAGCTCTGGCGTAAGTTGTCTGAGATAGGTGGTTCTATTAAAAAGAAAAGTAATTCAGTTCATGCACTTTACCTCTTGTAAAATTTTCATGGCGGGATTGTCTAGTAATTTCTTCTGTATTTAAAAAATTATTTTCTCTAAAATATATACACTAATTTTCTACTTGAATTCTTACAAGTTCTCCTTTGAGTTATATTGATATTTTGGTAGAATTTGAATGACATGAACATTTTCCATAAATTTTGAAGGGAGAAGCTTTATACCAAACTGTAACGTATAGAAATAGATACATATTCACAATGATTGATGACAATGTAAAGTTAGATTTTTACTTTCCAGATAAAAATCAAGTTTTACACTGGAATAACCTGCAGCTCTAATGAGTTTGGGAAAATCTTTGGCTTCATGCTGAGATTCCATTAACCACACTTTGAAATTGCTGTATACACAGCTGCACAGTCCAGTGGAATGCTGTTTTTCTGTATTTTCCCCAAACCATTAAGTGACATAAAGTTTGAATGGGTGTCCTAAAATGATAGCCTTTGGAGAGCCTTAAAATCTGGGAACAAATGTTGTAGTGTCAATTAATGTAGATGTCTTCAAATCTGAGCGCTTACTCCTATTTCTCCAGAGTAAATGTTTTGCTTGGGAGCTAACAGAAATAATTGGCTTCTCATATCCAGTGAATTCTCCAAGTGAAAATACCCCTAAAATGTCTGTTGACAATAATCTAGCTGGTTCATTTTTTTCTTTTTTGATTTTCAAGTATGCCAAAGCAAAATATACAATGCACATTTCATAAATTAAAATAAATTAGTATTACATTTTATTTAAAAAGAGAAATATATTAGCAGTAGTAATTTTATTCATATTGCAATGTTCTTTAGTATGAAGTGGTTAATTTAAAAATATTCCAAGTTGAATCAATCAAGAGTTTTAAAGTAGTATTAATTAGAACATGCATAATTCTTGTGAAAGTTTAATGAGTAAAATTTCAAATTTTAGTAATTAATTTTCTTCCTGTCTTTTCTAGGCTTTTATGACTATATTCATATGATACTAATATATATTTTAAAGCAAAACTTATTTGATCAATTAATCCACTTGCTTATGTAAAACAAAGAGCCCAATGATATTCACTGCAAAATTTTTTGAAATCACCAGTATTCTAGATCCTGTGGTGATTTAAAATGTTTAAAAGATTGGTCTGAAGTTGACCAAAGGAAAGTCAATTTTGTGCACCTTGGGGGAGAAGAATAAATCTACTGCAAAGCATCTGAGGTAAAGAAAAATGTGTGAAAAAATAATGTTAAAATATCCAGAGGTGAGAGCAGAGAGAGTGTATTATCTTGCATTATCCACCTGGCTGTACAGTTCTGTACAAAGTGCCATTGAGATTGCCCGCTGGATACAACTCTATCATATTACCTATTAGGGAGGTGACAGACTTTGTACCTATGTTGCCCTTGTGAGAAACCCCCTGAAGTATTAAATTCAGTCCTGTGTGACTCAGTACCAGAGAAATTGAAGTACTAAAGGGGTTTAAAGAAAAAAACAATACACTGTAGGAAATGTCATAGGATTATAGGGCTGAAGGAGCCCAGAAAGATCATCTGATCTCCAGCCTGCCTCTGGACATGATTACATTTACATCATTAAATCCTATTTGAGAAAGAGAATAGTACCGTGTGTCTATTATATATTTGGTATGTTTAACCTAGAACTTGTTAGACTATAACTCTTTCTGTAAACTTAAAACATTTTTTCTTGCACAAATTTTAGGCTTAAAACTCCATGACATTTTACAAACAAATGCAGTAATGGAATCATAGCCAAAATATGTAAAAATGTACACCATTCCCAGAATTCCAGAAACCTCCCTAACTCCTTGTAAATCCAGATACAATTCCCACCCCACACACATGGAAAGCAAATACTGTTGTTTTTTCTTTGCCTATTTTTTTTCCTACTTTTGAACTTTAAATGAAATTATGTATGTGGATCTTTTATGGGGTTGGGATCCTTGGTCAGTGTCAAAATAATGGAGTTTGTTTTATTTATGTCTGCTATGCTATTCCATTGTTATATCACTGATTATTCAGTCTTGTGTAAGACAGACATTTATATTTCCACTTTCTCTATTAGTAATAAAGCTTTCAGCATACCTGTACATGCATGTTTTGAGTATAAGAGTTGTTGCTCGGTGAAGTATCTACGAGTAGCATTGCAAGTTCACAGAGAGTAGATGTGATTAGCTTTAGTAGCAAAATCACACTCACATTCCATCCTAAATGTCAGGATCCAAGCATTTGGTTGCTTCACAATCTTTCCACTGCTTGGCACTGTATGTTAATTTTTCATTTAATAATCCTGAAAGGAACTAATGGTATTTCACTGGGTTCCAATTTTCATTTTCTTAATGACTAATGAAGTTGAGTAGCCTTTTATACCCTTATTAAATATTTTATCTTTTTTCTGAAGTACTTATTCATGATTTCTGTCATTTTAAAATGTCATTTAAAAATAAGGAAAACATATTTGGGTATAGGTTTGTGTTTATTTTAAATTAGTCAATTATTAATACAGAACATTGAAGTAGTCCCTGGAGGTTGCTGCATGACAATGTCCCACAAAAAGGAAGAAAATGGAGGATTATATGAATATACACTTATGGGGAAGGCCTGAAATTGATGTGCATCATCACTAACCACATTTTACCAGGCAAAACAACTTAAATCATCTCTCCAGTAGGATTTAAAACTATGCCTGTATTATAACCCCTCATTTCTAATTTTGATTATATGTATATTTATAAATAAATTTAATCCATCTAATTTTTATATTTGATTCAACTTGTATAAATTCTTATTGTATTGCTTTCTCAGTCTTTTATAGAATACCAAAGTTCAAAAATGCCACAGAGGTCATCTGGTCCAATACTTATCCAATGCAAAAATCCCCTCCAGCTGCTTAAACTCATTTTTAATTCCAGACCTGTTCTCCAGGCTTCTAGTCATTTCATCTGCAAACTTAATTAACAGAGACTCTATTCAATCTATTGACTCATGTGGCCAGCTTAACAAAATTAATAAATATATAATTTGGCTGACTGCACAGTGAGGTGAAAGATGTGGGAGTAATGTACATTATTTCAGTGCCTGTAATTACTACCATCATATTACCAAGCTATATTACATAATCCTAAATTTAGTTTTCTGTGAAAAAAAAATGTGTAGTTAGTACAGCAGATCTTGAGGGATCAGAAATAAGCTGTCACACTTGTAAGTTAAAATGTGCTAGATAGATATATATGCTACACGGACAAATTAACATTTCAGATGAATCACAGGAAGTAACGAACCCATAATCTGGTAACTTTATGAGGATTTTCTTGAAAATGTACCCATTTTGGAGAAATTACTGTGACCACATGCTACGCATCACTACACAAATTGTTCTATGAAAGACATTCTTGGGTTGGGTAATTTATAACCATTTTATTCTCATCAGTTTTTTTATGTTCAAATTTAAGCAAGGAGAAAAATTAAAAGTTTACATAAGGATTTCATAACATGGGGCTGGAGATTTAGCTAAGCAGCATAAGCACCTGCCTTGCAAGCAGGTGGTCATGAGTTCAATCCCCGGTACCAGAAAAAAAGAAAGAAAGAAAAAAAAAAAGATTTCATAACATTTAAATTTTAAATATGATTACAATAGCATTAAAAGTATTTGCTCTCTAGTTATAAGGTAAAATGCATAACTTTGTTTTATATTAATGAGTGTGTATTCTTTTATCATTACCATAATGAGCATTTTAATTAGTTATACCATAGCCACTGAAGATTATTGACCATCAATTGCTTTAAACATTGATTTCCGAAGAGATGTACAGGAAGAATCATACAGTAATTGATAATATTTGTTAGATACCATCTGTACTGCAAAGTAGGATTATGAAAAATCTCATCAACCTCTAATTTTGTATCTTTGAATTTTTGTTGGCTTCAAAAGTGGTTTTTGTAGATACAAAAGATTATTTAACATTTACAGGTTGAATGAGGAGTCAACAAGGTTAAATTTAATTTTTAAAATTTATATTTGATTTAATAAATAAAATAATTCTTAAGATTTTAAGCTTAACATTCCAGTTGTAAGTTTAGCAAATGTAAATAATCATTTGGAAAGGAAATTTTGATTAATATTTGGGTCTTCATTGACTTGGAAAATTAAATGCCTTTAAATACGTAAAACTTTAATTACCAACTTCTAATTATTAAATATTTTCTTTATGTACTTCCATTATTTAAGTGACAAATCTTTTAGTTCATTGCAGTTCATTTAGGAATACCTCAAGGGAATTTTTGAGAGTTATAGTCTGAAAAAATTGATTGCATTAGTCAAATTTGTGTTACTATAACAAAATATTCAAGATAATCAGCTTTGAAAAATGTGATTGGGTATGGTGGTGGACACCTGCAATCCCAGCCCTCAGAAGGCTGAGGCAGGAGCATCACCACAAGATCAAGACCAGCCTAGACTACGTAGAGAACTCAACAAGAGTCTGAACTACATAGTGAGGCCCTGTATCAATTTTTTTTTTTTTTTTTTTTGCCTCACAGTTTTGGAGCTTTCAGTCCATAGTCAGTTGGTTCTACTACTTTTGGCTCTTGTGGAAAGGCAGCACATCGTGGAAGGAGCACATGGGACTGAAGAAGCTGCTCATCTATGCCACCTGAAATGTAAAAAAAAAGTGACAAACTGTTATCTGTATGCTTCAAAGACCCAAAATCTCCTTCCATGTCCCATCTCTTAAATTTTCTACTGTCTCTGAACAACATCAAGATGAGAAAAAAGCCTTTAGCATAGACCTTTGGAAAACATTCCAAATGCAAGATATGTCACTGACATTACTTATCAGCCAGACAACTAATTGAGTTATGGGACCTGGAGATATTCAAGATTATTTATTTTCCCACCTTTTTGACTGTGCTAATGAAACTCACGCTTAAAGCCATTTCTCTCAGATTCTGAAATTTAAATGGACTATTGGTCAAGTAGCACAAAATAAAGGGTTTGAGCCTTCTTATTGTCTATTTATAATTCAGATTATAGTATCTAATTCTCAATGAGGTGACTATGTTACTCATTGACTAAAGTTATTTTGTTTGCTAATTCATTCAATTTTAAATTCTGTTCTTTTTTCTCCCTTGTTAAAAATCTGATCCTACGGATATTTTAAACACATTGATTTTGAATATTTTCATTAATATGCTTGTGCTTTATAGTAACATTTCTAAAGTCTTTTTATAGCATATATTAAATATTTTTTTAAAATTTTGAAAGAGAATAAAACCAAGCAAAATAAAACAGAATAAAGTCCATAAAAAAACAGGTAAGTGAAAAATATTTTTTAAAATTTTATTTAAGGAGAAAAAAGAAAAAAAAACAGTAAAAGGGTACAAGTTATACAGAATTTCAGAAAAAATAAACAGTAGGAAATCACTAGTTAATTACATATTGTCATCTTAGAAATAGTTGTTGAAGTTACAAACTTAAAGCATATAGTGGAGACTTTCAACAGTGAGACTGCAGTTTTGTTCAATAATCCAACAAAACTCAGCAATATGGTTATCTATCTTATACACTTAAATATATATGCAGTTATATCTTTTAGAGAACTTTCTTTTCCTTTCTTTGTACAATGACAATTACACATTTTGGGTTTTATTACTCCTACAGTTCTTATTACTTTTTTTTTTTTTTTGAAGAAAGTAAAACCAAATGTGACATACTAGGACAGAGTCAGTCAAATCAAAAGGATGGACATAATACATAATGTAAAAACAAAATACAAGGTGATCAACAAAGGTTACCATAATGCCTCTTGTTATCTTAAAAAGAATTGCCTA
The DNA here is from genome assembly GCF_034190915.1 of Cavia porcellus. NCBI lineage: Eukaryota > Metazoa > Chordata > Mammalia > Rodentia > Caviidae > Cavia > Cavia porcellus. The sequence continues at coordinate 70,137,898 of NW_026947491.1, forward strand.
TATCATGTTATAATAAAATTGAACAAAACAGTAAAGAATAAGACCAATAAAACCAAAATATTGGAGACATTAGAGGACTTCAAAAGAAGATAATAGTCAACCAGAATGGGCATCACAATGGATCTTATTGTCTTCATAGTTGTTGCCTAGACTTTCAAACTTGGTACTATCTAGCATAACAGAATAGAGGAAAATCAGTCAAAACAAGATGGTGAGAGCAACACAGAATTTCAAATCAAGTTAATAGGAAATCAATGTGGGTTACTATAATATATCCTGCTATTTTTTGTTTATTTTCCCTTAATTAAAAGGATAAAAATGAAAAAGTAGGTAATAAAAAGGAGATTGAGATAAAAAAGAGGGCATACTAACAAAACAGTGCAGGTCAAAACATAGCCACTTAAGCAAAATAGTGTTTCACCACAAGATAATCTCGACATAATAGTAGTTACCATAGTGTCTCTTCCCTTAAAATCTTTGGGTATAACTTCGTACACTGTAGCATCAAACATATCAAGACAATGTAAAACCATTCAAGAGAATGACAGTATTACAGCATATTTAGAATCAACTAACAGAAAATGAACAATGGTTTCTGTATAATCTCCTTGTCTATAAAAAGTTTTTGTTTATATTATCACATATAAAAAAATCCAATAAGATGCAACACATTAAAACCGATGGAGACAGAAGAACAAAAGCTTGATGGGACTTCAAAACAAAAGGATATTAAATCAGCACTACCTATTATGATGTCTTGTTTTCTCCAAAATGGCTGTTCGTACCATCCAACCTTCTCTGCCTCATTTCTGCTGAGCTTTTTTTCTGTCACTAGTTGTCGGTTTGTCTTCTTCATTTCACTTTCTGCTCCATTCATTGTGGCCTCTCTGCCACTATTTCTGGAATCTTGGTATTTTTCATTTTTAGAATATCCTGCAGTAATCTCTGTAGAGTTGAATTGGTGGTTGCAAATTCCCCTAGTTCCTCTTTATCCTGGAAGCACCTTGTTTTGCCATCAATTTCTAGGGACAGTTGTGCAGGATATATCAATCTTGGCTGGAGGTTATTGTCTTTCAAAGCTTGAATTATTTTGCCCCACGCTCTTCGTGATTTGATGGCTTGTGCTGAGAAGTCTGCTGTAATTCTGATGGGTGTTCCCTTGTAAGTGATCTGTTTCTTGTCTCTGATGGCTTTTAATATTCTGTTCTTATATTGGATTTCTGGAATTTTGATTATTATATGCCTGGGTGTAGCTCTGTTTGGGTTGTAGGTGTCTGGGATCCTGTATGCCTTATATATCTGAGTATCTTTACCTTTTGCTAAATTAGGGAAATTCTCCTGGATTATTTCTGTGAATAGCTTTTGTAGTTCATTTGTTTGAGTCCCTACTTATTCTTTTATGTTCTTAATTCTTAATTTATAGATCCTCTTGTCATCTTCTAGCCTTTGTATTATTGCTGTTTGTTTTCTTGTTATTTTTAAGAAGTTTTTCATTTCATGCTCCCACCTTACAAATCTGTCCTCCAGTTCTGATAATCTATCCTTAGTTTCTTTCAAGCTGTTATGCCAGCTTTCAATAGAGTTTTTAGTTTCCTGGTAATCTCTGTGAACCTGCTTCACGTATTCTATGTTTTCTCTATTTTCTCCATCAAACAATTCTCCCCTTTTTTTCTGTTCTTCCATTCCACCATCTGTTTTTTCTTGGGCAATGCTTAGCATTTCTCTAACTATTCTACTTATTTCTTGCTTTATTTCATTAAATACTTCATTTTTGAACTCGTCTATGAGGATCCGGAGATACTGTTTTATATCTATAGGTGCCGTGTCTGATATTGCATGTTTTCTGTCTTCATTCTCTTTTGCTTTTACCTTTCCTGAATCAGTGTTCTCAGGATTGGGGACTGAGGAGCCTTTCTTGTTGCTCCCTTTTCCCATACTTTTTGTTCCTTCCATACAAGCGTATGTAGTAGGCTCAGTGTTTTTTTTTTTTTTTTTTTCTCTTTGTCTGTGGCAGTTTGTTTGAATCCACCAGCTAAGTGTTCCCACCCACTGCAGTTTACTAGGTTGACACAGACCTGGGCCACCTCTGCTGGGCCTGCCCCTCCAGGTCAACCTACTGAATGACTCACTGCTAGGGTGCACCGCCAGGCGCAGGGACCTGATTTGGGCTAGCCTACTGGATCTTAGTCTGTGGTGTCACCAGGCCAAGCGCTCCCCACCACTCCTGCTTGAGAGGGGAATATGCGACTAAAGTCACAGCAGGGCTGTGTTCCAGCTAGTCTGCCCGTTCCGAGAATGTCCTCTGTTGGAGCCTCCTAGTCTATGAAAGGGTCCCCATTTCACTCACTGCAGGTCAAGCCAGTCCCGCTCTCAACGCCGTTTGGGCCGATTCCCGCTCCCAGAGTTTTCGCGTGTCTCTCTCCCTGCCGTGCAGATTGGGATGCAGTATCGGCAGCAGGAAATTCAAATTACAGCTTCCAATGGTGCGGGATCCAGCTTCCGCACTGAGATTTTATCTGTTCCTGTTATAGCATCAGGATTGCATTTCCAGTTGGTTTCTCTCAGTTTTCTTTGTTCCTGGGTCAGCAAGGTACTTGTCCCCTCTCATGGGACTCCTCACACGGCACCACTCCTGGATTCTAAGTTGGTAATCTCAGAGAGCCTCCGTGGCTGCTGTTATTTGTCTGCCATGTTCTCCCGGAAGTGAGGTAAGTGAAAAGTATCATCAGAAGTATTTACAGATAAAATGAGAAAAGCATTTTTGCACAGCAGAACAATAACAATAACCACAATAGCAAATGAAAAATTTGTTTCCACAGAAGAAATTTATCTTATAAAAAAATAATGTGGAGTAGTTATCAGGAGAGACTAAGAAAAATTAATGTGGAGAAAAATTGAAATAAGTACAAAAATAAGGTTAGATAGTAGAAATTCTAGTATTCTAGAGCATAGCAAGGCAACTATAACCTATGACAATTTATGATATATCACAAGATAATTATGAGGTAGAATTGATAAATGTTTAGTATGAAACTGCTAATTATCTTAGTCTGATCATTATACATTGTATACTTTGAATTGTATACTGCACCCTTGAAATATGTATGACTATCATGTGTCACCTTGAAAATTGTTTCAGTCTTATTTCTAAACAAACTTTAAGACATGGTCCATAAAAGGGTCAAGTTTTAGAACAATATATGTGCTTATTTTCTCAAATAGTCATTGCTGTAGTTGTAATTAACTTACATAGAAATGATTTTTTGGGTTAAAAAGAGGCAGAAAAACTGAAAATAATCTTTTTTCAAATACTGTTATCTAATTATAATTTAAATATTAAAAAGTCAGGCAGGTATAAATGGGTGACTCTATGGGTCTGACTCTTAATATTATAATTTGTAAATGAATGTTTGTGTCCTCCATGCAAATGATGAATTCTCCTCACCGGAAGGGCCTTAGAGAGTGGTTAGGCCACGGAGCGAGCCCTCTTGAGTAGAATTAGTGCCCATGTAAAAGGGGGTACAGAGTGATGGCTTGCTCCTTTCTCCATGAGAACACCCTCAGGACACGTCTGTGTCACCAGAAGGTGGTCCTCGTGGGAGGACCTTGGTCATAGACTTCTAGTCTCCTAAACTATGAAAAATAAAATTCAGTTGCTTTTAAGCTACACAGGCCAAGATTTTTAATAACAGCCTGAATGGAGGAAGACAAATATTGCCATGGCATATGCCATTGGCATGTTTGTATTTGTAATAAAGATGTTATAAAGTCATAGATGCTTATAAGCTTATAGAATCTTGAGATAAATTACTATATAAAATAAGACACAAGATACAGAAAGATAATTTATTGACTGTTTTTTATTATAATTTATTGAATCTTTGAAAAGCTTATTTGCTGAGAAAGAGTTAAAATTTATATAAAAAGGACTCTGGGAATGGTTCACTAAGGTCATCATATATCCTATTTTTCTTCTTCAAAATTGTCTGGCTGCTCTTATTCCTATTCCCTTTGTCTTAAAAGTCAATGCTTTTTAAATCAATATTTTGAATGCAATGAGAAAGAGGAAAGATTTTTAGTTGAAATTTCATTAAAATTATTTTCCCTTTGGACATTGATACTTTTTACATTGAGAGATCCTATCTATACAAATCTCTTAAGTATTTATACATCCTTGAAATTTCAAAACAGGGTTTTTAGTTTAATACATATAAATATTTTCATATTTTCCTTCCTTTTTACCACCTATGCATCATAAATCCTCTACAAATGTACCTTTCTACAGTCTTTTCTTCTGTGTTTAATCAGCTATCAAATTCTTTTGAGTTATTTTTCACATTTTATTTACTGCATTCTTTAGTTCTACACTTTACATAGTTTTCATAGAACTGCTTCATACACCATATGGTGACTTAACCTTGTATTATGCTTTAGATCTAAAACCTTCCTCAAATTCCCATGTTTGTGGTACGTGATAGGTTTATTGTGGCCCTACATTCACCAGTGGACTCTTTTTCTATCAGTGGATTCTTCACCATGTAATGAGTTCAGCAGCTAAATGTTCAGATAGAAATTGGTCCTGGTTGGTGGTGTGTCACTGGGGGTTGACCTGGAAGGACATAGTCTTGTCCTCTGTTCTTCCTTTTGCTCTGTTTTTCCTGGTTGCCATGGTTAAATGCCTATTCTGTTACCATGCCCTTTGCCCACCTACTTCTGTCCCTCTGTGGACAGAAATTGTGTTTCAAAAAAGCCTCTCTTCTTTTAAATTTTGAGGGTTGAGTATGAAGTCCCTGTCATGAAATGACTAAGACATCTTAAATCTCCTGAGTTTTAATATACTAATCATAGTTTAATACACTATTTCATAGTTCATACTTGATATTTCTAATATTATAATCTTTTATATGTGTCTTTTTCTCTTTGATTGTGGGGATTTGTTCATTGTTGCTGATGTGTAGGGTAATTTTTGACTGAATTGAATGCTAAACAATTGAATAGAATGTCAGGTGCAATTTGAGTCTCTTGAAAATGCTACTTTTCTTCATTGAGGGCTCTTATGTTTGGCAAAAGTAGGACTAAGAAATGATCATTTAAGCCCATCAATTAAATCTGAGGTTAGGTTTCTGTCATAGTCAATACCCTATTTCTAATTCCATATGAATTCTTTCATGTAACCTTTCAAGTATGTTAATTGAAAATTTGTAGATTTCACCATGCTCTTTCTTCTTTGCTTGGCTCTAGCTACATATTCTTTCTTCCTTGTCCCTTGAAAATGCTAAAAGTTGGCAGGTGATTTGTCTATCACTAAAGAAGAGGCAAACACCATAGTGCTAAGTGTAAGTTTATCCCTTTGCATTTCTTTATTATTTAAGGTTTAATAAGTACTTTACACATTGACTCATTTATTTGTTCTCCTCAACAATCTAATAAAGTAACCCCTGACTCCCCCTCCATTTGGTACATATTGTACCATTTAACAGATGAGCAAATGGACTTTAAGAAATTAAATAACTATAATAGAAAAATAATTAGGAAGTGGTTGAACTATAATTCAAAGGATATTTAGTCCCTGGATCCAGAGCCATTGCTTTAATCCATTTCTAATAAATTGTAGTTCACTAAACAGAGAATCTGTGCTAGTAGAGAAAACTTCAGGCCCTGTTCATCTAGACCTGAATTTTAATATTTTCAGGTGATTTACATGCAAATGAAAGTTTCAGAAATGGTAGACACTGCTTTTGTATTCAAGGCTTTCTGGGGAGTTCATTTGAAGTTAGAAATCTAGAATTCTTTATGTTCCAAAGATCTTTTTCATAGTTTTTTAGTCATAGCTAGAATCGCACCTACTTAATAACAAAAAATTGGATAAAAATGAGAAAATTGCTTTAGATTTTTCCTACACAGTTCAGTACTTTCCCTGCATTATCATATCAAATAGGACCAGTAGAATTGGAAGCTACAAAGCTCAATTTAAAGATAAAACATGAAATATATAGCAATGTTTTATTTCCTGGAGGGTGTCACTGGGTGTGTATGTGTGCAGGGGGGTTCTTTTATCTGGAACCTAGACACAATGCCATATAGCAGTGCCTGAAAATTCACTCTATTTTGAATCTTAAGGCCTCTTATCATCCAGTGTCAAGCATATTAAATATTGTTGCTTTCTTTCCACATTTTTATACCATTGTATTTTTAAACAAGAAAGAAATAGCTTCACGACAACCTTTATTGTTTTGTTGAATTTTTATTTTTAAGCTGTTAAAATATATAAAGTCTGACAAATTCAAAATTCCATTCTAAAAATACTTTAAGTAAGAAATTGTCAGCTTCAAGTAAAGGAATCAAGAAAATAATAGTGTAGTTGATACATTCATATGGCAAATAATTCTGTGATGAAAGTATCTTAATAGTGAAGATTAACACCACTGACATACCAAATAATTCATTTTAAAGCGATAGAAACCTAAGTCCATATATCCATGAGAGAGTTTTAAAGAGTTTCAAGCAGGTTGAATAATTCCTTTGAATTCACAAAGCATAAATTCCCCTTTATTTACATGAGGAGTTACTTGCATGCCCTTCCGGAGGGCAAAGGGCCTCGGTCACCTGATCACCCTTCCCTCCGGACCACCAGGACACCTGCTGGAAGGAGCAACACAAGGCAATTGGTTGAAATCCAGACACATATTTCCTTTTGACAGGCTCACAGATATTTTTCCTTTCTGGGAAGATCTCTAAAGACAGCAGCTAGTGACTGCTGGGCCTCATTTCTACCTTGTCACTGACCTTGTCCCTTTTGGAAAAAGACCAGGAAATTCAAAGATGAGACAAAGGTATAGGAAACATTACCTGCTTGATCCTTATAACAGGATAGGTGTCATACAAGTATTAATGACACAAAGTATTAGTTAGTATTTTTAAAATCCTTTATTTTCTCTCTACAAAAGTAGGAAATATAATGAGGAAAAATTTAGATTCTAAACTAACATCTTTTTTCTTAAATCCAAAGCACATTAAAATAACAAGGAGCTCCTTCTTAGAGCCATGAAGATCCATAAATCTCTCTATTGTTTTTAATGCTGAGGAAAAGAAAAGATTGCCTCTAAGTGCCTCAAATCCCAGCAGTGTTTTTAATGAAGCAACTTGGTTTTTAATCAATGCTTAAGCTGTGAAATTTTTATTTATTTATTTTTATAGTGTTGCTTTCAGATTCCTGTGCTTGCAAAAAGATAATGGCAAATGCTATGCTTGAAAAAAAGAAGTGATTTTGATGCCATAAATCAATAGGAAGCATTGTTCAGCTAAGTGTGACAGATAGAAGTGAAAACAAATATCACTTCCTAATCTCAGAAGCCCTGGGCATTATGATCTATGCTTTCCGAACAGATACTGGAAATAGTTGCCTCTCAGTCTAGGACTTTAGCATATTTGCAGAAATCTGTTCAGATGTTAAGATGAGCTGAGCATAGTGAAATCTAGAATATTAAACCTGTCTTTAATTGTTAATCTCTTTTCTATAGACCATCTTATTGTGCACAAACAGCTTTAACCTCCCATTATATTGTTTAAATCCTACAGCTCCAGACAAGAAGGCAAAGTGGATTTTTTAAAAAATATTTATCTTACAGATAGAAGATTAGCAACTCAAAAATGTTCATGAGTTGGTTCAAGGTTATACAGGCTGATAAACGGTCAAGCAAAATGGTTATATAATTCATGTACAGCATAAAGAAAGAATAACTGTCCTTGGTTGGTCAGTGTTTCCCAGGAGCTATCTTTAAAAAGGTGGTCTAAGAATGGTTATGACTAGTTTGAAATACAAAACCAAGTATATATGTACTAATTATTTAAAATTACTTATCTAATATTAACTTATTCAACTAATATTTATTATGTCCTGATTGTATGTTAATCATAGTTTTGATGTTGAGACTAGGAAATAAACTAAGACAATAGCAACCCTTGAGTTTGAGAAATTTACAGTGTGACAATGTATGGTTAATCATTGCCACTGATACCCAGAATGGTTTAACATTATACATTCAAATTTAGTATCAATAAATTTGATACAGAATTCTACTTTAAAAATTTATCGTAAAGTCTATCAGGCATACAAGCAATGCAGTATACTTTTTATGTTTCGTTCAGAATTTTACACTTACAAAAACAGGAAATAACATTTATGTTCAACAGTGGAAGTTTACATATATCACAATATGGTCACTGAAGGGAATCCTTTCAAACTACCATCACGAATATAATGTTGATTGATACTTATGAACATTAAAAGCAGTCTATATCTTATAACACAGTAAAAATATTTTTTACTATACTTTTATATAATGTAGTGTGTAATAAGGAAGAGTTATATAAAAATAAGAGAAATTTTGGTTATTATAGCTGAATAATTAGGCTTTTCCTTTTTTTCGCTTTTTTATTGATCCTTTTTCAAACAAGTGTGTTGTATTTCAAGACTAAAAATGCCATTTATTTAAAATTCATTTAAGATAAACTATTTTAAGAATATCCAAACTTGTTTCGAAGTATATTGTCATGAAATGTTGGAATATGTCTTCTTGATTTATATATGCAGGACTTTAGTTTGTATGGCTTTAATTTTTCAGACTATTTTGTTACTTAAACCACTCCACTTGGAGTCTATTCAGAGTATAGTGCATATTTTGTATGTTGGTAAGTGATGCTGGTATTATTCTTCCACTTGAATTTGTTATTCCATGGATCACATTATATTGTCTTCTGGCAGTAAGTTTATGATAAACAAAATTTTCTACAGGGAATAAAAAAGATATATTTTCTTTGAATCACTGTCAAATCAGGCTAAATGTCTGTGAAGTCTTTTGATACAGGTTTAAGTGGTTTAGATTTCTTTGCAGGTAAATTTTTTTATAGACATGAAATTATCTTCCTAAGCACCATCTAAGGATACAATTATTTCAGCCTTCTGAGACCTGCTCTTAGACAACAAATGCGTCACTTTTGCTTTGTCTGAAATGACTGTATAAAAGAAGACAATTGGCTGATGCAAAGCCTTTGGTACTCATAATACATATTTCCTGAAGTTTTTTTTTTTTTTGTTTTTTTTTGTTTTGTTTTTTTTTCTTTTGAGAATCTTTGAGTTTGGGAAAGCAATGTCAAACTTTTATTCAGTAGAAATGTCTGCAAATTCTTGCTGCAGGATTCATATTGTGGCATTCTTAATATAAGCATGTAAATTTCTTCTTTGACTTGATATAATATATCACCCAAGATTGTCTAGTATAGGTAAGCAAGGGAATGGAAAGGGTGCGTAAAATAAAATTTGAAAAAGTCATAATATAACTTTTTTTTGTACCAAGGATCAAACTCTTGATCTAGCCTTTACCAAGCAGGCACTTGCGTCGTTGACCTAAACTCCCAGTGATGTCATAACTTTGACCTTCAATCTCAGCACTCTGGTCATAAAGTTTTTCAGTTTTTGTCTTGAAAAAAGCTATAGTAACAACTAAGGAAAAACAAAAGTTCTTAGTTACCAACCTCACATCTCAGGAGTCATGCCAAATTCATGTTTGACTTAATCTAATGTATCTCTGTTTTGAGGATGACTTCACTCATTATATATGCTTTACATAGCACTCAACAAAAATTTTCCTTGTCACAATGCTGGTTGTTTAACCTCACATATCCATATAATCTCCTAATTTAGAATAATACTGCCAAAAATTCTACAATAATTTGGTGACACCGACTCATTCTCAGTGGCTGCTGGAGCTATAATGGAGAAGAATCTTTGGGCCACATGGGCTTCCTCAGTGGAGTAGGGCACTAGATTTCCTCAATAAGTATATGTCATATGTATCACACGATTGCAGAAACACCTACCCTTTCTGTCTCTGGGGAAGTTGTCACTGACATGTCTACCCTCTTGAAAGGGACTCAAGCCAGATTTCTTTGACTGCTTTATGAAAGTCTTCCTTGAGAATTAAAATACAAGTGTAAATTCTTATTTTAGGGTTAAAAGGATCAATTTGCTGTGTTGATAAAGAGAACAGTACTCAAACCAAGGTCTCTCAAATCTTTGTGACTTGAGCAAGCTGTTATAATTCTGTTTTCTTGTTTCCTCATTGATAAAATAGATGCCATTTGTCCTCCTTCCACAGGTTGTTGCAGAGCAATTTTCAGCATTTTGTTCTGAGACAAGTGCCCTGATGAACACTGGATTTAGTCTTTAGTAGGAAAACCCAAAATAATTGGGTAAATAAATGATCTTTTCCAAAGATAATCCAAAGTACTGTATATTAGTATTAGCCTAGCAACAATAAACACAAGGAGTATGGAGGTCTTGGTTACCAAATTTCCTGGAAGAGTGACTAGTTCTTGGGCTGGACCAGTAAATATTGATCACAAATGCAGAGCATTTTATAATTTCACAACCTAACTAACATGCAGTGTGTTGGGAAGGGGCATCAAAGTGATATAGAAGCCAACTGAGTGAGCTCCCAATTTCCAGAACTAGATTGTCACACTAGATGTTCATTCAAAGGTTAAAATTGATATCTAGTCTACATTGGTGCAAATACATAAATGTATAACTGGAGTAGAGAAGGCAATTTATGAATGTAGGAAAGTTTCAAAGAGCTTATATAGATACCCCAACCTCAGTGAAGTGTAACATAACCCCACCTACCCCTTAAAAGTATGAGCCTTGCGTTGGGACTTCCTTTCACAGTGAAAATACAGAAGGAGAGAGCAAAGAGTAAATTTATGATGGAGAAAACTGACAAACACTACTGCAACATGATCAAGCTCAACATTCACAACGATAAATCATGTTGATAATATGGTGCCTTGATATCCTGACATAATGTGATGGTAATGGCCTTTAAACAAACAAACCTCTCTCTGATCATTCTGCCCAAATATCTGTAACTGCAGTTTAATGAGAAAAGGTATTAAACAGGTCCCAGTTGAGAGACATTTTACCAAACACTTGACAGTATTCTTGGGCCAGGGATTTAGCTCAGTGGCGTAAGTGCCTGCCTGGCAAGCACTGCATCATGAGTTCAATCCTCAGTACTAAAAACAAGCAAAACAAAACAAAACAAAACACAGTACTCTTGAAAGCTATCAAGGTCATAAAAAAAGAAACAAACAACAAACAAACAGAAAAAGAAGAAAGGAAGGAAGAAAGGATAGAAGAAGGAAAGTAAGTCTGAAAATGGAAAAACTTATAGGATATTAAGGAGTTATGGCAAAAACCTTTAATGTGGCATCATGGATAGAACCTGGAGAGAAAAGATCATTAAGGAAAACTAAGGAAATGTGAATATAATGAAGTATTTTTCAGTGGTTTATTATAAGAAATGTATCATATTAATAAAAGATATTGATAGTAAGGTATCTGATACAGTATATGGAAATTGTGCTCTCTGTAGTTTTTCAGTAACTTGAAGTTATGTTATGAAAACTTATCTAGAAATTAAAATAGGAAGAGTATATCTCATTTGGATGTAAAAAGCAAAAGCATTCCTTGGGCTGTAAGATGTGTATGATTTTGAAATCTTTGTAGAAGTGAACCAGCTCTACAAGTAAAGGTTCCCATTCCAACCCTATAAACCAGACTCGAATTCATTACTTTCTCTAATAGCCCAGGGAAAGTCTAAAAAACGAACATCTGTTTCTGTGTCCAGAGCCACTAGAATTTATGTACTGACATTTTAAAAATATCTAAAACTGAGTATTTTTATTTATGTATTTAAATTTTTAATTAGAAATTTATTTCTTTAAATTTGAAACTATTTGTAAGGCAATAGCAATTGGGGTCTGAGTTTTTAAAAAATAGAAATTCATAATAAAATCTAAGAAGAAGGAGGGAGTGAGAATTACTGTTTTTATTTGTTTATATGTTTATTTTAAATAAAAAAATAAGCAAACAATGAAACCAAATTTCAAAACAGGTTACAAGGTGCACATATGTTGCTGTGGTATGATGTTTTTAATTCTTCTGGGAAAATACAAGAGCAATAGCTGGGTTGACTGGGATCTCTAATCCTAGCCTTCTGACGATTCTCTACACTGATTTCCCCAGTGATTGTATCAGTCTATGCTCCCACTACAGTACAAAAGAGTTCCTTTTTCCCCACAACCACACCAGCATTTGCAGCAGTTGATTTTTTTGATGATGGCAATCCTTTCTAGAAATGGAATCTCAGTGTTATTTTAAACTTGCATTTCTCTAATAACCAATGATGTTGAACATTTTTTCATATATTTATTTGCCATTTGTATTTCTTCATCTGAGAAGCACATGTTCATCTCAGATGCCCATTTTTGGATTGGGTCTTTAAATTTGGGGGGAGGGCTGATTTTTTTCAATTTTGTATATGTTTTAAGATATAAATCATTTCTCTGAGAGACAGCTGACTACAATTTTTTCCCACCCTGTGGGTTTTCTTTTCACTCTGCTTGTGATTTCTTTTGATGTGCAAAAACTTTTTAATAAGATGAGATTCCAGTTGCTGAATCTTTGAAGTGCTTCCCACACAGTTTGGTTTTGTTCGTGAATTCTCTGCCTACTCCTGTATCTTTAACATTTCTAACTACTCTGTCTTCCAGCAAATTTAGTGCTTCTGTTTTGATTTTTAGATCTTTGATCCATTTTGACTTCAGTTTAGTGCACGGTGACAGACATGGGTCTAGGAGAGAGAATTAAAGCTTTTGGATGTGAGGAGCAGAGACAGCATAGAAAACACATTGAAATGATGTCACAAGTTATCTGGCCACCTTAAGCAGAGGTCAGGTTCACATATATGACTCCTGTCCTCCTGCTGAACCTGTGTACTGTGGATAAATTACTGAGTTCTTAGGTAAAGAACTGCATAAATCTCCAATCAACCCCAAATTTTGGTTAGTTCAGAAAAGATTGAAAGCAGTAGTGTGTCTTTTAGTGCTTACTTTGTCCATCAAATGTGCTTTTATGATAAACCTCAGTTGTCTGGTTGTTATTGGTATTAGAGGTGTCTCTAGTAAAAATGATGGAAATGGGGGCATTACAACTGTGATCGTTTTTTCTCCAGTGTTAATTAGGAGTACTTTAGGGGATACAGAAGGAAACAGATTCTTGGGTTATTTACACCTTCTCTCAGAGGAAAAATAATTAAAAAGTACATTCAAGTAATGCCTTCTTGCTCTTTATTAATATTTCAAGTGAGTCATTATTAAATAGCATCACGTATCCATCATGCTGGTAGTAAACGTGAGACAAATATGAAACAAACAGCACTTGTTCAAACGCCATGCTGCAGGCTGAAGGACAAGTTATCTTGGGAAAGAGGGCAGCCAGCCCACAGAACAGCAGGGGGCGCAGGCAGCATCCCTGCCCAGCAGCCAGCCGGTGGAGCTCAGCTGGGTGGTGGCAGGAGGAGAAAAAGATACTGACATTAAACTTTTATGTAATTTGTTGAGTCTCTGCTCTCTTTTACTTAGAGACCTATGTGTCCCTTTTGTGTCTGATTCTTTTTAGGCTGAAAAGGGATACATAATGGAGCCTTATTACGAGAACAGACAGGAGAAAAGTGTGGCTGCACTTGGGAAAATGAGCAATTACTTTCCAGCCAGGCCTTCTGAAGACTGGAGTACCACATAGAAGATAAGGTGTTTGTTCAAAGAAACTCACATTACTCTTCAGAATGAGGCACTTATTCTGTTTGTACGATGCTCTTTCATTTTGTGTTTTGGGTGACTTTTGTTCGCTCCTACCCTGGATGGTTCTGGCAATGTTAAATTCTTGTTTACTACTCAGAACTATCTCATAATATTTTTCATAGCTTTTGCTTTTCCAAGGCTTGCACGATGGTCATAAGAATCACTCTGCCTGGCTCAGTTAAATTATGGAGGAAAATGGGCTGGTCAATTGGGTTTCATTGCTTCTGGGCCTGGAAGGAAGCAGAGTGTCATGGAAACATGTAGTAGAGAAATGGCTTGTCTCCTGTTGTACGGGAGGCAGAGGAGTGGTTGAGGTGGGAAGAGCATTCGGGTGCAAAATGTATCCTTTAATAGTGTGTCCCAATCACTCATCATTCCAACTAAGCCCACCTCTTGAAATTTTCACTATGTCCCAGGCACAAAATCATCTGGGGACCAAGTCTTTGGCGGACTTTCCAAATCTAAACTATTTGGACCTTTACAATCCAGTTCAAGAAATGGTTATTGGAAGGAGTTTGTAGCCACAGTGAGCATTCTGTATGCTGATAAAGTCAATGGGCAGAGTCAATAAGCTTGAGGAAAACTGGATAGTGAATAGTATTCATGCCAAGTATTGCTGCCTAATAGCTTCAGTTTGATCCACACCCCACAGGAAGTACATAGAAATGCGCTGTTTATGAGAAAATAAAAGAAGCTTATAGATACAGTCATTTCTACTAAAGCAGGAATCATAGAGGTCCACACTTCTGGACATCACATAACCATGCCACTGCCCTCACAGATAGCAGCAGTGATGTAGACACTTTCTTAAGGATTTCCTGTGTGCATGGAAATCTTTTGTGTTATTTTTTCTTTTTGTCCTTCAGCATTCGTTTTTAATTTTTTTTAAAGAGAAGAAAACAAAACAAAACAAAACAAAAGAGAATAAAGCAAATCAGAACAGAACTATGCAAGCAACACAGGTCTTCACAACAAGATATCAAGATACCAAGAGTGGCTACCATAGTGTCTTTTGTTTTCATTAAAATAGTTAGCCATACTTTCACACACGATAATATCAAACATAACAAAATAGTATAAAACTAATCAGAAGAATAGAAGCATTATAGGCCTTCAAAACCAGGTAAAAGGAAATGAATGAATGGTTACTATAATATCTCATTTTCTTCAAAAAAGTTGTTCATACTATCACACATAAGAAAATTAAGTAAAACACAACAGAATAGAACCAATAAAAACAAAAGAATAAAAGCATGATAGGACTTCAAAAAAAGATGGTAGTAAATCAACAATGGTTACTATAATGTCTCTTTTTCTTCAAAATGGCTTTTCATACCATCACACATAATAAAATCAAACAAAACAAAACAATAAAACCAATTAAACAAACAAATGAAAGCACTATAAGACCTCAAAACAAGATAATAGGAAACCAACCATGATTATCATAATATATCTCATTATGTTCAAAATACAATCAGACAAAGTAAAATCTAACAAAACAAGACAGATCAAAGTCAAACCTAACAAAATTGTGAAGACTATATCAGAGTTCAAGACAAGACAATAAAAAATTAACAGTAGTTACCACCTTTCCTTCCCAGCTGTTTCCTCCCCTATCACTTTACAATAACTATTTTGCTTCTTGATCCCTTTAACTCCTACTGTTTTTTACGCTAGGATTCACTTGTATAAGTTCAAACTGTTTTGTCCATGAACATGATCTCCAGTTGTATCCATTTACCTACAAGAGCCTCAAGATTATTCTACTTTATAGCTGGGTAGCTTTTTATTGTGTGAAAATACCATATCTTTCTTAACCATTCTTCAGTTGATGGGCAGTTACCCTTTTCATTTTTTTTTTCCTGGTCTCCTGTCACATGGAACAATTGTTTTCTCTCCTTTGATTTTCAGTCTATGAATTTTCTTTCCAGTTAAATGTGTTTCTTGTATATTGATGGATCTTGTTTATTGACCCCTCTCCCTGTGTTTCTTTTTATTGCTGAGTCAGGCCATCTACATTAATGGTTACAACCAGCATACATTGGTTTACCTCCGCCCTGCTATC
The DNA here is from genome assembly GCF_034190915.1 of Cavia porcellus. NCBI lineage: Eukaryota > Metazoa > Chordata > Mammalia > Rodentia > Caviidae > Cavia > Cavia porcellus. The sequence goes on from NW_026947491.1 coordinate 70,153,667, forward strand.
CTCTTGTTGTTGGCTCTCCACTTTTCTCATTTATTCAACTGCCTGTCTTGTTTGGCGAACCCCCCTGATGTGGTTACTGGAACCATGGTCATCTTTGTCTCTCTCTAGAGACATATCCTTTTGCACTCTTTGTAGGGTGGGTTTGGTAGTCATAAATTCCTTCACCTGTTCTTCATCATGGCAGCATCTTATTTTTCCATCAATTTTGAAAGACAGTTTTTCAGGGTACATCAATATGGGTTGGAAATTGTTTTCTTTCAGGATTTGAAATACTTCACTCCATACTCTTCTTAACTTGATAGTTTGTGTTAAGAAGTCTGCTGTGATTCTGATTGGTTTTCCTTTATAGGTGATCTATTTTTCTCTAACAGCTTTTGATATTCTGTTCTTGTGCTGAATTTCAGGGATCTTGATTATTGTATGTCTGGGTAGATTTACTTTGGTCATGACTAGCTGGAGTTTTGTATGCCTCACTTATCTGCACGCCAGATCTTTTTCTCATGTTTTGGAAATTTTTAGCTATTACTTCTTTAAATAGCCTTTTAATTTAGTATGTGTTGACTCATGCTTCTTCACTGACACCTATCACTCTTAAATTATGCTTCTTTATATCATCTTGCAGCTACTGAATTGTTATTTCCTGATTCCTTGTTATTTTTAAGAGATCTTTCTTTTCATGCTATCTACAATCATAACTTCAAGGTTTGAATCTATCTTCAGTCTCTTTCAACAGTTTTCCAGCTTTTGACTGAGTTTTTATTTTCCTGCATATCTCTTTGAATCTGTTTCATGCATTGTAATTCCTTTCTATATTTTTCCTTCAAGGTTTCCATCATTTTCCTATGCTCTTCCTTTTTATCTATGTCTTTTTTAGATATGTTGAACAATTCTTTCATCATGTTTATAATTTCTCTTTTACCTGAGACATTATTTCTGATTTGATTGCCTTTGCAATCCATAAAGTTGTTTCCTTACTTCAGTTGCTATCCTCTCAGAGATTTCAGGTGTGTGACTTCCATTTTCCTCCATGACTGTATCTCCCAGACTTTCTCTGTGTGGGTTGGAGGCCTGAGATTGCCTTTTGCTCCTTTGTCTTGATATTCTCTTGGGTTCCACCCAACAAGCTGGTCAAACACTTCCCACTTTGGCTGTGTAGGGGAATGGGACAGGCACTTGGAGTCCTCTGACCCCAGATTTACATGGAGGTAGCAGGGTGTGGGGTGGGCTGCTCCAGACCTGTGCACTTATACAGGGGCTTCCCCAACAACCAGGTCTGCATGGAGGTGGGGCTGCTTCTCTCAGCCTGTGTGTCTACACTGGGTCTCCCACGTTGCTGGCAGGCACAGAGGGATGTGTTTGTCTGATTCTCCCGGTGGGTGATGGCTGCCCAAAGAAACCAAGGTCCTCCAGTTGTGGTCTACAGGTGCATAGGGCTTACCTGGCTGCATGTCTCTGCTCCTGCTGATTGTCTACATGAAGGAGTCTTCCGGTGACAACGTCCAGCAGGTAGAGGCAGATCTATCTGGTTCTCTCTTCCCACGCTGGCTGCCCATAGGAAGGAGCCTTCCAGTGACACTCCTTGAGCATTCTTTTTCAAACTAGAAACAATTCCATAGTGCAATTGCAAAACTATTTCAAAATTTGTCAAGAATAAGGAATCAATTATACTCAAAGGAAAATTTTTGATTGATATCTAAGGAAAATGGGAGGCCACATACTTTTGGGCAGTGGAAATTGCAGAATGAACTTAAAGGCTCACTAAGATTTGGAGTAAGCATATCTGGGAGGTGTTACCCTGTGAGGATCACAGAGTGCTTTGCTATTTTCTCTTTAACCTGATATTTGCTTATTGTTCAATATTACACATTTTCATTTATATTCTTTCTTATCAGTGTTAGTTCATTGTTTGTCTTTTTAAAATATAAGCCCATTCTCCAGTCAGTTTTCTAGGCTTCTAAAAATAGCACTGTGTCTCTTCTGCAGTCTAATGGAAGTGTTTCCAATTATTTCCTTTTCAATGTTGTTGCATGTTTTTCTCACAAGAGAAATCTGAACTTAGCAAGAGGAGGTGACTGCCTGCCTGTAGTTTTGTTATGAAATATTACAAATAAAAGCCCCTTAAACTAGATTTTTTTACAACCCCAATGAAATGGGCTGCCTACCTTAGTGAACAAGATACTAGGCAATCGTGACCTGGAAGGAACAGTTTTTTGCCTCTTAGGAACATCTTTATTCTTTCCCATATGACCACACTACTACATCAGAAACGTTGAAAATGGATTTTTACATTTTTAAAAATATGTTTTTACATTTCTCTTCCTGTGAGGAAACTTAATCCCTCTGAACTGATATTCTGTTCCCTTTAGTCCATGGAGACATTTACTACCTTATAGCGTATGAATTTAATATCATTGCATGAGGGGGATGTGATTTAATACTGCATGGTGTTTGAGGCAAGGTATTAATGTGGAAACGATGTCTTAAATTCCATCTGCTTTTATCCTTTGTCATCTATTCTTTTACTACACTGAAAAAAAGGCATGACTCAATTTTCCTGCTTTGTTTCTAAGGTTGACTTGTAAGATAAAAATGAAAATAAAATGTATCTAATAAAGTGACATGGAAAAATGTGAAATATAAAAAAAAATAAAAGTAGCTCTGTGCTTTCATTATTTAATTTCAATGATTGTTAAGGCACCATTTTGTGGTTTCAAATTTATATTTATGCCATATGAGTTTGAATGCTTCCAATTGCACCTGTGACTAATACAACTTGGTGTGCACTATTTTTTGATGTTTTAATTAAAATGCAAACATAATAATAATTTCTGCCTCATTATAATAATTTCATATATTGTGAATATATTAAACTGTATAATACAACTCTGCTTTCTAAAAATGCTCTCAGTTATACTGACTGATTTCCTTACAATTTAAAATTGCAAACTCTGAAATTTTAAACAACCTCAACAACAAGGGCCAAAAGTTGTCATTCTCTATTGATTTTATCTAAATGGTGATCTGTAAAAACTAAAGCATAAAATATAATGACAAATCATAAATAGATACACAAGGGATTTTGTAATAGTTTTTATCATGAAAATTCTAACACTAAAATATATCTGTATATACTTTATTTATAAGATACACTGAATTGTTTAAATGATAAATTTTTACTTTTTGCTCTAACAATAAATTTTTACTTGTCACTTTGACCTATCTATGGAGACATGAATTCCTTCTTTTTATTTCTGCTCTGAAATAAATTCTGCTTCATCAAAGCTCAAAGATAATAAGTGATAAGAACTGTGGATTGGAAGGTGGAGGAAGAGGAGGAGGACCGGTGGCAGCTGAAAAGATAAGAAGTACGAAATATAAATAACCTTTATTTTGGGAATGTGGGGAGAGATACCCCCGACCTCCTGGGGCATGGCATATCCACCCCAGGGCCAGCAATCTTCCATGGAACACATGGAGTGAGGCACAGAAGTAGCCTCAGCCTGGGGTGGAACCTAAGGGGGCATTAGGGATGCACAGATAGCCCATTGGTCTTAATTTGGTGCCAGAGGTAATTCCTAAGGGTGGGGGAGATAGGAGCTCCTTGGCTTTACTGGCTACAGTATCCGGCCTGGGCCAAAACCTTTTCATATCCCTTCTTATGATTATTATGAAAAGGGGTGAAGATTTCTCTCTTTAACTACTTCCTGCTGGCTGAGGGTGCTGTACTGGGGTCTAGGGGAGTCAACGGGATGATGGTTGATAGGTAGAAGCTAGTGTCAGGTGTTTTAGCCAGGACAACTTCACTGGTGAATGCATGTATGTTAGACTGAAAAAAAACCAAAACAAAACAAAACAAAAAAAAAAAAACAAGGAGACAAGATGTTATGAGGAGACATGGCACCATCATATTTAAGGACCCAAGTGAGGTAGAGGGAAAGGTATCTTTGATTTAGACATGTTATTCTATCAGGATGATGTTGAGGTAGGAACATTTTTATGGCAAGGCAGAATTCTGAAAAATTAAATGTGGGATTAGGAGGAGTGAAGTTATGAGAGGTGCTTATTCCCCCATATGAAAGCATAAAAGTTAAAAGGTAGGTAGGTATGGCTTTTCTCTGGTATACATGACATTGGAGTCTGTAGGAAATCCTGTTAAAGAGTCCTGCTGTAAAAATGATCATTAATAGAATGTAAGAAATTAAGAACCAAACTGGATAACAAAACATGACAACCTGTGAGTCGTAAGGCAGAGATGAGTACCAAAAGGATGGTTAGATCTAGCCTGAGTGATGTGAAACCAGGATGGCAGTTTAGCAATTTTGATTGCTGTTGAGGTTACCAATGATATCAGGTATGGGTCACTGTGACCAAGTTGTAGTCCTCGGAATGGTTTTGTTGTAACAGAACTTTAGCAAGTATATCAGCAGTTTCCCTGGTTGTGAGAAAGGCTTTTATGTATCCTGAAAAAGTATAAACAAAATGAGAAGACAAAATGTATCTGTCAGCCTGTATAAAAGGGAATAAAAGCATTTTAAGATTTAAGACTGGGACCTACACAAAAATAGGCCCTGTTTATAACTGGCATAGGTTGACCTTTAATACCCCGTGAGACATTGAGGATTTATTAGCCTGAAAACTCAATAAGAACTCTGTATATGTGGCCTCTTATGTCCACGAATATAGAGAATGTCTTACCTTGAGAGTTTTAATGTGACTTGGACTCTGAGACAGACACCCACAAAGCCCCTGTCAGTCTTCGGCAGCAATTTTTGTCAGTGATAAATCTGGCAGTGACCTGTGAGGGCTACAAATTAGGATGGCCCCACATATTACAGTACTTACTAATCTATTTCTGTAAATGTGGGGCTGGCAAAAATTCAAATTACAGTTTGAAATGAAATGTAATATATATATATATATATATATATATATATATATATATAATCTTTGTCTTAGTTACTTTCTACTCATTGCTGAGACAAAATACCTGAAGCCCAAAGTTGGGAAAGGAAAGGTTTATTTCTTACAGTTTTTGGAGATTTCAGTCCACACTCAGTTGGCTCCAAGGCAGGCAGGATGGCTGGGCTGCAGTTCATGGCGGCTGCAAACAGCAAACAGGAACCAGCAAAGAGCAAGACACACCTTCTTCCTGCCATTACATCACATCCTGGCTCCACCCCTATGTGGGTGGCACACTGACACCATCAATCCAAGCACAAGACAATGAACCATCACAAATACACAATGCAAACTCATGAGGCCTGGGGGACACAGACATAAACCATGATAATCTTCAAATATACTTAAAATGTTAAAGGTCAAGCTATATCTTATGTGTATTTATTTGTTCATTTAAAGTAGATAATAATTAGAATTATAGTTATTTAATGATGAATGTTAAGAACAATGCCAGTGATGTGGTTTTGAATGTACAAAGAGTATTTGAAAAGTCTTAATGTGTTCTGTGTTTTCACTAGACTAAATGTTTAAATATTGTCAATTTTAATGGATTAACTATTTGAATAGTATGTGGTATTCTCTAAAAAGCAGTTTCAACAAGTCCTTATTATCACTGACATCTAACCTTTACTTTGTATCCTCAAGCACTTGACTAAGGGACAGAAATCATTCTAGGATCAACCCCACTGGAGTTCTGGTTCTAAAATAGAAAACTATCAATTTGTGCTTGTTGATCTCATTTTGGCCCCTCTCTCTGTTTCCAGGGTCACCAACCTGATTCAGAACCTCGTGCTGGTGTTTTAATAACCTCCAAGCCAAATGACCTAAGTTTATCTTATAGCTTCTGAATCAATGCCCTTCAAAGCATGTTTCCTGATAGAGTCATTTTCTTACACTCTCACATTAAGTGACCACTTCAGGAACTTTGCCTGGTACTGCTTCTATAAAGATAAATAAAATACTCTTTGAGATATTTATAGATTTCACAGAAGAAATTATATGGCATTTACTCTATAGAATTTACTGGAAATTAAATGCATAACTTTATTGATATGTTTATAAATATAATAGCATATAAATATAAACATATCAATAACATAAATATATGTTATATAGTCACACAGATAGAGCTATAATGAACAGATGTAATAGGCCTGAATTCATTGATTTTGGTAAGAAAATGACATCATACATCTTTACAAAACTTTAATTTTTAATCTGAACCTTCATTCTATTTACATGACATAATACACTAACAATTTGAAACCTACTTCTTTTCATTCACATATGGTCAAATTCTGGTGATTTGCAGAAGACCAGGTATGGTCTTGCATGTTGTATTAAGTGTTCAGGCATTCACTAAGTGGGCTATGATATTGTCCATTCAGCACAGATCTCAGGTATAAAGCAAAAACAAAACAAAATTCAAGTTTTATTCCTATCTTCCTGGCCATATACATTCTGGTCTGATAGCCCTCATATTTTTCATTCATTAGTCCTAATTTTGGAACATTCTTATTTTATCTGATTTACCTTTCTCAAATATTATGTTTAACTTTATATTCTCTACATTTCTCTGAAAAGGCTACTAAGCATTTATAAATCAAAGCCAAGTGGTATGTTTTGTACTTCACTTTCCACTGTCCCAGGAGGACAGAACAGTCATATGGGTATGGGTGGAATAGAAGAAGCAGTGTACACAGGAAGGGCATGGATAAGCAAGTGGAAACAAGAGAGTTTCAGGTTGGGGATATGATTCAGTTGCACGCACCATATCTGCCTGGCAAGTACGAAGTCCTGCATTTGATAAATAAACAAGGCATTTTCCATGGAAAAAATTGTTTATATTTCCAAAGCATTAGGTAATCCATATATATATATATATATATATATATATATATATATACACACACACATACACATATATTTGCATTAAACACATTTTGACTTGGTACAGAATTCTAGATGCTATTAAAGGAACTTTTACAGAAGTCTATAGTCATATATGGAAAGATAGTATTTTATTGTTACAACAATATGGTCTATTATACAAAATTGCCAGTTAACCATGAATGGAACTCTTTAAATTTTTATGCCCAGCATGGCTGTCTAACTAGCCACAGAAACAAATAAGGATGGTGATGATAATTATTTTAATTTATTCACCAAATATATATTTTGTTCCAGCTCTAAGTAAACTTATCCAATATGAATATTATTATTTTTCTTACTTATTCCGTGGATTGAACCCAGGATCTTCTATTTATAAGACATGGACTGTATTGCTAACTAGGCTACAACCTTAGCCCAAAGTAATTTATGTAATATTCACAATGACACATTTGTTAAACATGGGTTTGTACACAAATTATTAAGATTCAGATAAATGCCTTATTAAAATTACTCAGCACTGATGTCATGTGTTTTTAAGGAGGAAAGAGAGGCAAATGAGAAGAAATATGGTAAATTAAGTCCTGTGTTTTATGATTTGCTTGTAAATTGGTATGATAATAGTAAATATGGTGTTTTGCTTATTAAGAATAAATTATATACATAATACATTCAGCATGTTGATTGGACCTACTAAGTACTTCATAATTATTATTCAATATTTTAAAGAAATGATTAAGGGGTGATTATATTTGTAGGCAAAGATATACAAAGATTTTATTTAAATTATACATAATATAACATGAACAAATTTGAGTCACTTTTTGTAAAAGTTACTAGAGACAAGAGATGTGATAACCTATGGATTTAATTATCTATTTGCTTTCTATTAATTATTTCTATTTCTTTTCTTTTTTATTCTTTCATTTGATTTATTCTTCTTACCACATATTTTAAAACAATTCATTAAAAGTATAGTTCAGCTAGACATTACAGAGATTTGGAATTTTTTTTTTTTAAAGAGGATAAAACAAAACATAACAAGCAGAACAAAGCAGATCAGAAGAAAACAATGTAAGTGACACAAATTTCAAAACAAGACAACAGGAGATCCACAGTGGCTAATATAATGTCTTGCTTTCTTCTAAACAGTTGTCTATATCTTCATACACAATGAAGTTATACAAAAAATAATTATAAAACTGATCAAAACAGAATAATGAAAGCATTACACACCTTCAAAACCAGACAATAGGAAAATCAACAATGGCTGCCATAATATCTCTTGTTCTCCTCAAAATAGCTGTCCATACCTTCATGTATATTGAAATTAAATAATACAAAACAGACTAAAACCACTCTAAACAAAGAAAGCATTACTGGATTTCACAACATGACAAAGAGAAATCAACAATGGATACCATAATATCTTTTTCTTCAACGTAGCTGTTCATTTCATCACATGTAATACAATCGATTCTCGTAAACTGTTTAGAAGTTCTAGGCATGTATAAGCCTCTACAAGCAGTTGACATTCATAGGATTGGATCAGTTTTGCATGTTAGTGTCTGGTGATCTGAGGAACTCTTGAAGATCACTATGTAAAATAACAACCTTAGTTATGTTCCTACCTCCTTGTTTTGAAGTCCTATACTGTTTTGGGCTCTTTGCTATTGTTATTTATCGTCGTCTTTATTTCTTGTTTTTCTAGCAGTTTGTTTTGGTTTTTTACCCCCTTTAATGCAGAAAGGATAGATGTACATCTATTTGTTTTTTTTTTAAAGCCTCTTTTTGTGATCCTTCGTGCAATCTCTCCTTGTCTTTCTATATCCCTGTCTATATAACCTCTTCAAACCACTGTTAGTTTCCTTTATTTTTCTCTTCATCTCTGTATCTTTTATCCTCCAGTGTCTTAAAATTCATTATAATGTTTTCACTTAGGAACATTTCCAAGAATTACTTTTTCTCATATGGGGTCTTGGGGATTAACCTTTCCCACCAAAATGTTAATTGAACATATAATTATAAATAGGATTAGTATGAAAATGTGGAAGCACTTACCTCCTTGATTCTGAAAATTCAGAAACAATTTTAATATTTTTGGTAGGAAATTGTTTTTCTCAGAATTACCTGTATGTGAAAAAAAATTTAAGCATCAGTGACTTTCTATTGTGTTAGTAAACACATATTATACTTTTATTTTCTTGAGAGACAGACTTCTTTAAATTTCCATTAGGAGAGTTATGGTCCTCCCTGAATTCCCAACATAACACAGAGACTGGCACATAAAGTGCTTAAAAAGTTATTGCAGGAAAGAATAAATAATACTTATTATGATATACTATTAGAATAATTTTAATAATTACAATATTTGAACCAATGCTCCCTTTTTTGGGCAATATATCTGTTAGATACATTGAAACTCAGATCTTTTTAGTCCTGGGTGACTTATTGTCTAAACCACATTCATGTACAGACCTCATATCTGAAACCTCATTAAATCACTAATTTACATATGCACTCTGAAGCCTAATACTGATAGTGCTGTGCACAAGTGCGTATGATACTAAAGAGGCTGTGAAACTTTACAGAACTCTTTCATTCTTTAAGAATGTCCTTGAGATAAAATGTTAGTTTTTTTTCCTCCTATTTTCAGGCATGTCTTAGCTGGCCTACTTGAAATATTGTTCAGAAGCTTAGGAAACTCATGATTATTATCTGAGAATTCTGTTTATACTTTTGATTATAGCTCGGAGACTCTAAAATCTGACTTACAAAGAAAGACTTTGAATACTAGATGATTAATTTTCACAAAAAACAAAGAACAAACTGAGAAGCAAAGGAATTCATTATCCTTACTAAAATAAAATAATGTGCAAGTATGGGAAAGGTCACTCTATTTGATACTTGCATTATGCGAAAAAGAAATGAGGCTTCTTTTGAAGTGTTTATTATAATGATTTGCCATGGGACAGAGTTATGAAATCACTGTTTATTATTAAAGTGCAAAGTCTCTGCACCCTGTACTACTAGCACACTAGTGAACTTAAGACAACCTAAACACATCTTTGGCTATTTATGAAGTCATTTGTTTAGCAAATAAAAGGGACTTCATTATGACTTTATTAGATGAGCAATCTCAACACATAATCGCTGTGAGACAACTGACATCTCAATGTGCTTTGGTTTCTTCTGTCTAGAAAAGATTACTTCATTGGCTTTATCATGGGAATGTTAACGTAGAAAATTTACCAAATGGAGCATAGAATGTTATGGTGATGCCATCAAGAAGATTTAAAGTCAGAACACATGAATTCACATTCTAGCTGTGTGTTTCCCTAGATAAAAATGGGCAAATTTTAATCTTCATGAACCATATTTTGGTGAATACATGTACTAGCCTATCACAAAGAAATGTTAGACTAAAATAAAAAAATCATAAAGAAAAGAAAATCCTAGCTTAAGTTCAAAAGCAATAAATTTTGTTATATCAATTGATTAATACATATAAAGCATTCTCAGAGATAATGACCAAAGCAAAGGGGGTTCTTATGATACAGATTTTATGTGGCTCTCAGAGAATCTTTCACAGTTCTAAAAGATGTTTGTCCAAATATGACTTCCTTTCAATTACTGTATGGGGGAGCTGCTGGGATTTGAACTTGCACAGCCCTCTACCAGTGAGCTACACCCTCCAGTTTAGTTTTAGTTGTTAGCCTTTCCATTAACTTTGCAACACTTTTTAAATTTATTTATTTATTTATTTATTTATTTATTTATTTATTTATTTTTTGAGACACATTCTTACTGTGTATTCCGGGGTGACCTTGAAATCACCATGTAGTCCTGGCTGGTGTTGGACTCGTGTGATCCTCCTGCCTCAGCCCCCTGAGTGCTGGGATTACAGGCATGCACCATCAGGCTTGGCAACATCACTTTTTTTAGAGTTAAAAAGATTTCCTTAGCATTTTCCCATTAACCCTTCAAACATTTATGCAAGAGATTTACAAATATATGTGTAATTTTAAACGATTTTTGAGAAAATATTTGGAATAATTTTCTGTAGCTTGTTAAAAGTACCACAAATACTTAGTGAGTCTGCAGTCAGGATCTTGCTTATTTACCTACAAATGTGGATAAGTGATGGTTAATCATGGAGAGGCTGGCATACTCATAAACTATCTCTATGCAGAATGACTGTAAGATTGGGTTCTCTCCATTATTATTTTCCTTAATACTACAAATTTAGGGTAAAAATTCTACAAATTCAGGATAAAAATATAGTATGTATTCATTTCTAGGATCATTACTCTGAATATACATTTAGATATTTAAATCTCTTATATTCTTGAGAAGTAGAATGGTTTTAACTAATGAAGTAATTGTTTATCTATTAATAAACTAAACTTCTATATGTGGTTTGGGTAAGACTAAATATCTGAAGCAAATGAAAATACAGACATCTGATCTCGGCATATGACCTTGGGAAGTTGTCTAGCATTTCTAACCCTCCTTGTTCTCTTCTATAAAATAAGAAGTGGAATAATACCAAATCCAGCACATAGATTTGTGGTAGAGATCAAACAATGCTTAGACATTGTAAAAAGAAGTAATATAAATTGTTCAATAGTATCACACTTTCATATTAATAGACATCTTTATCACAGTAGAACTATCTATCAATTAAATACATTCCACTGTGTCAGGCTTTCCTTTTCTTCAAATATTTTCATCAAAAGAAAAGCTACCCATGTCTGTTTCCTTTACTTCTCCTTTGCCTCATTTTCCTCTTGTGTAAATCTTTTCAGTGTTCATGCTGCCATCTTTTGTTCTTTGATGTTCTCACTTCAATCCTCAAATTTTAGAGAGTAAGATTTTTCTGTAATACACTAATCTCTCTGTCCATGCCTATCTTATGCATCATATTTCTTAGTCTGGATAACACCCTATTACTAATAGCAGAAATACTGCCTCTATAACTTCTACATCCAAATTACCAGTATATGTTGAACTTACCACTCATAGATTTCCCAAATCTCTTTTCAGTCTTTGCTCGTCTGTCATTTAGACTCCTGCACTAGCTTCTTAATTTTCCTGTCGTCATTCTCACCTGCAGACAATGCAGCCTCCACTATTCTGTCAGAGCCATCTTTCTAAAGCACATTTTGAACTTTGTTTCCCAATGCTTTGTAATCTTTTGATGGCTTTCTATACTTCAGAATAAAGTACAAACTCCACATCACAGCAAGCAGATTTCATGCTGTTTTCCCATATGCATCTCACACCAGGCGTACAGTCCTGGTGGGATTTCCCAAAATAGAGCTTAAACTCCAAAATTCTGTGTCTTTGTGCATGTCCTTTTCTTGAAAAATTTCTCTTCTTTTTTACACTTTTTTGCCTATTTGTTGCAAACATTACTTCCTTTCTGAAGTCTCACCTGTGTCTGCAGGCTGGCTGAAGCCTACATTGCTCTGATTTTAAGAAGCCCTTAAATTCCAGGAATACAGTCTTTAAGATTCAAATTATTTTTTCTTATATTTGACTTCTTTTTCTAATTGATCTCTTTCTTCTTCAGTGTTTTTTTCTCCTAAATAAGCAAGCAAACAAACAAAAATCACGTTAAATGTTGCAGAGAGAATGAATTAATTGTACATCAGTTTAGCTTGTCACTTCTTATCCCTTACAAATTAATAAGAAGAGAAGGCAAGGGGAATCTTGAGAAAGCGACTGCTGATAATGACCTGCCAACTAGCTTCATAAGAAGAAAGATTTTTTTTATTTATTCCAGGTTATTTGCCTATAATACATCTTTTTTTGGAAGGAAATCTAAGCTGTACGTAATAAATGAGGGAGATTTAAAATCAGCACATTGTTATCTGAGAACTCTGATGTGCAGTGCTGTGATCATATTCTTGAAGCCCACGATTCATCCTGACAGGGAGCTGATGTATCATATTGTCATGGCAACAGGATGTCTCCTTAGGTTTAAATTTGTTTATGTTGCAGATCCATAACTTTAGAAGCTTATCCAGTGCTTTTAAAAAACAACTTGCACTATTTCTGTGGTTCATACTGTATGAGAACTATGGTAATTTAAATGTTCTTTACTTTTGTTCTTTTACACAGTTATCAGACTAACGCTGTCTTGCCTAAGTGTGTTTCTTTGTCACTTGGTTTGCTTCAGTATAGATCTGTAGGGGTGAATATTTTATCACCGTATTTACTACACGGAGACTCTGGAATTGTGTCTTAGATGTAAATACATATTCTCTTGTACTGAAGCAATAATGATACAACACACAGAGCTATATTTAAATGCTGAATATTCAGAGCTTAATAAGCTTAGCATTTTGTTCCAAGAAGTCAGAATTGTGCGGTACTCTCAATTCTTTTCATAAGGCAGACACACTGCCCTTGCCCAGAGTCTCTATAAACACTGAAGAAAAACAATGATCAATGGTCTTGCTCTTTGCTGAACAGAATATCCTTGACATCTCTGGTTTGCAGCACAATGCTGTCCGCTGGGTTCTCATTTGGAAGCAGGGAACAGAGAGCCAGGGGAATGGGAACCACAAAGGATGAAGAGAGAGTGGGGAGAAGGAGGGAGAAAAACAGGACAGAGGAAAAAGAGAATCATTTGTCGGCTTTGCAGTTGTTAACCCCTTCGTGTTAAAGATAGAAATTGAATATGCACTATATTATTCCCTTTAGTGAAGCAAAGTGTTTGTGTAACTTAGCCTTGTCTTTAAGGAAACATACAGACGAAGGTTACAGCGTGAAGATAAATGTGAAATAAAGAAGACACTGTGATGCTGTTCTGCGTTAAAAGGAAAGACATTTGAAGATTTAAAAAATAACCAAGTAATTAAGATGGCCATGGCAATATTCTATGTGCCACCTTTTTCTATTGCCAAATACTGGCCTCGGTGTAGACAGACAGGTGATGAAAAGACAAGGTGCAAGACGGTCAGCAGGCTTTCAGATTCCCAGGCACCCGTGTCTTGTTACTATTTTTGTTGTTGGATTGTTATTTCTGTTTGTTACAGGTCATGAAGTGAATCACAAGAGTTAAGATATTGTAGTGTCTATGCTCATTTATCTATCATCAGTTTGCCGGGAAACATGCTAACTTTCATAAAATTTGCTTCGTTATTTATAATTTGGGTTTTAAAAATTCATTTTTAGAATCAAAATGTAATTACTATCTGTAACTGTTTTGAAATTCTTAGCCATGCTCACTTTAGGGAAATACATTACCAGTACTGTGCTACTACTACTGTCTCAGGAACTCTTAGTTCTTTATTCCTATTATTGGGAAATCAACTAAGCTGCTAGTACTCCTGGTGATCATACAGTATTCCCAGGCAAAAAAGTAAACAAAAACATTGCACTACCACATCAAACTAGATGTCCCAGGACATTTGTTTCAAATCTTTTATTTACACCGGACATCTTTTTCTTGTAAGCTTGAGACTGTGAGTAATATAACTCCTCAGGAGATCCCTGATGACTTGGAAGGTTGGAGATTTGCTCTAAATCTTCTTTGATAATGGTAACTTCATTTCATATGTTTCTGATGGCATTATCTATCAAGCTATTAAGCATGTGTCATTTTCAAAGAATCAGTATTTTACTTGAGATGAGCAGGAAAAAAGACGCAATCTGTAAATGACAGCTGGGCCTTTCTATGATGACCCTCTTTAGCCTCCACATTTTCACTGAAAAAATCAAGTTCAGATTCACTCAAAGAAGGAAAAAAAAAATCATAACCTGGAAAACAGATGAATTTAATTCTTTAAGAATTGCATTGGAAGGAATACTTGGTCAGATTATTGATAGGTGAATGGTCGTCCTCCAAAGACATTTCCTTGTCAAATCCATAGAATTTGTTTAATGTAATTTCATTGGGAAAAGAAGGTCTTTGCAATGTGTTTAAGTTGATATTCTATAAATGATACCATCCTGGGTTATCTAGGTGGACCCTAAATTCAATGACAATGTCTACATAAGAGAAAAGGAGATGTCAGACAGACAACAGAAGATATGAAGGTAGTGTGAAGATGTAAGTAAAGTTTGGAAGAATCCAGCAATGAGTCCAGGAATGCCACCTTCCATCAGGACCTCAGAGGCAAAGAATGAACGTCTCCTAAAATCTCTATTGGGAGCAAACCTGCCTTAGTGCCTTTATTTCAGATGCTTGGCCTTGGTAACTGTGAAATGACACAGGTATATTGTTACATGTCACCAAAAGTGTGGTTATGTGTTATATCAACCACAGGAAATTAATGCATAAATGAGCACTATCTGACTCAAATGAATATATATGGTTGCTGAATTGCTACAGTCTGTGTAGAATTTTGGGTGAAGAAATTAGATCACCATTAAAGAGCTATTATGGTACATTTGACTTATTCTGGTTTGCTTCTGCAGAAATCTTCCCTGACTGTTATCTACCACTCTACTCCACTTACACAAACTCCTACATCAGTGACTTCTACTTCTTATTTATATTCTTTCTTCTGTCTTCCCATTTTTTTTTTACCTTAATGTCAATCCCAGGTTTATGGTGATAAAATATAGTTTATTCTTCAAAAAGTATTGTTTGTGTTTCTTAAATCCTGAGTTTTTATAATCAAATCTTTTGCAATTTTTGGATGTTGCTCAAGAATATTTAGAAAAGGGCAGACTACTACACACAGTCTCTTCTGTTACTTTTGTTTCTATTGGTCTAGTGCCCTTTGACAATTATTAATACCCTTTATGGCTAATATCTGCTATCTTCCTGAGACCCCTTGATTGAATTACAACTAATAGATTTTATTTATTTTATAGCATTTTTTGTCAAAATCTTAAGAGAAATTCTGGTCATGGAAAATAGGAGATGGTGGCTTGTCTTAAGAACTAAATATAATTTCGAAAGCATCATATAAAATAACTGATTTATATGAGATGAAGTCATAGAAGTCGTATTTATTTTAAGATCCAGAGATAGAAATGGCATTATAATTGCAGAATTAAGAGTCTAGACAAGGCTATAAAGATGTATCATGACTTGCTTCTTTGCTATGATGTGACATACAGAAAGATAATGGCAGAAGCTAGACCTTAATGTTTTATAGCTGATAAAACTGTTATGTAACTAAGCCTTAATTGTCCATGTAGAACATGGAGTCTGTTGGCTAAGGATGGAAAAAAATATCTGAAAAAAGGTAAAGTTAACTAAAATGTCCAATAACAATGAGAATGTTTCATATATAAGAGAAAACATATATAAAAAGTTCTATTTATCACTAATGCAGTTCTTATGAAACTGTTCTCTTCTGTAACAGTGGAATGTTTTGTTAATAATAAACTATTCTAAGTTTAAATATGAATCTGTATACTAATTAAGTTAATGATATCTGGGATTAGATACACAAGACTAAAACTCTGGCTCTAAGCATATGTATATGTGTCACTAGACTTGTTTATGTGTAAATCACTTTCTACATTATCATTATGATAGTAAGATTTCCTAAATCAAAGAGCTGTGAAAACTTAAAAGGCAACAATGCATAACAAAGAGAACAACAGTTACCACATAGCAATAGATCAATAAATGTATAGTACTGACAACTTCTTATGTTAGACTTTAAAAATCCTGAACTGTACTTTTTAGTACAAACTCAGAGAAGATGAAATTAAGCGTGAAATTTGATATGAATTAAGTGTAATCTGCTTTGTTCTCAATATCTTCAATGGCTTCACAATAATTGGGGGAAGTTATACACACTGACAAAGGGATTGACTGAAACACAAAAGAAGAAAGGAGTTTTTCCTCCTGAGATGTCACCTAATTTAAATTCTCATAAATGAAAATAGAGAATGAATTAAAGTCTACTTAGAACACTAACAGCATGAAAGAATGCTGAATTAATGGAAACTCAGAATTTATAAGAATTATGCTTTACTTAGTGAACAGATTAAAGGAAACAAGCGAGGGGAAGACATACAAATCCTGATGCTGCAGTTTATCTTCTCAAGAAAGAAAGTGAAACAGTGATGGGAAGACACAGAGAATAGCTAGCTTTTAAAGAAAATATTTAGAAAATGATTTAGAGACAAAATTAGGGTTCTACAGGTAGGCATGTGTCTCCTAAGCAACTCATTGCAGTAGAACTCATAGGAAAATCTCTCATGAAAGAACAGAAATCAAAACACAAAAGGAAATTCAAAGGATATATGGGGCTGACATTTTCTGCTGCAATACAACCAGGCACAGAAATCTCGAGAGCTTCAAAGCACAGTGGTGGCATCAGAGGTAAGCCTAAGTTGCTCCTACCTGAAGATGGGGCTGTACTATGTTCCCCAGACCAAGACGAAATTGGAAGATGTTTGCAGCCTAGTGCAAACATTGTCTGGCTTTGATTGTCCTCAACTGTTCTGTTCCTTTACACAGTGTGCTTGTGCACCTAACCTTAATTTTCTAATGTGTTGTGAAAATATTGTTTAAAGCACCACTGAGGAGTGGGGCACTTTGAAATAAATGCTGGTCATGGCTCCCACTGATTGTGGCACTGAGAATTAGTGATGTTAGTGATGGAACCCAAAGAGTGTCAAAAACAGAATTAAGAGAATAGAATCACAAGAATTGGACAAAACCCTTGAGGTCTACTTTGAACTCCTTATACATTAAATGAGGAAATGTAATAAAAAAGAAATAAAATAAAAGCAGCCCAAAAATTAGCAGAGGAAATATGACTTTTCATACCTCTGGTCTGAATTTACTCGACAAACCTGATTATTTATCTGTTAAGTGGTGGCAATAGATAAACAATTACTGAAAGGACAGAGACTTTGTTCTTAAAACTATTATCATTTAGTGGACATGCTAAATAACAAAAAAATAATAAATAATATATGAGCATGCCTCTGGGTTATCTAAATCAACCTTTATGTGTTTTATGACTTCTGTGGACCAATGGCAGCTCTGTGCTGTCAATTTTTTCCCTTTTTAAGTGGAAGTCTCTTTTGCTGTCATCCTATGTTTGAATCAAGCTGGCTGTTAGTGAATAAGAGACACATGATGCCTTCTGGTCCACAGGTTGTCACATTTAGAGGAAATTTCCTCTAGGATTTGCACTTGTAGGATCTTTTCTGATGAGTCCATCTCCATCCTGGGCTGATTTAGCTGAAAGATTCTGGACTTCAAGACAGTTTCATAATGAAATGAGAGTTTGAGGCTCTGAAAATGAATATATTTGACAGGTAGGAGAAATGTGATTGCAGTGACCGAAGGAAACCAAAGCATAACCATTCATTTTCAAGGCCTTCCCTTGATGGATGGGCATGCATTTATACACCATAATGTGAGATCCAATTGCCTTGTCATTAAATCCCTATTATCTTAAGTAACCTGCTTGGGCAATGAAATACATAAGAGATATGATATTCAGGGACATTCAAGTGCTCATGCTTGAGAAACTCCCTTTTAGAACCTCCTAAACCACAGAAGAGGCCACAGTTGACAGTCCTAAGCTGAGTTCCATGGCCACAGCATCAACCACTGCTGCCATGTGCATGTGTCACCTTGAGTATCCAACCCAGTGGAGTCTTTGAAAAACTTCAGCCCCCAAAAGAGTTGCCTGCACTTACACGATGAACCTCAAATGAGAACTGCCCTGCTGTGCCTATTCAGGGAAGATAATAATTCATTTTAAACTCCAAAGTGTTGAGGAGGTTTGCTGTATAGAAAAATAGTTCAGAAATACCATCTCACCCTTGAAGAGGGTGAATAACTAAAGATACTAGGTAGCTTGACAGAAAGCATAAGGCCAGATTTTAAGATTTCAGGTCAAATTATTTCATGTCTCTTTGTCATTTCTTACCCACTATACTTTGTTTCTTCTCAGTGTCAGTATTTCAGGCACTTCTGTGTGACTTTGATCAAATCTGATTTTTCATCCGTGAAATGCAAATATTAAGGATACTTAGCTCATAATTTTGTGTGCCTATGCTAGTTGAATGTTACTGAATTATAGCTCTATTGGCCAGAGCTAGCACACATCAGTGACATTCTGGAAAACCTTTTGCATATTGCATCAGTCATTCCCTATCACAGGGATGAAATATTCGCTGCCAGCAACTCAGAGGAGAAGAAGTTTACTTTGGTTCACAGTCCCAGATTGGTTTTCTCCTCACACATCAAGGTGTAAGGGCCTGGAGGAGAAAAGCTGCTTATGTCATAGAAACTAGGAGGGGACAGAGAGAATGAGAGGAGGAGCTAAGGATAAAAATATACCTTTCTAGGATACACTCCAGTTACGCCTTTTCTGACCAGGCAGCACCTCCAAATACAGTCATCTATGGACACATAAATTGATGAATACCCTAACCCTAAATGATGAGTAGATAGCACTCCTGTGATCCAGTAACCTTCCAAGCACAGGAGACTTTGGGGAGACATTTTCGATATAAACTATAACCCACATATAAAACAGAACAGAACAGAACAGAACAGAACAGAACAGAACAGAACAGGAGTAGGAGTAGAATAGATTCCATTTGCCTCCTTAGTACAAAGTTTTAACAATTCTCCAAACTGAAAATATCTGCTGACATGCTAATTGGAAAAGGGGTTTGTCTTCTGTAGTGTGCATGAGGTAGTAATTATACCATTGCCCTCCCCCTGCAGTAAGTACCAGTTGTGATTCCAAAGATATAAATTTTTGTTTCTTTTACAATAAAGCTCTGTTCAGGTGCTAGGTTTGAAAACTAAAATAGAGACAGACTTCCTCATACAATGGGGAGCAGAGCATTTGCCTTATTTATTTTCTTGTTGCTGAGAGACAATACCCAACACCCAAAGTTAAAGAAGAAGGGTTTACTTGCCCATGGTGTGTAGAGGCTTCAGCTACAACCAGCTGCCTCGAAGGCAGGACTGCATGGCACTGGGACATGGCAAAGGATAAATAGCTCATGGCAGGCAGAAGACAAAAGACCAAAGGTACCAAGCTACAAGTGACCATATTAGCATAGCAGCTTCTTTCTATCTTTTGTAACCTTTTTATCCTCGGCCACCGAGCTTAGGGCAGGTGCCCAACCAATTAGTGGACTAATTTGATAACCACACACCTTTAACTACAGCCTCACATATTCTAGATCTATCCACTTCTAAAGAAAGCTCTATCTATAACTGGCTTTTTGGGAGAACATCTAGACACAAGCCATAACAACATTGTCATGGACTAAATTGTGCCCCCTACCCAACGTCTGTATTTGAAGCCCTAACCTCCAATATGACCTTTTGGAGGTAACACCATGAAAGAGATGATTAAACTTAAATGAGTTTACAAGGTTAGAGTTCCAATCCAGTATGGCTTGTTTTTTATAAGAAGAGAAATCAGGGGTATGAGTATTCAGAGAAAGTACCATGTGAGGACATAGCCAGACGGCAGCTATTTGTAAACTTCAGGAGACATCGGATTTGCTATCTCTCAATCTTGGACTTGCAGCCTGTAACTTTGAATAAAATGAATTTATGTTAATGAAGAACACAATCTGTAGTATTCTGTTATGACAGTCTGAGATAGCTAATATAGACAGTTTCATAAGAGTGCCTCAGAGGGGTATGCCAGTGATTATTTCTCCAAAATCATTCTGAGCAGCAAACTTTCCCAATGGCTGTGGGCTATGATCATCTTCATGTGGCTAGAAACATTCAGGATGTACCCTGCAGAAAAGAGTTTGAAATAGAGCGTGTGTTTCATGCTGGAAAGATCATAAATTTTCCTATGTAGGGAGCTGGTTTTTTACATGAGTTATAGGGAAATAATGCAAGGAATGTTAATTATTTTGAACCTATTTTCACTAATACATTGTAATGCATGTACATCCTAAGGTAAGTTTACATATAGATATATATTAAATAAGTGGACACAAAACTGTATAATCTGTACAAACTGAGGAACATTTTCAGTTTTATTTTTAATAAGAGCATCACATTTTCAAAGTAAAATAGAAATTAACAGCTTTTCAAAAAAATAGTCACAGGATGTTGTGACTTTGATGCATTGTGTTTATAATCAAAACTTCTAAAGAATTTTGAAATACTATTCTGAGTGGTTAGCCTTTGTAAACAGCCATCATGCACAAACTTATATAATACAAGTTGAGGCTGCGAGGGCCTGGTATGCCAAGGAGGAAAGTAAAAAACACACCACTGAGACAACAAGGTTAGAATGAAATTATGTGTTGATGCTGAACTTGTATGTTTTTAGCTGTCAGTGTTTCAACACTGAATCTATTATTTTTAATGCAAATTTAAGAAAAATGACAAAAGTCATTACTTGCCTACAGATCTATAATTCTAGTGACTAGTGGGATGGAAAATAATAGTCTTTGTGTACCATTGCAGTGGTTGTCAGCTTTCAGAAGTGCAAAGCATGCTAAAGTTGTCTTTCATTAACTTCCTTGCAGTAAAGTTTAACTAAAGTTGGAAATAGTTACTATGAGATCCTACTTCTTACAGTTATTCTAGTGAAGAATATGAGATTTGAAAATCATGGTGAAAGATCCTTGTGACTCCTATCTTGCAAAGAGTTATAAACCCAACCCCCACATAAGGAAATGGAATCTGAGAGTTTAAATGACTGGATGAGTATCACTAAATATTAAGAACTAGAGATATCAATCTTGCACATGTTTGATCTCAGAGCAGGGACAATTTCCACTTTGACTTGTTAGGACTAATGGGACTGGTTCCCACTTTTCGGTCCACCTTTATGATTAAATGAATTAAAATCCAATTGCATTAGCAAATAACTGTAAAAATGAAATAGTATCACCAACAATAAAAGTTCCATAATGTTTTCATGTTACTTAATGTTACTAGATTATTAGAGAGCTCTAAAATAAGAACTATACAGCAAATATTGAGATTGATCTTCTGTCTACTATATTTAGAGGTGGAGTAAACAGACACATGAAGAGAAAGGAGAAAAGCTTAATTGTTCTCTTTGGAATGGTTGGTGTGTAGTCAGTATAAACCACCCACATCAAAACATAAAGGATGTATTTTTGTACAGTCTTCCATGCCAAAAGTGCACTTCATTAAAAGTAGTAAGTGTGACTTATTTTTATTAGTATGTTTATAGTATATAATATTTGCATTCCTTGTGTGGAGTTGGTGGATGTGTATAACACATCCTAGTTCATTTTTCATGTATTTTTGCTCCCCTCCAGCTCTTGTTTCCCCAATTGAGGAACATTTAACTGTCTATTTTCTATTACTTATCTTTCATTTTGTTCTTTACATATACTAGGTCTTCTCATATAAGAAAAAAATGTGTGCTAATTAAGTTTGTGAGTCTGATTTATTTCTCTTAACATTGTGGCCTTAAATTTCACCCACTCTCCTATAAAGGATTAAATCATATCTTTTAGCCAAGTGTGGTGGTGCGCACTTGTTATCTCAGCATTCAGGAGCCTGAGGAAGGAGGATGGTATTCTGGAACTGGGCTGTAATGGCAAGTACAAGGGGCAGCAGTGACTTCATTCAGTTGTTCTCTTCCCAAATAGGATAGGTAGAGTGAGCTTGGCCTGGGTCATGTTACTGGGCTGAGACCCAATAGGTTATCCTAAATCAGTTCCTTACAGTAGCAGTGCATACTAACACAGTGAAGGCCTCAGAAGTTGGACTAACCCAGAGGGGAGGCGGGGCACAGTAACACAGTACAGGCCTCAGCAGCTTGATTGATCTGGAGGGGAGGGGCCAGCATACCCTGCCCCTGTTTTCAACTCACTAGCACACTACAGTGGGAAGGGTCACGTAGCTAGCATGCTGCAGAAGAATTGTAACCAACAAAGAAAGAAACTGGGGTCGCCTGGAAGAAACAAAAAAGATGGGAAGAGGAAGAAACAAGAAAAAAATCCCCAGGTCCCAACCCTGAGAACACTGACCCTGGACAGGTAAATACAAAAGAGAATGAGAACAGTAAACATGCAATATCAGACACAGCACCAGTGGACATAAAGAGATATTTTTGGGACCTCATAGACGAGTGCAAAAGGGAAATATTTAGCCAAGTAAAGCACAATATAAGAAGATTAATAAAAGAGATGGTAAGCACCCCACAAGCAGACACAGATGGAAAAAGGGAGGAACTCAAACAAAGGAGAGAACCATTTGATGATGAAAATAAAGAAAATATAGAATACATGAAGCAGATTCAAAGAGATTACCAGGAAATTAAAAGCTCTATGGAAACATGGCAAATCTGCTTGAAAGAAACTAAGTACAGATTATCCAAACTGGAGGACAGGTTTGCAATGTGGGATTATGAAAAGAAAAACTTTTTTAAAATAACAAGGAAACAAGCAATAACAATACAAAGGCTAGAAGACAACAAGAGGATCTATAACTTGAGAATAAAGAATGTGAATGAAGAAGCAGGGATATAAACAAAGGAATTACAAAGGCTATTCATAGAAATAATTTAGGAAAACTTTCCAAACATAGGAAAAGAAAATGATGTTCTGATGTATGAGGCATACAGAACTCCAGCCACCTAAAACCAAAACAGAGCTACATCCAGGCATATTATAATCAAGATCCCAGAAATTCAATATAAGAATGGAATATTAAAAGCTGTTAGAGACAAGAAACAGATAACCTAAAAAGGAAGGCCCATCAGAATAACAGCATTCTCAACACAAACCATCAAGTCAAGAAGAGCCTGGAACGAAATTTTCCAAGTGCTAAAAGAAAATAACCTCCATCCCAAATTGATATACCCTGCTAAACTGTCTCTAGAAATTAATTGAGAAACAAGATGCTTCCAAGACAAAGAGGAACTTGGGAAATTCGCAACCATGAATCCAACTCTACAGAGAATACTTCAGGGCATTCTAGAGAGATCTAGTAAATCAGGAGGTAGGGTCCAATGAGATGCTATTTTTAGGAAATATAATTAACATGAATAAGAGTAGATGGACTGAAAATCAAATATGAGAAAACAATGCTCTATGTGACACAGAACCAGAGAGTAATAGGGGCAACTAGACCAGTATTTGTGGATAGGTTGGAAAGACAGGCTTTAATTGGTAAAGGAATACAATTAGAAATCAAGTCCAAGAGAGAGAAAGTTCGGAACCACTTAGGTAAATAGCAGATTGCCCCCCCTCCCCAATTTAGATCAAGCACAGTGTACCCTGGGGAAGTGAAAGGGGCAGGAAAGTCTTAAAAAGGATGGCAGAAGATATTGGTAATAGTGTATCAGGATTTAAAACCCACATTAGTCACACCACTCTGCTTAGATAGATTTTATTCTGTCCCAGTTTGTCTACTAGATTTGAGGGTACAGATAGCTATCCCAAAAATATCAGAATGTAGCACAGTAATCATCTTTAATTTCCTATTAACTTAATCTGGAGCCCTGTATGACTTATACTGTTTTATCATGACTGATCTTAGTTAAATCTGGTTTGACTGCTGTTTGGTATTGATGGATTTTATTCAAAACTGATATGATTGATAGTATCAAGTTCGATAGTATAAGAAACTACACTGAAGATGACAAGACTCTATGATATACAATCTAGTTTGATAGCTGTTTTTGAAGTTTTATACTATATACAAAGTTATGATTTTATTAATGCTGTTATGTACTGATATGTTCAATTATATCATGTCTGATGATATAGCCAAATCTATTGAAGATAACAATAGACAGCACAGGAACTATGGTAGAACTCCTTGTACAATAGTCTTAAATGTCTTTTTTGTTTCATGTGTTTATAGGAATATGTTTTGTTTTGTCTTGCTTTATTTTGTTTGTCCCTCTAATACAGAAAGGATAAAAAATACATGTTAAGACTCATGCATGTGTAGAATCTATAAACAGTTTATGAGAAGTGATCTTATGACATATGATGAAGTAAACAAACACTTTGAAGAAAAAGAGACACTACAGTACCCTGTGCCAGTCCTTGTGTGTCATAATGTGAAAGCCAGCAATAGTTTTATTCTTCATTCAGAGTGATATTAGCCTGCTTGGTTTGTTTAATCTCAACATAATTGAAGATATGGATAACTGCATGTATGTTTAAGTGTATAGGATTGATAACCATTTTTCTAAGTTTTTGTTGGATAGTTGAACAGAACTGGTTGCAGTCTCACTGTTTGAATGCCCACTTTATATTACTCCACTTTAGTATCTTGAATAACTATTTGTAACAGGATAATCTGTAATCTTCAATTAGTGATTTCTTACTGTTTATTTTTTCTTTGAAAGTACATATTATTTCTACCCATTTTCTGTTTTGTTTAGTCTTTAAATAAAATTTAAGAATATTTTTAAAAAAGATTATTTTCTCCAGTATTGTGAAGAAAGTTGTTGACATGTTGATTGAAATTGCATTAAATCTATGATATAACTAACTGGAGACTTAAATTCACATGTATCCTCTTCTCAGGACTATCTTACTGGAGGAAAATCTGAACACTTTGAGTATTATTTGTCAGAACTTTGAAAATATTTTTTCTCTATATTTCTTGGTGGCAAAGACTTTGTGTCCTCAGATACCTGATTCAGAGAAAATAGTTGTCTTATTAAATAATAAAACAAAGGAAGTAATAATTGTTTTTATTTTTTATTCTCTCAAATGATAAATTTTTGTCCATAATACAGGAATTTAATTTGGACTCCATTAGTATAAGCCATGGTAGACATACTAAATTGTATACTCACAGGCAATTTCTCCTCTTATTTACTTACATATCACAAATTCATTCTGGGGACCAATATGCCCAGTTGAAATATATGCCTCTTGATCAGTAAAGTATAAGAAGACATTTTACTCATTGGTACTTATACGAAATATTATTGTTACTCTAATTAAAGGAGTAGACATACTGATATTACCTGTTTCCCTTTTCTGGGTACTTGGTAGCTATTTTGTCCCCTTTAAGATGCTAAACTGAGGGAAAAACAAGAAATATGGTATCCTGGTATTATGGAGTGACTATGCTAATCTTGACTTCTTCCCTTATTGACTTTTCAGGTTGCTAGGGTTTGAATATTATTTCTCCCCACCCATAGCCATGTTCAGACATGCGCTCCAATTCATCAATGTTTAGAAACAAGGCTTAGTGAGAGATGTTTGGGTCATGGGAATGACTCATCATGAATAAATTAATGTCATGAGGTACAGGAATTTTCACCTGTGTAGGTTTAGATTAATTATAACACTGGATTATTATAAAATATTATATAAGTAATTGTATTTTACTTCTTCTGTAGGCACCTGATTGCCACTCTCTAGCCATATAATACCATCTTCCATGTTATGATATAGTATGAGACCATTGCTAGAGGTAGCCTGCAATCTTACCTCCATAATTGTGATTTGTATATTTAAGTTACAAAAGCAACTCAGGCTTCATAGTAAGTGTATTCAATTCTCATTCTGTATCAAGACCAAATTTGTTAAAATGATTTATTTGCCTAGTTTAGAGCATGCTACCTAATGCCATTAAATATAATATAGCTTGATTTTATTTCATTTAGTAGTTGAGCTAGAGCTGGTAAAGAGAACTGCTGCGGCAGGGATTAGGGACCCATTTTTTCCAATAGGTTCCTGCACCGCAAAGGCCATGCACTTGTCTCTGCAGCTAAAACTGTGTTACCATTGACCCATGAAAGGTGAGAAAGACATCACTCAGAGAGGATCAATTTCACTGTAAGAAGATATAGAGGAAGTTCACATCGCATTGCTGCAAATTAAGTCACATTCCCACTGCTGGATGTAAGGGGAGCTGGAAACTATTGTCTCTACATGGACAACCAGATACTTAGATCTAAACATTTGTGTGTGTGTGTATGAAAATAATTATTTTTAGGGCGATGTCGGGAATAACATTATCATTTTTTATACACAAGGAATATTAGCATATCAGTCTTTTCATTCTTAAAAATTATCAAAGAGGGGCTGGGGATTTACCTCAACAGCATAAGCATCTGCCTTGTAAGCATGTGGTCATGATTTCCATCCCCAGTATCCATAAAAAAAATCAAAGATTGGATGGCCATGATGGTGCATGCCTATAATCCTACCGCTCTGATAATTCCAGCACTCCTCAGGATGAAGCAAGAGAATCTTCACCAGTTTGAGGTCATCATGGGCTATAAAATGAATTTAAGTCCAACCTGAACTCATAGTGAGACACTGTCTCAAAAAAATTAAATAAATAACACAATGAGGTGAGCAGTCAAGGGTGCTGCTGGAAAATAGAGATACTTTTTCTCTAAAATCAGGTTATGACATGTCATCGCTTTAGGTCTTGCCTACACTGTGCTTGTTTGTTTTAACTATTTTTTTTAACTACTTGTGCTTGTTTTAACTATTTTTGTCAAGTAGTTTTCCAACTGTAAAAGTTAAATTCTAAAACTTCATAAATTCTCTTAATGAATTAAAGAGTGAAGTTAAACGAGATTTCTATTTTCATCTATTTGCTGTGAGGGTTATTGTCCTAGGAACATTTCTTTCCACAAATATTGAAGAATACAAATTATGATTCAGGTAATCTCTTCTTATAGACTAAGAATTTCTTATAGCTATTTGTACTACATGTATACAGTACTTTTCGTATATTCTTAGTATGTTTAATGAAACTCAAGCATAGCATTTATGGAAATCTCCCTTCAGTAGATATTGCTCATCTACTTACTTTTTGTATTTAGTTTAAATGAGTATTTTTTGTGACTGTCTATCTGATCCCAACATCATAGACAATTCATTGTCAAGATGCCATAAAATTTAATAATATTGTCAGGCTCAGAATGAGTGTAGTTCAATTATTACTGCTCAAGTTCCATAAGCAGAATAATAGTTTGCCAGGTGTGGTGGAACATGCCTCTAATCCCAGCACTCAAGAGACTGAGGTAGGAAAATTGCGAGTTTGAGGCCAGCCTGGGCTACAAAGTGAGTTCAAGGCCAGCCTGAACTGAATAGTGAATCCTTGTCTCAAAAAGACAAAAACAAAACAGAACAAACAACAAAAAGAAAGACAACAAAACCAACTTTATAAAATACGGCAAGACTATTAAAATAATCTAAAAAACCCCAGATTCTCAAAGCCTCTTCTAATGAAATTGTTTGTAATTTACTCATGAGAAAATATAATTTCAAAGAGAATGAATCACACCCTGCACTATCCTGTAAGGTTTATATATTTTTTTTTGCACACTGATGTGTGTTTTTTGAGTAGTTCCACCTTATATTAATAACGAGAGAGAGAAATTCTTTGAAAAATGTTACAAATACTTGTTATTATATTAAATGAATGAATAAATCTTTATCATTGGGTCTATCAGATTTAATCATAATTGTGATTATGATTGTGATTATGTTTCTTCTAAGACTCTAACATCTATCCTGTATATTTTGTAAGATGTTTTTGAAGATTAACTAGGATAATGTTACACAGGATGTATGTTTTGAGGAAAATTTTAGTCCTATAACTTCAAGAAATTAGATTCCTGATTGACACAGGAGCAAATTAGTGTTAGCAATTTTAGAAATGTAACTGAGTTAGAATTTAGTATTGATCAGCCTTGTAATATAACTTTCGTATTCTGAATTTGCAGAGAAAATTGTGAAAGGCAATGCAGACTGAGTACATTTTTAAAAATAATTCTGTAGTCTTTTAATAAGATGTAAAAATGAAAATAGATACAATGGAAAACTACTTAGTAACATATTTATCTATATCTTATAAAAATCTCAAACACTAAATATATTTTGAAATCCCTAGCGATAGCCATGTACAGAGTAGGTTAATTTCCATAGATGGTAACAAAATATTCAAAATAATTTCATGAAAATTATTAATTTCTAAAATGATTCCAATTAAATGTTATGAGAATAATTCCATACCAATCAAATTGATCCTAGTTCAAAGATGATCATACCCAGGTGCAAGTTTTTAGTTGTGAAAATTGTACACTTATACTCTCTTGAAGTAATTACAAGTTTTATTCTATAAATTTATATTCTTATTGTTAAGCGATATTATAACAAGATCTTTGAATTGGTATTGAGAGTTAATTATGCACAAGCCTCTGTCATTTCTATGCACTTTGTGGTCAGAAGTACTTGTTTTAGATAATATTTTCAAGGATACGTGATAGTAAACAATCTTGGAAGATAGGAATAGTGCCATTTTTCTGCTCAGTGTAGTAAACAAATATATTTCAGGGCAAAACCATTGTTCTTACTGTATTCTTCTGTAGTATATATATTCATATTCTCTTCTTCCTGTTACTCTGGGATTTGGGGGCTTGTGGAACTGATAAAGGAAAATGGTAATACGCTGGCTATTGCTGATTCTGTGGTAAACTATCCTTTGTTTCTGACCTAGAAATCAGACTATTTCATATTCAGACTTGAACTCTTCTTCTTTGTGGCCCTAGATAAGTTTTGAGACTTCTCCAAATCTCAGTTTCCTCTTCTCCAAGAGATAGGATAATAATGCCTAAGTTTTAATGTTTATGAGATTATTAAATAAAATTTTATTTTAACAAAAAATAAATATCAGCACTGTGCTGATGGTCTTCCCAGTGTCATATGCAAAAATACAAGTGACACATTTCATCTTTCCACTGTCTCCCTGAAAATTAGTCTCATGGAAATTCAACAGCACAAGATAAGCTTGTAAATTACGGAAGCATTTATTGAGTTTTAGTCTCTGTGTCCCCTGATGTGATGGTCAGCTGAGCTCTAGAGCTGTACTGTTTGAAAAGTGACAGTGTAGCCTCTTCATCTAATTTGTTCAGAAATGTTTCCATCAGTGTTCAGACCAAGACAGAAGTATCTGGAGGAAACATGAAACTTGGTGTTTATATCAGGCAGCATCTTACTAAATTCATCATGCTAAGTCTGAACACAGGAAAGAAGGATGTATTTATTTAGTTGCTTTTTCACCATTTTCTGCCTACATATTGGTGTTCTTATATCTCCAGGTCTCTGAAATTACTCCCAAATGATCTGAGCAAATTTTTCAGTGAAACTCTCTGAGACAGTTTTCTCCTTCTCTTCTCTCTTACTATTTCCGAAAGACCTGGGTATGACTCAAATGATTCTCCCATCTGTTTCTTTTCCTAATGCCAGGACCTCGATCTTCCTACTTTGAGTTATATCTCCTTGAACACTAATTATTGCCTGGGACCTGACTCAGAGTCAGCTTCCCTCCCTCTGACTTGGTAACTGTGCTATGCCAGGTTCTCTGCAGAACAGGAAGGTCATCTAAGTTCTGTTTTGCCATTTCCCAGGTGACCTTTTGTGTCGCCATCTGAGTCTCGTCTATTCTCAGAATTCCATGTAGTAAGAGACCAATTTATTTCATTTTCTCTTGTACAACAAGATTAGGTCATATGATTTTAGGGAACAAGTGAAAAAAAATTGATGGGCAGTTAGTTAATTCAATTATGAGATATGGTCCTTTTGATATTTGGTTTTGTTTCTCAATTTTGTGCTATTAAAATCAAATGGTAGAGTATATAATATTGTTCATATGCCATCTTATATACATGTCAGTAAATTGTCAGAATAAATTTTCTTTTCTTTTTTTTTTTTTTTTTTGGTACTGGGGATCGAACTCACAACCATGCACTTGCAAGGCAGGCACTTATGCGCTGAGCTAAATCCTCAGCCCCATAAATTTTCTTAAGAAGGCACTAATGACAATGAATGCATTTCCATTTTAATATTCATTGTCAGATTTCATTCCCAGAGCCACACCATTGCACTCCACTAGTAATTTATGATAGGAGTCATTTTTTTACTAACATACTAACAGGAGTGGCTGGAAATTTAAAAATTATTAACTTGTCAATAAGAAATTTCAAAGTAGCTTTGTACAACTATTGTTATTTTTTTTATTCTGGTTATGCTTTCAAGTATTTGTGATTTATTTTTCCTTTCAACCAATAAATAAGAACCCTATTTCTCTCTCATTTTTAAGTGGATATTGGCCTTATACTCCTTAATTTCTTCTCATATATACTTTCTGTGAGGTAGATGACTTTTTTTATAATTTGATTTTCCTGATAGTTTCATCATGCAGAAAATTTTCATATCTGTACATTTTCATCTGTATTTACATATAAAGCTGCTTTTCCAAAAATTTAATGACTTGAAAGTTACTAAATTGACTTGACATAGTAATTTGGGAGGAGTTTATGTTCCCTACACCAAGACTATACAGATATGTGCCACACATTCTTCTAATGTCTTTGTGGGCTTGTTTCCTCTTCTAAATTTAGTCTTCCACCTGTCCATAACAATGTGTCAGTTCCCTTCCTACCCAGTTTGGATTCGGAACAGTAAAAGTGTTAATTCACACTACAGGATAATAACATAATACAGTATGATATATTTGAGGTTATATGTTTATGTCATTAAGTTTATAATAGTTGAAAAATAAGAAACATCACAATATTATAAAAATTGTAGAGATGATTTCTGGCACATAATTTGTGGACAAATTGGAGGAAAATAAAGATATTTATGGAGAACATTATATAACAAATTTTTTCTGGTTCTTTTCACAGTAGCCATTTCCTGTAAATGTCATAGTAGTCTATTTCAGACAAGGAAGGACTAAAAAATACTCTTGACTGAGGATGTCCCTCAGTGACAGAGCCCTTGATTTGCATGCACTAAAAAACAAGCAAACAAAAAAAACCCCAAAATACTTAACCACCTGCAGGTAGAAACATATCTTGACATAGAAGGGGGTGACTGAGAAAATGGTTTTGCTAACAGGCACCAGCCCCTACTAGTTATGTTGAAAAGACATTTACCTCTTGACCTAGTTTTCTCCTAGGTAACCTAATAACTTCTTCTGCATGAAGTTCCAGGTGCAGTGCCAGGCATAGAGTGAAATTCAACAAATAGCAGTTTTACTTATTTAATGTTCAGTTTTATTTTTGATGACTGATCTTTTAAAAAGATTAAAATATTATTAGGAATCATATACATTTTTCTTAAACAAATATAAAAGCATTTATGGGTATTATGATTATAGTACTGATTACAAATGGCAACTTTGGTATAGAAAATGTGCCCTTAGCAGTAATCATCTCCAAAGCATTTGAAGAATAACTTTGGATGAGTTCACTGGCTGATCATAGTTACTTGGCTGATTCAATACTGTATTTTTCTTATAGAGTCTCAGTAAAACACTAAAAATTGGATGATTCATTTCGAAAAAGATCCTAGTGTGGCAATGTCACACATTTTAAATGTACCTCAAAGTTTATGGAGACAGTTCCAGATAGATGTTCAGAATGTACTGTCACATTTTTAGACATGTTCCTAAGGTCTCATTATTTTGTCTCTTCTTTCTTGCACTTTAGAAGCTAGAAATGGTTTTGCTTCTTCAGAATTCTATGATATCTTTTTATGGTAAATTTAGAGTTTAAATACCATTGTCAACTTGGTGAATGCATTTGTAAGAAATGTGCAAATCAGCAAGTTCTTCTAGAAGTGTATTTTGGCTAACTTACTCTTAATGAATAGCTACAAAACAAAGGCATTGGTGATAATGATTATCCTACTTTTGTCCTTTCTATCTTGGCAAAAATGCAGGAGATGATTGAATGCAACCAATTGTTCTTATTTCTGAATAGTAGTAAATTTTAGTTGCCTTGGCTTTCAGAAATTGGTTTTGTTCAAGTTGTAGCCAGAAAGCTAGAGGTAGAGAAATATAATGATACTTTAATGAAATGAAAATGTATTCCTAAGTACACAATAGGCAGCATCTTTTGCAGTTAAAAATTGTTTTCTGTTGATGGAGCAATTATTTCAGAAATGTATCAAAATATTGAATAGCAATAAAATAATGTACTAAATATGTAATTGTAAAGAGGCTACCAATTATTAGTATGACAGAGTGGGGCTTTCAGCTTTAACATTTATAAATTGACTATAATTGAAGAAATGACCAACCACTGTAAGCCTCAGTTTCCTCCTATACATTTTAATGTAGCTATTAGTGCCTAAATCATATGATAATTATGGGACTAAAATAAGGATGTTCAAACAAAAAGCACATAATTTATAAGCATAAAGGTAGAAAAAACAATGTATGCTCATTTTGGCACAGATATTTTCTCTGTATGTGTTCTTCCATATGACTTTTAGACAAGAATCTTATTATCTTATTATATACATATAACGATTGGTCTCATTAAAATCATCTAAATATAAAGCTTTATTTATAATTAGATTTTTGTTCTGAAAGTCACTTATAAATCTACTTGTTCTGAGTTTTAATATTTCTGCAAGTGGAAGAGTACACTGAATATGTTTGAATTTTTTACCACTTGAAAAAATTTTATAAGCTGGGAGTGTGGGTACACACCAGTAATCCCTGCACTCAGGAGGCAAATGTAGGAGTGTGGCTGTGAATTTGAGGCCAGCCTGAGCTACACAGTGAGACACCATATTAAAAAAAAAAAATATATATATATATATATATATATATATATATATACACACTTTCCATTTGCAAATGTGTTATATATAGGGCTTTTATTCAAAATAAGTGGGCCATTTTTTCAAATTTGAAAATCTGAAATTCCATTGAGACAAGATTATTTAATATTACCATTTATGGATACTGAAAGATAAACTGGTTAAAATTTGATTATAATATTAACTTAAGTTTATTAAGTAATCATATTAAAATTTAGTTCTCAATTGTACTTGACACATTTTAGATCCATGCAGTTCAGGCATGACAGGTGGTAACTGCATTGGACCACACAGATATTCAGCTTTTCCTTTACTGCAGAAAGTTCCACTGGCCAGTGCTATCCTACAAAATCTAAGAAACTCCTCTATTGAAGGGGTAATATGCTCTGATCCTCAGTGGCTTATGATGCTTTTGCAGCCAGATCTTCTCCCATATTTAAATGATTTTGAATCATTTAAGCTTCTTCCACATTAACACTGACATTATATTTGGGTTACAAAAACTTGTTTCATACTTTTCTACTGCAAATTTGTACTTTAGAATAACAGTAACTAGCTGTGCATCTTTGCAGCACCTGGAGGATCCAGGAAGTAATCTTTGTGTTTACTCACTTGGCACTATGAAAGACTAAGTGTGGGTAAGTGTGCAAAAGTATCAAGCTGAGATTTTTATTCACATAATGCTTTGTATAACAGTTATTGTGTCAGTTTCTCAGGGCACCATGTAGGGTAAAATATACCCATTTTTCTGTTATGTAAACTTGTCATGCACTGTACTGGAGTATGAGTGTGGCTCACAGCAGCTGCATCTGAAGAAACCATAAATGCAATTCAATAGATGAAAAACCAGATTTGTACCAGGTGACTCATGCAGAGATGATGTTGGTGATGATGATGTGGTGGTACACCTGCAATCCCAGATCTGGGGAGGCTGAAGCAAGAGGATCATCAGTTTGAGGCCAATCTGGGCTACATAGTGAGTTTAAGTTCAGCCAAAGCTATAAAGCAAGACCGTGTCTAAACAACAATGAACAAACAAACCCAATTGCCTGAAGTTTGATGACAAAACCACCTGTCAAGAAAGAAAAAAGAATTGATAATCTGACAGCTATCTTCTCAGTGTTTGAGAATTTTGTGGTTGTCAAAGATCTGAGTGCATTCATAATCTCTACTGATGAACACTTTCAGCATCTCGTGATCACTGTAGCTTTATGCAATATACTTTTAAAAAATCTTCAAACTACTTTATGAAAATATATGCCCTGGTAGAAGGGAAGGCATATTATACTTTCAATTTAGAAATTTATTCTGGAACTCAGCTACTAGGTCGTTATTCATATAGTCATAAACCAAATGATGTTGTAAACAGACTTTTTACTCCCATCTCCTAGACTAATGGGAATAGGCTTACCAGTCAGGCTGTTGCTACATTTGCTAACAGAACACAAGTTGACCAACTTAAGAACTGTACAAAGAGCAAAGCAGAAATTCCTAGTGAAATGTTGCAATTTCTAAACAGAAAACTCTATAGTAGAATCTTTGGGTTTCATAAAGATATAACATTGGCCTTGTATATGGCAGAAGAAAACAAACAGGTACTGCTAATGTCAACAGTGCACCTTAATGGAAAAATTGACAGGGAGACCTCAAGAAAACTGAAGCCTGAGATGGTAAATTTTATAACAAAACTAAAGGTGGAGTAACTATTATTGGTGAATTATGCAGCAACTATGGTGTGACTGAAAACACAAAGTTTGGCCAAAAGTTGTGTTCTACTCAATCCTAAACATGTGTGGCATAAATAGTTCGATAGTTTACAAAAAAAATAACAAGTGCAAAATATCATGGAGAAATTACAAAATGTTTCTGCCCAGGAAATGATACAAAAATATTTGGAGCACACTGGTGAGCTGATAGGTGAACAGGAAGGTGCATGTTCAAAATATTTACATGTTCCATGCACAAGTATCACTTACACTGATAATATGTATGTTTTATTTTCTTGTCCTTTTCAGTAGGGCACAATTGACATCTTTTATGTTCTGCTGTTGTAGTAAGTCTTTGTGATGTCACTCCTGCCTGTTCACCTGTCAGAGATTTTGTGGTAGACTTTTGTTTGTATTTACATTGTGATTCATATAGTTTTTTTATTTCTGATGTTATCTTTTACATTTTGTAAACAAGTAAACAGCTCAAGTAAAAATGTTGATGTCTGTTCTGAGCACACATAGCATATTTGATTTCATTTTATTGATGTCTTATTTTCCTACTAGGTGCACACTGCACAATATAGTGAGAATTTCCTGACAAAATAAGAAGACAAGAAATAACAAGACCAGCCTGCCACATAGTAAAGAAAAGCTAAGCACTTATGCTGTCGGTGTAAGTGAGATGTGTGCATGAATCGGGCAGCAGTCATGTGTGAGGACTGCCTTGGGTGTGATAATTGAAGCAAAGGTTATTTTTCTTGTAGAAGTCTATTGGTATTTCAATGTAGTTCATAAGGAATTTATTTCTGATGTTATCCTTAAGTTTTGTAAGAAAGAGTACAGCTGATTTGAAAATATTGATGTTTATTGTAAATAGCCTATGGATATCAAGAATTTAATACTTTATTTATTCACGTTTTATATTCTTGTTAACAATACATGAGGTAATAATAAGAACCTCTTAAAAAACAGCAAGACTAGAGACATGTCAAGTATGTCCTACGAAAAGGCCAGGAAAGAAAAACACATGAGCCATCAGTGTAAGTGCTACGTGAGCATGGAACATGCTGTTGTCATGTGTGAAGACTGCCTTAGTTGTGATAATTGAAGATGATATTTTTTTTGTAGAGCTCTATTGATATTTTCATCATAGCTCATATAGAATTTTATTTCTCTTGTTCTATTTTAGACTTTGTACACTGATTTCAGCAGTGAAATCAGTCACTGCTGAAAATTTAGATGCTTTTTTAATAAGCACTCAATAAATATTAAAAATTTAATACTTTATTTTTGGATTTTTTCTGTTAAATTCATTGTTTAATATAATACACTCATAAAGTTTAAATTAATGATTCATAAATACAATATTCTAAAGATAAATATGTGTTTTATAAACCCATCACACTGCTCTTGTAATACAAAATTGACATCATGATCTGGGGCTACATTTATTAATATTTGTCATTGAGGCTGGTATACTAGTCTAGCAATTCCTAACTTTGTTTGCACATCAGAATCAGTGGAGAGATTTAAAAATTTAGATATACAGGTCATATGCTTTGCCATAGACTGATAAGAATCACTAAAGGGTAGGAGATACACAACTCTCACAATGTTCTTTTAATACAAAATTGGCGTCATGGTCTGGGAGCTACACTGTTTAACACTTATCATGGATGCTAATACATTAGTTCAGTGACTCTTAGGTGTAGCTACATATCAGAATCAGTGAAAAGAAGCCATATACTATACTAATAATCCCTAAATAGCAAGAGATGCAGGCATTTTTAATGTTTTCTTAGGAATTCTAACATCTGGCAAAGCTTATAAACTATGCATCTAGCCATGAAGATCTACAAAATGATTTTTCAATTTTAAGTTTTTTTCATCCTTTTCTTATTTTACATTGCAAAAAGCATCTCTTCACACTGCATAGTTTACTATTTTTCTTCAACATTATTCAGTGATACTTCAGCTTCAAATTCAATTCATTTCAAATTCATGTTTGAACACTGAAAAGTTCATTATTTTTATAAGAAATAATGAAAAACTAACTGAAGCCCCTAAATCAAACAAGTGCTATATGTTGTTCAGCTAAGAGCGACACTTAGCCTGAAGCATAACCCCTTTGTGTCTCCGGTGAGCACAATGTGTGACTCACTATCCCCTTATGCAGATTTTTTCAAGACAGACTTTTAATTTGACCATCAAGCAAAGATTTGAACACCAAGAAGAGTTGTTTTCTAAACTTTGCTGTTCAAATAGTGGAAATTTGAACTTAGTGCCATTCAAAAAACAAGATATCACAGTAATTTCTGTTGTCACTGTACATTAGTACAGTGTCTTACTGATGCTTCCTATTGATGGAGCAATATATATGACACCTGAAATCTACAATTTAAGTCATGAGAGATTCAATTTGGCTCAGGGTTTCAGAGGGTCAGTCTATGGTCACCTGTCCTAAAGGCAGAAAGAAGGCAGAGGGCCGTAGTGCAGCATAGCTGTTCTGGTAGACAGACAGTTATATACCTTCCAATGACACATGTATAGTGGTCCACTTCCTCCAACTGGCCCAACCTCTAACAGCATATTCATCTATGAACATCAGTGGATTAATCCGCAGATGACAATATCCTCACATGATGTAATTACCTCACTCAGAATTTTTCAATATAGTCAGATTGAAAACATAAGAATAACTGACACATATGAATAATATTTTTTCATAAATTGCTTAATTTTATTATTTTTAACTCATATCAGAAATATTTTTGTCTAAGCACTTCTATTATTCCCACTTCTTTTATATTTTACAGATAGTCAACATAAACTCATAAAATACCTCAAAACCAACAACAACAAGCAGAAAACAATGCCATAAAGATAAGTGAGGTGAAGGACAATAACATAACCTTAAATACTCGTCTACCAAATGCATGTAAAGGTGACAGTTAAATTGCTTTTTCCCTCAGGCAGAGCCTTGTTTACATGTACAAAATTTAATTTAAAAGTTTATAAATGTAAGAGCTTCTATGTTGACTTCCTTCCAACATAGAGGATTTTCTAGGAACAGGTTTAAAACTACCTATTTTAGCAAAACTCATGGTGTAAAATAGAGCTTATATTAAGAACTTCAGGCAAATGCTAACATTTTCTTTAAATAACAGGTGAGGAAAATCTGTGCATGGTGATAATTGAGAAATATGATTTTTTAAATAACCTCTTAAGACCATGCATCCACTGAAAGTGTATTTTGTTCACTTATCAAAATAATCCAGTATGACAGAGAATGCTAGATGTTCCCTAATATCTATTCTTCATTTTATTTAAGTAGCAACAAACTTTTAGTTAAACATATTAAAGCATTTAAAGAGGAAAGAGCAGGAACAAATGAAGCAATGTATTTAATGGGTATAATATGTACATAAAGAGAAGGTGATGCAAGTCAGTGTGGAGGGGGGTAAATGTATTACTTTGAATAGTGTTTCACTTCAATACAAGATGGCAAAAAATAGTGGCTCAATCAAAAGCACTACTTTTCTCTTTCATGTGAAAGCTTAAAAATTTGGTCTACACTTGCATAATAATTCCATAATTATTGAGTATCCATTGAATGTCTCTAGGTTTTAGTCCCCTTTCATCTTTAACAAAGGCTTTCATCTCATGGCACAAAATAGTTTTCTGACAGTCAAGGAAAAGAATAGAAGGAGAAAAATAAAGTGTGCATTTTGGCCATACTTTGGTATTGGTGTTAGCCAAATTCATATTTCATTGATCATAACTTTTAGGAGACAATTTGGGTGACTCCCTTGAATGTGGAACAAAGTCGAGTCTTGTTTCCATGCACTGATATGTGCAGAGCTGGCTATGGCTTCTCTTTTCTCTTTATTTGGCTATGTGTGATGTAAATAAGGCCAGATGAGGTACTGATAAGTAATCTTTAAGGACAACTGACAATTTTCCCATTTTTCCTCGTAGACTGATTGAACCCAGTGGGATGGCAGCACCAGACAATTCCAGGAATGTCAGCTGGGTACAAGCCTCAAAGTAAGGGGCTATGACTCTCCAGGGTACAAAGTTTACATATCAGATACTGAAACAACAGCCTCCTAAAACAATTCAAATGCTAATTGAACTATGCCAACTGGTCCTTCTGCATGTCATTCTCCCTGCATATTGCAAAGATGCTTTCTCCCCACCTGGCCAGCCAGTTCAAGTTACTCACATGGTTCCCACACTCTTCCCTGTCATTCATCCCCGAACCACTCCTTTCTTCACAAGATAATATATTCAGGAGAGGCCCTTGTATCAAGGTCTTTGTCTGTGTATCCTCACTTGGGTTGGACTTAGGACCCTGTAATGGATTAAAAACTGTGGTGGTCAATTTAACACCAGCTGGTTAAACCAGCATGGTGCTGAGTGTAGATGTTCACCTGAGGAAAGTTGCTAGCATAAATAGAGACTTGGAGAAAGAGAAGTGAGGCATTTTGGGTTTCTCTGAGTGTTGCTGTTTGGGCCATTGGTTCTCCTGGAGGAACTTATCATGACTAGCTTCTGCAGTGTGAGTTCGATCATTGTCATCAGAGGAACTTGGGACTTATTGGCGAGGGTAGCTATGGTTCATTTTGGTGGAGCTCTGGTCCTTATATTGAGCATGGCTTCCTGGTTCTGGAGGGGACGATGTGTGCCATTTAATTTCCAGGACAAACTCATCA
The DNA here is from genome assembly GCF_034190915.1 of Cavia porcellus. Classification (NCBI taxonomy): domain Eukaryota; kingdom Metazoa; phylum Chordata; class Mammalia; order Rodentia; family Caviidae; genus Cavia; species Cavia porcellus. The sequence continues at coordinate 70,193,457 of NW_026947491.1, forward strand.
TGCTGGCTTTCTGGCGTGTTCTCAACTGTTCTTATCATCGGAGGAACATGGGACCTCTGTGTAACTGAAGATGGCTGTGGTGCTTTTCAGGACAGCCCTGGCCTTTATTATAAGCATGACTTCTGGCCTAGAGTATAGAACCCTCAATCTAACAGCACAGCTCCTTCACCCACTGGCATAGACTTTCTAGCTTCCACCACTGACCTTTGGGACTTCCAAGCACAGATCTGTAAAAGCAACTGACATGAGTTATTCTTGTGGGCTCTAGCCTTCCAGTTGGACTTATGGGAGGCATTCTCATGGGCACTAGGTTTTCATCTGGACTCATGCAGGACATTGCTGTGAGATCCAGGCCCTTGGCTGAATATTCTGAGTCTTTAGTTTTGTGGACAGATCTCTTGCATTTCTTGTGTTTTACTTTGAGTGACCATAATAAAATAATATTAATTCTTTGTCCTGATTCTAATTCTTCTCCTTACAACCCCTGACTACAATAGATCCCTTGGCTGTCCATAAATTTGAATATGTGTTAGTGTCTTTACTTTCACTGTGAGTTGCCCTGAAGGTGATGACTTGAAATTAACTTGCCAAAATTCCAATTACATTTCAATGGGATTACAAATATAATTTTCCAGATTGTGAGAAGGACTGCAAAAGTGATTACAATATTTGGATTACAATATATAATACCGGGATACAATACTATAAGGAATTATTATTGGTATTATAATTGGTATTATAATATTGGGACTTCAATATTAACCTAGCCATAATGTTATAAACAGCTCCAAGAGAAGTTAGGAAATGTCTTAAATTAGGCAGTTCTATGTTCAACAAAAAAATTATATTACTATGTAAATGAAAAATAATAGATGTGAAGTGAAAAATATTACACTCCACAAGAAGGTACTCAAATATCCAAGAAAATATTTTCTGTTTACCTTAAACATTCTCTGATTCCCTCCAAATAAGATAACCACTTAACACACGCAGCCCAAAATCCAGGATTTCTGGTGAGTGTAAGTCATCCTCTTTGGAACTCAAACGGAATTTAAAACAAAGCACCATCCATAGACAGCTCCCATACTAGGCTTCTGGTTAGAAATGACCAATACAGAGTCAAGCAGAGGTAGAAGACAGTAGCTCTTGCTCATTTAGCATCTAATGAAAATGTCCTGCTTGAGTTGTTTTGCATTTGTTATTAAGAAATGAAAGTTATAAAGAGTGCTAATGAGACATCACCAAGGGTTGAGCTGTTAGATGTCACTGACAAAATCAAAGCACTGACCCAACCATTAAACTTTATTGAGAATTTTAATAGAATTGAGAATAGAAATAGAAGTGAAATATGGTAAATTATGAGCCTGAAAACACAGCATTTCATTTTCTCTTGCAACATTTCTGTCTTGACCTAGACTTAATATATGAAGTTTCTGAGTGATGAGTGCATGGTGCTGTTGACAGAGAAGCTATCCCTTAAAACCGATTTTAGTTATACCTGACAGTGTTTTAGCTGGCCATGTTTCACTGGTCCATAAAGTCATTACCAAGCAGAATGATCAATTAAGATACTTCTAAACATATTTAATTATGAAAACTTTCCCTTACCCTTCCTGAGTTTAATTAGCATGCTTATTTAGAAATTTAATCAGGTCATTTTTCCTAAACAAAGATAGCTTATGTTAGGAGAAAATGTGATATGCCATGTAAGAAAAAGTCAATGTGCAATAGTTCTAAGGTTGCTTTAGCAACTCTTCTATCATGGACCCAGGCTCTTTCCCTCTTTCTTCTCCTCAATTTTAAAGTGCTACCTTTACTTCTTAAATTTGTTTCCTTATGGTTCATTTCCTTTAAGAACTTAATTCTTAAATTTGTTTCATTATGGTTTCCTATATCATGTCCCATTTTTAGGAAGGATAAAAATCTTTCCCAAACATCTGTCAGTAAACTTAACTAGGGTCCTATTGATGAATGTTGAGTTATATTGTCATGATCTTTTGGAGACAGACTGAGTAATTACTTGGCATTTTCTGTGTTCATTCTGGGAAATTGAATCTATTAGCAAAGAATGAGGAAGAGAAGCGGTTACTGACTAAGTAACTGAAAGTGTCCTCCCTACTTTCTAAATTTTATTTTAATGCAAATTTAAGCAGTAAAATTCTTGCTTTTCTATAAATATGTATAACTTCTTGGTTTAAAGCTAAGCTACACTGATCTTTAATAAAATTTTATTGTTGAAATACGATTGTCTGGAAATGGAAACTATTGAAAATTACACACATAAAATCTCTCATGAAATTAACTCAGAGAACCTTCAATTTCTAAGTATAGTGAAAAAGCAAGCCGCAAAGTTGATTTAGAGAAAGTTTTAAAATTTTTCTATTCTATTTTTCTTACCAGTTTTCATCACTCCTTTGAGAAGGCCTATAACTAAAAAACTCATGCTAGTATAATGTTTGTGAGTCTATATGTACTTTTTGAAAAGTAAACGAAGTCCAGATAGTGTTATTTTTGTTGCTAAGCAAATTACATGGAAAACAATTTAGAAGCCACAAAATTATTGTGCTTTGTAAAAATAATACACACATTTTAAATAGGATATATAGAAAATTTTGATCAGTTAAATATAATTAGAAGCCGATTTTAACACATTTCACCCTTTTCTGTTGGTTTTTATAGAACACTAAAAGCTTGAATGACGCACATCATAATAAGTGGTTTGTGCTCTGAACTGAGGGAAAAAATTAATTTCTCTCTCTGCTCTGTAGGTGAAATTTCAACTATAAAAAGAAATTTTGGTCCAAGTTAGAAGTTGACTAGTATGGATTTGTTGAAAGCCAATGTCACCTATATAGTAATTCTTCATTATACCGTTATTTTAGTTACCAGTCAAAGTAGTTCTCCCTGATTGCTGTTAAGCAAACAGCTGCTCAGTGTTGGAACAACACATTTAATTGATTCCTCAACTTTGCACCAAGCCTGAGGATTTCTTACGGAGAATTTGATGGAGAGAAACTCCTATCTCCCATCACAGATTGTGTGTGACCTGCTGGAAGGGAAGGGCATTGTCACTTACTGGGATCAACATGGCAGAAATTCAGAAGTGGGAAACAGTATAGTGGAGGAAAGGATGTGCTAGGAGAAAGGGCCTTAATTTCTGAGTATAGATAATTTGAAATTATATGTTCTGAGAAAGGTCTTTAATTTCTGAATATATGAAGTTTTTGGGAACACAGAGGGAAAGACATAATTTAAGTTTATATGAGAAAGTAGCAATGGATTTTGGAAATGACAAATGAAGGAAGATCCAGAAACAGAATTCACTGGTAAGATAAACACTAAGTCTGTGAGATACAGAATTTCAAGTTGGAGGAAAAAAATTATGGACTGAATCTATCCTATCATTCTGGCTTCTTTTTTTTCTGTTCATCCTTTTGGTCTTTAAATATCCAGCACTTTGACGTACATGTTGGATTCTCTGAAGCTCCTTTACTCCTATACACACACTTGAAGGTACTAGGTAAAGGGGGAGATCAGTCTCCATGTGGTGAACTTCAAGGTTTAAATCTCTGGCTGTCTTAGTTTTGAATTGCTTTTGCAATACAAATGTGATCATGTCACAGGTTTCCTTAAAAATCTTCAGTAGTTGTGCACTGGTCTTAGTATAAAGGTGAGAATTCAGAAAATGACATACAAAGGTGTCTATTACTAGCTCTGACCGGTCTTCCCAACCTCTGACTTTCTCTGTCATCATTTTCTCCTGCACATTCTGTGCTCTTGATTCACTGGCATTTTTTTTTTTTTGTCTCCAATGCTTAACACGAGGTCTTTGTACATGTTCTTTCTTCTCTTCATGTAAATGCATTCCATGGCTCCATCAGATGTCTCCAGCACATGTCAGCTCACGTTTCATTTCTCCCTTTGCATAGCACTGCATCAGGCTTAGTAATTACATATTTGTGACTTAGTAGTGTCTGTAGCAGTTGAAACCAGGGTTTAATCTCTTTCTAAAAATAACAGCATGGGCATTTATAACAAAAAATAAGAACATAATACTGTAAAGCATCTTGGGAGTAAACTCTAAACAATAGATGCCAAATGGAGGTGGGACAACATGACATTTCTAAGAGAGGGATCTGAATTCTGTGGAATGGGACTGTACCCAGATGTTCATATTCTGTTACATCTCCTTACAGATACTTAGCCCAGGAGTGGCAGACACTATCACAAGTGAGTTATTGTCTTCCAGTTGTGGAGAATGGTATATGTCTCATGTGTATAGAGTGAGAAGTATCTATTCCTTCTTTATCCCCAATCTCAATGTGCTATCACACTAAGAAAATAGAAAGCAATTAAGAAGTAACTTCTATAATGTGCTTCATTATAATCTGTATTATGTAAACCCTTCTATTACTACATGCAAAAATTCTCCTGCTCCTAAGACTTACTCTCCAGCTTACTCATTTGGTCTTACCCTCTATTAAAAATATTTACCCATTTTCTCCTTTTTAATATAACATCTTTACTATAACCCTACTTTATAGGTGAAGACCAACAGACATTAAAACAAACTATGTGATATTCACTGTATTAAAAACCAAGCACCTTCTTTAACATGATTTATTTCTAGATGTTACCAAATTTCTGCTCACTTATGCAAGAACACTTTCCTGAAAGGTTAACTGTATGATCTATGTCAAATTCCTCATTGTTAAATCTATTGAATTCACAGACTCATATTATTAAAACCATAAACAGCATTTGACACTTTAATTCCTTCTCAAAACACTTTTCTCATGGCTTCCAAAGCTCACTTTTTGGTCCTTTTCTTTCCTCCCTGACTACTACTACTGAATCTATCACCTCAGAAGTGGTAGTTTTTCCTCATTACTCTGATTTCATAATGCTGCTGTGGCACTGTTGGGCATTACACCACTTCTTTAGCACACCCTAAAAGGATGTTATATTTTAAATATTATGTGAAATATAGGAATATAACAGATATTCCAAGATCTAAATCTGGAACAATTTTACATAACCTACTTTTCAACATCTACTCCTGGATATCTAGTAGACAGTTCAAACTTAATACTCAAAAACTAAAATACTTATATTCCTATTTTTCCAACCTTTTTGTAACATAGCAGTCAGGATTCTTTTCAAAACACAATTGTGAAATACGGTGTTTTCTTTTATACAAGAAGCATAAAATATAAGTAATAAACATAAGCCAATGAATAAAATAAAGGAGAGATGATAGAAAACTACAAGGTAAACTTTTGGAGTTGGGGAAGAAGCTCAAGATGAAGGAGGAGGATTGGAAATGATCAAGATATATTATATGCATGCACCAATTTCCCTGACAAGCATCACTGTTACGATCACTATTATGCACTGATAAAAATTACTACACTAATAAATGAGAGCCAAATCTTTAAATACAGATCTTTTTACTCCTCTGCATAAAACCCTCTGCTGATTTCCATTCTCATCTAGAGTAAAATCTAAAATATTTACAATGCCTTGCCTTTCTAACCTTGTATTCTACCACTGAGTTTTGACTATTTGTGTTCATTCTGTCTTTGGTTAGATGGAATCCATTAATCACAGTGACAAAATAGAAACCAAATCTGTCTACCTTTCTCTCTTAATCTGCTTTTGCAGCTATTGAAAGCCATGTTACAAACCCTGAAGCCAATCCTGAGTGAAACCTATTTACCTTCTATCTTACTCCACGTACCAAGCCAGGATTGCTCTTGCCCTAAATTAGTCCAAGGGCAAGTAGCAGACAATTACGCCTACTCCTTTGCATAAAGTCTGCCAGGGTTCTCCACAACAGCCCTGTCGAACTGCTCACTCTTTCTCGCCTTTGCCATGGAAACCCAACGAAGGATGTGCACTGCTTTCCCCTCATTCCTGCTCCCGCCCCCTGACCGCCTCTGCTGCTTCTGTGCACGACTTTGTGTGGCACGGCACACTTCCTGCTTTCAGCATATAATAAATCCTTTCTGTGCTGTTAGTCTTTTTTCTTCATTTGGTATCTTTATAAATAAAATCACAAATCACACTGTTCCACTCATTTCCTTCCTTCCAACCTTACGACTCAATCTCAGTGTTCCTCAGATGAATCAAGTTTATCTCTCTCAGGGCTTTTGCCTTGTCCTTTCCTGTGCCTGTAACTCCCTTCCACAATTCTTCATGTATTCTCTCTGTCCTTTCCTGCAGACCTTGCTAAAATGTCATGTTATGAACTAGACCTTTATAGACTGCACTACGGCAGAAGTTTCATCTCCTCCTACCTTGCATGGATATACTCTATTTTCTTTAATCTGCTTTAATTTATTTTCTCATAAAATGTATCAATATCTAAAGTGTTATCTATTTGCTTTTTTACAAATACAACTACAACATAAGCTACATGAGGAAAAGGGAATTGTTTGCAATGCCTAGACTCATATTTGGTATAAAATTAGCATTGTGCAAATATTTATTGATTGATTGAATGAATGAATGCATGAATGAATGAACAAATGTATGTATTTCCAGATTGGTCCAGAGGCAGCAGACAAGGTGATCAGAAAATAAATATTAATACTTGTCTCTTTGTTATTTCTGGTGCAACAGTCCCACCAAGTCTCTGCTGTACATCACAGATAGAGAGACACATGCTTCCATTTGATTTGGGAGGGTGTTGATCACATTTAAATATGAAAGAAAATCCACGTACATATAAAATGTATTATTCCCAATATAAAATAATAATGAAGGACACCAAAGAAACACACAAAGAGGATATAGAGAATTGCACTGGAGCTATTTTGGGCAGCTTCCCCAAGTGGTCCCACAGTACTCAGGGATCAGAAGTCAAGAGCATTCTACTTTTTCCAGTTTCTTGCCCTAGAATATTAAATAGAATTGCTATAGAAATATTGTATACAATGAAAACAAAATCCCATGGAAGGCCTGGCACTGTATCATTTATTTTTAAATTCTTTATATATTTTTGGTACCAGGAATTGAACTCAGGACTTCACGTTTGCCAGACAGGTGCTGTTATATCATTTTTTAAAGAATTTTCTCTCATCAGCATCAGCCTCTGTTAAGTGGAGAAGCATAAACTACTGTATGTCATTCATCTATCAATCAATCAGTCTATCTCTCTGTCGATTGCCCTTTATATTCCTTCTAAATGGTAGCAATTGATCTGACTCCTTCAATATTTCATTCATATTTAAAATTTAAATTCTATAATATTCGCTACCCTTTTTCACATTAGAAATCTTTCCCAGTTTTGGCCTCAGACAATGTACATTTTCAAATATTATTTCTAACAATGTATCATATATAAACATTGAGTGATTGTATGTGAAGATATTTTCTTCTTTCTTTCTTCTCTTCTCTTCAAACCTAGGGATTGAACCAAGAGAGTGCTAGGCTAAGCTACACCCCTATCCATTTGTGTGTTTGTTTGTTTTTATAGTACTAAATATCAAACCTAGGAGTGCTCCATCACTGAGATATATTCCAAGCTCTTTTTATTTTATTTTTGAGAAAGTGTTTTGCTAAGTTTTCCAGGCTGGTCTTGAACTTGTGTTCTTTCTGCCTGAGCCAGATGAGTAGCTAAGATTATAGACACTACCCTGTGTTCAACAAATCTACTTTCTATATTTGTCGCCTTCAGTTGTTTCTCAGTTGGGTCACTAAAGCAAAAAACAAAAGCAAATGAGTGTCATTATCACATTCATTTCTATAGTTGGTAGCTTACAATTCTTTCAAACTTGACCTTGAAAAACTAATTAATAGCTTATGTAGTGCCAGGCGTTCTTAGATTCCACTCTATGGGAGTCAAAATGAAGCAGCATACATCTGTTCTATTATCCAGTCTATAAGATATTTTGGTTTAAAAATTACACTGTTTAAAAAATGGAAAAAGAAATGTAAACATAAAAATCTGATTAATTGCGAAGTAAACAGGAAACTGATGCAATAGGTGATATCCACCCTATGGAGCCAAGACTTGATTATTTGTTTCTTCATCTCTTTTATTTGTCTTTCCATTCACACTTTCCTTTTCTACATTAGTGATAAGTTGGTTTTCTTCTCTGATAACCACTTCTATTTTAGCCTTCCAGCTTACCTTTAATACAACTGTTAGAAGAATCTGCATCACTGCATGCACTACACAGACACACGTAGACGATTTGAAGCAACACTTGAGAGTTCTGAATGCTAGTCTTTCCCTGGGCTGGCATATTGTGGTTGGATGCTCTGGTGATACGGGGCATTGCAGGGAGCCACAGGTTCCATCAGCCAGCGATCCTGAGGGTGAACAGTGGAAACTTTACAGTGTACTCTGTTCCTTAGGTAGGATGTTCAGTAGGATGTCTTTTTAATTCACTGTTTTTCCAACACACAGTGCCAGACCATTTTCTTGGAATGTTCCCCAGGTAGGATGTTTTTTTGTTTTTTTTTTTTTTTTTTTTTTTTTTTTTTTTGGTCTTTTTCCTTTTTATTGGTACTGGGGATCAAACTCACGACTACTTGCTTGCAAGGCAGATGCATATGCCACTGAGCTAACTCCCCAGCCCCAAGGATGCCATTTTAATTCACTGTATTTTCAACTCACAGTGCCAGTGCCATTTTCTTGTAATGTAACCCTGCCATAAGAAGTCAAGAAGCACTTGTTTGAATCTACTGAAAATCTTTTGCTGATGTCTCACTTCAGTGAAGTAAAGTTCCATTACCTAGTGCAGAACCTAGTCTTTCTGAGCTCACTGCCATGAAATTTTATTTCTTACCTTATTGTACTCTGTCTTCAAACTATTCTTGTTGGGCGATCTAAAAGTTCTTTAAATCACTGTGTTTTGCTGATGCTGTTTTCTCTGCTGGAATGCTTGACTCTTACTCTTCCTTTAAAATTGCCACCTTATGAAGTCTCCTTAACTTATCTGTGGTCAGAAGTACTTTTCCAAAGGCCCTCTTGCCAATACTATTTTAATATCATCTACAGCCTTTTTATTTTTTCCAGTTGTGTTGAAAAAGAAACTTAAACTAGTTAACATTTTAAGAAGACTATTTGAAAAGACATTGATTGATTCACGAATCAGGCAACTCTAGACCGCGGGGTATAGGAGGGTGCCAGGAAGGGGTCATTGCCATGCGAGGCTTTCCTAAGACACACACTGAAGCAAGACAAAGAAAATGTTTCATTGGTTACAGTGCAGAACTAGCCTTATTTGAATCATCCCAGTGGAAAATCTCTAGTTGGAATTTAGTTGGCAGTTTTGGTTGGTTAAGCCTAAGGCTTGTGTTACTCTTTACACTGAATTAGTTTACATTTGCTTAGTAGAAATCTAAAGCCCTGAAGTTTCCTCACCCTGATGACCTCTCCACTTTTTAAAAAATAATTCACTATCATATTTCTTATTAAGCAGTGTACTTAAACAAAGGTCACTTCTAATGTAAAGGTATGCCTCTGAAAACGCCAGTTGAGATGTTTGAATGTGCATAACTTATTTATCAAATCAGAATTTACACAGTTAATATAATGAAGCTGAATAGTCTTTCCTGTGCTCATGGCTTCCATATGTTTGATTTATTTTTTACTCATTTCCTGTCTGTGAAGCAGCCTACCCAGGAATTAGTGTATACATCTCACTGACAGGCCTTCTGTCGACATCTTCTCAAAGATCTAATTTTGAATTATCTCAGTTCAATGTAGTATTGAGTAATTCTAAATTTTTAATCACTGACACTAAGAATCATATAGATTAGAATTTATAGAAATTTAAATTAGAAAATTAAAGAAATAAAGAAATTAAAGAAAAATAGAAAATTAAAATTTTATGTATGTTATTAAAAATAAAAATAGCTCCCACCCCCAGATATCTTTTTCTTGTTTTTTACATTTGACCTCATTTTCTTCTTCCATTATATGATACAAAAGGTCATTTTTTACCTTGGAATTTAAAATTTTGCTTATTTTAATAATATCTATTGAAACCCAGTTTAATTTTGGCATTTTTATTTTATATTTTAAAGTTGATTATGGAAATTGATTAATCAACTTCTGTTAAAAACACTGCCTTCATTAAGGGAACAATCACATTATTAACTGCCAACCCCTTTCCTGAGGATGACAACAGATGGACTCTCAGGTAGGAGCGAGCTCTGCATCCGTCCTATGTGCAAAAGCTGCGGGCTCAGCCCTACCTCTCATTTGTCTTGAGGACTGAAATTATGGGTATAAAACTGCTTAACAATGTCTAAAGCACTGCGTATATCTGGAGGATTGGTATTATTAGTTTTGTTACCAATTTTATCATGCCATTATAAGGATATGACTTTGCATTTTTAAATAAATCTACTAGCAATTAAACATCTGAATGAGTTTTACATTTTTTTTTATTTTCAAGAGACTAAAAGAAGACAAAACAATGAAACAAAAAAAACCAATAGAAACAATATATGATTTTAAAACAAGCTGATGAGAAATTAATAGTCACTATATTGCATAGTTATCTTTAAAATAGTTGCTCAGATTACAAAATATTGGCATGCAAAAAAGATCAAACAATATAAGCAATCACAATTTCTTTCCCTGAACTAATAGGATGGATAGTACAATTATCTTGGCTATCTTGTGTATATATACAGTTTTTTTTCTCTTTTTTCCTTTCCCTTTTTCCCCATTCCAGTTGCTCTTTCCTTTTGAGCAGTTTAATTCCCTTCACAACATCTATTGTACTTTTTGGATCTTTAAGTTTTCAAATAATACAGTATTTGAAAAGTTATCCACTTATTCCAGTGATTCTGCTACTCATCAAACATGATTTAGAATCCTTGCAAAAACAAAGAATCATTGTTAATCAGGCCCCAAAATATACTTTGATTTTAAAGAAAATAAGTTGTCAATATATACTTGTATGCACAATGCTAAATACATAATTTTGAATAATTACATATTTAATAAAGAATAAAGCAGAGACAGGAAATTTAACTTCACAAAAAAAGGAAATAGTTGATTTTTTAAAACTTAATTATGTGATGTAATAATATCTACATGGAACAATTAATGACATTTTCTTGCCAAGATGTAAACCTGAGCCTAAATCATAAATTAAATTATATATACCTCAAATAGCACAAAATGATTAGATGATACAGTCAGTAAAACAATTTATGGAACAAAAAGCTTACATCTTTAACAAAGAAAGGGGACCAGAAAAAGAGAAATGACATATTCTTACGTAATAAAATGGATTTAATTAACATACTTAGTATTGAATTTGTTTGAATTCTAAATAAATCAACTATTAAAATACATTTAGATGCAGTCAAGGACAGTTGAACACTGCAAAAAATTTAAGAGTTTTAGTAAGTTTATTTTGAACTTATATGTGACAGTGGTTTTATGGTAATGTTACAAGCAGCCTTTATCTTTTAAGAGTATATGGAAAAAATATTTACAAGACAATGTTATCAATCTAGGTTTTCCTTTCAAATGCTACAGTATCTTGAAGTAGAGTAAACTATGGAGGAAGGTAAGAGATGAAACAAAAATGGTAATTATTGTCATGATGAAACTCAGTACAGCTGAATTAGTATTGATTTCACTATTCTAATTATGTGCATTAGTGAAGATTTTTCATAATAATAAAATTTCATAACAAAATGAAATTTTAAAGACAATGAGATAGGCACATAGACATAAATAACAAGACTGAGAATATTTCTGGATTTCACAATTTCCCAGCTTAAGCAAACTTATCCAAGATACCCAGCTGCTATCTTGCTTCTGGGTTGTACAAGTTATTCTCAAGTTCCTCTTTCTTTATGTTAAATTTGCACTAATGTTTAATTTGTAACTGAGATCCCTAACTAACACACATAGCCAGCCAAGAAGCATGCTAATGAGCTTCCCTAGAAGCCATATTAAAGAACTAAAAATATTTCAATCTGCTTTATAAATATTCTATAAAAGATGTGCTTTATATAGACATCAGTGCTTCCATTCAAGTGCCAATCATAATTTTAGACAAAAGTTTTCTCAGCTATGTTTTATATATTTATAAACTAAAATAAGACTAAATAAAATTGAGACACCTGAAAACTATCGCTAAGAAAAACAATTAATGAAAAGTATAATTAAATCAGAGTTTTTTGACCAGTTTTTTGACAAGAAACATTCAGCAATGCCTATAAACATTTTTACCATGGTTTGGGAATAAGAGATGTATAGAATCAAGTATATCCATTAGTCTTGTAGGTAAAGGTCAAGGATTATTTTTACTGTCTTTAAATGTGCAGGCCAGCAAATTTTCCCTACAGAAAACCAAGAAATATATATTTCAAAATGTCCACAATGCCAGTGTGAGAAATTCAAAATTAAACTACACAATAAACAAGTAAATTGAAGATTCCATCATTTGATGGTCAAATCATTACCCTGAAATTTTTGTTAGCATCACATAAAGTCTAATCTGACAGCATTACTTTAAATCTGAGACAGATACCCCTAGAATTTCCCATTTATTTTAGTACTTCATGATGTATTTCATACTTTGTGTATCTTATATATAAAAGTTATTTAAATTTAATTACATTTGAGGAACAGTTACAGTATATCCCTGAAAGAAATCAATCAGTAATAAATGCTGTTTTAGCAAACTACAATCATCATTTTCTATTTTTAAAATTATACCTTTTAATTCATTTGGAGTGATGGGAATCATTTATTCTTTGCTAGGCAGAAAACTTACAAGTACTAATTTTTGCTTTCTGTCAAAGTTACAATTACTATTATAGTTTTCTGCTGACCTAGAATATGATTTATCTAAAAGTATTAAAATATATATATTAGATTTTCCTAATTGAGATTTTATTTCATTTTGCAGTATATAGACAAATACTTGAGAATAATTCTATTAATATCAAAGTTACCTGAAAAATTATTTTCTATTAAAAAAGCAGGATAATATTTATTTGTATTTAGGACATAAAATGTACTATTAAAATGCACAGTTTCTTCTCTTTATGGACCCTCAGTGTTTTGAATTAAGGAAGTCAACTCTTGATTTAAAAACTAAAAATATTTCTCAAATATTAAAACAAAAGGTGAAAAATATAATGTCAAGAGGTACAAATCAGACACAGAGTCTAAAATACAGTGTAGTATCTCTCACTTAAGTAAAGGAAAGTGTAAATCACAAAGGAAAAAATGGATAGAAGGAAACAGAAAGGGTCCAGGAGACTGAGGGCAAAGGGAGAAGACTTAACATATGTCATATTCAGGCATCTAATACCCACAATGAATGTAAATATTGTATGTCATAAACGTGAGGTGAGAATAATGCGCAAGAAAATTGGGAAAGTGGATTTAGAGACAGAAGAAGGGAGAGAGATGTGAAGAGGAAAGAGATTAAAAAAAAAAAGGAAAAAAGCTGTGTTGTGTACATGCACCTAACTCCTAAAATGAATGTAGACTTAGTACTACAAACATGTGCTAATAAAATGAAAATTTAGACAATGAAAATAAAGCCAATATCTTACCCTAATTACCTTTTATATAAAAACATTAACCTGCACAGGAAATGTATTGCTTAGAAGACTTTTAAAAATAGTTTATAAAAATATGCCATGGCATTTTAAAGACATTGTAAGTTATTTTGCCATCATATGCTCTTATATGGTTTATATATAATTCCTTTTCCAAAACTTCTTGTCACACATTACAAGCTTCTGGTTATAGTGTGTATTTAATGTGTGTCTTTTGTAAGTGGCATTTTAGACTTTATTTACTATGCAGTTTAAGTGTCTTTCCTTTTAACTACTTTAGTTCATTCAGTAGTTTGGTAAATGGTATTACTTGCAGATATTTCTTCCATCACATTTTGTACTTCATGGTTTAATTTTCATAGGTAGCTCTTCCTCACTTATTGTTTATTTTTAAGAACTTTTTTAAGTTACTAACTTTATTTTTCATTTAGTTTGACAGTACACTATTTATTGGTCATAATTTATAATCTGCTTAAATCATGTTCATCATTATCTCCATACTATTTTTATACCAACACAGAACCATGAAAAATGTTATAGCTTCTACTTTTTACACATGGTTAATTACACAATTATAATGCTCATTGCTAGAAGGTTACTCTCTGTGGAATCTAAGGGAAAGACCAGGAAAGATCTGTTCCACTATTCCCCCATGTGAGTATGTCTGTATCTAAATGTTCCCTTCTTGTCAGGACTCCACTTAATTAAGTGCCACCCTTGTGACATTCTGTTAACTTGACTACTTACACACACACACACACACACACACACACACTCACAATGAAATCTGTAAATGAGTTGCAAGGGGTTAGGTTTCATCTTATGAATGCTGGAGAGACACAACTCAACTCATTCTCAAAATAGACATGATTATTATCATTACTATTATCATTATGTCAAATGTCAATTTTCACTTAAAAATTTACATTTACTCATGTTTATCATTTCCTTCACTTCAAAATGAAACATTTCTTTCTAAAATTGATTACTTCTCAAAATAAGTTTTTAGTAAGGTGTTGTTTGCCATAAACTGCATACCTTTCTTTGAAAATGTCATAATAGTTAATCAGTGGATGCAATACTTTTGGTTGATAGTGATTTAATCTCAGAAAGTTGACCTCAGTTGAAAGTGTTTTGGTCTGTTTTTTTTCTGGAGAAACATCGCATAACACCTGTCTTTGCTTCTCTGTGCATATTATAAATTTTCCCCATAATCTCTTTGAAAACCCTCTTGCCTTCTTGTTTATGAACGAGTTTAAGTTTGCGTTAGTGTTTGTTTAACCAATTAGGCATCTGTTGAGCTTCCTGAACCCAACAATCAATAGCTATTATTAAGAAATTCTACAAGTTCATATACACTATTTGGTCAGAAAAATTTATCTCCCCCCTTTTTAGAGAAAAAGGCAAAAGAGAAAAAAGGGTAGAAATAACACAGAAGTTTTTAAAAAAAAAGCAGTAAGAAATCACTGGTTGATAAATTGCACATTTTTTCCTAGAAGTAATTGTTCAAGTCAAAAAATCAAAGCATAAAAATAAAAAGTGCACAATCAAACAATGACAGCACAAACTTCTGTTTGATGAACTATCTCCCTTTTTAGAAATTTCTCCTTTCTGAATTGAATGACATTCCTCATTATATTCTTCATGTCCCTTAGTCATCTTTACATAGGGAATCTCCATTTTTCTCCGACTTTGGTATATTCCTTATTGTTTTTGTGAAATCATTTCTGCACTTTAAAAATGATAATTGATTATATAATGAATGCTGAAATGAACAGCTACTTTATAGAAAAAGAGACGTTATGGTATCCATTGCTGATTCCATATCACCATGCTGTAAAATCCAGTAATCCTTTTATTCTTTGTTCAGAGTGGTTTTAATCTGTTTTGTATTATTTAATTTCAACATACATGAAGGTATGGACAGCTAATTTAAGAGATCTAGAGATGTTATGGCAGCCATTGTTGATTTTCCTATAGTCTGGTTTTGAAGGCCTGCAATGCCTTCATCGCTCTGTTCTGATCAGTTGTATAGTTTTGTTTTGTATGAATACATTGTGTGTACAGATATAGACAACTATTTAGAAGAAAACAAGAGGCATTATGGTAGCCACTGTAGCTCTCCTGTTGTCTTGCTTTGATATCTGTGTCTCTTACATTATTTTCTTCTGATCTGCTTTGTTCTGTTTTATGTTTAGTTTTAACCTGTTTAAAATAAATTAAAAAATACTTGAATTTAGAATTTTGTTTTGTAAGGTTTTTAAAGAAAATTCAATTTTACATAGAATTATATCTCATATAAAGACCTAAATGTCCTTGATATAAATGGTTAAGCATAAATTAAATATGTTTTCTCTTCCAATTTTGACAGCTCAACCTTCACAAAGTTGTGGTAAGTCATGTTTGAATTCAAAATTCTTAGACTCTTCAAATGTCTGTGCTAGAACATGGTGATACAATTTAAGCTGGTCCCAACCTGGCCCCAGTCTGTATCTTGAGTCCTTTCTCTGCCACTGGTTTTACCACTTCTTACTGTTATTGATCTATTCAGACAATATTTTTTACCTTTATCTTGGTCTATTGGAATAGTTCAGTGACTAGCTTTTGAGAAATATTGGAAATAATTTCAGACTATCTACTGACATCAAACTAGACTAGTGTATTTACAAAGGTCATCTGTGATACCGATGCTTGTCCCCCACTACATCTTTCTGTTACATAGACACTTGTAATTCCTCTAAAATACTTCTTTACTTTGTAATGTCATTACCTTCCATCATTTGGAATTCCATTTTCATGTTTCTTTCTGTGGTAAACTGTTCTTTGAAGTCTTTCCTGGCCAAAGTGGTAGACTTCTTTTGTGCTACACACTATATGTTGAGAAATTGCTCTCTGAGGGAAAAAAAATATTTATCTCGCATTACATTTTTGTCTCCCCCTACTGGACTATGGGAAATTTATCTTGATGGTAGTCTCTATGCTTAGTTCCCAATGAGCAATCCGTAAGTGCTCTCTGCAAGTTCAGTTTCTTGAGCGAGTGAATAAATATGCAATTAAATTCTATCTTGCCAGCCAATTAAAACTAAAGTAGTACTTTATAGCATGCTCTTTTTCTCTCTATTTGAATCTACTACAGGTTAATGTGCAGCTACAAGGAGGGCTGAGTTCCTTAGAAATTTTCACATACAAAATTGATGGTGGCTTTGTAGCTGTGCTAGTTATTGCAAGCTCTTTTTGAAGATTAAATTCAAGGTCCCTGTTTTTTCTCCAGTGACAGTTTTCTCTCCCCACCCAAATTATCTCTTTATGATACGATGAAAATAAAAACCCCTCAGACTTATTAGAAATAGCATAGAGAAGAATGATGTTACTTAGCAGTTTGGCTCACAAAATGCCTCAGGCAAATCTTCCGCCAAAGAAAATAGCATTTCTTGCTTTCAAACTTCTCCAAAAAAAAGAGCAAAGTATAGCTTTCCTGTTGTGCTTGCCTTTGATTTTCTTTTTTCTTTTTTTTTTTTTTTTTGGTGAATAATATGTCACAATTTGAGTTCCTTTCACTGGGGCCTATAGTATTTTAGTGTAGATGTTTTAGTTCTTCTATATTAAAGCTTGTCCAAAAGAAAACAAGGTTTAAGTGATAGCTTTAAGAAGCCATTGAAAGAAACTAAAAACAACTTGAAAGAGATTCAGTCATCAAAAGAAATTAATAAGAATCCAT
Source organism: Cavia porcellus (assembly GCF_034190915.1). NCBI lineage: Eukaryota > Metazoa > Chordata > Mammalia > Rodentia > Caviidae > Cavia > Cavia porcellus. Next base: position 70,210,732 of record NW_026947491.1, read on the forward strand.
TTATCCATTGCTTTCCTCTATTCTATGTTGTATTTTGTTAGTAAATGCAATACCCAACCAAATGTTACACTGTGACATTTTTTTGTTAGAACCCAAAAGATTCTCTCTTTTAGTGGTATCAATTGCATTTTTCTCTGGAAGGAGTTTTGATGGCATAGGAGACAGATACCAGTCACAAGAGTCCATCTCTAATATGAGGTATGACAGATGTTCCAGCAGCCACAAAAGTCAGGCCATGATAATCAACGTAGGATAAGAATCTGATACTTAAGGGTGTCTGTTATTTAGCCATAGTAAAAATTGTCTTTGCAAACTGAGAACTAAAATATTTAGCTGGTTCAGTAATTCTGTATTTTATAAATATGGTTGTAATTGTATATGAATCAACTTCCAGTTTGGAAAATGCCCATGAGTCAGGATTTCAAGATGTGAGTGTGTAATGGTGACTTCCGTGACGTGCTTTGTTAAGCAGTCTTTTCCTTAAAGTCCCTGAACTCTCTTTGCCCCTTCTTCTGCTCCACACCACTCTTTGTTCTGGTTGCCTGAGCACTTTACTGATTTGGCTTTGATTTGGCTTCGTTGTGTTCATCTAAGAAGCTTTTTGAGGGTTCATACATGGCACTGTTCTAGATGCTGGCATAAACATTGCAAACTAAATAGAGGCATATTCTTGAGTTATTTATGGCCCACAGGAAAGGGAAAATAGGAAAACAAGCAATTAGAATGAATATGAAAATTAAACTCTACATAAACATGAGAGTTAAAGAAAACATGCAGGAATGAGGTGGCACAGAAACTACTGAAAAAAGGAAACTAGTTCCAGAGAAAGCAGATGTCCTGAAGAAAAGTTTGAGATAGAGCCACAGAATGTTTAGGTTGATGAGCATTGCTCAGGCTTTGAGTACAAGATAAAGAGGGGTGGGATTTGAAGCACACAGTCAGATGCATAGATGGCTCTAGTGTGGGACACTGCAGACTGTGTGAGCCAAACAGCACAGCTAGGTCGGCTCGACTCTTCTGGCCGCAGGGAAACCTGAATAGAGGTAGGAGAGGAGTAGACATAAAACAGAAACATATTCTGAAATATAATTATCCAACTATCATCTGTTTGGTGTTGCCCTTTGTCTTGTGCAAGTGTTAGTAGAAAATCTGTGCTTTATGCAACAGAGTCTTCTAATCGTCAGTGGCAAATTTGTTTCTGGATTTTATACCATTCTGTATGAAAATACTGGCAATACTGGACCAGTGTTCGTTAATTCCAAAATGTGGCGGAACTGAGTAGAATGGAAAGTGTTAACTATGTTAGATAGATTTCCTCAGTACCGAGGAGGCTGCTGCTGGAGAAGGGGCAGAGAGTCTCCGTTAGCTTGCCACAATCGACAAAATAACACCTTTCTACTTGAAGTGGATTTGCTGCTTTGGAAACACTTATGTTGAATTTATATAACTACTTCTATAACTAAAAGTCATACTGGATTATGTTATTTTATAGGAATTTTAATTAAATGATACATGTTTTTAAAATTCAGAAGCATCAAAGTTCATCCTTAATGCTTTTTCTGAAGTTCCAATGCATTGCCTGAAACCACATTTTAAAAATAAAGCTCTTAGGCTCATATTTGTTTGTCCACTTGTGAAAGCCTATACTTTGTTGAAATTTTTATCCACCAGGATTTGAGTTATTTTTACTCAAGATTTCCTATCATTTCAAAACTGAAATTAAAAAATAAATTTTAAGAAAAGAAAACAATTAGTTTATAAAGATGCTTATTGGAGGCTTATTTGGTTTTTTTATGTTTGTTTAATTTTGAAACTGTATGGTTGAACACCCCCAAATCTCTGCTAAGAGAAAGGCAGCTAATTTTCTAGGTCCTAGTCATGTGCTGGGAATAAATGCAGTCTAAAAATGATGTGACTGAGAGCTTTAGAGGGATGCTAAAAATCTGATATATGTGATGAGGTACTTTTGTTTGTTTCTTGAGACCAAGTCTCACCGTGTAAGACAGGCTGGACTAGAGCTCACTGTGTAACCCAGGTTGGCTTTGAACTCAAAGTGAACCTCTTGCCTCAGATTCCTGGCGTGCTGGGATTATAGGCATGCACCATCATGCCCATCTGCGGTGCGATATTATCATTTATTTTGAATTACAAATTTAGTAAACTGTAGTTACCCTTCAGGATATGATAACCAGTGAAACATTTTTAATCACATCTTAATGCCTGTAGGTCCTATTATCTGTAGGTTTTTATTTTTTAAATCTCTAACTGTGAAAGATTTAGTCTCTAGATAAAGACTAGTAGATATATATTACTTTTTCTTCTGTTTGTTGTTTTGTCTTATGTCTAGGAGTAGCTTTGTTCATGAAAATTATTCCCTACCTAAGGTTATCCCTAATGTAAGAGACCTTCAATAATTAAGAAGGCAGAATTACACTGAATGGCTTGTTGCATGAAGTTGCCTTTGAGCAACTAGATTAAAAGTGTTAACTTTGATACATTAATGAGAAAATTAATATTATGGGTTTGACCACCTTTTCATTAGAATAAACTTGAGAAAATATCAGAGGATAGCTAGGATATGTTTCATGATATTATATTTCTCTTTCATTTGGGCACATAAACAGATGCAAAAGACTGCTGAAATTTCCTCCAAAATCTGTCCTGTTTTAAAATGATAAAAAATTGCATTCTGACTACTTTCCCAGCCGTTGTCTACCTGCATGGCCATATGCTTTCATTCTGGTGAGTGGAAAATGAGCAGAAGGGCTGTTTGCCACTTTGGATTATACCTTTCCAAGAAAATGTGATGCTTCTTTCTGACTTCCACTTTAGCTGAGATACTGGCATATTGGTGAGAGGTGAACTAGTCACTTCCATGACTAAATTGAAACCACATACTGACCTGAAATTCTAATGGTGATAGAGCCTCTATATCACACCCAGACTTCCAAGCTAACCTCCAATTAAGATATAAACATCTCTCTTGTTTGAACTTCTATTATTTTGGATTCTCTATGGACCTGGTTGTATTGAGTGGGGTTACAGAAGCAACAGCTACAGATATACTGGCTTGATGATTAGATGGCAGGAAATGGGAAATAGATTCCTACTGACAATAAGTGCATCATGGCAAAGGAATCTTGTTAAAACTATCTTAGAAGGATTTTGGATATATATGCATTTGTCAAGTAAGATAATTTTTATATTTTTATTGCCCACTGACTTTTTAAAAAAAATAAGACATTTATTTTTCTTTGCCTTACTGGCATGTGTTACTGGAGACATAAGCTCGTTAGAACTAGCCTCTTGAAAGGAGACTGAGATAGAGAAAAAAGATTATAATTCTGGTAACATAGGCTAGGCTTTCTGTTTCTTTGGCCTGTGATCTAAATTGATTGAGAGAGTCTTATAATTCAAGGCCTTTATAAATCAGTCCTGACAGAAAGCAAAGGCTTCTGTGCCCAAGCTGAGGCAGTGATAAAATGAGCTTCTCCATGATGAAACAGTCTTTGCAGGAGATAAGACTGGACAAAACTATTAAAATTACTGGACAATAGGAGCCAGCCTAGTGGAAAATATTAGATTAAGGATGTTGTCTTCCTACCAAAGCCAATTGTTTTATTTCTCCTTAAGGTGCTCACAATTAAATTGAGCCAAAAGGAGATTGACAGAGCACAGAAAATAAACAAAAGAACAGCATTTTCAAGAGAAAAGCAACATGCAGATGTGGACTTTGTTTTTATTTATTGCAGCCAGTACTGGTGGAAGTGGAGTGTATGATCTAGAACAGTTTTCCACTGTATTCTGTTGCCCAAGAAATGATAGCCCGGGCTTTCACAACTAGGTTATAGTTCACTGCTGAACTTAAACTGCCTTTCTAAACCTGACCAACCACCAGAAGGCAAGCTGCCTAGATTTGGAAGCTCCAAAGTTGGTAATCCGTGCCCCTGCAAACTTCATATGTATCCCCAGAGATAGTGGGACGGAGAACCTCCTTAAAGACCAAGTCAAACATTGGTAGGATGAAGAACCAAAGAAATAAGGCCTAGAAATTGGAGCAAAAAGCTGCCAGAGAGCTTAACATAAGTTACTCAACTGTCATGATACTGAGTTCTCACTGCTATGCCATTTCTAGTCTTTACAGAATTTAGTTTTTAAATGTTTCTATTGTGTTCCCCTCACATTTTGTATTAGGTTGGCAAGTGTAGGGCAGTAACTTCAATTTGATTTAAAAGTTGCCAATTCAAGAGAAGCTGCTTCCAGTCATGATAGAAATGCAAAGATGCCAGGGTTGGCACAGGAGGCAAGACCGTCCTGGGATTTGGGGGTTGCCTCTCTTGGAAAGTGAGAAAGCAGCAACATATTTTAAGTATGAAAGAGAAGAAAAGTGTTAATTGGATAACAATGCCAAAGCAATGATAAAAGACATTGATATTTGTTGTCATTTCTTTTGTGGAGAAAACTACAGTGGCACTTGGGTTTGCAAACTAAATTTGTTCTAAAACTTTGGAAAAGATGGCCACATGCGGTTATGTTTGTCAACTGTGCCGAGTTTGCAAATAAAAATAAAACTTTATGAAATGCTGTTTATGAAAAAAAAATGTTTGCAAACAAAAGCGTTCTTGAACTGAGATACCCTTGCACTTTCTGCAAAATCCATCCTTCCATTTGTAACAGGGAGTAATCCTAAAGATGGATGGGCATCAAAGACTACATTGTGTGTCGCCCACCTTGCAGCTAGGTAGGATCTTTAGAGCTGCTTTCCAAGAACGTACATGGAAGTGATACATGAAATCTGTTACTCCTTGTCTAGGTGTTTAAGAGTCATAAACATTCCTTCATTTCTCTTTTTCCACTCCCCCATGAATGGAAACACAAGCACCACACTTTTCTCATTCCCTGCAATGAATTCCATATATTCAAGATGGCAAAGCCAAGATCAGTCTGGGTCTCTGAGTGAATGTCAAACATACATGAGAAATAAATTCTATTGTATTGAAACTATTTTACATATGTAGAAACTTTTTAAAAAATTTTTTGAGTAGCAGCATCTATTACCCTGGCTAACATACTTGTGATGGTTGATTCGTTGTGTCAATTTGAGTAAGTGAAGCTCAGCTGAATTGGCCTAGCAAGCAATTCCACTGGGTGTGGAAGACCTATGCTAGGGCAGCTTATAGCCTGGATGGTATAAATGGAAATGAAGAAGGGCAAATTTGCTTCTGTTTCTTTGGAGGAGCTCCAGTCCTCATCTTCAGGCTGCACATCATCTCCTGGATTCCATAGCAGATTTTTCAGCTTTCAACATATAGTCTTCAGCCTTTCACTGCAGACCCATTGGCTTCCTGACATGGACTTGAATAGGACACTGCAGTGAGCTCCAGACCATGGACTAAATCCTTCGGTCTCCAGTGAGCATGCACTCACTGTGCTCTTCCTCTCTGACCCTGTGGGTGTGATCACTGTAAGCCAATCTTATAGATTCTTATATATTTGTATGTCTTGTATTTTACTCATTTCTTTTTTCCTTATATTTGGTTTCTCTAGTAAGCGCCGACTGATACGATACTCTTTTGCATAAAATTGGATATTAGTTAAGCATGAGGCTACATATTTTCATCTGGATGTGACTGCATGATTAAGTCTTGTTGGTGGGATATGAGGCAAATGATACAATATGTTACATTCCCTTGAATGGAAGAGGTATATTCCCCTTTTCTTTTCCTCTTTTTCCCACTAAATGTGAAAATGGCAATGACCAGTGAATTTCTCATGCACAAAATAATATTCTATTGAAGACAGAAAAAACCTAGGCCAACATTCCAGACCCATTCTTCCTATTTGGAAGCTAACATAGGACTGATGAATTTTTAAGATAATTATTATTTTATTTCTGTTACATCTTATGAACTTCTAGAGTATGCATGTTATATAGAGAATAAAATTTATTTTTGCTATGGGCTGTGATTTTTTTTAAGTATAGGCTGTTCCACTCTATTAATTCTATTAGCAATATTTTAATCTGGCCTCCATTCTTAATTCCTACGAAGTCCGTTCTGCATGCCATCCCAGTACCCCTCTAAGATAATTATGCTGTCATCTTCTGCTAGTAATGATGTCTATAACTAATTACTCTAAAGTTAAAGCACATTGAGTTTTCTGTCTTGCAGAGTACTGAACATATGCTAAAGAGTAAAGTATACTACTTGTTATGCATAAAGCTTTGGGCAGATGCTAGGAAACCAGAGCAGGATTCTCATGAAGTCTCAGCTATTCTCTATACAATTATAATAAGAAATCTTATTCATACAATTTGGGACTTTTGGATTTGTAGCTAAGGATGATATAATTCTAGTTCATACCAATAAATTGCTGTCTTTTTTGAGTAGAAAATATAACATTTATAAATAAATTAATGCATTATTTACTACTCTTTGAATATAACTAATATGTTGAATATACAGAAAACACTAAAAGTACTTGTCCACATGTTGCCACTTTTCATAGAAACTTATAATTTATTTGTTTCCAACATAACTCAATGATAAGTTATCTAAGAAGAGATCAAATTCAAATGTTTTAAATTTTATTTAATATAATGGTAATGGAATTTGAACTAAAGGTTTTTTTTATTTTTATTTTTAATGAAGTAACTACTCTGAATTTTGTGCAAGATAAATAACAAGGATTAATAACAATTCAGTATAAGAGTCTCTAAAAGTAAACACAAATTTGATCAATTTCCCTTACATTTTGATTGTGTTATATTGTTTTGTTTTTTTTTTTTTTTTTTTGCCTTCTATAAAAGGAAAACATGGAACAGAATCTGAGAATCAGTGCCATTCTTGATTCCTTTTTCCATGTGTTTGACTGTTGTGAGCAGCTATTGTACAAGGTTAGGAAGCATCTGTGTTATAGCATCAGTGTCGATGGAAACAGGACACTGTAGAAAAGAGAATATTTAACTGCAAGATAGGAGACTTGTATCTCCTGGATAGTCCACAAATAACTGATGATATAGAGGCAGCTGTGGAAATATCTGACCTCCACTTTGTCATCTTTTCAGTGAGGGACTTACACTAACATCTAAAAGTTATTCAGATTCAAATTATAGCTTAAAGGAAGTAAAATGCCAACAATAAATGAAAGTAATGTGTCCTCATGAAAGAACCCTATTTTGGAAAACAAGGAGTATCTTTAGCTGTATATAATTTGCTCTTGCTAAATACTTTAAACTGTTGTAGAAGACTTCATATCTGATCCTAGAAAAATTCTCACTATTCCAATTTCCTTAGGTGATTGTGGAATCCCACCTTCCCATTCAGCTCAAAAAGCAAATATACTGTTAAAGTTTTCTCCCCCAGATGGCAGTGCAGCATTCCAAGTTTAGAATGGTCTGGTCTGGTGCTCTTGAAAAAGACAATACAAGCTTTCTCTGGCATGTTTGTGTGCTATGCTTCTTCCTTTTGGAGGAAATATGTTACAAGTCTAAAGTAACAAAAGCTGAGTAATCAGAGACAAAGAGGCCACACAGATGCACTTTTGTTTGCTTGTGCAATTCCATGTTCAATAAACGGCAAGTGAAGTCGTCATGCAGTGAGATCTAAGGAAGTTTGAAGCTTTTGAAAGATTAGATGTATGAAATCATCTTTTGTTTTGATTTTTACTTTACAGGTTATTTATCAGTATGAAGACAATTACTGCAATTACTGTGTGCAGTACGACTAAGCTGCTCAGAAATCATTAGTGGTATTATTTTGCTGTACTGAATATGCTATTCAAAGGTTATTACACTATGCCTCTCACCTTTCTCTCTGTCTCTTCATTTTTTTTTTTTTTTTTTTTTTGGTTTGTTTTGAAAAGATATCCTAACTTGTCAAAGTTGGCCTTAAAATTTTGATCCTCCTGCCTCAACCTCCCAATTAGGTGGGATTATAGGTGTGTGTCACTTTGTTCTGCAAAAATTGTTTTTAAAAGAATCAAATGGAATGGAAAGTGTCAACCATAACCCTCATTTAAAGGACTACAGCTGTGAATGGGAACATAACACATAACATGGGACACATAAACATGAACAACAAAAAATCCAAAATAGGTTCTTATTGTGATCATGAAAAGAAGGCTGAAAGTAAACAAAACAGAAACCTACAAAAGGGTTATATTTCTGTATTATAATAAAAATCTAGTGGAACCATTTGAATCCAATCAATATCAGCTTGTTTGAATGATGGGCAAAGAAATAGAAGGGAATCCTTTAGTTTTCCAGTATGTGTTAGACAAACTGTTTTATTGATTGCTTACACTACAATAATATTCATTGGTAATGATCTGAAAATAGTAGAAGTTAAAAATAGGCAAACAATTGTGAAAGGCTATAAAGAACCATCGAGAAAACAAAAACAAAAAAAATATATTGACAGTTTTTAGAATTTGGTTACAATTTAATATTGCAAAGTCTTTTATATTCAAATCTAATTAAACCTTTCCAGTTTCACATCTCCTAGTAAGAAAAGGGATTAACATCACAGAGACAGTGAATAATAAAAATTAATCTTGTCTTGATCTATTGCTTAAGAATTGATTATGTATCTGTACCAGAATTACCCCAAATGGATGCTAATTTGCAGTATTAAATCTTGCATCCTATATACAGTTTTGCAGACCCACTACAATCCAATTCTATCAAATTCAGTTAAGGAGAAATGTACATATGAATATAGGCAATTGCTATAACCTCTGTTTGGGTAACAAAAAAAGGTTCATTTGCCTTCAGTGAATATACACTCTAGTGGATTAAATAAACAAATGGCAAATAACCATGACAGGAGAGTAGTTGTAAAAGATAGGGTAGTGGATGTTGATGCCAGCATGTTAAGGTGAATGTCATGACTTGGTCAACTGATGTTTCTCTGGTTGGAAAGAGTATAGTCTCAGTTTCTTTGTAAAGATGAAAATGATAGTGCTTTCCTTCTAGAGTTGTTTTGCAGAGAATGAATTGAGTAAAAACTTGGTATATGGCAGATTCATTAACACATCGCAAAGGAAAAAAAAGTGCTGCATTTAAGAGATTGTCAATAAAGGAACTAGCACTTGAAATTAGCCTTTAAGGATAGTTTTCAGAGGCATTGAGGGAGAGGGTTGGAAAAGACATTTCGCGCAAACATAACAACAACATATCAAATGTCAGGAAGGGGCAGTAGCTTACTATGCTATGTACCTTATATTTGCTAATGTACCTTATGTCTCCCATATAGTGGTTATGGTAACTGCATATATTCATATGTAAATTTTTTCTTAATTGAATTAGATAGAATTGGATGTACTGTGTTTGCAAAACTATATATAAGGTACAATATTTAATACTGCAAATTAGTATCCATCTGGGATATTTCTGACACAGATATGTAATCAATTCTTAAGAAGAAAAATGTAGGTCCAAACATGCATGTTAAAGACAATTTGTACTGAGCTAATCAAAAGATATTGAATCAAAATCAAAAAACGTGAGAAATCAAACTTAAATATATTTTTACATAAAGAATGGATAGTCATCTTTATGCCATAAACATGTTTACGAAAGAAAAACTAAATGTAGAAGGAACTAAATCCAGGGAGATTAAAGATGAGAAGGTTAACAGCAAACCAGAATGGGGTGACTGATCACTGCTTAAAAATGGCTGATTGGCTTGACAGTTGTCAGTCTTGTGATCTAAAAGGTCTCTCCAAAGGGTAGCTGTGCTGAAGATTTGATTGCCAGCTGATGGGTTTTGAAGTAATGGCACCATGAAGGATCTAATTTCATCAGGAATCTGTCAATGAGGCCATAATTTGATGGCATGAATTACAGAGGCCTAATGATGGTACTATGTATTTTCTGTCTCCTTCTTCTCTCACTGTTCTTTATTTACTTATTCCTTGCCCTGATGTTTCTTCCTTGAAGCCAGTTAATTATTTTTCTCTGGTAATTGGTCACAGCAACAATAGCTGACTAACATCCCAATTTAGCCACTGTATTATCTACACCAAACCCATTGAATGAATAGCCTGAAAATGTTTACTGATTGTTCACATTTGCATGCAAATTCCTTCTCCCTCTCCTTACCAGAACTCAGGAAAAGCCTGGGCTAGATGTTAATCTACATTGCCTGATGGTTGTGGATCTTGCATTCTTCCTGAGACTTCTAAAGAGGTCCACAGAAGGATTGCAAAGTCAGAAAGTGAGATTTTAGCAAGCCCTCTACTGAATAATAAGCAAAATATCTTTATTGAAGAAGATAGTGCACTTGGGAAAGATCCAAACAGAGCCCCAAGGGTTAATTTGGTTTCGCTTTAGTGATTCCAGAATTTGAGGACCAGTTCGGGTTTGGAACTGAGGAGGCTTCTTGTAATCATTGTGAATCTCAAGCAAGGAATGCATCTTTATGGTCGTGTACAGAACAAGCATTGAGGCCCAAATGCACTGGAATAGGGTGGGTTTCAAAGTACATATACTAACAAAAACAAAACTTTAAAAAATAGATACACCAAAATAAAATTTAAAAGCATATAAAAATGGAGTTTAATTGGGTTAACTAGCACCACAACAGGTCAAGAAAGTTTTCTTCCCATCTAAGCGAGACTATACGGCCTCAAGGATAGAAGATAATGTGCATGGGGAAACTTGAAAGGGCTTCACGTGTTCCTCGTAGGAAATTTGGGGTGCTCAGTAGATACAGACCACAGTTTTTAGCAGCATTTCTTTTCTGGACTCAGCTTTCAGTCTCCTATTTCCATCTCAGACTTAACTCAATACCTAGTCTATGCATCTCTTAGATGTTTAGCATTTCAGACACAGTTTAAGAATTCTACACAAAAGTACCTAATCTTATCCAAAGACCTTCTCAATACATGTTTTGTTCTGAAACACAGAAGGAGACTCCTTGTTTTCTTTGCTTATTAGTACATGTTTACTGTACATAATGCTTACATTTCTTTTTGGGAATTGGTGCAGGTCACAGCCCACCTTAATTCCTTTCTTCATCCCCTTTCCCTGTCTTGTCCACCCATCTCTTGATCTCCTTCCCTTTGTGAAAATCTATCTCCCTACTTCCTATTATCTTTTATTTAGCTTTTTATTTATGCTTTGGGATTCTCATATAAGAAAAACAATGAGCTATCTAAGCTTGTGTGTCTGATTTATTTCACTTATAGTCTCAAGGTACATTCCTTTTTTTTCCCTACAAATGACTCAAATTTATCTCTTTATGGCAGACCAGTACTCTGTTTTGTATAAGTACCACATGTTTTATTGACTAGTTGATTGACATATAAGCTGATTCCAAAATTTTGGTATGTTTGAATTGTGTTGGTATAAACATGTATCACCATGGCATGATGTCTTTAGATCATTTAGGAAGATACTTAGAAGAGGAATAGCTGGGTCAGGTGGAATTTCTAATTTCAGTTTTTTGAGGAAATTATGAAATGATTTCCAAAGTGGTTGCACTAGTTTACATTCTCACAAATAATGTAGAAAAGTTCATTTTTCTTCTGTAACCTCACCAGAATTGGTTATCAGTTGATTTCTTGATAGCCATTTTTTTGGGGGGGATGTTGGAATCACAGTGTTGTTCGAATGCGCATTTCTCTGAAGCCCAGTAATGTTGAGCACTTTGTCATGTATTTCTGGCCACTTGTATTTCTTCCATGAAGTGTGTATTCACATTAGTTGCCCATATTTTGACTGAGTCCTTTATTTTGTGGTCCTGAAGCATAGGTGATGAAATCTGTCTACCATTATGTAGGTTGCCTTTTTACTCTATTGGGTATTTTTTGTTGTGCTTTTAAATTTGCTATTCCATCTGTTGATTCTCAATATTAGTTCCTGTGGGGCCAGAGTTCTAAAGAAGTGAAATACTTCTATAACAAAAATTATAGCTCCCCCAAAAAAGGAAATTGAAGAGAACTTCAAAAGATAAAAAAGGTATCTCCCATTCCTGGAAAAGCAGAACCAATATAGTCAAAATGGCCACATTTTCATAATTGATAAACAGATGACTATAATCCCAAAGTTTCAATAACATTTTTCACAGAACTGGAGAAAACAGTCTTAAAATTCAAATGGATCCAGAGAAGACCCAGAAAAGGAAAAAAAAAAAAAATCTAGAGTAAAAGAGCAAAAGTAGCAAGCATCACAATCCCAGCTTTGAAGTTATATTAAAAATCTGCTGTGATAAAAGCAACATGATATTGGCCCAAAAATAGCTGTGAGGATCAGTGGAATGGAACAGAAGATACAGAAAAACCTTCAAGCATGTTGAAATATTTAGTCTTTGTTAAAGGATCCAAAAGCGTACACTGGAGGAAAGATAGTTTCTTTAATAAATGCTGCTGGGAGAACTGGAGGTCCACATGAAGAAGACTGAGTCTAGATACATACTTTCATCATGTACTAAACTAAAATAAAAACAGATCAAAACTAACTTTTAAAACAGAAACACAACCTTCTAGAAGACAAAATAGATAAACTCTTATAACTACATTTCATTTTGAGAAAAATTAAACTCACTGAAGTTGTAATTTTTTATTGCATTTAGCCTTTTTAAAATCTGCCCACACAAGAAATACATTCAACTTGCCTATCTTTTCCTTTTCCTTTTGTTTCTTTGCCTTATTTTCTCTTCCCACCTACCTTGATCCATTCATTATTGTCCACCACCCATATCTGTTCTTCCTCCTGCCTCCCTCCTTTTCTAAACTGAATGGTAATATTCAAATACTTTCCTTCTCGCTTCCCACTACACAAGTGAGCAGGATATTCATTTAGCCAGTGGACTTGGCTTCTCTGAAAACACATGTGGTCTGATATTAAGCAACATGCTCTGCAGATGGAATTGGGATTCCTTCTGCCTGTCAAGATGGTGAAGATGGTATGACTTACTGAATAGAATCAGTATCAGTTAAGCTCTTGTATCTTCATTCAACTAAGTCTTATTATAAATCTCCAAAAATAATGGCAATGGCTTTGATGCGAGGCCTGATGTAGAACCTCCCCAAATTCCAGTAGCTTCATACACCTCATAGATTAGTAAAATGTTGCCTATTGGCTAGTTTATAAAAACTCAAATTAGAGTGCTTTCAAAAAAATTAAAAATAAAACTTGTAATTAAAACTTAAGAATATTACAAATTAAAATGAAATCAAGAAATTAGCAAACCCTTAGGAAGCACGGTATTATAAAGCCTTTATCAACATACCTCTGTAGTTTCTTTCTGGGTACAATGACTATTTACTCCAGCACTTTGTTTTGTTTACTTCCATCTCACTGTGAACAATCATGACTGCTTCAAGCTTCTCATTTGACATGACCTCAGTTCCAGAGATTGGTATCAGTACCAGAAAGTGTTTTATTCAGAACATAAGCACATAGCTCAATAACAGAGAGTTATTCATCTGAATTATGGTTAACTTGGCCCTCAAATTGCATAACACTGATATGGCTCTAGAGACTATAGAAGTCAAGGTGTACCTAGATTCAGTGAAAAAGAAAATCAATGGCTTTTAAGGCTTTGATTGTTTCTATGATGTGAGAGCCAGGGATCTTGCACAACAGTCATGGAGAGAAGAGGGAGAGCAGGTGGAAAAGCTCTTGGAAGAATTTTGAGGGGCCGATCTAGAAGTGGGATTCATGTATTCCTACCTATGTTCTGTTGTTGGGGCTCAGTCTCAGGGCCCAGCTAAATGCAAGGGATGCTGGAAAATTTGGTTTTCTCACAAGGCTGGGAGGAAAAGCAGTGAAGTCATCTGTGCTACAGAGATCCATCAGGGATGTTGCCAGAAGATCAGTGTTGGGAGCTGGTCAGATATCATAATGATGTTTTCCATTATAAATCAACTGTCTGTCATTTCCTGGGACTTACGTGGCTTGTTCTGTTCCTGAAGTCTACTTTGAATAGCTTGTTTCAACTAAATGTTATTTTCTGACAGCATTCAAGAGAACTGAAGAAATGACTTTACTTCCTTTCACTGTTAGTCATCTAGAGTCTCAGAATGTTTACTGGTACTCTCTACTCCTTTTTAATGGCATCTCTCCAGAAGAAAATCCTATTTCAGCCAAGATATTTCATTCTGTAATTACATCACAAAGCATCACTTTATAAGGAAAGCATTAACTTTGAATTTCTGTCAGCTTCAATTTAAGTAGACGGAAAACTATAGAATGTTTACCATAAACAGCCATCTTTTTAAAGCTAGCAACCAGAAATAGTCGAGCTCTCCAAGTTGGCTAACAATCCTGAGAGCTGTTTATCATTCCGATGCCTGCATAGTTCAACAAATAAACCCTTTGTTCGTAAAAGATGAAGTGGGTAATGATATTTCAGACAAGAGAGAAAAAAAAAACCTGTCTCTTCAATGAGGTTTCATTATTTCACTGCATTAGAACACCTCTCCCCCCACACACACTGCCCCACCTAAATTATCCTGGCAAGGCTGGCTGCAATTGCTATGTGGGTAAACTTTAAAAAATCTATAATAATCAAACATTTAAACTACCTCTTCTGTTTAATAGAAATCTTCCAGGGAATGTGCTGTGGGAGTAAAGAAAGAATCCTGACTGTTAAAAACCATGTCAGCTCATCACCAAGATGTGATTTCTACTATTACTAACACAGCAGCAGTAAAAAGTTAGGAAATGAGCCTTTTCATCTCCAGTTACCCATTTCTGTTGCTAAAGCCAAATGAAGTCCCATTGGTATGCAAACCACTGAAGCCCACAGTGCACTGTATAGATCTACATTCCTGCAGGAATACAGATGCACTGCATGTACACGCTCCTCAGTATACAAGATAATCTCTAGGTTATTTGCCATTAAAGAACGTTGATAGTCTATCGAGGCAATGTGACTAAGTTTAACCACTTTGTAAGCTACTTAATACATCAGTGAATAAACGTATAGAATTTCTTAGAATGGGAACAACTGTCCTGTTGTTATAGTTATGAGAGGCTAAACATGAACTACACTTTATTTTTGTTTTTGATTTTGTGCTTAAACCATAGCCCCCACATTTTAGCTAAGTCAGACACATAGTGGGGGGAATCCTTTCCTCAGCTCTCTCTCACCCACTCATTTATGAAGACCTCAGTCTACTTGCTAAAACTCACTGGAATCCAGCTACTCCTCTTCATCTCCCCTGTCATCACCTAACCTCCTTTCCATTATCGTTTGCCATATAGTCTTCTCCGTGCAACTGAGAACCTCAGTTTATCTGTATCATTGTCACTTAGGAGCTTGTTAGAAATGTGAAAGCTCATAACCCACCCAAACACATTTATTACTTGCAATTTGACAAGGTCCTCAAATTATATGTATGCTACATTTTAAGAAACACTGACACATCTTCCTGCCTCAAGCTTTATTCACCTCTATTTTATTCTGAGCACTGAAACCAGAGTGATCATTATGGAATTCAAATCTGAGTGTGTCACTATCTTGCCTAAAATCTTTCAGATTCTACTTGTCTTTTGGCTGAAGTTAATAAAAAACCGTCAAATCAACTTATATAGCTCTCCAAGACCTATTTTCTGATTACCTGTACGATGTCTTCTAGTAACACTTTTGTTTCTCATGTGTTTTTTAATCATCTTTGATTCATAGCTGACATTCTGTTTTTCCAGTGGAGTCTCTGTCCTTACCATTCCTGGGCAGATACTTTTTTTCCCTACCCTGGCCAACTTTAGACTTTCAGCTTCAAAATTACAGGTTAGTTTTCTCAGGGCTCTACCATGTGACACTCTAGATCACATAGCATCATTTTTTGGTCTTATCATAATGCTCAGTTTGTTCAGTGTTCAGAGCATAAGCTTTAATTATCATGGAGAAAAGATCATAACTGTGTCGTGAAGAACAGTATTCACAGCTCTGAGCAGTAACTGACACATGACAATTATGAGAGAGTGACCAAGTGAAATAATTTCTCATAAAGATGACAGAGCTGTTTTCTGCACTTGTAGGAACAATTGTCTCCTAAAAATTATGAAGAATTTTCCTAAAGAAGATGAATCATATTTACTCTGATGAATTCTGAAAGACAGTTACATAAGCAGGGTCCATGAAGATTGCACTGTTATCTTCCAGCATGTTGTTAGCAATAAAATATCTGTCGAATAAGTGAACAAGAACCAGTAAATATAAGTCTGAGGAAGAGAAAAGTCATTAAAGAAACAACTTACAGCCATTCACCAGATGCAAACAGTGAAATAGATTGCTTTATGAGGAAGCTCAGATTGTGTGATCACTTAAAAAAAAGGATATGGATTCCTACCTTAGAACAGTGGTTGAAACAGACAATCTTTTAATCTTTTGCAACTCTAAGAGTCTTTTATTAGTTCTTTTGTAAAGGGAAATAGTGTTCATCATAAATGGAAGCCTGTATTTCTAAAAAAAGGGGAGAAGGATTTATCCTTATTAATGATTGTGTCATTAGTTTTGGGCAGTAGCTATTAATAATTTTTTATTATTTGGTGTGATGCTGGCACCAATTATGTTCCAACTTAGTTGTCACCAGTTATATTGGTCACTTTTGCTGTTGCTGGTACAAAATACCTGACAATATCAACTTAGAGGAAGCAAGATTTATTTTGGTTCACAGTTTCAGTGGTTTTAGTCTATAGTCCGTTGAACCTAAGGTAGAAAAGTTATGAAAGGGTATTGTGGGAAAAAAGTGCTCAATTCATGTCCCCTGGGAGGCAGTGAACAGGAAATCAGATTGAGAGGAAGATGCCAGGGGCCAATATAGTCCACAAGTTTATGTTCCTATGATACATTCCCTTCAATTAGTTCCTACCTCTTAATAGCCTACTCTACTATGAACTGATCAATAGCTCCACACACTAATGAGTTCATTTTAGTGTTGTAATTTATTTATTTTAAAGACATTAAGACAAAAGAAGACAGAACAAAGCAGATCAGAACAGAACAATGTAAGCAACAGAGTACTTCACCACAAGACTACTTGATATTAACAGTAGCTACCATAAAGTCTCTTTATTTGAAATAGTTGAGCATTCCTTCACATACAATAGTATCAAACATAACAAAATAGTATAAAATGATTCAAGATAATGAAAGTATTACAGGAAATTCTAACCAAATAACTGAAAATGAACAACGGCTATTATATTATCTCATTTTCCATAAAAAATTTGTTTATACTATCACACATAATAAAATCCAGTAAGATACAACATGATAATACCAAGGGAAACAGAAGAACAAAAGCATGGTAAGGACTTCAAAGCAAGATGATATTAAATCGGCAATGGCTATTATAATGTCTTGTTTTCTTCAAAATAGCTGTTCATACCATCACAGATAATAAAATCAAACAAACCAGAATAAAACCATTCCAACTAATGAATAAAAACATTATAAGCCTTCAAAGCAATGGGGAATCATGATTACCATAAAATCTTATGTACTCAAAAATCAATATCATTCCTATACACTAACAACAAAATCACTGAGAGAGAATTAAGAGAAGCCACACCCTTCACACTAGCATCCAAAAAAAAAAAAGAAACACTTCAGAATTAATCTCACGAAAGAAGTAAAAGTACAGGAAAAATTATAATACCCTGAAAAAGTTGAAGAGGATCTCAGAAAATGGAAAGACATTCCTTGTTCATGGATAAAAAGAATAAATATTGTGAAAATGATAATTCTCCCAAAACTGTTATACAGATTCAATGCAATCCCAATGTAAATACCATCAACACACTTCATAGATCTAGAGAAATCACTCATAAAATTCATCTGGAACCAGAAAAGACCTAGAATATCAAAGGCAATTTAAGCAGCAAAGGCAAGGCAAGAGGCATCAAAGTCCATGACTTGAAGTTATAAAGCTACTATAATAAAATCAACATGGCACTGGAATAAAAACAGATCTGAAGATCAATGGAATAGATTAGAAGATACAACCACAACTACCAACACGCTCAACCACCTTATCTTTGATAAAGGGGCCAAACATGTTCACTGGAAGAATGACAGTCTCTTTAATAAATGGTGCTGGAAAAACTGGCTCTCCATATGCTGAAAACTAAAACTAAACCCATGCCTGGCTCTCCATATGCTGAAAACTAAAACTAAACCCATGCCTATCACCATGTACTAAACTAAAATCTAAATGGATCAAAGATCTGAATATTAAAACAGAAACACTAAATCTATTGGAAGACAAATTAGGTACAAACCTTGAAGACGTAGGGGTAGGCAGAGAATTCATGAACAGGAATCAAACCACACGGGAAATACTTTCCAGAATCACTAACTGGGATCACATCTTATTAAAAGTTTTCTGCATGTCAAAAGAAATCTCCAGCATAGTAAAAAGAAAACCCGCAAGCTGGGAAAAAAATCTTAGTGAACTCTCCCTCACACAAAGGACTTCTGTCTAAAACATATAAAGAATTTTTAAAAAATCACACCCCTGAAATTCAAAGACCCAATCCAAAAATGGGCATCTGAAATGAATACACAGTTCTCAGATGAAGAAACACAAATGGCAAATAAATACATGAAAAAAATGTTCATCATCATTACTCGTTAGAGAAATGCAAATTAAAACAACACTGAGATTCCATCTTATTCCAGAAAGAATAGCCAGGATCAAGAAAACTACCAACAACAAATGCTGGAGAGGCTGTGGGGAAAAAGCAACTCTCCTGCACTGTTGATGGGGGTGTAGACTGGTGCAACCACTGTGGAGGTCAGTCTGGAGATTCCTCAAAACTGGGATTAGAAGTCCCACTTATCTAGCTATTCCACTTCGAGGCATATTCCCAGAAGAACTGAAAACATCATACCACAGTTATATATGTGCACTCATGTTTATAACAACACAATTTGTAATAGCCAGATCTTGGAAACAACCTACATGTCCATCATCTGAGGAATGGATAAAAAATGTTGTGGTATTTTTATATAATGGAGTAGCACTCAGCTATAAAGAAGGATTACATTGAGATATTTATAAATAAATGGACACAACTTGAGACCATACTCAAAATGAAATATATCAAACTCATACATATAAATACCATACAGTCTCCCTAGTGTAAGAAATGGTAAGAGTTACTAATGAGTTTAATACCCTCTAAGTTCACTCACCTCTCCAGGAAACTCTTAATCTAGTCAAATCAACCATATAATAGCACACTAGTCCTTAAACTATTCAATTAAAGTCAATATTTTGAAAAGATTCCTTTTCCAGGAATCAATTTAGAAAAATAAATATTACAGAGAAAGACAACATATGAGACTATTCATAACCTCTATCTTTGAACTCTTCCTTCAGAGAAGTATTAAAGACTGTAAGAACCCATTTTTATGGCTGAGAGTAAATTACAGAAGGGTGAGCTATTGAATGTAGCTCTCAGAATGTAAGAAGAGGGCTTTGGTTCAAGACTCACTTAAACTATTTTCCTATCACAGATTTTCTTTGGATACCTCAGTATAAATAGTATGCCTCCAATGTGACTCCCCCCCCCAGTGTCAACTTTCATTCATTAAAATTATATTTATTGGGTGACTATTATGTGGTAATTGGGAATTGTCAGTGAATCAGAGACAAAAATATCTGCTATTGAAAACCCTGCATTTCACTGGACTGGGGTGCAGGGAACAAGGATATCAGCCTCACTTCGAATTTTAAGAGAAAAATAGAATGTATGGTGAAAAACCCAGATCATAAATCACATTCTTCCCTTTAATAATTTCCTAGAGGTATTCATAGATATGTATAAGTTTTATAAACAGTCTCCAGTGTAACCATTCTTGTATTTTGTGGGGCTTTTGCAGTTTCGATTGGTGTATCTATTTATTTTGTTAAAATCTATTGGCTACACTGGACTGTAAGCTGCATGAAGTCAGGAACTAATAGCAAAAACACAAGAGATGGATGAATGGAAGTTATCGACTTCATCTGTGGTCAGCTTTGCCCCAGTGCAGGCTTCTGCTGCCTTGTCTTTTCTGTTTGTTTCACCTGCTGCTTAGGAGGGCAAGTGGAAGCTAAGCAAGAGATTCAACTAGTATCTGTGAATTCTTTTCCATCTTCTACCTCTCCTCCACCATCTATTTTATTTTTAAACATGCATACAATTAATAGTATAAACGTATTTGCCATAACATTTGGTAATACAATACTCATTCTTAAGGATAAAAAAATTCTGGTGACTAGTGGCACATGAAAAATCAATACCATATCCCTGTTTCTACTTTACTCCAGAAATCCTGATTTGAGGGTTTTGTTTCTTTTTCTCTTCCAGTGCCCTAACACAGCTCAGAGCTCCTTTGCATGGTAAACAGGATTTGACAGATGATAGGATCACACCCACACTATACTTTATACTCTTTAGCAGAGGTCAGCTAAGTTTATTTCATGGGCCAAACCTAACTGATCATTCACTATCCAAATTTATTTGACCTCTAGTTCAAGTTCATTTTCTGAAGCTATACATGAATACTATAGACTGCAAAATAATGTATAAAGAAGTGCATTTATCTTGCTCATGGTGCCCGCATCTGACTGGCCTCTAGTATGGGTCATGAATGGAGGAAGGCAAAATAGCACAGTCAAGAGAGACAGACTGTCCTTATAATAGACACCCTTTCTGCATAATGATTAACCCATTAATACATGTTTGATTCAGTTGATTAACTAGAGAACAGCCCTTATGACCTAATTATCTGTCAAAAATCACATCCCTTAAAAACCTCAAAATGAGATTAAAATTGTAAGTGAGCTTTGGTGGACCATAGAACTTATGAAGGGACAATTTTTTTATATTTTTAAATGCTTGAAAAAATCAAAAGTAGAATTCTGTAATACACAAAAATTATATAAAATATAAATTTAAGTGTCTGTAGATGAAGGTTTGTTTAGAATATGACCATGCTAATTTATTTCTATATTGTCTCTGCTTACTTTCATTGAGAGATTAAAAAGTTGAGTAATTTAAATAGTGAGTATTTAAAATATTATTTAGAATAGCAAAAGCAGTTCTAGTCAACAAATGCAAAGCACAGGGCATCACAGTCCCTCACTTTAAATTATACTACAAAGTTACTGTGATAAAAACAGCATGGTATTGGCACAAAAACAGATCAGAGGGTCAACAGAACAAATTAGAAATACAGAAACAATTTCAAGGTGACTCTGTGTTTGCCACTAAAATATTACTTGCCACTAAAATATTACTGTCTAGTATTACTGTCTAGGCCTTACAATGAAAGTTTGCCAGCTTTTACTCTATAGAAATATTTTTCTACAGTCATGCATGTAGTTGTGTATTTTCTAATAACCATTTTTTAAAAAGTTAACACAAAAACCAGCAAAGTTAATTTTGTGAATATATTTTATTCAGCCTAATATATTCCATTTGAAACATTTCAATATGTATTCAGTATTAAAGATCATTAATGATATATTTCACATTTATTTTTGTACCTACCTTTTGAAAGCCAAGGCACATTTTATATTTTGGCAAAATTCAATTTAAATTAGCTGCATTTCACCTACCAATAGTTATGTATGACTAGTGGTTACCATGTTTGATAGTAGAATTTTAATATATATGTATAAAAGTTGAGTAATTTGTCTTAGTTGTTTTTATAAAATTAAATTTTATAATTTTGAAATTAAATAATATCAGTGATAGGAACATGGCAGAAGGTATATGAAGTATATGTTGTAGTTCCTTTCTGGGGCAGGTAACAAAATATTGTGGGCATGTGGATAATATTATAAAAGCAAAGAACCTAGACTTCTTGATCCTTAAATTTGAATTACAGAAATGAAATCCATTTCTAAGATTTTTGGATAGAGAAGCAAAATGTTGAAAAGTTAGAATTTGTTTACCAGGGAATGGGATGGTTATTTATGATTTAGATTTTTTTGAAATTATTATAGAACTCCATGAAAAAATGAGAGAAATTTCATCTAAGCCATACAATTGTAGTTTATGCAATTTTAAGGTCGCCCATTTAAAGTATATCATTGAGACAATCAGTATTTAAAAATTTTAACTAGACTTCTAAAATAGGACGCTATTCATGAAGTTACTGCTTATACCTATCTTCAACAGTTCTACCTATTTTCTCTTCCAGAAAATTTCATGTTTCTGATTTAATATTTAGACTTTTAGCCATTTTGATTTCATTTTAGTGCATAGTGATAGACATGGGTATAGGTTTACTCGTCAGCATGTGGAAAATCAGTTTTCTCAGGACTGTTTATTAAAGAGGCTTTTATACAGTGAATGTTTGGCTCCTTTGTCAAAAACAAGGTGATTCTGTGTTTGAAATTGTTTCTGTATTTCTAATCTGTTCCATTGACCCTCTGATCTGTTTTTGTGCCAATACCATGTTGTTTTTATCACAGTAGCTTTGTAGTATAATTTAAAGTGAGGGACTGTGATGCTCTGTGCTTTGCATTTGTTGACCAGAACTTAATTGGTATTCTAGCTTTTGTGCAGTTCCAAATGAATTCTAAAGTTCTTTTTTTGCTAATTCTGTGAGGTATGGCAATGGTATTTTGATTGGAATTGCACCAAATCTGTATAACAATTTTGTGACTATGGTCATTTTTATTATGTTGGTTCTTCTTATCAAAAAGTAAGGAAGGAACATTCTTCTATATTCTGATATCCTCTTCAGTCTCCTTTTGTGGAGTACTGTACTTTTCAATGTAGAGATTTTTACTTCCATTGTTAGATTGATTCTTAAGCATTCCCTTTTTTTTCTATGCTATCATGAAAAGTATTATTTTCATAATTTCTCCCTCAGTGAGTTTGTTTTTTGTGCATAGGAATGCTATTGATTTTTGACTGCTGACTTTGTATTCAGGTAAATGAGTGAATTTGGTTATTAAATCTGTAGGCCTTTTGGTGAAGTCTCGGGGTCTATGTAGGGTATCATGTCACCTGCTAATAGTGATAATTTAACTTCTTCCTTTCCTATCCTTATTCCTTTTACTTTTCTCTCTTGTCTAATTGCTCTGGCCAATGTTTCCAGAACTATACTGAATTAGAGTGGTGATAGTGGACATCCTTGTCTTGTTCCCTATTTTACAGTGAAAGCTTTTTGTTTTGTCCACTTAATATAATGTTGGCTCTTAGTTTCTCATACATAGCTTTTATCAGATTGAGATAAAAAACATCTATTTAAATTTTCTGTAGTTTTTTTTTGTGTCAAAATCCAGATAACATGGAAAATTCTACAAAGAATCAACAACTGGCATCTCATCCTATTAAAAAAGCTTTTGTATAGCAAAAGAAATCACTAATACAGTGAAAATACAAGCCACAGAGTGGAAAAAAATTTTAGCCAGTTGCTCCTTAAAAAAAAAAGGACGCATATGTGTAACATATAAAGAACTGAAAAAATCAAACCTTCTAAGTTTGAAGGTCCAATCAAAAAGTGAGTATCTGAGATGAATACACACTTCTCAGATGCAAAAAATTACAAATGGCAAATAAGTAAATGAAAAAAATGTTAAAAATCACTAATCATTTGAGGCAGGATTAAATCAACAGAGATTCCACCTCACTCCAGAAAGAATGACTTATCAAGAAATCAACCAGTAACAAATGCTGGTGGGACCATGAGGAAAAAAAGAACTCTTCTCCAGTGTTGGTGGGAGTGTAGACTGGTGCAACCACGGTGGAAAACAGTGTGGAGATTCTTCAAAAAACTAGGACTAAAGGTTCCATTCAACTCAGGTATTATGCTTGTTATATTCCCAAAAGAATTAAAAAGCATCACACTCAGCGATGTATGTGCGCCGATGTTTATGGTGGCACAGTTTGTAATAGCTAGATCTTGGAAACAACTCATATGCCCATCAACCAATAAAGGGATTTTAAAATATGTGCCTTTTGAAAAATATAATGGAGCACTACTCTGCCATAAAGGAGGATAACCCTGAGATATTTCTAGCTAAATGGATGTACCTTGAGACCATACTCTTAAATACATAAATTGAACAAACATGTAATTATTGTCTCACTGTGTGTGTCTCATTGTGAGAAACTGAAAGTGTAAATAAGAACCAAACTGTACAAAAGGTATGGTGAGATGAGAAGACATTGCTCAAAAGGAAAGGGAATTAAGGAGGAGGGGGTGGGAAAGGAAGGAAGGAAAAGGAAGGATAGAGTGGAACAAAGCTTTGTAAATAAAGAGAGGAAGAGGGGTTGAAGGGACGGGACTGGGAAGGAAAAAAGACAAATCGAGGTATATCATGTACAGGTACAAATTCCCTATGATGAATGTGATCGGTGTATCTACCTTAATTGTTAAATAATCTTAATTAAAAAAAATAGGACATTAAGAGATAATTTTAAACATAGGCAGCTCTTTCCAAAGAGAAGTGTTTTTTTAGAACCTCATATAAGGCAGTGTGGCTTGCTTTTAATATCTGAAATTTCTATTCTATTTAAGATGCAGCATAACACTCTACAGCTTTCCAAGTTGTTAAAGGAAGGCCTCTGTCTTCCGTACTTGCCTTTATCTACCATCTGTTCTTTTTCAAACCCTCAGTGTTTCGGCTGCACTTTGGAAATTGACAAAGTTAATGACTTCTAGCTCCGTCTTCTGTTCTCAGGCATTTGGTATCTCCAATTATCTTTCACCATCTTAATTTCCTCACCTATTAAATGAGGAAAATGAT
Organism: Cavia porcellus; assembly: GCF_034190915.1. Classification (NCBI taxonomy): domain Eukaryota; kingdom Metazoa; phylum Chordata; class Mammalia; order Rodentia; family Caviidae; genus Cavia; species Cavia porcellus. Next base: position 70,235,440 of record NW_026947491.1, read on the forward strand.
GATCAAATATTGGGAACATGTAGGCAGGCGTAGAAAGTATCCTCTTTTGTCTCCTTACTCGGATGAAAAGAACATAGTGATGTTCTAGTGTCATAGAAAAACACAGAAAATGTTCTTTGCGGTTTAGCAACTTATAGTCTTCTCTGCTCTAAAAGATCCAACTTTCCTTAATTAAGTTTGGCAACAAATGGTCATCTCCTTCAGGTAAAACCTGTTTTATAACAAAAATAAAAAGAGCTGACAAGGTGCTGGGACAGTTTCCAGTTCAGTGCAGGGCATTAGAGGATAATTCAATGAAAGAGATATAAGGTTTGAGAACCCAAAGGATGCCTCACAATTATTTGCAGCAACAAATTGTGTTTGCAGCAGAAAAAAGTGGGCATCAAACAGAGGATTTTTATAAAGAAAGTGTTTTCACACCTGAAGGAAATTAAAGGTTTATTTGCTTATTTGATGTAGTTCTGTCTTGAACTGACAAAAAAATACTTTTGTTTATCATTCTTTATGATTCTTTTCTCTTATAGCCCTGAGCCTGGTAATCATGTATTATCTCTACCCAGAGCAGAGTGTGCTTTATGATGGATGACAGATCCCACAGTGAAGGAGATCCATCATCTCCTACAGCTCAGTGAACTCAAGTGACTTTGCCTGTGGTCAGTTGTCTGGAATAACACTTTAAAAAAGGATCTGTGTATTGTATGACACGCACTTTATTTCTGGAATTTGGCTAATGTGGCCTCAAGAACTTTAGGACAATCTCTGACCAACTAAAATGATCACTAAAGCCATGAACAGAAGGCCTGTAACGATTTGGACATGAGGTTGATTTCTGAATTAAAAAATAAAATGAAATATGAGTCAAAAGAGTGGCTAGTTCTCCCATGGAGGCTGTTGAGTTTCATGAAGAGTTCCACTTAGAAACTTTTGGATTTCAAAGCAAAATGAATAGTCTACATAAATCTGCATTATTATTATGAACTACAGTTCAAAAATGTTCTCTCTTTTACTGCCCCAACATTTTTCTATTTTAATGTGTAGTGTAAAACTTAAACTTTGAACAATCAAGTTCGACAGAATGTACTTAGAAGAAGCATTAGCTTAGGAAAAAAGTTCCCATTTGGACTACATTCTTGTCTAGCTAATGAGTTTGAGGACATTTGCTTACCCTGTCTGACCTTCCCTTTGCTCAACTTTTATGTGAGCGCTTTGACCTTGAAGTGTTCTGCACTGTTCAGCTGAGGAGCTATTAGGCACATGTGAATTTTGTTCTTGAAATGCAGCTCCAGCAATCAAGGGTTTAGCTTGTTTTTATTTAATTTATATTCCCTTAAAGGTAAACACTAAAACCAAGGTAATGTCTGTTTGCTTTATCAAAATGAAGTTATTAAAAATTATTTATCTTTTTTCTTTTTATTTTTTCTCCAACATGGCTACTAGAAAAATTTACACTGCATTTCTGAATCTCTATCATCTATCAGGTATATATGTATGTGAGTGTGCATGCATATACATATGTATATGTATATATGACAATGATAGTCCAGATAAATTATTACAAATATCTGTGTATATTCAACAGAAACTATTAATTACTTCTTGCCATCCTTTCTGTAGATACTTCTTTTTTTTCCTCTTTAAAGACTTAAAGTTACTATAAAGAAGGAACCCATGTTCTAGATGCATAGGGAAAAAAACTGACTTCCCTTAGGAATTAAGACCTTCACATTTACTGTTAATCAGAATCTGCTCGGCTGCTCCAGGGAAGGTTTCTTATCTGAGATTTCACTTTTTTTCCTTTCAACAATGGGCTTCAGACACTATTTTGGAGATTAAAGGGTACTTTTAAGAAAGTTGTTAAGTCTAATAGCTCTCTCTTAGTTAAAGGACAAAAGAGGGAGGTGTTTGCCAAGGTTGTTTAATTTGAGGAGGGTAAATTTTCTAGATTAAAAAAAAAAATTGAAATACTTGCTTTGTTTTCATTGGCAGGCAGGCTTGGGTGCTAGCCGGTCTCAGGAGCAGAGCCTCACCCTTTCCCACACAGCCCCTGACATTTAAAGGCCAGGGCAAACACTGCCATCACAGGGGTGAACCCTGCCACTCTAGGTTTTCGTGGGCCAGCCCCTCTGAGATGCCACACTCATGGCTGGGGAATGAGGATAGCATACCTTACAGAAAGCACAGAAAAAGATGCATTTATACACAATTTTATATTCTCCAAATAATTTATAATTTATACTTTGGCTGATATTGAGCATGTTTATCAAATGGCGATGCTTATCCCTTCACATATTGCTGTAAATGGTGTCATGTTAAAGTATATTCTTGCCTACATATTAATTTTCTTAAGAAAATGTCTCCATTCAAAACATCACAAAATTAATCCTCCAAATTGGAAGCTTTTTTCCTTTTAGTGTGGTACAGTATACTGTATTTTTGAAGCTGAGATGAACTATTTTGTTTTCTTTAGTAGCCTCTCAGTGTTTAAATAGCCTGGGACTTTCCAGGTTTTGGTGGCTGCTCTGAATACCGCCTAATCTGCATGATTCATGTTTGTGTTTTGTCTTTTATCTGGGTTTTCAGTAAGAGAAACCTAACATCTTTCCTGAATTCATTTCTTGTATTTCTTATCATTGTAATTTCAACTAATTCCCTCAAAGACTAAGAACTTTTCCTTCACCTTAGCTGCCTTTGAAGAAGCTGGGGAGGGAACCGTTCAACAGTGAAACAGCATTAATATACCTGGCTGCTTTCGTATCCTTCATTCATGTATATTTTATTTTGCTCTAAAAGAGGAAAAGCAGGAAATGGATCACTGAACTGAGTGTTTTTAGCGTCTGCTTTTACATTTCTTATGATGGGGTCTCTTAAAATATCTTTTCCCCCTAGAATAAGGTGTTTGTATATTCTTGTCATTAGTCTCCCCTTCATTTGCTGAGTTGTGTAGGGCAGAGATGAGCACTGACTGGAAGAAGCAATTATTTCTCAACAAGCAGGTGAAAATGACAGACTTTCCAAACAAAGACAGAGTGTTGGAATAGATATTTTTAAAAGGCATTCCCACAGGTAAACATTAGCTGCCCAGGGTCACGGGCCACCTACTGATGCTCCTGGAGTTCAGTCATCTGCCACCTGAAGACATAGCATGAATACTGAGCATGGGGAGTAGTGTCTTTTTAAACACAGTGCACAGCGCAAGCCTCTAGTCTCATGCGGTGAAAGAAAATACCTTGGTTTTTTAAAGTTCTTAATGTCTTCCTAGTTAGCAGTTATTGGGTGACATTCTACAAAACCTATTAAGTTGGAAAACATATCAGGATTGTATTATAATGGATGACTTCTCTAATCCCAAATCATTTCTAGAAGGTGTATTCTGGAGTTCTTGGTGATATTCTTTGAAGAAAAGTGTCCCGGCCTGCGGGTAAGTCCACAGAGACCCTAGAGGGGGAGTGGGGGTGAAAAGGAAACAAGAGACACAAGGAATGGAGACAAGACGAAGAAGTCTGATCAAGTCTCGTTTATTCAAGGAAGGAGTATCAAATATATATGGTATTTAGGAGGAGGGAGTTGGGTTCTGAGAAGTCAGCAGGTAACTTAGCAACAGTGGCAAGACTGAGGGTTATAGGTCAATTCAAATTTCTCACGCGTGGGCTCATAAGGTGGGCTGATTAACATAATTCCTCAATAGGCCAAACAAGCTAGGTAGGCAAGGTGCTGCCTAATTACCAAACTTAACTCCTAGAGGGAGTCAAGGTGGTGCCGCCTGCAGATGTTAAGGTGCTGTGGCCTGCAGATATAAGATAGCAGCCAATTACAGAGCTTCCCCCAGAAAAGGTGAGAACATGAAACATCAATCAACTTCTCGAGCTGCTGGGATGCTTACTGGTCTAACTGAATTTCTGTCTCTCTCTCTGTCTTTGTCTCTCTCTTCCCATATTCTCTCCTTTTCTTCCATATTCTCTCCCACTTTTCTCTCCTTTTCAAGATTGACACTTGAAGTGTCAATTATATGTGCAAGTTTGTGCACATATATTAAGCATAAAAATGTAAATATTATTGATACCATGATATCTAGTAATCTCCTTTTAACTTAAACACAATCTATGAAATATGTTATATATGTAATGGGAAGTGAAACAAATAATTTTCATAAGTTACCACAAAAGGCCATCAGCAACTACTAGAAATGACTGGAAATACTGAGCTGTTTATACTGTATAATCGCTTCTCATACTGGCAATTCAAGAGCAAAATGAGAAGCAAAGTGGCAAAAATTTGGCTCTGAACCAAAGAACATTTTCTCTCCATTTTATTTGGGGTAGGAAATAGTGTTTTTCCTCATCTGGGTAGGAAATAGTGTTTTTCATTGTTGTTAAAAAATAATGTGCATTTTTTATAGAAAAAGGAGTAATTAAGTGTGGCTTTACTACTTCTTTCCTGTTGTTTCTGTATTATGAAAAATTCTAAAATGAGAAATCTCACATAATTATGAAGTCAAGGATTAAGTTTGAGTGTGATTATTTTGTTTTAAAAACTTTAAAATCTTGTTGAGACAGTTCTTAAAGCAATGCTATCTTTGTACCTATTACATGGTCATAGTAACTATCATTTGTTCATCTACTTATCCTTAATTCTGCATGATAAAAATTCTATTGAGCAAGTTCCTTTGGAGTTTCTGTTGTGTATATAATGACCTATCATTCTAAATAAAGCAATCAGCCATTTTCAAGGTCTCGTGAAGAAACTGTCAGATAAGATATGCTAACTAACTCAACAGTAACAGCTACAAAATTTCAGTAGCTTACCAAAAAGCAAAACAAACAAATGAGATTTCTTTATTTTCCATGCCAAATATCTTTTTTGGTAGAGGTCTTCCACATTGTTTTGGTTCTAAAACCCACGATCCAGTAGCGAGTATGTGAAACCTTGCCTAATGCATGAATCCACAAGGCAATAGAGCACATGCAATCATGCATTGATTTTTAAAACTTTGACTCTTAAGGGTTACACACACACACACACACACACACACACACACACACACAGACATACACACGTAGTCAGTTTTCACTGATCTGAACAAATCAAGTGGTTAGATTTACTAAACAAGATGAAGATGAGAATCCTTCCACAAGGAGGAATTCTGCAGTGGAGCTGTTAAATATGTATGAATAGTAATATAATTTACATCAGAAACTATATGTCTCCCTCAGTGGAGATTGTAAGAAGTAAAAAAAAAAAAAAATCAGATATTGCCTTTATCGTTTTGTAAGACTATTCCTTAAATTTGGCCTTAGATGCCTAATTGTCTTAGCTGCCTGCACTAAATGGAAAACACCATGTTTATGTACCTAAAATAAGTTAGAACACAATAGTATATTAATATCCATATATGCAGAGTAGGATAAAAACAAATGAGGTACAAAGGGAAAGACAGAATTTGATCTTCTCGCCAATGGGATTAAAATTAGGATGCAAGGAAGTCTCAAGCAAGGGGGAGGAGAAACAAGAAGTCAACCTATGAGTGTACCAATCCACGGGATATATTATGATAGCCATTACTGATTTTTTATTATCTTCTTTTGAAGTCCAGTATCACTTTCACTGATGTTTTTATCAACTTTATTCTATTTTATTTTTAGTTTTACTATTTTAAAAACTAAATGAATAAATAAAACTACAAAAAATAAGGATCAAATGGTATTCACCAATTTATCTCTGAGCTAAACAACTAAAATTATGCAAAATTTTTAGTATAAGAAAGTTTTATACTTTTAGATTTAAAATGGAATATCAATAAGTTTATTTCTAAGAAAAATGAGTAGGTGTTCAATTTTACAAGAGTTTCTTTGCCCACAAATACTTCAATAATTTTGAAAACCAATGAAAAATATGTATACATTATGGATGCTTCTTAATTTATAATTAATATTTTAATCAACTATGGAAAATTTTGAAATTCATATTTGGAGCAACACAGTCACATTAATTTGTTTCTTCCTATGGAAATTGCTGTATGTGCTTTGGCCTTAATAGTCTAGTTGCAAGGAACTTGTAATACTGCTCTCCTGGAAAATTCTCTATCCAGTTCTGAATTCTTATTTATTTACTCACTTCCTAATCTTCATCCAAATGGGGTAGTTGCTAAAGCTATTGAGCATCTTTGTACTAATAATAATTTTTACCACTTAATACAGTGAGAATCTTTGTTGAACTTTATAAATTTAGCACTAATAATAGTTGCTACTTCATAACTGCTTGATAAGAGTTAATTTCAGGTTGCTGGGTGTGGTGGCGTGTGCCTGTAATCTAGCATTTGGGAGGCTTAGGCAATAGGATCACTGTAAGTCTGAGCCCAGCCTGGACTAGGTAGCTGGACCCTGTCTCAAAAATAAATAAATAAACATAAAAAGCATTAGCTACTATCTGCAAGCACTGAATTTGAAGGAGAGATCAGTGCTGAGGTACAGGGAAAGAGATTGAATGGGGAGAAGATCAGTAGTGCTGAGAGTTTGAATCAGAAACAGAAAAAATTGAAGGCTACTCATAAATTGAGAAGTTGACTCAGTAGACTTCATTTGGTTCTTGCAATGTTTGCATTCCTGCTCATCTTATTATATATTTATGGAACATGGCTTGTGCGCTTGGTGACTTACAACAATGTATAATAACCATGAATCACTATGCTCAGGAGTTCACAAACTAAAAAGAAATAATAACAGAACTGCAAATACACAATGTAGTATGTTGAAAATGGTACCCATTTTATTCACTTTCAACTTTTCAAAGCTATGCTATATAATTTTTAAAAATTATCCAATGTCACAGTTTCTTTCTGGCCTCTGTTTACTACAGAGTTATGGAAAGGACTAGTAACTATTGCCATTTTCTAAACTGTCCAAGGTTATTAGAATAAGGACTAGTCTTTTTATCCTCAATTGTAGATTTAGAAGTTGACTTATTAGCTGTTGCATAGCTTCCTATATATGAAACTAAACTGAGTTTTTAAAGTATCAAAGCAGTTCACATGCATCTAACTTTTTTAGGCCACTTAGCTTTGAATATAACAGCAAATTACTTTGTGGTCTTAAATGTTTTGGTTTGAATTATGTTGTTTAAAAACAGAGTCAAATGAAATGGTATTCCTGTTTAGGTTTAATATTCAAAACAGGTTAAGAAAGAAATTTCACAGGTGAAGGCAAGGTGCATACTTCAGATTTATAAATTCCTGTAAATTTGTGCATACTTCCTTTTGTCTTTATACGAAAAAGATTGGGAATTTCAGTCTTGTGGAAATTCCTATTGGATTTATCTGTTTGAGTCTACATACTTAATATTAATTTTAGGAAATTTGGTAAGTCTCGCTGAATCAACATACGGAAAATCGTGTACTATGAACAGTGGAGTCTGACCCTTGGGGTTCACGTCTTTCCTTAGTTCGTAAGAGACTATTGCACTAGACACATATTCTAGTTTTGTCACATTAAGTTCATTTGTCCATATTTACAAGCTTAATTTATCTGTTAAGTTGTAATTATAATACCCACTTTTTGGAGATAGAAGATGTTGTCACTAAGATCCTCTAGTGATTGTGATCCCACAAATACGCTGATTTGTACAACTGTTCACTTATGTATCCACTCTCACAAGAGCTAAGACAACCAAGTGAAAAACTATAGGACCTATGTTTAGTATAACAAATAACGAAGACTTGTTTCAGAAGACAGACAACAGACTTGCCTGTGTCATCCCTCCCCCAACTCTAAGCAGCCCAACACAGAGACAGGTGCCACTTGTTTCTGGAAGAGAGAGTTCTTAAATTTTATTTTTTATTGTTAAATGTTTGCAACACCTTGTAATTACATTCAGCCTGGGAGTCTCAAGATCCATCCATTTTCCTACAAATGCCTAATAATTATCCTTCTCAAGGGCTAAGTAAGTCATGTTTTCTTTATCAGTTGAACTGATGATGGGCATATGGGCCTCTTCAGCTATTGTGAATTGTGCTGCAATAAATGGATATGCATGCACCATTGCAGCAGGGTGATTTTACTTTTTCCTAGAAGATACCCAGGAAAAGGATGACTGGGTCAAATGGAATTTCTATTTTTAATATTCTGAAAAATCTCTATACTTAATTCCAAGCTCATTGTACTAATTTACATTTTAATCAATGACATATACAGATTCATTTTTCACCAACTTTTGTTATTTTTGAGTCATTGACAATGACTATTCTAAATCTAGGCTTTGGGATTAAAAAACAATATTAGGCACATTTCAGTGAAATTCAGCCCTGGGCAAAGTCCCACAATTCTTAGCCCCATCTGCAAGGTCCCACAATTCTTAGCCCTATCTTCAGATACTTAGCCAGTATCTGAAAACTGGAGCTTCTAGAACTGCAGAAGGCAGGTAGCTGACTACCCTGGCATCTGTCCTACAATCCCTGCTAGCAAAGCAGGCAGGAATACTACAAAACTTTAGAAAGCAAGGCAGAAAAGCTAGTGCAATGCATTGTCTTGAGTTCATTGTCAAGCTCACTGAAATGAGTTCCAGCAAGCATAGAAAATGAAGTCTTCATTCAGGTCAGAGTTCATGAACTGATCCTCTAACCTTATCCTAGTAGCAAGCAGAGATCTGTGTGCCAATAAGAAAGTCTCTAATTTTGATTCATCATTTCTTTCAGCCTTTATCATTTCCAACTTTGGAGCAGACCTGGGCTCTACCCACCTTTCTACGAAAACTATGCAGACCTTCGTGGCTGTGCAACTCAAGTGTGATTCAACTTAGAATCAGCGCAGATAGCCAAAGTCTGTCTCCAATATTTATTCCCCAGTCATGGGCTGCAAAATTATTTCAGGCCAGTACAAAGACACAGGGCTTAGAACTTCCCAGGTACCACTAGAATCCTGAACACCAGGGGACAGAGTCATGAAATCTCCTGCATCTACTCCAGCCACAACATGGAACTTGGTGGGGGTCCACCAAAACTGTGCAAGACCTTGCAGCTCTGAGACTCAGGTGTGGTCCAGCTTGGCATCTTCTTAAATGGCCAAGAAAGTGACTTCTCCAACACGACTCTAAATTTGGACAACATAGCATGCTGCAAGACTCCATTTTCTGGGTGTTGCACAAGGTAGTAAGCAAAAGCTTTTTTTGAAACTTAGCAATGAGCTGACAGAATCTAATGCTGGTCAGATCCTGACAGTTCCCATCCTCAAGCTTGCTGTGGATGGAGAAACTAACACTTCCAGTGATGAGGGAAAGCAGGCAGTCCCAGTCACCAAAATATTATGTTATTAGCATAAGGATACACACAGAGATTAACAGAACAGAATACAGAGCCTAGCAGTAAATGCATGCATCTATAACTAACTCAGCTTTGACAAATGTGCTAAGAACATGTGTTGGAAAAATCAGGTTTTTCTAAATGAAAATTGAATCTCTACACACAGTAAAGTGAATCTGGATCCCTATTTCTCATATTACAAAAAATCCAAAGTAGATTGGACATAGTGAAATGATAGAAGAAAACAGTGGAAAATTCAAGATACTATAATGCACAAGAATTTCTTGGGCAAGATGCTCAAAGTACAAGAAGCAAAAGCTAAAAGCAAATGAAATCACATCAAACTAAAAAGCTTCAGCTTTTTATTTCACCAAATAACCAGATAGCAAGGCAATCTATAAAATGAGGGAAAATATTTGCAAGCTATCTCATTGACAAGGATTAATATCCTGAATATATAAAGAACATCAAAATTTCTATATCAAAAACAACTCATTTCTATATCAAAAACAACTCAAACAAACAAAAATGAGAGCATGGCCAGGGATACAGCTCAGTTGCACAGCATCTGCCTGGCTAGTGCAAGGCACTAAGTTTGATTTCTGGTACCTCCCACCCCCAAAATCAGAAACTTAAAAAAAAATTCAGATGAACAAGTGCATGAAAAAAAATCTCCAAATTCATTAATCATCAGAGAAATACACATTTAAAGTTACAATGAGATATCCTTGGTCCAGGAAAAATGGCTATGATTAAAAAGACAGAACAAGAAGTAATGGCAAGGATGTGAAGAAAAGAGAATCCTTGTATATTGTTGTTGGTGTTTAATTGGTACATTTACTATGAAAAACAATTTGGAGGTTTCTCAACAAATCAGAAATAAATACACTTTATAAGGAGGCAATTCTAGTTATAGGGCACACATTCAAAGGAGATACAAGCAGTATGTGGAAGAGATATGAACTTCCATATTTATTGGAGCAGTATTCATAGTACCAGGAAATCAAAACAACCAAGATATCTATCAGTTGGATACAGAAACAGTGTATACTCCACACCATATCTTTCCACTATTAAAAAGTGGAATATTGTCATGAGCATCAACACTGCCAAAATATGAAGAGTGGTAAGTGTAATACGCCAAGCATAGGAAGATAAGTACTGCAAAATCACACTCATATTGAAATCTAAAAAAGCTGATGTCTCAGAAGCTCAGTGTAGAATGATGGTTTTCAGAGGCTAGTACAAGTGCGGTACGAAACTAGAAAAAAGAATTTTGTTTCTTAGTCATAAAGAAATGCTAGCAGTTTGAAGATATAAGTATGTCTAACGTTTTAAATCTTATATAATATATTCATGTATCAAATATTACTTGGTACCTCATTAATATATACAATATGTATGCTTCTATGAGTCAAAGATAAATTTAAATAAACACATTATAAAATCTAATATCAGCCTCTCAAGATTGAAATGTTATTAATGCCTAGTGGTATTTCTCATATTTTATAGGTATTATAAACATATTAAGTACTTCTTACTAAATTCTGAGTTGTTGAGTCACTGAATTCACTGGTGTGACCAACTAGGCTTCCATCAGAAGCTCTGATTTTGATTTCCATTTGATTCCCTTACTGTCTATATCTCATTTGAAAAAAAATGTAACATCATTTAAAATATGGAGATAATGTTAACATATCTGAAAACCTTTTAAAATCTCAGGTGACGGTATATAAATAATAATAATTAAAGATTCAGTATGCAGTACTACTTTATATATAACAGAGAAAAGACTAATTAAGACATACTATCCAATTGATCATCAATACATGCTTAATTTGATCTCAGTCACTCATTTCTTCTCTAACTAAACAAATAATACTCCAGTTTTTCCAGTGACTACATTTAATCATGAATTCTAGATAGAACATAGTTGGCAGATCATTCCCCATCCTGCCTAACAGAAGACTAGGTTAGAAAGGCTTCATGCTTTGTAGAAAAATTATACTGCTTGAAACTTTTGAATTAGAAAACACTACTCTTGACATTGGTAGAAACTGTATCTTGAATCATTCAGGGGTATTCAAACACATGAAGTTTAGAATATGTATTAATTTATTACCATAGTGATCACGTCTCTTCTCAAGTGAGTAGGAAATAAAAATCTAAAATAAAAGAAATTTGAAGTCCACTGAACTTGCTGGACTCTCCACTATATACCAACAGTTTAAACTCACCAACCAAGGAATAAGAAAGCTATCATTTACCTTTGGATCTTCTGTACTAATTAGTAGCCATGCTTTAACTTTCTATGATAAATAAGTTTTAAAGCAGCTAAATGGGATTGAGTATTTCATTTCTGTAATTTATTCATTGATCCTGGAGATCTTGGTCTCCTTGAATTATGAAGAACTTAATTAGATTTGCATGTCTCATTCTCTCTTTCTCTTTAGGTATCTCAGAATGTGTTTCTTAGAAGCAAAGTGGATATATTTTATACTCTTAGTTCAAATTCTCATTCTGAACATTAACCAGGTGTTTGACTTTGCAAAAATATCTAATCCTTGTCAGTCTTCGATTTTTCATCTGATCTGTGAAGTGAGGGAGGGGGATATGAAATACTATGGAATGCTTCCCAAGGGACTGGCAAAGATTAAGGATTTAATAAAGTCAACTAGCTTATTTGCATTTCTGGGAGAGTTGGAAAAGGAGATATCGTAACTATGAATTTCATGTGGTGGAAAGAGAGGAGATGAAGAGACTCGCTCTTGGACAAAATACATATTTAGGAACAATGGGATATGTGTGATTAATATAGGTTTTATGAATTCAAATAAATTGGTGGTTTTGGCCACTCATATTAGGCCTTTTCCAGAGGGTTAGCCTTAAGTAATTCCAGTTCACATAATTTATGCCGCATTTGCACCAAATGGTGCTCTTCTGCCTTGGTAATGGTCCTCCTGGGAGACTCTATATTCTAGATCTATCTATGACAACATGTTTCAGGGAAACAAATTTAAAATTTTACACTTGTCAGCTCCACTCTGATCTTGGGAAACTGACAGAAACACGTTGATTGAATTAGGAAAATACTGCTAGCAAAGATACTATACAAATTCCAATCATAGAAATGTCCAGAATATAGGTATTTACCTTTACACTGCTAATATAAATATGTATATTTCTTTATAACTTTATTAGAAATGCGATTCTTCACAATTTTAAGAAAAATATTTTCCCAAGTCCAATAAATGTGAAATTTCTGAAAAATTATTTTTATCAGTAGCATAAAATTCATTAACGTGATGAATTGCCCATGACTGTTGAATGTTCCTTTAGATTATGAATAAAAGGATCTCATACTCCCCACAAAGTTAAACCTACAATTGTTTTATAAACATAATTTATACAATCTGACCTTTTCTGATAATTGACTTCAAACAATTTAATATATTTTTCTATCAAACTGAAAATTTTGCACTTTCATAAACATATAAATGCTCCAATAAGTATCAAAATATAATGATTAAAGTAAAATACACTATTTTTCTTTTGCTTATGTAGTATTTGTATTCTGAAATATGAGCACTATATCATGGGCTAATATACAAGGAGGAAAACTGGTTTTACATTGAAAATCACTTCAATAATGAACTAGGGTCAAGCTAGAAAACCAGGTCTGGAAATTTCCACTCATTGCTGCCTCTTTCAAACATCACTTCAGGGGCCCTTCTTTGCTGGTCCTTCTACATTTTCCTAACATTTTATATATGCCTTAATTGTGCTACTTATAGTGCTTTTTATTTGTGTATATTTATCTCTTTTACTATACCATGATCTTGTTCTTGTTTTTTGAAATTAATTTCCCAAACTTAATGCTGTTACCTCGACTAGATTTTTATTCAATTAGCTAATGAATTGAATAATGGGTAACATACTACAATTTAGAAATAGTTTGCCTCAAATAACCTTAAGGAAAGGGATAATTACTGTTATTTCCATTTTATGGAAGACAAACCTGACAGGATTTTTGGATTTTGGTATTCTTTGCTTTGGATATTTCAACTCCTTTGTTTTTATTTTTTTTTCTAGACAAGAGTCTCACAATATAAGTCAGGCTGGCTTTGAACTCTTGGGAATTCTCTAGCATGCTAGGATTACAGGTGTGTGCCACTACACCCACCTGTCTGACAGATTTTTGTGGTTTTTACTAATATATAACGTGTCAAGGCTGGAAAGTACCAATTTAGAATTCAACTGTAACTACATTGCCCTATAAGGCTGTATCCTTTAAGTAACTAAAATATAAGAATTCCCAATCGATGAAAACATTGATATTTGAACTGAAAGATATAGTAACCTTAATACATATTTGAGTGCCCTAACTAGTGACAGGACTAAGTTAAAAAAAAAATTGAAGGAATTTAAATGACTTAGAGGTCATTTAGATTTGAACCAATCTGTCATTTTTGTCTTTGCAGAGGAACAATTTCAAATTTGGAGTGAAATTATTGCATCATTTTAATTATTAATTTAAGTCACATGTATAATTATTCATCTGAGGAAAATAACCTTATTGAATTGTTTATTTATTAAATATTATCTGACATAATTCTGTTTTGAAATACTTCTGGATCATGGAATTAAGAAAAATACATTCCCTCACTTCAAATCATATTTGGGTATAGCAAAAGTTTTAAACAGGGAATATACATAGAAATTAATGAATACTCTGATACATAAGAACAAGTTTGTATATATCTATGCATATACATGTTTTTGGAAAGGTGTTTCATGAGATTCTAAAAGAGATTACATAGAGTAAAATCACTGGAAGAAGAACTCTTGAATTACATCTAGAGCCCTGTATGTAAACTGCCTTCTTTATGGATCTGAAGGGCAATAAAATGATATAGTATTTACACTAAATCTGCTGGAATGTAAAACAGGTAGACTCTTGGAGACATTGGTATATGCAAATATTTGTATGAACAAAACTCCAATAGCACAAGAACGATTACAAAGAATCAATAGTTGGGAACTCATTTTATTAAAAGCTTTTGCACAGCAAGAGAAACCACCAACAGTGAAAGACAACCCACACTGTGGAAAACAGTTTTTGTGAGCTGTTCCTCAGACAAAGGGCCACTATCTAGAATATATAAAGAGCTCAGGAAACAGACCCTGAATTTAAAGACTCAATTCAAAAATGAGCATCTGAGATGAACACACACTTCTCAGGTGAAGAAATACAGATAGCAAAATAAATACATGAAAAAATCCAACATCATTGGTCATTCAAGAAATGAAAATTAAAACACTGAGATTTCATCTCAGTCAACAAAAAAAAAAAGGCTATTATTAAGAAATCAACCAATAGCAAATGCTAGCAGTGTTGTGAGGGAAAAGGAAACTTCTCCACTATTGGTGAGAGTGTGGACTGGTGAAATCACTGTGGAAATCGATGTGAAGATTCCTCATAAAACTAGACTAGAGGTTCCATTCGACCCAGGTGTTCCCCTTCTTGGTATCTTCCTGACGGAACGAAATGTGTCATATCACAGCAACATATGCATGCCCATGTTTTTAGCAGCACAGCCAAATCTTAGAAACAGCTCAAATACGTATCAACTGATGAATGGATAAAGACGGTGCTGATTTTTCATACAGTGGAGCAGTACTTTGCCATAAAGAAAGACAGAAAAACCTGAGACATTTGCAAGTAATCAGATCCACACTGAGATCATACCCTTAAGTGAAATAGATAGACATGTGTAAATACTACATTATTTTTCAGGGGTGAGAACTGAAAGGGTAAATGAGAACCAAACTGTAGAAATGATATTGTGAAATAGGAAGGAAATGTTCAAACAGAAGGGGAACTTAGAAGGGAAGAAAGGGAAAGGAAGGAATGGTAAAGAAAAAAGTGAGAAAAAATGAAAAACTGGAAACAAAACTTTTGTAAATAGGAAGGGGAAGGGGGGGTTGAAGGGAGAGTGGGAAATGGGAAAAACATTAAGTTATATCATGTACAAATGACCTAAGATGACTGTCATCACTGTGTATACCTAACTTGTACCAATCAACTTAAAGAAAGAACTGACTTTAGACCATATGCTAAAGATACACTATATGTATGGTAATTTTCATTTTGTGTTGTTTGAGAGCTAAAGTCTAAGATCTTTACCTTGTTGTGCAGGAACACGGATGATTCTTATTAGGTTTCCTTTTCTTCATTTTTTCATACTTCATTCTATAGTTAGATGGAAATATTCACTCTCAAAGACCACATCCACCTTCTTACTCTTCCAGGGTACCCAGACTGTCCTAACTGTAAATTTATTTCCTGTATCTGTTGCCTAAATCTTAAGAACCAAGTCTATGACTATTACCTTTTCCATACAGAATTATTTTAATTTCACTGCACTTTGTAATTTGTAATAATTTCTAATACATCTTGTTTAGCAATAAGTAACGCATATATGTTACAGCTTCTCTCCAAGACTATGAACCCTGTAAGTCAGAAATTCAATTGTTCTCAACTTTGTGCACACTTACATTACAACCCAGAAAAAAACTAAATACATAATAGTCGAATTAATGATTGTAATCAGATAGAATAGGTAGCCCGTCCTATCTGCAAGCCAGGAATAAATATCTCAAATTCTAAACATGGCCACATCTGTATTATTGTGAACTTCAATCTTCCAATAAAATCTCTGGCACAAAAGTTCAAGACATAAAAAATTTCTCTTTCTTTTAGACCAAAATGAATTGATCTCCAGTTAACACCTAAGGGCAATGCCTGAGTTCACACAAGCATAAAATGTCCAAAAACTGTTTTATTTTTTTTAAAAACAAGCATCAGAGCATACTTCACAAAGTTCATTTTTCCTTCACAATATAAAACTATCCATATTAAGTACAAAACCTATCAGTAATTTTCTCCTTTTACTTTCGGTTCGTTAAAATGTTTCTTTTGTTAAATGACCTGTTTTGGAACTGGCTGCCCTAACTTCCTAATCAAATCACCACCCACTCTCCTCACAGCTACAGCTCCCTGTTCTGTTCCAACTCCCAGTTCTCTGAAGCAGCTGAACATTCCAAGAGATTTCCTAGGAAATGCCCTGTTATAGAATTTTAAGAAGACACATATTGCCACTGGAAAGTTGTCCCTTTTCTAACCTCTGAAGATGTATCACACATAAAGGACAAAAGTCTGAGGCTTTTGCATCATTAAAACAGGTCTTTATAGACGTAGCTACTTACTAATATGTTTTAACAGTCTAAACTGATTTGTTAAACTGTAGATATCATGATTTAGGTGTAGCTTTTAATTTCTATGAAAGGTCTTAGCTTCTGTGTAGCTGGAGACACAACTTGAATTACATCCCTGCTTTCCTGAGGTCAACATTTGGCAAGAATTACCTATCATGGTTTTAAATCACCATCATTTCAGTTTCTTTTCTTCCTGCTAAAAGGCTTTTGCTGAAGGGGTGGAAGGAGGGGTGAGAAAGATAACAAACATCGTGTTGGGGACTGTATTCAGGGAACTTAGGCCCATTAAATTTCTTGCCCGTGATGAAACCAATCAATCTCAGGAACATGGAGAAACTTTATTTATCGATCATAAGGAAGATTGCAAGGGAAAAGATATTAGGCAAGATTAAAGTTATCGCACATGGCTTTAGAAATTGACTTCCCTCTCTCAGACAGTTGCTGTACATTGTCTTTATCTGCTTATCAAAACCTTGTACTTCCAACAATGTAAGGAGGTAAGAGGAAACAGGAAAACTACAACAGCAACCAAACTGAACCCAAACCTTTTAATCAGAATGAAAATATTTGTTAGGAACTCCTAAAATTCTTTATATTGAAACAATGGTTTGCTTCAAAGAAGATGGAATTTTGATAAACCTTGATTTCACCTGCATTAATCTCTGTTTGAAAATGTGAGAGCTACGCTGGGGTATTTTTAGAACCATTTTAGCATACATTTCATGCCTTTATAGCATGTAGTTGCTAATTTTCCTAATAAGGTCACCTTTCATTAAATGGCATGTGTTATCGAATTCATTTAGGGTACTTGCCTAAAAATAAGGCCAATTTGTGTGAGCTGTGGATCCTTATTATTATCCCGTGTGTCTCTCTCATTGTAGGGAAAGTATATTCAAAGTAGAAAGAAAATATATTTTGAAAGAATCTTGCCCTAGACTGGACACTGTAGCCAGTAAAGCCTTGGAGGAGGAACCAAGGGGCTCTATCTTCCCCACCCCTAGGAATTTACCTGTGGCTCGAAATGAATACCAATGGGCTACCTGTGCATCACTAATGCCCCTTAGGCTCCACCCCAAACCTAAGCTACATGTACGCCCCCACTCCACGTGTCCACCGGAGACAATGCCAGACCCACATTCTTAAAATAAAGGTCCATTTATATTTCATACTTACCTTTTCAGCCTCATCATATTTGACAGAATTTATTCATATTGATCTGTATCTTTTTTTATTCCAATAAAAGAGTTTGGTGATGTTAGAATTAATATCTTCCCTGAGTTTCTCATAAGTGGAAGACTTTCAAGGTGAAGACAGTTTCTTCCTGTTGTTCTTTGCTGACATATTGCACAGTGCACTGAGCATCCAGAGAAAGAGCTCAATAAACTCTGATGACTGGTGGCTGCAGCCGCACAGTAAAATAAGAAAGAATTAAAGAACTGTTTTTACTTTCTGAAGTGTAGGCAGAGTGATAAGACAGATCCTATAACCTCAGTTAATGAGGTGGATGGTTTAGAAAACAAAGGCTTTCTCACTTGGAGAGCTGGCAAAGTGGGTTTCTAGCATCGTAACTTCAGTTATGCCCTAATACATGGAGCTGGTTATCTTGCTAAGCAGCAGGAGGACTTGGTGATGACTTCCTCTGAGTGTCTTAGCTAAGGTCTTTCTCCACCAGCAATTTCTATCCTCATGTGAATCCCTTAACAAAAGCAATATACCTCTTTATCTCTGAATAGTCAAAAAATACATTACCAGCTGAACGGTGTTATGGTTTCCAAGACAGTTTCTTGGTGAAGATAATAAGTGTTCTAGAATGTTAATTGAAACATCAGGGGAATGGTTACTTTCCAAATACCCCAGAGGAGTCCAGTGTGGCAAGGTAATGGTATAAATAAGCTAGAGTAATGGACTTCAGTTTCTTAAGCTAGAGACAAAATGCAGAAATTTAAGGAAAAAATATTTTTCATGTCATAGAAACTTGATAAATGCCACTCATAAATTAATATAAAAATCTATTTAGCACAGATGAAAAGGCTCTACCATCTGTTTTTAGAACTTCATTTGTTTAAAGTCTGACTGAAATATTAATACTCTTATTTTGTCGCACAAAATTTCTTTGAAATGAAATAATTACTTGGTGGGTTATTCTCATTTAATTCAAAATTTAATAACTGTGATAAATATAAAACTGTTTTATTGTTAATTCATTCAAGAATTGAATATTTATTGAGCATCTATTACAAATAAGATAGAGGTTACAAAGATGAATTGAAGATAAAACTTGGTAGCAAGAAATTAAGAAACAAGGCAGACAAAACATGCACAGTAATCTCCCTTATCTCTGGGGGATACATTCTAAGACCCCAGGGAATACCTGTAACTGTGAGTAGTCTGAACCCTAAAAATGCTTTTTTAAATATGCTACATAGTAACAGAATTAATCTGTTCTTCATGTTTTATGTCATGCAACCTTCATTGCAACACTAATCTTACACTTTAGGACCCATATAACTAAATAAGGTTTACATAATACAAGCACTGTGTTCAATGTGAGGACAGGCCGTCTGATGGCTATTAAATGACCAATGAGTTCTATGCATACTTTTGACAAAAGGATGTTTTGTTTCCCATTAGAGATGACCCAAAATGGTGCAATCTCATCACATTATTCAGAATGGTACACATTGTAAAACTTATGAATAACTTACTTTTGATGATTCCATTTCATAGTGTTCAAGTTATGACTGACAAAAGTAACTAAAGGTACCAAGTAAAACGGCAGATAAGTTGGGACTGCTCTACATGCAACACTCTCATGAAAGGAGAAAATGATAATTGAGAGATGTCAACATAAAGTATGATTTATTCAAATGTTCTTGGTTTAACATTTAGTGAAAATGTGTATTTTCATTTTTGATTCATATGCTGTAGTAGGTGTAACTGACACTGATGTTATAAAATTTACAATTACCTTATCTTAAACATTTCCTTTACACAATAATATAGAAAATAATAAAAACTAAAGTGAATCAGTTGTGACTCTGTAATAATGTTTAAAAAATAGAGAGTGACTAGGTTTTCATGAAATAACTGAGGTGTTTCTGTATGGTAATCTGAGGCATACCGAAAAGCAAATAATATATTTTACCATTCAATTTTAAGACAGATTGCCAGTTCAAAAGACAGGGATTTTAGAGTTGGAAGGAACTGAAATATCATAATAATAATTAATAATTTCAAGTTATCAGTAATCTTTAAAATCCTGTATTCTACCAATTATTAATATGCTCATTACTTGTAAGCAACTTGGTCTTCAGGTAGTTTTAAAAAAAGAGAATATTATTTTTGTTTCACTAAAGACAATTAGAACAAAAGAAATTAAACCTAAATGCAAACAAGGAGCAGAGTTGACATGGTGGTAGGACTAGATTTAAATTTAGAGGTTCTGGTTTCAAATTCCAGCTAGGAAAATTGGACAAACCATCCTACAGATTGAAATCTATAAAACCACTTCAAAAGATTGTTAGTGTTAAATATGGAAGGTGCCAAAATTATACTGTAAACCTTAATTATTTTATAATTAATGCTATTCTCTGAAATGAATGTAAGTTTGATACCATGTTTTAAAAAATCCATTTATGAGGTGTTTTTCTCTAGAAGGTAATGTTTTTTGTTGCTTGGTATTTTTATAGTAATCATTTTCCCTCTGTCATTTTATTAATCATTTTTTAAATTATTTCAGAAGAGAAAGCTCTCTTTTTTTCACATACAGAACTTATTTTCTAGGGTTACTGTAACAAGTTACCATAGACTGGGTAAAGATTAAACACCAGAACATTGTTTCCTCCCAGTTCTGGAGGCTGGAACACTGAAGATGTGATACCAGAATGGGGATTTCTGCTGAAGGCTGAAAGGAGTGGAACTGTTATAGGACACACTCTCTGGATTTTAAGTGGCTGTCCTCTGTGTCTTCACATGGTATGTGCTTGTGCTTAAAGTTTCTCTTGTTGTTATAATTCTAGTCCTATTGAATAAGGCCCACAGATATGGTTTCATTTTAATTTATTCTTCAAAAACTGTCTCCAAACAGGGCTACATTGTGAAGTACTGGGGATTATGTATCCAATGTATAAATTTGGGGCAAGTGGAATGGGATTGAACTTAACCTATGACATTAAAGTATGATACATACACACACACACACACACACACACACACACACACACAATGTGTGATAACATCATGTAGATCATGAGATAACATTGTGTAGTGGTGAGCAAATGGCATTTAAGTAACACCAAAAATTGTAATAAAATATGAATATATCTATATCTATATCTATCTATCTATCTATCTATCTATCTATATATATATTTATACACACACACACTTATGTATGTGTATATTCAATGAGCCAAGAAAAGAAGGCATCTATGCAAATAGCAAACAAATCAGCAGGCATCCTGTATCAGGATAGGCTCTCTGGAGATGCTGTATATTGGCTAGCATTTTATTTTCTTTCAGCCATATGGTTTTGTGCACATGATTTAGCATGAATATAACCTTCTTAGACAAATAATGGTGCCGTGTGCAGGAAGCTTACCCGTCCTTTTTTAACCACTCACAGAGATGCAGCCCCCAGAAGAAAGGTATCTGTCCTCCAGCAACAGTTCAGAAAAGGAGGTTATAGATCTGACAACTCATTGAAATGTCACAGGGTATCATTTTCTGTAAAGAAACCTGTTATTCCTCTATACTGAAGTTCAAAATTTCAGCAGTGAGAACCAAGTTTCTCTAGATCTATTGGATTAATTTTATATAAAAAACTGTCAGCACATTCATATTAATGCTGGTCCATTAAAGCAAGTATGCAGTGATATGGTTTATTTTTTTTTTCTTTTTCCCCCCTTCTTCATTGTTTATTTTAAATTGTGGAACTTTGCGATTGATAGATACTAAAAGTGTTTATTCGTTTTGTTGTAACTACAAAGAACTCTTATGGTACTGTACAGGGTACTTACCCTGTATCTCGCTTAATTACTTCACATCCTTGAAATTGAGAACTTCAATATCTTTCAAATCAGATGATTTATGCATGTAAAATGAAAATAGAAAGCATAATTAAATTATAGCACATAGCTAATACAGAGAGAAAATGTGGCAGTCAACGCTAAAAATGTTTCCCAGTTGATTTATTTCTATGTAGCAAGAAAAAAACATCCTGATTAATATGTCATGTTACTCTTTATTCATTCACCCAATCACTCACTATATTAGTTCATTTTTTTATTACTATAACAAAATACCTGTGGCAGTAAGTTTGAAGAGAAAACATTTACTTTGCATCAGTGTTCTGAAGGCCTCATTTGGTGATGGCCTTCTTGCTGAGATGAGAGGGTCCTCAGACAGCACAGAGAATCACATATCATGAAACAGCCTACTCTTGCAACTGTCTGCATCTGAGTGCCTCTGCCTTTGTTTACGAAACTGACTGAACTCAATTATGGGAGCTTTAGAATAAACAACGTAATCAAATTAAATCTCCACCCTCTTCATACCATAACATATGACTTTGTGGGTTACTCTTGCCTGAATTTGGGAGAACAAACTACACTAAAACCATAACATCCACCAAATATTTTGTATTAGGCATCCCTTCTGCATGCTTGTGATATATCAGTGAATCCAACAAGGAGGCTTATCTTTATTGATTTTGTAATTTATTAAGATGAGACTAGGATAAATAATAAAACACACACAATGTAAGTTACATAAATATATTGGAACATACATGAAGGATAAGCAGCAAAAGTTAAGATGAGGCTATGTGGGATTGAGAGATTCAATTTTAAATTCTAAAGATAAATTCAGTTGCAAGAGCTATTATAGAACCTGCCATTGTTATGAAGAATAGTGAATTGTTTTCATATCAATTCTTTTCTTTAAAAGAAAAACAGTTTTCAAGGTAAGGCATAAAAATTTTAGCAAAGCACATCTGTCATTTCAGATATTTTATTAAATAGCATGTTTCTTTGTCTATCCATTTAACAAGTGTCTCTTTTTCAAAGTTTCCTTTGGTCACTAATTTAATTTTGAACTGGCTGTCTAACTAGTTTTCTGTCTCTTTCTCTTAATGTTTAACT
This sequence comes from Cavia porcellus, assembly GCF_034190915.1. Classification (NCBI taxonomy): domain Eukaryota; kingdom Metazoa; phylum Chordata; class Mammalia; order Rodentia; family Caviidae; genus Cavia; species Cavia porcellus. The sequence goes on from NW_026947491.1 coordinate 70,258,144, forward strand.
TGTGTCTCACACTTCACTTCTCCATACTTAGACAGGAGAATGTCAGTGATATTTCAGAATCACAATGCTCTCCTTTCTCCCAGGGAACTCTCTGTAGCCTTTGTTCATTTTTGGCTAGATACCATGTGTCATAGAAAGAAAAAAAGAAGGCCAAACTTCAAAATAAAATTATCAATGGTAATGTATTAATGAATAATCCCAAGGTGCGTATTTTTCCAGGTTACTTTGCAGTTAGCAGTGTCTAATGCTACCAATTCATGGCTTTGTGACCAGCTCTTAAAAGTAAATCCCTAAGCCCATGAAATGTTAGCAAAAGGGCAAAATTGTATTCTTAACGAGAGAGGCAAATGAAGATAAAGGATCACAGAGGAATAGAGGGTAGTGCGAAAATATACAAGGCTATATGAAGCTGGCAAAACATTATGAGACACCTAATTTCAGCTGTCAAAGGAGCTCACATTGATTTTTAGGTTCATTGTACGCACTCCTGAGGTCCTCTAAATGGAGGCTTATTTATTTGGCTCTTATATAACCTATCTTTCTGGAGCAAAGTTAACAGTGCTTTCCAGTAGGAAAATAGGCGCTTAGTTCAGACTGGCATAGTTGAGAGCCCATTTTACTTCTGTTTAGAGTCAAGGAAATGAAAAGGCTTAGACTTTTTCAAGGTAAAAAAGTCAACACCAATCCAGAAACCCTAAATCACTGCTCTAAACGCCAGCTGCCTGTGTCCTCCTGCTATGCGCCTTTGTTAGTCAGTATCTGAGCCATCTGTTTTCAGCCTTCCCAGCCCCAATCCCAGAAAACTATTTCTGAGAAAGGGAAGGATATCATGACTCAGTTAAAAATAGTGGTTTTGTAAGAAACATTTAAAATTTGGTCACAAATTAAACCCAGACCCTGACCAAAAAGATCTCTTTTGAGAATGTCATCCGTACATGTGTAAGTCTGGGTTCTGTTGTAGTAAAATTTTTTTGCTGAAACACCCCAGCAGTGGTTCACTGAAACAACCCTGTTTAGTATCATAACATTTCACGGTATCACAGTTATCCTAATAATACTCATAAATAGAAAATATTTTTGTTTGCATTTAAGTATATTTTTGTCATATTTATAGTCTCTCTGTTGGAGACTGAAGGGTTTGTTGTTTACAGCTACCTGACAGGTTATTACAATTTCTGGTCTCATGTAAACAGTATAATCCTAATGTTAATCTCAAAGATCTAATACTGGTGCAATGAACAGAAAATAGTCTAAAGATAAAACAACAGATCAAGAAATATTTTACAGTTTACCAGGAAGAGATGTGTAGCTATATGTGTGTGTATATGCGAGTGTGTGTGTGTGTGTGTATATAAATGTGTGTGTATGAATGTGAGTGTGTTTGTGTTAATAATGATACCTTGATTTTATTATTTAATAAACATCGTGTGGATTAGTAGTGCCTGCTCCTGGCTGTGTTGCAGTGGCTCATGGAGGTGTAGGCTTGGCTTCCTTGTATGGTCCCTTACCTGTTCAAAGAAACCAAAGGTACCTGGGACTTAGCCCAGGAATGCAGCACTTGCCTGTCAAGCATGAGGTCCTGAGTTTGATACCCAGTATCACACAACAAAAGTACTTTGTACAGAGAAAAGTAAAAAGCCACTTGAGAACTTACAGTCAGTAAGACCCTATCCGTTGCAGGTTAAAAAATGCAAAAGTGCCAATTTTCATTTGAGAAGAGAATATTTAGAATCCTAGCTCAAGAAAGACCTCTTAAGGAATTGGTTCCTCAGCACTCAATTTCGCCATGCTCAGGTATCCAGGCATTGAGAAGCTGCTGTAAACATGGACCAAAGAATTCTGCTTCGCTTTTGCTAACAATAGGATTTGCTGTCATTCACATGTTGCTGATTTTCCAAGGCATAAAGATGCAAGAATTGTGAGGACAAGTCTTCCACCCAAAGGAAGGACTGGGACAGAAATAGTGTCTACAATATGTGCAAAATTATGGACATTCAAAGATAAAAACCCAATTAGAAAATGGGCAATAGGCAATTAAAAATAAAAGTAGTCATTTCATTGAAGTGGTATACAGATGCTAAGTGAGCCTATGACAAGATTTTCATATAGTTAAACTTTAGAGAAATCAACCTGAAATGAGACATCATTACAAACCTATCAGAGTTTCATAAATCTAAATATATTAATATGTGTATAAAAGTTCTTTTCAGAGATTTAAAAAATGTAATTAGCAGTTAATTAGGCTTCAGTTTAATTACATATACACTCATTAATTTCTTAAATATTTGGTTTTTATATAATATGGTTCAAAGTATTATAAACCAAATTCTACATTTATAGTGGGTGTTAAAAATGTATATTGCTAGAACATCATCTTAGGATGTAACATGTACTAAAGAAAGTGGAAAATATTTCATCTTAGTTATATTAGGTATTTTTGAACTACATGCTAAATGTTTTAGACTTCTAAAGAGCTAGTTATATTGCTATGTTTATAACTTTATAATATAAAGAGGTACAAGTCATATCCTAAGGCATAACATAATTATTTGGAAAATGTATGCTTTGGAAGAAACTTTTTTACTCTTTACCTTATTTATATTACAAAAATTATCTTTTGGAAAACTCAGTTGTTCTGGAAAGAGTAGAAATTTAGAAATTCTTTCAAATTAGAAAAAAATATTTCACAGACATTTTCTGTAGAGTAAATTCATTCAAGTTCTGCATGACCTAGTAAATAAATTCAGTAATAAATTTCAAGCTTTTGCAAATATTTACATGATTAATTTGTCTTTGTGTATTAAAAAACTTAAATATTCACATTTTTGAAAATTAAATACTGTTAATTTCTAAGTTTTTCCAAATACTTTCCCTTACACTTCTCAGAATAAACTTAAGGGTTTCTTTTTGTTTATTTTTCAATTAACATAATAATTACACATGCTTATAGAATACATATGATTTTTCAAAAAGTGTACTTTTCAAGTCAGGGTAAACATATATATCTATTCAAAGATTTATCAACTGTTTTGGCAAGTCTCATTACAGCTTTTTTGAAATATGCAGTACATTATCATATGTACAAGACAATATCAGAACTTATTTCTTCAATTAAACAATGAGTTAGTGTTATGGATTAAAAACTGGGGGTCAATTTAACACCAGCTGAATTAAATCAGCATGGTGTTGAGTATAGATGGCCCACCTGAAGAAAGTTGCCAGCATAAATAGAGATGTGGAGAAGAACAGCGAGGCTTTGTAAGTTCTCCTAAATGTTGATGTTTCAAACCATTGGGTCTTCTGGAGGAGCTCCTCATGACTAACTTCCCAGCATGAGTTTGACCATTATCAGCAGAAGTGCTCTGGACCTTGTTGGTGAGAGTGGCCATGGTTCACTTTGGGGGAGCTCTGGTCCTTACATCAAGCATCACTTCCTGGCTCTGGAAGGGAAGATGTGTGCTGTTTAATCTCCAGAAGAAGCTTGTCATGCTGGCTTTCTGGCATGTTCTCAACGTTCTTATTGTCAGATGAACTAGGGACCTCTGTGGCACTGAGGATGGCTGCCATATTTTCAGGACAGCGCTGGTTCTTATTTTGAGCATAACTTCTTGGCTCCAGTGTAGAACCTTCAACCTACCAGCACAGCTCCTTCACCCTGCTGACATAAACTCTACAGCTTCCACCGCTGCTTTTGGGCCTTCCCAGTGCAGATCTGTAAACCAGACTGCTGTGAGTACTTCTCATGGGCGCTGGACTTGTGGAAGGCACTGTCATGGGTGCTAGGTCTTCATCTGGACAGCAGGACATTGCTGTAGGATCCAGGTCCTTCCTGAATATACTGGATTTTAGTGTTGTAGACAGATTTCTTGCACTTTCGTGTGTTTGACTCTGAGTAACCATCATAAAATATTACAAATTCCGTATTCTGATTATAATTGTTCACCTCACAACCCCCTATTACAACAGAAATTGGCACAAAGAGAGTGGGCCCTTGCTGTTCTGTTGCTTGGCCATGTGGCTTAAGAGCCTTGGAAATTAATTTGCAAAGATTCTGAGAGACTAGTCAAAAGGACAGCCCCTGCATGCTATAAACCATATTGGAGACTCTGGTTGGGACCTGGAAAATCAGAGTACAGTGGAAATGCTGCCAGTTAATGTGAAGCTCAGGAGGCTTTATTGAGACGAACTAAAGTGGCTGCTGGAATCCAGGTAGTATACTGTGCTTTGGCTGAAAGTTTTCTGCATTTTGCTTGTGTTTAGAGATATTACCTGGGTTGCAGAAAAATTTCAGTGCATTCTACTGTTGAGATGGTACCATGGTTACTTTTGACCAGATCTATGTTGGAAATTTAGAGCAAAGAGCCAATAGAGTAATTTAAAACATTTGGCCAGAAAGAAGGCTCCAGTGGAACCATGGGTTGCAAAGATGAAATAGAGGAGAACATAGTTGTTTAAAAGAATAGGACAATGGAAAAATGAACTGACATCCTTCACCTGAAGATAAGAGCATATTTGAATTACAGGAGATTCTTGTTTTTTAGTCTTGCATGCCACATTAAAAGTTAATGGGAAGCAAGGACTGTGATTAAAATTGTTATTTTAGGTTGATTTTAATGTTGTTTTTATATGTCTGTAACCAGATTAATTAAGCAAGGTATTGTGTTTTAATGTTGAACCTTGGTCACCCTTTGAATATTTTATTTTTGGTGCAGGAATAAGTGTAAAAAGAATTGTGTATATGTAATTGTTATATTAACGTAAATCTGAAAAGTTCATAATATATTAACTTTCACAAATCTGCGACTAAAGACTACAGTTTAAGCAAATGTGTATGGTTACTAAGTTAACCAGGGGTGGATTGTTATGGATTAAAAACTAGTAGTTAATTTAACACCAGTAGAATTAAATCATCATGGTGTTAAGTTAGATGGCCCCCCTGAGGAAAGTTACCAGCTTAGTGATGTGGAGAAGAGCAAGGCATTGTGGATTCTCCTAAATGTTGATGTTTCAAGCCATTGAGTCTCCTGGAGAAGCTCCTCATGACTTGCTGCCCCAACATGACTTTGACCATTATCATCAGAGGAGCTCAGGACCTTGTTGGTGAGAGTGGCTGTGGTTCACTTTGGGGGAGCTCTGGTCCTTACATCAAGCATAGCTTCCTGGCTCTGGAGGGAAATATGTGTGCTGTTTATTCTCCAGAAGGAATTTGTCATGCTGGCTTTCTGGCATGTCTTCAACTGTTCTTATTGTCAGAGGAGCTCAGGACCTCTGTGGCACTGAGGATGGCTGCCATACTTTTCAGGACAGCTCTGGTCCTTATTTTGAGCATGACTTCTTGGCTCCAGTATAAAACCCTCAACCTACCAGCACAGCTCCTTTACCCCACTGGCATAGATTCTGTAGCTTCTACCACTGACCTTTGCACCTTCCCAGCACAGATCCATAAGACAGACTGGCGTGAGTCTTTCTAGTGGGCTCTAGACCTCCGGTTATACTAGTGGGAGGCCATGTCATGGGCTTATCTAGGTCTTTATCTGGACTCATTTAGGCCCTTGGCTGAATATTCTGGATTTTAGCATTGGGGACAAATTTCTAGCACTTCTTGTGTTTAATTCTTGGTAGCCATTATAAAATAGTATTACAAAGCCTGTATCATGATTGTAGTTTTTCTCCTTACAACCCCTAACTACAAGAGTCTCTGTTGACTGACATTTATCCATTTCTTACTCTCCTCTATTCTCTCTGGCCTCTGGTACCTATGAGTCTACTGTCAACTTCTATGAGTTTAACTTTTTCATATTCTGTATATCAATGAAAACATGCAATATTTTTCTTCCTGTGCTCAGAAAGTTACATTTACATAAGAATTTCTTTTTTTTCTCCTCCATATATTTTCAAATAGTCAATTTTCAAGCTCATTGATCAATTTTTATGTTTAATCTATTCTTCAATCGATGTCTTCTGTTGCTTTTTAATTTCACTTATTATATATATATATATATATTCTCTCTTTCTCTCTCTCTCTCTCTCTCTCTATATATATATATATATATATATATATATGATATATATACTGAAGGATATCTATTTGATTTTTAAAACTTACTACAAACTCTATTAAATTTCTCAGATAAAGTACTAACTTGTTTATCTGTTTTTTTTAAAGTTCATTAAGTTTCCTTAATAGATATTTTAAATCCTTTGTCCAAGAGTTCACACTTACCATTTTCTACATGTTAAGATGGTAGCACTTTATTTTCCCCTATGGATGAAGTCGTAGACCTTTAAAAGTTCTTGCTGGTAGTTGGTGTGCAATCTTGTCTGTAGGTTGAAGGATTATGTGTTTATTACAATCTTTCTAATTTGGCACTGTCTAATTGTGCCTGTCCTCCAAGTAACTGTAGACAGATTATTTGCTCTGAAGCTGTGGCCACTGCTATTATTTCAGCAGTAGAAGGTGCCTTGAAATCCAGTTTTGTCATAAATTTATGTTGCTGTCTCATCACTATTTGAGCTTTAGAAGGTGCCCCAAATGTATTCTGAATCCAGAGTTGAAGTGTGTTGTCTAGATGTGCTGGGGAATGGTGTTCCATTTGTATAAGCCTCCGCCTGGAACCAGAGCAGACCTAGATGCCTGTCCTGCGCTCACTGGCCTATAGTTGTGACTTTGCCTGCACTGGGCCTCACTGTAGAGCACTGGTCCCAGTCTCCAGGTAGTGATTTGGAGACCACCTCTTTTTCTCTTCTTGCTTTGGGTGAACAATGACTTTCTTCATGCTGTGCTGTTTGTGGTTGGGGCAGGGAATGAAGTAAGCAGACATGTGGTCATCAGTTTGTAATGCTGGATTGCACTGAGAGCCCACAGCTTTCTTTACACTTTTTTTTATTTTAAAGAAAAAAAAAAAATAGAACAAAATTGCAAAACAAGATAATAGGAGGGTAACAATTGTTAATGCGTCGTATATTACTATCTTTAAATTAGATACTCAGAGTACAAAATATAGACATTTATTTGTCCAAACAATTAGAACAAACCTCTCTTTTCTATGAACTAAAAGAAATTAGTAATATATCTTAATATTATACACACACACAGTTTTTTTTTTTATCTTCCCTTTCTCCCATCCCAGTTTCTCTTTCTTTTTGACCAGTTTCTTCTCATTTTACAATATCTATTGTACATTTTAGATCTTATTTACTGTTTCAGTGTCTTACACTAGAGAGAATATAGTGTTTACACATACAAGTCTGATGTATTTCACTTATAAGTATGGTCTCAAGTTGCATCCATTTACCTATAAAAGTCTTCAGTTTATCCTTCTTTATGGTTCCATTGTATTACATCTTTTTACCCATTCCTCGATTGATGGGCATTTGGGTTGTTTTCAAGATCTAGCTATTACAAATTATGGGTGCACATATATTGCTGTGGTATGACTTTTTGAATTCTTCTGGGAAGATACCAGAAGGGAATAGCCAGGATCAACTGTGATTTCACCAGTCTCATTCCTACCAACAGTGCAGAAGAGTTCCTTTATCCCCACAACCCTGCCAATATTTGTTATTGGTTGATGTCTTGATAACAGCTATTCTTTCTGGAGTTAGATGGAACCTCCTGTGAAGTTTTGATTCACATCTCTCGAATGACAGTGATGTTGAGTATTTTTTCATACATTTATTTGCTGTTAATATTTCTTCATTTGAGAAGTATGTATTCGTGTCCGATGCCCAGTTTTAGAGTGTGTCTTTAAGTTTGTGTGGACTGATTTTTTTTTAGTCCTTTGTATGTTTTCGATAGTAATCTTTAGTCTGAGGTACAGCTGGCAAACATTTTCTCCCACATAGAGGGTTGTCCCTTCACTCTGTTGATAGTTTCTTTTGCTGTGCAAAAGCTTTTTAATAGAGATGGGAGCCAAGTTTTTGATTCTTTGTTATAGTTCCTGTATGATTGAGATTTTACTCATAAAGTCTTTGCTTATACTGATGTCTTCAAGAGTTTTACCTCTCCTATCTCCCACAGATTTAATGTTTCTGCTTTAAGATTTAGATTTTTGATCCATTTCTAATTTAATTTCATGCATGGTGAAAGATATGAGTCCAGTTTTAATCTTCAGCATGTACAGAGCCAGTTTTTCTAGCACTCTTTATTAAAGAGGTTACCTTTCTTCCAGTGAGTGTGTTTGGCACCTTTGTCAAAGACAAGGTGCTTGAGTGTATCTGGAGTTGTTTCTTATTTTCTAATTTGTTCCATCGATCTTCAGATCTGATTTTTTTTGCCAGTAGTATGCTGTTTATTATCACAGTAGCTTTATAGTATAATTTCAAGTCAGGGATTGTGATGCCCCTTGCCTTGCCTTTGTTGCACAGAATTACCTTTGCTAGTCTAGGTCTCTTCTGGTTCCAAATGAATTGTCTTCTATAATTCTGAGAGATAGGCACTGCAGCTTTCTGACGCTCATGTTGCATAGGGACAGGAGAAAGTATACCTATGTACTTCCTGTTGCTGTGATGCACACAGAGCCTAAAATCACTGCACTGAGCTTCAGGTGCTGTTTATCAGAATTCAAGTCCATTCAACTGATACTGGATTATCTGTTCATGAGCACTGCTCTTGGGAGAGTGACCAAAGGGGTCTGTTTTAAATGTTGGATTTTTATTAGTTTGGGACTGAGTTCCAAGCCAAAATCATAGGCTTATTTCCTTTCCCTACTCTCATGAGAGAGAGCACTTTTCTCTGATGTGTATGTAAAGTTATGGAAGGGGTGGTAGAGGCAATCAGATGGTCTTCAGGCCAGCTTGAGTTCAGAAGCTCTGCCTGTAAGAACTAGTCTTAGAAGAAGAGATTTGTGAGGGTCTATTGTGGCAGGCCTACTACTGGGTTTTTATTTATGACTTGGACTTAATTTCTCCTTTCCCTAGACAGAAGACATCTCTCTCCACATTGCAGTAATTGAAATTGGAGGAAAGGTAACACAGGCAACTTTCTTCTCCTACATTCTTCATTGTGCTTTTTCTTTTGCTCATGTTAAAGGTGAGTGTTATGATCTCATTCAGTTTCTCTACCTCCTGGGAAGGTAGTTAATGTGGGTGATTACCTGTTCAAAATGCTGTTTCTACAGAGAAATAATTTTGGAGGGTCTTATTTCTCTATTATCTTATTTTCCCGCTCAAGTATTTATTAATATACTACTAATGTAGACTATCTCAAAGTAATAATAATGGCAGTAGTCATTATAGTCATAATAACATGGATTTATCATAATAATTACATTTGCTCTCTGGATACCTCTCATATCTGCAATATAGTATGTATGAAGTTAGGAATCAATAGCTCCTTCTACCCTTATCCCTCTTCCAAAAAAATCTCCTTCCTCTAGCTCTAGGACACTTAGAGAGAAAGATATTTATTTCCTGTCTTTGCTGAGTCACTCCCCATATGGCCCCTGCTTCTCTACATTGCCTGATCCAACCACGCAGCTGGTAGTGCTGCTTTGTTTTTGAGCTAAGTAAGTGCTGGTTCATTTTGCACCATGTCTCATTGTATCACTAAAACAGGACTATTGATGATAACTGCCTTTTACTGAAACTATAGGATTTTAACTATATAGGAGTAAAACTGTTGAGAGTCAAAATTAATAATAAATAGCCTTATAATGTAGAACTAACAAAGAAAATCTTAGTCATTATAATCACAGATTTTCAGAGTTTCTTAGCTTTCTCTTTCTGTATGTATATCTTCATGGATGTGGGTATGCATCTCAATGACAGATACTCTTTCTATATCCATATCTACATATATGGATTTTGCACCGTGGCTCATTGTACTATTAAAACAGGACTATTGATGTTATTCTTATATGGATATGATTATGAGCTCAATAACAGATATCCCTTTCTGACCTCCACTGTTTGTTATGATTGATGAACTTTTCATTCCCATAATATTACTCTTGTGCACAAAAATTTCCTGCCCCGGCTGCCTGAAAGAAACTCACAGACGTATTTATTATTCAGAGAAGCCTTTGAAATTACATCTAGAAAGACTTAGTTTTCATAATTTTAAAATTACTTACATAGATATTTTTCTACTATTACAGTAAGTTTTTTTTTTGCCAAAAAAATAATTTTGATACTCTATCCTGACACCTAACTGAAACTGTGGTGTTTAAAAGAAATGTTTCTTTCAACTTCATATTAACTGCTACTATCACTGAAACACAAAATATTTACAATTATCATTTATTGACTCTTTGGGTTTAAAAAAGCCATTGTGTGTGCTTTTTGTTTGACATATTTTGAATCATTTTACCTGTAAAACAACTACATTATTATTCCATTTCAGACCCTGTAATTATGAGAAGATTTTGTATGCTCCAAAATGATGCATCCCCTAACAACTTTGGCAAATAAAACTAATTTCCCTAAAAGTTCATATTAATAAATGCCAGTTTAGAAAAATTTGACACCTTGTTGGTAAGTAGAAAGCTAGAATTTAAATGGGCTTTTGTGGATTTGGTGCAAAACTCACAAATCTAATCACAAGACCTCACTGTGTACAAACCTTGAGTTGCTTTGAAGAAAGACATAATATTGACTGTTGTGTAGCTAGAGTAGTGTCTCCCCCCTAAAATGTCTACACCCAAATGCCGGGAAACTGTATTAGGTTATGTTACAAAAAAGGAATTAAGGTTAGAGTTACAATAAAGATTGTTAATCAACAGACCTTAAAACAGCAATATTATTCTGGATTATTTGTTGGGCACAATATAAATGCAAGTGTCTTATAAATATTGATGAAATAGGAGTCACTGTTGAGGTGAAAGAATTGTTTGACCGTTACTAGCTCTAGCAATGGAAAGAGAACACTAGCCAAGTAATCTGCTTCAAGAAAGTGGAAAAATGAGAAAAAGTGATCTCTCTCTGAATCTCCAGAAAGGAAGACAGCACTGCTGACATTTGCAGTTAACCCATAAGGACTTATGACCTCTAAGTCTTTAGTGTTATGAATTTGTATTACTTTAAAACATTAAATTTATGGGATTTTATTAGGTCAAACAGTACAAAAGCATTATAACTGTGTTGAATTTTAGTTTGTAACATTTTACTATTTCCCATTTGAAAATTAATATACTCGATTAAAAGGATAAAGCACATTTGAGGCATAGTAGTAGCACTCTCTGTTTCATAATTGTCCTTCCCATTGACACTTTCTAGTAGAGATCTTGCATATCTGTTTCTTCTTGACCCTGGCAAATTTCAGTGCTCACTGTTGTGGTTGCTTGCTTTAACTTCATTTTCTTGGCATTTAAGTTTCTAGACTTTATTTTAGACAAATGGAAACAGAAAATATAGCAACAGAATTTTTTTAAAGATATTATGATGCCTGGAAGAAGGGAAATAAAACTTGAATGGATGTGTTCTAGTTGGAAGTTGTCCAGAAGAGATACAGTAGAAAGACAGTCAAGGGTAATAAAATGGCCCAACACTTGACTTGCTCAAAGTGGAACATCACTGAGGCAGACAACAGTGCAACAGGAGGGAGAGATTTAATTGGAAAGGAAAGTTGACCAGATTGTAAAAGAATGTGAATATCCTATTAGGCAATTTGGATTTTTTTCATGAAGATTATAGAGAATGAATCCGTGAAAGAAAATTTAATCTGAAGGACATAGTTATGAGATTAGGAAGTAAATGGGATGGCAACTTGAATGGAAGTACATAGCAAGCCTATGCAGGCGGAAATGAATTAACTGGCTGTTTAACACATTAGTTAAAGAATAACAGTACCTAGAACATCATCCAGTAGTAGTTGATCCTGGGTTAGAAAGAATTAGAGAAATTTGAAAGATGTCAAGAGAATAGACCCAATATTATGTTTTCACTACTTAAATGAGGACTATAAGAAACCAGCGAGATTCTTTTGCAGATTTGGACTAAAAGATGTGTATTAAGAATGCTCACTTGGGCTGGGGATTTAGCTCAGCAGCATAAATGCCTGCCTTGCAAGTGCAAGGTCATGAGTTTGATCCCTGGTACCAAAAATAAAAACAAAACAAAAAATGCTCACTGACCTCAGGAACATAGGGGATCTGAGGCAAAAGATACATGGCTCGGTTTTGATTCAATTTTAGTGACAGGATTACTCTGTTGAAAATAAATGCACTACAATTTTATCCTCAATTTCTGCTTTCTGTTCTTATTGGACATCTGTCAGTGATTTTCAGGAGCTACTTCTTGCAAACTGATAAATGATCTAAGCCCTCATTTGGCTTGTGTTGTGCCAACCTCTGCCAAGTTCTCTGTGGTCATGTGCAGGCCTCCTTCATTAATTTAAGTCCACTTATATGGTTTGTTAGCAAATTAACAAAATAATTAGACATTAGAACTTCACAAAGACTTCATGAAAAATGACATGGTGACCTAATATTTAGGAAAGAAGTAGTGACATGAAAGTATAGGAAAAAACAGGAGGATGAGGCTAATTCTAATGTAATATAGAATGATATAAAAAACATGTAAGGGGACTGGGGATATAGCTCAGTGGTACAATGCCTGCCTGGCATATACGAGGTCCCAAAGTTGATTCCTGGTACCCCCCCCAAAAAAAAAGCCTGTAAGAGATCAAATTAACATTTAGGAATGTTGGCAAAGAGGTTTGATTCACTGCCTCAGTGTAATACCACAGAAACCTGTGGAATATCTGATCAATAATATGTTCTTTTGTTCTCTATCTATAGTTCCATACATCAGCTTGAAACAGTGATGTATGAACATACAGACATTTAAGGCCAGGGATACAGCTCAGTGGTACAAGTGGCTGACACATTCAAGGTCCTGAACTTATTCTCCCATACTAAAAAACAAAATAAAACAAAACAAAAAATCAAAACATTAAAATTTGTAATTAGATTTCTTCCATTGTTAAAGGCATATCATTAGTATTCATTGAGGATTGCCTACCTATGATTATTTCTATGGTGGTATGATGGGAAAAGTGAACAAACTAAAAGATGGGATCCCTATCCACAGATAATTTACATCTCTACTAAGAGCAACAGGGTAACATGCAAAGAAATCATTAAAGGAAAAAACTAGCTAAATAAAATTCATTGTCTACACTGACAAAAGTTAACCTTCACGTGAAAAACTCAGTGGATTCTACTGTAATACTTGGTTTTATTGTGACAGCTTTATATCTTTTATTTTTAAATTTTCTTTTTCAGATTTTACTCACATTATTTTCTTGTGTAAAAGCCCTATTTTGTAGCTACCACTGGAGATTGAATCTTCTGCACAGAGAATCTGCTGAGTGTTTTTACAAGATTGTCAGTGAATTCCTGGTAGGTAGACTTAGTGGACACTTTCTTCCTGGAGGTTAAGGTTCAGATAGCTGTTAGGTTTTACAGATGACCTCTGTAGAGCTATAGCAGTCACCAGTCACAGCCAGCAGCGGAAGCTTCTTGGACACAGGGGCTGAGATGATGCCAGTGCCTCCAGGAGGAGAGAGCAGACATGCTAACACAGAGCCACAGTGGCTTGTCACTTGCAAAGTATTGTGTGGAGTTGATAAATATTGTTTCCCCAATGGCTTCTCTAGATAGGGATAATGGAGAGCTTGGGCAGGATGATGATCCTGAGAATGGCAGTGGCTACTTCCTTGGAGCTCTTTACACCCTGACAACATGACCATTATAGTCCCCATGGCAACAGTGCCTTGAACCTGGTCTTCTGGGCAGTATGAGTTTGCTTCTGCACAGACATGATCTTTAGAAATTCACCCTGAGGGATGCTCCCAGGAAACAGTTAATCATCTCAGACTCCTTCATGGGTATGCAGGAGAGGTAACTCTCCTCCAGGGACATGATCGTATCTTTGTCCAGATGCCCTAGCTTGATAACAGGAATCAACCTCTTTTCCTTGGCCTTACCATGTTGGCCTCACATGCCTGGGCCCTGGGGGCCACCGAGCCTCCAGTTGCACTGGCAACATCTGCCATTTGGTATTTTCTCAAAGAAGAAATATTATTGCAGTTCTAGAAAACAAAATATTATTTGCTTTATGGAAATGCTACAACTGCTTCAAAAAGATAAATATCCTATATATTTCTTTGACGTTTCTCAAAATTGAAGAATATCTACTGTGTAGATAACTAAACAAAGTATTAAAGAAACCATATTTACTAATGATTGCTACATTTATAGCATGAAAGTTTTGAATATTTTAAAACTATCTTGTAGTAAACAGGAGCATATACTTAGGCCAACAGGATCTTAAATGTAATTTTAGAATCATTAAAAACCTACCTGTGTAAATAATCCCTGGAATAATGACTTCTTTATAGAGGAAAGGAAATATATTTTAAAAGTCTAGAAGAGCCTGTCTGGCATGTTAGTCTCTGCTCTGCAGAGCAAATCCCTTGAATGCCTTAAAAAAGATTGATTTTTTGATGTAAAGGCACTTTTAATCATAGGTTTAAAAGTTTGAAAAGTGTTTGTGAAGGTTTGCTTCTCAGTGGATTGGAAATCTATTAGTGTATAGCCAGGAGGTCACTGAATAGTAGAAATAAGATTTTCAAAGTGTTCTGATGCAAAATTTGATGGAACTCACCAACACATTGTATTTCTAAAAGTATACTACTCAAACTTCAACCCAAGTAAGACTAACAAAATACAATCTTATGAACACATAGCTGTCGTCATGATTCCTCATGTTATGGTAAAATGTTAAGGAACTTTACAGATCTTCCTGGAAATCTGTTACTTATGCAAACACTGCTATTTTGGAAACATTTTAGTAGCATTAGACATAGTGTTCTGAATTCTTTCAGAATCTGTTGAAAAGTTTCAGTGTTTTTTTCCTCACTGAATTCTATACCTGACTCAGTTTTCTTCCTTTCTCCCTTTCCTTTCCTACTTTTTTCTCTTTTTCTCCCTTCCTTGCTTCCTACCTGTACATTGGCTCTGTATCGGAGGCTATCAACTTTCATCCAGTTTTTCACACTCCCAGTTATAGCGTTTATATCTTCTTTTTAGGAGAGAATGCCCTTTAAGCATGGTCAGCCAGTCAAAGACTGTGCAGTCTTCTTCACAGCTTCTCTTTTCTTTTCCATCCTCACGTGTGGTTTGGGACTAAATTCTAATCATTGGCTGTAGACATATCACCACCCCTCTTCCAGTGTAGTCATTGCCTCCAGCTTCCTCCTTGCTTCTTGCAGGCTGGTTCATAGACACGGAGATGCAGTGTTCAGACTCTGCGTGAGGAAGAATGCTAAGGAATGATAGAGGAGAAAATGGGATGAACTGAGTTTCTAGTTACCTTGAGGTCCTGAAGTGCTATCAATATATACCTGACTTGGGCTATAAAACCAAGGAGTGATGCACATATTTGGATGAATATATTCGAAATCAAATATTAAAATCTGCTCTCTGGTCAGAGTCTTCTATGCATAAAAATTATTGCACACACACATCCCTGTTCTTAGCACTGTAAATCTAGACTTACTCGTTTCTCTATCTGTCTAATTCCCCAATTGGAAGGGTTGTCAAGAAACAGAGAAGTCATGAAAGAAAAAAATAAACTTCTTTTTGGGAAAAATAATGGGGATGGGAGGAATATTTACCAGTACTGCATACAATGGAAAATTCCAGTAAGGTACAATGAGCGTATAGTGAGAGGACTGTAGATGGATACAGAAAGTTCACTGGTATGTGAATATAGTAATTGAATTACTTTAAAGTACAAGTAAGCCTGAAAAGTGACATTAATTTTAGAGGTGTGCTAATATAGGGAAAGAAAATGAAAGATACTAAACTTTATTTTGTATAATATTTCAATCATGAATTTTTCTATGCTAACTCCACTTTTATTTTCCCTGTCTTTTCATAACGATTATTTTTGACTTTATTCTTTACCTTGCTATAAAGAATGGAGCTGATTAATTTATTTCCTATTCTTCCTTCTTCAGTTCAGGAAGCAGAGAAAACTAAAGGGATTATTTTGGTTATGAGGAATAACTAGGAGGAAAATAATTATGACCTCAGGTGCCAGCTTGAGAAATGGAGAGAACTAAAACATTTGGAAGATATCCAGAAGAAAGAATCTTCAGCCAAATGAAGAGTCTGACAGTAGTTGAATATGTGAATCTGGTGTTCAAGGAAGAGATCTAAGAAAGAGATCAAAGTTAGGCCATCATAAGCATGTGTGATGGATGGTAACTGTAGCCATGGAATAGAAAAACACCCGAAAGGACAGTGTAGATTGTAAGCCCTAGGATACTCTCCTAGGAAATGACCTCATTTAATGATTGGAACAGGGAGGAATATTGTATTACTCAGCTTTTCTGTTGTTGGACAAAATAACTGATACTCTCAAATTAAAGGAAGAGAGCTTAGCTAATTTGGCTTATAAATTTTCAGTGTTCGGTCAGCTAGCTTCAAGGAAAGAACATGATAGCAAAAGGACATGAATTTCTAGGACTCAGGACTAAGAATCTTTGTTCTTAGTTTATGGGAACTGGGAAGCAGATCAAGGGACTAGGGCCAGAGAAGGAGGGGATCAGGGACCAGGTAAGAGTAGCAAAGTCATGCCTTCATGACCCACCCAGACACACCCATAATTGTGCTTTTCAAATCCCCTTGGCAGTTGAGAAGCCAATCAATGTGACAACCCTGCTCAGCTGTTATAATTACAGAGGGTGAAATTGGCTGGGAGATTTTCATAGGTAAGATGATGACCAGGAAATGAGGGAAGCATGTACAGTTTTAAAATTATTCTTTTATTCCACATTTCATTTACTTTAATATTTCATAGTATACTAAACTTAAAAATAATAATAAGGGAGGATATTTACATACTAACCAAAGACTTGAAGAGTTGAACTGAAATAGTCAGGTAAATTTGGAATTAAATAGTGAATGGAAGATAAAGATAAAATTGAGGATAGAGATGGGCTTTTAAGACAGGAGAATGTTAATGTATAACTCAAAGGGAAAGTGTAATTGATTCAGGAAGAATTTTTCTTAAAATAGGAAATGTTTCAGACTATAGCCATTGAAGTGAAGGTCCAATAGAGAGAAATAAGACATGCAAAGCCAGTAATCAAGAAAGAAGAAGAGGAATATCAGAACAAAACAAAAATTAAACAAAAGTTATAACACTTCTTCCATTGTAAAAAAATTATGACACTCTTTCATTGTAAATGGAGGGAAAAATAACAAGCTGTAAGTAGATTTTAACTTTAGTGACTGAAAATTAAGATTAATTTTTAAACTTTTTAACTTAGGCTGTCTTATTATAGAAGAATTTAAATATTTTTCATTTTTAAGCCTCTTTTCTTATTTTTTGTTATATATGCATGTGTGTACACATATACATTAATATAGGTGTGTCCGTGTGAACATGTGTTTCTATGAATACATGTACAGGCATGAATGAAGGACAGTGACAAATCATATTTATACATATACTTGCTTGCATGTGTGAATGGATGGACACTGCAGGCAATATAGTTCACATGTTAGTGAAAAAAGGGTTTCGACTCTAGATTTTTAATTCTGGTCTCCCTAGTTATCAGTGGTTTGTCTCCAGGCAACTTACTTACTTCTTAAAACTTGGCTTTCCTGTCTGTGACAATGAATAATAAAAATACATCCGTGGTATACACAGAAGACTGGATACATGATAAAATAATTTTTATGCTACAGATTTATTATGTTTTGATTTTTAATTTTTATTCATTCTTCATTTTATACTTTGATGTTTACTTTTATATATTGTTATCTATTTTATAAGTGGTTCATTTTTATTATGCAAATATTCTGAAATCGGCAGACAATTTCCAATCCCAGCTATAAGTAATCTTACACCAATGTTTCTATCTATCTGACTGTCTATCTAATTTTCCATATTCTATATTGAATGCATAAAAAATGCAGTGCTTTGTAATATGAAGAATTTAAATTTTCTTTTTTGGTTTTACAGCCTCCTCTACCTCATTTCAGATTTTTTTTTTTTTTTTGGTTTTAAAAATGCTAAAATGTCTCCTCCAGTAAAACCTATAGCATCAGTGTTTACTAGAGAAATGAACATAACACAAAAAATACAAATATATATGTATGCATTAAAACTCGCTTTCAGTGACCGCCCACAGGGTCAGATGAGGAAGAGTGCAGAAGGTGTCTGTATACTGGAGGCAGAAGAGTTCAGTCCCAGGAGCCCACTGCAATGTCCTGTTTTGGGACTCTGCAATGGGTCTACAATGGAAGACTGAAGATTCTGCATGGCAAGGCGAAAGGATCTGAGTCAGAAGCTGAAGAGTCTGCACTGGGAGAAAGGAAATTATGTCCAAGGTGAAGGTGAAGACTGGAGCTCTTCTAACCATCCTTCCTTCACAAGTTGCCAACCTAGATCTTGCTTGTTTCTTTCATCCATTAATCACCTCTGATAGTTAAAAAAAAAATTAAAAATAAGCGTCTATTTTATGAGACCTTGTCCACCTTTTAGCTTCACTCCTAAGTGTGGCTGAATGTGGAAATCAATCGTGGGTCATGCATGACCTTTGCCCTCAGCTTTGTGTCCCTGCATTTACTGTTTGAAAGGACACTTAAGATTTCTCACATCTTTCTTTTTCTGTGTAAAAGCCTTCTTTGTGCTTATAATTTGCCACTGTCAGAAGGTTATTTTTATTGAATGTCCATTTATTTGGGATATGACTTTTCACTCAAGCTAAAAATACAAATTACTTTTAACCCTTGATAATTTAGTAGATTTCTTTGTGGAACTACTGTTTCTGTTCCACCTGCTCTGCTTTCTTTTCTAAGAAGCTCTCATATAAGCCAGGCCTTCATTTTGTTGGCCATTTTTCTCATTTTCTCTGTCAGTATACTTTGTGACCTTTTCCTGTGGATTCTTCAGCTTCTTTTCAGTTTTGTCCACTAAATCACTAATTAAATTTTCTGCAATGTCAAGTCTGCTAATTATTGATTCAGACTAAAATGTTTGTTTTTAAATTCAATAAGTGTGCTGTTAGCCAACAGTTTTGTTATCAGTTTCAGTTTCATAGTAGCAATATTTCAATGATTTGTTCTTTTTCTATTCCTTAAGGAGAATAGTGAATGTTTTGAATCAGACATTGTTTTCCTTTTATTGTATTGAAACACTTTCTCATATGCTTTTATTGTTGTTCAAGCTAATAACCCATAAAAACTCAATACACATTTTGCACAGTCTTACAGTTATAGATGACGCTGGGTTTTGTTACAGTTTGCTGCGTTACTCTACTGAGATCTTTCCTAGAGGACCCAGTCCAGAGCCAGGGTTTCAGTCTGTCCCCTATAAATCTACATAGAGTGCCTCACCTTCCCACAAAACTAAAGAGTCCAAACCAGACCAAGAATTATTTTTCCCCTTCTGAACTCCCATAAAAAATTGCAATATCATTCTGCCAATCAGCAAACGCTGAAGTATCTTTTTTCCTCTCGGGT
The DNA here is from genome assembly GCF_034190915.1 of Cavia porcellus. Taxonomy (NCBI): domain Eukaryota; kingdom Metazoa; phylum Chordata; class Mammalia; order Rodentia; family Caviidae; genus Cavia; species Cavia porcellus. The sequence continues at coordinate 70,277,625 of NW_026947491.1, forward strand.
TCTGTCATAGAGTACTCCACTCCACTCCACAATGATTTATGTAACATTTCCTTTGCATTTTTGGATTGTTTGTTATGTTATATATTTAGTTCTCTAACAACTACTCTCTTGGAACTCTCCTATTTCAATGCAACTTGAGTGTTACCATATTATTGTTCTTAAAGTGCAATCTTTGAAATTAAGTCTCTTCTGATAGTGAATCACTATCAGAAAGTACACTGTTCCCCAATGTACTTTAAAATGTCCCAGTTTCACTCAGTATGGAGGGGCCTACTTTTCAAGACTTCCATTCTACAGCACATAGTCAGTCTATGGACTCACACATCGCCAACAGGTCTGTAGCTGCCTACTTATATCCCTCTATTAGTGCTTCCTTCCCAGCTAATTTTAATACTACAAATATATATTGCAAGCCAAGAATGCCTTGTTATTACATATAAATATAAAATAGTGCCCTAATTCATAGGCAACTCTGATATATGCAGCCCATAGTACAGTGTAGCAATGTGGCTGGCCAAATTTATAAAATATAAGGAGCATGCCTGATGTACACACACCAAGGTAGAATAATGTGTTCTTACATAAACAAAAGAAAGGCTATCAGATTTGAAAGCATTAAGTGTACCTGATGGAAAAGTGAGTTGGAAAGCCAGAAAAAAGAATTATGAATTTATAGCTGCAATTTCAACCATTTAGACTATGTCCAGGGCCAATTGAGAATCAAAGAGAATTCTTAAAGATGAAATTGGATGGTAAAATAAAGTCTCCAAATATTTAAGAAAGCACACACCATTCCATATATCCTCCATGTAAGATACCATCAGTGAGCTAGACCATCCTACAGGACTTTATGAAAAGTGATCCTTGAATAGGTTTAAAGTTCTTAAACTCATCAAAATATTACGAGTGTATAAAATTCATTAAATGGAGATTCAGAGAGAGTTGGAAGAAAGCTGTTATGTGAATCTGTGACTGAGCTGAAGATGATTGTCCTTCATCTCAGGTTAGGTTAAGACTGTTCTAAGATGTTAATGGGCACTTTCTACAGTTGGAGAAGGGGAGACAGAATGGACAGTTGTCTCTACAAATTCTCAAATTGACTAGATAGTAAATATTCTAATAGCAAGAACAAAGGAAAAGCCATTTTTTCTCGAATGTTTTCATTCGCAGGTCAGGAATTAGAGGAAATTCAGTTTTATTTTAGGTACTGTACAGTTTCCTGCAGGAGAAAACAGACTTCACTTTCATGGATCTGAATCATATGGGCCAAGGAGGAATAACTGACCATTCAGTTGCTTTGGGGTTTAGGTGGCAGAAGCTGAGTGATCACCAGTGATTAGCGATCTCCCCAGAGCCCGTGAAATTATTGAAGGAAACGGTCTGTTTCAGACAGTTGCTGCAACACTTGAGTGATAAATTAAAACACTGCAAATCAATTAAGTCTGTTTTATTCTCCATTCTCTTGTGTTTTCCTAGGCTCCAACTCTGAAGTGACCACTGTTGGTAGAGGTAAGAAAAGAGAAGATGACCACCTTCTTTCCTTGCTGTGAGCTCCTCTTCCTGTCTTACTTTTGTCCCTACCTTCCAGTGGCTCTGATGAATACAAGAAAAGTGATATAAGACCCCCAAATAATTCAAATAATACAAGGGAAATATAGCTCCCAACTTGTCCCATACATGGATTTCGTGTTCTCTGAAATTGAAGAATGAATTCCAGAAGCAAAAGAAGTTAAGAATAGAACTTGTATCTCTCTCTCTTTGTCTCTCTCTTTCCCTCTCTCTCTCTCTGTCTGTCTGTCTGTCTGTTGATTTCTGAGTCAATGTTACACAATGTAGTTCAGGCTGGTTTTGAACTCACTTTATAGCTTAGGGTGGCCTAGAACACAAAGCAATCTTCCTGCCTCAGCCTCCTGAGTGCTGGGATTACAGGTATGAAGTACCATGCCCAGAAAGAGTAAGAAGTATTTATTGAGAGAAAGATAGCTTCTGTCTAAGATAGATAGAAGGAATCTTGAGTGGATGGTCCTGGGGACCCAGCTTCTCAAGAGGGTTTTACAGAGCAAAGCCATAATGTGACATAAGATAACACTGATCCAATGAGAAATAAAAAAGTATGTATGAGGTGGGGCAAAACTATGGTCAATAAGATTATGAGCGTAATCATTTAGGGAATATTAATTAGATGGGGATCAAATAGGGAAGCAAGTTACTTATAAAGTGTACATGGCATGAACAAGGATGCCTATTTAGAATATCAACCACTGCTGTATATCCCTAGTGGAAGTATGTGGGTACCTTCTTTCTTTATCAGAGGCCTGACTTTCAACAAAGGCACCTCAGTCACAACTGTCTTCTGTACTGACCTTTCCCCAGGACCTAATCCTGTCTGACTGCCTCTAATATTTCTAAATAACTTAACTGTCCATGATAAAAGGATTAAGTTCTGGTGTTAGATGAAATTGGACTTGCTCTTTTACTGACAATACGTGGTAGTAACTTTGATTTAAAGTCACCATTTCTGAGAATGAACCCAAACATCATGATAGTGTACAAGTTTTTATTCAGTTGAAAAGAAACAACTAAACACTTTTAAGGGATAATGGAACACTAAAATGAATTTGTTCTATGATCACATTCCATGGCTCATCTAACCAATATACTAATTACATAAAGAAATTTTATGACGTTACTTGTTTTTGAGAAGTATCCTCTACACGCAAAAAGACTAAGTGACGTGACATAGATGAGTGAGGTGGACCATGCCGCCAGTCAACTTGCTTCTTTATCCCCAAAGTATTGTCTCATGCTGTTACTGGGTTTTGTGGTGCTCGAGTCACCTTCCAGATGGTTTCTAGGTTCTTTCTGTCCTGAGCAAAGAAATCAAGAAAGCACAAATAGTAGTAAATATTTATTAAAGGTAGGAAGAGATGCAGGCTGTGCAAAAGAGCTTTTGGTCAAGTATAAGCAGGAAAAGAAGCATGAGGATCAGCCACCATGCAAAAGAGAACAGAGGAACAGAACTTAAGCAGGGTTTCTATAGGATGGCCTGGACCTGTCACCCTGAGCAGTGGGAGCTACAGAAAGGACAGTCTACACTGAGATTTTTGCCACTGTTCTGTCTTCGACTGGAATTTCTGCATGGCAATTTCTTTTGGCATTCCACTCTTATCCAGGAAGGAGCCTTTTTTCTTCTCTTTATCTCCAGTAAAAACTCTCATAGCCTCTTCCTTTATTCACAATTTAATTCTTTCATTTTGCTGAAACCATGAGCTGGGTTTGTACAGACTGGACACTTTTACTTTAGGAATACTTATATATTCAGAAATATTATGTATTCAGAAATATTTATCTATATTGTTATTGTGTTCGGAGTATAAGAGGGAATGAAATAGTTTGAAAACTCCATTCTGTATTTTAATTTGCAGAGATTAGTAGTGAATCACACACATAAAATCTATGTAGCTTTCCCTGCACAGCAGAAGTGCAGAGGGATAAAGAAAACAACATAGCAGAGCGATCACATTACACCTGATCACATTACACCTGCTTTCTGAGGAAGTTTGGAAGGAAGTGAGAGAAAAGCCATGTGAATATTTGGAGGAAAGTTAGTTCCAAAGCCTTCATTCTGGTTCTTGGTGCTTTGTGCGAGCAACTTCATGTGACTGAACAGAGTGAATGAGCTAAAACACCAGCGGAACTAAGGTCAAAGATGTAATACAGACAGATTGTGTAGAGCCCTGAAGGTCGTTGCTGAGCCTTGGACATTTATATTCAGGCAGGCAGGAAGCCATTAGATGGGTGGAAACTGTGAGTGTCCTAATTAATCTTATGTTGTGAAAGAATAGGGACCTTCTACAAATCATAAATATATTCATATAATATTTATCATAGCCATGTTTTGCAGCATGGTTATTTGTGTAGGTTTCCTCTTATAAGTTACAAGTTCACAAAACACAAGTACTAGTTCTTCCTCACCTCTGTGGATAAAGAATATTTTGGATATAACTGATATTAAACCTATATTTGTCAAAACATGGTTTTATATTTCTTCTAGCATATTGTGTTGGTTTAGGGTGATAATTGAAGTTGATAATTCCATCAACTAAAATATTTGATTGTCTTACATAAATTATTATTTTACTCCAAAGAATGTTATATTGACTCTAGAATTGTTTTTTCTATCAATTTGACTGCAGTTAGAGAAATGATGTCATCCTCCGCTTCACTCATATTCTTTATAATATGAAACTCTTTCAGGCCTTTTTCATGACTGAGTCTGACTTCTTAAAAATGTGTTTGCTTCCTTTTGTGTTATCTAGGTCCTCCCTACATCCTGAATTTCCTGGCTGTCTTGCAAATATTTGAATTCCTACTATTTCATAAACTGTTTGACTCATAATAAGTAGCGCTTGACATTTGTTGTATGAATGCATTGAAGAATGAAAATAATCTCCTATTATCATGACTTCAGTTCTCACTAGGAAGGATGATCCCATCAAATGTGAATCACCTCAGTTTATTCTTGTGCCTCACGGCTAGAGTCAGATTGCTGGAGTGCATCACAGTCTTTGCCATTGCTATAAAAAATACCAAAAATGAACAGGACAAAAGAAGGAAGAAGAAAGGAAAGAGCTACAACAAAGGGAAGAATTAAAGGGGAATGAAAAAGAGGAAAGAAAAAAGACAAGAAGAGGGAAAATTCACTGTCGCTGAGGAACTTTTCTCCCATGTTCATCAGAAAGTCCACCTTACCCCCTGTACAGAGTGTTCCTTTGCACCTCACCATTTGTAATGTTTTAGCAGTGAAAGATGCATTATGAACGAATACTTTCTGCATGACATTGAGTGATCAAAAAAGAATCCATTTTTGCTGCTGGATTTTCATTCAGAACATAAAAAACTAAAGTTGGTGAGATTTTCCTAGCCTCTTTTACATATTAGGCAGCAAACTCACAGAAGAAAACTCAAGAATCTAGTGATCAATGAAGCTGAGGGTAGAAGTGAACTCCAGTGAACTCTCTGATTGTAGAATGCTTATAGATCAGAATTCAATAGTCACTTTCTGTGTTTGGATTTAGCCATCCTGCCATATGGAAGATGAGTGCAGGTTTAGATAGATTTGGTTGTATCATTTGGAATGCTGTAATCCAGAGATGCAAAATAGGAACAATTCAGATTCATATTACTTTACAGACAGTCACAGATGGAAAGGATGTATTTCTGAGGAGATAGAAGGCATACTTCACAAAAGCAAGTATTCAGGGTCCCTGATCATTAAAACTTCTTACAGAAAAGTCAGGCACCATGGTCAACATATTGACATCTATGGAAAAGACAGGATTTCTAAAACATCAAAGAACTGAAATCTTATCCTGTCATCATTTCACACACTCTTCCATGGTGTCAAAAATATGTTGCCTGTCATTCTTTTCAGACAGCTAAATATAGCATCGGCTTTGTCCATGAGATGAAGGAGTAAGATGGAAGTGGTACCATTCAAGTCAGCACACCCGCTTCTTCCTGGCACAGGTGTGATGCAACCTGAATATAGACTAATTCAGACTCAGATGATTTATGTTATGCAAATATTAAAAGAAAAACCTGAAGATAAAGAATAAAACTTCCACTGACACTTATCAACAGTTTTGGTGGTGAGACTCGAGAATCTCTTTTCATGATATCATACAACTGTAGCAAAAACTTGGTTGAATGATTTTTATCTATCAAACTTTCTTACTAGTAACACTTTGCCTATGTTGACCTTATTGAGACACTCACCTCCTTCTCCTTTTCCTTCTTCTCCTTCACCCTGTCCCTGTCCCTTTCCCCCTCCCCCCTTCCCTTCCTCCTCCTCCTCTTCCTCCTCTTCCTCCTTCTTCTTCTTTTTGTAAGGCTTCATTTGAGACAGGGTCTCACTATGTAGCTGAAGCTGATCTCAAACTTGTGGCTATCCTGCCTCAGCCTTGCGAGTGCTGGAATTAAGGCTTTGCACCATTACGCCTGGTCCAAAACACTGTCTTCTTAAACTTTGTTATTGTATAAGGTCATGGGATAAAAAAAAAAAAAATTGTGATTATTTAGAGCACTGACCCAGGCATCAGGCAAATTGGATTCTGGGACTGAATTCTAATCCTGAAATGAAATTATTTGTTATATATGTGTATACATGTATGTATGTTCAACATTTGATTTTAGATTTATGGAGATTATTGACTTTTACTTTTCATTTTCTTTGCACCACACTGCAATTTGTCTTATGATCTACACTGTGATAATATTTCCTTTTATCATCTTTATAGTCATCTCAGATCTATAAACACTGATAAAAATTTATTGATAGTAAAATGATGGAAGAAAGTTTAAAAAAAAGAAAAAAAACAGTGATCAAACACTCTGTACTTGTATTTATGGAAACTTTGTAGATGCAAGACTTTTGCTAGAAATTGGAAATTCACCGCCCAAGAAACAAAATTATGTTCTCATGGCTAAAATCATTAGAAATAACTCACCAAAAAGGGAGTTGAGATTATCATAACTTTTAAAAATACTTTGTAATGCTCTGCGTTATTCTAGAATCTTTGAAGATGAAGAATATTATTTTGATTGAAGACCCAAATTTAAGACTGAAATTTTTTCCTGTGGGGTTAGGTAAATCTTTTAACTGATTGGACTCTCAGTTTACAAAACAAAAGAGACCAGGTGCTCTTTAGAATCCTTCTCAAGTCTAAAACATGCTGAACATGAAACACCATTTTCATAATGTGTGACAGGTGTGTCTTCAACAAAACCACAAAGAACTTCCTCTTTGTTGTATTTCCATGCCAATTTAACTCTTTTTAAAATTTAACTCTTTCATCACATTTCTTGCCTCTCCTATATCCTTCCTTCTATATAGTCCACCACTTCACCCTATTGTCTAGTTATTTTTTGAAGGATGGTATACTCTTAGTAAATTCATTCTAAATATAATTGACCACCTATCACTTTCATAGAGATTAACTTGTAAGCAATCACTTTGAGAAATATTGTTTTCAGTCTTAATCTTCTAGCATCACCATGTTTTGATTTTCTATCTGTATCTCCCTGGGCCTTCATCTGGCAGAAGGTATTTATATGGTAAACTCATTCATTTTGTTCTGATATGGGAGGTGCTAATACTTCTAGAGTTCCCATATTCTACTTTTAATCATATGCTCCCTAGAGGAAGTATTGTCATGAAACAAAGTTGATTTCCTATGGTATCCTATGCAAATTGGTATCCTATGCAATGTAATATTTGGAATTTTGTTAGATAAATTTTAACTTTCCTCTTGGTATACAGGAGAGTCTATTTATAGATGACCTACAGTACCATATCTATCTATCTATCTATCTATCTATCTATCTATCTATCTATCTATAGTTTATATATACTAATTTTTTTTGCTATGTAGTTCTAATTTTAAAATGTATTTCATTCTGTCATTTAAATATGTGATTCCATTACATTTTCAAGTAATAAAAATCTATGTTCTTGCCTTAACAGGGAGAGAAGATAACCAAACGTTTTGTTTTTGTTTTTGATATACATTTGTCAGGCATTGTAATGTTTTGATTCATGTAACTTTGGGTAATGCTTTGAATGAGAGTAATTAGCATATTTATCATCTTAAACTTGTGTAATTTCTATATGATGAGTGCATTCAAAGTCCTCTCTTCTGCTTTGAGGTATACAAACCACAGTTAGCTACATTCACCTTACTGTGCTATAAAATAAGAACAGTGTCACAGTCAGGAGGAATGAGGCAGTTGCTCAGATGTACCTATAATGACAATTTTTATTCTCTTCCTAAGCTTCAGCTGATGTTGTCACTTAACATTGCTGACATGCATGACTTGGGATGGAGGCTCTCCTCCCACATTTACACTTCTCCTGAGTTTTCCGTCTGCTAGGTTTATCTGACATGTGTCACAGGGACCTCCTGTCAGTACCTCTATTGTATTACCACTGTAAAACTGTTATAAATATATATAACATCTTCTGCAAATTTGACTTTCTAGCTTCAGCACATACACTCTGGTTCCTGATACAGAGGATTAGTATCATTGTGATAACTAAAATGTATATAAGATTGCCAGTTATAAGACAACCCATTTTGATCCAACACTTTATCTTTCTTTTATTCTCTCTCCTGTTTCTCCATCCATTGTGAGAGCTACACATGGCAATGATTTTGTAGTTTACATTGTCTTAGAGATGCACAGAGATAAGTGACTCAAGAGTTGTACTGTAAACTTGGAACTAGTCTATTGTTCCTGTGCTCCATACAAGGACTTCTAACCCCACAGTCACATCTCATATACAACATGTCGTGCCTCATGTAAGGAAATAAATTTCAGTTTCTAAACACTCATGACAACTCCAAGTGCTGTACCATACAACTCAGCTTTAACATAGCAGTGTCTTTATGTCTGTGCTCAGAATCTGCCAATGAGTCCTCACTCAGTTTTCAATTATTGCTTGCTTTACGTGATCTGTCACTTCTCCATTAACTTGCTCAATGATGACTTATTCTTACCCAAACTTACAATTTCATGGCAAGAGGAGTCCAACTTTGATCCCACTGAACCAGTTCTGCCTGAATTATTATTCTGAAGAACCACTTTTCAAGTGATATTCAAATGTCACCTTCTCTATGAAGCTTACCTTGACTGAACCACATTTTACAAAACGATAACATCTCCTATCCCTTCAATCCTCCTGTGATGGTTTAGGCCCAGAGTGTCCGCCAAAAGTTTCATGGGACTTCTGGAAGTTGATTGGATAATTGTGGTGCTATACTCATGACTGTATTGGTCTGTTGATGTATTCACAGCTAAATGTACTTCTGGGAGATAGGGACCTTTTTATTTCCTTTTAATTAATTGATTTTATGAGTGAATTTACTTTTTTTGAGACAAGATCTCACTATATAGTTCTACTGGTCTTTAAGTCACTCTGCAGCCCAGGATGGACTCAAAATCATGACAATTCTCTTACCTTAGCCTCTCTAGCATTGGTGCTAGCTTGGAATCTTTGCAGAAGAGCTGAGTCACTTGGAGCATGACCTAGTAGGGTATATTATGGTCCTTGCCCTCAATATCTCTCTTTTCTCTTGCTTCCTGGCTTTTGTGGGTTGAACAGCTTTCCTCTAATATGCTTTTGCTGTGCCATGGCCTCCTTGGCATTACCCCAGCATGGACTGAACTTCTGAAACTGTGAGCTAAAATACTACTCTTCCTTTAAGTTGAGGGTGTCACTTACTTTGTTCCCATGATAGAAAAGTGAACAACATACCTCTGTTTCTTGCTTTACAGTTTTTTTCATAGCATATGTCCTCTTTAATATACTATGCTATTTACTTTCTCAATGATACAGTATCTGTTACTTGTTTCCCTCAATTAGAAGGTAAGCATGTTAATGGTAGGAATTGTTGTATGCTGTGTGTGCTGATGTGACTACAGTGCTTGCTATTTACTGACTCAGTAAATATCGGGTGAAATAATATACACACAGTCTGCCAATCACTGTCTAGTTCTCAGACACCCACTGTCTTAGAACTAGGCTTGAGGTTACTCTTTGATTTGTTAAAGTACTGGATTCATAATCCTGCGACTCTCTCACAGGGGAATGCGGTCAAAGAAGTTCACTTTTGAAGCCAGAGGTAAATCCAGTTTAAAAACACACCATATTCTATAACAGGATATAGCTTGATAAAAGATTTTGAAAATAATTTAAAAGCTTCCTAGTCAGCAGGACTTTTATCATCTGACATATCTATCCTGAAGCTCCTCTTTTCAACCTTGAAATTGTAAAATACTTTTCTCTGGCTCCAGGTCTGAGGAAGAGTATCTGAATGCTATTTTTCTTTAGACAGAGTGAACCAGTTTTGCCACATTCTCCTTATTTTAACATTTCTCAATAAGTAGAAATGACATTTTTAATTTTAGGGGCTATTTTGTAAATGCCAAGCTTTCTTTAGTTACACATGTATATGCCTATGCACTTGGTAGGAATGTATCTATGTACTAAATTTGTCATTTCGACCTCCATTATTTGTTTCAGGACATGGGAGAGTGTTTTAATTATTTTCATACTGAAAGGCTGCAAGTTTTGTTCAAAAATGGTTCTTTGCTTACAGGATACAGTAGTCAAGGACTATAATTCATTATAAAAAGACGTTTCCAATCAACCTGCTTTGAGTGATTATTTCAAAGAAATGGAAGATGTTCTAAGGCCTTTTTCTTTTTCTTTTACAGTTAAATAGGTGAAAAAGATGGCCCCCTCAATGGGATGTGAGGGAAACAAGCTCATTCTAAGAAGATTCCTCTCCTTTTCATCAATTTACACTCCTTTCCTTAAGATGTCCCCTGGAGACAAAGGGAACTTCATTCAGACTGAGTTGCCCAGGGGAGATGTTAATGAGGACAGTGGGCTGTGCAGCAATTCACTGACTCTGTCAGCTTTCACATTTGTTGGTTTACTTGGAAAAAAGAAGCCAGAAGGTGTCTGGATAAGTGCTTGCACCTTTTTGGGTTTGTGTTGGACACCAAAAAAAAAAAAAAAAAAGTGAGGAAGTCAAAGAATTACAAGAACACAAAAGGTACTGCTATCTCTCAGAAGAACAATCTGAAACAACCACTCACATGCTAACTATCTCTCTGAGCATTACATTTTTGTTCTCCCCAGATTTTATCATCAAATAACTGAAGTGGCAACTTAATTGTTCCAGAGTCTTGTGAAGCTTAGGAACAAATTTCCCTCTCGCCCTCTCCTACCCTCTCTTTTCTTCTCTTCCTTCTCTTTTTCATCAAAGCTAAAAACTGACTTCATTTCAAGATGCGTGGCATAACAGCACACTATCTGGTATAAATATCAACTGTGCCTTCACTTTATTGCATAACAGAGCCCATTTTCATTCAAAACAGGTGAAATTAGTTAAGTAACAGGAGAATGCCCTCAATTTCAAAGTCACTTGTGATTCTAAAGCATTTTCACAAGGGTAATGAATTAGGATAGATACTAGTTTCGCACTGCTTTAGAAAACAAGACTGATGGACCAAGGTATCAAATGTGCCTCCCTGTGATTATCTGTCCATGCAGTAAGGAATGAGAGATGGGGATATAAAGAAGTTTTAAAGACAGCAAACCTTCCCCATCATGTGTAAATTTAAAGACTATTGTTTGCTTTTGAATAAAGGTTGGTAAGCCTCTTCTGTATGGAGCCAGGGAGTAAATATTTTAGACCTTGCTGGTGTAATGGTTTTAGTCAAAATGGCCCAATCCTTTTGTAGCTGTACTTTGTGGTTGTGTTTTGTGGGAGGATAAGAAGTGTCTTCTCATCCATCCCAAGATTCCTGGGTCCGGCTCCACTAACAAAGACAAATGAATAAGAGAAAATATACAAATGTACTGAGAAGTTTTCATGACCCAGGAAATGAAGACCTCAAGAGTAAATCTTGCATATTTTATGTTACGTTTGATGAAGCAGCAATTGCTATAAAGCAGTAGATTTGGACAAAGAGGGTCTGATGTAATGGTAAGACTGAGAACTTAGTAAAGCCTTTCTTCAGATTTTTATCTGTGTCCCTATATGTTCAGGGATGAAGATGGTTTCCCCAAGTTTTATGGTGGGCACCACTAGAGTGAGGGTTTTACTACACATTTCAAGGGACATTCAGAAAATGTCTCCTGGATTTTTCGACTTGCTTTAGTGCAGACAGGTATCAGGAAGTGAGACTGACCTTGCTGGTTTGAGTGTTTCCTCAAGTGCCATTGTGTCTGTTTTGGGTAGGATGTCTTAAATCCCATTAATTTGAGTAGAACTTCGGTATATTTCATAAAATTCTCAACTCTCATATTTTTCTGTTTGAATTTTTCAAAATAGTTTAAAAATGTATAAATCATCCTCATAGCCTATAGGCTGTGTATAAAACCAAGACATAGACCCTAGGCTACAGTTTTTTCACTTATTCACTGAGGGATTTTTTTCTTCTTTTGTTTGTTTCTTTCTTTCTTTTTTTTTTTTTTTTTTTTTTTTTTGCTCAGGATCTTGCTATATAGTATAGACAAGCCTTAAACTCATTTATGTAACCCAGCTGACCTTGAACTCACAGTGTCCTCCTGTCTCAGCCTCCTGAGTCCTGGGCTTACAGGAATGTGCCAGTACGCTTGGTGCTTATTCTTGTTTTAAATCTACCACTAACAGATACCAAAACTGGTAATGAATATCAGTACATATTTAGAATAGTTCTAGAACAGCTTTTGTTAAGTTTTAAAAATATTTGATTAGTATGGTGTACTAGGCACAAAAACTAGATTGATAAATTCATATGATTTTATTCTAAAAATATTTCCCCATCTCATGGAAGAGCGAACAACTTTAAAGTTAAATATAATTTTCTACTCTACCAAAGTAGGCACTAATACATATAGTAAGTTGCACTCAAGAGTGATTAGTTTTAACTGAGAAGAATGGAGAGCTTCACAGAGTAATGAGGTTGAACAGGACCTTCAGGGTGGGAAGGAGAATGAATGATTTCTCCCCGCTAGATCGACTTGTTCATTGCTTTAGTTTCTAACATTCCATGGTAAAGGCAGCACTTGTGGCTGTAATATTTGTTCCCATTAATCTGTAACACCTCTATTGTTATTCTTGATGTGCATTTTAGTGAATAAGCTATTTTGCCTAAATAAGATGAAATACAAAAACCCCATAAAATATTAACTTTCTTTGAAGAAATCGATTGGAACATCAAACAAGTAATTGTGTATACTCAGAAATGCTCTCTAGAGTATAGTGGAAAGAAAACCAAGAAAGCACAAAATAAAATCATGGAGGTGATTTTCATTTGTTCAATCAGTTATTTAGTTAAACATTAATCATAATACCTTTTAGGCATAAGTGACAGTTTGGGATTGGTAGAGATATAGTTGTAGGAAAATTTTCTGATTATGTTAAAAGATATGAGTAATAATATTGCTAACTAAAAATGGAAAGAATATGATGTCTTTTAAAATTAAAAAAAAAATAAACAGTTTGGTATGTGGCAGAGGACAAGCTAAAGGAGAAGAGATGCCTTTGTTCTTAGACAGAGTAAGCTGTCCAGAGAATGTAACATTTCTCCCATGACTTCACTGACCCTAAACAGTCAATAATGGGCAAACCTTTAGGACTTTGATTTAGGTTTATAAAGGATCTGAAGGAAAGAGCTTGGCGGTATCTTCCAGAAACAAGACTAGTGCTGACTTAATGGAACGCATTTTCTGAAAGAGTTAGAGTTAAAAACTGAGGAGAAAGATAATCTGAATTTTGAATGTTATATTAAGAGGTTTTGATTTTATTCTAATTGCTTTGGGGTATTACTGAAAGATTTTATGCAATAAAGTGATATCTGATTTATACTTTTAAAGCTCTGCTGTTGTATAGGAAATGAAATGTGGTTAAACAAAAGTAAAAGTCTATTACAGGTAACTGTTAATTCCCATTATGACTAGACACAATTTATAGCAAATTTACAGCAATTTTCTGAAGTAAGACTGATAATCACATTTATGCTTCTAAACCATTACAAAGTTTTCTTGAATTTTCAGTAGAGAGAACTGGCCAACTTACAAATAAATGTGCTTACTGGCAAATGGACCAATCTGAACATATGGGCTATTAGCATTTGTAAGGGAACAGGCCTACATCTATTATAATTGAAACCTCACTGAAATGAGCTCTATACTAAGATTTTAGTCACTATCTATTTTAACATATTTTTTCCTGGTCTGTTTTGGACAAACAAACTTATTATAGTGCCAAAATGAGTATGAAACTTCATAAAATACAATTCTCACCTTGAAGAGTGTGTTCTATTTTCTGGAGAACTCCTCTTAAATAAATTTTCAGATTTTGTGTAACCGTATGAGTCAGCTGCTTTTGTCCATGCTGCTGCCAAATGCCCCAGTTCTTTTCCTACTAAATGAGACATCTAGCTGGCTAGCTGTAATTAATGGTCTATTTCCAATAGCATCTTTTACTCTGATGAGTGTTATTTCCATGTATTCCCTTTTGACTTCTTTCTTGCTGTGGTTAAAAGTTATTTCAATAGTCTGGTTTTGTCTGTGCAGTTTTCTTCATAAGTTTTTGTCTTACAGTGTCTACCAGCTTAGAAGCCGCTGCATGATGCCATAAACATTTAAGTGAATGAGTCCAGAGGCAGTGTAATGATAGGTAACGTATTTTGCGTGATCATATATAAAGACCTTTGAAGGGATTATTCTGATTTACTGCTCTTCGTAAATGAGGAAACTGCAGCACAAAAACCACAAATTCCCTGGGTTTCATGAATAGTAAATTTTCAGAGTAGATACCAAATCCAGGTAACTTGGCTTAACAAGTTGTATTGAGTTGGGTCTGCTGTCTTTTCCCACAGTTCTGAGTCTTAAATATTCCTGTACTAGGACAGATGGAAGCGTGCCACTGCCTGCTTCTCTGGCCACACTTCAGTTATTCTCACTTCCTTTACATGAGGGCCTTCCACAGAACTAGACTTAGCAAAGTTCCCTAGACACTCTTCTGGTTCAAGCTGCCGGACAAGGAACAGGGCGTACTCAAGAGCAAGCAAACTGTGTAGCTGCACCACGCCTCACACCCAGAGGAGCCTTGCACTTCTTTGAATGCTGTGATATCCTTGTTCAAGAGTTATTAAAAATTATATCTTTGAACACAAATTGAGTAAGTGAAGTTCAAAGTGACAGAGGTGTGTAAGCGAAGAAGGTAAATGCAAACGTGTATCCGATCTTGCTTGGACTTCTCGGTCTTACCAGTCACATTGGCAGAAAATGCTGGCCCAGAATGAAAAGATGGAGTAAGCTTGTAGCTCTTTTTATCTCAATCTTTCCTCGTTTTTTTTTTTTCATAAACCTTAATGTAGAAAATATTGGCAGAATGTGTGTTCGTATCAAGAAGTAAATGAAAACAGCTGAGTTGTGGTGTTGTAGTGTGTCCATGGTCCTGGCAAAAATATGGCGTGCCTGCGCCTACTAGCTATGAAATATAATGGTGTCATTCATGACATCAAGCCTTTTCTATTTTCATCTGAAATTGATATAAAATTGAATCGAAATGAGCAATTTTAATTTGAAAGTTTATTTTTTTAGAACAGTATTAACTAGCAAATCAAACGAAAAGTCAAAGTAAAGAGCATTGAAGAAAAGAAAAACCTTACAATTTAAAAAATTTAATAGCACTTACCCCACGCTCTGGGTGTGTGTGTGCACACACTTGTGTGTTGCTATGTATGCCGGGGGTCAAATGCAAGACATTTTGTGTGCTAGGCAAGTGCTCTACCACTGAGTTAAATCCTAAGCCCTTCCTTGTGTTTTTTGAACTAAGAATTCAACTTTTGTGATTTCATTTTGCACTAGTCACATAAGTCTGTATATAGCCATGTCTATGTCTGTATGTATCTCAATCTCTATCTCTGTATCATCTATGTCTATATCTATCTGTATCTATACGATATATCTATATATCTATATCTATATCTATATATCTATATCTATCTATATCTATGACTGTAACTATCTGTATATCCAGCCCTGCTTACATATTCCTGTAGTATGCAAACCAGCATTTCCTGAGTCCCTGGCAAATAGCTAGGCAAACCAGAATTTTTCCAGATGACACTTGGTGATTCCTCCCCTATTTATTCTTTCCAAAGTAGGTGTATCATTTTCTGTAATCCCACAATAGTTAATACCTATTACTCATTTCTCATTTGCTCATATTCTTTCACTCTACAGATATTCGTTGCTTTCTCTATGGCAGACAGTATTTGGGGTATATTTTATACATCCTTCAATGGCAATGTCCTTACGTTGTGTTTGCCTGTCTAAATTTCCTACTAAACATAATGTCCTTGTGCTTTTCTCAATCATCAGTTTGGTTATTCATTGAGTGCCAACTGCATATCAGCCATTATATTTTATTCATCTTCTTTATTCCTGCCATAATCACTATATAAATTACAACAGATGATAAATAAATATTTTGTAGGCAATCAAATGGATGAAATAAATAGGAACATAAATGTACCCATGTAAATCCTAATCATTATCTAAGCCTGTGTGGGAGAATGGACCTAAAGTAGAGAAATAAGTTTCTTCCATTATGATTTTTATCAGTGTCTTCTATCCACACTTCCTAGCTCAGTGTCAGAGACAGCCCGTAGGTAAGAAATCACTAGTTGATGATTATAGATTGTCCTCTTACAAATAGTTATTCAAGATACTAAAGTGGAGCATATAAAGTGGAGATTCAAACAGTGAAACCACAACCAGTTCTGTTCAACTATCCAACAAAGACTTAGAAACATGGTTATCAGTCCTATACACTTACACATACATGCAGTTATCCATCTCTTCAATTATGTTGAGAGTGAACAAACCCAAGCAGGCTAATATCACTCTGAATGAAGAATAATACTATTGCTGGGTTTCACTTATGACACTCCAGGATCAGTACTGAGTACTTTAATGTCTCTTTTCCTTCCAAGTATCTGTTCATTCCATCATGCATCATACTCATAAACTGTTTATATATTCTACACATGCATGAGACTTAACATGTGTTTCTATTCTTTCTATATTAGAGGGAGAAACAAAACAAAGCAAGACAAAACAAAAAGGATTCCTATAAATGCATGAAATGAAATAGACATATAAGATCATTGTACAAAGAGTTCTACCATAGTTCCTGTGTTGTCTCTTATTATCTTCAATAGAATTGGCTATATCATCAGACATAGTATAATTGAATATATCAGTACATAACAGTATTCATAAAACAACAACTTTGTATAGAATAAAACTTCAAAAGCAGCCAGTTATCAAACCAGAATGTGTATCACAGAGTCTTGTCATCTTCAGTATAGTTGCCTATACTTTCAGATTTGATACTATCAATCATATCAGTTTTGAATAAAATCTGTCATTACCAAACAGCAATCAAAAAAACCAGATTTAACTAAGATCAGTCATGATAAAACAGTATAAGTCATACAGGGTTCCAGATTAAGATAAAAGGAAATTAAAGATGATTATTGTGCTATATCCTGATGTGTTTGGGATAGCTGTCTTGCCCTCAAATCTAATGCAAGCGACAAACTAAGAATAGAATAAAATCTATCTAAGCAGAGTGTTGCAAGTAATGTGGGTTTTAAATCCTGATACATTATTAACAATATCTTCTGCCATCCTTTTTAAGACTCTCCCTCCCCTTTCATTTCCCCAGGGTACACTGTGTGTTTTTGGGTCTGACCAAGACCCTTGGTTTTAAATGGGGAGGAGCAACCTGCTATTTACCTAAGTGGTTCAGAAACTTCTCTCTCCTTGGACTTGAACTCTGATTGTATTCCTTTACATATTAAAGCCTGTTCAACCTATCCACAAATACTGGTCTAGCTGTCCCTATTACTCTCTGGTTCTCTGTCACATAGAGCATTGTTTTCTCATATTTGATTTTCAGTTGGTATACTCTTTTTCATGTTAATTATATTTTCTAATAGCATCTCAGTGGACCCTAACTTCTGATCTACTCCACCTGTGTTTTTTTAAAATTTAGTGTATCAAGGTCATCTATATTAAAGATTATAACCAACCTTCTCTGTCTCATTTCTGTTATGCTGTTTTTTTGCCCTCAATTGTCTGCTTATCTTCTTCATTCTGTTTTTGCTCCATTCATTGAGGCCTCTCTGCTACTGTTCCTGGAATCCTAGTACTTTTCTCTCTCTCTAGAATGCCCTGCAGTATTCTCTGTAGAGTTGGATTGGTGGTTGCGAATTTTCCAAGTTCCTCTTTGTCTTGGAAGCATCTTGTTTCTCCATTAATTTCTAGAGACAGTTTATCAGGGTGTATGAATCTGGGCTGGGGGTTATTTTCTTTCAGGGCTTGTAATATTTTGCTCCAGGCTCTTCTTGACTTGATGGTTTGTGTCAAGAAGTCTGCCCTTGTTCTGATGGGCCTTCCTTTATAGGTTATCTGTTTCTTGCCATTAACAGCTTTTAATATTCTGTTCTTATATTGAATTTCTGGGATCTTGATTATTATAAGCCTGGGTGTAGCTCTGTTTTGGTTGTAGGTGGCTGGAGTTCTGTATGCCTCATTTATCAGAATATCATTTCCTTTTCCTAAGTTTGGGAAGTTTTCCTTAATTATTTCTGTGAATAGCCTTTGTAGTTCCTTTGTTTGTACCCCTGCTTTTTCATTCACATTCTTTATTCTCAAATTATAGATCCTCTTCTCATCTTCTAGCCCTTGTATTGTTACTACTTGTTTCCTTGTTATTTTAAAAAAGTTTTTCTTTTCATAATCCCACATTGCAAACCTGTCCTCCAGTTTGGATAATCTGTACTTAGTTTCTTTCAAGCAGATTTGCCATGTTTCCATAGAGCTTTTAATTTCCTGGTAATCTCTTTGAATCTGCTTCATGTATTCTATATTTTCTTTATATTCATCATCAAATGGTTCTCTCCTTTGTTTGAGTTCCTCCCTTTTTCCATCTGTGTCTTCTTGAGGGGTGCTTAGCATCTCTTTTATTAATGTTCTTATATCTGGCTTTACTTGGCTGGCTAAATATTTCACTTTTGGACTCTTCTGTGAGGTCCTGAAGATAGCTCTTTATGTCTACTGGTGCCATGTCTGACATTGCTTATTTGCTGTTCTCATTCTCCTTTATATTTACCTGCCCTGGGTCAGTGTTCTCAGGGTTAGGACCTAGGGACTTTTTCTTGTAGCTTCCTCTTTGCACCCTTTTTGTTTTCTTCCAGGAGGCCCCAGTTTCTTTCTTTGTTGGTGACAATTCTTCTGAGGCATGCTGGTTAGGTGATCCTTCCCACTGCAATGTGCTAATGAGTTGCAAACAGGGGCAGCATATGCTGGCCCCTCCCCTCTGGATCAGTCAAGCTGCTGAGGCCTGCACTGTATTACTGAGTGCCACCTCCCTTCCGAGTCAGTCAAACTTCTGAGGTCTTCACTGCCTTAGTGTGCGCCATTATAGGGAATTAACTTCACATAACCAATTGGATCTCAGCCAGGTGTGTGACCCAAGCCTAACTCACTCCACCAATCCCGTGTAGGAAGGGAACAACTGACTGAAGTCACTGCTGCCCCTTGTACTTGCCAGTCCTGCCTGATCCCAGAATGTTGTCTGCCTGGGGGGGCCCCCCTTTCTGTGGAATGTCTCCACTCCTGTCACTCACCACAGGTCAATGCAGGCTCCTCGCCAGTTCAGCTCTCCATGCAGCTGGCTGACCCCCAATCTTAGTGTGACTGCACCTCCAGTGAGTAGAAGTGATGGGACCTCGGATGGCTTGGCAAATCACCCACTGTGGTGGGAGCACTGAGCCTTTAGCTGTTCCAATAATAGCACCAGGACTGTATGTTTGATTGGTTCTTCTCACCTTAGTTTCTTCTTGGGACAAGAGAATTCGTCTCCCTCTGTTCAGGACTCCCCACACTATATTATGTTGAATTCTAAGTTGACTATCTCAGGGAGCCTCTGTAGCCATCTGTTGTTATCTATCTGCCATCTTTGCTCCACTCTGGAAAATGGGACTAATTTTCCAAACTAAAAGACTAATAAACCAAAACTAAAGACTAATAATCAAGATACAGTTTTAACATATAGTGATTTTAGATAAAGTCAAAAAAGGAAATAGAAGGTGAACACAGCTCCACAGCTTTGGGAAGTTCAGAAACTGATGGAATTGAGTGAGGAAAAATCTCATCTTGAGGTGGTGAAACAATGATTAGGAGCAGAAAAATTTAGGAGTTCAATTTATGTTAAATTGGACATGTTAGTAGACAACCCAGTGAGTAAATCGTCTATGCAGTTGCTATGATTTGTATCAGAGTTGGAATTAAGGACAAAAAGTCAACCAGAAGATGCCTCTGAGGAGACACACTGACATAAAACCCACACTCCCACCTGCATATAATAGCAAAATCGTGTATTTTGAGTCTGCTGGTTACGTAACTGGAATCAGTAAGTAAATTACGTTATTTAATCCCCACCATAACTCTAAAGGAGAAGGCAGAATCCCCGTACTATCATACATACATATAAGAAAAAAAGAGATGCAGGAAAGTTTTAAAACGACCACATGGTATATTTGTTCCTTTAAAACTTGTGCATCTATCATGACAATTACTGTTAAACCATGAAGGAAAGTAGCAATTATGCTGTCTTAGATGAGGAACTAAAAATTATGAATGACTTGTATATGTTTTGGCAAATCTCATCCATTCTCATGGGCAATGTGTGCAGGGTTTAAATCTATGTATGGGAACAGAGATAAACCATTCTTGGGTTTTCACTGTAATTCCTCCCCCCCCCCACCCCACACGCAAATGAAATCAGAACTTTCCAGTTTCTTTGTAGATCTTTACTTCTAAAGAATAGGGAAATTATCAGCACAAACAATCAAGCAAATAAAAAGCCAAAGGAAACAACATGGGTTATGTTATTTCAAGTTAGGGCCTTTACATGTTACAGAATTCTTCCCATTTTATATTTGGGTAATTGTAGTATATTCAATTACTTCCTCCTATACCACCAGAACCTAAGTTCCTTAAAGATGCTGCTTTGCTTTAACCATAGTCATAATCCTGTTCTTGGACGCATTATCTGAAATATATAAAAATATATATATTTCCACTCAGGTGGTATTCATTGCATGAACCAGAGAATGAATGAAAGACTGTGGCAAATTCACCTAAGCATCATAGTTTAGCATGACTTTGTCTTTCTTTGATATTTCCTGTACAAGAAATGTAAATATGGATCCCTTTCCAATCTTCTCTCCAGGACAATGATCAAAAGAAAATTGGGAATAAATTTTAATTTGAGAATTGT
The DNA here is from genome assembly GCF_034190915.1 of Cavia porcellus. NCBI lineage: Eukaryota > Metazoa > Chordata > Mammalia > Rodentia > Caviidae > Cavia > Cavia porcellus. The sequence goes on from NW_026947491.1 coordinate 70,298,546, forward strand.
GAATGATAATTTTTAAGAAACAAATTTAAACTCTTTATGAATATTCAATTATTTTTAAATAAATGTTTAATGCCATAGCTTGCTTCTCATTTCTGTATCCCCCTTTAAATAAAAAGAAGGCTTGATTCACAGCCTCAGAGGATATTGTTGGTAAATATTTATTAAATGGAAGAATAAATTTTGATAGGATTACGCGTAGATTTAAAGCCCTTAAAAGCACAAAAGCTGCAAGGTGATAGATAATAGGTTTAAATAATTCAGCTGCTATGGTGGGGCATATGCCAGGTTTTGTATTGTTTTGTGTTTTGTAATGACAATGTTAGCACCTGGGTATTTATGTATTTTTCCTGACCTGCTCAAACTTTCTTTGATATGTGAAATTTTCCTAGCCATAAGATAAAGCAAAAGTTTGACTATAAGTTATTCAGAGAAAAACTGTAGCTGTGATCCAACAGTATGGGTCTTGCAGAATTTTTTTTAGTAAAGTGGAAAAAAGGCTTTTCAAAGCCCAGCAGTTGTTACTATGTATTTGACCCACTGCTGCAGCCTGCAATTTCAGATGTTGTGAAAACTCCAATAGAATATAACACCAAAAGAACAGTGTTCACTTGCTGAACCTTGCCTTTTACTGGTAGAATATAAAGTGTAACAGTGAAGAAAATTTTAGGCTGAGACTTCAGCTTCAAAAGACAAAACATGTAGGTTGCTTCTTAGCAGGAGAGAAACATATTTCGATGGGAAAATTGGAAGTCAGAGGTCATAATAGCTACAGAGCAAATCTCAAGGAGGAATCAATATCAAGATGATCATTAAAGGGACCGTGGTGTGCAGAGGACCAGAACAATAACATTTCAAGATACTGAAAGAAATGAGTGGAAATTTTTCTTACTTGCTAGGTAAATATAATTTTGTTTTAATATTATCCCTATATATAAAGTACAGTATTCAAACATAGTGAAAAATTTTAATAATACTAAAAGATGTGAATATTCTTTCTTTTATTAGATAACAAATATTAAGAAATATTCTATTTTGGCAACTCAATTTTCATGATTTATGAGGTTGAGGTTGATTTTGTGTTAGGTATTAGATGGTAAAGGAGAGGAGTTAAACATAACAACCAGGACTCTGACTTGGAGCTAATGTGGTGGCACATGTCCTTAATTCCCACATTTGGGATGCTGGGGCAGGAGGATTGCTGTGAGTTCAAAGCCAGCCCGGAATACATAGTGAGTTCAAGACCAGCCTCAACTGCATAGTGAGACCCTCTCTTGAAGACAAAAGACCAACAACAACAAAAAATACCTGACTGGTGCAAATAACTGGTGTACTGGGGTAAAGAAGACAGGAAAATGAACTGGTTCCAATGAAAGATAGGATTTTCTGGACCCTGAAAAATAAGAGTTTTGGGGTGATTTATCTTGTTAATTACTGAATAATTAATACTTAGGAAAGCCTTGGACTAGTACTTACAAATATGCAATCCCTGAATAAGTGGAATAGTAAACAATGTAAATGGAACTGTATTTGAAAAAAAAATTGATGGAGGCATAGATTTAAGCATCATCATACTTAAGTAGTAACTCACAGGAAGCAGATGTAGACAAGTTTAGAAACAATGACAGACTACTTTGTGGTTTCCTAAAGGTGACAAATTATTTCTCTATAGTTCAGAGTGTTGGATGGAGATGGGAGTATTTTAAGTCCTCATCTAACTACATACAGAACATTCTGGAAGTGAGAACAAGGTGATGTGTGTAGAATCTTAGGCTTATGCACTGAGGAAGGGCAAGAAATAAAAATAAGGACCAATTAGATGCTTTCAACCCCAACTGACACTGCACTGGCACAGCTTTTGTTTATTTGTCACATCAACTTTATGGGAAAAGAGGGCAGAAATGGGCAAACATTTCTTCATTTGTTCTTAATGGTCACACTTGTGTTCTGATTGGTAGGTGTTGTGTCTTTACTAAATGATAAATATTTTGAATATCACCCTTAGAACTAACCATTATTGGTCACTTTAACAAATAAGGTAAATGAGACTCAGAGAAAATTCAAAATAATTGTACCAGTAATTGTTTTATCTGACATTTGAACCCACTTGACATTGATTCCATTATGGAGGGATTAGGGCAGCCTATTCACCTGCCCTCTTGGTAAGCGTCTCCAACACAGGCCAGGGGGAGAACAGAGCTCCAGAGTTCCGGCCATGGAGGGATTGGGGCAGCTTATTCACCTGCCCTCTTGATGAGCACCTGCAGTTTGGGCCTGGAGGAGAACCATTACCTGTGAGCCAACTTCCACGGGAGATGAAAATCAAGCACCCTTCTCCCACCTGCCCCCTCCCCCCTTACCTACTGGGGATAGATATCCTTGGGAGGATGACCATAAGCAGTATAGCAAATATGGGGGATTTCCTTCTATCTTCTGTTTGAAGGCATAGGTTGTTTTCACTTTTTGTTATATTTCTTTTGCTCTATTCAGTATTCTCAATTCGTTTTACAGTGTTCCATTTTTGGTTTGATTTAACAGTACGTAACTGACTGGATAGCTATTGTTAAATTAAAGAGATATACCATAGTACTTAGTACTACAATCCCAGTATCCTACTGTGAAATCCTGTATCAATTTCACAGCATTGTCTCATTGGCTTTGTTCTGTCTTACACTGTTGCACAATTGCTACTTTCAAAATTAAAAAAAAATACATGTTAAGACCCATGCATGTGTAGAATCTATGAACAGTTTATGAGAACTGATCTTATGACAATTGATGATATGAACAGATACTTTGAAGAAAAGGAGACAGTAAAATACCCAGTGCTGATACTGGAGTGTCATAATGTAAAACCCAGCAACAGTGTTATTCTTTGTTCAGAGTGATATTAGCCTGCTTGGGTTTATTGAAAGTCAACATAATTGAAGATATGGGTAACTGCATATATGTTTAAGTGTAGAGGATTGATAACCATATTTCTAAGTTTTTGCTGGATAGTTGAACAGAACTGGTTGCAATCTCACTGTTTGAATCCCCGCTTTATATGCTCCAATTTAGTATCTTGAATAACTATTTGTAAGAAGACAATCTGTGATCATCAACTAGTGATTTCTTACTATTTATTTTTCTTTGAAAGTATGTATTATTACTACCCATTTTCGATTTTTTTAGTCTTTCTTTAAATTCAGTTTTAAAAAGAAGACAGTACAGTACCCTGTGCTGATCATGGAGTGTCATGAAGTAAAGTCCAGCAATACTATTATTCTTTGTTCAAAATGATTTTAACCTGCTTTAATTTGTTTAATCTAAACATAAATGAAGATATGGATAATTGCATATATGTTTAAATGTATAGGATTGACAACCATGTTACTAAGTTTTTGTTGGACAGTTGATTAGAACTTTTTGCAGTCTCTTTGTTTGAATTCCCACTTTATATGTTCCATTTTTGTACCATGAACAACTATTTGTAAAACGACATCAACTAGTGATTTCTTACTCTTTTTTTTCTCTGAATGTATTGTACTATTTCTACCTATTTTCTGTTTTGTTTAATCTTTCTTTAAAAAAAAAAAAAAAGCTGCAATCGACTTCTCTCCCTGAACACTCAATTCTGTGTTCTTGTCCCCACTGGCAGAGGAGGAACTTGTTTACAGAGAGCAAAGAACTCTAACCAGATTATAACCTTCATCACATCCTCTTTCTGAGTGAGTGTCCTGCCAGTGGATGATATTGTCACATTGTGATAAATTCTATTTAGAACTCTTCATGAGACAGCTTGAGCACTGATTGCTCTATGCAAATTAGTGGAATTTTCTTGTTTCTCAGCTGACCCACTCTCTGGCATTAGACTCTAAATCCCTGGATCTAAGGAATGTACGTGCTTAAAATCTGCCTCCCTTCTCCCTACCTTAGTCCCTCTTTTTGTACACAAAATCCATTGTAGGCAGATAACTCTCAAAAGAAGATCTATTATATAGCAAACAACTGCAAAGCTGGCTTTTGTTATATACGCTTTTTAAATGAAGCCTAGAAGCAACAGATTTAGTGTAGATATTCATGAAAGTATACCAGTAAAACATGGAATAGCAAAGATAAATTGGATCTGAAATTGCTATGACAGCAAATCTCCAGAGACAGAGATGACTGCTACTTAAAGGGCCTCATTTGGGTAATTTAAATTGCTTGCATATTGTGTAGAAAACATTCTATCTTCTTCAATAAAGAGTAACAAGTTGAAAGACTATTGGAGTAGGCAAGACTAGAAAAAAGTCCACTTCCAAAAATCCTTTGTATGTTGCACCTAAAATTTACATTTTAGATTTGGTATTTTTAGAAGATGATGAGTAGACAGAGTTTTTAAATTATTTTTGTTCTTACAATTCCACTTGGATTAAAAAATTTTGGTGAACCTTTTGAACTGCAGTTAAGGTCATTTTTAATAGCTAAAGTCAAGTAACAAACACTTTAGGTTTAGAGAGTATTTTTCCTTTTAAAAGGAATACCTTTTTGAAAAGTTTCAGAGGAAAAATGAGGTGTAATGGCAATAATAGTATCACAAACTCACAATTTTAATTAACATTGCATTAATTAGCAGCACATAGATTAGAATCCAAGAAAATATATGCCTATGTGTTTGTGTGGGAATAGTGATGCAAGTTCCTCAGTGTTTTAGTAGTCTCAATTATTTCAGAGATTTTAGCATCTACTCGTTAGGATCTTATCAGCACTGCAAGCGTCTGGAAAAGGTGTGAGCTATATTCTGAGAATATCTCTAACATCAGTGTCAGCTGTGCATATTGTCAGCATCAGCCCATCTCTCTCCCATTCTTCTTCCAACCATTCAGAGACCCAGTAGGTTCTACTAAAAAAGTGATTTTGTATCTTATTTCTCCACTTCAACTGTCAGTTTAATTCAATATCTCTTTCATCTTATGTTTTGATCCTGCTCTAAGTTTCTCCCCTTTTCAATTTTTTCATTCTGCTATGAGCTAATTCTATTGCAAATATATTTTATTTATGTCTAATACTGAGAATCCGCCCTTTTGTCATTGTTTTGTTTTTGGCCTTTTAATGAAGGCAGCCAATTCCCCTCAAAATAGGCCTGTGGCCAGTCCTGACCAGTTTATGTCTCTTTGCTTCCAGTCTTTACACCAGCGCATCTCATTTGTTTTAGGGTTGGGGATATCACTCAGATTGGTAGCATCAGAATGAGTTTGTTGATATGACACAGCTCTGAAGAACACACATTTATTCTGTATGGAATAGAACTGATAAGGAAGACATGGTCCCTGACTGCCTGTAGCTGTGTGACAACTTGAAAGACCATTGAAAAACTGACATCATTCTCATGTGGATTAGAGCTCGGAGAAGATACAGCTTGAGCTGTCTGGCAGCTTTCCTTCCTTCAGATGTAGTCTGAGACAAAACCAGCCTGGATGAAGGTGAAGAGGCTACCTACTGAAGGTCTTCAAGTCTGATTTGACTGACTAGCTGTTTTACAAAGTTAACCTCATGAGAAAAATTCCTTTGAGAGTTTGAAGTGTTGAAACCAAATGGATCATAACTGGTCCATCTTCAGAATAAGGTGCCAACTCCACAGCAGTGCGTTTATAGCCCTTTACTTGGGGCTCCAGTTATTCTCTACAGAGTTGCCCTCTATTCCATAGCCATAGTCCATTGCGCATTTTGGCTGAAAGACTCTTTTTTTTTTTTTTTTTACTGGTACCAGGTATTGAATTTATGACCATGCGCTTGCAAGGCAGGTGCTCAGCTAAATCCCCAGCCCAATTTATCCATTCTTTTGATTGATTGATCGATCGATTGATTGATTCATCATCTCACTCTGCAGTCCAGGCTGGTCTTGAACTTGCATTGTGAGTTCTGGGTCTACAGGTGTGTTCCGGGAATACCAGCTTCACTCATCCATTCTTGTATGACATTTTGCTTCGTGTACTTGGAAAACATCTAGCCTTCTTTGACCAGCTCAAATACTGCCTTTTCCAATAAAATTTTCTCTAATTCTACAAGAAAGAAGTACCTTCTGTTTTTTGATTCCCATAGGCTTATATTTACATTTAATTTTTTTTTGTAAAGTAAGAGAAGCATCTGTCTCTTCTATATTCATTGTCACTATACTTCTGACACCGAATACACTGTGTGTGTTGGGAGGGTGCTAGCTCTGTACTAAGCACACTTCTCCAGTTCTCAGCTGACATCAGTGGTGCCCTTCTGACACTGATTATGTGGTTTGCACAGAGCCCACAAGGTAAGTTTCCCTCAGTCTCTAGAGGAAAGTTCCTGTCTTTTTGTGCTTCTGATAGGTTAGAAATCAGTGGTTCTTTCTTAGTTTGATAAGTTGCTAGAACAGTCACAGAACTGCCCAGAATACTTATACTTGACCATTTGTTATAAAGGAAAAAGCCAAAAGGAAGATCTGGCAAGGAAATCTTATGGTACAAGATGCATGGACTTTCCACGCCCCCTCAGCACCTCTGCATGTTCACTAACACAAACCCTCTCTGAACCTCATTGTTGAGTTTTTACAGTTTTATTACAAAGACATGATTGATCAAATCATTGGCCCTTGCTACTTCAGGTAATCTCTAGTTACTCTGTTCCATGCAGGTCATGGGATGGTGCTAAAGATTCCAATTATGTAATCCAGTGGTTCATTTCTCTTGCAACAAGCCCCTCCCCTTGTATGGCATTCTAAAAGTTAGTTTATTAACATAAACTCAGGTGGTTGCAATACTCTTTTAAAAAATATTTAAAAAAAAACCCTTTTGCTTCACTTTTACTGATCCAAAGCTATTTCAGTAGCCAGGGACTGAAAACTGAATATTATTTTAAAAGACGCACTGGAGATATTATTATTTAGGGTATTTTAAGGGTTTTTGGAACTGTAGCCAGAAACCAGGAATGAAGACCAAATATATATTTATTATGTCAGGACATCACATTACATTTAAAATTCATATATTTCTTGTTATTCTGTCCATTATTTCAAAGGCAATACTGTATTTATTCTCATATCTCAAATGGGAAAAGCTCAATGTGGTACTCAGTAGGAGGCTGATGAATAAATAAATGAATGTCCAGAAGTAGCCAAAATTACTGTGTACTTTTGGCGTTTTATCATTGAATAACCCATTAAAATGCAAACACGATCCTAAAGAATGCAAATTTAGCAATTAGTAGCCCTTCAGTTTCATTTTTTAATATTTTCCAGCTTTCTCTACTGGTTGACTAGAGCCCTTGTATGCCCCAATCTTGATTATCAGAATTACCAGGGATGTTCTCAGGCTGAGTCCTGGGTCTCCTTTCCAGTCACTTGGATTCAGAACACCAATAGTGAGGCCCAAACATATACACTTGAAAACATAAATTTATCCTGATTCTAACACATGTTGTGGAAATATCAGCATTAATACATGTAGAAAATGAAATTTACATGCTACATTGAATTGGTAGATCTGAGAGAATCAAGAAAATCTTGAGATCTACTTGGGGTGACTTGTAGAGATTTGAAGCTTGGCATTTGGAGCAGAATGACAAGTAAGGAGGAGTAAAGTGAGAGAGAAGACCAGTGGGATGGATGTTTAACATTTTCTGTCACAATTTTCACCCTGAAATTGGTTTATTGTCTTTTTCTTACATTTCCAAAATATAACACAGTAGCCAGTCTGATTCAGAAAAAAATTATAACTTCTTAATTTCTTATATATTTTAAACAAAGTTGGTGATATATGTAATCAAGTTGTTTTTGGTTTTATTACTGCATTTATAAACTGGAAATCTGAAAATTATGAAAGGCATTGGGATTTGCAGCAATGCAATCAGAGTAGCAAAGAGAAAAGTCATGGACTCTCTAACAAGCTGCTGATAGCCTTCGGCCTGAGAACATTTTGTGAATTAGGTTAAACATGCTAACATTTTGCAGAAACTGGAGGATTAACTTTTAAACTCATTAGTACTGCAAATGGATATAATAATGCCCGGCTGCTAAAAATAGATCAATTGCTTTTTCTGAAGAATTCAAATGGCATATTTATTAGATCCGCACTTAGAACTTTGCTGCTTTGATATTCATTTATGTTTATCCTTTTTTGCCTTTTTGAAAACATTTCTAAAATCTACTGAACATAATTTAAAAATGTTGGCAATAGCAAAAGCACACTCCCGTATGTGTAGTTCCTACCTTTGAAAGAATGTTGAAATTCTTTTCACAGCAATTTAGTCATTTTTGGTACAGGAAAAAAGGAGTAGCTCTTCTCTCTAAATTCACAAAATTTTCCATGGATATGAGTTTGTAGGAGTTAAAAGATAGAATTCTAGCAGTTAAGTTGTACTGTTAACTACGAATGGCATAGACTGTGCATGATGACTTATGAAACTCATAATTGTGAATACAGTAATATGTTCAATGAAGTTATGGTGAAAGAAATACAGGCTTTTCACGAAAATAAATGCCATACATCAGATCATTTACACAGTTGCAATTCTATCCATTTAAATGATTTCAAGTGAATTTTTTATGAAACAGTTAAGATAATTGATGACAGTGCTTATTTAAGACGGTTCCTAACCCAAATACTTTCTGAAGCTAGAATTACTGACATAGGATACATATTAAATAGTGAGAAAAATCTCTAAATTGCAAATTAAGATAATTTTAAGCCAGGATTATCTCCTCCCAAATTATACTATTTAGTTTAACTTTCACCTGTTTTCTGTGTTTACCAGAAACCCACATTAAACTAAACATAGCACTCATGAAGTAGTATTTGGCCCTAATGTTTTTTCTCTGACCTATAGTTGAAGCTCAAATCAAATTTGAGATAGTAATTCTTCTGTCTCTGTCTTTTGCTGTATCTCTGTCTCCTCTGTCTCCATCTTTGTCTCTGTTTCTCTCTCACACACACAGCATAATATGGTTTGGAGGCAAAACAGTATAAGAGAACATTTTTGCTACCACATCCTTTGTCTTGGTTGGTTGTCTCCCAATTTACTTTAAAAGGGTTTTGTACATCTGTTAGAATTACTTTGTGTAGTAAAGCCTAAAATTATCTTTCATTTTCTAAATATCGGAGAGGTGAATAGATTCTTACAAAAAGAATGTTTTATGACATATTCTTTCAGAAAAAGGCACATAGATACATGAAAGATACAAAGACCAAAACTAAAACCTAGATAAGTACAGCTTTTAGAAGTAAGACATAATGAAGATTGTTCTCCTGTTCCTTTTTAATCTTTATGTAGTATCGCTAAGAGGCAGCATTTCTTGCATTTGAAAACTTCGAGTGTATGCTTTGTATTCTTCCTGAATGTTTCTGTGAATAGGGCAATGTTTCACACGTCCACCTGCACCCTCTCGCCTGTTTGTGTGCTCATGAGTTCTTCTGTGTTAATGCTCACACTCGCTGTGATTAAAATAAAACATCACTCCTTTATTGTTTACATGCTTTGTTTTCCAGTGTTTTAATTCTACCAGAAAAATCTTGGGTATACCTCCCAGATTATTAGTATTGTTACTTCTTTCATTTTACCTAAACATTTATGATTTTTTTGTCATTACTTCTTTTTTTATTTTTTTATTTTAAAGATAATAAAGTTCAACAAAACAAAACAGAACAAAGCCAATCAAAACAAAGCAGAACTTAAAAGCCAGATACCAGGAAAACCACAATAGCTACCATAGTATATCTTGATATCTTCATATGAGTTATCCATTCCTTCAGGCATAGCAAAATCAAACCAAAACAAAACACAGTAAAACCAATCAAAACAGAACACTGAATAAAGCAAAACAATCAGAACAAAACAAAACAGTGAGAACCATATTGGACTTCAAAGACAGACAGAAGGAAATGCCTCGTATTTGCTATATTGCAGTGTCATCCTCCCAATAGATGCTCAGACTGCCAGCCCCAGGCCTGCAAAATCAACCAAACAATACCAGCATTTAGTTGCTTTTTGTGTCTCAGTTGCTATCAACTCAGCCTGTCCCCTGAATCAAACCAGTTGCTTGGGGTGGGAGGCAGGGTTTGTTGTTGATTCTCAGCCGTGTAACCATACGTCTGTGCAGCTTACCAGAAAGGCTGGCTGGTTGGCTCCTTGTCTGGCTCCTCTCAGTCCCAGCATGGCCGATTCTCAGGAGGCGCTGACCTTTCTTTTGCTGGACCTGCATGTTTTGCCCGGCTTTGTCATTACTTCTTACATTTCACTTTTTCTGTTTTGACTCAGCTCTTTCCAGACTTTTTTTTTTTTTTTTATTAAAGGCCATGGTGATGACAAATGTTCAGCTTTTGTTGTTCTGAAATGTCTCGATTTTACCTCTTTACAAGGTAAAATGTACTTGGATACTTAATTCTGGTCTAACAGTTATGTTCACCCACAGCTGTGTAGCACCACGTACTGTCTTCTGGCTTCCTAATGCTGAAAATCTGCTCTAATTTATTTTTTCCTATGATGGGTCTAGATAGCGACAGACAGTAAACCATCAGATTCCTGAGTCATCTTGTACTTGAGAAGCTGTGGGTATAAAGGAGTGGGTGGGTGGTTTACCTCTGACTAGAGAGACAGACCACAATCTCTGTGTCATTTAGGGGCCTGGCCTTTACAACCTCTCATTCTCAACCTGGGGCATTGACTTTCTCTAGTCTGTCAGTCATTTATGTGTCATCCAGGGAATCTGTACGGTTGTCAAGGGCTCCATGTATGGCCTGACGTGCCTCCGTGCTCCTGCTACTGCAGTCACACTTAGAATGACACCATCACTCAGAAAAGTTTCTCTTCTTTAGTGGGGAGTGAAGCCGCAGGAAGGAGCCTCCACAGACTGGAAACTTGGTGTCACAGCGGGAACAGCCTGCTTCCTGCTGCTGGCATTGGCTCCTCCTGTCTCTCCCTGCAGTGGTAGTTCTGGTCCAGGTTACTGGTGACAAGTCTACCACCCTAACGAGGTCTCCTCGCAGCCCACCTATTCATGCCTGCCCACTGTCCCTAACATAGTGTTGCTTCTCTCTCACCCTGACATACATGCTGACTTTATGTTTCTGAATCTTTTTTTCTACTTTGAGATTCTTACATGTTGCTTCCCTCTAGCTTCAGCCTTTATCTAACTTGAAAAATCAGTCTCTTCTCATTGCCTGCGCCAGCACCAGATTTTTAAAACCTTATTTGGCAGGTGTCTTTTCCACTGACAATAGAGGAATGATTTAAAATTTTCTATAATCAAAATCTTATTTTGTTTACCATGTCTTTATTGTCATCTGAGTCAAACGAGTTTTTGAGTATTACACAGTTTAAGTAAAACCATCGTGCTCGGAGTGAAAATCTTAACACTTAACTGTACGAAATGATATGTTAAAACTGACCTGTCAGATCTCTGCAGAGATCATCAGAGGTTTTTCATGGACCTTAGGAAAGAGGACTGGGATAATGGTCTAGTATTAAATCAGTGTCAAAGTTCACCAAATGGATTGATTAAAAGGAGATACTTCATAGAGCCTATAATAAAAAAAGTAGGTGTTGATGTAGATTTTAAAAATCTGGAACAGAATTCTCTGAGAATGAAAAAATATATCTTGAAACATTTCTTTTTTTATTTTTAATCATTTTCTCAGAGGCTGATGAACACCCAATTGAAATTTAGTAACACGTTTGCAAAGTAAAAATGGAATTGCTGTGAATTACGCAGAGTTTTCAACTGCATGCAGTCCCTGTAACTGCAGCCATTGTTACCAACCCCCCAAAATTATCTTTGCATCCGAAAAGAGAAGATTCATGCTGTTATACATCCTGTATCAAGTCACAGGAAAGAAATATGCAGAATACTCAGCTCCTCACATCAGAAACTAAAGCAATAAAATTGTACATTGAACATGTTATTCATATGAAAACTTGTAAACTGCCTTTGATTTTTTACAGTAGTTTATGCTATCTGGAAATTACGGGTTAACATTTAAAAGAAACATTTTAAAAGAGGGAAATGGGTGTGTTAAAATATTTTTTTCTGCATAGCTGTGCCAGAATGGATTTTTAAAAAGTGGTACAAAATCCCTGAAGGCTGGATTTGAATTTTGAAGGTAGAAGAGGAGAAATAGAATACATTGTGTCCCTTAAGTGCATTTCTCTTTATCTTACCTCTCACTTTTTATGGCATGGCCCCAGAAAGACTGATTTTATTGTATCTAAAAACTATCTGAAGATGAAAAACAGTTTCAGTAATAATAGCAGAGAGTAAACAAAGCTAAGAGCAGAAGTGAAAATGCTATGAATTCTGAGTAGAACATGATGCTTAGAAACTGATTTGATCTATGTCATCGCTTGTTTAAGTTGGAAAAATTTGCGGACATTGCTGTAAATAGAGGTCAACATGGCATATATTCTGACCAAGCTGCATTCTAACTATTAAAGATGTGACAAATAATGACACCATGGCTGAGTAGTTAAAAGGGCATGAGCTTCGCGGTGAGACTAAAACTGGCTTTAAATTCCAAATCCATTATTTACTAATTTAATGGGCAAGAGGATTTCTCAAATCTATTTATTAGATTAAAAATGAAAATTATATAAATTAACATCAAGGTTAAATGAAAGAAAATATTCACTGCAATATCTGGCACACATACATAGTAAACTCTCAGTGAATTACCTATTTTTCCTTTTACTATTATTGCATGACAAAAAATTTATCATGTTGGAGAATGACAAATTATTATTTCAATTTTTCTAAAATTTGTAATAAATTAATACTATTAGGCACTTGATAAAAATAAGTTGTATATATAAACTTTAAAGAACTGTGAAAATTATAAATATATTTATATTATCTTAGTTCTGTTTCATCTACTTCCCTGCTTATTCACAAGCTCTGAACACTTCTCCCTAAAGTAAGTACTTGTCAGCCCTCCTAATGGCCTCCAAGGAGAGAAATGTCAAAGAATTCATTTGAAGCCTATTTTGGTGTTTAATCCTGCTGAGCCTGTGTCTCTACAATCTGACATTCAACGGAATAAATAAATGGTGATTATATCATCAAGAAATTAGATCCGCCCCTCAGAACATTCCAGTGACCCCTTCCTTTCATATTCTTACATGGAAAGATTTAAACTCAGATCAAAATGACTGTATATATGAGCATTTGTATGTGTGCTTACCTGTATATATTACACATGAAGATGTATATGCAACCAGAAAACCGAGTATAAATATTTCAGGGCAATCTTCTCATAGAGCAGCCATGTGCTTGTTAGGATTATATTTTAAGCTTACCCTATAGTCCATCCATATAGGGGATTTTACTTATATGAACCACATCCAAAAATTCCAGAACTTTTCCTTATTTGACCACATACAAATATGGAGAAGCATTGGAAGTGCATTTCATGGCTTGGATAAAAAGTTCTAGTGTTCTAGACTTTCAGTTCTCCTTACACTGGTAAGAAATGTTTGATTACAAATGTTAGAAGTCATCCCAAACAAAATTAATTAATAGGAAAAAATGTATTATAAATATAAAGTGCTGCAGTGTGGAGTGGTGATACTCTTCCATATACCTTTTCTGCTGTGGAGATAACCCACAGACTGAACCCACTGGAAACTGTGAGCCAGATTAAACTGCTCTCCCTTTGAACTATGGGTGTCAGACTTATTGTCCTAGTGATGGGAAAACTAACACAGTTGCAAGGTATAACTTTAGAAAGCCATTCATTTTAATATTTGTAACATTCATAATACTATTCCTTAATGAGCTATTAGGTTTTCCATATGTTGTGGTAGATAATATGTATATATATATATATATATATATATATATATATATATATATGCAATATGTATATATACTATATATATGTGGAATATATATATATATATACACACACACACACACACACAAGAACAATGAGAGAGAGAGAGAGAGAGAGAGAGAGAGAGAGAGAGAGAGACAGAGACAGAGAGAGAGAGAGACAGAGAGAGAGTTTCCAGGTAGAACTCTTTTTAAAAAATCCAAGATAGAAAAATAAAAATCAATGCATGTATGTGCATGTATGGTGGGGAAGTAATGGGATGTTATGTCTTGTGGGAGGTTTAAACCACTGACTTTGATTTCTTTCTCCAAATACATTCATTGCTTCCAGAAACAGAACAAAGTAGACACTTACCCACATCTCCTAGGACCCTTTAAATCCTGCAACAAGTTTTTTAAAACGTGTAAGAATTAGTAGAAAAGCTAATAATCATTGTTGATTGCCTTGTCTAAATACAGCATTATAAGTTCAAGGTTTTCTTGCTTAAAGTGTTACTGATTTTCTTAGAACACCCTTTTTCTAATCCATGCAAAGTTTCTTCCTGTCTATTCTAATCAGCTCCCTATTTAACAGGAACTGGCAGTGAAATGCAGTTTCAGCTACTGAGATTCCCAAGAGAACTTTTAAGGACATCTGTTGCTAATCTTCGTTCTACTTGATTTTCCAAAGATTCATTTCTTTTCTCTTCTTGCTATTTTTCACTCTTTGTTTATTTGTTTGTTTGTTTTGTTTTGAGACAATTTCTTCTAAATTTCCCAGGCTGAGCTTGAATTTGTGATTGTTGTGCTTCAGCACCTCAGTGCTGGGGTTAGAGTAGGCGGGCACCCCTCTACCCTGGTTTTCACTCTTACATGATTTTACTTTCTCTACAGATCTCCTGAGTAAATGAAGCTATCTGACCTGGACTGTGTTTCTGCTCTCATCACTTCTTGAATCTTCTGCAACATCCCTCTATGAGTCTTTTATTCCTCAACCTAGGAAAATTCTATTAGTGCATATTAGTGATGCAGAATAATGAGTTTCATTTGGGTTTTTTTTTGCTATATGCATGTAACTATTTTTATATTTGCATTCACTATTCGCCTCTTTCTTCCATCCTTTCTCCCCCAATCTTCTTTCCTATCTCAACAGTCTGCCTGTTTCTAACTTTCCTGTCGTTTCTCTTTTTCTTTTCTTCATATAAGAGAAAATATGCAATATTTAACTTTTTATTTGCCTATCATGAATATACCTCTCCAAAAGATATTCCATTAGTTCCTTAAAATACCTCCTTAATTTTTCCTTTATTTCTCAAAATAAATGTCTACATTTGCTGGCCCTCTTTTCTTCATTATCTGTTTTGGCTGGGCACTTACATGATTTCCACACATATGCTATTCTTAATTTGTTTTCTCTAGATAAGTATTCAAAAATATATATTATAAAATTTTACAGTGTTCAGGACATATATAAAGTATGTATCAATTTTGCATAGTTATTTTAGAAAAAAATAGATTACAAGATGAGTTAAAATATCTTTAGAATAAATTTATTTCTAAATTTAATTATAATATATTGCATAGTGAAGTTCAATAGGAAATGAGAACTTCAAAGTTGTAATAATCTACTACTAAACTAACCAATTACAAACTCAAGTATCTAGAAAAAACATAATGGGAGCAATAAATACTGGCACGTATCAGGATGATGTTAATTCAACTGAAAGAAACTGTGAGGATGAGTAATGTTCCACCAAGTCCCTTGCACATTTTCAAATCTGCAGCTCTTCTTCCCAAACCCTTCTGCACTGATTTTAACCACTAACTTTCACCACTACCCTCTTGATCAGCTCAAATAACCAAACCAATGGTGTTAAAATACAGGAAAAATTTCTCTCTTATGAGAACTAATTTTATTAACCCCTCCTAAACTTAGCTGAACTTCAAGTAACTGCTGTTAAAGATCTATGAAAATTTTGTTTTTTTGAAATACAGCACTTGTGTTGGTCTGCTGAATAAAAGATAATGCCTAATGGTGCTATAATTTCTTCTCTTTCATAAAATAGACTAATTTTACATTGATTACAGAATGATGGAGACAGAAAGAAGAAGGTGCCCACTAAGAGTACTGAGAACCCCAAGATTAAAAAGTAAGGTAGAGGGGAAGAAATCAGAAGCAGAAGACTGAGAGGAGTGTGGGGGAATCAAAGTAAAATAGTACCTTCTAAGCCAACAGAAAAAGAAGTGTCAAAGAAGAAGCAATGGTTGACTCAAACACTACAAAGAACTAAAGAGAGGAATCTGTCCCTATGCAGGGACAAATGAATGTCTACTTTGAATCCTAGACTCATAAATGCTAAGGAACTGTTCAAACAACCATCTGAACTACAACAGTTTTCCACAGGCAGTGAGTTTGTGGGGAAAACCATGCTTCCAAATTTATGGTCTACAACCTGTAGCCCCAGACTGACAGGTGAGATTTCAGAATTTCAATCATCCATCATTTTAAACGTAAATTAAAATTTAAGTGTAATTGTATCTGTAATATCTTACTCATATTACTTGCTATGTTTTAACACTGAAACATAAATTTCTAGGAGTTTTGTATTATTGTATTTTTATCAAGATAAATTCTAGTATTACATGAAGGAGTCAAAACAATGCAGTGATCTTACATAGTTTTATATAATTTAGAAGACACTAAACACTTGACTTGGTTTTCCTATAATATTTTTCTTAAGTTTAAATCTTAACAGTATGAATTATTCCCCATTTTTTCTATGAAAAATTTGCAAAAATGGAAATTAATTTATCATTAAAAATTTTATATAATATTTCATACATGCAAAATATTATATCTCCTACAAAGAGATGATCTACTCTTATACACAGGGAGGATATATTGGAGTTATTTTTATTCCAACATACAGTTACTTCATTTACTTTTTCATTATAAGGATGTAGGCATCTATGTCATAAAATTAGCATACATTAATCAATATATTTTACAACTCCTCTATTTCTCATGACCAGAAATTATAAAGCAAAGAAAATGGTTAGAAGTTTTATTTTTTAACTGTAATCATTTAATTTTTTGAATGTATTAATACCAGCTATCAAATTATGAACAATCCATTATTTTCAAGGTATTTATCAAGTGCTTTATAAGTTCCTATCATTAATGGGTGTTGAAAAACACTCAATGACCTTGAGTACCTTGAATACCACTGTACCTTGAGTACAGTGTGTATTGAAATAGTGTTTTTTTTAAACTTGTATTGTTTTTAATAGTCTTTAAGAGAATTCCTTTGTGTCCCATAAGAACTCAGAAGAATGTTATATTTTTTATGTGGTGATGAAATTAAATATTGTCCTCTTTATTTTATGGGAACAATAATAAGAGGCTATAAAATGTATTTTCTCTTCTTTTGTAGACTCATCTTTTATTTAACCTTTGTTGATTTTTATGATACTTAGAGGGAATTTGTTGGAGATTTATTTTTAAGCCTTTTTCATACAATTAAATCTTAACAAGAAAATGACTTCCAATGCAAGCAATTTTGAAATGCATCTGTGTACTTTGTAACATAAGTAATATATTTCTTTCATCACAGAGTTATCCAAATACAATTCAATAGTATGAATATTTCATATTGGTATCTGAAACATATCTATATTAATAAGATTGTCAGTCTTATACCACAGGGAAATATATTGGTGGTATCTTTATTCTGCTGTTAGCACTGTTAATGTTGGTTGTCAATCAAGTAAAGCAATGAGAGATACTTTTGTGTAAATCCTGCAGCACTTATGACAGAAGAAAGAGAAGGTATAAAATGCTCAGCTCTCACTTTTCTCTCCTCTAACACTTTTGAGTACATACCACTGATTACTATCTCGTTGGTGAGGGGAACAATTCCACTTCTTTGATTTCAGTGTCAGAACAAAGCAGGCTTGAGTACCAAGGAAATTCATCTAAGTAGCAGCTAATTGTTTTGGTTTGATTTTATGTAGGACATGCACATCAACATAAAAAAGTGATGATTTAGTTTTTTGAGAATGATTATTTGTTTACCATATATTTCATTTATTCTTAAAATCTTGGGAGGGAGAAACAAAATGCTTTCTTCTTTGACTTTCTTTAGCAGCTGTGCTGTAAGCCTTGGTGAGTTCATGAAACCACTATTGCTTCCCTCCTGTTTTTTCTGCATGGAGGAAAGCTTTAACTTTTTATCACTGATTGATATCTCGCTTAAATTTTGGAACTGTCTTACTACTCACGCCTTCTTAATAATTTCAGTAGAAGAAGCTGCCTTTCCAATCTGCCAGTACCTTTAACTTTCTTTTGTTTTCATCAATTGGTAAAATTCAGGTGAAATTTAAACACTGAATTCTATGGACCATGGATTTGCCTCCAAGTGTATGAATTATGTGTTTTTCTTGAGTCTGCTAGGAATCAGTATTTCATCTGAAATGTTGTATGTTCTTGACACAGGATGTAGAGCAGCTTATTGTTCTTAGTACCAAATTTTATGAAGCTATTTTCCTTAGCAGGAAGGAAGAAGGTCATTGAAATTTTCATAATAAATTGGTTCAATTTAATTGATTAATATTGTTTACAACTTCTATCCTTGTTGTATTAATCATAAAGCTCTTATTAAACTCCACAAGGGAACAATATAAATTTTAACATTTATATGAAACATGAACTTACTAAATAAGATTTCAGCTTTTCTGCATACAAGTTATCATTTTCATCCTATAAATAAGTGACAAACCATCCTGAGGTTTTAAAGAGAAAAAGTCATTATAGAGTCATCCTTGATTAGCATCATCCTTGGCAGGAAAATTTCCAAACTGCCTTCTTAAAATATTTCCACTGAAGAGATTTAATCTTTGAGATCCTACTCTTCAGTGCAAACCTGTAGTTTCAAGATAATGAGATTTTTTTGAAGTTTAGGGAAATATTATTAGGATGCCATTAAGATACAATTGGTTTAGGGAGAACTATAAACAAGTTATGTATAAAATATAAGGAAAGAGTGTTGCACTAAACTTTTATATTATGCACAAGTTTTTTGTCCTTTTGAAAAGAACATAAATAATGAAAATATTTGAGTGAAAACGGTCTGACTGAACTTGAGGAGGCACCTCTAACCCAAGGGAATATTAAAAAAGATACATGTACAGTGGTGTATTATTTTAAGGAAAAGACAGAGAAGATTCCTCCTTCAACATATAGGCATGTTTGGCCTGGGGCGAGGCAAGAGGATTATATACTTGATCTTCTTCTCCATAAACAAAGGTCTTGTTGTTTAACCTCTATAGCAATTTTCCCTTCTAGGTTTTTACTCTTTGAAATGAGAAAAAAGATTTCTAGTGTAACCTTGAAAGGAGAATTTTTTTAATATATTAGTTTGGTGTACTGCTTAGAGATTACAGAAGTGGTCACTTCTGGAAGAACAGCAAATGCTCCTCAGTTTGCACAAATAAGCACTGTTTTCATCACTTAGAGACGATAAAAATTCATAAATCTTAAGGATAAAATTGCAGTAATGGTGGATATTTTATATCTTTTGTTGTCATTTTAGCAGGGTGTTTTCAGAATGACTCATGTTATTAAATATATGAAGCGCATCATAGACATTATGAAACCTTTCTCTAATAAAATTCTCATTCTCTTTTTCTAACCAATCAGAAAAATGACCACCTATTTTACCTCCAACCAACCACTGGGGGCCTAATTTATACCATACGAACAATAGGAATGAATCTTAAAAATATAATTTTAGTATATACAGGCAGTAATGCAAAAGAACCTAAAGACACTGGCAATCCTCTAAGAGAGTCTATATAAATTATACAAGTTCTAACTATTTCCAAGTGTTATACTGTGTGATTTAAATGCATGACCATATGTGACAAAACCAAAATCAGGACTTGTGTTGCATTTTGTTATTGCTGTTGTTCCACTATTGGGTTTGAGAAACCATCTGGAAAAAATCATTTAAGTGCTTCAATGATTAATTTTTTAGGATATTTTCAAAGTTTATGGGACAGCAAACACATATTTGAAATTAGATTCATTCCCTAGAACCTGAACTAAAAACTTATTCAGAAAGTCAAATATAACAAAGAATAATGAAAATAAGAATGCTACTACTCTTGCCCTTGTATTTATGAATGATTATAAAGACATTTTTCATATATTAATAAAAATTCATTACGAGTCAACATTTGAGAAAGTGGTGTTGCAAGTAACCAACAAGGTTTTATGGGCACAATTACTTTTATGTTTTCAAGCAATTTGGACTTTGGTAAATACTGGAAAGATCAGAAGACAGTTTAGTTATGGACAATTAAATGTCTGAAGAAACAGAATCCAGAAAAAAGTTTATAACTCGCTGCAAGACTCTGAGAAGTTATAATTATTAAGCAAAAAGTATGTGTAGAAGACAAGAGGACATGAAAAATTATCAGTGAACCGAAACCGGGATTATAAAAGGTTTGAAAGATCTTAAGGGGTCTAAGCAGGGTGGATTATCTACAGATTCCTGCTGTGGTAAGGAATAGAGTACGAGATAAGATAACTATGCTGATTTTATATTCTTTCAAAAAGTGTTATCAATGATGATTGACACACTTAGCAATGACTATTGATACAATTCCACAATTTGATTTTGTGTTTTTTTATCATTTAACACATAGGAACAACTTCAACAACTTCTTTTTCTTTTATTCTTCCTCTTCATCCTCCTTCTATTATTCTCTCTCTCTCTCTTTCTCTCTCTCTCTCTCTCTATATATATATATATATATACATATACATATGTGTGTATTTCATCAAACTTCACTGAATATAAAGAAATATTTTATAGTATTTCTTTTATTTTTGTATGGTATCTTAATTTTCATTTTCTCACCTAATACTTAAAATACTTTTTAATATTAGAACAGAAACAATTCCCACTATAATTTTGAGAACAGATTTAAGAAAACTAGCATGTATTAAGCAAAATCTACCTGATAGTTACTTATTTGAATACCTTACAAACACACCAATCCAATTTTTTGACCAATCAAAAGGAGACAGTATCCCCGTTTTACAGAATATATTCAAAAGCAAATAAATTTATTAGTTTTTGTAAGAACACATTGTAGGTAAATGCCAAAAGCTTAATATGAATGTATCTGTTTGACTCCAAAATCCTAACTTTTCCCTCTTTATAATCCTTTACATCACAGTGGCCTACAATATTAAAATTCTTTAATCTGTCCAAATAATACAACTTTTAGAAACAATTTAGCATAATATGTGCGTTTGTTTTCCAAATCCAGGAAGCAATCATATGTCAATTGTTTTAATAGGAAAAAATTGATTAGACTCTCTTTATTTGCTTATTAGAAGGCATAGGATATATCAAGAATCATGGCTTTTATAGAGTATATAGTATAGTAAGAAGATTAACTTATAATTGTCCTGCTTATTAAAAGCAGCAATTGATAAGAACAGATACTACACTAGATCTTAGTGAAAAGTTTGATGAGTAGATAAAAGAAAATATGGTTTATATACAAGTGAGGTACATTATTCAGCCATAAAATGAACAAATTCCTATCTTTTCTGACCACATCGATACAACTGCAGATTATCTTAAGCCAAGGAAGCCAGGCGCAGAAACACAAGTACTGCATGATTTCATTCATAGGTAGATTCTTAAAATGCTGATCATATTGAAGTAAGAGAGCAGAATGGTGGTTACCGGATAGTAGGATGAAAGGAAGAGGGAGGGACGGGGAAGTGCTGCTCAACACGCACTAAGCTGTTGTCTACAGTGAGTGTGTTATTGTACAGTGAAATGACTGAAGATAAAAGCTGGGTGTATATATTTTTAAAAAGATAGAAAAGCAAATTTTGAAAGATTTTACCATAAACAGATGATAAAACTTTGAGAAGATATATATGTTTATTCTGATTCTAACATTATAAAAGATATACAGAGTACACCAAAAAAATGTATATACATCTCAGTGATTTACAATAGTAATAAATGTCTGGAAAGTAATGGCCATGACTTTGAGCACCTCTTGTGATTGCAGAGGCCAAAGATGATTTGCATTAACCTCATGATGTCTCAATAAATTTAGTATTAAAATATTTATGCAATTCCTCTTTTCCCGATGTTTATATTTTTGCCAGACTCTGTATATATTTGAAACATTGGTATTAAATAAGTATAAATATTTTTATTTACCAATTAAACTATAAACTTAAAAAGTGAAAACAGCATTTCTGGAATATTAAAAAGTTAACAAATAAAATTTAATCTCATTTTCTTCTAGTCTGCTATCTAAAGTTTTAACATTAATTCTTTTTAATATCTGAATAGTAGAAAACACAAAAGGTAAATCGCCGTCTAATTCCATGCTGGTCTTACAACAGGATACCCCAGTGATTTTTCTTTGCAATATGCGCTTCCCTCACCCACTTTGCCCTGTCTCTATGTCAGTCACTCTATACTCCCTGATAGTTTATGTTTATTAGGGAAAAAAGGTTAAATTTTTATAACTTTTTATTTGATGCAGTAATTTCCTTCCTTTGCTCATTCAGTTACTCCATTTATTTGCTTTTGTTTTTTGCTAGGACAATTATACCAGCTAGAATTTGTTAAATTTTTCCTACAAGGCAGGCCCTACACAAAACACAGTACTGACTTACTATATGGTTAGTACTAGTATTGTGGTCAGTACTAACCTTATGTGGTTAGTTCTCTGGCCTGTATGTTTACAAATGTGGCTCTAGAGGCATAAAGTGATACAAGGGTAAGGATTTGAACCTGCACACTCAATTATAAAGTCCTATACTTTGTCTTGGTTACTTTCCTCTCATTGCTAGGACAAAATACCTGCTACCCAAACTGAATGAAGGGAGGGATTTATTTAGCCCACTATGGTGTTTTCAGTCCATAATCAGCTGGCTCCAAGGCAGAGTGACATAGCACTGGAGCAGGACTTCTAGGCAGCAGCCAGAACAAAAAGGGAGCGGGGTAGCAATCACAAAGTCTCTGGGCCCTCCTCTTACACAGGATGAGGATATTTACAAAGTGAGCATCCTAACTTGCTGCTAAGTCTCTCAGTTAAACTTCTAAACTTCTCAAATTGATACAGTGTATCAACTGTAACACACTTAAACTCTGCTTTGTACCACTCAGTGCAACATGGAGTGTTTTGAGGAACATTTTCATTATTAGTATAATGTATTTTCTAACTTTCAGAATCATTATAATTCAAGTAATTAATTTAAAGGTGGCTACTGCAGTATCTGATAAAAATATTTTCTCATTAAGCAGTAGTTATGTATTTATATGATTATATAGTAAATGTAATTAAAATGTACATGTGAGTTATATATTAATTATTGTAATCATCATCTTTATTGTGGCACACCTAGCTCTTTCTATTATAGGCACCTTTAGGATTTGTCCTTATTTCTGTGCTCAAAGTGTCCAATATAATGTCTAAAATTTAGCAGTTAGTGCATATTTGTGAGTTAATTAGAAATGTACAAATAACTCAAGGAGTGCCATGTGTTTTAAACATTTTTATTGAAGTTACTTTGTAATTTTCATACTATGACTAAATCCTTTATGAACAAATTTAACATTCCTTTAATTTCCATAAGTTAGGAGATGCATTGTTCTATCAAAGAGGATGAAGAATGGCAAATGCATATCATAAATTAGTTGAGAAATGTTAAAAAGTTGATGGGTATATAAAAATGTTCCGGTTGGAATTTTCTATAATTTACATAAACACAAATGTAACTTTCAGAAAGTTTTACAAATATAAAGCTGGATATTTATTTTACAATGGATGCAAGGGAATGCACGTTTTGTCCAAATAAAATAGAATCAGCATTAATAGGTTTCCTGACTATTTTGATTCACAGAAATTACTCTCAGACAATGGGATATAGTCTAAGACAATGGTATACTGATAGCTTAACATTTAGCACATAAATAAAAATAACAATTATAACAATGTATTGCTGATATTGTTTAAAGAAGTGGAACTCTTATTAGTTTGTAAACCTGGAGTTACATCGGTGAAAACCAGCTCATAAGAGACATTGATGTGGTTGCTTAATAATGAAACCACTAAATAAGTGTAGAATTACGTGATGTTTTTTCTTTCTCCTTCTAATTCTTTTCTTTATTCATAAGCTCCATGAAGTGTGAAATTCCTCTTTAATTCACTTTCTATTCCTCATCATTTATCCATTTTAAAAAATTCAGTTGTTTTCTTTGAGTTTCTACAGTGAAAACGGGTGCTTGCTTTGACAGTATATATTCTGCAGTGACAATGGTATTTATACATTTTTACAGACATTTCACAAATACTTACTGATTGCTCAGGGACCATATAGAATTTGAAATGATATCCTCATGGTTCAACTCTATAAATATCTATTAGCTATACAACTCAAGGTTCAAATCTTGACTCAATAGAATAGCAGATGTGTGCTTTAAGTGGGTTTTCATTTCTAAGTCCCTGACTATCTTTTCCCTGTCCCCCTCTCAAATATTGTTACAGAATAGCAAATATGCATAGCAAGTGACACTTTTAAAGTGGAAATTAGAACAATTTTAGTAGTTTGAACAAAACAACATAAACTTAGCTTTCTTATGCCTGAACTTTAAAGAATGAACTGAAATCTTGAAACTCATTTAAGTGATACAGTTGTATAGTTAATAGATATTCATTGTTTTTCAAATCATTTAATATGAATCCTATTTGCCCAAAAGTATCAGAACTATAAATATCAGAACCATCAAAGGATCCATAATAATTATGCTTGGAAATATTCATATTTCTTTCTTTTTTTTTCATTTAAGCAGTGTTTCAGTCTGATATAAATGTGAATAGTACAACTTTGGATCCCCTTATCACCAGGGGCAGTATCTTTGAGTATGCGAAGAAATATATGCTATTGATAGCACATCACAAAGCAGATATTCTAAAAGAATCAGGTGGACACTGGAAAAGATTATAACCCTGTAACATGACTCAAACTTTTATAGCCACTGGTACAAGGGCTAGATTTTCTGTGCAATTTTGTCTGTTGAAAAAATAGAAGCACAGCAGTTCTAGAAGACCCTACCAAAAAAGATTAAGTGATTTAACCTGCACATGAAATATATTCTCTTCAGAGAGATGAGAAGCAACCTCTATATCAATAAGATCTGAAAAGTAAAGGGTACAGAAGGGAGTCAGAAAAAATTGCCAGAACATTAGCAGGTCTGAACAAAGTGAGAGAGAAGAGACTGGAGGTCAGGAGGATCAGTAGAAGGATGTGGCAAATTTCAAGGCATCATTGTTGTCTATCATTCTGCCTATTCATTCCTGAATTTTTTCAGCCTGTCACCTCTGTATTTTACATTATTTCACTTCCTTACTTACTTTTGTCCCTGCTGAGAAAAATATCTGACACCCACAAAATGTTTATTTAGTTCACAGTTTGTAAAGATTTCAGTCCACCATCGGCTGATTCCAGGAAGTGCAGAGAGGAATTACAGAGGAGAAACAGTTCATGTCAGGGAGAAGGAGCAAAGCGAGCAAGGGACTTTAGCAGCTTCTTTCTGCCTACCCCGTTTTATAGCCTATTTAGACTACGGGATTATGGAAAGAGCCAAACCAATAGAGGACTGATTTAATAATTACCTGCCCTTAATCTAACCACCTTTAATCCAAGTATTGCACCATGAATATAGCACACGCTCTATATCCAGCCACCTTGGAACAAGCCCTATCTATGACCCCCATGAGACTTCTGGGAGATATCTAAACATGAACCATAACATTCTGCCCTGTCCTTGTCACAGGCTCATGCACCTCCCTTTATTCAAAAGACATTCAGTTCATCTCTAAGAGTTGTCAAAGTCCTAAAACTTTCAGCATTGCTGAAAAGTCCAGATTCAAAAGCCCCTCTGAGATGTAAGACAAACTCTCAGCTGAAAGCCACTGTATCAATGAAAAGAAAGTTAAACGTTTTCAACATATAGTGGCAAAAGATCAACATTAATATTCTAAAAGGTACAAATAGGAGGACAGAAAGAAACAGGACCAAAGCAATTCCAAAATTCAGGAGGGTAAACATTGTCATGTTGTTCTGTAAGCAGAATCAAAAGTAGTCTGTGGAAATTCCTAAGACCTTTGATGCCTCCACCCCCATGGCACCTCTGGTGTTTGGAGCTCCCAAGACTTCTCTCTTAGACCAGATCTGCTCCCTCCTTGCAGTTTTCCTCAGATTATCCATATTTCTGCCTTCTTCAAGTTTCTGGGGACTCAGGTGCACCTTCAGTTTCATGCTCACAGCTCCACACTTTGCCCTCTCCGGGGCCACACTCTCTCTCACCTCCTACATCTTCTTCTGATATCTAGATGGACGCCTTATTAAATCCACATGTTTCGCATTCTTCATGTACATAAAACTAGCACCACATGGATGATGCCAGGGTCTGTTGGCGCTGGGGTAACAACCAGGCTTCCTTCTCTCTTTAATGTAGAGATCAAAAGCCTGGATCACTGAGAACTCAAGGAACCAGTTTTCCAGGCTGCTTGTATTCTTGAATCTAATATTCTGGGGACTTTCTTCTCAAAGCAAATTCTTTCACCTTTGCAATCTTGAGGCTGGTTCTTTGTGATGTCCTCAGCCATTTTTTCTGTTGTCTTCTTCTGAAATACTTGGATTCTACTTGCTAGTCTTTTCAGTGACCAATTTCTCCCCTGTTCCATCTTTGCAGGGTACAGCTGTTACTGAAGTTTTCTTTCTGGCCAAACTCACAGTTTTGAATCATTTTACTGGGCTCATTGCTTTTTAACTCTCAACATAGATCTGAGTAAAAGCCCTCAATACCGGCCATAGTACTGCTCTAACATTAGGCTGCCTTGAAATTTCTTCTGCAATATTAATTAATCCTCTGCCTTTAATTTTAGTCAGTCTCTGGACATGAGCAAACTTGAGGCAAAATTTCTGCCAACGTATAACACAAATTGTCTGGAGTTCAACAGAGAACACAATCCTTCCCAGCAGAAACCTTTAAACCTGATTTTTACTAACAGTTTTTCTATCAGCCATCTGATTTTATT
Source organism: Cavia porcellus (assembly GCF_034190915.1). NCBI lineage: Eukaryota > Metazoa > Chordata > Mammalia > Rodentia > Caviidae > Cavia > Cavia porcellus. The sequence goes on from NW_026947491.1 coordinate 70,325,484, forward strand.
AGTTCTGACCAGAATTTACTGTCAAGTACAGCCTAAGATATTTCAACTCTATTTTTTTTTTCTGTCGGTTACCTCCAAAACCATTCTTAATTCTTCCTCTTTCTATAAGCCGATTCCAAATGCTCCTAAACCACATGATCAGGTACAGTAACAGCAATGATCCCACTCGACATCAGTTTCTAAGTTATTTTTCTAATTTTGGAGACAAAATACTTGAAACCTATAAATTAAGAGAGGAAAGGTCTATTTATCTCACAACTTTTAAAGATTTCAGTCCATCACTAGCTGGCCACAAGGCAAAGAAGCATGGAAGAGAGGCATCACAGAGTAGAAATAGTTCCTAGTGGACAGAACGCACAAAGCAAGCAAGGGACGCTAGCAGCTTTTTTCTGCCCCTTTTATAGCCTTCCTAGGACACTGGAATTAGATCAGGTGCCAAACTACTCAGTGGACTGATTTAGTAATCACCCAGCCTTAATCCCAGAATCCTTAACACTCATGCTGCACTATGAACGATTCACACTCTAGATCCAGACACCTGTGAGCATCCCTGTGTATGATCACATGAGGTTTTGGGGGACATCTATGAATAAACCTTAACATCCACTACTATTACTGTTCTATTCAGTTCTTACCTGCACTCTCCATAGTTGGACTCACCATGAGTAAAATAGTTTATAATACACACTTGAAGAGTGTTTCTGATTTAAAATATTGCACCCAAAATTCTGTCTTCAGTGATTGATTCCTTGAGTTTTCAAGTCTACAAATTTTTTGGGATATTTAATGTGCAACAATAATAATTCCTAACAAAACTTATGTAGATTTATACTACTTTCTCATTTGTAATATTACTTAATACAGTAGCTCTGAATTATTTTTAAAATTTTGATTTATCAGTACGTTTGCGGTACATTCAGTTTACATAGGAAATGGCTGCATGTACATACTACCTCTTGTTTTCCTTTTTTTAACCTCCTCTCCTCACCCTTTTCCATTTCCTCTATCTCAGATTTTATTCTTGCTGATATTTTAATCTTATTTCATGTTATGGCATAAAATGTTTACATTAATTGAGGTTATTAGGTTCCTATATATGACATATTTTTATTCTTTTTATTTCTCCTCTCTCTCCTCCTCATCCTTTATCCTTGTTCCCTTGAGCAAGAGACACATCATCTCATCCCTTTCTATCTATCATTTATTATTCTCTGTTTGTATTTTGTCTCATGCAATTAAGAGATACCATCTAGTATTTAAGTTAGTGTGCCTAGTTTATTTCAGTGAGCATTATATTTTCCAGCATCGATTTTCTTACAAATGTCTCAAATTTGTCATTCTTTGTAGCTAAGTAGTATTACATTATTCATACTGATCACTTTTATTTTATCCAGTCACCTGTTGATTAGTATCCAAGATGCTTCCAGGACTTGGATATTATGAATTTGGATGGTATAAACATTGATATGCATGTATCACTTTAGTATGATTTCTTAAGCTCATTGGGGAAAATGCTTAGAGGGGGGATAGAAAGGTCATGTGGAATTTCTAATTTCAGAGCTTTGAGAAATGTCCACACTGATTTTCAAAATAATACTACTAGTTTACATTTCTACTAACAGTGAAAAGCATTCATTTTTCACCACAGCCACACTATTATTTCTACTTTGTGTATGAAGCAAAATCTCAGAACTGTAAATATCCTGAAAGTTATGTAAATAAAATATGGTAGAAGCAGGAAAAATATAGGACATATTAATAAAAAGAATTTTCTCATGTATCATTTTAGTCAAAAAATTTAATAGCAACTGTATGTGCTAGGAACTGATGTATAAAAAGCAAGGTAATATGTTTGAAGTAGTACAATCATATATAAATCAGGGAAGAGTATATGCTGATGAAAAATCAATCTTCCATTAAAAGTATAAAAAAGAAAGGAAGGAAGAGATGAAATATGGAAGAATATAAGGAGAAAAAGCAGGTAAGAAAGAGGGGAGAAAGGGGAAGGTCATGGAACAAGAATAGTTGAATTACTTGTCAAGAAAGAGCAAATTTGGAGAAAATAAAACTATGTTTTTCAGGGCAAAGAGACAGATATACTACCTAGAAAGAGACAGAGAGATCAATAAATGAAGGAAGGAGATAAAGTCCATACCCCCAGGGTCCTTTAATTTTAATCAGACTTTACTTCCCAATATCATGTTTATTTGTAAATTTATCAGAGGACTAAAACACTAATAAGTATTATGCCACATGATCCAATCACTCCCCCAAAGCCCTATCTATGAGCACCTGAGTCTTTGGAGGGACATTTACATAGAAACCATAATACTCTTTCCTGGTGTCCAAAAGACTGATAAGCATTTATTTAAGTAAAATGCATTTAGTCCATTTGTGTAAGTTGTCAAAATCTGAAGTTTCATCATTGTTGAAAAGTCCCAGTGTAAATTTTCCTCTTATATTTAAGATAAACTTTCCTATGAGCTCCTGTAAAAATCAAAAATGGAAGTTAGACATTTCAAAACTATGAAGGTTAGAAAGTAGAGGGTAAAAATTCCCATTTCATAAAGGAGAAATTGGAGGATGCAAAGGAATATAATCGGAGCAAGACTAAAACCCATTAGGACAGACATTAAACCTTGAGGATCCATGCCCAGGACACTGAGCAAATTGTGGTGAGATGTGAATTTTAAAGCATTTGGTGGCCTTACCACACCCATACATCCCGTGATATTAGCCCTTAATGGCCTCTCTCTTGGCACAGCTTTGCTCACTACTTGAGTTTTCCTAAGATGTCCATGTTATTGGCTTTTCCCATAACCTGGAATCACTACCTCAGTTTCAGATTCTTTCAGCTTTATGCATTGCCTTCTCAAGGGCACAGCACTTGGCCTCCAACACCTATTTCTGAAATAGGTGGAAGTCTTCCTTACCCTACAACTCTCACATTCTGCACTTGGTAACAATCAGCACCAAGAACTGCTGTCAGCAGTTTTGCATCAGGGCTACACAGGCTTCCAACTGCCTAGGTGTCTAAGCTTGGTGAATTAAATTCTGGGAAATCAATTCTCCAGGTGACCTTTCTTCAACAGAATGTCTTAGGTCTCTCTTCTTAAAGCAAAGTCTTTCACTTTTATAACTCACAGCCTCTAAATGGTGCACCCTTGCTGGTTCTTCATGTTCTCTCATGACATTTTTTCATTTTTGTACTAATCTTTTTTAACTTTTTTTTAGCAACCAAGCTTTTCTCTGCTTCATCTTTGCAGGCCCTAACTTAACTTGAACTTTCTTTCTATCTGAATTTAAAACTTTTTTAAATCATCCAATTGTGCCAATGGCATTTGATTCTTACGTTATAGCTGGCTAAATCCCAGTAGTACACAGGTCACAGTCTAAATAATAGACTACCTTGAAATTTCCTCTATTAGATTAATTAGTCCACTGCTCTTAACCTCAGTCTTCCTCAAAGTTTCACAACAGGAGCAAAATTTAGACAAATGTTCTGCTAGAGCATAACACACATGGTCTAGAGTCCAACTTCCAATGGAGTCCTTATTACCAATGGAAATAACCCTGAAACTGGTGTTTTACATCTGCTTTGTTTATAAATCAACATTCTGGTCTTCTGAACTCTGAGCAGGAATCTCCCATCAAGTCTTACAATATTCTAGGGCTGTTTCTTCAGCCAGCATCTCCATACTTTTTTGAAATCTTCTTGCAAACCAGTTCCAAAGGCATCTCGGCCACACGATCAGTAGTAGTAACAACAACAACTTCAGTTCTCTGGTTCCAAAGTTTGTTGTGGTTACTTTCTGGTTGCTGGGACAAAATACCAACATCTTTAAATTTAAGGAGGAGAGGTTTATTTTGGTTTACAGTTTGTAAAGGTTTTAGTCCATAGTCAGTTGGCTCGAAGGAAAGACAGAATGGCATACATAAGTAGTTAATGAATTAGTGACAAGAAGGAGAGAGAGAAAAAGAGAAAGGGAGGGGGAAGACAGGGGGTGCAGAGTGAGAGACATGCAGAGACACATGGAGACACAGAGAGAAAGAAACAGAGGTAGAGAAATGAAAGGTGCAGAGACAAGAGAGACACAGAGACGAGAGAGAAAGACAGAGAGAGAAAGAGAAAGAGAGAGAACAAAGGAGGAGAAATGAGATATACTCTTCTACACTTCTCTCTCAGTAATTCATCTCCTTGGACCAGGCTTCTCCTCCTAGGATCACATTTAGCTATAACTCATCAGTAGACTAATCCACTCCCAAGCATTCCCTTGTGTTCCAATCACTTCTCAAAATCCCCATCATGAGGCTTTGAAGGGACATCTATGTATAAATTATAATACTGGGAGATAACAAATGTTGTAGGACAAAGTCACTTCTAACTTGTGGCCTGAAAAGAAGTAGTATCCAGATGATCAAAGAAGGACATACTCCCATTGCCACAATGATGTGAATGTGTAAGTCTTTAACCAGAGAACAAAAATAAGATAAGATCAAGATAAGGAGGACATGGTGGTTAGAGGCCATGTTGAGGCAATAGAGTAACAATAATGGATGTGTCATAATGATATAGACCATAAGATAGGAGCTGTGTCTCAGTGACAACCTGGGAATACAGATTCTAGAATTTGGGCCATATTTCTCTCCAATCATGGCCAAAACCAATGTGAATAAGTTATTTGAATTAACATGATTACCTTTTCCATATCCTCATATAAGCAAACTCAAGAGTTTTATTTCAAATGAGAAAAAGTTGTTTAACAATTGAATCACTATTTTTACTTTAGTGAAAACTGTGAAAAACCTCAATCTTTAATATATAGACATCACAAATCTTATTGGAAGACACTTGAAAAAAAGAAAAAATATCAGCTATCATTAACATATTTCAGTATTTTTCTGAAAGATCTATACAGCTTCATTTAAAAAGAAAGTGAAATAGGAATGATACCACAAATTATCACTGTAGACAAAACTGTTGTCTTCCTAGAAAAATAATCAATTGAAAGACCACTAGCTATAGTAAAATCAGAGTTGTTGAAAAATGTACATAGAAAAATAAATCATGTCAGAGTATCCAAAAGGCCATGAATAAAGACTTAAATATAAATAGGAAAGCTATATCTGAAAATATTAAAGACTATTAAATAAATAAAAACAAATATTCAAACAATTGAATAAAAATAATGAGTTAATTATATGTGCCAATTTAAACTTAAGTATGCATCTGTCTCAGGCTAGTACTACTACTACACACACCCATACACACTCAGTGTTTCATTTACTATTGGCAACCACTATTATTTTGTATATTGCCATAGTTTGTGCTGAATAGACTTTCATTTCAATAGAATTACACATGTACTCTTTTAAGCCTAGTTTTCTTCATTGAATGTAACTTTTCATAGCTTAACCATTTTTTATGTATCAATAGTTTATTGCTTTCTTTCACTGAGTAGTATTTCCTAGTGCAGATTGATCACTGATTAATTCTTTGACACAGGCAGAATTTAAGAATAATTTAAGAATAATAATTTAAGAATAAAATTAAGAAAATTTAAAAGAGTGACCTTCACTCTTTTAAAACCTTCTCCTGTTTCAATGTGGATGGAATCTATACTACATATGACATAATATTACTCCTAACATCATTGTATGTTAAAAGTCATTACCCAGGTAGGCCAAATAAATATGGAAGTCCTTTAAAAGAGGACTTTTTTTTAACTAGGGCATGTTTGAAATACATAATTCTTTCATTTCTTGCAGAGAAATGATACATGTGCACAATATATATTAATTCATTTTTCATTCTTTTCCTCTTTCCTCCCTTTTCCCTCTAACCATTTCTTGGTTCTCTTTCTTTTTGTACACACTCACAATACATAATGCCTACATTCCTTGTGTGAAGTTGGCACACGTACATGACACATTTTAATTTCTTTTCTCATTCCCTTTTCCTCCCTTCTCTCCCCTCCCTCCATCTCTTGATCTTCTCTTCTGACAAAGATCTACTTCCATATTTCTTATCATCTATCTTTCACTTTGTTCTTTATTGATATGTTTAGTTCCTTCTTTTTAATGGCTGGTCCACAGAAAGGACAGGAGTGATAAAAAACTTGAAAGAGAATTATTTACCTTTGCTATATTTAAATATGGAGTGGGCATTTGATATGGGATGAAGTTAGCCTCTCTTTCAGAACTGAGTAAACCCCAAGAAGAGATAGCTAAGAAATGGAAAACTAAAGCCTTACTTTTGTCAACAATCTGTATCAGAGTATTTCTGAAAGCTTTCAGATAAGAGCCTGTCCTGTCCATTACCTCAATTTTGATTTTGTGAGAATTTAAGCAAATAATCTAGACTTTTGCCCTATAAATTTACATGTTTTAAGCTGGTGAGTTTGTGGTATTTTCATATACAGTAGTAGAAAACTAATATACCCTCTCACCTCTTAATAAACATTTGAATTGCTCTGTTTAGAATATCATGAAGGAAGGTACAGTGACTATTGATATATCACTTTTTGGACAGCCATATGTTTTAATCTGATGCATAGAAATAATATGACTGATTACCTTGTAGGTACTTCCTTGAAATTAAAAAAAAATACTAGGAACAATTCTGACTTAGTTACTATTTTCTTATTACTGAGACAAAATACCTGACACCCAAAATAAAGAAAGGTAAGGCTTATTTAGCTCACAGTTTGTGGAGGTTTCAGTTCATAATCTGCTAGGTCCAATGCAAGGTGGCTCATGGCAGAGACAACAGTTCATGGAGGTGTAAGACAGAAAAATTGACAAGAGCAAAAAGAGGAGAGTGAAAAAAAACACTTTCTCTTCCTTATATTGTATGCAGAATACCCATCCCAGGTGGGTATAGCACTCACACTCACAATCCCGGCATTGGACCATTTGTGATTAATTCAAAAATTTTAGAATCCTGCCCCCAAAACTGAATGAAGCTTTGGGGGGACATCCAGTCACAAGTCAAACCACATTTAAAAATCGATTGTATTGTTTATAGAATCCTTCTGCAATGTGTATCTTGACAATACTTTGTGTTTTCAATGTTTGTGATGATAAATTTATTTTTTGTGAGCATGTGACAGGAACATCATGAAATTGTAAATAATTGTAGGGACAATGCTGTTTCAATAAATGGTGTTTCAAAATTCAGGGTAATGTCTAACCCACTTAGGGTTTCCTGCTGGGACTAAGACTTAAATTGACATAAGGTAAATTAACAGAGAAGTTTTCCAGAGAAAATAATAAAATGTACATATATTTATATGGGTAGAAAAACTCACATAAAAAATGAAAAACAAAAGATCAGGTAGAAGTAATGCACATGTGCAAACAATATTAGATAAGAGTGTAAATGGTGAAAATGACAGAAAGAGACTTGTGCTAGAGCAGCTAATTGTGGAGAATTAAGACGATGAAGGGTTTGTATATCTAGTTAATACAGATTTTTCTCCACATCAATCCCTATTGTTGTTGATAAAGATGCCTCCCTTCTTTTTGATACAGGGGGAAAATAATTTACATAAGAGTTTTATCTCCTGCTTTTTTGGGGAAAAAAAGGAAATTCACATGTGCTAAAAAAAAAGGAAATTTTTGCATGTGCTATTTTTTAAAAATGCATTCAAGTTAGGCTGATATATGTTATCACCCTTAAAAGAATTACTAAAACACATCTCTTTAGCATTTGTAATGTTGTATTGGACATTTGTACATTTTATACAAGTTTAATTTGGAGGTGTTATATTATTAAATCATAGGGTACCTTTATGTAATTTGAGTAACAGCCTTCTGAAATATGATTGTGAATATAATTTTCTGATCTTTCTTATCTTTTCATTTTTTTCTATATTTAAGAAAAGCTGAATTTTAAAATTTTAATAAAGTCAAACACATTATTTTTTAAAGTTTAAAATTAGGATTTTAGTGTATTATGCTTTAGAAATATTTATCTGCCCTGAGATTACACCTCCCAAATATTTGGATTACAGATGTGGGCTACCTCACTCAACTGGGGGTATATATTTGTCTTTCTTTTAGGAAAAAAAATGCAGAAAAATACTGCCACACTTGAAAACTCTTTAGATATTTGCTGTTTTTTGTTGTTGTTGTTAAAACAAGAATGTGTTAAACTGATACATAAAGAATTTTTAAACTCACAGATTTTTGCAGTGTGATTTTGATGTATTTCTTGGTATACATATTTGGTAAATTGTTTTATTTGTATTTAAAAGATAACATCTTCAAAAACAACCTCTTAAAATTTCACTGAAAATGCACTATAATATATAGTTTTATTAATTTTAATTACATTTGAAAACAAATTTGTAAATTTTTCTCAAAAATGTCAAATTCAGAAATATCTCAATTTTATGCAGCTTGATTCATCTGGGAATATTTCATGTAGTTTAGATCATACTGAGAGAGGAACTCTCTCTTTGAAGAAAATTAGTTTGAATTATACTGGAAATTTCAGAAAGATCATCCTGCTATTCAAACAAAGATTTTTTAGACAGGAGCTGTGCTTTTGGTCAGATAGAGAATTATTTACCAAAACAAAATTAGAGCTAGTTTATGGTATTTATGAAATAAACAGAATTAGATACTTGTATTCTAACATTCTATTTTACTTCTTTGTCCTATTGTCTGATATTCATTTATTATTATTAAAAGAATGAAATCCAAAACAATAAATTAGATTATTAGGAATGAAAGTCTATTTTTAATTAAATTTAAAGTCTTAGCACAATTTTTTTCCCTATGATTTGAATAATCAACATCCTTTATTACAATTTCCTGGTGTCACGACAATTGACATGTCCAAAATATGCCAGTAGCTTACTCCATGTCCTTTGAGTGCTTGTATAACTACATAACAGATTGTCTCTCTTATCATAAATGAGAGGTAAGAAAGGCCCTAATAATTTTTCATTAGTTCTATCTTTGATATGTCAGCTCAGTGAAATTTAGAGAACAGCTTTAAAGGTAGATTTATAGAACTTTATTAGTTACTAACAGCAAAAACTTAGAGAAATCTCAATGACCAGGTTTTTAAGTAATAATAACAATAATAGTAGCTATCTCTTAGAGTCAAGCTGAAGATTCTGTGAAAGGATATTTCTACATCCTTAGCACAGTGATGTGTGATGCATTATGTTATTCTTATTTTTGTTTCTGTTTCTTTCCTTTTCCTAAACTTATAAAATCCTTAATAAAGTAAATTGTATTAACTTCCAATAATCCATAATTGACAAAACTTTGGAGGTTGGTTTTTCAAACCTTCAGATATACTTTGCATTCTATGTAGATGAAAAAGAGAAACCAGAAATAATTTTAAATCATGATAAAAAGAAAATTATTTTATGTTTATATTAATTTTGTGAAATTCATAAACTTTCTCAAGATTATTTGTTTTATTTCTGGACATAATTTATAAATATTTAATAGTTTTCTTCTTTTAGCCAATTTTATGTATTTGATTGCTTTCAACTCTCTGTACTTTTTTCCTATAACTTATTTTGATATAATACCAAATTTGTCTCTTTTTAAATGCTAACAAAATCTTTTTACATGGACTATTTGTAGGAATGAGGTACAGTGGAATATTTGCATAAAGAACAAAGAATTTTAGTAGAGGTAAACCAGGCTAATATGTGTTTTCCTCTTCTAAAAGCAAATGAGTTACTTTAGCATATTTTACTTAAAATTCTATTAAGAATGATTTTCTTATAAATGTTCCTTGCCTAAAAGTAAGTTCATACTATATTTGGAAATAGATTTATTTAAAATTATTGATTGGTCCTTGACTATGTCTGATATACTGATGGGCCATATAGAATTTATAAATTTTCAAAATAGACTATAATCTCTGTTATAAGTGCTGTGGAGCTTACATTTTGCAGGAGGATGTTGGTAAGAAAGGCAAAAAAATAAAATAAAACATTCAAAGAGAAAGAAGTTCAGGTAAGAGGATACTCAAATATAGTAGAAGTAGATAGATTCTAGTAGACCAATGAACAGTGGCTTTCAGATCATTCTAGACATTCAGTGAATGAGATTCGAGTATCAAAAATTCTTGACTATGCCATAAAACTGTTGTTGAATATCATCATCACCTACAACCAGCACTAGCTGCATAATGGTTAGATGGATACAGCTTACATGCTGACCACCTGACCTTAACTTCCACAGTTGCTACCTTCATAAGGTCTTACTCTTTCACTACTGTAATCACTTCTGTCGTGTCTCCTTGTTTCTCCTACTTGTCTCGTAAAGGTTCACGCTACCTACTCTACACTGTATATCTCGCTGTGCCTAGGCAGACCATGTGTCATCTGCCTGTGACCTAACAGAAGAGAATCTGGCATAATGAGCCCTGTTATTTGCATAGAATAGGATTTAATGTGTGGGGAATTCTCCAAATATCCAAATGACATTCAAATGATCTGGGACAAACTATACGTAATATGTAATCACAATAATCAGAAATCTTGGATTATTTTCTAAGTCATATAATTTATTATAGTTTACCTTACTTTGTTTATTGTTCTTCCCTTTCCCAGAAAACAGATTCGCTGACTGTAGTGTACTTCTGTATTTTTTAATAGTAGGGTTTTAGATCATTTTAATATATCAGAAAACATGATTTTTTTTCCATAAAGGATATCTTAGTTACTTTTCTCTAATTTTTGAGACAAAATATCTGACACCCAACATGAAGGAAGGAAAGGTTTATTTCTTACAGTTTTGAAGGTTTCAGTCCTTACTGAGCAGAGAGACGTGGCTGAGGGGAAACTGTTCATGGTAGTTGTAAACAGCAAGACCAAAAAGAAGGAAAGAATGAAAGCACACTTCCTTGCTGTCCTTATTGTATGTTGGCTCTGCCCCTGGGTGGGTGTAGCACTCACAGTACCAATCCCAGTGCTAGACAAAGAATCAATCACAAATGCTAGATTCAGCTGCCTCCAGGACTGCATGAGGCTTGGGGGCCACCTAGACACAAACCATAACAAAGGATAAATACAAAATCAGTTGATATTGATGATGATAATGATTATCTTTAGGTAGCTAGTAAAATGTGAGAGTTTTTATTACTATTTTTACTGAGAAATATAAATCAATTGCAGTCTAAACATAGAACATAAAATATAGTTAAACATGCTATAAGAAGCTGGTATCCTAAGCAGTCTTATTTTAATGTTTATTTTTCTTAGAATTAGATTAAAAAGTACTGTATTCTTTCTATTGTTATATCTAGTTAGATAAGATAATGATTGATTGAAATATGCTTTCAAAGATATATGAACTATTATAAAATGACAGTGGTAGAATTATATGCCATGAACATCATCAATGTGTTTTAGTTATGATTTATGAACTAGGTATTTCCATTTATAGATGATATTATTTTCAGTTTTCAAAATCCTTAATATTTCTCTGCTTAACTTATTTCTTAACTTAAATCTAATTTTAATAGTTATCTGCTATATTTACATAAATTCTTAAAAACATACTTATATAAATACATGTATTTATGAAAAAGTGAAGTATACATAAATGGTGAGTTGTGTTTTACTTAATTTAACTAAAATTGAACTCAGCCAAAATAGCAGTGAAATTTTTGCTGAGGAATGTAACATAACACAATTTTTATTCCTTAGATCCCTTTAAGGAAGCACAGGAAGTGAAGCTGAAGCCCTGTGTCTGAACTGGAAGAGCGGCTGTTTGTTGGATTAAGAAGGCAGATGAGTAAAATCTTCCTACTTTCATCTCTCCACAGGTGCACTAAGTTGGAAAGGTATTCATTTGCCTAAAAGCTAAAGAAATCAGTTAAGATATTACACTGCCATCTTTTAGTATATCCAAACAAAAAGACACTTTGAAAAAGGCAAGAATCAAAGAAATACTTAAGTCACCTCTCCTCCAACTCCAAGCATATCAGCATAGGGAGAGAGAGAAAGAGACTGACAGAGACAGAGAGAGACAGAGGCATGCTACCTGTTGGGAGGCAATAAAGTCTATGCTTTAGTTTGAATCCAAGTACTAGGTTGTCATGATGAAACCCAGTGTTAGGCAAAGCACTAGACCAAATTCAGTGAATTGCTGAGCCAATGAAATTGCTTACTCGGGTGGTTAACTGTGACCTCCATTACTTTTTCTACCTCTGCAGCAAACAGGAAGTAGTACTCTACCTACCCATGAGTGGAACAGAAGAATCAGCATAAAGCTTTGTCTTACAGACCAGTGGAGGGCTTCCATGACTGGGAATTCCCCAAAGAACCTGAAGGGATGGTACACAACCTAGAGCTTCGAAATATATTGTAGAAGGCCTTTGCACCTGGTAGAGGAACCTGTGTCCCAGGATTATGGACTTGCATGTCAACATGCTTCAATGCCACCTGTAGCTTGGGCTTTGGTACACCCCTGATATTTTTTTTTTTTGAAAATCTTTTATTCATATCCAGAAAGGAATATACACAATTCAAAAATGTTTTTCAAGGAGAAATGCTACACTTTTCAAAATAAGTCACTTCAGTTCCAAAACAAGCAAATTTTTTTCAAGTTGTCACTGATTTTAAATTTGATTTTTTTTGTTCCAAGGATCAAACTCATGACCTAGCACTTGCCAGGCAGGCACTCATGCCACTGAGCTAAATCCCCTGCTACACTCCTGATTTTATAGTTTCTTCCAATTATCAAACTCCAATACAACTCACATTATTTAGCAAGGCATCTTAGGTGACAAGAGGACTGCCTTCATCAACAAATCCTGACCTTGGACAGCTTGCACAGTATATTTGGTGGGAGTGAACAGGGTGGTAAATGTAAGACTTTGCCTGGAATTTAGTTCAGGGCTGGTGAAAGCGAACATGGGAAATTCCAATGGCCCTCATCCACAGGCCTACCTGTGAACAGTCTTTGGAACAGTTTCCAATGTTGTAGGAAGACATATGGCCCCAGTTGATTTGACTTCCATTCTAGCTAGTGTCAGCTGTGACTTGTTACAGTGTTCATAATTCAGAGTGCTTCTCAGTAATAGGCAGACCACAGCAGGGAAAGCCTTGGTTCTATCCCAGTACTGTGTTAGTCTTGGTGGACTGTAGGCTCTGGAGTAATATAGATTGGGCCACATGTGTGACATAAGAGCCTGGGACTGGTCTATCTGATCAGAACTGAGTAAAATTTCACAGTGCCTACTTGTAGGTGAGCAACAGTGGATAAGGCATCTAAGCCTATCTTGAACTAGGGAGAGGCGTATGGGCACCAACAACTCTTGTTAGGTAGTTTCCTGGTTCTTTTTTGAACAAAATAGTGTACTAATAGTGTATTTGGGACAAAATCTGGCTTAGATTATCTTCTACTATTTACAGTGATAATATACCAACACAGACTTCCTGCAAATATAGATTGGGGCACCCTTCAGTGCTGACATACAGAAAGAAATTTTGTAGGCTCAGAAAACATAAACAACATACTTAGAATATCTGGAAATACCCAGACACAAAAAAGCCAAATAGTTAGACTGGAATAAAGATCAAATCAGTCCAGATGACATCACATGCCAACAAATACCAAGAACATTCAGTAAGACGTAATTTCACCTAAAAGTCTTAAATAAGATGCCAGAAACTAATCCTACAGTAAGTAGTATGGGAAATTCTCAGATAACTAAAAACAGTTCTTTTAAGGAAATTCAATGAGTATAGGAAATAGAACCCAACATAGACACTGGATGTTGCATCAAACCGAAAAGCATCTGTACAGCAAATAAATAAATACATACATACATAAATAAAAAATAACTAAAATCACCCCCTCCACATGCAAAACAATAGTCATGTTGATGAACACAAACTATAGAATGACAGAAAATATTCGCAAAGGTTAATATACAGAATACATATGGATTTTCAAAAATCTAATTGCAAATAACAACCTGATTAAAAATGGGCACTATATCTGAACATACCCTTTTTTAGAAGAAAAATTATATATGGCCAACAAGCATCTGACAAAAAAAGCACTCAACATCACTCATCAGTGAAAGGCAAACTTAAACTACAACAGCATATCACTTCCGTGAGTATAAATGGCTACTGTCAAGAAAGACAAAAGATAACAAGAGCTAGCAAGGTTGTAAAGAAAAGTAAAGGCTTGCATGCTGTTTATGGTAATACAAAGTCCTACAATCGTTATAGGTTGCAGGTGCCTTAATGAATTAAAAATGGAAATGCCTTATGATACACCAATCCCAAAACAAAGTATATCTTTAAAGAAAATTAAATCATTATGTCCAGGAAATATTTGCAGCTGAAAAGGGAAAAAATATTAAATTCCCATCAATTGATCAATTGATGGTAGATAAAAAATTGGTTGCCTCCTACACAGGACTGGACTACTACTCAGTCATAAGAAGAGTGAAACCATAACATTTGTGACAACATGCATGTAGCTGGAGTTCATTATGTTAAATGAGATAAGGCAGGCATAGATAACAATGACTGCACAATCTTACTTCTCAGTAGAATCTAAACTGTTAGTCTTATAGAATATGAGGGTAGAATGTTGTTGAGCAGAGCCCAGGAGGTTGGGAAGAGATTGGAAAAGTTGGAGGAATAGTAACCAATCTACAGTTAGTAGCAAGAGGATCTGGTGACCCATTGCACAGGAAACAATAATGTACTGTACATTTCAGAGCACTCGAAGAACAGTGTTCGATGTATTTCATTACAAGCAAATAAATATTGGAGCAGACAGGCATGTGTAACTGTATCTAAAGATTATGCAATGAATATATGTATAGAACCATTCCACATAAACCCTTAACAGATACCATTTAAAATATTTTTATATAATAGTTAACCAGTAAAGTAAAAGTTAAACCAGAAGAGTTGTATGTATAACTATGTTGATAAGCTGCAAAGAAATTACACAGATAGAAAAAGAATGTACTGAAGTATGGAAAAAATACTTATTATTAGAAAATTCTTCAAGTTTATTTCCCAGCTCAAAGCATTTAGGGGTTACAGAAATTCTTCAGAAACATCATTCATTTATTCTCCAGGTCATTTCATTCATGAAACTCTTCAAGTCAAATTCTAATTGTGGTCTTTGTGAGACTGTTAAGCAGATAATGCTGTCTTCCATGCATTCATTACTGGTTGTTTCTATGCAAGACTGGCAGAAAATTGGGCCATGCATGATTTCCCTTTTGAATTAGTCAGCCAGACTGGAACTTGCCACAGTTGAAAAGATTTTGTAGCAGTTGCCAAAGATATTTGGACAAGCCAAATTTCTACAGCTTCCCACAGAGGAATCCTGACAAATGTGTCACTTCCTGAATCAATCAGTAGCCCTCTGTTTGATAACTTTACCAAGAGTATATCTGCTTTCCTCAGAGATACTGAGCACCTGAAAGACCGGGCAGTCCACAGGGATATGTCCAACAGCCAGAATCACAAAGTCTCACTAATTTGCTTTGAACTAAGAAATTTCTAACATTATCATGATGCAATGCCTTGGATTATAAGTAAAGGAAGAACCTTATATGGTTGACACTGTTATAGATGAGTATGCAAAGACATTAATCTGATCATTGTTCATTGAATGGAACAGAAAGAAGAAAGTGGCCTGTTACCCATTCAACTGTGACAAACACAGCAACAAAATACAATTACATCAATTTATTAACAATACGCATCCTTTTCAGAGTTTTTAAAAATGTGTATTCTTTATTTCTCCAGACAAATCTCACCAGATTTTCAACAATGTAGTCTGTAATTAAACATGGCATCCCAAGCCATAAGATTTAGGTCCAGGCCAGAAATGAAACTGCATGCTATTAGCATCTGAATCATACTGTGTACAAGATAATGTGAAGATAAATGAGATCATGGATTAGCAAGGGCTTGTTAAATGGATATGTACATATAAAATAATGATGTTATCACTGAGCTCAGATAATGATATTATCATTGAACCTAGTAGGTGAGGTTAGATACTAAGGTTTATCCAACCTAGGATGTCTGTGGAGGGAGGTTCCTAGCTCTATATGAGAAAAGAAATCTAGTTTTAAAATAAAAAAAAAATAGATCTCTCTGGACAAATAGACTAAAAGTTTGTTCATATTTGGGCTTTACAGGAAAAGATGACCTCTGAAGCCTGGAGATATCTAGGACATCTGAGTTATATAAGCAACTCTTTGAAATGCAGCAATTATTTTTGGTCAGAAAACACTGGAGGAAAGTTTTTATCATTTTATTGTGTGTGAAACAAACAGTACCTGTTCAGGTCCTGGAAATGGAACGATGGCTGCTTTATTTGTAGAAACAGCAGATATGAGGTGACAGTTTTGACATGACTGTAAAGCTATGGATATAAGAAGAAAAAGAGAGATTATTATCCAACAGAGAGTGAATTTATTTTCAGACCCTAAAGCAGTTTAGTCTCACTATCCAATGAAAATATTAAATGTGTATCCATGCACATACACACACTGCACAAATGCAAAAAATGCTTACTATAGGACAAGGCTGGGGAATTGGGATGAAATTGTGAACAGCACTATTGAAGCTGCTCTAATTTTAAATTTCCTCTTGCAGCTGCAGCATCCTGCTCTAATCTTTATGAATACAACACATCAATTTAAATAAAAATAGTTATCTGCATCACACTTCCCTTTACCAGCTGCAGAACCATCATCAGCCTTTGATTTACTCTCTATTAGAGGTATAGAAATAAAGTCATTTAAAATTAAAATAGTACTGTCCTCTCCTCTAGTCCCTAGATTCCAACTTCAACCTAATGTAAATGACAGCAACCAGTTTTATATTTAGCAAACGAATGCATTATTTCCCTTGAACAGAAAGAAAACCTTTTTAAGCATAGGTTTTTATCTCTATTCTATGGATTTGTCCTACATTTGATTGTAGAGTTGACATCCATTGTAGAAATTCCAGAACACTAAGGTTTTTCTCTCTCCTCTTGTCCTTGTAAGTTTCCTGTAACTATCTCCTGTGGATTCTGGAAAAATCTGTCCTGACAGTGCTTTTATTTCTTACTCTGTTTCATAGATACTACACAGAGACAGATACCACTTGAATTCCTCACCTTTGAACTTCCACAGTAATTGTTATGGCTGTGTCTACATGTTCCCCCCTGCCTCATGTGCTCATAGCGGGGGCTTTTTGGAGCTCTCTGAATCTAGCCTGTGTGGTAATAGGATTAAGGATGCATGCTACTAAATTAGTGTACTGATTGGGTAAGAATATTTCTATGTGTGGAGAATGGGAAGGCCCAACATGGGTGTAGGTGTCACTACCCAAAAGTTTATACTCTGGATGGAATAAAAGAGAAAAACAATGCTTCTTGCTACTTGCTACCTCCTTCCTGCTCGGCCATGGACTGTTTCTCCTTTGCCATCCCTCTTTGTACCTTGGAACCGGCCAACTGTGGACTGAAACCTCTACAAATTATAAGTCAAAAATATATCTTTCTTCGTCTAACCCATCATGTCAGATATTTGTACCATCAGTGAGAAAACTAAGGCAACACCATAAGCTTTTTGCTTTGTACCCTGTGTTCTAGATCAGCAGAAACAAACACCCTATCGGTATTTCATGGAGCATTTTATTTTAGTATAAACCACACAGTAGAGGCATATGTGCAGTTTCACAGATGGAAAGTAGGAATGAATATATTGTCTGTTTACTTGTTTGTCTCTTCTAGCACCTCATACTTGTCTTTCACAGAGTAGGTGCTTAACAAGAAAAGTGTGTTGAAGACACGAATCCATTGCATCAATCATTACTTGTCAGAGTTGACCAAAAGCGGAAGACAGTTCTCTGAGAAGAAAATCTTCAATTCTCAATTCTCATTGTCATTCAAGTTAACAGAATCTCTCAGTATTAAAACCTATCTCAGTGAGAATTCACTCATGTATTCTACCACATCTCTCATCACTCACCAAACCTCCGCTGAATCCTGAGACCACTGCCTGCTGTATATCAAGCTCTCTCATTGCCAGACTTTTCATGTTATTTTTCTATCAAAAATATCCTCTTAATTCCCTCATATTGTTTCCTTACCCCACGTCTCTTAGGATATTTTTCTTTCTCATAAGACCCTTTTCCAACCTACCAGGTTGACATTTAGTGAGTTTTGTGTGCTCCTCTTGCATACTGACCTTACCCTGGATCAAAAGCCATACTACATGGCAAATTATTTCTGGACTTTCAAACCCCTTTATAATGTGTGACATGGAAGAACACTTCTATGAGAATACAGGCAAAACATCTTCACGTGGAATAGAAAGTTCTTGGGAATCTTGCTCTTCTTATATCTGCCTTTGGATCTTTGACATTGGTTTTCCTTCTACTTAAAATGTTCTACTTTTGGTGAAAATTCTTTCTTACTTCATCGTCTCTTAAGCACAGGGCCTGTTATTTTAACTGAGCAACTCATTAAACCCTAGTTCTAAATACTCATGCAAATGAACTGGCACTGTACAGCTAACTACCAGCACCATCAAGGTGTAGGAATATCACATATTAGTACTCTACATTTTTTTTTTTACCAAAATAGTACCTTAGTGCTTTAAAAAATTCTAGTTCTCTGAAGATGAATCATTGATTTATGTGCATAGTACATAACTCCCGTCTCTGGTGTATAACAGTTAAGACCTGGAGGTTTGCTGTTGCTGTCTTCTTTTGTCACTTAAATCCATCAATAAGGACATGAAGGTATATAACAGGGAAAATGCTCACTAGAGTTGAGAGCATGTAAGTTTAATGCTCACATCAACAAATAACCACTGCAAAGTTATTCACCGCACAAACGATGTAAACTAGATGCTTATTGTTTTAATTAAGTTCGAGAGCTATTCCAATTAAGCATGCCTTAGAAAGATGTGAAGAGAAAAAATAGTAAGGAGTTTGAATGTCTGAGGGGAAAAAAGAAGATGGGGAAATTGAATAATCAATTTTATATTGCAAAACAAATTCAATTTGAGAAGTCAGACTACATGAACTAGTTTCCTTAACTTTCTTTTACTGCAACAAGCATACAGTGTAGCTTAATGATCTGGGTTCTCCTTATGTCCAGGGGATGGTATACAGAAAAGATTAAGAGCTGCTTAGTAAGCCTGCCATGTAGCCATGTGAACTATTTAGAATAGAAATTAGAATGTTATGTGGAAGGTACTGGTGAGTCAGTGAAGGGATTTAAAAAGATGAGATAAATAATGTGTGATTATTTTGCTTGAGATTTAAGCTAATTGAAGTCAAGGGTAATTAGTAATTCCTTTGAAATTAAAGATCTCCTAGAGAGCAAAAAATTTGTTAACATTTGTTATGGATTGAGAACTGGTGGTCAACTTAACGCCAGCTGGATTACATCAGCATGCATTGAGCAAAGATGCTCCACCTGAGGAGGGTTGCCAGGATAAATAGGTGGAGAAGAAGGGAGGTGTTGAAGGGTTGAGGCATTAAGGAGGCATTGTGGGTTCTGCTACAAGTTGCTGTTTAAGCTGTTGGTTATCCTGGAGAAGCTTTGGTCCTCACATTGAGCATTGCTTCCTGGCTCTGGAGGGGAAGACATGTGCTGCGTGGTCTGCAGGATGAACTCGTCACGCTGCTTCCTGGCACATACCTGACTGTGCTTGTCGTCGGCGGAGCTCGGGGCCTCCATATTGCTGAGGATGGCTGTGGTGCCTTTCAGGAAAGCCCTGTTCTTTGTTGTGAGTGTGACTTCTCGGCTCCAGCATTGAACCCTCATCCCACTTGCACAGCTCCTTCATCCTGCTGGCATAGACTTTCTGGCTTTCACCGCTGACCCTTGGGTCTTCCCGGCACGGATCCATAAAAGAGACTGGCGTGAGTCCTTCTTGTGGGCTCTGGACTTGCAGTTGGACTCGTGGGAGGCATTGTCCTGAGCTCTGAGTTTTCACCTCGACTCATGTGGGACATTGCCATGGGGTTTAGGCTCTTGACTAAATAATCTATGTCTTTGGTGTTGCGGATAGATTTCCTGCATTTTCCTATGTTAACTTCTGGAGACCATTATAAAAATATTATAAACTCCATGTCCTAATCATAGTTGTTCTCTGTGTACAACCCCTAACTACAACATTAAATAGTGAGATCAAGCATACATTAAGCTCCTACTATGTGTCAGGTATTTTGTGGCTTATCTCTAAGCTTCCCATAACCCCACAGGATTCAGATTGCTCTCATTAGTATTCAAAAATGAGAAAAATAACCACAACTAGATCATTACACTGTAGTTCAGATGTCTGAACTAGAATTTAAATCCAGGGCATTGTATCCCAAGGAGGCAGTTTGTTTCTCAATTCACACACATTATTAATTATTTCAGACTTGCTGAGTCAGTAATTTTAGTCTCATTTCATACATAAGGAAACTGAAGCCCAGAGGACTTCACTAACTAACTGAAGTCCATATCCTTCACTAATAGTATATCTTGAACATTGGTCTTTTTAAAAGTCACATTTGAATCATTTTACTATGCTGGCTTTGATGTGGTGATCCTATTTCATCCTACACTGACTGTGAATGAGGTAACAAAAAATCATTTCACTTTTATATAATTAAGAGTTATTTTCAAATGAGTAAATAATCAGTGTACTTAAAATTGTGTCTATACATAGTAGAAGTTTTATTTTTTTAAATAAAGATCTTATAGGCAGGGTTATATTTTAGTATGATTTTGCTGTTTTCACTTGCTTCTATTTTATGCTCTTGAAATAAGTTAATGCCAAAGACTGTTGAGTCAAATTATTGAAATTCTTAATTAATTTATTCACTGATTGTACTATCATCTGTCTTGACCAGACTTAAATATTTGCTTCTTCCCTGTTCTGCCACATTCTAGCCATGTAATATTGAATAAGTTTCTTTGTCTTTCCATGTTTTGGAACTCTGGTCTGCAAAATGGGAGTGCTAGTGATGCTTAAATTATAAGGAAGTTTTGTAGTTCAATTTGCTAATAAGTTTATGATTCTTAGACCAGTGTCTGTAAAAAGCTCTTTTTAGCTTTAATCTCCATCCTCTCAGATGCTTACATTGAAAAATATTTCTAGAAGTTAACCGGGTTTTCCATGCTGGTCATTTCAATGATTATGTTAATTTTTGAATAAGTAAAGAAGAATCTTGGGGAACTGGACAGATAAATTTCTCTGCATTAAGCCATGTAAAATGATCTTGGAATAATTATCAGCTTTGCATTTGTATATTTTACCTTTAACATGAAAGAAAAGTGCAAAAATAAAAAGCTAGAAAGGAATCACTAAATCTTATATTGGTCCAAGGATAAGAAATAATAATAGTCTTCATTTTAAAGAAGTTTTTATTTTTCTGATGTTTTTTGTTCACATTTATCTCTCTGAAACTTTCAGTCACATAGAAACTTTAGATAAATATGAGTACAATATAGAGATAAAAAATGCTATTGGACTTTGGGAAAGAGATTGATGACTGCTACATGGGATTTCAATTACTGGCTTATAGGATGGGCAGACATTGATGATGTGGAACAAGAGCAGATCGATAAAAGCAATAAATCAAAAAGTATGTATAGGAAGAAGTGCTTTTACTGGAAATCCAGGTTCATAAAAGGAAGTAATGGAGATTCAAGTTGGAAAAATAATTTGGGAAATATTGAATGTAACAAGCAAAGAGACTCAGTTGACTCAGTATTCAAGAGGCAGACTTTGGAGATGTTTAGATAAGGATATTTATTAAACTTTAATAAATAAAACTTTAATAAATAGATGTTGATTAAACTTTAATAAATAAAATGAAGAAATCTTAGAGAAACATACTGTACTCTTACATTGAATAGTATTGTACAGTTTGCTTAAAGTTTTGGTAAACGATAGATTTTTTTAATGTTATTATTACCAATTATAGTAATATTAATAATGGTGAGGATGAAAGGAAACTTTTGGAAGTAATGTGGAAGTTTATGGCATAGATCCAAACTCACTAAATTGTGTACATTAAATGTGTTTGACTCTTTGGTCTGTAAAACATACAGCAATAAAGTGTCACATTTTAATATCTGCTCAAACAAAATTAACCTGACAAGAAGGTCTAGAATGGGTGGAAATGGGGAAAGTCTAAATGGGACAAATTAAACTAGGAACACATGACAGAGGAAAGCTAAAAAGAAGAGAACAAGTGTGAGACATAAGAGGAATGAGAGTCAAGTAAGCACCAGGACTTGGTCACCAGTGAGCTAGCAAAGGAAGAAAAGGAGTCAAAAACGATTTAATTCTATACATCAGTGGAATTAAGGAGGTCAAAGAAATGAATAGAATTGGAAAAAAAGCGTTGAGTTTGGTATGTACTGAATCTGATGCCTAAATAGAATATCCAAGTGAAGAAATGTAAGATAAATTGGAAGGATAACCAGATTACTAATTTCTTTGGGAAAGAAGAGAGATTATTTTTCTGCTTAGAGTTTATCATTTATTTTGTTTTTTTCATGAGCATTCAATTCAATATAAGAATTTTTATAAAGTAGAAGTAAAAGAATTATTTTATAGAGATGCTTATGATAATCTCTTGGAATATCAAGATGACTTATGTTTTAGGAATATTAATATTTATACTAGAGACATTTTCTATTGTTGAACTAAATCTGTTCAAATCCTAATCATTAGTATCATCTCTAGCTCTGCTTTTGCATTAATCACTTTCAAATTTGTATTTTACTCTTGAGTTCAACATTCTGTGATATACTGCCATGAATTTCCCATTTTTTCTTGACATATTTTTAAAAATTTTGAATTCTGATGTGTCCCATTGTATTTATAGCATAATATCTGCCATATCATAGCATTAATACCTGCCTGAGGTCAGATATTAAAAGTGCACAAAATACTAAAGTGTACAGTTAATTTATTGTACAGAAATTAAACCATACTAAAAATATAGAAAATTTAACTTTTCATGTTCTCAAAAATTTGAAGGTAAAAACCCAGTTATATAACAATGACTGTTCATTTTCATGGTCTCATTTATAAATGGTGCACTAGTGGGATGATTTAAATTTTCAGTAATTTTATGTGCCTGAATCAAATTATTGTACAACAGGTGCCTTATAAACAAAAGTTTATTCATCATGGTTTTGATGGCTGGAGGTGTGAGATCAAGGTGGCAGCATGGTAGGGTTCTAATGAAGGCCCCTTCCATTTTGTAGATTGCCTTCTGCTTGTATTCACCATGGCTGGAGGTTGGTGGGCTTTCTGAGGCTTCTTATATAGAGAATTTAATGTTTCCCCCAGATTCCACTTCCTAATGTAATTAGGTCGGCAGTTGGAATTTGAGCACATGACTTTGATAAGGGGGGCATAGACATTCACTACATAATACCAGACTCCCCTAATTTACATGTAGTTTAATCTTATGCATTTTTTTGAATTAGCCAAAAATTGTGGTAATTCTATTTGGAAATTAACTGTTAAAACGTGTCAAGATGTAAAGGAAATTTTCTAGACACTTTCAAAATTCTAACAATAATTTACTTTCCCTTGGTAGCAATTCTACTTAATGATACTTGTTCTGTCTGCAACTAAAGATGCTTCTGTTCATCTTTTCTCGTTTTTAGAACTTTCTTCTCACTTGGTTTCAGGGACAGTGAATACTGAGTGGAGTTTGCTCCACTCCCTGTGAACACAGGTTTGACCTTATCTTTTCACACCATATGCCACTCAGAGGAAGCAATGTAACACCCATGAGTTTATCCACTTCTTTTCATTGATTTTTTTCCTTATAGTTTGTATGCTGTGTAACCATTCTTGATTCTTTCTGTTCTAATCTTACCTTTAACTTGCTGTATTTCAGTCATAAGTACTCTTGTGTACTCCTCAGAACTCCTATTGATACTACAATAGACTGTATTATCATTACTCTCTGGGTTATTTAAATTAACTTCCAATTGATCCTCTTATCCTGTTTCTCATTATATATCTTGCTATGCTTGCTAAGACAGAGTCTAAGAACACATACATCCTCTCAGTGTTTCTGAGCCTACTAGCCTAGGCTCTAGAGATACTTGCTATAAACTCCTCTACTCAGCAAACCCAAATTATCAGCTCTTAGCAATATTCAGTCTTTTTTTTTTTTTTTTCTTTTGTACCGGGAATCAAACTCATTACCTTGTGTTTCCCAGGGAGGAGCCGTGTCGATGAGCTATATCACTGGCCCACAGTATTCACTCTTTACCAGTGAGATTATATCTTTTCTCTACTCCTTTGATCGTCAGCTTTCTTCCCAGAACATGCTTCTACTCTATCTGCTTCGTTAAGTATATACCCGTTTTAAAGGGCATGTGTAATTATCCCTTCCCATAATTTCCCATGATTCCTCTGTCAGAATCAATTTTTTATCTTTATCTTTCTTTAAGCTTGTGTGCACACTTTCATTATAGAGCTTAACACATTGTTCTTCGGAGATTTGTTTCATACCTGGCTGCTTACAGAGCTTCTCACAGATGTCTTATGATCCCCGTGCCAACTATTATACTGGAAATTAGTAAACTCTGTATTTTTTTATTAAATACACACAGAAAAATCAAATGTCTCACAAGATAGATGGAGAAGAGGATTAAAAGCTGTGCAACTTTAATTTTGCCTACAGAAATGTTACCATCAACACAAAAATGCCATCAACAGCGTAGGAAAGGTGAAACAATCGTGTTGAGAGTGCTAACTGTGCTTGGGAAAGTGGTCCAATTGCTTCATAAAAATGGAAGCCAGATGAGGCGGGTGAGGATAACAGTGACAGCAGCAAATGAACATTAGCAAAGAGGCTATGAATATAATTATGAATCTAATTAAAAGAAGCTATAATAAGAAGACAGCTTTACAAAGATTCAGGGCATCCTGCCTGCCCTGGCTAACCTCTAGACACAGTCAGGCTTCTTCAACTCTCACATCTATTTCCCTGTCACATCTTTACTCTTATTTCTTATTTGTTTTCCTTTTTTGGTTTATATTCTTTATCCCGATTTTTAAAAATGTGTGAGGTGGTGAGTAGAATTAGGAATGAGAGTCATAATTTCTGGAGGTTCTCAGACACATGATTATTCCTGTTAAAGACAGTGGTGTTAGCTTCATGACCAAATAAATTCCAAGCTCCCAGTGCATGAACCCCTTCAGGTTGAACGTTGGCATTGGAGAAAGAGGTAGGGGTATGGAATAGGACCTATGACCGTGTGTAGCAGGAAGAACTTCTGATCCAGTTACTTGGAGATCAAGGATATGAAGATTCAACTTTCTTCCACATAAGCTGACTCACCTAAGGAGCTTAAACTGCAATGTAGTCTGGAAGAAAATCTAGCCATGTTCCCAGGAGAAATGGATTGCATTTTGAATGAACAGCTAATCTCTCCCACCATAAGTCCAACTGGTGATGCCTGTAAGGTGTCAAGAAGAATATCTTACATTTCTATTCATGTACACATATTTGTGTGTATGAGTGTGTACGCATTTAAAACAAACAAATTCTGACAGAATATTCTATTATTTAAATAACTAATGATACATAATCACATAAATTTTGAAAGTCTTTATGTGGCATCAATAGGCAGTGCCTCAGTAAATATATTTCATAGCTTACAGACAATGACTACAATATTACATATCTTGTTTTGTCTCATTTTTCTAAAAAAAGAGCAGTGAGAACTTTAAATCACACTTGCCTAGGGATTCAAAAGTAAAGCGATGTGTGGGTGGAAGTGATTTACGTGTCATATAAATAATCTTATTTTTGTGTTGAGGCAACTGGCAGCAGCACAAAAAGCAATACAGGTATTCTATTAAGTTAATGTAGAAAACCTTATTGTCAGCCACACATTGCTGGAGAATTGAGGAGTAAATAACGCAGATTGGGCTGCCACTTGCACAATTCAAGCCACAATTTATACAATAATGACATTTATTTTACAGAAAAAATATGCTAAATTTGACATAAAAAATTAATTTTATCTAAGTCTAATGAATGGTGCAATGTCATATTAACCTGTTTCTGTCTCTGTATGACATAAATCATTCTTTCACCATCCTCTAATTGCTGAACTTGAACTCTGAGAAGCTAATGCACTGTAGTAGGAAGTTTTAGCATGTAGCTTTGCAGTTACTGAAATGCAAGCCCAAAATTACGTTAGGATTAAATAGTAGAAAATAATGCCTTAGGTTATTTTTGAAGTATTATCTTAGGATTTATCCTATTGTGGGCTATTTTCCAATACATCACCCATACTTAAATACAGTATTATCAGATATCAGGATTGATTCCTGATACCTCTGTAACAGTCAAGCAATACAATTTAAACCTCATGTTACTAGGCTACTATCTTCTATATTCCAAACTCAAAAGATACTCTCCCTCGAGGTGGACTTCTTCATGCCTTTATTTTTTGCAATGCTCTCTGAATTTATACACGTACAGTACAAGAAGTTATATTGTATCCCAAGTAGAACAATAATTGCATTTGATGCCTGAAGTGGTGAACATCAATTAGTTACAAGTGTTCAAGACACTCCTGACTGGCAGGTTACATTATTCCTCCATGAGGATTTTAAATTGCTTTGAAGGCATTTTCAGTAATGTCAATAGGTGGGAAAACTTCTGAATGCTTTTGCCACTTATCTTTGCTATGATTCCATTAAAAGTCTACTTTATCTGTAGTGCTGAACATAGCCTGCTGCTGACTTTCTTGGAGTCAAAAATTTGCTGCGATTTTTTCTCCTTGGTTATGTCACTTAAGGTAGCAATGAAATTATGTAGAGCAATCACCAGGAACAGTTTAAAAATCAAAGTAATGTGCAGAATTATCTCTGATTTCCATGGGCATCTAAATTACCTGAGAATGTTATAAAAATGCACATTATAATTCAGCAGGTTTAAGGATTACTTTGGAGTTGACATTTCTACTAAGATCCCAGATAATTCTGATGTTTCAGGCCTGTAAACCAAAATTTGAATTGCAAAAATTTGATGACCTGCCCAACTAAGTTAGCCATATATTTTAGGCCTCTCACTCTCTACTTAGAAGAATAATATACACTTTTATCAATATATAGAAAGGTTGTTAAAATACCTTTGGATTATTAACTACTAATAATTGCCGAACTTTAACCCTTGGAAACTAACAAATTATAGTGGAGAGGTCATGCAATCCCAAGAATTTGACCCAAAAAGTTTTGATCTTAGGGGACTGGGGATAGAGGTCAATAGCATAAAGCACCTACCTAGCAATCACAAGGTTGTGAGTTCAGTTCCTGGTACCCCCCCTACCAAAATAAATAAATAAAAATTAAAAAGAAAAGAGTTTTGGTCTTAAATTCTGGAAAACACATGAAATAAACAGAAAGTGGCCATAGAAATTTATAGGGCCATAAAGATGTGGATCTGCCTAAGCAGTCCTAATATTTAGCACAGTATCTGGCATCTATTTACTTCTGAGGGAAATGTGAAAGAACAAAAAGTTTAGTAAATTCTATCTGTCAGAAATGTTCATAGCCAAAGGAATACTTTAATTAACTGAATAGGCTGAAACCCATTAACCTTCCTACTAGAGGTGCACTCCTCTCTGTAACTGTTAAATCAAAGATGGGCTGCATTAGATCATATGGACTGATTTGTTGAAAGATTTCCATTATTAGAAATCATGGGTGACAAGGAAATAATCCAAGAAAATATCAAATGGGTGACAGAGAATAACTCAATCAGTAGTAATAAATGGAAGAAGGCAGAGGATGATGAAGAAATTTTGACTTATGAAAGACTATATAAAGAACAGTGAGTCTGGCATCAACTACACATTCAATGCATTGAATGCATGAGTGAACAGTCAATTCTCCCCCAAAGTTTGAATTTTTTTAGAGAAGAATCTCATTTGTTCTATTCTTGAGAAAACTGAGATATTAAACCTGTGAGAGAGTTAGGTAAGACACAATCATAGATTCATTCACCCAATTAGTCTTTCAAAAAAACCCAATTATTGAATGTATATTCCAGGCAAAAGTTTATGTTCTTGAAATATAGCAATAACAAAAGTAGAAAGTCTTATACTCTTAGAATTATTTTCTAATGTGAATATATTTACTTATATATTAACAGAATTCAAAAATGTGTACTATATTGCATTAATTATAAATTAGGTCATATATATGTATATATATACATACATATATAAGCTAGAGAAAATATGGCCAGCAAAGAAAGAGTGCTAACAATATAGATTGAAAAAGTTGAAATCACAAATAACCACAGAAGATCTAGTAGAGAAGGCAATATTTGAATAAAACTTGAGCTAAACAAGGGAGTGAGCCCTATATAAATCCAAGATGATAGGTTGACTGTAGCTACAAAGCAAGATTTGAGGTGTGAGCTGAGGGGAGGTAGTGTGACTGTAGCAGAGCCTGGAAAGAGGAAAATAATAGGTAAGACCAGAGAGGTAAGCTCCAGGGCGCACATCATGAAAAAAATCAGTCAGAAGGTGGATGTGCAGCGCTTTGTATGGGGGCTTATGTGTGATGATCATACATAATGTTTAAAACTTTGACTTTAGCTTTGAATAAATGAAACAGGATTTTGGAAGTATTTTGAGGAGAGTTTTGATCAATCTTATGTTACCATAGAATCTAATCAACCATTTGTAAATAATAAACAGAAATAGACTGGGTGTAAAATGACATCACCTGGGGTGCTATTGTTTTGAATTCACATAGTAAAGATTCTTGCTTAAACTAAAAGGTATTAGAGAAGCACTTACAGTTTGTACAGAATCTGAAGGTGGAAATGAGCAGAGGTGGTAGGTCTCATGTGGAATATGAGAAACAAGGGAAGTCAAGCATAACTCTAAGATTTTGAAGTTTAGGCAGTAGAAGGTTGGTGTTGCCTTTGAAAGGTACAAGGAAGACTATGGGCTGAGAAGATTTGGACACGAAACTATCAGTTTAGTTTTAGTAACATTAATATTGAGATGCCCAATAGATGACTTAGTTTCAAATAGTTAATTGTGCATATGAGTTTAGCCCTGAGCTTCATAAGTTTAGAGTGAAAATAGTAATTTGGATCATAAGCTTATAGACAATATAGAAAGCCATAAAATTTAATGAGATAATCTTGATTTAAAGAAAAAAGACTCAAATAGTAATTTCTGTGATGCTTCATAATCAAAGAAGCCACACAGAAACCATGGGGGGAACAGTTAGTAAAGTAAAAAAATAGTAATTATCAGGAACAAGTAACTCCCAGTTGCAAACAAAAGTATCTTCCAATAATGCAGAAGTGGAAATAAATGAGAAAATAGAAAAACTCTTTCCTGAACTATGTGCATCCATGTGCAGTATAGAAAGTGGTGCTTAGAAATGAGATGACCGTCATTAACAACGAAAATGACAAAAGATACCATTTAAGCCATACAATTCATTTAAACTGTGAAGTTTCATTTTCACAAAGTAGCAATGTTGTTCATACTTTATTCTAGGAAAATGTAGATGAGAAAGTAAGCAACATTATTAAAATCACTCAAGGATAAGTAATTAGGAAAGAGACGGGAATTACTACTGAAATTCAGCCATCAGTTGGTACAGGAGGACATGACTTTGAATTCAAAACATGAATTCTAATTAACTTGAAGTTCCTAATTAATTTAAAGTTCAGCCTAGTGCATTAAATAGTAGTACAATTTAAGAAATTATTACAAATCAAATAGTATGTCTAACCCTAAAGGAATGAAACCGAATTTGATCAGAACTCTAGAAACATTTTTTTTTTTAATCAGTACCGTGGATCGAACTCACGACCACGCGCTTGCAAGGAAAGTGCTTATACCATTGAGCTAAACCCCCAGCCCCTCTAGAAACTTCTTAATTGCTCCCCTTCACATCAGCAACTTCTTGCCCACCTAGAGATAACTACCCACCTTAACTTTGGTGATAAACTTTGATTTATTGTTTTAAGTGATTTTACCAATTACATATGAACTTCTAAGCTATATAATAACTTTTTTTTAACTTATAAACTTTATATAAAACAATCATTGCCACAGATTGAATGTTTGTGTCTCCTCTTTCCAATATTCAAACATATGTTGGAAATGTAATCTCAATATGATAATATGTAAAGGAAGTAATGAGATCATGAGAGAGGAGCATTCAGTAATGGGATTAATGTTGTTAAAAGGTGAGGCCAAAGAGCTGGTAAGCACTCTTTTCATCGTGGGAGGATGCTGTATTAGCATTTGTTACCAAAACAAATTATCAATTTAGAAAAAGTTTATTTTATTTTATTTT
This sequence comes from Cavia porcellus, assembly GCF_034190915.1. Classification (NCBI taxonomy): domain Eukaryota; kingdom Metazoa; phylum Chordata; class Mammalia; order Rodentia; family Caviidae; genus Cavia; species Cavia porcellus. The sequence goes on from NW_026947491.1 coordinate 70,355,833, forward strand.
GGGGTACTGGGAATTGAACTCAGGACCTTATGCTTGCCAGGCAAGTGCTGTGCTGTGGAGCTACATCTGTAGCAAAAAGGTTTATTTTGGCTCACAGATATGTAGGCTCCAGTTCTTGAAAGTTGGTGCTACCCTTCTGGGCCTTTGGTGAAACAGCCTATCACGACCAGAGAGGAAAAAAATGTAAGGATCATAATCCTTTGCAGAGTAGGGATCCAGAGTGACCAATGGATCCCTTGGAGACTCTACCTCTTAAAGGTTTCAGCATGTCCTAATAATAGCACCATGGAGACCAACACTGATAATGTCTAGGCTTTTGGTGGGTATTGATGATACAAATGATAGCAGATATCAACAGAAGCCGGAGTCTGCAACCTGGAAGGTAGCTCTCACAACAACATAGCCATCTAGGCACCCTAAGCTTGGATTTCCCAGTCTCCAGAACTGCAAAAAATAAACTTCAGTTATACACATAATAGCCTGAACTGATTAAGACAGCTGTATTCTTTCAGTACTTTAAGATAAGAGAATCAAATGCATTAAAAGTAGCTACAAAGAAATGAAACTGCATGTTATTCCAGAAAATCTTTTCTCAGGAGAAATAAATTATAAACCAATACATAATTCACATCAGTGCTTGCTTCAGAAAATTTATGTAAAAATGAGTAACTGCTGAATACTTAACTCAAATTTTCTTCACTTTGTTAGATTTAATAATTTCAAAGGATGATTTCACAGACTACATAGTCCAGTCAGTTTCAAGACTTGAAATCTTTACCTTAAAACACTTGCGACAAGATCCCAAGACGCTGTAAACACCTCATTCTCAAAAACTACAGTCTGAATCATACCAATAGCCTTGCTAAGATAGTATTTTTTCTTTCCTGAAGCTATTTACAATAATCTTTGCTTTCCTTTTTTAATGGGTTGTCTTGTGATGGTTTGGACACTTCCCTGAGCTTGGGGAATTTCTACAGCATCTCAGTGAGATCTATTTAAGACTTTCTCACTATCATGGTCCAAAAGCCTTGACTCAGAATACACAGACGTCCTTGAAGTTTCTCTCTTAGATTTTTTTTTTTTGAAATATGTGGTAGAATTTGTGTGAGAGTGGATCTCAGCGCTGATTTATTTGAGCTGTATACATTGTTAATTTATATCCCCAAAAGCAGAGTTTCTTTAAAGTATCTTGTTTTGTGGACAGATTTAAAATCTTTCATCCTTGGTGAAAACATGTTTTGTGAATTCAAATATTATTGTTTTATTTGTTCGTCACAATTTACATTGCACATCAATAAAAATTTTCCACAAGAAAAGAATGGACATAAACTCAATAAATCCGTCTATAAAACGAATTATAAAACTCTCTTCAGGAATCCATGGGCACCCATTACCCCACTTGGGTTCTACTGCCCTGGGTCACATTTTCAAAGTTTTATAAAGTATCTTCAATTGCCTTTGCAATCCATTTAGTACTATCTTAATTTGACGTATTTAATGGACTCTTGATTGGCGATATATAATCTGTCAACTAATTTCTGGAGTCATATTTTTGCATGAGCACCATTTTTAATGACTATTGCATGAACTATTTCCACTGAGGTGTTTAATCCACATGGAAATGGTTTTTATATAGAGTGTGAAGTAAATATTTAATTTCATTTTCTTCCAAATATGTACATAATTCCCTAGAATATTTATAGAAAATCTGTCTTTTCTACTGGTTTTCAATGTATTCTGTCATATATTGTGGCCATAAATATATGCATCAGGATTTTTTTGTTATTACATTATTTAGTGCATGATTGTCACATTATCTCATTCATTTTATTTTATAATAAGCCTTAAAATATGTTAGTACAGTTTTTAAAACTTGTTCTTTATGAACTCATTTTATTATTTTATACTTTATATATAAACATATTTTTGACCCAAACAATTTTAGTTTACAATTGGCAATTAAGTCAATTGATATATCATTCATAACATAACGGAAAGAACCTCCATTTGTGCAACATTTTGAGTATTGTTAGCATGAATACATTATATTTCTTCTTTATTAAGATTTTCTTTGATTAATCCCAATTTAATTGTGTACTATATAGAAATATAGTCTATGTTTGTAGTTATTCAAATACTTCACATTTCTGACAATGTAAGGAAAAGTATCTTAATATTTTCATATGATGATAAATTATTGATGGTATTATAGGAAAACAAATTTTTTGTGCTTTTATTTCTAGAGAAATTGTCAACTTTTGTATGAATTCAAATAACGTACTTGTAAATTCTTTGATAATGTAGATTAGTCACAATACTGATACGATATCTATACAATGAAATTCTTGTTTTTAAATTATAATCTTCAGTATTATCTTTTCTGCCTTGCTGAGTGGCAAGGCTTCCTAGGTAAAGGCTTAATACAAAGGTTGCTGGTGGCATCTATTTCTTGTCCTCATATGGAGGAAAAGTTCTCAGTATCACTGTTAAGTTCAATATTTGTACTTAATTAAATAGGTATATCCTTTAGCACATTAAGGGAATTTCTTTCTGTGCAAATTGCCTGCTTATTTTCTTTTATAATCATCAATATAAGCGTTTATCAGTGACTTCTTTGATCATAATTCCACAAAAAACTTGCTACTATTCTCCCCAGTCATTTAAAAAATATGACAAATCTATCTGGTGGTCTCTATTTTTAAAATATGAAGAACTTGATTACATTTCAGTTTCCAGTGATGATTAAGTATCTAATTGAAGCCCTCGTCATCAATCACCTGATTATTAATAACACTTCCTTCCTACTTGGGTGCTACTGCCACAGCTGTGCAGTCAGGATACTATTTTTGACATTTATTTTAAACAGTGTACTATATGACCTTTCAGCTCAAAGCCCTTCAAGTTCAATCCATTTATTCAGGTTAAAACCCAGCATATTGGCCACAACCATCAAAACTTTTCAGGATGCTCTTCTCCTACCATTAGTCCATGTGGAACTTCTGTTCTTCATTCACTTAGATTCTCCATTAACTCTGGACTCTAAACTCCACCCCTAGTGGTTCTCAATTTTGGTGCCATGTTTTCCTCTGATTGAGATTTGAATGTGAATTGTGCGACAGTGTGTTGGACTATTATGAATTTTTTGAGGCTCATATATGAAATATATGAAATATAGTCTCCTAAAGGGATTGCCTTTTCTTCCGACAAGCTTCTATAACACTATTTCTGTAGACTTTGCTCTACTAAATTTATAACAAATGTACACAGATCTAAAAAGAGACATAAAAAGAACCATCTGAAGGACTTTTTTCCCCTTTCTTATCTGCTTGGAGCCAAGGTGAGTTCTCATGCAGTCTCCCAGAGTGTAATGTAGAAGGCTATTTGTGTTTTACCATTTTCTAAAAATATAGACATTTAGAGCAACATTTTCTCCTTTACTATGCTTTCAGGTAGAGTCATCATATTTGATTTTGGCCCTCATTCCCCAACAGACTCTTGAAACTAAAGCCTAACTTTGCCAGACTAATAAGTTTTCTCGAGCCAAATGCTGTACAGTTAATATGCTTTATCTTTTAATTCCTGCTTGCTTTGGATCTAATGTCTTGTCATATGTATATTGCTTTAAATTTTATATAAGCAATATTAAAAACCTTTTGGTTCTATTAGCAATAGTTCAAATAACAATAGAAATAAGTTGTAAACATTTCAACATAAAATGCTATGAAAAAATTTTAAAATCACAAGTACCTAGCAATACACTGCAGTATTACAGCTATTTTATTTACAGTTTAATTCATGCACACATTTGCATTTTAGTCATGTGATTCCTACCAAAATTAATAAAACCTGTTGTTGCCTTTATAATAGTTTCAGATTGCTTTGACTATTAAAGTGAATATTCTAAAGTTCTTACTGTGTGATCTGGAATAAGGCATTCAGACTCGCCATCTCTCAGTTATTGCATCCCTTAAATATAGGTTAGCCTTTCAAAATTGATGTAAGAAAGATACAGGAAATGAGTTACTAAAATAATAATCTATCAGACCATAGTTTCTTTATTATAATCTCTACTGTATTTTAATGGTAATATCTATTAATTCAAAATTAATAGTCACAAAATCTATATACTCATGCATCATGAAACCTAGTACATCATTTAAAATTATTGTAATATCTATTTATTTTGGATTATATTAAAATATTTAATATAAATGATACTGTGATTAGCATCATTGAATATTTATACTATATTCTTAGAAAAATATCTTGAAACATAATTGTGCTAGTATATGCATATATATTTTTGCTGTAAAATACAAAACATAAATTTTAAAACATATCAACGAATGACAAAGATTGTTTTTAAACTTAAATTTTTTATTTATTATTACTAATACACAAATATACATTTTGTTATTTTGATTTGTCTGATTATTTGTAGAAATGAGCTATTTCACATATATTTATTATTTATATTTCTGCTTTTTGACACAATGTAGTTGATCATGTGTTTTTCAAAATGCTTTTCTATTGATTTTTTGAAATTTCTTTATGTAAACAAAGAAGGTTAACTTTTGGATTGTCATATTTATTGTCATATTTCCGTACAGCTTCAGGCTTTTAGTTCTGGTTTTTCTTTTGAATTTGAAAATCTACACTATGCCTTTGGATATGTAGATGCTTTCTTTGGAGATTTCTTTTTTTCTTTAAAAAAAAAGAATAAAAATAATGATATAGGATTTCAAAAGAAAATAATAGAAGACTCTCATTGGTTAATACATTGCATATTGTTATTTTCAAATTAATCATTCAGATGATAAAATATAGGCATGGAAAAATCAAACAAACAATGGAAGCACAAGCAAGATATAGAAAGGATTTTATTTTTATTGTTTGGCTAAAATTAGAGTTTACATTTATGTATTTAATTTAAATTTAACATGTTTGTTATACTATCTAAAGAACCCAGTGGAATCTTTTTCTATATTGCTAACAATATATTCCACATCTATTCACTAAATTAGCAGCCTTCCATTGATCTTCTATCTCTTTTATTATTTAGTAATTTATTCCTAATTTATTTACTATTATTTGTTTTAAGAAAAATAATGAATCCATGCAATTCTATGTAAAGTTGTATTGAGAGTAGTGTTATTTCATTCATTCCAGTATTAAAGAGTAAATTATAGAATTATAGAATTTTTAAAAATAAAAATTATAAACGATAAATGGAAAGCTTAACATAGTATGACCAGATACACTTATACCAGATGATACACAAAACATGTATCACAGGAGAGGCTGGAAACACTTGTCTTCTAGAGTGACTTTCAGAAGGGCTCAGGAAAGGCTTAACTCTGAAATTCTGATATCATGTTTTTGTTTTTTCCTTAATATAAATCGATATGTGTGTGATCCCTCATTTATCTGCTTTCTCACAAGCAGAAATTTTCAGGTGGAATGGACCATCTTAGAAAACAATAAATTCCATTTCATCAGTTATGAAGAAAGTAGTTATCCATGACTTGTTGCCAGCGAGAGAATTCCCAGAGTCCATATTTCCTACTAGAAAACATTAAAGCCCATTTCAGCTTTAGCATTCTATGTTTCCTGAGCCCTCCTGTGCATAAGTATTTTTCATAGTGTAAGATTCAGGAGACAGGAACATTTTGGTTTAACTTCTGAGTAGCTCTTATGTTACAGAGGAATCATGCAACCTATGTGCTGATCAATTTGCATAGATTCTCATCAAGCTTAATGCCTGTATGTACTGTATAAAACAAAAATCCTAGAAAATTAGTCCATGCCTAACAGTTCCCAAGGTTTATTTAAAAGTTCCCAAGGTAGCTTTAGAAGTTAAATAAAATGACTTTGGTTATTACTGAGACAATAGAAACTATTACCTTTTAAGAATAATAATGAATCTATGAAATTCTATGTAAAGTGGCATTGAAAGTAGTGTTATGTCATTCATTCCAATATTAAAGAATAAATTATAGAATTATAGAATATTTTAAAAATAAAAATTATAATCAACAAATAGAAAGCTTAATAAAGTATGACCCAATACACTTATACTGTAAATTTTCAACAAATAAACAAGCTTACATTATAATAAATATCAACATTACATTTAAGTAAACACATATAGAACTAACTTTTGGTTTCCCTCATACTTTGAAAATTCCTGGTGGAATTTGACTTATTCACAGCTTTTCTGTGAGAACTTCAATATTAATCCGACCTTAATCAAACTTCAGGTGGTTCTCTTCATGGAATTGTAATACACTTTTAGCATATCTCACTAGAGAAAAAAGAATAACAAAACATGCATCAGAGAAGAGGCTGCGAACACTTTGTCTTCTAGAGTGAGTCTCAGAGAAGAGGCTTAGGAGAGGCTTAGCTTGGAAATTCTGTATCACTGACACAAATAAACTATGCATGCGGTTAAGGATTAATCACACGTTTTGGTTCCTCCCATTCTAACACATGGTTGTAGAAACAACCTGAGCCACTTACATGGTCCTCACAGTTTCTGGAACAAAGGCCAAGGAATTTATAATAATTAATCATCATTTCAAAGTTTTGTATTTTCCTCTTTGAAGGAATTATTTAGTCTAATGTACCTACTAAAGATAATTTTTATTGTCAAATACCCCAGCATATAGATCGATAAGGGCTTCACACATTAGAGAAACAAAACTTTTTCAGAAAAAGTGGCATCAGATGTATGTTTAAAAATGAAAATAATTTTATGTTTTTTTTTATAATTTTATGTTTTAACATGAGTATTGTAAGGAAGAAGATAAAAAAAAAAATTACCATGTCTCACTTTATTCAAATATCCACTAACTCCCTAAACAAGGGGAAAATAAAATCTGTGCTATTTTAAATATATGTTTTAAAATACATATAAAATATAAATATATGTTATTATTGTTTATTAAGTTTAATTAATTATATTCATTTTGATAGGCTTAGAAACTTGTCCTGGGACTCAGGAAATGATTCCCTGAAGTATGATGCCCCACCATTAAATACTTTGAACTGAAGAGTATTGGGAAAGTTTCAGAAGCAAGACCCATTTGTTTCCTGTCCTGTCTGCAGAAAAGCATTTTCTGTTGAGACACGTCGGTTGTAAAAACCACAATTTCTCTCTGATTAGGTAGAGTACAGAAACCAGATCTCATCTCCCTCAAAGGAAGCCACAAAACCTAGAGAGGTCTCTGAATTATCTCCCTTGAACTTAATACACAACAGTTCCTTTAATTAGGGGTCCTGTCCTGTATCTGGGACAGGGTGGGACTTCTACCCTTCGAGGCCAAGAAGGATCCAAAGAAACCTGCCTTGCTGGGTTTGTTCCTGTTTTATGACCATTAGATCGTGAGTTTATTTTTGCACAATCCACAATCATTCCACAACTAACCACTTTCATCAAATTTAGCAGAATAATCCAACTTTCTCTTGATTTGGAGGTCTTCAGTTTTTGACTCTTGTGTCATGTAAAACTTTGTTAAATAAATTTGTGATCCCTTTTATACCACAGCAGTAGACACGATAGAGCGGACATTGTGAATGAGATAGTATATATATCTAAAAGACAGACAGTAATTCAAGCAATTATAATGTCAACTGTGATACTAGAATAGATTGACATATTCCATCCTGGAGGTGGGCGAGGACAGAGGAAGAGGAGCTCAGGGGCTCAAGGTGTTGCAGGATTTCACTGATGAAAGCTTTTTTCGTATACATAGTGTGAAATTTGCCCACTATTCTGTTCCATATAGAAAGATACCTTCTACTAGAGAGACTTTGTTTATTTTTTTTTTTTGTTCAAAATATTCTGAGAGGTGAGAGAGTAAATAGACTATGTGGTTCATTTTTCTTTTATGTTTGCCAGGCCATACTAATCTTCCAGCCATGTAAATCTGTTGTCCTTTCATAACTCTGGGCCTTGGAAAAGGCAGTTCTCTCTACTTAAACCTTATTTCCTTTTCTCCTTTTCCCCCCTTTTCTCCCTTCCTGCCTCCTCCTTGCCCATTGGTTCTGGACTCTCTTTCCAAAACAATTTAAAACCATCCGCTCCATAGTGTTCTCTCCAGATTTACCAGAATAGTGAGCTGCTTTTTTCTCAGAGAGTTCAGTGTTTCACATCTGTATCTTTTCTATTTGTCTATACTAGACAGTGAGCTACCTAAAAGTGGAGTCTATTTTACCCATATTGGACTTCCTAAAATCAGGCACTGTGTTTCTAGCAGATGTTTTTGCTTGAGTTGATATAAGTGTTTCTGTATCATAACTATGCTAAAAATATCACGGAAACAGAAATATAGCTGAGGAAAGAGAGGAAAGGCAGAGATAATGAGAAATTTTTTAGGAATGCCTATTCTAGGAAGGCATATGGAAGAAAACTTCTTGCAAAGGTTAGACGAGGGGAATGGTTTTTAGGTGGTGGAAATGCTCTAGATTTTTGGAAGAAATCAAGTGTTTTTAGCTCTGCTCAGGGCATACTGTCAGAAAAAGATCTTTCAAATTCAAACCATTGTTAATTGAGATTATAAATTCAAAACAATTATAAAATCATATTTGGTAGACCTTGTTGAATTTTATATCCCTCTCTCTTACTCTTTTTACTCTGAAGAAATTTAATTAATGTTCTGAGTTCAGGTTTTTAGTTATCTTCTTTTATACTAGTAATGTTTTGTAATAAATTCTCTATAAGTTTTTAAAAGTGCTTACTTTTCTGTGAGTTTAAAAATATGTATTGCATCACTTATGAACTTCATTCCTGATCAGTTCAATCTGAAGAATAACTGCAAAATAGGAAGAATCACATCAAAATGTGTTAAATGTCAAAAACATGCCTGTATCTAAAGACCCTTCAGATTCAAAGGGTAGCAATATTTTTATAACATTTTATATTTCAGGAAATAATTTGTAAGTGTATCTCATTTTAGTTTCTTTCTATAATTTGTTACTTACAAGTATGGTTTAAACAGATGAGTAAATAAAAAGGACAAGGCTAATTCTCAGTAGAAGTTTAAGCTGGTAAGTGAAAAACATGAAGTTTGAAAATCTTAAAAACAAAAGAAAGAACCTTAAGCATGGGCTTGAAATGTTTGCCTATATATTCCATGTCCTTTGAGGACTATCATGCTTTATTTTTTACCCATAATCAAATTGATAAAGTCTGTCCTCAGGGAGCTCTGTTCAATTTTGGAAACTGGCACATTTCCAGTATTCTGTTGGAATCCATGCCAGACATAGGTGCCAAGTAGACAGAAATATACATAAAACCGAAGAAGGATAATCTATGTTATTGAGAAATGTAAGAAAGCTTTCTGGACAAATAGCTTCCGAAGCATTTTTTTTTTTAAAGACAAAGGAGATTTAGGTAGGGAAATGTTGAGGAGATAACATTCACACAGACAGGACCAACGGTGTATGTGTGCAGAAGAACAGGGATGCAACCGGGGGACTGAAAGGACTGCAGGGTAAATTAAGTACAGAGTGAAGGAATGGGAGGTTGGAGCTGGGAGGCAGAAGTACCCTGCAGAACCATTACATAACTACAGGTGGCTTGTTTGGGGGTTTATTTGGAAAGCTCATTTAAGACTCATAATGAATAATTAGAAGGAAGATGAAATGGGAAGTATCGAAGAATCCATAACAGTCAGCCAGAGAAGGAGAAAATGAAGTTTAAAACACAAAAATAGCAGAGTGAGTAGAAAGGAAGGAACATTAACCAATAGATTAGTAAGTGTCTATTGGACTGGATGAATGAGTTTATGGTTGAGATGAAGCAGGAAGCAGAATTCTCAGGCTTGGAAATTCAAATGAATTATGGTACTGTTTAAAAGAAAATTTATGCAGGTTTGATTTTTTAAAAAACATGGTAAATTAAGGCTGGATATGTTGGACATGAGCTATATTTGGGAACTAAAAGGCAAGTCAGCAATTATCATTAGTTGTGGAGCAAGCAACACAACTCATTGTGTAGGACTGAATTAAATTTAAGACCCTTTGTATTTCATTAAAATCTTATGTTTGTAACTAATAAAAATGGTGGGAGCTAGTTTAAACTTTGTTTTTAACATCATTACAATAATTACAGTACATTAATTGTGCGTTTATAGTCTGTCTGTCCAACATAGGTGTCTCATGTCAGAGAACTCATCCAATATCTATTTTGTTTAATTCTGTATCACAGTATTAGAACTGTGCCTAGTTCCTAGAATTAGAGTAGTTTGAGTAACCAAAATGTGCGGGAACCATTGCAAAATAGGTGTTCAGAAAGTAATGACTAAGATCATCAAAGTTGAGAATGTACCTCAGCAAACAGGGAAGGGGAAGAGCATATCGAAGGAATAATTTATAATTTATAATGAATTTATAATGAATAATTTATAATGAATTTATAATTGATTCTAGAAATAGTTTGAGAGTAGACCTATTTGTGGACTATGTACACAAAGTGAAGGATAGAAATTTTGGGAAGTGCCCAACAGTGATGGTACTTAACTCAGCCCATATGTTCCCAGCTCATTCAATCTGGCAGTCTTAACATGAGATCTGGTTCCTAGAGATGCTTCTTTAATCATCAACACTACACCTATCACGGTGTTTCTCCCATGATTTGCCCTGATCAGTCTAGGTTAGGCCTCACTTGAAAGTGTAGTTTCTCCTCCAGGTGGCCTGCTACCCTTCTGTCCTCTGAGTTGCATGACTCCGCAAATGACATCTGAGAATTCAGTGGCTGTATTGGGACATTTAGAGCACAGGCCTGAGCAGCTGTTGCTTCTGTGCTTTCCCATATATAGTAAGGTGTAGGTGTTCTCTCCTTTCGCGGACATCTTGCAACTAACTTCAAGCTGCTGCTATTAAGACGTGAGAGAACTGTGACATCTTCAAATGGGACAATCTCATTTGTTTCATGCTATTCTGGAGAAAAAGTTTCTAGACTTTTTTTAGACTCAGAGAAGGTGACAGTGCCGTGGGAGTGTGAATTTGCCTGTTCACAGCTGAATGTTTCTCTTTTTTACTTGCAGAGAAGACTGTGCTCTGCTTTGTTTTGACTGTGGTGCTGTGGGGCGGATGATTCTCAGGCTTCCTGTCAACAGCTGGCCGTTTGCTGCATGCTCAAGTGTTCTTGGCTCAGGTGATAAATACGTCTCAGTGGTTTCTTCAATCATAACTAGAATAGTTTTTCCATATATCTGATGTCAGCAACAATATCAATTGTTTTCCCATCTTCAATTACATTCCACAACATGAAGAAGGCAGAAAGAGTCAAAAGGGAGCACCTGCTAAGGAGTTGCTTTTTATTTTCTCACTGATGAGAGCCTGAAGTAAAATAGAATTAGTGGGATTTCAGAGAAAAGAAAGGAATTAAATATACAAAGAGTTACAAATTGTTTGTCTTGGTACTGAATTATTGGTAAGCAAGTTAAAGAGTCAGTGGACACTCACTATGTGCCCCCAAACTGCAAGTATTCAATTACATTTTCTTGCTCTATATGCTTTTCATTTGTAGCAGTCTTAATATCTGTCATTTCTTATTAAAGTTCTGATATTTATCATTGGGTTGAATCTGCAGAAGGGCAGAGACCACATCTGTCTTTTTTACCCCAGTATCTTTAGGAACTGATAGACTGAATAAATGCACTCATTAAGATTTGGATCACTTGGTAAAGAAAATAACACTGAGCACATTTCAGATGGAATTATCTGAAACAACAGGCTAGACTCAGAGACTTCTTTGTGGGACATTTAGCTTAGAAATCATTCATATGTACACAGAAATTAAAAATATTAGAAGCTATGTACTGCTATAGTCTTAAATTTTTTGACCTGTGATCCTAAATTTATATTTTTAATATTTAATGACCAAAGTGACAGTATTTGATTGTGGAGTTTTGGGGAAGCACGGTACTGAGGACATGAGATAGAGCACTCAGGTTGAGAATAGCACTGCTCTAAGAAGGGACAGATGCTAGACAGATTTTTTCATCTTTTTCTCCCTCCAAGTTAGGACATGAGGAAATGCCAGGTATCGATAATCCTTGAAAAGGACCTTCACCAAACACCTTGAAATTAGACCCAGAAATAAAGGTAATGGGGTCTCCCAGGCTACAGTATGTTTGTTATAATTGTCTCAAGCTGACCAAAATGCAAACCATGAGGCATTTTCAGGGTAAGAAAAGATACGTGAGATCTCAGAAATTCTAAAGATTAAAAACCTCACATCTTGAAGTTAAATAAGGTACAGAGAACCTGACATCTTTTTAAACAAGCTGATATACTAAAGTAGCTGTTGGTTTTAACACCAGAGATCTTTTTGTTAACTTGCTAATGGCAGATCATATGGGATTTTGCAATGAAAAAAAAATTGTTAAAAGATAATATAGATTCCATTACTGAATATTTTGGAATAGTTCCTGACTCCTACAACAATGAAGAATGCTTTTTTTCTTTTCTGTCTACAATTGCCCACAGACAATACTGTAAGTAAAGAACTTTGTCAACTTTATTCCTAGGCAGTATACTGTTTTGCAGAACAGTTTTAAAAATAATTTCTGAGCTTTTTAACTGTAATTGATTTTTCCTCTATTTCTGTAAAGTATATCGGTTCTAGTGGATTTTTGTGAGACTTTACAGTGGTAAGACGGTTTTCTTTCTAATAGCTTTGGTGTGAAGAAAGCCGTCCAAACTGACCTTCCAGTGACTTGTTCATTGTATAGCTGTCATGGTCTCTGAAACTCTGGAAAGCCATATGATAAATAGCTTTGCTACTAAAATCCCAGTGCTTTCTGTCCAAATTTCTATGTCCATATAAATGTAGGCTACAAATATATCTCTCAAATTATTGAGCCAGGCAACAGTAACTTGGACAAAGTAGCAGTCTGCTACCATTCTGATCACATCGGAGCCAAAACAAAAATACATTATTACTAATCTGGACCTTTAAAACATCATTCATCTCTGCAATCATACTTAAAACAAAAAAAAAAACTCATCATCAATTGTCCTGCTGATGTAACTGGAAAACGCGATGCAAACAGTAATAAACCCCACGTCAAATAGCCAAGAAAGCATGTCAAACTGTAAGGAAAAAATTTGTTGGCAAAGACCTCCAAAGAGTGACAGTCTCTGCCTCAATGTGCAGCAGGTGCATACATTGGACAGGAATTAAGTCATCTTCTGATGCCAGCAAAAGGCCTTGGCCCCACACTGCTAAAAAGATGTGGTGACTTCCTTTAGCTCCCTGGAATATTGCTAAATTGAATCCAAGCTGCCATTGTAGCAGATAGAGCCTGCATAATTTGTAGGACTTTAATTATCATGGGCATACCATGGGGCTTGAGGAAGAGAGTATTTGGCTTCTAATGCTGTAAATTTAATTTTCTTTCTGAACACCTGCTAAAGGACTAACTAAATCATTTACCAATGTGAAATATATCACACTGAAAGGTTATTATGTATTTATTCTCATAGAAGCACACTCCTTAAGAAGTCAGCCTCAAACTGCAGAGTCAGAAATGAATTTCTCAAAAAGAGTTTTATGATTTAAAATTTACAGGCTAAAGAGAATTATTGGGTATTTTCAGGTTGTGCATACTATTTACAGAAATGGATGACAGTATAGAAAGTCTTTAGATAATTTTCTTTTTGATACATATGTCTCCCATTTTAATTATTTTAGTCATGAAATTATCACATGGATTGTCAGACTTCTACCCAAACAAGCTCTGGTGACATCTTTGTGAACAGTCTCCACAAACGACCCTGATAATTAGTAGGTAGCAAAACCAAGCTGTTCTCCTACTGCCAAAGAAGACAGAATCAGGGCAGATGTAGTTTTGTTAGAAACTTAAGAATTCATTCCACTCTTTGAAAGAAAAATAATTTTAATTTGCATCTTCTTGGTATTTTCTTAATGTAAAAATAGAAACAAATTATTAGTAAGTATGTTAATTAATATTAGCATTCAATTCTGCAATCTTCTTAGAACAGGAGAAAAGACAAAATACATACCTCTAGTATCCTCAATAATGCAAAAGTCCTTGAGAAAATGGAAAAAATATTTTAAAAATGAAGTGGAAAATTTTGTGACCTGTAAAAAATTGGAAAAAAAATTTAGAGTAAACAAATGTAAGTCTGACTTACTATTGCCTTTATAATTAAGCTTACTTATCTTCTTTGGGATGCCTAGAATAACAAAATGATGTGTTTGGGAAATATGTCTCAGTTTTAAGTTGTCTTTATGCATTTGAGGACTATACACAGTTCAGTAAATATCTCTTTGCAAATGCCTTTGAATTCGATTTATACATGAAATTCAGATTTTATACTATAGGAATATATTTGGGATCTTTACATGTATTACCAGGGTTTGTTACATACATTACTATGAAGAATTTAGAAAAACACCGCACCTTAATTCAGACAAACCTATTGTTCCATATTCATAAAGCATCAGGACACAAGGGTAGAATTTTGGAACAGTAGTGTTTTCAAATCCAGCAGAAAAGCTGCAAAACTCAGAAGTCTTGTTTACCCTGACGCCATCCTTGTGTATGTTTCTGTCCACGTGGTAAGTTTTTAATATTCTTTAAGGGTACCAACTATGTTTCATTGAAACATTTTTATTGTGTCGTATCTCATTATATTTCCACATGTATGATGGTGTCTTTTGTATTTCATTATTTTTACTTGTAGGGAGTATGAAAAAACTTGTAGGGAGTATGAAAATTCATGTGAATCTAAGTTAAAGTACAGTTTGGGAAGGTTATGTCATGCCTTATCTCTGTGCTCAGGCTATTTTTCCAAGGCAACCCCACTGAGCAACACTTATTTTTCTTAAAGCACTTGTTCTTGCTAGTGTGAACAAAGAAAGGAAACCTTTTAGGAGATGCTTTCAGATCATTGCAGTTAAACAGCAAAAAGCTGCTTCTAAAGTTTTCTAAGCTTGATAGTTAGACTGGTAAAGCTAAACAAGGCACATGAATTACTACTGATAAACTGA
Source organism: Cavia porcellus (assembly GCF_034190915.1). Lineage (NCBI taxonomy): Eukaryota > Metazoa > Chordata > Mammalia > Rodentia > Caviidae > Cavia > Cavia porcellus. Next base: position 70,370,858 of record NW_026947491.1, read on the forward strand.
GATCCAGTGATGCATCGGAGTGGAGCTGTGGATGTATGTAATGAAGGAGAGGTCAGAAGAGCCATTGCTGGCAGTCTAAAAATCCTCTGATGCCTGCATTACGTGACAAAATTAGGAATTACCAGAAATACATGAAGCCATCTCTCACCTTCATCAGTCTAGAGATTTTATACCATGAAGTTTGTGCTATGATCAGGATAGAATTGTAAATTGTTCATCTTTATTCTTGAGCAGAAAGCACACATTATTTAAAATCTTCATACAGAGGAAGAAATGAAATTACCTAGGAAAGGGTCAAGTGGCATTGATATGAAATATGACCAGTTCTTTAGTTTTCAAGTGGAGAAAGAAAAGTTGTTGCCTGAGAAAAATATTTAGAGTGAGAAAGAAATAAAAAAAAAAGTACAGCTCTCGGAAATGTCTGATAATAAAGCAGTAGACTTTTGTCTATTACTTGCAAACTAATTGCTCAATAAAGTTAGAGTATTTAAGAGGTTTTCAGAAGTTGTTAATTTAAATTTTGTGTTATGTTCATTTTAATTATTTTTTTATTTTGTAAGTGCTTTCTCTTTTGTTTTCAAAGCAAATCAGCCTTAAATAATGTCATATATGCCTAATGGAGTATTATGCAGCTCTAGAAAAGAATAAAATTTTGTCATTTGCAGGAAAGTGGAATGTTCTGGTAATCATAATGCTGTGCCAAATACGCTGACTCAGAGAGAAAAATTGCACACATTCTCCCTAATATATGGAGTCTAAAAAAGATGACTATTATTAGGCAAGATAAAGAAAAAAAGAGAAGGGAAGGGAAACAAAAAAGGATGAGTAATAGGGCACATGTGTATAATCATAATAGCTTTTACACCCTGCAACTCCAAGAAAAACTGTGAAACTAAAGGACCTAGAGCAAGGGGATGTTAGGGGGTGATTAAAATATGGGTATGTACAAATTTGCCAGAACAAAACCCATTGTTTTGTATAACCAATAGGCACTAAATTAAAAAAGAAAAAAAAAAGGTCCATTTTAGGTTGCTTAGCTACATTCAAACAAATTGAAAATGGATTATGTAATTGCTTATTCATGAACAACCAAATATCCTCTTCTTGCTGAAATGACAGCTTTTGTTAACTATATTGCAGGCAATTATACCTCTGTGGGTAAAACACAATTGTGCAAAGCACAATTGCTCACAGGAGTGACTCTAAGAATATCATTCCTTTTTTTGAATTATTATTTTATTATTCACACTAATGGCACAATTTCATGGTTTGACATGTGTATATTCTTGGTACTCATAAGTTACTCCAGACATTAAACATATTTTTTAATTAATGTTCAATCTCACTTTCTCAATTATCTCTTGGAAGTCATTGCTAACGTAAACCCAAATGACCTGCAGTTTTCACAACAAACTGAATGAAGTCATTCTCTCTAATTCTTTCACGTTGCTAGTGTGTCCTTGAATTCTTTAACCTCTACACTTGATCATCCTCCCACTTTTGGTTTATGTCAATAGCTCATCCCGCCTAATCAATTTCTGTCTTTTTCTATAGCAGAAACTACTATTCCAGAAATGGTAAGTGTAGGATTAAAGTTTTGGTATCCAATTTCATATGCTCTTTGCCCATGTCCTAAGGAAGCACAGAGATTTCAGTATACAGTGTTTTCAGGAATCATTTGTTGTAAATACATCTGGCAGATGGCCACAGCACCTGGGACAATTACACCCCAGCGATGGATGAGTAGTTTCTAAGGCAAGAAGAATTTTCCATCTGTTCAGATGATACATTAGGGGTTTAAGCAAGCCAGTGTTCCCCATCTTGGGCATGTGCCTCCCAAAGCCCTACATTTCTGTCCCTTGCACACTTCTTGGTTCTCCCTATGAAAATTAAGGAAAACAAGAAAATAAATATTTACAGCAGCTGTCTGGCTGCTGTAAATGGATAATTTAGCTTCAGTGGGTTTATCTTTAAGAAACAAGATCATTTGCCATGACAATCTACCAACATTTGAAGTGCATGATTTATTTTCATTTGTTCTGTTGTAACATATACCAGAACAGAATAAAATGCAGCAGTTTAAATTAGCCCACTTAATGATACTGGTGCAGCATGTAACAGATTGTGGTTACCAACATTCTGAGTCAGTCTTCCCCTTCCAAGTGCCCTGTCTTCCTCTACACATGTACAACACCCTACTTAACACTGTAGGATAAAGTCTTACCAAACAACATGCAGAATATATTACTCAGAACCTTGGTTATTACTTGGAAAGTCCATTTTTAAAATAAAACCGTAGAAAAATCTTTCTTGCATTGGGCAAATTAATTGTTTGTTTGTTTCCGTTTGGGGATTACAGTAAGTTGGCTAGTATAAGGAGGCTCCTCCATCCCCATAAACCTTAGTCATATTGCAATGTAAAGTCATTGCCAAGTTTGCAAAAAGGAGCCTGGACCGCTGTTCCAATTCACAACCGTTCCGCCTCCATGGCAGATGGTGTTCCCTTATGCTAGGGACACAGCTGTAGCCACACAGTGAAAGGGTCATTCCACTGCTAAAGCTTTGGATTTCCTTATGTTATAGCACTTGTTTGCCAAAGAGTAACAGCTTCTCTACCTTCTCCATCACCACCAGTGGCTGGACTCCCTCTTTGTCCTCCGTTTCCTCCAGCCCTCTCACCCCTCCACAAAGTTGCTGTGAGTCACAACTGTTCTTTTTTCGAAACCCTTATTTTATTTTATCTTTTATCTACACTTTGCTAAAAATTCCTCACTGTTTATGTTTAGTCCTGAATCTCAGTGCTTTTGTAATTTAAATAACTGGACCATCTCATGGAAGAATCTCTAAGTGCTAACACCAGCCTATCACAAAGTTGAAAGAATGAAAAAGTGAGCATGGCTGTTGGATTCAGGGAAAACAGACGAGACTTCAGCTCTGCCACTTGCATTCAGTGTACCTTTGTGGTAACATTTGATATCCATTCTTTGTAAAATGAAAATAATCATTCTTCAAAAATCTCACAGTGTTTAGCAAATTAAACACTGAATCTTTCATGCGTTGGGTTCCTATGTCATAAATGATTGTGGTTTTCTCACTGCCAATTTTGTTATAGTTTAGTTTCCAATAATGCATTTATCTTTCATATCTTTATTCTTTTATTATTCATATCAATTGGTCATCATACACTCTTAATCATAGTATTCCTCTATTTTTCTGAATATAGTAAAATGGAAGGGAACCAGGAGTTGGAGACATGAAGAAGAAGAAAGGAATAGAATGAGAAAAAGAATTAAGATGTGCCATGATACATGTGTCTCAAACCAGACATAATATTATATTTTATATGCAAATTTATTTACATTTCCATACCACTTAAAGTAATTAAATTTTCTTTCAGTTTTGTAAACATGATTTTAAACTTAGTACATGCCATGTAGATTGGTGGCTGTATTATAAATGGGAATTCTAGATCCCTAGAGAAGCACTACTAATTAAGACCTGGTTCTGGAGTCAAACCATTTGAGATAAAATGCTGTGTCAATAACATATTAGCTACTTTGGAAAAGTTATTTAATATCCATTTATTTCTGTATTCTCATCTCAAATGAAAATATAATAATAGTATTTTAACTCATAATAGTCGCTAAATGGGATAAAACACATAATTCTATAAATATGTTCAATACATAAAAAGCACATGCAATTATTAATTATTATTTTCAGATGTTTCTTTCAGCATCCATCTCCCATTTTGAATACCTATGGTGACAGCTTCCTCATTCTGTATCAAAATGAATTTTTCATATTTGCATACTATACTAATTTCATTTCTTCTAATTCTTATTAGTGTATGCTTATGGAATATAAGGTTTATATTCCCGTGGAGAGTTGGCACATGTACCATGGCTTGTCTTACTTTTATTTCCTTCTGTTTCTCTCTCCTCTTTCTCCTTTCTCCATCTTTTGATCCCTTTTCATTTTGCAAAAGCTCTTCCTCTCTGACCTATTATCTGTCTTTTACTTTGCTTTTCAAGTTATTTCTATTTTGTGCTTCTCATAAGGTGAAATGATGCAACATTTAAATGTGTGTTCATTTCACATAATACTATGATCCACTTTCCTACAAATGACCGCAGCTTATCTTTCTTCATATAATAGTAGCATTGCACATGTAAATTCTACATTTATACTTAGTCTTCTTCCAAAATTTAGCTATTATGTGTTGTTTTGCCATAAACATGGGTATGCACATATTACTATATTACTGTAACATGATGACTTTTAACTCTTTCAGAAAGATAGTTAGAAGAGGAATATCTGACTGAAGAGTGTAATAGCTTTACTATTTTTTTAGCTTTACTATTTTAAGAAATATCTAAAATATAAAAATTGAAAGTTTTCTGTTTGAATTCAAGAACAAGATAAGGATGCCCATGTTTCCCAGAGATATTAGCCAGATAAATCAGTGAAGAGAAAGACATAAAAGCAGTATGTAGAGGAAAGAAGTCAAATTATTATTATTTGCAGATGACATGATTCTCTACATAGATGACTGGAGAAAAAAATTTCCAGTGCAAAAGATTACTAGAGTTAATGATCAAATTTTGCAATGTAGTAGGATACAAAATCAGCAAACAAAAATTAGTAGCTTTCTTGTACCCAAATAATGAATGCACTGTAAAAGAAATCATGAAAATAATACTGTTCACAACAGCACCAAGAAAAATTAAATACTTAGGAATTAACTTAACCAAGGAAGTAAAAGACCTCTGCAATGAAGATGATGTACTTTTAAAAATGACATCAAAGAAAACACCAGAAAATGGAATATATCTCTGCCTGGCTAAATAGAACCTGTGTATTCAAATGACCATATTTCAAAAACTGATATATAAATTTAATATGATCCCAATGAAAATAGCAAAAGCATGTCTCACAGAAGAAAAAACAATCCTACATTCATATAGAACCAAAATAGACTCCCTACAAAAAAAAAAAAAAAAAAAAAAAAGAGACCAAGCAAAAAACAATCCTGGATCACAAGAGCAAAGAAAGGGCATAACAATTCTGACTTCTAGATTAACTTCTAGAAGTTTCTGACTAGATTCTGACTTCTGTTAACTTCATTTTAATCAATGCACTCCAAGTTTTTCGACACTTGCTTAAATTCACACATTCAGCCAGAATGGATACTCACTTTTTCTCTCTTCTTTAATCTTTAGGCCTCTGGTTGTCAGCATAATTTCTCTATAGAATAAATTTTGTCTCAGTAACCATTAAACTTACCCATACTTCTTCATTTTGACCTGGTACATCTTTAGATTCAACGTTTCTACCTAGGTCATTCACCTTTTTTTCTCTTTTGCTAATTTCAAATGTTCTAATTCAAATTCTTTTTTGTTCTATTTTTACTTTTCTTATTTATCATTACATGTTTGTAATATATCACGTCTACTTAGATTCCTTGTAGGGAGTTTGTACATGAATTGTCCCAAACCAACAATTTTTGTATTCCTTCTGTCGTTAGAATAATTCTGTTCTGTTGGAAATTTATTGAGTCAGCTACTCTATCACCACGCTTAAATCTCTCTTCTGCAGCCACACTCATCTCCTGCTGTTTCTAAAGCAAATATCCATTCATCTTAGGACCGTTACACCTGCAATCCTTCTCTTCAGATATGCACACTCTCATTTTATTCAGACCTGTGCTTAAATACCACCAATCCAGAGAACTCTTCCACCACCCTCAGATTGTTTCATTTCATTTTTCTTATAGCATTTGACATTATCTATTAATTTTATTTGTTTATTGTTTGTCTCTCCTGCTGCAAGACAGAGCTATTGTGTATTTCATTCAGAGTTACAGTTAGGTCCTAGCCTAGTGCCTTTTAAATAGTGTTTCAGTTGACACATTGTGTCAACTTGAGAAGTTTAGAAGTTTAACTAAGAGACTAAGCAGGGAGCCAGTGTTCTTACACTGTGCAAGAGGAGGGCAGAATGGTGGTGTGAGTGCTACACCTGCCTAGGGACAGTGAGATAGGCTGCTTACAATATAAGGGAGGAAAAGCGGCTTGCTCTTCCCCCACTTTTGCTCTGGCTGTTTTTGCTGGCTGCTGTCTGAAGTGTTGCCCTGGTGCCAGGCCACCCTGCCTTGGAGCCAGGTGATTACGGACTGAAACCTCCACAAACAGTGAGCTAAATAAACCTTTCCTTCTCTCATTCTGGGTGTCGATGATTTTGTCCCAGCAACAAGGGAAAAGTAACCAATACACATGGTATACTCTCAATGAATATTTCTTATATGGATTAATACATCTGACCAGACACCCCCAACCAAATATAATTGTAACTACTTAAAATGTAGATATACTTTGGACTATGTAATGTGTATTGTGAGATCCAATAAAACGTATTGGTTCTGCAATAAAGGTGGTTCAAATCCAAAAATTCTCAATTATTATAAGTGACTCACAGTAAATTTCTCTCTGAGACCTCCATGAATAAAATGAGGATACCCAGATATTTGATCCAACATCATGCTAGCTACTACTATGACATGGACAAATAGAGACACACAAACATGTACAAGCACACGTGTGTGTGTTTGTATACAAATGGATATCTTATATTGGTTGTTCTCTAAATAATGTAATACACTAACTTTTCCTAACTAAAATTAGGTTTTAAGCAGGTCATATGTTTAAACTTTCAGTAAACAGTAGTGTTATAGTTCAAATTTAAATGAGAATGCTATGCTAATCAGTGGATTGAGGTATATGTGCTCTTATGAGATTCCGCAGGGTTGGAAGAGGTGTGTCATTGAGATTGTGTTCTTGGAAAGTCTGTCTCCCTCTCTAGCTCCTCCCTTCTCTCTTTTAGAGTAGCCTTCCTCTATTATGGCCCACCTTGCGGTTCTGCTTAGGAGCTGACTGACCACACATAGTCTAAGACCTCTGAAACTATGAGCTACAATCAACCCCCTCCTTGTTCAGTGTGAGTGTTAGAGATTTTGTCTAATACATGTAGTAATTATGATTACATGGTCAGTAAATTAGTTTGACAGATTATTTTGTCTGCTGCATACCAATTTCTGAGTAAGAATCTGATGAATGAATAAATGAGCAAATGTCCCTTGAACTCTCATTCCAGATAACTACATGATCATATGATTTGGTCAACTTTAATTTCTGAGTACTGTTTGGAGTTGAATGCATAACACATTGCATTTCCTCTGAAGATCTACAAATACTATATACATATGCGACATTACTCACAAAAAAAAAAAAACTTGGTATTGCTTTTATGATCAGAAAGAACTGTTTTTGAATGAAAGGAAATCAAATGTTAAAAACTCCATGAAGAGAACGACTTTGAGATAAGCCTCATTTTATAGATCTAAAAAAATCCTTCACAAGGGTGTTTTGAACATCAGTTAATTAATTGGCAGTACATTCTTTGGGCAAATAGTATACAAATATTGGGGTTTAGTTCAGATGGAAATCTGAAGTGGTAAGGGATTAAAAAAAATTTCAGCATTTGGAAATGGACAAAAATTTTAAGAATATACCGATTCAAATAATGCTTAATTGAGAGTGGATTAATATCCAAAGAACTAACAAGGCTGGAAGAGTGATGAGTTCCGCAAGCTCACCATATCATAAAGATGTCTGAGCCGTGTACACTCAGAGGCTTGTCAGATGACCTCGTATTTGGAGTCTTCCTGAAGATACTAGCAATGGCATCGAGAGGCAGAAATGATTAACCAATGGGGCAGAGCAAACACTGGGACAGACATGAGAATCTTACTGCCTGTGAAGCCCCAAATCCAAACATCTGCATTATGGACACAGAAAATAGATGTAAGAAGGAGAAAATGACTGCAATTATGAAAACAAGCTGCTGGAAATCAAATACCAGCTTTCTAACCAGACTTCTGAAAAAATTGTATTTTTAAAACTTGATTTGAATACTTACTCTAGTGGCAATATCCTAATACTTAGAAATGATTCTAACTATCTTGTAACATTAATTTAGGACAAGTCTCCAATGTCTCTTTCCTTCTAATAGTCTGGTTTGGTAGTTAGGGGGAAATGTCCTAATGAGAATGTTTAAATGAGAATTTAATCCTGTCTAGAATAGAAAAATATCTTTATATTTTTAAAAGCCTTGTATTTATCAATCTATCAACTGTAAAAACTAGATCTTTAAGTGTTTAAAAATATTTATTTACAATTAAATACTTCCATATTGTGTTTTACTTACTTTACTAGATGCTGAAGTAAGCCATCTAGTTCCATGGAATTGTAGTAACGAAATAGAAGAGATATATACATTTTACAGCTTTTCTCAAATCAAGTAAAGTATTAATTTCTGGATGTATTCAAGATGTAACATTGGTTCATTTTTTCTTGAAATTTATACAGATTGGAACACTGATGTATCAGAGCCATTTGAGAAAAGTGAGGAACAGAATTAAAGGAGTCACATCTAGTTTATAGACTTCCCCTCTAGGTTCCTAGGTTACTTGTTTGACATAAAATGTCCCAGGACAATGTTTGGCTATGTAAAATGAAATTTTGGACAGAACTTAAGCCTCCTGTTTTGAGTAAAATATATATAACTTTTTCTACAGCAACAGAGCTATAAACTGACGTATATATTTGAAATCTGTAGTGATTTTTATGTGCCAAGTACTTAGTATTCAGGAATTTTTCTTTCACAGCGTCACTTGTCCTAATCAGTGCTCCTTTGACTTGAAATGGACCCATCATCTGGCGATCATCAGTCAAGAGAGGATAAGGACCTGCAGAGTGATTTGGAAGTAGCTATTGAGGCATCTGCTGTAACCCAAGTAATTTGAGGGATTTATTCTCTTAATGTTTGCCCAACTCTATCATCATTTTTCACTAAGCAAATGAAATTTGCTGCTTCTGTTGATATGCACAAATCTAAAGTGATTTCAAGTTGCTAATACTGTTAAGTTAGGCGACAGGGCTCAACATGAGCATTTAACACAAAATGGAAATGGAACCAGTTGCCACCAGAACTGTAAGCAAAAAGAAGGGACATTTTCTTTCCTTCTATTCCTCTGCTTTGTATTTCTCAATTACATCATTCTGTACCTAACTGGGGTCTGAAACTTTTTAAAGTTCTTGTCTCCAATCTTAAAACTTGGCCAAATTAGATTTTAGGAAGAAAAATGCACATCTTTACTGACTTCTTACTTATTTTCTTTAATTTTGCAAATGTTAGGTATATCATTCTGTGCACAGCTGATCACTATATCCTTTCAGTGTTTTCCACTCCCAGAAACAATACATATTTATGACCATATATAATAAAATAATTATATAACAAAGTAATTACATATATATATTTGCCAAGTTAATGATCACCAAAACACAGCAAAACAACACCTTTATGAATTCCTGTGGACTTCAAAGTGACTGTTCTAACCTCAAAAACCTGTCTTTAAGGGGCTAAATATTCTGGCACTGCCTGGGATGCCAGCCAACATGTTGGGCATGGGTTTTATTATGTAAATCTTCCCAGTGAAACCACATAGTAGCAGTGGTCATTATCAATAAGGCTACCAGATATTGTTAGAGAATCTAGAGACCACAAAATTTGCATATTGAATGTGTATATTTGCATATGTAATTATAGAAAATTTATCTTTAAATCACAGAAATTAAGCAACTTTATAAAAGCATCAGTCTTAAATGATCTCAACAGTTATGTCTGGACATCTGAAATTTACAACACATTGTATAATGAAACTTAGGAGAAGTGGGGTGTGAGTGTTATGTTCCTAGCAACATCAAGTGTAACTTTTATGATACAGAAATAGGTAGAAAAGATCTCTATTTTTTATTTGAAGCCTTTCTTTACAAGTTAAACAGGGTTAAATTTTTAATTTTACATGTTTAATAGGGAGGAGATAGTTTAGTACTCATTTGGAGTAAAGAATTTAACAAGTTTTTCTGATTATTATTGTTTTATACTTTCTTTTGTATCATACTGTCTTAGTATATAATCGGTACAACAAAAGAAATAATTTAGAAATAGCACATATATTAAAAGTATTTAGTAGGTCTCCTCTCCAGCCTTAAACAAACTGTCTGTGATATGTTCAGGGGAGCTGAAAATAGCCAGGACTTTGTTACTTATACTACTCTACATTTGAAGAAAAAAAATATGTTACATAAAGTTATTCCAATGTAGAATACACAAACTCAATATCACTTATTAAACAATTCATAAAACTCTTAAAAACAACTTCATATGAAAACAATTTAATAAAACTGTTAAAGTTTCATTTACTAAGGGCTTCAGCGTAATGCCTATGTAGAATTGTTTAGGTAGAAGTTTTAGAACAGTATTTTTATAACAGATATGCACATAATACATACACTTAGTCATTAGGCTGACTTTAAATGATGTGTTACTAAGGGAACTACAAAGAGAAAGAATGAATAAGATAGATGAGTGGACAATTAGACAGAGAAACACACATACCAACACACAGAGTGGCAGACAGACAGACAAGGAATTTGTTAGTAGAGCTGGGTCACCTGTGTAGAGTTGATGTCATACCATGTGTTGTTTGTAAAATGGAGAACAAAGAAGCCCGTAGCATGGTTTTGCTAACTCCGAAAGTTTCAGAGTCAGACATGCTGTTGGTATGACCCTCAACTTTCATTCCATTTTGTCGCACCATTCCTCACAGCTCTTGCTACATAATTCACAGCCTGTCTAGGTGAAGTCAAAAGCCTGCACAGGAGAATTAGAGGGCCTGAGTAAAAATTCTGACTCTGATTCTGCTTGGGTCACGAAGTGGAGAATTAAATTCTTAAACCTATTTCTTAGTTATAAAATAGGAAAATAATAATACTTATCACTGTGGGTTATTGTGAGAATCAAACAATGATATGATGTCAAGCATCTAATAGACTTGCATAGACTCAGTATTATAAGTAGGAGCTATTCTCAAGAAACAAACATAATAACCATGTTAGTGACTCACTCTGTTTTCAAATAGTTCTAATTGTCATAAAGTACTGAAATTTGCCTCCTCGCAAATTCCAACCATTGGATTTCATTATATTCATTGGAGCAGATAAGTTTAATTCCTTCTTCTACATGAACAACCTTAAGAGGCTGGAACACAGCTTCTACCCATCTTCGTTTTATCCCAATTGAGCAACTGAAATGAACATTTGCTGTTTCTTAACTATTTTTCCTAAGGTGTAATTAATATATAAGAATCTTTAAAAACCATTCATGCTAGAGTGGAAATCACTGTAAGACAGAACATTTTCTACCTAACTGAAATCTGTTTAGCAGTAGAAACGAAAAAATAACCTCTCCATTACTTTATATTTGTGAGATGAACCTTAATAAAATAAAGTATATCCTAAACCACATCTAGCCTGATGACTGAACCATGTTCCAAATACAAACATGTTATTTTACTTATCACCAATAATAAAACCTAGCTTCTTAATATGGGACTTCTGACCACTGCATCTACTCACAACTTAATGATTTTTTTTTTGTAGGCTTAAACTATGTTTACTTGCTGTGTTGGCAATGAAAAGTGAGATAAATATTTATTAATTAATCACTGTTCCTGCTCATGCCATAATTCTCACATTAGCCAGAGCCTTTTGACAAGAGAAAGTAGTGAAAGGGATCTGGATAGGAAAGGAAGAAGTTAAATGTCATCATATGTAGATGACATGAGCTACTACATAGAAGAATCCAAAACCAAAAAACCAGAGTTAATAATCAAATAAATTATTGCACCAAGATGCACAGTCGATGTTCAAAATTCAACAGCATTCCTGTACATCAATAATAAACTCATTGAGAGAAAACTTAAGGAAACAATATCTTTCACAACACCATGAAGAAAAATGAAATATTTAGGAGTTAACCTCAATCAAGGAAATGAAAACCTTCTACAGTGAGAACTATGGTAGTCTGGAAAAGGAGATTGCAGAAGACACTAGAAAATAGAAAGATATTTCATGTTCTTGGATAGACAGAAGGAATATAGTCAAAATGGCCATACAGTTTAAAACTGTCTTACAGATTTAACAAAATTCCAATCAAAATATCAACCTCACAGAACTAGAGAAAGCAACCTTATAATTAATACGGAATTAGAAGAGACCTAGAATAGCAAAAGCAGTTCTGAGCAACAAGGATAATGCAGGACCATCACAGTCCTGAACTTAAGTTATACTGCCACACTACAGTGATTAAAAAAAATTGTATGATATACACAAAAATAGATTCGTGGAACAGAATAAAGGATGCAGAAACAACTCTGAGCATACTCAGCTACCATATGTTTGACAAAGGGGACAAATCTTTTGTTGGAAGAGAGACAGCCTGTTTTATAAATGTGCTAGGAAAACAGGTTATCCACACATCGAAGACTGAACATAAACCTTTATCTCTCATCCTGCACTAAACTAGAATCAAAACAGATTAAAGAACTAAATATTAAAGCAGAAACATAATTATCTGGAAAACAAAAACAGGTAAAACTCTTGAAGGCATAATTGTAGGTAAATATTTTCTTAACAAAAACTAGTTGACCAAGAAATAACACCAAGAATCCCTAAATGAGATCACATTAATTTAGAAGCTTCTGCACAGCAAAGCAAATCATTGAGTGAAGAGACAGTCTATAGAACAGCAAAAATTTGTGTAAGCCACTCCTTAGACAAAGGGCTAATGTTTACAAAATATAAAAAAGTTAAAAAATTAGACCCAACTTTTAAGACCCAATCAAAACTAGGGATCTGAAATGAATAGATACATCTTAAATGAAGAAGTACAAGCAGCCAATAAAAAAAAAAAGAAATGTTTAGCATCACCATTTGAGAAATGCAAATAAAAACAACTCTGAGATCACATCTTACTTCAGAAAGAATGGCTGTCATAAAGAAACCAATGAATTACAAATGCTAGTGAAACTGCAGGAAAAAAGAAACCTTTCTTCCTTGTTGGTTTAAGTATAAACTGGTGCAGTCACAATGGAAATCAGGATGGTGATTCCTCAAAAAACAAACTAAAAGTAGAAATTCCCCTTGACCAACTGTAGCTAGGCAGTGTAATACAGTTATTATCCTTCTAATCTTCCTGAAAGAGTTAAAGACAGTGTCACAGTGGTGTGTGTGTGTGTGCGTGTGTGTGTGTGTGTGTGTGTGTGTGTGTGTATTCAAATCCATAACATCACCATTTACAATAGCTAAAATTTGGAAAAGGCCTGTATATCAGTAGATGAACAAATAAAGAATAGGTGATATTTACACACACTAGAGTACTACCCTGCGATAAAGATGGATGAACTTGAGTCATTTGTAGGACAATGTTATACCTTGACACCATACTGTTAATTAAATCAGATACACAGGCTCGAATATTTAATGGTTCCTCTTATGTGAACAGTTCAATATGTAAAAAAAAAAGGTACAAAATAAAGGCAGATAAGACAAAAAGAAAAATATTATTGTAGTCTAGCATAAACAATATACCTAAATATCATCTTGATTTACTACTTTTTTTGAGCTTTTTGGCCTGTTAGTCTGACTGTTAATTTGTGTTATCAAAGTTAACTTGGTAATGATTTACATATAAATGAATCTGATGCTGGCAAAAATTTTAAAAAAGAGAATTTGGAAGGAGAAGAGATGTGTTTATATACATGTACCAACTTCCTCCAAAGAAATTAGTCATTGTGTATTCTAAGTGTGTTTATAAAAGTAAAAGATTAAAAACTAATAATAATAGGTTTCCTATTAACACAAGTAATACATTTTTGTAAAAAAATGTATTTCCCCAAACCAAAAATTTCCATTGTTTTTTATTATATATGCTCAAAAATTCTTTACTGAATAAATAAATAAATGGAGGCAAAGCCTTAGAAAAGTCAAAACTAGTGAGATTAGAAAATAAACATAGATTTGAACAGTAGTAAGCAATGAAAGAATATAGGCTCGGAGAGCAGAAAATAAAGAAAGAGAAGAAAAAGCTCTGGCTGCTCTGTAAACTCCTGTTCATGGCTTTACAATAAACTGCTTCCCCTTAAGTTCAGTTCAGTAAATTTCCATAAACCCTGATCCTCTCATGTGACCTAATGGCTTCCTGTGACTACAATGAATGAAGAGCAATTGATGGGCCACATACAAAATGTATGCTACAGATAACTTATGTGAAAATTTCCTTTTTTAATGCTCATGGTTCAGTGTTAAGGAAATGAGAGCAAGCTGTCTGTGGACCGTGGATGTAAATACTCTCAATAATCTTCTGCAGAATACCTCATTTTTCATATGGAGAATTTGGTATTTGTTATAAATCAGACATTCACTGGCAAATTTTTGAATAAGAACATCTTGTCACTGTTCCATTATCTCAATAAGTGGGACTTCTAAGAGTTTATAAGAATCTAGAAAAATAATCTGTGTGCTTAAGGTTGAAGAAATGTATGGTTATCTTTCCTTGATATATAAACAGTAATTTTGAATACCATCAGAAACAAATAAAATTATTTCAAAGATGATTATTAATTGAGGCTACCATCAATTTTCAGTTGTTGGAAATCGACCTGAAGTAGCGTATTAAACTTCTAAACCTACCAAGACAAACAAGCAAATCAAATTTTACTATCAATCTTTATATTTTGCAATGTATAAGGTCTTGTTTTGCTGCTAAATCCACTCAAAGCTTTCAGAGAAAACATCAATGCACACATAGTATAAAGCAGTGGCAGTGAACCCATGGCACACATGCCACAGTGGGCATGCATTGCCCAGCAGCTGAACATCGGATAACCCTTGTTTCTTCTCAACCAAAATCTCAGTATTCAGGTTTAATTGCACTGTTGGCACTTTGCCAATAAGTGGATTTTGGTTACAGTTTGGGCGCTTGGTCTCTAAAGAATTCTCTATCTCTTCTATAAAGTGCACGTTTCATTTTCCCTTTCTCTGCCCCATTTCCCTCTCATTTTTCCCAATTCTAATTTTCAAGGCAGACATTTTCTTACCAGTTAGTAAATTTCCTTATTCTACTATTGTTTCTATAAGGAAAATGATCTCCTTGCTTTCTTTGTGTGTATGCACATGTGTGCATATGTGTGTATACACCTGTGTGTTTGTGTTTGTGTAAAATTTTCAGCATAGGAGGCAAAAAAGCCCTTTGAATAACTTCACATTGCAGTTTTTTCCTGGTAAATTTTGATGTACTCTGTCAACTCACCACACAGTAGGACCTTTTCCTCCTCCAGTGTAGAATATTTTTTTATACGTAGCTCCCTTCTGAACTCTAAAGTAACAAAAACTATTCCTAAATGATCATACTTCATATACTAATAATTTTAGCAATTGGCTGAATAGAAGATAGAGTTTCTGCTTGTATTTTTAAATGTATTTTAACTGAACAACCTTTAGTATAAAATAGTTCTTTTTTTATTTTTTAACTGCCCAAGTGAGTCATGAAGGAAAACATCTGTCTTTGACATGAACTGAGGGCTATCTTAGGACCAGCTCTGAAGGGATGTGTATCGAAAGATTCACGGTAAGGTTATGAAATTTGCTTCTTTTTCTGAGTTCCAGATGTCAAAGCTCATGAAATTATAGGCCCCTAAAAAACAATGCTCTCCTTCCAATTCTCAGCAGGTTAGACCTGCCCTCGCTAACTGCTAAACAGATGCCAAACACAGACTACATGAAGGGAGCCAGAGGGGATATGTAGTTCTGTAGAAGGGTCAAATACACGGTTCGAATCAAAGTCTCAGTGCGTACTTGTTTCTTACAGGAGGGAAGTATCTGTATTCAGCACTAGAGCTGGTCCTGGGAGACCACTTTGTATTTTATTCTGTTTCTGTTATGTAAAGGATTCAGGGAAGGGTGGAAACAAAGTACACATAAACCACCCACACGGGCACACACACATCTCCATTTAATCATGTAATGATCTGCTTTCATTTGACAAAAGCAAAGCTATTCGATGCTAAAAATTGAGTAGCCTCTCTGGAGACAAGGTTGAGAACATCATTTATTAATGTTAGTATTAGATGCTCAAGGATTTCATGTCTTTCATACTCTATGGAAAATGTGAGCTGATGATAGCAATAAAAATGGCATTTTTCTGCTTCTTCCTCCAGGCTCATTTTTTCTCTTTTATATTTTAGTTCTTAATTTTATGTAGCAGTTATTAGTGCATATTCACAATTAAGTTAAGCCTGTATCCTGCTGACACATATTACATCTGCCCTTTTCTGCTAGGATTTCTTCTGATATTTCAAGTGAAGTATATAGATGTATTTTCTACTTTTAAATCTGGGATTATATATATATATATATATATATATATATATATATATATGGAATCTAATTTCCAAGAACAATTAATATTAGGAGGCACTGAATTAAAATTAGTAATCGTACACACATGCACACACAAAGGGTATGTGTGTACCGTCATCTAAGGGTAAAGACAGTGAATCATAATCAAGTTTTTCTAAGGACTATAAAACAGAAAATGTCAATTACTTGTCACAGGATGGAAGAGAAAATGCCATAAAACAAGAAAAAAATCATTACCATTCTAGTCACTTTGAAAAATTGGAGAGCATTGGTGCATAATTAACCAGCTCCAATGCACAGATGGCCTGGTGAAAGGGTAGGCAGAAGAAACCTGCTCATATCATGGAAACCAGGAAGCAGAAAGAATAAGAGAAGGAGATGGAGAGAGAGGTGTATATGCATCACAGTTATGACTGTATTAAGCTACCTCTTCCAACTAAGGCTCACGTCTTAACAGCACTTTTAGCTATGGACTCATCAATGAATTATTCCACTGATAAGTAGCAGCACCATCAGCCAGTCATCTTTCCAGTCTCTGAACACATGAGCCTTTGGGAAGCCATTCTAGATCTAAACCATAATACCCCAGATTCAAATCCTCTCTTTTACAGTGGAACCGTGAAGGAAGCAGTGGCAAGAATTCACATTCATGGGTCTAGCCATATTTTTGCACTCCTGGAAATTCAAATGCAAAACTATTTATACTAAACCATACATTGTACACTCTAGTGTCAGATCTGGTTCTTCCTCCAACACAATACAATTGTGACTGACATTACTGTAAAAAATAATTGGGCATCTTCTAATGTATAAGACATTTGCAACATAAAAATGATTTTGAATGATCAAATTAAAATTCTTGCTAGAACAAGAATGATGCTGTTTATGCATTAGAGCTAGTTGAGACATGTTGGTTATTACAAGAAGGTTTGCTATGTATTATAATGAAGTAAGTTCCAAAAATGCATTTAATACTTCCAGGGTATAATAGGTGATTAATTTAGAAGGCAAAGAAGGTCATCTCTCAGACCTGGCAGACCTTGATACTACTTATGTATAATTATATTGTTTCCTGTTTTAAACTCTTTTGTAAAGCAGAAATTCTCTACTGAAAACCTTAAAGTGTGACATTGCAAAGCATCTGGGATGTTGATTTGAAAATATCTATCTATTTAGACATTATTTAGACTAACTTTTACAGATATGATCTTTATAGAATATTTTTGAGGACTAGAAATACATAAATTCAAAATATCATTCTATCTTTACAGTTCTCTGTAATTTCAATACACACTAAAATTATTAATTTTATATTTCCTACTTAAACAGAATATAATTTTGGCATATTTGGGGGGTATAAATTCAGTCTGTTACTTAACTGTCTTTATATTTTTCTATTAAAAATTAAATTTATATTTCCAAAATTTCAATTTCTTCAGCTTTCCATTTCTTTTTGAAAATGCAAGTAAATGACTTCATAGATATTTATAAAATTCCAGTCATCTCAATTGTCCATACAACTATTCACTAAAGTTATGCTCCTTCAGAGTTTACATCATTCCTGAAAAATTTTGCTTGTAAGACAAGCTATTATACGCTGAAACTGTAACTAGTAGACCAAGTGACAGGACACGACAATTCTTTCAACCTGAATGGTATTGGTGGCATTACTAATTAGGTAGGGCATATAACTCCTTGGGTAACTGAAACAAAATTGCAAATGACAAAGCAGTTGGATTTTAGCAAAATTTTGTAAAAAAAAAAGTGTATATATTGTACTATAAAGAGCATATCTAAAATTCTATTCTGCTTTTATAATCAATAGAGGTAAAGAATAGGGTCAGCATGTGAACTAAAAACCAAAAATAAGTTATAGTTCTAGTTTTAAAAGCCAGAAGGTTATTTGGATATATAAACTCTTGTATAATTTCTAGAACTTACAAAAATTATTTTCTAGAAATAAAAAATGACCACTTGGCCATTACACTGACTTCTCTGACAGCAAAAAGTAGAAGTTTATGAGCCTATTTTCTAATTTTTTAAAAAATGTGACGCTATTTTGGACTATAAAGAACTCAGGAAAATTAATAAAATAAAAGAGTCAAAAATAGGTAACTAAAAAGACTGAACACTTCTCAGAGGCAGAAGTATAAATGAGCAATAAATTTATTCAAAAATGTTCAACATCACTGGCCCTGAGAGAAATGCAAATCAAAACAACACTAAGATTCCATCTCTTGTGCATGGCTATCATCAAGAAATTGAACAAACAAATGTTGGAGAGGCTGTGGATTAAAAGAAACCTTGATACATTTGTGGAACTATAACATAGCAAAACCGGTGTAGTATAGAGATTCCTCAAAAATCTAAAAATAGATTTTAGTCAACCCAGCTATTCCCCTACTAGTTAACTTCCTGAAAGAGTTAAATGTATCATATTACAGTGCTGCTATAAACATGCATAGTCATGCAGCACAATTCAACACGGCTACATCTTGGAAGGAGCCTGTATGTCCACCCACAGATGATCAGATAAAGAAAAGGTGTTTATATACAATGAAGTACCACTCTGCATTAGAGAAAGATAATTTTCCATCATTTGTAGAAGAATAATGTACCTAGAGAATATAATATTAATTAAATCACACATAAAAGTCTAAATACTGCATGAATTTTCCTCTATGAGAAAAAGTAAAAGTAAATGAAAGATCAAGAAAAAATACAGATAATAGGAAACAGAGAGACACATCTTTTCCAAACAGTAAAGGGACCAAGAGATGGAGGAAGAGGAAATGGAGTGGCAGGAAAAGAGAAAGTTAAAAAAAAAAAAAAAAAAAGTAGGTGTTTTGTATGGGCACCAACTTACCACAACTTATGTAACCATTATGTACTACAAGCCTGTGCATTGTTTCATATAAATATTAAACAAAATCTCAGTGATACATTATGCTATTGTCTAAACAAATTTATACATGCTCAAACCAGTTAAAAATGAAAACAAATATTTCTATCTGTTAAAGCTATAGTTAGGTTATACTGAAAATTTCAGGCCTTAAATGCTTTTCAAAAGTTTAATGCAGACTATTGAAAATGGGAAATCTGATATGAAAGATTTTGCTCAAAACAGTTGGTTACCATGGCTGCAAACAGTAAACTCAAGTAAAAATGAGATAGAGAGTATGTGTAGTGTTACAGGATAGCATTGGAGAGGCAAAAGTTTTATTTTCTTTTTCTTGGAGAAAGAAAATTAACAATGAGGGTAGCTGAGAGAGATCACATTTACACTGAATCTAACTGAACAATTTGTCAGTAGTTTAGAGGAAGTATGCAGTAAGATTTGGTGAGTAAGTTAGTCCTACCCCAAGCTCCTAGATATGGGCAACCTTATGGCCACTAGCTAGAGAAGGGAAACAGAAATGAACTAAACAGTCACATTCTAGGTTTGCACTGCCTATTAATTTACTACAGATATATAATTAAACTTGTACCAATGGATATAGCTAGAAAATATATATCACATGTATAACTATTTTTTTCAAAGCAGTTATGTTTAACAGTGTTTTTCTATTTTGTTTGAGAAAGGGTTTCACGATGTAATTTAGGGTACTCTTGAATGACTGTATAGCTCAGGCTGGCCTCAAACTTGCAGTGATCCTCCTGCCATGGCCTCCCCAGTGCTAGGATTGCAAGTGTGTGCCACCAGGCCTAGTATGTTTTTCATTACAAGGTGCTAGTGGCTGTATCAATGTGACTTTGCAACACAAGTGGATAAAGAAGATACTTTGAACATGCTCAGAGAAGAGTCACTTAAGAGTACAAGTGCTCTGAAATGGGGGAGAAAGTCACACTCTGAAACAGAAAATCAAACTGAAAGACAAACCAACTAGATCAAACCAAGTATTTAGTTACTGAAATAGGAAACAGCGCCCCTGCAGGTGTGCACCAGCCCCTACACCCTTAAACTTAGGGAGCAAGCCTATTGGGGAGCTGTTCCAATTAGAGTCCAAACTCCTGAGATAAATCCCTTTCTACCCTCTGTCCCATCTGGAAGAGGAAACCCAGTGTGGGAATACAGTGAGGCTGGAGTCCCAGAGAGACGCGAAAACAGTGGAAAGCAAAACAAACAAACAAACAAACAAACAAACAAACAAACAAAACCAAAGGAAAGGCACTGTTCGTATTCAACTCACCTAAAATACATTAACAGGTTCTGACAATCTTACAGCTTCCCTCAATCTCTAATTATACCGTCCTTCCCCTGCAGCCCTCTTCCAGATGCCACAAATATCTCTTAAACCCTATCAACACTAACTCTTTAACCTAACTATAAAATACTTCCACAGTCTAACCCTGTATTCTTTTTTTTTCCTACTCATTTTTCTTTCTTCTCTCTCTTACCTTTCACCTTCTTACCTGCTCCCTGAAGTACAGACTTTAGGGTCATTGATACAAGGACACAAATGTGAAAACAAATTTTTAATAGGTGTGATTGATGTATGATCAGGGGTCTGTTGCTCCCATTAGAACAAATAGAAAATCTCTTCTTACAACACAGTGATAGAAGCCAACTCAATTAAACTGAAGAGGTTAAAGTAGTAAAAAATAAATGTACCTGTCAACAAACAAGTCAAAGGTGCCACTGGAAGATAGAACCTAACTGAAGAGCTCCTCATATCAACAATAACAATTCTCCTCCCTCTGTTTGATCTCTGCCTACAGGGGGAAAAAAGATGCAGGCATGAAAAAATGAGGCAAAAAAATGCTTCAAAGATTCACAGCTCTCCCACAACAGAGCAGAAGCACTGATGCAGAGGAAAGCAAATATCAAACCGCTGAGCTCCTGGATGGTTATAGAGGAAGGAAAGAAACTTAAGAAATCCACAGAAGACATAACCCATAGCCAGGAAAACTTTCAGAGAAATTGAGAAGTGTAGTTATGGGGAAAAATTAAACACTGGAAGAGCTGATCAGTACAATTAAAATGTGAGTGACAAAATTACTAAAGAAATAGACTCCATGACAAGGTGCTAAACCAAAATCCTGGTGATAAAATTCTATCTACATAATTCACAAATAGCAGAAAGAACTAATACAAAGATGCAATTTTGGAAACTGAGGACAAAATGGACACACATGAGAAGCTAATCAGACAACATTTAAAGCCGATGAGAGTCCCAGTGACCTTCTTTCAATCAGGGAACTGGGCTGCCAGTCCTGGAAGAGTTTATGATCATCAATCTCAGTAGTCAAGGACCCACCCAGCTTCCAGCCACACCAGACCGGGCTTGGGAGATTTTGAGGCCTGACTAGACCATGCCTGGTAATCTTTTTCAATCAGGAGAGTTGAAGGCACGTGAAGTGAGTTCCAGTGCATTCGTTCTTGCTTGGGGAGAGCTTTGCACCATCACCCACAGTGGTTAGGTGCCTGCCCAGCTTCCTGGAACACTGGAGGTGGCACAGGAAGTCCTGTGGGTCTGACTGGACCATGCAGCAACCTCCATTCAGGCCCAGGAGCCAAGGGCATAGGAGATGGTTTCTAACACTCTCAGGGGAAGCTTTGGAACATCACTTGAACCATGGAAATATAGGAAAATGACAAAAAAGAGATCAAAATGCAATCTCAAACTTCCAGCCCATCCCAAGAAATCTGAGGAGCCATGTACATAGAAGAAAATATATGCCATACACCTGAAATACTAGCAACTGGAATAAAGAAGCAACTCCAGGAAACTTTAAAGGAATTCAAATTAGAAAGAATCTCCCAGATAAAAGAAGAAGTGATAAAAGTAATGAAAGAGATGCTGAACACATCTAAAGAAGACACAGTTAAAAATTAGAGGAGCAAAACAAAAAGATAGGATCCCTGAATGAACAATATAAGAAACAAACAGAATACATGAAGCAGATGCAAAGAGATATACAGGAAATCAAAAATTCCATTGAAAGTTGTCAAAATTGCCTCCACAAAAGTGAAGACAGAATTTCAGACCTTGAACACAAGATTTCAGCTAGTGAACAAGAAAGGAAAGATCTTTTAAAAATAACAAGGAACCAGGAAATAACAATTCAACAGCTGCAACATGATGCAAAGGAAACCTAAGACTAATACGGACAAATGAAAAAGAAGGGGACAAAACAAATGATATCAAGAGGCTATTTACAGAAGTAAAAGCTGAAAATTTCCCAAACATGAGAATGGAAACTGACATTAGGATCAGTGAAACATGCAGAACTCCAAATAGCCATAACCAAAATATAACTACATCCAGACATATCATAAACATCATTCCATAAACCCAACATAAGAATAGAATATTAAAAGCTGTCAGAGAGAAAAGACAGATCACCTATAAAGGAAAACCTATCAGAATCACAGCAGACTTCTCAATACAAACAATGAAGTCAAGAAGAGCATGGAGTGAAGAATTTCAGATCCTAAAGGAAAATGATCTCCAACCTAGACTGATGTACCCTGTTAAACTGTCCTTCAAAATGGATGGAGAAATACTTCCATTATAAAGAACACCTGAAGAACTTCATGATCACCAAAACATGGAAAAGATTATTGAAACACAGTGTAGATATACATAGAAAAGAGCCACTAAGCAAGGCAGACAATTAATCAGAATGGAAAGATAAAAATGCAACAGCATAAAGACAACATGTCAACAATAAGCCTATTGGCTATTGTGAAATTCAAACCAAGAATGAGCAGAAGAGATAAAGAAGATCATTACATACTGATTAGAGGAAAGCTTCAAGAGGAAGAGATAACAATCTTAAATGTATATGCACCAAATTCCATAGCACCCAGCTATACAAAGCAAGGATTAGTAGAAATGAAAAATCAAATAAGTAATAACACAATTATAACAGGAGACCTTAACACACCATTGACACCAAGGGACAGATCAACCAGACAGAAAATCAGTGAAGAAATAACAGAACTGTGAACAAATGGACTTGATAGACATATACAGAGTGTTCCATCCAACAACATCAGAATATACATTCTTCTCAGCAGTACATGGGACATTCTCTAAAATAGACCATATGCTAGCTCACAGAATATTTTTAAATAAATGCAAAAGAATTGAAATTATCCCATGCATGTTATCGGATCATAGTGCCATGAAACTAGAAATTAATGATAAAATAAACTGAAAAATCCCATCAACAGATGGAAATTGAATAACACACTCTTGAGCAATCAGTGGGTCACAGGGGAAATTAAAGAAGAAATTAAACAATACCTACAAGCAAATGAAAATACAAATACAACTTACCAGAATCTGTGGAATGCAATGAAAGCTATGCTCAGATTAAAATTTATTGCACTGAGTTCTCACATCAGGAAAACAGAACAAATACAAATAAACAACCTGATGCTACACCTCAAGCATCTAGAAAAAGAAGAGCAAGTCAAACCCAAAGCCAAAAGAAGGGAGGAAATGATAAAAATCAGATAAGAAATTAATGCAATAGAAACTAAGAAAAAAATCCAAAGAATGTGAATCAGAGTTGGTTCTTTGAAAGAATAAATAAAATTGATAATCCCCTGGTAAACCTTAATTTAAAAACAGAAGAAAAAGTTCAAAATCATGCAATGAGGAATGAAAAAGGCAAAATCCCTACCAATACTGTGGAAATACAGATCATCAACACCTGTTTCAAAAACCTCTACTCTCATAGGTTTGATAACACAGAAGAAATGGGGAGATTCCTAGAAACATATGAAGTACCAAAGCTGGGTCAAGAAGATGTAAAACTGCTGATTAACCCAATTAATGAAATTAATGAGGAATGAAAAAGTCAAAATCCCTATCAACACTGTGGAAATACAGAAGAGCATCAACACCTATTTCAAAAACCTCTACTCTCTTTAATGAAATTGAAAATGTAATCAAGTCCTTACCTACAAAGAAGAGCCCAGGCCCAGGCAGATTCACTGCAGAATTCTACAAGAAATGCAAAGAATACTTAATGCCAACACTGTTCAAACTCTTCATTGAAATTGAAAGAAAAGCAAGTCTTTCCTGGAAAGCATTCCTGGAAGCAAATATTACTCTAGTAGCAAAACCCGAGAAAGACCTAAGTAAAAAAGAGAACTACAGGTTAATCTCTCTAATGAACACAGATGCAAAAATCCTCAATAAAATACTGCCAAACAGGATGCAGCAAAGCATCAAGAAGTGATACACCCCGACCAAGTGAAATTCATCCCAGGCATGCAGGGATGGTTCAACATACGTAAAACAATAAATGCAATCCACCATATCAATAAAGCCAAAAGTAAGAATCACGTGATCATTTCTATAGATGCAGAAAAATCTTTTGATAAGGTCCAACACTCATTTATGATAAGAACTTTATAGAAAATTGGAATAGATGGTCTTTACCTCAGTATGACAAAGGCCATCTATGACAAACCAACAGCCAGCATCATATTAAATGACCAAAAACTAAAGGCCTTTACCTTAAAATCAGGCACAAGACAAGGATGTCTCTTATCACTACTCCTATTCAACATAGTACTGGAAATACTAGCCAGAGCAATTAGACAAGAGAGAGAAATCAAAGGGGTAAAGACAGGAAAAGAGGAAGTAACATGATGCTCTACATAGAAGACACCAAAAACTCCATTGAAAGACTCCTAGATATAACAAATACAGTCAGCTATGTAGCTGGATACAAAATCAGTACTGAAAAATCAATAGCATTTCTATACACTAACAACAAAATCACCAAGAGAGAAATAAGAGAAGCCACACCCTTCACACTAGCATTCAAAAAAATGAAATACTTAGGAATTAATTTCACAAAAAAAGTAAAAGATGTATATAGGGAAAATTATAATACTCTGAAAAAGAAATTGAAGAGGATCTCATAAAATGGAAAGACATCCTTGTTCATGGATAGGAAGAATAAATATGAAAATAGCCATTCTCCCAAAACTGTTATATAGGTTCAAAGCAATCCCAATGAAAACACCATCAACATACCTCATAAATCTAGAGAAATCACTCCTAAATTTTATCTGGAACCAGAAGAGACCTAGAATAGCAAAGACAGTTCTTAGCAGCAAAGGCAAGGTAGGATGAATTACAATCCCTGATTTGAAGTTATAGCACAAAGCTACTATAATAAAATCAACATGGTACTGGTATAAAAACAGATCTGAAGACCAATGGAATGGATCAGAAGATACAGCCACAACTACCAATACAGTCAACCACCTTATCGTTGATAAAGGGGCCAAACATGTTCACCGGAAGAACGATAGTCTCTTTAATAAATGGTGCTTGAAAAACGGGCTCTCAATATGCCAAAAACTAAAACTAGACCTCTGCCTATCATCATGCACTAAACTAAAATCTAGATGGATCAAAGATCCAAATATTAAAACAGAAACACTAAATCTTTTAGAAGAAAAATTAGGTAAAAATCTTGAAGACATAGGCGTAAGTAGAGAATTCATGAACAGGAATCAAACCACATAGGAAATACTTCCCAGAATCAATACCTGGGATCACATCTTATTAAAAAGTTTCTGCATGTCAAAAGAAATCTCCCACATAGTGAAAAGAAAACCCACAAACTGGGAAATAATCTAAGCGAACTGTCCCTCAGACAAAGGACTTCTGTCTAAAACATATAAAGAATTTTTTTAAAAATCAGACCCCCAAAATTCAAAGACCCAATCCAAAAACGGGCATATGTGATGAATACACAGTTCTCAGATGAATAAATACAAATGGCAAATAAATACATGAAAAAATGTTCATCATCATTAGTCATTAGAGAAATGCAAATTAAAGCAACACTGAAATTCCATCTGACTCTTGAAAGAATGGCCAGGATCAAGAAAACTACCAACAACAAATACTAGAGAGGCTGTGGGGAAAAAGATCTCTCCTACAGTGTTGGTGGTAGTGTAGACTGGTGCATCTACTGTGGAGGTCATTCTGGAGATTTCTCAAAAAGCTGGGATTGGAAGTTCCATTTGACCCACCTATTCCACTTCTGAGCATATTCCCAGAAGAACTGAAAACATCATACCACAGTTATATATGTGCACCCATGTTTATAATAGCACAATTTATGTTAGCCTTGGAAACCACCTAAGTTTCCATAAACTGAGGAATGGATAAAAAATTTGTGGTATGTTTACATAATGGAGTACTACTCAGCTATAAAGAATAATCACATTGAGATATTTATAAGTATGGATGCAACTTGAGACCATACTCGTAAGCAAAATAAATCAAACTCACATTATAAATACCATATAGTCTCTGGTGTAAGAAATGGTAACAGCACATAAGAGTTTATGGTAATCATTATTCCCCATTACATTGCTTTGAAGCCTTATAATGTTTCCATTCATTAGTTGGAATGGTTTTATCCTTTTTTTTTATTTTATTATCTGTGATGGTATCGTATGAAGAAAACAAGTCATTATAATAGCCAGTGCTGATTTAATATCATCTTGCTTTGAAGTCCTACCATGCTTTTGTTCTTCTGTTTCCATTGGTTTTATCATGTTGTATCTTATTGGATTTTATTATGTGTGATAGTATAAACAAGTTTCTTATGGACAGTAAGATAATATAGTAGCCATTGTTTGTTTTCTGTTATTTGGTTCTGAATGCCCTGTAATACTTTCATTCTCTTGAATAGTTTTATACCATTTTGTTACATTTGATGCTATTGTATATGAAGGTATGCTCAACTATTTCAAAGAAAGACATTTTGGTAACTACTGTTATGTTGGGTTGTCTTGTGATGAAATGCTGTGTTGCTTAAATTGTTCTGCTCTGATCTACTTTGTTATATCCTCTTTTGTCTTAATATCTTTAAAATAAAAAATGTTTAAAAAGCAGATAAGAGTAAGTAAAATTTATTCAATAGATACTGATGATATCAAGAAGATTAACTTAAGGCTAACTGTAGTTAGATGAATTAGAAGATAATGCACATAAAGTAAAAATATCTTTATAAAACTCATAGCAAAAAGTTTCCAAGTATGAGAAAAATCTTATCATACAAGTATACAGGGCTTACAGAATATCAAATAACTTCAAAGAAAAATAAAGTTCCCCATGACACCTCATAGACAAATCCCAGTTGTACAATTTAAAAACAGAATCTTAAAAACTTTGAGAAATGCAAAAATTCACTTATAAAAGTAATCCCATTAGGATTACAGCAGACTTTTTAACACACACTTTGAAGGCCAGGAGAGTTTGAAGTGAAGTGTTTCAAGCCCTAAAACTTCTAACCCAGACTAATATATCTTGCAAAGCTATCTGCCAAAATTGGTGGAGAAATAAGGGCATTCTGTGACAAATAAAATCTTAAGAGACTCAGGGACACCAAACCAGCACGATAAAAAAGACTCAGGCATATTCTAGACAGAGACTAAAAAGTGAGCAAACCATAAAGTCAGATGGGATGAATATATTGTGAAGCAATGCAAGCAGTTAAACAAAAAGGGAAAGAAAAAAGAGTCAGCAAAAGAAAAAGACTACAATGACAGGAATAAGTCAATACCTTCCAGTAATAGCTTGCAATGTAAATAACCTCAGCTCCCCAGTTAGGAGACTCAGGTTGGCAGAGTGGACTGAAAAACAGAACCCATTTGTCTGTTGCATTCAAGAGAATCATCTAAACCTAAAAGATATTTATAGACTAAAAATTAAAGAATGGAAAACAATTTTCATGTTCCAAGACTCAGTATGCCAACAGATGTGGCAATTTTATTCTTAGAAAATGTAAACTGCCAGCTAAAACTAACCAGAAGAGGCAATGATAATCACTACATATGAGTATAAGGAACAGTTCAACAGGAAGAGATAACAATTTTAAGTATATATGCACTGAATATCAACGTACTTAACCTCATAAAACAAATACTACTGGATATTAAAAAATCAAATAACCACCAACACCATCATTACGGGTGCCACAATATCCCATTTTCATAACTAGATCCACTATCCAAGTAATTAATAAAGAATTTCAGAGCTAAAACAAACTTTAAAACAAATGGACTTAGTAAATGTGTAGTGTTTTTCTTTACTTTAGTAAGAACACACACTCACCTCATCATATAGAACTTTCTTCAAAACAGACCATATATTGGTCCATAAACTATCTTTAAATAAATAAAAAAGTAATGGAAATTATCCCACCCAAGCTATCAGATCATAGTACGATGAAACTATAATCAATTGTAAGAGAATCCACAGAAATTTTATGATTCTTGGACTAAATAACATGCTCCTGATCGCTTAATGGATCACAAAAGTCAAAGAAGAAGCTTGGGCACAACAAAAGAATGAAAACACAACCTATGGATGGAAGAAAATATTTACAAAATATATATTTGATCAAGAGTTAATCATTTTTGATTTTCAGATGGAATATAACAATTTTGAGATAAAATTCAATTGCAATCTATTTTACCTTATCAGTAAATATGTTATTTAGTTTAAAACTGTATGCAATCCCTTTTCTGTAAGTCCCTAATCTGGATTTCACCCTAATAACAGAAGGTTCTACTTTGATTACCAGTACAAGGTGCACACATAAGTGTCCAAACAGGAACACTTAAGAACATGTTTACCAAATTATAATTTTAATATATTGCATATTAAAATGCTATTAATATTCTAAAAAATAAAATAGTCCAAATTTGGTCACATAAGTAATAGTATATTTACAATATTGAATATTATGAATTCATACCATATTATGAATTCATTCATAAAGAATGAATTGAAGCTCTGATTATCAGGCGTGTTTTGAACTCTACAAGTGGAAATAACAGAGAAAGTAATGTAATAATTATCTGGGTTACCCTTTCATAATTAATATAAATACTTATTTGTTCATGACTATAAGAACATAGGGAAAACAGATGTTTTAATTCAGAAGCCCTAGACATATTTACCTAGTGCTTCTCTTCATGATGTGGTGAAGAGGACACAGATGATGGAATGAGTGGGAGTACAAAGGAAAAAAGGGCCACTGTGTAAAAGAACATAGCACCAGTGTTCCTTGTACATAACATCTGGGTCCTGCAGAGTCGTGTGTATATCTACATCTGTGTACTAGAGATCATCAGAAATACAGAATCCAGGTTGATGTCTACCAACTCCTAGAGAAAAAGTATGAGGATACTAGATAATCATTTAAGGATGATAATCTCAATTCTATAGGAACAGAAATGGGAGTCAGGGTCAAGCTTGTCTTCATATAATATTATTGGTATTATTTCACCTAAAAGTACTAAATACATTTACATTCTTACATGCATTTATATGTCCATCCTTCATACTATCAAATGAAAGGCTGGAAATTAAATTTCTAACTATTTTTCATACAAAGAGTACCTAAATGTAGAACTGACAGCATTTTGATTGTATGTGATTTTTGTAAAACCAAAGGAAATCTTATTTATTTCACGAAGAGTACCAATTATTATAAGAACAGTTTCTGTATCATTGCCTATAAGTTTTTCAGTTGTTGGATAATTTCTTTTCAGTTGGATGTACTTTTTAAGGAAACTAATTGGTAACATATCCTTTACCAAGCTTTGAAATGTTCATCAAATGGGAAAACATGTACATGAGTCATAAAATATTAGTTTTATATTATTGAACGCACTCTAGTTATCACTGTGTTCACTTCTTTGCTGGAAGCATGTTTTTCTCCTCACATAGTCATTAATCCCCACAAGTATGAATTTTAACCATCTCAAAATTATTTTCCTTTTCATATCCTACACTCCCAACAGCAGGGTAGCTTAATTTGATGATGCTGGAGGAAGAAAGTGAATTAATTAGTTTTTGGATAAATACAGTAACAACGTATTTAGTTATTTAAGGAATAAATAAAACCTCAGATATCTGTAACAAGAGTGAAAATTTCATCTACCTATAATGTTATTTCTTTTCCTAGGGATACTTATATCACTCTGTTAGGCAATCATCACATCAAAATACATATGAATTAGCTAATTTCAATCAAAGAAGGCATATAAGGAATAATTTCTTTTAGAAGTTAATACATACAAAATTGCTAGACATTTATAGCATAATAACTAAAATACTACTTTGCATCTGAAAAAGTGCTCAAACTGAGTTTTCTACTACGTAGTCTACAGCATATTTTCTTCTTAATTCCTAAAAAGAATATGACTCAATAAAATAATACAATGAAAGATCATTAAAAATACAAATGTTTATGAATTTAAATACATAATATTAACTTCTTTACATCTTTATTGTGCATGCTATTTCCAAATCAATGTTCTCATAGATATTCTAAGTCTTTTTTATCAGGTTGTAAACAATGAATTTTATAATTAAAGTTTCATAGTCCCCAACAGTAATCATCATGAACAATAATATACATGTACTGATTTGTGCAAAGCACTATATTAGGAGTAAAAGTAAAATGTAAGTACACAAGTCAGTCCTAGTAAACAAATGTATTCATGAATAACAATATAAATAGAGAACTGACCTGTGCTTTACAAGAATCCCTTCCTCTCTTTCAGTTTGTTCTTAGAAAGGAAGGGCTCCCAGATGCAGCAGTAGGGGGCTCCAGAACAAAAGGATTTGTAGGTAAACCCTTGGTAATCTTAATTCAACTGAAGACTTTTGGGCAAGTCTCATAATCTGATCCAGTCTCATTTTTATTTCTTTCCTGACAAATGGAAGCAAATAATATCTACCTAATAGGGCTATACCAATAGCCCTAAAAGGGCTAGAAAAAAATAGGAGTTATCAGTATAAAAACTATATTTAAAAAAGATCACTGTGAGTGTCCATCAAGGTAATGGATGAGTAGAGAAAAGGTCCAAGAAAAGAAGTCAGAGGCATCCCAAAATTAAGAAATTGGGGAAATGAGAAGGAATAAGAAAAAGATATTGAAGGGAAAGACATTATGCCCATATAGGTAGAGCCCTAAAAGGGCTCGGTGACTGTTCTTAAAAACAGTCTTCATATTGTGTATAATACCTTCCATCATTAACTTTTAGACTTCCTTTCTAAACACTGTTCTCATTATCTCCCAGGTATTCTGGCTTCTGTGTTGCTTAAGGAGAATCTCTAACACATTACTACCTTCAGATCTTTTGTTTCATTGCTATGTCTTAACATACTTTCCCTCTAGATAACAACAGAACTTGCCTTTTTCTCCTTCACATGTTTTTATTCCTTATTTCATTTTTTCAAATGGCAAATCCTAGCCACGACTCTCTGATTTATGTTGATTGCATTAATTACCTCTGTGGAGGTGATTTTATTTTAAATAGAATAAAAACTAAACTTACTTTCCTGGCTGAATATTAGCTCCATTAGGGTTAGGATTCTGGTCTTTTTTTGTTCATTGCCACATTTCTAGAGCTATTTCTGTCACTGAATAAATTAACGACAAATATTTATCCATGGACACACCCTTCCCATGAGCCAGCAGCAGCCATGGGCCAGGAGGGAGGAGAAACAGAAAGTCAATTGGCCCTTCCTTTCAGCCTGCCAACCTGCAGACTGGGAGACAAGAAAAGCTAAGCTTGCCTGCCTCCCAAGAGTAACTGGCTGATTAGAGTTGATATCAACTAAGGTACAAAAAAACCTTTATGCTTATATTGTTTGACTGACTTTGTGGGCCTCAAGCCAGTAGTCTGAGCATATAGTTAGAGGATAACAATACGCAATATAGCAACGATGGGGGATTTCTCGGTTTTGTTTTTTGTTTTTTGTTTTGTTTTTGTACTGGGGATCGAACTCACAGCCTTGTGCTTACCAAGCAAGCGCTTGAGCCACTGAGGTAAATCCTTTGCCCTGAATCTCATAGTGTTCTCACTGTTTTGTTTTGCTGTGTTTTACTGTTTTGTTTTATGCAATATTTTGCTTTTATTAATTGTATTCTGTTCTGTTTTGTATGATTGTATTATATCTGATGGTATGGGCAGCAATTTTGAAGATAACAAGAGGCATCATGGTAGTCATTGTTGATTTCCTATTATCCTGTTTTCAAGTCTTGTATCACTTTTGCTGTTTTGTTTTGATTGGCTTTATTCTGTTTTATTTTGTTTGGTGTTATTCTTTTTAAAATAAAAAAAATACTAATTTATGGAAGGAATGTGTAAGAAAGCAGTTTTTAAATGAGTATAAAAACAAGGATTATTAGGTTTACTCTTTGCATCATGGGAAATATTAAAGTAACAAAACATTCATCTAAACAAAGTAGCAAGAATATAGCCATCCATATCTGTCCTTCTTTTACATAATTACTATTAGCTTTCTTTACTATTTGATTGTAACCAAATACAAATATAAATGACTCTAATAATCATAATTTTCTATATCAGATTACAATGTTATTATGTTTTGTTTTAAAATTTACAAAATTAAAATAATGTTTATAGGAATAAAAATGAAATCAAGGCATGCTAGTATATATCTGTAATCCCAGAACTTAGGAGGGCAAGGCAGGAGGATTGTGAATTAGAGGCCAGCCTGGGGTACATAGTGAGTAGAGACATAAGTGAGCTCAAGGCCAGCCTGAATACATACTGAGGTTCTGTCTTAACAACCAAAAGCAATGAACATTAATACAGCAAGTATTGGAGGAAATATGGATTTTACTTTACAATGCACCTTGTGTTGCTACTTTATAAAAACTAAGTTTGGGGCTGGGGATTTATCTCAGCAGCATAAGCTCCTGCCTTGCAAGCAGGCAATCGTGAGTTCAATCCCTGGTACCAATAAAAAGGAAAAAGACAAAAAAAAAAAAAAAAAAAAAAAAAAAAAAACAACTAAATTTCCTTGAAAAGAAACAACACTGAATGTGGCAGATGGCAGCGAATTTGTAAAGTAATAATGTTCTCTGAATTAGTTTGGCAATGCCCAGAAATAATATTCATATATTTCCTGACTTTTATTCACTATTGCATGATTCTAAATTCATTTAATCAGATAATATGTACAGACTGTTAAATACTTTGGATGAATGTGGGGGTTAAATTTGAAAGACAGATATTCATTATATCTTATACTTACTTTGAAAGTTCAAAACAGAAAATTTATCTGGCAGAATATTAGATATAATACAATGTTCTAAAATAAATCCTGATAAAATAACTGTTTTAAGAATGGGACTTGAGGGTTGGGGATTTAGCTCAGTGGCATAAGTGCCTGCCTGGCAAGCACGAGGTCATGAGTTTGATCCCTGGTACCGCCAAAAAAAAAAAAAAAAAAAAAAAAAAAAAGAATGGGGCTTGAAAGAAAAGATACACATTATTTTCTTGTTTCCCGCTGTAACCACAGCAACCTCAATTAGGACTTTGTATTTGACCTCCCATAAACTACTTAAGCTTCTCAAAAAATTCTCAAAAAAAACAAGAAAGGGAAAAACGAGACACAATGACATCCTTCTCTGCATCCTATTCTTTTGCATCTTACATCCAATGTCATATATTTTCAGAGCTGCAAACATATACATTGTCAGTCTCATCTCACATTCTCTCAGATTCAGTTCTCTTCATCTTCTATCATGTTGTCAGTATGACTTTCCTAAATCATGATTCTCAATTTGCTTTTCTTTGTTAAATCTTAAAATAACAAACTCTACACATGAGTCTCAACACCTCCCGTGAGTACACTTCATTGTGATGTTGATGAGGTTGATTATAACGTCTTAACGTAATGAACATGTTTGGAGATTATGAAAGTGTTTTAGATGCCTACCCCCTTTTAGGTGCCACAAAAACTCTGCAAGGTAATTATTTTTCTCTTTTAACAGTAGTAAATAAATAAATAAGATG
The DNA here is from genome assembly GCF_034190915.1 of Cavia porcellus. NCBI lineage: Eukaryota > Metazoa > Chordata > Mammalia > Rodentia > Caviidae > Cavia > Cavia porcellus. The sequence continues at coordinate 70,405,073 of NW_026947491.1, forward strand.
AATTATCAGATTTAAGTTATCAGATAAGTTAATTGGCATGTTAAAAGTCACCAAACTACTTAATGGTAGTTCGGTGCCATAAACTAGGTTTGTGTGACTTCAAAGCCCATGTTGCTCTTCCTCTGATCCTAACTCACGTTTTAGTCAGATGATTTTACTTAGTTTCACGAATGCTTCTTGAGGTTTCTATGCTTTTGTGCAGTTTGTCCTCACTGTCTGAAATCATGTCTCTGCTTGATCACCTAGAAAATTAAATGACTAAACCACATCATTCTTTCTGAAGCAACCCCTCACCTTTCCTTCCTTGAGGCATTCAGTAGTCAACTCTTTGTGCTGCCTTTACTGAGTCATCACATTAATGATTAAGGATTGCATATCTGACTCAATATTTGAACTATAATTCCCCTTAGGGAGAATGCCATGAATTATTCCTTTATACACTTTAATGTACTTATAAAATTAATTTTAATTAAATCATAAACATTTTAATCCAAATATAAGAAAAATATTTTGGAAACAGATGGATTTTACATGTTTTGTGCTTACCACCTGCTTTGAAGATCTTTTTATCTCTAATTAGTCATACAAACTCCTGTTTATTTCTTCAGCACCATCTTTGGGTGTGTCTGAATTGCATTCTTCAAAGCTCTGTCTCCCTGATGATCTGTGCTACCCAAGCTGATTGTTTTCTTTTGTGTTGATATTTACCTACTTTTGCTCTGTGGCTGCTAAAAGGTCTCAGAACTATTGACCATCTACTTGTGCTAAGTCCTAAGGGTAAGTCTGGTTTCATTGGGTCGGGAGGGTGGAGGAACAGTACATTTCAGTTAGCATGGAAATTTTCAGATGAGTTTGGAAAGCGAGCAACCACTAGGGGAGGTAGGATACTGCTCATGTGAATGATACTTTTTGATGGTGAAGGCAGACATCCTGGGGAGTCCCCATGCTTAGTTATATTATTCTGTTGTCTAGTCCTACACTGTAAGGTCTGTGAACTTGGTTTCTCTTATTCATGTTTACATATTTGTATCTTTGCTGACCTGATTGGCCTGACTCAGTTGAGCATTCCAGTTTCTTTCTTTTAGTCACTGCTTTACCCACAAAAGAATTCTCAAGTTCCTAATGCCTGAGCATTAAGAGATGGCCAAATTGTCCCCCTGTGACTTGGAACAGAAAGAAATAGGTAGCTTTTCTACGAAGACCACCCTGTATGATTAGCGAACTTTCGACTATGATGCATTATTTTCTTTGTATCCTAAGTTTTAAAACCTACTCTGCCCAGTAGTAACACTGATGGATCGTATTGCAGTGGAAGCAGAAGCATTGAAATGGCTCCCAAGATTTGGAGAGAGATTTATTTATGTCAACAGGCCGAGATCAGGACCAATCCCAAAATACCATGCCCTGACATCTGGTGGAATAAGGTTTTTATTCCAAGCAAGTGGGAAGCACAAAGGCAGAATGACTTGTCAGTTGGAAACTGGCTTGTACAATGTGCATCATAGTGACAAGCTATGCATCGTGGTGACCGTCCATTTCTAAGAGTCTGAAGCAACCAGAACTGGAACACGAACTATTACCTGGGCAATTGAGAGACTCAAGTATGGGTGGAAGGGTCGTTTTCTGTTACAATAGGGCAGCTGCATTTTTAATTTTTGAATATCCTCCATACTACTTTCCATGATGTGTGCTAGTTTATATTTCCACTAATGATATGTAAGGATTTCCTTTTTCTCCACATCCTTGCAAGTGCTTGTTTTTTTGTTTTTTGTTTTTTGTTTTCTTTTGTCTTTTTGGTCATAGCCATTCTAATTGGAGTGAAGGGACTTGAATTTCTGTTATTATTAGTGATGTTAAGCATTTTTTTCCAATACATATATTGGCTATTTGATGTGTGTGTGTGTGTGTGTGTGTGTGTGTGTGCTTCTCACTACTTGGCATACATTCAGTGGAAATCAAATCAGTGTGTTGAAGACACTTCTATATGGCCATGTTTATTGGTTCACAATAACCAAGAAATGAAAGAAAAATAAATGTCTAACAAGTGATTAATGTATAAAGAAAACATAACAGAATACTATTAACCCATAAAAAGATAAAATCTGTCATTTGCAACAGTATGGTTGGAACCAGATATCATTATGTTATATGAAATAGGACAGTCACAGAAATACAAAAGGTATATGTGCTCATATGTGGAATACAAAAAAGTTGATCTCAGGGCTGGGGATTTAGTTCAGTGGCATAAGCACCTGCCTTGCAAGCAGGCGGTCGTGAGTTCGATCCCCGGTACCGATAAAAAGGAAAAAGACAAAAAAAAAAAAAAAAGTTGATCTCATTGACTGACAGTATCACAGGACTTTACCAAAGGCTAGAGAGCCTGTAGACAAGGAGAAATGAAGAAATGTGAATCAAAGGATGAAACAAATAAGTTCCAGTGTTCTTTAAAGTACCTATAAATAATAATGTACTATATGTTTCAAAACAAAAAAGAAAATATTTTCAGTGTTTCCACCCCAAAAAGTGATAAATATTTAACAAGGTAGATATGCTTACACCAGTGTCACTATTAAATAGTGTGCACATGGAGAGAAACAGTACATGGGACCTAATAAATGTGTATAAATTTTCATGTCAAAAATGCATCTTAAATAAAATAAAAATTAAAAATCCATTTGTATTTGCTAGGCAAATGATAAAATATTTACTTAAAAAAAACTTAATGCCCCAATGCTTGCTACATAAACGGAAAAGAAAGGAAAAGGAAACTCATATTCTAATTCTATGTAAAAAGAAAACTAGTACTATATTTTATTTCTTTAAAAGCTAGTATTTTAAATAACATTTTCAAGTTTCATGAGTATTATACTGATACTTTATAGTTTTGCATATGATGCATGAATTTAGGAAACAATTTGTAATAATTTATGAATGCTTACTCTGAACCAAGCACAGTGCTAGCTGCTATAATTACTAAAATAAATAAAATTAATTTCTTCCCTTCATAATCTTGTATTTTATTTGATGAAACAGGCATACTGATAGCTATAACAATATAGAGGCAGCTAGAAAACAGCATCTCATTGCAATGCTGATCAGTGCTACCAGAATACTCCTAAACAATAAAAATTAATTCTTTCCCAATTTCAAACCATAATCTTTTTTTCTACTGTGCAATGGATAAAATGAGCTCATCTTGAGATCTTCTGTAGTTTGAACCCTGAACACTTTTACAATCTATTTCTTAAAAAGTCCTGCCAGAGAGTAAATCTTCTCTTCCCCTGAATTTACTCAGCCTCTCTTTCATGATGGAAAGTGATATTTTAGTAAAATAGACCCATTGTGTAAATACATATATAGTTTTACAAAGACATGCCTGCTTGCTTTGTAAGTTAAGACTGGATGGCCAAAGGATTGTTAGTCAGGTTTAATCAATTGTAATCCTGAATCATGAATGAGATGTTGGGTTATATAAAATTTAATATATCTTAAACATAAAGTTAACGTTAGAGTGATAGTTTTTTTTTTTTTACTCACACATCATTTGCATATTCAACCTGCTAATAAGAATGACTTTACCCATCAGAATAACCATTTTTAAACAAATGAAAGGAAAAAAGGTGAAGACTGTTGATAGTGCCAGAATGATTGTGATTTCACTTAAAGAGATAAAATATTAAACCTTACAGAGTAAACATTTCCATTTAGGCAAGAATTCAGTAGGCCAGCATTTGTATTCTACTATGTACTCAAAGCTAAGAATATGTCTGAGTGTGACATAGTCTAAGTAAGTCAAAATAATTAAAGAAGTTAGCTGTTTTGAGAATACCACTCAAATCTTGGATCATAGGAAGAACCAAATATTCTCAAAGGATTCTTGTCTGACTTGAGAAAAATAAGTTCTAAGCATATGTTAATGAAGTGCTCGCATTCAGACCAGTAGGTGTCTGAAGTGCTTTATCTTTCAAGGGACTTGTAGATCAATTTAAAGTAATATTTAGCCTAAGTTATTTAGATGATTGTCATTTCAAGGATCACCAGTAAATAAGTGATAAAGAAAAGTTCGGTGTACTTTTGTTGTGAAAGAAAGAAGCAAAATTAAAATAGAGTACTGTGAGTCATTGAATTTGAATTTTAACAAAAGAGTCCTATTTGATCTGACAGTTCTGGAATTTGAATTGGTTAACAGGATTACCCTAAATCAGATACATCTTTTAATGATAAATGTACCTCTTATGATTTGCACACAAACTATATCATTTTAAATAACCTACAAGGTTAAGCTTGTTTATATTCTAAGTGTTCAAGTTGACTATCTAGATTTCTTTAAAGCAACTTTTAAAGAAACATAAACAAATATAAACAATATAATCATGGATTATATTGTTTTCTAATTCCTTTGCTTTTGTTACTCAAAGTTAATGCATTTTCACAGAGCCATTTAGAAAGTCATACTTGACGTATTATTTTAAAGTATTCCCAATAATCTAATTCCCTCTGTTTACTGGCATCTCAGAATTAGGGACAATGGTGCATGTTCTGCTCTTTTTTCCTATAACCTTTCTTCCTTTTTGTTTTTTTATATGAAAAGTTAGTGTACTTTGTATGAAAAGTTAGCAAACCCCTTCTCTGCCCCAAACTGTAATAGATGAATGGTTATCAATACAAAACAAAGAAGTGTTTTTAATCTTTTTGTAACTTACAATACACAAAGACATAAACAGGCATCAGATTATAGGGGCAAATTAATATAATGAACATTAAAAGTTTCAGCTGACAGAGTAATCCAGGACAGTTCTCTAAACTGTGTTCTTCCTTATGTAACTTAGATTTTCATTAGTATTTCTTATTATGAGAAAATTCAAGTCTGTTTGCTTCAACATAGTTGCAGTGTTAAATTACCTATGTGATACAGACTCCACAGGGAGGCTGAGATTCCATTAGACTCTGACCACTGCTTCAGCTCTCACTGGTATCCTTCATGTTGAAGCTATAGGTGGCCTGAAATCATCATATCAAAAAGTAGAGAAGAAATATTTTGAGAAACTCAAACCACTCTTTATAATTCTTAGAGATTCAACTGGATCATATACGTGTCTGTAGAAAGCAGGGCATCACAGCAAAAAGCAGAGCTGCATCCTAGAAGCTGATGGATACTTGACTGAAGAAAGCAGGTAGCTGGAGATGCGGAGGCAAACACAATGAACTCTTTTCAACACCTCTTGCTGTTTACGGAACATGAAATAACACTGTAGCTCTGACCAGTTTTGAAGGTGGGAAGATTCATGGCAGTATCATAAGTACTTTTATAAAAGTGTTGGGTCCTATGATCTTTCTCTAAATAAGAAAAAAAAAGAGAACTATAAATGTCAAATTTTATGTTTTCCAGGACATTGTTCAGCATTTTTACATATTTTTTCTTTATATTTCCAAGATAACAATTATGTGTGGAGAAATGGTTATTCTTTGACACAGGGGTCAAACATGTTTACTGAAAGAAAGACAGTGTCTTTAATAAAAGGTACTGGGAAAAACTAGCTTTCCACCCCATTGTCTATCGCCATGCACTAAACTAAAGACAAAATAGATCAAAGATCTAAATATTAGAACAGAAACATTAAATCCACTGAAAGAGAAAGTAGCTAGAAATCTTGAGATTTAGGGGTAGGCAGAAAGTTCATGAACAAAACCCAAACAACTAGGCAAGTACTTCCAAGAATCTACAACTAGGATCTCATCTTATTTAATAGTTTTTGCAGATCAAAAGAAATCACTAGCAGAGTGAATAGACAACCAACATAATGGGGAAAAAAAAGGATTTTTATTTAGAATATATAAAACATTGAAAAAACTCAGGCTTCCCAAATTCAAAGGCCCAGTCCAAAATTTGGCAACTTAGATGAATGCATGCTTCTCAAAAATACAAATGGCAAATAAATATATGTAAAATATGCAACACCATTAGTCATTTGACAAATGCAAATTAAAACAACACTGAGATTCCATCTCACTCCAGAATGAATGGCTATCATCAGGAAATCAACCAATAACAAATGCAGGACAGGCTCTGGGGGAAAAGGAACACTTCTCCAGTATTGTGGGAGTGTAGACTAGGGCAACTACTGTGGAAACCAGTGTGGAGATTTCTTAAAAAGCTAGGATCAGAGGTCCAATAAAACCCAGTTATTTCCTTCCTGGGTATTTTCCCAGAAGAACTGAAAACATCATACCATGGCGATATATGTGCATCCATGTTATAGTAGTATGATTTGTGATCACTAAATCTTAGAAACAGTCCAAAAGCTCATCAACCATGGAGTAGATAAAAAGCTGCAGTATTTTTATACAATGGAGTACTGCTCAGCTATAAAGAAAGATAAACTCAAGGTTTTTACAGGTACATGGATATAACTCAAGACCATACTCATAAATGAAATAACTAGACTTGCATGTGTGAACATTGCATTGTCCCCTTCTGTAAAAAACTGAAATAATAAATAAGATCGGAAATGTACAATAGATATTGGGACAGTGAAAGAGGAAAAACTGCTCATAAGGAAAGAACAACTGGGTGGAGGAAAGGAGAAAAGAAAGATGGAAAAAGGAGGGAAAAGAGACATGAAGGGAAAAGATTATATTATATTATAATATAATATAATATAATATAATAAACACAAGATAGATGATTACTAATCTCCATTAATTCATCAAAAAGAATGGTTTGTGCTTTCATTGTTTAATCATTTTTCATGCCTATTTCTTATAATCTGAGTGACTACTTTGATGGTAACAGTATGCAATATATTAATTGTTGTTAATTTCATATCATTTTGCTTTGAAATTCTGTATCATAATTTTTATTTTTTACATTTTAAAATTTAAAAATATGAGATTTATTCAAATTCAAAACTAATTAATACATGTACTTTTAATTGCTGTATACATTGCACATGTTGCAATATGCAATCAAAAATATCATTGTTATATCTTTTTTTATTTAAAGAAAGACAAAACAAAATAGAAAATGGGCAGAAATAGTACATACTTTCAAAAAGAAATAAACAGTAATAAGTCACTAGCTGATGTATACATATTGTCCCCATATAAATAGTTTTTCAAGGTACACAAGTGGAACATATAAATGGGAATTCAACGTGGGGGACTGCAAACAGTTCTGTTCAACTATCCAACAAAAACTAAGTAATATGGCTATTAATCCTATACACTTAGACATGTATACATTTATCCATATCTTCATTTATGTTGAGACCTAACACAACTTATTAGATTAAAATCCTTCTGAACAAAAAAGGGAAAAAGACAAAAAAAAAAAAAAAAAAAAAAAGAAAACAAAGATTAATAATATTGTTGGATTTCACATCATAACACTCCGAATCAGGATTGGGTACTGCAGTGCCACTTTCTTCCCTTCAAAGTTTTTGTTCATTTCATCATGTGTCATCAGATCAGTTCTCATAAACTGTTTATAGGTTTTATGTAAGCATGAGTCTTAACATGTATTTCTGTCCATTCTATATTAGAGGGAGAAACAGAACAAAGCAGGACAGAACTAAACTTTTTCCTATAGACATATAAATCTAAAAAGACATATAAATCTGCTGTATAAGGAGTTCTACCATGGTCACTGTGCTGTTTCTTGTTATCATCAACAGAATTGGCTATATCATCAGATAAAGTATAATTGAACATATCAGTACATAACAGGATTAACAGAAATACAACTTTGTAGATAGTGTAGAGCTACAAAAACAGGTAGTAATCAAATCAGAATGGATATCATAGTGAATCATTGTCATTTTCAGTATAGTTGTCTATACTCCTCAACTTGATACCATCAAAACCTTACAATTTTGAATAAAATCTGTCAATAATAAGCAGCAATCAAACAAGTCAGATTTAACTAAGATCAGGCATGATACAACAGTGTAAGTCATACATGGATCCTGATTGAGTTAATAGGAAATTAAAGATGTCCACTGTGCTATGGACAGCTGTTTGTGCCCCTCAGATCCAGTGCTTGTACACAAACTAGGACCGAACAAGTTCCAACCAAGCAGCGTGGTGCAAGTAACAGTGGTTTTAATTCCTGATACACTATTAGCTATATCTTCTGATTTTTTTTTGAAGACTATTCCTCCCCTTTACTCCCCTAGAATGAACCATGTATTTTTGGGTCTCCCCAACACTCATGGTTTTGTATTGGGGGGGGGGACCTGCTATTTACCTAAGTGTTTCCAAACTTTCTCACTCCTGGGCTGGATTTCTAGTTGTATTTCTTCTTTTATTAAAGCCTGTCTGTTCAACCTATCCATAAATACTGGTCTAGTTACCCCTATTACTCTCTGGTTCCCTATCACATCAAGTTCTGTTTTCTCATGTTTGATTTTGGTCCATATAACCTTCTTCAGGTTAATTATACTTCCTATAAAGAGCCTATCAGTGGACCCTATCTCTTGACCCACTCTGCCTGCAATTCTCTCTTTTTTACCTTAAGTTAGGTTATCTAGGCCATCTATACTAGAAATTATATCCAACCTTTTCTGCCTCATTTCTGTTGAGCTCCTTTTCTGTCATTAGTTGTCAGTTTGTCTTCTTCATTTCATTTTCTGCTCCATTCATTGTGGCCTCTCTGCCACTGTTTCTGGAATCCTGATACTTTTCACTTTTAGAATGTCCTGCAGTATTCTCTGCAGAGTTGAATTAGTGGTTGCAAATTCCCTCAGTTCCTCTTTATCTTGGCAGCACCTTGTTTCTCCACTAATTTCTAGGGACAGTTGTGCAGGATATATTAATCTTAGCTGGAGGTTATTGTCTTTCAAAGCTTGGATTATTTCACCCCACGCTTTTTGTGATTTGATGATTTGTGCTAAGAAGTCTGCTGTAATTCTGATGGGTGTTCCCTTGTAAGTGATCAGTTTCTTATCTCTGACGGCTTTTAATATTCTGATCTTACATTGGATTTTTGGAATTTTGATTATTACATGCCTGGGTGTAGTTCTATTTGGGTTGTAGGTGGCTGGGGTCCTGTAGTCCTCATAGATCTGAATATCTTTACCTTTTCCCATATTAGGGAAGTTCTCCTTGATTATTTCTGTGCATAGCCTTTGCAATTCATTTGTTTGTATCCCTGCTTCTTCCTTTACATTCTTAATTCTTAAGTTATAGATCCTCTTATCATCTTCTAGACTTTGTATTGTTACTGCTTGTTTCCTTGTTATTTTTAAGAAGCTTTTCCTTTCATGCTCCCACATTACAAATCTGTCCTCCAGTTCAGATAATCTATCCTTAGTTTCTTTCAAGCTGTTATGACAACTTTCAATAGAGTTTTTAGTTTCCTGGTAATCTCTTGGAACCTGCTTCATGTATTCTATGTTTTCCCTATTTTCTCCATCAAACAAGTTTCCCCTTTTTTGTGTTTTTCCATTCTATCATCTGTTTTTTCTTGGGAGGTGCTTAGCATTTCTTCTACCTTTATCTTGCTTTACTTGGTTAAATACTTCACCTTTGAACTCGTCTATGAGGTTCCTAAGATATCGCTTTATGTCTATTGATTCAATGCCTGATATTGCATGTTTTCTGTCCTCATTCTCCTTTGCATTTACCTTTCCTGGATCAGTGTTCTCAGGATTGGGGACCGAGGACCCTTTCTTGTTTCCTCCTCTTTTCATATTTTTTTGTTCCTTCCATACAGGCGTATATAGGAGGCCCAGTTTCTTTCTTTGTCCCCTCATTGTTATATCTCAAACAGCCAGTTCTTCAATTGTTATAAGTAAAATTTCTGTCTCTGTCTGTCTTTTTGTCTGTCTCTCTCTCTCTCTCTCTATATATATATATATACATATACATATATGCATAAATATATGTATTCCCCTTACCAGTGACACTGATATCATTATTCATATGTTGCCATTAAGCAACTATGACTTTTAAATTTTAGTTTATTCACACATGTTGTTAGTACATAAACACATGTGCTAATAAACTAAACACATGTATTAATACATTCTTTGTGGGATGTTGGAACATATATACAATGCTGCTTAATTTCTTCTTTCATGCCTCTTCCCTTTTCTCCCTCTTCCCTCTTGATTCTGAACTTTGAATTTTCTGAATCTCTATGTATTGTAGTTTCCCAATATCTAAAATTAGAGTTGAAACCTTGCTCTATAACTATATAATCTCTAAGAAAAACCACAGCATTTGATATTATGTCCTTGAAATACCTCTTTTGCATTCCTAGAACTCTTCCTAATTCAAGGGGAGTAAGGATATGGCTCAGTGGTAGCACTTTTTCTGAGAATACTTGACACTCTGGGTTTAATCTTCAGTCCCACAAAAATAAACAAAGCCAAAGGAATTTTGTAAGCAGACGAGGACCAGAGGATCTAAACAAATATTTATGTGATAAACATTGAGAACTGGGCAAACTAGTGCTATCAACACAAACTGCTCTCTTGCCTGTATGCAAAGTCAACCACTGCTTGGAAAAGTGGTCACCCAGTGGAACCATAAATCAAATCAATCAAACTAAGTAATTCATAAAATTCTCCCTGCAGTAACTGAGTATAATATTTCAGCTGATCACTATGGACACTTTGACCTCTCTTGGGTGATCTCACTATAGCTTGCTCTCACGTGATCCTGGTGATTTCCTTATCTGTCCCTGTGTCCCTGGAATTTTTAGCAGTTAACTAGCCAAGGTTGTCCCAACTGGACATTCCAAGTATGTTCTGGTGACTTTCCATGTGGTCTACTTCCACTGAAGTCCATCATTTTCTGCTAATATGTCTCAGTTTATCCTTCCCTTTCCTGTTGATATTCTGATAGACTTTATTTCTCATAAGTCATCTCTATGTATTTTCTTTGATCTTGCAGCAAACTAATCTACAGCCCCAGCACTTCTGGACTATGGACAAGTCAGTAACTAAAAGCACTAAAATGCAATAAATCTTATTAATGTATACAAATTCATGTGGACAGTGCAAAAAAAGAAGCAGTAAGATCATGATATGACTAACAATGTAGAAACTATGAATCTTGGTTATCCAATGTTGGAAGAATATTTTTGCATATGTCAAAGAATGTAAGTAGTTAGCAGATAATTGCCTCAAACATCACTCTTACCTTAAACTATCATCTCCCCCTTAATCTGACTCTAAAAGTGTTCAATTGAGAACTCTACATGAATAGAATGGAATTAAATTCAGCATCTTTTCAGTTTGAAATGTTCCACTGAAAGTGCACAAAAGCACTTCTTATCCATACATTACAGCATAAGGTCAGTTAGGGAGCAGAGGCAGGGAGACTCAGTCTGCTTGAGAACTTGTTATCTAGGGCACATGCCACGTGGTCTTCTGTGACATTTTAAAATGCAGCGACTGGCTTTTTCTTCATACAGATTTTTCTTTTCGGGTTTTGAAGTTTTACAATCCTTTCCCTTAAGAAGTAGCAGGAAAATGAATCGTAACAAATACTGTTTGTTTCTGAAGCGAACCTCCTTTAGTCCTTGAGAATGGCTTGGGATTAGAAGACTCGCTGATATTCCTAACATCATTAGTCTGCTCTGAACAAAGAAACAGCAGGCGTGATGGCTGTTGTAAACAGCAATTATGACTTTAATATAAAATTGCATTACAGAAGTGGTTTGAGTTCTTTGCAGTGCTATCATGAATTCTGACTAAATAAATCCACAGAGATAACCATAGTGCTAAAAGCATTATTGAAGAGCTTGCACAAAAGACTAATTTCAGGTGCCTCAGATGACAGCCTTAGATAAGATGGTTAATGCTTTTTAATTGATCTTTGAGGCATACGTTCTATTAAGATTTACATGGATATACACATAGAAGTCAAATAAATTTACCATATAATTTGTTAGGATAGAAAATATGTTCTGGAGTTTTAAAGTTTTAATGTACAGAAATGAGTATTTTTACATTTAGCAATTATGAACCACTTAAAATAATTTTGTAATAATAACTTCACACACACAGAATACTAGTACATCAGGTAGCAGTACAGTTGTAGTTAAAATTGTTTTGCAAAAAATTGATGTGAAAATAATATAGCTTTGTATTTTCTTGTTTAACAATTTTCTTTTTTCTCTTTATGTGTGAATCTAACATCATTAATTTATTGTCAATAAGTGTCATTAACAGATAAATAGCTAATCTTAAATAAAAATTTCTTGACTCGAGATGAAGAAACGAATGGTTTAGATGAGAAGTATCTGGACTAATTCAATGAGGTAGGAAATATCACCAACCAAGGCTGAGTGTATAGAATCTCAGGTTTCTCTTCTCTTCTCTACCATATATTACCCTGTGAAAAAGTGGCCTTGGAATAGTAGAAGTTATCCTTCCCTCAAAAGGCGAGTCAAGATTACAGCAGGTCCACAGGGTGAAATGGAAATTTGGCACTCTATCACTACTTCTACATTTAGGTGAGTCTAAACTTTTGTGGTCTTTTTGTATTAAATTAACAGTTATCAGTGGAGAATTCCCATTCATTATTTGTTCACTTATAATGTGGTACACAAAGGAAAGCCTGCTTCTTCCTCAAAAAGTAGAAGTTGGTTCTTAAAATACCCTCAACCGTATGCCTTGACATCTGCCAAAACAGTGCCATGACTCATTTTTTTAAAATATGGGATGCAGAGTTCTCAAGGACAATTTGTTGAAATAAATTCCAATATTTTGAGTTATTTATGGAATTGTTACTATGATTTCTTCTGTATAGTTCTGTGATTGTCCACTGAAAATTTTGCACCTGGCAACTACAAAAAGAAAAGCCACCAGCAAAAATGACTTCAGTACACATAGAAAAATGGAATTACATCATACCAAATGCTTTTTCACTCCAAAGGATTTTATCTTACTTAAAAAAAAAAAAAAACCTTCACAGAAAAGGAAACAATCAACAGAGTGCAGAGACAACATCAGAGTGGGAGAAATATTTACCCTCTATACATCTGACCAGGAGCTGATATCCAGAATATATAAAATACTGAAGGAAAAACCCTAAACATCAGTAATCAAATCATCCCATTACAAAGTGTGGGACACTCAAATAATAGATCTAAGCAGATAATTTTCAAAAAAGGAAGACATGCAATTATTCAATAGATGTATGAAAGAACATTCAATATCACTGATCATAAGAGAAATGCAAACCAAACCATAGTGAGATAATACTTTACTCAAATAAAAATGGCTACCATAAAAACATCAAAAGATAATAGTTCCTGGCGAGGATGTGGGAAAAAAAGTATACTGTTGGTTAGCATTTATACTAGTATAGCCATTACAAAGAACAGGATAAAAGTTTCTCAAAATATTAGAACTTCCATATACTCCATCAATCTCATTACTGAATATATATTCAAAGGAAATGAAATCAGTATGTAGACTAATGGCTATACTAATATAAATGCCAGCCAACAGTATGCAGCTCATATTCACTCCAGCAGTATTCACAATAGCTTTAAACAGAAATAGTATAAGTGCCTATCAACTGATCAATGGATAAATAAAACATGAAATGTGTATACAATGGGATGTTATCTAACTATACAAAGAAATGAAGTCTTTGTGGCAACATGGATGGAACTGGAGATGACTTTGTTAAGTGAAATAGACCACGCACAGAAAGATAAGTACTGGATCATCACACATAGATGTGAAATCTAGACAAGCTAATTTTACAGAAGTAGAGTGTAGAATAATAGCAGAGGCCAGGGAGGTAGCATGGGAAGGGTAGGGAGATGCTGGTCCAAGGGTAAAATGTTACAGTTAGGTGCAAGTAGTTTAGGTGTGCATTGCACAGGAGAGCAGTTTTAAAAGTATATCACAAAGAATTTTGAAAGTTTTCCTCATTAGGAAAGTGGTACATTCCTGTGAGCCCAGCTAAGTAAGAAATAATCCTTTGGAGTGAAAAAGCATTTGGTTTGATGTAATTCCACTTGTCTATTTGTGCATTTGGGGTTTTATCCAAAACTTCTTGCCATTTCCAATGTCCTGATGTATTTTCCCTGTTTTGTTCCAGTAATTTCATGGTTTGGGGTCTTACGCTGAGTGCTTTCATCAACTTTGAGTTGATTTTTGTAACTGGTAAAATATAAGCCTGGTTTTATCCTTTTTTCATGTGGCTATCCAAATTTTCTAGCATCATTTATTGAAAACAATCTCTTATCCAATGTCTGTGCTTAGATTCTTTATTGAATATCCATTTGGTTGTTTTGTTTGTTTACTTCTAAGCTCTTGATTATTTTCCATTGGTCCCACGTGTCTGACTTTATAAAAATGACATGCTACTTTTGATGACTATAGTTTTGTTGTATATTTTAGACCCACATAGCTTTGTTCCTTTTTCCTAAAGATGGATTTGGTTATTTGGTTTTTGTTTATTTGTTTGTTTGCTTGCTTGCTTTTTTGGTGTGTGTGTTTGTATTTCAATACAGATTTTAAATTATTTTATAGTTTTGTGAATGTCACTGTTGTTTTGGCTGAGATAATACTGAATCTACAGACAGTATTGCATGAGTTGTATGGACATATTAACAGTATTGTTTCTTCCAGTTCACTAAAATGAATTGTCTTTTCACTTTTTTGTGTTCTTTTCAACTATTTCTATTAAAGATTTAGGTAGAGATCATTTTCTTTGTTAACTTTATGTCGAGGATTTTGTTTGTTGTTTTTCTGTTTTATTTTGGCTAGTGTGATTGAAATTTACTTATATATATTTTTAATCTATTTCAGATAATTCGCTACTGACATATAGCAACACTTCCAATATTTGTATGTTGATTCTGTATATTTGCACACTCCCTAAATTCATTGATTAAAACTAGGAGTTTTTGGTAGAGTTTTTCTATAAATAAGATCCTATCTGCAAACAGCAACAACTTGACTTCTTTCATAATTTCTTTGCTTTGTTTCTTTCTGTTGCCTGATTACTCTGGCTAGAAATCCCAGAATTTTTTTTTTTTTTAATAAAAGTGAGTTAATAAGTAGATTTAGTGAAAACTTTCAACTTTTCAGTACTACCTTGTTATCTTACTATAAATAGCTTTACTGTGTTGAGGTACATTTATACTTTACCAGCACTTTTATAATGGGGAGGTGTCGAATTTTTATCAAATTCATTTTCTGTATGTATCTGAATGACTATCATTGTTGTCCTTCATTTTTTTGATGTAGGGCATCTTGTTTACTGGTCTGTGTGGATTGGATGAGGCTATCATCCCTTGAGTGAATTCCATTTGTTCATAGAGAGCATTCACTTTCATGTGTTGTTTGATATGATTTGTTGGAATCTTGATGAGAATTTTTGCATCCGTGTTCATCAGAGATAGTCTGTAGTCACTTTCACTTTTTTTCTGGTTTTGGCAACAAAATCTGCTAGTATAACAGAACCTGTTTAGACAATGCTTTCGCTTTCTATATTGTTTGGAATACGCTAGGTAGACTTGATAATGCTGCTTTTTCATATGTTTGATAGAATCCAGCAGTGAAGCCACCTGGTTCTGACCTTATCTTTGATGGGAGGCTTTTTATTACTGATTCAGCCCCATTATTTGCTATTTATTTGTTTAGTCTTTCTCTCTTTTTTCTTTCTTCATGATTAGGTCTTGTAAAGTATACATGTCTAGAAATTTGGCCACATTTTTAAGGTCATAACATTTGTTGGCATCCGTAATGGTTGAGTAACCCAGCAGTTCTGCAATGTGGAGTGTAGAGGGCAAGCTCTTTTCACTCTAGAATATTGTTCATTGTGTCAATTTGCAAAATTATAAGTTAACTAAGTGACACAGCAGGGGGCCAGGGTTGTTACTTTGTAAATATCTGGAGCCAGTGCAAGATGAGGTCAGGAAGATGCTGAGCGCTACTCCCACCCGAGGGGGTGACCTGTGTACAATCTAAGGGAGGAAAAGAGGCGTGTCCTTCCCCCACAGCCCCCTTTGCCCTCTTCCACCACCACAAACCGTTGTACCTGTGTCATGCCACCCTGCTTGGAGCCAGCTGATTATATACTGAAACCCCTCACAAACTCTAAACTAAATGAACCTTTCCTTCCTTAATTTTGGGTGTCTGATACTTTGTCCCAGCAAAGCGAGAAACAAAAGTAATTGACATCTAATTGTTCATAAAAATCTCTACTCATTTTTGTATTTCTGTGCTAACCATTTGACATCCTTTTTCCATCTCTGATTTTTTATTCGAGTTGTGCATTCTTTAGTATTTTTTTATCTTTATCATTTCAAACGATTGACTTCTATTTTCATTGATATTTTATATTGCCTTTAAACCTCATATTTACTTTGGCTCTTATCTTTATTATTTCTTCTTTTCTCTTAAACTTGAACTTAGTTATTTGTTCTTATTTTTGGCTTTAGTGTCTTGTGATATGATAGGCTGTTTGAGATTTTTCTACTTTTTTGTGATATGGGCATTGATTGCCATAAAATTTCCTTCTTGTCCAACTTTTGCTGTATTCTACAGGTTTTGGAATATTGTGTCCTTATTTTCATTTGTTCCAAGAATTTTCTTAGTTTTTGTCTAGATTTCTGCTTAGTCCCTCGGTTTTTCAAAATTATTTTTTTAATTTCATACACTTATATCATTTCCAAAGTTCTTGTTATTATGGATTTGTCATTTAATTGTATTGTTATCAGAAAAGCTATGTGTACTTTCTCAAGATTTTTTTTTAAATGCTTGTTTTGTGACTTGTCATATAGTCTCTGCATATGCAGAAATGCTGCATATGCTAATGAGAAAAATGTGTCTTCATGAGGTGCTGAGTGGAAAGTTCTGTACATGTCAATGGGGTCCACTTGGTCTTAGGTGCAGTGTAACTCTGCTGTTTCTTTGTTGAGTTTCTTTATGGATGATTTGTCTATTGCTGAAAGCGTGGTATTAAAGTTGACAGCTATTATTGTATTGGAGTCTGTCTCTCCTCTAGATCTATTGATAGTTCCTTTATATATTTTGATTTCCAATATTAAATTTAGAATTATTTATTCTTATGTATCAACCCCTTTATTATTACACAAAGAACTTCTTTGTATATTTTCAGCTTTTAAAATTTAAGTTGTATCTTATCTGGTACAGATATGACAACTTCTGCTTTCTTTAGGATCCCACTTGTGTGAAATATTTCATTTTAACACGCACTTTCAAACTATATGAAGTCTCACTTTTTCACCTTGCATTGAAGTGTGTTTCTTTAAGGAGCATTTATTTGCATCTCTATCTTCTTTTTTATTCAATAACGGTGTCTTTTAATTTAAATAGGTAAAGCATTTAAATTCAATGTAAATATTGATAGCTGACATTTTGTAAATGACTTTCTAATTGTACTTTACATCATTTTTTTGTCCCTCTCCTTCAGCCTTTCTTTGTTGTAAAGTGGTTTATTGTAGTGGAGTATTTTGATAACTTGCTTATTCTTTTTGGTTGGTCTATAGTAGATTTTTATTTCGTGCCTATTATGAGAATTAATGAAAACAGTTTTTGATTATTGCAAGCTGTTTTGAAATGAAACTAACAGCATGATTGTAAAGTTATGAATATAAAGAAAAAGATTAAGAGAAAATATGTTCATCAAAACCCCTCCACTTGTACTTCTTTCCTTCACATTTTGAATTTTTGGTGCCCCATTTTTGCCTCTTTTTATGCAATCTATTTCTTAACACATTAATGCTGTTATCATTTGTAATTGTTTTATTCATTTAGTCTTCATATTAAATATGTCAATATTTTAAGTACCATGTTTGCAATATCCAGTTATTCTTAATTTGTGTAATTACACACCTAGTGCATTATATCCTGCTGCATGTTTTCTCCTTACTAACACTCTTTGAGTTGCCTGTGTGGAAAGAGTCTGATGGAGTCTATTCTCTCAGCTTTTGTTTGTCTGGTAGTGTCATTTCTCCATTTCTAAATAATACTATAAAGTTCTATGCCATTCCTCCTTTCCTGGAAAGAGCAGTTTTACTCTAAATTGATGAGGCAAATGCTTACGTGTTTTTAGTTTCTTAGTTTAGTGTTGAGAATCTTCTCTTTATCTTTTACCTGTGAGAACTTTATTATAAGCTTTTTGGAGTAGATGTGGTTAGATTTCACTAGTGGCCTCTAAGTTCTTACACTTGGATTTTTTGTATGTTTCTCTATTTTTGGAAATTTTCTATTAAATAAGATCTCTCCCCCTTTGACACTTTAAAGTCCTTCTGGAGCATTAATACCTCAAATATTTGCTTTTAAATACTTCTGGAGTCCTATACAGTTTCTTTATTTCTCCTCATTTTTTTTTCTTCTTCAGATATGCATTCTCATACAAATTGTCTTTGAGCTAATTAATTTTTTTTCTGTTTGACCTATTTTGCTATTGATGCCTTCTACCATGGTTTTTGTTTTGATGAGTATATTTCTCAGATCAAATTTTTTCACTTTGACTTTTAATTGCCTTCAACTCTTCATTAAATTTGTCCTTTTAGAGTATTAAACAAGTTTTTTCTTCACACTTATTAAATTTCCTTAAAACAACTATTTTATATTCCCTATTTGATAATTAACCTATATTATACTAGCTGAGATCATTTTCTAGCACTGTCTTTCAACTTTTATTTGAGGTTATAGTTTGCTGAAAGCTCTTAAAGCTTATGTTATAGTTTCCTGAAAGATCTTAAAGGTTTGCCATGTGGTATCATTTTGGTCATGGAAAAATGAGTTATTTATTTCAGTCTTCTCAGTCTAGCTTTAGTTTTCCATGTAATTCCAGGCTTTCTAAGCAGGCTGCTTATTTTCTCTGAGTTACAAGGGTAAGATAGCTTTGTGGAAAGCAGACTTTGGTCACCCACAGTCTCACTCAGTTGAATCCAGGCTGAGTCTCTTAACGTTAGTACTTTGCACAGTGTCAGGGATGCACGAAGGTGCACAATAGAGCTAGTGGTGATGCAAGGCGAAACACAAGTCCATCTTACTGTGATGCAGCTCTCTCTCAGTGTGGAGGTCTTTCTGGATTCCATCTGTAAACACTGCCCTGTTAATGGCTACATTGCCTGAGTTTGAAGGATAAGTGGCAAAGACAATTCCTTGCCCATCAAGGCAGATACTAAGCTGAATTATCTCTTAAGTTTTACAGCCACAATTGTCTGGACATTCTTGTGGGGTGGGTGTGTGTAGCCTGGACTCGCTCCAAGACTATGTGCAATGCAGTTGAAACTCTAGTCTGTCTTATCAGTGCACAGGTTTCTGTCTGATGTCTGGACTGCTCTGGAGGTTCAAATGTGAGCTCTGGCCTTTGTGCAGGCCCTTTGTGTTCTACTGGGTTCTGGGTCTCACTGTGTTGGGCTTGATACTAGACTTCAAGACAAAGTGCTGGCTTCATGCCCTGCTTCCTGTCATGCGCAGTGTTGCTCCCAGCTCTGCAGCCTCTGATTGGGGAAAGGGTAGCTGAAAGCAGTCAGCTGCCTGGCCCAAGCCATTTCAGTGGTTAGTCTACAGGTAATCACATGACCACAGAAGTCCAGGGGCTTTGCACAGCCGTGGATTTTCTCCTTGGCAGGCAGAGAACTGAATTGCAATCTAAGGCCTGGACTCAGTTTAGCCTCCTTACTCCAAGTAGGAGGTAGCATTCTCCATGCTGGGGTGCTAAGAGTTGGGGGAGAGTTGTCACAGGCAAGCCTTTCTTTCCTGCTTTCTTCAATAGGTCTTTGCATTTTATTGCACTAAATCTCTCAACTGATTCTCTCATCTCTTGTGAAGGTGATTCTGTGCATTAATAAAAAATTGTTGTCCCTGTGGG
This sequence comes from Cavia porcellus, assembly GCF_034190915.1. NCBI lineage: Eukaryota > Metazoa > Chordata > Mammalia > Rodentia > Caviidae > Cavia > Cavia porcellus. The sequence continues at coordinate 70,424,897 of NW_026947491.1, forward strand.
CAGAAGCTCACAGGGAAATGTAATTCTGCAGCCCCTTTGCTCTGCCTCCTACATAGAAGGAAATCTTCCTACATAGGAAGATTTAAAATTCATTTTTGCAGGTTTCTTTGAAGGCGAATTTATGCTCTTGACTGACATTTTTATGATGAATAATGGACATTTGTGGTCTGACTCCCTATGCCTGAAGAGGTGGTCTTCTGCCCTAGAACAGAGAGGATTCGACCTTGAATCAACCACAGAATATGAGTACTTTAAATTTACCCGTTGTATTATATCTGGTACATCTTAATGTTTAGTACATAAAACATATTAAGTAGAAGGCATAAGTGGCATATTTCACATGGTTTGCAGATCTTTGCCTTGCTATAAACCTTGTTTATCTTTCATATCAGCTGCTATTGGAATAGAGATTGCTTGTTTGTCTTATTTCTTCTGCAATTTATTCTCCCATTGATGATAGATTTATTATGAAAATAGATTTATTTTATGCTTTAGTTATAGGTTAAACTTCAGATAGACTGACAAACAAACAACACACCAACCCAAAATTCAGATAATTGACCAGATTATATATGGCATTATGTATTGGGTGGAAAATAAGATCATCAATGGTGAGCCATTAAACTATTTAGTAAAGGAAAACATTTAGCAAAGGAAATATTTAGCAAAAGAGAAAATTGATGAAACAAATTTGATATTAAGTGTGCCTCTCATTAAAAAATAAATCTTACATGGTAAACTAGAAGTAGATCAATAAAAACTTATTTTTTCTCTTTGTTCTGTTGCTGACACACTGTGACAAGCAATGCACAAATTTTTCTGTTTAAAAGTCTATGAGATACATGTGGTCCTGCTATTACCAAAATAAATATATGAATTTAAGTGATACTGAAAAGTAAATATTTTAATAAATTAAAAGAAAAGCAGAGTAAAAATACTAGTGTGAGAGTACAACGAACTAAATTATTGTTATTGTTTAAAAATACAAAAATAGTGGCTTCAACATTATAGCTTCTCAAAAATTTTTAGAACTACAAGTAGTGAAAATATAAACTGACATCATGTTAGTACTTTGATTAAGATATGTGATGTTTTACAGGCATAACCTATTGTTTAGTTCATAGTGATGGGCAAAAGGGAAGTTATAGAGTTTGCATGGAAGCACAATAGATAGAAAATAATCAAGATAATGAAATACCAGCTGTATAGTTTTTATGACTGGCATTCAATTATCAATCCCATCAGTTTAATTTAAAGCAATACGTAACCAATGGAATCACAAAACCAATTCATAGTTACAATGGTAAATTCAAGCACATAAAAACCCCCAGCTGTGAATCACTATTCCAAATATTCAATTACTGTTTCAATCAGATCTGGTTGAGTGATGTACTATTGTATCACACAGACAATTAATAAGTACCACAAAATCACAGTGTGTACACTTTCTTCTTGTTACGTGTCAGCAAACACTTTGATAATATCACCCAAATACCACACTCCTCCACAGAGTCATTGGTGAGATAGTGAAACATCTGATTCATATTATAAATGTTAAAATCACAATTTCTTGTTTTTAAATATAAATATAGTTTTATAGAACTGACAAATGACAACAATTCTCTTAGTAACTGAGAAGCATTAGTTTTAAACAAGTTCATAATAAAATTCAAGTGTCATGGCTACATAAATATTTTAAAACATAAAATTTGATATATAAAATTGTATACATCAAAATTGATGTATATCAAAATTGATACATCAAAACATATATATCAAAATATATATAAATAAAATTTACTTGAACAGGAAAATGTAAACATGACCTGGAAATTTCTTCAAACTTCAGATCGTGTGTGTGTGTGTGTGTGTGTGTGTGTGTGTGTGTGTGTGTGTTGGACACAAAAGCAACCTCAGCATGTAAATTCCTTGAATTCATGGAATTTTGTCTGTGTTGATTGTTCTTATACTACAAGTGGGACATAGAGTAGATTCATGTAAGATTTTTTGAATGAGTGAATAAAATAATATCAAAGAAATGTATTTCTGGGATAAGTGGTGCCACTGGTTCCTTTGGGAATTTGTGTATTATCTCTAAAATTATTTGTAAAGAATTCCATTGGTTTTTATCTTTTATTGTTTCTTAATTGACACAATCATTTGTGCATATTTATGGGATAAAGCATAATCATGTGGCACATGTAAAAATATATAATGAACAAAGGTAATTAGGCTTCCATCACCTTATCATTCTTTATATTTGAAGTTTTCGAACTTCTCTTGTCTACTTCTTCATAAAGTAGGTGTTAGGTTGCTGTGAACTTCATTTTAGTGTGCTGTGAACACTAGAGCTCATCCGCCCTACTTTGTTCCGTATTACATATTCCTCACTTTCTTTCCTCCCCACGAATGTTCCTGTCCACTAGTAACTACCAGTCAATTCTTCTTTGAGATCAACTTTTCTAGCTTCAACATGTAAGTCCATGCAGTGTCTCTCTAAGTATGGCTTATACGAAGTCCTCCAGCTCCATCAATGTTGTCACAAATGACAGGATTTCATTCTGTTTATGGCTGAGTGATAGTCTATTGTGTATAAGTACTATATTTTCTTTATCTATTCTTCTATGAATTAAGACCATGGTTAATGCCACATGTTGATTATTGTAAATAGAGCTGCAATATATATGAGTGATCAGGTATCTCCCTGACAAGCTGATTTCCCTTCCTTTGTAAATATACACAGAAATACAGTAGTGAAATCATATGGTAGATCTATTTTTTCTTTTTTTGGAGAATTTCTTTGCTACTTTCCATGATTACTGTTAATTTATATCCCCCTGAATACTGTATAAGGTGCTCTTTTCTCTACATCCTTGCCACAATTTAGTTTTTCTATTTTAATAATAGCCACCCTAAAATGCCTGAGATGGCATCATATTACCATTTTAATTTGCACTTTTCTGATGATTGGTGTTGAGTGTTTTTTCATACTCTTGACCATTTATAATTTTTTTGGAAAAATGTCTATTGATACCAAAGGAACATTTTAAAATGTGAGTATTTGTTTTTTCTTCTTGAGTCTTTGAATCTTTATATATTCTGGATGTTAATCATTTGTCAGGTAAACTAGTTTACTGTACTTTCTAGGTTGTCTTTTCACTGCACTTATTATTTCTTTTTTCCATTTGGAAGCTTTTTAAGTTTACTGTATGGCTATTTATCTATTTTTGCTCCCATTTCCTTTGCTTCCAATGTCTTACTTTAATAAAACACTTGCTACAGTGATATATTCAATTGTTTTCCATATGCTTTCTTCAAGTAGCTTCATAGTTTTAGGTCTCATACTTAGGAGGTGAGTATATTTAAATTATTTTTTAATATAGTGTGGGAGGGAAAGGTAGTCTAGTTTTATTCTTCTTCGTCTGTATACCACATTTTCCTTGAACCATTTACAGAGCCTGTTCTTTCCCAAATATGTTTTCTTGCATCTTCTGTTTTTGTACTTTCTGTTGCTGATTAAGCAAAATTTCCTAGTTATACACTTTGACAAATCAACCTATTTTATAATTAGTAAAAATCAAGTACCATGGATATTCACCCATTTACTCATTGAAATCTATAGTTTAAACTTTCTTTAAATTCTTATAAAAGAAAACAGTAATGATCTGTGAAGAAATAATAAATTACCTATTTCATGGTCCAGATCTTCAATCAATTTTAAATTCCTTTATAGGTAAAAGCATCTAGTAAAAGAACCAAAAAATGTTATGAGAGACAGATATCTGAATTGTAATCAAGATCTTGGTATTCGGAAAAAGTAAGTTGTTCAGAAGGCTTTACTAGACCAAATTTTAGAGTTGTTTTCTCAGTTGGTTTTATCAATGTTCAAGCAACATTTAAATTGTTCTTGTTTTGTAGATGACTGTGAGTTTTGTTATAATTTATCATAGTTTTGGAAATTGTTCATTTATTCACTTATTAATGTGATACATAAGTATAAGCTTCTCTTCTGTGCCTTCACTGCACTTTGTGCTACATATTTAAGATAAATAAGAACTCAGGATCCACTTAGAAAAGGAAAGCAATTAAATAGTGTGGATGGCAAAACAGTTTCCAGGTCACAAAAAAGTTGTAGCCCAGGATACAATGTTGTAAATCTTGAATGATAATAGCCAATAGGAGTTGAAGTTGCATAGTAGCCAGAGACAGAACAAATAAAACCTGTGAGTATTTAGATAATTTTCATTAGGTTGCCATTGGCAGAAAATAGGCTGGTAATTGAAGACTAAAAAAATATTGTTCTCACAGCAATATAAACAATAAGCCCAAGAAAAAAAAAGAAACTAAAAATGATCTGATAAATTAGAGGCATAGTTTGAGAAATAAGTCAAAATGATGAAAACGTGACTTAAATAGAAGCATTGAAAATGCAAGAAATAGAAATACCAGCATGGATGATAAGTTGATATAACGAGCAGTACTTGATCATCTTTGGAGGATGATGACAACTAGAAGTCCAAGAAGAATGTAAATAAGTTTAGAGTCTGTGAATAACAATAGCATTCATTAAGAAGGGGATAGGGAAAAAATTAGGAATTGGTTGCAAAAAGTGATACTGACTTTTTGACACTAGGTTTGAGCAACTAAATCACAAAATATTCATGAGGCAACTAAATGTACAGCTTCAGAATTAAAAATAAGAATCTGGTCTGGAAATAAATTAGGAAATCAGCAAAACTGATAACCAAAGCTATCCGATGCATTAAGGCTATACTGAAAGAGTAACAAAATGTCATATACTTCTTTGTTCCTGCAGAAAAATTTTATGTAGAGAAGAGGAATTAAGAAATTTAGATGTTGCAAATATCAGGACTGCTCAGGCAAATTCCTAGGAAATCTGTATCCACAGTAAACTGTTAGAGATATGGAACAATTGTTAAGAGCATTTATTCACATACAGTTCATTTATCACTTCCTCTGATTCCCTCTTTTTTATAATGTCCTTCACTGGAAAGCTACGAGTATTTTTCCTTTACTGTGTCTTGAGATTGGAAATGTATTTAAAAGTCAAGAAGTTTTAAAATATTAAATCAATTTTATTAGCCTATAAATCAGTTTGCATGCCCTACAGAGACTATATGGTGGGTTAGAATTCATCTAGCAATAATAAATAAAAAAGCAAAAGCAAAGTAACTTAAATAATAAAGAAATACTTTGCCTCCAATTCCTGGAAGCTGAGGACCAGTGTGTTTTGCACCTGTGCATTTTGATGATGGCTCCTCTCAGCTGGTTCCTCAAATGATGCCTTATGTGGTCAAATGGGCTTCCACTAGCAAAGTATCGGGTTGCTATGATCAGAAACAGACAACAGATCTTTCTCAAATGAGAAAGTCATCAAGAGACGCAGAGAGAAGAGGGAAGAGGATAAAGAAAGGAATTAAAATGTGGTGTCTGCACCAATTCCACAGGGAATGGAAACATTATGTTCTATAAACAAGTATTAATTTTTTTAAATAAATGAGAAACATCACTTTCAGGAGCTTCCAGCTAACATCACTTCATGTATCATTGGCCAGCTATGGATTCTTCATAGACTCTTCATTCTAAGAGTTACTCTTAAACTTCATGGACTCTTCATTCTAAGAGTTACTCTTAGACAAATGAAATCAGTTCTTAAAATTGAGTGATAAAGTCAGTTTCCTTTATGCAGTTTCTACTGCTGGATGCTTAGGTTCTCAGTTTTAAATCTTTATAGCACTAATAGTTGCAGAGTCATTTATCAAAGAGAGCACTTTATATGACTTATCATATTCTGTGATCATAAAGTCTTTATTTGACCTTATCTATTTTACACTTTAAAAGTGGATGGATTTATCGTTCAAATGTATCACCTTGTTTCATCTTTGTTTACCTCCAAAGCTACTAATCATGTTATCACATTCAGTCTTAAGGAAAATGTTTTATCTTTCTGCCTCATGTATCTTAGGGTCAGAAAAAAGTACTGTTTCTTTCTAAACATTTAACCAAGTCCTGCTTTCTGACCTCAAAAATTCAGATGTCTGAGGAATCTCCTCTCTCTCTCTCTCTCTCTCTTTGTGACCTCTTTCCATCACAGAGGTTCAGAAACACCGTCATGGAGTCACTGCAACAAAGCAGGATGCATTCTGAAAATCTCCTGAACAGCAACACAACAGATGCAGTAGCTATCCTGAGAAGCAGACCTCCCAAATAATTCTCGCACACTTCCTGCTTTATAGAGGTATTCAGAGAGAGACACAGGATGAAACTTTCTGCTAGAAATTCTTTTATTTCATCTTTTATTACTAGTGAGTTGAATCAGAATTTAAATTTAGGCTGAGATGCATGAAAGCAGCTCTTCTATTTAGCAAACTTGAGGAGTCCAATGTTTTAAAGGTCATAAAATAACAGCAAAATATTGTGTTTTTTCCCATTGGATTTTAAAAGTGAAAAATTATCTTTTATATCTGACTTGGGAAATGTGGATGTAGTTTCATTTATGAAATGTGAATCTTCATTAAAAAGTTTTCATACTAGATGAAAGAGACCTAAGAAAGAAATGACCAAAAATGCTATCAAAGCCCTCATTTAAAGATGCTTGTTATATTCTAACTTAATAACTGGTTAATACCATTCTTTTACATCTATTACACGATCAAAAGCCCATATATCAAAATTTGAATTAAAAATGTGTTGTTTTTCATTATCATTTTAATTGAGATTATGGGGTAATTTGGGAAGGGATGATAAATATTCAATCACTTATCATATAAAAATTTCTAACTACATTTAGAAAAATCAGTAAATCATTAAAGTTCTAGCAAAGGAGAATGAACATGATCAGATTTCTGAGAAGTTAGGTTTTATAATTTATTTGCGTATTATTTTTCTGTAACTATGTCCAGCCCTGAAAAAAACCCCAGGTGCTCAGTAAGGGTTTTTTTATTTTTTATTGTTGCATAAGTGAAAGGAAAAATGAAGTCAGTGGAGAAATACTGGCAAACAGGAAAATGATTGAGAAGAGGTTTCCCGAGACCAGCAGTAAACCCACTGACACCTGACCAGCCAGGCGCACAGGCAGGAGGTAAAGGCTGTGGCATGAGAGTTGTCATGGTAGAGCAGAAAGGACAGGGATACTGCAAGGCTTTATGACTCAAGAAGGGGGCCAAAGATGACTCTGAGTTTTGATCCTGAGGTTGGCAGATATAATGTATAATGAACATAACAAAAACAAAGGGTGTATTTTGGATAAAGATGAAAAGTTCAACTTGAATATATGTTTAAGATAGATGTGTCATAGTTAAATATTTACTGCTAAGTAGTTTGGTAGATATCTGTAGGTTGTGTATGAGGTAATGGCTAGAAATCAATATTTTGGAAGCACTTGAATCATGACATTTGGGAAAGAGGGACTAAATAGAAGATAACATAGCCAAGGGCATATTTACAGAAATAATTTAGAGAAGTTTGAAGAAAATCCAAATAAGAATTTTTATAGACATCATTTTGATAAACAATTTCACTTAATGGCAATTTTAAAAATAAATTAGAGTATAAAATGTAAAAGGATTGAGATTACATGGGGAGAAGTCCTTCCAGTCCAACAAGGAAAAATTCAAATCCAAGCTAAGGTGCCAATATAAATTTATAAAAAAGAACCTTGTTTGGAATGTTTACCATTGTTTATGCAGCATCTTAGATTTACCAGTTGCTCATAAATATGTGACACTATATGAGCTAAATTAAAAGTTAATTACTTTCAAAAATTAACATTGTCGAATAGATTTTCTTCTCTGTTTTTTGGTTTGGATTTTTATTTTTCTTCTTAAACTCGTAGGTGTGACATATGTTGCTGTGAAAGTTCCAAGAAAAATGGATAGAATTAAAAGTAAAGAGGCAATTACCATGAATGTCACATATATATGGAATATATACATATTTTAGACATGTTTATATGCAAGATAAAACTATACATTGTGTACATATTGGATTTTGTTTTTTTTTTATTCTTAGTGATAGATTATGTAAAATATATCATTGAAGAACACATACATCTATCTCACTGCTTTCAGATAGCTATGTAACATTCCATAATGTAGATATCCAATGATTGTCTTTACTATATCACTTTAAAAGTATGTGAAAGATACACACTTTGTATATTTAGTGATGATTATACATTGTTACATTCTTTTGCAAATAACTTTGTGCACAAGTGTTAATAATAATTTGGTAAGACAGTTTCTTTCTATCCAAAGAGCATAACAATTTGAAATTTTGGTAATTATTGTTAAATTCTCTCTTGGATAGGCAGTATCCACACCAATACAATCATAACTTCTTTGGTCCCTTGTTATTTTAAAAATCTAAATTTAGTTATCTAAGCATAATTTTTACTTTAAATATAGCAAATGATATTTCTTGGATGAAACACGCAGCAATGGATGAGAATTTTCCACGTTGAAAATGTGTCACATTATTTCTTGTTTTGGCCTTCATCTGTTGACATTAGTAGAATGCACACTATCTATCAAAAACTGGATTGCATTGCTGTTGAAACTCCAAAAACAAACCTACTATGTCTAGCAACAGTCAGCTAATAAGAATATACAAAATATACTTCACTTAATACGACTGACATTCTAAGCATAAGATTGTATATATCTCATATGGCAAGACATTCAGATTTAATTTGTTATTATAGTGATTCCAACTTTATAGACTGGAGATATTCTTAAATTATGCATAATAAATAAAATACATCTTTAGGCCAGATCTTACACAAATGGTGGTAGTTATGACTCAGTTCTCAATCTTATTAGTGATCTGGATTGAGCCTCATTGCATGATTTATGTCATATTCCCATACCACAGAGCTGGAAGTTCTTGGCTGTAGGACAGGAGAGAGGTCTGGAAAAGGGCTAAAGAAATCTCCTCTAAAAACCCAGGCGTTCCCCTACAAATATTGTATTTAAAGACAAGTTTTACTGTTAAAAAATCCATTAATCAATATTAATTCCTCAGTATTTCTAAGTTATTATCACAGTCTCATAGATAAGAAAGTGAATAGACCCAGGACAGTAATGTGTCCTGGGTTACAGTCACATAAATGGCAGCTTACTTTGATTCTCACTGAAGAATCAGTGTTCTCTCTGCGATAACATTGGCTTCTCTGAATATCTGGACCAACTTCTAAAATGAAATTCTCTGGAGAAATTCAAGATCATATCTCAGGCTGCTCTCTGTTGCATGTCTGGTCATCAGGAAATTAAAAGGCTTAAATGGTTCAGAATCTGTCACCATAGGGCATGCATGACTGACAAATAACCTTTCACGTGAGTTCACTGCCTCACGACGGGCACTGTAGTGTCATGCAGTGTATCAGCTGGAAAAAATAAGCTGCAAATAGGAAAGACTCAACATTTCAAAAGTGTATTCTTGTAGAAAATGAGAAGTTACAAGCAAGTTACTAGCAATAAAAAACATACGCACACATCGATGTCACAGCACTTTGAAAGAACAGTTACAGAACACTGTAGTAATTAGCTGAAATTAGCGCTTTTCATGAGTAATAAAAATCAAATTCTAGCCTGCTCAAGAAAGACAAACAAAGCCTTTTAAAAGTGGGTTGTAGAAAATAAATATTTAAATAACTTTAAACGTATGTCTTGCTGCTTGCTCATGTAACCTTGACAATTTTGCCACTTTGGTTTATTCAAGCTTGACAAGTAATTTGAAACTATTGATCCCCAACATCTGTAAAATCAACATTGTTTCTAACTGAAGGTACTGATAACCCTGGTACTGCCCTGTGTGCTCCCCAGGTCTCCTTCCTATTCTTCAGTATCACTGAAATGAGAGGTGTCAATGTGTATCAGAAATAAATTTACAAAGTAAATCAAGAAATCAGAGTAAATTTTGCCTTAGACTTGCTGTGCAATTCTCTTTAGGCCCAGTCTCATCTAAACAATGACACATTCATTTAGAATTCAATGTACGTAGGAGAGTTATGTTTCTTTAGTTATCATGCACTTTTGTAGCAAACCATCCCCAAATTTCCATAAAATACTACAATCAAGGTGTAATTTTTTCTAATGTCTAAGCTATCTTAGATCACTGTGAGAATAGAAGGTTTTTAGAGACCTAAAATCCCTTAAATACCTGTGACCTAAACATGTACAGCCAAATCACTTAAGGCCTTAGAGTTTTCTAATTGGTATTCTATGTCTAAACAACCAATCAGGGGCTGGGGATTTAGCTCAACGGCATAAGCGCCTGCCTTGCAAGCAGGCAGTCGTGAGTTCAATCCCTGGTACCGATAAAAATGAAAAAGTCAAACAAACAAACAAACAAAAAAACCAACCAATCAGGAAAAAGAAGAGTGTGAAGTATTTCATTGGGAGATGTAACAATGCCATGCATCACTCTCATCCACTGATTACAGAATCAAATCATATGGACTATATAAAGCATCCAAAATATTGGAGTTTGAAAAATATTGAGATAAGGTCTCACCACGTAGTTCAAACTAGCCTTGAACTCATGGGGATCCTCCTGTCTCAGCCTCCCAAGTGCTGGGATTACAGGTATGCAGCACCACACCCATTTTAGAACATTTTCTTAAATTACAGCTCTATTCATATTTCCTATTTTTCACTGAGCTTTGATACATGTCTTCTTCCTTTGGATCCTGGTCAGTAACTCTTCCCTATCTAAATTGAAAGATTATCCGACACCCTGTTCATCACATAGGCCCTGTAGTAGTAACGCCAAGCCTGTGAGCCTCCAAATCAGCCTTACAGACATATATGTCTTTCCTTAAAGAATAAAAACACGTCATCCCAGAGTATCTCCAGCACCTAGTTTCATAAATATGAACTCCTAGAAGTCCAGCAGATTTTGTTTGATCCTGTTTCTATTTCCTTCAATCCAGCCTGGCAAAATTTCTGCTCTAGCAATTGACTGACTCCATGAATTACACAGCTCATCTTTCTGACAGAAGTCTGTGTCCCTATAACACAGCTCCAGTTCCATATCACATTCTTAGCATAGATTGATCATTTTATGAATCACTAATTTCTGCTAAATATTTCCCTACTCAATGTGTCTATTTCCTCTCACATTTTACTAAGGAGAAAGCAGGCCATATCTTCAAACACTTGCTAAAAATTATCCTTTGTTTAATATCCAGGTTCATTGCTTACTAGTTCTATTTTATGCTTATGAATAGACAATTATTCAATTAAGAGTTTTATCATTTTATAAGGATATATTATATGTTTAAATATAGCCATTAAATATGTCATTGTTTCTTTTTCCTTGTCAGTAAGTTGCAAAGACTAAGTATAATTATTTTGATAGTTTACACATTACTCTTATAATTCCTTTGGCTTCACATTCTACCAACAGGCTTTCTTTTTGCACAAATTACTTAACCTTCCCTGAACTCCAGTTTCTTTGTATGAAAAAACTGATGCTAAAAAAAAACATCTACCTCATGGGTTGGCTGCGATAATTGGATTAAATCTGCTGTGAAGCAATTAGATTAATATCTGGTGAAAGGTAAGCACTGTTGTTGTCAATTACTGTCATTTTCTAGATTCTATGTCCATTCATACAGTTACGGCCAGAATCCAGGCATGATAAACCTCTGGCACTCATAGTCTTGAATTATTCTACCTGTATATTCTCCCTGCACTTCTTGATTTTCATTTATCCACAACTTTAGTCAGTTATTCAGGTGATCATAGAATTTACCTGGAACAATGTGGAAAAGCAATCAAACTCTGGGTTACATTGTTGTCACTTTCCTGTCCTTGTACGTCCTTCTTCATCCTCTTCTTCCAGGGCCCCCTCCACATACACCCTCTAAAACTGACAGCTTCTGACAGCTGCTCAGAAACGCCTTGCTGTGAAAGAGTTCTGCCACCTCCACTGGGCTTGATGTTCTGTCCTATAGTGTGACATCCAAGATGTCTCCATCCTCAAACTGGTGATAAGTTTTTATAATTTCAGTGAAGTTTTTTAAAATCATTTAACGTTTTTGATCAAGGCAAAATAAGACTGAGATGAGAGTATGATAGAATGGTGAAATCCCAAACAGTGTTAAAACACTGCTTTGCATAAGTAAAATAGGCTGAAAATTAAAGTTAACAATAAATTAAAATGTACTAGTAAATTTTTGATTCATAATTCAATTCACAAAGTTCATTCATGAATTTTTGACCATATAAATTTTCAATAAAGCAAAGTTATATAGTTTGATTTATAATCTAGCAGCCTGTACTCCGATTAAGATGTGACTTTCTTAATACACTTCAGGTTTAAATATTTTTAAGATTCAATAGGGCAGACATGGGATATGATTAAACTCATGATATATAATTCAAGGAATGTGAATTCAAGGACTCTTCCTTACATTTAGTGTGTGTACCTTTGGCACATTTTTTTTTTTAAAGAAAATGAAATTTTGCTCTATCTTTGCAACCCAGCAAAAGTCAATTTGAAGTTAAACATCAGCATGCTTCTGGGGCATTGGGAGAATTTTTTAAGAGTTTTACCTGAACATGTCTCTCTTTGGCCCCAGAGAAGCGGTTAAAAATCCATTCGAGGGTTTTAAGCAAAGTTCATTTGATTGTAGGTCAGTACACGGTGGATAAATCACAAAATTGCTTCAAATAATGTATATGATTTTGCCTTCTCCCTGCTGAGGCGAAACTCTGAAGTGAGAGAGCATGAAGAGGAATTGTTTCCTCACCCCTGAGGTGAATGCCCCTGTCAGAGCTGAAGTCACTGTCAAGCAAACACAGAGAAGTAACTTAAGATGCAGCCGTTTTCATCCATCTCCCACAGGCAGCATAAAACAAACGAGTGTGGTCTCCATCTTGCCAGTGGCAGGGCATTTGTTAAAGCACAAAGATAAAAGAGAGGAAAAGAAATCCCTTGGCAAAGAGCTGAAACGAAATATGCCACAAGAGCACAGGGCCTTTCAAAAATAGTCTTTTGTAATCACAGAGGCTTTTTAGGGGGCCAAAGTGTAATGTTTTGGTGAATGTGTTACATGCAAATGTTCAGTCGTATTAGGCTACTGACCCCTGCTGCAGGAGCAATCTTTCTCAGGCACCATTTTCATTGTTATTGCTACTCAGCACCCTTCGGGAAGAGCGCCCTGGTGTTTGCCATATTAAATTCAAACTCTTCAACCTGGCTTCCCCAATGGTCTGACCCAAAATGGTCTTGACCTCTGTTTTACCAGCAAACAGGTCCTGTTCAGTCCGTTTCAATAGACTGGTTTGCTTCCCTCTGTACAATGTTTTCTTCTAGAAAGTGGCTTTAAGATTCTTCTTTTATTCTCCCACCTCCCATGTGCTGCTTTATTCTCAAGGCTACACACACCCATAGGCACCTCCGTTCTGTGCCACTGAATTTTCTAAGATTAACTTTGAAATTGGCTTCCCTCACTTACCATAATCCAATTTTATTAAATTTATTCTATAACCGTCTATCAGTTCACACTTTGTGCTATTTTAAAATATGTATTCTGTTCTATAAATTTCATTTCTATAAGGGTTCAGAGCCCCAAACTAAAATCACAATATAACACCAGCAGTATCTTTTATGTTTCATTGCCAAGTGACTTGACAATAACCAATTCTGTATATTCAGTAAGTGTTTATTACTTACTATGGGGAAGAAACTACTAAACTCTTGATACAACAGTGGGTAATAAACTGTTTCAATGAGGGGGCATATTTAAATTCCATCTAATTTGAATCAAAACCAATGCATTGTGAATGCAGAGAGAGCCAGGAAAAGCTTTTTGAAAGAAGCAGATTCCACTTAACTTTTGTGTGGTTACCCCAGAGATAAACTAGGTATTTCTTATAAGGGGCAAGTGAGACTCAGAATCTAATTAATGTAAAGAAATAATTTGTGTGAGAAGTTAGAATATGAAGATGATTCCTACAAGCCTGAGTCTTTACTCCAATGTAGCATAATCTTATTTCTGGTATGGACATATTTGATGAATGAAGATTTATTTCAAAAAGTTGAGTCCTCTAAATAGATATCATATTAGATAAATAATATTGTAGAATTAGTTAGAATTTACCTGGCTATCTCAGAAGCTAAATAACTGTTATGATGGACACAATAGCCTCTTTCTCATTATTTTATACCTTTCCACAACATTCTGGAACATTGATTCCTTCTTGATAAAATTCTGCTTTTCCAAGTTGCAATGCGCCTGCTCATCTACCTCACCATGAACGTGTTTTCTTCCTTACCTTGTTAATAGGAGCAAATCTCCTGCTTTAATATTTGCTATTGCCTTTCTCTTTGTTCCCAAAAGTGAAATAAAGAGATAGCATACAAGACTTGTGCTTGACATATAATAAAAAAACTTAAGGAGAAATGAATAGAAACCAAGTTGAATGGTAGTAACAGGAAATCATGACCCCTCAATCAGTTCTCAGATTTGAATCAGTTTACAGACTCAGAGCCCCTTGAATGAAGCCAGGTCAGAGTTCTCTTAAAGAAGGACACTACCAGAGTTTTTTTATGGTCAGTCTTTATTGCATCCTCCCCAAAGTGACCTGAGGCCTTTTACCAGAATAAATATACCCTGAGGGAAGACAGAGACTCAGGCATTTCAGGGACTACTGGAATGTTGGTTCCAAAGGATCCTGAACATCATTGTGACCCTCCAATAAGAGTAAGGGGCGATGGTGATCTTGTGATCAATGGAGTTTTAGCAAAGATCCAACTCACAGGGCTTCCAATATTTCCTCAAATCCATCCTTTAATCATTTCCTGTGTTCCAGATGTATAATTAGGACAGATATACTTAGCATTTGGCAGAATCCTAACACTGGTTCCTTACCCTGTAGTGTGAGAGCTATTATAATCTGAAAGGCCATGTGGAAGGTGTTGAAGTTGGATTTGCCTGGTAAAATAGTAATTATGAGACAATATCTCATCTTTGGAAGGATTGCAGAAATTAGAGCCATCATAAAGGACTAGAAAGATGCATGGGTGATGATACCCACCACATCTCCATTTAATTCTCTATTTGGTCTGTGCAGAAGTGAGGTGGGTGTTGGACAATGACAGTAGATTACTGTGAACTAAATCAAGTGGTGGCTCTAATTGTAGATGCTTATACCAGATGTGGTTTCCTTGTTTGAGCAGATTAATGTGTCATCTGTTGTTTGACATGCAGCTATTGATTTGGTGAATGCCTTCTTTGCCATACCTATTTATAAAGACCATCAGAAATGATTTGCTTTCTCAGATAACAAGGCCAACAATACACTTTCACTGTCCTATCTCAGGATTATGTTAACTATTCAGATCTGTGTCATAATTTACTTGACAGGGATCATGATTGCCTTTCTCTCCCACAAGGTATCATATTTGTTGATATTATGTTGATTGGACCAAGTGAACAGGTGATAGAAACTACTCTGGGTTTGTTAGTGAAGCATTTAATAGCTTAAGGATGAGAAACAAATCCAACTAAAATTCAAGGTCCTTGTTTTTTTTTATTTTTTATTTATTTTTTATTTTTTTTATTTAAGAGGAAAAAGAGAAAAACACAAAACAAAACAAAGGGTACACGTAATACAGAACTACAAAAAAAAAAAAAAAAAAAAAACATAACAGTAAGAAATCACCTGTTAGTAGATTACATATTATCATCTTGAAAATAGTTGCTCAAATCACAGTATCAAAGAATACAAGGTGGACATTCAAACAGGGAGACTGCAAACAGCTGTGTTCAATGATCCAAAAACATTGATATAGTCAGCTATTTAACACCCCTAAACACACTTGCTGTTATATCCGTTAGAGCTCTTTTTCTTTTTTTTCCCTCTCTTTTTTTACAACAAAATTTACACATTTTGGATTTTATTACTCCTTAGTGCTTATTACTTTTTTTGGGGGGGACCACAGTGATATATGTGCACCTATGTTTATAGCAGCACAATTTGTAATCGCCAGATCTTGGAAACAACCCAAGTGTCCATCAACTGAGGAATGGATAAAAAAGTTGTGGTATTTCTATACAATGGAGTATTATTCAGCTATAAAGAAGGATCACATTGAGATATTTATCAATAAATGGGCGCAGCTTGAGATCATACTCATAAGTGAAATAAATTAATCTTGCATGTGTGAATACCAAATAGTTTCCCTAATGTAAGTAATGATTCAAATATATAAAAATATGTGGTAATCATGATTCCCCATTAGGTGGCCTTGAAGCCTTATAAAGTTTTCACTCATTAATTAGAAAGGCTTTATTCTGGGCTTCTTGATATGGAAATATTTGAAGCTAGAGTATATGAAGTTTTATCCAAATATTTCAAGGAAAAAGACAGACACTATGGTAACTACTATTAAGTCGGGTTATATGGTGGTGAAGTACTAGGTTGCTGAAACAGTCATGCTTTGATCTCTATTGTTATATTGTTATGTCCTGTTTTATCTCAATCTCCCCCTTATTCTTTTAAAAAAATTATTTAGTCATTTCTTATGTTTGTCTTAATTAAAAAAATTCAAGGTCCTTGTACCTCAGTGAAATTTCTAATAGTACAGTGGCTTGGGACATGTAGAGATACCCCTTTTAAGGTAAAAGATAAGCTTTTATTGCATCTGGCTCCCACTAAAACCAAAAGAGGACAATGTCCAGTGGGCCTATTTGGATTCTGGAGTCAACACATTCCTTACTTAGGTGTTTCACTCAATGTCATTTACTTAAGGACTCAGAAAGCTGCTAGTTTTGAGTGGGGCTCAGAACAAGAAAGGCTCTGCAACAGGTCCAAGTTGGTGCAGCCACTGGGGCCATGTGATCCACAAGTTCCAATCCAATAGCACTTGAAGTGTCAATGGCAAACACAGACACTTTTTGAAGTTTCTGGTAGGCCCCTGTGGGTGAATCATAGCACAGTCTTTTGGATTTTGGAGTAAGACTCTGCCATCACTTACAGACAACTACTCTCCCCTTGAAAAACAGCTCTTGGCCTGCTCTTGGGCCTTAGTGGAAACTGCCCATGGGAATCCAAGTTACTATGCAATGTGAATTGGCTAACATGAGCTGGGTATTATCTTATCTACCAAGTAATAAGGTTGGATATGCACAGTAACAATCTGTCATTAAATGGGAATGGTATATACATAATCGAGCCAGAGTAGATCCAGAAGTTACAAGTACATTACATGAAGAAGCTGCTCAGATATCCATGACTCCTATTTCCACTACAGTACCTTTGTGCCCAGTATGCCCCTATGGTCTAATGGGTTATACCACATGATCAGCTGTCAGAGCAAGATAAGACCAGGACCTGGTTTACAAATGGTTCTGCCAATTATGCAGGCTCCAGTCATGAATGAATAGCTGTGGCATTATAGCTTTTTTCTGCGATGTCCTTCCTGAAGGGCAGTGATGAAGAGAAATCTTTAGAGTGGACAAAATATCAGACAGTGCACCTGGTAGTACATTTTACCTAGAAGGAGAAATGGTGTGACTGTGTATTAATTCACAGGCTGTAGCAGATGTTCAGGAAATTGAATGGAACTATAACTAAAATTGGTGATGAAGATATTTGAGGAAGATGTATGTGAGATATCTCCATGTGGGCATAGGATGTAAAAATATTTGTATCCTATGTAAGCACTCACTAAAAAGTGATGCCGGTAGAGGAAGACTTTAGCAATCAAATGGATCTGATGACCCATTCTTTAGATAGTGGCCAACTCTTTCTTCAATCCTCCCTGTCATTGCCCAGTGGGCTCATCAACAGAGTGGCCATGGATGGCAGGGAAGGAAATTATTCATTGGATCAACAACACAGACTCACATTCACCAAGGCTGATCTCGCTAAAGCCAACTGATGAATGCCCAATATGCCAACAGCAAAAGCCATCATTCAGTCCTGGATGTGGCACCATTCTCTTGGGTGACCAACCTGCTACCTGGTAGCAGTTTGATTATATTGGACTACTTCCATTATGGAAGAGCAGCATGTTGTCCTTACTGACACAGATACTTTTTCTGAATGTGAATTTGCCTTCCCTGAACATAATGCTTTTGCCAAAATTACCATCCATGAACTCACGGAAAAATCATCATCAAGTGAATAAATCAAAGTATGCTTTCATTTGGAGACATAGGCAGGCCCCTTGGATCATGGCTCTGCAAGATCTGGGACACTGGATGATACAGTAAATGGAATCCCAGGGAACTAACTTTTATATTGTTCTCAAGCAGGGATCCCAAGGGATTGCCTTCTTGCATGGAGGATTTAGAGTCTTTCCTTGAATATGTGAGTGATGGGGTCTTAAAGATTGCTGAGGTTCCTTTAGGACATCTTTCTTACTGTCCATTTTCAAAGAAAATTTCTTTAATGGCACTAAATTGCTCAATAAACACACTTATTTTGGCTCTCTAATCATACACATGGTTCATTTGGGCCAAGATTTATGTCTTTCAAATGTTTTGCTCTGCTTTTTGTCCTAATTCTTACTATCAGTCTGTCTAAAATCAGCCAATGGACTGAACATTGAAATACTTTGAAATTTCCTCTGCCAAATCAATTAGTCCACTACTCTTAATCTCAGTCTTTGGGAAAGTCCCAAGACAAAGTAGACAAGTTTTCTCCCAAAGTGTACAACACATGGCTTCTAGTCAAACTGCCAGTGGAGTCCTCATTCCCAGCTGAAACATCTTGAGCCTGATCTTTCTTCTTTGCATTCCTAATGATAATCTGTTCCTACAAACTGAATAATCCACCCAACTCCACTTACAGCACTCTAGCATTACTCTAGCTTGTTCCTCCAAATTTTTTCAAATACCTCCTGCATGACCATTCCAAATTCTTCCTAACCAAGTGATTCCTAATCAAAGTTATGGCCCCACTTATCTTGTAGTGATTTCCTGTATTAGTTAGCTATTTTGTCACTGAGACATAATACTTGACATCTACCAGATAAAAGAGAAGTTTCATTTGGCTCACAGTTTTAAAAGATTCATCCTTGATCTTCTGGCACAAGGCAGAGACATCATAAGAGAGCAAAGCTGCTTAGTTCATGGTGACCAGGAACCATAGCAAGGGAACAGTACCAGTTGGGAAATGGACTGAACATAATGCTTTATTTATGGAGAGGAAGAGCATAGCATTATGGACCTATGTATAATACCTAAAATCCCTTCTCTATCACCCACCCAGAACATGCATACCTATGCTCCATCAATCCACTTGGAAGATACTGAAACCAAATAATTTGACATTCCTCTTGACTACAACAATTAGGAAAAGAATACAGATTATAAGTGAAGAAAATATTTAATAAATTATATATTTTTCATATAAAATAAACTAGAAAGGATAATCAAAAAATAAAAATATGAAGATAACTATGTAAAAGTTTATTTTAAAAAATCTATTACTTTTACAATTGTTAGAATATATAATTTTAAAATATAAAACATTAAAAATAAAAAATAATATATTAGACCCAAATCTAATTCAAATGATAATCAAGATCTCTATAAAAAGTTGCACTTAGCATTATTTAATATAATGTTATTTAATATATTTAAGTCATTAGCAAAGATACAAGGCAGAACTCATCTCAGAGATAACAATTTCTTATGTGCAATAAAAATCTAAATTCTTGTATTTTCATGAGCTTGGCAAATTACATTAGGAGAAAAAAGACATGAAACCTGTTTGGAAGAGCAGATGGCCAAGAATAGACAACTCAGTCTTGAAAAGAAATAAAGTGACAAGAGTTTCTAGTTACTAAGCTTTATCACTATATTGTTACAGTCAGGGATTGTAAGAAAAACAATTACATACAGGACCCATAACTTACAGCATTATTTATACTGGCCACCCAAGAGTTAAATACAAGAAAGTGTGGGAAATCTGTCCATAACACTGAAGACCTAGAAAATCCAGCTGAAGGCCTGGATCCCATGGTAATAACCTGCGTGAGCTCACAGCTGAAAACCTAGAGCCCACGACAATGACTCATGAAAATCCATTTCATGAATATGCTTTAGGAAGGTCTAAAGATCAGCAGTGGCTAGAAAGTTTATGCCAGCGAGGTGAAGGAGCTGTGCCAGCAGGCTGAAGGTTCTGTACTAGAGCCAAGAAATGATGCTCCAAAGTAAGAATCAGGGAACCCCTGAAATGTACCCACAGCCATTCTCAGTGACAAAAAAGTCCTGAGTTCCTCTGATGTTGAGAACAGCAGAGTTTGTTTCAGGAAGCTAGTGTGACAAACTTCTCCTGGAGATTAAACAGCACACATCTTTCCTTCCAGAGCCAGGAACCCAAAGTAAGAATTAGAGTTCCCCCAAAGAGAACCACAGTCACTCTCAGCAACAAGGTCCTGAGCTCCTCCAATGACAACAACTGAGTTCATATCAGGGGAGCCAGAATGTCAATCTCCTACAGGAGAAACAACGGCTCCAAACAACACTTAGGAGAACCCATAATGCTATGCTCTTCCTCTCCATGTCTCTTTTTTTATGCTGGCAACTTTCCCCACGTGGGCCATCTACACTCAATACCATGCTGATTCAACTCAGTTAGTGTTAAATTGATCACCAGTTTTTAATCCATAACATATATGTTTATTATAAGATTCCAGGATTTGTTATAAAATAAACTAGATTCCTAGGAAGGAAGATGCAAACTAGGGGGAGAAAGGAGATAAGTGAATATACTATACCCAGCAGGTAGTAGGAAAGTATGCCATCAAATCAAAATATATATGTATATAGAGATGTTATAGTGGAACTAATTATTTTTACAATAAATATTGAATAACTATAATAAGAAAAGTTAATTTACACAATTTATCAATAAAAACCTAACATGACAGCAAGGTACCACAAATTGGAAATAAATGATGAAATATTAAGTAAACTGTGGCATTTAGTCAATTAATCACTAATGCTGAAATAAAATGACCTTCCTTACACCACACACACACACACACACACACACACACACACAATTACAGAATAATTAAAACATAAATATAAAAAAATTGCAAAAACAAGACAAAAAAGCAGTAATCAGGGAAGAAAAAACGATAAATTTTGTTGCATTTATTATAGCTTTATATTAAAAAATATGACAATACAAGGCCAGCACAGGCCAAAAGTGTTCAGTGCATATAGTCAGCAAGGAATTCATGCACAAAAGACATGAAAATAATTTCCAAGTTAATAAGAACTAGAAAAATGACAATACAAGTAAAAGATGAAAACTGAAAACTATTGGAAAAGATAATTTATAAACCAAAGAGAAAATCATGAAAAGATTAATTTCACTAATAACAAAACAAATCCAAATTTAAATCACAATTTTATGTTCTTTTACGCCATATTAGTCAAAACCATATAATTATGAGTGCATAAACACTACACTGTTTACAGATATGTATTTGTGTGGCCTATTTAGAGCAAAAGTTGACTACACAGTAACTGGTAAAAAATAAAAATAAATTGAATGCTTATGACCTGCAAGAGTCACTGCGAGTCTATAGAAACTCTTTGCATAAGGCTGCAAGCATGGTGGCAATAACATCATTGCTACAAAACGTTAGCCACCAAACCTTATACCACATTTCTAAAATATAGCCATTAAAAGAATTTGTGTATTTATATAACATAATATCCTTTAGCAATGCAAATAAATGACCAAAAGCCGCACATGTTGGCATTACTTAATTTCATGAATGATACTGAATACAAATATTGTTTCGGGACAGTAAGAGTAGAAACTTAGAATTACAAATTTTTAAAAATTAGCTTGGTGTTTCCTTTTGATAAGGATAGTATGAAATAAGAGAGGATCACAAAGAGACATTTATAATAAAACTGACTAGTGTATTTGATATATACACGTATTTAAATATTATAAAATCTGTATGTATATATTTATTAATATATATTTTCTTTTCTGAGAAATTGCAAGGTAAAATATGCAAGAGAAGGGAAAAACTTTTGCTACAAGACTTAATCTATTTTGCATTATCATATAGTCTACCATTCCAGGCCACCAACTTTTCTTCATCTCTAGAAGAACCCTGGTACTTTGTTCTATCACATGCATATTTAATTTGTATATCTCTAGTCTTGCTTTCTTATTCATATGTTGGTCCCAATCATGATGCTTTGAGTAAATTGGGTTGAACAGAACATGTAATATTGTTAAATTAAATCTATATAACATAGACATTTTGAGTAATATCCATAAGTTTCAAAGAGTTTGGTATCAGTAAAAGGGCTGGACTTGCAGCTCTAGAAGCACTTGGACTCCTTGGAGAAACACTGTTCAAAAGCTGCCATGTAAAAAATAGAATTAATGGAACCTGTCCAACTATTCACTACCATTAAGTGAGTTACAAAATGTATGAAGGGCATGTTTTGCCCCGTTTAATTGTGGGTTGTAATTATATTCAGTAAGCAAAGAAATAACTTGATTGGTTAAGCAATTTAGGAGACTCAATGTAATTTCCTTTCAAAACTACATGTAAAAACATAAGCAGTCACAAATCATTAATGTAAGAATATGGCATATTTGGGTAGGCAAAGGAATTTTGCTGTCATTTTAAAATTCATACTATGTAATGCCCCTGATGTTGCTGCTCTTTATGCTCTGTAATTGACTATTACAGAAAACCAAGAAGAACAAAACCTGACCAGTCACATTCTATGGTCATACAAACATTTACTTTTCTGAAAAAAAAAGAAAAAAAAGAAAAACGGAAAGAAGAAATTTTAAGCAGTTACCTTTGATAAACTAGGGGCATTTAGTAAACATGTAATATGAGAATTGTGTATGACTCTTAGAAGCTGTTGATAAAATTACTTTTTCTAAAAATGACATTCAAAGGAATTATAAGACTCGTGTACAATAAAATGGCAACAGAAGGCCCAAAGTGAAATTACCGAATGCAGTCATATATGTAGTCACTGCAGTGGTGCCTGGTACAAGACAACAATGCAACATGCATGCAGAGGCTGGATTGTCATAAGACCTTCAGGCATTCGCAACACTAAGAAGCACAGCATGGCCAAACTACCATAAAGGAGCACACCCACTGCTTTTCTTTTAGCAATATGAAATGAAATAGATCATTTTAAGGACAAAGAGGGAAAGATGGACACAGTGATAATTGTTCCCAATAATCAGATGTAGCTGAGATCTGCGGGCTAATTGTGATCATGGTATAATTTTGCAAATGCATGCTCCTTATGTACTTTAAATTGGTGACCAGATAACATATTTAACTTGCTTTTATGATATTTCTATTTTTAAATTTAAAGTAAAATTTAACTGATATCTAATCACATAAACTATGTACATATATGTGGGCATCATGTGATATTTCTGCACATGTATACATTGTATAATATGTAAATCAGGGTAAAAATATTGGCGTCCTTAGCAATTTTATAATTTCTTTTAGAACAAAGCATTCACAATGTTTTCTTTTAGCTTTTTGAAGTATAAGTGGATCATTGTTATCTATAGTTATTTTACTGTATCATAGGTATACCAGAACGGCTTAAACCTGTTTAACTACAATTTAGGACCCACTGAGCAGTTTCTCTCTATCCTTGCTTAACTTCTTTTCCCCAGCCTTTGGAAAGCACCTTCCTATTGTTGGCTTCTACAAGATCAATTTTATGCTTCAAAAGTAGGACAAATATCAGGCAATACTTTTCTTCCTTTGCCTAAGTTTTACCATTTAATTGATGATATTCAGTTTGTTGTCAATACAGTATTTCATCCATTTGTATGTCAGAATGATATTCCATTGTATATATACACGACATTTTATTTTGATTAATCAACTTTATCTTTCAGCTGATACATGTGAACATATATGCACTAATGAGAAATTGTGTTATATTCTGATTCATATGTATACATTATGTAAGTCAGATTAAGCAAATATTTCTCTTTAAACAACTGTACTCATTAATAATGAAGCTTTCAAATCTTCCAGCTTTTGAAATTTAAAGCACATTATTGTTATCCACAGTTATTCTACTGCACGAACTTATTGGACCAATGTTTTACTACTCATGATCCACAATCCCCCATCTCTCCCTCCCCTCTACTCCTCCCTACCCACTCCAGGGTCTGGTAACCACCATTCCACTCTTTACTTCAATAGGATCAACTCTCTTAGATTTCACATAGGAGTGAAGATATGTTGTATTTGTCTTTCTGGGCCTGCTCAGGCAACATAATGATTGCCTGCTCCATCCATGTTTTTGTAAATTTTTCATAGCTAACTGGTATTCCACTGTGTATATGGTATTCCATTGTGTATATGTGCCACATTTTTGCTATCCATTCATCAAATGATGGACACTTGGGTTGTTTTCATTTCTTTGCTATTGTGGACAGTGTTACAATGAACATGGGAGTGCACATGTCTTGTGAATGTATTGATTTTATTTCTTTAGATATATATGCAGTAGTAGGATAGCCAGATTACATAATAGTTCTATTTTTAACCTTTTGAGGAATATCTATACTGTCTCCCATTACGGCTATTGTAATAACTTACATCCTTACTAACAATGTGTAAGTATCCCCTTTTCTCCACACCTTCAACAATACATGTTATGTTTATTTGTATTGATAATGCCTACTCTTACTGAGGGACTGACACTTGACTGTGGATTTGATTTGCAGTTCAGTGATGTTCACATTGAACATATTTCTTTTTTAATATACATCTTGTTAATTTTTATGTTCTTTGGAGGAAGGATCCTTTATGTCTGCAACCAATTTTTAATTGAGTTTTTGTTGAGATTTTCTGATTGTTTTACTTCTTGCTATTGGGTGGTGTGAATTCTTTGTGAATCCAAATGTCAAACATATATATATATATATATATATATATATATATATATATATATACCAAATTTTTCCCCAGTTCTGTAGGTGTCTTTGCGCTCTGTTTTTCCTTTTGCTGTTTAGAGGCCTTTTTACTTTGATATACTCACATTAGTCTAGTTTTAACTTTTGTTTCTTGTGTTCAAGGGACCTTGTACAAAAATGCCTTATGCACTTATTTTTTCAAAGAATTTCTCCAATGTTTCCTTCTAGCAATTTTATAATTTCAAGACTTGTATTTAAGAGTTTATTCCATTTTGATTTGATTTTTGCAATTAGTGGGAGATTGGAATCTAGTTCCAATATTTTGCGAATATCCAATTTTCTTAGCACAATTTACTGAAAACACTGTTCTTTCTCCAATGCATTTTTTTGCAGTTAACCTTCATTGTCATCGTGAACAGGTTAACGGATTCCTGGAGAAGTGATTAGACCATGAGCACTATACTAATCAGTGCATTAATTTTAGTCATGGTCATAACTGAATGTTTTACTAGGAAGTGAAGTCCATTTGAAGAAGGTGGGTCACTAGGTGTGTGTCTCGGGACTGTATATTTCTTTCGGGCATTTCCTCTGTTGCTCTGCCTCCTAGCTGTCATAAAGTGAACACCTTCACTTTACCATGCTCTTCTGCATGATGTTCCTACCTTAGAACCAGCTGATCATGGAACCATGGATGGAAATTTCTGACACTTTGAACCAAAATAAGCCTCCTCCTTTAATTGTGTATGCTGAGTATGTAGTTCTGCAATGAAAAAGTTGATCAATATGATCTTAGCACACATTTTTTTTAAAGGAGAAAGAAAGAAAATCCAAAAAGCAGTTATCTTTAGATGCTTGGGTTGAGTTCTCTATTCTGTTTCTTTTGTGTGAGTGTCATCCTTATATCAATATCATGTTATTTTTATTACGATAGCTTTATTACATATTTTAAAGTGATATAGTGCAATGTCTCCTGCTTTGTTCCCATTTAAGATTTCTTTGGCTGTTGAAGGTCTGTTGAGATTCCATACACACTTTAGAAATATTTTATCTAGCTTTATGAAGTATGTAGTGTTAAGTTTGGGATAATAAAGCCATTTAACCAATATTGATTTTTTCCAGTCCATGAATATGTTTTCATTTCTTCTGTCCTCTTCAATTTCTGTCATTAATATTTCAAAGTGAGAACTTAGTAGAGATCTTTTATTTCCTTGGGTCTATGTTTATTTGCTGAGCTATTATAAATGAGATTGCGTTTTACTTCTATTTAAGGTAATTTAGTGTTGACAAATAGCAAGGCTACTGATTTTTGTATATTGTCCTTGTACACTGTCACTCTGCTGAGTTCATTTATTAGTCGTCATAGCTTTTTGGTAAAGTTCTTGACATTTTCTATATAAAAAGATAATGTCTTCTAAAAGCAGTGACACTTTGACTGCTTTTTCAATTTGAATGCCAATAATTTTTGACTCTAAATTGATTTCTTTGGCTGGAGCTTCCAGAATTATGAGAGATAAAAGTGGATCTTTGTTCTAGAACCGTTATTTTCACAATAAAATCTAATGATCTTTTGCATTTCTATTGTGTTAATTATAATTATTCTTTTTAATCTCAGATTTTATTTATTTTAGTTTTCTGAATTTTATCATAGTCTGAGTTTGTCAATTTTTAATGAAAATCTCTTTCTTTCATATCTTTAAAAACTTTATTTTTATCTTTATATCTTTATCCTCTAGTTTTTATTGTTTCTTTCCTTCTGCTAATTTGTGTTTTAGTTCATTTTTATATTTTTAGGTGCTTGTGGTATAGTGGTGGATAATTGGTTTGAAATAATTTTGCTTTTTATGTAGGTATTGATTGCTATAAACTTTTTTTCTTAGTGAAGCTTTTGCTATATAAACTTGAATATGAGACTAGGCATGGTGGTGCACACCTGTAATGCCAGCACTCATGAGACTGAGGCAGGAGGATCACTGCAAGTTCAAGGCCATCCTGGACTACGAAGAGAGTTCAAGGCCAGCCTGTACTGCATAGCAAGAAGCTGTCTTAAAAAGGTATGTTGTCTTCCCATTTTTTTTTTTTGTTTCACAGGATATTGATGAATGAATTTGAACATAGGATTTCTTTCTTTTCCTTTTCCATACATAAAAAAATATTCTTAAGAAACATAAAACAAAGAGCATCTTTGGTTTGTAGGCAACTGAAAAGGAGACAGAATGAGAAGAGAAAAATGTTTTGAGATTTGAGAAAATGATATTAGACAACTAAAATAGAGATTCTTCAGAATTCTGAATCTTGGATTAGGAATTTTAGTTTTGCTAAGAGAAAAGGGGAATCAATTATATAAACTGACCTCATCAGAATGGTATTTCAATAAAGTTAATCTCTTACTCATAGGTAAGAGCCTGTTGGAAATAACAGAGATACTGGAACTCTACAAAAAGAGTAGTGTCTAAGCTACTGGTTATAAGTGTACTAGGAATGTGAAATTGTTAATTGTACTTAGATAAACATGTTCATATTTATTCGCTCTTATTCTTTCAGTTAATTTGTAGCGAACATTTGCTATTGGGAAAATTTTATTTTAGGATCAGATATAACATTGTTCATGAAAATTAGTATCTCTATTCCAAAAGAAGTTATATGCAAGCCATTGAAAAGTAAACAATAAACCTTATATATTGATTAAAATATATGTCAAATGAGTAGGAAATAAGATATTAAGTAATTGAGGAGAGTAGCTAATTAAATGTGTCGTCCGGGGAACATTTTAAAACTTACATTATAATTGAGTATTGAATGAAATGAATGAGGTGAAAAGTGAGCCTGAAAAGAGAACATTCCAGACAGAAAAATAATATATGCCGAACCAGAAGCATCCTTGTTATGCAGGCTGCATAACCAAAATAATATATCAAAGGTTCCGATCAGTACATCTTTTAAAACAGTTTAAAATGTGATTATCATTTACCAAATTGTTTGATTACAAATTGTACATCATCATTGGAGTTGTTGGAATTGCTTTTCCTTAATCACCTACTCATGTGTGGTTGTAGACATTTTCTTTCAAAGTCCCAATGTCTTTGTAAGTTCTCTCTTTTGTAATAGGAAATGTAAATGCAAGCAAAATACGATTGACTAGAATATTTCTTGGGCCATACTAATAAATTTGTGTAAAATAAATGACATTCCTGATTTTATTATGATAACTCCTTTAGACTTGCTCAGTACATGTAGTTTTCTTCCCAGATATATTTCTGTTACACTACTTTAATTATTCTCAACTGATCTTAGAAGTCCTACCCTTCTCCCCAGTTAGTTTCTGTAATTTATCCCTTTCTGATTCCATCCCATTGCATCCCTGCTAGATTAAAGTAATTATTTTGAAAATTTCTCATATATTTTATTCTCCAGCAAGTAATTGTTTTTTCATCAGCTAAAGAGTTAAATGGAAATTTTATTATCTGATATTCAATGCTCTTTTTTCTCAGTTGAGCTCCGACCTGTTTTCAAAATATTGGTCTCCTACATTATCCCCACTTGAAATTTTCAACCTACCACCTCTTGAGGTCCTGCACCATCTAAATTAAAATCACTCTCCTGTATATAAATATAATCTTTGTCATTCAAATTTAATGCTTATGTTTTTTGAGGATTATTCATTAATCCATAGCCCAGTATTCTCCGCCATCCCAATTTCAATGACAGTTGTTTTTCTTTGTACAAATATACTTATATATTTACAATATTTTTTTCCTAGTTATGAGATTGTATGCCTATTGTTAAAATTACATTATTGTGAGCTTCTGAAAAGTAATACTGATTTACTTCTTTTATTTTTATAAGTTCTAGAAAAATATTAGCTCATAATACTCAGTATATATCTAATTGTTAAATATATTTATAGCATAATTAATAGATTTACTGATAACTGTCTTATTCCACCATTATTAAAAGTTTGATTTGTTCCAGAAATTGTCCCAATGTGCTCTGTTATTATTCCACATACTTTATGAAATATAGACTGTATATTCATTCTCACTGCATACATATATAAAAGTGTATTTGGGTGTGTATATACATGTGTGGCTAGATAAGTTGTTTATTTACCACATATGAGGTAATGATATAGTAATGATTTGACAACATAAAGTTACATTTACTATTACTATATGTTATCATTTACTCTCTTTTCTAAAAGTTAAATAAACCAAAGAAGATAAATATGACCCACCACCTGCTTCTGTAAGTAATGTTTAATTGGAATATAGCCACAATCATTTGGCTGTGAATTCGTTATGGCTACTTTCCTGCTAAAAGGCAAAATTCAAAAAATGCAAACATATGGTACATAAAGTTGAAAATTCTTGTCATGGTCCCTTAATGGTAAGTTTTCTCACACCTAATACAAAATAAGACAAATGGAATTCTATTGATTTTCCATGTTCTTGAGACCCAGATGTTATTGATCTATTGACATTTTTCATGAATTCTCTCCTATTCACTTGCAATGGAACTCTGAAACAACCATCCAATAAGATATTATTTCCAAATCATTATTTTGTTGTTAGAGAAATTCATGCAGAGCTATATCCTTCTCAAAAGTGTGTAAAATATTAAAAGGAGATCCTAGAAGGTGTAGAAATTGTGATAATCCAGAATTATATTCTTCCAAAGTTTCTTTGATTGTGCAAGGCTTAATTACCAAGAGAAATCATAACATGAAGAATGTGTTTGCTTTGCAAAATCAAATCAATTGCACAATTTATGCTCTCTGCAGCTGCTACTTCCCATTTTTATAGAAGCAGATTCATTCCAGCTGTGGATATGAGCAGGTCTGCTCCTACTCATTGATAGTTGAGCTATTTCAAACTCATCAATATAGATATAACAGCTAAAGATTACAATCACAATTCTTTTTTAAAACCAAGTATTTTAGAACTGAAAGTGACTAAAATACAAATGTTTAATAAGTGATAAAATAGAACATTATCCATATTACATATTAACACATGACCCAAGGCTTATTCTAAGTTGTTTTGAATTCTATTAATATTTTCATGTCTTTCATGTAAATTAGTAATTTATGACAAATTTCAAACACATAACACTGAATAAAATTTTATGCCTTAATACTACAAACTTAAGCAGCTGAATGGAAGGCTTCATTTTATTTTTTTTTAATTTTATTTTAAAGTAAATCAAAACAAGACAGTGTGAATGACACAAGACTTCAAAACAAGATAGTAGGAAATCAATAGTGGTTACCATAATGCCTTTTGTTTTCTTCAAAATATCTGCCCATACCTTCAGACATAGTAAAATCAAACAAAACAGAACCAATAAAAACTGTATAATGAACCCAATAAAGGGCTTCAAAACAAGATAACTGTAAATCCAAAATGGCTACCATAATATATCTTTTTATCTTTGAAACAGCTGCCCATGTCATCAGATATAATAAAACCAAACAACATAAAACAGAATAAAACACAACCAAGCAAAACAATGAGAATGATATAGGATTTTGAAACAAGATAATAGGGAATTAATGGCTGCCATCTTCAGAGGGAGATATCCCTTATATGTGCATATTGTTATGCACTTAATAGATGATTAGACTACCAGCTTTAGACTTACAAAGTCAGTGAAACACTAAACGTTACAAGCATTAAACTATTTTACCTGATTAGCTATCATCATGGCCTGTGTTTCTTGGATCAGCCAGACACTTACTGGAAGGTGGGGTGGGGAATATTGCCTCTTCCTGTCTCCCTGCCTGCACTCCAGAAGGGGCCGCATCTGGTTCTCCCCTAGTCCGCCCGCACATGGCACCAACTCACAAGAGGTCTTAGTTTCTTGTTGATTTCTCGTTCTTCTTCCACACAGTCTGCAAATGGAGCTGACTCACAGCGGAGGGCTGGCATCTTGGTGCCCCCTAGTCAGCCCGCAAGAGGTGCCGACTCACAGGTGGTCTCAGCTGTAAAGCTTCATTTTAAAGAGATAGTTTCTTGTTAGTAAGAAACACATAAATTTGTTTGACAATTTTGATTATTTATGTAGAATATCACATTGAAGCATTTTTACTTGTACAGTATTTAAATAGGGAGCTTTGCTCAATATTTCTTTCCTTACCAATATGACATAGTTTGTATCTAGATCACTTCTCAAAGTCTGATGTGCTCATAGGTGGGAATTTTTAGGTCTGCCTATATCCACAGTGTATGATTCTGGGATTAGATTAGCATAGTTCTGGGAGTAGAAAATAGCAAAGCCCACCCTGGGTGTGGGTAGAACCACCCAGAAGGCTTGTAGCCTGGATGAAATAAAAGGAAAAGCA
Source organism: Cavia porcellus (assembly GCF_034190915.1). Lineage (NCBI taxonomy): Eukaryota > Metazoa > Chordata > Mammalia > Rodentia > Caviidae > Cavia > Cavia porcellus. The sequence continues at coordinate 70,456,175 of NW_026947491.1, forward strand.
AGGCTCTCTCTGTTTCTTGTTCTCTGCCTTCTGCTTAACACACAATAGACCATTTCTCCTCCGCCTCCCTTCCTGGGAGCCGACAAACTAAATTGAAACCTCTACAAAATGTGTGTCAAAATTAAACTTTTCACCTTTAATTTAGAGGTGCCAAGTATTTTTGTCTCAGCAGTTAGAGAAGTAAATAAGAAAAAACATTTTATTTAAAAATCTTTGGCAATTAGTCATGGTCTACTTTTTCTAGTTCTAGTCACTGATTTTCATATTAATAATAGAATATAATACAGACCTATATTAAACTACTATGAAATGGGGAAAGCAAAGATTCCTGTTGAACAAAAGCACTAGATTGGAAATGTGTGCAGTGACTGTAAGTGGAATCACACGGTTACTTTGAAAATAACTATAGTACATCTCTTCTCACAGAGCAGGATTCTGCCATTATTCTCCTTAACTTTTCTTATGCTTCGGGAACTTGGATGAAAGCTGATGTGTTGGCTGAAATTATTTTTGCATTTTAACTGAAGCACATTCTACACTTTTGTTGTTGCTGTACATTTACTAATTTTCATCTTACATTTCTAAGTTTCTACTTTTACCGTGGTCAAAGGTATACATAGGGACATAAAAATTGATTCTTAAAAGGATAAAGACATAAAAAGAGAACATATAATCAATATAATTACATGACATAACTTCAAAATCTAATAGGTATGGGATGTACGTGTGAATATAAAAATTTTATTTGTACATATGGCAATTACTTTTGAGCAAGCATTTATTAAAGCTTCACTTAAGAAAATAACATTCATCCAATTTGTCTCATAATCTACCAGCACCAGATGAGGAAATATTTCTGAGCTTTTCTCAGTATCTGAATCATGTAAGAAGAGTTGCATATGAATAAGAAAACTATTTGATGAGAGTAACCAGAAGCAAGGAAAAATCAATGATGCAATATTGATCCACCTTACCTAAAATATCTTCCTCATAATACCAGTTCCTAAAATTATCGCATAAAAATTTTAAAAATAATGAGGGTTCATATTGAAAAAATGTGAAAGACATTATATATTATTTTCCTTGCATTGTACTGATGTGTACTGTATATTAGATGATCTGAAAAACCCTAATACATAAATTCTACATTTTTCTTTCATTTTATTTTGATCTGGTTTTCCGTGCTTTCAATTTTGTAAATTTATTGTAGGGGAAGTATTTCATTTTATAATCATTATTGATACACTCAGCAGCTAGTGATCCACAAAAATCTTTGCAAAATTTGAAAATGGTGCTTGAAAACTATGGATGAGAATCCACATGAAGTTTAGGTATGGGAAGTTTCCTGGATGTTAGCTCTTCATAACCAGATGCCTTTTTAGTAGATGACAATTCTGAGTCCATTCATATTTCCTCCAGTTCACAAGTGACCTGTGCAAAAGCAGAACCTCCGAAAGGAGTTGGAAATATGACAGTGATTCTGACTCTTCTAACAAGGTGCTCTCTACCTGTCAGTCATAGCTCAAAGAAAGTCTGATTTTCCTCTACGATATTCTATGGGGTTTGTCCTCTGCTCAGAGATCTATGTTTCTTGTAGAAAACATAACCAGGAGCTTACAATTGTATCATTCAATTGTAAAGCAGAAAATATCATAAACTGTATTTCTTTACAAATTAGTCAAACTAGAGACCATTGGTTCTTTGGCTCAAAGGCCAGTTCAATTAAACATTTATAGACTCTACATTATTCCCCTTCATAGTCTAAAGCCAAATGTAGAGAAAGATGAAGAAAAGACCTCAAAGGAATAACTAATTTAAGATACAATTATATAAAAAACTTCCCCACAAAATAGTAAGATAACTGTCACATAGTGGGGTAATGAAAGTGTCATAAGAACACTAGGTGTGAAGAAGAATATATTCAACTTGTGAAAGACCTACGTAGAAGGCAATCTTAATTTTCCAGAATGGATAACATTTTAAACTGAGTGAAAACAAAATGCAGCATATTTAAAACAGAGACTATAAAAATTGCTACGTAATGCATAGTCAGACTTTCAGGTTATTTCATGAACTTCCAGGAACAATTTTGTAAGGTCCAACATGATGCCACCTCCATCCAACAGCAGCCTTGAGTAATAATGGATATCACTCTATTCAACCAACAAGCATTTATCATGTGCACCTATTTATTAGGTATTAGTTACATACTTATGAATGAGATACAAAGCCCTTTCCAGACTCTAACAGTATAATGCAAAAACATAATAATTAATAGACAACTAAATTTCCAGATAGATTTATTCAAAATGCTGCCTGACCAATTGAGGTAGTTCCTTGTGTTTATGATGAGTTTACTAAGTCCCAGATGTAGTGGTGGATGCTGAGATATAGGAATGAACAGAATATTCTCGTTACTGCCTTCAAGAATTGACAGAGTCAGTTTTACAAAATACATCTGACTCTTCATTTCGTTTATATGTAAAACCTGGATATATGGTCATAAATTCAATTTACATCCTCAGGTAAGCTATACAGAATATATATATATATATATATATATATTTTTTTTTTTTAAAAACTAGATGATATGTACATATAGATGATGTAGATATATCAGGTACTATGAGAGAGAGAAAGAGAGGGGCTCCTGATAATATATATATATATATATATATATATATATATATATATATACAAACGTAGGATGCATAACCTATGGCTATACTTTATTTTGAAATAAACTGCAGACAATTCAAAAGGATTCTTAAATTTAAGAATTTATCTTCACCAAGTTTCAGTGCTGTTAACAGAAGCATCTTGTGCAGATGTGAAATGTGCAAAATCATATATCATCTCACGCTAAATTCCAGGCAGTAAAATGTGCCTTTTTACAACACACACACACACACACACACACACACACACACACACACACCTCTTTGACAGAAACAAGAGATGATATATGAACTTGAACTTGTTTTTCCTTTTCATATTTCTTTAAATGAAGAAATGGTTATTGCTGAATAATCACCTACCAATTAACAAGTTTGCACGATGTACTAGGGACATTCAAACTTTATTCCTCTAAGAAGAGAGTTTCTGATACATCTTATTTTATTTTGTTTAGTTTAAAAGTTCAAAAAGTTCAGGAAACAATAAAGGTAACTTCTAAACAATCCACATGGAAACTAGACTGAAATAAAATTTATTGCCAGATGAAAGCATTAAAAATATAATTCAGAAATTTGTAAAATTTGCATAAAACCTGTTATGGATTAAGAACTGGTCATCAGTTTAATGGATTACATTAGCATGGCATTGAGCAAAGATGCTCTATCTGAGGAAAGCTGCCAGGATAAATAGGTGGAGAAGAAGGGAAGTGTTGAGACATTGGGGCATTAATGCGTTTTGCATTGAGGCATTGTGGGTTCTAAGAGTTGCTATTTGAGCCTTAGGTTCTCCTGGGGAGAAGCTTTGGCCCCACATCGAGCATTGCTTCCTGACTCCGGAGGGGAAGACATGTGCCGCTTGGTCTCCAGGATGCACTCATCACGCTGGCTTCCTGGCATGTACCCAACTGTGCTTGTCAGAGGAGGAGCTTGGGGCCTCCGTGTCACTGAGGATGGCTGTGGTGCTTTCAGGAGAGCTGTGGTCTTTGTTGTGAGTGTGACTTCTCAGCTCCAGAGTAGAACCCTCAACCTACCAGCACAGCTCCTTCACCCTGCTGGGCATGGACTTTCTGGCTTCCACCGCTGACCTTTGGGTCTTCCTGCACGGATTCGTAAGAGACTGACATGAGTCCTTATTGTGGGCCCTGGACCTCAAGTTGGACTCGTGGGAGGCATTGTCCTGAGTTCTGGGTTTTTATCTAGACTCATGTGGGACATTGCTGTGGGATTTAGTCTCTTGACTAAATAATCTATGTCTTTGGTGTTGCGGATAGATTTCCTGCATTTTCTTGTGTTGACTCCCAGTGACCATTATAAAAATAATATTATAAATTCCATATCCTGATTCTAATTGTTCTCCATACAACCCCTAACTACAACAACACCGGACACTGATTTAAATATAGCTCTCTATACTGTTTATATTCCATATCATACAAATTTGTTCCAAAAGTATTGCTTATTACTGGAATATAACATTGGTCTTATACTTGAAGTCAAAGACAGCAAACTCAATCTTTCCAAAAGGTCGGCTTGCTTATCTTTGTGTATTTTGATATTATTTGGTTTCATTAGTCAATTTACAAAGTGCTGACCATCTTCAGCTTCTTTTCATTATATTCTTTCTGGTAATGTTCTTTCTTATAAAATGCAAGAATGCAATTTGAACACCTGGGACATAGCTCAAGAGCAGCTGTTACTTATTAAATTCCCACTTGTTTTCTGATCACTGCATTTCAAAATTAAAAGTTGTCTGTTGCATATCTTAGCAATATTCTCCCAAGCACACACATACAAAATACAGACTTACATTTCTGTAAGTCTTTTTGTCTGATTTATTCAAGTACCTGTGGTCCAACCAAGTTCACTGAGAAGTGATCCTTAACACCTGTTTAGTACTGAGCCCCTTAAGGAAAAATGATAAAATCATTTTGAACTCCATTGTAGCAAAGAATATCATCAGAAATATCCTTCAGATTTTAGCAATAAAATAATTTGGCATAAATTATCATAATTCTTCATTCTAAAATAAACCAAAAGGGCCTCTGAACATCATGGTGCAGGCCTATAATCTCAGCACTCTGGGTGGCCTAGGCAGGGAGATCACAAGTTCGAACTCAACCTAGACAGAGAGTTAATGTATTTTAGGTTAAGCAGTGGTAATCTAACATTGACTTGATTAGTTATTTATTCACTATACTGAAAAAAGGCTTGCCATGTCAAAATGTAATTACCCTTAAGTTTTCACAATTAAAGGGTAAAATTCTAATTAACTTAATCTATTATCTTTCTGTTAAAACCTATTTCTTTTGTAGTCTCTATTCCAGTTAATGATCTATTGATCGATTGAGCCTACCACTGGAAACTCGAGACTTGTCCTTGATTCGTTTCCATTCACCTTCTGTATTTTACTGGCCCCTGTGTCCTGGGATTGTATTTTCTATCTCTTGCCCTTTGCGCATAATTTCTTGAACAATTGCAATTGTCTCTTAAGTACACTAGTTACTTCCAGTGCCAATTCTCTTTAACGTAGCCTGCACACTGCTGGGAGTAATAATTCTGAAACATATGATATGACTAGGCTGTTCCTTTCCTGAGCATCCTCTAGCCTTAATCTCCATTCTAGCCTTAATTCTAAATTCCTAAGGAATTTAGAGATTAACATGCAAGTTATGGCATAGTGATGTATGACTTAATAGTGGTTGCATTTATTGTATTTTATCAGCCTTTTAAAAATATAGAGTATATTGAAATAGGAATATCCAATGTGCCATACATAAGAATAATCATGATTTGGAAAAACTTCAGATGCACAATCACACATGCACATTTGTAATATGTGTACTAATTCATGGTGTAAAATTCATTTTTTTACTATGTAAGATTTTTAAGGATAACTTTAAAACCTACTTGCACACACAAACTCTGAAACAAGATGACTGGGGCTGAAATTCAGTTTTGTAATTTACTAGTAATTAAAGCTTTGGATAAAATTTAATATCTTTCTATTCCAGTTACCTCATTTATAAAGAAAGTAAGACTCATACTTACCTTTAAGATTATTCTAAAGTAAATAAATATATATGTACTTTTAAAATGTCCTGAAGTATATATTTAATAAATGTTAATTATATATTTGGAGGCTATTTTGCTGTATTGCTTTTTACAATATGTTCCCTCATCAAACTCCATAATCTTACCTCTTATTTTTCATGTCTCATGTATTTTGCTGCATCCTGTTTGAATTACTGAACACTGTTCAAATCTACAAGATTAGCAACTCATATACAGGACGCTTTCAACTATGCCATTAGACACGTCTGTCATGTTAATTTTTTGTACTTGAAATATTCTGCTCTCAAAGGTTCTTTTAGAAAAGTACTTCTAGATTACGGTCACCAGTGTTTCTAAATGTAGCTACTGGATGACATAGTTTGCTTGTATTTCTGGATATTCAAAAAGTACCTCATTAGGGAGATTGACCTGTGGTTCTCTTTTTTTGATTGAATCATTTTTTTTTTTTTTTTTTGGTTTTGGAATCGATGATACTTGCTTCCAGAAATGAGTCTGGAAGTCCTGCTTCCTTTTCATTTTCATCAAATAGTATGAGGAATATCACCATCAGATCATCTCTAAAGTTTTTGCAGAATTCAGCAGTGGATCCATCAAGACCTGTAATTTTTGTTTGATAGGTTTTTAATTACATATTCAATTTCAATGACAGATATTGAGTTATTTAGAATCTTTATGACTTCTTGATTCAGCTTTGGCAATTTATATGAAATCTACACATTTCTTCTTCTGCTTCTTCTGCTTTCCCTCTTATTAGAATAAAGGCTTGCAATATATGTATTGATGGTTTTTTGGATTTTTGCAGGATACATTGTGATGTCACCCTTTTCATTCCTAATTGCATAGATATGAGTCTTTTCTTTCCATTTCAGCTAGAGTTGTATCAATTTTTATTTAATATTTCAAGGAATGAACTCTTCAATTCATTGATGCTTTGTTTTGGGTTTTTTAGTCTTAATCGCATTAATTTCTGTTCTGATCTTTATAATTTCTTCCCTAGAGCAAGCTTGGGCTTAACTTGTTCTTCTTTTCCTATAAGTTTGAGGTTCAACATTAGGTCATTTATGTAGCCTCACTCAATTTTCCTGATGTGAAAATTCACTGCTATAAATTTCCCTCATAGGGTTACTTTCATTGCATCCCATAAATTACAATATTGGCATTACCATTTAATTGTAGAAACTATCCAATTTCTTCTTTAATGTCACCTGTGTCCCACTGATTGTTCAGCAGGATATTATTTAATTTCCACATTTATGAAGTTTTGTGATTTCTTTTGCCTTTGACTTGCAATTTCATTTTATTATTGTTTGATAATATGCATGGGATAATTTAAATTCTTTTGCATTTACTTATGCATAGTCTTTGTGTTAGTGTGTGGTATATTTTGGAGAATGTCACATACACAGCTGAAAACAATGTATATTCTAATGTGGGTGGAACACTATTTGGACACTTACTAAATCCATTTGTTTAGAAGTTTGGCTCAGTTCTGATATTTCTTTGTGGATTTTTTTTTAATCAGTTGATCTTTCTATTTGTTATGGTGGTGTACTGAGATCCTTTATTACAATTGTTTATTTGACTTTTCATATCCATGAATATTTATTTTATATAGTTGGATGAACTAGTATTTAGTGAATATACATTTACAATTGTTAACTCTTCCTGTTGTAATTTTCCCTTAACAATTATGTAGTGGTCTTCTGTCAATTTTGATCAGTCTTGGCTTGAAGTTCAATTTGTCTGCAAATAGACTAGCTACTCCTGCTTTTTTCTCTTGCATGAAGTAATGTTTTCCATGCTTTTACTTGCAGTAGGATTCATCTCAGAGATGCATGAAGGGTTCAATATACCCAAAGCAATAAATATAATACATCATATCAACAGAGCCAAGGACAAAAATTACATGGTCATCTCGACATACATAAAAAAGTATTTGACAGAGTCTATTACCCATTCATGATTTAAAAATACCCTAAAGAAATAGGAAATAGATGGTATTTATCTCAATGTGATAAAAACAAGCTATGATAAACCATGAACCAGCATCATACTAAATGTCAAAAACTGAAAATTTTCACTTTAAATCAGGAATAAAACAGGGATGTCCACTGTCACCACTCCTATTCATTATACTTCTGGAAACATTAGGCAGAACAATTAGACAAGAGAGAGAAATAAAGAAATAAGGATAGGAAAGAATGAAGGTAAATTATTATGCTGAAGACATAGTATTCTCCATAGAAGATCCCAAAAAGTCCAGCAAAATAATTCTAGATTTAAAAACCAAATTCAGTAGAATAGCTGGTAAAAATTTCAACACTCAAAAATCTTTAACATTGCAGCAGAAATATAACAAACTTACAGAGAAAGAAATTAGAGAAACCACACCTTTCATGATACAATCAAGAAAGAAAAAAGAAAGAATGAACGAAAAAAGAAAGAAAGAAAGCAACGTAGGAATCAATTTAACAAAGTACATTTAAAAAATCTTTACATTGAAAACTATAATACTCTGAAAAAAGAGTATTGGAAAGATATTCTTTGCTCTTGTGTAGTGCTATGGTTTGTGTCTGGGTGGCCCCCCAAGCCTCATAGAGTCATTGAGGTGACTGACTAGCATTTGTGATTGGCTCATTTTCTAGCTTTGGGATTGGTGGCATAAGTCTTGCATCTACCCAGGGGCAGGTAACCAGCATACAATAGAGGGGAAGGAAAGAAGCATGCTTTCCCATTTTTTGACTAGATGACTCTTGCCATGTGTGGCTGCCATGAATGGCTGCCCCTAATGCACATTACCCTGCTTTGGTGCCAGCTGAGTATGGACTGAAACCTCCAAAAATCTGTAAGCTAAATAAACCCTTCTTTCCCTAATTTTTGACATCAAGTATTTTGTCTCAACAATGAGAAGAAAAGTAACCAACACAGAATTTGGTACCAAAAAGTGGGTCATTTCTATGACTGTACTGATCATATGGTTTCAGAGCCTTTGGGAATGGCTTGTGGGAACAGTTTGGACAGATTTAAAGATGTCACCTGAGAGAGTAGCCCTGGAACATCTTAGGTTGTTCTGTATGAGAGATTCTGGTCAGAACTCAGGAGACTAGAAGACTGATAGAATGCCTGCTGGTAAATACCAGGCTCCGGAGGTTTCTGTTGGGAAGAAGGAATGCATTGGTTGTTGGACTGCAGTTGATGTGTTATGGCTTGGCAGAAAAGTTGTCTCCATTTTCCTTGTGTCCAGAGACTTTGCCTGGGGCTGAGATTAAGGGTGGCAGATTGAATAACCTGCAAATGAAATTTCAAGGCAGTCAAATGTTGAGGCACTGGCATGGCTATTGTTGCGGACTTTTAGCCAGATTTATATTGCAGATCAGGAAAAAAGAACCCATCAGGGTGATTTAAAATGTGAGTTTGGCTAGAAAGAAAACTCCGGAAAAATGTGGACTGCAAAGATAGAGTTGATATCTCCACTGCTGAGAAGGAACCAGAAAATAAAGAAGATAGCCTGGGAGCATCACAGGAAAGGATAGCAGGTCTCCACCATTGCAGCCTCAAAGACTGCTTGGAGGAGAAAGCCATAGAAAGCCATGCAGGGTACCATGTTTCACAATGGCGGCAGCAGCCATATGAGGTTCTAAAATTGCGATGGCCACACCAGGTCCCACAATGGCAGTAACACAGAGAATCTTTTCTTTACTATCAGGTTCAGAGTGCCCAGTGATTCAGACACTTGACTCCTAAGGTCAAGCGATAGAAAAGCCTGGCTATTGCTCCAGTTGGCAGTGGACCTTGGCATTATACACATGGTGCTGGTTTAAGCACATGAAGAATGCACAAATTCCAAAGTTAAAAAATTTCCACCTCAATTTTAGGGGGCCTGGGAGGCCAGGAAATGTGCCCCTGAGAGGGCAAAGTGTGAAGTTGAGAGGGTGAAGCCAAGGGTACAAGGGAGAACCCAGAGATTTACAAAACCCATTAACTTGGATCATCTAAGGAAAGCTTCAATGTCTGAGCAGAGTGCTGTGGGGCTAGTTATTCAAGTCTTTTGGAGCATATTTCAGATACTGAGCATGGAACTCCAGGACTTAATGTTTGCCTTGTTGGCTTTTGAACTTGTTTTTGGCCCCATTCCTTTGTATCCCCATTTGTATCCTTTGTAATGGTAATATTTTGTGCTACTGAATGTTGTAAATGTTTAACTTTGTTTTCATTTGTGCAGTGGCTTACAGCTAAGAGCTAGCCTTAGATCTTGAAGGAGACTTGAGACTGGCCTTTTCAAAAATACTGAAACTGTTAGGATGCTGGCAACTCTTAGAGATGGACTAAATGATTTTGCATAAAGGTGTTCATGAGGGGCCAGAGGTGGAAGGTTATGGTTTTTCTCTGGGTACCCCTCAAGCCTCATATAGTCATAGAGGTGACTGAATCTAGTATTTGTGATTGGTTCATTGTTTAGCAGTGGGATTGGTGGCATGAGTGTTGCACCTATCCAGATGCAGGTAATCAGCATATGATACAAGGGAAAGAAGGAAGCATCGTTCCCCTTTTTTGCCCAGTTCACTCTTGCCACATATGGCTGCCATAAATGGCTGCCCCTCAGCTACACCACCCTGCCTTGGAGCCAGTTGAGCATGGACTGAAACCTCCAAAAAACTGTCAGCTAAATAAACCTTTCCTTTCCTAATATTAGGCATCAGATATTTTGTCTCAACAATGAGAAAAATGTACCCAAGATGGGAGGAAGAACCCACACAGTGAAAATAGCCATACTGCCAAAGTTATTATACAGACTTAATGCCATCACAATAAAAATACCATTAGTATACCTCACAGAACTAAAGAAAACATAACTGAAATTCATTTGGCACCACAAGACACATAAAATACCAAAAACATTTCTGGGCAACAAAGGTAAAGTAGGCACATCACAGTCCCTGACCTGAAACTATACTATAGAGCTACTGGAATAAAAGTGGCATGGTGCTGACCAAAAAGTAGAACATGATCAAGAATCAATGAAGCAGCTTAGAAAATTCAAAAGGTGGGTCAAATATCTAAATGTTAAATCAGAAACATTAAATCTGCAGGAAGAGAGAATAATTAGAACCTTTGAAGACATAAATGGAGGCAAAGACTTCATGAACAAAATGCTGACATTGGAAATCAACCTGGAATCAATGTTTGGGACCTTACCTTATTAAAAAGCTTTTGCATAGCAAAAGAAATCACCAACATAGTCAAAAAACAAATCACAGAGTGGAAAAAAAATTCCTCAGAAAAAAGACAAATAACTAGAACATATAAAGAAATGAAAAAAAAAATCTGATCTTCCAAATTTAAAGAACTAACCTAAAAATTCACACCTGTGATGAATACACACTTCTCAAATAAAGGAATAGAAATAGCAAATACATGAAAAAATGTTCCACAACACTAGTCATTTGAGAGACACAAATAATAATGCTAATATTTCATTTCACTCCAAGAAGAATTACTATTATCAAGAAATCAACTAATAACAAATGCTGGAAGGGTTGTGGGGAGAATGGAACCCTTCTCCACAGTTGGAGGGAGTATAGACTGGTACAGAAATCAGTGTGGAGGGTCCTCACAAAACTAGGACTAGGTGTCCCAGCTATTCCCCTTCTTGGTATCGTCCAAGAAGAATTAAAAGCATTACTGCTGTAACCAACAGGAGTACTGAAATGGCACTCAGAATTCGGAGGCAGATTTATTTACACTAATGGGCACTGACATGGAACTAATCCTTATAAAATTGTCAGGATGTGATCTTTGGTATTTTCAGGCGTATATGGGATAAGCAAGCAGAAAGTACAGAAGCAGAGTGCTTGGCTGTCTTTGATTTTTTTCTAACAACATGCACCATAGTGACCGGATATATATCACAATGACCAGTCATTTGTAAGAAAATAATTAACAGTAACTGTAATAGGAACTGTTAACTGGGAAATTAACAGAAACTGAAGTATGCAGTCTGAAGGTGGGGGCCATTCTGCTATAATATCACAGCAATGTATACACATACACAACCATGTCAGTAGCAGAATAGTTTCTAATAGCTAAATCTTGAAAGCAGTTTAAATTCCCATAAACTGATGAATGGATAAAGAAGATGTAGCATTTTTTATACAATGGAGTAGTACTTAATCATAAAGAAGGATAAACTTGAGAGATTTCTAGGTAAATGGGTGCACCTTGAGACCATGTTCTAAAGTTAAATAAATCAAACACATGTGTACAAATATTGTATTGTTATGAAGCTTAACGTGTAAATAAGAACCCAAATTTTTATAATAGATGCTGTGAAATAGGAAGAAATTGTTCAAATGGGAAGGGGCACTCTGAAAAGAGAAGGGGGAAAGGAAAGAAATAAAAAGAAAATATGAGAAAACAAAGATAAAAATGGAAGTAAAGCTTTTTGTAAATTAGGAGGGGAAGGTGATTTGAAGGGAGGGGAGATGAATGGGAAAAAAAGAATCAAGCTGTATCATGCACAGGTACAAACTCCCTCTGATTTTTGTGATCATTATGTATTTCTAAATGTACCAATTTAATTAATTAAAGATAAATAAATTATTGGGCTTAATTGCATATTTTTTCACTGTTGCATAAAATTCAGCATGAAATAATGCAGAAAGATGTAAATGCTGAATTATTCAATAATATTAGATGGTTAATAAAGGCACAGAGAAAATGAAAAAAAAAACAGAATACTTTGTGATTTACGCCGATAATAATTCTCAGTGTATGTACAGGGAACAAAACTCTTATAATAAGCTTTGCAAAATCAGTCATGATCAGCAGAAAACCTGCATATAGTTACAAAATAGATGATTAACTTAAAGCTCCAGAGTAAACCTGAAAGAAACATGGGAATTTGTCTTTTGTTTTACCTAGATTGTAGGAATAAATCTTGAGCCATTAATTTTGTATAATACTTCACTGTTAGTGTTATTTGCCTACTTTGGAATTCTTTTTCTTTGCCTTTATTTTTCACCAGAGGACTTTAGTGGATATGTTTTGTTTTTGTTTTTTAACTAACTAATATCAGAATATACTTTCTGTTTTAAAATAACCCTTAGATATTCGGAAAACAAGAATTTGTCCACCATGATGAATACAGGGGGAGTTGTAGTATCTTTTACCACCGTATGCCTGATTACCTATTATTTTGAAATTTGAAAACTGAGAGGAAATCACAAATGGAAAACTATAATTGTTGCTATTCAGAGCAATGAGTATGACTGTCAGTATCCAGTACTCTTGGGATCATTATTTTCCACATGCTAATTACCTTTAACCGAACAGTAAGTAGTTACAAAAATCTTATTTGGCATAAAGCACAAATAGTTGTTTCTTAATCAAGTATTTTGAGTTAGCTGATGTTGACTTGATCTAGACTAAGATTAACTGCACCTGATTTTAAGTCATTTCTAGGTCAGGTCTTCTGCATGTGGTCAGTTTTCCGAAGCCATCAGTACAACTGGATCATGCATGTATCCAGCCCCTTCAAATACTACTGGATTAGCCCAATGCCAAAAGAGTAGGACATATACTTTTTCTATTGTGAGACCATGGTGAAATTGTGAATATATAATGATCTTTCAAAGGAATTGAGAATTAGAAGCATAACACAATCTGTTACCTAGGTTCCCAAATATGTTACAGGCTTTTTTTTTTATGAAGTCTAGCATCTAAAAGAGTACTTCTACATGTGAGGTTTGACAATTTACATGAGTAGAATGCTAACTGCCAAAGCTCTACAGAAACCAAGACCTGGTTGCAGGAGTTTTCCAAGATTATGTGGGGATCAGTCATTGTGAATTATTCTCAGAGCTCTCTTTTACGGTTTTTAAAAAGTTGAACATGCAGAATAGTGTATCTACACCTCTGTGACTGTTGGAAGGAATTAAATGAAAGCACTACTAGCTGTCCAAAAAGAAAATAGCGTTTCACAAAACCTTGTAATGCAAGGTAATGAGCTGGTATGATTACAAACTAATAGCCTCTGTTACTGCACAGGACCCCCCTGCAGGGTCAGTCCGCATCCCCTCTTAGCACTAGCTGCCATTCTGTCACTGATCCCCCTCCCTCTCTGTAGTATTAGAGTACATACTTTTGTACATATAGTATTTTTCTTTAAGACAACTCCTTGTGAATTGTGTGCTAAGCCTGAAAAATAAGTACAAAATCAATGTTTTGTAAGCTCCAGGAAAGAATATCAATTAAAAAGGAGAGAAGTATTAATGAGAGGCAGTCATTGGGCAATTCATGTCATCATCTTCATCAAAAGATTACTCCCTCTTCTGACTGTTTTACCTCCTAATGGGATAATTTCTTGTGGCAGCTGCATGTTTCATGGAAACTGACAGTGTGTGAGGTTAGCTGCGTGAAACAGAAAACTCAAATATAGCTGATTATTTGCCATTTGTACTTCTGAGAAGTGTCTGTTCATTTCAGATGCCCATTTCTGGATTGGGTCTTAAATTTGGGGATCTGAGTTTTTTCCAATTCTTTATATGTTCCAGATACTAGTCCTTTTTCTGGAGAACAACTGGCTATGATTTTCCTGTGGATCTTTTCACTCTTTTGGTGATTTCTTTTGCTGTGCAAAAGCATTTTAATAAGTGAAGTTCCACTTGATGTAATATTTTCTATGTAGTCTGGGTTTTGCTCATGAAGTCTTTGCCTACATCTATGTCTTCCAAAGTTATACCTATTTTCTCTTCCTGCACATTTAGTGTCTCTGTTTTAATATTTAGATCTTTGATCCATTTTGATTTTAGTTTAGTGAATGGTGATATACAAGGGTTTATTATTAGTTTTTGAAATATGGAAATCCAGTTTTTCTAGCACTGTTAAAGAGGCTTTCTTTCTTTCTTCCAGTAAACATGTTTGGCTCTAGCCTAGGTATTTTAGTGACTTAGGAAGACCTCGTCTAAAAAGAAAGAAACAAAAAGTGAGGGGGGTGCTCAGAATACAACTCAGTGTGAAGGGCCTAAGTCAAATCCAAGTACAAAAAAAAAAAAAAAGCCAGAAAAATAATCAAAATGTCACACATTAACATTGCCTGATCTCCCAGTATCAAATATATGGAACTTTTGTATGTGCTGATTAAGAAGAAAAAGGTTAACTGAAAAATAACTAAAATTAAATGGACATCAAAAAATGAAGCTTATTATTTAATTTCAGAAGAGTGAAATGATAACTGCATATTTTTGATGTAATAAACAACAAAATAAATAGGTTGGCCATTTTTTTATATTCATGAAATAATAAACCATGGATATGCAAATATGTATGAAAGAAAAAATATGGTAGTCTTTGTGAATATTAAATACAGCAGTAAGAAATGTGTTTTGATAAATCAAGAATGTGAAATGTGTAATTTAAAACTAGTTTTGATGAATACAAATATAGTTGAATACATAATGAATTATAAATATCATTTATTTGATTATAGTTACAAATAAATACAACTTCAATATCATATAATTGAGTAAAATTGAAAAAGTATTCTTGAAAAGCTGAATTAAAATCCATAATTACATAATTATCATTTGTGTCTATTGATATAAATTAAATAATAATTATTGGTACTAAATTGAAATGAGAGTTATCAGAAAACTGATCAGAGCATAAATATATCTATCATAGCTTAGGAAGCCATGTGTTTAGTCAAGAAAGACAATACTAATTTAATCCTGAAATCAAGTAATTAGAATTATCATCTAACAATTTGAAGAACAAAAATAATATAATCACTTAATAAATGTAGTAAAATAGTTTGATAAAATTCACTGTCTATAAAAATTTGGCAAAGTTTGAGCTGAATATAACTTTCATAGCTTGATAAAGAGTAGATATAAAGAAACTTCACAATAAATGTTAAAAACATATTTGTCTTTGCAGCTCAAACTAGGGCTCTTTCTATTATTTACCCAGGCAACATAAAGAAAGAAAGCATGTAATCAAGTGAAGAAAAAAATTATTACTATAAACTACGTGCTGGTCGAGGTAAATAAAGTATTAAATATATAAGACACAATATTAGAACTAATTAGACTTTGACGAGGCATGTAGATAAACATAATATTTATGTGAATCACAATTTATGTGGGTGACAATTTATACAACAGTTTAAAACACATTAATTTCAATAAAACAGAAAACAGAAATCACCTAGAAAGACTTCTAAAATAAAATGTATAAAATCACTACATATGATGCTTTAAGCTTTTTGAAAAATTCAGACTGATTCAAATTGATGTCAATGTTTTTTATCTTTTGACATGCTGATTCTAAAATAAACTTATAAGTAGATTTTAAACTTTTTTACACTAAGGTCCACATTTTTTAAGAATGCTCATGATATTTGCTATACCAGGTATTTTCAAAGTCAAAAGTGAGCTCAGTGGCAGTATCTTCCTATCATCTGATGTGATATATATCAATAAAACTCATTAAAAAGATTTCTTGGAACAGAGGAAATTTTTTATAATTATAAATATACACTGCAATAAACAGAAAATATATACTTCCATGTTCCCCAACAATATATTAAAAATCATATATGGAAAAAACTATGTAAATTATAGAAATGGTAGGTATTATGAAGAATGTTAACCTCACTTTTTAAAAACAAAGAAAAATGTATAGATGATTTGTTACACAGATTAATAAATGTAGCTACAAATTGAGAATAAAACTCTGTCTAAAGGACCCAGAAAATATTTACAAAATTATTTAGCTATGAATCCAGCTAAAATATTAATGGACTTCAAAGTATACATTTTAAAATATATATACAAGTGGAAAAACCACTGAAGATTAATAGAAATCTTTCAAACTGTAACCATGACAAATTAGAAATTTAAAAAAAAATATTTTTCTTTTGTATCTGCAAATGATGATAACTGAAATAATGAAATAAAAACTACAAAGAAATTTTGGGGAGGTGGTGGAAGTGCCTCAATCATAGTGGAGATTTCATGGTTATATATATCTATATAAACCCTTAATCAGTTAATTTTATGTTATACAAATGATAACATAATAAAGTTCATCTTAAAATACAACTTAGTGATACAGTTATTAAGAAAAAGGCAATACAATTACCACTGATTTGGAAAATAATTTTCCTTAAAATATGTATATTATTTCTGTTGGGATACCCCCAAACTTTGTTGTCAGAAGTGAACTCAGAATAATTCTGGTCCAGGCAGTGAAGATAAACATCTTAAGAAACAGTACAGAAAACCAAGACAAATGAAACAAACAAAACCTAGTTTCTGAGTTCTGGATCCAAAAGTAGAAAGTAGTGGCCAGGAACTTGGGCTCAGTGAAGAAGTGAACACTAGAGGTTGCCCTTTCTGTAAGTGGACTCGAATCTGCCTCCCTCCATCCTTAACCTACTTCTAGACCAAGATTTCAATGCCTTTTCATTTTTAATGCCTCGGAAAAAAAAAAAAAAAACTTACACACACACACGCATGCACACACACACATACACACACATCTATTTATATGTAGAAATAGTAACATTGCAGTGTCCAGGTGACTAGTACAGCAGAAATAATTAAATAGGCAAGGACTTTCTTGAGGCAGATTGAACCAAATTTCACTGAAACAAAATGTGAGAGAGTGACTGTGACACTACAGTTGAGATTCATTTTATGAACTAGTTAATAAAAATTTTAAAGGTTTGTATATTATTCTCAAAGATATGTTATGAAGTCATGTCATTCACTAAAATGAATGAGAAATCACAAAATAGAAATCAAACAAGAAAAGTGTACCTGAAAAGAAGCAGTTAGATATATTGCAAATGAAAAATACACTCACTGGAATGGGCATTCCATTAGGCTACATTTTAGAGAACAGTGAACTGCAAAGAATTACCAACGCAGTACCACACGTACAGCCAGAGCAACAGTAGAGTTAAATGATTTGAAAGATGGCTCCAAAAACAACTAATACCAAAAAGGAATTCCTAAATAAAAGACTGTAGAAAATGTCAGAAAAGCAGTATTTAAATTTTACCAAGTTAAAAATACAGATTCTCAGATTAAAAGTTTTAGATTCTAAGAAGTATTAGTATTCATATCTAATGTTGCATTCAAAGTGGATAACATAATATGCAGAAAAAGTTCAAAAATACAGGTATAAAATTACCAACACATGAAAAATCAAAAATAAATCAACAACTATCACACCAGAAGGAAAAATACAGTATCTTAAAAGTGCAAGGAATAATAATTATGAAACAAAGATATTATATCTTGATACATTATATATTGCCGACAAAGATTTTTCAGTCATATCATATCTAAAAAAGTTTACACAAAAATATATGGCAAATAGTAAAACCACAAAGTAGGAAAGTTTTGAACATATAAATGACAAAATATTTTATAGCATAATAATAAAGTAGTTCTAACTTTATAGTTCAAAAGCATAGCTAAGGTATTAAATCACAGTTGAAAAATAATTCTGTTCTATGAGAATATAAAGTGATTTAAATATTTTACCATAATTTATAATTTGACTGTTCAAAAGAATACAAAGAATTATAGTGTTTAGTTCACAAAACAGTAGAATGGAAGCAGGAGGAAGAAGAAAACCAAAATTTTGTCAAACTATTGAAAGACAAAAACAGTAAGTATATAATTAATTGATTGCAACAATTAGGAGTATTAAACTCATTAAAAGATTAAGATAGTAAATTAAAAATCAATTATATTTTATTGTTTTCATAAAAATTTGAGAATTTTTATAAACTATTAAAATTATTGGAGAAATCAACATGATTAGTAGATCAAGACAACAAAAGTGCATAATTTTTGTATAGCACTACTAAAGGTCAAGCTAGAAAGTACAACTACAGAGTCTTAGAGAATCTTACATTTCTTAAAAATAAGCCTACCAATAAATGCAAGATCATATGGAAAATATAATCACTGAGAAGCCTAAAAATTCCGGTAAACAGAAATTATAGTGTATTAATGAGTTGATTCAATATCTCTAAGATGTAAAAATTTCCCCATTGATTCTTAACTTAGTGTAATTTGAATTAACATCCCAGTAGCATATTTTAAGGAATAGAACAAGCTAATTCAAAAACTCTTTGACATATACAAAAACACTAAGACCAGTTAAAGTAATTTTGAAACTAAAAAATATGATTACTCTTTCCTGAAAAGAATTGAAGGGTGCTATTATATTAATTATTGTTAATTATAATAATTTCCAATAGACAAGTGTGAAGAAACATACTCTCATATATATAAAAAGTAACATGTGAGTAAAAGAACATTATAAATAATTCTACTAAAAGTGAATCATTCAAAATATAGCACTTCTGGGTGTGGTACTGAGTGCCTGTAATCCCACTACTCAAGAAGCTGAGGCAGGAGGAGCTTTGCAAGTTCAAGACCAACCTGGATTACAAAATGAGCTCAAAGTGAGTGTGAACTGCATAGTGAAACCTTGTTTTAAAAAGACCATATATTTACATACATACATATACATATATATATATATATATATATGTATATATATATTTGTATATATGTATATCTATATATGTATATAGTCCTGAGATATTTGCTTAAATGGAAACTTATTAATTGGAAAGAATAAAATAAATTTTGACTTTGTAGTAAATCTGCTAGGGTACACATACTCAAATATTTCCTAACCAAATTAAGTAATTTAGATAAATTTAACCACTCTACAATATATTCATACTTCAAAATATCATATCATACAAATAAATATGTAAATTTTCTGTCAATTTAAAAGTAAATTAATTTTAAAAAGACATTAAAATAACTTTCTGAAACATATAGAACTTTAAAAAATAAAGATAAATTACCCATGATTTCAGAGTAAGATTATTTCTCTTAGAAAATTCTCTAACTGCACGTTTTAGGGACTTCTGTTTCATAAAAATAAAATGTAAGTTGAGAGTTAAGAAAAATCATTAAGTGGAGAAGATATTTAACCAAAAAAACACAACTTCTAGATTTAATATGGGACATTACAACTATAAAAATACATGCATATCCCAAGATAAGAATACTGAAAAAAATCTAGAATAAGGTAAGTTGATAATTCATATAAGCAAAATGTTTTATAAATATTGCCAATAAATAAATCAGCTAAATAAAAATGACAAACATTTCACTCAACAAAAATGTCAACAAAAATAAGAATTGGTGAGAGCCATAAAGATCCCTACTGATAGATCTGTGCATTGGCAAAGTGATTTTGAAAAGCAAATTGGAAAAATGAATAAATTAAACACATAAACTTCTACCCAGAAATCCCATCTATACCTGTATCCTTGAAAATTTTTCCAACTTGTGCACATGTAGCAACCCTTACTACAAAATTCATTATTACAGCAAAAATGGAAGCATTCAAAATATCGATTATGATAAAGTTGAGTAAGTGAACTTTAGTGATATTATATAAAGATAACACTGAATAACCCAAAAGGTGATGCTTTAGCATGCTGAACACGCTGAGGAAAGGAATGTTTTTCACTTTCTCCCACACTTTCTCCTATTTCCCTTCCTCTCTCAAGGCAGGCAAGAGAAATTGGAATTCCTTTTCCTGCAAAGTAGACAATAGAAACTAGAAATCCTTTTCCTCAAAGAGAGCCATAAAATTTAAAACCAGTATTCTACCTCCCATACTCCCTTTCTGTGTGTGGGAGCTGGCCATAAGGAAACTCCTGACTATCTCAACGTAGGCAATAAACGCTTATCCTTGAAGGGTTTTTTTTTTTTTGTTTTTGTTTTTTTTGTTTTTACTTTTCTTTTAATTAGTATATATTTGTGATTCATAGAAATTCCATTCACCTCAGTGATCAGCTACATCCATGTATCACATCTTGATGATTTTACTCCTCCTTCCCCAGCTCATCTTTCTCCTTCTGCAAACCCCTTTCCATCTCTACAGAGTCTGGTGCACTGTTTCCTATCCCAGAACCAGAGGAAAGGAAAGCTAGACGTGGGGAACATTCTGGACAGGCCTTACTGGCTTTTCTTTTCTCAGTCTATTACCATGAGATGATACCTCACTGAAGTTACATGTCTCCCTGACTGTCCATTTTTCATGGCCTTTATTCCTGAAGGGCTCCTATATCATGCAATACTTTGATTACAGGCATTTGTTATGTTTTTATCTTGTTAACCTGAACTCTGTTATAGGAGTGTTAACTGTGAATTTTATTATGAGGATAAAAAGTATCAAAATTTCCTTGTCCTGCAGTATCAAACAGGACTTAAGAGGAATGCTCTACATTTAAATTTGAATTAACTATGTTGACATAAATACATCTCAGAGACATAATATTGCACAACAAAATGAGTTACAGAAGACAAGTGTAATGTAGTATTTAGATAAAAGTTGAAAATAGGCTAAACATATCTTGCTTATGGAGCCTTTCATATGTAAAATAATATGAAATGTTAAAATAATTTTAACATTTAGCTTAAGGAAAAATCACTCAAAAAGGATTATCACTTCTCTGACTTTTGACTAAAATCAAGTGAGGAAGGATTGCATTAAAGGTTTCGAAGATACTGGCAAGGCCATTGGTTACATATTATCTCACCAAATTTGATTATGAAAGTCTTAACCTCCAGTACCCCAGAATGTGATCATTGCAAGTGTAATTAGTTACGAGAAGATTATAAGGTGATCTCTTCATCCAATATAAGTGGTGTTTTTATAAATAAGGAGAAATTCAGACACACACACACACACATATCCAGGGAGAAGGTTATGTGAAGACTGGAATCATACATCCAGAAAATGAGGAACCACTAGAAGCTAGGAGACAGGTCTGGAACAGAACCTTTTATCATCTTCAGAGGGACATATAACACATTCATCTTATAATTGCGGCACCCAGAACTGTTAAACAACAAACTTCTGTTAACTCACTGAGTCTGTGATACATTTTTACAGTGAACTAAAATAGTCATATACGTTTCTTTTTTCTTAAAATGTATCTATGGCAGGAATTAAAGCAAATGGGTAACTGAATAATATAAACATGTAGGCTTGTATGTTATCCTCAGCACTTTTCATTGAACTTGAAAAATTTCATAATTAAGTTTTTAATTAAGTTTATTGATACCTTTTAGGTATACATAATAATCTCATTCACGAGAGGGAATATACCTGTACATTATATAACTTGAATTTTTTCCCATTCCCCTGCCCTTCCTTTTACCCCTCTTTCCCTCCTTATTAACAAATGCTTTGTTTCTATTTTTCCTTCTTTTCTCATTTTTTTCTTTTCTCTTCCTTCCTTTCCCCTTCCTCTGGTCTGAAACAGAAAGTATAAACAAGGACTAAAATGTATAATATATATTTTGAAATAGGAAAAAAATATTCAAAAATTTCATAATTTTGAAGAGTTAAAAAATTTCAAACTTCAAAAGCCCAATCAGTAACAGGAAAAGTTCAACTGGGCATTTAACTGAGGACACCAGCGTAGGAATATAAAATAGTCATCTTAGTACAAAGTAAGAGGGAAGCTCTTAAAATTAGTAAATTGAAAAGCACTTCATTTAAAAATTAATCCTTATTTTTAAAATGGAACACTACAAATCCAATTAATAAAAGCATTTGTGAATAGAAAGTGTATGTCAATATAAAGTTTACTAAAAAATTATGATACAGTTAGTGGTTATCTTTTAACATATTTAAATATCTTCATAAACAGAATTTTTAAAATTCTAAATTGTGATATATCAAGAAGATCTTCTATGCTTCACCTTATCAATGTGGAAACTATATATCATGGAATTTATTAAAAAATTAGATATGGAATTATAAAAATAATAGAAGTTAATTACATTGTTACCTCTCACTCTAAATATATGGAAACAGGGAGACTTTAGTACTTCAGTAAGTTGAATTCTTACAGAGAAATGGAAGATGAGAGACTATTTTGGCATTTGAGAAGTGGAAACATCACTGTAAAAAAGTCATCAATACAGTATTTAATAAATATCACTCCGTCTACTTCTCACAATACATTAAAGCACTTTTTAAAAGTAAGAATATAGGGGCTGGGGATTTAGCTCAGCAGCATAAGTGCCTGCCTTGCAAGCAGGCAGTCGTGAGTTTGATCCCCGGTACTGATAAAAAGGAAAAAGACAAAAAAAAAAAAAAAGTAAGAATATATATAGCTTTCATATTCCTGGGCACTTAGGGAAAAGTATATATGAAGATGAATAATGCTGTTTAGTTGCAGATGAAAAGTAAATCTATTGTATGATTGAGGAGAGTGGGTATCAGGGAACTATTAGGAAAATAAGTTTTTGAAATTTATCAAAAACTTACAAAATTGCTCTTGAAGCTTTCAAGGAAACTAGCTCCTTGAAATTCATTCTAAGAAAATAATCAAGAACTTAAACATTTTTTTGTTAAATCTGATCATCTACAATAGTAGAAAATAGAAACTACCTACATGTTCAATAACTTGAAAATTACTATGTAATCCCATAATATGGGATAGTACAGTACTATCCCATATTATGCAATCTTTCAAATAAAAAAACTTGATCAAGAGCTTTTATGAGATAGAAAATTGCTTATTATGTAGTGTGATTTAATTTTCCTAATTAAATACAGAGAATAACATCAAGTATGTGAACAACAGTTTCAGAGGAGGAACACAGAAAATTATAGAGTATACATCTCAAAAGTGGTGAACTAATCATCTACTTTATTTTGTGTTGTTAGCATTTGTTTTCTTTACTATCGTGAGATATACTTTAAGTATATAATTTTTATCAGTATTAAACTTTGTCACATTACAAAATGCTTAGATTCAACAGAATTATTTTTGTTAGACACCTAAACTGCACTAGGCAAAATGTTTTCTGAAAAACAATATGACAACGATCCTTCAGAGGACAAGTCTAAAAACTGGTCAATATCAAAGCACAAAGGCATAAAAAAGAAATACTTATTATCTCTTATCTGTATTTTGATAGCAAACTCTTCCTCAGACCTACTTTCTGCCACAGTACCCATTGGTTTATTTGCTGCGCTGTTGCCAGAATGCTTTCTGTAAACCATAAATTTGATCAAGACTTCTGTTTCCTAAACATATTTGGCTCCCCTCTGTGCAGCACTAATTCTCAACCATGACCGCACATTAGAATTGCCCTGTTGAACTTTTAAAAAGCTCCACTGTCCAGACCTTCTTCCTCAGTATACTCCCCAGAGAGCCTGATTTAATTAGACTTGGGTGGCGCCAAGACATCTAGATCTTAAGCTTCCAAATCTGGCATATTACAATGGCAAATAATGATTATGGATTACTTCCCAGTACTACTTCTTACCACTCTCTCTAAGTGCGCTCTGAATTTTAGGCTGTCCTTTGACTGTGTAGCATTCCTTGCTGTCTTTGTGTTTATTTATGATTTTACTTCCTCCTAAAATATACTTTCTTCCCTTGTTGCCTGGAGTTCTGATAATCATCTTTAATGCCTTCAGTCCCTTACTAGGGAAGCCCTCTCTGCCTCTCTACTCTCTTCCAATGAAGCCTAAATCCCTCTAGGCATGGAGAAATTCAGTCTTATGGCTGTCTGAAGCACTACGAAGACACAGAGGGTGATGATAATTCTGACACTTCGGTGGCAGAATCATCGCTCTGACAGAGCCCTGAGCCAACCATCCTCTTACCTGTTCCTCCCACACCAGACTAACAGCCACTTCAAGGTAAGAATTTTACATAAGGTTTTTGTTGCCATTGTTATTTTTCTTAGCACTTAAACAGTTGCAAGGTACTCAAGAAATTTTAACATTAAATATTAAAAAAATAGCCACTAATCCAAATATATGACAGAAGACAGCAAGATCACTAGGCCAAGTTTCTACTGTTGGAATATGGTTGAAATCTTGGGCTCACATAGACCATGGTGCTACCTGCTAGCTGAGTAAATGTGTGAAGGTGACCACTATGGTTTCACAGGGTTGAGTGGAGAGTTTATAATGTGCCCTGGAGGATGCAATGGTCAATGAAAATCAATTCTTCTCTTTCTTTTTCTCTATTTTTACAGCTGTCATTGATAGGTTGTGAACAAGCAACATGTTTGTTGGCAGTAGAGACAATATCTTACTCACTAATGCTATTTCATAGCACTGAGAAGTACTATGAAACATATTATCAATATGCAATTTTTGTATGAAACAGAAATTACATGAGATTGAAAGCTGAGTTATATTTGCATGTATGAAAATGGAGCAAAATGATGAAAGAAAATAATACAGAGAATGAGGGTAGGAATCATAATAGAGTGAGGCCATTAAGGCATGGAATCCAAAAAAGAAATATATGGTTAAAATAAGAGCTTCAATGGAGGGGCTGGGGATTTAGCTTAGCGGCATAAGCACCTGCCCTGCAAGCAGGCAGTCGTGAGTTCGATCCCTGGTACCAATAAAAAAATAAAAGGAAAAGACCAAAAAAAAAAAAAAAAAAAAAAAAACTTCAATGGAAGTGATAGGAAAGGCAGGTTAAGTCCTAATTGTGGCACACTGGAAACATGAGAATTGGATATTTTATCCTTTACATGGAGAGCCATAGAAATATTTGGAGCAGACGTATAACACATTCTTTAGGTTAAGATTAAAGATTACTCCAAATATTTACATAGAGTGAAATCAAGAACAGATGATAAACTTTAAAAGTATTTAAGAGAATTGTTAATCCAAATAATTGATATGATGTATTTCTGAAAAGGATTAAATGAAAACAAATAAATATGAGAATTGGATGTGGCTCATACTTCATAACAAATGAAATATTAATAGAATGTGATAAGTTTGGATAGAAAGAGTAAGAATATAAGAAAAATGAGCTTAAGAACACTCAGAGAGAAGATAATTTTAGTATTGGACACATGGCGGTTACATGTGCAAGAAATGTTCAGTAGATGTTTGGGAAATTGGGACCAGATGGATGCTAAATGGACAACTATTGTGAAGTAATAAGTTGTCAGATTATGGGACATGAGGATACTTTTACTTAAACTGCAGAAAAACAGTGGTTGAGGACCAAAATTTGTCTTTCAAGAAAACAAGCTACAACATTAGATGTTAAGAACCAATGAAAAAACACATCCCTTGTAGGTTCAGTAGAATTCTGATGTTTTGTTTTGCTAGTAAGGAAAAATGCTATAGACGATAATTGAGTCGTGTTTAGATTCACTTAAGGCAATTCTTTTCTTTTCTTTTCCTTTCCTTTCTTTTCTATTCTTTTAAAAAGAATAAAACCAAGCAAAATAAAACTGAATAAAACCAATCAAAATAAAACAGTGTAAGTGACATAGAATTTCAAACAAGATAATATGAAATCAACAATGGCTACCATACTGTCTCTTGTTATCTTCAAAATAGCTACTCCTATCATCAGACATAGTAAAATCAAACAAAACAGAACAGATTAGAACCAACAAAAATAAAATCATGAGTGCAATGCAGGACTTCAAAGCAAGATAATTGTAAATCGGAAATGACTACCATAATATTTCTTGTTATCTTTGAAATAGCAGCTCATGCTATCAAATATAATAAAATCAAACAAGACAAGACAGAATAAAACCAAACCAAACAAAACAATAAAAACAATACAGGACTTTAACACAATATAATAGGGAATTAACAATGGCTACACCTTCAGAAGGAAATTCTCCCATAGATGTTTATTGTGTATTGTTATCCTCTAAATAAATGATCAGGCTGCCAGTTTTAGGCCTAAAAAAATCAATGAAACACTAAACACTACAGGCATTTAGTTGTGATTTGCTTCAGTAGCTATCATCTCAGCCTGTGTGTCTCCAGATCAGCCAGTTACTTATGGTAATGAGGAGATCTCAGTTTTTCTTGTCTCCCAGCCTGCACACCAGAAGGGGCTGGTGTCTCATTCTCCTTCCCATGGCACACAAATGGTGCCTACTTACAGGAAAGAGCTGGTGCCTCTTTTTCCTCTCTACAGGCTGTGACTGGCACTGACTCACCTGAAAAGCCTGGCGTTTTGTTTTCTTCTCTGTGGTCTTCGAACTGTGCCAACTCACAGGAAGGGATTGACTTAAGACAATCATTTTCAAAGGACAATAATTTCCCACTATGTACATTTGCAGTTAGAATATAGGATTCTGGCATGATAATCTACCATGATTTGCTCCTTTAAACCATAAACTATTTTTTTTATATTCAAGTAGATTAAAGTTAATAATAATGTTTAAATTTATCTTCTGTAAAATGGTTAGGGTTGCATGTTTCTTACTAAATATTTTACATACAATTTCTTGGTAAATTTTTATATAATTAAATGGCAGTAGTGTTCCTGTTTTAATTTAAAAATAATTGTAAAATGTTCAAAAATACATTTCTAGTGCTTTTTCTATCAGTGTCTTTGATCTGAGTAAATTGATGAACATTCTCTCTTTTACAAATTAATCCTCAATTGAAAGCTGCTCTTGGGAATGTGAGTACTGATAATTTTAATCAGGAACCATGAAATGGATTATTTCATTTGGTACTTAAATGTGGTAGAATTTCATGGACAGTCAAACACAGAGCTTTAAAAATTCAAAGTAACCTAAAACAACTGAATGTGTGACTTTTAAGCTTATTCAAATGAAAATATCTGTTCTGTGCACATTTTCATGTCAGCCCTGTAAATTTAATGCTTAGATCTTCCTTAGCAGCATTGATACTTTAATCTAATATTTTTTCTCATTTTTAGAAGATTATATGCTTTTAAAACTGAAGTACACTAAAAATTATGTGTAATATTGGAATAAAGAAGCAAAGGTAAAGCACCATGGAATATTTCAAGCTTAACACAAACTAAATGACTCAAAAGTGATTCTGGGTTTCTTAGACTTCAAAAAAGAGGGACAAGAAGGAGAGAAAAAATTGCCTCTGAATTGCAGAGTGTGCATATCCCTGGCAGCATGCAAAATTTTCCTAGATTGGAAGCTGCTTAGGATAAATACAGACTTTTGTTTAAATGCCAAAAGCTCTGCCAGTCTCTCTGCAGTGGTGCCTTTATCTAAAAGATAGATGTTAAACAAATCTCTTCAGGAGGTGACTTCCCTTTCTACTTCATAAACATTGTTCTTACTAAAACAATGAGCAAAGGAAAACCTGGAAGCCTTCTTTGCAACTCACACATGATAATGCTGTCTGTCTTAAAGGGCGCTTGTCCTTTAACTCTCACACTATAAGACACAGTTTAAGACATGGGTCGTTGGCTTTTGCGCATGCGAGACTTTGAGAGGAGCTCATAGAACAAATTTTTTCCAATATTTTAGAGAAAAATAAAAACATTAACTGAAGACTTTTGCAGCAATATCACAACTTGAAAAATGTTTGATAACTAAGGTAAGACTAATCTTCATTAATGATTTTAATTCAGCCTCTACCATCTATTTATTTTCATTGTTAGGTGAACAGGTAGCAGCCTATTTGCAGAAACCCTGCTTGTAAGTACTGTGGCCATGACAAGTGGATTTAGGCAATGATCTTTCCCTGGCATATTTGTGCAGAAAGGTAATGTTTTACGGCAATTTCTGCACAGCCACGGGGCAAAGGAAAAATGGCTTTCTAGTACTTAAGAAAGCAGTCATCAGAGATGGCTTCCACCTAAGAAGAAAGGGAAGAGAGAAAGAACGAAGAAGGATGTACTCGCTACCTCTGTAGTGACAAGAGGGTTGGATCTAATGGCACTGAGGCCTCTAAGAGAAGGCCAGAGGTGTCACTTGCCTCCCACACATTCCCAGATGGTTTTAGTAAGGTTGCAAAGCAGACGTCTTTCATTTTATCCCCCAACAAATGCAATTTTAAAGGTCAACTTCGCTGGTGAGAATGCAAGCGTTCTTTCATATCTGATTTTTAATAGAAGAAAAACAACCTAAAGACAAAAACTAAAAGCATTTATTTTTAAAAAAAGACCATTTTACTTCTGCATCTAAGAAACGCTTGCCTTATAAGCAAACCTAGAGTGACTAGGCGCTGACCTTGTTAATGATTGCAATGTGTTGACATGCTTCTGTTTTCTCTATTGCTTATTACTGATTTATTAGCAATTGCGAGATATTTCTAACTGAAAATAGCAATGGGAGAAAGAGTTTATGGTAAATTTTCTGTACCTAATTTATAAAGTGCTGTATAACACTTGGTACAGTTCCATTTTGAAATTGTTCAAAGGAGAGTTAGAACTGAAAAAATGAAAGACTTCAGTGACTCATAGGCAACTAGCCTGCACTGCACAACTGCATGAAACAGTTAAAAATTCAACTAAAACTGAGTTTGAAATAATTGATTCATATCCTGGATATACCACCACTGAGCATTTATTAAATGCTTTTTTATCTCAAGAGTGCATAGACTTTTTGCCGGACATTTTGAATAGTCTCACTGTTAAGAGACACATTAAATGACAAACTAGCATTAGTTCAAAAGGCCACACTCTTTCTGCTTTCATTAACTACCCAGAATCATGCCTACTCTCACGCAGCCACTTTCTCCTAACTTCAATTCTTTCTATGACTTTATAACCTGAACTTCTCTGTCACTATGCAGACTGCAAGGACACTGCTTTATAAGGGTTATCAACATTTTACTCATCTCAAAGTAGGAAAATGAAGTCTCTGACTGAAGAATACAGTAAGTTAGAGAAACTTCTCCCACGAAAAAAGTAACATATAAGTGCAAAGTCAGGCAGGGTCAAGAGAAGTATTTGTAGTTTCTTTCACTTAGTCCCAAGAAAAGTCCTCACAATTAAGAACCACAGACCTAAAATTTTATTGTCCATTATGATGCTAAGTTGTGTGTTGTTTGCAAAGTGTTAGAAATTCTAGTACAGAGAGAGACAGAGAGAGAGAGAGAGAGAGAGAGAGAGAGAGAGAGAGACAGAGAGACAGAGAGAGACAGAGAGAGACAGAGAGAAAGCAATGATGTCACTTTTATGTGATACAATTGCTAAAAAGGAGGTAGAGAAATAAAAGGAAATTGGAGGGAACTGTTTTTCCTGTGAGAAAGCTAAATATTTCACTCTGTGAACATAATTTCCTTGACAATTATTTTTCTATTGGAAAGCTTATATAGAGGGGTTGTCAATATAGGAAAAATCTGAGTAATATTATTGCATTTTACTTTCCAATTCCACACCATGATACTTATGCCTGACTCTTTTATTTTTAATTTGCTGTTGTTTGTAAGGATTACTACAATTTGACAACATTATTTGAGCATTATTTGAACATTATCTTTAAATTGAATAAAATATAAATTAGGCCCAGAAAGAATATATAATAATCCTATCCTAAAAAAACTATGATCTACAGAATTAAACACACACAAACAAATTAAGTAGTATTAAATAAAATTGTATTCATAAGTGTGAGATAAGAAAGCAAAACTTTAAAAAAGCAGTCTTTCTGAAAAGAACATACTTTTTCCATTTAAAGATATTGAAATTAGTTGCATAGAAAGGGTAAACTTGGAGCAAATGGCTGATGAATTAGTAGAAAATCATCCATGTTCATATTCATAGTTATTCCTAATAATAAACAGCAGATGAAGCAGGGCATGCTGGTGCCCACCTGTAAGTCCAGCACTCTGGGAGCCTGAGGCAGAGGGTTGCAAGTTCATGCCTACCCTGGGCAATTTAGTGAGATCCTGTCTCAAAATATAAAATACACAGGACGGGGGTTGTTGCTCAGTATGAAAGCCCTGGGTTCTATCCCCACACAACAAAAGATAAGTATATAAAATAAATTTTAAAATGGACGAGAGAAATGCAGTTATACTCAAAAAGTGGAAAAAAGTCCAGTTTGCTAAGAATGTTGAGGAGGAAAGTTAGAATAATAACAACAATTCTGAAATAGAATCAAATTATAAAGAACTTCAATACTATTTTGAGCCCATTGAATTTTATTCTGAAGAAATGAGGGTCTGTTCTTGGTTTGGGAACAGAATCAATTTAATGCTGCACAATGATCCATCTGACAATGCTATGCTTACTACTTCTTTCCTGGTCAGGCCTGCTTTCTTCTGTCGATTAAAAAAGTTCCTTTGTGTGTTCTCAGAAATGTTTATTTTTAAATGGTTTTGTTATTTTGTAACATATCTATTACTGCCAGAGTGATCCCAACATGCCACAAATAGATCATGCTACTTCTGAACCATCAAATGGCTTTTCAGTACTGATGGGATGAACAAAACAGTTTTACCCTATATCAGGCAGTGTTTCAGTAAAGAAACACATATAACAGATTGTGTGCAAATGTATAAGAAATAACAAGATTGGTTTATGATATTCAGCCGAGGAAGCCTGCAGAGGGTCTGTCTGCACACTGAAGGCTAATGATTCAGTCTAAGGTGCAATGCATGTCAGATGCAAGTATGTTTCAGAAGCCAATGATCTGCAATGGAAGCCTGAAGACTCTGCACCAAAAGGCTGAAGGATCTGAGGTAGAGCTGCACTAAAACTCAGAAGTTGACATCCATGGTGAAGCTGAAGACTGCAGTTCCTTTGGAGAACAGAAGAAAGTCAGTCCTTCCTCGTTTCCTCTTTACACAGTCCAGAAGCAGGAGCTGTCCCAGGGCGGCAGGTCCTCTACACCCTCGGGTGGAATACATAAACTCACATAGTTAAGCTTCTGAACTTCTCAGATTGACACGAGTAATCAACCATTCACATGTGAATTCTTAGACTTCCCATTACTGGGAACCTGCCACTGTTTCAGTCTAATATTGTCACTTTTCACATAAGACATAAAAACTATTTCTGGAAGACAGAATTTGAAGAGAATTTTAAAATGTGAAAACTTATGTAAGATATAAAACAAGAGAGGGAAGTTGCAACCGAGTTTATCTCAAGTATCTCAGAAAATGGTAATTATTTAAAAATCTAAACTTGAAATAAGGAAACTTAGATCAGTCAGGAAAGCAAAAGAGTCATTTTGATTTTTTACCTGTTGAGTATCTGAAACCAGAAAAATTATTCAGTTAAAATCTTTTCATATTCTCAGAACTCAGCTGAGTTCTTTCCTTAAAGTAAATATAGAAATTCAACACTGATATCTTTCAGCATAATGGAGAAAATGGAATTCATACAAATGATTATAGTTGTCAAGGGAACCATGTAACAAAAAAGAATAGCCAAAGGTTCATTGAATGTTTTATAGCGTAGATGTAAGGGTTACACAAAAAGAGACACTACCAGAGAACATCTAATACATCTTTAAATGAGAATGCTACACACACACACACACACACACACACACACACACACACACACACTGCACCTCCATCAATCTCATTAGAGTAGACATACTGATGCATTTTCCATCTCCCTGTCCTGTTTTATTTTCCTTTATAGCTCTTTCCACTAGATCATATGTTTATGAGAAGAGGGAGGTTGGTACATTCCCATTGTATGCCTCTTTTTGGAACAATGCTTGGCACATGGAGAGATTTTAAGAGAACATTCTCAAGATGACTAAAAACTGAAGCACAAACCCACATGATAGGCATTTTCTTCTACAAAGATTAAGTGTGTCAGAATTTGGAAATAGAGAAAATGAATGCTTCTCTCTGGGTCACTCAGGACTCTGAGGGAGAAATTCTAAAGTACCATCAGACACACCGTTGAAAATATACATCGTGAAAACCAGCTACAGTGAAGAGGCAAATAAGAACAGCAATGAGTGGAGAGCTTTCAGCAAAGGGAGACCAAAGGACCTGAGGCCACAGGGAAATAACAAGTAGCATTTTGCAAGCATGAAGACATGAGAGAAGAGACATGATGGAGACTTCAGTGAGGAACAAGAAAGTGAAATTCATGATACTGCCTTAGATCAGTGTTCTTTTTCCAATGATTTAATTTTTATCTATTCCTATGTCTGCAGCTATCATCTAAATGAAATATATTGAGTGACTAACCTAAAATGGAATTCAGTAGAAGTTAACTATTATCTTCTCTGTGTTAGTTACTTATAATCAAAAGGCTCCTTTACAACTTTTCTGACTTTCCTAGATAACTCCAGATTTATCATTCCAATGTTCACCTCAAGCATTAATTTAAGTTGTTCAAAATAGAATTTATCAACCTTATTCAAGGAAAAGTTGTGTTCTTTTTCCACGTCACATTAAATAGTCTCATATATGTTAACATATTCTCCTTACCCTTCAGCCATAGTCAAATCCAGTCACTGTATTGTGCCAATACTCATTCAGAAATGTCTGCTAAATCTAGCATCCAAACAGACATACCACTGCCTCTCTAATTACCCAGCATTCCTCCCCTAAACTTCAGAGCAATATTTTGTTTCATTAATCAGCTGTTTATACATCCAGACTATTCTCTACAGCAATGTTGCCATCATTGTTTTTGTCTGAATTACAATCATGTCACTAACATTCAGGATAACTGATGGCACCTAATTGATCATAGGATAAACATCATTCATTCATTCATTCATTCATTGCCTTTACAGCATTTATTCATCCTGCCAGATGCTTTCAATACAATGATAAATAAGACGGTGATACTCTATCTATTTTGGCTGTCCTTAATAGTCCGTGCTCATCTATCAGCATGTTCTTACCAAGGACTCTCCTTCCTCACATTTTTTTATAGCTTTTGAGTATACTTTAGGTCTTTCAATAATTTATCGTCTTTGTACGTGCTGATTCCATTATCTCGGAAATAGTATCTACTAGCATTCAAATGAGAAACTTCCCAAATATTACTGCTTCTATGAAACGTATATAAAGTACATAGGTAAGATATTTCTTACGTGTCCCAGTCTCTGCTTATACTTGTGCTTCAGTGCTTACCTACTTAATAGCTGATAAAAGTTTTTAATACCAAAGAGTGACCATAATATGTAAGGAATGGATGGAAAACAGAGTTTAGGAAGCACATGTGTATGGTAAGATTGGATAAAGTGAAGCGAAGGTTTTAAGGACGGATTTGTGTAAAGAACTTCATTTAATATCAATTATTAAGTGGCTAATTTTTGTTGTAGCACTTGAGGAAGTTATTTAACATACTTCATTTTATTCATTATGAAAAGCTTCAAGCATATACAAAATCAGGTAGAATGACACCTTCCCCATGTACTTGGCACCCAGTGCCAGTAATTATCAGCACAGCTCTAAACTTGTTTCTTCTGTACCCTGTATTATCTGTCCTACCTCCATCTGAAATATTTTGATAGAAATCTGCACCTTCACAAATATTAATTAATAAATGCTTTAGCACATTTCACTGAAAACAGACTGATTTTCAAAGGAAACATCTCAAAAATAATAAATTATCACAAAGATGTACTTTTTTCAAATTGTATTATTTATGATGTAATTTCTTGATATCAAATATTAACTTGGTTCAAATTGCCTCAATTCTCCCTATGCACATATATGCTCTCTAAACAGATACTTTGGATCAGAAGCCTAATAGTTTCCACATATTCATATGTTGCTGTAGCTTTTTGTATGGTTTAAATGGTAGCATGTCTCTGTTTTTACTCCTCTTTGCTTTGCCATTGAAGGAATTGGACCTGTAAAGGTCAGTAATTCTTAAAATTAATGTTCCATGAATCGTCTAATTTTGTTGTTAAAATGCAAGCTCTAATTCAGTTGGTTGTAGCCCATCCAAAATTCTGCATTTCCAAAGTTCCTCTTATTGGCTTTGGGTTTGAGAAATAACACTGAAGGTATCTTGCATTCCAGATTTTACACCCATTTTCTTACTGCCATCTGGCATGTTCCTTTGTACTTCATGACATCCCAGAAGCCAGCAAATAGGTTTGAAACAATGAAACTTGATGTAGGCTACACAACACAATCACCCAGAGAACTTTGAAAATATTGTCATGTTCAGATCAAACTCCAGAGAACTTAAGAAGACCTTGATGCTTTACTTTTATGCACCAGTTTTTATTTTTTACAGGTTTTACAAGCAATTCTAGCATCTTTTGAAATATTTTATGTACATATTTAAATACATTAAATATATGTACCTTACATTTTTCTACAGAAAGGGGAATTTTGTATTTTGTGATATGTTAATTTGTAATAGAAAAGGAATATGTGTTTTGCAAAATATGTATCAATGAGACATGTAACAACTCTTTCACAGTAGCCATTTGAGTGTTCCCCCTATATTCCATTTTTCTCTCATGGCTTGGTTTTTAACGAGGATTTTACTCTTGGTTTTGGTTTGTGTAGTTATTTAGAAGGTGTAAGAACACTAAAGTCGTAGTAAAAATGTGCCACCGTCAGTGACACTCCCTTTTATTTCTTGGCAATCATGCCCCTGCCAAGGCCTGTTTGCCTCCCAGGGGCCACGATTCTGTCTCCTCCACCCTTGGGGAGCAGGGCAGAGCCACACGGCACAGAGCTCTCTGCTGCCTGGAACAGGATAAGGAAAATTCTTCAACATGCACCTGGACTTTTCTTTCCTTCCTCCTTTTTAGCCTGATGCTAGGCTTTCATTAGAAACAAGATTTATTTAAAAAACAAAAACAGTGTTACCTTAAAATCTGCAAAATTCCTCTAAGCAAAGGAATAGTGAACTTGACTAGTTATTTAGAAGAGTCAATAGAAGTGAAATTATGTGGGGAAAAAAAGGAACCCATAGCTTTTCTGCTACATAATTACTGACACAAATCGCTTACCTGTTTTATCACTTGTTAATATAGCTTCCAAGAGAGCATTAATATAGTAAAGTTCACTATTAAAACTCTATTGGAACAAAATTAGAAAAATTTTTGGATGTGGGTAACTAAAATTGGGCCTCTGAAAATTTACAAATAATCTGAAAACTTAAGGAAATATTTTGTATTTGTATTTTTTCTGAAATAAAATCCAGTTTTTCATATGCACAATTTCCCACTGTGGTTTAAAAAGCTTTGCAGTCCTAAAACTTGACTTGTGTTTATCCCTGGTAGGGTTAAAGTTTGATTTGCAATTTGTCTTGTAATCATAGAGGTGATATTTAAACGAAATGCTTCACATGAAAATAATCCACTTGAATATAATAATCAGTTTTGAGTGGGCTTTCTGTTTTTGCAATTTACACTGTGATTTTAAAAATAAAACATACAAGATCAATACCTTGAAACATTTATGTAAAATACTTCTGATTTTCCAAACCTGAGGCTTAAAATATGATGGAAGCTGAAAATATTGTCATCAAATAAACCATATGATGTGGTTGGCTGGAAGCTAATTTTCATTCAGAGACTCCTGCTAATTTATATGCATTATTCTTTCACCATTATATAGTGGAATATATTGAGGAATGTGTGCTTTAAAGTGCATAACTGGTATTATAATTATTATGATTAGTATCACACTTCATAAATTACAAAATATGTATGAATATATATGCTGATACACTGACTTGGAAACTCATTCACTCCTTTCAATATTCCTGTGAGACAGATATTGCTTATTATGATAGTTTTATTGAGACTCAGAATGATAAAGGCTAGGAGACAAAAATTATCTATTAGAACCTACAACGTGGATTCTCTGATTGCATATTTTGATAAAGTTTTTTATGTTCAGAGTAAATCTGAGAAACATCTGTTTAGGGCTAATCATAACTGTTCAAGATTAACTATTCAAGAAAACTCTTTTGCTAATGATGTATAATATACTAAATGGTTGTGCATTTAGATGTCACATTAAAAGTTCTATTGCTTTTATTGCTTTGATGTCATTTTAGTCTGTTAAGAAATATGCTGATTGAATTAATACTTCAAAACCCAATTTACAGATTAGTAAAGAGACATCTAGTGAACTTACAGAACTCAATCCAAATCACTAATCTTCATTGCAGCAAAGACAGCAAAAGATTCTAGTGCTTCTTATTCCTTGAAGTCATCCTTTCACTAAAACACTTCATTTGTAAATATTTTTCTAGCCTAAGATTTAGTAAATAAATAAATAAAATTTAGTCACCCTTACCTTTCATAGGAGTGCAAAAGCTATTTATATTACAGTGGGTGGGACGGGAGAATAAGCATATGGGAAAGCAGATTTTCTTTCAGGAATGGAAAGCTGTTTGCGGTTTGTAGTTATACAAGTCTGCTACACTGTTTTAATATGCACTTCTAATGTTTACCCTATTTATTCATTTAATCCTTTAGCCCAATATTTAACCATAAAGCAAATTACAAAATAAATATTTGGTACAAATGGGAACAGACATTTTGTTTCCCAAAGTAAGAATATTGAGCTGCTTACAAATTACCCTCTGAGAAATACCCTGCAGCATTAAAACTTTGAGTGTTACCAGTACTATACTTTCAGAATTTTCTCTCTGAGATGGATTTTTTTCAAAGAAAATTTGAACATATTGTGCAGTTGAGTTTCCAAGGCTTGAGGAACCCCATATCTATGAAAATCTTTTCTCTTGAAGTGAGCTGGCTGTAGTCGAAAGGTTCACCTAAGTCCTTGCATGAGATGACTTAGAAGGGAATAGCCCCGTTACCATCAGCCTAGTCAGGTAGGCTGCCTTAACGCTTACATCCAAGAAAACAATATTTGCGTATCTGTTGCTTAATGGAAGTTGGGGAGGAAGGCTCTTATACTTAGAAAGCAAAATATTCAACAAATCTCATGCTAAAATTTTAGGATGTCTGATAGAAGCAGAAAGTAATGCCATCATGTATAGGGATGATTCTGAAAGCCTGCTAAAAGCTTTAAGCAGCTCATCAGCAAGCTAGCCATGTGACTAGCCAGAGATGACTTCAAAAGGGCCAGTTTCCCAACCAGCGGAGATTTCCAAAAAGCTGTATGTCACTAGAACTGTGTCTGTCACAATTGAACATCTGAACCGAATGCTTGATTTCCAGCTAAAATGGTAAATGCTTGAGCTAAAATTTTCAACTTGCATTCAATTAAATTGTGTTACTTAGTGCCCAGAGGGAACAAGGACTAGGTAGGTACTGACATGAAAGCTTCTAAGGCAGTAGGAAACAAGGTTTCTAGACTTTGGAAGCAAATAATCTTAATGAAATACAGTAAACAGTGTCATGTCATATAGAACACCGCCCTAGGCCTTCTCAGTTACTTCAAGGTCTTACTTACCAAATAGTGAAACAGATATAAGGAGGTACTGAAAAATTCTTGCAAATAGGTACAACATAAATATGTCTCTGCTGCTAAGGCTGTTTGCATGCTAACAGGGACCCAGAAACCTTAAGTCAAAATAATGACACTCTGGGGAATTACCTTCAGGCACCAGTAAGCAGAGGAAGAGGAATATTTCAAGGCATTCTCCCTGTTCCACATCCCAAGAATCATATAACATGAACAGATGACTGCTCCAACTATTTGTAACTTTGGTACTCAAATTTGGGCAGATTTGGTTCAACTGCCTATAAAGCATTTTTTTTATTTCACTACTAATAAGGTAAAAATAACAATAACAGTAATTAATATTATATGGCACTTCTTCAGATGTTAATTTTTTAAATAACCATGAATTGTAAAAAGCACTCATTTTTCCCAGAAAAGTAAAAAAGACCCAAGGAGTCTAGAATTCTTGCCAATACATGAAAATTCTTATGAATTAGAATCAACTGCCAGGCTGCTGAATCTGAGTGTTCACCTATATAACATAATGAGTGCATTCTAGAGGCAAGTACGCTTTATATAACATTCACATTTATGTTATAAGAAGTGAAAGTATGACCCACTCTGAAAACATAATCCTATATTCTTTACCAAAATACCTTGTAAACTGCTGCCAAAGGAATAGAGAGAGATGGAGAAAAAGATAGACTGAGACAGAGAGAGAACAAAACAGTTTCTGACTACAAAGCTGTTTCTCCATGTTAGCATTAAGTTTTTGGGTATAGTTCAGGCCTAAAGACTTGATTACATTAACTTCATTTTGTAACATTCTCTGAAAATGACAGCGAGATATATCCAAGTGACCAAATAATACTGAAAAATGATGGAGGGATTCAGAATAACTAGACAAACTATTTGAAGCGAGAGTGAGGAGTAAAAGGCTGAGCCATTTAAATTAAAAGCTCGGGATACTCAGACATCTTTCTATACCTCCAATATTCTCATTTTACTTAATTCTCTACTACGTGCTTAACAAATGTAAAATGCTATTAGAAAAATGCTATTTTAAACCTTGAAAACAATATGGTATCATGGGAGATGGATTAAGAAAATTGAGTTATCCATCTCATTTTCCCAATGTGCTGTTAAAATTTATGAGAATATGCTTCATGACAATTAGACAAGATTTATCTGCACATGAGGAAAAAAAGGTGCATTAGGAAATTGTATCCCATAATCTAAGATGAAGTCCTGCAGTTTCTCTCCACATGTTTCTAAGTCCTGGGGTAAACTTTCGGCCTCCATTAAATGATAGCCTGATTGGTTAACACAATTTATTGGCATGGCTTATTTTCTGTTGTTCATGCCAGACTCTTAAGGGAATAATAAGATTGGGTTAACACAGAAAAATAGAAGAACTTCTGAAGGTTAATGAAACCAGGGGTAGCAGAGAGAGAGGATGTGAGTCCTGGCACACCAGCTGTGTATTTTATATACAGAAGCATCTGTCCTGTGTCTGTAGGCTTACTACTATTAAATTTTTCACAGGAATAGCAGCTAATGGAGGGTTTTTTTTTTTTTTTTTTTTGCCAATGGAAGGACATTTCTTTGACAAAATTCAAAGAAGGTTCTTGAGTGCATAGAAAACTCATATTTTAAAATTTCATTTTCCTTTATATCTTCTGACCTTAGTTTTGTCATTTCTTGTCTTCACTGACTTACTGGAAAGTCCTAAACAAATCTAAGAATAAATATTTAGGACAATTCCATTAAGAGCACTACCTATATGGGATTGGACAAGTAGAGAAGAGAAAGTCCCCACAGGAATGTAATCATTATGTACTGCAAATATGTACTGATAGAAATGAAAACCAAAAATACAGCAGGAGTACTTAGGATTGCCAAGGGCTGATAAAAACACAGCAAAAGAAAAAAAAAAGAAAGAAAGAAAGAAAGAAAGTGAATATGGCTGTGGTAGGACAGCTTAGGCCAGGTATCTGAGCTGTCTGAGTGATACACAACAAACCCTCTTCAGCATCCATCAAAAGAGATCATATCCCTTTCAACACTGGACAGCTAGAACAAATCAGTTTCCTTTGAAATTACTCATTTCCATAATTGACTTTCTGATAAAATTTCCACCATTGTCTGTGTAGTGCTTAAATCTAGCAGTACTTTGGTGACAGACAAACTCTGAAATACGAGTGCCTTATTCTAATAGTTGTGGTAGAATTGGCTGTCAATCAAAAGCTTTGATTCTACTGACTGGGAAAAAATTGCTGTTGGAAAGCGACTCTCTAAATAAGAGCTTTGTTTCATGGAGGGAAAGGGGTTTCTGACTGAGTTCTGATGGATGGTAGAAGTCACTAGTTAGTAGAACTGACTAACCTCACTACTGGTTTTCTCCCTAGGAAATAGACAACCATAAATAGTTCTCTTTCTGTAGTTCCTCCTCAATGACTTCTTTTGTCTTGGGGAAATGAAAACCATCAGTGGATGATAACATCTTTCTGCTAGATCTCTGATTAAGTAGAGTAGAAATCCCTGTTTCAGCCACCTCTAACATTTGAAATTACAAAATTTATAAACTGCCAATTCACGGCTGAATTCATCTATTCTCACTAATGTATGCTATAACAACCATAAGATTATATTTAGATCCTCTTTTCCAAAAGCTGCAGACATGGGTTGTCTGCCTTTCAAATTACTACACTGTGTGTGATAATTCAGTCTACTTTTTGTCAGTGCACAACATGGATCAATATCTTTCCAAATAGAAGTATCAGATTCCTGTTACTCAGCACCTAAATGATAACCTAATTGCCACTTATCTCATGTCTTGTTTTGTTTTATCAATGGCACCAGGCCACTTCTCATTCCAACTTCTCGATTAGTACAAGGAAATACTAGAAGAATAACTGATAAGGCTTGACATTTTAGGTCTGGCACAGTACAAATGTTCACCCAAGTAAATCCCAAGCAGTGCAAAGATGGAAAGAATTTGACTGTATTTCATGATTCAGAAAGGCAGGATGACACGGGCTATTCGCGTGAGGTATTCAAGTCATGCTGGAAGTCGATGTTCAAACACAAATGGTAGCAGTGGTTGGAGAGAGTGTGTAGAGGATGCACAGAATATTTCAATGTGACAGACCTGAAGTGCCATGTGATTAGCCCCACATCAATGTGAGAGACATTTGTGGGAAATGAAGGGTTATCAAATATTTCCTGACAGGACAGCTACTGTACAAAAACTATGCATCACAACTAGTACCTTGTCATCTCTGGCATACTTTGTGACTTTCACAATGTAAGCATCTACTGTATATGAATCTCTAAAAAAGATGCATGATAATCTTCTGATTAATACTTCTATGCAATTAATAAATCTTATTTTTTCAAGGTCCTTAAAATAGATATCTTTAGAGTCAAAACCTATGCATACTTATATCCAATCTAACAAAAATTGAAAATCTCTGATCAGTAGGATGCCCAAGATTGAAAATAGGAATGATAACTGTTATAAATGAAGAGGCAAACATATTTTTCTTTTTGTGCCAATACATACATAAGATATTCAAAGAAAAATGGCACAAAGAAAATATAGCGGCATCCCTATACACTGGTAAAAAATTCCTATCTTATTTTTCTGACTGATGCATAAATGAAAATATTTTGTTATATAATTCCTTTGACCCTGTAATTTATTTCTAGGATGTTCTTCTAAATAAATGATAATATCAGTAGTAAGCATAGGAAAAATATAAGTTCATGATGTTTATCTACCTTTATTTGTACAGAAGAAAGATAGGAGAAAATATAAATATTTAGGAATATGAAATGGATGAAACCTCTTTTGATACAATTTAATACAACTGAAAAAATTGAAGTTCATATTCCTTCAAATTAATATAATGAAGAAAATGTTTACTTGCTGTGGCAATTTTTGAAAAATGTATGTTGAATTCTTTGTATAATAGCATCATAATTTTACAAAATATAAGCCAAAAGCAAAAGATGATGCACACAGAATTATGACAAAAGTCAACTATTAATTATGACTATTTTTATGTGGTGAGAAAATACTTGCTTTTATCTTCATTTCTTTAATCATCTGGGTATTTTTTTCTCATAATTTCTTGCATGGATGAATTTTATAATGGAAAATATCTGACCTTTTATTTCAATGAGTAGGGCAGTGAATTATATTTATAAAAGTAAGAGTGATTAATACAATTATCATCTGCAATCAGCACTCTAAGTATAATATCTTCATAACCTACTCAATAAAAACACAATCATAAATGTCTGTGATGTTCTAAGTGGCTCCTTCAACCTCATCAGAGTATATAGCTCAAATATATTTCATTTTAAACTGGCTCTGTTACTTTTACCCACATTAAGGTTCTTTGTTTTTAAACTATTATAGTAGAACATCATCATTGTCCACAAATATATATATATATATATATATATATATATATATATATTCTCCAGACCAGCCCTCTAACAAGTTCAAAGTCTTCTACCTAATAATTAATAAATTTTAGTTTATATTTCTGGCCAATTTATTACAGAGACAGGTTAAAATTCCATGTTTGATAGTGGCATATCTACCTAATTGAAGGCTTCATCAATCATTACTCATTTTGAGAATCTTTGTCCCAATAGTCATTAAGTCTTTGCACATAATTTTATTACTTATAATGAGTAATTGCCACCTGAATCCTGGAGAAAGCTTCAATACGAGGAGCTAATTTTAATATATACTATCTGGTCCATTTTACTATATATATTTTTTTAGTTTCACTTTTCCTTTAAGAAAATCATTAGAGATAAACTTTCTTATTTGCATCTTGTTTCAGATTAACCTGGTTTTATTTTTAATCCTGACATTAAAAAAATACAAGAGAAAATGCCAGATTTTGTTTAATAATAGGGCTAGATTTGTCATAGTGGTCTTCCCTACTGTCAAATAACATACAAGGATACAATCCAATTTCCACCTAAATTTCACCTTTATTTAATTTTATATGTTTTCAAATCCAAATTCTTTCATGTTCAGTCCAAGTCCTAAAATAGCCTGTGGCTAAATTCCAGACCACCAAATATCACTTCCACCTTTAACCATACAGGTGTAAGTTGTATACAAGGAAAAATGATCTTTAAATTTAAATTTATAAAAATTCCATCATCTAAGGCTATATGTGTCTATATGATTTTCTGAAAATTACACTAACTAAAGCTACATATCCAATTTTTCATTATTATGCTCATTGGTAAGCAATCAATTTTGGAGAATAATTTTTAAATCTCTGGCACTCAGTTCCATATCCCTGCTATTTCCTCACCAACCTTGTCTAACACTGCTAATTATCTGTATTTACAGAGAAGAAATAACCCTAACCCTGCATATATATAGTAACTGATGGAATAGAAGAGATTAAAACTCTAAGGTAATCTTGATTGACCCTTTTGTTCTTTGTTGTGTTTAATGATCTTTAGGTTTTTATTCCAGTATTTAATTCTTCTTCTCAAGGAAAAAAACCTGGGAAAGAAAGAAAGTGCAAAAGCTTTTGAATTAGACCAAATTCTGGCTTCAAACTCATGGAAACAGAAGATCTCCAGGAAATACAACTACAGTGACAAGGAGTAAATAAATACCAGTAACCAGTCTTTTGGATTCTCTAAAAACGTTAATAGCCAGTGACTACAATCAAGGATGCTTTCTTGGTACTCATTTGCCATAGTTATTCAATTAAGTAACCCTGAAAAAATTAATCTATACAAAAAGGATGTAATTCTTTTAACATGAAGTTTTTGGCAAATGTTAGCCCACGGAATTATCCTGGAGCCTAGAGGAGACTTCCAATGTCCCCTAACACTTCTCTCTCAGGAAGACGTCAGAGAGCTGCACTTTCTGTCAGAATCTCTAACCCACTTAGCAGTCTCTAGGCC
The DNA here is from genome assembly GCF_034190915.1 of Cavia porcellus. Classification (NCBI taxonomy): domain Eukaryota; kingdom Metazoa; phylum Chordata; class Mammalia; order Rodentia; family Caviidae; genus Cavia; species Cavia porcellus. The sequence continues at coordinate 70,500,043 of NW_026947491.1, forward strand.
TGGCCTTTTGTTTGTTTGCCTTAAGCCTGCACTTGATTTAGTTAGAGAAGCTGCCCCAGACATATTCTTGTCATCCAAAAATCTCTTCCTGAGTCTTTTTTTAAATTAATATCATTAGTCTGTTCCTGACACCCTGAGAAGACTTTTTGATTGTCATTTTCCTTATATGTAAACATTTAAACTCAAGATAAATTCAAATAAGGTATTTTGAGTTGGATTTTATATCTAAATATATTGAACATTCACATGACAAGCTTGCAATTTAAAGGAAATGTGTGGAAAATCCTTTTTATTGTAAAGAAGCCTAAAATTTTAAAAATAGGAACATATGTTGGAATAAAGATTATTCTCTGAGCTACAAAAGTAAAATCTGGGCCCTAGCTCTCAAAGACTCATCATACAAACTCACAGAAGTAAGTCATTTAACCTCAATTTTTTATGTTTTACAACTGAAATGTTGAATCAAATAATCTCCATGTTCCCACTAGCTTTAAAATGTTAGTAAATGATGTTTCAAACCACCATTTTAGTTGTGAGCACCCAAGTTCCTTACAGCATATTAATACAAATGACACATTACATCCAACAGTCTGCACTTCTGCCCATGAACTACAAGTCTGACCCACATGCACCCACACAACAGGTGTAGCCTCTTGCTCTGAATGCAGACAACTGTAGATCATATCAAAGAAGTTTTATTTTACAATCTTATTCCTTAGAAATTTGTAATTAATCTCTCACCTTTAGAAGTGAGATACTCTTTCCTTCCTCCTGGAGTAACACAGACTAAATAATATAATCCATATTCTGATGCTGGTGTACATAGGAGAGAAAAGCATATGTTTGATTTTTTTCATATTGATATGGAATTATCATTACCTATAAACCATTAATTTCTCTGTTCCCAAACCATGAGGCTCACTGAAGAAGATATGAGATTGTTACTAGTCAGATAGTTGATTGGACAATCTTTCATCTTCTACCTGCCCTCATCTTAGTAAACCCCATGCTCACAGTTGAACTCACTATACTAATTACAGTGTTGGCTCACTAGTTAGCAAGTTGTAAGTCTTTGTGTTTCATGGAAGGTGTGGCAGTTTGAGCAATATTCAAGAGGAATAATTTCAGCAAATTTAAGGGATAATGGTTAGAAGACTTAATATAATAGAAATGCTTATGATTCTAGAAATAATATCAGCAGTGAGGATGGAATGGCAGAGATCTCTGAAAGACGTTTGCAATGGGGAGTCAGTAGTAAGTGACAAAATAGATGGAAAGGAAATGGAGAGAGGACTCAAAAGACAGCTGCCAGGTTTCTAGCTTGATTTGGATGAAAGGTGGCGTTGTTTACAAAAAAGACGAGTGGTTTTGTACATATTAAGTCTGAGATGACTGTGAACTATTCAAATGTCAAACAGATGGCTAGATCTAAGAATCTTGAAATCCTAAGCAATGTGTGAGCTTTAGAAATGCAACATTTGGATTTTAAAGCACAAGTGAAGTCACAGATGTGTACATCATTCCCTAGATGGAAAGATATAAAATGAGCTATGAACAAAGAAAAGGATGCTGATATTAACATTAGTTGTCTAGTTGAGAATAAAGAATTCATAACAAGACCAAAGAACTGACTACAGTGATAGAAGGCCAAAATTTGGGAGTGTTATGAGAACCCAAGGAAGAAGTATTTTAGATAAAGGAAATTAAGTTATTTAAATACAACTGAATCATAAATTAGTGAGTCCTCAGAGGGAAACTTTTTCAATTTTGAAGCATTTTCATATTACACCATTATAAATAATTTGTAAACCACAGGAAAACAAAAAAGACAAAAGATGCACTCATAATCCCAATGTCTGAGTTTACCCTAAATAACTTGATACTTAGCTTACTTTTTTGGCATACATTTCCTTGATATTGTAAATACCACACCCATAGCAATATGGTCCTTTTTATTTTTTTCTTAAAATAATGTGTTACTATAGCTTTATTTCAGTTAGAATAAAACACTCACACAAACCCTGTTACAATCTTTTTTAGGCAAGGGAAATATTAAGACAGATGCCAATAATAAGTTCAAATTGAATGAAAGAAAACATAAAAGATATTTAAATAAAATAAAGGGAAATAATTAAATCAGAGAAAGCATCATAGAGGGAGAAGTAGCCCTCTAAGATTTTCATAAGAATTATGACTTACACTTGATTTTACAACAGTATTATGAAAGATATCAATTTGTTTAATATTATAGATAATAAAACTGAGACTGTTGATTATAAATTTTCTGAAGCCACACAGCTAATCAGTCATACAGACAAGAATTAAACCAAGACAGCCCTCTAGACAGCTCAAGTCCAGTTACTATGCGATGCTGTTCTTTTCACGAGGACTTTATGTGGAATATACACACAAAGGTAAAAAGAGATCATGATCTACTCAAGACAGCACCAGATGCTTTCTGTTACATAGCCAGCTGTACTAGAAGATGAATGAAAGATAATGGAGAGATGAGAGTAAAAGAATATATTCTAGAAGCATTTGTACCATGGTAAAGGATTTGTGCTTTATCCAAGAGCTAATGGAGATCGATTGAAAGATTTTAAATATGAGGAGGAGATGAAGGCTTCCATGTAGGCTTCCACTGTGTAACACTGGTATCATCAATTTTAACTCATAAATAACTTGCTAATTGTCTTCTCACATCACTCTACTTTAATTTGACTTTAGAAGGATTGAGGTGTCAATAACATGTTAAACATAACAGCTTAAATAATGCAAGAAACCTGAGCAAGCCTCAGCCTAAGGAGAAGTTGTAAATATTCATGTATTGTGCACATTTGCCCTGCTATCAATGGCTTCAGTTCTGTGACCAGATGGAAAGGCCATCTTCTTCCTTCTTCTTGTGTCCCGAGATTACCTTTGCTATATTGTAAGAGATGAAGGCACTAGCAAGATCTCAGTTTTAAGTATTAAGTGATTATAGCTGAGTAAGGGGATGAGGACAAATTTATATTAGAGAAAATAACTCTTTTTAGAGTATATGCCTTTTACTAATGTGACAAAAAGTCATTTCTTACTATCTTACTGCTTTATTACTCCAACAAATACAAAAACATTTTGAATTCTTTCTGTATTGGGATTAAACCCAGGAGTACATTCTCCATTGCTTGTTGATTTCCTTATCTTTTGCCAAATATGACATATTCTTTAATTTAATTTATGTTTCTTGAGAAATGCATAATGATTTTGCTAGAACAGATTAGAAGATTTAAAATCAAGGACATAATGTCATATATTAGTTCCTAGAACCACAAAATATTGTCTACCCACTTGGAAAGGTTTCAGTTATCCATGGTGAGAAGCCTCATAGAGCGCATGTTTTGGAGACATGAACACAATCTTACTGCCTAAAGTCAATATTTCATTTCCTCAATGCTCTTCAAAGAAACCATTTCCTAGAGTGTTAAAAAGACTGCATTGAGGTTTGAAGTCCTGATTTTTCTTTCTTCCTTCCTAGGGGGTGCATCTTCAAAAGCAAAAGTGACCAAAATACGTTGGGGGATAAAAGACACTAAGTGTGGAGCACAATCATCATAGAGCCACAGTATCAGGATTTTTTTCCTGCCCTGTTTGTGCAGATGCACACTGAAGAATCAGACCATGTTTTCTTATTTTACAAATTAGACCATTTCCTTTCTTAGTTACTATAAACATTAGTCAGATTTTTATGAACTTCCTTTTACTTTGCAGGTGAAATTTGTAGAGCTATGAACTCTGTTTTTCTGCTTCCTAGAGACCAAAGTAATTAGTCATACTTAGCCAAATTCTATTCCAAGCAGAATATTAAATTAAGGTGAATGAACATGCCCCCACAATCTGGAAACTTGTGCAAGAAAGAAAATAAAAAGGGAAAAGAAATTTTGCTCCATTGAATAGATTAATAGATGGCGCTGAGGCTTGAATTTTAGATCTGAGTTGTGCCAATGACTTCTTATCTGTTTTTTGTGAAACTGAGCTAGAAAACCCTTGGGAAAAAGTCTGAATTGTCTTCTCAATTAGTCCTTCCTCTGCATGTTTGCTCCACTCACCATCCCCAAGTCTTTACCAGCTGCTTCTTTCAGGTCTCATTCACTTAAAGGTAAAAGAGAGTTGATATTAGTGGGTGATATCGGGAACAAGCAAAAGACACTCCCAAGGAACAAGTCTCTACTAATGGCATTCAGGCAATATAATCCCTGAATCAGTGTATTGTTTCAAGGCAGAGGAGGCTAGGAAGTTCTTTTAGGGCCCTCTGAATGCTAATATGCAACAAGATTTTTCCTTTAAAGCTAGATTTTGTGCATCTGAATCCTGGACTCACTATATAATACACTTTAACATAGTCATAAAAGTGTGTTTCTATGTTGTAGTTGTTCTTTCTAGATTTAGTTTTCTCATCTTTAGAGCTAAAATGACAATAGCAACAACATTAAGGCTGCTGGCACAATTAATAGAGCTAATGTATACAAAGAACTTAAGATTACTTGATCAGAATCAGCACTGAATAATCATTAACATTTATTTGTACATTATCTCAGTCTTCTAGAGAGAAAAAAAAAGCTCACTGATCATCAATTTTGGTATCTGTCCACCAAGATCATTTTTATTATTAACAAAATACAGCAAAAATTACATTTGTGATATGTGAGTTCAAATATTTTTAATCCTTTCTGCAAAATTTACATTTTTACCTAAAATCTGCATTTATGCATATGATGGTGATAGAAGAGTAGTGCTGAGCCAAGAGATACTGTACTGTAGAAAATACTTGGATATCTGACTTTAAATTCTGGCTCTGGCACTTAACATCTACAAAGTTGCCAAATATCTCTGAATATTATCTTAGTCTTCTGTGACTTGAAGGTAGAAGTTGCTCATTTTGCCAGATCATGGTGGGAGATAGAGGATAGCAACATTTATTTTAGGCCCATGGTGTGTTAAAGTCAGATGGTGACTTGGAAGTATAGAGATCCAATCACAATAAAAGTTAAGTGTATCTCCATTTCTACTTCCTACTAAATATCAGTCCCATAAAGTCTTCCATAAAGTGTTTATTATAGTCTATTCGGGTGGCTATACCAAAATACTGTAACAGAGTGGTTTATAAACAATGATGATTTATTCTTTTCACTTTTGGAGCCTGAGATATTCAAGATTAAGGTACAAGGTGATTCAGTCTCTGCTGATTCATTTTCTAAAGGCCTCCACCTTCTGTAACCATCACTTTGGCAGTTCAGGTTTCAAATTGAGTCTTGGAGGTACATAAACATTTAGAAAATTGCAATATTGATCTCGGCTGAATGGTATTATTCCCATACTGTCCCTTAGGGAAGTAAATCAGCATTGACAAGTTCTTGAACTGTCCCTTACTTTCATGATGTCTGTAACATTTTTAGTTTTCCTTAGACTTCATTGATCAGTCTCTTTCAGGTTGATTATTTTCAACCTGTTTTTTTAGCTTCCCTAACTGAAAGCCCGAATTCAGTATTGTTTCATTGTCTTATTGTTATTCATACAGTATTACTGGGGCCATACACTTTAATTTTAAGAAGAGAACTTTATGAGTGAGTCGATTACTCACCTGGTAAGTATATGTCAATGTTATAGTTTGATAGTAACATAGACCCCAAAGGCCATGTGCTAAATCCTTGATTGACAGCCTGTGCTACTATTTAGAGGTGGTAGAAACATTAAGACATAGTAGCAAGTATGACTAATAGAAGAAAGTAGTAGAAGGAAATGAGGCCATTGCAGACATATCCTTGAAGAGGCAATTGGGACCCAAGACACTCTTCATCCTTTTTCTATCTGCTTCAGGGCTACAGTGAGATAGGTATCTTTATTGCACAGCCACCGCCCGCCATGATGTTCCACTTCCTGCAGGCCCAAAGCAGGTTGAAGAACAATTATGAACCAAAATAAGTATTTCCTTCTTTTAAGTTGTTTCTGTCAGACTGACTAACATGGTTTAAATTGATAAGAAATTATCAATACTTTCCAAAATACTGATTGCTTTTATATCTCTTCTGGCAGTGTATGAGTGCTGTGACTTGGGTCTAGATGTCTCCCCAAAGGCTCATGCAGTCATAGGTGGGGTTTTCAAGGTTGGCTGAATCTATGGTGTGTGACTGATTCACGGTGCATTCTGGGTACTAGGATGAAGTTAGGTGAGTATTACATCAGTCCACCGATTGGCTTATCACTGCCCTAATCCAGGCGGCTTTGACACAATATAAGGGACAGAAATAGGCTTGTCTTCTCACTTCCTTGCTTGTTTTGCTACCGTGTGGGTTCCATGAACTGTTTCTCCTCTCCTGCTTAGAGCCGGCTTGTTATGGACTGCAACATCTATGAATTATAATCAAATAAACCTTTCCTCCTTTAACCTTGGCACTGGGTATTTTGTCTCACCAACAAAAGAAAAGTAACTAACACTATCAATTAAGATCAATTACTCCACGTTTTACCAACTTTTGGTATTAAAATGATTATAGTTATACTCATCATAGTAAGTTCTAGTTTGAATTTCTCTGTTTGCTATTGATGATAAACAGCTGTACATGCTCATATTATTCATTACATAAATTCTTTGTAGCATATCTTCTTATGTCTTTACCTATTTTTTTAATGAGGTTGTTTTTCAATTTACTATTGAGTTATTTGTGAGGCAGAATTCGTACATTAAAATTATATATGCATAGTGCATATAAAGCAAATATGTAACAAAAGCAATATACAAAATAAATAAAAATATATCATATATAATGTATATATAGGTACAAATAATATAATATGTAATATATGTATGAATACATGTAACATATAAATACAAATATGCTATAGCCCTGTATAGTATATATTATACTATATATAGATATATGATATGAAAGTATATACTTTTATGCATCTGGTTTTTGATTTAACAGTAACTTTTGAGGAATAGAAATCTTTAAATTTCATGAAGTTCAATTTATTATTTTATATATTGGTTATTGCCTTTTTGTCCTAAGAAATCTTCGCCTACCCAAAGATCATGATTTTATTCTTCTTGCAATTTTGGATTAATATTTGTGGGAATATGCACTAGGGTTAGGCATGAGTTGAAATTGCACATAAAAGTCACTTAAAGTTCATTAGTTTTCCATATGAATATTTAACTGTTTCAGATTATATACCTGAGAATTTCCCTTCCCCCATTGGATTGCTGTATCACTTTGCCAAAAATCTCATTGATTATATAAATATTTGTCTATTTTTGGTCTCTATTCTCAGCCCAGACTCCAAAGGGATATTTGTCAATCCCTACCCCAAATTACATTACTTTTATTGTTTTATGAAATACAAATTTATTTGTATTTTTGAAATTATTTTGAGTATCTGTTTCTTCACATTTAATATTTTCATATATATTTCAAGATCAGCTTATTTCCTCCAGAAAAAAGGAAAAAGGAAGGAAAGAGAAAGCAGGAAGGGAAAAAGGAAAAGGAAGGAAGGAATCCCAATATCTTTATTGGAATTTTGATTGGAATTGATAACTGAGTGAAATTGAAAGGTTAAAATTGAATCATTCAGTAAAGTAGTATTATTCTCCATTTCTATTTTCTATCAACAATGTTTAGTTTTTTAAGTTCAAAGTTTTAAACATATTATTAAAATATATTTGTGTGTTATGAAAGTTTCTAAAATGCATAATTCAACTCCAATTATGCATTTTTATGCATTCTGCATGTGAACAAGAAGCTAGATCATTTTTGAGCTGTTCCATCATTTCTTTTATTTTCTTCTCTTTTATTTCTGAGAATAGAGAATTTTACCTGGTTCTCTTAAAAAGGAAATCATTTTCAGTATGATGCTGGGATTATGTTTTGTAGATCATCTTTATCAGTCTGAAGAATTTCCCTTTGATTCCTATTTTGTTGAGAATATTTTTATCATGAATAGATAAGAAATTTGATCAAATGCTGCTTTTGTACCTAGTAAAAAAATGACTATGATTTTTTAAGTGTTTCACAGAATTCACAAGTTATTTAACCCTAAAACATTATCTGTGGAAAGTTTTTAAATTATGAGTTGAATCTTGAAAATTAACTCCTTTAAGGGATTCCAACACAGCTGATTAGAGGAGAAGATGAGTTGGAGATAATTAGAGGCACTAAATAATACCAGTACTCTGTTATGGAGGAAGCAATCATACCCAGAAATAGGAAATCAATCTGGAAGATGAATCCTCTAGGTGAAACCGTATATTGGGACTGTGTAAAGAGGGGGTCACACTGCCACTGATCTGTATTCCCCCTTGTACCTTCGCCCCACCAGCATATCATGTAGGAAGTGGCTCTAACAAATGAGTGAAACAGCCCAGACTCCAAAGGCCAGAAGCCTCAGAGAGGCTACCACATAGCTTCTCTCCCTCCAGAAGAAGGCACCAAGTATAGGAATAAACTGCAGTTGGACCCAGGGAACCACAGACAGCGAAGTGTGGGGTGGGAGATAGCATGGGAACAAGCTTGTCCTTGCACCATCACCTTAGCTAACCTCATTTCTTGATGGCATCCTAACCACACCCACCACTGAGTGCTGGCTTGGGAAGACCCCAGCCTAGGCAGAGACAATAGGATCAGCACTGACCGGCCACCAGCAGAAGGTGAGGCAGGGTTCCCAAAGCATTTCACATCCTCTGCCACAGTGAACTGAGGTCATTAACTCTAAGGTCAGAAGAGATGAACGGCTGCAGTTAACCATACCCTAAGCAGAGGCTGCAGCAATGAAGTGGGCAGAAAAGAACTACACTCCTCTCCTCCCAGGCAGGCGGTGTTGTAAGGCTGAAATGGGCTTTGCTGCTGAAAGCAGATTAGGACAGCAACAGAAAGGGAACCATGTGGGCCCTCTGGGTATACGGTATAGGGCAGTGGGGTTTTGTGCGTGTCTGTTCTGAGTTCTCTCTGATTTTTTTTTCTCTTCTTTTCTTCTGTCCCTCAGTTCTTTCTTCCTTGTCAACATGTTTTATGTTTATAATTTCTTTTTTTTTTACTTTTTAAATTTTGTCACTTTTGTTCATTTATTCTGCACTTTCTTCTCTTTCTAACGTTCTTTCTTTCCTATTCTATTTTCTTCATTCTTCATTATTTTTGATTCCTCTGACTTTGTTTGCATCTTTTCCTGTATATACACTTTAAAAATGAAAGAAAAGAAAAAGAAAGAAAGCAAAACCCCAAACAAACAAAGAACAAATCCAAACAAAACAATGAGAATAGGCCAGTGATTTAACTTGAATGGTAACATTCATGACTGTGTTGGGTTAGAACAGAATTGTAATTAGAGGATTCAAATGAAACTAACCACAAATACATCAGCAGGCTCTGAAAACCTTCCAGCTTCCCCCAATCTCTAGCTACACATACTTCCCCCAGCGTGTCTACGGCAGCACCCAGAAATACTCTCTTAAACTTTCTCAACACTAGCCCTTTAATCCAACGGTAAAAAACTCAACACTGCTCTTATCTATTTTTTACCTGTCGCTGTTTCTCTTCTGTCCCCGCCTTCTACTGAATTATTCCCCTTTCCTCCTAACTAAACTAAGTAAATTTAAATGGCAAACAATACCTGTTGACAAACACAATGGACCCTCGATTTAAGACCAGTTTGACAAAAAAAAAAAAAAAAAAAAAAAAAAAAAAAAATTAATTCAGCTATGACCAGAGTTTTACTTTTCATTTATGACCAAAATCTTGAGTTATGACTAGAATGCCTCCTGCTTGTGCCTCCAGATGGTCTTTGCTACAGATTTAACCCTTAGAGGGTTCTGGAAGGAACATTATAACATCCTTTCCTGTATGCAATTGAGAAATCCTGGCTCAATGTTTATCTAAGGGCACTGTAATCTTCCTGTAGACAGCAGAGAGAATTTGAAGGTTGTATAGTGGACCCTGAGTCTTTAATCGATAATCTGAGTTATCAGCCCTTGGGAACGAATTGAGTTCAAAAGTCAAGGGTCCAGTGTAAAGTCAAGAACATATCACCAGAAAATAAACCAAACTGAAGAGATCCTCATATAAAAAATAACTCTCTTCACTCTATTTGATCTTAACCTTTAGTGCACATGCACATACACTCATATACACACACGCATGCATTCAGTAAGAACATGAGAAAACAAACAAAAAAAGACCAAACAAACACACAAAAAAAAAAGAACATGAAAAAACAAATCAAAATGCCTCCAAAGACTGTCTCCTCTACCAAGCGATGGAAAGGAAGCAAACAAAAGAGAGCTGAGCTATGTCAGAGGATTAAAGTACAGAGATTCAGAAAATATGTGAAAAATAATCAAACTATTCTAAAAACTGACCAGTGTTACTGTGGTAGAAAATATTAAAAATTAGAAAAACTGACTAAAACAGTTTAAAATCATGAATTACAAATTTACCAAGGAAGAGACAGGCATGTTGCTCATACCTGTAATTCCAGCACTGGTGAGACTGAGGCAGGAGGATCCCTTGGAGCTCAAGGCCAGCATGGTCTACAAAGTGAGTCTTAGGCCAGCCTAGAAATCCTGTCAAAAAGAAAGAAAGAAAGAAAGAAAGAAGGAAAGAAAGAAAGAAAGAAAGAAAGAAAGAAAGAAAGAAAGAAAAAAAGAAAGAAAGAAAGAAAGAAAGAAAGAAAGAAAGAAAGAAAGAAAGAAAGAAAAAAAAAAAAAAAGACAAATTTACTAAGGAAACACAGTCCACAAAAAAGTGCCAACTGAAATCCTACAGATGAAGAATTCTATAGAATTCATAAACAGCAGAAAAGATTAAGACAAAAAAAATTACACACAAAATGGAAATACATAGTGAGTCTCAGAAATAAAAAGATAAATGAGTAAGAAAAAAGTCATCCATACTGCTAAAACTAAAAATCATCTATGATACTAAGCCTAATTTAAGGCTGATTTGCATGAGTTACATTAGAAGACAATGTACATGGAGTTAAAATGTTTATAGAAATTGTAGCAGAAAAATTTCTATGTACAAGTGAAGACCTCAATATACAGGTAAGTGAACCTTAGAGATAACTATGATTTTTTTTTTTTTTAAAAAAAAAGAAGTTCCCCTTGATGCATCATAGTCAAAATCCCAGGATCTAACATAAAGACAGAATTTTTAAAATTTTTTGAGAAAAACAAAAATCACTTATAAGGTAAACTTTTAGGATTACAGTAAACTTTTCAATACAAACTTTAAAAGCCAAGAGAGCTTGAAGTAAAGTGTTTCAAACCCTAAAAGAAAACAAATTCTAATACAAACTAATATATTGCAAAAATACCTGTCACACTTGACAGGAAAATGACATTTCATCAAAAGAGCACATTAAGAGATTTATGGGCACTAAACCAGCATGGTAAAAAGAGAATACTTAGAGATACCCTAGAGAGAACATTAAATCAAAAAAGAAAATAAAAGAATGAAAACATATAAAGGAATATGAGCAGTTAAACAAAAAAGGGGAAAATGAAGTCAGCTACAGAAAAAGAAGGCAATGACAGGAATAAGTCAGTTATCTTTCAATAACAGCTCTCAATGTAATTGACCTTAACTTTTTGTTTAAAAAATATACATTTGCAAATAGAACAAACACAGATCCCAGCAGTCTGTTGCATTCAAGAGACACATCTAATCCAAAAAGAAATTTGTAGACTAATACTCAAAAGTTGGAAAACAATCTTCTATGCATTAAAACTCAGAACCCAATAGGAGGTAGCAATTTTATTCTCATACTAAACTTTAAGATAAAATTAATTGGATTAGGCAAAGATGGCCCCTTTACAGTAGGAAAGGGAGTGGTTCAACAGGAAGAGGTACTTGTAAATCCATGTGGATGGAGTGTCAGTGCATCTAACTTCATAAAACAAAATACTTCACATAAAAGGTCAAATGACCACCAATAGTCATAATAGATACTATTCCACTTTCCCACTGTCCCAGATAGATCAACTAAACAAATATTCAACAAAAAAATATCGGAGCTGAACCAAACTTTGGAAACAATGGACTTAATAGATATTTTCAGAGTGGTCTGCTTTAATAGAAAGACTACACAGCTATCTCAGTGATGTATGGAACTTTCTCCATATTAGACCAAAGACTGGTCCATAAAGTCTGTTTAAATAAATACAGAAGAGTTTCAATCATGCCTTCTGTACTATCAATCACAGTGCAATGAAACTAGAAATACATTGTAATGAAATCACCAAAGTTTTACAAATACCTGGACCTGCATGCTCCTCTATACTCAATGGGTTATGAAAAAAATTAAACAATTTCTAGAATCAAAAAATAATGCCAATCCACCACACAGAACCTATGGGACACAATGAAAGCATCCTAAGGAGGAAGTTTATTATTGTTGATGCTCACATGAGAAAAATGGAGCAAACTCAACTAAATATTCCAATGATGCACTTCAAGATAGTCTACAAATAGAAATAGCCCAAATCCAAACCTATTATAATGAGGAAAGTGATAAAGATCTAATAGATGTCAATGAAACTGAGACCAAAGAAACCTATACAAAGAATCAATGAATCAAAGAAGCAATTATTTGAAAGAATAAATGAAAAAAAATTACTTTGCCTAACTTTACTTAATTGGAATAGGATTTGTATTTTCTATTAAATTAGGTTTGGGAATCTGTATCTCTCAAGGAGTTCATCCAATTTAATGTCAAATTTGTCATAAAAATAATTCTTAACATTCTTGTATTGGCCTTTGATTACTTATAGACTTTATAGTAATTTTTCATTTTCATTCTCCAAATTGACAATTTTTATATGTTTTTTAATATTTGGTTTGTTCATTCTAGTTTCAGTTTATCCATTTTATCTTTTTCTGAAACCAATTTGGTTTTATTTTCTGTATTTTTTTAATTTCATGATTTTTATCTAATTTTATTATTTTCCCTATTTTGCTTATGTTTAGTTTGGCTATCTTTTTCTATGTTCATATATTGGAAATAGGATCAAAGATTTTAAAACTTCTTTTCTAAATATATAAATTTTTATAGGAATTGAGCAGAAACTCACCAAATGATCTGCTCAAGAGGACTGATGCCACCTCTAAAATTAGGTCAACAAAATCTCTTTGTATTTCTTTTTAATAATACAGAAAAGCATGATTTTCATGTGGTTTGGTTTTTCATGTTTTAAGAAGGAGAGCACATTAGTTTACTTCCCTGTTGGCAGATAAAATACTTAACATTCACAATTCAAGGGAAGAGAGTTTTAATTTGCTCAGTTCCAGTCCATAAATAGCAGTTTCCAAGATAGAGACAACATGGTAGAAGGGTTTGTTGAAGCAAAACTCCTTAGTTAATTGCAGCAGAGAAGCAGAGCAGTGAAAGATTTTCAAAAAGAAATGGGCCAGGGACAATGTATAGTACCCAAGCCTGCACCTTCGAAATTCAGCCAAGCATACCAAGGAGTGTGCTTTACTAATCTGTTAGTTGTTTAACACTCCAATGACCTTGACATATCAGGATTAGTGGTCGCAGAAAAAGTCATTTAAATATTTCTACATCTTACATAGTACAGCTACCAAACTTGCACAGTCTATTGAGTGATCTTTAAAATACATGAACTGTGCCTACCGGGGCCAAGCTAACATATGCTTTCTGCAACAGTTCCATATTCTTAGCAACGCCAGCCATTTTCCTGCCTTCCTCTCAAGTCAAATCTTGGCATATTAATTTTAAATGATTTCAGAAAAATTCACTGTATAAAATAAAATGGTAAATATTACAGGTTTAGCTGTTACAGGCAGGAAATCAAGCAGTTAGCATTTCAATCCTTTTCTGTAGTTGAGTTGCTAACTTTTTAACTTCCAATTTAAGATTACTTGGTGTATCTCTTTATAGTTTTTAAAGGTTTTTTATTGCTTTGAAAATCCTTTTTGCTAAAATGTACTAAAACGCATAAAATATTTTAAAAGAAAAAAGTGAAGAATGCAGAGACATTTTCTTTTATTCCTAAGACTCAGTTATCAGATATTAAATATTTTTAGTTAAATTTTCTTGGTCTTGTCAAAAAAAAAAAAGACAGCTAGTATTTCTATTTTAGAAAATGTACACTTCAGTACTCAGAAAATTGACATGGATCCCCATAAGGCTACCTTTATCATTGTGGATTACTCATGTCAGATCACCATACTGTGAGAAGCTAAAGCCATGCCTATTTGATAATTTCATTTCAGTAGATTTCATTTTCTTCTTCTGACTTCCACTGTACTCTCTGGTTGCATTAGAAAAAGATATGGTTAAAGAGGTCCTATTGTGATGAAAAAATCAGGAAAAAGCTTTGTTACAAGGCAAGCGCTAATTCACTATTCTATAGGGACGGATATTCATCTATCCTACAATGAAAACTAATGGCTCTATAAGCCCAATGCACTCAGCTAATCTAAAAAGAAGTAATGTCTGTGAACTGGGATTCAATCATGGCTCCAGTACTATGACATAAAAATACCTTTGATCCTACTTGATACAAAATATAGCTATACTTTTAAATTAACTAACTGGCTTAACTTTGTTAACATTACATATACATTTGAAACTATGATAAATTCAGATGGGATGATCCTGAATTTCAATGACCAAAGGTGAATATCCACTAATTAGAGAATAAATAAATATTTGACCTGGAAATCAGTCTTACATTCACAATGTCCTTTAAAGGATTAAAAATATTTAAGTGGTGCCATTTAAAAGTAACTCAGTGATTGCTGTTTAATATTTCATATTCAGACATTCTAATAAAAGGAAATAACCTTTCTTATGAAAGATATTCTTGTCTAACAATTCCAAGGGGAAGAGAAGTTTCCTATTTATATGAGTAGTATTAAAAAAAAAAAAGGCATGGCTATGTATGCATATCAAGTTCTGCAATCATATATTTTTCTGAGAAGAAAAATAAAACAAGAGAAATTAGGAGCATAAAATGCATGAACATTAAAGTTATCACATAGGTAATGAGCAGAATGGTTTTTGCATGATTAATTGCATCACTTGGGAATGTATGCCCTCAATGAGGAGTGAATAATGAGATCTAAATTCAAAAACTTACCTAAAATATCTGCTCCTTGCTTAATTGTATACTGTTTTTCAGATGTTTAATTTAGTTAAAACAGAATTCATAATGTTAAATTGTTTATGACTGTATTAAGATACAAAACTATAATTTTCACTACCAGATGCCTATAATTTTTAAACTTTATGCTACTCTATACTTTTAAACACAATATCAATTCTCAGTTTTATTTGATATTTTGCTGTTGTTATAGGTAGCTAATTTAGATAAAAATATTATAGATAGTCAGATGGGGCTAGGTCCTCAAGAAAGTCAGCGCAGAAAATGAGAACACCCTACAAATGTGGCCAGAGGCACATGTGCTAGAGGGTACACTTCAAGTTAAAGATGGAATGGCCAAGTCTTACATACCTTCCAGATAATTGGTATCACCAGGCCCAATAAAGTCCAGATAGACTTCAGTCACTCTGGTGGGTAACCAAGACCTCCTGATCCAACCTTTCCTAATAGTCACTATGTGACCTGCTTCCCTATTTGATGAGTATTTTCTAAGTGGCTATGTTTATAACCTTATGGGTTGATCATAGTTTTGATCCACACTGTACCCACATCATTTGGTCTACCAAGCTTCCTTTAAGAAGTGGGCTCACTGTCAGCCCTTCAGATCACCTCCTTTCCCTCAAGAGCTATCTTTGTCAATAAAATTTTACTGCTCCTAATCTCCATTGTTCCTCAGAATTCACTCTTCAATTTTGGAGAACACAAACTTGGCATATTTGATATCTAACAGGTTGAGAGTTATATTTATTTTCCCTATATGACTATATCTGAGGGCATAATTTATAAATTCATACACTATTCTCATTATACAGTACAAATATGATTATGCATAGTTATGTGGTGTTTTATATAAAGCACATGCATTTATTAGGTATTTATTCAGTTGATGGCCTACATACAGATATTTGGTTTTCTCTAGTATTTGAGTACTGTTATTATATTGATTTTATTTTTGGCATCAGAATTTGAACTCAAAGCTTCGTGCCTACCAGGCAGACACTACGCCAATGAGCTATGTCTCTATGTCATTACATTGAATTTTTAGTGGTGGACTTATTTTTAAACAATTTTATTGTTTATCCAAGCAAGTAGAATTTACAAAATTGAGTTATCTATCCTTAATATAATAGGAATCATATTACATTTTAGCATTTTTTATACATTAATCATCAATTATGCAAGTTCTCTCTGAGTACTAGTATTTGCTCATTAGAAAAAGAATGAGTTTGAACTACATGAATGCCTATTTCTTGTTTGGTTCCAATAGTCTATTATCCTATATTTTGTCTAAATCTAATACTGTATGATTATAATTATATAGAAAATTTCTCATTTGAAATGTAAATATAAAACCCCCATTATCTTCAAAATAGTCATTTGGTTCGCAGGTACACCTTGATGGAATCAAATTATGCAACTTCACAACTTATTGAGCACTATAAATTGTAAGTTCTTTACTACATGGATTTGAGTAATTCTCATAATTCTTCAAGGTAGATATTAATGTTATATCCACTTTATAGATGTCAGACATACAAGCACTCATTTAAATTGGACAAAGTAGTAAATAATGATCCAATTAAGTATCCAACACAAAAAATTCTGGTTCCAAAGCTCACATGTGTAGTAAAATGTTGTAGTATGTCAGCGTAGCAACTAATATTGAAATGAACCCTATCAACTATAGTTGTAGATTAGCGATGGCAAACCACTTAGAGCTTTCAACAATAAAGAAACCGCCAGCTTCAGCACATGTGTCATAGGTTTGCCAACATGGTTCTAGATCATTGGTTTTATTTTTTAACAACTAAGTTGGATAATGGAGCATCCAAGCGGTCTATGGCAGCTGGGTGCCTACTGAAGAAAGCCCTCTAAACCCAATTTTTCCAACCTTTTATTCTAGAAGACTGATTTATTCATCAACATGTGTGCCAACTACTGACAATGTACAAAGGACCTGTGTATTAGTGTTACATTAACTGCTATAATATTATACTATACATTGGATGACTAAAACAACCAGGCATTTCTCATATCGTCTGTTCCCATGTATCAAAAGTAAAGGAGTAAAACATATAGAGTATTGGGTAGTGGTGGGTGTTCAAGGAGACAGGAAGGAATTTGGAAAATATAGGTTGTGGAAGAATGCTGATAGTTTGGAGCATGTGGACTGGAAAGTCTTCTAAGCCGTTTGCATGACTCCATCTGAATGGGTTACGGTGGGAGAAGAGCCAAAGAGACTCGAAGGGAGCAATGCTAGTCAAGTCCAGACAGCAGCAAAGCAGGCCAGCTGAAATGGTTTGCATTAGACAGAAAAAGCCTCCGAGATTAGGTTACAGAGGGAGAAGAAGGGCACAGAGCAGGAAGGCTGTCATGATTTATAATATGAAGCTCATAATTTTATTCTGAGTGAAATGGAAGCTATTAACAAGTCTTGAGTGGAAGAGTGACGTGATGTGAGTTTCATTTTAACAGAATAAATCTGGCTGCTCTACGGAAAATAAACTGAAGAAGGAATAAGAGTTGAAGCAGAGAGATCATTTAGGAAACTAACCTGCCAGATTATTAAAAGATGAGGCAAATGGGTGCTAATCATAATTTACGTGAATTGATCAAATGTTTGGTTTTACAAAAAAAATTTGAATGTGACTTCCATGTTAATTTGGAAGATATTCAAGGAAGTATTTGTAGTGTACAATGCATGAATCTCTTTTAAACTCTTCAGAAGAACAAAATGACTTCAAAGTGGATGTAAGCTACATAAAAACTGAGACTAAACAATAGCAGTGTAACTGTTCTTGAATTTCTGAAGAGTGTTGGCTTCACAATATAAAATGTATACCTGAATCAAGAATTCCACAATATAGTGAATATTGTCCTCAATCCTAACTATGAAAGGAAGCTTAAAAGATGGATGGGAATATTCTAAAGTATACTACTCTATTCTTTAGGCTGAGTGTCAATGGTGGGAGATGTTTGTGGAGTCATACGAGATAAACGTAGGGGAATGGAGCTGAGCAGAGGTCTTCTGACTGTAATAAGTAACCGTAAGAGAGGGACTGAGGATATAGCTCAGTGGCACAGCCCTGCCTAGCAATCATAAGGTCCTGAGTTTCATTTCAGGTATCAAAAAAATGGAAAGTAAAAGAAGAAGATTAAGCAATAGCTTAATCAGGAAAAGGGAACACCAGAGGGGAACAGTTTTGGCTGCACAAAGTTATTCTGTGTATAAATTCAGTGTTCAAGTCTTTTGTGCCACAGACATTCACATTGGATAGAACTTTCCCAAAGGTTAATATTAATTCTTGAAACCTAGATAAGAAACTCCTATTATGATCCCACACATATTTCATTAAACACGTCAACAGGAGTGGAACTGCCTTCGGTCTTACCTCCATTAGTATTTGTTCTTTCAAACAACCAACTAATCCAAGCAGTTCAACAGAGGGTAAATGCATCATGATGATGAACTTTTAGTACCAAATATTGGGACAGTATCATGGAGAAAAGGGCACATTTCAAAGGCAATCTGTGAGAAATAGTTGGTAACATCACTGGCCTTAGTGTGACTGCCTACATTAAAGGTAGATTAAAAATAATTTCAGTACTAAATTGATGCAGAAGTTCTCCTCAAAAAATGAAAGAAGGTAAACTTTAATGTAAAGCACACATAAGCATACTTTTGGAATTTTAGGAAAAATGCTTAACCCTTTCATGCAAATTAAAGATACAAAATATATGACACAATGTCAAATTTTCAATTGGCAAAAGAGCTACTAGAGTAAACAAATAAAATTAAAATTCGTATTTTAAAAACCTATTGAAAGACCAAAATATATCTATCATTCATTCCGTTGCACGCTGTGCACATTTGGGGCATTCTAACAGAATACCATAGAAAAGGAATAAAAATGAATGTTGATACTGCAAAACTTGCACTATGAAAAATGCAAAAAGGCAAGAGAGTAAGGAAGACTTAATGTAGAGTTATAATAGAAAATAAAAATGGACTTTAAACTAACCTCCATGGGAAAGAGAGCAGGAGAGGTTTTAAGTCCTGCAGCGTGGGAAACCTTAGGCCATCTGTGTGTGCAAATTTGCCTTGCCCAAAAGAATATCTGCAAGAAAGACTTCAGTCACACAGTTTGAAACAAGGCAAACCAGGCTTCTGCCACCCACATAGACTGGGACACAGGGAAACTGTCTCCTTTGATGAACACTTTTCAAAGAGATAATTCCCAGTCCTCGAGAATGTCAGTACTGGGTGATAAAAGAGGTAAGATTTGAAAAAAAAAAGTTTTTCAATCTCAGAGAAGCAGAGAAAGAATTTATAATGGTAAGCATTTCAAAGTCAATGCTGTAAGAGATGAGAGGGGACTGGGGATGTGGCTCAGTGGTACAGTGCCTGCCTGGCAAGCATGAGGCCCTGGGAGAGGAAAGGAAGAGAGGTGCTTGTTCTAGATCATGTAATTCTGCAGTGGCTGTGCTGAGAGTGAGGTCAGGGACCTAAAAGCAGCAAGAAGGCTGTCTCCTGGTTAGCCAAATTCAGGGAAAGATGAAAGGAATCTTAGTCAACATCGGTAATGATGTGACTAATATGAAGGTCAATAATAAAAACTCAGTCCACAGATAATACAGCAGATATTTAATGAAATAATATTTCCTGAATCAAGTATTACCTGAGTCAGTACATCAAAAATACGACTGGTCTAACACCAAGACTTATTTTGACAAAATCAGTAAACTTTTTGAAAAAATAGATCCCATAGTGAAGGGTGGAAAGGGGAGAAGGGTGGAAAATGAGAAGAAATGTTTAGCTATGCCGCCTTTAAATCTGATCAGAGGTATGGTCCAGTGTCCTGATGAGCATTCTTAGAAACTGCTCAGATTGCATTAAATGCCAACAGAAGGAATTTAACCTCTATCAGATAAGTTAGTTTTTTCCCATCTGGAAGTCAATTCATGCTGCAACTTCTCTCCACCTAACTCTTAAGATTTATTTCATATATTTGCACATGAAAATCTAAAGTTTCACACAAACATATGTGATTTGTTTCACTAATATTTCCCACATATACTTGACTGCAAAAACTTTTATTGAAGAGTAACTTTGAAAACTGTACAAACTACAGTAATATTTAGAAAGCCTGCCTTAGATCGTCTGAACAAAAGATTAACAGATACGTTTGGGGTAAAATAACACATAGTTTGTGGTTAAATCATATGAAAAACCAGGAGTACTCAAACTGTAAATGCATTGAGATGATTGTTGCAATAAGCCAGATATAGAAAGAGTTGCCTAGAGAGTTATATAAAGAAATAATGGATAAAAATAAAGAAAAAACTCAAGGAAGCCCTCTGGACTTCATTTTACTGAAATTACTGCTCTGTTTCTCCCAACAGTGAATTGAAGGAATTGTTATTTGAATAACTACAGCAAAAATGCTACAGCGGTAGTATTTACTACTTGGCAAACGCAATCACTATTTTCTCTCTATTTCTGCGATCTTATCTTGCTTGTTTGAACTGATGTGAAACTTTTTAACAATGGATTAGCAAATTAAAGCTGCTGTAGCAATATGTCTATATATAATATGTCGGTATTAAAAACCAGTGTTGATAGTCTCTACCTACATATGTCATCTTCTAAAATTATTGTTTGTTTTGTGACTTAATAAAATCCCACTTCTCACAAAGAACTTGCAATTCATAGTCTCATGCATTAACTCTCTCATATCCGAATTATTTGACATCCATTTCTTCTATTATTCTCAATTTGTTTTCTGTTGTATTTTATTCTTCTTACTCATCTGTATTATAATCTTCTGCATGAAAACAATTTTTTCACTCTCCCCTCCAGGACTGTGTACAAACCTAAAATACATACATAGTCTACTTTCCATGCCTTTCTATTATTTGATAGAAAATTTGTGCACTTTACTAAAATATACTCTTGATATTGTAGACACACAAAATGAAATAGAGTATCTTCTCATATGCAAAACAGCTCTTGACTTTGAAAACTATAAACATTAAATAAAAAGAACACATTTGTACAGTAATTAACAAGAAATTATAGGGTTTTATTTAGCTTTTTATTAGGTTCACTAAACCTTATTGTCAAAACAAATAACTGAGAATACACAGCCCAAACTAGTTGGCATTAGAGCTCAGGGAAATGAAAGATTTCCATTCACCACTTTCTAGGCAGGTACAATTGAATGCAAACCAAGCATTATAACTGTCTATCTAACCTGTTTATAAAAATCAATCTCTCTAGAAAAAGTGTAAGTAATGACAGAATTTTACTAGATTTTTTTCTTTTGAAAAATAGGTGATTAAAATAGGATATTTGCTATAGTGACACAGAATAAGCTCTGTAGTCAAAGTACTCAAAAAAACAAACTTTGAATCAGAGACCTGTTTTGCTAGCAAAGTGGCTCTGTCCATCTATCTGTCCATCTATAGCCTTATATTTTGAAAATTATAGTACTTTCTCCAGAAGATTGCTAGGAATACCATTATATAATAGCAGTAAGTAGTTGGAGACAGGTTGCTTTTATTTTTATATAACCAATTGTAGTATATTTGGGGAATATTTAAGCAAAATAACTCTTGGCAAACCAACTAATAAGATTCTTAATTTTAAATCAGTTCTTTGTATCGAGAGATAAATCAATGAGATTTTGAATTCACTGATTACTTGCTACATACTGATTAAAATCATCACTACGTTCATGTCTTTCAATTTTAGGAAACGACTATTTCCATACACCGAATTTGTGAAAAAGTTTTCCTAGAAATTTTATGCTTTCAGGTTTTATATTTATGTCTATGCAGCATTTTGAGTTAATTTTTATATGCTATGAGAATTATACTCAGTCATTTGGCACATGGGCACACAATTGTCTTGATATGATTTTTAAGACAAATATCATTTCCCCATTGAATTGTTTTTGCATTTTTGCTGAAAACCAGCAATCTGTATACATGTGAGACTTTTTCTAACTTTCCATACCACTGTTTCATTTATTACAGTTTTGTAGAAAGTTAGTCTTCTAACACTTTCAGACTTATTTGCTTTTCATGTTCTTTGCATTTTTATAGAACTTTTCATTTTCCAGTCTTTATGCAGTTTTCTCTTCCATAATAAGACTGAGTGAAATTTAAAAATCAGATAGAAGAGAATTCACATCATGGGTAATATTGAGTGTTCCAACCCATTTGGAAGGTATATATCTCTACTTATGTTTTTATATAAGCAATACTTCAAACTTGCAGATTTTTCATGATTTTTGCCATATTTATCCTCAAGCATTCATGTTTTTAATGCTATTATAAATGTTGTTACCTTCTGAATTTCAACCATTTTGGAAAATAGGCAGTATCCTATTGATAAATGATCCAGCCATTGATCTTCTTAGCTACCATACATATGAATTTTTACATAAATAGCCACAGTAAGTTTATTTGTAATAGCCATAAACAACACAGTTATCTATTAAAGATAAATGAAAAACTATGACATATTTAACAATAAAAGGGAACAAATAATCCACAGCTAAAACATGGATGAATCCAAAAATAATTATATTGAGTGAAAGAGACCAAACAAAACTGAGAACATTCCACATAATTTATTTCATGGGCCCTGGGTAAGGGACTGAGGAAGGATTACAAAAAGAAAAGAAATATTTGAGTGTTGTATTGACCTACTTAGGCAGACTGGTTGGCTTAAACAGCAGAAATGCATTTCTCGCAGTTCCGAAGGATACATGTTGTCAGGTTTGGCTTCTTCTTCCTCTTTGCTTGGTTTACGAACATCTGCTCACTCACTGTTCTCACTTGATCTTTCCTTCATGTTCAGAGTATATTCCTTATGACTCTGTCAGGAAGTTGTAGTGGGTTAGAGTCTCAACCTCATAAACCCATTTAACATTATTTACCTCGTTATAGGCCTTTATCTCCAAACTTGAGGTCTGATCTTCAATGTATGAATTTTGGGTGAACATGATTTAATCTAAAATCATTTTGTCTCTCCCTCCCCCAAATTTTCCTTCTTATGTTCAAAATAGAATCATTCTCTCTTATCACCCTCAAAAGTGTTAACCCCTTCCAGCATCAGCTCTAAGCTCAAAAATCTTACCTACATTTATAAAGTAGGTATGAAGAAACCCAACGTATAATTCATCCTAAGGCAAATGCCTTCTCCAGGTATGTACACTAGACATCTATGTATTTCCAAGGCATATTAGTGGGCCACTGGACATCACATTCACAAAGGAAAAGTTGAAAAGAAGAAAGGAATGGCAGACTTCAGGTGAGTCCAAAATGCAGCAAGGCAAGCTTCCTTAGATCCTAAGTTTCAGAATAATAGTCTTTGGGCTTATGCTCTACTCTCAGGACTCAGCAGGAGAACCAAGTTACCTTTGAAGGTAGCCACACCCACATGACTAAGCAGCAAGTTTTCTTCCTGAGGCACTGTGTGGCAGTAAAGCAAACCTGCTAAAATCAAGCAGAAGACAGGATTGCCTTTTGAAAGCAAGAAGGACATATCCTTGCACAGTTCTGTGTGTACTGGCCCCATGTATTCTGCTGCATTTATACCAGTTATGTCACTTTGGAGTTCTGTCTACTACTTATCACTCAGTTGAAAAACTTAAAAGTCCCAACTCCTGCCGCAAGCTTTTAATTTGGTATGATCTGTCCGAATTAAAGTTGAAATAATTAGCAAATATTTATCAATAATAAATGTAGTCTCAGGAATAAAATTAGTAAATAAAGTCAGAAAATACATTCATAATTTAGAGGGGCCTTTGAAACTGACTGTAAAATATATACATATATATATGTATATATCTGATTTTTTTTAGATACTAGTTGTAAACTTATTGGCAATTAAGTCACCCACTTATCTATCAGAGGTGCTAAAGGTCTAACCATTCTTTATAAATAAAATGTACTATTTATATAGAAGAGTAAACTAGTTTGTTAATGGTATATAGAGTATTTTATTGATAAATGCAACACAAGACAATTTTCTTCTTTTGTAGACATTGCTTTCTTTGCTTTCTAAATGTCATCCACATTTATCAGACCACATGGTTCTTGACATTTAGGATTTTTTTTATCAAATTGTAACTGAAGCTTTGACAAGAAAAGCTAATTATCAAGGGACTGAAGAGTAACTTTTCTCAAGTAGTAGGTTGCAGAAAAAGTGTGAAATATCAGTCATTTGTAAAACACTGCACTAGAGAACTTTTTTCTTTATCATAATGCAATTGTGTTTCTTAAAGGGCTTAGTGGTTTTGAAAGATTCATAAACAACTTGAGGAATTAAATTTAATTTGTTAGTTAAATCATTCTCTCAGTCTTACCAAGCTCTCTATAGTTGAATGTGCGTGTGTGTGTGTGTGTGTGTGTGTGTGTGTGTGTGTGTGTGTGTATCTCATATTGGGAAATTATCTTGAAAATGCTCAATAAAACAGTAAGTCATATCTAGAAGGGTGCATTTAATGGATTTATCCATGAAAGTGCATTAAAATAAAGGCTAAGTATCAATCTCTGCTATTCAAATTAATCTCTTAAATGCCCTATTTTAAAGTTTATTAATGACTATCCAACAGTATATAAACTTTACTATTTTCAATAGCTCCATTTCCAAATTATTTATTGATAATAACAATTCAAGTGTTTTCCTACTTTCAGAATAATTCATAGAATCATTCAATACATCTAGGAAACCTCATTGAAGTATGGAGGTAGGTTACATATACTAGGAGTCTTTAAATAAAAATACTGAGTTTCATGAAGAGTTTTTAAGGTTCTGAAATTTACTCTAGTTCAATATTACAAGTTTGCTGAAAATAATTTTATAAGTGCCAGTATAAGACAAAAGACTGCTAGAGATTAATAAATTTGTTTTTCACGGTAGTAGCAATAGATAGAATATTACCCTTTTTCTTTGAGCCTCAGTTCTCATAAGACTGTGTGAAGAGGATTAGTTGAGTTGACACCTATATATGCAATGTATAGGACAGTAACTCTAAGTTTAAGAAATCTGAATATTTTATAATGAGCTGTAATTGTGCTTGATCTTTGCTCTGAAAATAGACATTATATTAAATTTCAAGATTGTTTGTTTCTCTGAAGAATTGGTCTGTGAAAATGGTATTATCTCTGATCTCAAGATACTCTCTTTCTAGACAGAAGCTTGAGGAATTATGAACTTTTACTCCGTAGTATTTTCTTATGTCTGTATCTCTAT
This sequence comes from Cavia porcellus, assembly GCF_034190915.1. Taxonomy (NCBI): domain Eukaryota; kingdom Metazoa; phylum Chordata; class Mammalia; order Rodentia; family Caviidae; genus Cavia; species Cavia porcellus. Next base: position 70,525,467 of record NW_026947491.1, read on the forward strand.
TCACTCCAAATGATAACTTACCAAATGAGTATTGATCACGTGAGTGACATTAAAATTTTTTAAAAGGTTCAGTTTATTGAGATCTATTATTTTTAGGCTGATTCATAAACTCATTTGGCACAATTTAGAGATAATGCATGGAAATCTTCACATTTGTCCATCAATGGAAGTAAATATCATTCTGAATAACCCATATACTAACCATTTTTCTTTGGCATACCAGTCAACTCGTGTGTGTGTGTGTGTGTGTGTGTGTGTGTGTGTGTGTGTGTGTGTTTGTGTGTATCTCATATTGGGAAATTATCTTGAAAATGCTCAATAAAACAGTAAGTCATATCTAGAAGGGTGCATTTAATGGATTTATCCATGAAAGTGCATTAAAATAAAGGCTAAGTATCAATCTCTGCTATTCAAATTAATCTCTTAAATGCCCTATTTTAAAGTTTATTAATGACTATCCAACAGTATATAAACTTTACTATTTTCAATAGCTCCATTTCCAAATTATTTATTGATAATAACAATTCAAGTGTTTTCCTACTTTCAGAATAATTCATAGAATCATTCAATACATCTAGGAAACCTCATTGAAGTATGGAGGTAGGTTACATATACTAGGAGTCTTTAAATAAAAATACTGAGTTTCATGAAGAGTTTTTAAGGTTCTGAAATTTACTCTCATTCAATATTACAAGTTTGCTGAAAATAATTTTATAAGTGCCAGTATAAGACAAAAGACTGCTAGAGATTAATAAATTTGTTTTTCACGGTAGTAGCAATAGATAGAATATTACCCTTTTTCTTTGAGCCTCAGTTCTCATAAGACTGTGTGAAGAGGACTAGTTGAGTTGACACCTATATATGCAATGTATAGGACAGTAACTCTAAGTTTAAGAAATCTGAATATTTTATAATGAGCTGTAATTGTGCTTGATCTTTGCTCTGAAAATAGACATTATATTAAATTTCAAGATTGTTTGTTTCTCTGAAGAATTGGTCTGTGAAAATGGTATTATCTCTGATCTCAAGATACTCTCTTTCTAGACAGAAGCTTGAGGAATTATGAACTTTTACTCCTTAGTATTTTCTTATGTCTGTATCTCTATTCACTCCAAATGATAACTTACCAAATGAGTATTGATCACGTGAGTGACATTAAAATTTTTTAAAAGGTTCAGTTTATTGAGATCTATTATTTTTAGGCTGATTCATAAACTCATTTGGCACAATTTAGAGATAATGCATGGAAATCTTCACATTTGTCCATCAATGGAAGTAAATATCATTCTGAATAACCCATATACCAACCATTTTTCTTTGGCATACCAGTCAACTCGTGTGTGTGTGTGTATGTGTGTGTGTGTGTATGTGTGTGTGTGTGTGTGTTACTGATGATTACACCTAAGACTTTCATGCTGATCTATATTTCCACCCTTTTCATTTTTCAAATTTTATTTTGATACAAGATCTCACCAAGTTGATAAGTCACTCAGACAAGATTAACTACCATCCTCCTGCCTCAGGATTCCAGAGTACTGGGATTACATGCCTGTGCCATTATTCCAAGCTTCATTCTTCTCTTACTGAGGATGTTTTTAATGCAAATTTTTTTCAAAACACTAAGATTAAAAGTGGTCAACAGCACAATTAAAAACAATTGATAGGAAAGGGATAATACAGAATCTGCAACCATCTGTCCCTCTAGTAATTGACTGAACCTTGTAAATGGTCTGTTAAAAACCCCTTATACTAATAGAGATATCTTACATGTAGATCTTCAGAAGGATATTTTGTTAATTTTAAGTACAGGTATGCACTAAGAAAATAATTAGCCAAAAAGTAATTGGTATAATGACAAGCATATTTCAATATAAATATAAATAAAGGCATGAATAAATCTAAAATGGATACAGTATAAAAATAACAAGAAAAATAGCGATTTTTTTTCTATTTTAGTGAAACCTACAAAGAGTAGGATTATGTTAGAGGTGGGATAGTTAGCCCTTTATGTGAAAAACTTTCAAAGTTCACAGATTTTAATATAAATAGGTGTGCTTCTTGCCTTATGTTTTATACAATAAAATTCATAACTTTTCTAATTTATTACAGTCCATGAAATATGGAACAGACCATCAATCAGTGAGAACTCTCAGGAATACATCACTGGGCCCTAAAGACACCAGCAGGGAATGAAGTTCAAGCCACACATACCACTGCTTCATACCGGGGAGGGCCACTGCTCATGGATTGCTGAGTGAAAGTTCTCCTCTATAAATGCAACCCTTGCTGTCACTAGATGAACTTAAAATGACTAAGTTGGAACTTTCCCATAGAGATTTTAAAAATGAGAAGCATGCAGATATAAATAGATGATACTTGAGTTTGAGGGGAATGAAACATAACGAGGTCTTTGAGTTTTTATCTAGTTTGAGTCATAGTTAGATTTTCCTCTAGTCTTCTGGCATCTAGTACAAATTCAAGTCACGGAACTCTGAGGGGGATCTAGTGACTAATGGTGCTGAGGTGACAACCTATGCTCGTCACTGTTCCCCAAACTGATAGAATACACTTGCATTACTTCATAAACTGAGTTCATGTCTTCCTTGCAGTGAAGAAGAGTTTCCTGACTTAAAAGCATAGTATTAATTATGACTAAAGCACTTAGTTGTAGATGACAATGATAACTAATGAAAAATTGTTTCTGCTATATAATGTAAGTCCTTTGTAATTCCCACTCCCTTCTTTGGAATAAATCAGTGAATTCACTGGTTGCATGTAGCTAAGGTAGATTTTGTCAGTGTTATCCAAGTATAGCCCAGAATTTTATCAACACTTTCTTCTGCAGCTATATCAGTTTGTCCATTAATAGATTTAATATCAATTTGAGGGAATGCTGTCTTTGGATCTAAAGCAGCTGAAAACCTAATATTAACTAAAGAACTCATACAGATTGAATTTTTGCATACTCTTTATGTAAATAGTAGCTGCTCTTATCTCATGCTTAATTATCCAAAGCACAAAATAGGCTTTTTGCTCCTCAGTGTAGATTTTAGAATATGCTGGATCAGCTGTCTGTTTGACCCAAAAAGAATTCATTGAATATTTCATAAAACACTATAAATTTTTGTTCTTTTTCACAATAGTTACATATATTTGTAAAACCACTGCAGTGGTTCTCTCCTCCTATAAATCTGTAGTCTGTGCTATAAATCATTGTTAGGACTAAGGGGAGAATTTTTCCTATTTTGAATATTTTTGAGAGTGAAAATATTTTCTGTGTGTGCAAGTTCTAAATCCTGTACATCAATATATTTCATAATTCAAGTGTGAATAATGTTTCCTTACTTTTGCAAAGCTCCTCATATTTTTCAATTATTACAAGATCTCTGGTGCATAGAATATATTTTTAAGTTAACACAATGAGGTCAAACTTTAGCTGTAAAAGTGTTCTAGTAGTTTATGCAAAACAGAAAAATAAGAATAGATCTTATAATAGAAATTTTATTGCTATTTAAGGTGAAACTCTAAGTGTGGTTTTAATATTAGCTCTCTATGTACTTGAAATCCTAAATCTAGGATCAAGTTATGCAAATTCCTTTCATACTTTTACTCTTCACCACATTTAGCAATCTTTAATATTTTTCTAATTATCTCAGTTAAATGCATAAAGGAAACAAAGAATTCTGTATAAAACTGTAAGGTCTTGGAATCAAACCAACTGAAACTCAAAACTTGTTTCTCCCATGCATTATTCATGAAACCCTGAGAAAGTTACCTTGCTTTTTAGGCTGTTTACTCATCAGAAAATGGTAACAATAGTGCCTGATCTGCAGAGAATTTTGAGACATATTTTAGGTATGAAAAAAAATGCTCTCCGCTTTTTTTAGTTCCAATAAATACTTAAATATGAAAAACAAACTAGTTTTATACAAAAGTGAAATTTTTCCTAATCTCGTGCATATTTGCATTTTTCTTTGACCTTCACTAGTCAGTCTCTTAATACTTGATATATTTTAATATAAAGCTATAATATTATTGTTTACTCTTAGGCATTTTGACATTTTTAATATTATCCATGCTTTACATTTCTAAAACGATGTGTTCTTCTTGAGTGAATTATCTCCTGCATTTTGGGTAGCTTTGATGGAAAGTTTTATGTAACCAATTTAATTAATTGATTCATGTAAAGGCATTCAGGAAAAAAAAAGGCTTTTGAAATTTTCTTCCTTATCACAGTTTTTGAGAATTTAAAATTTACGGATATTGATTTCTGAAGAAAACTATTTAGTGGTAATGTCTTGCATGCAGGAGTGAATTAAGTAAACTCACTAATTAACTAAATGTACAGTGAAGTGGTAGCTGAATAATTAAGGTTTCTACGAACTCCAGAACTTTAAATTCACAAAATCAATTTTAATAGTACTCACTAGCCAGTATATGAAAATAAAACTTTCTACTAAATATGCCAAATCTCTATTTTAGAATCAAAAATGAACAAAAGAACCTTCTCCCAAACCAGGAAACTGGGCTGGCAGCTGGGGTGGGTCCAGGAGCCATCCTGAGATCCAGGAGACTTTAAGATCTTTGTTTCCAGAGCTGAAAGAACCACCCAAAGCCACACTAGGCTGCGCTGGGCAGGTTTCAGACCTGCCACGTGCAGTGACCTTCTCTCAAGAAATTCAGCTGGTGGCTGAGGTGAGTCTGTGCACCTTCCCAAGCCTTAGGAGACTTTAAGGTCATCCCTCCCAGAGCTCAAGGACCCACCCAAATCCCAGTCACACTAGACTAGCCCTGGGAGGTTTTGTGGACCAAGTATATTATGCCCAGCAACCTTCTCCAATTACGGGAGTTGAGAGCAGATGAAGTGAGTTCCAGGGCATCTGTCTTTGCCCAGGAACAGCTTTAGTCCACCACCCACAGTGGTGAGGTGCTTGCCCAGCTACCTGGAACACTGAAGGTGGCATGGGAGGGCCTGAGGCCCTGACTGAACCAGACTCAGCAACCTCCATTCAGTCCCAGGAGCCTAGAGCATAAGAGACAATTTGCAACACATACAGGGGAATCCTTAGAACAACACTTGAAACACAGAAATTTAGGAAAATGACAAAATGAAAGACCACAATGCAATCTCAAACCTCCAACCCATCCCAAGAAAGCCTAGGTGCTTAGAAGAAAATATAAGCCATACACCTGAAATACCTATAATAATAACAGCTGAAATAAAGAAACAACTCCAGGAAGCTTTAAAGGAATTCAAACTAGAAATAATCTCCCAGGTAAAAGGAGAAATGATAAAAGCAATGAAAGAGATGCTGAACACATCTAAAGAAGACACAGTTAAAAAATTAGAGGAACAAAATAAAAGATAGAATCCTTGGATGAACAATTTAAGAAACAAACAATATATGAAGCATATTCAAAGAGATATACAGGAAATCAATAATTCCATCGAAAGTTGTCAAAACCGACTCAGTGAAAGCGAAGATAGAATTTCAGGTCTCGAAGACAAGATTGCGCTAGTGAACAGGAAAGATATTTTAAAAATAACAAGGAATCAGGAAATGACAATTCAACAGCTGCAAGATGATGTGAAGAAAAACAACATAAGATTGATAGGGATAAATGAAAAAGAAGGGAACAATACAAATGATATAAAGGTCTATTCACAGAAGTAATAGCTGAAAATTTCCCAAACATGAGAATGGAAACCAACATTAGAGTTAATGAAACATACAGAACTTCAAATAGCCATAATCAAAATAAACTACACCCAGATATATATTAATCACCATCCCAGAAATCCAACATATGAATAGAATACTAAAAGCTATCAGAGAGAAAAGAAGATCACCTATAAAGGAAAGCCTATCAGAACACAGAAGACCAGTCAACACAAACAATGAAGTCAAGAAGAACAGGGAGTGAAGTATTTCAGATCATAAAGGAAAATGATTTTCAACCTAGACTGACGTACCCTGAAAAACTATCCTTCAAAATGGATGGAGAAATAAGATACTTCCATGACAAAGAACAGCTGAAGAACTTCATGATTTACAAGCCAACCCTGCAAAGAATACTGAAAGACAGTATAGATACACATCAGAAAAAACCACTAAGCAAGATGGGCAACTAAACAGAATGGAAAGATAAAGATGTAACAGCAGAAAGACAACATGTCAACAATAAGTCAATATATTACAGCTATAACCATTAATGTAAATGGTCTCAGTTCACAAATTAAATGAAACAGACTGGCAGAATGGATCAAGAAACAACATCCAACCATATACTGTCGGCAAGAAACCCATCTAACCCAAAAGGACACTTAAAGACTGCAAGTCAAAGAATGGAAAACAACACTTCATGCAACAGTAACCGAAAAAAAGGCAGGGGTAGCTATTCTGTTTGCAGATAATGTGAACTTCAAACTAAGAATGATCCTAAGAGATAAAGAAGGCCACTACATACTGGTTAGGGGAAAACTTAAAGAGGAAGAGGTAACTATCTTAAATATATATGCACCAAATTCCAGAGCACCCAGTTATGCAAAACAAGAATTAATAGGAATGAACAATCAAATTAGCAATAACCCAATTATAACAGGAGAACTTAACACACCATTGACACCAAGGGACAGATCAGCCAGACGAAAAATCAGCAAAGAAATAACAGAACTGAATCACACCTGTGAACAAATGGACTTGATAGACATATACCGAGTGTTCCATCCAACAACATCAGAATATACATTCTTCTCAGCAGCAAAGACATTTTATAAAATAGACCATATACTAGCTCACAGAACATATTTAAATAAATGCAAAAGAGTTGAAATTATCCCATGCATGTTATCGGATCATAGTGCCATGAAACTAGAAATTAATGATAAAAGAAACTGCAAAAAACCACAAACACATGGAAATTGAATAATACACTCTTGAGCAATCAGTAGGTCACAGAAGAAATTAAACAATACCTACAAGCAAACAAAAATACAAATACAATGTACCAGAATCTGTGGGATGCAATGAAAGCTGTCCTCAGCGGAAAATTAATTGTACTAGTTCCCACATTTGTTTATACAAATAAACAACCTGATGCTACATCTCAAATATCTAGAAAAAGGAGGCATCACAATCCCTGATTTGAAGTTATAGTACAAAGCTACTGTAATAAAATCAACATGGTATAAAAACTGATCTGAAGACCAATCGAATGGATTAGAAGATACAATCACAACTACCAACACACTGAACCATCTTATCTTTGATAAAAGGAACCAAACATATTCACTGGAAGAATGACAGTCTCTTTAATAAATGGTGTTGGAAAAACTGCCTCTCCATATGCTGAAAACTAAAACTAGACCCTTGCCTATCACCATATACTAAACTAAAATCTAAATGGTTCAAATATCTAAATATTAAACAGAAGCACTAAATCTATTAGAAGGAAAATTAGGTAAAAATCTTGAAGACATAGGGTTAGGTAGAGAATTCATGAACAGGAATCAAATCATATGGGAAATACTTCCCAGAATAAATAACTGGGATCATGTCTTATTAAAGAGTTTCTGCATGTCGAAAGAAATCTCCAACATAGTGAAAAGAAAACTCACAAACTGGGAAAAAAATCCTAGTGAACTGTCCCTCAGACAAAGAACTTCTGTCTAAAATATATAAAGAATTTTTAAAAAATCAGACCCCCAAAATTCAAAGACCCAATCCAAAAATGGGCATCTGAGATGAATACACAGTTCTCAGATGAAAAACTACAAATGGCAAATAAATACATGAAAAAATGTTCATCATCATTACTCATTAGAGAAATTCAAATTAGAACCACACTGAGATTCCATCTCACTCCTGAAAGAATGTCCAGGATCAAGAAAACCACCAACAACAAATGCTGGAGAGGCTGTGGGGAAAAGGGAACTCTCTTGCACTGTTGGTGGGAGTGGAGACTGGTGCAGCCAATGTGGAGTTCAATCTGGAGATTTTGCAAAAAGCTGGGATGGGAAGTCCTATTTCTTCCAGCTATTCCACTTCTAGGCATATTCCCAAAAGAACTGAAAACATCATACAACAGTGATATATGTGCACCCATGTTTACAGCAGCTCAATTTGTAATAGCCAGATCTTGGAAACAACCTAAGTGTCCATCAACTGAGGAATGGATAGAAAAGCTGTGGTATTTTTATACAGTGGAATACTACTCAGCTACAAAGAATGATCACACTGAGACATTATAAATAAATGGATGCAGCTTGAGACCATACTCATTTGCAAAATAAATCAAACTCACATGTATAATTACTGTATAGTCTCCCTAGTGTAAGAAACGGTAAGAGTACATAGAGTTTATAACAATCAAGATTCCCCATTACATTCTGAAGCCTTATAATGTCTGCATTCACTAGTTGGAATGGTTTTATCCATTGTTTGATTTTATTATCTGTGATCATATAAACAGCTATTTTAAAGAAAACAAGACATTAGAATAGCCAGTGCTGATTTAGTATCATCTTACTCTGAAGTCCTACTATGCCTTTGTTTTTCTGTTTCTTTTGGTTCTATCCTGTTATATCTTATTGGATATTATTATGTGTGAGAATATAAACAAATTTTCTATGGAAAATGAGATAATATGGTAGCCATTGTTCATTCTCTGCTATCTGGTTCTGAAAGCTCTGTAATGATTTCATTCTCTTGAATGGTTTTATACTGCTTTGTTATCTTTGATACTATCATATATGAAGCTATACTCAACTATTTCAAAGCAAGAGACATTATGGTAGTCACTGTTAATTATGGGTTGTCTTGTGGTAAAATGCTGTGTTACTTGCATTGTTCTGATCTGATCTGCTTTGTTATGTCCTCTTTTGTCTTAATCTCTTTAAAATAAAAAATAAAAAGAAGCTAAAAAAATGAACAAAGTATACAATCAGATGATATGGATCTTCATGGTCTATATCACAGTTACCTAGTAAATGCTCTAAATAAAAAACAAATTATCCACAAATATTTCCTAAACTGTCACTTGAATCCTTCATCTCTTCAGTAGATAGACAGTAGATTCTACTGTGATCTTAGAGTAGAGATTTGCTTTTTAAATATTTTCCATTTTCCTTGAAGAGCACATACACTAAAAATGAGCTGAATTTTTGTGTCACTAATAATGCCGAAAGAGAAAATCGTGTGTGTGTGTGTGTGTGTGTGTGTGTGTGTGTGTGTGTGTGTGTGTTTTCTATTGGGTGTAAGGTGAGAAGTTTGGGTAAATGAAGGAGAGATAAGATTGCTGTCACACATCTCTTTGCTTTCTGTAGATAAGATGCACAGACCTCCTTTTTCCCTTTCCTTGTGTACCTCCGGAGAATTCTTTACAAGATAGAGGGAAAATTCGAACTGATTCTTATCATCGAGTTCAAGCATCCAACAGAACCATCATTTAGAACTTCTGCTTGGAGAAGAGGACTAAATGAGGTTTAGGAAAGGGGACTTTCAAAATAGCAGAGAAATTGAGTTTATGTCTAATAAAATATCTGCCACCCAAAATGTGACCTTTAGTTTGACTTCAAAATCTGTAATAAAATCAAACATAGTTGAAATGCTGAACACAATTTAAGCTCTTATGGTCAGCAATAGGAACCGTTTTGTAACAATGATCATTTCATGATCTGCTTCAAAGAGGAAATGAAGAAGAAAAGAGTTTGAAAATTTACAAAACAGTAACAAAAGTTCTTACCAAGATAGTGAAACTAGTTTGACACATGCTTGTAAATTTCAGGATTTAGGAAGCCCTAAATGATCTCTTAGTAACATGCTCACATTCAATATACCCAAAAATTATGACGTTACACAATCCTGTGAACATATCTATGTATGTTTGAAATGGGAAATACCACAGAGATCTTCTCTTAGCTGAGGAATGTACTAGAATTCAGTGTGAATCCCAGGCTACTCCTGTTTCTTTGTACTTTCCCTAATGGAATTAGAGATCAATAGGAAGATTATGGTGTGTGTGGCTATATGGGAAATACTTAAGATGTTTCTAGACAAAGCAAAGATTTGATGAATGTTAGGTATGTCATAGTTACTTTTCTTGTTGCTGAGACAAAAATACCCAATGCCCAAAATTAAAAGAGGAGAGGTTTACTGTAATTCACAATATGTAGATTACTATGAGTATTACTATGAGTAACTAGTACTATTAATATGAGTACTAGTTAGCTGGCTCCAAGCAAGGATTGAGTGGCAGACGAAAGAATCCATGGCACACAGAAGGTAACAAAGCATCAATCAGCAAAGTAGCAAACTGCCGAGTGATTACATCAGCCCTCTTTCTGTTCCTTATATTCTATCCAGGCTGCACACTCCTAGGGCAGGTAGCACACATCCAGAGTAGGCTTACCCTGTCCACATCCGGAACGATGGCAAACCAATCAGTGGACTAGTTTAGTAATCACACACCCTTGTTCCTAACATCACATGGTCAATTGTAATATCACACAGTCTATGTCCAGCCATCTCTGAAAAACCTCATCTATGGCTGCATGAGATTTTGGTGGGCGGCATCTAGACACAAATCATAATAGGCATTATTGATGCTACACAATACATGCTCTCTCCTGTGCTGTGATGTTAATATTTTTGATAAAAGACAAAATATATATCTTACCAAAATACTCTTCTTTTATGAATCTAAATATATTAATCAAAATTAGGTAATTTTGATCATGGAGGTTTTGTCATGGAATATTTTCATTTTCTGTTAGGATAAAAAAATATAAACAACATCAAAAATTAACCAACTGAAAGACAAAAATATCTCAGAAAGAAAGGGTGAGCTTTCAAATCACCTGGTTTAAGAATTTGCTTTTACATATACAGAAAATAAAGGCAAGATAGTTTGCAAGACTCATTTTTGGCAATGTGACAAAGAAAGATCCCGGAACCAACTATCTAATCTAGCCACTGTTCACTCTGCCTTCTACAGATTTCAGAGTTTAAAAAGCATCTAATGACAAAACAATAGAACAAACAAACTGTCAGGATTTTTGTATGTGAAGTCTGAGGAGAGCAGTGTTGTGGGACTAAGATGTTAATCCTCTTTATGTTTCTCTAGACTTACATTAAGCATTGTTTTTGTTGGTGCTTTAAAATTAATAAAGAATCACAAGACAGATCGTTCACTTTGATTATTGTGTATATGTATCTATGCATATGAATAAAAATGTCTGCATAAAAAGAAATTTATGAAAGTTGCTTCCTACAGGAAATAGGGGAGTGATGAGGTAAAGATGCAGTTATCTTAATTGTCTAAAGTTCTGAACTCTGCATTTTCAACAAGCAACATCTCATACTTTGCTACTAACGCAATACTTACACTAGCACAAAATGCTATCTTCTACTCTTTTGTTTTGAGTTTTGAAAACATAGTTCTTAACTCTGTCACCCACCTTTATATTCATGCAGAAAAACCTTTTATGCTCTCAACCCAGGAGTTTTGTACTGTATCTTAAATCAGGGTACAAAGCCATACTACTTTATTATTTTGTTTTATTAATTTATTTTTCTTTATATCTCAATTGGAAATGAATTCTAAACTCTCCCTAGGAAGAGAGAGATTTGAAAAGAAAAGAACACATGATACTTAGATATAGTAGATACTAGTGTTTATGTTAGAAACAAGCATTATGGGGGCTGGGGATTTAGCTCAGCGGCATAAGCGCCTGCCTTGCAAACAGGCAGCCGTGAGTTCGATCCCTGGTACCCATAAAAAGGAAAAAGACAAAAAAAAAAAAAAAAAAAAAAAAAAAAAAAAAACAAGCATTTTACAGAAATGATTTTTTATTAGATTGCATATGGTCATAAGTAAAGAACTGATCACATACAAACCTACTTATATTTCCTATGAGTCTAGAGAGACATTGTAAAATAGCTACCATAGTAAAAATTATTTCAGATGCGGTATATCTTTCATTAAATACTGCAATTTTGTGATCTCGAAGGTGTCTTTAAAAAATAGATGTTTTATGGTAGGCTTACCTATGCAATTTAGTTTTGATTGCAGCGTTATTTTCCTCCTCTTTTTCAGATCTTTCAAAAGCAGTAAAAACTGAGTTCACAAAACAATGTCATTGCTACTGTATTATGTCAAGTAATTTTATAAACAATAAGCCTTTTATTCTCATATTTTATGAGCAAATGATATGTGTTCAGAATAGGGGCTGCTGTGCAGCCTGTGTGAACTATTTGTAATTGTGTCAGATCTTCCAGACTGTAGCATATTTCAATTATTTCTGAACTAGTAGAGAACAGCCCCAATGCTGAGCACCACAGTTTCCCCTAGTGTTTTGGTCATGCTGTTAAAGCTGAACTGAGATGTAAGTCTAATTAAGGTACATCCAAAAACTAGGACTCTGTTTTACCTCCATCGTCCTTCTTAAATAATTTGAATATCAAAGGATACTGGTCATAATCTAAATGTGTAGTATGCAATATTTTGTTATTATTTTGGAAAGAAAGAAGAGGCAAAAATTTCATTTAAGAAAATCCTTATCTCTAAGCTCTTTAATAAGTGCTATAACCTTATCATTCTACATATCTGGTTTGTTCTTGTCAGGATCCTATTGTAAAATAGTTTTGTTAGAGGTTGTACATATTATCTGAGGATTCTTCGGATTTTTTGGAATCATAATTCAGTTTGTGGTCAGTTGAAAAATCAAAATTTGGAGTTGCATTTCTGAGTTCAGCCTTAACTTTGTCACTCCATTGATTGTGAGACTTTAGATGATTTTTAAAACTCCGTTACACCTTATGTAGGTGATAGCAATCATGTGGAATAATTGATGTGAAGCATTTATAAACACATGTGACACATATTATGCTCCGTAAACATTAGGCATCACTGTTATGTTGCCAGTCAGTGTTTTTACTGGGCCAAAATGCCATCATTCAACAGGCCATTTACTACTAAAATATAAATTTAGCCTTAAATATTTCAGAAAAAAATAAATAATTGCTTTTATAAAATCAACCCTGGCAGAAGCACCTCCAAAGAAAGTTGCGAATTATTCTATCAAAAAAAAAAATCTTTCTGTGAAAAGACAATCATTATCAACTAACTCAATTTATTAAAGTACACCAGTGATACTGCATTGTAACAATTTGGTTATGTTTCAGTTCTCAAACATGTTCCCCTCTCCTGCTCCTTGAAGAAAAATATATGTTTTATGATTTTACATTTTATTTATATGGACAAAATAGAAATCAGAAAATTTCATATTTACTATATCTTATTATTTTAAAATGTTATTTTAATTCCCCACAGAATTCCTAAAATAAAGCTATCATTCTATGCATTTTACAGGTAAAGAAATGTATTAGCAGAAGCAATAAATAACTTTTACAAGATTTCTGAGTTAGTAAGTTTTATAATACAGTCCAAAATTCAGGTTCATAAAAATGAGCTATTTGTAAAATTATGTAATAAATAATTAGCTACAATATGGTTTGAATAGAAAGATCTATGATAACTATACTTTGGTATATTTTTATTGTAGGATGAATTTTTAAAAGTTTCAGAAACTAAAGCTGCCTTATTTATCCCCAATTTCACTCATATGTATGTACATACATAAATATATTTAATCTATTATTCTATATTTTTACAAGGCATTATTTACAAAGTCAATGAATGAGAAAAAATGAAATTGTTTTAAGTAAAACAAATCTTTCAAGTAAGAGTTTTAGGGTATGGATAGCATTTGCTATTTTAGCCTCAAGTTTACTTTTTAATTGTTTTCCATACTTGGGAAAGATCCTTGTTACATTGTTCTAAATTTTGCCTTTGGAGAGCTTTTAAAGTGCATTTTGTAACCTGAGATGATTATTCTCACATTAAATTGATCCAAAAGCTTGAAACAGAAACAGAAAGATATTTTCTTCTCAAAGTGGAAATATTAATCACATCTAACATACATTATTGTTTCAATAAATTATTCATAAATTAGTTAACACTATATGAATATTCATGGTAGTTTAAATATTCATTTGCAATGAAAGAATTCACTGATTTACCTAAATACTGCCTCATGTACACCTATGCATATGCTAGATACATATTAAACAAATACCTATATATGTATACACATGCATATCTATATCTATATCTATATCTATATCTATATCTATATACTTTGCCAAGCTTTGCTTTGTGTAATTGCCCATACCTTCTGTGTCCTTATCCATGCCTAATAATTCTTTGCCCCTGCATTTCTGAGCAATTAATGGTACCCTATTTGTCTGGTGCTTTATTCCATCTAGCATTCTAATCTATTTTTGGCATAACCTAGGGATTTCTGATGATGCTCAAAATAATTCACCTTTGTAATAAATAGATTTAATTAGAAGCAAAAGAGTAAGTCCAAAAGGAAAAGATTGTACTGTCAAGGTGAAAGCATTAATTTTTTTCTGATTCCCAGGTTATATTTTCTTTTATTTTTTTAAAGTAAAAAGACTGACACATTAAAATGACAGATTCACTGTGTAATATAAATCATTCCACCTTATTGTTTTTAAAAATTTTACTTTCAAACAGAGAAGAAATAAATCAAATAACTAAATTAAACCTAAATGCAAACTTAGGTGATCAATGAACACTATATATTACTTAGTAACACAGCTAGCAATATCACAGGGATAAAAGTATACTTCATGAGTATCATCCGGATATTTAGTTTGGCATTTATGAGTAACCATAACTCATGGAAAAAGTCTACCTTGAGAATCCTGAATGGATTTCCAAATTAGTACTATTAGCTATTGTTTCAGAACAACTCATTTTGGCAAAAAAAAAAAAAAAAATTAATGGTTTTACAACTATATGATTTTCTCCATGAAATTAGATGGTTCAAGCTCTGAAATTTCTGGAATCTTTTTCTGTTTGAAGATAAACATTCCATCAAGCTACAAAAGTTCAGCTTCATGCCAAGACAGCAAAGTGCTAAAATTAAACCCTATTTTCATTTTAAATAATTGAAAAGAAAATCCACTCTTATTGAATAAACTAAACAAAAGACTTCGACATCAGAACATCCTGAGAAAAATCCCAAACAAAAGCATGTGCAACATTAGCTGGTAAATCCTTGAAAAGCCCTGACCAAAGGCAAAACATACTGTAATGTTTTAATACAGTGTGAGTTTTTTCCATTTACATAAAATGAATTTAAAAGAGTTTGAACCGTAGGTGTCTTTATTCAATAACTTGTGTGTGAATACAGTGTATTAAAGACTTAAGCATCTTTGTAAAGCACCTTTTCATGGACCTCAAGACTAGACAAATCCAGTCTACTCAAATGAATTGTAATTTATAAAGACCTTTGATTTGGTTTGGCTGTACAGTAGAGGAGATACTACTGCTCTGTAATAGAGGAGGTAAGCCTAGCTACTCATCAAACCAGTCTCTTGGCCCTCACTAACACTGTGTCTGTGACAATGCAATTAGCTCTGAGCCCTTTAAGATCAAAGAGTGAAATAACAGGCTACAGTGTTGCTTCAAACCCTCTGTAGCATGCAGCCTCTTTCTAAAATCTTATATTTGAGGACCCACAGGTAAAACTAAGTTATCTAATGAATAGCATCAAACATTTTCAGTTGTATCGTGTTCACTAACTAGTGCTGGCCAGGCTTCACATCAAATTGTGTTACTGGACTTCGGACTGCAGAGGAGAAACTGAGAGAAGCAGACTAAGGAACATACTATGATTCTATTCCTAAATTCTCAGAGTTTCCCTTCATATAAAGGAAATTCATTGGCCATAGGAAGCAAATAACTTTTTTATTTTTTTTTAATCTAGGGAGTAAATAACTACTCCCCATTATATACAGTTTTCATATTTCCTTCGCAGATCACCATTTTTGTCTTGAGAGAACATTGTCCATTAATTTGTTCATTGTCCTTAGAGACAGTATCAAATAGCAGGAATTTCAGTAAAATGCATAATAAGAAAATTTAGATTCCTTTCCTGATTCTGATGCTTACAAGTGCTGTAACCTTTTTCAAGGCACTGAATCCCTCAGGGTCTCAGTTTTCTCATTTGAAAAATAAGCAGGATGGACCTGGTAGTACCTATCAACTTTTTAGCTCCAAATCTTCATAAAATTCTGATGATACTCTTGATGTAGGGCGTCTGAGTGTGCCTGTCACTTCCCTCCTGCCTCTGAGCTCGAGACCCACCTCTTCGTTCCCTTGCGGGAAGATGCTTGGGCCTGGTGTTCCACGAGCTACATGTGTCCTTTTGCCATTTGCTTTTCTTCAAGATTCTGTTATGAGGGGCTGCTAAAGGAAGACTGCAAGACTGAAGAAGGGATTTGGGACATGTTCTTTTCTTCTTGGCTCTTGTTCTATGAGCAATGTCTGGCAATCATTAGTTGCCCCTGAAGTTGGTTTCTTTCTCCAGATACTTTCATTATTTCCTTTCATGTAGCCTTCTAATAGGTGTTTATCTTTTCCCTGCATTATATTTCTCACTGTGGTTTATAATTTTCTGTGTGAATGTAGGCCTAGTACTTAGATCATGATGCAATAAAAGGAGGCAAGAGGAAGTGAGCTGCAACTGACTCTTTTGCCTTAACCACTGTTATCTATGGTCTGAAACAGTAAATTCTCAGTGCATCCCACGTCAGCTAGCATTTACACGCAGATTACCCTGCCAAGCCTTAGATTTACCACTACATCCCCATGAAAGCATCCTAACATTTATCATTTTCAGTTACCTAATCTATAAAACACAAAGGAAGAAAATTTTTAAATAATTGCTTAATCACAAAAACTGATTTAAAGATTATTTTATCTGTTCTATACTATAATGTGATAACTATCTAGCATCACAGTTGATGTTTAATAAATTCATTTTGGTGAATCGATGATAAATTAAAACTGCATGTAAATTTTCAAAATTTGTTACAATTGTCCTAACATAGATTTGTCCTAACATAGATTTACAATTGTCCTAATACTTTGATTATAACATAATTATTATTGTTTTTCTGATTCAGATTTCCACATACACTGGGAAATATGTTGAGTAATGAGTACATCTTGAATATCTCTCTGGTCCAATGCCTAACATCACCTCTCAGCACTGTCAATGTTGGTTAGTAGATAAGTGAAGCATATTACTAATACTGTCAAACTCCAGCAAGTGCCTCATCTGTTTCTGGTTAAAATTGACTACTGTATACCATGTTTATGGACATGGTACATTTTTCTAAGTAAGAGCTCAGACTTCCTTGATTCAAAACACATTTCCACAAATTACTAGCAGTAAAATCTCTGTTGCTGATTTCTCATATGTAAAGGAGGAATATAACAGTTCCTATATCTTAGAGTAGTCTGCAAGATCAGTAAGTTACTGCAGTGAAAGTTTTTTTATAGCAATGACAAGTATGTGTTAACATTAGTAATGCTAGCTATTGCTATAGAAACATGTACTTGGAATAGCTAAAACCTTATATTTGAAATAGATAAAGTACAGATTATGAATTTAACGATATTCTGGAGATACAATAAGGAGTTATTGTCAACATCTCACTTTATCAAAAGATGGTTTAAAGAAACATAACCTTAACAATCTGAGGCCCAAACTAGACATACCACCCAAACGTAAGCAGAAAAATGTTGAAAAATTATAACTGCAATTCCGCTAAAGCTTAGGTAAAGATGATGCATCAAATTAATATTATAATTCTTTAAAAATGCTATCGATTTTGTCCCTGATTGGTGTGTGTGTGTGTGTGTGTGTGTGTGTGTGTGTGTCTATAAGTGATGTTGGGGACTGACTTCAGGACTTCTACACTGAACTACATTTCCAGCCCTTTTAATTTTTTTTTTTTTTTACTTTAAGATAACATCTTACTAAATGCGCAAGTTGCCCAAAGTAGGAACAAACATGACACCTTTTGCCTCAGCCTCTGAGAGTGCTGCAATTGCATCATGGAACTTTGGGGCTGTCTTATTTAATATTTTTTAGTATATCAACTTGCTACTTATTTGACCAGTAAATCTGCAAAGATATGCCATGATTCAACTGAAAGCAACAATGTTTTCTGTCTTCTATCTACTACATCTAACTTGTCACTAAGTACAGTATGTGAATAACCAGTAAAGGTCTCTCCTCTGTGGGCCCCAGGCATTTACTTCACTGTAGGCTGAGACCCTTGAACTTAAAAGTCTGCCAAAGATAAACTCAAATTATATATCTGGTTATTGAAAGAAAGAGAATAACAGTTAAAAGACCATAGAACTCTGAGTTCTGTTAGTGTTCTCTGACTTGAGGGTCCTCCCCAGTTTGCTCAGTGACATCATCTAGATAGATGCACAAATCCTCGCTCCAGTCTTCTCTCTCCCCCAAGGGTCCCCATACCTTCCTCCCCTTCTGAATGGTGACTCCCCTCCTTGTGACCTATAGCTTTTATATAGTCACAAGCTATGAGGAGAGGGAACACAAGGGTGTCCACACACCACATAATAATCTGTGGCCTACATTCAATGTATCACTGCACCTGATGTGATGTTTCACTTTGATTGGCTCCTAAATCTCTCTTTTCTTTGCCTTCTTTCTTCTTTTTAAGATCTCAGGATAAATCTTTTACCTTTTCAGCCTGACAACACTGCTGGTTAAGACACATCATCTTAAGCCTTAATTTTTAAAACAATCTTGTAACTTATCTCTCTCTTCCCATTTTACTCTTCACACAATTGTCAAAATAACCTCTTCAGACTTATTGGATAGTACTTGATGTCTTTCTTCAGCTTATAGTAACACTGTAGCTTCATTAAAGTGGCTAATGTGAATGCCTAATCTTAGACTTTTATGTAGATGACACTTGTACGTATATATGAATAAGAACTAAAAATACATATTAAAATGAGATGTTATAAATTATAAACAAATGTGAAAAGCTGTATGAAAAAGAAAGTAAATTATAGATTACTTGTTTTTGACACATAAAAAGGGTTAGAAAAACTTGCAAAGATGTTTTTGAGACTATATATTATATTTAAACTTATATAAAGCACATTACAATGATTCATAAAAAGGCCTGTGTCATTTTTATATTCATAGAAAACATTGTCACGAGCATAAAATTTCCTAAAAAGGCAAATAAGTTTACTCAATAGTAGAAAATAATAGAAACAGCAATCTGTCTTCTATGTGTATATATTTTCACAGCTATTCTGGTGAAACATACTTGAGTCAAGGCATGTTTCTTTGTCATTTAAGAATTCATGCATCAATCCTAGAAAAAGTTCTCTCATATTCTTTTTTACCACAAAATTCTTCAATACACTAAAAGTTTTATATATTGCAAAAACCAGTTAGTCCTGCATTATTTGTCTAACATCCATTTTTTGAGTTTCCATTAAAACAGAGTTCTTGGATGGAAAGTTTCAACACAAAAGAGAAAAAAGGAAGTAAAAGAAAAAAAATGAAACAAAACATCTACAAACTATATTACTTCAACACAAACCTTGATTTTTAATCTGTTGGATAATATGAATGTCATTTTAAAGCAGTAATTTCCATGTAATACCATGTCTTTGGCATGAACTACCATGCTTATAAAAGTATATCTCTAGAAGTTTAGAGAAGTTTAATAATGAGGAAAAAAGATATAACTAGTCCTTTTTATTATATATTTATCGTTGGGAAAGCCTCCTAAATTTATCATTCTACTTCATCACAAAATGGCATGTTGCAATTTGTCATGTAAAGAGGAAAATATATGCTCTAAATATGAAACTAAATATGAGGGAAAAGAGACTATCACTGCCTTAGTTTCCTAACCTATGAGACAGTGATGTTCAAAATATGTATCATGTAGAATTCTAGAAAGGAGCAGATTATCTATGTAAAGTCCTTAAGAGAGTACCTATCACTTAATAAACATAATATTCTATTTATTATTATTATTAATGTGATTATCATCATAATTTTCTGTTTTTAGATACTTGTAGATGTTAAAGGAATCATTAAATGAGACAAAAATACAGTATATTTCATAGTATCTTACTGTTGAGTATATGTTGTCTTAATATTAAAGCAATAATTATTCACTATTGATTTTATTGTAGCATACTATTTACTTGTCAGTTTGAATTTGAATTTTTTCTTCCCAGCCTATACATACTTCCCTACATGAAGAGATAAAGAAGGCCTTAGTGTATAAGTGGCTTCCATGGCAACCAGACCCGGGAGTGAGTAGAGTGGAGGAGAAACTCGGCTTGAAAGGTGTTGAGTCAGATATAGTTAAGAAAAGAACACTTTCCAATCTTACAACTGATCCATGAAGGAACTTCATACAAGTTTTCCATAGTTGGGTAGCAATTCTAAAAAATCCGTGTGATACTGCCTAAAAATAGCTTGTTAATTTAAAGCTATTGTTTCCAAATTGTTGATAAAAAATTCAATCTATCATGACAAAGAAAGAACTAAAGTTTTGTTTTATTTTGTTTTCTATTCTCTTAAGAGAAAGCAATTTATAAAACTGCTATCACAGGAAGACCCAATTAGAAATTTTGCAGTGAAGCCAGGCATGGTGGCTCAAGCTTGTAATGCCAGCACTCGGGAGGTTAAGGCAGGAGGATCACTGTGAGTTCAAGACAATCCTGAGCTACAAAATGAGCTCAAGGCCAGCCTGAACTGCATAGAGAGACCCTGTCTCAAAAAGACAAAAAAGAAAAAGAAAATCTGCAGCATAACTTTTTAAAAAACTACTACAAGATTATTTTCAGTTAATAAATATACACATTACTTTATTCTCAATTCCATGAAGTTTTAGTTTAGTTGACTTTTAATAAGCTGTACTTCATTTTCATTTTTTCTTATTCTGGATATACATATACTTTGCGCATGTTTAAGCTCTTGATTTTCTGTTGTCAAGTTTTTGTGTTTTTTTAAAGCACTTCAATTTGTCTCAATCCAGGATCTCCTCCAAATACTGCTGTTCATTCTGACTGGCAATAGAGCAAACCGAGATCTGAAGCCAGGTCATGCCAGTATGCGGTAGAGCAACCATCCTACGTTGTGGCACGTGTGATAAGAAATGAATGCAGAAGTGGCACCAACAAAAAGGAAACCAGGCCAAAGTGTCCAAATGTCCGGTGCACTGGCTGCAAATAAAATAAAACAGTAAGTTACATTTTAAGTTCTGAGAGGCATGTGTTTGTGTGCAGAGTAGATTGTGGAGCCTACGAAAGTTTAAAGACTGAGCGAAACGAGTTTCTGGGAGTTTGAGAGCAAGTAGAGAAGAAGAGCTGGAGGAGGGAGAAAAGAAAAGGAAATAAGTGAAAGAGGAATAAAGAGAAAGAAGGAGAAGAAATAAAGCTTAATTTGACTGAACAATCTGTTAAGGTTCTGCCTCTAAAGAATACACACCCTACTTGAAAGTTTGTTTTTAAGTAATAGTGTATGAGAAGCATATGTGAAGTATCCAGTGAAAATGTAATATTTGGCTCCTTTAATTGTTATCTTACAGTTAAATAGATAAAAAAACTCAAATATAAGAAAGAAGAAACAATAACTAGTTTTCCCCGTCTCAATAAAATTACATAAATTTTTCAGCACTTTGTAATATGTGATTTAAAAATTTATTCTATTAGAAGTTTTAAAGTTAATGACTTTAGAAAAAACTTTATTTTCATTAAGATAATAGATTTAAATAATAAAAGTCCCCTGAACAATTATATTGCCACTAAGCACCATGCAAATAAAGGTAATGTGATGATAAGAAGTATTTTTATCTAGATTATTTAATTATGCTTTCACTTATACTTTTTTGTTCTATTCTGTCACCCAAATTTGTCAATGCAAGATACCTGTCTTGGCCAAAAGTTGAAACGTGAGTCAGAAAACTATTTGCAAGATTAGCAAAGATTGTTCATGTCCTCGTTCATTGATTTAAATTTCTTCAGGGCCAATGGACTGGATGGTCTGTGTTTGGAGTAGGCAAAGTACAGTAAGAGAAATCAGGCATGACTGCTGAATTGAGGAATTCACAAAATAACAAAAAGACGCATATTAATCAAATGATTATTTATGCAAATGAATATGTGGATACATTGTAAGGTAAATGTTGTACATAAGAGTAACCAAGTAGAAAGATATTTCTGAGGATGTGTTTTTCTGAAGCAGAAAGGATGAATAGAAAATACTTTGGTAGAGAGAATCAGTCATGTTAGTGTTAGAAATGGGTTTAAAAGGGGAAAAGTATGAATAAATGAGAAGTTGTGATGACAATCTTAGTAGCACAGAAAACAACCAGTGATATCTTGGATTAGATGGTAGTGTGAAGTCTGAGAGAAATGACAAACTTCAATAAATGTTTAGAAGATAAAATTCAAAAAAATGTTGATAAATTGGATACAGGAGGGATGGTGAAAGGGAAAACAATGTCATGAATAGTTTTCAGATTTGTAGTTTGTGTGCTAGATTGATGGTTCCATTTACTAACAGAGAAAGCACCGAAAAGAATGAAAATATGAGGTAAAGAGAGTGGAATATGTTGGAGTGGAAGAATGGCAGAAATAAACAAAGTTAGTTTATGGAGATTACATTAGCAATCTAATGTTAATACAGCAATATTCTGAGACTTAAGACTACACTGAACTACAATTACCTCTAATGATAAATGGCCATACAGGCATAAGTCACTTTGTCGTGAGCAGTCTTTTATCATATTCACAGATAATTCTATAATAGGACCAAGGGAAGTGTAGCAGCCCAGATTACATTTTATTCCTTAATTAGATAATTTCTTCTGGCTCATGTAATTGTTAATTCAGTAGCAGAATGAAAACAGAATACATAAATACGTACGCAAGCACAAAGTTGACTTTTTAAAAAACATCTATGATAAATGCATTTTTCTTTACCTTACTGCTAAATATCCTTCCTGGAAAATACAATCAGTTTATTATAATCAGTTTATTGATCTTGTCTCACAAAATCATTTAAATCAGAGCAATACCTTTCATTTTAAAATAAAAATCTACTTAGTTTTCATACTTGGCTGCAAAGATATTTATTTCTAGTGAAAATTATGGTAAGAAAAAATGCATTTGCTTATGTCAAATTGTATTTTTAAATAGTTTAAAGTGTTTATAGTTTTTGATAATTAATGTCATTGAAGATAATTGAGAATTATTTATTTATATTCTTTAATAGATTTCAGCTTTCATCAGAAGATATCATATTTATTAATATACTATTAGATATTACCCTAACTTCTATTAGCCCCACAACTTCTAAATGTTTTTTTGTTCTTTAAATGTGGGTGAGAAGAACAAATAAATGTTAGACTTTTATTTAATCACCTTATTCCCCAGCATTAAAAGCCCAATAAATAGCTCATAAAATTTCTAAAATCATAGTTAATTTCAGATCAGGAAATCAAACCTGGAGCAGGGAAGCAAGTTTCCTATAGGCACCCAGGAAGCTCCTAACTAAATCACATTTTAAACATTAGCTACATGGGTCCAGATGACAGTTATTATCAGTAATCTATATACTGTTTTCCCACAAACAATCATTTTATTTAATACTTAGAAAGATTCTCTAGAACCTACTAGATACTATCTTCAGTATCTGTTCACCCCACTATTACAGAGGAGAGACCTGAGACACAGGAAATTTATGGTCTAAATAGGTACTTAAATGCTCCGCACCACATGAACTTCTGTAACGTTTTTGACCAGTATGCTAGGCTACCTCTAAAAAGGCTCTCAAGAAAATCAAATCTAAATATGGTGCTCCTGTCTAGTGTTTCTTTTACTTCATGTAAAATATATAAAAATGTTTTATTCCATTAATGTAAATAATTTATTTGAAACATTTTAAGGGAATCTTATATTGTCAAAATATGAGAAATTCTCAACAAATGTTAGTAAGACTCCATCAATTTGATTTAATGTGTTGACTTCCTCATAGAATAACAGTCTTATTATTTTTGGAGGAATTGTCATTAATATGGCTGTTGAGTCCATTGTAAAGTCAGGATAGAATTACCAAACAGCCTTCAGAAACAGGATAATTTAATTCAGCGTAGGTTCCAGTCTGGTTAGTTTCCTTCTTTTTCATAGTGAGAAAATAGTAAAGGAAAGCCAAATTGCTTTCACGTTCTCATTTCAAGCTTATCATAATAAACTTACTTGAAAAAAAAATTCTACTTCACTTTTTTTTTTACTTGTATCTAAACATCATTTTTACTGTGGCTGATGCAAATGGAAAAATAATATTGAATGAAGTGAATTAAACACAGCTAATGTGTTCTGAGATTTTCTATGATCCTCTCACTGGCCGTTAAAACTCCACTGGAGCTTTGGAACACTGTGTTAAAGGAAGAGTAAAAATAATGCTGAAGGGGCTGAGGATTTAGCTCAGTGGCATAGTGCCTGCCTTGCAAGCAGGCAGTTGTGAGTTCGATCCCGGTACCAATAAAAAGGAAAAAGACAAAAAAAAAAAAAAACAATGCTGAAGTAGGTGCAAGGGGTTTTCACATAATCTTATTCATCTTATTTCAGCTGTGGGGTATACATATACTTTCTTGATTTTATAGATGAGAAAATTAAGGTGCAAAGGGGAAAATACTACCCAACATTACATAGCCATTTATATACAATTTCAGAACTCATATTCAGGAATGCATGTGATTAGCCATAGCACTTCTCAAATAATCAAGTTCTCGAATAATTAAATAATTTTTAGTCAAATGGTCTGGGAGAATATAGACAGCTTCTAAAATTTTCAAGGAAAACAGGAGCTGGAAATTTTTGTTGAGGGATGAGAAGCATTCTAGGATAAGTTACAGGGAAGGCAAAGGTATTGATGTAAGAGGACAGCTTGAAAAAGAGAGTAAAAAAAGAGAGAAAAGCCACACAAGTTGTAGGCAAGACATGAAAACAGGATGAAGTAGCAGAGGGTAAGAAGAGAGAAAAATATTTTCCGAAGTTACTGTATGGCACAGGGGAGAAGCAGAGAAAGACTGTAGTAAAGAAAACCATACATGAAACAATTGCTGCAGAATTTATTGACTTTTGAGTATCTTTTCAAGGCTAAATCAACAATTTAAATTTTCTCCAAGACATCATTACTTATTTTAATGTACTTTTCATGAAATATGGACTTTTTTGGACCCCATTTTAATTACCTGTCCTGATAACAAAGACACAAGCTCTATTTATGGCAATTTCTCCATATTATGTCCAGTAATTTTTCACCCTTGCTTTTGTTATAAGGAAAAAAGAAATCAAGAACTACACTAGACTTAGACACATTTGTAAAATACTCTTTTATATTATAGATATAAAAAATATATAGCGTGCCTGCACAACACATTTTTGTTAAACTGAAGAAAGGTGGGCTTTACCATACTTTGAATATTTGCATTGAGATACTGGTAACTAAAAGTGTGATTACTAGCTCCGTCCATATATCTGGATGGATATAAGAAACAAGCTCCTCTCATGATCCAAGATCCTTTTCAGATACCTTTTTGATTAGTATTTTCTTTTCCTTAAATTTCAAATGCTTATCCTTTATATGTTTTAATGATTCCAAGTCCCCTAATTTTATCCAACCATATACTTCACAAAAAGTAATACATACCTATGATGTACAAGCTTCTCCATCAAGAGATAACTGTTTATTTCCACCCTAGGCCAACTGCAGTACTGGATGGTTATGTCCCATATTTACTTATAAAGTACACTTAATTATGCTGAATCTGGGAGTCTCTGCCCCTTTAATGCGGGCCTGCCTACTACAACACACCAAGGAATGATCAAAGAGCATCAGTGAAAGAATGCATGTTCAGTTTTTAAGCAGAAAATATGAAATAGCTATTAAGAATTTTCCTCTTTTCAACTCAAACTGCCTCCCTAACTGGAGACTGAGAAGCAGTTTCAAAATTTGAAGGGAGATACACAGTTTACATTAGAAATGTAGGTTAAATCCTCAAATTGCTATTTTATGGGAGATTAGAAATACGTAGGTCCTTAGTTCTTTGTGTGCCCTCATTCTCTTCTTCCCCAGTTCTCACTCAGTGTGTAGGATGCAGATCTCATAAGACTGCAGAAAACAAGAGAAATATATTTGAAAAATGTCAATGAATGTGAAATCATCTGGGACAGTATAGGTTACGACAGTTGGCTATAATATTTTAAAATGTTTATATCAAAAAGCATCAAAAATCTTCCAAAATATATATCAGGCCAAATTTTTAGACTAAGTATTTATTTGGGTATTTGATATGTTTGAAGAGGGCAGCAAACAAAATTATCCCAGAATTATTTTTGAGCTAAAAATGGTTAAACATGCATACTTTCAATATTACATGAAGAAGTTACAGTTTAATATGTTAATGAAGGAAAAAGAAAAAAATCTTTGAAAATTTTATGTAAAGGAAAAAGTTGTACCAATTCCTTGGAAGCAACAAGGAGTGTTTTATGGAGGCATAAGGACAGAGGCTGGCTGTATAGTCCTTCAGCTCGCACCAGTCTGCCCATTTTTGCTGCCCGAATGTTGGAATTATAAGCATGTATCACCTTGGCCAGAAACAAATACTGTGAGAAATATTTGCATTATCTTCATTGGAAAAACTAGTGTAAGAGAGTTTTCCAAAAAATTCTACTCGGGGTCAGGGATTTAGTTCCGTGGCGTAAGCGCCTGCCTGGCAATCGCAAGGTGGTGAGTTTCATCCCCGGTACAAAAACAAAACAAAACAAGATTCTACTCAATTTATTTGATGAAATTTAATATATTTTCCTTATTCGTAATACGCACTGAAAACTGTTGTTTTCTAAAACATATCCTGTACATAAGTAAAAAATACTCATTTGCACCAAATAATAAAATCTGTACCAATATTGTCCTATTGGACTGTCTTGTCCGTGCTGTCCAATATGGTGGACTAACCAAATGTTTGTTTGCCAGCTGAAATGTGATCAGTTATACTCAAAACTGAATTTTTCGCTTTAATTTGTTTCAAATAGCTGAAATATAAATGTAAATAGCAAATGGCTCCCATATATTTGAAAATACCACCACTGATGCAAATGTTTTAAACACGTGAATAAAACAAAGATACCTGCCATCATTCTGATTTTTCACAGTTTATTTTGAAAAGTTCAGGTAACAATAAAACAAAAAACAAATTGTAAAAAAGTGAGAAATTAAGGATGCCATTTTAACAGTGTGATTCTTGTAAAAGAATAAACAAGTCTACAAGATGGGAAAGGGATATGAGTCATGTAATAATACCTTGACTAACATGGTGATATTTTTCTTTGCTAAAAAAAAACCTGCCAGGAAGCTCAATAAATTGTATTAGTGTAGTAATGTTATCTATTAGGCAAAATTATATAAAATGGATACTTCATTTCATAATGAAAATATCCATATGGATTAGAGACTTAAAGGATTTTAATTTAAATCTTGAACTTGATATAACTACCATTCAAAAAAATTCATAGAATACCAACGAAGGACCAAGAACAAAGCTATGTCCCAAGAAATAAAACAGCAGGCAAATAGTTGAGTAGCTATCACTTCCCTCAATATTATCATTTGATTTATCTCAAAATCAACCACATTATCATTAGAATTCCTATACATTTTATTTTAAACATGCAAAAAATGTTAAAGCAGTGGTGTAAATAAAATTTTGATTTTAAACAATATAGATTTGCACAAACACACTTAAGATACCTATGCTTATAATACAAATTCCAATAGTTCTTGGAACAGAACAGTTAACATTCATAGGATTGGATCAATTTTGCATGTTTATGTCAAGTAATCTGAGGAACTCTTTTGAAGATTACTATGTAAATTAACAACCTTAGTTAGTTATGCTCCTACCACTTTATTTTGAAGGCCTATATTGTCATTGTTTTGAGCTCTTTGCTATTGTTATTTGTCTTTTTTTTTTCTTGTGTTTCTAATAATTCATTTTGTTTTGTTTTGCTTTTCTCTCTAATGCAGAAAGGATAGATATACATGTAGAGGCTTATACATGCCTGGAACTCCTCCTAAAGAGTTTGGGACAATTGATGGTATTATGCGTGATGATATGAACAGCTACTTGGAAGAAAAAGGAACATAATGGTAGCCACTGCTGATTTCCTATTGTCATGCTGTGAAATCCAGTAATGACTTTATTCTTTGTTTATAGTAGTTTTAGTCTATTTTATGTTATTTAATTTCAACATATATGAAGGTATGGACAGCAAATTTGAAGAGACCAAGAGACATTATTCCAAGCCATTGTTCATTTTTCTATTGTCTGGTTTTGAAGACCTGTAATGCCTTCATTACCCTGTTCTGATCAGTTTAACTGTTTTGTTTTGTGTGATTTGTGTGTGAAGATATAGACAACTATTTCGAAGAAAACAAGAGACATTATGGTAGCCACTGTTGATTTCCTGTTGTCTTACTTTGAAATCCTGTGTCACTTATACTGTTTTCTTCTGATATGCTTTGTTCTGCTTTTTTTAAACCCTCTATAAATTAAAAAGAATTATTCTATTAAAAATAGAATCTGGACTACAAAATCTAACTAGAATGCGAGTTTAATGAAATCTGAGATTTCACTTCACTCATTATTGTATGCCTTTGCCTAAAGTTGGATGTGACTCACATTGAAAATTCAATGTCTTTTAAAAAGAAGGAAAGGAAAGAAGGAGAAAAGAAGAAAAGAAGGAGGATAAGAAGAAAAGGAAGAAAAAGGAAAATGACATTTTCTATCAAATCATAAATGTTGGATTATGACATTGATATTAAATTATCTGATTAAATTGATAAGATTCATAATAATATAAGGACAGATTTAATGAGATTCTCTTGCTTCTGAACCATGTATAATGCAAATTGTATCAGTTTGGTCTCACAAGAGTGCTCCATGCATTTAAAAAGGTGTGTTGGAGGCATAAAGAATCTTTTAACATTATATCAGAAGCAAAAATATTTCAGGACTCTCTACTGCTATTAATTACCAACTTTATTATAGCTAAAGTGACTTTCAAATCAATGGAAATTATCATATATTGAATATTATTTTAGAATCAAAAGAGCTTTCTGTCATAAGAAGCTAAACACTGAACAGGAAAATAAACGAGAATAAAAAGCAAAGTTAGTTGATGGGATTATTCTGAAAGTACTGTGATTAATCCACAGTGACACAAAGATCTGCAGACTGTCCAGGTCGGACAGAGGACAGGATCCACTTTCATTGAGGAATAGCCCAGAGGGTATTCTTTGCATCAGAGTCTGAGTGATCTAGATTCCAATATTTTTTCTCCTCCAAATACTCATTTTTTTTTTTTTTGCTTTTTTACTACAGTTATGTAGTATGTAAGGATTACATTCATTTTGGGATGTTGATACGTGCTTGTAAAACACACTCATTTTTATTCCCCTCTTCTGCCACTTTTCAGACCCCTCCCCTTTTGCAAAAGATCTTAGTTTTTCCATATGTAAATTGTCATGATGATAGTATTGTACTTCACTGGAATAATATAGCTGTTTAACATAGTATTAAAATACAAAGCACCAGCATTTGGCATTGTTGTGCAGTAAACACTTAGTAAGTGTGGATTTTAGCATGGAAGCATAAATACCTACCTAATAGCTCTACACATTTACAAAATGGATTTTTCCCATGCTCAGCTGGTATTTTACATAACTGCACAAAGATAATTTTACATATAACCAACATTTCAGTGTCATATATTGAAACAATCAAATGTATTATCATAAAAGCATATTTGCTATCATATTTAACTCTCTGGTGCCAGAATTTCTTGCAGAAATTTCTTCTTATTGTTGAAATTCCAGCTAACAAAAGTGGGAACTTTCTTGTTCATCAAACATCTGCTAGGAATAAATTAAGAAGAGGAGATAATAATTTGATATAACTTTTCCATTTTAAACAGAAGTCTGTTCCTATAATCCATGTCCTCTGACCTTCCACAAAGTGAGTTACATCAATTCATAGATGCTATTTCTCAACAAAGTACTGCCTCTATGACATCCTTTTGAAGACCTTCCATATTGACCTACAGTGACACTTACTCTATTCCCGTCACAGTCCTTGATTCAACTCAGGGGAAAGTAGGTTGGGATAGAAAAATGAAAGACCAAGTAGGACCAGGAGGACATTTTGACCCAATTTTTACTTATTATTTAAGTCCCAAAAATGGAATAAAAAATTCTAAGTATTCACTTTTAAAATATATTTTCAATGAAATAAAGAGATGATCATGTGGTCACTTTTCACTGAGCTGTAAAGAAAGTACATTTAAATATTGGTGACACTGGACAATTCCTCACAAGCTACTTAATATTCCTCTTTCAGGAAGACAGTGGGGCAAAAGTAAGATATCTTCTATATTTGATTTTGAGATGCTCTGTTTCACTTCAGTCTACATTCAGTTCTGTTCTAAGATTGACATTATGTCCTAACTTCATAATGTATTTCTTCCAAAGCAGTGTACTGAAACAGTGCTGCAGTATTGATTCATTCTATGTGCTTGATAGTGTGATTGTATAATTAGAAAAACTGTGAAAAAAGCTTTCACACTTCTGCCTTGGTGGAAGAAATAAACAGTTCTATGGGACGAATCTTTAAACATTAAAGAATTTAAAAAATAAGTGTTATATTTGTGATTCATGCAGCCCAAAATAATTTGGGTTACATTTATTATTTAGCCATGTACAATGGTACTTTAGTGAGCAATGCTTCTTGGATACAGCAGGCTGACATAGTTCATACTTTTTCTTTAGTGGGCAACGTTTGTGCACAGGAATCCACACCCTGAACAAATCTTTGACCTATTTTGTCATAGGGGATGGTAAGACTACATTTTGAAAAGCACTACATTAGAATACAATTTTTCTATGAACCACTCATGGGACAGATTCATATTCATAACTCACTTACTTGGGTATAAATTTTTGCTTTTACTTTATCATAGACAACTTTTAAGTTTTCATGGCAAATAATTGCTAAAATTATAATAAGCCCCAAAATAATTGCTAAAGTTATAATAAGAAATATTTTTTTAATATTGAGGAAAATTTTAGTGACAGATATGAACCAGGAGATGTTAGTCCTTGTGTAGAAGTCTAGAAAATATCAATAAAAATGATAATATGGTGTTGGTGAGAGGTTTGTTTTCCTTTTAGTTCTAATATATAGATGCTCAAATTATCACTCGGGTATTACAACAAGGAGTAATAAAAACACTGACTTTTCTAGGACTCATCAGAAAATAAAATTATAGGTAAAACAAAAACAGAAAGAGAAAACGAACACTTGGATATCTGAAAAGGCAGAGTATGTCTACAGTCACATCTGTGTCATAGTTATTTGGAACAAAAAACTGTAACAGAAGCAGGTAGAAATACCTGAGTATGTAGTAGTCTGAAAATGAAAAAAAAAAAAAAAATCAGGGGACTGTAATCTTGGAGATCTTTGCTTACTCTCTGGCCTAAGGAATCCATTAGTGCTCGTGTTGGAGAACTAAGGAAGGCCCCCACAACTCTTGCATGAAGAAGACAAGAATAACAATTGTGAAATATACTTTGCCATCTCCATGCTGAAGAACTATTCTCCAGGAAACTATAATTTGTGAGTGTTTTAACTCAACTGGAAAAATGTCATTTCCCTCACCCTACTCTTGCATCTTTTGTTTCCCTTAACAATGTGGGAAAAAATGACAAGATCAGGACTTTAAAGAAATGAATTGAGAATGGATCAGTAGTAGATGGGACTTGGAAGCCACATCTCTGAAAAAAAAAAAAAAAACACTTATAAAGGGTCCTCTAAAGGCCTGTGTATAATCATGAGATATTAAAATTTTCCTTCTTTGGCAAAATTTACCACCATACTATCAGGACTCTAATATATTAGTAGTGAAATCATACATGAAAATAGAAAGTTAAGAAAAAGAGATTTTTAAAAAAAGAATTATAATACATTTTTAGGTCCTAGCATCTATGCTGGAATAAACATTAAATTTAGTCTAATTCCTAGCTGGTTTACTAAAGATCTTCACTTTAAAAATGAATTTGCCTATGTCCCTAATGTATCATATCAAATTTTGTTATTTTTTTCTATACGTTCCTAGAGACTGTGTGCATCTAAGTCACATCAAAAACCAAGAAAAACATCCCACATTATGAAAAATAAAACAGTCATCTAAACTATACATATGACACAGATACTAAAATGTAGAATGGTTTTAATAAATACTGAACATTGCAGTGGAATCAGTAATCAATATGAAAGAATGGATGAGTAATATAAACAAAGAGATAAGAACTCTAAGAAAGAATCAAAAAGAAATGTGAAAAACAAAAAACACAGTAACAGAAATGAAGAATGTCTGATGATTGCATTCGTAAGATAGACATGGGCAAAGGGAAAAAACTTAGAGAGCCTAAAATAAATCTGTAGAATTTATCAAAGTGATATGTAAAGAGAAAAAAGACAACAAAAATGTAACAAAGACATTCAAGAAATGAGAGAAATACTCAAAAATCATGACATATATATAGTATTGGACAATAAGATGAGAAGAAAGAAATCATGAAGTATGTTTGATTTAGTAAAGGCCAATCACTTTTAAAAATCAGTGAGAAACCACAAACAACAGATCCAGGAAGATTAAAGCGTGATAAGGAGGATAAAAATGAAAATGAAGGGTGACAAAAATCCTATCTTTGTGTATAACTTCAAACTGCAGAATACTGAACACCAAAACTGTTCAGTGAAACTATGCAAATAGCTCTTCCTGGCCTGGGGACCAGGCTGGTTCCCTGCCGGACTGGTGAGTGGAGCAGTGGCAGCTGGGAATCCCACCCAGCCCGAGGGAAATCTCTTCCGGACCTGGGGACTAGGCCGTGGTTCCCTGCTGGGTCCAATGAGTGGGGCCACCGCAGGGAACCCCACCCCAGGCTGGCAGACTCTCTCCCACACATGCAACAATGCTTGAAGCTCCAAAATACAGGAAAATGACAAAAAGAAAGACCAAAATGCAATCTCAAACATCCAGCCCATCCCAAGAAAGCCTAGGAGCCATGTAATAGAAGAAAACACATTCCACATAACTGAAATACCTGAAATAATAGTAACTGAAATAGAGAAGCAACTCTGGGAAGCCTTAAAGGAATTCAAACTAGAAATAATCTCTCAGGTAAAAGAAGAAATGATAAAAGAAATGAAGCAGATGCTAAACATAGCTAAATAAGATGCAGTAAAAAATTGGAGGAACTAAACAAAAGAATAGAATCCCTGGATGAACAATATAAGAAACAAACAGAAAACATAAAACAGATGCAAAGAGATATACAGGAAATCAAAAACTCCATTGAAAGTTGTAAAAACCACCTCAATGAATGTGAAGATAGAATCTCAGACCTTGAAGACAAGATTGCAGCCAATGAACAGGAAAGAAAAGATCTTTTAAAAAATACGAAATCAGGAAATAACAATTCAACACCTGCAAGATGATGCAAAGAGAAACAACATAAGGTTGATAGGGATACATGAAAAAGAAGGGGACAACATAAAGGATGCCAAGAGGATATTTAGAGAGTAATAGCTGAAGATTTCCTAAACATGAGATTGGAAACTGATATCAAGGTCAATGAAGCATATAGAACTCCAAATAGCCATAACCAAAATAAATCTACACCCAGACATATAATAATGACCACCCCAGAAATCGAACAAAAGAATAGAATACAAAAGGCTGTCAGAAAGAAAAGACAGATGACCTATAAAGGAAAACCTATCAGAATCACAGCAGACTTCTCAGCACAAACAATAAAGTCAAGAAGAGCATGGAGTGAAGTGTTTCAAATCCTAAAGGAAAAATCATTTCCAACCTAGGCTGATGTACCCTGCAAAACTGTCCTTCAAAATCGATGCATAAATAAGATACTTCCATGGCAAAGATCAGCTGAAAAACTTCATGATCACCAAGCCAACCTTGCAAAGAATACTGAAAGACAGCCTAGATCCATTTAGGAAAAAACCACTAAACAAAGCAGACAATTAAACATAGCAGAAAGATAAACATGCAACAGCAGAAAGATAACATGTCAACAATAAACCAATATATAACAGTTGTAACTATTAATGTAAATGGTCTCAATACACCAATTAAAAGAAATAGACTGGCAGAATGGATCAATAAACAAAATCCACCATATGCTGTCTACAAGAAACCCATCCAACCCAAAAGGATACTCACAGACTGAAAGTCAAAGGATGGAAACAATAGTTCTTGCAACAGGAATCCCCAAAAAAGCAGGGGCAGCTATTCTGTTTGCAGACAAAGTGAACTTCAAGCCAATAATGATCAGAAGGGATAAAGAAGGTCACTACATACTAGTTAGGGGAAAACTCCAAGAGGAAGAGATAACTATCTTAAATATATATGCACCAAATTCCAGAGCACCCACTTATATAAAACAAGTACTAACAGAAATGAAAAACCAAAGCAGCAGTAACACAATTCTAACAGGAGATCTTAACACACCATTGTCACCAATGGACAGATCAACCAGACAGAAAATCAACGAAGAAATAAAAAAACTGAATCACACCTGTGAACAAGTGGACTTAATGGACATATACAGAGTGTTCCACCCAACAACAAGAGAATACACATTCTTCTCAGCAGTACATGGCACATTCTCTAAAATAGACCATATATTAACTCACAGAACATATTTAAATAAATGCAAAAGAGTTGAAATCATCCCTTGCATGCTATCAGACCATCGTGCTATGAAATTAGAAATTAATGATAAAAGATACTGCAAAA
The DNA here is from genome assembly GCF_034190915.1 of Cavia porcellus. NCBI lineage: Eukaryota > Metazoa > Chordata > Mammalia > Rodentia > Caviidae > Cavia > Cavia porcellus. The sequence continues at coordinate 70,560,363 of NW_026947491.1, forward strand.
ATCCCACAAACACATGGAAACTGAATAACACACTCTTGAGTAATCAGTAGGTCACAAAGGAAATTAAAGAAGAAATTAAGCAATACCTACAAGAAAATGAAAATACAGATACAACGTACCAGAATCTGTGGGATGCAATGAAAGCGGTCCTCAGAGGAAAATTTATTGCACTGAGTTCCTACATCAGGAAAACAGAACAAATACAAATAAATAACCTGATGTTACACCTCAAACAGCTAAAAAAAGAAGAACAAGTCAAGCCCAAAGCAAAAGAAGAGCTGAAATGATAAAAATCAGAGCAGAAATGCAATAGAGAGTAAGAAAACAATCCAAAGAATCAACAAATCAAAAAGTTGGTTCTTTGAAAGAATAAATAAAATTGATAAGCCCTAGCCAACCTTATTAAAAAAGGGAAGAAAAAGCTCAAATTCATGCAATAAGAAATGAAAAAGGTGAAATCACTACAGACTCTATAGAAATATAGAAGATCATCATCACCTATTTCGAAAAACTCTACTCTCAAAGGTTTGATAACACAGAAGAAATAGAAAGATTCTTAGAAACATATGAAGTACCAAAGCTAGATCAAGAGGATTGAATAACCCAATCTCTATAAATGAAATTGAACATGTAATTAATTCCTTACCTACAAAGAAGAGCCCAGGCCCAGGCAGGTTCACTGCAGAATTCTACAAGGAATACAAAGAAGACCTACACTTCTCAAACTCTTCAATGAAACTGAAAGGGAAGCAATCCTTTCCAAGTCATTCCTGGAAGCAAATATTACTCTACTACCAAAACCTGAGAAAGACCCAACTGAAAAAGAGAACTACAGACAAATCTCCCTAATGAACACAGATGCAAAAATCCTCAATAAAATATTGGCAAATAGGATGCAGCAAAATATCAAGAAGATTATGCACCATGACCAAGTGGGATTCATCCCAGGCATGCAGGGATGGTTCAACATACGTAAATCAATAAATGTAATATACCATATCAATAAAGCCAAAAGTAAGAATCACATGATCATTTCTATAGATGCAGAGAAAGCCTTCAATAAGGTCCAACATTCATTCATGATAAGAACTTTAACAGAAAATTGGAATAGGTGGTCTTTACCTCAATATAATAAAGGCCATCTATGACAAACCAACAGCCAGAATTGTACTAAATGGCCAAAAACTGAAAGCCTTTACTTTAAAATCAGGCAAAAGACAAGGATGTCCTTTATCACCACTCCTATTTAATATAGTACTGGAAGTACTAGCCAGAGCAATTAGACAAGAGAGAGAAATAAAAGGGGTAAAGATAGAAAAAGAAGAAGTTAAATTGTCATTGTTTGCAGATTATATGGTACTCTACATAGAAGACCCCCAAACTCCATTGAAACACTCTTAGATATAATAAATGAATTCAGTAATGTAGCTGGATACAAAATCAATACTCAGAAATCAATAGCATTCATATACACTAACAACAAAATCACAGAGAGAGAAATAAGAGAAGCCACACTCTTCACACTAGCAACCAAAAAAATGAAATATTTAGGAATTACTCTTATGAAAGAAGTGAAAGACCTATACAGGGAAAATTATAATACATTGAAAGAAGAAATTGAAGATGATCTCAGAAAATGGAAAGACATCCCATGCTCATGGATAGGAAGAACAAACATTGTGAAAATGGCCATTATTCCAAAACTATTATACAGATTCAATGCAATCCCAATAAAAATACCATCAACATACCTTATAGATCTAGAGAAATCACTCCTAAATTTCATCTGGAACCAGAAGAGACCTAGAATAGCAAAGGCAATTCTAAGCAGCAAAGGCAAGGCAGGAGGCATCACAATCCCTGATTTGAAGTTATACTACAAAGCAACAGTAGTAAAATTAACATGGTACTGGAATCAAAAAAGAGCCAAAGATCAATGGAATAGATTAGAAGATACAACCACAACTACAAACACACTCAACCACCTTATCTTTGATAAAGGAGCCAAGCAGTTTCACTGGAAGAACGACAGTCTCTTTAATAAATGGTGTTGGAAAAACTGGCTCTTCATTCACCGAAAACTAAAGCTAGACCCATGTCTATCACCATGTACTAAATTAAAATCTAAATGGATCAAAGATCTGAATATTAAAACAGAAACACTAAATCTATTGGAAGACAAATTGGGTAGAAACCTTGAAGACATAGGGACAGGTAGAGAATTCATGAACAGGACTCAAACTGCACGGGAAATACTTCCCAGAATCAATAACTGGGACCACCTCTTATTAAAAAGTTTCTGCAAGTCAAAAAAAAAAAGTCTCCAGTATAGTGAAAAGAAAACCTAAAAACTGGGAAAAGATCTTAGTGAACTGCCCCTCAGACAAGGGACTTTTATCTAAAACATATAAAGAATTTAAAAAAACTCAGAACCCCAAAATTCAAAGACCCAATCCAAAAATGGGCATCTGAGATGAATACACACTTCTCAGATGAAGAAATACAAATGGCAAATAAATACATGAAAAAATGTTCGTCATCATTGGTCATTAGGGAAATGTAAATTAAAACCACACTGAGATTCCATCTCACTCCTGAAAGAATGGCTAGGATCAAGAAAACCAACAACAACAAGTGCTGGAGAGGCTGTGGGGAAAAAGGAACTCTCCTACACTGTTGGTGGGAGTGTAGACTGGTACAACCTTTGTGGATGTCAGTCTGGAGATTTCTCAAAAAACTGGGATTGGAAGTCCCATTTGTTCCAGCTATTCCACTTCTAGGCATATTCCCAGAAGAACTGAAGGCATCATACCACAGTGATATATGCGCACCTATATTTATAGCAGCACAATTTGTAATTGCCAGATCTTAGAAACAACCCAAGTTTCCATCAACTGAGGAGTTGATAAAAAAGTTATGGTATTTCTATACAGTGGAGTACTACTCAGCCATAAAGAAGGACCACATTGAGATATTTATCAATAAATGGGCGCAGCTTGAGACCATACTCATAAGTGAAATAAATCAAACTCGCATCTGTGAACACCAAATAGTTTCCCTAGTGTAGGAAATGATTCAAATATATAAAAATATGTGGTAACCATGATTCCCATTATGTGGCCTTGAAGCCTTATAAAGTTTTCACTCATTAATTAGAATGGCTTTATTCTAAGCTGTTTGATATTATGGCCTGTGATGCAATGAACAGCTATTTTGAAGAAAACAAGACATCGTAATAGCTAGTGCTGATTTAATACCATCTTGTTTTAAAGCCCCACCAAACTATGGCTCTTCTGTCTCCATTGGTTTTATCATGTTGTATTTTGCTGGATTTTATGTGGTAGTATAAACAAAAATTGTTATAGGCAAAGAGACAATATAGAAACAATTGTTCATTTTGCTGTTAGCTGGTTCTAAATACTCTACAATGCTTTCATTCACTTGAATAGTGTTACACTGTCTTGATATGTTTGATGCTATACCATATGAAGTTATACTCAAATATTTCAAGGAAAAAGACACTTATGGTAACTACTATTAAGTTGGGTTATTTGGTGGTGAAGCACTAGGTTGCTGAAACTGTCATGCTTAAACTGTATTGTTATATTGTTATGCCCTCTTTTATCTCAACCTCTCCCTTGTTCATTAAAAAATTATTTAATTTTTTTATTTCTTTTTTAAACTAAGGGAAAAAAAACTAACAGAATATGATTTCCTATTAACTTGATTTGAAGTCCTGTAATACTCCCACTATCTTGTTTTGACTGATTAGACTCTGTTACGCTCTGTATGATAGTATCAAGTATCAGAGTATAGGCAACTACTTTGAAGGCAATAAGATTCACTATGATGCCCATTCTGGTTTGACTATTATCCTCTTTTGAAGTTCGATAAGGTTTACAATGTTTAGGTTTTATTGGTCTTGTTCTCTACTATTTTGTTCAAGTTTATAATACCTAATGAGATAGACAATTCTTCTTAAGGAAGCAAGAGGCAATAGGTAACCATTGTTGATAACCTTGTACTCTGTTTTTACATCATGTACTATGTTGGTTTTGACTGACAGCTTTGTTTTATCATGTTTGATTTTATTCTCTTACAAAAAAAGTAATAAGATCTAAGGGAGCAATAAAACCCAAAATGTGTAAAATGTGTTGTAATAAAGAGAGGAAAAAAAAGTGCCCTAAAGGATACAACAGCAAGTGTGTTTAGGTGTGTTAAATAGATGACCATATCAATATTTTTGATTGGATCATTGAACACAACTATTTGCAGTCTCACTGTTGAATGTTCACTTTGTATGCTTTGATCCTGTGATCTGAACCACCGTTTCTAAGATGATAGTGTGTAATCTATTAACTGGTGATATCTTACTGGTTTTTGTTTTGTTTTGTTTTGTTTTTGTTTTTGTTTTTGTAGCTCTGTATTACTTGTACCCTTACACTGTTTTGTTTTGTTCTGTTTTTTTTCTCTTTTTCCTTTTAAATAAAAAAAAGAAACTATGTAAGTAAAACATCTTACCTGTGGTTGAATAAAGATGATTCACAGTGGATTTCTGGACAGAAACCATAGAACGAAGAAGAAAGTAACGTGAAATATTTAATGAAAAAAGAAAACTCACCAATGTAGAATCTTATGTCAAGCAAAATTAGCCTTCCAACGTGAAAGAAAAATACTTTCCTACACAATCAGAGAAAATTTATCAGCAGCAGACTTGCTCTGCAAGTATTATTACAAGCAGTTTTCCAGCAAAATAAAAATGATATAGCTGAGAAACGTGAATCCATTTTTTTTTCTTTTTTGAGACAGGATCTGGCTATGTAGTTCAGGTTGGCCTTGGACTCAAAGCTGACTTCAAACCCATAAAGATCTTAACCGCCTCAGCCTCCCAAGTGCTGGAATTACAAGCATATGCCACCATACACAGGGTTAAACACTTGGGTCCATTTAAAGAAGGAAAGATCACCAGTGAAGAAGTTTGTAAAGAAAGCAGCAAAAGTCTATTTTTATCCCAAAAGGATCAAAATGTAACTTCTTAATTAAGCAAAGTAACAGTGTATTTAGTGAAGCAAAAGAGTCAAAGAAAAATGAAATCATGGTAGAAATTTATCAAACAAAATCAGTAATTATTTAAAATTTGAATAATCTAAATGCACTGAATAGATTAGTAAATAAATAGAGATTTTGTAAAGAGTAAAAACAATCTTCATTAAATACTACTCTAGCAGGTTAAAAGTAAATAGAAAAATATTTCACGGTAATCCCTATTCAAAAGAGAGCAAGATAGTTATTTTAATTTCACAAAGACTATTTCAGAACAAAGAAAATGATCAGGGAAAAAGTTACCCAATTATCAGGAAAAAATGGACCTCTTTATCAATATGTAGAGTCCTAATTTCTTAAGCCCATATATAGAAAAAACCTTTATAGAAGTATTACACATTTTAAGGTGATATACATGCTCTTTATTCTGATTACATGGGTTGTGTTGAAGGTCTGAAGTTCACCAAAATGCACAGAAATAAACACTGAAAATTAGTACACTACAAAATAAATGAATAAAGCCCTTATACTGAAGAAGAGTATTTACAAATATGAGTAAATTAAGGATCTTAATTATTTTAGAAGGTTCTAAATTCAAGTGCAAATGTGTCTATGAAAGATGTGGTGACAATTCTGCTTACAGACACATAGCAGGAGAGTACAGAAGAGTCACAGAAAGAGACACTGGAATGAGGTGGCCACATTCCATGGAATTCTAACCACCACTACAAGTTGAAAAAGGTCTGGAACAGATTCTTCCTGGAGGACACAGAGTGGGTTTATCTTGACTTCATCATAATGGAACTTATCTTTGCCCTGATCTTTATAAATTTATGTAAGACATAAGCGATAATGTGTTTAACCTGACATAGAAATCAAATGCAACATTGCTAAGAGAATGAAAAACCAAGCCAACGCCCGGGAAAGAAATTGCAACATTCATATTTACGATGGCCTCATTTCTAGAATATACAAAAGAAACAAACTCAGAATTAAACAATGAAGAGCAAAGTAATGATAATACTAATTGCTAGTGAGGATGTGGAACAACATGATTTTCATTAACTGCTACAGGAGGGGAAATAGTTCTTTGAATTTGGAAGACTGGCATTTACTTACAAAGCAGAAACAGTGTTGACAAATATGACAGTAAATGGAACGGTAGCTGTCAGGGCTTGAGGAAAGCTAAAGTGAATCACAGAGGAATAATTTAGAGTAGGGAAATTTTTCTATTTGATATCATCATGTTGAATGCTTTACACTCATTTGTCAAAACCCTCAGAACTCCATAACACAGTCCACCTTCATTTATTCAAGTTAGAGAATTAGTCAAGCAGTCAGGGACCTAGAATGGAATATTGATTGTGACAAAAGAATCTAGCTACATTACTGAGGTATGAAACAATTTCATTCAATGAAATAGTTATAAATTATCGACCTAAATATCTCTGGAAATGAATAATGTGTCAGACTAAAGGCTAAACAAATTGTATCTAATAAGTGTAGTCTAGTTGATACAGTTTGTTCTCACGGATAGCATACATATATGGTAGCAATGCTGAGACCATTATATGTAATGAACAGTAAATCAAAAAGGATGTAAGTAAATCAAAGGGGTAATGGGAGGTTACATATAAGCAAGTACAGGAGGCTAAAATGACCATGGGGTACCCAGCCAGAGTTGAGATATCAACATCAGCTCATACCTTGCTCAATGTCCTAAGTTGTTTGCAAACAGAAATATTTATAGATGTGTGTATATACACAGGGGAATCAAAATATATGGTGAATGTATTAATTTTTAAAAATTACTGTAAAAAACACATTAGTCCCCCTCAAAATACTGCCTATTGCTTCTAACACATCTACTCTGATCTTTATAAATTTCTTGCCACTTTCTGAAGCAGTTCTGGAGGTTCTCTTTCGTGAGCGAGCTTATGAAGTGGGATCAAAAATGCAGTGAATGCTGCTGCTGTGCACCAGCCAATGGAAAGTCAAGCTCAGCAAAATATATATCCGATGTCCTCATCTGCATTATTCACTAGCTCTGACACCATATGTGCTCTGACACTTCCTCAAAGGCAAAGTGTCTGTAATATAAAAACAAGACGTTATAATAGCTAGTGCTGATTTATTATCATCTTGTTTTGAAGTCCCATCAAGCTTTTATTCTTCTGTCTCCATCGGTCTTAACAGGTTGTATCTTATTGGATTTTATTATATGTGATAATATAAGCAAAAACTTTTATAGACAAGGAGATGATAAAGAAACCATTGTTCATTTTCTGATAGTTCTAAATACCGTGTAATACTGTCATTCTCTTGAATGGTTTTACATTGTCTTGATATGTTTGGTGCTACAGTATACAAAGTTATACTCAAAGATTTCAAGGAAAGAGACACTATGGTAACTACTTTTATGTCAGGATATCTTGTGGTGAAACACTATTTTGCTTAAATGGTTATGCTTTGACCTGCACTGTTCTGTTGTTATGCCCTCTTTTATCTCAATCTCCTTTTTTTAAAATTATTTACTTTTCTATTTTTATCTTTTTAATTAAGGGAAAAATAAAAATAACAGGATACATTATAGTAACCCATTTTGATTTCCTATTAACTTGATTTGAAACCTTGTATTGCCCTCACCATCTTATTTTGACTGATTTTCCCCTATTCTGCTTTGCTTGGTAGTACCAAGTTCGAAAGTATAGGCAAAAACTGTGAAGACAATAAGATTCATTATGACACCCACTTTGGTTGACTATTATCTTCTTTTAAAGCCCTGTAATGTCTCCAATGTTTTGATTTTATTCTTTACTGTTTTGCTCAATTTTATTATAACTGATGATATAGGCAATTCTTTTTAAGATAGCAAGAGGCAGTATGGTAACCATTGTTGATCACCTGGTATTTTGTTTCTACATTATCTATTATGTCCATCCTTCTGAATTGACTGACTCTGTTCTGTTATGTCACATTTGGTTTTACTCTCTTAAAAAAAGTAATAAGAACTGTGTACACATTATAAAATGTGTAATTATCATTGTACAAAAGAAAGGAAAAGAAAATGTTCTAAAGGATATAACTGCATATGTATTTAAGTGTATAAGATAGATAATCATATTACTGAGTTTTGTTGGATCACTGAACAAAACTGTTAGCAATCTAACTGTTTGAAAGTCCACTTTATATGCTTTAATTTTGTAACTTGAACAACTATTTCTAAGATAACAATATGTAATCTATTAACTAGTGATTTCCCACTGTTTATTCTTTATGAAATTCTGTATAACTTGTACCCTGTGTCTTTTTTTTTTCTTTTTCTCCTTAAATAACATTTTTTTAAAAAGGAAAAAAAACATTTCAAATTAGTTCAGAACATTGCAGCAGCCATGATAGCATGACGAAAGACACAAAGGAGGACATTCAGAGAGGCAAGAATGATGAGATGAATGTGTTTGAAAAAAGGCAGGTGATTTTTAAGAAGATTAATACCAATGCGTGTTACCACAATAAATTGTTTTTAACTAAATTTGGACCATATTCTCAATCAGTTTACATAAATTAGTAACACACATATATATTTCCTTGCTTTTATAGCTGACTTTTGTACAAATAGTTGAAACTGTTGGTTTTGACTTCTGAGCTTCTTTAAAAATGCAACACATTTTTATTATGCATAATTATTATTTTGTCCTGATTATTAGGTTTAGCCACACTCAGATTTTAAAAATGAGAAATCTTAACTGAGTTTCTTCCATTTATTCATTATTCCATTCACGCAATATTTCAGTGTTTACTATTTGCTCACTGCAAACCAAGAATACTTTACTTCAGAAATATAAAATTAAAATCATTGATCTCTTCAAATAATGAGGAAGACATTCTGTGTATAAAAAATTTTATATAAATGATTTTATGCTGCCTAACTATGTCTGTATCACCCCTATATTAAATTACTTCCAAAACAAGTACTTTAAAGGGAAAATGTACTTACCTTAAAATTTCAGAAGAAAAATATTCATCTCTTCAGTTTGATGTTTGACAACCGCCTGCACAGTTTTTCTTTCCTGTACAGCCTGATGATTACATAGTTTATTAGTATAATTTTGTAGTTAGTTAAACAGATATTTATCTAATGTGCTAATACACCATATCCACCATAGGAATATCCACTCGTTCCCTTCTTTTAACTTTTTAAGAAGTACCTATGAGCCTAAATCTAGAAATTTCCACACTGGATTAGATATATCTAATTAGGTGTGATTAGGTCAGTATAATATAAGAGCAATGCAATAAAAACAACTTCAATGCACCATGGCAGGGTGTACACAAAGCATCATGGAACTGCGTGGAAATGTCACGGCATATCACCTCACCCAGTCTAAGGTGTGAGGAAAGTTCTTGTTCCACTCCTTTTCTGAACCAAGAGATTTAAAATCCTGAAGCTGTGAGAAGGTAATGTCCAGCAGCAGGCATAAGGAATGTTGTAAGTGAAGACTTCCATTGTACAATTTGAGTGCTAAGAAAAGAAGTGAAGTGGAGGCTTCCAAAGAGCAATACGGGCCATTTAATAGGGACCTTACTTCAAGGGGAAGACAGGAACACTGAGATGAGGCTAGAGAAATAGGTTAAGATCATGGAGAAGGTGGAATGTATTACAGAACATGAATTTTATCCTATTTAATGAGGGCATCACATTGATATTTTAAACTGGAGAACATTATGGTCAGATTTAGCAGTGAGCAACGTTGAGAATCTTACAACCTCTAAAATAGACTTTCTCTTTACAGGAGATCATTTTGTGCTTAGTCCTTAAAGACCCTGGGTTAGGGTAAAGCAACAATTTCTTGACATGTACAGGGGCCAGGGAGATGCACCATGGCAGAAAGAAGAATAAATGCAGTGAGAATTCTTATCTCTGTGAATCTCTTTTTAAACTATATCTACAAGAAAATCAAGACTGTGAATGCTGAATTGTAAGGCTGATCTTTAGCAATATCTATTTTAAGTACTAGAACATTTAAAGAGCAAGATATCTCTGTGACAGGTTGGCATATGTAGGAGGAGTGTATTTTGTACACTCTATGTTCTGAGCAGGATCACTCAAGTGGTCACAGGAAAGATGATCATAATTGAAGTTAACCTTTTGATTTCTTCTTATTAAGGATGTGCCTTTTGGCTGGCATTATAAATGGCCCAACACACAAAAGCACTTTTCTTGAAGTTCATAGAGTAATCACAGAAAACTGTAATGTTCTCAGCAAACTAAATGAAGCAAATTATAGTGAGGGCTACAAAAAAGAAAATTACATGTTGTCATCAATTTAGGCAATAGAGTAATAATTTTAATAAAACTTTGTCTATTAATTTTGTCAGTCACTTGTCTTCCAGGTGTTAGTGGAGTAATTAACTATCCAAATGGTCTAGACAGGCTCACATTAAAAGTTTTCTTCTCTATCAAAGGTTTCGTAGGAGCTCTCCGAACAAGTGTGATTTTCACTCACCTATCAAGAAATATAATGAAGTGATAGATAATAAACTCAAAGTTCCTGAGAAGAGAGATAACTTTTAAAAATCTGACAGTGAATTGGATCTCAGAATTCAAATGCCAGAGAGTTACTGCTTAACAAATAATGCATCTCCACATATACGTGTCTTATTTTTAACAAGACATTTCTGATGCACCCCAAAGTTTGAGAATCAATGCTAGCAAATTTTAGCAACTTTCATATATCAATTTAGAAAACTCAGTTTAAAAGTTATACCAAGAACAAGAATGAACCCTTGGAACATGCTTAAGCATAACATTTCTAAAATTTTACTGGATTATCTATTAAAGTACATGTGTTTATTCACAAGATATGAATTTTAAAGATGGATAGTAATGAATGGATTTGAATAGCAATCCAAGAAAACTTAGAATATCTTCCAATGACTTCGTATAGTGATTTAAAATATGCTTGTAAAGGAAATGAGATTATGCCTGTGAAAATGCCTTCAAAATAACAAGAATGTATATATTGAAGTGATATGTCCAATAACAATATCAGCATGCACACAGAAATGTAATCTGTTGTCAAAAATGATTTTAATAGACATGCTACTTAAGCTTATTTGTCATCTTGCCTGAATCGAGACAGTTAGAGTGGTGACTGCATCATGGGTACTATACTCAGTGAATCAACCCTCTAATGCTCATACTGTTAGGAGCTGGAGCCCAATTGGAGGCTGGTTACTAACGGGGAGCCTTTGGAAAATTCCTTGGCAGTCTTCCCCTGTGCTCTGCCTTCCAGCTGTCAAAGATGAAGGATCTTTGTCTTCCATGCCCTTCTACTCTAATGTTTCTGACTCAGAGCTGACCATGGACTGAGACCTCTAGAACTATGAGCCAAATAAAGCTCTTGTCATTTCAGTTACAGATGTCAGGTGTTTAGACCAGTAATGGAAGAACTGATTCATGCAATGGAAAGAAAACCAATAATGTTAATAATTTATTCTAAAATGGGGTTTTATTTATTTAGAACCCTTAGTAGTTTTCTTTTTTCCTTCTCTTGAAGCTTGTATATCACAACCAAGTTTATTTTAGGCTTACCCACATTTCAAGTTTCTGAATGATGGTGCTGAAAAAACTCAATGTCAACGCACAGTACACATATTGAACAGTGATTATATCCATAATATAGTGTTTTTTAAACATCTTGCTGAGGGTGTAACTCAGTGGTAGAGTGCTTGCTATCATATGAAGGTCCTGGGTTTGATCCCAGAACCACACACACACACACACACACACACACACACACACGAATTATTTCCAAATACACTTTCTTCAGTAATACTATGATTTTCTATCTATGTCTCTAGAAATAGCCCATGCAATTAAATAACTAAGAGAATGTTTTGTAAGGCAAAATATGTTACTGTGTCATCTGGGTCATTATATGACTCCTTGGTGTTATGAATTTTTATTGTATACTGATAAATCTTTCTTAATCTGAGTTTAGTCATGAGAGCATTGCCAAGAGAAGAGAAAGGAGATAGTAGAAGGCCAGAACTTCTTAGTTAGGGTTTGACAAGCCACTGCATCTTCCATCGTATTTATTTTTTTTAATTTTATTTAAAAGGAAAAAGAGAAAAAACAAAACAAAACAAAGCAGTGTAAGGGTACAAGTAATACAGAAATACAAAAAAAAAAAAAACCCAGTAAGAAATCACCGGTTAATAGATTACATATTATCACCTTAGAGATAGTTGCTCAAACCACAGTATCAAAGCATACAAAGTGGGCATTCAAACAGTGAGACTGCAAACAGTTGTGTTCAATGATCCAACCAAAAACATTAATATGGTCAGCTATTTAACACCCCTAAACACTCTTGCTATTGTATCATTTAGAACTCTTTTTTTTCCCTCTCTTTTTTACAACAAAATTTACACATTTTGGGTTTTATTACTCCTTAGTTCTTATTACTTTTTTTTCGGGGGGGGAATAAAGTCAAATATGGCAAAGCAAAGCTGTCAGTCAAACCAAGGATAGACATAGCACATGATGTAAAACAGAGTACAAGGTTATCAACAATGTCTCCTGTTTCCTTAAAAAGAATTGTCTATCTCATTATATATTATAAAGTTGAACAAAACAGTAGAGAACAGGACCAATAAAACTTAAGCATTGTAAACATTACAGGTCTTCCAAAGGAGACAATTGTCAAACCAGAATGGGCATCTTAGTGAATCTTATTGCCTTCAAAGTAGTTGCCTATACGCTCAAACTTGATACTATCATACAGAATGGAACAGAGTCTAATCAGTCAAAACAAGATAGTGGGAGTATTACAGGACTTCAAAACAAGTTAATAGGAAATCAAAAAAGTTACTATTATATACCCTGCTAATTTTTTAAATTTTTCCCCTTAATTAAAAAAACATAAAAAATAACTAAATAATTTTTTAATGAATAAGGCAGAGATTGAGATAAAACAGGACATAACAATATAACAATACAGGTCAAAGCATGACTGTTTCAGCAACCTAGTGGTTCACCACCAAATAACCCGACTTAATAGTAGTTACCATAGTGTCTGTCTTTTTCCTTGAAAGATTTGAATAAAACTTCATATACTATAGCTTCAAGTATTTCCATATCAAGAAGCCCAGAATAAAGCCTTTCCAATTAATAAGTGAAAACTTTATAAGGCTTCAAGGCCACATAATGGGGAATCATGATTACCACATATTTTTATATACTTGAATCATTACTTACATTAGGGAAACTATTCGGTATTCATACGTGCGAGATTGATTTATTTCACTTATGAGTATGGTCTCAAGCTGCGCCCATTTATTGATAAATATCTCAATGTAATCCTTCTTTATAGCTGATTAATACTCCATTGTATAGAAATACCACAACTTTTTTATCCATTCCTCAGTTGATGGACACTTGGGTTGTTACCAAGATCTGGCGATTACAAATTGTGCTGCTATAAACATAGGTGCACATATATCACTGTGGTATGATGCTTTCAGTTCTTCTGGGAATATGCCTAGAAGTGGAATAGCTGGAATAAATGGGACTTCCAATCCCAGCTTTTTGAGAAATCTCCAGACTGACCTCCACAAAAGCTGCACCAGTCTACACTCCCACCAACAGTGTAGGAGAGTTCCTTTTTCCCCACAGCCTCTCCAGCATTTGTTGTTGTTGGTTTTCTTGATCCTGGCCATTCTTTCAGGAGTGAGATGGTATCTCAGTGTGGTTTTAATTTGCATTTCTCTAATGACTAATGATGATGAACATTTTTTCATGTATTTATTTCCCATTTGCATTTCTTCATCTGAGAAGTGCGTATTCATCTCAGATGCCCATTTTTAAATTGGATCTTTGAATTTTGGGGGTCTGATTTTTTTTATTCTTTATATGTTTTAGACAAGAGTCCCTTGTCTGAGAGAGAGTTCACTAAAATCTTTTCCCAGTTTGTGGGTTTTCTTTTTACCATGCTGGAGATTTGTTTTGACATGCAGAAACTTTTTAATAAGAAGTGGTCCCAGCTATTGATTCTGGGAAGTATTTCCCTTGCAGTTTGAGTCCTGTTCATGAATTCTCTACCTATCCCTATGTCTTCAAGGTTTCTACCCAATTTGTCTTCCAATAGATTTAGTGTTTCTGTTTTAATATTCAGATCTTTGACCCATTAAGATTTTAATTTAGTACATGGTGATAGACATGGGTCTAGCTTTAGTTTTCGGCAAATGGAGAGCCAGTTTTTCCAGCACCATTTATTAAAGAGACTGTTGTTCTTCCAGTGAACCTGCTTGGCTCCTTTATCAAAGATAAGGTAGTTGAGTGTGTTTGTAGTTGTGGTTGTATCTTCTAATCTATTGAATTGATCTTCGGCTCTGTTTTGGTTCCAATACCATGTTGATTTTACTACCTTTGCTTTGTAGTATAACTTCAAGTAAGGGATTGTGATGCCTCCTGCTTTGTCTTTGCTGCTTAGAATTCCCTTTGCTATTCTAGGTCTCTTCTGGTTCCAGATGACATTTAGGAGTGATTTCTCTAGATCTATAAGGTATGTTGATGGTATTTTTATTGGGATTGCATTTAATCTGTATAACAGTTTTGGAAGAATGGCCATTTTCACAATGTTTGTTCTTCCTATCCATGAGCGAGGGATGTCTTTCCATTTTCTGAGATCATCTTCAATTTCTTTTTTCAGTGTATTATAATTTTCACTGTATAAATCTTTCACTTCTTTTGTAAGAGTAATTCCTAAATATTTCATTTTTTTGCTTACTAATGTGAAGAGTGTAGTTTCAATCATTTCCCTCTCTGTGATTTCGTTGTTCATGTATAGGAATGCTATTGATTTGTGAGTATTGATTTTGTATCCAGCCACATTAATGAATTCATTTATTGTATCTAAGAGTCTTTCAATGGAGCTTAGGGGGTCTTCTATGTAGAGTATCATGTCATCTGCAAACAATGATAATTTAACTTCTTCTTTTCCTATCTTTATCCCTTTTATGTTTCTTTCTTGTCTAATTGCTCTGGCTAGTACTTCCAGTACTATATTAAATAGGAGTGGTGATAAAGGACATCCTTGTCTTTTGCCTGATTTTAAAGTAAGAGCTTTCAATTTTTGGCCATTTAGTATGATGCTGCCTATTCGTTTGTCATACATGACCTTTATCATATTGAGGTAAAGACCATCTATTCCAATTTTCTGTAAAGCTCTTATCATAAATAAATGTTGGACCTTATCAAAGGCTTTTTCCGCATCTATAGAAATGATCATGTGATTCTTACTTTTGGCTTTATTGATATGGTGGATTACATTTATTGATTTACGTATGTTGAACTATCCTTGCATTCCTGGGATGAATCCCACTTGGTCATGGTGTATAATCTTGATGATTTGCTGCATCCTATTTGCCAATATTTTATTGAGGATTTTTGCATCTGTGTTCATTAGGGAGATCAGTCTATAGTTCTCTTTTTTAGTTGGGTTTTCTCAGGTTTTGGTACTAGAGTAATATTTGCTTCCAGGAATGACTTAGGAAGGATTGCTTCCCTTTCAATTTCATTGAATAGTTTGAGGAGTGTCGGCATTAGGTCTTCTTTGTATTTCTTGTAGAATTCTGCAGTGAATCCATCTGGGCCTGGGCTCTTCTTTGTAGGTAAGGACGTAATTACATTTTCAATTTCATTAACAGAGATTGGGTTATTCAACAGTTTTACATCCTCCTGATCTACTTTGGTACTTCATATGTTTCTGAGAATCTGTCTATTTCTTCTGTGTTATCAAACTTTTGAGAGTAGAGGTTTTTGAAATAGGTGTTGATGATCTTCTGTATTTCTATTGGGTCTGTAGTGGTTTCCCCATTTTCATTTCTTATTGCATGAATTTGAGCTTTTTCTTCCCTTTTTTAATAAGGTTGGCTAGGGCTTGTCAATTTTATTTATTCTTTCAAAGCACCAACTCTTTGATTCGTTGATTCTTTGGATTGTTTTGTTAGTCTCTATTGCATTGATTTCTGCTCTGATTTTTATAATTTCCTCTCTTCTTTTGGCTTTGGGCTTGACTTGCTCTTCTTTTTCTAGCTGTTTGAGGTGTACCATCAAGTTATTTATTTGTATTCGTTCTGTTTTTCTGATGTGGGAACTCAGTGCAATAAATTTTCCTCTGAGGACGGCTTTCATTGCATCCCACAAATTCCGGTAAGTTGTATCTGCATTTTCATTTTCTTTTAGGTATTGTTTAATTTCTTCTTTAATTTCTTCTGTGACTCACTGATTACTCAAGAGTGTGTTATTCAGTTTCCATGTGTTTGTGAGATTTTTGCAATATCTTTTATCATTAATTTCTAACTTCAGAGCGCTACGATCCGATAACATGCAAGGGATGATTTCAACTCTTTTGCATTTGTTTAAATATGTTCTGTGAGCTAATATATGGTCTATTTTACAGAATGATCCACTTAATGCTGAGAAAAATGTGTATTCTGATGTTGGGTGGAACATTCTGTATATGTCTATCAAATCCATTTGTTTGCAGGTGTGATTCAGTTCTGTTATTTCTTTGCTCATTTTCTGTCTGGTTGATCTGTCACTTGGTGTCAATGGCATATTGAGGTCCCCCATTACAATTGTGTTACTGATAATTTGAGTTTTCATTTCTGTTAATAGTTGTTTTATATAACTGGGTGCTCTGGAGTTTGGTGCATATATATTTAAGATAGTTATCTCTTCCTCTTAGAGTTTCCCCCTTACGAGTATGTAGTGACCTTCTTTGTCCTTTATGGTCATTGTTGGTTTAAAGTTCACATTGTCTACAAACAGAATGGCTACTCCTGCCTTTTTTTGGATTCCTGCTGCATGAAGTATTGTTTTCCATCCTTTGACTTTCAGTCTGTGAGTATCCTTCTGGGTTAGATGCATTTCCTGTAAACAGCATATGGTTGGATTTTGTTTCTTGATCCATTCTGATAGTCTGTTTCTTTTGATTGGTGCATTGAGACCATTTACATTAATGGTTATTACTGTTAAATGCTGGTTTATTGTTGACATGTTATTTCTCTGCTGTTGCATCTTTATCTTTCTGTTCTGTTTAATTATCTGCTTTGCTTAGTGGTTTTTTCCTTTGTGTATCTAAACTGTCTTTCAATATTTTTTGCAGAGTTGGTTTGGTGTTCATGAAGTTCTTCAGCTGTTCTTTGTCATGGAAGTATCATATTTCCCCATCAGTTTTGAATGATAGTTTTGCAGGATACATCAGTCTAGGTTGGAAATCATTTTGCTTTAGGATCTGGAATACTTCACTCCATGCTCTTCTTGACTTTATTATTTGTGCTTGAGAAATCTGCTGTGATTCTGATAGGTTTTCCTTTATAAGTGATCTGTCTTTTCTCTCTGACAGCTTTTAATAATCTATTCTTGTGTTGGATTTCTGGGATGGTGATTATTATATATCTGGGTGTAGTTTTATTTTGGTTATGACTATTTGGAGTTCTATGTCCTTCACTGATCCTGATGTCAGTTTCTGATCTCATGCTTGGGAAATTTTCAGCTATTACTTCTCTAAATATCCTCTTGACATCCTTTATATTGTCTCCTTCTTTTTCATTAATCCCTATCATTCTTATGTTATTTTTCTTTGCATCGTCTTTTAGTTGTTGAATTGTTGTTTCCTGATTCCTTGTTATTTTTAAAAGATCTTTCCTTTCCTGTTCACTAGCTGCAATCCTGTCTTCAAGGTCTGAAATTCTATCTTCACTTTCATTAAGGCGGTTTTTACAACTTTCAGTGGAGTTTTTTATTTCCTGTATATCTCTGTGCATCTGCATTATGTATTCTGTTTGTTTCTTATATTGCTTGTCTAGGGATTCTATCTTTTTGTTTATTTCCTCCAATTTTTATCTGTGTTTTCTTTAGATATATTCAGAATCTCTTTCGTTTCTTTTATCATTTCATCTTTTACCTGGGAGATTATTTCAAGTTTGAATTTCTTTAAAGCTTCCTGGAGTTGCTTGTTAATTTCAGTAGCTATTGTGTCTGATATTTGAGGTGAATGGCATATATTTTCTTCTATATACATTGCTCCTAGGGTTTCTTGAGATGGGCTGGAGGTTTGAGGTTGTAATTTGGTCTTTCGTTTTGTCATTTTCCTATATTTCTGTGTTTCAAGTGTTATTTGAAAACTTCCTCAGGGTCTATTGGAAATCCCCTTCTATGTTTGCAGCTCCTAAGATGCTGGCACCCTGTTACCCCAAGCCTCTGGGCCTGCAGAACCAATGGCCTTCCTCTGCCTGTTCAGAACTCTGCAGTTCCAGATAAGCTGGGCCTCAGGGACACTGTGCGCCCACCTGCCCCTTGGAAGCTCCACAGCTCTCCAAGTGCAGCTGGGATGCGTAGGCTGATGTAGCCTCCTCAAACCTGCCTCTCCACTTCACTGCACCCAGAAGCCTGGAGGGTCCCAAACAGTCTGGGCTTTGGGCAGAGTATGCTGAGCACTCACCACTGGCCGCAGTGCCTCTGGAACCTGCGATCCTCCCCTGTTTGCTGAGATATCCCCAGTCCTCCAGACACACAGGGAGGTCAATTCAGGCGCACCAGATACGCCCAGCCCCTCCTCTGCACACCAATGGTGAGGTGTGGGAGTCCCAAACAGGCTGGGTTCAGGGGATAGCGTGCGCCCGCCTACTTGTTGGAAGCTCCACAGTTCTCCAAGTGCAGCTGCGATGGGGAGGTAGATGTAGAGTCCTCAAACCCACTTCTCCACTTCACTGCACCCGGAAGCCTGGAGGGTCCCAAACAGTCTGGAATTTGGGCAGAGTGCGCTAAGCACTCACCACTGGCCGTGGTGCCTCTGGAACCTGCTATCCTCCCCTGCTTGCTGAGATATCCACAGTCCTCCAGACACACAGGGAGGCTGATGCAGGCGCCCCAGACCCGCCCAGCCCCTCCTCTGCACACCGATGTTGAGGTGGGGGAGTCCTCCCATCGTATTTATTTAGGTATGTGCTCTCTGGAGCTATTGCAGCCTTCCAGCCTGTGTTCTTCCTATTTAGTTATATAATGCTCAAACAGTGGATAATTTTCTGAGTTCACAGAAAAACAGTGAAGTCTAAATTTACTAGAATTTTAAAATGTCAGAATGATTTCCTCCATGCCTGCAGATTTTCATGCTGGATTTCAGTGAAACATAGCCAGCTCAATGCTTATATTGCAAAGACCAGTAGGAAAGCATATTGGACTGTTTGAGAATGCTTTAGACATGAATCTAAGACAGCACAGTGGTTTAGTGTAGTGTTTAGATGAGTTCACTTTTTGTCTCTAATACTATGCTCTGACTTTGACTGTTGTTTTTCAAACTTTTTCCCCATCTGCAAATAGTGGTAATACTATGAAGTGTAATGGGTTTTTATGATAAATAAATAGTATAATTTAGGAAAGATATTAGGCAAAACTACCTGGTATAACGTGAATAATATTTTTAAAGTAAAAATATGTAGTCACATTATCTATTCTAAATGTGTTTCCTGATAATTTTATTTGTATAATACCGACTACAGTTATAACAACAATGTGAGCATGCACAAATTTTGAAGCTCACTTCTGAAAATCTCTACAGGGGTTTCTGAAAATACTTTGTATTTTTGTTATTTGTTCTTTCATATAGATATAAAACATAAAAAAGAAGCAAGGTCATATTGTAATGATTTTAATTAAAGTCGCGAAAATAGTGTTAAAAAAGTGAAATATTGAAGGTTAAATTTTGACCTAAATTCTTGAAGAAAATAAGTTGTTCCAATAAATCACATGGATATGAATGATTTTAGAAGAGTCAATGACTCTTGAAGAAGTAAAGAAATCCCAAGAAACATCAAAAAACTTAGAAATTTATTTATATAAGTACCAGAATCACTCAGAATCATGTAGAATTAGAAATGGAAAGATACTCTAGGTGGGCCCCTACAGTCTTCTTGACTATAAATTTGATCAGGCTGTGAGACAAACAGTACCAAGGTTATTTAATTAGACATCATGAATCTCAATAGAAAACTTTCTCAACATTATGAGGTAAAGTTCCTGCTGGGCAACAGGAGTCAAGTGATTGATGAAATGATCACTTTCTACCATCCTCACCATCACAGGACTGATCAGTAACGAGAAAAACTAAACTGAATGGAACCATGAATGAGGTATGTAGTCAACAGTCAACAAAAGAAACTGGGATGTGGGTATCATGAAATTGTTGAGGTGGTAGAAACTTTTTTTTTTTAGCACGAAATGATAAATCTAAAAGCTGAACTGGAAAAAAGGTTTAAGAAGAGAGATCATGAGAGAACTCATAAAATTGTAAATGGAAAATAGTACAAAAGGAAGACAGATGGCAGGAAAGGCAGGCATTTGTGATGGTGGCCAAGGAAAACGTATGCATTTATCACAGAATGCTTTCACTTCCCATGTCACAAACACATTCTCATTTAAAGATTTGCAGTGCTTCTCT
Source organism: Cavia porcellus (assembly GCF_034190915.1). Lineage (NCBI taxonomy): Eukaryota > Metazoa > Chordata > Mammalia > Rodentia > Caviidae > Cavia > Cavia porcellus. The sequence goes on from NW_026947491.1 coordinate 70,580,915, forward strand.
CTTACAGAAGCTCCTGATAAGCTCGTTGGTTAGCAATACAAGGTATTAGCTAAGCACATGTACTATGATATTATAAATATAGTTATAAATCTTCTTGCAGTTTTACTAGTTACACAACTCAGTCAAGTTACTTAATCTCTTTAAGATATATTTTCTTATCTATAAAATAATAATAGCTCTTGCATCATAGACTTGCACTAAGAATTGAATGAGGTCATGTGCAAGGTGTTGAGCCTTTGACATGGCACACTAAACTCTTATTAAATGCTGTGCATTGCTCTGCATATTTACATGTATGTACATGAAAATGATGACTTTTCTTTAATATTAAAAATAGAACATCTAAGAAAAACTGTAATTTCTCAGTAAAATAATAGCAGAATTTGTCTTGTTTTCTAGATGATTCACATCAATTAGTATGACTAGGACAAAGGATATTATACAGTAAGAGAATTTAATTCTGCAGTAAGGAGACAGTCAGTGTAAACTGGTGAAGTTTGGAAAGAAAAGTAACTTATTGGCAGAGAAATCTAGAAAGAAGATGAGGTTTTGGGACTATTCCTTTATTGATTTCTGCATAACAAAACTCTGAACTTTGTGTCTTAGTTTACTTTTTACTCGTCGCTGAGACAAAATACCTGAAGCCCAAAGTTGGGAAAGGAAAGGTTTATTTCTTACAGTTTTTGGAGGTTTCAGTCCACACTCAGTTGTCTCCAAGACAGGCAGGCATGGCTGGGCTGCAGTTCATGGCAGCTGCCAGCAGCAAACTCAAACCAGCAAAGAGAAAAACACACCTTCTTCCTGCCATTACATCACATCCTGGCTCCACCCCTATGTGGGTGGAGCATTGACACCATCAATCCAAGCACTAGACAATGAACCATCATATATGAACAATGCAAACTCATGAGGCCTGGGCGACACAAACATAAACCATGACACTTTGTATCATTGAAAACAATTGTTTAAACAAATGTCATCTCTCATGATTTTGGGTAGAACTGGGCTCAGCCAGGTTCTTGCCAGTTGGGAATGCCACATGTGATGGAACTCAGACAGTGACTGGAACTAAAATCAGAGTCCCCTCAAAGGCTCTTTCAGTAAAACAGAAACACTAAATATACTGGAAGACAAGGTAGGTGGAAATCTTGGAGACATAGGTGAAGGCAAAGAGTTCTTGTTTATAACTTTTACACTTGCCTGATGGTTATCAAGAGAGTAGCAATGCCTATATTTCCTATTCCCAGTTTTCAATATATTATTGACCTCTTGTGTAAATATGGTGCATTTATTAAAATGAATGAACTAGTACTTACATATTATTGACTGCATTTCATACAGTACTAGTTCAACTGCCCTCAGTTCTACCTTAAGGTCATTTTTTTCCGCTTTCCATCCCATTTTGTTACATAATATCTTCTTAAGGCCGCTCAACATTTTCTCAAACTTTCCTTGATTTTTAAAGCCTTAAGATTTTTGATAATTAATGGTTAGGTTTTTTTGTACAATCTTCTTCAATAAGATATTGCCTAATATGTTTCTGGTGAATAGACTCGATGTGATTAGGTGGAAAGACAGCAGAAATGGGGCTCCACTGTGATCACTAAGTATCAATGATATATACTATCAACATGGATTTTATTGTTGATTTTATGTGTTTTGATTGTCTATTATTGCCATAACAAATCACAACAAATTCAGCAAGTTAAACAAAAAAACTATCTTTTAATAACATAATCTCATTAAACTCAAAATATAATTTAAGTGTGTGTGTGTGTGTGTGTGTGTGTGTGTGTGTGTGTGTTGGCGGCACTTAATCTGTTAAACTTCTGTTATCTCAGCACTCTAGACAAATGAAGCAGGAGAAAAACAAGTCCAACCCCAGACTGAGCAACATTTTGAGTTAGCAAGAGTCTATTTTAAAACTTAAAATTCATGCATATAAAAGAGCTGCACATGCAGCTCAGCGGGAAAGCCCTGGTTTTAGTCACTAATACTTAGAGAAAAACTACATCAGCAGAACTACATGTTTTTTAAGAGGTGCTAGAAAAGCATCTACTTCCTTGCCTGTGCAGTTCCTAGAGGCCAGCTACACTTGATTCCTGGGCCTTCTTTTCCACATCAGTATCAGAAGTTTTGAATCTCTTCGCCTTCCTTCCTTTGTTCATTCTCTCTCTAATTTTTTTCATCTGCTTCTTCCTTTCATTCCTGATGACCCTCATGATTACCTTGGGCACGAGCAATACAAGATGAACTTGTAGTAACCTTAGGTTTATCTACAGCCTGAGTTCACCTTTGCTGTGTAATACAACACCCACATGCTTCTGGAACTGAGACTTGCATATCTTCAAGGCTATTATTCTCTACCAACTGGTTTGGAGTAGTATTTGTTAGGTTTCTTCACATAAATTTACTGTTTTTGTGCTTGCTTTCTCTCTGGAAGAAAATCACTATGCAGAGTTCACACTTAAAAGAGTAAACTACAGTTTAAATACAGAATTCACATGTTGGAGTTTAAGCCACCAGATCAAGTGATAAGAGGCAGGGAGGTGACTACATCATGAAGCTCACCTGCATGGATGTATTAGTGCGCTTGTAAAATTGTTAGAGAGTAAGTTTATCCTTATATTTTTCCCTTTCAACCTCTTTTACCATGAGAGGTCTTCTACAAGGAAAAGGCTTTAACAGCCACCAGCTCTGCAGACACCTTGATCTTGGCACTTCCAGCCTCAGAAATACACTGCAAGAAATGCATTTTTGGGGGCTGGGGATTTAGCTCAGTGGCATAAGCACCTGCCTTGCGAGTTTGATCCCTGATACCGATTTTAAAAAAATGCATTGTTTATAAATTATCCTAAGATATTTTGTAGCAGCAAACTAAGATTAGACAGTTGAACTCTGTCTAAAGGGTAGAATAGCTACATACATTTTTAAAAGGGCTTATCTATTTTCTATGTGTTGTCCAATCATTATTGATTTAAGGACTCATGAATAGCTACATTACTAAATCATAATCCTATACTGACAATTTACCTTGTTTTTCAAATTTTTTGAGCTTGTCTACTGGGGCTCTTTTCCTGTGTCTCTTTGACATGCCTCTATAATTGTTTTGTTTTGTTTTTAGTACTTTCTGAACTAAGACACCCCAATTTCATCTCATGTATTTCTTGATTCTCTGTACCAAAAATAAAATATTTGGAGCAATTTCTTTAACAAACTCTCTTTCCTTTCCTTTCCTTTTATTTTTGAGACAGGGTCTCACTGCAGTTCAGGCTGGTCTTGAACTCACTTCGTAGCCCAGGCTGGTCTCGAACTTGCAATGATCCTCCTGTTTCAGCATCGAAGTGCTGGGGTTACCATGCCCAGTTTTAAACGTACTCAGCCTTCTTTTTTTTTTTTTTTTTTGATACCAGGGATCGAGCTCAAGATCTCACGCTTGCCAGAAAAGTGCTTATGCCACAGAGCTAAATCCCTAGCTCCAAACTCTCTTCCCTTTTATTGAAGTCCAAATTCTGAACTCCAGAATGGTTGTTTGTACTTAGATGTCTTAGCTTGCTTATCCTTTTAGCTGACTATATATATTTGCGTTCAACCACCTGCATTTATCTATATTAAGCTAGCTGTGAGTTAATACTAATATTTCCAAATGGAAACAATTATTACATAGATTATTCTAACCTTTTCTCTTTGCCCTGCAATACAGGGTAATGTTGCAGTCAATCCATTTTGCTTCTTTAATTGTTCAGTTTCTGTGTACATATATAGCAATTTCAAAATTGCTAACCTGCATGCAAATGGAAAATAATTTTATCATATAGTGCCCCTCTTATGTACAGTTGCTTTTGTAGGCAGTCTAATAGACTTCACTTACTGCCAAAATCGCTTGGATCAGCACCTTATTTCCTCTTTTCATTCAGTGAATGAATATTTGATGTTCAGTTAAACTATTCTGTACTATTTAGTATTCTACCCTGGGAACCTCTGATGCCTTAAATGATATCTTAAACATCAATGTAAATGAAGGTGTAAAGTTTTTGAGTTTTGACAAATATGTAATGTCCTGTAGTAAGCATTACAGGGTCATGCTAAACAGTTTCAGCATCCTAAAATAGTCATCTGATTCACTTATTTTAATCTCTGCATCTTGAAATTCTGACAACCAATGATATACTTACACGTTTAAATTGAGGTGACTTTTTATCTTTATTTGTATTTTTACTTTGATTAACATGCATAAATTGCTCATATTAATTGAGTTCAGTGTGATATTTCCATGTAGGCATACAGCATATACTATTGATGTTCGAACACCTCTTCAGTTTTTTTAAATTTTAAAATAAAAAAAGAACAAAAAAGATGATACAAAATTTTGAAACAAAATAACAGGAAGTTAACAATAGTTAATATACTGCGTGCTGTCATCTCCAAAGTAGTTGCTCAGGTTACAAGATATAGGCATGAAAAAATGACCAAACAATGAAAGCAAAAACTGTTATTTTTGATGAACTAACAAAGATTAGTAGTGTCACACATATATGTATATATGCATGTGTGTGTGATATATCACATACATACATATATGTATATATATATGTGTGTGTGTGTGTGTGTGTGTGTGCATATATATATGTTTCCCTTTTTTTCTCCTTTCTCTTATCCCAATTTTTTTCCTTTTGAGCAATTTCTTCCCCTTTCACTTTCATAATAGCTATTGTACATTTTGAATCTTTCACCCTAAAATCAGGAACAAGACAAGGATGTCCACTATCACCATCCTATTCAACATAGTTCTGGAAATGTTAGCCAGAGCAATTAGACGAGAGAGTAATAAAAGGAATAAGCATAGAAAAATAAGAAGTTAAATTATCATCATTTGCAGTTGACATGATACTCTACATAGAAGACTCCCAAAAGTCCACCAAAATACTGCTAGAGTTAACAAGCAAATTCAGCAGAGTAGCTGGATACAAAGTCAACTCTCAAAAATCAATAGTATTCCTGTACACAAACTCAGTGAGAGAAAATTAGGGAAACTACACCTTCTCCTTCTGTTTATACTCCTCCTCCACTCACACATTCCAACTTCTGTCAATCACAGTTGTAAATTAGGATTAATGTTTTTCAATTCCATCTATGAGGAAGACCATGCAGTAACTGTCTTTTTTGTCTATCTTATTTGTTTTAAGTCATTTTGCTGCAAATGACAGGACTTAATTCTTCTTGTATTCTCTTTGTACATTCATCTGCTGATAGGCATCCAGACTGATTCAATATTTTAGCTACTGTGACTAGTACTACAGGAAACACAGATATGCAGATATCGCATTGGAGTTTTTTCCTTTTCTTTGGATACATACTCAGAAATGAGATAGTTGAATTCTATGGTAGGTCTATTTTAAGTTTTTTATGAACCTCTCTAATATTCTTCATAATGGCTATACTAATTCACATTTCTATTAATAATGTGTTTAATTTTCCCATATCCTCACCCGCATTTGTTTTTTGTTCTGTTGATAATTGTCAGTGTAACTGGATGAGATGCAGCCATATTACAATGTTGATTTGAGTTTCCCTGATGTTTAATGACATTGAGCATTGACTCATATATTTGTTGGTCATTTATTTTCCTCTTTTGAGAAGTTCTATTCATATCATTTGCCAATTTTTTTTGAGGTAGATCACTTGGATTTTGTGTTGTTAAGTATTATTTATACTGGATATTAAATCTTTGTCAAATGACTGAGCTCTCTATCCTGGAAGGCAAATAGTATGACTTTTTAAAAAATCTTTGTTGCTTAGTACAGCATCAGGCCATTGTGCGTGTGTGTGCATGTGTGCGTGTGTGTGTGTGTACACGTGCACATGTGTGGGTGTGTATGCTCGCTCCTGCAGGCATGTGTAGCACTTGCCCAGTACACATGAGAGAAGCTGGGGCCTCAATTTGAAATCTTAAAATTAGAGAAACATACATACACATACATATATACATATAGCTAGATATTACTCATATAAAAGTGTGTTACAAAAGATATAACTACTTTGATGAAATCTAAAAATAGTATCAAAAAATCTAAAAATACTATGCATGATCAAAATTAAAAGTTCCTGTCATCTCATACCACAGAGACAGCATTTTTAAAGATATAACATCTGTGCTTTTGACACTGTTCTCCATTCTGAATGACATAAATCCATGTAACATTTAAAATATGCCAAAGCCAAATTTTACAATACTTGTATTATAACTTTTTTTCTTAATTCAGTATAACAGAGTAAGCATCATTTACATAATGAAACAGAGAAAATAATTATTTTTGTCCTATTTGCTTCAAATGCATTGAGTTGGCAATCCCTAATAAACTTAATTAGTTTTCCATTGCAGAATATTTAGTTTTCTTCCCATTTTTGCAACTAATAATAAAGTTTCAACAGAGTTTTTATTTTTTATTTTAAAGGGCATAAAAGAGAACAAGAAAACAAAACAGAATAGTGACAAGACAGTAGGAAATCCACAAGTTACTCTATTGCATATTATTAACCTCCAAATACTTGCTTATTATTATTAATAAAGCTTCAAAAAAGTTTTTTAAATGATTTAAATTAGGATTTTTGCATTAGTATTTTAAAATAAATTTCCAAGAATAAGAGTAGTGAATGATAAGCTATATCACAGCTTGCCTCCTTACCAATTATGTGAAGCTCATGGTTTTATACTACTATCATAAGCACTGGAGATATATAGATATATATGTATAGATAGATAATTTTAATTTGTATTTTAAAATGTGAAATTATTCATGAGTAGTACTTAATTTTACCATCACTTGATACGCATAGTATACATTTTTATATTGTATTGATTTTTGTGTTTTTATATTGTTTTGTTTGTCATTGTTTTAAATTCACATACATACTATTGAATTTAATTTCTTATATGTATCTTATTAAACTTTTTATTGTGGGACATTTAATGAGTAAAATTTTTTTCTTATGTGACAATAGTATAGTTATGTTACATTTTTATCAATGCTTTCTTGAAATTTACTTGGCATATTGCTAACCTACTTCTTAATTTATTTGATGTGAGAGTGTATAAATTTATTTCCCTGTTTACATGGTACAGTATATTCCACACATGCATGTGTAATGATCAAATTGGACAATTAGTACTTCCTTCTTTTTAAATATTTAGCATTTCTTTGTGTTGGGGAGCTTCAAATTTCTGACTTCTGCTTCTTATTTTTATAAAATACATAATGAGTTGTTATAAACTACTCATCCTGAAATGCTGTAGAGCTGGGGAACTTGTTCCTTCTATCTAATTACATATTTTTATTTTCAGTACTGCACATTAACCCTAGCCTGGCCTCTAAACTGGGCTACACGCCTCCTCGTGGATTTTTGTTTCAATTTTTAGACTTATTCTTCAGTTTGAATCAGAGCCGCACTAGGGCACAAAGGTTCCAGGACTGGGCTCCAGCTTGCAATCCTCCTGTTTCAATGTCTGAGTGTAGGTTTTAGAGCTACAGTTCTGATTGTATATTTTTAATCTATTTTATTTTATTAGTGTATGTGTATAGTACATAATGTTCATATTGTTTATGGGAAGTTGTATGTGTACATAGTATACCCAGCTTTCTTTTCTTTAACTCCCTTTCCCTTTCCTCCCTTCCTCACCTACCAATTTATTAAGTCCCTTTCTTTTTTTGTCCATGTTTACAGTACATGATGCTCACATTCCTTGTGTGGAGTTGGACACGTACATAACACACCTCAATTCCTTCTTTTCATCCCATGCTGCCCCCTCTCCCCCCTTCACCTTTAATTGTGTTTTGATATTCATTATCCAACTTGCTTCTCTCTAAACTCCGTATCCTAGAATGACCACTGTTCTGTTCTCTACTTCTATGAAGTTAACTTTATTTGTGTTCTTATTCAATTATGCAAATATTGCCTACTGAATTATTGTGTGTAATTTCTTTCTTTAATTCAAATATTATCTTTGAGGTGTAGCCATACTGCTGAGTATATCAATAATTCATGTTTTCTTTTTATTAAGAATATATATATATACATGGTTTAATCCAGCTATTCCTTTCTGAGTATTTTCCCAGAAAAATTTAAAATGTCATGCCACAGCAATATATGTGCATCCATGTTTATAACAGCACAATTTGTAATAGCTAAATCTTGAAAAGAACAAAATGCCCATCAACTGCGGAGTAGATAAAATGACATGGTATTTTTATTCAGTAGACTATTATGCAGCTATTAAAAAGGATAATCTTGAGGCTTGTATAGGTAGGAGGAGGCAACTTGAGAACATACTCATAAGTGAAAAAAATTAAACTCACATTTATAAATATTACATTGTCTCCTTTGTATAAAAAATAATAAAAAATGAAAATCTGAAAGAGTAATAAAGTCCCAAATATACAACAAATATTATAATAATGAAAGGGAAAGAAAGCACTCAAAGGCACAGAACTGGGAAATGAGGAAAGGAAGAAAGGAAAAGATTATACGTATGTCAGTACACATATAAATGTATGTATGTATGTATGTATATGTATGCTAGATAGATAACTACATTACTAATTTCTGTTAGTTCATCAAAAAGAACAGTTTGTGCTGTCGTTGTCTGATTACTTTTGTGCCCAGATTTTATAACCTGAACAACTACTTCTAAGATAATAACATGAAATATATTAACTAGTCTTAATTCCTTATCTTTTCTTTTGAAATTCTATATCATTTATATTCTGTCTTTCTGTTTTGCTTTTTTAAAAATGAAAAATAATATATATATATTAAATATATATGTATTATTTGTCAGAATATATAATATACATATATCCACCATTCTGACAAAGAATATTTGACTTTTTTCCAACAGTTGGTTGTTACAATTATTAGCAAAAATGTGAATGTTAAATTGTTTTCCATTGTTTATTATGCCACATTACTTTTTCATTTTCAATATATGAATGTTCTCTTGGTCCATGCCCCTACAGAAACTTTTGGTAATGCCAGTGTTTTATCCTATTTGTGATGAGTTACATACTACATAAAATTTACCATTAGGAACATTTCGTACATTCAGTTATTCATCCATCATCACTATCAGGTTCCAGAAATACTTCATCACTTCAGAAGGAAAACCCTACCAATCAAGAGTAATCTTTTAAGCAGTAACTGCCCATTTTTTGCTCCCTGTTGGCCAGAGGTAACTTTTAATGGATTTTATCAGTGTTAAATTTAGTTCTAATGGTGAAAATATACCTGTTTGCTTTAAATTTTCTAATATTGAATATCTCTTTAATGCAAATTGACCATTTATTTATCTACCTATACAAGCTCTACTGAAGACTTTTGCTAGTTTTTGTTCTGTTGATATTTGGTTTGTGATATTAATTTGTTAAAATAGTTTATATAGTTTAGACACATGTTGCAGGACAGGTAGAATATATATATATATTGAGAATATTTTCTTGGTGTTGTTTATACAGACTTTTTAAATATGTACTGATAAGAATAAATTTTTAATTTTAATTGTTCCATTTTTCAGTTTTTAAGATTAACAGTGGTTTTCTGTGTGTCCTTTCTAAAAAACATCTACAGTCTCTAAGATAATTAAGATATTTTAAATTTCCTTCTAAAATTAATAATGTATCATTTTAAGTATATATTTAAGAAGCTTACAACAGTATATTTTCAATTATTTCTTTCTTTCCTTTATACTACAGTCATACATTTTATTTCCATGTAGATTTTATACATCATAATTGATAGAGTTTTCGACACAAAGAAAGAGAAAAAAATAAAGAAACAGTAGCCTTTATTCCAAGGACATGGGGAAGAGTCCAATGACCAAAGACGGCTGGCCTCTTCTGATCGGGATGTTATATATATATATAACATCTGACCTGGGGTTGCACTTAGGGTGGGCATTGGTGACATGTGAGCAGCTGATTGGGACTTTCTTTGTGCCACTGGTAAAGGAGAAGGAAGCTGTCATAAGGGAAGGAGGAGGTGACCTCAAGGTGAACATCTCTTGGTTCCACCTCCCACTGCTGTAATATCGTGTCTAGGGCAAAATTCTTTCAATTGTATCATTATTCTTTAAAATTCAGTTTATTCTTTGAAAAATCATGAAAAATAGATTATTTTATAATTGCCCATGTTTTATTATTCTGATGCCTTCTTAGGTTTGAATTTGAAAATAGTATTGGTTCCTTTCAAACTAAAATACTTTCTTTGACATTTCCTAAAGTATGTATCTGTTAATGATGAATTTTTTTTATCTTTTGCTTACTTCATCCTCACTTCTGACAGATATTTATATTGGATATAGCACTTAGATATCAGGCACCTGGCCAAAATCCCCAGTCTCCTAAATGAGTGTATGGCAGAGGCCCATATTTATTCAACCCGTATTTATTCAGTTTTTCAAACAAGGAAGAGGTTAGAGTGGAAAACTCAGGAAACTGAGCAGGATTTTAGGAGTGGTTCGAGGATTTGTCCAAATAATGGATTATGGTAATTCAGGAGAAGTATTTTAGGAAAAAGTCTCCAGCTTGACTTTCACTACAGGAATGAAAAGCCTGAAGCTACAATCTCTATCTTGTTATTTGGGGTTGGATCCGAGAGTGCTCAACTGTAGCCTTATCTTGCCCTTTAAGGCACCTCTTTGTTCTCAGGTCTGTGCCCCAGCCATGGTACAGCCCTGCATGGATGTTCAGATTCCAGCTTCAATGGCTCCCAGTGTATTCCTCCCTTTTGTTTTGTTGTTGCTCAGGATGGGTGGTCAGTTGAAGCCAGAGAAGCTGTGTTAGGAGTACTCCCACAATTTAAACCCTGTACAGTCCATCACTCCATAGCAATAGTCAGTTACCAGTGTAGCCAGCAATTTACAGAAGGTGTTAATGATGTAAGCTTCTTTTACAGTTAATATTTTACGATGGCATTGCATTATGCTTTTTAAAGTTAAACTTTTCTGCAGGAGGTGCAAGACCAAGTTAAAACGAGACCTATATTAAATATAACCAGTTTCTTATTACCTATCAAGGTCAGTTAGGTCTCTTCAGGAATTACCTTGGAACCATGCACTGCACCTCCTGGCTCTTCTGTCAGTGTGAACTATCTGGGTGAGTCACAGCCATTATTTGATCAAATTGCTTTCCATGAAAGCTTGGGAGACTTTTTCTCCTGTTGACTCACCTTAGGTACACCATACATCAAAAATCACTTTTCTCTGTGGGCTCATAATCTTCTTGATCAGAAGACCAGGGACTCACTGAGTATCTTTGGATGATGCAAGCAGAAGTTCTTTTATGTCCTGGGTCCTCACTGACATTGAAGGGCTAGGATTGGCTATCATCTTAGCCCATCTGTCTCTCTAATTTTAGGTTTCTAAACCTCAGTTATTGAACATTCAGAAGAAAAGACTGATAACAATACAGTGTGTAAGAGGCAGTAAGCTTAACATTACTATCTTATCTAAATATTAAACATTAAATCAACATTAGAAAATTAAGTGAAACTTATTTTCTACTATCTATGGATATTTTAACACTTGAATACCCATAGAGTGATAACAGTTACATATGTTATACAGAAAATTAGAAATCAAAACCAAATATATTATTGTATTGTGACAATTTTGACATTCTTATAACATATCTGGATTTTCATGTTGACACAAAATATCCCTTTTAGTCAGTCATCCTTATCTAATACATAAGAAGCTTTTATCTAACTTATTGACCTTTAGTGGAATATGAATCTCATAAGTTTTTGGTACCAGTGGAGGTCTGAATATGAAATAAAACTCAATTACTTTAAATAAACTCTGTTTTACAATTTGAGAGACCTGTACTCCTGGAGGCATGAATACATTTAATAGATCATAAGATTAGTAACAATTAATTGCCATAGCTGCATGAAAATCTTTGCATCAGAGAACCTTTAAATTAGAAACTTATTGTCTAGAAAATTTAATCTTTTGGTAATGACCAGTGTGAACCTATCACAATAATATATTTGAAAGAAAATTTATTGGGTTGTCTATCAAAAGGCTATAGAGATTATTGGGCTGCCTTATTAATGAACAAAGACTGGAGAAATTTATCCAGGCAGTTGTTTCCTTATTCACCAATTGGAATCCTGTCCAATAGTTCCCCCAAGCCTGAGGGGTCCCTCAAAATATTCAAAACTGCAAAAAAAAAAAAAAAAGGAAAAAATTAGCTTTTGAGCTCAGTTAACAGCTGTCTACAGAATAGACAGATAAAACAAAGACACACAAAGTAGTTTATAAAATCAGAGTGTCCTCAAATATATTTGGCCAATTTAAATTATGATGATTGTTTTGTAGTTTTCATAATTTTTGTATAAATAAATTAGTCCAGACATTTTTATAGGTCAATTAACCAAAATCTCTTATAAGAATTAGAAGAAATAAAACTTTTTAGGTGTGCTCTAAGTGGATGATTTATCTGATTGAAATATCCAAATTGTAGTTTTAATAGTCACATGTAACTGTTTCTGCTAATGGAACAGATTATTAATGTTGATTTTAACTATCTAGGAGGTGATCAGGCTTGGATTTTGTGTATAAAGACATTATATCTGAGAATGAACAGCTTAAAAGATATTCAGGAGAGAAATCATGAGCAGAGGCAGTCCTCTGGGTACTATTATTAAATGTCTGCTTCTGTTTAAAACTGTTATTAAATTTATAAGATTCTCTAGTAATGTTTTGTTCTATCAATGAATCTATCTATGTTACAAAATCAGTCAGTGCTGTAAGAACCTTCTTGAGGAGAGGACTTAATCTTCAGTTCTGCTTAAGGACTAAAAAGCAAATCCACTGGATTAAAACCTGTGCATTTATTTGCCTCAGGATTATATCTAGACCTGATTTTGAATATTATACAGAGATAAGCAAAGATCTGTTTTTCACTGAAAGAAACCAAAGGAGGGAAAAGTTACCATTCTGGCAATTTGTCCTTGGGAGAGAGAACTGCCTAAGATTAAGTATTGCTGCTTACTGGTATTTCTCAAGGCCAGGATAGTGAAATGACAGAAAAGTGACTCCAAGTATGACACAAGAACCAAACCCTAATCATTCAGGTGTAAAAACAAATAAAACTGAGAATCTTCCCAGACTGACTCTGTAATCCTTAGCAAAACATGCCTCTGGAAACAGAAGTTATGATTGATTCGAGCTGCAGTGTCAAACAGAAAAATTAAATCAATAATCACAGAAACTGAGAGGGCACTGGGAAACCAAGCAACCAGCTCACCTCCTTGGTAAGTGGCTGTGGCCTGGCAAGCTGCCACTGCCCCAGGGCAAAAACCACCAGCATCTCCTGAAATCCACGAGATCCACGTCATGTTGGAACTTACGGTGCTGGGAAGCCAAGCAACCAGCTCACTTCCCTGCTAAGTGGCTGTGAGCCTATCTGCTGTGGGCTGATAATGAAACATCCCATCCTCCCCCATTAGCAAATGGGAGCCAGAGATCTGAGCATCTCCTGGGAGGTTGAGCATATGCAATATAGTAAATAAGGGGATTTCCTGCTACCATCTCTTTTAAGGCAAATATTTTCATCACTGTTTTGCTTTGTTCTGATTAATGGTATTGCTCCACTCAATATTCCGTTTTGATAAGTTCTATAATGTTATTATTTTGTTTGATTTTGTTTTATCTGATTGAAAGAACAACTTTTGTGAAGATAATGAGATATACAGTGGTAGCTATTGCTGCTATCCTGGTAGCCTGCTGTGAAGTTCTGTACCAATTTCACTTCACTGTCTCAATTGGCTTTGTTCTGTCTTGTTCTGTTGTATTTTACTACCTTCATAATAATAAAAAATTTAAAAAAGAAATTGAATAGCTAATTTTAACATTTTGAAATAAAGAAAATGAAAGCATTCCAATTCTATTCTTTAAGCCTTAATTTCTCATAAACAACTCTGCATCAAAAGTTCCAAAATGCTAGCCTGTAAAGATATCTATCACCTCTGGGAACATAGAGAGGCAGATAATACTCCAGAACAGTTAGCTGTATAAAAGAGTATGATGTGAACAATTAGATCACCAGGTTCAATCACCCAAATGTCAATGGAAGACATCACAACTGATATTTCTGGATGAAAATAGCTCATCAGGACATTGAATCTGTTCCCCAAGCAGTGCATATATTCCTGTCCCAGAAAGCAATCCCTCATTTATTGCTGGTCTCAGATTAGGACCTGTTCTGTTTCTATGAGTCTGAATTAGAACAAAAGTTTTTAGCTTTACATCAAAATGAAGGGAGACAGGCATGTTTGTGTCAGAAGTTTCTTATCATAAGGTGTCCATCCAAAACATTTTGTAAGAGTCCCACAGTAAATAAACTTTGGACTCTGCTGTTGACCATACTTTGTTTAAGATTTCTTAGCAGTTCTATTTCAAAAGGCATGTTAACAAAATACTCATGATTATTATCATCTGAGTTCCAGCTGGAAAGCAAGCAGAGGTGCCAGTGCTCTCTACCTGTATGGCTGCTTCTCCCCTGTAAGTTTCTGGATAGAGCTGTATGGAACGTTCCTTGTAAAGGCTCCAGCTCCTGCTGAGGTGATTCCTCCAAGGACTCTGCCTTGGCTCAGCTGGGAGCTGTTTTATTCCCTCCCTGGCTGGACTACAAGCTATTGTAATGGACTCAAAACTGAGCAAACCAGATTGCAAGTTGAGAACATTTCGGGGAAAAGGTTGTTCACAGAGGAAAGACTCACCCTTGTCCTTCCCTCTTCTCAGGCATTCCCAGAGAAGTTTCTGTCCACTGAAGGCCTTCCCCATTTCCACACTCATCCAATCTAGGTAAACTCACGTATTCAGGCTAAAATTTCTAGATCAAGGGTTTCAGGTCCAGGTGCCAGTTATCAGGGACCTGGTCAAGATGCCCAAACTCCAAATGAATGTACAGTGAAGGCTTAAATAATTGAGACAAGTGGTATGATTTTAGGGCTCAAGAGGATCAAAACCCTCTAGCAGTGTCCATACTCTGAGGGCTAAGAAAATGAATGTCACTAGACAGCCCGTATTTATTCAGTTTTTCAAAACAAGGAAGAGGTTAGAGTGGAAAATTCAGGAAATTGAGCAGGATCTCGGGAGTGGTTCAAGGGCTTTTCCAAGTAACAGATTACATTAATTTAAGAGAAATATTTCAGGAGAGTATCCAGGTTGACTTTCACTACAGGAGCCTACAGCTACAATCTCTAGTTTGGTAATTGGGGTTGGAGCCAGGTGTCTTCAACTGTGGCCTTATCTTGCCCTTTAAATTGTCTCTGATCTCATACCACAGCCCTGCAGGAGTGTTCAATTTCCAGCTCCAATGGCTCCCAACACTTAAATATTTTAGTTGCTGTACATTTTTATTTCATTACCTGAAAGGTATCACTCCACAGTGATAAGACATAAGAATATCATTCTGCTCTCTTCCAGTCTCCATTTTCCGCCTAATCAAAAGTTTCCTGTCATACTGTCATAGTATCCTTATATTTTTATATTTAATGTGACTTCTTCTTTATACTTCATTTTCAGAATTTGACTATGATAAAGTGTATTTATCCAACTGAGCATTCACTACAATTTCTCATAAGCTGACATTTTTCACTGAATTTAGAGAAATTGTATGAAGTATTTATACAATACAATTTATACAATATCTCCTGGGAACAGGAACACATATCCTACTATATGTATGCAATGATAAGTGGCTGGCTGCTTCAGTAGATATTAAAGTTGTCTTCCTTTGTTTTTCAATCTTTTGTTTTTCTTGAATGTTCTAATTTGGTTTGTTTTTAAATTCATTAATTCTATTTTTTGATCTCCAATCTGCTGTTAGACCCATTTAGTATTTCTTAAAATTATCAGATATCATAACTTTCTGTACTATATTTTCATTTCTTGTTTATTATTCCTCTGATAACATTTCCTACTTATTTTCTCATTCTATTTGTTATTAAATTCCTTGAGCATATGTATAATAGTTATATTAAAGTCTTTTCCTACTACATTCAGCATCTAGATCATCTCTATCTGTTCTAATAGCTCCCATCTTTATGTTGGTCCATATAGACCTCCTACTTTGTGTTTCTAGTAATATTTTTAAATTATATCAGACATTGTATTTGGAGTGCTATAGAGAATCTGAATGGTGTCTTCCTTAAAGAACATCACATTTGTTTAATTGGACAAGTTGATCATTGCCAGACAAATTAACTTAAACTGTTTTGATGTTGTGTGTGTGTTCTTATTTTTACTTAATTTTACATATGCTTCATAAGTATTAGCCAAGCCAAGCTTGAATCTCTATGCAGACTTCTGTGTCCATCTCTCTCTGCACCTCTCTCTTTCTTGGTATCCTGCCCAGTAATTTCAACCACCTCCAAAACATCCCTGACATCTGTCTCCTCAGTTTTGCAAAAGCTTTTGTGCCTGGCTGGGCTCCATCTCCTTATAGCTTGGTCTAAAAAGAGACTGCAGGCAGAAAGCAAAGTAAATGCTCATGTCTTCCTTCTGAGAATGAGTGTTCTTACAGCCTATGCACGATGCCCATAAAGTATTCTCAAATGTTCTGTATAGTATTGTAGTTCCTTGTAAAGGATAGACAAGTTTCATATTAGCTCTTATATAACTTGATGCAGAAGCTTTCATTAGGGGCCTTTTAGCATTTTATGTTCACATTGTGTTGTAGAGATAATAAGTCATATTTTCTACAACATTGAATTCTTTACTGTTACAATATTTTCATTCCAGGATGATCCATGTTTACTCCTACTTTTTAGTCTTGTTATCTATTTTATCATATTATTCCGTGAAGGATATTGTTGGTTAAAATCAATTTAGCAAAGCAAATTAGAAAGTCCATATAGGGCCCTAATTATATGCTAGAATAGTAAAGTTTAAAAGCAATAGTAAATAATAGAGTAGCAAGTTAAAAATAATTATAATTATAATAGGGGAAGTACTGTTAAGGGGATTGATATAAAAAAATTGCTGAAGTAAATATTAAGTGTGAAGGCTTTTGCAAAGTCTAAATAAGATAATGATGTGGAGAATAGAGTAAAAAATTAAAGGATAAGAGATAGGAAGGATCTCTCAGCTCACTGCATTTATTTGTGCTATGTTATGTTTCAATGACCTCTCACAGATATTTTATAGAAATATAAAAACAAGTATAGAATAAAAATGGATGACTAGCCAGGCATGGTGGCTCACGTCTGAAATTCCAGCACTCAGGAGGCTGAGGCAGGAGGATCGTTGCGAGGTTGACACCAGCTTAGGCTACAAAATAAGCTCAAGGCCAGCCTGAACTGTATAGCGCGACCCTGTTTCAAAAAAAAGGGGGGGGGGAGGTGGGGGGCTGGGGATTTAGCTCAGCAGCAGAAGCGCCTGCCTTGCAAGCAGGGAGTCGTGAGTTCAATCCCTGGTACCGATAAAAACGAAAAAAAAAAAAAAGTGACTAAATCAAGGCTAAATATAAATAAAAATAAGATCAAAATCTTAAACCACATGTGAAACCAGCCATTAATTTGGCTATTAGATTCCTAATAAACCAAGAAAAAGTAAACATAGCATTCACAAGGTCGAATGAAAATACAGATATTTAAGACAGTATTATAAATTAGTTATGAAGTTAGTTATTTTGGTCTAATATCTAAGAAAGACCACCGTCTGTGTCCTCACAAAAGTATCTCATTTCAGCATGCTTCAGAGAGCATCTTTATCTTAGACTAGGACACTGTGACAATTCACTATTGTGTCAGTTTGGGTAAGCCAAACTGTTTGGATTAGTACAGTTCTAAGTGTGACTGAATCCCCACTCTGAGTGTGAGTGGCACCAACCAAGAGGCATGGAGCCTGAATGGAATAAACAGTGAACAGTAGTAGTCTCACTGCTATTTCTTTAGAGAACCTCTAGACTTCATTTTTGCCTTGGATGTCAAGTCCTGGCACAAGGCCTTTCTGCTTTCCCATGAAGACTCTTCAGCTTCCTAATGTGACTAACAAGAGACACTACAGTGAACTCCAGCAGCTTCCAGATAAGGACTCACACAGGACACTGTCCAGCCTTCCCAGCTATGACTAGATCTTGATTCTCCAGCACACGGGAAGCCCTTTTGCTCTCTTGCACACCTGCCTCTGCAGACGAGCATTGTGACCTTACCCTTTGGACCCTATATGTGTACTATTCTTTCCTTTATCTGTTCCAACAGAAATATATTCATCAACACTATTAGGAAGGATTAAATTTTCTGCTTTATTTGATTCATAGTATTTTGTTCTTGATATTCCTTGTTTGTGCTCTTTGTTATGTATTTTTTGCATTTTCAAACGTATGTATTATTTTTGTATATGAAAATTAGAGTATTATGCAGATATTTGACTTAATAAAATGGACAGATGAATGAATGAATGAATGACCAGAAAGAAAAATGACTACATTCTAAATAATAGTGTATATTGGAATAAAGAATACATTTCTTTCAATGACAAACATTTATTACCTGTGTATCACATAGCCAAACGGGAGATTTAAAAGTAATCGTCTAGAAAAATACTGGATCAAATCTCAAAATTGACCTTTTCAATATGTGTTATATTTTAGTCTCCTTTGTTCTTATCTTTTTTAAGACTCTAAACTGTAGAGGCTATGCTAATCTCAACAGGAACTTTGTAGCTTTAGCTTTCCCAGATATAAGTGATATTTGCCTAGTATGAACTTTATATTGATTCTTATGATTCTTCAGATAAATGTCATTTATATATTTAAAGAAATACGAACTGTTTCAAAAACTGATAATTCAAGAAAAATTTTAATTTTTATTAATTCTTAATATGAAATCATTTTAGTAGAGAAAAAGATCATTTTAAACCTTCTGATCCTTATATCCCTTTGATACTATTCTATATGGAGAAATTTTGTACTGGAGGAATAGTGATGAATATGTTTATTTTATTTACTTACTTTATTTGTTCATGCACTGCCTTTATTTTTCTAACTATCATATTAGCATGAGTTACTGCACTTTATGGAGAACACTTAAATAACACTTTAATTTAGAAATACATAAAAATTCAAATAAAAAAGAGCTAGAATATTTTGGTAGCAAAAGAAAATTTTTATAACCTTTTCCATCTGCATCTTTCTGTTCATGAATGTGCAACAAATGATCTATTAATCATTTTAGGAAATGAAACCTTTTTTCAACAAAGACTACAAAGTAGCTGATGATAAAGTAATTGAATATTGCAGTTAATATTGTTCCTAATTGGATTACATGTATGTGATATCTCAATCTTTTCCATCTCCTTGATTAGATGAATTATATAAATATATTTTACAA
Organism: Cavia porcellus; assembly: GCF_034190915.1. NCBI lineage: Eukaryota > Metazoa > Chordata > Mammalia > Rodentia > Caviidae > Cavia > Cavia porcellus. The sequence continues at coordinate 70,600,310 of NW_026947491.1, forward strand.
AACATAAGTAATATTAGAATGTAAAATAAATAGCCCTACCTTGTCAAAGAAACATTTTTACTATATTGGTGAATATTTTATCTGGAATTGGTATTTCTAATGAGAGTAGTCTATAAATTTTGTTATCCTTTCAATAGGTTTTTATATCAGTTATAAGCAAGTTTCATAATAACTGAGAAATTATAATCTTCATTTCCTGTGAACCTTAAAATGATAGAAATAGTAATTCATCAAAGAACCAAGGGACATAGCCAATATTGATTATATTCCTTTAGCTACAAAATTTTGGTAATTTGATTATGTTGATTTATTTTGTATGGCTTTTGGTACTTTATATTTTGCTGAAAAATTATCAGTTTGTGCCTGGAATAAATCAAATACATATTTAGCATATATAAAGCTCTGGATACAACTCCCAGAACCAAAAGTTAAAAGAAAAAAACTAATAATTTAAAAATAATTTTCATATGTCAAAATAGAATAATTCTTAAAATCATGTTCTTAAGATATTAGATTCAGGAAACTTTTAATAGTGGTGTCAAGAAATATGTATTCCTTGGTTAAATAAGGACACTATAACATGAAAACTATAACATGAAAACTATAAATCAAATTTAAATTTATCTCTTTACTGAAAAGTTCTTAGATCAAATACACCCTTACTTTTTTAGCCTAGTATTTTTCAGGCATACTTAAGCCCTTGCACTTGTACTAACTACACACAAAAAAAAAATATTTGTAGATATGCTGTAAGACAATACTTTGTGGAACAACAGTTTAGAAACATCAACGTACAGATATTAAAAGATCATTAATATATGAAATGATCTCTCTGTTATATACTGATTTTGTCATTCCAAAGTAACTGATGTTGTAAAATGTACACAGCCTAAATGTAAATAAAGTTAGTGAAAGTTTTCATTCTTTTCCCTTAATTTACAGGACTTTTAAAGGAATAATTTTTATTTATTTTTCTTCTTAATTATTTAAATAAGAATATAATGATTGTATGATGTAGTTCCTAAGTACATATTTTACTTTATTATTTAGCATTTTCAAATACCTTACTTGATTTTTCGTTTGAAATAATAATTGAGACAAATTTATCCTAATTTAATATTCTATGAAGAGTTTTTATTTAAATTTTGCTGTCAATACCCAATTTGTTGCACTGAAAATAACTAAACTAAAGAATGCAAAACCAAAGAAATTATGATTTTGAAAGTATTCATATTGGTCAAAAGAAATAAGAATTTCATCTAAAATATGTTTCTATAGTTAAAAATAGTATTCAAATTTTTTAAATCCCACAAGTAATTTTTCTCTAGAAAATATATTGGCCTATAATGTCTGAGAATTGTTTGCTGTTGCCTTTGCATAATTGAAAATAATTTCAAAATACTTTTTCATTTTGTCAATTATCTTTTAAGGGCTTTAAAAAAGATTTTTATATATCACTCATAAGTTTGAAGTAGTTCTTTGTATACTGAAGATACTAATGCTATATCCATTATATATGGTAAGCTTATTACTTATTCTACATCCTTGAAAATAGTGTTTTCTTCCTATGTAGACTGTTCCTTGATATAGTCTGGTTTATTTAATATATGATTTTTATTGTGGCCAATACAAGAATATTGCAGGTTTTAAAATTAGATTGTGATGTCCGTTCTCTTTCTGATAGATTATACTTTATAGAATTTTAGCATTTTCTTATTTCCAAAAAAAATCTCTGAATCTAATGATTCAGAATCTAAATAGTGACATTCTTTGTCAAGGTTACTTTTTTAGAAAGGGCAAATTTTTGGTTAATATTTTTTCAATATATAATTGTAAAATATTTTTAAATGTGAAAATTATTTGATTTACAGATTAAGTATGTAGCTCAAAAATTACATTTCCCCATAGATAAATCCAGATCAAACTGCATGAAATCCAGATTAGAAAACCTGAGTAAATCAAATGATTTCTCAAAGCCAAGAATAAAATAACATAAAACCAAAAAATTATTTTTGTCTTTTAATCTAAATTTTAAAAATAGTGTTTTTGTAAAGCTCCATGAAGACAAGTACTATTTCTATGTTGAGAATCAATTTTTTCCAATATTTGGCAAAATAAGGAAAACATATTGTCACATTATAATATTTGATAAATATGATAATAAAATTTTAAAGCATAACATGAATATGTAAATTGTGAACACGTCATTGTGTCCAGTGATGCTACAAAGGTAGCCTTTTTTCTGAGCCTTCATATATATGGAAATTTTATTTTATTCTAATATAGAAGAAATTTGATTTTCTATAAATTTCCTTTATCCTAATATTGTTTAATACCCTTTCACTATTACTCTATGGCCTTTTGATACTCTATTATTTGTACTTTAAAATTCAAACCAATTTCTTTTAACTGAAAATTTCAAGGCTATGGACCTTATCTGTCTTTGAAATTCAAGACTTTTGCCTAGCTGTGCCTTGTTAAGGGTCTTATTTGATGGATTTTGCAGAAGCATGGTGGTTACTGAGATCAATTTACTGAATATTATCGGCCAAGCTTTATGAGAGATTCTGCTCCAAACTCAACAAACCAAACTGCTGATAGAAATGCAGACAGTAAACACCAAGCTCAGGAGGTTTTAGTTGGAACAAGGACTCCATTGACATTTGCACTTGAGCTCGTGTATGCTACACTCTGCCAAAAATATTGCCTCTTTTTTTTTGTTTGTTTGTTTACTCATGTCTTTAGATTTTTTAGAAGACTAACATAGGAGCTACAGACTAAGTAATCTGGCAGAGGAAATTTCAAGGCAGCTCAGTATTCACTCTGTGGATAGACCACTTTTGGAGGCTTTTAGCCAGCTCTATATCGTGAATCAAGAGCAAACAGCAGAGCCAAATAACTTTAAAACTTTTGACAGGAAAAAAGCATTCACAAAGATGGAGCACAGAAGAGGCTGGTTTCTGAAAATAAAATAGTAAAAAGAAGCCAAACACTTTATATTAGGATCAAAAAATGGTTAAAAGTATGTTATGAAGCAGCAAAACCACTCCCTTCACAGGCTAAAAGGTGCAAAGGCTGAAAGCTTTTATTTGAAAAGAGAGCACTAGGAAACCTGCTCTAGAATGACAGCCTAGTGAATAGGTTCTCCACAATTCAGTTCACAGTACTCAGTGACCCAGGCGCTCAGGGGTGCTGCAGCAGGACCACTGCCCAAGCTGATGGCAAAATCTGACCTCGTCCAGATGGTGCTGGTCTTATGGTGATGCAGAATGCAAGTGTTGTAAGGTCAGTGAGGCTTCCCTCTGATTTCAGAAGGCCCGTGAGGCTACACAGTGTACCTCTGAGAGAGCAGTCTGTAAAGCTAGGAGAGCAAAGCTGCAAGTTCAGTGGAGATGACAGGTTATTGGAGAACAAAAGAACATGGAACATTGAGGAGAGCTCTAGGTAGCAAGCAAAACCAGTCCAAGAAAGAAGCATGGGAGCTGCAACCATCAGCAGTGCCACTGAGGGAAGGTCACACAAGCCCTTTGGGGGCTGCATTTTACCACAAGTTGCCTAATGTACTGGACCCTAATTTACAGGATGTAATATTGACTCTCCTTCTATGGTCCTTTTCTTCCTCCTGTTTTGGCTAGGTATATTTATCCCATGTCATTGTGCATCAGAAGTGTTTAACACTTAGATTTTTTATAGGGGCTCACAGTTAAAAGTTTGCTTTGAGTCTCAGAGGAGTCTTTTCAACAATGCTGAAACTTAGGATTTGGAAATTCTTAGAGGTGGATTTAATGCATTTTTCATAATGATATGTGCATGAGCCTTTTGGCGGCAAAGGCTATATATAATATTATGATTTTATCTAAATGTCCCCCAACACTCACATGCTAAGAGGTGGGACTTGGAGATTCTATAGCTGATTTGTTGTTAGGAGGTGGAGCTGGTCACAAGAGGTGAGTAGCTGGGAGCATGACCTGGAAGGATATTTTTCCTCCCCACTCCTGCCTTTGCTCTCTGCTTTCTGTCCTGTACACGGGGAAGTAAACGGCTTTTCTCAGACCAGGCTCTTCCACCAGACTGCTGCCCATGCAAGGACTGAAACTTGTAAAATAAGACCCAAAATAAACCACTCCTTTAAATTTTGAGTACCAGTTATTTTGTCCTAGCAATGAGAAAAGAGATTTCCACAGTCTTGCAGTGTTCCAATATCCTCATGATTACTCTAAGGGTTTCTGACAGTATGGGGTATAATAGTCAAGACAGTATCTTTTAACTCAAAGTATAAAATCTACAGACTTTATGTGCCTTTGAAATTTAAGATAATGCCAAGATGTCTACTTATGAATCTTATTTAGTGGATTTTGCAAGGGATGCAGTGGTTCCTTATACTTAATACTGAGTTACTATCTTAATTAAAACAACTTTCCATATCTCTGACTTTTTAGTACAACTATGTGTGTGTATGCCGTGGGTGTGTGATTATTATTATGATTTTATGATCTCACTTATTCTTTGGCCACCATTAGGATATTTTGGTCTAGTGTTCTGTTTTTCTGTATGCATTTCATCCTTCTCCTTGATTTTCATGTTCTTGTATTTTGCTTTTTAATAAAAAAATAGCAATTATTACAAAGAGAAAGGGAACAGCAGCAGCAACAGAAGGCTCTAGATTAGAATATAAAATTTAAAACGTAAAATTCACCTCTTAGTCAAGGCAAGCTTCACTGCAAAATAACCAAACACAAAATGCCAGTAACAGGCAAACAACAAAATATCCTCTTCAATTTTATACTCTATCTCTACAAACATTTAAAAAATGCTTTGTCACTTACATGTTACAAAGAATAGGAAAAGGGATGTCACTGAAATCCAACCCAATTCTCCTTCAGTTATTGCAAATTATAATGAGAATTTTCAGAAATGAATTTAAATATGATGTGTTTATTCCTCATATTAAGAGAGAGCATCTCTAACTCTAGTTTTGTATTGATAATTTTCTATAACTTCTTATTAATCTAGCCCACTTTCAAAAGTGGAAATTCCAATAGATTGCTGAGGAACAAATTCCAGTATCTAATAACACTAATTATCAGGAAATATCTTGATCCATCATTCAAGACTCCAGAACTTCAATTCAAATCAACTGCCTTTTATACTCTCCCTTTCAAGTTGAGGTACAAGTAATTCATTATGAACAGCAGTCCTTACCTTAACCAATTTATACAATAGCAGGAAGGCTTAATTACATATAACCTAGCTCCCGTGTGTTTGAATGAAAATAAATAAATAAATCTTGGAACCTTCTCCAACTTTCTTGTGAATCATATTTCAAACCAAAGTAATTTTTCATATTCTATCAAAATATCTTCATGAATCTATATGTAAAATACTGCACTTAAGAATATTATAAGTGACAAAAACAATAAAAGGTTTCATTGAGGATATATAATGAGAAAATCGATTCTATTTAAATGTGCATACAAGTAAGTTAAATGTTAATACAGTTACAATGAAATACTGAATCTGACTGACTTTTATAATATCAATAAGATAAAATATGCATTAAATGTAGAACCTGGATCATTTATTGGAGTTATTTCACAGCAGGCACATAAGTAAAATAAAATAAAAATCTATGAACACATGAACATAAAAATATGCATAATCATCAATTAAAAATAGTCCCATGTCAATATTTTTATAATGCGGTTCGTAATTCATACTCTGGAGCTTCAAACAACTAAAAAGAACTGAAGATTTACATATGTGGAGACAACTTTGTCATGTTTCATTACAGAAAATCTCCAGAATAAACTGGTTTTCCTTCATCTTTTTAAGGCAGTTGCTTTCTCTTAAAATGCCTAATTAGATTCTGATGGTTGCCATGTATCTGTGATTAGGTGTTTAGGGAGTAGAAGACATAAATGTCCAGAAAAACAGATTTTTATTAGTGAGTTTCAGATTATAGTATTTCTGTGTTCGATATTCTTCATATGATAATTACTCCTTTTAAAATTATTTTCCTATATACTTCGAAGTGGTTTAATGAAAAGTGTGCTCATTTGAACAAGTATATTATGGTTTAGATTTCAATTATTATTATTCCTTTCAATTCCCCTATAACCATATTTTTTCATGCTTGAGAAAGTTTTAGTGGATTCTTGGTGTAATAGCATAAATAATTTAACAGTAATTTTAATCTTATCGTACAGAAAAATGCCGATCAAAGGAAAATATTCTAATTTCACTTTAAGCAATGATTAAATAAAGGAAATTTATTGAGAAATGAAGTTTCTAATTTGAGAGCAAATATGCTTAAGAAACTACTTTGGCTATGTACAATTTTAAAAGCATGCTGCATAGAAGGTTACATTTACCAACCATCAGTTTCCATGGAGTTTAGATGAATAAAAATAATCTTAGGTTATTAGTCAAAGATAATTTGAATACTGGAAATGTGTATGAATTAGAGTGGGCCATGTTAACTACTGTCAGTAATTAAATGTCACAGGTGGCAACATAAATTGATAATGTGATAGGTTCTTTAACTTACAACTAAGATCACGTGGTTTGAGGTTCTCGTTTTAGAGAAGATGAAACTATTTTACTTTCAAAGAGTGTTAGTTGTCTAGACAAAGGTATGGAAGCTCACCAAAGATTAAAGTTGAGAGCTACATTGACATTTCAATATGTACATATTACATATGTGTGTATACATAGTAAATTGTGTGAATGCATACACACAGTAAATTGCTTTTAGAAGCAATCTCAAGTCTTGAGAGACTATGCAGTTTCATCATCTGCTTATATTTTTCTGGTTTGTTTATTTGTTTGTATTTTGAAATAGGATTTCACTGTGATCCATGCTGGATCTGAACACACTGTGTAGGTCAGGAGAGGCTTAACTGTATGACCTTCCTGCATCAGCCTCCTAGAGTTCCAAGTGTGGGCCCCCACTCCCAACTGGCTGTTCGAATTGTATTAATTACTAGTTTTACTGACCGATATAGTAGATTTTAAATAAAAGCTTATGGAATTAAAAAATAAATGTATTAAATCTATTAAGAGTAGCTGAACATATTTTTAATGAGAATATATTCTGAAACAATGCAAAATTTGGAATACGTAAATCTTTTGATTTCTAACTTTGATAATTTGTTCCTTATAAAACCAGAAATTATGAACCCAGAATCACTTAATTTGGTGTAATTTTCAGTTCAACTGAAGGAAAAAAAAAACTTCTCAATAAGCTTCCAAATATGTGTATTTTGATTCAATGTTTAGACATACGTTTTATAAGGATGCTCGGACTGTAATACATTGACTATAAACCCTTCTCCTAAGCTGACACGGTTCTTTCTGAAACTAGTTCTGTGATGGACAGCTCTTCCTTCTTTGCACATTGTCAGTGACCTCAACAAAAAATAAGGAAGTTCCAGCAATCAAGTGGAAGAAATAGGTTTTGAACTTCTAAACACCCAGCCTACTGTGATCACCCATCATGATTAAGATCAGAAATCTTTCAGCTGTCACTAATTTAAATAGGCCTTTTGTTGTTTATAAAATCCAATGAACCATTCACAATGCCCATCAATTTTTTTTCCTTCCAACTGCACCTTTGGTGTAATTCAGCTTTTATAGAACAATTCTTCCTATTTTTCTATGGCCTGAGCAAAACATTTGGCATACAGGGAAAAATGAATACCAGTGATAGAAATAAGTCAAAAAACACTTTACTCTTTACATGCATATTTCTTGTATCTTGCCAGTTTGGACTTTTTAATAAAGATAGACTGCAGAGGCATTGTTAGTGTGCCTAATTTCCACAGGTGTGGGGAAGAATGCAGATACAACTAATGGTGAATAGTCTTAAAATTTTAAAATGCCTTTCACAATTATGGTGCCATTTATTTCCTGAAACAAGCAAGTGAGAGACTGATGACCTATATAGACAATTAAAACTAATGGTCAGAAAGACAAATTTAAAGGTTTTTTTCTAATTTTCAAAACAGCAATTTTTATTCCCAGCCTTAGCTGCTTTAGACAGTAGAAGGAACAAAGTAATGGCTTTTGTCTGTAATACATGTTATGTGAGCATTTTTATTCATTAGTTCAATGTGCTTTTACTTCCTATTATGTGAAAATTGTTTATATTATGAATTTTTAATGCAGTGATGAACAATAGAGGTAAACTCTTTGCTCTCAAGAAACTATAGAAGAAAAGATAGAAATTTAACAAATACGGAAACTAGAAAATGTTGTATATAGATGGAATTCTCATTATAAGAAAGATGTATAGTGTACAAACAAATTCTCTACCATATAAAATGGAAGTTTTATTTAAAAAAATACACTATACACATTGTAAATTACTGAGGTAACTGGAATTTGTAGAACATGTACCCTGAAAAGCAAGTACTTTGAAGGTTAGGTGAACCCACAGTTTCCAATCAGTTTTTTTTGTTTGTTTGTTTTTGCTTTTGTTGGTTTTTTTTTTTTTTCATTCAGCATTCTCCATCCAGGGCAGGAAACAGATAATCCCAGTATGGACCCAGGCAGAAGGCCTTTACTAATAGATCAAGAAGCAACACAGCTTTTACCAGTACTGTGAGAATAAAGACAAAGAAAAAATCTTAGATGGGCCAGATTCTCACTGAGAAAGGAATAAAAAAACTGACATAAATTCAGCTTCATGCAAGATACCTGCCAAATTTTAAAAACACAGGGTACAAGATTAAGAAAAAAACACTGAAAAATTAAAGAAAATTTTTCAATAGTCTTCATGTGCTAACAAGCCAGGATTGGAGGTCAAAATTTATCTGTGGACACTTTGGATTTAACTGGAGACCTAAAGTCAAGATTACACATAAACCAAAATTAGACAAATCCTTAATAATACTGAAATCTAGACTCAGTGTCAGCCCTGGTTGGATTATAATGGCCAATTTACATTCCATACGCCTAGCAACAGAAAGATTGAATACTTTTAAGAGAAGCCTCACATCACTCACATTTCTGTTATACAATCTGATATTCAATTTTTAAAACTATGTACTAATAAAGTTTCATTCAAAAGATATAGATAATAAAACACTTTTGAAGTTTATTTTGATCACTGGACAGAATTTAAAAATAGATATGATGATCAGTTTAAGGAAACAGATTTTCCTGAAATACTTGGAATTTAATAAAGTCAAATTTTAGAACTGCAAAACAGAGAAAAGTTCATGCTGTCAAAGGAGAGGAGCTCAGTTGGCTGTGCTTTCCAAATAACGGTGACATCTGGGGGTGCACTACGCTGATCTTTTGCTGCAGCAAGTAAGCATCAAAGGGTGAGTCTGTGTGACTTTCTGGTTCTGTTTTGCACCATGCAGAAGCGCTTGCTGAAGTACTTAGATCTGTTCCCCCAGGAAGAAAACAAACTAAAAGACTTTAGGAAATGAATCCTATAGGACCTTCTGAAACACAGAGGGAAACGAGGGAAGGGAGACCACACTCATCCCTACAACAGATTAATTCGTGCTAACAAATATTCTTGACTTTGGCTATACTGATAGGCATGTAAAGGTATCTCAATACTGTTTAATTTTCCTTCACCTAGTGACATATAATGTAACTCACTGTATGCTTATTTACCACCTGTATGTCTTCTTTGGTGAGATGTTTGTTAACAGCTTTTGTATACTTTGGACAGCATTTCCTTATCAAATAAGTCTTTTGCAAATATTTTCTCACAGTCTTCATTTGGTCTTCTCATTTCCTTCATGTTTTTTTTTTTTTTTCAGAGCAGGGGTGTTTAATGAAGTTCATCTTATGTATGTCCTTGTCATTTAATGTGCCATTGATGTTTTGTCTAAGAAGTCATCATCAAACTCCAGGTCTTCTAGACTTACTTCCATGTTTTGTTCTCAGAGTTTTATGGTTGGTATTTTACATTTAGACTTACAATCATTTCATAATATATTTTTGCACTCACACAAAAACCATATAATTGTATAAATTAATGGGATACCATGTGTACATATATACAATCCATGTATCAGATTAAATACATTTATCTCCCCAAGTAATATTTCTTTTTGGCAACATTGTCAACATCCTTTCTTCCAGCCTTTTGAAACGTGTAATATGTTACTGTTATCTATAGTCATCCTGTGCAAAGGCACATTTTCACTTTTTTCCTAATTACAAGTCAGTACCTGTGGATCCTTCTCCAACTTCTTTGCCAGCACATTCTTCCTGAGCTCTGGTAACCGTCATTGTTCTCAGATTCTACATGACTAGCCTTTTTTTACATTTGATATGGAAGTCAGATCATACAGTATTTGTCTTGCTATATCTTGCTTATTTCACTTAACATAGGGATCTCCAATTATACCCATGTTACCTCAAATGATAGAATTTCATTCTTTTAGGCTAAACAATATTTTATTGGGTATATATACTGGATTTTCTTTGTTCATAGTTGGACACTTAGGTTGTTTCTGTTTCTTGCCTACTATAAACAGTGCTGCAGTGAATATGAAGCAGATGTGTTTCCTACTGATTTCATTTGCTTTGGACATGTATATCTAGAGGTGGGACTGCCAGATCACATGATAATTCTGTTTTTAGTTTTCTGAGGAAACTACATCCTCTTTTCTACAGTGGTAGTACTAGTTTATATTGTCACCAACAGTGTATAAGAATTCCCTTTTCTCCACATTCACACCAGCTCATTACCCTTAATTTTCTTATTAATAACCATTCTTAATGGAATGAAGGCTTATCTCTATATGGTTTTGATTGCATTTTCCTGATAATTAGTGATATTGACCATGGTTTTTCATGTACTTGTTGGTAATTTGTATGTCTTCTTTAAAAAAAGAAATCTATTTTGATTTACTGCTAATCTTTTAACCAGGTCATTATTTTTACTATTGAAGTTTATTGTGGATATTAACCTCTTGTCATATGTGTAGTTTGCAAATATTATCTCCCATTCTTTGGGATGTCTTTGCACTTTGATTGATTCCTGTGACATACAGAGCATTTTATTATGATGTAGTTCCATTTGTCCATTTTTGCTTTTGTTTCCTGTGCTTTTGGGTTCTTATCCAATAACACTTTGGCACATTCCAATGAGACATTTCCTCAACATTTTCTTCTAATAGATAGTGTCAGGTTACAAATTTTATCTTGTCTATTTTGAGTTGATTTTTGTTGTAGTCAGAGTTTACAAGGGAAAAGATTTAATACAGGGCTCATGATTCATGGAATATTTTATAATATTCACCAAGAGCCAAATGCAAAAGAGTGCAGGAAATCTGTCCCAGAAACCCAAAGAATCCAGCTGAGGGCCTGGATCCCAAAGCAATCTCCTCCATGAGTCCAGCTGGAGGCCTAGAACCAAGGACTATGTCACTTGAAAGTCTGTTTCAAGGATCTTCACTGGGAAAGCTCAAACCCCAATAGTGGGAGCTAGAATATCTGTGCCAGGAGGATGAAGAATCTGTGCCACCAGGCTGAGTGATCTCAACTTAAGCCAAAACATAATGCCCAAAGTAAGGGGAAGGATCAGAGTTTCTGTAAAAAGGACCACACCCATCCTCAGCAACAGTGAGGACTCAAGCCCCTTGGATAATGAGAACAGTGGAGTTCATATCAGGAAAACCAGCATGACAAGCTTCTCCAGGAGAACAAACAGCACACATCTTCCCCTCTAGTTCTCCTTTAATGCTATTGGTAACAATCCACAGGTGGACCTTCCACACCCAGCACCACGCTGATTCAGTTCAGCTGGGTATTCCAAGTTGCTTATTAGTGAATCCACCAGCGTTTCTAACCAGTAGCAGATAGAGGTTCTATTTTCATTCCTTTGCACATGGATATTCAACTTATTGAACTGAAGAGCACCATTTACTGTCCTTTCTCTAATGCATGTTCTTAGCATCTTTATTGAAAATCATTTGACGGTAGGTGCATGAGGTTTATTTCTGGACTATTTAGTCTATTCCTTTAATGTATTTCTCTTTTCTAATGTCAAAGCAGTGCTATTTTACTTCCTAACAGCCTTGCAGCGTATTTTGAAGTCAGGTAAGCATAATACATTTTGATGTGTTCTCTTTGCTTAGATGGGTTTGAATATTAAAAAAATTGTGGCTCCATATAAGTTTTAGAATACTTTCCAGTTTAATGAAGGATGTTTGTATTTGATAAGCATTGTATTGAATGTAAAAACAGCATTGTACAGTGTGGTCATTCTAAGAATACTACTTCTTCTAATCCATAAATATGTGATATATATCTACATTTTGGGGATCTTCCTAAATTTCTTTTATCAATATTTTCTAATTTTTATTAGAAAGATCTTTTACCTTTTTATTACATTAATTTTGAGATGTTTAAAGTACAGAACATGGGGTTATTTTCTTAATTTATGTTTCAGATAATTCACAATACTTTTTCAATATTTTAATCAAGTATAACATTTCAGTGCCTATGTATATGTCATAATAATATAAGACATATATGCTATGTATCAACTGCTGACATTGTATATTGAAGTTATATCCTGAAATTGTCGAATTTATTTATTCTAACAATTGTTCATAGTTTTTGGTGTTTCTAAATGAAAGATCATGCTGTCTACAGTGACAATTTGACTTTGATTCCAATTTGTTGCCCCTTATTTCTTTCTTTTGTCAGATTGCTTTGGTTCAAATTTCTAGGATTTTATTAAATAAAATTAATGAAAATTGACATCCTTGTCTTGCTTCACATCTCAGAAAGTTTTCAATCTTTCCTCATTAAAAATACCATTAGCTATTGGTTATTATAAAGGCCTTTATCATGTTGATGTGTGTTTCTCTTACACTTCATCTTTTCAGTGTTTTCATAATAAAGAAGTCTGGAACTTTTTGAAGTGTTTTCTACATCTATGGAGATAGCCATATTTTGTTTTCCTTTTGAGTATAAAGATTATAAAATCTATGTCTAAGTTTTATTATTTTGCCTGTAGACATATAGCTTTTTAAATAAGGAGTGAATTTTATTTACTCTTAAAACACTGAGTGCCCATGGTCTAAAGAAGAGCCTGGTGTATGGTAGTCTCTCAGTAGGTATTTTTTGAATGTTTATGTTGTAATAATATGTAAAGAAAAAACTTATTGGTATAAAGGCATATTTACTTTCAATATATAATCATTTATTTAAAAATTATGTACCAGAAACATTTTATGAAGTCATTTCTTAAACCTGTTTTTATATGTAAGAGCCGAACACAAGATCTTTGAAAGAATAATGCATTCAATTAAGAGATATAGTTAGAAATAGTTTAATGAGGAGGAAGAAAAAGAAATATGGGATGGCCAGACAATCAAGGAATCAATTATTTGAGACATGAATGCTTAAGACTCAGTACTATGCCTGCACTGGAGTAAACAAATATTCTTCCAAAATGTTTCCTAAATCAGTGAATTGTGTCTTCTATAGTCTATTGGTTTTAAGAAAATAAGATAAGATACTCATTTCACTCAGCTATTTTAGAACGTATTTACATTCATTATGTAAATTTTGTGGAATCTTTATGTCTCAAAAAACTACTAGTCATTTTCACTTGAATTATGCCATTTAATCTTCACAAAAATCTTGAAAGAGACAGAGTCAAGGTTAAAATTAAGCTCCAACTGACCAAGACCCACGGTTTTGTCAAACAGTATTTTGAGAAATACACAAGTGAACATCCTGATAGAAAATTCAGGTCTTTAATACTTACTTAGAAAAGGGATGGAAACAGCCCTCCTTAAATGTCAAAATGTGTGCACAAAAAGCCTGTGAGTTTATTATTATTCCCATTTTTATATATGAGGAAAATAATCTTCCTTTGGCCAAGTAAGGTCACAAGATTTTCAGAGGTATAGGCAAAATTTATACTATTTTTTCAAGTATTGAAGTTTTTGAGAGCCTTGAAGTATTGTGTTAAAGTACAGATTTAACTATTTTAGTGAGACATCTAGAAGAGGAATAGCTGGGTCAAATGGAATCTCTAGTTTTAGTTCTTTGAGGAATCTACATACTGATTTCAAAGCATCATACAACAGGGATATATGCACAACCATGTTTATAGCAACACAATTTGTAACAGCTAAATCTAGGAAACAGCTCATATGTCCATCAATGGATGAATGGATAAAGAAAATGTAGTTTTTATATCTAATAGAGTCCTACTGTACCACAAATAAGGATTAACTTTGGACATTTCTAGATAAATGGATGCATCTTGAGAATGAGAACATAATTTTAAGTAAGATAAATCAGACACATATTTAAGTATTTCATTGTTTCTCTTATATGTCAAACTCAAACAGCAAATAAGAGCCAAAATAGAGGACAGATATTGAGAAGTAGGAAGAAAATGTTTAAATAGAAACAGGAACAAAGCAGAGGGTAGGGGATAAGGACGGGAGAGAATAGGAATAAAAAAACCACACACATCTAAAAAGGATGGAGGGAAAATCATAGAAACAAAGTTTTGTAAATGGAGAGGCAAGGAATCATTGAAGAGAAAGGAGGAGAATAGGAAAAGAAAATAATTAAGATATATTATTCACAGTTACAAAGTCCCTATGATTGGGCTGGGGATTTAGCTCAGTGGCATAAGCGCCTGCCTGGCAAGTGCGAGGTTGTGAGTTCGAACCCCAGTACCGCAAAAAAAAAAAAAAAAAAAAAAAAAAAAAAAAAAGTCCCTATGATGAGTGAAGTCATTATGTATGTCAAAAATGTATCAATAAAGTTAATTCTAAAAAATAAATAAATTTCAGGTTTTTACTCCATAGGTTTGAAGTATATCTGTGAATCTTCATTTTTAATAGATTTTCAGGCAACTATAATGTTGCTGGTAATATGTTACACTCTGAGTAGCAAAGTCCTGAAGAGAAATGCATGTGAAAATAACAAAGGTTGACAGACACACAAGTTATAGTTTGAACATTTGGAATTACTACAAAAAGAGTACGTTCTCATCTTCCTTTTTCTAGTAGAAGGTGGCAAGCCTCTGTAGGCATTAGAGGCACTTTCGCTACACTTCCTTAAATACAAATAAGGGGTCACTAAATAAACAAAAACAAGACAATGAAGGAAACAATCAACCAGACCACAATCAACCACTCCACTAAAGCAGACAGGCTTCAGACTGGAAAGCCCTGGGTTTCAGCAGGATGATATGCATGGCTCCTCTGCCAGAGAGAGTTGTGTTTAGCTACAGTTTTTCTGTACATTACAAGACATATTGGTTGCTGGGAAGGAAGGAAAAACCTTGGAAGATATAAATTTTACTTCTTCCTGAAAAAATTGACTATGATTATGTAGGACTGCTTCAATCATTGGGTTGAAGTATGTGTTTATATCTTTGTGAGTTATCGTTCTTCACCCTAATTCCAACCCCTTCTGTACATATCTGCCTAGAAACTACCTAGTAAAAAAGTAGCTGCTCCTGAGAAAGACCAGAGAAAATAAATAAATAACTTACTTTCCCTTATTTATCTGAGATACAGTGTTCTTTAAATTTATCAATTTTGACACATATTTATAGTATTACCTATTCATAACATACTCTGTGTTTCAGAAATGTTATTACAATTCTTAAATTGCTTTTATTTATTTAGAAGTACGTCTCTCTTTTTAATAATAACTGATAACCAATAGAATAGTGGAAGATTATTTTTAATAACTCCTCAAAACTGATTTCAAGAGAACTTATGCAAGATTGCACTTAGGTAAAACTTGAGTTTTAAAGTTGTGCTTAGGTGCCTTAAATGACTACTTCACCATAAATACAATCAATGTTTTAAAGACCTATATAAATTTGAAAATTCAAAGCAATTTCTGAAAAAAAATTAAATGCAAAACATCTAAGCTTTTAAATCATTCGTAAATTAAGACCAATTTACAGTTCACATGTTTGAATTACTCCTATGCAACGGAAAAACTATTATTTTCTCCAGTAGTTATTACATCGTAAATGCCACAAAGTTATCATTTTGTTCTTAATTAAGGCTTTTAAATTTCCTATGTTACATTTCATTTGAAGTTCATACAGCTCACTCTGTCAGTCTTTTTAAAGTATTTTCACTATGTCAGTCTTACACCCGGGACAATCTCATTTTCTGTAACTTCTGAAATCCATGGACCGTACTTCCTCATAAATTTTTCAAAACTTTGTTTTATTTAGCTACCAAGTGAAAATATTGAAAACTGGTAGCAATAATAATAAGGCCATTTCTATGGAAATGGTGTGACATCATTTATTCAATCATAGTAGATGATAAACAATTCATGAATGGGTTTTTGAAATTCAGTAAGCAGTTCATGAATACTTGTATTGAGAGAGTCGGTTTCATAAATGAAAACAGGAACTGGTAAATACCGTGGGTAGCAAATACTACCCCACTGAATCCAAAGTGGATGTGAAACATTTCAGTCTTAAACACAACCTGAGTGCACTCCCAGCGGTGATAGAGGTGTGACCAGCAGGTAATGACATTCGTTTTCTTAGGTGGTTTATAAAACCAGCTCTCTGAGCACAGTTCAGGAGGAGGAGTTCCAAAATGTTTTAGGCCACAGCAGCATCATTGTAACCAACATGGTCTCCCTGGGCACTTTTTAAGGTCAGCACTCATTGTAATATTTGTTAACACCTCTCCTTGTTGTAAGTTGGTGTGAGGCACTTTGAAACTGAGGGAATCTCTCTCAGGGTCCCTGGAGAGCGTGATGCTGGGAGCATCACTCATATCTAAAGAGTGCTGGAAGAGAAAAGAAACTCACAACCCTTGTATTATCAGTGTATGTCCTCATCCTTCCACAGATACATTTTTAATTGCTCTCCTTAAAAGCTTGATGGGAAAGCCTTTGAAGTAAACAGCTCTCTACCATTATCCTATTACAAGTGAACAGCCTCTCAACCCTGCCATGATTTTCAGACAAGGGGGGAAAAAGGCTTTTAGAAATCATTCTGAAATACAGTTTCTGCAAACGTTTTCCTGTGGGTGATCTTACTAGCCTATTAGGCATTTGTAATCACACAGAGCTTAAAATATAAATCTGCATGTGTGTGAGCTCAGTGTGTAATCTCAGGGCTCAGAAGGTAGCTCATATTCCCAGGGAGCTTATTTCCAGAACTATAGCTACACCAGCTCTCTGGGGAGCTGAAGCTGCCAGGCCACCCTCCTGTCTCCCTCAGAGGAGAAAAGGTGGTAGCAACAACCCAAGTGGGTGGAAACTGAGAAATCCAAGACTTGAAGAGGAGGGGAAGGTGGCATGCACTGCAGCACTGGCAGCGGGGAATAAATGGCACAGCTTGAAGTCAAGGCTGCTCTTGTTCCCGTTCTTAGACCGGTGATGTGTATAGCTTTCTCCCTCCTTTTTTAAATTAGCAAACCTAATCCTTTCTAAGCACATGGCTGCCTTGCTCCTAGACCGACCACATCAGTGTCTGTCTCCTTTTATATATCATTTTTGTACAAAATAGAAATGCAGCTCCACAGCTTTAAGACATTCACCAGGAGCTTACTGCCTCTTCCCCACCAAAGAGACGAATGTTTAAAAATACATCTTTGCATCATAATTTCAAGCATCAGAATAATAAAGTGGTGATGTTAACAATCACTAAATGGCTTAGGCAAAACTAATCATAATCTGCTTTCAAAAGTAACCATTCTAGGAATCCTATTGCTGGCACGAAGTTATGATTAAAATGAAATAATAGGTTACATTAACTGCTATGCTTCTAGCCTTTCTCTTTCTTTCAGCAAAGAGATAAATAATACAGGATGCAGCACGATTTGTTCAAAATGGCATAACTCTCTAATTATAAAAATAGATTTTTAGCTGGTTTGATGAATGTTGAAAATTTTGTTTTAGCGATGTGCCCCTTTACACATCACAAATGTTTAAATCTCTTTTGCTCATGTGAATTCAGCCCAACAACTACTTCTGTGCCTTGTTGCAATTAGCTGTAAAAACACAATTCCCAGGGTAGAGGTGGAAAGACTCAAAGCCAGGTGGAAAGATTGCCCTCTGAATTTCTTAAACATAGTCAGAGAGTCTGTGAACTTTCCTACAAGAGAATGTGTCCAGCAGTGATACTTTCTAACTGTAGCTATATTCTTCACAAGAATGGTTTGCTGTCTTATGTTATCAGCCATTAATTTAGCTGAGTCCACACAGAAAGGAAAAGGAGAAAGCTTTAAATGCCCCAGTTTCTTTAGGCTCCTAAAGACATTCACAGAATTGGCAGCTCAGCCAGTTCTGTATCTATAGCCTATTACACAGCCAGATATGTGTCTCTATGGCTTAATTATTTCATGTACCTCTTGTCTTTGGTGTCTGTGAAAGGCTTACATGCAAAAAAGGGACCAACAGGTACATAGGAAAGAGGATGAGTAGATATAAACATGGAAAAATAGTAAAATTGAATATATACTTAATTCTATACTAATTAGGATGGTTCCTAATAGAAAATAATCCAAGTATAAAGTTGATAGAATTTAAAAACTAATGGTACAGAGGAGAAAATATTCAACTATGTGGACAGTTTGCACTGCCTTTGGAAACTGTTCATCGCAAATGTGGGTGTAGACACCACCTTTTTGTATTTTTGATAAACATCTTTATGGGTTTACATTTCAAGTAAAGTCTATAAAAAAGCTGATAGGAAAATTGCATAGTTTGAAATGTGTTCTCATATCACTGTTACTGCAATCCCCTCTTTGAAAATAATTAGATTGTTTAATACTGTGAAAGTTTACATTGAGAAGTCTAATGGATAAAACCTTCACTGGGGTTGCCATTTGATAACATGTGAAACAGTGGATTCCAGTACATCATTTCTGTTATAAAATGGTAACTACATATTTCATGAAGACTATTCTAGATATACAGTAAAGATTTAGTCATTATTTTAGCTACTTTGAGCATCATAAAATCATTATAAATTCTGGTGAAGCTCAGTTTTAAGTCTGGTTCTTCATGTAAAATATTTAACTATGCTCTTAAAATTCAATGATTTTTTCAATTTCACAGAAAATATGTTTCAGTCTTCAGGAAAGTTTTATATTTCAAAGGTAACCCAAACACTTTTTACTTTTAGTCTGTAGGGTGTATGTATTAGTACAAACTATTAAGTAAGAATATGGAATATAGATTCAGGCTGAGAAGAACTGTACTCTTCTCTAGGACTTACTTGCTTTTTTGGGGACTGACAAATCACATAAAGTCATAAATTCTTGGTTTTCAGACCTGTGAAATGAAGATGACAAAAGTTTTTCTTACAGAATTTTTGTGAGGATTTGAAAAACTTAGGATAGTCTCCAGACATATAAACTGCATTATTACTACAAATCAAAAATGAATTTTAAATTGCAATAAACTTAATTGCAACCTCAGTAAAGAATATCAGCTCCGTTGTATACTTTGTGCAGAATAACACTGTATTATATGGAGAAATGATCATAATATCCTTTAATAACCAGTGTACAAATGTTTAAGATGGTCAGAAACCACTATTATTAAACTTCAAAGGAAGAGATTCTTTGCAAATACATACCTTGAACTAAGTGGTCTCTAGTATCAACAATGGAATTCAACCTAAAATTAGGAAGCTTAACCTGTTCATTCTCAAAAATCAAAAAGAAACAAACAAACAAAAAACTAATGCAATCTAAAATAAGCAATATCAAGCCAGTTTCAAAAATGATTTTATTTTTCTGGAATAAGAATAAAACACTCAGGAGTATTTGAAATTAAGCCATAGCTTCCACCTTAATAGAGGAATAAAAAAAAGAGAGTCTAAAAATTACAGAATTTAGCGGCTCCTGTTGAAAGTTCTGGTCTTCAGGTCAGTAGATCAAATATGATCTCAGGCAGCACAGGAGATTAAATGCACCCATTGTTTCTGCTGCGAAAATATATAGCATGATTAAGCTCTTTATCCACTCAGACCTGCATCAGACTCCGTTCACCAAGCAATGAGTCACCACTCTGGTGCCCAATGGCCCCAGGCTGAGCCAAAGCAGTGATTAAGTAGCTCAGAGCTTCAGAGCTGAAGGGAACCTCTGAACTAATTCTCCTTCATGCTTAAATTGGAGTTGATTTTGGAGGCTAGCCAGTGATTGCTACGGATTTGGGAGGATGGTCTTCTGCAAACCATCCACAGGAGCCATGCCAAGAGGCTCTCCACTGAGCAGATGAATTGTGGGCTAGGGAGCTCTTGGGCTAATTGTTTCTCATATACGGCAAATGTTTTCAAATGTAAAGTATTCATTGTACTTTTTTAATTGACCATATGAAATTAATTTTCAGTTAACCTACACGCCAAATGGTCTGCAGCAAGCCACTACAACACAGAACATTTCCTTATTCAACATATGACAAGGTTATTCTTTTAAATAAAACATTACTTTGTTTCTGGATGCTATATTATAATACTTAAGCCTGATTTTGTCACATGGGAAAACATTATTAAGGTAATAATCCCAAAACTATCTAAGTATTCAATATATTCCCAAATAATTGACTTAGGGGACTATGGAGTACAGTGGTTAGTTTCACTATTGAGTATTGAGAGGATGCTACCAGGGTGGCTGGCTCAAATTGCATGTCCAGGTTATCTGTGAATATCCAAGTCTTGAATATTTGGATACTGATAGAGCTCAGTCCCACTTGCATGCACTTTTACAACTAATATGAATATTCAAGGACCCCATATTTACATACATTAAATATATGGTAAAAACTTTATTAAATACATCACCAATGTGAAGCATTGCTCAAAATGAGTATCTTTGGGGGCAGGTAGGAGCACAAAATGGATTTATATACAAAATGGCCCAGATACATAGACTGGATCCAGGATTTCTGTAGGCATTTAATCAAGAACAAAGTGAACTTTCCAACTTCAAGTGGCCAGTATGTATTACTATTTTTGTTTTATTTTAAAGAGAAATAAGATAAAATAACAGTTTCAAAACAGGTAAGCAGGACAGTTACAATAATTGATACATTGTCTATATACTTCATAGTAGTTATTCAGAGTACAAGATATAGGCATGATATCTTGTCCAAACAATATTAGCATGAGCTTTGCTTTGCAGAGAAGTAAGAGAAACTAACTATGTAACTATTTTAACTATATGTATACCTTTTTTTCCTTTTTCCCTTTCATCCTGTCCCCTCTGCCCCATCCCAGTTTCTCTTTTTGAACAGTTTCTTCCCAGTTCCCAGTATCTATTGTACGTTTGGGATCTTATTTACTTGTTCAGTTTTTCACACCCCTTTATCCTTTTTATGGCTTAGTAGTACTCCATTATATATATATTTTAAAATCTTTTCTATCCATTCCTTGGTTGGTGGGTTTTGCATGGTTTCCAAGTTTTATTTGTTATAAATTTTACTGCGATAAACATGAGTGCAGGCATATCACTATGATGTTTTTAATTTTTCTGGGAAGATATCCAGAAGGGAAATTTATTACTATTATGATAAGCAAATCTATTAAATATACCAAACAAGCTTACGTTCACTTTCACTATAAGGTTAACAAAGTACTGTTCTTCTAGTAGAAAAAGAATTACAATGAAATCAGCAGTTCATCATGCTTAATATCTCTGCTCTGATACTGTGTGTGCCTCTCAGAAATTTAAGGCTTCTGTTCAACCAATTTAGTTAAAGGGACTTTGACCAGGAGCTCAAAGGTGTTAAACACAGTACCAGATTCAAATAAGAATTCATCTTCTGGAACCCACATGCTATTTTTCTTATTTAAATAAAAGATGGAATCCTGTGAGTTATGGTTTTCTCTTCTGGTATGGTATTTTGGAAACTGTTGTCTATTTTTAAAGAAAGTACCATGGTAGTGTTCCCTGAATTTCCACATGTGTATCACACTTTTAAATACCCAACTAGTGGGTACTGATTGTAAAATTACATTTTTTATTCATTAAATTGTGTATTTAAAATCTCTTTTATATCTGTGTTTACCTTTAAAAATAAATGTTATACAACTATCTAAAGTATTCCAACATAAAATAATAATGGTAAGAAATCTTAAAGGAAAATGTATTTTAGTGTTAATTAAAAATTAAAGATGTTTTTATCTGCTATATTCATAAAGTTTTTGAAGCTGTATAACTACTATTTTACATGTTTATGGTCCAATGTTTTAACAACCACAAAAAACTAAAAACAAAAGTCCAATTAAATTACTAATAAATTTCATGGACAAGTTTCCTTCTTTTTCTTGAGTGTCATTTGCCATCAATTATTATGTAGCAAATCACCTTTTTCAGTCAATTTGCATGCTTTAGATCAATTACTATTTCTATCCCTTTAGCTGTTTAACAGAAAGGCTAATATTAATCAGCAGAAATATATTTATTAAAAGGATCATTGATTTTTTTTTCCCCTGAAGTTTTCAACTGTCTGTAACAACTCCAAAATGGGAAAGAACGGAGAGATATTTTTTTCATCTCTAATTGGATGGTATAATACAGAAGTCATATGAAATTGGATATCACATCTGGGATGCAACATATAATATAATGAACGTTTTTCATTCAAATTAAAATATACCACAAACTTGGAATATTGAAACTATGAATAAGACTAAACTTAATGTCTTAGTTACTTTTCTCTTGTTAAACAAAATACCCAACACCCAAAGTCAAAGGAAGAAAGATTTATTTTAGTTCACAGTTTTAGAGGTTTCAGTCAATAATTGATTGGCTGTAGGACAGGACAGCATGGCAGAAGTACACCACAGAGGAGAAAGTTTGGGGCAGGCACAAGGCCGCAAAAGCAGGAAGGAAGTGACAACCCCAGCCATCTCTCTCTCTCTCTCCCTTGTATTCTTTCCAGTGTAACCATCGTTAGGACAGGCAGCACTCACACCCAGGGAGGACCCTGCTATGATTCACTCTCAGAGCTACGCCAAACCAATCAGTGAACCAATTCAGCAATCACACACCCTTAGCTGAGCATCACACACTTAATCCCAGCCTCACACACTCCGAAAAGCCCCACCTGTGAGTACACGAGATTTTGAGGGAACATCTAGACACAACCAATAACAATGAGATTATTCACTTTGGGGCATTAAAAGAATACTAAAGTTAAATTATAACTCAGCTCAGAAAAATAGGAGCATATTATTATGTTCTGTTGTAACTTTAAATTTATTATTGTAATTACTTTGATTTCCATTTTATTTTGTGTATTTTTTCTTATCCTTTTATAGTATTTGCTTAAATGACTGATTCTCCAGTCAAAAGCTATGTCTTCCAAACACGTCCACATGTCTTCCTTTAGGGCCTACAATACAGTAGTGAAGGAAGAAAATTGTTCTGTCCTTTGTTTGTTTGTTTGTTTTTTACAGAACAGGTAGGGTACAAGATAGAGTAATAATATTATTTCATCTTTTAAACTTTAATTTGGGCCTTAAGTCAGGTCATGGAAGTTTTCAAATTTTTATATATTTTTCCTTTGTAAATGTAATACATTTTGAAAGGTTGTATAACATACAAGAATCACTTCATACATTGATAAAACAAAGGTACAAAAGATCATACTGCACAGATGAGACCCAATTGAGCATGAGTTTGAACTGTAATCTTAGCTGACATTTATCTAAAATTGTCTCCTGCTTTGTCATTACGCTATTACAGGTACAAGTTTGAGTGGCCCATAAATCAGAGGTTCTCTAATTCTGTCTGAAAAATCAAGGCTGATGTATTTAAATTTATATGAAATCTCAAGGACCTCAGGAAATGGGTTATTAAATGGAGATGTATGGTTCTCTAAGAGGTGGCAGGCATCACACCATGGTCCATAAAAGCCCCACACTTGCTCCAGTTCTGAAGCTCATCAAACTTCTTTATTTCACAGAAGAAGACATTTAAAATAATTCAACTTATTGAAAAATTCAACCCATCCTATTTCTCTCATAAAATTTCTGATAAATTGATCTTGAGAATCTTTCTAAGAGAATATTAACAATTTTTATGTGAAATATTCCATCCAAGAAGTCCACACAGAAGGTTCAGAAATGGTTTAATCCTTGTATGGACAGATGATTCTGAGTAGCTATGTAAATTTTCTATCCTTTCATATGAACCAGTGCCTGATCCCTGTCTCTCAACTTATGCTCTAATATTATTATAGCACAAAATGCTTTCATTTTAGAAATTTAGACCTTTTAAGCAGTATCCAAAAACAAACCAAGAATTACAAAACTCTTACACCAAAATATATCTAAACTTGATAATCCATTTAAATGTCTTTATGATTTCTGTTACTTGATATATTTTTCTGAAATTGTGATCATAATTTATTATCTCTGTTGTTACATAAGTTTTATATAAAGAGTAATTTCAGTAGCTGTGAAAGTCATTTAGTAACTCAGTGAAAACAAAATTTCTAGCTTCAAAGACTCCAGAAAGCATTAGTTTTTCTCCTGCCCCTAACTGTACCTTTAAATCCTCAGTCCCTAATTTCATTTGTAGGAAAATATAATTTAAATTTATTTGTCAAGATTATTTACCAAAACAAATAGGTTGATAAAATTAACATCTTTCTTAAAAATTATCTGAAAGATGAAATCACAGAATATACAATGATCAGTTACATTATAAACTTTATTTTAGAGAGAATAAAACCAAGCAACATAAAACTGAATAAAGCCAATCAAAGAAACCAGTGTAAGTGACACAGAACTTCAAAACAATAGGAAATCAACAATGGTTACCATAATGCCTTCTTGTTGTCTTCAAATTAGCTACAGTTACCTTCAGATATAGTAAAAATCAAACAAAACAGAGCAGAATAGAACCAATAAAAGCAAAGCAATAAATGCAGTGAAAGTCTTCAAAGTAAGGCAATAGTTAATCCAAAATGTCTACCATAATATACCTTCTCTTTGAAATAGCTGCCCATGCCATCAGATATAATAAAATCAAACAAAACAAAGCAGAATAAAAACCAACACAGCAAAACAATGCAAAAGGTATAGCACTTCAAAACAAGATGATAGGGAATTAACAGTGGCTACCACCTTAGGAAGGAGATTGTCCTATAGATGCTACATTGCGTAGTTATCCTCTGAATAGATGATCAGCCTACTGGCTTTAGATCTGCAAAGTCAATGAAACATTAAACACTACAAGCATTAAATTGTATGTTATTAGCTGTCATTGCAGCCTGAGTTTCTCTGATCAGCTGGTTGCCTGGGGGGCTGGAGGCACAGGATTGGATCTTCTTGTTTCCCAGCCCATGCACCAGAAGGGGCTGGCATCTGACTGTCCCCAGTAGCCTGTACATGGTGCCAATTCACAGGGATGGCATGCTTCTTGTGACTTCTTGTTCTCCCATCCCCCTCCCCCCGTAGTCTGAGAATATATTAACTCATGGGAGAATGCTGGCATCTGGCTGTCCCCCTAGTGGCCCAGGCAAGGCATCACTTTACAGAGATGGCTAGCTTCTTAGTGACCTCTTGTTCAATTCTTGCAATTAATTTATTCTTAATAAAATGACTACTAATAAATTATTCTCACAAAAAATATAAGAACTAAATGGGTTATAGTAATGTTTTATAGAAGTTAGACTTAGAGTTCACTTTGTAAGTGTAGGTTTTGAACTCAGCAAAAGATACTCCATGGTGAGGTGTAAGAAGTCTTTTCATAAGCAAAATTTCTCTCTGATCTTCCTTTGCTCATTTAACCCTCAGATTCACCAAGTATTATTGCTTTGTACCTAGATGTCTGCCTAAAGCTTCATGAGATCCTAGTTGGGGCTGGCAGGATCTTGGGTTTGTGACATTGATATCAATGGTGGTACTAAATTAGTCCACTAATGGTTTTAATATAGTTCTGGGTGTGGATAATGGGACACCCCACACTGGAGGTGGCCGGCATCACTCCAAAGGCTTGTAGTATGGAAGAGACAAAAGGGGACGGGAAGCTCGCTCTGCTGCTACCGCTGCTTGTATGGTTTGCTGCTCACTGCTTTGCTCCGCTGTCTGCCACCCCATAAACTGTTGTTTGTCTTCTGTGCCAGCTGGAGCCAGCTGACTATGGACTGCAACCTCTACAAACTGTGAGCTGAGGCCGGGCATGGTGGTGCATACCTGGAATCCCAGAACTCAAGAGGCTGAGGCAAGAGGATCACTGGAAGTCTGAGGACAGCCTGGGGTGTGAAGTCACTTCAAGGCCAGCCTAAACTGCGTAGTAAAACTCTTGCTCAAAATGAAGTAAAACAAAACAAAATAAAAATAAAAGTGAGTTAAAAGAATTCTCCTTTAACTTGGGAGTGTTAAGTATTATGTCTCAGCGAGAAGAAAGTCACCAAATTATAACAAATATCCATATGTGAAAAACTGGTAAATACTGTCAAGGTAAATACTAATATATCTGAAAAAGAATTTAAAAATGATACCATCATACCTTAGCATTTCAATAACACTTAATGATTTACAAATGACAAAGGGGAGATATGGATATAGGAAGAGCTATCATAAAATCTCATGGAGTTATACATAGGTTTTATGTGTGTATGTGTGTGTGTGTGTGTGTGTGTGTGTGGTTTTAGATTCTATTCAACTACACGCTAAACATTAGCAGAATCTTATCAAACACTAGACTACAAAGACAATTTTTTAAAATGCAAAATGTAAAGATTACCATTTCACTCAACAAGAAATATAAGATAAAAGTACACAATAAAAATAGAAATTGAATTTTAAGTGCATAATAGCTACATAGAAAATGTAAGCTATGAATTGTGAGGAAATATTTGAGAACATATATGTAATTATTTAATATAAAATATATAATGAACTCATTGAACTTACTAGAAAGGGAAATCATCTGGTTTAAAATACAGGAAATGTTCTGAACAAGTATTTTACCAAAAAAAATCCATAGATGCCCAATAAGTACATATATGTAACACTACTAATCACTCTAAACGTGCAAATTAAACAACAATGACGAATTAGCATAAATAATCCCAAATGGAAAAAATGTAAAAGACTGGCAATGTCAAGTGTTGACAAGAATATAAGGCCAGATATTAGGTCAGCAGTATAAGTACCTGGCCAGCAAGTGTGAAGTCATGAGTTTGATCCTGGATACCAAAAAAAAAAAAAAAAAAAAAAAAAAAAAGTACAGAAAAACTGTAATTTTTATATATTGTTGGTGTGAATTCCATATTAGACCATAATTGACAGTTTCTTATAAACATAAACACACAGTACATTATGTAGCAATTCTACTTACTCCTAGATATTTACCTAGGAAAGTGAATATATATACTCTATCCATATATGTGTATAAAATCTACAAAAATAATTTTACATGAAAATTCAAGAAGTTTTATACATAATGACCACAAAATATTCTCAACAGACTGTACTATATCATAAAAAGAAATTAATTATTCATAAATCAAGAATTAATATTAAAAGTAGTGTATGCTAACTAAAATAAGCCCAAAACAATAAAGAAAAATCACATACTGTATAGTTTCACTTATATGAAATTTTTGAATAAAAAAAATTAATGATAATTGTCAAGGTTGCACTGTATATGTGGAAGGGATTCAATACAAGATGGTACGGGATGACTTTTCTGGGGTAGTGGAAATAGTTTATATCTTGATTGTAGTGACATATGAGTACAGAGCACACATTTATCTAAGAACTAATCAAATGATTTTCTCAAATTGATGAATTTTACTGCATGTAAAATATATTTAAGTTAACATGATTATAAGTTTCTAGAAACTTATGATTGTGAAATAGAACTCACAAAGTTACAAAATGCATCAAAATAATTGGTTTTGGAAAATGTACAGCCATAAATATAGCATTAGAAAACATAATGAATGACTTCAACATTCATCTAAAGGAATGTTTAAAATAACTGTGGAATAAATCAAAAAAGTGTAGTGAAGGAGATTTTTAAAATTTTAAAACAAGTATAATGAAGGAGATATCAAAACATCTAAAAACTAAGACAGGCATACTTGGCAAGATGAATCAGGTTTTGGGGAATGAGGGTACTGAGGCTCATTAGTTTAGTATTTTTATTAACCTAATAAATAATTAAACAAAAGCTTGCTGAGCAGTGACAATGGTATGCCTAACAAACCAGTGTTTACTACTAATCTAAATCTGTACATCTGAAGAAAAACAATTTTGGAAAACCTCACTACTTTTTCTTAAACTAAAATAACATGAATAGTGCAATATTTCTTTATATGTGTGTTTTTTATATGTGTGTCTTTTAAGATAACATTAAGTCTTTGAATTTGCTATCTAAACTTTCCAAAGTTTTAAATTTTAACAAATATTACAACTAGTAATTCTACTACATGTTAACATTGTTTCATTAGAGGTTTTGAAACAGGAAGAAGAAAAATCAGGTTGTGTGTATGTAAGCAGCATGATATATTTATGTCCAGAAAAATGTATATATAAGTGTGCCAGTGTACATATACTTATCTATGTGTACATATCTTAGTGAGATATATTCTATACTAATATTGCATATAGTAGTATATATTCTATATATCTTCATTGCTCGTTATATTAATAGAAACCAAATTGTTTGACCTTGCTGATACAAACATTTATTTCCTTCACTGTAAAAAAACAGTGGGAATTAGGGAATTTTTACAGTTTAGGAAAATAGGTTAAGTATGAAATGAAACCATTGCAGACATCCCTGCTAACCATTTATCTGTTGAATGTATGTGATTACAAAAACCAGCAACACGACTCATTGACTTCTTCACTATTTTGAGCAATGTAGTTAGTTCTTTATTTATCAACAGACATTCATTTCCAGTTTCATAAAATATTTTATAGGAGCCATAATCTAAAAACCCATAAGTTTATAGGCTTCATAACTTACTGCTTTTCAGGTAGTTCTATGTACAATAATATTGTAAATAAATCTGCAGAACTTTATCCATACTTACAACTACAAAACCTATCCTCACTTTTCTATGATAGTAAGTTTCCTCTTTTACCTAGCTTTGTTTTACGAAAGCATTGTATGTACTTTTTACTGAAAGTCATTTTGAGTGTTAACATATTATGATTGTAAAGTCATTGATCATTGCAGATGAGATATAATACAACAGTGCAGAAACAAATCTACTAACAAATCTTAAAATATGCTCAAGAATAGTCTAATTTTCTTGCTCACTTATCAGCTCAGAAAGTTAATCTTGATGTTCAGTAATCATTTCTTTAATAATTATGAACCCAAATTCATGCATCTATACTCACACTGAACTGTAGATCCTCATTACCATTCACAGCCAAAGAGGGGAACACTGCCCCATTCATATTGCGTCCAGGATATGGCACAGGGAAGTTCTGCCTCATTCCATTGATTAAATCTCAGGAGAGGTACTTACAGGTAACTACAATTACCTGGAAATTGTAGTCAAATTCTACACCTAGGGGAAAACAAACAAACAAACAAACAAACAAGATTTCAGTAAATGGATAGCAGTTTTGGATGCAACAATTGTTTTTGTACTTTGTTTTAACATCTCAATGATGTTAAGTGAAAAACTGGAGTTCCTCTGGTGGAACTTATAAAAATGTATAGCATTTTTATAAGAAGAAGATGAACTAAAAATAATTATACTTGGGCTCTGGATACCAATCTCTACTTTTAACAAAGGTGTAAACAAGCAACCCATTAAGCCTCTGTGAGACTCCATTTTGAGGAGTTTTGTAACTGGAACATTTTAAGATTATTTACAAAGTGCTATTATAATATTTATGAATTTTTGAGGAATTGAGTAGGATTTCAGTGTACAAAATACCAGCAAATTGAAAAAAGATGAAGAACACTTTCTGAAATGAATACTAAGATTCATATGGAAAATTTTTATTACATACCAGAGATCATCTGTTCCCTTCGTAGAAATTAAAGTGAAAATCAGTGGTAACTATACTGCATGCAAATTATTTTAGTTACAATTGTTTGAAATTATATAATTTCAATTGACATATGGTTGTACATGTTTACAGGATATATTGTGGTGTTTTGATATGTTTATACAATGCATAATAATCAAGTCAGGCTAATTAACATTTGCAATTCTTTAGACATATAGTTTTTCTTTGTATTTTGAACTTTTGTCCTTTAATTCTTTATAAAACATAATAATTTGTTGTAAACTACCATCATCCCACGCTATGTAGAACACTAGAAATTGTTCTTCCTAACTTCATTTTAATGCCCATTATGCAACCCATTATCCAACAATTTCTAACTTCTTTTGCTTGCCCTTCTTTGTGTCTATTTCCATTATTGCATTCTTTATTTGTATGAAATTAACACTTTAGCTTCTGAATATATGTAAAGACCCATGGAACCTGGCCTGTGTCTTTTCACTTAATGTAATATCCTCCAGGTCAATGTAAATATTTACATACTGTTGGGTTATATCTAGATGTGTCCCCCCTCCAAAGCCTCCTGTGCATATAGGTGGAGTTTTTGGGAGGTGATTGGATCATGGGGTGTCACATATTTATAGCTGAATATATGTTAGAAGGCAAAGTCTGATTGGAGGAGATGGGTCACTGGATAAGTGGCCTGGAAGGGTCTGTCTGTCTCCCTTTCTTCTCCCTGAACTATGCTCACTGCTTTATATCACCATGCCATAAGCTATTCCTCCTCTTCCAGGTTCACCTACCATGGAGTGGCCGATGATGGACTTTAACCTCTGCAAACTGTGAGCTAAAATAAAACTCTCCTCCCTTAACTTGTGGGTATCAGGTATTTTGTGCCAGCAATGAGAAATTACTATGGCACACACATAAGTGAGAACACATGGTGTTTATCTTTCTGTGTCAGTTTATTACTTAATACAATGTCTCCCAGCTCCATCTAAATCATTATACATTTTAAAATCGTTGAACGCTGATGGCACTATTTCTGACACAAATTGGGACTCAACAAATACATGTTGAATTAATAAATATGTGACTTGAATGAATTAAAATTAAAATTAGGTATCATGGTCTGACTTCACCTTAAAACAACAATAAAACATCAGCTCCACGGTTAAATGAAAACAAAAATATTGGAAAGGCTTTTACAAAACAATGCTTAAAATGCAATGCTTTCTGAATTCTTTCTTCATTGAATATTTTAAATAAAATTCAGGTAGGTCTAATTATTAAACCGCGTCTAACAAAATTCTAAAATGTATACTTCAGTGAATAGGACCAATAAATGCATAGATATTATGTATCTATGAAATGAAAACATCACCTTTTTCCACAATATATTACATACCACAATTGGTATTTTTGGAGGAATTACATAACAAAAAGAACCAGAGAAGAAAATGGAATATGTAAACATCAAACCTATGTTTATTCATTAGCTTAAATGTGAAAATTTAATAGCAATAGAATGATATATAAATTAGAAGACCGAGATTCTGAAACAGGGAGATTTCTGACCTCTAATGGGTAACTAACTCATTGCTATTCTTAAACGTAACCATAGTCCTCATTCCATTTTTAAAAGTAACTTTCTTTTCTCCAGTGCTTACGGGACAGAAAACTTTACTTACATAAATGCAGCCAACTTTCTCTAGAATTTTATATAATTAATTATTGTATTATTCGTTTTTTGTAATAACCTAGATACTTTTCTTCCATTATATTTTATAATTTTATACATCATAAAGTCAACAGATATAACCTATTCACATTGTCATTGGCCCCTGTATGCAGTCTAGTTATCCAACAAATATTCATCAGCATTTACCGTGGGTCAAGCACAGGTCCAGTTCTGAGAATATACCTTAGAGGAAGACACACAGTTCCTGTCTTCATATGGTATGTAAACTTCAACACTAAAAACTCAAAGAAACATTGCACTGCATAAAATAAGTAAATACCTGTATATTCAGCAATTACACAAAATGTAAAGCATTCAAAATTTAGAATTAATATAAAGAAGGGTTTAGTTTTCTTTAAAGACAAATAAAGTGCAGTCATAAAAACTTAAGTTATAATTCCTGGCTTTTCAGTTTTCAAAAGTGTATAAAAATGCTACAAAAATACAGATATGAAAATAGAAACAAGCTACTTAGGATGATAGTGTGCATGCATTCATTTATTCTTTCTGTAAATATTATCAAGTTTCTGTAAACAAAGAAAAATGTAAGATACTGGTCAAGGGCCCTGCCATGGCAGATGTTCTGTGATGGTTCCTGAGTTCAAGTAAGAGTAATCATCAGTATTTCAGATAAAGATCGACGTAAAATGCAAAGGCAGAACCACAAAATGACTTTTTGTCAGATCTTCAAAACAGTTGAGCAGAAAAGAGGAAAGATTACTAAAAGTGTTAGAGTGATAGAAGTTTGATAGCTGTGTACATGTGTAGTATTGTAAAAATGACCTATAATCAGATTTGCATCATGGAAAATTATTCTGGTGGTAATTAGTTGGTAACCTAGAAATGACTCAGTATTGCCACAAGAGGGGCCAAGTACATGGCTTTTTACGCACAAATACGTTCAGGTACATTGATAGGTAACACTAAAGCATAAATAAAGAGATAATGTAGTATTGATCTGGAAGATAAATGATGAGGTTTGAAACTGAAGGGAAATAAAGGACCTGAGAGTCAGGAGTGTATCCAGAGGAACTTTAGGAGGACTTGATTAATGGTCAAGAACTTAGGGCCAAGTGGATGTATGGTATGAGGGACAGGATTATTCTCAAGTTTCTACCTGGAAATCCAAGAACAGAACTGACTAAGCGGCATGATCCAGGGAAAAGATGGTTTGAATCAGGGCTCCAACATTTTATAACTTGGATAGGAATCTCCTGGGTGTTTTATTAGCCATGTGCCTGAGGTGGAGTAGGGGAGATTTGATGTTCATTAGTGAAATCCTCCAAGAAGAGTAATTTTATAATAACTTTCAATGCTTGAAGAACACATCTAGACAAAGTATATGACTAATGGCTTGGTTGCTACACTGTCCAGTACAGTAGCTAGTAGCTACAGGTGGCTGTTTAAATTTAAATTCTTAAAATTCAACTTTTCAGTCACTTTAATCTTATTTTAAGTTTTATTTGTTACAACCCTCCTTACACATAGAAAGATAAGGGCAGTACTGAGTTCTTTCGGGGTCTTCAAGGAGAAGATTGGTAAGAGATGTTTGGGGAAAGAGTAACCTGGATCTTTGAGAGTGGATCTTGAGCATGGGCATTTTTCATATGAATCCTCACCAAAAATCTCTCTAGAGAAAAGAAGCATGATGCAGGGCATCAGTTCACTTAGCATTCGTGTTTCTTTCAACCGTCTTCCAGCTACTTGGCTGTTCAGTGGATGATGAAATCGGAGTACTCTTTTGGCAGTAAGAAACCATATTTATCTACTCCATATCACAGCCCTCCTCTTAATTAGTGCTAAAGTGCTGCTTCTAAAACCCAACTTTCCAGTCACCTTTGACCTCCCAGTGTAGCACGTGCCACAGGCAGTGCAACCGAATACCTGATGCTAAGGGTCTGACATTTTGTTTCCACTTTGGAAAAAACAAGGATAGTACAGACTTAAATTTATTTATTTTTATTTATTTATTTATTTATTTATTTATTTGTTTTTGTTACCAGGGATCAAGCTCCCGACCACACGCTTGCAAGGCAGGTGCTTATGCCACTGAGCTAAATCCCTGGCCCTTAAATTTATTTTCTGTTTATCATTTTATGCTGCCACAAATATTCCTGGACTTGCTAAATGCTTTATGTACTAATCTCATATGAAGATACCATTGGTGGGACCAAGGAAATCCTGTTAAGAGAAA
The DNA here is from genome assembly GCF_034190915.1 of Cavia porcellus. Taxonomy (NCBI): domain Eukaryota; kingdom Metazoa; phylum Chordata; class Mammalia; order Rodentia; family Caviidae; genus Cavia; species Cavia porcellus. Next base: position 70,634,180 of record NW_026947491.1, read on the forward strand.
ATGTATAATTCAGTACTATAATTTAGTTACCCAATTGCCACAAGGCAGCTGGTGTTATAGAATAATGAGACTGTTACTAAAAATTAATTATCTTAGTGCCAATTGATTATAAGATTTGGGTGTTGTCCCAATTAAAAAAATGTAGTAGATTATCTGTATGTAGATTGTCTTTCTCTCATAGTCAGAATTCATGTGCCAGGCTCCTTAGCATAAGCTTTGACAAAGTGCTTGCCCTTAAAAAAATTTGCCTTCAATCTACTTGATTTTTCTTAATGCAGTTTAATGTCAGCCAACCAAAACAAATATTGGTCATTTGTGACTCCCTGTAGGCCACTGAATAAGGAGTTTCAAATAGGTTATTAGAAGGTTGTCTTACATGATGGATTTGTTCTAAGAAAACTGAGTTACAACCCCTTCAGCTTAGGAATTCTCCCTTCTCCTCTATGTAGTACATTTCGTACTTAACTACCTGAATGTATTTATTTATTAGTGTTTCCTTGTTTATTGTACATGCTTATACATAGTTCAAGGTGAGATATTTATCTCTTTTTTCACCAATGTGTCTCAGTGTACACAAATCCTTTGATCATGTTTTCTTTTTTAATTATTATATATGGAGTTGAAGAGAACTATATATAGGAACAGAGTCTCCTCTAATGTCACCTAATAAATTAAAAGGGTGATGGAAGAGCATTACAATCCAACGTCAGTTGGACCACCACAGACACAAGTCACGCAAGACTATGCCTGGTCATCCTTTATATATATATATATATATATATATATGGTTCATTTTAGTGGGAAAGGTAGCAATAATTTGCACATAGAATTCAAAAGCCATAAATATCAAGTATGACAGCTTGAGAAAAGGGACCTTGACTTCGGAAACAGATGACCAGTGTCTCTGCCTTCATTTTTTTTCTTCGAATTTTCTTCCACTTGCACTTATAAGTCATTTTTATTGCGGTAATAAGGAAATAAAGCTACACTCCAGAGTCTTGATTCCACAACAGACTAGAATAGATGAAGAAATTTTGGACTATTTTCCTTTTGGATCAAACTGAATAGATTTGTAGATAGGGAATCAATTATTCTAGAATACTGTTTTTAAGCAAATTGTGTAGAAGTAGAATATAATTGGAAATCAGGCAGTCAGTGGAGTAACTAAACGGCTGAAAATTTGAAGTATAATCAACACTAAGGTTCCCAGTAAAAGGTATGTACTCCATTTACACACTGTGAAACCTGAGATCAGTTGCACCTAATGGTACCCAAAAATGTGTGCAAGTATGTACTGTTCAGTCTCAGGTGCTGTAACCACATTGAATGATGTAAGTAAGACACTGGGACTACTTAAATTAGCTATAATTACATCTGGGGACCGAAGTGTCCTCGCTTTTTATTTTATTGAGTGTGTATATAATTCTTTTCATGTGCCAGGTCATGTAGTACTAAGTAGCACGGTCAGTCTTTAAACTCAGACAGTCTGGGTCCCGAGTCCATTTTCTTAACTGACAAGTATGTTGTTTCTCTACACTATCAACTCTAAAGGACCATACCCGCGCTTTCTCAGTTTTATACTTCTAGACCTGTACAACTACCATTCAAATAGCCTATGAAAAACTCAGAACCAAGAAATCTAAAGGAAACATGTATGTGCATATATTTTTATCTGAAAAGCAACTGAGATTCACTCAGCAAATTTAAGTAGGATGACTTGATCCAGTTGTATTGAGTCAAATACTCTTATATTCTATTTCAAATTTTATAATAGAAACAGTAGAATAATGGTATTAAAGTTAGAATATATGTAAAATGCCTTCAAATTCCTGATTCCTTGAGTCATGAATCACAGAGACTTTTAAATATTAAAAATACACAATATAGTGATAGTGTGTTTTTGTACGAATGCTAATCTCAAATAAATCCCGATTCAAATACAACAATCTAATTTGTAGAAACTGGTTTCTATAATGCTATGATAAAAGAAATACATTCTAAAAGTCCCACAGAACTAATTTCCTTTTCATTATTGATTTTTAAATGTTTTCTGAAATACTGATTAAACATTTAGAATTCAAATTCAAAAGTAACAAAAGAAGCTTTGAAAAACAACTTTTTCTGCAATTGAACATATATGTGTGTATATATATATATGTATGTATATACACACACACACAAACAACTAACAGTTACATGTTAAACTTTCTTGGAGGTTGAAGATGGCAACTATCAGGCACTGATTGGGTTGAAAGATTGGCTTCGTCTGGATATTACTTTTGGCAGAAGAGATACTGAGCGTAGCTGATTCAGAAAGTAGTCGCCCCAAATTTAGATATCCCCCATCTGACCTACACATCAAAATGAGTTAACAATGTCTATTTGGAATTCAGTAACAGATACCTAAAATGTAGGAGTTAAAATGAGTTTTATATTTGTGTACTCCGGTAAGTAAACATGAGAGTCAGATTTGTATTGCTTGTTTTGGAAGTTTTATTGTTCTCATTAATATCATCCTGTGTTGAAATGTTTGCTATGAGACCATTATAAGGGCAAAAATATAACAGTGAAAATATGTGTTACTTTTGAACTAAAGTTATTGTCAATTGTACGATTTCTTTATCTCCTTTAAGAAAAGAGAATATGATTTACAATATTATTATTCATTTATCTAAAAGAACAGGAAGATCTAAACATAAGTTTCAATATCACAGTTAGATGGTTTCTTGCAGTGAGCTCAGTAATCCATGATAATTTGATAAAACTGACATTTGACTGAAACTGTGCCAAGGAAACAAAACAAATTTTCAATGGAAAACAAATAAATAATCTCCAAGGATATTGAAATACAAGCAAAATTTAAGAGTTTCTGGCTGAGGATAATTGTTTTTACATACTTTTTTTCTGCTAGACTTTCAGCAAGCCCATACTTCATAATATCTCCTATATCCCTTTCTTTTTTCCCAATATACTTGGTTATTTTTCTTGAAAACTCCCCAGTGGCTGCAGACATTTTTTTAACAGGTGATTTTTCAATGAAATGTCATTTTGGCTTTGTGAGTATCCTTAGTGGCATGTACCAAATGACTCATTTCATTTGTGACCAGAGCCAAATTCAAATTTAATTTTCCAGAGGAGACAAGTTAATGTATAACCTATTGTGCCACCTGGCATCCTCAATTAAATTTCCTGAACTGTTCTCACAGAGAATGAAATCAGGTATATTGTTTTGTAAGGGCATTTCCTAGTATCAGCTGTGACTTCAATCACTTTTATGATCATATAATTAACCTATTTATTATAATAAATAAGTAATAAATAGTGAAATTCTAATTTTGCAAGTGACAACAGGGTTGTTTGGTTCTATGGAACTGCAGTGCTGTATGCTCTAAACAATACAGAAACTTTAAAATGTCTCATTGGAAATTCCACTATAAATCATATATCTGGACAACATCTTCATGGCTATTACAATTGGTGAAATGTTAATTGGAGGAAAATGAAAACCCAAACAAATTCAATCTCAATGATTCAAAAAGTATATTCTTTCTACTATATAATGGTGTTTGGTTGACTTTTTTTTTTGGAAAATCTATACAACATGGAGTTAAGTATATAAAAAAGAGACTGTTCCAAAATGGCATTGAGACATAAAGTACTAGTAATGTTATACACATAGATTTTTAAAACATGAGGAGAGACTCCTATACAGTAATCTAATCTATTGAGGCCATGTGCTGTCCAAAGTGGCTAGCACATCACTGAACACTGTGATTTTTTTCCAATATAATATATAGTTAATAATATACTAATTTACAATCTAGTAGAACCTTGCTGATTTTTGTCAAAATAGTCACTTTTTCTATGTATGTTTGCCTAAAATCAAACTGGTCACTTCAATTAGTTAATAACCCATTTACTATTGATCATATTAAAATTAATTATGAAATTATGAATGAAATAATATCTTCTTCATTTCTGTTTCAGAAGCAGTTACTCATTTCCTTTTAATTGGAGGTTAAGATTATGACCTTGAATGAGAAAAATATTCAAATGCCTCTTCTTTGCTAGATAACCTTGAGAAGTACAATGACCTCATGTCAACACTCATATACAGATGAAAAAAAATCAATAAATACAAAAACTTCAAATAATATCTACTATATCCTAATATCATCACCTAGAAAACATTTAAAATGAAAAAAAAGTAACACAATACCCCATAAGGAATCACAAACAAGTATATTCAGCTCACTGAGAGTTTCAAAGTATGGCTCAGATAGTGACATAATTGTTTGGTGATTTATAAATCATGTATTTGAAAAGAAACTTTAGCTTTATGTTTACCAACAAAATTATCATCTATTTATTAAAAAGTGTGATTAACATCTATGGCAATGACTCTAATAGGCTAATCTCTTTGTGCCAAACTGTTTCAGTGCCATGCCTATGTGTTTTTACACTTAAAAGACAATACAAAATCGCCTGTGGAATCCCCGTAGACAGAACCCAGTTCTGTTCAGCAATATGTAACCCACAAAGGGTTCCTGACAGTCAGAGGGCAGAGCGGAGTTTGCCTTAGCTTAAAAGTTTACATAATCACATACAGCCAACCTTCCTGCAAAATTTCCCACATTCAGCACTGTAGCCATTTGATCATAATGCAATAGGACAAATGTCAGGAAAAATATTCCTATAAAGTGAAACAAATTGTGTTCTTTAACCCAGAAATGACTATAGACATTACTTTCATAAAAGTGTATTTTTAGTGTTCTCTGTACAGAGGACACTGAATAACGATTAGGGAGTGGTGTTTTGAATTAAGGACAGAATTAAACCTTACTTATATGACTCATATAGTACAAACTGTTAATTTTCCTCTTTATGAACAGTAGAAACCTAACACTGCCACAAAGCATTTAAACCTTATAAATTATTTTTTGACTAAAACAGAAAATTGAAATGAATTTAGGGTATGACTTCTTGAGAAAAATTTATACAACACACATATCTAGGTTCTATAGATACAAGTATCAATGTGATATATATGTAGATATGGATATGGATCTAGGATCTAGATCTTTCCATCATGAATATGTTCTATATTTAGGGATATTTCAAGAAAATAAGAAGTTGTATTATAGAATATCATGCACAATTAAGATTTTGTGCTACTCATTAAATCATGTATTTAGTAAAATGCTAAGTGTCTTCTGTTTAGTAAGTATCATTTTTTCCCAAATATGAAAGACTCTGTTAGGGAAGACAAGGACAGAATGACCAACTAGATAAAACCATGCACAGAGTATTCTAGATTAAGCCCTTGTAGAAGCCTGAATAAGAGTAACCTTTCTTGCTTAGATAATGAATAAACTGAATAGCAAAATGAAAGCTAAGAATACAAAGAGCCAAAATATCTCCTGTTTTGATATAAAGTTTAAGGAGGTAATATAATGGGAAAATCAAAATTACGTTGTCAACTGGACCTACAGAAATAAACCAGTTCATGGAATGGGCAGCTCCGTACTGGGCCAACCATCCTTACAGCTGAATTTGACCCCGAGTAAGAAAGAGAAAATATATCCCCAAGCTCAGAGGTAAGGGAACAACGGTGGCTTATCCTTCCAACAATGTAAATCAGTACTTTTATACAATAATGAGATATAGTAATTAATACTGAAAACAAGAATAAATAACTTATAAAGAGAAAATAAAACATTTTACTAAATTTTGTTTATATAAAGATTTAAATCTACTCATAAATTATAGCAATGATGTTTGCTTGTAACCAATGCATTATTTTGGCTTTTATTTATATCTTAATGATGGCAACTAAGGTCTTGGTTACGATTCTCCTATATTAACTTAGTGGAAGCCATCCAATAGCAATCTACTAGATTTTTTAAATTAGCATGATGGACTTTTAATGAACCCTTTAATAAACATTATGATGATCAAGACTATTATGAAATCAAAATCACTCTCAATGACACTTCTGACTTTGTTTAGTAGCAGTTCTCAAAGTTATTGATTCTAATCTTGTGAGCAATAATTCAAAATGCATTGTTTTATTTCTGAGCTATTAACAAGAATAATGAAAAAGTAAATATAGCATAGGAACTTAACAAAAATTTTAGATAACCAACTTAATCAAATACTATTAAGTTTAAATGATGATTTTCCAGAAAAATACACATATGGGGAGATCTGAATTTAAATTAAGAGTTTATAGTATTCGGGTCACCTATTTATTTTTATAAACTTCATGTGTTAGTGTGCTCTTTTCAATGATTACGGAAACCAAAGATGACAAATATTGAGGTATTTCATTTAACCAAATTTCAAAATGTCATTTCCTCTGTGCTATTGATTCTTAAAGATCTTGGTGTATAGCATGGAATATTTCCCTTGCATCTGTGAAAATACATAACTAGATTCCTTACAGAAGAACCTCAATAATTTAACCTGGTCTGTGTTGTGAGAGAAAACAGCTAAGCCGCATGCTTAGTCCCCTAAGACCTATTTTAAAGAACTTTCTGCAGGTGGTTGAGAGCTGTCCTTTAAGTAGCTGCAATAATGGAATGAAACTTGCTTACTCTGGGAACAATGACTATATCATCCTTAAATTATCTGTGCACTACTTGTTTGTATGCTGTAAGAGTAAGAATTGCTCCCTCTGAGTTCTTTCCTGCTTACTGTCATTGCCTCCAAGCACTGGATAGTCAATGCAAGAAAAGCAAATTGTGTCATATTTTTATTTTAAACCTTCATTGCATTTTCATTATTCACACAACATATAGTCATTAAATAAAAAAGTATATCCACATAAAGATAGGAGGAATTTAGTGACATTTTTCTTTAACATTTAAGTATAACCATTGACAGTATTTTTGTGTCTTAGTTAATTTTTACTTGTGGATGAGACGAAATACCTAATGCCCAAAATGAAGGAAGGAAAGGTTTATTTCTTAAACTTCTTGGAGGTTTCAGTCCATACTCAGTTGGCTGCAAGGCAGGGTGGCATAGGGTGGCTGCAGTTCATGGCAGCTGCAAACAGCAAGAGAGAGACAAACATTCCTGCCATTACATCTATCCTGCCTCCACCCCTGGGCAGGTGAAACACACCACCAATCCAAGCGCTAGACAGTGAACCAATCACAAATGCATAATTGCACGAGACCTGGAGGCCACTGACATAAACCGTAACATTTTGTTAACAGTCAGTCACACTTATTGTATTAATATGAATGTTTTGCTTGGTTTTATTTCACTTTGTTCACCAATATTTAAAAATATTCTGTAGACATTAATATTATATTTTATAACATACCACAAACATTATAGAAAAATTAAAGGAAACACAATATACCTAAGAATTACTATCAATTCTTGTTCTCAGAGATAACTACTGGAAATGTTTTAGGATGAACTAGTATATTGCATTTTCCCAATTTTATCCTGAAATAATAACTCAAAAATATTACTACTCCATGTCAATAAATAAAGATATCAATAGCATAATCAACAAAAGCATTGTCTCAAGTTAGATTTCCTGCTTTTTTTCAACAAGCTTGCTGCTTAATTGGGAAACCCAGGATAAATCACTTAACTTTAAGGAATCTCATCACCTTATTGGAAAATAATAGCAATATTATTGCTATTATCATGTCACTAGTACATTATATTTTATATAACTATTATGTAATACTATTATTTCATTTATTTTATATTTAATATACATTTTATTAATATAATATAATGTATAATTTCATTTTGTTAGTATTATTGTTTAGTTTTTAAAGGTGCTACCACAATAAATTGTTTAACTAATTCTATATTATTAGACTTATAAATCATTTCCAATTTTTTACACTTATGAAAATTATTGGCAATGAAAACCATTATATATTCATCATCATTTTCTTAAAACACATTGCTTGAAATGAGAAATCAAAAAATAATCATTTGAGTTTAAGAAAACTAAAAAATAATTCTATTTAACAATTTTACAATATGAGTATAAAAAAACTGAATAAACACAAAATGTTTAAGAACCTTTCTTGATAGCAAGATGACATTATTTAGAATTTGCAGAAAGGAAAAAAGATTTCAAATCCTTTGTAACCTTTTAATAAATGAACTTTTCTCTTTTCAAGTTGTCTTCTATAAAGTTTACATGATATATCTTATGCTATTTAGATTCAGGTTTTTAAAAAATATTTAAGCAGAAATATAAATGTAAAGTAGGAATACATGAATAACTGCCAACATGTACATGTTTTATCCTCAAGAACTCAACTGAAAATGTGTTTTTAGTTATGTAGAATATAGCTGTTTAACTGAAGCACAGATGCTGAGGAGATTCTCAGACTACTCTTCAAATGCCTTCAGAAGCTCTAAAATATATAATTTCCCCATTTTTTAAAATCAAATTTCAAAGCCAAAAACACATAGTACAAAAAGAATAAAATTTGTGTTTCTCATAGCATATATACAACTGCTAGACAGATTTGCAGAATGTTGGTTTTTCTCAAATAAAGCCTCAAGGAGCTGTTTATTTGGGGTTTTAAGAAGAAAACTAGAAAAAACAGAATAATAGAAATGAAAGCGATAAAGAGAGTTTAGGATGATGATTTATTAGGTTAAACAATATCCAAAATTCTGGAAAGAGACTGAAGAAGATAAATAAGTAACTGTAAAATGATAACTGATTTTTCTTGAGAGGCCCCAGGAACAAGGTATTGAAAAGGACCTGGTAGCCCAATAAAAATGCGTAGAATAAAAGTATGTATTTGATAAATTTTACGTTTCCTCAAAGTCCATGTATAGAAATGTATCTAAAAGAGAAAAAAATCAGTACAAAAAAATAGTAAAATATAAAATAGCATACATAAAATTGAATATATTATAGATTAAAATTATTTTATATGAAATTCTTTACTTTTTGTCTTCAACTCTGATAAAAAAAACCAAACATATCTAACTATAGGCAGTTTGTAAGTCACACCAAAAATGTAATACAAAAGAGTTTATTCAAGTAAATATTAGTTAAAATATAATTTCTATTATCAAACAAAATATTTAAGGTGAAAATACTAGGGATTAAAAGTTCATTACTTGATATTAATAATTTTTGATGATAAAAATCTAAAATGTTAAAAAGTCATGCATCTAATAAAATTGTTTTTGTTATTAAAAGTCTGAAAATTTACACATGCAAAATTCAACTGAACTCCAAATATATAAATACACATATGCCAGGCTGTGCAAACTTTTGATGCACCACAGTCAGAAACAGATATATCAAGGATAGGTGAGATGAAATAAAAGGGAAAAAGAAAGAGGAGAACATTTAAGCAGCGAAATTAACATGTTTGACCAAATTACCTGTTTGGAATTTGTTCACTAAAAGACTCCATGAACATGGTTTTGGAAATTACATAATTCTTACAACTAGAGCACAGTCTGTGACAATAATAAGCAACATAAAATAAGTTTTCAACAAATTTGCAAGACTTGGTGTAATAGAGATGGCATTCTTTCACTGCAATGTAGTTAATTGCAGTGTAATCAAAAATAATTTTAGAAACAACATACGTTTGGAAATTAGAATCATGATACTTAATTACTCTGTACTATACAATAAACCACAATGAAACTTGGAAATAAGTATGATTGAATGCTAATGGAAATGCTAGCAAAACTGAAGGATACAGCAAAAGTGATTGCTTTCAGGAAAATACACAATTTCAAATGTTTATGTACGAACTAAAGTGATAACTATACATTAAGAAACTAAGACTCATGTAAAAAGTCTGAAAACAAACATAAATACAGAATGTAAAGAATAAAATATTGAAGATAAGAGCATATTGTTGAAGTAGGAAACAAAGATACTGATTATAGACGTTTTTCTATAATGCAAGATAAAAGAATTTGAGATTAATAAAAAAGAAAACATTGGACTGGGCATTTAGCTCAGGGACATAAGTGTCTGCCTGGCAAGCATGAAGTCATGAGTTTGATCCCCTGTACCAAAAAAGAAAGAAAGAAAGAAAACACAGGATGCTGTATGTAAAAATTTAAAAGGGATTGCTATGAGTTTTATCTAAGATTAAATATTATATATTCATAAGAAAAATATTCTCTATCATCCTGAAGTTTTGCATGAACAGATAAATTGGCAAAGTAGAAAGTTACCATAAACTGAACAAATGTGTCCTTCAAAGAATCACACAGGCAAATCCATATGTATAGTAAAACTTTAAAAGCATGCAGTAAGATTGAGAATAAGAATACAGTTATCACTTGCAGCATTGTACTTGAAACCCTAAGACATGTAGAAAAGGTGACAGCGGAAAATAAGCTGGAGGGTAGAAAGATTGGCTAGTGATACAGCTCAGCAGCACTGCGCCTGCCTGCCAAGTGCAAGGTCCTGGATTTGATTCCTGTCATCCGGAGATCAGCATACTAGAAATCATAGCAAATCTTACAGCTAAATCCCTAGGATTGGTAACAGTTTCTAAGATTGCAAACTACAAAATCAATTGTGTTCCTTTGGCAGCAAATAGAAAATACAATTTTAAGAAGAAACTGTGAAATCCTAAAGATGTGTGATATTTTGTAATAAATGCCACAGGAAATTAAAACGTATGAAGAAATGAGTCCTTCATATAAGTACCGAAATACAAGTACAATTATCACTTCACTTATCATTTTGCTCAATTCTGTGTCACTTGCACTATTCTTTGGAATGAGTAGATGGTCACCAAATATTTTTAGCAAATAAATGAAAGACAGAAACTTAGATGAATGGATAGATAGATAAATAAGTAGATAGAGATATGCATGCCATGTTCATAGATTGCACATCCAAAGGATTTTTTTCATGGTTGCAGTTACGTTTCAGGACTGTCATGCTTTGTGGTACTTGACAAGCTCATTCTAAAATATATTAAATGAAAAGGATTAATCTCAAGTTACACTTGAAGAACAAGTCCAACTGCTATAAAGACATGAATTATTGTAAAGCTTCAACTAAAAATAAAACAGAATTCATAAGTGATATATTGATAAATGAAGCAAAATGGGGGCAAAGCTAGATCTAAAAATATTGGTTTATGATAAAACACTGGAAAAATACAACTATATCAAAAAGTCTGTAAAACTTAAGTTATTAATATTTTACAATGAAACAGGACACACCTAAATCTGAATGGCAAACACATTGCAATTTCAGAGCATGCTTCCTTCTTCTTTCTTTCTCCTGTCACTATCCTTGTTTCTGTCCCCTCTTCCATCCTTCTTGTCTCCTCTGCTCGGATGATATCTTTGGCTACAAGTGCATCTTCTTCTGGGTTCCTTATGAGGTCTCTGATTTGACTGAAAGTCTCACATCTGAGAGTTTGTCTCCTCATGGCTAGTAGCTGTTTTCTAATGTTATCTTTGGGTCTCCTCATCTTCCCTGTTTGATCTTTCAAATAACTTAATACATTGTAAGTATTTGGTAATTTGCTGTCTTTACTTGTTATGTTTGTATCTGGATGTCCCCCCAAATCTTCAGGCAGTCTAGGGAGCAGGCTAAGAGTTTGTGATTAATTCATGGTCCAGTGGTGGGACCTTGCTAGGGTAGGAAGCCTACATACAATATAAGGGAAAGAGTTCTCTCTCGCACTTCTCCCTTTTTGCTCTTGCTGCGTTTGCTGCTTTCTCCACTATAAACTGTTGCCCTGTACCTTGCCACTCTTCCCCGATGCCAGCCTGATTGCAGACTGAAACCTCCACAAACTATGAGCTAAATAAATCTTTCCTTTCTTAATTTTGAGTGTTGGGTATTTTGTCCCAGAAATGAGAGCAAAGTAACAAACACATTACTATTGAAATCCTTGATAAAAATAAGTTTTGCAGATCACATCCTTGTTGATGTAGGAAGAATTCTCCACAACTACATTTTTAAAATCTTCAAAAGACTTTAAAATTCATCAAATTTAGAAACTTTGAATATCAAAATTTAGAAATAAAATTTGAAATTTAGAATATCAAAAGCAAAATTAAAAGCAAAAATTAAAAAATGTTTGTATTATCTTTGAATGATAAATACCTCAAAATTCTGTACTAAACCAAACTAACATTATAGGACAAGCCAATATATCTAAAAATCCTAATAGAAAATTAGAATGGCCCATAAACATATGAATATATGCCTAGCTTTATTAGTAATCAAGAAAATACAAATTAAAATAACTATTATATCATGCTCACAATATACAAAATAAAAAATTAATTTGACTGGCAAGGATCAACAATAATTAAAAACTGACTGTTGAAATGAGTACTAAAGAATTGGCAAATGAGTTTAGTCAATTTGGAAAACAACTTAATGTTACTTAGTGAACTTGAGAGAGCATGAAGCCTAAAAATTTTCTTATTTTTAAAAGTACAAAATGATCCTCTCTATACATGCAAAAATATGTATAAAATATGTATAAGATCATCCCTAAGAATAACATAGCAGCAGCAGGACAAGCAAATGTATATTGTGGCTGGCTTATAAGTTAGGATATATTCGTATGCTAAAGTAATACATAGCATGGAAAATAAATGATTTTCAGCCACATTCAACAGTATAAATGGATCTCCAAAAAGGGAATACTAAGACAAGTAAATCATAAAAGCTAGTGAAATTTTATTTCTATAAAGTTACACAAAATTTTTTAAATACACAATTAAGTAATATATTATTTAATGATATGGTAAAACTGCAAAGAAAAGTAGGAGAAATAGTAAGCAACTTCCAGATAGAGGCCATTCTGAAAAAAGAAAGAAGTGCATCAAGGCAAATAGGGTTGTCCAGGGCATTTCAAATTAGTATTATTATTATTTCCTGAACTGCATTTCTGAATTGTTTTTATGGTGCTAGAGATTGAACCCAGGACTTTGTACATACTAATAATGTGTATGAATTACATTTTTTATAAGAATCAGCAGTCTTAATTATGCAAGTAATAGTAAAAAAATGCCAGATCCCTATTCTGAAATTTATTCATTTATTTTTGTCTACATGATAATGGTCCAAATGCTGTGCTGAAATTCAAGAATCTATATTTAGGTGGTTTTTAAGGATTATCTTTCTGAAAAGATTTTTTTATGCAAAAATGAATTGCCCACTTTTACATGTAAGAGAAAAAAGGTCATAACTTTAGGAATAAACTGTATCAATTAATTTAGTTGCTTACATAATTTCTGAATACTTAAAATTTTGAAACCTTTTCATTAAAATAAAATGCCTAAAATTACATGAGATGCATTTAACTGAAATGTTTCTTCTATTGCTATTTTTCCTAAAGTGTATTTCCCTTTTTCCTAACATATCTTTGCCACAGAGGTGCTACTTTTCCCACACTGAATGCAGACTAACCAGTATTTTCTCTCAAATTCTAAATAAAATAACACAGAGAGAATTTTAACTTTCATATTTCAGGTTATGGTAATGCACACCAATTCATTACATTTATATTTTTCAATTACAAACAGTTTTCTAAGTGCCTGCTCTAAATTAAACTCTGCTTCATTATTCTTTTTTAAAACTTTTTAAATAATTTACAAAAGATGAATATGAGTGATATCAACACTTCCCAATGCTCAATATGCTACAATTTAGTGTTGCTTCAGGATGAAATATGTTTATTTGTGCACTTAAATAAATAAAAGGCACCCAGTATCAAGTATCATAGTCATAAAGAATTTTATATTTTATGATAGGGAAATATACATTAATCATACATTTATATCACTTTTGAAACTCAGAAATATTTTGGAAAGACATTTATGTAAATGATGTATACAGTGTGAAAATGATATAAAACAACTACTGTGTTTAACATAAAGTTATTTCCTGATATATATAAACACTTGTTAAAGAATATTTCTATAATTCTCAGGGTATTAAATGCTTTTATAATTATTTTGAATCTTTAAACTTCCTATAGTAGATTGAAATGAAATAAAAGAAGTGAGCTCCTGCAGTGTTTTATGTGCAAGAACACTGAAATCTCTTCATTGTAAGCTGTAATATGCATTTTCAACAAACAAAGCATAGGGCAGAACTGGCATGTTTGAATAACAAACTTCTGGTTCACAGAGAAATTAGCAAGTGTATTTTTCTCTATCTTTCCCTGAGTCACAGCACTTTCAAAATACCCCCCATCTAGGTAATCCTGTAAGACTAAGGCTTGTAAATCCAGAGAGTTAGCAATTGGTTGAGATAAAAATAATTTTTAAATGGCTTGGCAGTGAATGTCTTAAACCTTGACTTAAATTTAAGAGTTGCTTAGCTGGAGGCAGAGCTAAGCACAGGTGTAGGACAGCACAGTTTTGAAAGCTCATAGAAAATTTAGAGGACTCAAGAATGATTGAGGGATTGAAAAATAATTTCTGTAAGAGCAGGGTAAAGAACATGATTGTAATGTAAGAAACAGAAGAGAAAGAAGGTCTAGTAATTTCCATTACGCTTAGGTTTCAAGTTTTCTAGAGGAAAGGAGTGCACTGATATTTGAATAGGGGCAACGGTACTGTGATTTCCAGAAAACATTGATCACGTTGTTAACGAGAAGGTAGATTAGGTGTAAATATTTTCAGAAAATTTCCTCTCTAGGTGCTAGGCTTCAAAAAGGTCCCTGTGTTTTTCTTTAAAATATTTTAAATGAAAGAAGGCAGACACAGAAGACCACACATTGTATGTATCTTAGTTAGTTTTTACTCATTGGCCGAAACAAAATACCTGAAGCCCAAAGTTAGGGAAGGAAAAGTTTATTTCTTACAGTTCTTGGAGGTTTCAGTCCATACTCAATTGGCTTCAAGGTGGCATGACATGGTAGGGTAGCCATTCATAGCTGCTGCAAACAGCAAGACACATCTGCAAGAGACAGACACACCTTCTTCCCACAGGTACACTGAATCCTGGCTCCACCCCTGGGCAGGTGAAACACACACCACCAATCTGAGTGCTAGATAATGAACCAATCATAAATGCTAGATTTGGTAGAGTCCATAATTGCATGAGGCTTGGGGGCCACTGACATAAACCATAACAGTATGATTCCATTTGTATGAAATATAAATAGTTAAACATATAAAAACTAAACATACGTCAGTTTAGTTTAACACTTCATCCATGTTCAGTTGGAATTCATATATGAAGAGTGTTACAACTGATTGAATTCAATTCCCCACATGTACCATCAACAGTGATATTCTTAACATATAAAATAGTCATTTTCTTGTCTTATTTTTTCTTTCTGAGTAAATGGGATTACCCATCTTTTTCTTATTAATGTTTTATTGTGATAATTTATATAACATCACACTAATTACGCTTTTAATTAAATTGTACAAGTCAATCATTTTTAATATCTTCACAACATTGTCCACCATCTCCACTATCTAGTCCAGGGAGACTTTTATTAAAAATTGTACTCACCAAATTGTCTCTTGCCTTGTATTTCTCTTCACCCAACCTGTGGCAACTGCTATATGTTTAGTTTTTATATGTTTAACTATTCTTTATATTTCATACAAATATAATCATACAATGTGTGGTCTACTGTGTTTGCCTTCTTTCATTTAAAATATTTTAAAGTTATGTGTATATTGGAGTATTTAATAACATTTCATTATTTTTGCAAATAATGGTATTCTATTATAGGTTTATATCACATTGTGTTATCCATTCATCAGTTGATGGCTATTTTAGTAATGATAAATAGTGCTGCTATGAATATCTAGGTGAAAGCTTTGTTTGTACACCTGTGGTTAGTTCTTCTATGTGTACTTAGAAGTCCAATTGCCTGGTCAGATGGTAATTCTATGTTATATTCATTGAGGAACTATTTTCAACCATGATTGTAACATTAGATATTTCCACCAACAGGGCATAAAGTTTACAATTTTTCCACATCCTCATCAACATTTGTTTTTATTTCTTAAAATTACAGCCACTTGAGTTACTGTAAAGTAGTATATCATTTTAGATTGTTTGTTTGTCTCTTGAGATAGAGTTTCTCTATGCAGTTCAGGCTGGTCTTGAACTCTCTTTGTCGCCCAAGCTGGGTTCAAACTCACAATCACATTCCTGCCTCAGTCTCCCAAACACTGGAATTGCAGGCATGGCACCACCACACCAGGATGTCATTTTAGTTTGGTATTAATATCCTTAATGGCCTAATGGTATTGAGCCTTTTTCATGTTCTTTTGTTCATTTACGTAACTTTGTTAAAAAATATTCATTGAAATTTTCTCATTATTAATTAGAATTTGTTAGTGATTGGTAAAATTTCTTTATTGAGTCTGGATATTAGGCCCTGACCAGGTATAAAATTTTAAAATATTTCATACTGATCCTGGGTTCTGAGCTCTCTTGAAAGTGTCATTTGATGCAGGTAGGCTTTTAATTTGATGAATTTTAGTTTATCTATTTTCTTTTGTTGCTTATACTTTTAGTGACCTTTCTAAGATGCAATTGTTAAACCTAGGCAAAAAGGTTTCCATCTGTAAGAGTTTCACAGTTTTAGCTCTATTCTTTAGGTGTCTGATCCATCTTGAGACCTTTTTTCTAAAAATAGTCTGAGATAAGATTTCAATGTATTATTTTTCTCTTGAAAATCCAGTTGTCCTAGCACCACTCATTATGGAGCAGAATTCTCACAATTATGTAGCATTAATTTGCTATAGATATTTAGCATATTAATCATTGCTTAAGTTTCATACCTCCTTTGTTAAATGTACAGTATTCTGAATATTTTATTATTTTTATATTATTATAAAGAGAACTTTTCTATATCTCCTTTTTGAGTTGTTTATTGATGGCATATAGAAATTTACTGATATTTGTTTATATGCTAATTTTTTTTCTGAATTTACTTTATCTAATATACCCCTTAGTTGTTTTCATATTTAAGATTATTTAATCTGAAAATAGTAACATATTTACTTCTTATGCTCCAATTTGGATATCTTTTTTATTTTTCTTGCCTAAATGCTTAAGATAAAATAGTTCTATATTGAATAAAAATTCAAAAGTGGGGATTGTTGTCTTATTTCTGATATTAAAAGGAAAATGTCCAGTCCTTTTCCCTTGAAAATAATTTTAAAGATGGGCTTTTACTGAATGGCTTTTGTCTTGCACAATTTCTTTTTAACTTTAGTTTATTACCAGATATAAATTGTGATGGGTTTTTTGAAATGCTTTTCTTCAATTGATTTTTCTTTCTTTCTTTCTTTCTTTCTTTCTTTCTTTCTTTCTTTCTTTCTTCTGTCTTGTTGGCTTGCTTTTTAGGTTTTTTAACTTTTTTTTTTTTTAGTGTAGAGTGCTATGGTGATTTTTTTGTGTTGAACTACTCTTGAATTCCTGAGATACATCTAATTTTGTCATGGCTTATTTCCTACTTTTTCACAGTACATAATGCAATTAATATACTATTAGATTCACTTTGCCAGTAAACTGATTTGGACTTGTTTTGTTTTTGTTTTTCTCTGCAGTAATTAAGGATTTTGATCAGACTTTTAGTGATACTTTTATGTGGCTTTTTATTAGGTGGACATCATAGAACAAGTTAGAAAATATTCTCTCTTTTTCCAATTTTTGGAAAATTCAAGATTTAGAGTAGATTGTTTAAAAGTTTGTTAGAAGAATGCATTGAAGTGAATTGGCACTTTGTTGAAGCATTTCACATGGTTTTAATTAGTAATTTTTCAAACAATAAGTAATGCAATTTTTCATGTATTTACACATATTCTTATATAAATTATCCATTGAAACACAGCTTTCCTATTTAATTCTCCTTCTTTTGAAAATACTTTTCATTAGTTTTGAAGACTAACTTTCCATTATTTTCCTTTTATCGTCATTATTTTATGCATTGAAAGAATCTCTAACTGCTTAATGTTTTGGATTGAATTCTTCATCAGGTGGGTGAATTACAGATATTTTTATT
Organism: Cavia porcellus; assembly: GCF_034190915.1. NCBI lineage: Eukaryota > Metazoa > Chordata > Mammalia > Rodentia > Caviidae > Cavia > Cavia porcellus. Next base: position 70,652,170 of record NW_026947491.1, read on the forward strand.
ATATGATCTCCCTTTTCACTCTCCACCATGCTTTTTGATGATCTGAAGTTTTTAAATTATATCAATTGTGTGAGTCTTCCATTAATGATTATATTTCTCATTCAAGAAATCTTTGCCTATCTGAAGCTGTTGAAGATATTCTCTTGTACTGTATTTCATAAACTTTATCATTCATCATTCACATATGGAACTCTTTGTCATTTGCATGTATTCAGTTAAATATATACATACAGTTAGTTTAGAATCACTTGCTGAAAATAAAACCTTTCTTCGGCCGAGTTGTAGATGTGACTCTTATAAACCAAGTAAAAGTACATTCAGTGTCATTGAAGTATTTGCCTTTTCTTATACCACTAACACATAGTTATGCTTGCTGAAGTTCTGTGAAAAGTTTTAATATCTAGTAGATAAGACTTTTAATTCTTATAAATTTCTTTGAGAATTTAATGGCAACTATGAGAAATGTATGATCCATATAAACCTTTAATCAGCCTGACAAATTATGATATAATTGTTCTTTAATTGAAGATATATATATATATATATTTGTGTATGAAGATATATATATATATATATATATATATATATTTGTGTATGAGTGTGTGTGTGTGTGTGTGTGTGTGTGTGTGTGTGTGTGTGTACCAGGGATTGAACTCACGACCTTGCACTTGAACTTATGCCTCTAAGCTAAATTCTTGGCCCAGATATATTATTTTAACACTATTATTAAATTGATTACCTAAACATCGTTAGTTGAATCTAATGAAGACAGCCTCATAGGAGTGACAGAAAATTTACCAAACTTTGGAACCCAACTTTGATTTACTTCAATTCATTAATGGATTGAGTTGAACAGCATTGCCCTCTGTGCCTATCAGTTGCAAGCGTATACCTACAGTGGATGAATATATTACTTTGCGTTTCTACATTTCTTACAACAAATTAACAGCATTTTGAAACAAAAGAAATACCAACCTATTCTAAGGAAAAAATCTGAATGACAAGAGTTAAGGAAATAATAAAGACAACAGAGTCACAGGGAAAGATTGGAATTAATACCTAAGTATTTTAAAATAACTATAATTGATAGCTGAAGAAAGAAAATAAAAAGGAACACACATGAACAGGTAGGGAAGCATCATAAATGAACCAAGAATGGTAAATCAAATCAAATTTCTCAACCTGAAAATAGGTAAAATACTAGTACAAACATTACAGAAATCAGTAGGACTATTTCTCAAAGAACTGAAATTAGAAATTCCACGGAACCAACTATCCTCCTTCTAGGTATCTTCACCAAAGAGCTCAAGACATCATACTACAGTAGTGCATGCACACCAATGTTTATAGCAGCACAATTCATAATAGCTAATGCCAGGTGCATCCTGTATACCCACCAGCAGATCACTGGCTAAAGAAACTGTGGTATCTACATATAACGTAACACTATTTGGCTATTAAAAATGATAAATTTGAGACATTTGTAGGAAAATGAATGCACCTGTAAGATACAATATTGACTGGAATAAGCCAGATACACAAACTTAAATACTTCATAGTATCTCTCATTCAAGTGAGGCAAAGAACAAACAGAATAACAAAGGATACACAGAAGGGAAAAAGGAGATAGATTTCTTGCAATAAGAAGTGGTCCCAGGGTAACAAGGGAGAGGAGTGAGGGGGAGGAAAAGTGGGAATAAGCAGAATAAAGATATGCCATGTACAGGAACCTAATAACCTCAATAAATGTACACATTCTATGCCATAACATGAGCTAAGATTCATAATGTCAACAGGAATGAAAATCAGGTCGGGCAATTATCAAAAGTAACAAGCTGTAGTATATATGTACCTAGTCCCCAAGACAACTGTAAAGTTTATGCACAGCAAATATGTACTAGTAGAATTTTTTAAAAAATTATAAAAACTTCAAATCTACAAAACCCAGCTCTGGCTTTTCCCCTGAGGTATATTGAAGAAAAGCTTGCGCATATGTGTTGTGTACAGCACCACTGTACATACTAAAAGTTAATAAAAATAATGCCACTAGTCTAGTGACCCGAGAATTGGTAAAAATAATGAAATGTTTGGTATTTATAAACCATGGATTACTAGTCTCCCATACAGAAAGATAAGCTTGAGGCATTCATAGATACAACTTGAGAGCATAATGTTAAATAAAAATAATACAGGCATACAAGCTAAAATATCCTACAGTTTCTCTTACATTAGAAATCCAATGTAAATATATATATATATATATATATATGCAAATGAGGAACAAAGGGAAGACAGATAAATAAAAAGTATTCTCCAAATTATCTATTTCATTATTTGAAACACACATGCACACACACACACACACACACACACACACACACACACACACACTAGTTTGCTTCATTTATACTACTAGTTTATCTTAGTTACTAGTTTACCTTAGTTTATGGGAAAGATAGTTTTTGTGCTAATATCTATTTGCTTCTTTTTTGTAAGAGAGACTCTTCTGTCAATGTGTTATACTCTGAATAACTACTTTGGACGTACTGATACACAACATATTAACCGTTATGCTCTTATTATTTTGTTATTAATTTTTGTTCAGTGATGATTGTTCATACAATTGGATAAAACATGTGCTTGAATGATAACAAAGTTAAGCTGCATAAATGGCTGAAATCATAATACATTTATGCAATTGAATATAACATATGAGTGACAGTAAAAAATTTTGTTCAGATAAAATTTATAACTACTTTTAAACTAAGCAAATTGAAAAATATATATGTATGCTATATATGTATAATATAAATTATATATATATATATTCACAGCATTATTTTATTTATAAAAAAACTTTAATAAAAGGCACAAGTAAAAGTAACATATTTATATATGCACGATAAAATTGAATGGCAAACAACAGTAACAAAAATGTAGGCTAATGATCAACTTGGTATACATAGGAAAGAACATGAGATGAAGAGAGAAATGGGTGATGATAAAGGTAATTTTGTCATCACCTATTTTGATTTTTAAAGCTGGAAGTCTTTATTATTAACCTTTAAACTATTCATCCTGTTTCAAAATGTCTGTTCAGAAGTTTACAGATTCACAACTAAATCTTGATAACCTTACTTAATAAGAAGAGCAGCTGACAAAATATCCCTGTATCAGATTTATGAATTTCCTTTGGTTATCATAACTTAATTATGTCAGTAACTATTATTCATGTTTTCTATCCTAAATATTTTAATTTACTAAATATTTCTGTCAAGTAGACTAGGACTGGCAGTCATTGAAATCATCATAGTTATGTTTACTATGTCTTAAACTTTGTCAACATAATCAATAATTAGATGTAAAAATTGAAATGTTTAACAAATGTGTGATCATCAAAAAGTTAATATTTGTGTGTCTTAATTTTTGCAAAGCTTCATTTTTATTTATGCTATTGTTTTCCTTACACATAAATCTATTCCACCATCTACGCTTGCAATAGACACAAGATACCATTGTCCTTGCATCCACAATAGGCTAAAACCACCTGGAACATTCACACAGACCATCGGGCCAAGTACTTAGGCCCTGTGACTTTTGTTCTGCATCATGAATATCCCAAAGTCTAAAATATTTAAATGGCTGGATGAAAGACTTTTATGCTGCAGAAAAATCTAGAAAACCTGGTGTACTGATATTTCTTGATTCAGGATCTAGTAAATGAACTCTTTACCAATTTATGCCATGCAACTGTTTTAGGTGAACTAGGGACAAGTAAATAAGCCACAGCTAAGTAAAAAGGAAACTCATGTGATCTGCTCTGCAAATGCCTTTGAGAAGTGTTCCAGAAAGAATCAGTCCTATCTGTGTCTTTCCTAAGTTTTTTCAGAATATAAACTATTATAGAATGAAATCTTAGAACCCTGTTCTCTGCCGCCCCTCTCTTCCAAGTAATATTGGTAAGACTTTAGTTTTTGTTGTTGTTGTTGTTGTTGTTGTTGTTGTTGTTGTTGTTTTGGTCTTTTTACTTTTTATCAGTACCGGGGATCGAACTCACAACTGCCTGCTTGCAAGGCAAGTGCTTATGCTGCTGAGCTAAATCTCCAGCCCCTAAGACTTTAGTTTGTTAAAAACACAGAATCTCCTTCCACCCCATGCCAGGCCCTCTAGGACTTTGAGTAAGTCAATTACCCTCTCTGGGCATGCTTTTCACCTAAGTTGAATGAAGCAATTGAACTATCATTCTCTAAATGTTCAGTTAAATAGAAATTCTTCCTTTGATTTCAAAGGGAATTAAGATAGACTTCAATATTGATTTATTGGCAAACTAGTTTTCAGTATCATATATTCCTTGTATGATAGAATATTTGGAAACTGTATCATTTGTTTCCTTTCTAAGACCTCTGGTTAACATTAGCTTGGGCTACTTTTATTTTGCCCTTGAGATAGATTCACCTAAATACTATATTCTTTGCCAAACTCAACAGCGTGACACAGTATATTACTTTTTGAGTCAGTGTCCTCTTTTTCATTTCCAATACTTCTTTAGCCATATCGTTAAGAAAAGACTTTTGTAAAGTCACACTGAATACTGCTAGCTCTTTATTTTCTTTTCTTTGGAAATTGTAAAGTTTTATGGTTCAATTATGGGGCTCTAACTCTCTGCTGCAGAGACTTGACTCCATCTCTATTCATTTTCTTTTTTCTTTTTCAAAGCCTAAATTTCTTTATTAAACACCATGGGTGTTCAGTTTAAAAATCCATGTGGTTAATTTCTTTTCATCTATTTTTTATACAGACAGCCCTAATGTTTTCCCTTACCAATTGGCTATAAAATCATTAGCCATAGTGCCAGACCAAATGGTCTTGTGAAAGCTAAGTAGAAAAGAAATCAAAATTGATGGGTACCATTGTTTTTAAGGACATTTTCTAGAAAAAAGAAAAATAATGTACTCAATTTTTATTACTATATTGGATGTTCCTTTATTATAAAGAACAATCTTTATAGAAATTTAATGAAAAATACTTGCATGCATATTGTTAAACTTTAAACGTCTAGAAAAGAACAGCCTAAAAATAACATGAAAAACATATGGCTATTGACATTTTTTGCATAAACAAATTCTTACAAAATAAATTAAATCCCTTTTAACTTTAATTCTCATAAGTCTATATATCTCACTATTGCCTAAATGCACTAGATAATAGAAGGAAATTCAGTCTGCTAGAAATGTGGAAAAAGAAAGAAAAGGAAAAGTAGATGTAGCAATGGCAAAAAAATGATTAAAAAACCAAAATGACTTGTAGTATTTAAGCCCATAACATGTGCTAGATTCTATATTTTATGTGCGTTGATTTTGTTAATTGTCATGAAAAATCCCTAAAGATAAGTTCTAATTTTAATTGAGAAATGTGACATTTAGCAGGATATTGTATACTTTTCAAGGTTCCAGAGGCAATTAATGCTGAACGTGGGATTCTATAACGAAGTTTCACACCATTCCCAAAAGAGTTGAGGACATTGTATTTTAGTGGTACATGCATACCCGTACCCATGTATATTGCAGCACAATCACTAAATCTTGATTTCAGCTAAATCTTGAAAGCAACCTATACATCCATCAAGAGATGAATAGATAAAGAAAATGTGGTAATTATACACAGTGGAGTACTACTTCTAAATAAAGAAGGATAAACTTGAGTTATTTGTAGGGAAATGAGTGAAACTTGAAGCCCTAATATTAAGTGGAAAAAAATCAGACACACAAGCCAAATGTCATGTAGTTGCTCTCCTATGAGAAACCTAAAATACAAAGAACAAAATTTTAAAAAGATAAATAAATCACTTTCAAATGGGAAATGGGTTAAAAGATGGAGGAGAAAATGAAATGAAAAAAGAATGGAGATGTCTTACACATGCACCAATTCTCTACAAGGATGCAATCCTTATGTAATTAAAACACATACTGATACAAAATTAAAACTGGGCAAATACAATTATTTAGTTAATTTGACCTAAAAAGGTTTTTTTTAAAAAAAAAAAAAAGCAAAATAAATGCAGTATCTAGAAAGACAGTATAAGAAAGAGCACAATTATGAAATAACAATCATGATTAGATGTGAATCTATACAAAGAAGAAACAAAACCAGAAAAAGCTGAAATCTTGATTATTTTTAATTTTTGTAATTCCAGAGAATGATATTTGTAAATAGCTTTCACCAGGTAATTAACATGGCTACCAGTGATATGTCAGAGTCTTCATTAAATGTAACTCTTTACTAATTTTTTTGAGACAGGCTCTCACAATGTAGTACATGCTGGCCTTAACTTTGCTTGTGTAGCCCAGACTGGCCTCGACTGCACAGTGACCCTCCTGCCTCAGCCTCCCCAATGCTGAGATTACAAGCATGCGACATCACATCCGACTTTTATTACCTTTAATCAGACAAGATATATTAACCTTCCCACCAATAGCAGGATTTTCTTGACACTTCTTTCTTGAAAGCATTCTTATTGTAGTGCACAGAAAACCTTGGCTAAGTTTGCACTTAATGAATTTCTAGTTTCTGAAGTCCCTAATTCCCTCTCTTGCCATAAGACACACTTTTCTCCTCAGTGCTCCAATCCAATTTAGTTTCTATTCTGATCCTGCAGCCTAAAATAGATGGCAAAGGAAGCATTAGTGGTAAATAGAGGAATTCAACTAAAAAGGGATAAAATGATAATAAGGAGATCCTGACCAGAGCAAAACTAAAAATAATAACATTGAGCAAACAGAATGCAGGTTATTTTTACAAATAGGAAATAGTTCTGAATAAACTAACTTAAAAATACTGTGCAACCAGAGGATAATGTAAGGCTGTGTAGCAAAAGACATAGAGACCTATAGGTAAAAAACCAGAAAAATGGGCTACTGGGAGTGAAATGAGAGGACAACTGCCCTGATATTTATTTCAGTGAATGGACAGAGATGATACTCTCTGTAAAAGAAAAGCATGATGTGTCAAGGCAGGAGGACTGGGTGCAAGTCTAGTGAATGCCCCAACATTGAGGAGAACATGAGAACAGGATGAAGAAAAAAAACTGAGTTCTGCAAAAACCTATGTCAGCACTATATATAGTCTTCTTGATATTTATAAATAAGCATGTTAGTAATCCCCAAACTAAGCATGTATTCCAAAAACAATCCACTTCTTATTTCAGCCCAGCAGTCTCTCCCAAGGGACACTGAGGTACAAACATCTGACACCATTCCCATTGTCTTCAATTCTGGCCACTGGGAGAGATTCTCGTGTAGAACTGAGGTGGACAAGAAATACATTGCCTACAAATGTTACTGTCAGAATTCATCTTGAACAGTGATTCCCAAGTCTATGTTCATAGTATTCATTTCATTGATATGTTCTAAATAACTGCACTTGTTTCTATATGCAACTATTGGTGTATATGGCAGACATATAGTTTTTAATAACCAGAATCTAGAAAGTACCCTACGTATATTTTAGAATTAGGATCACTATTCGGTGGGTATTATAACAATCATGTGAGACAAAGACGTTTACTGTGTAGCAAATTAAGGAGATGCTGTAATTTATTTTTTTACTTCAACTCTTCATCCTCTTTCTTCTCTCTTCTACACCAAATATTTAAAATCAATTTTATGATAACTTCTTTCTCTCTCCAAAATGAAACTATTTAAAAACGTGGCTTGGAGAATATTTTAGAAAATGAAATATATACATTTACATAAAGTTACAATTGGGGGGCCATCTTTTTCGTAATTCCACCTCTAAAGCAAAATTCCCTACAAAGCCATCAGATTCAAACATCAAGATAATCTTCTTTATCCTCTGCGTTTAAGCATCTTAATCTTAAACATTACATAAATATGAGAAATTTAATTAAAAACTTGAAGAAATGTGTTACTGTTAATTGAATTCTTGCTGCATTTACCTTTGCACACCAGTATTAATAAAACTCCAGTTCAAAGCAGATGACTTTGGGGAATTGAATAGTTATTTATTTCCTTACCTGAGGTGTCAAGATAACCTTCTCAATAAAAAAAATAGAGACCAATTAAGAAAGTTCTAATGTGTCGCTGCTGATCAAGTTTAGGCAAATAGCAAGGTAGTCTAAGTAAAACAAACAAGAGGTTCAAAAGCCCTTAAACAAGGTCAAGTGAGACAAGTGAGTGAGCGAGGGAGTAGTTGGCTGCATTTGGAAATTCTTTCACCTGTGGAACGGATAATGCGCTCCGGCCGCCAGGCTGGCTCGCCTCCCTTCCCCCACCTGCCAAACCGCCCCGCTCGCTAGCTGGGTATTAGCAAGCTATAAATTGCCCGAGCGCTTAGAGACAATCAGGTCACCTCCGCTCCCACAAGGGAAAAGCTTCTTACTTCCCAGCAGAATTGGTCGAGCAGGGAAGAGAGGCAGGAGGAGGAAACCTAAGCTTTATCCGTCACCGCGCCGGCGAGGGGTGGAGAGCGGTGGGGGAGGGGGCGAGCACACCCGCGCGCACACCCACACCCGCGCACACACGCGCGCACACTCACACCCGCGCACACACGCGCGCGCGCACCCGCACTCGCACCAAGAACAAGCTCCCCCGCGACGCGCACTGGAGCCGGGTCTGCAAACTTATTGGTCGCTGCAGTGGAAACTCCCCGCGCACTCTCCCCGCCCGGCAGCCGCTGCTGGGTGGAGTCGCGCTCCTCCTCCGCCCCACCTAAGGCACGCAGCATCCCGGGCTGTGCGGGTCCCCGCACCCTTCCCGCGAAGTCTCCAGCCATCCAGTTGGGCTCCGAGGAGCCTTAACCCGTTCCCGACCCCTCACTCCGGGGCAACGATCTCACCAGCCCGCCACGACCCCGGGGGCCACCTGCGCGTGGCTCTGTTGGAGCACACTTGCTCGGAACCCTTCCCAAGCCTCTCCCTGCTCTGCCTTCCCAACTCCGCCGGGTCAAGTGGCCAAAGACAAACTTCTGCCTCTCCCTGCCCCGCTCCCACCTTTTCCACAACCCACATCCCGGGAACCCACACACATCGAAACTCCTAGGGCGCTGTGGCAATCTGGGCATGCTCAGTATCAGGGCAGGTTTTGATTGAAAGTACAAAAAAAAAAAAAAAAAAAAAAAAAAAGAGCTTTGTATTATGCCGTCTCCTTATCCTGTGCATAGATGGCTTGCTGAACTGGTCGTGGGCATCCCCGAGCTTGCCCGGTGGGTTCATTTCAGAAGCCCTTGAGTGTGTCTCCTTGGGCTACGTTCCCTCCTAGAGGACCCCTCCCCCAGCGCTCCCCAGCCCCCAGCCCCGGGTCCCCGTCCGCTGTGGGCCTGGAGAGACCCTCGCAGAACTGGGATGGGCGCTGTTGGCTGAGCGGATCCACCTATTATGAGTGCGCGCGGATTGGCTCCCTGGCGCAGCGTACCCGGGTGGAGCCAATCAGGCCGCCGAGGCTGGGAGACGATGGGCGGCCGCCTCCTCACTGGAGGGATTCCGGGAGAAGCTGCAGTGTGGGGATGCTCTAGACCGAGTCCTGCCCCCAGTGTCTCTCCACCTCCTCCTCCTCCTGCAGCGACGGCGGCCACGAGCAGCACCAACAACTTGAGGCTGCACCCGGGGCAAGCCCCCAGGGTGGTGCTCCGCTAAGAGGGGGGCCCCGGAGCCCCGAAGGGGTGTGTGTAGGGTGGGGGCTCCAGCGGCTACCGGCTGGTGGTCCTGGAAAACCTCCCACACACCCACACCCACACACCCCTTTTGTGTTGCAGGCTGCCCCTCTCAAGCGGAGGCAGCGAGAGTAGCGAGTGCTTCGCACAGGTCCCCGCGGGGTGAGAGCGAGAGCGCAGAAGACCGAGAGCCGAAGCCACCTCCTGGTCCTCCCTCCAGGTAAGGCAGGGGACCAAGGCAGGGCCACCTCGGCGGTGCCCGTGCGCCGGAATCTGTCCGAAAGATTCTCTTCTCGCTACACTTGGGTTTGGTGGTGGGATTCCGTGTGGCCTATTGTGAGGAACAGGAGACCACATGTGCAGCTCTTGGAGAAGCACTTTGCACAGCGCTGGTGATTCAGGCTGGAGTTGATAATGGGCATCCCCCATCTTCTGCCTCTTCCCCATTCTCTCTCCTCAGTCCTCCATCCCAGTTAATCTCTCTCTCTCTCTCTCTCTCTCTCTCTCTCTCTCTCTCTCTCTCTATCTATCTATCTATCTATCTCTATCTCCTTTCTCTCCTTTCTCTCCTCCTCCTCCCCTAAGCTTGCTCGAACCAAACAGGGTTTCTTCCCCTGGACAGGACTGCTTTTCTTAGAGGGAACAGGGTAATGAAGATACCTTTGACTGGGCGCAGGAAGGTGGAGGGTGACCAAAACAAACTACAAACCCTGTGAAAATTAGAGTACAGAAAGCAATTAAACCGAATAAGGAATTAAGCTGAAGGAGGGAGTAGACCAGCGACCCAGCCTCTGCTGTCAGAGAGAGGAAGCATCAAGTTTGACTTGATCTCCTCCTTTAAAGAGGCTCTGTCTCCCACTTGATCCGTACAAATGGAACAGAAATAAACCCACAGTGCATCCCACTTTCAACTGCTTAATTGCTGTTGCTTTTAAGTGCCAGCCATCTGACTTTTCCTGTTTCCATCTGTCCTGTGGGGCTGACAGTGTGGTATTCCACACCAGTGTTAATGTCTGAACTCTTAAGAGTACTTGAGTTTAAAAAAAAAAAAAGCCAAAGCAAGAACAGATTAAGGCTTTGTTGACAGGCTCTTTATGTTGGGGGAGCAAAAATATATAAAGTTTTGAAAGACTGGTAAGTGACACCAGCACTATCAGGAGCCCCTTGGAATTCTACTCTGAGAAAGCTGATCTAGTTAGCTGTATGATATGTTGCTATTTACTTCTCAGCTATTAACCCTTTGGTGAAATAAATCAACTTTATCTTTTGTACTAAAGCTCTATTTGTATGTGAATTTTCATTTTCCTTTACCTTTGTCCTATCTGCTGGAATTTTATTGCCTGGATATCAAACTCATGCTTTGGCTCATTCTTACTATGAGAATGTTTCAAGGGTAGGAAATGATATTTATGCAATCTCAACATTCCCTTTAGAAGACACATGGAGGCTCAGGTGACCACAAATCCTCTTGTAGTAGGACAAAGTTTCCAAAGTAATGGTAGAAAGATAATCTCACATTTTAAAAACCTGGAAAGGGAAAGCATTTTCCTCCTGTTTTCTTCTTGTTAAAAGAAAGAAAAAGATATCAAAACAACACTGTGGCCTTGGCTGCCTGCATAGTAAGTCAAGGAAACAGAACCTGTTGGACAGAGCCTTGACCACAGCTTCAACAGCCTTTAATTTCATCTTTGATGTTATTCATCAGAGACAGATAAGTGATTACGCTCAGATGGCAGGAGGTAAAGTGCACTGTCTAGTAAGATGTAGTGGGAAAGCAATCCAAGGGGTCCTACAGAAGCACAGAAAAGTCATCTGATGTTGGCATCTAGACCAATCCTTTCCTTTATCCGGGGAAATATCAAGTCTTTCTTATTTTTCCCAAGACATCCACTTGAAAAACAAAAAGAGCGTCTTTTTTCTTAACTCTGCCCCATCTTCCACACTAGTCTACATAGTGTGGAAAATATTTCTTTCACCAAATACATGATCTTTAACATGTAAGCTTATACACAAACTTAGAGAAGAGCTGATTTCATGTGTTATCTGTGTAATGTGTCTTCTTTTGGAAACCATTTTCCATTTGAGACAATTATCTTCCCTTCCTAAACAGAATTACCTTGCAACACACAGGCAGCTCACACACACACACACACACACACACACACACACACACACACACACACACACACACACAAGCACGCACGCACACACACACGCACACATGCACTTTCTTTCTAGGGCTTTGACATTTAAATGACTTTTTAAAAATTTTAGTAGTCTGTGTTGAAAGCTAACTCTAATTTTTAGAGGTGCCACCTTTCGGTTGCAAGGACAAAAGGGCAATTGCTTAATTACTGCCTGTGTTTGTACAACTGAATTAACAAGTTTAGACATGAAAGGATGTGCAAAATGAAACCAACAGTTTTCCATGTGAGTGAAATAAGGTTTTGTTTGCCTGTGTCTTTACTATCTTAGGAAGATATTAAGGTTTTGGCTTGGTTTGTGATATTTATTTTCATTGGTCTTTGCAAATGTTAATTGAAACAATAACATATGAAAGATGCATTTATGTATACACTTTTTCACATACTTCTGAAAAATTAAACCTATGTATTTTGAAAGTCAGAACTAATTTCAGAACCTACTGAATGCATTAGGGAGACACATTATAGGAATGATACATTTTAGGAAATTTTACCTTGTCTTCCCCCAAGATTGTTTAGTTTTATGATTTCATATGATGTTTGTGTTTTTCTCCCTTTAAAATGATGTTCTAGCAAGTCTTACTAATGTTTCAGAGTAAGTCTGATAATTATATCAGAACTACTATGCTGGGGAAATCCTAAAACACTCATTTTACAAAAACACAGCATGACAAAGATTAATTACTGAGTAGTTTTGAAACTCATTTCCTAATGGAGGATACTAGTTTGTCAGGACAAATTATTAGATAATTCTAGTCAATAAATATGAAAATGAAAAAAATGATATTTATAAGATTTGCATATTACATTTTATGCTAACTAAAAATAAAACTGGACAGTGCTAGCTTGTCTTAACTATGTTTGAAAAATGACTTTTAATATTAACAAATAAAATGCATAATATGCTAGAAATCTGAAAGATAATTTGAATTTACAGTACATGGAAGTAATATTAATTCATCTATTTTGATATAAGCATATTAAATCAACTTAAAGTAAATTTCCAAAGGAGTCAATTAATCTTTAAAACTTCATACTTAACACAGATAATTATGTGAACTTGAAATACTAACTGATTTTGTGATTTACAGTTTATATAAAATCAAGGAAGTGTTATCATTAATTGCAGACATAAAATAATATGTATTTTCCTAATGATAATACTTATATATCTTTGAGGGTAGAAAAAAATAAAACAATTTGATTAGTTAACATATAATTTTGGCAATATTTTTAAAAACTCAAACCAAAGTTATACTTTCTTCTATGATATAATGTAATTATGAGTGTTACAAGCATTTTGATAAAAGATAATGGTTTTTAATTAAATATTTGATCTACTTGTGATTTTTAGAAAGTTTTAAGTTATTTATTTACTTTTAATGTATCTAAAATAAAAGCTTACTATACAAAATATACTTTTTGGCTGAATTTATTTTCATAGAAATTGATCAAATGTATTTAAATAGGGATAAAGTATGTATAGTAGTCTAAAAAATGATCTTGATTTTGATTCAAGGGTAGATATACATATATAAATATACACTTGAGTGTGTGTTTATATTCTAAAGTTATATAACATTTTTACATGGGAGAAGATCTAATAGCACATACTCTGCTGAAACTAGGGGGTACTCTTGTCAAAAGAACCAATTAAAGAATGATAGCAATGTTTGGAGATGCTTTGGATGGCTCTTTGGTTGAAGGGTGATGATTCCATAGATATTCGTAAGAAGTCCTAAATCATTGCTTGTACAGGCCCTATAGTTTTGAGCAAAAGTGATTTTTACATGTGTCATTTTTTTTAAACTGTCAGTACAAAAAGATGCATCTCCATATACAGCTAACAAAAAAATCAAAATCATAATTTTACAATTTTACATGATCTGGATCTGACTGGTGATAGAGTTTCTGTCCCTCCGGTGCTTTTAGAAGATGTTTTTTACAATATTTGTAAGTTACAGGTAATTTTTATATGCACGAACAACGCAATTATCATTGCTTTTTTGGGTTATGGGGTCATAGCTAGATATCTTTACATTTAGTCCTTCAAGAAATGATCAATATTTTTAGTAATGTTGTTAACAGTTGATTTTAACCTCTGCAGTGGGTTCATTATCTTCTGAAGAAAAAATTTAATCTTTTCAAGTCAAAGAAAAGAGCTATTTTTCTTTATATTTTCATGAGTTCCTGAGGACCTATTTTTATATTGACTTTAAGATAAACTATGATAGCAGACTATGCTAATGTCACTGTTCTTGTATATATCAGAAATTGGAAAATAATTTTACTTTAAATTATATTGCAAGTTTATGTTGCATATTTTTAAAGCATGTGGTTTTCTACAGAGCTCTCAGCCCCTGTGCTTGTGTAAGAATCTGATGGAACTCTTTTAAAGATATAATTTACTAAATTTTCTGAAGTTGCTGTGAAACATTTCTTCATGTGTACAACAGCAGGTACAAATACTGTGTACCAATATTTAGTTAAGTGCCTCAGTCAAGAATTAATTTTGATTGAAGTATCCAGTGAAGCAAATCTAGGTATGGTTCTGAATCTTACTTTGTCTCAATGAACATGTTACTTTGCAAAGTATAACTTAATTAACATTTCTAAGATGCCTAGAATTCTAAAATGACTAGAATTACTATATATGCCAAAGGGCCTTGTATTAGGGAAAGTAGTTATGTGTTGTTCCTTGTGATAAAGGCTTTCTTTTTTTAAATAATTCACTTAATCAGTGGCAAAAGGTGTATGTGCACTCAAATGCAACTGAAGAGGTTTAAATGTAAAATATCCTTACCCTGCAGTAGTTGAAGTGAGAAGTATTATCTCTTCAGCTTCCTCATCCTCCCTGTCCACACCATCTTTTTGGCAACTCGGGAATAGAAAAGGAAGCATGCAAGCCAGTTGCAATCTCCTGGTGAAAACTCCCTTTTCTACTCCCTTTTCTACAGAGTGTTCTACTCTGCCTGAGACTCACTTTCCCTCTGGGATACCTGCTTACCAGTCATCCCACACCTAATCTAGCTAGAAAGAAGGTAATTGGGTTTTGTCTTAGTTTCTTGTAGGTGGGATAAAGCTCCCAAAACTAACAATGGAAAGGATGACAGGTTTACTTTGGCTCACAGTTTCAGTGCATGGTTAGTGGCTCCAGCGTGCAAATGACCCTGCTGGAAGGTCATGGGCACAGGAAGGCTACTCAACCCATGGTAACCAGAGAACTAAGAGAGGGAATCTCCACCTCTTCCCACGAAACTCTACTTCCTAACACCACATTCAGCTCTGAACTCTTCAGTGATTTACCTACTTATTTGTGCAGCATTTCTATGATCCAGTCACCTTTCAAAAGTTCAACACATCAGCTTTTAGAGGGACATTTTAGATTTCAATCATAGCAGGTTTGCTAATTAAAATTTCTGTCTATTTTCATTAACATGGAAAATAAGCATTTGGAAGTACTGAGGCAAAACATACACAGCTGTACCAAACTCACTTTAACTCTTTTAATATGTAATATTGAGTTTACATAAGTTTTAGGACCACTGGAAGAATAGCATTTCTTTCATATATCTATACCTGTATCTATATCTATATCTTTATATGTAATCTATATCTATCTATCTATCTATCTACATAAATATTACATGTTATTCAAGTAAAAAGTGGATCTGGCAAAGTGTGAATCCATATAACATTTTTTACTAAACATCAAAGGATAAAGTTGAAATAATTATAAAATTGATTTTCAAATCCTATTTCCAAAATCCATCTCTGTCTTATGATAAGACCCTTAAGTATACACATATTTTCATCCTTATGATCATAGAGAATCATTTTTTCTATAGAATCTCTAGACATTATTTTGAAACATCATGTGCAAAGTTGCTTCTAGGATCCATATATATAGTACAAAGTATTGAATTTCATTATGGCAATTTTATACCTGCATTTAGGATGGACTATTCATAAAATATTTTAGGAATAATTGTATGTGAGAGTTACAGCATATATAAACAGCAGTATACTATCATAGCAGCAGGCAGTTCTTAATTACTAAATGTCATCTTGAAATTATTTGGTCTCATAGAAAAGGAGAAAGATCCAGCTGAGTGTGGTTACCACTCATAATGTGCTAGCCTTCTATTAGTCTGCACAATACAAATAGTCAATAGGTCCATTTATCGTCTATGAAATATGGAAACCCTATCTCTTTGTAATGGTTGATACACTGTATCAACCTGAAGTTTAGAAGTTTAACTATGAGACTCAACAAGGGACAGATATCCTTACTTTGTAAGCATCTTTATCCTGTGCAAGAGGAGGGCCCTGAGATTGTGAGTGCTACATCTGTCCTGGGGAGAGAGTAGTCTGCTTACAATATAAGGAAGGAAAAGAGACTTGCTTTTCCCACTTTTGCTCTTGCTGCTTTTGCTGTCTCCTGCCTCACTGAACTGTTGCCTCTGCCATGCTACCCTGCCTTGGAGCCAATTGATTACACACTGAAACCTCCACAAACAGTAAGATAAATAAACCTTTCCTTCCTTAATTTTGAACACTAAGTATTTTGTTTCAGGAAAGAGAAAAAGTATCTGAGACACTGTTTTTTATTTATTTATTTATTTATTTATTTATTTATTTATTTATTTATTTATTGGGGAAAAAAAACCCTAGAAATGCTATTTGAACAAATGACTACAGAATTTGAAGCAAGGCCAAGTGGGACAGCAGGTTATCAAAGCACAGTTGGTCTTCTCTAACAATGAGGTTTTGAGTTAGTGAGACTAAGAAAAAAGTTGATACACTTTTTCAGGAGAAAGACAAGGTAGCAAAACACGGAAATCTGTTTTTGACTTGGAGTGGTTGCCAGATCCTGGTTTAGAAGGCTGGCTTTCTGCCTAATCCCTTGCATTTTCATCAGATTTGAAGAATAACTGAAGCGAACTGTTGGGCCTCAGAATATATTTTTAGAGCATCAGACCTCTTCTATAAAAAGAATAACATCACTACCCCATTTTTTTAGCAATATTCAGAGTACAAGGCCATAAGTTTTATATTTAAATGTATATAAGCAGAATCATGTTATGTCTGAAAGTGCTTGAGTTTCAACTGTCTGTGTACAGGAAATTATTGTGTTAAAACCTTTGTTAACAACATGACATTACAAGTAAGGTGCCTATTTTTAGTGATTTTATTAAATTATAATGTTAAATGTTAAAAGCCAACCGATCACCTTGAGCTACATCTCAGCCTAATAATTCAAAAACAGTGACATTTCCAAGGAACAGTAACAAACCCTTAAACTAAAACTGCCCTGCTTTTAAATTACTTTTAAAAATAAAAAGTACTTGCTGTTCAAGATTCTGATGACTTTTTTTTCAGGGAAATCATGGACAACTTGTTTCTAAACAACTCCTAGAAAACATTAAAATGAATATTGATGAGAGAGGAAAGCCTACTCCTTCAGAAAATCATAGAAGAGATAGGCTCTGTTATTCCTTTGAGATATTTCATCATTTATATATTTATCACATAGCAACAGTTTTATTTCTATAACTACTGGACTTGTAAACTTGTACTTAGGCATTAAAGTATTTTACTGCTCTCACTAGAATAAATGAGATTTTTTTTCAACTCTCTATGAGAATAATACAGCAATCCCTTTGCATTATTTCCCTTAGGTTTTCTCATTTTCTCAGCCCTTCTTTTCTACATTTCCCCTTTTATTTTGCAAGTTAGTTTTACTTCTTTCAATGCTCTACTTTTAAAAACATACCTTTATGAGTTACCTTTCTGTGCACTCACCAAATGGAAGCTAGGTAGTCATGACCTCATAGTTGTCTCCCCAGCTGGTTTCAGTTTGTTGTCAACAAGCAAAAAATTCAGTTCCTCATTTGTATACATTTTAGATTAGCTTTGCAAAGCATATATATAGATAAATAAATATGCATATAAATAGATGAATAGGTAAACATATATATATATAAAGCATATATAACAGTATATATAGATAAAGTGAAATCTCTTCATTTTTTGATGTAATTTGTACATTTAAGTAGAATAAGCCATGATTTGAAAGCTTTTAAAACCTAGCATGAAAAGCTTCTTGCTGATTATTTTCAGAGCAAAACTGTTGAGAGACATGATAGTCATGTATTAAATCCAAAATACTAAAGTGTACTATTTGGAACTCTGTTTTTCTGCTTGTTTTTGCAGTGGTAATTGGTTATTGTTTTCCTGGTGATTGTATGGCAATGTTTTTTTTTTTAATTTTTGTTGCCTAATTTGACCATAAGAGATTCTATAGATACATGATGAAGAATCGATTGTCAAGTTAGCTGCCTGCAATTACGTTCTTGAGAAAACCGTTTAAGTTACTTTGTTTGTTGAATCATACTGCCTGAGCATTTAATAAAGAAAACAGTATATCTTGTAGTTATCTCAAAGTACAAGAACTAGTAAGTTGTTCTTGGTTACCAAAAACACAGGTCGGTCATCATTTAGTATTGGAATCAGTCTTTATTTACCTCTGAAAATATAAGGGAAATCTAATATGTTGTTGCTTCTGTGACTCAAAGTTTGAAATAAATTAAGTCTGTTTTTGAAAAATTATTCAAGGGATACTTTTCAATCTGCAAAAGAACTCACTAAGCTTGGGTTCCGAAGGCCGTTGGTCTTTAGTCATTGCTTTATCTCTGTGATGTTAGATAAGTCATTTCATTTTTTTCTTATTTCTAAACTAATTAGTTCAAAGCTAGCTTCTGAAGTGCAAAGAAATATGATTGGAATAGTAAGTGTTGTAACTGCTACTAAGTTTTCAGCCTCAACTTTCATTGCCTTCTTCATCGGTACTCACAAGTAGAGTTTCTCACTGGTTTCCTAATGTTAATAGAAGTTGTTGATTGTATTGTTGCTTTCCCTTTTCTATTCCAAGACAGACCAGTTAAACATTTTACCCTCAAGGAGCATATAAATTCTAACTATGACTCAGGTCTAACGTGAATATCGTTGGCAATCTATGTTAAGAATCTAACACATTTGTGGGACATAGTTAATAGCCAGAGGCAGTGCAATGTGAATTAATATTACTGACATTTTAGTTGGTGTGATATAAAGAGGTCGAACTTTTAATTGAGATGTATGCAAGATTATCTAAAGCACTCAGTAGGCATTAAAGGAAATGTTGGGCATAGACAAACTAATGATAATCATGTTTTTTCTTATTGGCATTTCATATTTTTAAGTCTTCATCCCATTTAACTCTACCAACAACCCTGTGAGATAACTGTTGAATTATCCATAGTTTTTAATGTTAAAATGATGGCTAAGGAATATTTTTTAAAAGAATATTATATAATTTATTCAGGTTTATATTACATAGTAAGATGTGGAATTAAAGTAAAGCCATCTATTTACAGAGCTAATACTCAACTAAAATAAACTACATTATCATTAGATACATAAAAGGCTGACAAGGGAGAGTGGATGGCAGCCCAAAAGATAAATAAAAAGAGACAAAAGAGGGCCAGGCTAATTTATCTGCTTCTTGGTTTCAGTAAATATGATCATCATGGTAATATGGGAGAGACATGAAACTTGGATTAGGGTTGACCCAGAATGATAAATTTGAATAATCTGTTACACCACTAAAAGTGCTGTTCATTCAAAAATACAAATATTATAATACCTGGTATTGTCTGCTACTACTCTGTTAATACATGACCAATTTGACTCCTGCCTCTTTTCTTTTTAATTCCAAGACCTCTTTCATATATTAAAACATTACTTGACTCAAAATGGCTTAAGCAAAAAAAAGTATTTTGAGGTTCATACAACCAGAATGTCCAGGAATACTCTGGAAAGAAATCAAATCCTGTGCTCAAGACAAAGTCTATTTTCATTCCTACTGCCTCCCCACTACCTCTCTTTGTAACTAATTTTTGTGCTTACAGGGTAGAAGGGTGGGAGCCAGAGTCTTTCTTTGTAGTAGAAAGGTTTCTCTAAGCCTAGTGAAATCAGGCTTATATCAGAAACTTTTATGTAGAAATACAGTAACTTCTTTTCCAAAAATGAATAGGATAAATACATTGATTGGAATAACCTGAGTCACTTGTCCTGTTTCCATCACTATGAAAAGGTTCTTGAAGTATAGTGTTTATCTAAACCTAGATCTTGTGTCATTGTGGGTTTATAAGTTGGGCATAGCATCAATCCAACATGGAAAAGAGTTCTGCTGCAAAAGGGACAATAGTTAGATCAAGGTAGGCAAAAGCTACAAATTTCAGGTCACAAAGTTCAGACAGTAAACCATTAAAGAAGAAGGAAGCCAGCCTTTCTCCTAACAGAGTCCCCAAGAATCACTGTTACTCCAGATACTAACCCCCGAGTTGACAGTCAGGGGCAGAACCAGGGAGGCTCAGAAAGGGTCCCTGGTATTTAAGAATATGGAAAGGGATGGTACTTAGAACTTAAAACTATTGTCATTGCCAACAGATGTGAATATATTCAATAATAGAACAACTGCTATAATAATAGCGGTACAAGAAGATTGAATATTGGAGACTAAGGATTGAATCCGTGCTTCACCTCTTTTTGCAGTCCACAGATATTTATAGGACTTAAAGACTGTTGGAATGATCAGCTCAATGGAGCTAAGAGCAGCAAACTGAGGATATGTTCAGGGCCAACTGTGTAAGAAAGAGAATTTCTAACTCTTGTTAGCTTTCTGAGGGAGAGAACTATTCAAGGATGTTGCCATGTTTTATTTATAGTTGCCTTAACTTCCCATATATGCCGCATAGGCTTACAGAATCCACTTTTACAAAATAATACACATACTTTCTTTGTAATATCTCAAATTGCAAACAACATCAGTGACAGCAATTATGTGCCAGTCTCTGTATAAATGCTGGGGATACAGAGGTAAATACAGCAGGCGAGTTCTCTGCTTTACGGGAGCTTATGTCTAGAAGTAGACAGGCAATTAACAACAACAAAAACCACAAACACAGTAGTATCAAACAGAGTAGTGAATACCACAAAATCATAAAACAAGGTAACAAATAACATAGAGCAACAGGAGAGAGCATGAGCAACCAAAAATATAGAAGTTTGAAACATAAAAGGAACGGGAACTATAACTCCCAGAGAATCACACTGATATTAACATACTGGTTTCATGAGTTTTGCTTTGCCTTAATAATTTTAACTGAAAATAATCTCTGAATATTATTAAAGAAATTTTCAAAGCAGAATAATCACATGAAACCTGAGCGTGTTCTAAACATATGGTATTTTGTTTCTATGTAATATTTTTCTAGTTTGTTCTCATAAGATTAGGGTTTTTCTTAATAGTTAAAACCATGGAATACATATTATTTCTATCATGATCATGTTCTAAATATATTGTATTTCATCTCTGTTTTAACATTTTTCTAATTTGGTCCAATATGTTTATTTTTTTAAAATAGTAACAGCTATAGAATATATAGTATGTGTACCCCAATTCTAAATCCATGCTTTCATAAGTGTATATTTTTCTTAACTATTTTTGTCTTTAAAGGAGAAACTACTTCTTTTAGCATGCACTTTTTGCATATCTTTTGTTAAATCTTAATAATCTTTCTCTTTTGTCCCCATTTCTGAGGGAATTAAATATATGGTTCAACCCCAATTTTATTATTTCTATATATTTAAGTAAAAACCTTGGCTTTTATCATGGTAATGACTTTTTTCAGTGTAATTTCCTTTTGAGTATATCTTTATTGTATTCCACAAAACTCTAATTTAGATTTTGAAACAAAAGTAAATAAACACCGAGAACATAATAAAACAAATCATTTTGTGTCGATTATCATTTAGACAACGCTGGTCTTGCAGCATTAACCGGAAATTATTTTTCCTCTATCTGGATTCATATCCTGATTTCAAGAACTTAATAACCTGAGCCTACCTAGGTCACTCCATGATAGTAAACCAAGCACTTACAAAGCCATATTACCTTATGTGAACAACAATAGCACTCACTGTTACAGCAGTAATGAAGTAATAATTAAAGCATCAATCTTAAATGGCCCTCTTCCTTTTCCCCTAAGATTCTCTATAAATATTATAATAATACATTTTTAAAATGAATTATTCTTTGATAAAATGCTGTGTTTGTAAGTAACATGCTGTGTTATCTATAGAGCCAGAACTCTTTCTAAACCTAAATATTTTGTTATGTCACACACACACAGATAAAAAATCTGGTCTCTGTCAAGTATGATTTTTCAAAGGTGTACAATGATATTACACTTCTGACTGTCCAATATTTGTTGAAGGGTAAAAGGAAACATTTTACGGAAAGTATATTAAATAAATGAATCCACTAATTTGACATTTGCTAATATTTTTTACATACATTTGAATTTAGTCCACAAACATAAAAATCTGAAGAAAAGTTCTATGAAATATGACTGGTTAAGTATTTTAATGCCTCTTCAATTCTGTGTGTATGTGTATGTATCTCCAAGTAAAATAAAAATAAAATATTATGGTCATGACCAGTGAAATTTATATTACAACCTACTAACAGGTAATAATCTATAGTTTTAAAAACTTACTTTAAGGTATTAGCAATTTTCAAAAATTATAATGCATTTAACATACCATTATATACAGGACCATGTAATAGATATATATGACCTTGAAGTGGCTTATTTTTAATACATTATCATACCATAAGTACATGAAATTTAATAAACTTCCCATTCTAAAATTATAATGTCCTTGCTATATTCATGTATAGATGATGTGTGAATTTGCACTGGCACCAGTGCTGTTAATGGTCTCAATCAAGCCATGTTGGTCTGCCATCTTCTGAGGATTTCAACTAACAGCTAATAGGTGTTTTGTTGAAACTTGGTCTGTATAATGTGTTCCTTTCTTCAATTACCAAAAACTTTCTTGTAGAGAAAGAGACACAAACAGATTTCTTCTTTTTCTTTACAGTAGAGATCGGAGAACTAGTCTAAGGAACAAGTAAAGACTGATACAAGTATTTAGAGTTTTGTGTCCAAATTGAAATACTATTAAAAATGCCTCACATGTTGTCAGAAGTGTCTAACTTGACCTTCTCTGCCTGACCCATCACGTCATCTACGATCCTGAAATACTTCTCTCCTGTCCCTTCTCCATAAACAGGTCTCTTCCCCTACCATATGCACTTCATGTAATTACTATCTTTTGTAAGTCAGTTTGTATAGCTGCTCTGCAAAAACTTTCCCTAATCTGTCTCTTTATTTCAAGCTTATATAATACTCTTGGATATTTCTAGCATTACATTTATCACTTTATTTTTGATTATCAGTTTATGTGTCCATTGCCTTTTGGCTATGAGCACAGTAGATTTAGATAATGTGTCTTATTCTTCCTCATAACCCCACTCAACTAGAGAATGCTTGGCACCTAATGGACACTACCAAATCTTGTTAAACAGGAACATTCCGTATACTTAATGAGTTGGGGTGGAGTTTAAAACACTAAACATAAAAAATCAGCTGATTTCTAACTATGTTTGCAAGGTGAACTTGATTCTATCATTAATCATTTATGCTTTAGAAGAAAAGGTACTTCCTGCAGTGTAGGACTCCAGGGAAAACCAAGTTGCCTTAACTTGACAGTTTGCCTTCAAAGCAGGAGAAGAGGAAGGGAAAACAAAGCAGGGAAAGGAAACAGGAGGGAAAGGGGCAGGAGGGTAAAGAACTCAGCTCTCGGAGTGAAGCTCATCCTAAGGCTTATTTTTGGCAAGAAAAAAAAAATTAAGACAATTTTTTTTCCTGTGCTAACCTTGACTCACTCTTTAAGCCTCAGCTTAGATGAAAATGACTGTTTCTGATCTTGTAGTAGAAATTTTCTCTTTCATTATATTTTCCATATTTCCCTATACTTCAAAATACTTGCTCTTTGAGTGGAGGCACATGGCTGTAACACCAACAGTCTGAGAGGGTCAGATCACAAGTTCAAATCCAGTCCCATATTATTTAGCAAGACTTTGTCTTAAACAAACAAACAAAACTAACAAATAAATAAATAAACATTTTTTTTAAAATCTGGAAATGTAGCTCAGTGTGAAGGTCCTTGATTCAATCCTTAGTGCTGCTAAATGAATTAGCATTTGCGCAATTGGTACTTACATATTTGCTTTTTAGATTATCTATTAAGCCACTAAGAACATAAACTGCCAGGGCTCAGGGACCATGCACTCCGTGATGGCATTTGTAAAGCTCATCACCACTGATGCATCCCAGATGGTGACAAAATGTTTGTCGAATGAATGGGGAGGTACATAGAAGCAATGGGGTGGTCTATATTCTAAAAAAATATTTTCCTTACTCTCACTCATTAAAGAAAAGTGAGTTTTCTATGATGTAGACACAAAAGGAAGAAATGTAGTTTGGCATCTGGAGGAAAGACAGACAGGCATGGTTAAATGGAGTAGAGCTTTATACTGTGTCTGGATCCAATCTGAATTGAAGTGCATGAGTGCTATGAACGTTGCCACTATTGGTTAACACTCAAATGGTAGCTTCAGGCTTCCAATATGGATCTTTAAAAATGATTTTTATTAAGTATATATGAAAGCAGTTGTTTATTTTTTCCATATTATGGGAATATGAATATTTTACTTTTCAAAATTCCTCTAAGATTTCCTGTCAAGAATTGGCATAGTTTTGGGCTGGGGATATAACTCAGTGGTATAAGTGCCTGTCTGGCAAGCGTGAGGTCTTGAGTTAAAAAAAAAAAAAAGAGTTTGCACATTTTCTATGTTAGAGAGCTTTGAATAGTCATTAAAAGTGTTTCCTTTCTTTCTTTCTTTTTTTGGAAGCTATAAGTAGAACTTAAGGGTTGGTGTTAAATATTTAAATGATTTTAAAGAAGGGTATATATAGGCTCATATCTCATAGATGAGTGTGCCAATGAAACTAAATTTAGATGAAGAAAACTTGAAGTGAGATATAGAAAAAAGCTTTAAATATATGGTGTTAAAATTTTAAAAAGGAATTTTCCAATTATTTTGCTAATGTGTTCTTTCAAACCATAGCATTACAGATTTATTCTTCTTCTTTGTCTCTTTTCTTTATAATAGGAACAGTCTGTGATCTTACATCCTCTGGGTGTGAAAACACATTTTCAGAAAATGTCTGAAAAATGCATTGAAAAATAAATCATGTAGCCAAAGATAAAACAATGAGATTGTTAGACTGATATTATTTTAAAGTATCTTTGATTACGTGATTCACTTGTGAATAACTGTCAAAAATCTCTGAGATTATATATTTCTGTATTTTTATTTAAAAAGTAATGCATTATGTCTGAAAATAACAGCAATGAAGAATAAATGTTTATCACCACAACACACACACACACACACACACACACACACACACACACACACACTCAGATTGAATTTAAGTGTTCTATCAGTGCAGGAAGCATTACTGCATTGTTTCCAATTATATCCCCAGGGTTCACCAAGCAGTACATGGCACGCAATAAACAAGTACTTAAAAGCATTCAATGGATATTATTCAGGGCAACCCTTAGTTGACTTTTGTTATTTGTAATTGTTTTTAGAATTCTTAGGGATCATCTTGAATAGTATTCATATAGAATCAACTGACTGGGTCAGTGATGAAACCCAGAGAAAAATTTGCCTTTTGTAGGATTATACGTGAAGCAAAAGCGCCTCATATCTTCTCCCTATGTGTTTTCTCTAAGTACAGTACAGTGCTTAGAAGTATGTTGCCACAAAATTTTTATTAAAAATGAAATTAAATTTTCCTCATCAAGGAAGAATTTTATTTATTCTTTTAGCATATATTGCAACCTTTTCCTGTCATCTTACCAGCAAGATGACTGTCCTGGGACAAACAGATAAAAGTTGAGCTAATTTTTTCTGGTTCTAGGGATTGAAAGACTTACTAATGCACTCTCAAGCATCAGAGAAAGAGACGCATTAAGGGTTCATGAATGTGGAATGAGTGCAATTGGTTCTAAAAGCTATCCTCACAAAATGCCTGGACTGGTATTGCTTTCCAAGGAAATGATATTTAGCAAAATGCTTTTTCTGTTCAACTTTTTACATTGAATTTCATTTTAAATGAAATCATATCAATATCACCATTTCAAATGTCACCCAGGCTACTGAAGGCTGATTTTGAAAGACATGAAATATTGCTGCAGTATTTTAAAATCAGCTATTACCTAAATGTCGCTTATTATAATCAAAGACATATCATCAAATTTAGAATTAAAGCATGTTTATAATCTTTATAGTTGTAATGAGTTGTATTTCAGTAGTACACACTCCTGATATCTTTGATACACAATCAATAATTTGTTGCCTGCTGGAAAGTGAACATTCATTGAAATATTCTAGAATTTTTTTAATCTTTTTTTCAGGTAACTATACTGTAGTTAAGCTAAGAAAGGTTCATGATAAACTTTCAGAGAAAATTATAAGTCAGCGAGACAGTGCAGGTAGTAAAGAAAATGGATACTTAAGAGTCAGTGGATAAGCAAGCACAAAGCATTTGATGTTAAGTCATTCAAAAGGGTTTCATCATCCATATACTATTTAGTCTCCTGATCTGAAAGCCTGTGTTAGGTATGAGGTAGAAAACTAATTGATATATGAAGGTTTATGAGGACTTGTTTCCTTTGCAAATGAGATAACATATACATGTATACTTTATATTCCTCATAGTACAGTTATTTCTACATACTTATTTTTTCTATTAGAACATGGATTCCTTAGGCATAAAGAGAATATATCCATCTATTTATATCCCAAACACTTGCTAATCAATATCTATTTTTTATTGTTCTTTTTCTTGAAATGCCAAAACATGATTTCAATATCTATCCAGCTTTTAGAGAAATGTATAACTAATATTTGTTTAAGAAAGTTACTTATCAATTGTTTGGTTGATGGGCATTTAAGTTGTTTCTGAGATCTAACTGTTAAAATCATGCTGCTATAAACATAGGTGCACATAGATCTCTGTGGTATGATGTTTTTAATTTTTCTGGGAAGATATCGAGAAGGGGAATACCTGGGTCAAATGGGACCTCCAATGCTAGTGTTCTGAGGAATCTCCATATTGATTTTCAGCGTGTTTGCACCCTCTACACTCCCACTAACAGTACAGAAGAGTTCCTTTTCCCCCACAACCCCTCCAACATTAGTTATTGGTTGATTTCTTGATGATAGTCATTCTTTGTGGAGTGAGATGGAATCTCAGTTTTGTTTTAATTTGAAATTCTAGAATGACTAATGATGTTGAACATTTTTTCATATATTTATTTGCTGTTTTGTATTTCTTCATCTGAGAAGTGTATATTCATCTCAGATTCCCAAAAGAGATTTAAAAAGATGTGCTATTTTTATATTATACAGTGGAGTACTAAGCCATAAAAAGAATAAACTTTTTTGAGACTTTTATAGGTAAATGGTTGAAACTAGAGACCATAGTCATAAGTGAAATAAATAAGATTCACATGTGTAAACATTGTATTGTCTTCCTAGTGTGAGAAGCTGAAAGATATATTTATATGTAAATATATATTATATGTATATTATATATATGACAGTTAAGATAGTTGTACTACTAATATTTCTGAATTCATTGAAAAGAAAGGCTTGTGCTAATATTGTTTGGACAATTAAAGGCAGACATCTTGTATTCTGAGTAACTTATTTAAGGATAACAATATGTTAACCATTGTTAACCCTCTAATTATTGTTTTGATTTTTTCTCTATAAAATAAAAAAGTAACCCGAAACCTCATTAAGTGCAACTTCCTGCTTGAAGTGTATTCTTTCTGAAAATCTAACATTTTATAATAATCTATACCTATACTCTACTTGAAAAAAAGAAAAGAAAGTTGGTTATATTTCTCAATGTGATCTTGGCTTATTGAAAGCAGACAACTTTCAAGATAGAAATATATGAAAGTAACAATGTTATTTCTGAAAAGAATTTCTCAAATTTTGCAAGGAAATCTCAAGAAAACATTTAAATAGTTAAGTTGAAATCCTATTTAATAAACAAACATTATATGAAAAATTAAGGATAGGTCTATCCATTTATCCAAAAAATATTCTGTTCTGTACTATATACTGGGCTGAATATTCAAAAATTAAGATTATGTCTTCAGTAAAAATAATAAAAGATACAAATTTGTAGAACATCATATATGTGAGATATTTTTAAAGATTTCATAATCTTTTGTACAACTAAGTATTTTTTTCAATTTCTGTGATTTTGGAAGACTAAACACTAGCCTCTATTTGTGGGACACTATTCATATGTAAGTATATCACTCATATTTCAACTCATTGTTCCTAGTTTTTTCCCTTCTTTAATATTTGGTCCAGTATATAGTACTAGACAGAATATTTTTTTGAGAAATGGATAGACCTATCCTTATTTTTATAACTTTTTTTAAATGATTCAAATTGGTGGGATATTTAGCCTACTGAGCATTACACCACGTATAAAGTATCCAGAATTTGCTTGGCACACAGAAATGATATATAAATGATCATTATTTCCATGTTTCCATAATTGATCTTATTTTTACTCATTGTAGTGGAGATCACTTCTTAGAGTTCTTCGAAGATCACTACTTTTAGTCAATTTTCTTTCTTATAACTTATTTTTATTAGTACAGATTTGTAACACACAGTGCATTTATCGTGAGGAGTTTGTGCGAGTATGTAGCAAATCTTAGTTCTTTTTTCTTCGCAATCCCTTTCATCCCTCCCTGTTCCTTCCAACTCTTGGATATCTTCTCATTTATAAAAGTTCTATTTCCACTTTTTCTTTCAATTCTTTTATTCCATCCTTTTCTCTTACCTCCCTTCTTGCTCCCTTGATCTCTTGTTCTCCTTACCATTTATAAGAGACCTCCCTACTTTATATTATCTGCCTTTTACTCTTCATTATCCATTTTCTGGCCTCATCACTATTCACAGTCTAGTGTTCTTACTGCCTGGCGATTGGTTAATATATCTTTAGGCTGCTTCTGAGTCACTGTTTATAAAGGAACCAAGCGTGTGATTTGCATTCCAGCATATCCACCTTCTTCCTGCTGCTCACTGTCAATTCTATTTTTTACTTCAGAGCACAAAGTTCTTTAAGACATTTTATATTCGAAGGCTTCTTACGTCCTCAGGCTTACTACCTGCTTCTCTTTAAAAACTGTGTCCTTGGTAACACATCTTTACTATAAAACAACAGCTGTAGTTAAAATAACTAATAACAACAATCATCATGATGTATGATTAAGGAAAAAACCTGTAGTCCAGCTACTAGAGTTAAGAGTTTTTCAATAGCAAACTATATTAAAACAGTTGACATTGTTAAACACTAAACGTTTTCTTTGTATTTCAGCTTTTTAAACTATATACAGTGCATTGTCTCTTTGTGTTTCTTTTATCTAATTCGAAGAGGAAATGTAATTTCGTGGCAGAAGAGATCATATACAGTCATTTAAATATCTCAATATGAGCTCAGAAATTATCCATCTTTGTCCAGCCTCCTTTGATCTACTTCCTTCTATTCACATAACCTATCTTTTGCCTTCGTTTCTTTCCAAGCATCAGAATTTCTATCAGTTGCAATAACATTCATTATGCAATTCATTCATGCTTCCAAAATTGACTCTCTCCCTTCCAAATTTTTTTTGACCTTTACCTCCTACCAGCTTCCTCTTTCTCAAGTCCTCCCCTAACAGTATTCTGTTACCTCTAATCTATCTAAAACATGCACTGTTACATCTTGCCCTGTCTTCAAGGCGTGGCTAAAATGTAACTCACTGCTGGAAAGTTTCTGTAGAACTACACAATAATAGTCAAGCTCCTGGCATGAATCTTTCTGTGTTTTAAGTATACATCTAGTCCACTATTTTACCTAGAGTTCATCTTATCTTCTCATTTGAACTACAATATTTTGAACAGAATTAAATCCTTTATACTGTATTGTTTTGTTTTTCACCTACCATATCATTAGGCACAAAGTGGGATCTTGACGCGTAGTTATTGTTACGACATTTGCAAGATTTTAGGAAGGATTAATAACCACCACATAAATTGTATAGTGTCCAAAATATTTTCACATGTGTTTCTTCTGTTAGGTATCATCATCTTCTTCATTTTGTTGATAAGAAATAGGTTTAGAATACTCCCTGATTTGGTTAAAAAAAAAATCTAGAAAACCAGTAAATGGCTGAGGTGAGCATTAATTTCTGTATATTCATTTCATTACTTTACTCTAGTTACTATGATTGTCTTCTGAGTTCTCATTTGATAAAAATCAGGTTAAAAATGGAATAGTTTCAAATACTTTAATAAAAGTGGAATATTCCTGGAGCAAACATGTCAAGGTAGTTAACAGAAGTCCTAGATGTTACTAAGTTTTAAAGTAGTGAAAATGAGTTTAAATTCTTTAAATACTTAATTTCATAGTGACATTAAGGCTAATTAATATTTCCTTACGTACAGAAGAATAGAATTTTAGCTTTTTAAAATGTAAGACTTAAGATATCTCAGAACATGTATAATGAAGGAAGCATTTGCCAGAAATGCCTCTGAAAGGCTACAAAAATTTTCATTGTACACAGAGGAGGCAGGTAAAAACTCACAGCTTTAACAATACCCATTGAGCAGTCTTCCTCTGTATTCTCTCTTTAACGGCTAAATTAGTAGGTACCAAAATAAACCTAATTAGACTGAAAGGCATTCCGTCGCAAGCACATCTTTAACCCACAAAGCCAGTCCTGTGAAACTGAAGTACAGAGACTTATTCATATAATCCTTTGTACAAAAAATATGAAGGATATTTTAGAAATTTTAAGAAAACTACAAATAAGCTACTAGCTATTTCACAGCTGTGTTTATTAGCTGTCCTCATTCTGTACATCATTATGTGTGTCATTTTTGTCCTAATGTTTATTAGTTGGGGATAAAGATCTTGCGGGTTTTCTTTGGATACTGTGTATGATCTACTTGAATGCCAATCAAGGTGAATTCTTACTGATCTTGAGCTATACCAAGTGGTCAAATGTGGTGATATTTTCTATAACTTCATAAATACAGTTGGACTCCTTTGTTATTCTCTTGGGTTTACTAATACAGGTAATATCATCTTTCAGTCTTTAATTTAAATATAATATACCTCCTATCTACTACTGATTTAAAAAATAATTGTCATATTGTACTCTTCAAAAATTATCTTAGTCACACACACCAAAGCAATAAACCACTATAGTCAAAAGATATAGACATGTTTTAAACCATTTTTAAATAATATAAAATAGAATTTTTTAGCAACAAAAGGTAATCAGCAGCATATACTCCAAAGTAATTGGTCCACATCCCCTCTCCCATCTCTCTGCATCATATTTTAAAGTAGAAATATTTAAAAGTTATAGATTTTGACAAATATAAGAGATGACTGCCATAGAAAATAATGCTTTATTTTGCTGATCTGATTTAACATTCAATAAAATAAAAATACATGCTAAGAAACTCGGCAAAACAAAGTCATAATTAATTTGACGTTTGTAAACTCCAAGTGCATATTTGATTTAGCAGCATGTTTGATCACTCAACATTATTTCAAGGAAAAATATTTAATAACTTAAATAAAGATTAAATTTGAGAATTTTGTAACATTTTTGAAATAACTAGTTACAGACACTAATTTGAGAAGTCACGACGCAAAGAATTCTAAACTTTAAGTTAGAAACAATCAGAAAATATAGGCGTTATTGTCACATTCCAATCTTTCGTGTTCACCGGCAACTAAGTCACCTAAATAAGTAGATTTCCTAAAGAGCTTTACTGTCTATGCCCATACTACCCTGAACGCACCCGATCTGCCTAAAGAACTTTACCATTAAGCGTCCACCAATCTTTATTGGAAGTAAACAGTGACTTCCATCAGTGCAATCAGGATGCATACAACAAACGTGAATGCACATATGGAGAACAATCCCTGGTATGTGGAAGCAGCTTACTGAAAGGAACAGTGACTAATAATAAAGGACAGTTTACATCTTCAAATTTATTTTCTTTTCTTACTCTATTTTTATTTAGTTTGCTTTCCACTGGCTAATGTATAGAACGTGTTCATTGTCAAAACTGAAAATAAAGCTATTTTATCAAAACCAATCATGTATCTGAATATAACAACATCCTTTAAAAAATATTTTTATGCCCATATTAGTTAAACTAGCTACCACTGTGCAACATTCCAGCCATAACATATATATTTTAAAGGGTTTTTTTTGTTTGTTTTTTTAAGGAAATTCTACTTAGACTGTCACATTTGAGTCAATACTAAATATAGTTTTCAAAACCAGCTCACGTAGGCATATTCTTCTCCGGCTCCATGAAGTAGAAGTTTAAATATCAACATTGATTGACTATGCAAAAGATAAAAAGCCTGCAATCTTTGATCTCATGAAACTCAAACTTAGAGGGGATATTATAGAGGCAAAGATATTGTTTTCTATCTGAATAAAGTTTAATATATTATGATTTCTGGTAAGACTAGGACTAGTGAATGATTATGATATTGAATAGTAATATATTGCTGGAAACAAATTTAAGTGAAACTGTAACCTAAACCTGCATTAGGTTTACAATTGGATTTTTCATATTATACAGATAAGCAAAACAAAAATGCCATTATGCATTAGGTGAATGTATTAGAGATCCATTTAGTGCATAGTTTATGTGATACTCCTGTTAAAGATACAGGGCCTAATAAAAAAAATGCCCTCTAAGGCCAAAACCTCAGCTTTCAGGCTGTCTCGCCCACACAAACTCTTCCAGGAACCTGGGGAAATGAGGAGGCCAGCAATGAATACCTTCTCTGTGAAATTTTTAAAACTAAGACAAAAACCATGATTGATAAAGAGATCTGTACCCTTTTCCATCTAACTTTTTATTCATATTGCATCTGTTAATTGTCTAGAAAAAGGATCTTCAGTCACACTTAAACAAGTGTCAGGAAAATCAATATCTGAACCTTCAATAACATAAATTTCCTCTGTGTAGATTTCTCTCTCCACCATTCCAGTTTGTTGAAATTGTTCCTCACATGTGAGGTTTTTCACAAAGACCTGTGCCATCAGGATGTTCTAGTCTGTTTATAGTACTTGGACGGTTTCGATTCTTACCATTATACCTCATCTTAATTTGAGCTTGCAAATGTCCTTTATTGTTTCTTTACAGTCAGCCTAATGTAGTAGCCCTTAGTCCCAGCAGAGAGTTAGGCTGATAGACCTCAATGGCTTTCTAGTGTATGACACAAGGCAAGCTACTTGCTCTTACTGCTTCTGTTTCCTCAGTGAAAAGGCACATTAACATAATATTCTCACTTTAATTTGTAAGAATTCAGTAAGAGATTGCATACTAAGTGCTTATCAGAGAGAAGAGTAAAAGCTCATTATGAGCTAACTGTTAGTATTACGATATTTAGCACAGCCACAGAAAGATAAATACTACATGATTTCAACTTATCTGTAGAATTTTTAAAAGTCAAATCCAGAAAGTGTAAAATGGTAGATAACTGTGGGCCGAGGTGCAGAGGAGATGTCTGTCAAAGAACAAAATTTCACTTACATGACAGGACTAAGTTCAAGAGACCATTATATATCCACTGTAATTAATATGTTGAATACTTAAAAATTGCTATTAGAATAGATTCATCACAAAAATGGTAAGTATGTAATAAGTATGTTGTATACCATAAATGTGTATAATTTTTGTCAGTTTAAAAATAGGTAAAATTAAATTATGTAATGACTAAGAAATTTTAATGTATTCTCCTTTGGGTTTTTTCCATAGCATTTCACAAAATTACCTAGAAGTATTTATCGAAATGAGTTATTCAGAATAAAAGTGACTATTTCTAGGTATAACATCACTTTGAATGCAAAATGAGAAAAGATAAAAAGGGCTGCCTCACAAATCTAACTAATGACTTTTAGTAGTTTAGGTCTAAGTTATCAACATACTAAATAAAACGACCAAAAGTTCTCAACTATAATGTTTATTCTGTCAAATTCTCAAGTAAAATAACATTTGTTTTAGCAATTAGTGAACAAAACATATTTCGTGGCTTGAAAGATGGCATTTTCATTTGAAAAATAAAATATGCTATCACAGATATTTTAATCTTCTTGTGAATAAAACTTAAATATTCATGAATTTTATAAAAGCGCTCCACTTGATCCATATTTTTGCCATATTATAAAATATTTTAAGTATGAAGATATATTTGATGCAATAGGACCAAAAGTAAATGTGATATGTGCAAATTATTTGAAGAATAAGAGCAAATTCTAGTCTACTAAGGACAATGGACGTGCAAAAGTAACAGTAATGACCAAAATTTCTATTTATAGTCTTTGTAGCTAGTTGGAATTTCAATTTGGAGCAATCAGGCTTTCCATTATATGAGGAATATTATAATAATTTTAGTGGTTCTGGAGAAGAAGAAATGGGTGAAGGAAACATAAGGACAGTAGTAAGATAAACTTTTTAATTGCCCAGCAGTAGATGGTTTTTGTTTCATTGAATCTTTCTCTCAAATGTAAAAATTGAAATAATTATGCCTACCTCAAAGATAGGTGATGCATATCTGGCATATTATCTATGAGTGTGCAGTATGAATCAATGAATGAGTTTCTAAAAATCTCTTTCTACTATAAAATCATTTCATCATTTTTTACCTAGGCATTAGTATAAAATTGGAACTTTTTATTCTTTCTTAGTAATTTAAATTGTTACATCTCTTATTTGAATAAAGATCTGGCTATGTCCATAGTTGTATTTAATGATGAATAAGTAATATACTCATAGAAATGACAAGAAAAACATGTGAAAATGTATTCAAAAGAAGCAACATATGGAAATATATGATAAAGGAGTAACCAAGTAAATGCTATGGGAAAATTATGAAGGAAAATATTTTCATGAGCCTTTATGTTGAACACACACACAAATCAAAACAAGGTCCATAAACAAGAATAAATCTCTTTGAAGATATTTATCTGAAGCATCTCAAAACTTTATCTGAAATATGTTGTTCATAAAAGACAGGACAAATTTATTCTAAACCACAAAAGAGATGAACTTACTTTGGAATGAACAGCATCAACCTTCACCAAGGCAAGAATACCTCTATGACATACATCGTTATATAAATGGAGATGCTGTAAGATTTAAGACTGAATAAATCCTGTTAACTGTTTATGAGGTCTGTATAAAGCCATTTAATTCTATTTTCATTTAAAACACTATGAAACATGATATATCTGAAGACAGTAAAATCTATGAGAAGGTGTCTTTTAATTATCCTCATTACTCCTTGATAAATGAAAATAATTGGCAATAACTTTAAATTTATTATTTCTGTATTTTTAAGAGGACTATGAGACATTTACATGTTCAACATATAAAAATCACTTGCTACAGGAAACTTATTTTCAATTACAGAAAATTGATAGAATTTTAGCTCAATTAAATGTTAGAACTTCACAAAGATGCTATTATGTTCTTTTAATGTATATGTAATAAATTTATGACATCAGTAGTAAACTAAAAGACAAAATGTTCAAAGTAAATTTTATTGTAAACTTATGCTTTTTGCATATGGACTATATAAGTAGCAGATTGTGCCTTTAAATATGTAAAATCATCTCATTAATTAATCCCAAATGTGAGAGAGAATAGCTTTCCTGTTTTTGTTTTGTTTGTCTTTTGAGTTTTTTTCTTTAAATTAGCATTTGAAAAAAATTAGGCTCATTTCTTTTTATAACAAATGCCAAATATCAGGCTACTATTAATAATTTTTGAGATTAAAAGAAAAGTAACTTTCCCTTCTCTATGATTCAAAAATACCAATATAGAAAATATCACTTAATCAACTATTTTTAAACTAATTTGGGTAGGATTCAATACCCAGTGACCTAAAGTTAAACTGTTTTGTGATGTTTTCTTGTAGACCAGACTTGGATACTGTCCAATCTTGGAAGTGAATACTTACCATTGTGTAAATGATATAGACTTGTACAGTTCATCTTGATCCTTCAAAAAGAGAGGTAGAAGATACTGTAACACTGACTCAAATTAGATCCCATACACTTATTTGCTCAGTAACACTAAAAAACATGTGCATAACTTATTAAGTCTGTACATGGCCCAATTCTAAATCTTTAACTCTATCATCTCAAGAGCTCAAAAATCAAAATGACTTGTTAATAAAAGTGTGAACTTCAAATGTAAAATTTGTAGGCATTCCTTTTGCAATGGTTTTGAAATAGTATTATGCTTAGGGAATGGAGCATGGAGCACTGAACCTCTTGTCATGGCTTTTTTATTTTTATTTTTTTATTGTAAACAATACAGTACACCTGCCTAAGTAGAGTCAAAATTCCCAAGGTCGGAAATGGAAAAAATATAAAGTCTATGCAGTGTTTGTGCTTAGGAAGCCTTCTTCATCTTTAGCTCCTAAGGAGGTGAAACATTTCCAACTGAAAAATCATCCTAAACTTACTAACCAGTTTTCCTAAAGTAATCACATATGCTTGAATGTTAATAATCATAGTTTAAAAATCATTTCCTCTCTCTAAATGGTTAATAAAGCATTTTTGAGTGAGATTTTTACCCTAGTGCTGCAATATTGAGGGTATTTAGCCTCTCTGTCTCATTTTTCTTTTCTGGAAAAATTGGAATATGTAGAGCTCATGACTTGTTTCGAGAGTTTGTGATTTTAAAAATGCCAGTATCTTTGGAACAATGACTAGCAAGAACCTTTGTTGCATTCCTCTTATTTCCTCTTATATGTAGGTTATCTGTGTACTATGCTTAAACAATTCAATTTGAGGGGAAAAATAGCTGTAAAAATACAGGTTGGTGCCTGAATGTTTACTTTTCTATTTGGTTGTTTTGTCATTGTGTCAAGGAATGACAAACAGCATAATTCCTATTCTCAAAACTTCCTCAGCCCTCTGATCTTCTCAGAGTCACAGAAAGTAGGATTTGAATGGCTTTAATCTAGTTTGTCTTAGTAATAGACCCACAGTCCATCAAGAAGCAAATGCCATTCTATGGCTCTAGTTAAACAGAATTCATGATTGTTTTTTCCCGTAGGACTGCACTGCAACCTCAGAAGAGAGTGGCAGGCAGCCAGCAAGTCCTGCCAGCTGGCTTTCTGCTGTACTCTGGGTTTTGGAGAACAGAAACACAGATATTTTTGATCTTGCAGGCCAATTCAAGTACAATTTACAATGAGGAAGATAATTTTTCATAGTCATTTCATGTGGAGAGAGGTTACGTCTTCACCACAAAAGAATACTACAATTTCTTATTATCCACCCTTTTAAAATGGATACTGGCAAATTATCAGTCAAAACTAGACACTGCAGGTAGAAAATATTTTACAAGGATTAATTCCAAATCTAGTAAAGATATAAAATAATATTATTTTGATATGGAAATATTTCAGCCCATCCTTGATTCATGTCATCCGTATAGTAGGTGCCTACTCTGGGCCCAGCACCAGTATGACGCTACACTAATTAGTTATTGATGTCTTTGGCTTGGCAAATTGTGCTGTAATGTTGTTGTTTATAATAGATAATTCTAGAAATTATGGCTCACTAAGTGGCCCCATTTCCAAATAAAATCTGAGATAACATTCCTCATTTAACTCTATGATTTATGAGTCCCTCTAGTGCAAGAGGCTTTTCTTTGTCATCATTCTACTCCTGAAGCTAGAACAGTGCATGGTACAAGTTAAAAGTGCAATATAGTAAATGATTCAGTGAATAATATGAAGATCTAAGCAATATAAGATACAATCAGAGTAATTAAGCTAATAATAAGAAGTTGCAAAGTTGATAAAAAGACTTTCATTTTTAAAATGATATGTAGGATTAAAAATTAAATATATTTTTAAAAGATATATAGTATACATTTGGTGTATATTAATGTACCATAAGATAAAATGTGCAGTCTATTAAAGTGTGGGAAGAGGTAGATATAATCTATGTCATCTAAAAGTTTTTAAATGGATGGTTAAATGTTAATAGTTTTTCCTAAAAGTTATTTTTCCTTTTATTTTTTTAAATTCAAGATAGCTATCTTTCTTTGAAATATAGTGTAACCCTTTAAAAATGTTCAGTTCTTTTTTAATATGCAAACTTAATATAATTTGATTTAGTTTTAAATCTGACTCTGAAAACACTATGTGAAAATTTTTCCTCTAATATGCTTAATTCAATATGCTTTATATTTTTATGAAAAGTTAAATGAAACTCTAAAATGATTTTATAGCTAGATTATTCTATGAGTAAAACAGTATTTTCCAATTTGAAAGCCCTTTGAAGAAAAGTCATTTGGTTATAAAATTAAATTTAGCTCATAGTTTTTAATATAGGGTACTTTAAGAAACACAAATTAAGAAAATGGCATGAATATATAACTCATCTAAATTGTAGTACCATTATCTGCAATTATATAGCAAAACCAAATATAAATTTGATAAAATAGATTATGGAAGTTGCTAATAGGTGCATATGCACCCAGAAGAGACGGTGATGAAGATAGCTGTAGTTCTATAGTTTTCTGGAACAGTAATTATTTGGGGGGGGGGAATGCTGAATGTTTAGTTATCTAGCTTTTTATTTTACACATAATAATTTAATTTTGTCATTCTTAGGCACTCTTCCTTTACTGAGATATACATAAACTCATTGAATTTACTCTCAAGGGGAGAAGACAGATATACATATGGGGAAATCTGGCGGATTTAAGTATGAGAAAAATATAAGGCAGGTTTGAGAATGACTGTTAAATGACATGGCTAATTAAAATCAAAGGAATCTTCTTAGAGCTGGGAACCACATGATAGAAGACGCAGCTATTGGGAAATTTTGCATTCTGTTCCTTTTGTTAAAAAGAACTCAGGGCCCCAACGGACAGAACTATTTCGATGTGTCTGCAGGATGGAAGGAAGACTTGTTAGACTGAATAGTGTGACACTATGGGAAAGAAGTGGAGACAGACTAGAGCACATCCTCCTGGCACCCTGCAGGGCTCACGGGTTATTGGGAGTGGGGGGAAGAACTGTAAGTGCAATAGAAAGTTGCAAACAGCATAGTGGGATCTCTTTTATAATGTTAGAAAGTCATTTTTTAAACATAATTGTTCTTTAATCCTTAAGTCATATGAATTTGGGTCTCTATTAGTGACATATCCTTGTTTCTTAATTTAAATACTCAACACTAACAAATAAGCTATCATTCAAGATGTTTTGTAAGAGCACCAAAAAGTAATTAAAACCAATACATAATATTTTTCTTTTCCTCCTTTCCTTGAATACATTCTTAATTCTTTATGAGTTATTTAAAACTAGCAATACCTTGCCCAAGTTTTCACTATTTCCTTCCTACAAAGCACTTTATATGTTATTCTAACGGGAGTGTGTATATTTCTCTGACTTGATACTAATCCATTTCTCCTGGAATATCAGTCATAACTATTTTCTTTTTAGCTCAACCATATCTTGCATCTGAATTTTCTTATGGTAAAATTACTTATTTTCTAGAAACATTAGTTTTGAGGTGAATATTGATCTTTTAAAAAAAAATTCTTTCTTACTAAAACAGTATCTTCTTCCATGATTGATGAAGATTAGTGTTAGCGGCTGAATTTGAGGTTTTATTTTGGGGTAGTATTTTTCCTTTTCTTTATTTTCCAGACATGAATATCTGCCAAGCAAACACTATATTTAAACCCCTGAGAAGATCAAAACGGATTGCAAACAGCAAAGGGAGTTCTTTTATATTTCAATATCCTCTATAATTATCATTTCTGTCTCAGTATTAATAAAACTAAGCTTTTGCCTGCTTTTGATTTTCATTTTAATGGTTGAGGCCATTATTATTTGTGAGAAGGGACAATCTAGCTGTTAAAAGTAACACAAGTAGGGTAATTGGAAGAGTTAATTTGCTGTTATAAAAACATGTCCAAATATTTGTTCATGTCATTGTCAACTCAGTGACGACTGTAAGACCAATTCAGTTCTTCTAAGACACCAGTTGGTTTTGTTGAGGGCTTGGCTTCCACAGTAGTCCTGTGGTCAGACTTTATTGCACATACTTGAAGTAGTGTCTTTAAAAATCAAGACCATTTATAACAGGAGAAAGGTGCATGCAGCCTCTTTACATCCTTAGAGAGAAACCATGTACTTTAATTTCTGTTAATGCTGATCATTTAATGATACTTAATCTTAACAATATGTGGTTAATCCACGCCAACTGATTCTTGAAAAATGAAAACACATTTGTTTATACAGATTAAGGGTTAAATTGAAAACAAGATATATAGGTAAATAGTAAAAATATGAAACATATTTCAAGGACATCTCTGTACCTTCCACACCAAGCAAATGATTGTAAGAATTCATATACTCAGAAAGTGTATATAGTCTGGAATAATATATATATATATATATATATATATATATATATATATATATATTTTACATAGGTATTATAATAATATAAGAATATAATATATGCATCCTTACACAGATATTATATATTTTACATATAGTATCTGTGAGAGTGTGAATTCCTTATAAACAATAAAACAAATTAAATTGAAACTATGGAAGAAGAAAAAAATTTATAGGTAATTGCAGCTGTCACCAAATATATTATTGATCAATAGCAATATTATTGTTTTTCTCCCAAGACATTTGATTTTCTGAAAAGTACAAGACCACAAGTTGGTTAAGGACAAACAGATGAAGTAGGAATATACAATAAAAATAAATATAGACAAAAAATTAAGTTTATTTTTCCACTTATGTACACATCAGTCATGACACAAAAAGTAAATTAGTAGTTGGTATTTGCCAACCATTTTTTATGATGCCAGTCCTTATACAGAGATAATATTCTGTCACTTAATGTATATTGTGGTCTGAAAGACTTGTCATCAGACAATATTAACAATGTGAAGTCTTAAACATTGAATTTATCACTTTCTGAAGGTTTATCAGTCAAAAAGATATGTAATATAACAATTTCAAAATTATTGAACGAAATTGATCTTTTACAATATTTTGTTTATACATGATATATTTATATATATTTAATTCTTACAATCTCAAATGACAGATTCTCATTTATTTTATAATTGAAATTAATCAGATTATAAATAGTTATACTTAAATGTATAAATATGTCAATTATTTTAGAGTTTTTAAACATGTTTTTGCAAAGAATTGTTTGTATACTTTAAAGCTAAGAGATAACACTGTGACTTCTGTATTGTATAAGACATGATCTATTTGATTATGAGAACAAAACAACTAATGTCAGTAAAATATAGCAATTTAGATAGTAATGTATCATAAGGATATCAGAATCTCAACAAATTTTACTTACATAAAATTTACTGATCCTTTTTATAGTAAAGTATTGCACTTTGAAAATAACCTAGAAGCTAGTATATATTAAATTTTAATCAAATTTTATAGGCAATGTATACCTGTCCACATTTATGAAAAGTTTTAATCATGACTGATTAAAACTTACATATGACTGAATCCTTAAGATACTTCTACATTAAATTATGTAAGTGATTTCTATCTTTGAAAACTAATGCAGGGCTGAGATACATTGGAGAAAGCGATTATTATTAAAATGCATATAATTTTAATGGAATAGTAAGTATTTAATGACCTATTTAAATAACTTTATTGGGTCTGTGGATAATATGGATAATAAAACAACATAGCCTGTACACAACAGCAGTTAGCACTATTTTTACCTACCTCTGCCCAACGATTAGGTATATTAATTCATTGATTAAATATGAATCTTTATCAAACATAAACTATCTTTGTGTAGAACTTACACACACACTTGTGTGTGTGTGTGGTACTGGAGATTAAAACCAAAGCCTTGATCCTGAGCTATCTCCTTGGCTTTTCTTTTTTTAATTTGAGACAAGATCTCACCAAGTTGCTAAATTACCCAGACTGGACTTGAATTTGAGATCCTTCTTCTTTAGCCTCCCAGAGTGCTGAGATTACTGATATGAAGCACAGTTATCAGATTTTATAGAGAACTCCTAAAAGGAAAAAACCTGCAGGGTCATATTTTTATTTTATATTTGAGGGAGAAATAGTATTCACTGTTATTTTTTAAAAATCAGTACACGTTTAGTCCTCTAAGATTATATATGAGTTTAAGCTAAAAAACATTATACACAAATGAACATACTTTGAGTTCTAATAACATGTTTATTAACGCAACTTAACACATCAAATTGTATACAGAATTATAAGTTAATTACTTTTACACTTAGGCATAATTAAACTAAGTGTTTTAGAAGCAAATTTATTTCTCAGAATATTTAAATATTTAATATAATCAATTTTTTATTTCTTGAAATCATTTACTGCTTTTTAAAGATATTTCAGAGCTCTTGAGTTTTAATGGTCATCGCAATTTAGAACCATAGAGTTGAAAGGAAAAAGAAGATTAATTAAGATATCTCATAAAATTTTGACAGTAATTTTTTCAGTCCTCACCTGAATATATCCAAGATAGCCTGTTATTTCAGGGCAACAATAATCTTGAGAAATTATCATCCATATCTTGTGTCGCACGGGAAAATTAACCATCTTTCATTAATACCATTTCAGCATGACTGCAAAGAGATTCTCTTGAGTCAATAGATAGTTCCTCAGTAAAAGCAGTAAAATTTCTAAGAAAATAACTTATCGATCTATACACTTCCAGATAAAATGAAAGAATTAAGTGAATGGAGACTTGGAAACTCTCCCAATCAAAATCACCAAACTAGCCTATTGAAAATTAGTGGTAATAAATGGAAAAAAAAAAGGAATAGTTATACAAACGAAATTCTCTTGAGCTCTCACTAATAATAGCATTAACTATAATTTCCCACTTAGAAATCAATTTTTGGGCATTAAAATTCTCTAAGTAGGAATAGTTTAGAAAAAGTTAAATAATCATTCTTACACTATGAATATTTATGATATACTTACTCTAATATTTAGATTTTGCTTCATTTATTATTTGTATTTTAATTTCCATTTCAGTGAAACAAATATAAATAGCTGAACATCACAACACTATTCTTTTTTTTTTTTTTTTTTTTTTTTTTGTCTTTTTCCTTTTTATCGGTACTGGGGATCAAACTCACGACTGCCTGCTTGCAAGGCAGGCGCTTATGCCACTGAACTAAACCTCCAGCCCCAACACTATTCTTTTAAAGAGAAATAATCTTTGAAAAGTAAAGAGTCATTGACATGTTTAAACAATGCAAAACTATTGCACATTATTGCACCACTAGAAATGTTGTAAATAACATAAAACTTACTTGAAACTCTTATATGGAGAAAAATATCCTCATACATACGTAGTATAGCATCAAGAAAATATGGGAGGTTTTCCCCTAAAGTAGCTTCTCATATTTGTTAAACACTGGTGAACTATTTTGTTCCCTGAGGCAAGATAAAAATTGTATTTTTAATTTAGGAGGACTCCTTGTCATGCATTTCAAGGAATCTGAGAAGATTAGAGCACTATTTTTAGCATACTCTAAAGCCAGTGAAAAAGTATATGAAATAAACAAACGTGTATACTTACAAAATATAACTATATGTGAGGTTTCTTTTAATAGATTTGTTCCTGTTCAAATATTAAAGTCTTAATTTTATAAAACAATACAATTCTCACCATAAAAGTTACTGATTTTATTATAAGCATTTGTGTGACTATTCAAAAGAATAGATGATATCCTAATACAAAATGTATTTCCTCATAAATGAGAATTCACACAAATATTTAACCAATATTGTAATTATGAGTTCCTGCCAAGTGTCAGACTCTAAGTAGCAAAGATTTATTAGTGAACAAAACAGAGAAAGATGTCCGGCCTACAGGGAATTTATGTGGTAATAGGAAGAAGCAGAGAGCCAAACCCGAGAACAAAAATTTATTAGGTCAGACAGTAAAGGGCTGCAGTAAAGAGAAAGGGAAAAAGAGCAGAATACTACCAACAAAAGTGTGAGCTGTCTACAAGCCAACAACCCATACGGGCATTTAGTAGGGAATGCATGAAAGGTATCCTGGTAGTGGTAACCCTGTGGAAATTGCACTAAAGAGAGGATTACTTCTGCCTGTCTAGTTGCAAATCACTCTCATATTGGAAGGATCATAGCATGGGAAATGACCAGAGATCTTGCCCACCCAAAGAGATCTTGCCCACCCAAAGCAACATTCTGTCTCCATCTTCACTCTGCCAATGGCTCGGTATCTGTAGGTCCTATTGATCATTCTCCTTTCTCCGTCCAACATCTTATCACTAAAATGCTGTTTTGCACTCTGTTGTGCCATAATTAAGACTTCATAGCTGCATATGAAAAAGCTTAATTGTAGCATCTTAATAATGCCTACTTGTATGATGTTGTGATATAAATTAAAGATGAGATTCTGTTGTTTGGTTAATTAAAACATACATTTATGTCAACTTGCAATTATAAGAAAAATTACATTTACCAAGTACTGCTAGCACAGGTTCTGGGATAATGTACTTCATGTATGTACATTACTTCATACAATCAGTAAAGTATTC
The DNA here is from genome assembly GCF_034190915.1 of Cavia porcellus. NCBI lineage: Eukaryota > Metazoa > Chordata > Mammalia > Rodentia > Caviidae > Cavia > Cavia porcellus. The sequence goes on from NW_026947491.1 coordinate 70,696,783, forward strand.
ACATGCTTTGGATGTTAGGAGTTACACTTAGAAGAGGAAAAAACAAAATACCCAAGTTCACAGTATCGTAAATGGTAGAGCAGAAAATTGAATTCAAAGTCTTCATTTACTCTTTCTGTCAAAATATGAGGTGTATCAAAACTACTCTATAAAATAGATTCATTTTTATAGCTTGATAACATCATCACAACCCCAAATACAGTGTGGAAAAGTCATTTGAGTGATATGAAAATACATCAGGCCAAAAAACATTACAAAATATCTTATTGTAACATCAGTTCTCTAATGAAAGGACAAGATTGAGTTCCTGCAGCAAACCAAAGTGATCAAGTTTAGGTAAAGATGCTGAGAGATTTATATCTTCAAAGCAGTTCTTCTTTCCAAGAGTTGCATACTTATTAGAACATTAAATACTAAATTCTCCTTTTATGTACTGATGGAAGTCTCAAAAGATGAGCTGTCTGAAGCCAAAATGTAAAATGCCATATGTTGTTAGGTCAAACACTCTAATCTGCCTCCCAGTTATTACTGTCATGAAGCTACTTTTTATTTTGTCAAATGAAATAAAACTGTGAGCTAGCCTGTACCTCACAGCCAGAAAAACCCCATCAAATCCACAAGTTCTTCAGACTTAATAGAAGCAGAATGATTAAGATGACTGCTTATGCAAAACACTGATTCATCTCTGCTTTGTGCTTTGAAGGCAAGGAGTTGTTTTAATTATCTGCCTGGTACAGAGGTAAGGAAATCTTTCCTCCAACCATGTCCCATTGTTGAGAATACCGACAATTGCTCAACCAGCAGCCTTTTTGTTGCTTGGAAAATTCTTTCTTCTCATCTTCCTATTTACAACAGAAAGACATGCATTGATGTGTACATATATAAATTATCTGTGTCCCTGGAAAATAACAGAAAGTCAGAGTTTCTGAAACTCTACGAAAATATCTGTCAGGGATTTTCTGAGCTTAGAAATGACCCTTTCCTAGCTAGCAGTTCAGCTTGGAGAAATCACTTCATTTCCATTAACATGTTTGTTCCTATCTACGGTTTACAAAATTATATGAAATTTATTCAATCAACTAATATTAATGAAAATTTTAATTTCCAGTGAGAGAGGATTTTTATTACCTCGTTCTTCTGTTTGAAATAACTAGTGTTAAACTTGCAGAATTTCAACATTGATGAGTTATTTCAAAAGATGGCTTTGTTATTTCAAAAGATGTTACTACCTTCAGTTCATATGGTGCAACTTCTGAGAAATCAGATCAGGCCATAGTACCAGTTATTTGTGGCAATTATACATCTTAACAATACAAAACTGAGCAAAAATCCAGAGTTCACTCTTGGATCAGAATCTGTCAATCATTCCATTCATCAGAACTTAAAGTCAAATATTTTTTCCCCTAATCACTAAAACACAGTTGTGCTGTGTACCAGTGTATCTTTGAAATTATTTCCAGTTTACTCCTTTATGTTGTAACTCTTGCTGCTTCTATAAATAAAAGAGCTGAAGAAAATATTGTAGTTAAAATGTGTATAAGATATTCAAGAGAAGAGGGAGAGCATTGTCCTATTTTGACTCCTAGGAGAATCTCAAAGTAAGCTTGCGCTCTGGCTAGTCATTTATGGGAAATCAGTTTTATTGTTTTATTTAAGACTGATAAGTTCTGGAATTCTTATCTCTGTTGTATAGTTTCATAAAGAATTAATTTAAGAATCAAATCAATGTACTTTGGAAGGTCATTTTGATCAACCAAAACTTTGGAATTCCTGCAGGAGCAGGAGGACGTGTAAATTGCATTTTATCAAATATTTCCTATTACTCTCTGGATATGTAATGAATTTTCCTATCCAGAAAATATCTATTTTAATGTTATAGCACTAAATAAATATATTTCTCTTTATTCCCGAGCCTCTATGCACATTCTATGCTCTCATTTACAAGTTTATTATTTTAAATATTTCAAAGTGAATGATCATTTTATACACAAGTACAATTAGTTCAGTGACTTTTTGAGATTCAATTTGTTGTGTTTATCACCCATTCATTCATTTAAAAAATAACTCTTACGGTGAGTTATTTCTGAGTTGTTTTGCTTTATCAACTTTTTTCTTGGGTTTCAAGTAGAAATGATAACACAAAAGTTTTCTTATAGTTTCTTTACAATTTTTCAGTAAATATAGTTACTTTCTATTCTTAAGATTATAATTAAATTCTAACTGCAATAAAAATTATAAATACAAGTTTAAGTTTTGCACAAGGGGGGGAGGGACCCAGAACTTGTATACCTTTTCCTTCTACTCCCACATTATTGTTAGAATATCGATCTAAACATAGTTATTTGCAGCCATTTCAAACAGTGGTTCTTGTGCTATTTAAGCCCAGATAGAGATAGACATATGAGATATGATCAAACTATCCTGTAATTGTTTACATCTTTAAAATGTATTACAGTGAAAGACACATTGACATTAATTCCCCACAAAATACTCCTTTTGCTTCAAATGTCTTTCCCATCATTCTTGCTACTTTCTGAAGCAGTTCTGTGAATGCTTTTTCACAATGTCTCTACAGGATGTGAATAGAAATATGAGGCATGCTGCTGCTAAGTGCCATCCAACAGAAAGGCAGGCTAGTAGAAATATTATAATATGTCATCATCTGCCTTAGTCACTGTATCTGACACAGTGCAACTTCTGGCTCTTCAGAATGATCATGAAAGCTGAAATGTTTCTAATTGAATCAGGACATCAAGGCAACTAAAGACACAAAGAGGACTTTCAGTACTGCTTCAAAAGTGAACAGAAGATGGAATAAGTGCATTTGAAGGGAAGGGAAATACTTTGAGGTAGATAATGGCAGAGTATCTTTTAACATAAGTATCTTTTAATTAAAATTTTTTAATTTAAGCATTCATTATATTTTCAAACTTATCTCAGAGATACAAAAATTTAGTCTTCATTGTCCTCCATGACAGAAAAATATAAATAAAAATTATGTAAACATTATACCTATTTTTGTGAACATTACCATTACCAAACCACTTCAGTAGCTAACATTTACTTCACTATAAGGTATTTTGCTATAATCTGCCGATACATCATTTTAGCTTAGGCTCCAAAGTTAAATATCACATATAGTAGATTATTTTAATTTTTAGTAGATATGCTTTTTCTTTAAGAAAATAATTAATAAAATTTTATATCAGTACAACTGGTACCCCGGGACAATTTCCAGTGTTATTTGAATCCTTTTTCCTCTATTCACATGTGGTCAGCGTAAATATTTTTGTTGGTCATATGCATCCCCAAATCAATGCAAACCAGACTCAGAAATACATAGAAGCTCTTTCCTTACCACTAGATGGGCCCAAGAACCATTTATTTACTGGACTGCAAACTTCCTAATAGCAGTTTTTACCCTACAGTAGCCAAAATGGGTTGCATAGACCAAGGTTCATAGTAGTTGTTTAATTAATGTTTGTTAGGTAAATGATTAATTAAATAAACAAGAGGATGAACCTAAACTCCAATCTTCCTGTCTAGTGCTTGTTGCTCCTTAATCACATAATCAGTGTCACATTTCTTAGGTGTTCAGTATCTGACTAAAACCTGAGACTACATCTGATGAGTTGACTTGTTTAGACCCTAGGTGTCAAAGAAAACAGCTTAGGGATTTTTCCTGTCCCTCTTACTGGTTTCATTTCAGCTTAAATCCCAGCGTGTTGTGTACCTACCTAATTCAAACCACAAATACTCATTTATTCATTCATCCAGTAGGCGCTTATTGATTTCCTGGGCATGTTGGAAACAAATGGGAATAAAATCAAGAAAGTTTTCATGAAAATTTCAGTCCAGAAGAAGAAAAGGAGAGTAACTAGACAATGATTACAAGAAATGTAAAGTTAAAACTCTGAAAAAATACTATTAAAGTTAGGCTAAGTAGTGTTCCAAAAGCACCTACTGAGTTAATGTGATCTGGTTGGAGAACTGAGACCTGTCTCAGTAAGGTACACAAGCTGATACCTGAAGGACAGACTAAAAGTTACCACCTGATGAACACAGGGAAAACCACCCAAGCAAGTTCCTGAGAGAAAGGAAACAAGAGACCAAGGGAGTCAATATATTCTAAAGCTTTTGATATGGGGAAGGCATGCAGTAAAAAAAAAAATAAATAATAATAATAATAAAAGGAGTAGAGATGGTCAGTTCCGGTAGGGCTGCTCAGGTCAGGTTGAAGATTTGTTTAAAAGTGATGAGAGGTCACAGCAAGGTGTTGAACAAAGGAAAAAAGTGACCAGATTTCGTTTTGAAATTGTCAACCCCAGCTTCAGTCTTGCGAGTAGACTAAAGGGGCAGGAAGGTGGAGGTGGATAGATTAGTTTGTTGTCAAGATGAGTTTTCAGGCTTGTCCAAGTAAATGGATGTGGGTGTTACTCATTGAGACAGAAAACACGCTGGGTGTGTGGGAGGGCCATGAATTTGATGTTAGACATGAATGTCTGCTTGGAAATAAATTGTAGGAGAAATGTCTTATAGGAAATTGAATATATCAGCTAAGAACTCAGAAGAAATTGTTTGTGTCCAAATCATAATTCAAGCTGTGGAAAGGAAAGAGAGTATAGAGAAAAAAAAAAAAAGAGGCAGAGCCTGAGACTGGACGTGGGGTGCTCCACCATTTTATGTCTGTGGATACAAGAATAAGACTGCAAGTGACAAAGAAGGCATTGAGATGGGAAAGAGTAAAATAAAGCAAGTAAGTGACAGGAGACCTGAGGAAACCATGCTTTGAGAGGAAGAGAAGACACTTCCTGTATCAGAAAGTGCTATGATGTCATATAAAAACTGAAAAATATCCATTAGATACAGTGGCACAAAAGTCAGTAAGGAAGTCAAAAGGCTGCCTCAGTGGACTCATGAAACCAGAAGTTGTAATGGTGCACAGCAGGAGCGGGTGATGTATTGGATGTGAGTGGAAGTTAAAAACAGAGATAGCTATGGACAGCTCTGGCCTTCTGGATTTTATTACAGTGCTGGTAAATCTTTGGGGAAGTGCAATGACTTAATTCTTGAGTAAAGTCTTTTCAGCTACGCTCTTATTCTCTATTTTATTCTACACTTAGTAATGAAATCCTAGAGAGTCCATCCCCCGTACTGACCACTTGGTTAAATAGCTAAATATAGCGAATATTGGTTTGTTGTAGTTTCTTGTTTGTATTAATAGACCAGAATGTTTTCTACAAAAATGGAGGTACAACATAATTGTGACATCTGTGTCTGACCTCATATGCATGACTTCCTGGGTGAGGGCCTATATTTTTGCAAGTTTCTTCTGTAATGTTTGAAATATTCAACTTAGAATTGGGAGTCACAAGGATAATAATGTCAGGAATAAAATACTAGGTATCAGTACTCATTTATGATGGATCACAAAATGAATATGGATGTATTGCTATATTTTTACTCCTTTTTTCCTTCCCTTTTTTTCTTCTTTCATTCTTCCCTTCCTCCATTTAAGGAATGAGTACCTAGTGCTTATTCTGTACTTTACTAGGTGCTAGTTGCTAATTAGAAAAATGAAATTAAGAAATAATGACAAATGCACTTAAACTGCTTAAAGGGAAAGATTGCATCAGATAAAGATAAGGTTGAAAAGAATAAGTTTGAGGACTCTGACGTGATACTTGGTAATGCCAAGTAGAGTTGTGTTGGAGGAGACAGCAAGATTGAGTGGAAAGTTTAACAGACTATTGCAGAGTCTCTACGGTAATCTAAAACTAAAGCAGTGTTGTTTATTTTAACAATTAGATATCATTTTATAAATTGAATATAAAAGAAAGTCATTATTTATTGGTATTAGTCTCAATGGGAGTTTAACGTAAACAATGAGTCTGATCCACAGAAACTTCAAAGCAACATACTTCAAAGGGGCAACATTTCTAGTAAGTAAAACTATATTTACTGTCTTAATAGGCATCACGTGTTGGTACAGCATCCAATTACAATATACTCTATAGGTAGAAGATAATGCTAGCATACTTATGATTACCATGCAGCTATCTGTCCTCAGATTCTCACTGGGAAGAACCATACAGTAATCAGCATTTTCTGGTGTATGCAATAGACTGATGAATATGTTCATTGAATGAAAATATGTTATGAATGTGCTTAAATGTACTTTATAGTACTGAAAAAATACATTCTCCTTTTAATTGTAGAATAAAATCGTTTTAAATTTATTGGCTGTTATCAGGTGCTGTTGCGTTATTCTTAGATGACATAGAATATCTCGATCTTTTCATAAGAAAATATACACAATTATCTAAATTTTGCATATGAAGTTTTCATAAGACAACTCATTTTTAAGGAATCAGATTCTAAATGTTATTTCTTTTTCTTTATATATATGATTTTATTAAATTTTGTTTTTAATAACTTTTAATAAGTTTGAATCATATTCATTGACATTCACTGTGAAATCTAGTACTAACAATTGTTAATTTTAACCTAAGTTAAATAAACTCCATTTTGTCTACTAATTGGTTAGTAATTGAAAAGGAAGTTACTTTGAAAAACTGATATTTCTTCAAAAATAAATATTTAATTTTGAATGTAGTTTTAGATATTTTATTGGTAGTTCAGGGACTCTGTGTATGTCCTTTTTAGATCTCGCAATGATTTGAAAAGTCATACACACATAAATGTTTTACCGTGACAATTGTTTACCATGACTGATTGTTTAAACATTTCCTCTGATGATAGTAATAATTTTTACAAAATGTAGAATTTCTTCTTTATTCCTTGCTTTGAAAAAGATTCTAAGTAGATTTCTCCAATATAAGTCAAATTTTTTTGTTTTGTTTTAGCTTTCCTTTGAGTCAAATCCTATGCAATATTTATCTCAACTAATAAAATATATGATTAATTTGACAATTAATGGCAGATTCATGAGATGATTAAGTCCAAAGTAATTGAAATCTGCCTATTAGCTATTGATGGAGATGCTGAACAAAATAAGCTTGCATCTCACTAGTCACATATGTGAGGAGATTGTAAATATGTAATGATTTCTTCCTACTCAAAGTGTTAATTTTTTGTCTGGGAGTCACAATCAGTTTAAATATCTTTAAAAATACCCCGAATGTGGGAAATCACTCTGAATTGAGTTGGCTGTGGAAAAAATCAAATAATTAAATTTAGTTTTAGTATCTTTACTTGCAAAGTTCAGATAATTTTGACATATCACACAAGATCATTCTTTTAAGTGGAAAAATGTGTATGACCTTTTAAAAAGAAATAGACATTAATTTTCAACTAATTATTCTTTTGATCACCTATCACATCCATCACAACTAAATTATGGGGAAATATATATATAATATTTTTATACATAATATATTGGAAATAAATGTATATACATAATTAAGCTTTCAAAGCAGTATTTGATTGATAATTGTGGATTTTTTTTAAACTGGGGAAAGAGGAATTGTAGTGAAGATACTGGAAAATACCTTTGTGGGTGAAAGAATATTGAAGGGTGAGGGGCATAACTGAAAATTAGAAACACTGCGAAAAGAAATATCTACTTCCTGCTTTGTCCCTGGTGTCCATAGTAGTAGTAGTACCCTTTGACCTCTGTATCAGCTATTTTGATATGCCTTGGCCAACAAGTTCTTTAATGAGTTAAGCAACAAATTATACAGTAATTTGTTTTCCTTTATTGATGCACATGATATATGTATGTTTCTATTCTGATGTACTCATTTACATAAGTTTAAATAGATCTATGAATTACACCTCTGAGGCTCGTTTGACACAGTTCATGTAACTTTAAGGCAGCTTAAAGACACATGCTGCCCAAATGCAGGATTAAAAATATTCACTGTGGCTGTGGGCCCCTGTTGCTCCAAGGTACAGCATATGCTTAGTACTTGGAAAGCCTTAAATTCAATACCTATACCCAGAGAAACTTTTCTTATTTTACTCCAAAATATTATTTTAATTCTGTCTTTAATTAATTCTTATAGTTGATGATATGCTTGGTGAGATAAGTAAGGTATGCTGAAATTGTGTATGTATAGATAATTACAATACAAAAGAGAACAGTATAAATGTTGCATGGATAAGACTCAAGGGGTAACAATTTGACTTTTATCAAAAGTAGTAAAAGTGGACATCATCTTGAAGGAAATAGTTTTTGAGTTTCACCTTGAAAGAATATAATAATTCCCTGAAAAATACAGAGAGGAAATTATTGATGAGCCATTGAAGGTTTTAGTACAGGATGTGATGATTGGAGCCAGGTAGATAAGAATGTAGGAATTGATTCTATGGGAAAATATGTAGCTTGTGTTATTTTAATTCTAATTTTAAATCTAATTTTAATTCTAATTCAGCGCTACAGATGCAGCAGCAGAATTTTTTAAACTGCAAATTTCCCAATTCTTCAATGGGTTTGAGGTAGTGCTATGGGAAAAATAACTCCCAAACTCCCAGCCATGTCAGAGGTGCCAAGTTCTTGATCTCATAACCGAGCAATGAAATGTGAGCCAAAAGAGACAGTTAGGAGAGCTTTATTTGAGGGAAAGAGAAGAGTAGCTTTTGGATTTTTTGGGAAGGGTCCCAAGCGGTCACTGAGGCTCTCTGTCAGGGGTAATTTATAGTAAAATCACAATGTGGGTAAAATGGGTCAAGCAACCAACCTATAGGTTTACAAATATAGTTGCTTAGCTATTACTGATTCAATAGGGAACCAAGTCATTTACCAAGCATATATGGAAAAAAACAAAGACATTCTTAGAAAAGGATGGGTCCAAAGGTTCTGGTCAGCCACCTCTGCATTTCAAGCCTATCTGGACTTAGTGGACAAGGAGGTGCTAATAATATCATCTCAAGTTCCTCTCCATCTCTAGGGGCACTCACAGGCCTAGCTATTATGTCCCCATTTTGAGCCATAGTTCTCTTTAGCTTTACCACCAGCTAAAATCTTTGTGAGTCTCATCTTCTATGCTGACTTTCTTAAGACTGAATTCTCTGACTGCATATTCATTTTTATGTATCTGAGCTGTCTATAGGAGTACAATTGCAGAAGCAGTATTAAAAACCCACTGAGTGACTTTGAAGCATCCACAAAGTTAGAAACCATAGGATGAAATATCTGGCCTTACTGATAAAGACTAGAAGAGGATGAGAAAAAACTTGGGGGGGGGGGGAGACATGTAACAATGAATGACGAAGTTATTTTAAGGTTGGGGACATAGTTCACTGGCAAAGCACTTGCCTGGAATACACAGGACCTATGTTCGATGCCTAGTGCTGCTAAAACACAAAATGTTTATTTGCTGTCGATTGCCCAACATTCCAAACAACACCTTTTACTCTTATTGCCGGAAAATTCCCAAGCCCAACTACACCAAAAAGAAGACTCTGCACCAAGGAAATAAGAAGGCATCATTTAATCTTTATAATGCCAGCAGAATGTTGTGAAACAGTTCCACAAAAGCACAACAAAGAATTTAGGAACAGTTTAGCATATACAGAATTTAGAAGGGGAGGAACAAAGCAAGTGACAAAAAGTTATGTAACTGGTTACATACATTGAGTCATACATTGGCAGAAGGCTAGTCTTGAAACAGAGGAATTATCGTAAGTTAAGGGCATCACCATACTATAGAAATGTTTGGGGGAGAGGGTCCTTACAGAATAAGAGTTAGGGCATTACCGTAATAAAGGAACATTCTGGAAAGGGGCCCTTGAATTAGGCTGAGGTGCCTTAAGGTATGGACAATTACTCCGACTCAGTACTCATCAGAGGTATGTAGCTGGGCTGTAGACACTGTCAAGGTCAATTGAATTTAACAGAAACTTGATCAGAGACCTCTAATTGATCATGAAATGCTTATATGTTTGCTATTTTACACAAGGATTCTTACATGATACTTGTGCCCTGACATTATCACTTGAACTTGTCAAAAATTCTGTCTTATTTTATTACTATATTTGTTAGAGTTTTCAGGCATAATAGAGAAGCAGCATAAAAGAGAACGTGAAAGTGGCCTATTTATTTGAAGGGCGAGGAGCCCACAGCCCTAAGTGGTTTGGCTTTCTCCTCTAACCAGATATAGGGGGCTATAGGTATATGAGACACTTGACCCGAAGTGGGTAATTGGGGTGGACATTTATGATGTGCAAGGAACTGATTGGAATTTTCTTGGTGTGCACAGGGAAAGGAGGGAAGAAATGTAATTTGGGCCAAAGGGGGTAGAAGGAGAAAGTGTTTACACTTTGGCCTTCTACCATGTTAGACCCCCAACATAATGCCCTATAATTTATTCTAGGGCAAAATTCTTTCAGTATCCATTTATGTATTTCTATTTTCTTGTTTATTTTTTCACATATTGACCACAACAAATTTTGTCTTAGTAAACTTAAAAGCATTCCTTCTATTTGTACTAGTCAGAATTTTGAAATTATTTTAGGTTTTTTATATCCTGTTTCAGTTACAGTGATGCTAAAACTGATTCTCCTTGCTGCCACAGATATTTTTAAGAAGAAACTATCAGATGCTGTAAAAGAAAACAATTGTGTTTATGACAGTTTCAAGGGTTTTATTCTCGGCTTCTCTTCTCAAATTCTGTATGTGTTTATTAAAGTTCCCAAATACATAAGGATAGGATTGTTTAAATGATCACTTAATATGAAAGCATTTAATTATGCTATTTCAATAGACATTTAAATCTAGATTTTCATCAGACACTTCTTTGCTAAATGAGATCTAGTTTTATTTTAATTAAATGGTAGAACATGCTAGAAAAAAATCTTGAAGAAAGCAACAAGGAAAAAACCCCAGTGAAAGACTCAGATTTCAGTTGTTGATTTTGTAAACGTAAAGTAGCTCAGCTCTCTTGTGGAACCTGTCAGATAAGTTTTGAAATCATGATATAGGACACATCTGCACAGCCAGGATTTTCTCTAATTTAATTTTATTGAAATGTCTGACTAAATTCTCTACCAAATATACGGTTTTCCTGTTTAAAATATTACTGTCATAGCAAAAAATGTTCTCATATGAAGTGAATAATAAAGGTAATTACAGACAAGCTGACTCAAAACATTTTTAATAAAAAATACTTGAAGGAAGCTTAGATTAAGTTTTTGAAACTAATGTTTTTAATGAATTGTTTTCCACGTTTGCCCTATAGTTCAGCTTATTAAATCTATTTGTTTAAACTCTTTAAACTAGTCACATTTTATGCTGTATGCATAAAATAAAGTATTCTTCATAAGATTCTTTGTTAGCTGTATCAATTGAAATTATCAAAATTTCTTTTCAATGATTCTAAACCTCCATTCTCTTCCAGTCTCTATATTTAATAGTTATTATCAAAAATATAGTGTTTACTATGTAATTTTTTTGCTTCTAAAGATGTTACTGTTTTAGAACAGTTTCAAGTTTACAGAAAAAGAGAGAGGAATGTAGAGTCCTCTCATACATCTGCTCCTCCTATAGATGCATTTCTTTAAACACATATAAATATAAATTTGCAAACCTTTCTTTTAGTCACAATATAAATTTTCAAAGTGTTTACAACCAACACGGTGCTTTATTACAAAATCCTTTCCTATATTGAGTTGAAATGTTTTCTTATATTTCCACCAATAGCTCAATCCCCTGTGGCTATGCAGAACAAATTTTATTCCACAGCACAGCCTTTCAAGTATCTGAAGACAGTTATATTCATCTCTATTCCTCATTCCCGCTTTAGGCAGTTCCACATGAATCATGGCTTTGAATCTTTACCATCTCGTATTCTGAATGGATCCCAATTAGTCTATGAACTCAAGGTTGATGACAGGGCCCCAGCTTTATTCTGAACATCACAGAATAAGGCAGGACCCACTCTAACCTTGTTTTAGAGAATATATTTTTATTAACACCCTAGGCCACCCACCCACATATAACCCACATACCTGCCTGTTACAATTAGCTGTCACAATGACTTACAATCTTGCTCATATTGTACTAAATTGAAGTTAGATTAGAGTTGGAGCTTAAATCAAGGGATTCAAGGATAAATGTTGGACAGACCCCAAAATTGTTTAATTCTTAAGAATTCATGTTTTATATGGAATAAATCTTAAGAAATTTTCAAAGCCATACATTGATAAAGAAGTTTATAAATCTTTGATAAGGTTTTTAAATACTTTTACCTCAAATCTAACATAAAATAATTCAACACAGAAATGTATAAGTAGTAGTAACAGATTTTTATGTTTAAATAATATATTAGTCTCTGGCATCAGCCAAATGGTGTAGGATTCCATCATATTTTTAAGTCTGCTAACTAGCTCAAGAAAAAATTGAATTATTTCAGAATCTATTCTCTAGTGAAAACAATAAATGTTGCAAGTTTTATTTCAATAAGCAGATAACTTGGATATTGAAATTCAGAGCAAATCTATGCACCATGCCTGCTCTAAGTGACGCGATTCCTTCAGAGAAGAAGCCAGAAAAGCCTGCTGTGAGAGTAGCCCATCGCTTGCCCATTTTCTACGTTCCAGGAATGTTATCTGCCAAAGGGTTCATCCCCATCTGTGATGTTGCCAGTATCCATCCATGTTGCATGCCCATGTAATTTGCTTTTTCTGGAGAGCCATATCAGGTCAGAGGTGACTGAATGAGAGAATTAAAAGCTACAGAGCCTAGGACAAGAGAGCTGCACTATGGGTGAATGAGCTGGTTACATTTTGATCTCTTTTCAAGCCAGGGAGCTACAATGCTTGGTGTGTATAGCTTGTTAGTCCAAGCTAAATTGCCTGAACTAACAGACGGCTAAACAGTGCAAGTGATGCTTATTTCAGGTGCATTGTTCGTAGAGTGCTTAGCAGAGAACTACCTGGGCAAAAGACAGAACAATGGAAAGAAGTAGCTGAGGTCAAAATTTATAATTATATAATGAATTATATGAATCAGAAAACACACTGCCTGAATGGCAAAAAGGTCTTAGTATTAATTATAATACATCCATGCAAGAAAAATGTTACTCATTCGGTATGAAAGAGCTAAAGGAACATTTAATAAATTCATAAGAAATATTTATGAAAATCAAGTTTTGATTCAATATTCATATTAATATCTCATGTAAAAATAAATTATATATTGTGAGACAGAAAGAGTTTTTGAGACTGAGATTTGGAAACAGGAGAAGTGAAATAAACCTAAATTTAACAAGTTTTATTATTACAGAGCTGTTTCTGACTTTGTGGATCATATTCTACAAATATTCTAAAAGAAATAAAGCTATTACTTTCATAATAAAAGCTTATGCCATCTAAAAATTTAAAAGGAAACAAATACAATAAGGGTAAAAGTAAGGTTACAGAAATTAGATGCTAGTTCTAAGGAACTTGAACTGAAAAAGCTTTCGAGGGCTACAAAGAACTAGCTGAATCCAAAATCTATAAAGATGTCAGTGGGAGCTTGATATCATGGGAAACCAGGAAACTAAATGCAAAGCTGACCAGGCCAACCAAGGGAATAGCTAGTCTGCTTGGAGGTTTTCCATTGGTTGCTTTACCACTTCAGATTTGATGTATACCGCAGCCACTTGACTCCTCTGCCCTTGAGCTCTGAATAGGTACTAGCTCTCCTTACATCTTTCATTCTCTTTGCCAGGATTCAAAAGTCTAGGATGAGGTCATGTATATTATTAGCTCACTGATTACAGCATACGCCCATGCCAGGGTTTGTAGGATTCCACCTGGGGTACACTTTCAGCTTCTGATGAAGTCACATTTTCTATTTTGAGATTTTTATCACTCCAAAAGAAAGGTGTTGGATTCTTCTAACAGTTGTCCTGCACATCAGTGTCAGGAGGAATGGAATAAACAAGTATTTTGTTAATACTCTTCTGCAGATCCTTAAAACAGATTTTTATCTCTACAAAAAAATCTAATTGTGTATACTACAATTACTAAGACACTGGAACATTTTGATAATGTGTGTTTCCAGTGCTTTCTACTGGAGACCAATACATGAGATAATTTATGCATGCCTGGCCAGTCTCATTCACCATATTTTAGTTTCAGTATGTTGTAGAGCATCATCAAAGTACTTTTCGTTGTTGCTCAAGAGAGCTATGACATTTAGTCCTTTTGAAATACTAAGGCAGAATGAATTAATAAACTAGCTGCCAGAATAAAAAATTTTAAAGTATAGAAATATTTTGATTTATCAGTGATATGTATGAATCTGTCTTTTTACTAGCAGACTTGGAATAAAAGTATAAACTATGGAAATCCACATTTAGGTTATAATTTATAAATCCACATTTAGGTTAATAATGTAGTAACAATTTATTCTAAAGAAATGACATTTAGTAAGAGCAGTGTCTTCACGTTTATGAGATGTTTTACAAGGTCCTATTACAAATCTACTGGTTACTACTGAGTTGTTTTATAAGCTAAAAGACAGCATTCAAAAAATGCAAATAAAAACACAAGCATATAGTCATACACAAAGGCGTGAGTATATCACCTATGAATGGGATGTGGTTTAAGGTACTTTTATGGTTTATGCATTGATGGTATTCTAATAAAAATTCTAGAAATGGTAAAAACTTTAACATATTTTTAACGTCCTAATTTTATCTACTTGGATGAATAGGTTTTGTAAAGTACTATAATCAAAATATTTGTAAACAAGCATTTTTTGTAACCACAAAAAGAATTTTTGTTTAATGCAGAAAGAGGGGAAGAGATTTGTAAATGCTTTTACTTTGCTTTATTTAAATTAAATTCCAGTTGGCAATTCAAAGTCTTCAATGATTTGTCTTGTTGAAATTAATTCCTTTTTTTCCCATCTTGTTTCAACTGAACTTTTACCTGTATTACTTGATGCTAAGGTTGCATTATATGTTGATAGTAATGAATTTTTAATGAATAGAAAATCAAAGCTGAGCTATTTTGTTCAAGGTTAAGTAGCTTGTAAATAAAGTACTATGATTCACTCCCCAGCAACTTGACCAAGTTGCCCAAATTGGTAATCCTTGCACTAGTGACAGATTGTAGCTTTTCTTCTCTGCATCTTTTTTTTTAACATGAAGGCATTTATCTTATTTAGTTGTATAACATCCAAAATACTTAGAATTATAGTGGCCATGAAATAAGTAACATTAAAAGTAAATACTGTGTACCCAACTTGTCAATACAGCTACATGACTGTAATTCATCTCATCATTTTATACTTTAATATGTTTTCTAATGATTCTTAATGAACACAAGTCAACCTAGGAGAATAATTAAGAATAAAAACTTTAGTCAAATATGATTATTTTCAAGTTTCTTTTCCTTCACTTTATGACTGATAAAGTTAATCCATTTCTCCATGTATCTAATCCATAGAGTGAGGAAGTGTATTGGAAAATATATTCAAAAGTTATAATAGTTAAATTATAATAGTTAAAATTATACTTATTAAAGTAGCTAGCAAAAGGCAATCAATAGTGCTGGCTACAATTTTTAACTAAATAACATATTTAATGTGAAAATATTAATCAAATAAAAGATCATTGGAATTTGGATACTTAAATTGAAACCTTTAAATAGATTTTAATCCATCCAAGAACGCCTAGTTGCAAATATCATACTTCCTGAAACTGAAACATAGTAATATTCATTATGCAACTCAAATCAATATTCTAATACTCAAGTTGAATAGAAAAATGAAATGTTTTGTCTCTGAAAATAGACAAAGTTGTATCTCACTATACTTCTCACTGACACACTATTTTAATACTGTCATAGTTAATGTACTTTATTTGAAGTCAATCTATATGCATATGTGCATATGCCCATATACTAGTTCTGAAAATATTAATTTACTACTTACATTTTATATTTCTGTCCTATTTCTAATTACAAAAGTTATAGGGACATAGTTCAAAAAAGATAAAAGAGAATGACATGTAAGTAATTTTGTGAATAAGTAAAAGAAAAAGTATTTGGCATACTTTTTTTAATAGATGAAAACAGCCTAAAAACAAATGTAGACCTAAGAAAAGGCAATAGATTATATTTCAAAATCAAAAACCTTACGCCATTATTATAGAATTTTGAATACATTTTATCTTGCTTCAAAAGGTTGTATTTAAATATTTTTCTAAATTTTTTTCTGACATTTCACAAACTCAGAGGGGTACAGAATTTTTAAATTTTTCACTCTGCAGTTCCAAATCAAATGAGGTTTTATGAACTATGAGATCCTACAAACAATTGACTAACTTGGTTTTTCTTACACATTACAGTGGATTTTTTTGTGACAATTTTACATATGCAATACTATTTTCCCAGCATAGTCAAACAGTCATGACATAATATATGCCCAACAAATATGTATTAATCTAGGACTTGGAATCATAAGAGATCTTCTCAATCCTGTTTTACCACATGCATACTATTTTTGGACTAATAATTTATTTACTATGTTATATGTTATAAATTTAATAAATATACAATAATTTATTGATAAAGAAAATTGTGTCATTAATAGTTATTTTGCTTCTAAGAAAATAAATGTAAGAAAGTGAATGTAACATTAAAATTCTTTTCTCACCCTATATTAAGAAGGTATATGTACATAATCTATCTTTGCCAGTTATAAGTGCTACTCACTTTAAAGCTATTTCCAAAACAGAATGACAATGCTGTTAATATACTACAATTAGAGATTTTTTATTGAAAGAAACCTTAAATTACCAAGTTCAATCATGCCTCTAGTACTTGGTTATCTTTCTAAATAGTAAGATAACTGATGACCTGTTTAATATGGCATGTATTGTGATTTTAGCTTAGGCAATCATTAGCTCTGCCCTTAGTAGGGCTCAGAACACTGCCTTGGGTTAGAAAAGTATATTATTCCCATCATTTTACTCATTTAACCCTGATACAACACTGTGAGTTGGACATTTTTACACACTGTATTAAATGAGAAAATCTAAACAAAACTATGAAGTTAATTGCCCACAGATCCATAGCTAGTAAGTTAGAGAACCTAGTCTTAAACAGGTAGTCTCTAGGGTACGTTTTCCTAAGCTGCACAGTGTACTTTTCCTCATTAGAGGCGGAAGCAGAAAATCTCCTCTGCCTTTTGCATGCAATGCTGAATGAATGCATGGAGGATTTATTTTATTTTCTGTACTAGTCTAGTTCTAGACCAGCATAGTCCAAAATCATTTTAGATATGAAGGATATGTTCCCTGTTTATAATATAAAATATGACAGTGCTTCTCCACATCTGTATTTTATTAATGATATGCTGCTAGTGTGATTGAGCATTCAACTTTTTTTATATTTTAACGATTTATAGTTAAGTAAATACAAGTAGATACTTCATCACTTACTAAGCAACACAGATTTAGGCATTTTATCGAAGCTCCTCTTTTTTTCAATTTGTTGGTATGTGTAGTAGCTGATATTAATGTGTTGGTATGTGTGATAGCTGAGATTAATGTTGGGATGCTGCCACAGATGTAGCTTGCCAAGACAGAGTAAATCAGTAACTACGAGTTTAAACACTGTGCAGATTTGTTTAAATTTTGCTTATAGTGCTTATAGCATGTTTCTGAACATTAGTTGACTTCCCATTAAACTGGCATAATAATTGAACTACATTATAGAGATGTCTTATTAAATATTTTATTTTGACACAATTATAGAGAAGGAAAAAATTGTACAATGAATTCTAGCATGCATTTCCCTCATGATCCCAAAATATTAATTTATTTTCTATCATTTAGCTATATATATATATATATATATATATATATATATATATATCATCTATCTGCCTATCATCTAACTAGCTAGCTAGCTAGACAGGTAGCTATCTAGCTAGCTATCATCTATCTATCAATCACCTCTATCCATGTCTTTATTTTCCTGCACCATTTTGAACTATTTGAGAATAGATTGAAGGTATAATTACCCTTTTCTTTACTAAATACTTCGATCTGTATTTCCTAAAAATAAAGACATCTTACATATATTGGGAAATTAGCATTTAGTAGTCATAATACTATTATCTAATCTACAGATCTTACTCAGTTTTCTTCAATTGTCCCAACAATGTCTTTCTCATTCAAGGAAAATACCATGTTATATCTTTGGCTTTTATGTCTCTTTAAAACTTCTTAATTCTCAAACAGCTCTTAGTCTTAATTTGTGTTGCATGATGTAGACAGTTTAAAAATAAGATAAGGATGTCATTTAGTACTGTCAGTTTGTTTGTTCAGTGTTTCCTGTTGAATGGGTTTATTTTAAACATACTGGTGCCAATGCTCTGGCAGTGATAATATATGTCTTATAAGAAGACATTCAAATTGTCTTTGATTTGAGCTAAGGGAGATCCTTCAAGCTAGATCCTATGATTTTTTGTGACATGTATCATTTAATCTTTGCATACTTCCCTAATTTATGACACAGTAAATTTGCCATAAATTGCTATTTTCCCAGATTACTCTTGGAATCAGGAATTTCAAAATATTTTCAGTGATTTGTTGCAGTGAATAAAAGTATCTAGAAACTTAAGGCCTTGGAGTTAAATGTGCTTCTTGTTTCTTATCAATGTCTCTGCTTCTAGGCTATCTCAGCAGGTAGAACTACTAATATATATTCATAAATTTTACATATATGTAAATATATACATATATAGGACTATGTGTTTATATATACAAATGACTATATAGATGACATATAATTATTTCTATTCTATACTAATTTACACATCTAAGTATCCACCTTAAAAGTTAGGCATTCAAACTAATTTATCCATAACCAATACGTGAAGTCCGTTTTATTTCCTCACATTTGCAACTCTTTTTCTCTGACGGAGAAAAACCTACCTCGTTTTAGCCACAGTATACTTCCTTATTTATTTTGCAACATACAGAAACTAGTTTCAAAGTTGTTAATTCATGAATATGAAGGAGGAAGATCTACTAACTGAATTAAATGTTTGTTTAGAGATAATATCTTCACACTAAAGAAACCGTGTTTGGGGAAATATTCCAAGTCCAAATCATTAAAAACTAACTCAGCTTTCCTACACGCAGGATTGGCTATGCTATGCATTTGAAATATGCCTTTGTTCATGTTTCTGTTTTAACATTTTTGATTGAGGGACATTTCCATCACTTCTTATTATCTTTTCCTTTTTTGGAATAAGTGAAGCATTAAAAATTTCTCAGTTAAAACTATAAAAGAAATTAGTCAGGTTCTATTATCTTTTCTTTCTTCACAGAGCTATTTTTGAAGAGTAAGATTATAAACACTGAGATCTGGCACTTATTTAGGTAATCACTCGACCAAAAGCCTGACAAGCGACACATACTTAGATCTTAAAAAGTGTAATCCAGTTCTTCATCAAATGATAATGCTTAATCTGTGTTCAATTACACACTTGGTAAAAGCATCATACATTTTCCTCTCACCTGTGAAGCCAAATTATAATGCAAATGTGTGAATAAAACTCTTTCTCAAACTTTGGTATTTTATCCCTTATTTGTAACAGGTTATTCGGAATCCTTTTCATGGCTGCTCACAAAATACTGTGTTTGACTTTCCAATTAAGAATCAGTGGCCTGTTTTATGTTTTAAAAGTAGAATATGAGTTTTGCATGTGGCTTAAGACTAGTTTTAGAGTAGGAATAATATAGAGAACATATTGTAGTTTGAATTCATTTCATTGATGCTTTAAATGTGAAGAAAAAGAGCTGTAATTCTGTATGAAGGTGATAATTGTTGTACTGGAGTGAAACAAATGAAGTCTTGAGGCATCTCTGAAGAAATGAGCAGATTACATGCTTAACTAATTCTGGAAGACAAGGTTTCTAGATTAAGTCGTGCTCTGCAGGGGAAACTAAACAAAACAAAATTTTAAAAAAGCATGTATTGCATCAAAGAATCTATTCTATTTTCATGTATTTCTTTTAAAAAGATTTGTTTCTGTAGCCATTTAATACTGCTATATTTTCTTTAGGAAATCTTTTGTGTGTACTGACTGATGATTGCAATATGTATACCTTACCAGTGATAATAAATAGGTTAGAAAGATTTTCTTTTCATCATGAAATGTTTGGAATAAAATTTATGAATCAAATATTAGGTATTTCTTCCACTAGATGAAGCAAATATTCTTAATAATGTGTCCTTTTACTTATTTTATGATCACACATAAGAATTCTTAAGTTTTAAAAATTTTTAAAAATATTTTTAATCAATATAATCTTGTAACTAGCGGTGCGAGAAATAAAGAAAATTATATTATAGAGAACTTTTAAATGACAAAAAATACTCTGAATCTTGAAGATTTATGACAAGAAACAAGTAGGAATGACATAGCAACATAAAAATGTGTTGAATGTTCCAAAGAATTCAATTAAAAATTTTACCGCAATAGAAGATTACTCTAAATCTATAGCTTTGTTTTGGTTTTAATTGTGCATTTTGTACCCATTGTGAGATTCCATTCTAAAATCTGTGGCAATTGAATCATGCCAAAATTTTCCTGGTCCTTTTGGAATTGAAGCTTTCAATGTCCAAATTATGTTTTTAACTAGTTAATACTTCCTCTCTGTTGTTCTAAATTAAACCCGGGAGAGGAAATCATCTAATAACTTTGTCTTCTTCAAATGCTATTGAAAGCATAGCAAAAAGAAACATTATTCTTTCTGATTTCATTTGAGTAAGCTTTTAGTAGATATCAGGATAATTTAAGGCATCATTACTTTAAAAATACCCAAAAACTTGTTTTCCTCTTTACTGATTTTGAAATTATCATGAAAAAATAAAAATAGCTTTCAGAAGCCATGCATCTGCAGCACAATGTACTCCCTAAACAGGAGATTTTCGTCTGCATTAATTCTCTGTATTACTCTTATGCTTCCACTTAAAAAATTATGGATTATTGCACACTTTTTTTCAGTATTTGTCCTCATTTATCTTTCTGGGCTTTGAAAGTATACACTAGAACTCTAAAAAAAATAATATTAACTGGCATAAAGAAATGGTCTGCTATCATAAAGCTAACACAAGGTGAGCGATAATGTATATTTGCAAGAATGATAAAACAATTTTGGACATGTTTGACTGATCCCCTAGTAACTACTGTAAAAGCACATTTGATACTCTAAGTATAAACATTTAACTCCTATTCAGTGAGGAAGAAGTCACAAAAGTTGTACCATATAATAGTTGACTTGTGAACATAAATTATTGCTTTACATGTTATTACTTACAAAAGAGGGTACTGACCAGGGTATGGTGGTATATGCTTACAAACCCATTGTTCTGGAGTTCACAAGTTCAAGCCTGGGAAACACAGAAAGACTCCTGTCTCAAAAAAAACACCATGTGATACAATGTAAGAGTATATATGAGTTTGTATTTATTTTTAGGTTTATTTACCCTTAGATCAATTAAATAATTTAATATATCCAAACGTGGTAATATAAAATACCTACTCAAAAGTCTATGTATGTTCTGAAGTAGTGTAAAACTATGACCCTAAAAATTTTATGATTTATTAATTACAAAAAAAGAAAAAAATTAAAATTAAATTATCTTAGTCACTTTCCTCATTGCTGAAACACAGTACCTGATGCCCACAAATTAAAGAAGAGGATTCTAGGCTTATGGTTTTTAGAGGTTTCAGTTCAAGTTACCTGGCTCCACGGCAAAGAGGGCATGGAGGACAGAATTAACAGAGGACAGCTGCTCAAGTCCTGGCATCCAGAAGCAGACGCAGAGCGAGCAGGGAGATAAAGCCTTCTAAGTAATGGGTGGCCCCAGTGACCACCTGTTCTCACCAGTATCTACCTCTGAACCACATGAGGGTTTTAGGAGTCATTCTTAATCTAAACCATAAAATAAACTTTTTAAAAACCAGAATTTTGGAGGTAAAAATTACCTAAAATATAGGAAAGACTGAGGAAATCTGAGTCCTAAAAGTATCCTCATGTTATATTTGATAGTTATATTAAAACTTATGATGAATTCTAATGTATTCTGAATCTTTAATCCCAATTCACTGAATTAATAAGCAGGAATTATCCAAATCTCAAACATATATACATATATATACATATATATATATAAAAGAACTTGAAAGGCAGTGGCAATTACTCTTATGATAATCTGGAGATATGCATAGATTTAATCCAACATTTTCCCATAATAATAAAATAAAATAGAAACAATGGTTAACTTGAAGGTCAAAGGTTATTAGTATATACAAGGAACTGAACATAACCAAAACTCTCCTCCAGAACTCCTAAGTTTAAAATTTGTTATTAAATACTATGCTTCAAGAAAGAAAAGAAATTTAGTATTTTGAGTCTTTCAAATAATGTGGTATTTTTCCATAATAATTCCAGCTGATTTTTCTGTAATTTGAACATCAGTATGTTGAATGTGACACTGCCATTTATGCTCATCACAAGGACCAACGAAGAAGAAATACTTGGTAGTATATACTGCATAAGATCAAATAGAATCTGTGGAGTAGGGAAAAATGGAAAAGGATATTGATCACAGGATACAAAGTTTCAGATGTACAAGAAAATAAGCTTTAATGATCTATTGCCTGCTACAATTACATAAGGACATATATAGATATATATATATATGATAAAATTGCAAAAATAATAAGTATTTAATGTTCTCACCACAAAACAAAATCACAGTACTAGTAACTTGATGAATATATTATTTTGATTGACCCTTTCTACAAGGCAGACATAGATCAGAACCTTATATTTTATCCTGTTAAGATAGTGCCTTTTTAAGTAACAATGTGTTCCTAAAAGTAAAAACCTTAGTTTGAAGAACTGAACACAGAGATTGTTCGAAAAATACAGTGGAAATACATTGAATTACATTTGAAAACAATGTAAAATAGCTACTCAGTGCAGAAGATGAAATGAAAAGTTAACACAGTAAACAAAAAGCTCAAAATGCAGAAGCAAAATAGGAGAAATGACTAAGATTTAGACGTAGCCTAAGCTTTCAACCCAAGAATGATTGTAAGATCTGAAAGAGATGGTTGATTCTCTTTTGTTCTTATATATTGATAATGACCATAGGATGGGTTAAAAATATTT
Organism: Cavia porcellus; assembly: GCF_034190915.1. Classification (NCBI taxonomy): domain Eukaryota; kingdom Metazoa; phylum Chordata; class Mammalia; order Rodentia; family Caviidae; genus Cavia; species Cavia porcellus. Next base: position 70,719,939 of record NW_026947491.1, read on the forward strand.
CTGAGACGTTAAGTTTAGTTTTACTGTGTATGTACAAGTTAGAAAGTGGCCAAATTATAAACATCCTTCAATGATGGAAGTCAAATTTGATCCATAAGCATAATTTATGACTTCAACTCTCTAGGTATGAGCAAAGAAAAACTAAGGTATTAGAAGAACTAATAGTTCACGTGCCACTTCCATAGCTTTGCCATTTCGTATGAATGTTTCCTTCTTTGGTCTGTATTTCCCTCATTTGCTAAAAGAGGGCAAAGACCATATCTATTTTATTAAAGCTATCAGGCTAAAAAATAATTTGGTGCAACAGCTCAGACTGAATAGATGCTTGTTAAATGGAAATGCCCTAGGCATTTTAAGTATTTAGGGAAGCTTCCTATCCATAGAACTGGGGATTTTCAATATCCATCTTGAGAATTCAAACTGCCTTCTTAGAAATGAGTGAACAAGTATGTGATCATGATGTAGACTCATTTATTTATCTCTTAGGAGTTATTTGAACAATTTTGTATCCAGAATTCTAACAGTTTCTGTACCCGTCTTACCAGCATCTACTGTTCTGTGTCTCTTGCTGGCAAATACTGTCTTTGAATAGATATGAGCTGGCTTACGTGATGCTGTCTCTGGAGAAGACACAGGCCCTTTGGGTAGAAGTTATGCCTGCTGTGAAGATAACTTCTCTCAGTAAGGTGATCCAGAGCCTGGCAGTCAGGAGCAACATAGTGTGGTAAAAGCAGTGGTTGCTGAATTCATTTTAACCCCTTGTTTGTAAATAATTAGGACAAGAGCACCTTTCTACCAGCATTCCTAAAATCTGAGAGGGCTTGACAAGGAACTCCAAGAGCTTGTGGGAGAGTGTGAATGTCTGGTTTTGGGGGCAGTATGCCTGGACAGCCATTTTCTCCTACTTTAAGATGTATTTGCTCTTTATCCTTAGGGACTCTTCAGCTTATAATGTCTTCCTTGTTATAAAGTTACCTGGGATTTTTGTTTTGTTCTCCAAATTTATAATATCTTTAAAATTTAATCTGAAAATCCAGATTTAGGGCTCTGATTTTATGTATGCATTTAACCACAAGAACTTCTCTATATACTAATCTGATGGAGCTAAAGAAAGGAATACATAACTGTTTCCTTTCTGTGCCTGAGTTTCTACTATATATCTATAAAAGATATGTCAGTACCTCTTACAGTATTGTCTGATAAGATTATACTGAATTCCAATTATACTTCTTTTAAAACATTTATAAAGGTATTTGTGTCTCCCCAATTATCTAATGCTATATGAAATAACAATTTAAAAGGATTTTATTGTAATAAGCCATCAATTTTAAATATTTTGATTTGAATTTTAAGAAAAATAAATCCTTTAGAATTGTTTTTAATATTAAATTTTAAGAAACTTTATAAATATTTATATCACACAGAAATCACATTTTGTTTATTTTTATAACCTTTATTTATTGTTTTATCTGACTTCTTGCAATTTTCTTTTCAATTGCCTTTAGACCAGTAGACTGACTCCAAGAACTCATTTAGCTCCTAACAGTTCTTAGTCATGAAAATCACAGATCATACAATAATATACAAACATTTTACCCACAAGAATGACAGAGCATTCATTCAAGTCTGCTTACCCAGTCTTACATTTAAATAATTACTTATTTTACATTCTATCATAAGCCTGTAAGTCCTTGTAACCTTTCACAAAGACAAAAACTTAGGAAAGTCTTACTAAGAAAAAAAAAAAAAGAGTTCCACAGAAAAGCAAATTCCTGTCACACTAAAATGTCCAAAATTCAACAGATCATCAAATATCACTCCTGAAATTCTCAGAAATTGTTTGATTTTGGAAAAAACCTGTAGCAGTCAAGTTATATCTTTAACTTAGTTTTCTTTGCTTTGAAGGCTACACCTGTGAAGAAGGCTGTAGACCTCATTCTCACCTATTTTTTACCATCTTGCTCTGTACTCTGCTGGTCCACATATGGTTGATGAATCCAATCTCTAGCACTGAACCTCTGAACTAGAGTTGCTGAGAATCCCTTGCTTGAAGAAAAAAAGACTCAAAAGAAGAGTTGGGTGAGTGGGTCAAAAAAAGGAAATAGGATTTACTAAGTAAAAGTTTTATCTCTTATTATCATCAGCAGAGTAACATAGAAAAACTATCTTTATGGCTTCTAAATCCTTGAATCTGATATTTAAAGGAGTTGGATTTGACTTCAATTTAGCATCCAGTTTCAGAAGATCCTGTTTCTCAAAGTCTTAGTTATTTCCAGTTTAAACTACTTGTTAAGATCATAGAAAAGAACAGTAGTGTTTTGCTGGTACAATTTAATAGTTGTCTTACTTGAAAGAGCAGTGGTATATGTCAAAGGCCATAAATTTCATATTCAGATCACCCTGGAGACTATTTCAGTAATAGCTTATTACTTTCTGATAATCATCATTGGTGTCTTCCATCACAAATATTAGCAAAGAGATGTACAGGGCAAATTTGCTTTAAATGTTCTCATTTTACCTCATCAAGCGAGGAAAAGAGAGGCATGGCACTAGCACTAAAAGAATGGAAAGGAGTAGAACTCCATTGGGTTTGGATTTTAAAAACAAGCTTACTTTATGTGTTTGTCTGTTGGGCTCTTTCCAGAAATGTAGGAAATCCATTCAAGGAGATTGAGTATAATTTTCTCTATTTAAGTTATGCAGTTTATATGTCTGTATTCATCAATAATACATATTTCATGAATACATTGAAAGAATAAAATTTATAAAATTTGTTTCTTCCATGCAGCAATTTTTCAGAATGAGTAAAAAAGCATCATGTATCTTTTTGTATTGTTGCTAACTTGGCTTCCTGACCCAGAGTCAATAACAAGCCATTCAGTGTGAAGCCCCCAAGAGTCCTCTGAACAAGCAGGATTTGAAGCATTAAAACCAGTGGTTTTGTAATGAATGTGGGAATCAAGACGTCTCTGTAATGTACTGATTTCAAATCTTTTAGGTACATACCAAAATGAGATTGCTGGATCATGGGAAATTTTTTTTAATGAAACACTCCATAGTGATTTCCACAGTGTTCTTTTTTATTCAAATTTATGTTCTCACCAACAGTACATAAGCATCCTCTTCTTTCCACATCCTTTCCAATACTTATGTTTTGCTTGTTTGACTTTTTTTTGCGGGGGGAGGGGCGGGTACTGGGGATTGAACTCACAGCCTCACGCTTGCCAAGCAGATGCTTTGTGCCACTGAGCTAAATGTCCAGCCCTTTGATATTTATTCTTGTAGGTATGAGATAATATCTTACTTCCGTTTCAACTTGTGTCTATTGATTCATAATGTTGAACATTTTTCACATATGTGAACCACTCATGTCTTTTTTTTTTTTTTTTCTGCTACTAGAGACTGAACTCACAACCTCTTGCCTCCCCAGTGGGTGCTGAGCTAAATCTCCAGCACCATATCACCTTTGAGAAGTGTCTATGGAGGTCCTTGCCTATTTCTTGGTGAGATTTTTGTTTTCTTTTTGTAGAGATGTTTGAGTTCTTCATGTATTTTGAATATCAATTATTTATCAGCTATATTGTTTATGAATATTTTTAATCAATAGGTTGTCTTATCACTCTTGTTTCTTTTCATGTGCAGAGGTTTTCTATTTTTAGATAGTACCATATATCTATCTTTGCTTTTGTTGCCTGTATTTTTGGGATCAGCCAAAATCACACAGCTTTTTAATCTGTGTTTTCTTCTGTGTTTACAATTTTAGGTCTTATGATTGTCTTTAATCAATTTTGAATTGGTTTTTATGTATGAGATAAGAGCACGAGGGATTGTGGACATAGCTCAGTGGTAGAGTATTTGCCTAGCATGCTTAAGATTCTAGGTTCAATCCCTAGCAGGGCAGGGTAGGGGTAGAATTACATTCTAATTCTTTTGCATATTATTATAGTTTTCCTAGAACCAATTAATGAAAAGACCACCCTTCTCCTATTGTGTATTCTTGGCATATCAGTTGACCATAGGTAGATGTGTGAATTCTTTCCTGGGATCTCTACTCTGATCGTTTGACACTGTGTGTATATTTATGACAATACAATGTTGTTTTAATCACCATAACCTTATAACTGTTTTAAAATCAAGTAGTGTGGTTTCTTCAGCTTTCTCCTTTTTCTCATCATAACTTTCAGTACTCAGGAATTTTGGTGTTCAATATGAATTTTAAGATTATATGTATATATATATATATATATATATATGCAATCACTTTAAAATTTTGACAGAGGTTCCACTGAATCTGTGGATCACATTGGATAGTGTGGCTATTTTTAAAAATATTAGTTCTTTTTCTCCATGGTATTAGTCACCTTTGTATTGCTAGAACAAAATATCTGACAGCCACAACTTCAAAGAGGATAGAGTTGTTTGGGCTTCCAGTTTCAGAAGTTTCAATTTATCATCAGCTTCCTCCATCAAAACCAGCATGGTGGAAGAGAACAGTGAAAGAAGCTGCTCATCCCATGCTATCCAGGCAGCAGAGAGTAGAAGACTGCTGAGAGAGATGGGCAGGAATGCAGCTTTCCCTGTTCATCTCCCCAGGAGGGCTGTGTCTTCCCATCAGGCCACACCTCAATCCATGGATGAGGAAGTGCCTTGTGATCTGACAGCCACCTAAAAGCTCACCCTCTAAACATAGGAGACTCTTAGGAGACATTTTAGATATAAACCACAATACCAACAATCACAGATAACTTTTAATATATTTATTTGTGTCACCATTTTTATTCAGTTCAGTGTACATATATTTTATCTACTTGCTTAAACTTATTCCTAAGTATCTTAATCTTATTGGTATTATACATGCATTTGTCCTCACAATTTCTTTTTTAAAGAGTTTGTTGTTAGTGTAGAGGAACACTAGTTATTTTTGCAGGGTGACTCTGTATACTGCAACTTCACTAAATTGTTTGTTTTTTCTAACAGGTTCTTAAAATCTTTAGAACTTTCTAAACATGAAATCACATCTTCTGCAAATCAAGATAATTAGCTCTTTTCCAATTTGGATGCTTCTTTACTCATTCCTGTCTAATCTAATTGATCTAGCTAGGACTAATAGTACCAAGTACAAAGTGGAATAAAAGTATAATGAGGTTAACACAACAATCAACCTAAATATCCACCAAGGAATGAATGGTTATAGGAAAATGGAATGTATATGCACAATGAAGTTACTGTTTTGTTTTTAGAAAGAAATGCTTGTCATTTGTAATAGCAAAACAAAATTATAAAACATTATGCCAAATGAAGTAGTACAAACACAGAAAGACAAATACTGCATGATCTTGCTCATAAGTATCATATAAAAGAATTAAAATAATAAAAGTAGAAAATAGTATGGTAACTCGTAGAGACCGAGTTGAGAGGAATAGAGTGATTATAGTCAAAGGAACAAAATCTTATTTGGATGCAAGATATTAGACTCTCTCTCTGTGTGTGTGTGTATGTGTGTGTGTGTGTGTATGTGTGTGAGTGTCTTCGTTAATTGTACAGCATGATAAATTGAATACTGTGTATTCAAATATCACTGAGAATAAATTTCTTACATTCTCATCATGAAAATGTGAAACATTTGAGGCAGGGGATATATTAACTTATTCCGTATTGAAAATTGCACCATCAAGCTTCTGGTAAAGATGGCAGATAGGTAAGAGCAGAATGCAGAGACTTCCTGAGACGGACAACTCAGATGCCAAAGCAACGCAGTGTGGGGAGGCCTGCACAGAGGGTGATGGATCCTCTCAACCCAGGAAGAAACTAAAGCAAAAAGAACCAGTCAAACATGCAGCCCCAGGGCTATTATTGAGGCAGCTAAAATTCTGTGCTCTCGTGCACCCAAATTCCTGCCGCTTCAACTCACTGGAACCGCAATCACACTGAAGTGCAGTGACACTAAAGTCAGAGATCAGCAAAGCCAACAGAGAACACAACCGGCAAGGGACCTGCATTGACCTGCGGTGATTGCCAAGAAAAAACCCTTCGATGGGAAAAGGGCACCAAAGGGACAACATTTTGGAATCAGACAGGACTGGCAAAAACAAGGAACAGCAGTGACTTCAGTCAGTGGTTCCCTTCCCAGATCACATTGGCAGGGTATGCTTGGCCTGGGTCACTCCCCTGGCTGAGACCCAATAAATTGTCCCAAACCAATTCCCTACCTGGCACACACTGATGCAGTGAAGGCCTCAGCAGGGTGACTGACCTGGAGAGGAGGGACCAGCATACGCTGCCCCTGTTTGCACTTCAATAATACACTGGAGTGGACAGGATCACCTAGCCAGCATACATCAGAGGATCTGTAACCAACAAGGAAAGGGACTAGGACCTCCTCTATACGCCTGTATGGCAGAAACAGAAATACGAGAAGAGGAAGCAATAAGAAAAAGTTCCCAGTCCCCAACCCTGAGAACATTGATCCAGGAGAGGTAAGTACAAAAGAGATTGAGGACAGCAAACATGCAATATCAGACACAGCATCAGTGGACATAAAGAGATATCTTCGGGACCTCATAGACAAGTTCAAAAGTGAAATATTTAACCAAGCAAAGTAAGATATAAGTAGATAATAGAAGAAATGCTAAACACCTCTCAAGGAATACACAGATGGATGAATTGAGGAGCACAAAAAAAAGGAGAGAAACATTTGATGAATATAAAGAAAATATAGAATACATGAATCAGGTTCAAAGAGATTGCCAGGAAATAAAAATCTCCATTGAAAGCTGGCAAAACTGCTTGAAAGAAACTAAGGATAGATTATCCAAACTGGAATGCAGATTTGCAGTGTGGGATCATGAAAGGAAAAATTTCTTAAAAATAACAAGGAAAGAGGCAGTAACAACACAAAGGCTAGAAGACAACAAGAGGATCTATAACTTAAGAATATAGAACACTAATGAAGAAGCAGGGGTACAAACAAAGGAACTACAAAGACTGTTCACAGAAATAATTAAGGAAAACTTCCCAAGCACAGAAAAAGGAAATGATATTCCAGTGTATCAGGCATACAGAATTCCAGCCACCTATAACCAAAGCAGAGCTACATCCAGGCATATAATAATAAATATTCCAGAAATTCAATCTAAGAACAGAATATTAAAAGCCATCAGAGAAAAGAAACAGATTACCCATAAAGGAAAACCCATCAAAATCACAGCAGGCTTCTCAACACAGACCATCAACTCAAGAAAAGCTTGGAGCAAAATATTCCAAGCCCTGAAAGAAAATAACCTCCAGCCCAGATTGATGTACCCTGATAAACTGTCTCTAGAAATTAATGGAGAAACAAGATGCTTCCAAGACAAAGAGGGGGAATTCCTGACCACCAATCCAACTCTACAGAGAATACTAAAGGACATTCTAGAGAGAGAGAGGAAAGTACCAGGATTCCAGGAACAGTGGCAGAGAGTCCTCAGTGAATGGAGCAGAAAGTAGAATGAAGAAGAAATGCAGGCAATAATGGCAGAGAAAGAGCACAAAAGAAATGAGGTAGAGAAGGTTGTCTGTAATCTCTAATTTAGATGCCCTTGATGCACTAAAAAAAAAAAAAAAAAAAGAAACACAGGCAGAGTAGATCAGGACCCTACTCCACTGAGATGCTCTTTATAGGAAATATAATTAACCTGAAAAAGGGTTTATGGATCAAAAATCAAATATGAGAAAACAATGATCTATGTGACAGGGAACCAGAAAGTAATAGGGGCAACTAGACCAGTATTTGTGGATAGGTTGGAACGACAGGTTTTAATAGGTAAAGGAATACAACTAGAGATCAAGTCCAGGAGGGACAAGGTTCATAACCAGTTAGGTAAATAGCAAGTTGCCCTCCCAATATAAAAACTGAAGGTGTTGGTGAGATCCAAAAATGCACAATACTCCCTAGGGGAGTGAAAGGGGAGGAACAGTCTTAAAAAAGATGGCAGAAGATATTGTTAGTAATGTATCAGGATTTAAAATCCTCATTACTCGCACTGCTCTGCTTAGATAGGTATTATTCTGTCCCAGTTTGTCTACTTGCACTAGATCTGAGGGCACAGACAGCTATCCCCAAAATAACAGTATACAGCACAGTAATCATCTTTAAGTTCCTATTAACTTAATCTAGAGCCCTGTATAACTTATACTGTTTTATCATGACTGATCTTTGCTAAATCTGGTTTGTTTGATTGCTGTTTGGTATCAACAGATTTTATTCAATACTGTTATGATTGATAGTATCAAGTCTGAGAGCATAGGCAACTGCACAGAAGATGACAAGATTCACTATGATACCCATTCTGGTTTGATTAATACCTGTTTTTGAAGTTCTACACTATCTACAAAGTTGTATTTTTATTAATATTGTTATGTACTGCTATATTCAATTATACTATGTCTGTTGATATAGACAGTTCTATTGAAGATAACAAGAGACAACACAGTAACCATGGTAGAACTCCCTGTACAGTGGTTTTATATGTCTTTTTCATTTCATGAGTTTATAGGAATATGTTTTGTTTTGTCTTGCTTTGTTTTGTTTCTCCCTCTAATATAGAAAGGATAGAAACCCATGTTAAGATTCATGCATGTATAGAACCTATAAACAGTTTATGAGAAATGATCTTATAATGCATAATGAAATGAACAAATACTTTGAAGAAAAAGAGACACTACAGTACCCAGTGCTAATCCCATAGTGTCATGATGTGAAATCCAGCAATACTATTATTCTTTGTTCAGAGTGATTTTAGCCTGCTTTGGTTTGTTTAATCTCAACATAAATGAAGATATGGATAACTGCATGTATGTTTAGTGTATAGGATTGATAAAAATATTACTAAGTTTTTGTTGGATAGTTGAACAGAACTGTTTGCAGTCTCACTGTTTGAATCTCCACTTTGTATGTTTCACTTTTGTATCTTGAACAACTATTTGTAAGAGGACAAAATATAATCATCAACTAGTGATTTCTTACTGTTTATTTTTTCTTTGAAAATATGTATTGTTTTTACCTTTTCTGTTCTGTTTAGTCTTTCTTTAAGTAAAATTTTAAAAAAAGAAAATTGCACCATCATTTAGTATTTAATCAATATATAAAATATAATTTGTCAATGTATAATAAAAATGGTGTTTAAAAGTAGATTCAAGATTATAAGCAATCTATTTGATATATTTAGAGGTTGAGAGTTAACATAGTTGTGTTTTGCTGCTTTTTTATTTTGCCTCTTTTTTTTTCTGCATAAAAATGACCCTGATGAAAAACTTTGGCCATTATTCATAGAGAGGAAGCATTCGATCCATAAGATTTTAGAATAAAACTGGAAAATAAGGTTAACAAAATAAGTTGATCTGCTCTACTTTTGTTTTATGTCTGGAACTGAAAAGAGGTATTGTCCAGTCAATGCCTGGCTTTCTTTTTGATAGAACCATTTAACAAGCTATCATTCCCCTATCCAGCTGTTAAACACAGTCTCTTTTCTTATGGAGTAGAGTCATACACTGTAGAGATCTTTCTCTTCTAGTGCAAAAGACTTAAGTAAAATCTTCCTTGCTTTTTTATGCAAAGCAATGATTAAATAAAAAGAATATCATTGTCCATTTATGACAAGTATTTTTTTTTTGGTCTTTTTCATTTTTATTGGTACCAGGGATCAAACTCACGACTGCCTGCTTGCAAGGCAGGCACTTATGCCGCTGAGCTAAATCCCCAGCCCCATGACAAGTATTTTTGTCAATTTGGTTTAAAAAAGAAAATAAACCTAGAATTTGATATGAAAAATTCTCAAGAGATAATGTGCAGATTAAAACATAAATGTGAGCTGCTTTGGAAAAGACACCTTAAAATGAACTATGTGAGTAAACCAAGATATTGATGAGCTGAAACCTTTATCTTAAGGGAATAGTACAAATGTGGGAGCCTCCAAATATTTTGCAGTTGGGTGGAATCTGAGCGTGGATTGAATCTTGAATTTATGTATTCTAGTAGATCATATCTTCTTCTTTAAAGAAAATGCTGTCCACATTTATAGCAGGTATAAAAACAGAAGGTCTGCAGATCTTGAACTATGCTCCACAGAAATCATGCCTTGTCCAAGTCTACATTTGTTTGGACCAGACTTGGAAAACATTATAATTAAAATTTTGAAAATGTGTAAGATTTAAATTCTGAGAATCGTGCCTACAGATCTTAAAAACTTTGCATTTGTATTTGGACAGGAAAACAATGATAGGTAACAGGTGGGCTTCCTGAGGTGGCAGTAGTAAAAGCCCATTACCTGGTGATGTTGCATTTCTTGAGAGGCTCTCTAAAGTCTGAAGCTGACATTCTGCTAAGAAGCTTCTGAGAGAATAGTTCTGTGTTCCATTGATTCACTGAATTATTCATTCAATTAATAAATTTTTGAGCTCCTGCTATGAATCAGGCAGTATGTTAAGCCCTGCAGCTACAATATAGGCATGCTTCATGTTTTGTGCACTCAATTTTATTGCTTTGGGTAAAATTAATGTTATTCATCAGAAGGGAGGCTAAATACTAAATTATACAATAGAACAGAAGTAAGACCCTCAGAATGTGGAAAAGAATGCACAAGAGTGAAAATTAGGATGTGGGTGTAAGTTGGGTCATCAACACTATTGGATTAATTGTACTTCCCTCTTTTTAAAACCACATTGAGAAAAATACTTGTCATATATGGACTAATGGGACAACGTCTTGTTAATCATTTCTAAGGCTCACATACTCTTATATAATAATTTCAATTTGACTTTTGCCAAGAGAAGGCTCTTATCAATTAAGAGAAATCTGTATAAAACCAACAAAATGATAATTCTCCATAAGATTCAGAATTGTTAGAGCTAAGAACATATACAAATTCTTTATAAAATCATTTGAAAGGATGTTCTTATCTCCTGCCACCGTAGTTAGATCCTAGAGCAGAGTAAACCCATTTTAATCATATATGTAAAAACTGGAATTTGAAAGCTTTTATAAAATTACTTCAAAGTATGAAAAGTCAATTTTCCTTTGAAGTAACAAAAGAGATATCATAACTAGGCAAGTCTTTGAATATAGAGTAAAACAGTCTTAAGAAAATTTTTTTCATCATCAAAATCAATTATTGAGATCTACAGTATTTATGTTAATTCTTTTAAAAATAAATAAGAAATTTTAAGCTTGATCTTCAAAGAATAAGGTGAATTGATGAGTAGATCACATCATAATTGGAGATGTTTACTTAGACATACACACAGTACATGTATGTTCTCTCTTCTGTAATATCTAGTGGTCAAATGAGAATTATCTCTAAACTTCCTAGTAATTTGAACACCATTGTGATTTAAGCAGTCAGAAGTTCAAATGATGATTTATATGCTTACACTATGTAATTGTAAAACTAGACTTTGATGATTTTAGACTTCTTAAAAATATATATATATAGATATTACACACACACACACATATATATATATCACGTCTTTTTAACAGTGTTCAGTAACATTCTTATAGGTTGGCTTTCAGATGCATCTTTGCTTGTTAAGAAAAACAAAATATTCAGAGATAATAATGTGATATATTTATCTACAATTTTTCCTTAGTAAAAAGCCAGCTTTTATGTTCACTGTATGATTAAAAATAATGCAGTATTTATTAGTATTGGTGGATACAATCTTTGTCCAAATTTTACCCAGAACTGGGTAACAAATTTTGGGTAACAAGAAATGAAGACTTCATTCTTAATTTCAAAGCTATTGCAGTATGAAGGAAAGGCCAAAACTCAATGTGACTGTTGCACTCAGCCTAAGGAATGAATTGTTCTTTAAGAGGGATATTAGGTTAATGGTAGCCCACATGTGCTTATTCATTGTTTTTAACCAAAAGAAAAAGGAAAGTTTCTTACAACTTCAAGGTAGCAGATAATTGTACAACTCTGGGCAATGTCCATGCAATTTAGGCTCCCACCCTCCCAAAAGACTGGGAAATACATAAAAAGTTCTACTTTCCTTGATAATTACATTTCAAAGAGATGGCTCCTGGATCCTTGAAATAAGCATTTCTGGGTTATAAAACTGTCAAGAAGCTTTCCAAAAGATTTACATTTCAAAGGAGGAAAGATTTTTGTGATTACAATTTTTCTAAAGTACAAGCTCTAAGAAATTAGAAATCAAGGGCCTAGAAGCTTGTCTGCAGATTAGGCAAAGTACAGGGTGTGTTGAGGCCTCTTGTCCATACATTAGGTTATGATTAATAGTTTTCGCTTCTTTTCCAGGGTCTTTTCCTTGTGGGCCTTCTGGGTGTGACTCGCTTAGACTAGGATTGTGTTGTTGATGCTTTGCTTTTCCCTCTGCTACTCATATTTATTTCTCAGAAACTGTCCATTAAGTTAACTAGAAATTAGACATTTATCCTAGTAACCACATTAAACATAAATTATTAGGGTTATGCAAAATACTATTATAGAAGCACAACTAATAAAAGTATTTTTAGAGCTTTCATAGAACATAATCATTAAGATGAATTTAAAAGGGATATGGTTATATTATAAAGATAAATACATTGTAAGGTGAATTATGGCAAACAACCAGTTAAATAGAAGTACATGTACCTGAAAGCAACTTCTTCTCTGTTAACTGGAAATGAAAAGCAAAAGTTGCTTTTATGTCATCTTGGTAAGCAGATAGTGGTAATTATACATTCTTTCCTTCCTTTAGAATCTTCTAAACCAAAAGCCAAAATTTTTAGGAAATTCTTTAGTGCCCAAATGATGAAAATGATTCAAAATAAAAGAAGAGCTAACTAAATAATTCCTAATGGTCTGAGAGCTACAGATCTTTATACCTATTTCTTGGATGCTGTTCAAGGTAATCAGGAATGGTTTTCCAGTTACATATGGGACAGCAGAGGTGACTGGGATGGTTGATGTTATAATTTTATGCTAGTAATGTGAATGCAGACTGCATGATGGAATGTGAAGTTAAAATAGTTAAGAGATCTTGAAAAGAGCTGAGTTTTTAAGCTGTATTTAAAAGAATTACTCTAGAGCAAAAATTACATTTTGACATTTATGCTTTCTCTCCTTTTACTGTTGTTTTGCACCATTTCTTTAGTAGCCAAATTATTGAAGTTTCTTTTCTTGATACAGGAAAACTCTATCTTCAGGCCTGCTAGATGTCAGATATGCCAAATTCATGTCCCCTAAATATCAAAGAATGAATTCCAAGGAACAGAGGAGATTAAGAGTGTGAAAGATTTATTAAAAGAAAGCTCCTGAGAAACAAGGTATCACACAGGGGATTTCCAAGATGGTTCTTTGTCAAGCATAACAGCAAAATCACAATATGGGTACAATGTGGGTCAAATTACAATCTCTATAGGTCTGTAAGTAAGTCATCTAGCTAATACTGATCCAATAGGTAAATGGGTCACACAGCAAGGGAACAGGAAAAAATTCTTGGAAAGGGAGAGGAGTATGGGTCCAGGTGCCCTGACCCCCCATCTATGCATCATGCCTCTCTGGATCCAGTCGATCGGCTAGTTACAGAACTTACCTCAAGTTGCTGTTTATTCCAAAGTACACATGCAGGGCTGTCTGTTGCTCTTCCATCGTGAGCCCAGCTTCTCTTTAGATTCACCTTTAACCATAATTCTGATACATCTGTTTTTTTGTGTGTGCTGATTTCCTGAAGGGCCCAATCTGACTGTGTATTAATTTCTATCTAACTTTACTATCTATAATATTTTATCCTTTTATTGTCTTTCTCTTTTGTTTTTCTCTTCTTCAGCACCATTTTTCTCCAAAGAGAAAGTGGGACACAGAAAGAACACATAACTTCAAACAGCCATTAGGGAATAAGTCCTGGTCATGAAGAACTCAGTAAGAATATTTGAAGATTCAGCCTTCCTGCTGGGTTAATAGGATAAAGCTGGTATTTGGATAGCAATAAAAAAAAATGTGGCTCTACCGTACAGAAACCTGGTCATAAAGTATGAATTAGCAGCAGTTCACATGATTTACCTCTGCAATGTTTCATTGCTATTACAGTGCCTGTTTTATCTTTTGGCTTCATAGACATATGATCTGAGGTAATGACCCTTCATCTATTTGCACAGGTGCAAAGGGGAAAAAGACCCTAAAATGTATATACACCCACATAGGCATGCCAAGCATACTAAATTATAGGAAAGAATAATTCATTCATAAAGCAAGTGTTAGGAAGTCCTGTGACACATCATTCATGATTTACTTACAACAAATTAAAGAATAATTTTGAAATAAATTGACAGATTGGACCACAGGCACAAATCTATGCTACTCAGGAAGTGTAGCTCAGCAAGCAGTGCTGTGGGAACAGTGCTGTCTTTGTGTAGCGCTCATCTCCTCCTCTTCTGTAGACTTTAATGAGGACAAAACTGATTAGCAGATTAGTAATTGCCAGAAACCAGAGATACTCTGCTTAAGAATGGTTAAAATGGAGAGTATTTTTGGCTGATACTATTCTTTGTTTCTCTAACGATTCATAAAATGAGTGTCCTACATGTAAACACCTGCTTCTTCAGGACAGGATCCATCATCCAGATACCCAACAACACAAACATACACTTCACACACGTGGAAAGCCTTAAAAGCTGTGCATTGCTATTGCAAAATTTCCACCATGAATTAAACCTTTTAATCAGGTGTTTTTCTGAAATAAAACAAATGTATAAAGCAAACTGTTGAATACTTTAAAGTGTAAAAAAAGCATTTCAAGGGATATTTCATTTAAATGCAAATGTAGACCATGAGTTATTAAAGAGAATGTGGCTTTAGATATTCTTGTTTTTCTAGACACAATGGAGTCAAAGTCACCTTTTGAACTCAAAAAGTAAGCTTCTAAATTTAAATCTTTGCAGTTACAATTAAGCACCTTATTTTCACTGTTATACAACAAATGCTACCTAAATCTTTATCTGACGCATTAATTTTACCTGTAAAGACAAGGAAACTGAATTAATAGGGGACAGGGTAGGACTCTAGAATATTTGGGTCATGGCTTTAGAATAAGAACTCTCAGCAGTTTCATGCATCATGCATAATTAAAATACATACAAAATAATTACACAGCTACAAGGATCAGGTACTTAACACAGTCCCTTGTCTCCAAGAGAAGCTAACTCTAAGCTAATTTCCACCCATGCATTTGTATTACATGAGTGATATGTGGCATAGTATCAGCATCATTTATAGTGACTGTAGGATTTCTTACATGATAGTTCGCCATTTTTAGTGTGTCTTTTATCTTACAAATCGAGATAAAGTGCTACTTCCTCCATAAACTTTGCAATCTAAATTTGCATTATTTTAACTTTGGTTTCTTTACTTAAGGCCTTGGAACATATACATACTTTTATAACATAGAATAAATAATCATATAAAGCTGTTTTTAATTTCACCACCTTGAATGATAGCCGCAGAGCAGTGGTCTACTTAGTTATTACTCAGCAATGCTGTCTGCTATTTTTGTACGTCACTGAAACTACATCTTTTTATTGTTCTATTCTTTGTGGAGATAAAGACAATTAGGATAAATGTTGGGTTTTCTGCCTAATTCAATTCTCCATTTCAACCTCATGTTTGTAGTTATTCCATTTTAAGAATCTCTGTTTATTTTATGAAATCAAGCATCATCAAAACAAAGTAAAACAAGTATTTCCAGGTTCTAATAATGTCGAACTTTAATTAAAATTTAATAAGACAAAATTGTTCTCTGGTAAAAGATTCCAGATGATCACAAGGAGTTGAATTTTATTTTTTAGTTATATTTTTCCTAAAGAAAGCAACAATGGTTACTGAAGCTTTTTATAAATCTGTAGATTCCAAATCCTTAAAGTAAGGTGTCAAGTTAGATTAGTGGACTAGTTCAACAGTGCTTTTCATTTCAAAAAGGTCAGCAGTGAAAACTTATGTGCTTTTGCATAACTAAATTGAACTGGGTTGAATATGTTGAATAGTGAATTTTGTGCTACGTGAGAAAAATTTCAATTCAATTCATACCATGTAAAATATTGCTTAATGGCATATATATATATATATATATATATAGAGAGAGAGAGAGAGAGAGGATAATACTTTAGAAGAAATAGAGGATATTTTCATTGTTAAAAAAGTTTTAGATAAATTTTATATATTTCACATTCTGCTTTGAAAAGATAAAGAAATTTTTCAATAAGTATAAAATATCCAACTACCATATTTTCCTGAATCTTACCATCCTTGATACGGTCAAAATGCAACTGTCCTATTAAAGGAAATATTTATCATTAATTGCTATTTATGCAACAAATTGCCTTCTTATGCTCTCTGTTCCATTCTATACAGTTTTTCTGTACAGTTTTGCTTATTCCTTTGGAACTAATAGAAACCTGTTAAGTTCACCTGCTAACAAGCAGAGTCAGCAGAGATGAAAACCATTTATTCCATTACACCATGGAGGAGGGTCAGGGAAGGCTAAAGGTGGGGATTGCATTCAGGTCCCATTGCCACTGAGGGTCATCCCTTTCCTCTTCTGCAAAATCTTTCTTTGAAAATAGCTCCCAGCACTGTCACCTAGTTACTGTAGACATGGAAATCAGCCTTACTAGTTTCTTTTGGCCTCAAATTCAAGCACACTTTTATACATGGTTAGTATCTTTGTGGAGAGTCCATCAATTTACCCAAAATCTTTTACCAACATTCTGCCCAGAGAATACTATTGAAGCCCATATCCAAAGAAAAGAATCAACCTTCATTTGAGTCCTTATTATAAGCTCTCTATTTCGGTTCCATACCCTTTTAAAGTTCCAATTTAATCATCCAAAATAATCATGTTAATCCAGATCATCACTGCTTCCCATTACTA
This sequence comes from Cavia porcellus, assembly GCF_034190915.1. Classification (NCBI taxonomy): domain Eukaryota; kingdom Metazoa; phylum Chordata; class Mammalia; order Rodentia; family Caviidae; genus Cavia; species Cavia porcellus. Next base: position 70,736,844 of record NW_026947491.1, read on the forward strand.
TGTCCCATATTCTTATCTTGGCATTCAATCTTCAAATTAGTTCTCAACCTTTGTTTCTACATGTTGTGTAAAGATTATATTGTGCAAGATTGTAATTAATCCAATAGTTCTTGAAATACACATCATAACTCTTAAGTTTCTCTAGGTTTTTCTCATGATCTCTTTCCATCTTTTCCACCATCTCCTGTGGATGGGAGATAGAAGGAACTCTCTCCTTTAGATTACCCATTACTCTACTCTTTCTATATGAATTTACCCTTTAAGCCTCTTTGGACTTATGTAGAACTATGTCCCACTATCTGAAAGAATTTTGTTGTTGTTGTTGTTTGTGGTTGATTGTATATGTACTCAAGTCTCTTTAACTACCTAAAAGGTGAGTACAGTTTACTGTGTTAGCCTAGTTGAGTATTCAGTGATTGCCTCCAATTAGCTTTCTCTGATTTATCATTTCACTCCTCTGAACTGTAACTGTATAATATGTAACATAAGGACACAGTTTAAAATGGAATTTTAAGTTCCGCACATTTTCTATGAAACCATCAGAAAAACTGACAGGGCTTTTCTTTTTATTTGTGCCATATTTTTTCTCTCATTTTAAAACAATGTAATAAGAGTACGTATTCAAAAATGTTCATTGAGTAAGAAAGAGATGAATATTTCCTAAATTCTTTTGTACAGAGTATGATGATTTATAAGGAGTTTCAAAACCATTTGGAGACCTAGTTCTTTAGTCAGCTACCATCTGTTGATCGTATCTCTGATTCGATTTCTTCATTGCATCATGTCTCAGGGTCACTTCTTTAGTCTATGACACAAATACTAAAACTAGTAGAGATAACATGGAATGTCAAGTTTGGAAAAACAGACCTTAAGGTTTTAGTAACAAGACATACAGGGTAACACTGCCACAATTGCTTTAAAAAGACTTTTCAAAATTTCTCAAGTACAACTAAACGATGATCGTTCTTAAATCTTGTAAAACTTCCATTGTGGTTCACCACTAAGAAGTCCCTACCGTGGCCATCTTGCTGGAACCTCTTACTAAGATAGAAGTCACAATGTACTGTTGAATTGACTGCCAGTAACCCCTGCACTTGCACTATTGCATAAATGTTTAAATGGTGGTATCTTGTGAACATTGCACTTTATATCTTTCAGAAGCCTATACTTTTACATTTTTACACTGATAAAGAATACGGAAAACTTTTTATGAAAACTTCAGAATTTTAAGATACTCTGTAAAAGGATATATGATAACAGATGGTTAACTTTCAGTGCAGTCCAAATGTACCCTAAGCTCTGAGGATGATTTCTCTCATTGTAAATGTTTAACTAACAGCAATGTTAACAAATGCCATCCTTTGCCCTGATATATATATATATATATATATATATATATATATATATATATATATATATACTTTTTTTAGCTGTTTGGCAGATTAATTTTATTTATATTTATCTGGGAAATGAAGACTCAATAAAAACTGAAAATAGTTTTGATTAATAATTTACTATGTGCTGTATAGCTTCTGTTTAAAGACTGTCAGTAGGCTACTAACAGCCTCTGGATTTTTGTCTGTGTACAATATAATATTTGTAAGTAGACATAACTTTTGGCTTTGGGGAAGGTGGGGTGAAACGTTAAGAATGCAAATATAACAACAAAATTCCTGAGGAAAAATGTGCCTCTTGAACATAGCATTGCTTTAAAGAGAGGCTATTTTTTAAAGTAATAAATTAAAGACTCTTATGAGCATGTCATGAGCAAAAAAATGTGAAACAAATAAAATTATGATGTAATAATTCAAAACAAGTACAGCTTATTTAAATTTGTCAAATTAAAAATGTTTAAAATTTAATGATGTACAATTTTTAATTGTAATTTTGGATAAACTTGTTTTGGGCTAAAAATCAATTTGAATACACACTTGAGCATACATTGACATTGTAGCCCTCTGTTAAAGTTGCTGAGATTACTATCCAGTTTGCAAAAATACTTAGATTAACATAGAATAATTTCAAAGGTAAAAATGTTTTCATTAGTTTTTTGGACACAGAGTAGCATTTGGAACTTATCACTTCATAAAACATGTTACAGAGACAAATCGTACTCAAATTCAAAGTAAATTTTTCTGCTACTACTCAACAAAATCCAGAGACATGAATGTGGCACTTGTACCTTGATCATTTTGCCACCCCGTAACTCTTGACAATGTCTTTGTCAAGCAATTTTAAAAGGATATATAACCATAAATATGTGTGAAAGAGAATTGAACTTGTAAATAATATAGTAAATCAGCTGTTGAGTTTTTTCAGAATAAATTATTTTTTAATTTTTATAATTTATTTCCTTTTGCAAATGTAAAGTCACTTAAATGTCACTTTTATTTCCTTACCTGAGCATCTATGGGTGGTTAATGGATGTTTATAGCCTCCAACAGTCTTTTCAGTATGTTTTTCTTTGTAGGACACACACATTGATATATGCACACATAGTAATGACAGGCTGACTAGGATTGGCACTTTTGATCTCTAGTTTTCAAGACTATTATTTTCTGGATAAGTCTTATATTTGGGAAAAGAAGGTGCATATATTCATACATATCTTACAAACATACTATATTTTTTTCTATGCAAGATTACAGAATTCGAGGTTAATTAACGATATGTTTAGACAAATGGTACCAAGCCAACACTATCTCCTTTGTTCGGGACATTGTTGCCTACGTGGCAGTCATCACCTCACCAGTCTTTGGTTCTGAAGTAGTCAGGTCAGAGTTGTGCTTTGCCAGACAGTGTTAATTGAAGATAGGATTCCATGATGTTAGTGAGAAATCTCTCCAATTTGCATACAGAGAATAAAAGCCAATTGAATTCATTTTGCCTTTGGTCCCCCTCAAAAAGACAACATGCCTTCCCTGCCTATATGATTTTACCACTTTTCTAACTTTCCTCAGTCTTGAATTAGATTTGAAAAGGAACAAAATAACTTTAGGTCAAAATATGTGGTTTTCTCTTTAATGTCAACTCTCTGATACTGTTCAAAGGCCTCATGAACCTTTTTATAAAGCAGTAATACCCATAAAAATGTTTCGACTCAAGTGGGTAGTACGCCATCTGATACAAAACTAAATTCTTAGTTCATATATTGGAAAATTCTGATATAAATGGTTTTGTTTTTATTTCAACAAAATGTTCTTTTTAAAAATGTTTGAAATACTATAAATATCCAAAAGATCATATTTTGCAATTGGGAAACAGACATTAATTACATAAGAATTTTCTGAGCATCTGCCAAATGTCAGATATCTCCTAATTGAAGATATAGAAACAAGAAAGACTTGATTCTCACCCTAAGAAGCTTATATTCTAGTAATATCTAACAGATGAAGCATGTGTTTATGAAACCTGGAACTAGTTTTAAAAATACTAGACACAATGGTTCTACAGCACCCAGAACATTACATTAATAAGCAGTAAATAGTTTTGATGATACATTTACTCACCAAATTTGAGGGCCAAGTATGACACATTTTTTGCTAAAATATTCAAGCATTGAAGTAAACAATAAAACACTGGGCTTGATCAGAATGCAATACAGAAATATTTATTTGTTCTGAGTCTGCTTCTATTATTGAAAGCAAGTTTTGATTTTTAAAAAGTTTACATCTGTGTATTAACTATCAGTGAATTCACTGCACTATTGTGATAGATTATCATTTAAGGTATTTGAGGTTTTTCTTTGCTTCTGTTTATTATTCTCGAAGATCTGCAGCTTATTTCTTCTTCTAGTTTGGTCTCTCCCTACTCTCCCTGGAAACCCAGTTTTTAGGCAAATACTTTGGACATTGCAGCTAAACTTTAAAAAGGTTGCTTAGATAATAACCACACAATTATGTGTTGCTCAGTTGTTTAGCCTTTAGACACATCTTGGCAAAGTGAAAATATACTGAAAGATAGTGAGGAAAGAGAAGGATATTTTTAAATTGAAAATTTTTCACTGGTGAAAGCTTTTCCCAAAAGGAAAATCATTCACTTTGAGAAGAGGTTATAAATCATGACCTGGCACTGAAAACCCAGTGCCTCGTGAACTGAGGCTCTTCCCTGAGCCAAGCCAGATTTGTGTTAGTGATGGTCCCTTCCCACAGGCGATCAAGTTCACCCAAATGAAATACTCCATGCTTTACAAAAGTCTGACTGAAGAAAGGAAACACAAGTTTCATTTAAGAAGAAACAATGGATACAAGATTAAAAATTTTAAATATGTACTAAAATGCTGTTACCAGGCAACAGACCATGGCAAATAGCTAATGCAACTTTGTAAGGTAACAAGGATTTTGTTTGTTTTGCTTCTGTGTTTTCTTCAGTTTCCTTATAACGTTCCTTAGATTACTTTCATTGATTTAGAAATGTGTGCCCTATCACAACAGAGGTAGTTTAAAAACTGATGGGATTTAAAGAATTTGAGTCTTTAATGGATGAAAGAACCAGTTAATGTAAGACTTTAATATGAGGCAGTCTTTTAAAAATTTTAATAATTTCAATCTAATAAAACACCTCCAAGGGCCAGCAGTGTAAGATAATAGCTATAAATTTTCAAATGTCTTCAGTGATTTTAAAGGACAATAAAAATATTGCAGGTAGAAATGGATAAAGTTAACAATAGTTATAGAAAAAGATGCAAATATAATACACAAAAGCCTTGCAAATCATTTTAACCATTTAATTAGGAAAAGAACGGCATCATTTGTCAGATAATTTTTAAGTCCACATTAGTATAATTCACACTATTAAAGCCTTTCAAAATGAAAGAATTAGTCATGGAGTAACATTTTCTACAATTAATGACATTTAATTTTCTTATTTAGTCATATTGCTATCTTTACTCCTAATCAAAATATAATTTAGAGAATATATTATTTCATCCAAAAATTAACATCTGGCTTGTAAGAAACATTTAAGTTAGGTTAATTGCTGCCTTTTGAAATTTCATAATATACTGTAGCAGAAAATTAATGATGCTTGCAGTATTTAGCATAGTTCATCACCCATATTTTAATGAAAATATACTATTATTAATAATATACATTCTGCAGATATATGCCACTTGCTGGTCATTTATGCAAGTTCTATATAACTGTACAAAAGAAAGACATTTGCTCTGTTTATTAATCCAGTCTCCTAAAGTAAAATTTGCATTCATTCTATGTGTATATAGGACTGCATAAATTTAAAGCATGACAAATGGTGTTTGACTGACAGTTTCTCAAGATTCTAATCTGGTCTAGAATTCATTTTCTTTTCATCTTATCACAGACATATGAGCATCTTAAATTAAACTGAACATGTTAGTATTTTAAGTGATAGTATTTACATGCTTTGTCCCGTGCTGGATGTTAATTGCTTGCATAGTATTCATGGGGCAGTGCAGTTCAAAATACAAACTCTAAATGCATGATGTCTCCAGCTCTGATGTTGCAAATAAAATTTCTTACAGAATCCTAATTTAAAATAACTTTTCTCTATAGCAACAAAGTAAGCCCTTTGTGGTATGTTACAGCAAATTTGAAATTTAAGTACTTCAAAGTTACTAACTTCTTTCTTTATATAGTCCTACTGTATTCAGTGGTTGTCTTATACCAGTGATAGTGATTGACTATAGGCTTGCTGTTTTTAAACCAAAATCCATAATTATAGGAATAATGTGGTACATACCTAGACAAATATTTTTAGAACCACAGACATACAGGTAATACATAGTGTGTCTTAGTGGTTTTACTGTAGAAGATAAGAAAATTTATATTGCTGTGGAATAGTATAGGAACTCTGAAAAACATATGGTATTGATAGTCAAAATGTCTATACTAATAATTAGTATGAAATAAACTTTTATTATTTTTGAAAATAATACTAATCAATATCTATTTGAGATTGTGATTATAAGTAAAGTATGTCTACTAGTTTCAAGAGATGTCCAAGTGAGCACAGAAGCTATTAGTTCTCACAAAATAATACAGTTCAACTTTTTAAATCTTAAGAAATATCTAGATTGAGTCCTCAATTACAGCATTTCATTTTTAATTTTATAATTCATTTCTTTCTGTATTCTAGAGATTAATACACAATCAAAACTGTTTCTCTTGTTACTGCTAGAGAAAATATCCAAGATGGGTTAGAGCAGAACTATTTATATACAAATATATTATAATAAACATAATTATAATTAATATACTATTATAAAATTGTTGACACTAAAAGATGTTCTAAGTTAGGCTTCTGTAAGGAATTTTCACTTGAGAACTAGAATTCAAGGTGGGTTACGATAGAATGGCTTCTAGAAGAAGAAAATCAAAGAGACCAGCTAGAAAAATTTATTTCTGATTGAGCGAATACAATAGAATTTCAAAATTCCTCCTTTGGTTTATGCCAGTACATTGAAAAATAAGCATATGAGGAAAGAAAAGCCAGAGAATTCAACCAGTGCTCATTCACTTCAATGACACAGAGTTGGAACTATGCAAGGCTGAACAACCTCGATCATATAAAGTTATCTGCACTATGAATCATTTGTCACAAATAAATAATAAATGAATTTTGCCCTAATTTAACAGGAAGAATATGGTTAAGTGTTTGGGGATATAGCTCAGAGGCAAAGGGAAATCTTTGCCTAGCAGACCAAAGGTCTTGAGTTCAATCCCCAACACTACAAAAGAGTAGATTAAATGAGTGTTACAATCAATGTTAGTAAATATCAGGAGAATAACTTATTTTTTGAAAGTTACAAATGTTTTAGTATTTTTGTTGATCAAAATTCTTAAACTTGTAGGTTTTTCAAGTATACATAATAAATGCATCCCTGGAATTATACTCTAAAAGTAACTACCCTGAAGAGTTGACTGAGAAACTTTAAAAACATCTGGTGATATATAAATATATAACTATACATTAACAACATTCTTCTGTAATATTCTGTGGAAGGTGCTACCATTTTACTCAGTCGTCTAAGGCATAAACATGCTACGTGATACATATGGACCTACTTTATAATTTGTTTCATTAAATGTTTTAGTATAATTCGCTTAAATACAGTAATGTTTTTTGAGACCATAATTTCTTTTGATATTATAAGCAGCCTTTAGTAAAGCTAAATAAACAGTCCTGCAGTACACATTCTTCTAGTGGAATTTACATTTTGACAGTGTTCCTGCAAAGACTCAGTCATGGGAAAAGGATTAATTTCAGTGATTAATTTCTGTAATGTCACCCTAGAAGCATTTGTTTATAGAAATTGCCAGCATCAGTTTACGACACAGGACAACCTATCTGAGAACAGATTTAAAAAACTATTGTAAGACATATAGTAAATTGCAAAGCTAATAACCAAAACCAGTTATGTTGGAATGGTTCTTTGATGTTACCAGGTCAACATATCACAAAAAAAGGTTGTTCAGATATTTATGTTTTTTTGAATAGACTGTTCTTTTTAATAAGACCACTTAAGCTGTTTTGTTTAACTGCAACTCCCACTTTTTATTTCTTCAAAGAACACAAAAATTCTGCTCTTCAATTTTCCAATTAGCACTCTTAATAGGAAACCTAGATGTTTAGACTAATATGGAATGACCGTAACAGGGATCACTAAAAGAATCAAATTGCAAATGCTTCCAAGAGTAATCATGGGTTTTTAAATTTTTTAATTTTAAGTACAAAGAAATACCATGCTGGGCATCAAAAGATAAAACGTTTATATTCTACCTGTTTTTATATTAAATTGGAGGTAGAATGCAATCAAAATAGTAGGTAAACCTAGATTTTTATGTGGATTGACTCTTTTCTCTAATTCAGTAATCCCATTGTTTTCAAAATAAAACCTCACCTGTAACATTTTCCAAAGCATATATTTCTGTGGAGTAAAAAGTTTTCATCAACTTCTGATTATCTAAATGTCAGTCTATTCTGGGACCAGGAACTTCATTCATTCATTTACAAAATAAAACTTATGAAGAAATTATAATTTACTAGATTTATGCTGAATTTAAAACAAGTTGGACAAGAATTCTTTGTGTTAGTATAGTAGATACCAACATCTTTTTTTTTTTTTTGGTCTTTTTTGTTTTTATCAGTACTAGGAATATAACTCACGACTGCCTGCTTGCAAGGCAAGCGCTTATGCCACTGAGCTAAATCCCCAGCCCCGATACCAACATCTTTACATAATATGTGAAAAAGATTTATGAGCAAGAAATTAATGCAAATAAAATATCAGCTAGAATGAGAATACAGAGATAACACTGGGTTCTGATAAAAAGGCACATGAGAACTGCTCTCATTTCAGTTCTCAATAATATGGGATTTAACAATGTACAATTTTTTAAGTAACTGGGATTTTCTATGATGGGGAGAACCATTAAAGTCTATGTGGAGTTAGTTTTTAACTCTATAAAGACATAACATGGCTGACTAACCATAAAATAAGACTGCTATTCTGTGTCAATCCAACACACAACATATTCAACCCACTCTTTGGCATCATGTTTGAAGCAGATGACTGACCAGATTTTTGTTCACCTGAGTGGATGTTTTGCTGTCTAGGTGCAGGAGCCATGCAACTCCCAGTGATTTGGCTATGAGAAGGCTTACTGGTGCAAATGTGTCATTCTGGATGTCTCCAAGGCCCATGATTCTGTCTGTTCTAATGACCATACTCAGCACGCACCAGCTTTTGAAGGAGACTCCACTAATTAGCTTAGTCGATGCAGCATCTGGTAACTGGTTGGTGGGATAAACAGAAGGGACTCCTGAAGTGAAGGATGGAAAAGAGAATTCTCCAAGTCACAAAGGCCAAAATGACACTATGAGCGTAAAACCCACAGCCATAGGAGTTCAACCATTTACATTTCCTTCTCTTTAACGTCGCCGGTATAAACGCTGGACCAACGTGCAGATAATTAGAATTGCACAATATGCAGTACTTCGGTCTGGCATCCGTTTCATAATGTAATAAAACATCATTCGTGAGTCTGCTTTTCAGAAAGAAAGAAAAGAAAAACAAACAAGTGAGAACAATTTGATCTGTGCTGCTCCGACAGACACTGATGCAGGTGGTTTAAAAACAAAGCATTTAATCAGGCAGGGTTTTACTTAAACTACTTGATGATTCATCCTCCAGCCTCTGCTCATTGTCAATTGTGCCTCTCTGAGCTATTATTTATAGAATATTTAAAGAGCCTGGACTGCATGTGCCTCTGTCTTGGGTTCTATTGTACTATAAATTATAGCCCCAATTTGTTTCAAATTCAGCACGGACTGTCAGGAAGCCGTGACTCATTCTCTATTCAGATGAATACCATATAGCAGCTATACTGAAAAGTATTATTGTCACTGCTAATTGATTGCCAATTCCGAAATATTCCTAGATGGCAGTTTTGTCAAGTGTTAGCCTGATACAATCACTATACTCCCACAACCCCCTCTGTTTTCTTTTTTCCTACAAGAAAAAAAAATAATAAATGGCTTGATGAATGCTGTGTGGATTCTGGCCTGTTAAAATGGCCTTTATTATACAAAGTTGTTCAAGATGACACACCTGTTTGTCATTCATGAAGAGACCAATATTTGTGGCATGTCCTAAGTGTAGCCTGGTAAATTGTTTAAACTACTTTTTATAACCTGAGGGTCTTTTATTGTTGTTCTTATTTTATTTTTGTTTTCTTAAATCAACTATTAAAAGCAAATCAAAATAGGATTAAAGAAAAGGCATTGATATGGTAAAAAGTGCTGATTTTTAACATATGATAGTTATAGTTACATAGGTTGGTTACCTCCCCCTATTACTACTAGAAGCAAAACCCTGTTTTCTTATCGCTGTGCCTTTAGCCTCTAAGGACACAGTAGGAATGCAATATATATAGGTGGTAGGAACTGATACATGAAAAAATGTATCTGAAATTGGTGGCTTGTTGATTGTGAAGTTGGAGAAAGTTTTTTTGCTTTTTTTCCCACTATACTGCTCTCTCTTTTATTTATTCTTTATGAAAAACATTTATAACCAAATAATAAGAGAATAACAGTAGTTATCACAGTGTGTATGTACATGTTCTCCTTAAAGTAGTTACTCAGAGCCATGTGTGGTTGTGCACACCTGTAATCTCAGCACTCGGGGAGCTGAGGCAGGAGGATTGCCATGAATTTGAAGCCAGTATGAGCTACACACAGTGAGTCCAAGGCCTACCTGAACTATATAATGAGACCCTGACTTACTTAGCAGATAAAGATATGTTAACAGAATTCTTGAACTTCTTACAAAATTAGAGAGAACTTCTTTTAGCTGCTTCATCTGTGGCCTTAGAGAAATAATACATTAATCTGCAATTAAATCATGTCATCTTTCAGGATGTTTGGCTAAGGTGAAATCTGTAATTAGACATTTTTAAATTGCATGTCACCTCTATCTACAAGGTTGACATGTTTTTTCTTTGTGGCACAGTTCTGTGTAAGGATTCACCTTGACCATGAAAATAATATTGTTGCAAATCACATCTTCCAAATTAACTCAAACTATTTTCCATTATTTGTGTTCTCCAACTAAAATGAGCATGCATTTGACAAATAAGATTTTTTTTTACTTTTTTGCTTACTAACAATGCAAATTTTATATTTGAAGATGTAATAATTAGCTCTCAAGATGATTAACAGATAATAAGCAAAAGACTTAAACTTGGTAAACTATGGTTATCCTGCCCACCTTTCATTATGATAGGAATATACATGGAAAGTCAGCCAAAGACGGAACTTACATGTAAATATCTACTTAGTATTGAGCTGTTTAAACTTAACCCATTTGCTGTACTTATGGTAATTACTTTGGAGAACATTATTCAATAATGGCATATTTGTTATTGCAAATAACTTTAAATATATTTTCATCTGGAATTTTGTTAAACATTAGCACATGAGGGAAAAATAAAATATGCAACTCATCTATATGTGTGAACTAATGAATACTAAATATTAAAATCCCACATGATAAAATAGACTTCAATTAATGTAATATTTCCTGCATTGTATTTCTCTACTCTTTTATTATGATGTTAATCAGGAACTTAAATTCTATTTTTGAGGTTGGGGCCATCCTGAGTACTATGTGAAAAGGAAGTGGTGATGGAATCTTTATTTTAGCGTTAACAACCATTTCCAAGGGAGCTAATTAAAATCGTTATCTGAACCTTGAAGATAGGAAAACTGAATGCAGGTGCTTGGTTTATGTGTCTATCGAGATTTTCTTTCAATTTTGTAATATCACATTACTAGGGATTTTTTAATCCTTTTTCATTAACACTGCTTCATTTTGGTGTCGTAGTTCAATAGAATTTATATGATAATTTGAAATACTTAAAAGAGAAGCACAATCTTTCAAGCATTGAACACTAATCTAAGATTTTTGTGCAATTTTGCCCAGCTACTACACAGCATGCCATGTCAAGGTGTTGAACAGCAGGATCAGCATTGAGAAGGTGGGAAAGTTTTGCCTGCTTGACCTTCAAACACACCTTTTGGGTTTTGTCAGTAGATCTTGATTGGTACCAAATCAGCTGGACCTCAGAAAGACTTAAATGATTAATCATAAAGGTTTTAGTTGGTATCAGTCTATTTAAGATGTTGTAACAAAATGCTATAAAATGAGTAACTTATAAACCACAGAAATGTATTGCTTAGAGTTCTGAAGGCAGGGACTTCCAAGATCAAGGCTTCAGGAGAGTTCCCGTATGGTGAGGACTTCTTCCTCACTGAAGACACCTTCTGCTTGCCTTGTTATTGAAGCACACTTCACCTGGCTTCAGGGTATTAATCTTATTCATAAAGGTGAAATGTCCGTAATTTAATCTTCTTCCAAAGGTCCCATATGTTAATATTATCACATTGAGGATGAGGTTTCAAAATATGAATTTTAAGGAATACAGACATTCAAAATATACCAGTATAATTGATGGTCTTAGTAATTTGGGGCCTTGGTGTTATTCAACTGCTCTCTCATAATGATGAGGGAGAAAACAATGTTTTCTCATCCTTTATCGAGCAGTTTTCTGGGACTATGCATTTTATTTCTACCAAGATACTGTGTGTCAGTAAAGACAAAGACAGAGAGATAAGGAGGAAGAAAAGAAGAGGTCAAAGAAAAACAGAGAATGAAACAGAAAATGACGAACATTCAATATAGTGTCTGCACTGGGTCATTTAGCAAAGTGTGTTATTTTGACTCTTGAAATTTCAAGGTCAAGCTCTTGGCTTAATATTAGTATTTTTTTTTTGACTAAAAGTAAGTGAGTTGATCTGTAAGGAATAAAGTGTTGTAAGAAGTCTGGTAGTATGGATAAGGCTAACTTCTGTAATTAGGAAAAATAGTGTAAAATACAAGTGCTTTTCTCTGTATTGAACAGAGATACACTTTCTGAACAGAAATGTAATGTAGTCATTTAAGGAGTACCTGAGGAATAATTGTACATCAACATCCATAGAGTAACTGCTATTGCAGACACTTAATAAATATTTCATAAAAAAAGAAACAACATTCTGCAATCATCTGGAACACTTGAAAGTAAAGCACACAATCGAAGAATCTGGACCCACATTGCTAAAATTTGAACATTATTTCTGCGGTAAGCAATATAATCTTCTTGGGTATCAGTTTCTGCATTTGTAAAGCTGGGGAAATGGTAACGTCTACCTCATTAAACTAATCAGAGATAAAGTGAGCTAATATCTCACTTGTTCCTTTTGCAAGAAAACGTCACAAGATTGTCATGTCTTTTAAGGATACAACCCAAATGCTTGAAAATATTTTAGCAATGTTGTAATATTTGTATGTATGTCAAAAATGAAAAAAGTGCTCAATGTCAACATTAATTTCTGGCAAGGATATTTATCCATTTGCTCTGTGATTTAGTAGCATATTATTCTGTGCCGTTAATTGAGATTTCACCTCCTATATAGTTGTTATATTGATCCAAAAAGAACTATTATGGAACCCTAAAAAAATATAAATTATCATACTGGAATGTTTGCCTCTTATAATAGTTTCCTTCTGGAGGCTGGGGATTTAGCTCAGCAGCATAAGCACCTGCCTTGCAAGCAAGCAGTCGTGAGTTCGATCCCCGGTACCAATAAAAAGGAAAAAGACAAAAAAAAAAATAGTTTCCTTTTGAATTTCATGGAGAAAGCAATAATTTTGAAAATGGAGACAGAAGCCAGGCATGGTAACACACACTTGTACTCCCAGAACTCAGGATGCTGAGACGGGAGAATCACTGTGAATTGGAGGCCAGCCTGGGCTACATAAGTGAGTTCAAGGCCAACCTGGACCATGTAGTGATACCCTGTTTCAGAAGAGAGACAGACAGACAGAAAGAGACAGAGGGAGGGAGGGAGGGAGTGAAGGAGAGAGAGAGAGACAGAGAAACAGAAAGACAGAGAGAGAGAGACAAGAAGATGGAGACAATATTGCATTAGCATCACAGTTTATTAAGTCAGAGAAGTTTTTGTGGATTTATCTTAGTGACAGAAATCTTAAAAAATATGTGATTCAGAATCATGAAGTAAAACAAAATCATATTTCAGTAAAGTTTTTAAAGTTTCAGTAATCATATTTCATTTAAAAATACTTCTGTTAGTTTTAGTAAATTTAAGAGTGCTTTGGTTTGTGTCTAGATGTCCCCTCAAAGCCTCATGCGGTCATAGATGGGGCTTTTCAGAGATGGCTGGATCCAGAGTGTGATGCTGGGATCAAATGTGTATTTTTGGAGAGAGGGGTGTATGATGACTAGGTTAGTCCACTGATTGGCTTAGCATAGTTCTGGCATTGGATAATGGCAGGGAATGAATGCCCTGAACAGAATATAAGGGTGGAATATTAGGAAGAGAAAGAGAAATGCTGTGGTTCCTGTCTGTCACCTGCTGCTTCTCCTGTCTTTTGCCTGTCATGAACTGCTTCTCCTCTGGGCTGCCCCTCTGTTACACCATCCCACCTTCGAGCCAGTCAACTTTTCAGCCTACTGAAACCTCTAGAAACTGTGAACTGAGGTAAATCTTTCCTCCTTTAACACTGAGTATCTGGTACTTTGTCTCCATAATAAAAAAAGTAACTAAGACAGAAAGAAAATCTTACTTGTCATTGATTGTATAATTTTTAAAGTGAGTGCTCTAGTGCGTATATGAAACACATTTATTTTTTTGTTTGTGATCTTAATATAGCATCTTTTTACAAAAATTTTCAGAACTTTTTGTTCTGTGAGATAACCACCTATAGACCTAGAGGAAACCTCTCCTTTCCAGCTCTCTCTTCCTAACTAAGTGAAGTGGCTGGCACTACGCTCAGTAAATATTAGTTGACTAAACCAGTAGCAATGATGAAAATATGTCAGTCTCCTGTAATTTATTTCTACTTTATTATGATTGGTTAATTTGAAGTAGGAATAAAATTCACATTAAAACTTTGCAGTAGAGACTCAGTAGTGGGAAATCCAGTCACTGACTGATAGATGAAACTGATGCATAAATGCCTGCTTAGTCTTTCTGCTTACTAGAGAATACATTTGTGTACATTGATTAATGAGAATATCTGAGAAGTATTTTTATTTCTCCTTTTCTCTTTAAATGAAAATGCTTTCTAAATATCTTATCAAAATTTACTCTATTTTCTCATCCTCCCATTTGCTAAAGCAATTAATTAGGCATTATGCTTCATATATTTTTTCAACTAATATAGAGACCCTTTGGAATTTATTTGATGAGTTTTATTTTTCAACTTTTAAATGGGCTCAGAAAAATAATGTAATTTGCATGGGTCAGACAGTTGATGGACAGATGAACAATTTGATCTAATATCTTTATTACATTTTTATTAATACATATTTGTAATTCATGCCACTCACAGTCAACTTGGGTAGTGGGTACATGTACAGAATATGGCTTGACACTTGCCAAAGGAAAGCTTGTACTTTCTGCAGTTCTTTAGAAGTCAAAATTCCCTGAACTGACGTATTTTGTTGAATATACAAGGTCATGTATATCCTTAAAAAAATGCATGGAGTCTTAATCTTGTAAGGTATTTTCAAGTAACACTCACTAAATGTTTATTAAACCTTACAAAATACAGAAAATCAGCATCATTAAATAAAATTGCTTGGTAAAGAAGTGACATTATTTTAAAATCAACTTATTCAACTACATTTTTAGTTTCATTCTAACATTCAGACAATTTTCATGTAACTTTAGAGATTAAATTTCTCTTAATTTCCTCTGATTCCCTAAATTATCATATGGCTCTATTTAACTCCATCTCTCTTATAATTTTGTGCAATTGGTAATTTTTAAAGAAAAGAAAAGCCACTTTTTGAATCTACATTGCACCTTCCCTTGTGAAGAAAGTAATAGTTTGAGATAAGGGTCTATCTCCCTTCTCCAAATGGCCTTAATAGATGGATTATGCTTCAGAGGCACAGCTAGTTCCAAACAACAACAAAAACATTGCACAGTGAGCTGTCACTTAGAACCAAAGAATCAATAAACACTTCAGAATTCTCTTTTTAATTTATTTTGGGAATCCAAACTAAGCAGAGGTTTGTCCACCGTTTGCTTGTCATGCTTTTTTCTGCTCATGCAGTGCACATCCAGACTCTATCGGTTGTGCTTAGGTGTATATCAAAATTAGCTGAAAGAGTATGCATAAATGTTTATGGGAAAAGCGTTTTATTATTTACAGCTATAATTTTACATAAAGGACAGCACACTACGCCTAATTGCACTTTGTATCATCTGTACAAATGTGAAAAACTTTCAAGTCATAATATCAACTGAGAATTTTTCTAGGACCAAGAGTCCATTGTATTTTTTAAAATACGTGAAATTCCTTTAGGCATATTTAATGTATTATTCTTATAAAACGCAAGCTTTATCCTCATTTTGTCTTTGTCAGAGAATTTTTCAGGCTGTCCATTTACTTTTATATAAACTGATACAAATCCAAGTCAGGTGATTTTTCTAAAGTGTTTAGTCATCTGCAAGAAAGATTGTCATATTAAATCCATGTGTTTATGAATTTATTAAGAATAACATACTTGGAGCAGGGTATTTAGCTCAGCAGCATAAGTGCCTGCCCGTCAGGCACGAAATTGTGAGTTTGATCTCCAGTACCAAAAGAAAAATAAAAGAATAACATACTAAAAAGCAAATGTAATAATATTCTTAGTTGAATATTATAGTATATACAGTATCTGTGCCCATCATAGAATGCTCCTGATGTCTACCTCATTTCAAACTAGTGAAACACAATTGCAATGGCAGGCTTAGCAGCCACCAAGCCACTCAGTGGAAAAGATAAAGGCTGAAGACACCTTTACATGCCTTGGAACAGTAAATGGATTTGAATATTGTGTCATGATAAGTGACCAGAGGAAGGGAGTCTGAAGTTGTTCTAAAGAGTTTGACCTACAGGATTCAAAAAACAAAGAAACACTATTGGTGATTTTGAAAAATGAGAAAAAGCCACATTTAGACAAAAAACTGCCTTTCAGTACTCTATTTCATATAATTCACAATAATTTAACTTACATATTTCTAAAATTCTTATTTTTGCTTTTACAGTCTAATGATTGATATGTTAGTAAAGAAATTTAAAATAATGGTAATTGTAATACTCATGTACCTTGCTGAAAGTTTTGTTTGTCATAAAGATATAAAAGGAGAAAGCAGAACAAGAAGCCTTAACTGTCTTGTACTTTAAACTGTTTTGTATTTTAAACTCGAGTCAAGCTTTTTTTCAGGTATCATTTAGTTAACTTCAGTTCCACTAAGCAAGAGAAAAAGTAATTGCATGAAATTCAGGATTTTTTTTCATACTCTGTGCACGGCACTTTGTGGAGTGCAATCTGGCAATACAGAGAATTTCAAAGCCTTGTTTCTTTGGTAAATAAATAAGATTACAATTTGGGAAATAGAAACACCTGACTCAATCTTTGCCACTTTGTTTCCTTTATCTTAAGAAACCAAGAGGTGAAGGAGGCGTGAAAGCTCTTTAACAATTAGTGAAAATATTTGATGAGTTGGATGAAATGGTCAGATACACGGACATGCTCCCTCCTCTGGGTCATCAGGGTCAGCTGAAGATGACCACCAGGAGACAAATAGAGAGCAGCAACATTAGCGTCATGCTAAAAGAGGATTCTGGGATGTTCTGAAGCACAATGGAATGGATCTCACTTAGATCACTTGAGTTAACTATGGCCTTTGGGAGATGAGAACTCCAATGACTGACTCTTGTAGGATATTTCAAATCAGAAAATATATAGCTAAAGATTATAGAGTAAAACCGGCTCTGCTTTCCTCTAGAAAACTAAAAAACCAAAAATAATAGCGCATATTTGAATAGTATTTTCCCCTAGAAAACTAAATATAATAGTGTATATTTGAGTTACAAACATTCTATCATCAAAAAGTCTGTGTCTCTATACTGTCAGGAAGGAGCACATGGGAGAAGCAGATAGCAACACAAAACTATGATCATTATTCACAGTCAAGTGCAGATATGTCATCCACCAATTACTTAAAAACAAAATCATTTCACTTTATTTCTCAAGTAGAGTATTCTGTATTCAGATGTCCATTCTATGGTATTTAGTAATTCATTTTTTTGCTGTTGTTTAAAATTTGTTACATCAAACTAGAAGCAGTTCATACATTTTAAATTCTAGTGATCCAGGATCTCTGTGAGGAAATCCTCTTGTACTAAGTGGTGTTTTGTTTACTTATTTACTTCAAACTTTGTGTCATACTGAAATTCACTTTCTATGGTATGCAGAAATTTGGTTCACTTTTATAATTTAGAGAATTATCTCAATTAAGCTGGGTATATAATGGTTCATACATACACAGGAATTATTATGTATAAATGTGACAAAGTAAATTTCTTAATGTAAGGTGCCTGCAGCCCTGGAATGGAATATTATTCAGTCTTAAAAGACAAGGAAATTCTGCAACATGCAGGAACATGGATGACACTTGAGAACAATATAGAAAACAACAATCACTCAATAGCATTCTTTGTGGGATATTGTAATTAATATTACAATCACTCATTAGACCAGGCAGTTTTACTTTTCTCAGTACAACCTTATTCCATGTAACCTATAAATAAATAATCAACAAGCACTAAACAACACTAATAGAAAAGTATCTCAAAGTGTCTGATCTAACTACTTCAACCATGTGGGTCAACTTTGTAAAGGGAATAGAAAACTTTGATGAGCATACATACTCTTTTATGTGTGCATATAAATATTATATATATGCATGTTTATTTTTGTAAGGGAGAATGGTAGAGTTTGCCTGATGCATGTACTCAGTCCCAATCTCTATAGAATATTTTTAAAGTAAGCTGTTATTAAAACTCTTACAAGTAAGCTTATAGGAACATTGAATTTCACTAATGATGGGAAAAAAATAATCGTGTGATTTAACTACTCTATCATTGCATCCCTGAAATCTACTTACCATCTCAACCAAAATGATGTTTTGAAAATTCAACTCTAACCAAGCCAAATCCTGCCACGTCATTTAAAAGTGGTTTTATTTTTATGTTCTCATGGTGAGAACACTTAACATAGTTCTATCTTCTTAACAGATTTCTCTTTCTTTTTTATTTTAGAATTGTATCTGGGCCTCATACATTATAAGCTTTTGCTCTTCCATTGATACACACACAAGCTCCTCTTAACAGGATTTCAATATATAATATATTGTCTATAAGTATTATTATCTATAAGCACAATATTGTACAGCAAATCACTAGAACTAATTCATTTTGTACAAACTGAAGTTTTATATTAATTGAAAAACTCATTTTCCCTTCCCCCAGCCTTTGCTAAGCAATACTCTATGGTTTTTTTTGTTTGTTTGTTTGTTTTACTATTTAGATACTTCATATATGGAATTGTGCAGTATTTGTTCTTTTGTGACTGGTTTACTTCACTTAGCATAGTGTCTTTTAGTGTCTTCCATGTTGTTGTGTACTGCAAGATTTCCTTGTCTTTCAAGGCTGAATATATTTCACGTGTACTCTACATTTTTAAGGTATCTGTACAAAGTAAGGAAGCATATATATATATATATATTATATAATGGTTAATTTCTAAACTATAAAAGGAACTACCAGAGTTAACTAGGAACTATAAAATTTCTAAACTATAAAAGGAACTACCAGAGTAAATAACCAATAACCAGACTTTAAAGTGGCAAGTTTGACAGGCATTTTTTCAAAGAGAACAAATAGTCAACGCTGTGTGAAAAATACTCAGTATCACTAAGCATCAGGGAAATGCAAATGCACAGCACAAAATTATATTATCTCAGTAGTAGTAGGAATGGGCATTAGCAAAGGACAAAAGACAAAAAAATAGCAAGTGCGAGATGTGGAAAACCTGGAACCCTTTCATTCTACATAATAATCCCTCTATTAATTTAGAGTTCACAGGTTTTAACTATTTTATGTTCTGTTGGCAGATAACTTAGTGGGAAACAACATTTGCTGAGCTAAATCCATTCATAAAACAAATGTGAAAAATTTAGAGTTATATACAACTTGAAAATATTGATATGACTCATATTGAGATTTTATTATTAACTTTTACTAATACTGGTAAGTCTTAATAAGCTACTCAGGAAAACAATGTGATTTTTGCACACTAAAAATAATGAGACCCAAACTGATGAGAAGTTAATCTTGTTTCTAAGCTCCAAAAGACTATTCATAATGTTAAACCTACCATTTGTCTTTACATTTGCATATCGACAGAATACATCTTAATTCTTTTTCATCACCTTTCCTCCAGCTCCTGGGTCCCTTTTTCTTTTGCAAATGATCTATCTCCCAATTTACTATTATCTATCTTTTATTTAGCTCTTTATTTATATTTTGGGCTTCTTATATAAGAAAGATGAGATAATATTTAACCTTTTGTGTCTAGTTTATTTCACTTAATATTATTTTCTCAAGTTGCATTCACTTTTCTTACAAATGATTTAGGTTTTCTTTAGGGCAGAGTAGTACTCCAGTGTGTATAAATGGCACATTTTCTTTATTCATTCATCTGGTGATGAACATATAAGATGCTTCCAAGATTCAGCTATCATGAATTGTGCTGCTACAACTGAGAGTATGTATGTATCACTGCAATATATTTGTGATATATTTTGCAAATATATATCTGCTAATATATAAAACACAGTACAAGATATTTAAGTCTAGATCAAATACAGCTTTCCTTTCAAATACATCTAGTATTCATGTCACTTAATATCTTTAAAAGATTTACATGATAAGTAGAATAGTACTTCAGCTATTCTTTATAAAGGCAACGTTTGAGAATATTCACAGGTAATAAATAACAAGGTTACTAGTAATCACTCACAAGTCTGCGACCCCAGTGAATAATACCAGAGCTGATGTTTACATGGTTTCCCTTTAACGCTCATGCATGCAGTCCTCAAAGACACCATGTTTCCTAAAACCTAATAGATCAGCAAGGTACTTTCTTTTTTAAATAATACTGGGGCTCTAATCCAGGTCTTGCACACATTAGGCAAGCACTCAGCCACAGGCTTCATTCCTAGTCCCAACCAACATTTGGAACAATCAATAATAATGAAGCCGGTATTAATTCAGGATTCACAGGTATTTTACTATTTCGTGTTCTTCTAGCAGACAATGTAGTGGAAAGACGACCGTCATGTGCCGACACTGAACATTTACATACCTGAACCATTCACGAGTCGTACTTCATCTCATTTCATCCCTAGAACTCTAAAACTGCTGGCTTGTCACTTTCCAAAGATGAGAAACTCAGCAGTTCACTCTAAAATCTTCAGATTTTAGAGTGAGAACTTACTGAAGTCACAACTCATTTCTAAGTCTGTCTAATTCTAAGAAACCATGATCTCTCTTCTACCTCAGCAACTTGATTCATTTTACTCCATATAAAGTAGTTTCCTGCTACTCCACATTTAGCTTTTACCACGATGGATGTCAAATGTCTGTCTTATCACTTATATCAGCTGTTAGAATAAAAACATACTGACAGTGTATGTCACCTGTGTTCTTTTTTACGGAGCCTTAACTCGCACTCAGAAGTATGATTCAAACATTCCAACATGTGAATGCATCCTGTCGTGCCTTTTCATTATGCTGCTGGAGAAACTGCTAATTCATTCTGTCCTCCCAAGAAACACACTCAGAACTTAATATCTGTACAAGATAAATTAAAGTGAAATTATCACTGATTTATAATGTACATATAGTTAATATATCACATTTCATATATATATATATATATATATATATATATATATATATATATATAATTTCCTAAGCACTTCCTAAGAAAACTGGTGAAAACAAGTATAATCTGTACCATTTCATTGAAAGTTCATCTGCGAGTTGCTGACACATAAAAATCTTTTTATTTAACAAATACTTCTAGTGTGCCCATATAGGTTAGATAGCATTTAAAGAGTGATACTATGTGAGAAAACAAAGCAGAAGTCTCTGTTCTCATGCATTGTTGGGAAGATAGAAAATAAACAATGAACAACTGAACATGTTCTATAATCTCATGTAGTGATAAGTGCTATAAAGAATGTGTGTGTGTGTGTGTGTGTGTGTGTGTGTGGCGGCAATAGAAGACTTTGTTGCAAAGTTGGCATTAAAACAAAGACCAGAATAAGTGGAAATAATGTCTTAAAATTCCTATGAAAAGATCAGGTGAGTTAAGGGAAAGAGCAAATACAAAAAGCCTGGGTAGGAGTGTAGCTTTTCAGGAGGAGGAAAGTCCCACGACAGTGAGAATGGCAGACAGGCCAGGAGAGGCGTTCGTGGGTCCTGACAAGGCTTCTGCGGAGACAGACGTCACTTTGGGACTGGAGGGCTGTGCTTGGTTTGTTATAGAAACGTGCTTTAACTGTGATGGAAGAAGTGAGGGCAAAGCAAAGCAAGGGGACCGGCAAAGTCAGCCAGCTCCAGAAAAGAAAGGTCCTTGTCAGCATCCCAAGTTCAGACTTTTATCACCAGAGCAAAGATGAGCCATTGAAAGTTTTGAATGAGCAAATGAGGTTTCATCAGTTTGACATGTTTAGTTTGTGTTTTCACTGAGTACATCATGAAAAACATCTTCATTAAAGATCAAGATCATCTTTAGGGAGAAAATTTATAAGCGAATTCCCTAGATTCAGAGTCTTTTGCTCTTTTGCTGGTACTTTCTCTGTTAATGATAGAACTGGTTACTTATTTAAGTATTTTATTAGTTTGATACTGGCATCTAAGGTAAATTAGTGATAGAAGATTATTCCAGAGTTTTTTTGCAAAATAAGTAAAGTGATAGACTTGAGTCAGTGATCACAATGAATTAATGGTGGAAATGAAGAAACGTGTCTTCTAGAGATATGCAACGAATTAATAGAGGTATGACTGATGACAGAAGAGAGAAAGAAGCAAAAGTGACTCTATATGTTGTTCCTGAGTAAAGTATTGTTTTTGGCAGGTTAATACATTGTAATCCTCCAGTAAACCTTACAGTGAATAAATGAATGAATACATGACCAACTTTTCTTTCCAAAGAACGGAAATGAGATTGGGTGAGAGGGATTTGTTTTACACATTGTAAGGTAGGAAAAAAAATCCAAAGATCTTTGTGTAAGTTAAGTCACACCATACTGTGCTCATCGTACATCCTGTTCTGACTCAGCAGCAGTATAAAGGAAGTTTATTTAACCAAGTGTCCTGGTCATTCAGCCATATACTAGTAAAACTAATAGCGACGTGGCTTTGAACAGGGCTTAGAAACCCAGGCAGTCAAAGCTCCAGTCCCATTTCACCTTCTCTCCACTGGGGTGAACAAGTTACAGAGTCATTCTGTACCCAAGCATCTTAATTTAAGTAGAGGGAATAAACTATCATCTTCCTCATAGGATTGTAAGGACTTGATAAATGATGCATACCTATTAGCTTTTAGCAATATACCAGAAACCTGAGATCCACGGATCAAAGACTTCACTAGATAACTGAATTATCCGACATTCTCAACCAAGAGATAATTATTAATTTAGCCCTTTGGATAAGAAACAGTATTAACCAGAATGCTTCAGGCTAACATAGGTATATTCTAATATCGTAGTTGTATTTTAGTTATCTTGTTATTGCTAAAATAATTCCGAAATGATAGGTCATTTTCAAAAATAGGCAGTTTTATCAAGTTTAGAATTAAAAAGATTTTGGTTATCTTTACATTAATAATCTGTTTCAATAGTTTTCTTATTACATATTCTTGCTATGTCTAAGTTTTATCTTTGAGTTCTTCTGACATTTATAGTATAATGTAAAAATTGAAAACATACTAGATATTGTCTTCAAAATAAAGTTATGTCATGAAGCAAATTTCAAATTATTATAATTGCTTATTCCAGTTTTCCAATATGCTTTTTTGTGATTGATATTATACAACCCCTACATGAATTATAAAATATTTGTTTTGTCCTAAATATAAACATTTCTAACCTGCTTTCTTTAAAGCTTATTTATACCAAAACTTGAATTTATTTATTGGATAGTAATACACATTCAACCAAAATCTACATGCTCTGTCCTTATTATTATAGTAAATTTTCATAATTCTGTTGTCTTTTGGATAGGCTTATACTTTAATTGTATTAATTTGTCAAGTCTTCTCAACAATGATATTAGAGGGTCGCTATTTATTCATTTTAAGATGAGAACATCAAGAATTATAGCTCAGAGGCAATAGTGCCTGGATCTGAACACCAGCCCACTAAAAAAAGAACCTAGTGACAACCAAGAACAGTTTTTAAAAAAAAACAATTAATTCAAAAGACTGACAGCTTTTAAAAGATCAATACTGTTTTATTTTAAATACCACTTACAAAAGTTTTCCACATAAGATTTCATTCATTGTTTAGTATTGCTTTTTCTGGTACTGTGGAATGAACCTAGAGGTGTAATATTGAACCCTTTCTTAATTTTTTTTTTGTAGACAGGGCCTCATTAAATTGCCCAGGCTAGTCTCAAACTTGCGATTATGTTGCCTCAGCCTCCAACTACCTGATGTTAGGGACATGCATCAACATACTTGGCTTATTCATTGTTTCTTAAATTTATCAAGAATTAATAATGTTAATGCATTTAATAAATATATTATGCAAACAATATTGTTTAAATTTATTAAAAAGCATTCACATTAAAGTTATGCTTTATTGAAACACTTATCAATAAAACACTTTTGAACAAGAAAGTAAAAAAAATCTAAGAATGTGTCATTGTGCTTTTGGTTCTGATATTTTGTTTTCGCCAGGCTCTCACTCTCCGGTCCAGACTTGTCTTGAACTGGGTTCAGGCAGTCCTTGTGTCCTTTCCCTGTCTCTCAAGGATCAGCTACAAATTATTGCTCCCCTTTCTCCTCTCCACTCCACTTGTCATAAAGTCTATAAAAACTTGGTGCAGAGTAAACTTTTAATTTTGTATCTAATTTCAATCCAGAAATTATCATTAAATGAAGCTCGTGACTGACTCCTATGGTTAGTGATACGTGTGTGTATAAAAGTCAGAGAGAGACAGAGACAGAGAAATTTTGTTTGCGTTGCTTTCCTCATATTTATTACCTGCTCCTCTCACTGGAGTTTACCTCACTCCTCTCAGTGATCAACTGTTGCTAGACTGTTATTAGTTATGTAGTAACAACACCCCACTCTTCCTATTTAGAAGGTCCTGTGCATAAAACTTTTCTCTCTCATGATGGTTAGTTTCAACAAATCTCTAGACGGCCTTCTTTTTCCAACTAAATTTATCTTGTAAAGAAGTCTAGGGGCTGGGGATTTAGCTTAGCGGCATAAGCACCTGCCTTGCAAGCAGGCAGTCGTGAGTTCGATCCCCGGTACCGATAAAAACGAAAAAGACAAAAAAAAAAAAAAAAAAAAAAAAAAGAAGAAGTCTAAAGCTCTTTTGAATAATTGTAAATTATATTTGAAGATAAATTTACGAAAGAATAAAGAAACATATTCATTTATCCTAACAAAGGACTAAAGAAAATGCAGGCAATCAGTGGAACAAAACAAGTTATTAAAATTCACAGCACAGTCTGTGTTAAGATTTTAGAAATAAAAAAAAAAAATGAAAGTAGATTCATTGTTTCATGGGTTAAATCAAACAAGAATGCCTTTCAAACTTACTACTTCTGATCAACTCAAATTCCACGTCTTTCATCTCATGTTGAAAAATTTGATAAAACATTTTTTTTTCAAATCTTTTTACTAAAAATAACAAATCTGAGCTGATGACAGATACTTGTAATCCTAGCAGTCTGGGAGGCTGAGGCATGAATATCCCAAATGAACCCCATGTGAGAAATTTAACAAAAATTTGTCTCAGAAATGAAAAAGAAAAGGATTTGGAGCATACCAAACACAAGAGCCCTGAGCTCAACCCTCAGTACTGCAAAAAGTAGATAAATAAATAAAACTAATAAAATTAAATTCCAATTTTAATAATAAGGCAAAACAACTTGTAAGTATTTTAGGTTTTTTTACTTTTGAAATTCAAGGAAAGACTAACATGTTATGTTGATTTGAGCCAGCCTATATAAAATAGCAGACATAATGTTTAATCTATGGTGAAAACAAAGGGTACTTTTCAATCACTATATTAAGTATCAAAAGATCTTACTAATATTTCATCTAGGCTACCAAGAACGTGTGAGAATTTTCCAAGTGATGTTATATTTTGGGTTTATTTTGAAGAGAGGAATTACTGAGTCCTTTTGAGAATCTGGTGTTTTTATATATTTCAAGTATCTATTTGTTGCGATAGTCCTTTAAAAGCAATAAAACTGAGAAATAATTGCTAACGTACATTTTGCATTCTTTATTTCTTATAATTTGGAACTATTTAATCTTACCTTATTTCTTTTACTGAAAAAAAATATCTTTTACTGAAAAAATATCGGACTAAAAGCCCGATATTTGCTCTCTCTCCTCATTTTGCCTTTGCCCATAACAAATTCTTCTTATGCAGATATTTTATAGGACATATTAACCAAAAGAATATTTGGATATACTTATGCTTAAGTGTTCATATTGAAGATAATTTGCTCTCTTATCTGTAACTTACTTATGGATAGAGTCAAAACCCTGAAAAAATGCATCATCGTCTCATCACTTATATTTCCTTTGACAAAGTTCCCTAAATCTTTGAATCTGTATTGTTTATTCTAAAGTTAGTTTTCCATTATAAAGAATATTCAAGTTTGTCCTTTAAAAATTACACTGTAAAAAAGGTGAACACGCACATGTCAAATTTAAGAACATCCACAAGCAAATAATTCTGGCAGATTTTCTCAGAAAACCCCATGCCTTCAGCTTCTTCGTTTAGATCACTTAAATTGATTGGAATATTGGAATAACTTTTATCTGAAATTTATACATAGCTCATTAGGTGAGATAATTGGTAAATTAAGAAGCATCTCCTTGTGAACCAATCTATTAAATATTCCTTTGATGGGGTGGGGTGGAACCTGCTATTTCTCTACTTATATTTTGCATTTTGTAGGGGATAGACAAGGCCTTTCAAAAACAGTTTCTGACAGAATTAAAGAATGAATTTCTGTCAAAAAAAATATCTTCAGTTTACAACATGTAACACATGGCTAAGTAGATTCTGGTGGGAGCTGATAATATTCTTTTACGCCATGTGACTGCGCAAACGATTCTGTTTCAGCCTGTTTCTCCTCAGTGTTCCCACCACGGGCTCTGACGAAGTCAGCTGTGTTCTCCCAGGCTCACAGTCCCAGTGACAGATGCCTTTTAATCTTTGCTATTTGGCTTTCAGAATAGGTGGGTGTTGCTTACTCATATATTTTCTCTAACATGAAGAATTCGATTCTGGTCACTGTTTTCTCTGAGGAATCATCTACTTTTTAAAGACTATAGTTACTAAAGAGAAGTCTTAAGTGTTTTCTGGTGGGAAAGTCATTTTTTACTTGGAATTATTGTTGAAAATACATCCACTGGTGAAGAGCCACAGTGTGTGAACCTTTTTTTGTTTTGTTTTATTACCTCATGGCCAATGTTCTGAAGGCCACGAGCATAAACATACACACATGAACACACAGATACGCACACAAACATCCTACCATCCTACCTTCTGTGTCATTGGCATATTCTACTTCTTTCAGAGTATGAAATATTAGAGTTCTCCTTGAGGTTGGGAATAATCTTTCAGTGTCTACCATATCCTAAATCTCTACTGTGATTAACAATTCATAACTATTTATTATCATATCTGCTTCCCCAAGTTTTCAAAGGGAAAACCCCTTCTCATTTCTATTCCCAACATATGGCCAAAAGCAGTCTAAAGTAGACACTTACTATTCATTGAATATATCAGATTGTAAACAAGTAGATAGAAGTGGTCTGAGCTGGAATAAATATCCCTTGTTTATTTCAGCCAGGCAAAGTGTAGCTCAGAAGCCACTCTGTGAATAAAATAAAGCATCAGTTCCTTTAATTTAAGGGCTAAGGTTTTCCCAAACCCAGTAAACACTCAAATTTCCCTACGAGAATGCATGCCAGAATGATTCTGGCCCATTAGGTGGCAAATAGGACTGTTTAATAACTGCAGAGAAATTATAAAATTCTACTCAGATTATAATGAAAACTGTAGTGGATTGCAAATTCATTGATCTTACAGTCAGAAAACTTGAGTCATCAAGTAACGGGGGTGTTATTGTGTTAGCTTCATCCAGAGAACTGAAAATCCAGCTGTAGGGTAAAATTATCTGATTAATGTTAGAGCCACTGGAATTTGAAAAGCTTCCATTCTTTTTTTTTTTTTTTTTTTTTTTTTTGTACTGGGGATCGAACTCATAACCTCATACTTGCCAGGCAGGTGCTTATACCACTGAACTAAATCCTCAGCCCCATTTTTAAAAAAATCTTTTCCTTTATTATAAATGAGAAATATATTTGAGATATACAACTTGATGCTCTGTGTGTAAGGTCTTAATAGGTACTGCAAGATTCAGCTGAGTACAATGCAGTTCTCTACAGATATTTTTACATTTGTGGAACAATTATACTTTAAAAAAGAAAAAAGGAAAAAAAAAAAGTGGCCAGGGATTTAGCTCAGCAGGATAAGCACCTACCGGGCAAGCAAGGGGCCATGAGTTCGATCCCCAGTACAAACAAACAAACAAAAAAAAGAACCATGATACTTTATTCAGTCAGTTTTGAGACTGTACATCCTAAAATCTTCAAATCCTCAAATATAAGACAGTATGTTGACAAGTACAAATAGGAGACAACATTATTTTTAACTTTATATGAAAGAAGACATAAATGCAACAGGGATTGTATTAAAGAGAATGGGAAGAATAAAAACGATATAGAAGACATGAGAAACGGAAAAGCAAGGAAGGAAGAGAATTACTAAAATATTTGATAGAACACTTCGACAACTCAGATGCATGGTGTGTGCAGTATTTCAGTGTTCTTCCTAGGTAAATAGCAGTGTCTTTCCTTTTCATTAGTATTGCTGCTGGTGGTGGTGCTGTTGCTTACAAAGAGATTCACAAATCAAAATAGACTCAGTTAGCTTTTCAATAATTCTAGTATTGTGGAGAATCACTGCCAGAGAAGGACCGCACTCCAGTATCCTAACATGGAGTCTCGTTAGCAAAACAAAGTGCGAATTGCTTGCAGATAATTCCCTGCTGGTGGTGATTCCTCTGGGTGCCTTCTGTGGCAGCACGTGCTATTTCTTCTCTTAGACCAATGCCATTGAGCCGGAGATTTCAGAGAGAATATGAAAAAGTTGCTTTTTGAGACGTTTATTCTTCTAGAATTTTTTTAATGTCAGCATGATTCATACCTATTGGTTCTTAGCCTGCAGCACCCAGTACAACTAGGAATTGAAGCCAGAGCAGGATATGAAGAATGAATGGGCTGCATAAGCAGAAGTCTGTACTAGTCAACAGGAAAGGCACGTGCAGAAGTGCAAAGCAACATTTCCACGGATTCTTTCTGTTATTCTTTCTCTCTCAAGGGGAAACAGGAAAACGAGAGCTAGTAAGAGCTTGAACACCACCTGGACTCAGATTGGAGCACTTTTTCATTTGCATTTTGGCTCCTTCCTGACAATGTCAAAGAAACTGTCTGCTTAAAAATATTTAGAAAAATCAGAAATTTGTTTATGTTTTTGGTGATGAAGCTCCTTTTTCCATATCTTGTGATATGTGTAAGGGAAAAAGCATTTGTGCAGAAGACTGAAGAATTATATCTCTTTAATAGGCTTGTTCTTTTACTTTACAGAAAAAAATCAGTATTTGTCATGTATCCTGAAATCCTAACTAGTTTTAATGTGTTTGAACTGCTGGTTGAGTTCGGTGAGCTACTTGCCATTTGTATAACATTTTAGTTTTTTTCCCATTTGCATTTTGTACTCTATCAAATCCGAAGCTGTCATGGTTCATTATCTGCAGATGATCTTGAGCAGCCTTGCATTCGGAAAGAATATGCCGTGGCATCTGCCTCTGTGCTTTTGTGGCCTGCTGTACAGATGAGAGCTTAACAAAAGTATTGGGTGGGGGGCAGAAGAGGAAATAGAAAGTGTCTCAGACTGATGTTTCTTTGTGCCATGGTACATCTCTTTCTTTTATACATGCCTAATTCAACAGCAAAGAGCATATATCACATTGTGAGTATTACATATGTTGGACTACATAATTGAAGTTGTTAAAATGTCTGCTTGAATGTCTTAACTAATGAATTCCATCAAATTCAATTATCATTCTTAGATTCTTCATTAGCCAATCAAATTATTCTTTTGGTCCAAATCATTTCTAACACACTTTTGCTAGACATAAACACAAATCTATGAAGTAACTGGAGGTGATTAGCTATTTCATTGAATTTTATTTGGAGTTCCATGTTCCTGAATTTTTGAAATTCTAAAGAGTTTCTTTCACATTACTCGAATTGCATACAGGAGAAGCAATGTTACGATGTGAAACTTTGAAGACTTCATTTTACTACTTAATATCTTATTCCTTGTCCCTTATTCTGAGGAAATTTGCTATTGTGAGGTAAATACTAAAAGCACAGTATATAGAAATAAATTGACTACACATTCAAATAAACCCACCTACTAGTTAAATAAATGTGTTCTGTAAGATCATGTTATATCACTTTCACGTATTGGAAATGAATTATTTCCATACTAAAAGTTGGAAATAGTTGCTATAGTTGAACTGTCTTTTTCAAATTATTGCAATTTACTTTCTGCATCTCAGGTCACTTGCCTAATTGCCAAAAGGGAAACTGTCCAACATCACTAAAATTTCAAATTTTTGTACATAAAGATGCATCATTAATAAATTTGAGCTTTCATAATATTGCATGCATGATAGTGTCTTTTTAATTCTGCAAACCCAAGAATAAGGTTTCAGGTGTAACCATTTATAATAAATAAGACTTCATGAAAATATAGATACGTATATTTTGTTAAAAATTATTTATGAGTGAGGAACATCTCTTAAATTCTTTTTAACTATGCATTTATCTTGCTTACCCCTTGAGGTTATATAATTATGGAACTCGAGTTGGTTAATCATTTTTCTTTGACAGTTAGTGTTGTTTTTTGTTACCATTTGTCTTCTTTATTTTTGCTAAGGAGAGAGCTATTACCTGTTTTCTTTGCTTCTTGTATTCATCTGCCTGTTCTTTCTTTGACTTTACATTGTCTTCAAAATTTGGAGGCTTTTTATAATATATCTGATTTTGTTTTTATCTGTTTGTGACTGGAAATGATCCCTCATATTAATAATCTCATTTGGATCCAAGTTCTTTAGCCACTACTTGATAAAGTGATATATCTCACCTTGTTTGGTCATGGTAATATAATTCTTGTTAGTTGGCTTTGCAATTTTTCTTGCTTTATTGTCCTTGAGGGTTTATTGCTTTTATGTTTAGTCAAACTATATATTTAGAAATATTCATAATAATATCCTTCTTAAGATATCATTGGTTTGTGATGAGTGCCTCATTTTGGCACACCAGACTTGATGATATGAAGATATGAAGTCAATCAATGTTTAATTTAGATCCATACAGTGAAATTATACAATGGTGCAAATAGGACAGAGGTAGAAACAGGATATTAGGAGAAGGGCAGTAGTTGATCTGAAAGTTTATGCCTTCCATTCCTAAAACCGTGTACTCAAATCCAAGGCGATAATATTAGGAGGTAAGACCTTAGGAAGGTGATAAATGCACTAATAGTTCTGTTTGTGAATTAGTGCCTTAAAAAAAAGCAGGAGACCCCTTGCTTCTTCGACCCTGGGAGTGTTGGTGAGTAGGCTTCCTCTAAGAAACAGGTCCTCATCAGATACTGAATCTGCCAGCACCTTGATCTTAAGACATTCCTGCCTCTGGAACTGTGAGAAAAAAAATTTATAAATGATGCAGTCTGTGACACTTTGTTATAGTGGCCCAAAGGGACCAAGCCAGAAGACTTTCCAGAGTTTATGACAGTACCAACTCCGAACAAGTTTTATGTCTTCCAACATGTTCCCTTTATTGATTCATATTCTGACTGAGGTTTTGAAAGTATTCTTCCAATCATTTTATGTCTCTCTTGATTTTTTCTGCTTCTCTATAGAAGCTTATCAGGTTCTCTTGCACATTTACTTGAACTTTAGTATTCTTCGGGGCATATATTTGACATACGTTTAGCCGCATACTGTTAAGTAGGCTTATTGCACAGCAAAATCATGATCTTATTAAATTCCTAACAGCAAAAACATAGCCACATAAGAGAAATCAACTCTAAATAAACCAATTGAACAAAAAAGTTTGCTTTCATTAAGCTATGATAGAAAATACTTAACTTGTTCATAAAATATTTCATTTAACTGAAATAAATAGCATAGGAAATGAAAATATCATGATTGGGTCTACTGTAATTAAATGCTGCTTTCTAATGTAATTAGTTTACTTTTTAACTGATTATTTTAGTGATAAACAATTTAAGAAATGCTATCAAGAATTAATGTCCAGTTGTATAATTCTTTCCTGTTCCTATTTTATCTCTTTAATGAATGTAAATAGTCTTAAGGGTTGCTATGTATTTTTATTTCCATTTCCTGATTTATTCCAGTGTTTCAATTTAATATCTTTTTCCCTCTTGCCACAATGAATTCTCAGAAGTCTGTTTTTCTTATATTGAGTACATACAGACAATCATCACTAAATTCATAAGTGGCTAGTCCAGTTTAATCCACCCCACAGTGGCTTTGCCAGACTGACACTACAGAGCAGAAGATTTATTCTGATGTGTCAGAATAGGACACTTAGTTACTGTGAAATGTAATTAAGAAAAAGCTCAGGATTAGAAAAGATGCCTTTCAAGCCTAAGCTATGGGGTATTTGATTCTGTAATGGCCATACAGCAGCCACTCTGGAATTACTCATGATTAGCTCTATGGATTAGATTTCTCGGGCAGTGCAAGTAACCTATTATGTAAATTTATGCATTTTCTTATCCTTTCCATTTAAAAGACCAAAAAATTTAAAAGAGCTAAAGTAAGTGGATTAGATTGATTTTAGTGTGTAGCTTCAACTACACACTTGAAAGAGGCCACTGACTAGAGGGAAAAAAGGTGAGGAAAAATTCAGGAATAATTTTGTTAAAATTATCAGTTGATAAATTTGGTAGATTTTATTATCTCTGAAATTTTTTCTTTCCACTAGAATGAAATCACCATGAAAAATAGGACCAAGGTAAAATGATTAGGAGACTGGCATTGTAAGCCCTTAATACAGTAATTGTTGAATCGACAACATAAACTCAGGCTCCATAGTGGGAATTTTTTTTAACATATTTTCTGTTCAGAACTTTCTCTCGGTTGCCTGTGCCATGTAGGAAGCAAGAATTAATTTTCTGATCCAGAGATTCTCAATAGTTTTCCTACTAGTACTAACTAGTAGCTTTAAGCTCTCTTCCAGGGCCTGAAATAATCAGAACATTCTGTCTCTTTAGGTTTTAGAAGACACTTTGCCCCTAACTCATTTAAGGTTATACTTTACTCAGAGTTCAGCATTTTAAGTTGACAAACAATCTTTAATTTGTGTGTACCAAAAATAAAACTGTGAAAAAATTCTCTATAATTAGATAATATAGAAATGTCCACTTAGGAAAAAATCTCTAAAAATTTATCTGAAGTATACCAACAAAGTACTCTTTGAAAATAAGAAATCCATAGAAATTTTCTCAGTGGAAATATAAAAAAAAGGCTTAAATTTCTAAAGAAATTTCTTTATTAGATTTATTAGATTTATAAAGTGTTAAAAGACAGACCTATTTAGAAGGCTTTAAAAACTAAATAATCTAATATTAATTATAAGGCACAAATGTAATAATGATATATGGATTTAATGATTTCTACTACTCTAAAGATCATTGATTACTTGATAACATCAGGAAGCATTAATTTAAAATATTTGTATTCCCGACATCTTTAATTAACACTAAATACTGAATTTTAATTTCAAAATATTTAAGATACATATTAAGGGGAAAATAAAGTATCCTAAAATGTTCTATGATATTCCTGGAAATACAAATGTGTAGAAAAAGTTTGACATTGAAATTTAATTTGCTTTCAATATTTTTAATTTTGAAAGTTATTATGTGCCAACAGTTTTAAAGTATTTTTTTTTTCTACCAACTGTTCCTTTCCTATCTTAGAGTAGTAGCTCTTAAACTTTGGAGTGCATTAGAATCATCTGATTTGCATACTTTAAATTTTGATTCTAAGGACTGCTCCCAAAATTCTTATTCAAATCAGACACAGAGCCTATATTTAGTTTTAAGAGTGACATCAAGCTACATTTTCAGATATGTCTTAATGTAGTATTTGTATAATAGATTAAAAAACAAAAATACACATTTTAAGGTCCTTATGGCAAGAATCATATTGCCAGAACACCAGGCACCTGCCTTCCATTATGGAATAGTTGAAATATCCATTGAACACTGGTACTGTGGTAGTTGTTTCTTAGAAAATTACTATTAATATTGCTCATAAACATTCCCCAAACTACTTTGGTTTAATAATCCATGTACTGTACCCTGTCCTGGTCATTTCTTTCTTCCATTGTCTAGTTCTTACATTACCTTTTCATCTCAACAGTGACCCACTCCGAAGAATATCCTTGTAGTTCTTGAGCCACCATGAGACATGAACTTTTGCATTTCAAAATGTACATCCAAGCATTTAGATGTGTATAACCTTTCCATCCTGTGGTCATCTCCCAGCATACTGTAAAAAGTGTACAAGAAATTTAACAGCTGACCTTCTATCCCATCCTTGTGCCAAATACATGCAGTAAATGTAGAATGGTTGAGCTGGTGTTCCTGAAAAAAAGTAGACAGAATCATTGGAGTTTATTTACAACAGATAGATTATGATCATAGACAACTTCATTCTGAAAAGTAATTTACTGAATAAGTCACGAGGAACTCTTGAATAATTTTCCATTTCTTAATCCATTTAAGTAGACCTACTAATTATGGTATAGCAAAAGTATATCAATAACCTGGACAAATTTTAAGAACTAGAGACAAACCAACTAATAAGGCAAATTATTAAGGCTACTAAAAACTTTGCATAAGTATTGTATGTCTTCAATTAGATAGAAATTTAGAAAGTAAGTGCAAATCTAGCTATCTGTAATGAAGTCATAGGCTCTGGACCAAATTTATTAAAATTCTTACAAATTCAAAGCACTTTAGTAATAAAATGGCATACAAACATTATAATATTGATACTCTATTTAATTCTTGAGACTAATATTTCTATTATGATATTCATAAATTAGGTACAATGTTTTGATTTTTAAAACAAAACGTTGAAAGTTTATTTTCATGAAAGAAACATATTGCATAAAAATTAAAATTTATTATCAAATATGAAAATCCAATAGAGATTTGGTTTATTGTAGCTAAAAAGTTAGAGCTATGCTGCTGTTAAAAATAAGTATTATTATCAGGTATTCAAATAGAAGTATAACAAAAATAATCCTCCATATATTTACTTTTAATGGAGAATTGACTTCCAATTTAAACTCACAATTGAAGAAGAATAAGAATAAGAGATGGAAAAATAAAGACCTGGTAGTTTATTTTATGAAAACCCTTACAAGAAAAGAGTAAAGAAGTCTCAAGATATTAAAACAAAAAGAAACCCCCAAAAGGGATCAAAAGTAAATATACACCAATATAGGAAACATTACACAGTGAGAAGCAAAATGAAAGAAAACTGTTTAAATTATAGAAAAGAACAATGAATCCAGGACATAATGTTCTACAGAAGTGTGTGTTGAAATCTTAAGTTTTTAAAATCAGTTATTTATCTTTTATGAAAAATTCTAATACAATTCTAGTTGACAGTGGAAAAATATATTTTGTAATATGCCCCAACTCTCATTTATAGACAAAAATTAAAACTGTACAGTCTTTAGTATGATAAATCTGAAGATTTTTAAAAATATCACAATGTCTTAGGTGATAAATTATTTTGTGATTTTTGTTATTATACAGTGAATGAGTAAAAGAAAATTTAAAACCTCTTATAAAAAATATGCTCTTTTTAAAACTATTCCTCACCAGGATGGTAGCTGAGCACAGATAATGGTGAGATCAATCTTTTACATATAGTGATTATTCTAATGTTATCTAAGATAAATGACCACAATGTGATGACATCAAAAAAGCTCTCTCACAGAAATAGAATAAAGTCATTTTCTTCACCATTTTTTACAAAGTTTCTTTATTTTAGCTGGTACTTTCCAGATAGAAGAATTAAATTGGATTCTTTATGTTACTTAACATCTTTTAATTCTACAAATGTTGCAGAGTGTATTGCTGGTTAGTGTCTCAGTATAAATGTAAGGAAATTCTATTTCATAATTTAGTTTTATAATTTAGACTCTTGAAAAAGACTTTATACATTTATTCATAGGCATAAGTTTCAAATTTTCTTCCAGTGAACAATGTTTTCTTTATAAGATCTACTGAAATCAAGAAGGAAAATCTTATTTTTAAATATATTCATCACATATATACATATATTTATATATGATATATACAGCTAGAAAATTTACTATATTTTAACTACCAATATCTTTGTTATTTTTTTGGAAAAGTATTTTGTAGGAAAAAAATTACAAGAAAAGAAAAAGAAGGGAAAATTATATACAATTTTAAAGTTACATGCTATTTGCCCATTTTTTCATGTTGCTTAGAATGTAGACTTTCTTGGTGTTCTCTGATTACACCTGTTTGGAAATTAGGATAATATTTTCCCATCTGTGTCTTCTAAATAAGCAAGAATGTTTAAACCAAAATCTAATATTTTATGGGTTTTGATGAAAGAAATATTTTTGTAGATAAACAATATGATTTATATGCATAAATATGGCCTCATAAAAATAAATCTTTGTGTTCATCACAAATTTAAATTTATGTTGTTATAAAACATTTGTTTCAGTTTCATTTTGTATGTATATAATATGGCATTTACTGTGAAGGTCTCTGATTACTTAAAATATATTATACTTCAAAAAACTTCTTTTTTCCCCAAAATTCTTTTTTTAGTCATTTTTTATTAAAGTAGTAATTTTTCTGGATACTGCAAACTTTTTAATGGTTTAGCTAACATATTGTGCATTCTGAAAATTACCGTTTTTCATTGTGTAAATATTTAAAATAAAATGTTAATTAATTATATATTAGCATAGATGTTATTTGGTTTCTGGTCTCCTGTACTAGTGTGTCTTATTTATACATAATGAAATTCATATATCCTCTGATGGGAAAATTTAGTCTCTCACATTAAGAAAGCCTTTGCATTTATGTCTTGAAACTACATTTTTTAGGTCATGAAATATAAATCGTGCATTTATTCAATGTGGATGTTGAAATTTAGTTCGTGAAACTGAATGCATATCTGTTTATACATCTCTTTGTAATAGGATTCTGGACTGTGGAGTGATTTTATATATATGCATGAGGGATTAGGTGCATATCTTTCTTATTTCCAAAAAATGCCATCAGCATTGTCAGTCTGAGAAAGTAGGTGAAAAACTCCCTCAATATTTCTGACATTTCTTATTAAAAATAGTCACAATATAAAATTGAGAAACGCAAAAACTTTATGAAGCATGACCATGAAATAATAAAACTATTTTGAAAGCGCATGTATTGAAATTTATTTCCAAATGAGTATTGTTCTTCAGTGTAGTCACTTTGAACTTGAGAAATGCTGCCATTGTTCAAAACATTTTGTACCACACTTTTGAAATTACCTTTAGAACAAGTGTATGTACCTGGAATAATTCTTCAGCACATATCAGGAAGGCTTTGCGTTACTCTAATCGTGCAATGTGGAGGAGTCTTTCTGAGCATTATGAAAATTTCTTTCAGTGAGTCTGTGTCTTATTCAAATAAGTAGGCTTTTATTAACTATATTTCTATTCGAGTGGTGCTTTTTCTTAAATTAAAAAGATTCATCATTACATTAGAAGCAGGGTTTTGAGGCACACAGACTCCTGCAGTGCCATTTTGGATAAAGCAACTCTACCAGCTGCTTCTAGATCATTAGACATTTGCATGACATGAAAAGAAGGAAAGAGAATGAGAGGGAGAGAATGAATGAGAGAGGGACAGAGTTTGAGGCTGAACCACTGACTATAGGCTTATTTTTATCTTATTTAGCTAAACCTTTATCCCAGATAGGATACAATGTCCTTACTGGAACCTGTAGGGCGATGTGTGACCTGTGCTGCTACCTTTACTGAATTTTACTGGGGCTCATAGTATTCTGCATATGAATTTATCATTTGATATTCACTTTGCATTAAGGATTAATAAAATTGACTCCAAAAGTTGACTCTAAAAGTAAGCCTATGCCTGGGGCATATGGGTTCACTGGCAAATGAACTAGTAATAACAGTCCTTTACAATATCTTCCAGAAGATCGAAGCATAGAGAAGATTTCTTAACTCATTATATAAGGCCAACATGACACTAGTGTTGAAACTAGACAAAGACATTGCAAGAAAAGTCAGTATCTCTAATGAATATAGATGCATAACTTTTCAGTGAAGGCCAGCCCACGAGGTGTCATGCCAGGTGGAAGGGCAGTGAAGCTGCAGAGGAATGTTCTGCCTGTATGACAGACCACCCTTCAGTCACCCAGTTCATCTTCTCAGTTCATCCTGAGAACATTTTTATGATGAGATCAGTCATGTTGCCTCTCCTTATTCAATCACTTGCTTGTTACTAATTCACAGGTCCAGTAAATATTTCTTGAGCATATACAGTGTGTCAGGCATGTTCTCTGGTGCTAAGGAACAAGAATAGCACACCAGAACATCACGGAGCTTACATGCTCTTGGAGAAATAGACAAGATGCACATATAAAGTGTAAACTATCCCAATGATACGCATGCAAAGAAGAAAACAACTTAACTGTTATACTCACTTTTTGCCACTAGAAGATGAATCCTTTTTCTCCAAAACAAACAAAAAATTGTAGAGTGTATCTAAAAATACTATGTTGTTTTTTTTAAAAAGTTATCACAATAAAAGAACGTTGTTATTATCACAAAATGCTCTCTCTCCCTTCCAACATACCCATCATTCTTGTCACATTCTGAAGCTGTCTGGAAGTCTTCTTTCATGAGCATCGTTAGCTACCCTGTTATGGTGCTTTGACATCCTGAATCAATTCAACATACTGATCATACATGGTCATTTTGACTTTGTGAAAGAGCCCAATGCCAGCTTCAGTAAATAAGGGAATGAGAACACAGAAACTTTCAGGTGGAGCAGTCACTGTAGTTTTGATTATAGTTCAACAGGATGTGAAAAGAAGACTTCCACAAATGCTTAAGAAAATATCAAGAATAATGAGTAATTTATTTGAGCCACGGGCTATATTTTTAAGGAGAATTAATGGCAATGTGTCTTTTACCATAATAAATTTTGAAATTTAAATATTTGCCAC
This sequence comes from Cavia porcellus, assembly GCF_034190915.1. Classification (NCBI taxonomy): domain Eukaryota; kingdom Metazoa; phylum Chordata; class Mammalia; order Rodentia; family Caviidae; genus Cavia; species Cavia porcellus. The sequence continues at coordinate 70,776,020 of NW_026947491.1, forward strand.
TTATTTTGGTCACTCTGTGTATATGTATTATTTGGCCTTGGTCTAGCTAGAAAATAGTATCTGAATGAAGAATTATTTGCAAAGCATTTGATAAGTGATAAGCACTGAATTTTTCAAATAAATAAAATATAATCAAGACATTTGAGTATCCTGCATCCTATTTGGACTGTAGATCGTTTGTGATGTAAAATAAACAGAAAGGGGAACGAGTAACATCTAGGAAAAAATAAAATCAACATCAAGAGAATTTCTGAGAAAAAAGAAAGTATAGATATATCTGATTCACAGTCTGTGCTGGAAAATAAATGAAATCAATAAGAAAGAGAAAAATTACTGAGGTTAATAAGAAACAGAGAAACCATATCAGGCTCAAATAAAGACAGAGAGACTTGGTAAAGAAGAGTAAATAGAGTAGCAGAAATAATAGAGAGCTTAGAAAATTCACAGAAGGGTGAAAGAAACTGAATTCCAGGAAATAAGCCTGCAGGTTTGGGTAGAATCAGTACGTGGTTACTGGGTATCATCTGAATATGAACTTTTGCACAGGAATGTGCTAGGTGGCCTGTGAGTGCTCCATTGACCTGCACCCTCTGTGAGTGGGGTGAATAGGTGTTAACTGCACATTTGTTTATTGACAATCTTCAATATGTCAGGCACCATGCTACAATCAAATCAGAGAGGCACCTGTCCTCTGAAAGATTATAATCTGTGATGGAGAGATAGGTAAATAAGCAATGTGATAATATGTTTTCATCACAACTCTCCTCTTTTTGCGATTTTTCTGTATTTACAAACATCAATTCAAGCAATCTATTAATATTTAAATCCTGACTCTCTGGCTTACACGGTCCTACCTTACAGTTACTTTGTTCTATTATAGAAAAGACAATGTGAATTGCTATCTGCATGTGTTGTTAAGCACAAATTCTTATCTGTGTCTGCTGTATCTCACTTCTCACATTGTGAGAAGTCCGAAATTTAGATTCTTTCTTAAATTTAATTATCTGGTACTTTCCTACAACACTGTCTCCCATTGACGTCTCCAATTTCACGTATCTTTTATGTGTGTCTCTTTGATATTGATAACAATGGCTGTTGTAGGGGCTTATCTCCTTTTGACTCTGAAAATGTAATAAAAGAGGAAAATACAAAGTAACAGCCACTTGCATAACTTATACAAGCATCCTCAGCTTCTCTATCAAACTAATATTGGGGGAAATGTGGTATGCATCCTGGAGCTCACTTCACTGCTATCAAAGAGGAATGCCAATGACAGGGGACAATACTTGCCTGACAAATCCATGAAGGAATAAAGTATGGAAATAAAACAAGATAAAAGCGCCTTTCAAGAATCTTTGTTTAACTTCAAGGCTCTATAATCTCCTGAATGTGGCCTTGTTTATCATATTACTTTTTCTAAACTTCACAACAATAGCACTTTTAACAACTAAGGTAACAACTTATGCATACAGATGAAATAAAAATTAAAATATTTTACTCTTCATGTTCATTTTATTCCACTTTCTATATATTAATAGACTTTAATTGACCATCAAACTCAAAGAATATTTGATGGAAAGCAGCTCTTCTGAGAAGAATCATTTCTATCTCATAAAAAGTTCTTTGTATCTAACTCAAATTCTTTTTACTCTATATTCAACTCATTTTAGTTCTCTTTTTTCTCAGAAAATTTATAATAGAGCAACATGTCTCTTTTACATAAAGCCAATGCCAAAAATATTAATTAGTATAAACTTTTAAAAGTGGTGTTTTAGGGTCCTGAGATAGCTATTTCTCCCCTTTGGATTTTATAAATTAAAATAAAATTTATAACCAAAGGAAAGGAATAATTCAGAAATATTTATGTAAAACAGCAATAGGATTTAGTTCTTACACTATTTAAAATCAGAAATCAGACCTGGTTAATACAATTCTACAGAAATAATTTTGATTTTAAATTATTATTAGAAAAACTCTGTTATTTGGATGTTCATGGTTGCCCTTCCTCTAAACCCCTTCTTAGGTAATAAGAATTTTTGATCTTATAATTTTTGGTGCCCTTTGCAAAATTAATAGTTGCATAACTAAGGGGCTGGGGATTTAGCTCAGCGGCATAAGCGCCTGCCTTGCAAGCAGGCAGTCCTGAGTTCGATCCCTGGTACCGATAAAAATGAAAAAGACAAAAAAAAAAAATAGTTGCATAATTAAAAATTTTATAAAATATGCTCAATTATGTTTATGAATTATGTTTAGGCCAAAATGATTTATATGTGTATGGATTATTGTTTGAGAAAAAGTGATAATTTTATAGTGAGGATTATTACAAGAAGAGCCTTTATTTCCTGGAGCATTTCAGTGTCCATAGCAAGGTGAAGTCTAAGCATTGTACCAAAGATACAATTCTGTTCATAATCATTGTCCTTTTCCCAGCTCAAGTCAGCCTAGCAGTCAGCAAGACTATTAATAGAAAAAGAAAAAGAATAGTTCCTTCTGCATCTGTTCATTGAGAGCCACAACAGCAAACACAAGGTGCCTGGCAGTCGTGTGGAAGGTTGAAGTAGTTAGTAGTTTTAGATGTGTGTATGCCCTGACTTCAATCCTAGCCTCACCAGAGAGCTATGTGTGTCTGAGAAAGGTGGTTAAATTTTTCTGCACATAGAATAATTTCAGAACATCACCTCGAAGGCAACAATTGAAGGCAGATTTGGTTTTACCAAACATTCTCAACTGCTAGTTTATTAGTAACCTAAGACTCTATTAAAATATAACTGAAAATAGTGTTTATTAAATGGTAGGTGGTGACTAAAATTTGAGTCAATTTGTGGTTTCTGACTCCCATTTTGAATGAAATAGAATAGGAAAAAATTTAAAATATATAGTTTGTATCAACCCCAGAATGAACTTTGCCTTTTAAAACTTCTGCTTGTTACTTATTTATAGTACATTAATTGTACCTTAATTGTATTTTAAATGTATTCATTAAGATATTTTGCAACCAGGTCAAGTCGATGATCTAAGGAACAGAGTTTTTCAGTACAAATTATAAAGAAAAGCCCCAAAATATGCCACACACAGAAACGGGCCAGCATTTAGGAGTACAGGAAAGAAACAGAACAGTCATTATCTTCACCACCTATGTATGATGGCCTTTTGGAAGTCCTCTGAGCCGCCATATTGTTTTGTTCAGAAAAGGAGACTGTGTAATCTTAACGGGTGTATGGAAACTCACATAAGCCTATTCAGTTGAATGTTTATAGGAAAAAGAGAAAGAATTATTGTACCCTTATTTAGTTTATGTAGAAACTACTGGAGCATCTTGCCTCAGAACTCTTAGTATTAGAATAACTTCAGAGAGAATTTTCTCTTTGTTTCTTCCATACCCTTTCACACTTGTTTTCTGACATTTTTATGTGTGAACAAGATGACTACTTTATGCCAGTATAATCCCCATCCCTCAATGCACAGCTTGTTCATTCTGATAGCTCTCTATCTAATGGTCTAAAAGCCTAAACTGTTTTCCTATTTTCTAAAACAGAATATGAAACTGTCAGGCCTAAATTTCCCAGTATGCTTCTCTGGGAAAGAACACATAATGATGAGAAAAATACATTCCTTATCAGAGCAAGCAGGTGTGTTCAAATATTGACTGAGCTGCCTAATCACTTGGGTGTACTCTATCTCATAAGGAAAGACAGCTATATTCAAACACTTGTATATTCATTTTCTGGCAGTTTGGTATTCACCCTTGTAATAAGCATTTTTATGCTTTTGATGAAATCAAGTTGATACAAAATTGTTATCCTTGAATATTTGAAGCCTTCGACAGTAGTTCACGTAGTGGCATTTAACAGGTTGCATTGTGACATGAATGGCCAGTTAGAAATTAGCTCTTTACTTGGATCCTACTTTTGTTTAAGAGTTAAACATTCATAACATTTATTTCTGGAAAGAAAAGCAGACACTTGGTGCTCAGTTACTCAGACATTTTTGCAAGTATCAGTGCATGGTAAACACAACATTAAACTCAACACAAACTCTTATGACATGATACTTTTTTTGATTAATAGCATGCTGGTAGTGAAATGAAAATAGTTATGCTTATATCCCATAAAGTGATGTAGACTTGATAATTAATTAGGCAGATTTCAAAAACTTTTCCTGATTTTGGTACTATCATCATCAAATTTCTTCCTCTTTTTCCTTGTATTAATTTTTTCCTGGTTTGATTCCTGGTCTTTGCCAGGTTTGTTCCCCAATTTTTTATACTGAAGATGAACTGCAAAGAATTTAGGCACTTATATGAGCTATAATAAACCTTTCCTCTTTAAAAAATAAAAGAATTCAGGCAAGTAAATCTCTCTGTATCTTGAAAGATTAACCAAATTTTTAACATTTTACTTGTGCCAGTTATCTTCAACAGCATATTAGATGTTTACTTGTCATTGTTCTGTTAACTTTGAAGAAAGACTGAAGAGTCTACGCTTACGTACTTTGCCCTGTTCCCTGAAAGGCTTCTCTGTTGCTATAAACCAGTTCTTTCATATTCATTTTAGAAATTGCATCATGCTTTCTTGTCTTTTCTTTCTTTTCTTCTTTCTTGGCTTCTTCGTGATATTTCTGAAACTTGCTTCTGATCATCACTATCCAGTGCTGCAGAGGATTTTGTTTTGCTTGCTTTGTTTTGATTTTTTTTTATTCAGGGAGTTCTTAATTTGCTTCTTTAAGATCAGTCCTCCCACCTGTGACTGCCAAGCAACAAGCAGCTCACCAGTACAGATGAGTATAGACCACAGTATATGCAAGGTAGACTCCACTGGACATCAGAATCACAGAGCAAGTTTTTAAAATACTGACACCTGCATTTCACACCCAAGATTTTGATTAAACTGCCAGAATCAATAGGTCTGGGCATTAAAACTCTTAACACTTCTCAGGAGGAGCCTAATGCACAGTCAAGTTTGAGAACCTTTGACTGACAGTTTAACAAGACTCCCTTGGCATAACTGTAAGGCTTTAGCTTCATGGAAGCCAGGCCCAACTTCGGAAGGAACCAAAAGCTAATGTCTGCCTTTCACTTTTGGTAACATGTATTGGTGATTTGATGGCTACTATTTATAAAGTTTTCTCCATCTGCCCTAAATTCATCAGAATGAAGCTCAGAATGAAGAGAAACAATATATAAAATCGTTTTTAAGTCTCTCTATGGTATTTCTTGTAAGCTTAACTCCACTTTACCTGGTGATTTGGACAGCTTTCTCCTGAGAGCAATTAATATCTGTGTAAAGATGTAATCACTTGAAGCAGCTATGTAAGCAAGAGCAATCTCAAGAGCTTTCATTCCTAGCAGCAAAGGAATTGTATTACACTAGCATTTTGCTAGCATATCTTAAAACATCAGCGCAATCAGTGTTAAAATGGACCATTTTGTAAAACCAAATAACAGCAAGAGATTAATTTCTATTTAATATCTACAACTATTTGTTCTCCAAAGTAGATTAGGCTGGATATGACTAAGGGAGGGTTTCACTTAGTCTCCTTTGACTGTGCACAATTCCTACCCAGTTGCTGCCCAAGTTCACAAGAGGGAATCAAAGTCACAAGTAGCCCAAAACCTGTAAGTGATCCCCAAGTTAATTGCTTTGAACAAACTTTAATGTTATTTGGAATCAGTTTTAATTTACATTGATAGCATATTTTCATTTAGAAACAAAGAGTTTTCTTTCTCTATGTAACATTATTCGATTTGGAATTAAACTTGCCTGAATTTTCTGAACTAAATGTAGTATTATCTATAACCTCAGTTTCGTTAGAAATTCATAGTTGTTACAGAAAGATATAGAGATATAATTGTTGGTATATTTTTACCTCTTTCCTCAAGGTTTCATATCATTTACTTGAAAAGAACTAGAAGATTTTGTCAGCTTTTGCTTTTATATCTCAATGCCTCAGGATATAAGTAAAGTATAAAATAGGCATTAGTAGTATTTTTAATGAATATAATATTTTGTTTCATATCAAAATCCAACTACTCTCAGGACAAACCCTTGATTCTCACTGTAATCATGATTTGGAGTTAGAAAAATGTTAGATGAAATGACTTGAACATAAGAGAAATTTTGGATTCAGGGTTCTGAAGACGAATCCTCTAAGGATAACTTTTCACTTTGACACATGCTACAGTGTATTGGTACTGATGTAAAGGAAAGCATCAAATGAGAAATCTTCTAGATTTCTGCTCTATTTTGTTAAAGCTTTGTTAACTTCCCTAGGTGGTTATTTTTGTTGCTAATGGTACATGGTATTCATGAAAGGCCTTAAAGTTCAGAAAAACCTGCTGGTCAAGAGTTGAGTTTCTAATGAGCAGAGATGCTGACCTTTTTGTCATGTATTTATTGGCCATTTATACTTCTTTTTTCTGAGAAGTGTGTATTGATTTCAATTGCCCGTTTTTTTGATTGGATCTTATATGGGTGAATGTCTAATATTTTTTAGTTCATTGTATAGTCTATAAATTGGCTATTCCTGTCTGAAAAATATTATTTTTCTCATTCTATAGGTTATCTTTTCATTATATTGGTTGTTTTCCTTGCTGTGAAGTATATTTTTAATATGGCATGATTACAGTTGTTGATTCTTGATGATGTTTCTTATGTAAATAGGGTGTTTCACATCTCTGGTCATTAGAGTTAAATTAGAATACACTGAGGTTACATCTTTTTGCAGAAAGAAAGGTTATCATCAAGAAATCAAGTAATAAATGCTAGCTGGGCTGTAGAAAAAAAGAACATTTGTACACCACTGGTGGGAATGGAAACTTGTAAAATCAGTATGGAAATCACTATGGAGATTCCTTGAAAAGGTAAAACTAGAAATTCCAGTCAACCTAGACATTCCTCTTTTTAGATATTTTCCTTTAAAAAATCAAAGTCCTAATATTATAGTGTCCTATGCATACTCATGTTTATAAAGCAAAACTCCTAAAAGCAAAATTTGGAAGCATCTTGCATGATCATTAACGGATAAATGCATTTTATTTTTGTATTTATTTCTTATTTTAAAGAGGGTGAAATCAAGGAAATAAAGCAAACCAGGAAAAGGGATTCAAGACTTCAAAACAATATGAAATCAACAATAGTTACCATAATGCCTGTTTTTGTCTTCAAAATAGCTGTAGATATCTTCAGATAAAGTAAAAATCAAACAGAACAGAGTAGTATCAGTAAAAACAAAAGAATAAATCCAATAAAAGACTTCAAAACAAGACAACAGTAAATTCAAAATGGCTACCATAATATATCTTGCTATCTTTGATATAGCTGCTTGTGTCTTCAAATATAACAATATCAACAAAATATATGGACTTTAAAACAAGATAATAGGGAATTAGCAATAGTTCCCACCTTCAGAAGGAGATCCCCCTAGATGCCACACTGTCTACCACTATCTTCTGAACCAATGATCAGACCACTGACCTGGAAGACTTGCAAGCTCAGTGAAACACCAAAGCTCCACAAGCATCAAATTGCATCTCTCCTCAATAGTTATCATCACAGCCTATGTTTGTCTGGATCAACCTGTTGCTTTCATGTTGGGGGCGGGGGGCGCGGTTGGCTCTTCTTCTTTGCCAGCCCATGTGCTGGAAAGGGCTGGGGTTTGGCTGTACCCCAACAAGCAGTGGCTCACACTGGCACTGGTTCACAGGGCGGGCTTGCTTCTTGAAGAATCCTTGTTCTCTCCCTCCACAGTCTGTGAATGGCACTGACTCATGGAAAAACACCTGGGTCTTGCTGTTCCCCAACCAGTGGGGGCCCATGCATGGTGCTGGTGTGCAGAGAGGACTTGCTTCTTGAAGAATCCTTGTTCTCGCCCCCTGCAGTCTATGAATGGCACTGACTCACAGGCAGTAAATGCATTTTTACAATGTGGTATTTATACACAGAGAAGTACTGTACCACTCTGCCATAAATAAAGATAAGCTTACATAAAGATGGATGTACCTCCAGAATATAATACTAAATGAAATAAATGAGACACGGAAGCTTAAACATTGATTGATTTCCTGTATATAAGAACATTAAAACATAAAGAGTAAAATAAAAGATAATAGGAAACAGAGAGATACTTTGCAAAAGAGAAGAGGACCAGGAAGTAGAGAAGGAGAGGAGGGGAAAGGAATGAAAAAACAAGATTTTATTTATGTCCAAGTACTTACACCCCATAAGTAACATAATCATTATGTACTGCAAACATGGACCAACGAAAATAAAATAAAAATTAAAAAGTTTCTAATACTACATCAAACACCTATGTGAAAGAACACAAGATCAGAATTGGTCAAGGATGCTTTGGAAACCATATTGCTCCCTACATTTTCTGTGCCTATACAGCTCCAATTTGACCAAAGACAGAAAATGAGGGGAATAAATCAAAAAGATAAAGAATAATGATAAACTCATGGAAGTGACCTTGGAAATGTGGAGTCTAAAAGAAACTCAGAGAATCAGACTTTGAATTTTCTACAAGATGAATATAGACACAGCACACCATTAAGAATCAATTCATAGAAATCATTTGAACTTTCCTAAACCTCAGTGATTTTATCAGAAAGACACTAGGAAATCTACAAAATCAAAGGTGGCATTAAGCTTTGGTATTTCAGAGAGAGAGAGATCGAAGTCAACTGCAGGGATTTTAGCAGCAGAAGTATGTTTTCCGGATTTCTGAAAGTCTCCTAGGAGCTCAACTGCATTGGACCACATTAATTCCAATAATATTCTGCCATTTTCTGGCTTTGTGATCTCTGCTAATTTTTTTAACCTTCTGAACCTGATTTCCCTCTCTGTAGACTAGAATAATGACATAAGCTTCCTTCCTCATGGTATTGTTCTTAGTAAACTGTAAAGCATTTAGCACACTTGTCACATGATAGTTAAAAATATTTAGTGTAACAAATTGTCTAAAAAAGCCAAATGCAAATCCAGTGGAAATGTGTTAAACTCTTGTTGAGGTTCAGAACTAGAGAACTTTCTATTCTGTCACACTCATTACACATCAAGAGCTCGATAGAGTGAACAGGAATCATGACACGTCCGTTTCTTAACTAGCTATGGCGAAGGCTAGAACAGCACCATTCAAAGAGTATGTGATAGAACATGACATGTTTTAGTTCCCTGTTGCATCAAGTAACCAATAAATAAATTATAAAGGACTCAAATAGGAAATTCAGATGTAACATATTTTTAGAAACTCATATGTGCTGTTTTTCTCTATTTTAATGATGCTAGAGCATTAGCAGTCTCTTGGTGCGATCCTGAGTGATTTTGGATCTTCATTGGTAGTACCTCTTCTAAAAGGCCAGCAAGTGACTTGGAGGCAGCATGATGGTGTGATTTGTAATGGAATCTTAATATTGTTTGTTTGTTTGTTTGTTTCGTGCTGAAGTTTGAATGGAGAGTCCTGTGTATAATAAGCAGTACCTCTACAACTGAATCACCCAATTCAAAAAGAAGATTCTTGCATCCATTAATAGTTTCACTCTCTAAGGTTATTTTTAAAGCACATCTTCAATACAGTTACAAATTTTTATTTGTTTGGGGCAGGGATCTAAAAATGGGAGACTATGGTGCTGATGAAAACTAAGATAACCCTGGTATAAACTGCTCTGTCAGCTCTTCTAATGACAGGTTCAATTTTGATTCCTATCATCTTTCCTTTCTAATCCCTCCAGCCTGTCAGAAATAGTATATCTTGGATTAAATTCCTGTCTGACAGAACACACGTGATTAATAGCAACTAGAATTAAATTAATCCTGCACTCAATATTTGAATTCATATATTACAGAGAGAATAGGAGCATGTCATGCAAGGTCTGGCATGACACTCTTGCCCACTGTGTTAGAGATTATTCAGGAATTAGTCACTGCCAGAAGTTAATGTAGTCAGTGTTGGTGAGCACAGGCGAAGGGATCATCAGCAGAGTGCAGGACCTGTTTAATATTCCTGCAAAGAATGTATTAGCTTCAACAAGATGTGATTTTGGAGAAAAGGTTCTAATTATCACACATTTTAAGTAAGCACTTGCACTTAGCAGTTGCCAGGGCTGTGATTATACAACTGGGTATTTCATACTGAGAGCTGCTGACTATTCACAATGTATCAGTGAGAGTTGTAGAAATAAGAAAAATGTTTGGAATGATAAACAAATGCAGGCATTATGGATATTAAATCTGATTACTTTAAAATGTATTGAGATGTGTTAGAATATATGACTGCATATTTCTGAAGTAATTCTAAACTAATTCTCCATTACTAACCTGTTTTTGCTACTAGAAAAATGGAAAGTACAGTGTTTTTTTTTTTTAAAGTAAGCAATAGAAAGATCAGAAATTTTAAACTTCTTGGAAGCAAAATATACCTCTAGCTTCTGAACATAGTCCCTTTTTAGAACTCCATTAGCTACTTCTATATTTTGAATATACAAAGCTCTCTGTCATTGAAAGGAAGTCATAGCTTGTCTCTACAGTTCAAGCTATCAAGACTAAAGTTGGACTTCTTAATGCATATTATACTGCTCTCCTTGTATTCCAATTAGTATTTTGAAGATTTTAGCCATATATTTTAATAAATCCAATATATATTGTATTATCCATTATATCAGTGATTGATCAAATGTCTATATACTCTGATATTCCAGTAATTTCCAAGTCAAATTCCCAAAGATTATTTACTTAAAAATAGTAAGCAAACAATATATCAACATCATCTTAGTCATATTTTTGACAGAAATTTTTATGAATCAGGTAGATAGCTGAACAATGTCTTTCTAAGAATTCTTAACATGTGTTTGCTGGTAGGCTGCTTTTTGTAAGTGGGGAACCATTACTATTTGCACTTAAATTCATAGTTTGCTGGAGTAAAATTAATAAATATTGAGAGTTCTAGAAGAATTTCAGTTTAACCTTATCAGTAGCTAAAACTGCCATTAAATGATTGATCCACTTATCATGTTATGTTTATTTGTCTTTTTTAAGTCCCCAATTCCCTTCATGAAATCAGTGCTAAAATCACAATAGAAAATTCTGGACCTTCGTCTTTCACAGGTAATTGTAAATGTTGTGATTAATTGGATTTAACAGTCAGTGTTTAGGTTTGTTGGTTTGGGGAATTTTTTTTCCATCTTAGTCCAAGTTTTAACTCTAAACTATTTTGTAAAATGAAATACATGGCATCTAAGGAGAGATTGTTAGAAGGGTTGAAAGACAGGATGTTACAACACTTTACCTACCATCCATTGTGTTGGCTGGAAAGAGGGTGTGCTATTAGTGACTATATAAAGGCTACACAGAGTCAGCACACCACCATTATCTGACTAATTGCTTTGTGAAGTGCTTTTAGAAAAATTGGAACTGAAAGGCCCTCTATACTACCAATTTATGGTCTATTCTTAGTGTCAATGATGCCTGAGAGAACAGCACATTGTAGAGTCTGCTTTTCGAATGAGAATATTTTTGTCCAAGTGATGCAGATTTTAAAGTACTCTCATACAGAAAGGTACAGAGTTATCACCTGGTTTTCCTGATGTGAAGTTCATCATCTGATTGCTGATTTCCACTTCAATCTTCTTCATCTAAATAAATCCTTTTTTTCCTTCTTTTTTGGCTTTTATTTCAAATTTTAAAAGAAACTAAACAGAGTACATGGATTAACTGAGAGGTTTTGCTTTTGGTAATTTTAAGGTCTTACAATTCTATTTTAAGCATGTTCTCTGTTTTAATCACCTGCGTGGTAAAATGAGGTTAAAGTGAGTGCTGCTTGTTGCAAGGTAAGCATAAGTGTTTACAGAATTTTAAAAACTTACTAGAAATATATTTTTTTTGTTTTTTCTAACCCCTTTCTAAATTAAGCAATTTTATCATAATTTTAATGTAATATTTTAATGGTTAAAAATAAAAATTAATTAAATTGCATGGGTAAGTAAATTTAAGAGATGAAGTAGTATTCTCCCCCAAAAGTCTATAATACCTGTCATGACATTTGCTTACTGTTAATTAATTTATTATTTTCATTGATGAAAAACTTACTTGCTCTTAGCTGAAATTCTTTAATGTACTTGTGATTTACCTTTTGGTTGGCTTTCTCTCCCATGATTCACCTCTTGGTTGATTTTTCTCTCTGATTGTCATGTTTTAGTTTTAGTTTTTGTTAATTATGTTTTAATGAGGGAAATTTTTGCTGAGAATAATGTTGTATAATCATTTTGTCATGATTTCACAGCTTAAAAGTTTTTCTAATGAATGAAATTTTGTTTTTGGATCATAATTTTGGTATCTAGGCAGTGAATTGTGCAGAAAACTTCATCATGCTGCATTTATTGAGATGCTCTGAACTCTTGGCCTGAAGTTTATTTCATTTATATTCTATGTCTACGCTAACTGTGAATCTAGTTTAGCATCACTAAACACATTACATTTGCTTAATGATTGTGTATTCTTTGAGTCTCAAATTCACTGAGTCATTCCTTTGCAATCCTTCTGTTGTTAAGCTAGGTAAGGGAGTAACATAAAGCAGAGGGAGAAAAATGGCAGAGAAAAAGCTTGAACCCTTCTTCAGTTTCTTTGGAAAATGATTCCATTAAACCCACAGTCTTGCGCTTCAGTGACTCATGTTAAGATTAGTATGTAGCTTCTTTTTAAAATGAATGCCAAGTTCTTATATTTATGTAGTATCTTTCACCCCCTGAGGAATGTGTTACAAACTACACAGAGCGCAGAAATCACTTTACCCACTACTGGAGTGGAACACAGCAGTTATTTAACAGACCACAACAATACTGCGAAATCATTTAAGAAAAGAATTGAGCGAGAGTACAGCATCCAAAAGAAACTACAGGGGAGATTTAAGAAAAGCAAACTGCAATCCCCTAACTTGGAATTTGTCTAGTAGATTCAGGTCAAGTGCTCCATTCCATTTTCCCCTTAATACTTTGATCAAATGATGGAAGTCTTGAAAATATTATTGTTTCAATCACATGACATCTCTTGGATTTAGCCCCTTAATAATCACTGGTCCAAAATGACCCAAACACAAAAACTTCTAGTGAATGACCTTGCGGCATTCACCATTTAAATGCACCTGGGTTTCCCCTTAATATCTTTTTGCCAAATTCCACTAGGCCTAGTCAATAGTAATGATATTACAATGTATGTGTTATTTAAAATCCACTGTACCATAGTTGTAGCTTATAGCACAGATTTTCTAATCTCTTATAAATGTGAAAAAAAACACTTGCCTATAGCATCACTGCAAAATTAGAAAGATTTAAAAATGTATTAAAGTAAGTAAATAATGTACTAGTAAACTAGTGTGTTGTTGATGGGTTATTGCTTTCTCCTACATACCTAAGGGTATGCTTTATACTACATTGTAGATTCTTCCAAATTTCTAAGTGATAGAGACAATTCTACAGGTGAATTTACATTAAACATATGTGTGTATATTTCCTGTCCTCTTGAGAAGAAGCATCATGCATTTCTGTAATTGTTGGTGACCTGTTCATACTTTACCTTTCAATGACAGGCTATTTCTTAAATTGTGTTAGGCAATCCCATTTCATTTCACACAATTCGGCTACTACAAATAGGAACGCAGTTTTTGAAGTCAGATTACAGCTATTTTTGTTAACTGGCAGGTTTGAATCATCACTCCTTCAAAAGGATTAATTTATTTTGTTTCAATTTTAAAGAAACAATTGCTGACATCTTTAAAAGCACCAATTATGTAGAAAAAATGCCATGAGCAGAAGTCATAATAAAATAGTGAACCTTCATCTTTAGAGTAATTGTGATATCATAAAGAATTCTATTTTCTTTGCTTCCAAGCACCTAGTGACTCTGATTTTTCTAATTAAATACTCTTAAAACAGGAAATATAATCATTTGCCATGGATATATTTATATATATAGACATATAGATACATATGAACTGATAATGATAAAAACATTCTGATATCTGTTGAGTTTTGATTGATTTATAGCTATTTGTGGATGAAAATTAATAGTTGCTTAAATATTGTAATATTTATTTTTATTAATACTTGTTTATAATACATAATGATTATAATACATAATGATTACATTCTTCATGTGAAGCTGGCAAATGTACGTAATGCATTTTAGATTATTTTTCATTCTTTCTCTCTCTTCCTGTACCCTCCATCTCTTGGTCCTTCCCTTTTACAAAAGACCTAGTTCTTTATTTTCTATCATCTACTTTCTGTATTGCTTTTTATATACTTGTACATTTTAAAGCATGTTAAATTTTTATTGAAAGTAAATTAGATCGTAAATATAAAGATAATGATAATCATAATTTCTGTTAAAGTAATTATAGCACATAATTCGGCTAATTCTCACTGGCTTCCCTTCTGTGACTGGTAAATTCCATGATTTAGACAGAAAGCACTTAGAAAATTGCTGGAAAATATTTAGTATATACAGATTTTGTCATTATTATATTATTTCCTTAAGTTAACATGAGTAGCTTTATTTGAATAAAATTCCAATAATATCTTATCTTTCAGCTATTTTCTGTTGTTGACTTGGGGCTAAAGATAACAGAGACTTGATGTTGGGATAGATCATTATTAGTAGTAGTAGCAATTATTAATAAACACATGGTAAAATAATTCAATTTGAATATAGCTGGAAGAACATTCCAGACTAATATTTTTTGAGTGTTTACTAGTCTCAGCTTTAAGTACTTTATCTCATTTCATTTCACAACAGCATTATCTGGGGAATATTATTTTCTTATTTAAATAATGTAAGTGGAGCCAAAAGAGGTTCAGTAACCTACCCCAAGCTGCACAGTTTTAAATGATGAATCAGTGCTGCTGGCTTTAAAACCCTTTCTCCTAAATTTGTGGATACAAACTTGTGAATAATATTTCATAAAACTTCAAAATTTCAAAACAGAATTTGCACAAACACATGAAACTTAACTGTCTATAATACTTCCATAAAACGCCTGGACATAACCTGAAAACCCTGATAGATGGCATGTCTTAAAGAACTCCTTTTGGAGTAGGCACAAGCTTTCTGGTAGTTCTACCATATAAAAAGCCTTCTCATTGCCGACTACTACTGTCCTAGCTACACATGAAGAAGTTAGCAGAATACATTCTTTGTACAGTCACAACTGATATCATGTGTTAGAGGTGAGCAGTAGGCTTTTGGAAGGGAATATGTATGAACACCCATTATAGCCAAGCCTATGCAATAACAATCTTAACATGCCAATGTTCTATTTATATCCTGAAATCTAGTTAAGCAAATATTTATGAATAGAAAGAATTCTTCCATAAAGAGCACGGACTGTAGCATCACACAAACTGGGATGCCAATTCCAGTATTCCCTTTACCAGGCCCGAATCAAGTATATATCACTTCACCTCATTAAACTGAAGCATATTAATAAAAAAATGAGCTAATTATAAGGCCTATCTCAGGGCTGTTGTACATTAACCATGTATCAAGTTGGATAGTACATGTAAATCATTTAATAGAATATCTGATCAATAGCAAACACTTCAAAAATGATCATTATTATCTTTGTTCATTGAGTATCATTATAATCAACATATATCCAGTTCTATAATAGATCCTTCAGAGTAAATAGCCATGGGCCTCCCTGGGCTAGAGATATGACTAAATAGACAGGTATTTAAAAAGCATTGGCCATGCAGTTTACAAAATATTATGCCACTCTTGAGGAATAATACCAACAGAATTGCAAAATCTCAAAGCTATTTAAATTTGAGAAATGATTTCACGAAGAGTGTATACTTCATGAGGACCTCAACTCAAACCCACATTGTCCAGTTCCTTTCCACCATGGAAGCACCTTAGTAATACAACTGTTTAAGACAGGTACTTGGTTTGCCTAAGTTTCTTTTCTCCATTAGCTTGCATTGAAAGGCTGTGATGTGCCTGTTAGATGGTAAAAGACCATAAATTAGCTTCTCATAACAAGATGTACTATATAGGTGAAAACCTAGAAAGATTTCTTATTAAGAGTCCTGTTCTGAGGCTTCAAGGCCAAAATTTTAAAATTCAGGTACCAATTTCCCTATTCATTTGGAAAAGACATAATGGCATTCATCGTTTTCATGATTTTCTATCATAGGCAGGTCAACTGTGACCATGTAAGATGATTACTTTTGTAAGGCATGGGGATTAAATCATTACCTTCAGTGTCATCCAGAGAATACTTGGATGGGACTAGACAGTGCAATATCTGCCAGCCATTGGCACATGTGGGACTGCAGCTGCGAGGCTCAAGGGTGGATATCATGTCAGAAGTGGTTTCATAAGTTGCAGTGAGAGATGTAGTTAGCAAAAAGAGGAAGGCAGAAGTGGTAAAGTTCACGAATGACTTGCAGGCAACAGATGCTCTGTCAGTCACATTACTGAGAATGGTGACATTGCAAACCTGTATGTTTGGCTTTTCTTGGCTGGTGGCCTTTAGTAGGGATGAGTATTTGGTGCCATCTTCTGAGAGTCCCTGGAATAACACCTGCTGCATCTATTTTTGGGGTGTGTGTGTGTGTGTGTGTGTGTGTGTGTGTGTGTGTCTGTGCTGTTGTTGTTGTTGTTGTTGTTGTTGTTCTCAGTTATCTGAAATGCATTATATAAAACTATCAAATATTCACAATAAAAACTTCAGAGCTTTACCTAGTAAGTTTTGTGCAGTGAAGAATAAAACAGGATCCTGTGTCACAGTATCCCTCACCTTCTTGCTGAGAAGCCATGTCCAAACTTACAGTGGTGCATATTATTATGACCATGATTAATTTCTTTGAAGCACAGTGTAGCTGAGTGATAAAAATGTTTTGTGTTGTTTTTTACTTGCGAGAATATATAGCTACTAATATGCTGATGCCTTGTATATTTTTTAAAGCTACCAAGAGAATTCTTTAAAATAAGAATAAGAAGTAAATTTGCATCCACATAAACATAATCTCAAGGTGCTGTGCTCATTAACATTTCAGTTTGTGGAGGTTTTTAATGTTTTCAGCCTGAAATCATTCACAGTTACCTTATTCACCATTTTTGAGCAAAAGGGCTACTGCTGTTACAGGCATGGCAGCTCACCAGGGAAAACTGGGCAGAGAGATGAAAACCTCCCCTCAAGGTAGCTGAGGGGAAATTATGTGACTAAATATAGCAACAATTTAAATCTGACTGATATTCAAAGGATGATCTGAAGTCCCTCCTCTCCTGTAATGCTTCTTGAATTAATTACTTCAGGCCTGTATTGACTTTCCTGTCTCCTGGACTTCACGGTTTATTATTTATTCAGGTAATTTTGAAATAAAACTAGTATCTATTTTGTAAGCTCCCGTGTAAATTAGCCATTTAATTCACAGAAACTTTTTTGCTAGTATTTATTGTTGTTGTCATTGTCATTGACAGTGCCATTGCTATTACTGGATTATTGCCCACATCAGTCCTCAAAACCTTTACCATGAGGTAGCAGAAATAATACTGCAAGAACTTGACCTTTGACACCTTTATCACAAATATCTAGAACTATTTTAAAGGATCGTCTGAATTCAGAAGATAGTATGTCAACTGGAAAGTAGAAAAACAAACAAGAAGACTAAAACTGTATCATACTTAAAGCTTTACTCAGCTTTCATCTCCTGGAACATGTCAAAGAAAGACTTTGAAATTAGGAGACAAACAGAAAATCTCAGGGCTCAGTTCTTAAAAAGAAATAATGAAAGAATTTTGGCGAAAAAGACCATTTAAAAATACAAAAAAGAGCCAAGAATATAAGTCAGTGTTTTGCTTGTTTGTTTGTCTCTTTGTTCCTGCTTCTCTCCAATAGCAGTGATAGAACTCAAGACTTCACTCTTACCAGGCAGGTGCTGTGCTGCTGAGCTATATCTCCAGCCCAATACAGATCAAGGGTACAGTGCTTCCCTAGCAGAACAAGGCCCTGGGTTTTATCTGCAGCACCAAAGGAAAAAAATACACAAAAGAACACAAAAGATTTTGAGGAACAGATGGCTTGGGAGATAGGAAGGATATTGGTCCCCTCATTCATTTAATATCTAAGTAACAAATGCTTAGGAGGTGTCAGGCACTGGTTTCTGGGAGGCACTGGTTTTTAGGAAGCACTAGAGGATACAGTAATAAATATGTAAACTAGGATTCCTGCTCCCAACTGATGTATACCTAATGAAGTAAAAGAGAATAAACCCACATGCATATAAATTACAATTACTATGGTGAGAGGAAAAAAAAAACCTATAAAGACATAAATGAAGGAAGTAATGAATTGTGGGTATAAGGTCCAGGATGGTCAGAAAAGTGTTCTCTGATATGGGAACTTCTCAGGTGGCAACTATCCTGGAGGAAGACAACTGAGGTTGCCATGTTGCCACATATGTAAAGGTCCAGAGGCAGAAAGAACATTAATTTTTTCTAGGGGCAGAAGGGACTCTATGGCCAGAGTGTAGTAAAAGTACTTATTTCATAAATCATCAGGAATAGATATAGATATAGATATAGATATAGATATAGATATAGATATAGATATAGATAGGTAGTCTAGACAGCAGGTTGGATGCATATGATGCTCCAAACATTTCTAATGTCCTCCCTTCGTGTTCTCTCCAGGTTTTGTCCCTGTAGATGAGTGCCCATGTCTCCTGTGCCAACGATATTTGCCATAGCTGGAAGTAATGCATTCTCTCTACAAACTGAAAAAATATTATTTAAGAACAACTTTTTTCATAGGAACATTACAGTGGAATTTTTAGAAATTTCAGTATCACTCTAAACATGTTTATGTTTCCAAGATTATTCGAACGATGCTCCATTCAGAGAATTGGCATCAAATTTAAAGTACTAGTTGTTCACTCCCATTAAATGTTTAACATTCATGAAGACATGCATTTTTATCATGTGACATATCCATTGTGGCTGTTGTGAAATAGAATGTGGTATTTCAAAAGCTTTGTGAGTTATTAGTCTGTCGGATGAGAAAACAAATCTCTATGAATGTTGAATATATTGTATAAGACTGTTTTTGTGCTCTGAGTGGTGTTATCTTTACCATTTAGATCAAGACTCCTCCAGTTTTATCTGGTCAGTTTTCTTCCGGATTTACAATTATTTATGGCAGGCCATATACTCTGTAGGTATCTGAATCAGTAGGCAATGCTAATGTCACTTCCTGGCATGCAGAATAATCTGGAAAATGTCTGCACCCTTCATTAAGGATAAGTTTTAGGGAAAAACATCAAAGCAAATCATAGCTATTAATATTAATTACACATATTAAGTTTTCATTTATTTTCTGGCACTGTGATAAACACTTGTATGTTTTATTTCTCTTAATTGAAATAAATACTCTCTGAAGTAGCATAATTATCCCCATTTTGCTGTTAAAAATTGAAACTTAAAAAGGTTAAAGACTATGCCTAAGATTATCAAGCTTTCATTCAGAACAACAAATTTTTTTTAAAAAATCCACAATTTAATTTCTTATCTGCAAAGTATTTTACTGTTTTCTTGATACCTTATATTAGTATTTGTTTATATGTTCATTATTTTGAAAAACCATGCATTTTAAGCCTTGCCTGGTGGTATATACATGTAATCCCAACATTGGGGAGGCTGAAGCAAGAGGATAACTATGAGTTTGAGGCCACCCTGTGCTGCATAGTGAGTTCAAGGCCGGTCTGAATTACCTGGTGAGACCCTGTCTCAAAAAAACAAACAAAAAGTCTGTGCATTTTAACCTTCATCTTCTCTTTGTTTTTCCATCAATATCAATTCTGTTTGTTTTATGATCTTCTTATTCTTCCTGTCTTATAGCATTTTTTTCTCTGTATAAGCCAGAATTGTTGTTTTACTCTGTCTGTGCTTAGGAGTTAACACTGGAAAGACATTCTCTGCTTCATAATTTTCCCTTATGACTGTCAGTATGCTCTATAATTCTGAGCTGTGGCAGTATTTCCAAGATTTCTTACTTCTTCATCATCTGTGAGTATAATATTATTAAATAGAATCTGAATTCTGTACCATTAGTTTTATGGATTTCTTTTTCTGTTAAATGGATATTTTTGACAATCTTAGTATTATAGGTTAATGTTTCTTTATCCTGTTCTTTCAATATTTTCCTAGAAAAAGGTTGAAAAATCAATAGAATTAGAATTGAAAAGAGACCATGACAAAATGAAAATTAGATAGAATCAAATTGGGTTATTTTTTTCCAATCTTAGTTGAAGATTAGACTGTGTGTCACTTTCTTCTCACAAAAAATAAGATAGGGACTGTGTCACAACCCAGATCCTTTCCCTAAGTTGCTTGCTTTCTATGGATGAAATCCTCCATTCATTTTGAACAAACTCTCCTCAAAATGATGTTTCCTTGTGTGTCAATCACAAGAACCAAGTTATGATAAAACACTTCCTACTGTCTTATTTCGCAAAGGTTGCATTTTTGCCTCTCCTCTTGACCAGAGTACAGTGAGAGAGCTGCATGTTTAAGCTTCTCATTTAACAAAGCCCACTATATCATGGTGTCTGAATTCCTCAATTCAATCAACTCTAATCAAAAATATTTGAGAAATAATTGTGGCTGTACTGAATGTGTACAGACTTTTTCCTGTAGTTCCCTAAATAATACAAAAAACTATAAAACATTTATATTCTCTTAGGTAGTGTAAGCAATCTAGAGATAATTTAGTATATGAGAGGAAGTGTATAAAATATATTCTATACCATTTTGGCAGTCGTGTTTGTAGTCCCTGCAATTTGTTGCCATCTTGGGGAGTAGGTACTTGTGCAGAATACAATTTGGCTTACTTTTTAATCCCTTCCCCTTCCTGTCTCTCCCTGTTCCATTAATTCCCCCTTTCCCATTATTCTTGATATTACTGATTTACCTTATGTTTATGACCTATGTTTACATTCATTGAGATCACTGAGTTGATAAATACGGCCTATCTTTATCACACTTATTTCCCCTTGTCCTATCTCTCACCCCTTGTCCTTGGTGTCTTAGACCACTTCCCATTTGCAAGACACGCATCCCCTTGTCTCTTTCTATCCAGCCTTTATTATTGTAATTTGCCTTGCTCAAATGAGAAATACCATACAGTATTTGAGCTTACATTATATTTAAAGTACTTGGACTTCTCTGGATTTTGATATCCAGGAGGTGGCTTGAAACAAATCTCCATGGATACCAAAGGACAACTGGGCTGTATTTTTAAATTAAGTTAAGCACCTTATAACACCTCAAAACCCCAGATCCTCTTGACCGTTTTATTCTTTCCCATTTTCCCTTTAGCACTGCCCAGTAGATTCAGAGGATCCTATTCTGTTGGCAGTTTTTAGAACATTCTTGTAGGTGCTCAAAATTTCTTGAAGTCTACCTTAGTCGTTTTACCTTTTTATCTGTTTTCTTTCCTGCTTCATTATGCATCTATCTTTGAAGATGATATCGTCCAAAGTGACATTCTCCAAATGCATCCTTGATTTAATACTAACCTTATTCCTGAACAGTTTTACTCCCAAAAATCTCCTTCATTTTTCAAACATATTTGATTTTCCTTTCAAGGGAAGGATGGAGGTAATTAGGCTATGGCTACAGAATGCAAAGTAACCAAATTTGGGCCATAATACTAATCATTACTGAGAATGTTTGCCAGAATTACATTCCTATTTATTATTTTTATTAAACATAAGAATTATACACACTTGAGGGGTACACTGTGACATTTCAACACACACATTTAAATACATAACATGAGCTGAGCAAATCAGGGTAATTAGCATTTCTATCTCCCTAATATTCTATTATGTTTGAAGCACAGTGGCATGAGTATAACCCAAAATAACCTATTACATACTTTGTGAAAATCTGTTCCTTAAAAGACATAATATCTAAGAAGTTACATTAGACTCTAACATGAAACATGAAATTAAATAATATACTGTCATTGATTATAAAAGGAGGTTAAGGAAGAGATCACAAAGTTCAAATAATAGGAAGCATCTAATATATGTTAAATATTCTGTTCAGTATGCAGAAACCAAAACATCCCTGAGTTTACACCCTAGCTTAGAAAAATCAGTTTATTACAAAGAAGTGTGATGAGTGATGTGATTGGAAAATTAAAGAGAAGTATGCAAATTTATAACAAGGACGTTCCATCAAATAATGACATTTTAATTGAGATCTAAAGAATGGTAGGAGTCAGCCCTATGATGATATTGAGAATACAACTTTGAAAGAGATGGTGCTCCTCACCTTAACGAATTCATAATAAACTAGGAAAGAAATGTAGACTAATGACTTTCAGTTTTGCGTTTAACTTAAAATTTACCTGAGTTTTAAACAAAAACTTAGTCCTAATAACTGTGAGTAAACAAAAATCTCCTGAATTAAAACTTTGGAATGTACTCCTGAAACCTACATTTCTATCTCATAGCTATCAATATTTAAGAATCTTTGCTTCAGCATAGGTTCGCTTGAGAATCACCTGTGGATGATTTATATCTGCAGATTTTCAGGGTCACAGTTGAGAGTCTAAAGGGTCTAGAATTTAGAGTCTGAGAATCTTCATTTTAGGAGTCAGCTCAGGTTTTGCTGGTTTAGAGATCTAAGAAAAGTGTGCTCCAAAGTTTACAGAAATGATATCTGTTATAGAAGACAACTGTAGATTGGTTCTGATACAAAGTTTAAGTAAATGGATCCAGTCACTTGGATGGGTCTTACTTTTTGGCCACATTTGGTACAAACTACCTCAAAGTATAACTGTGCAGGTGCTGCTCTGGTGTGGACAAACGGCAAACAGCATTTCCTAGGAATGCAAGTGAATGTGAAGCTGTTAATGTGTAAGGAAACCACTTACACTTTTCTGAACCTCTCGCTTGTTATTATGACACTTTGGGGACCAAAGTGTTCGTGTCACTGTTATATTGCTTTTGTTTTCAGAAATAACTAGGGAACATTTTTATTATGTCTCCTGCTTCTTTTCAAAATGTATAGGCAAAAACTGACAGCTTTCGATACACAAGTGTCCAAGGCCACTGGAAAGCATAATGTACCTTGTAGCTACTCCCTGTGCCTCTTTACAGACTGTCACTGCTCTGTTTCTATTCGGTTGCTCCTACCATTGATGATGACGTGTTCTCCCTAGTGTGGCCTACTGCGCCCTGTAGGACAGGATTCTGAACCACCTTCAGCTGCATGGCTGTCTACTTCCTTAAACACCACTCCCTTCCCCACTAAGGGGCCTGTCCTCCTGCAGCCCCTTCTGTCAGCAGTTCTGTGCCACCTCTGCTTGCTTCCATATCAGCATAGCTAACATTTGTCCCTGCCATATCAACTCAGCAGTCATTTACTAGAAAGACTTCTAGGATTTCAGATGAGCATGGTTTTTATTTAACATGATTTCTATTTTGTAGAGAGCTTTCCTAACATTCTGTTTACTCTTCTCTCTGTCTCCCCATCTTAAAAATTAATAAATATTTGTCAAAGAAGTAAATGAACAGTTGAAAACACTGTTATAAAGTCAAACCTGTGATATGTCCATTCTTTGAGCTTATGAAATTACTAAATGCTTGGTTTCTATTAGGCCCAGTAAAAAACAGGCACCAAGAATATAGTTATAAGATGGATTAATTGTAGGAGAAACCACAATGTGTACTGTCTGTTTTACCCAACTCTCTGCAAATGGTTGTGCTTGGATCACCTATGTTTTTTATATTCTCGACGTCTTACTCATAAGCAATTTAGATACACTCCATTACATTTTTACTGCCCCCGCCCCGCACCTCTAGGAGATCTAAATCTAAGCGTTGACTCCAGCCCAGTTCTACAGATAAACCAAAACATCAGGTCAGTTCTTTACTATATGAAAAAAATAAAAATAAAAAAAACACTTTTCTTGTAGAATGTAAGGGCTAAGAAAAATATGATTCTAGGTTACTAACATTTCATCACTATATCAGTTTTCTTAAAAAATAAATCTAAGGTTCTTTGAACAACTTGAAGTGAAAAGCCAATGCAAGTGTTTTCATCCATATCAATTTTCTCAGTAATATAATTTATTTTTCTTAAATCTAACCTATCTTCCATAGACTAGTAAAACCATAACTTTTTAAAAACTTGATACAAGGTAGGTATTTCATTTTAATCATTTTCACATCAAATGTTTGGTGCAAATATTTTTCTCTTCAAACCTATATTCTAAAACCTTTCATATTAAATGTAAGTTATAAGGTTCAAAACTAAAGATGTACTTATTCTAAGGCAAGCTTGTGCCATATAGGCTTCATTCCACTTTAAATATGTTTGTAATATTATCTTTTCACTTTAATAACAGTAGGTAAATATCTTTTCATTGTCTTTTCTAACTGTGCACTTTGGTTTATATCATTTATTGTCTTTCAGCAGTTTGTTTCATCTGATAAATATTTTTACTATCTCTCACTTACTGCTTTGCTAATGGTTTGAACGAGAAAATCCAAAGCCTAAATATCCAGAAAAATAAAAGTTGATGCCTGTTTATTTATTCAAATAAGGTTATATTTGTAATATGCCAGTTTTATGCAACCAGAATATCTGTGCCTAATGGACCAAAAATATATTATGACATTTGCTTGTTTAAATGAACGTACATACCTAGTTGTTAAAAATCCTCAGTTTCATCACAAGGCAGTTTGTTCAGAGGCTTATGTGAATGGCATGGTAATATTTTTATGCTATTGTATTTATCTTTTATATAAATAATCTTTTAGATTCATGCCTGTTCAGTGCCTGTCCTAATGTTTATTTTGCTAAGTTGGGAAGGCGAGGTTTAAGCCACACTTTGCAAATGAAAAATCTGGGGTGAGGCAAGGTTAAATGACTTTTCCAAGGTTGTGCGGTGAGTTGACAGTAGATCTAAGATGAAAACAAAGTGCAATGAGCCATGGTCCTTCCTTTCCTGGGAAGTAATTCATCAAGCCCTTATCCCAAATCAAGATTAATTGGGTCAGATGATCACTCTTCCTCCACCAAAGCGCATTCCACTAATGTGGCAGAGATCTATTATTTGTATGTCAGTGCTCACTTTGGCAGCACATATAACATTATTTGTATGTTAGCATTTTAAAGAGTGTGTCTTGATTAAAAACAGAAGCTTCTCTCTAATAAATCAAATATATCATAGCCTTTCATGATCACATTTGTGGGAAATAGGGCACGTGTAGTGAATTTCCTCAGACTTTTTGTCCAGATGAAAGCTAAGGAGACAAGGCTTAGCTCTTCAGTGCTCTGATCTCATATGTGTTGTTTCTGGAATTAAGGCTGCACGTGTGTTTTCTTGAGCGTCAGGTATTCCTGTGTCGTCACATTGTTCCTATTTAAACAGCTGTCCTCTGTGTAACTGCTCTCCTACTAGTTGTAATTCTATTTCAACTGCAAACCATTGTTGCATTTTTATTTATAATTTGGGGAGGAACTGAAGCTACAGAAAGGTCAGTTTTACAGAACTAAAATCTATTAAATTATTTACTAAGAGTGCCAGGATCTGAAATGTTATCCTCTGGTATATTTGTACCTTTAAAGGAAAAAAAATACAATTATAAAGTCCACGAGTACTTATTAGATAGCAATGTTTTCTGTAACTTAATTTAAAGTGGACTATTACAATGAATGAAAGTTGTTTCTGATGATGTCATAAGGAAGACACAGTGATTATGTGTATATATTTAGTGATTTAAATGTCTACATTTTATCTTCCATTCAGTTTGTGACTGCCTAACAAAGTACATCTAGGTAGGCATAAATTAGAAAATTGTTATATTTTAATTCTAAGATAGTATAACATGATGGATAGGACATAAATCCATTTTACTCTATACCTAGTTACAATACTAGCTATAATGTGTATGAACATTTGAAAAGGTACAAAATTGGACCCTTTTGTACTCCAGGTATAGACAGGTTTACATATATTTTCACAATGTCTATCTCTCACCTTTCAAGTTACTAGCTATAAACATTCGCTGATCAATTTGAAATACCTACTGGGGGAAACTGTACTGTTTCTGTATCATTTCACAAGCACTCAAAAGACAACTAGAAGAAATCTGGACCTGTCTCTGCTTTATCATATGAAGATTTTTACATTTGAGGAAAATAAGATTTCAAATCAAGAGATAAGAATATTAGAGATAATATTAGCATATGATTTTATGCTTATTTATACTAGGCCTTTATTGTTTACCAGGCATCATGCAAATCTTAAGATCCTGAAATAAGAAGTCATATTTCTTGTCTTCAATGATCTCATTATCTATGAAATTAAACTTATAAGAAATAACCACTGTGTAATAGTAGAGGCTAACCGAGGAATGTAGCTAAACAAGGAAATAGGAACTAGGAAAGTTGGAAGAAAATAATAAAATGTCAT
This sequence comes from Cavia porcellus, assembly GCF_034190915.1. Classification (NCBI taxonomy): domain Eukaryota; kingdom Metazoa; phylum Chordata; class Mammalia; order Rodentia; family Caviidae; genus Cavia; species Cavia porcellus. Next base: position 70,802,501 of record NW_026947491.1, read on the forward strand.
CAAACACATGATACTTTGATGATGTTGCAGAGAATTTTTTTACCTCGAAACTGACAAACAAGACAATTTGTGAACAAGACTGTGATGCTAAGTTAGAAAATGCAAAAGAGCATACACACTGCAGGTAGAAGACTTTGGGTAGTCTGAACATGTAAGAATCTAGAGCCAATGCTGAAAGAGGAAGTTAGAAATATCAAAGAGTTCAATCCTGACAATCCTGCCTGCTTAGCCAAGGAATTTTAGGAAGCAGTTGTTGAAGATTTTTTAAACTAGAAAATTGACATAATTAGATTGTGCATTGATAAAACATCTCTATGCACAAGGTCATAAATGGATAAAAGGAGTCATTCCAATCTAATAGCAGAGAGGCTGGCCAGGATGGTATGGCAGTGGTCCAGAGAGAAGGTGACGAGGGTCAGTGAGACAGTTAAAAAGGAACTGACTTGAAAAACAGTTGTTAGGTTTTTTAATCATAACTTTTGTGCATGTTTATGGGATATGGTATGATAGTTCATTACATTTATAATTCAACAGTCTTCAAATTGGAGTAATTTACATTTCTATTTCCTTAACTATTTATCATTTCTATGTTTCGGGAAGCTTACGACTTTTCTAGTAACTTAAAAATTCTTGAAGGCACTTACCAGAAGTAACTGACTAGAATTACTTCCTTCTGTATTGCTGTGTTCATTAAAAGGTTAATGTAGCATGGTGGTTATGGGTAATGAGGGAATTAGAGGAAGCCAAGATTCCTTTATCAAAAGGGGAAGGTCTTGTTATTATTTCCAGCCTCTTTGCTGTTAGATTGGAATGACACCTTTTATCCATTTACAACCTCGTAGACAGAGATGTTTTATACAGCACAATTCAATTATGTCAGTTTTTCAGTTAAAAAATAACATTTCATAATTTTTTATATCTATTGTAAGTTCTTCCTCTCACATGACACAAATACTGAGTGAAAGCCAAATACCTAGAGAAGAAAGAATTAATAAAAATGAATTTTATTTGGTTAGGAAGTACAAACCTAAGTCACAAAAAGTCCTGGAGAAAAATATCTGTCCTTGTCGGCAAGGAAGTGCCTAGAGCTTTAAGCATAGAAATTCCTGGAAGAAAAGTGTCTCTTGGTGTGGATTATTACTTAGCTTCAATAAGTGAAACCCAAGATGATTTGGTAGAGACCTATGTTAATCCAAGTTCCAGGAGTAAGTATGTGTCAAACTGTGAGTCACTTGGAGTCCCTGTAAGACCAAATTGTGTTTTGTTTAAAATGGAAAATTAACTCTTGTCTTATAGAATCATTTCTAAGGATAATGTAAATAATATAATTTATGATTTATGTTCTTCTCTGGACATCATGAATACTGTGTAAAAGATAACTGTCAAAATGCTAGAGAAAGTGGGTATGTGCCAGTTAAATATCATATTCCTTTATATCAATATCATATTTATTTATGTCTTCTTTTTCTTATTTATCCTTTGAACAAGTAATTTTGGAGCACTTATGCTGCATCTAGTGATTGATGTAGATGCAGGAATGTTGATTTTAGCCTGACAAATTAATGGGCAGCGAGAAATGCAGTCATATAAACACAGGACAATATAAGCTCACAATTTATAAATATATAGGTATAATATTTTATATTACAGTGTTAATCTCCCTGAAATAATTTATCTTGGCAATTCTTCTAAATATTTTACAGAACTTTAACCCAAATTAAGTTACTCCGAAGGGTAATATTTTAATTACCATCAAAGGTTCCAGTTACATGGTAGGATTTATAGATAGAATTACTACATGAAGCCCCATGTACAGATGACGATTGACGTAATAATTCTAATAAATATGACAAAGTTTAAAATGAATGCAATTGTAATTCAGAATGCCAATTACACAGATGTGGTTTGTCTAGATGTACTGATTAAGAGTAACCAAAAGGAGCTATATTATTTTTTCCTTTGAGAAATCTGTCTGACTGGTATGGTACTATGTCTGTTGCTTTTAACTTTGCTAGGTAAAATGAAATTTGGGAAAGGAAGGGGTTAGAAATGGAAAAATAATCTGTAGCATTTTTTTGGCAAATTCCTTTCATGAAAAGAAAGTAAATTGCTGTCTAGAGATACCAGAAGTAGAATTTGTATGTGAAGTCAATAACATATTTATCAATTGTTGTTATATGTATTAAACTATGTTCATTTTCATAACCTGTTTAACAAATAGATGCTTCCTGTGATACAAAATTACATTATTTTTTTCTTTCCACACCTCTACAAACTGCTTTTGTGTGATGTACTGCACCATAGGACACTTACACTGAGAGCTGAGGCAAAACCTCATTTCGTGAAACAAAAGCAGTGTCAATTTAGATGGCAAGAGAATGCATACTACTTTCCAAGTTGCTATAGGATCTGACATTTCAAATTTAAAATAAATTATTTGGAAATCCCACTATCTTTTCCCCTGACCTCAGTATTAACAGCTTCTGTGACCTTGAATGCAAATGAAGTACAATTCTAAGGGTGTTCTTCATCAGCATGAATTAGCAGTTTTGAATGTATGCTTCTTTAATCATTGGTTTATTTTCCAACGTATAATTTCTCTCCCCCTAAATCAGTTTAACCAGCAGCATGTTGTGAATGTGACTCATTTCATCTGTGCCTGTGGTTAGCACTATGTTGCTACAACAAGACCACCTGACAAATTTCTGAGCCTAGAAAATTGTCCATTTCAATTAACAGGACACCCAGGATAGTAAAAGTATGTGCTTATTTGCCTCCTCTCTGAACAGGAAGCAAACATTGCACACTGTTAATATGAAGTCAACTTCTTTCTTTTTCTTGTAAAGCAGAAAGTCAGCAGGAAACCAGTGTAAATAATGGAATGTAATATATACGTGCTAGAACTTTGAGAAGTGTAATTTCTTTATACTCTGCATTGTAGCATATGTGCCAGGCAGTTTTTCCTAATTCTGTCACTTCTGCAGAAAAATAGATGGATGTATACATGAATTTATATTGCTGCTATTGCTAGCTGTTCCCTGTCCATTGCAACAGATCTGGATTTTCTCTGCTCTGGAAGGAAAACACTCTGAAGAAAATGCATCCTTATAATGTTTAACTGTTGCTAACTCTGTGAACCTTTTAAAGAAACTTGTGGGGCTTAATCCTTAGACCAATGCTAAACAAGGTTACTTAATGAGAGTAAAGTAAAAACACAGGGTGGTGACAATTCTAAATGGCTTCATGAAGAAATGATACAGCTTTTCAATAATGAGATCAAAAACTGTGACATTATTTCATAGTCATCATTGGTGCACGCTAGATGTTTAATATAATTGCATATATAAATCATAGTACTTTTAGTCTTGGAATATTTCTATGTTCTATTCATGGTCTCTTTTTGCTAATAATTTTTGAGAACCTAATTTGGAAGAAAACGAAGAGGAAAACACTGAATCCATACTCTTTTCAACTATAAAAAATATCCCTTCAAATGTATGCAGGCACTGTTCAGATACACCATTTTGAATGGCTAAGCTTCACAAACTCATCTCTGCAGCAGGCTGCACATTTAGCTGGGAGACAACTGAGTTATAAAATTGGTTTTGGACTATTGAGAAAAGAAATGGAGCTAAAATGTAGAGATTCTATCATGAGTCCTGTAAAATAGGAACTATTTCTTCTGGCAAATTCTTCTCTCCAATACTGGTTTATTTTCCTCTATATGGAGAATTTTCCTTGGCATGAGGAAACTCTTCCTTTATGCACAATGTTCCTGAATTAAATATGCACATATTATTTATATCCATGTAGATACAATACATATTATACAGTGGCCTGATGAACATAAAAACAACACAAATACATCCTTTCTTTAAAAACTCCAAGTACTGTTCTACTGGGAAAAAATTATAGCATCACACAGTTTGGGAACTAGAAACCTGACTATCTACCCTCCAAAACAGTCATTTTAAAGGCAAAAATGTGTAAAGAGGTCTGACCTCTCCCCAGTAAGAAAGCTAGCAGGTAATAGGAGAACAGGTGTTCTGCCCTCTAGAAAAGTACTTACCTGTTCAGATTGCCATATATCTTGCCAATAGAATCAGAAATTTGGAAATTTAATAGTGGGAAAAGCTATGCTTTTTAAGGAAATAAATTACCATAATTTATATTTCTGGTTTATCTTCCAAAAAGTTGAGTTTTGTCTAAGTATCAAATATTCATGATCATTTTTATTCTGTTACCAAAATAAGAGCATTTCTTACATTTTTATGTAGCTTTTACTTTTCTCAAAGCACCTCCAAATCCATTATTTCTTTTTGTAGTCAAAAAGCACTAGCTGCCTAGTCTTTTATTTTTCCCACTGAAGACACTGAGAAAAGGAGAGGTAAACAATAATATTGCCAAGTTCACAGGTTAATTCCATACAAATCTGGACTATACATTTATGAGTGCCAAGAGGCAAGGAGTAGGAAAGACAGCAAAGACTTTTACAGAATACAGACTGATGTATGTTGAAATTGCCTCACTTTCCTAATGACAGACTGCATCACAGACAAGATAAATAATTAATTCAACAGAGGCCTTAAGACTGCTTAGACACAAACCTAGAATTCACATTCAGAATTGTCACTCCAAAGTAAGATCTTGGTCTCCTGCACCAGTGTTTCTCAAGCTATAACATGAAGATGCTATAACATGCTATAACAAGCTATAACATGCAGGCCCAAAGATTTTTTTAGGAAGTGTAAGACATAAAAACTATTTTCATAATAATACTTTTTGAAAATCTCATTCTCTTAATGATTCAAGAGTTTTCCAGGAGTTACATGCAACAAATTGAATGGCGAAGAAGATGCCCCAATGTCTAATATTGTACCAGACATTTAAGCATTCTCAATTATGTTAAATCGTATCTCTTTTGTTTTCTGGAAAAAAACTTGTCTTGATGACATTCCTTTTGTCAAAATGGTACAGTATAAATTTATTGTTTATTTTTATGTTAACTAATAAGATTTTATATTTTTCATTTTAGTTCCTAGTAGGCAATATATCTATAGATATAGCTCCCATAACCAACACCCTTATGGATCCTTAATTTTTAAGGCTAAAAGGAAATTCTTAAACTGCAAATATTTTGAGAATCGCTATGCTAGATCGAGCTTCCTCACTGCCTAAAATAGGGTAGGGTATACAGCAAAACAGCTCAAGACTTTGCTTTCAGAAAAAAAGAAAAACTGTGTGTGCATCAGTCTTAGTGTTAGAAATGACATGAAGATAAAATGTTACTGCTCTGCTAGCTTTATAAAAATTTTACTTATCTTAGAAAGAAATCAGTAATTATTATTCTTTGCTTTAAGTTTGTGAGTTATGAATTACCATGATAGCCAGGTATTTTGATCTAATGCTTTTGACTTAGTTTAGTAAAGGTCTGAAGGCCAAGAAGAAAACAATTGGTGATAAAATTCACACATTTCTAAGTGAGAGACTAGAATCACCAAAGTGCTTTCAAAGACAGGTCTTAAAATTGGTTTGACAACACCTCTCCTACCTGCATGATGTGTAAGGATAGAGAAGTAGGAGAAACCAGAATGATTAAAACTGAGTAACTTTGAATATGACTGTTAATGTCCTTTGAGTGTTTCTAAGGGAGAGATAAAGGAAACTTCTCTCTCTCTTGAAACGTAGGAGAGAGACTTTGGAGAAACCATCTAGAAATCCTCATCTGAGACCCATAAGTCTCCCCGGACTCTATAGATGATACCTGACCCACACACAAAGAGCCAAAAGTGGACTATTGTGATTAGCTCAGCCTTCACCTGAAGCAGCATAAAGCGGAGGTTTGCTTGGGAGTAGTTGTTATAAAGAATTCCAGAGCCAAGATTGATGAGTATTTCTTTTGGGACCAGAAGAATAGATAGAGTTCTTTTTAGTAAGGTATTACTATCTTATATTACATAATTCATAATAACTTATTACATAATTTATTATGTTTTTTGCCTACAGAAAAGGTATAAGAATAGCAAGCAAAAATCTCATATAGAGTCTACCAGGATTCATCAATTGTTTATATCTTGTCCCATTTGCTTTATCATTACCTCTGTTAATCTTTGTCTCTCAAATTCCTTTCTGAACTATTTGTCTATAATTTGGAGAGATGCTTCTGTGCATATTTTGTGGAATATTTTTTCTGTGCTGAGGATGGACCCCAGGGCTCTAGGCATACTGAGCACTTTACCACTGACTTATATGCTTAGCCCAAGCAAATTTTCTTACATAACCATAGTACAATTGTTGATATAAAGAAGTTTCACATTGACACAGTAGTATTACTCTGACACACATTCTTCCCAAGAGAATTGCAGGAAAGATGTCCTGACTTCCCAAAGGAAGAGAAGTGCTGTTTTCTCTAAGGTTAATATAAGAAATATGAAAGGAAACACAAAAATGCATAGGACTCTAATTCTGTCTTCAGTGTGTAATACAATTCCAGAAAACTAGGACTGGTAATAGAAACAGCTCATTCACTGAAGCCAATGCAAGAGCTTGCTGGAAAATGTGGCTATGAACAACAAAACAAATTCAGGGTAGTCAGAGAAATTGATTGTAGAAACCAGGATGAGCTGTTTCAGCACAGAGATTATTATAGTTTCAAATTAGTAATTATATTAATCTATGGTATGTGATTTTTCTTGATTTGAAGCTTCTTGGTAGACCTGTCATAGAAGAGCACAAATTATATCCAAGAATTTACCCTATTTTTAACTCTTAAGTGTGGTATTATTTTAAGTAATGTAGGGAAGTTATGCATAAGATTTTCTTGCAGATGGAACAAGAGCTCAAATGCCTGTAAAATTTGGTGTTATCTTCAAGTCAACATGAACTATGAATAAATATGATTAAACATTTAAAGTATATAGATTATTTATACCCAGCATCCAGGCTTAGCTTCTATACTATCATCTAAAGCCAAAATTTCAGTATATTACTATACTTTGTAATGTACCTTTACCATTTTGGAGCTATAGTGGCATTTATTCATTTGATTATCAAATATTAACAATGCCTACATTGTAAATTTTTGAAGTAGGAACTGAATCTTGGGTAGCATTTTCGACATTTACTTATTCAACAAACACTTACTAATGGGTGTTATGTGTCAGACTTTCTGCATGCTAAGAATAAAGTATTTGATTAAAATGGGCAAATTTGGTCCTCTCTTTGGAAAACATTTGCAAGGATACATTTGTCCATGCGAAGAAATGATGTCTGCAATGATCTCTGCAGTGATGTGTCAGGAAGCTGTAGTTTTTATACTGTAATACTAACAAAAATTTGATTTGGAGAAAGAACCCCAAAAAAAAGTTATTTCAGTCTTGTTCCCCTAAATTGAGCAGTTGCCTCTTTGAAATCTTGTTTGTTGGTTACATATTTTTCACAGCTTTAATATAGTAAGGACTTCATCCTGCATTTTTTGTGGTGCTGGTATTTTGTTGCCAAACAGAGCACACTTATTTAAAATACAGTGCTCATAGGCTGGAAGTATAACTAAGTTATATAGCACTCGCTTAGCATATTCAAGGCTCTGTGTCAATTCCCAGCACCAAAAACTAAATAAATGTGTTTAAAGGATGTCTCGTTTGATGAAAAGAATTCATATATTCAGAAATTAGAGTAATTGTATATGTATATGAGTTAGTTTCTGTGAATAAGATGTGTGTCTTGATTTTACATTCAAAGATATACGCATTGTTTCACCATTTACATAGGAAATGATTATGTATCCAGAGGTATTTTGACAAGACACTTGTGTTAAACAGTTATACGTGAATTCTGAGTAATGTTCTCTTTGGGAAAAAATTTACCTGCATCGTTCTATTGAATGTGCGCCATGAGCTTCATCAGCATGATTAAACTTCCTCTTAGTTAACTTTAACACTCTTTAACTCAAAGCCAATACTATAATAATACTTGTTTGAGAAGCTTTATAGAAACAATGGGAATCATGGAAATGATATTTAAATTATATTGAAACTTGATGCTTTTAATAGCCACTTTTAAAATCATGAGAATCTATATTAAATAACATCCTGTGAAGATAAAATTATATACACAAATCTTGGGAGAAACACCAGATATGTAATTTGTATCAAAATTCTACCTAATATACTCACAAAATAAAAATATGATTATTTTCTTATATATACAGAGATATATATTATATAAATTATATATTCATATATATATATATTTACATATTTATATATTTATATAACACATGTTATATATTATACAAATATATAATTTCTTATATATACACACAGATAACATATATGCATATGTAACCTACATATATGTATTTTATATGTGTCTTCATATATATGTATTATATACATAGGAATATTCAGGCTGCATAATTTATTTTGGGATGCATGAAATGTGCACATAAACATACGTTTATATACACATGTTACCAGCAACTAGGTAGTAACAATTTATAAAGTCTTTTTTCTTTATTCTAGGTATTTTTCTTTTTTCTAATACTTCACACTATACCTGTATATGCGATCTATTTAAATGGCTGGTAACATTAACAAGTACATTACTGAAAAGTTTATTTTAATCTTCATAAAGAGAAGTTGGTTGTGGAAATATATGAATATATGACTACTTCAAAATGAGCCTCTCTTCAGTGTTAGGATACTGAAAATAGCTATTAAAGGGACCCTTGAAATGCTGTTGGCATAGTAGTATATTAAGAATCGTATTGTAAAGCTTGATTCATTTTATGCATCATTTGAGTTTCTCATAATTTTTAAAGGAAATATTATTCAAGCAATTATAATCACTTTCTTTTGTCATTTTAAATTGATAAGCTATAACAGTTTAATAATAGAAAATCATTCACCTATTGAGAGTAGAAATAATATCTGTTCCATAAATATATTCCAAACATGTAAATATTAATATTTGCTGATCAAGGAGAGGTTAGTGTCCCAGTTATAGAAACAAGGAAGTGAAAACATAAAGGGTTAGTTGCCGTTTGTGGATGTGTAATGAATATGTATAAGGATCACTGGGAAACAAGTCCATTCTCACCTATGTAATAAGTTCCCATTGTGTGGTTAGGAAAAATAAAAAACATATTTTAAAAACACTATGCTTTTCTTTTATAAAAATCACTTTATTTCTTTATTGAAAGTAATCACACAAATATTCCATTTTTCTTTACACGCTGTTTGAACAGTACTTTTTTGTACAGGAAATGAGACAAGACACTTTTGGATCTATTGAAGTTCTATGTGGCAGTAGGATACTTTTTCATTCTTGGCTAATTTCTACTAATGCAGATACCAATTATGCTCTCAAACTTTTCAATATCTTGCTCCTTGTGCGTTACGGGTAGTACAGATGATTGTTTTTGTTTTATAGCCATTGTTAATGCATTTGCAGATTGCATTTGAGAGTCTGAGAAAATTACTCCATACATCAGCATCAACCAGGAAATAGTTTTCTTCACTTTAATCTATGCACTGTGTTACTGTGCTGTGTTGTACAAATCAGTAAAATATAATTAAGCACTTAAAGTTTTTCTGAAAATTTGTAGTGCTGGATCAACTATATTTTGAAATGCTCTTAAAACTGAGCAACAGAAAGATAAATACAATAGAACATGAAATTAAACATACACTTGGCCAATCACAATGGTTCAGAAACATTTGCAATTTCTGAGTTAGTGATTTAGAATCACTTGTAAAATTGGTGAAATTAAAGTATTTCCATGCATATAATGTAGTTCTCTACCTAATGAACCTTGAATGAAGTTTTATTTGTATAGATGTGCTAAGCATAAACATGGGAGGCCATAAAGTAATTTATTAATTAGCTATAGCTATCCTGTAATAAATGTTTAAGACATTCTTTAATAACATTTATAAATAAAAGTAATTGTATAACCAGCTCTATTACCAAGATAATGATTTTCTTTAATTAAATATAGGAATAACAGTAACTGAATGTTATACAACCAATCAAATTGATAGTATACTTTCTAACACATTTAAGTTCCACTGTTTACTTTCCATGTCAAACTTTCTTCACTGTTCACACTTATTTTTCTTTTTCCCCATGGGTATACATTATTGGTGTCATATAGAATAAACCTTAGAAAGATTGCTTAATTTAAACCAAACCATGTATCTCTCTTCATTTCATCACAAGTTCACTATTAAGTATTCCTCTGCAAAAGAAAAGTGGGGTATACACATCACCATTTAGATTTTGTCTTACATTTTCCTTTAGTCAAGTTATGTTGTGCCACAGACTTATGAAATATTACCTAAATCAGAGAAATTGTACGTTCTTCTTTTTTTCCACTGTACTGAAAGCATCACTGTTGCCTTGAGAAACCTGTGTGCTTGCTCCTTAGATTTCTGTGAGGCTCTAAGGTTGTGTTTCATGTGGAATAGACTATTTTATCAGTCTCCTTTCTCTTCCCTTCTCATACTCTCTTTTTTCTTCTGCCTCATCAACCAACTGCCCAGGATCCAAACATGCCCAGTATTCTTCTTACTGCATAACTTACTTCCCTCAGGACTGACGCCTGATCTGAAGCACTTTCCTTCATCAGACTCAGAACAATCCTCTAGCAACAACTGTGTGCTAACAGGACTTCTGGTCTTCCACTGGGTTGTAGTTTACATGAGTACAGAACTTATAATCTTCCTTGAGGAGAGTTGTCAGTGGGCTTAGTGCCCCCTCCTCATACACTTTATCTTCTGAATTAAAATTTCTTTCAGAGCAGAAATTCTGTGACATTTTTCACGATATATTTTGAAGAGTGACCAGGAAAATACCTCATCCAAAATTTTCCATCAACAAAAATATGCTGAATGAATATAAATTAAGTGAATTGAATCAATAATTTTGATAGGTTATTACAGAATTTAAAAAACAAAGGTAGTGTTTTGAACAGTTCTGTGATTAAACCAAGGGTAGAGTAATATTGTCAGCTTTATTTTGTCTTACAGGTATATCTACACTGTTTTTAGAAATGACTAGATTTTTGGTAAGACTGATTGAGTTTTCCTTCATTTTTATGTGACCCTTATATTATAATATGCTTCAATTCTACCTCCAAAGCACATGCACTTCTCACAACCACCACCTAGATTTTGGAGCTGTTGCTCATGAATGTATATTTCAGAAATAATCTAGTTTGTGTGATTAAGTATAAAGCTAACTTTTTAGCACTGTTATGAATTTTAAGGACATATCTACATAATAAAATCTATTTAAATTAGTTTCCTAAATAAAATCTGGATTAAAGCATCATCAAATTCGTATTACTTATATTTACATTCACTTATAATACCATAATTATTGACTCCACTTTTGTTAAAATCTATTTTAAAAGTCAGTGATAAGAGCATGTTCCTGATTTACTAAAGTGGCATATAAATTTTATTTATTTCCTGCAAATGCTTCTGATTTTTAGTTTTAAATAAAGTAAAATTTGAGGTTGCAATGAATTGTTCCTAATATGTTTTGTTTTGTTTTGTTTTGTTTTTGGTCTTTTTTTTGTTTTTATCAGTACCAGGGATCGAACTCACGAATGCCTGCTTGCAAGGCAGGCACTTACGCCACTGAGCTAAATCCCCAGCCCCTGTTCCTAATATGTTAAAGAGGTCTTTTGTGATAACTTATTTTCTTGGTTTGTGCTTCTTTTTAGAAAAGAAGTCTGAACACTGTAACACATAATTTATGATAGCTTGCCAGGAAATGCAGGCAAATTTATATTTGTGGCTTGTATCTCTAAATCACCAATCCTCCAGCTATGACTCTTGTTAAGGTGCTTTTCCTTGTTAGTATCCTATTGTGTAACTCATATTAAACATATCACCAAATTACTCCTAGCTCTTTCTCATATAATTTAAAAGAAAATAAATAAATGTAAGAAGCTAATGCTTGGAGTATAGAAGGTATCAGACTCAGAAAGAAAAAAAATGGATTAGTATAGAATCAAATATGATATCCTGCCTTTGGAGTTCCTACTCACAGAAAGTATGAAGTATATGCTCACATATGAAAAACTAGCTTACACAGCCCTTTGCTTGCTATTGATTTTCACATGGTATATTTAACTATACAAACTCTAAATAAGCTTTTGGGAAAATATAGCTATTATAATGCAAATTTATTAACAAAATGGAAAGTAATTAATATTGTCTTTTTGTCATGCATAATAACTGACTATCCTGTAGAAATCACATCAATATTATGTGTAGCTAAAACTCAGGACCATAACCTCAATGTAAACCTCATGCCTCATCCTGTACCACTAACATGGAAAACTAAGTTTTTAAAGAGTAGATACAGTGTAGATAAAGTGGGCTGGTAGTGTCTTATAGGAGTTTAATTCAACCCATAGAACTTCTTATATACCAGGCAATGTGCTCAGTACTATGAACTGAAAACTAATTACACGGTTCTCTTAGGAAGTTTCCATTGCCATGAGATTGAACAGCATGAACAGAAATGCTGTTCATTTTATAGGGAAGCTCAAACGTTCCCTCCAAGATTCAATTTACAATCTGCTAAAATGAGGGTTAGTACATTGAACCAAGTGATATGCAACAGAGATTTGAATTTCATAGACCAGGACTGTGTCTTCTACTTCTTACTATATCACACAACTCCCAGAATAGGAATTTAGAGAACTTGCTGAGATATGCCTCTTGAAACCTGGCCTCACTTGAAGCAACCTCCAGTATTTTAACAAGACTATAATTCATATTCAGCTAGAGCTCTGAATCTTTCATCAACCTCTGCCAACAAAATTTACTATTCTTAATATAGTTAGCATTCCAGCTATTTCATTATTACGGTATTTTAGTTTATGTTACAATTGTTAGTAAAATTAAAAGCCACATGTGGTAGATGGTGTTACATAGACTTCATTAAAGTCTGCTAAAGTGAATTATTATTTGATTATTTTCTGATTATCTCCTATTTCAAGAATATGGAAATGATCATAATACACTCAGTTTCTTTTCAGAAATTATACAACCTAAAACTATAAAGAAGAAATCACAATGCTAGGGGATTCCATGGCCAAGACCACACTAAAAAACAAAGTAAAAAATATCTCCGTTATAAAGTATTTAATACCAAAAAAATTAATTTAAAACTCAAAATCAGTTTCCCATTGAATTTTATATCATGGGAGAAAAACTGAGATCTTTATAAATCCCTGCCCATGTCTTATCTCTGAGAAATTTTTTGGCTCTGAGGAATTAGTCTAGTATTTCTCTTAAACATATTCTTTTGTCATTGAAAATTAGTTGTTATTCATATTAGATATCTAAAGGATCAAGAGTGGAAGCGGAGAAAAGAGCTCATCCATGTTATTGCCTGACTTGATGTGCTGTTCTTCTTTTCATTATAGCATTTCATGGGTGAAATGAGCATCGCTTTTGAACTAAATCAAGTAGTATCCATTTTAAAGGGAAATGTATTGAACTCTTCCCACATACGCTGAGTGGTAGAGCACCCAAAAGCTTTTGCTACTGAAAAATTTAGTATGACTTCCTTGTATGGCTTGATAGATGTTATTCATTTCTCTCAAACATATTTAGATTTCTAAAAGCATCTTTGAGTTCTACTATGAATAAATCATTGATTCAGAGTTTCATATCCATGTATTTATGCTAACTTTAAGAAAACTTTTTATGAGAGCTTAGTGACTGGTTCTTCTTTATGACAATCATCCTTCTTAATTTCCCCTCTTACATTCAATCTTCTCTTTGGTTTGCTTGTTTTTTAAATTTTTATTTTTTATCAGTACATGTTTACAATAATAATGATCATATCCCTCATGTGGCATTGGTACATGTATATAATACATCTCTATTTTTATATGGGCTCCATCCCTCCATATCTTAGTCCCATTCCTATGTGCAAAAATCTATCTCCTACTTGCTACTATCTATCTTTTATTTTGCAACTCTCATATAAGAGAAACTATACAATATTTAATCTTGTGTGTTTTGTTTATTTCATTTAACATTATGGTCTCAAGGTCTATGTATTTTTCTACAAATAACTCAAGTTTATCATTTTTATAGCATAGTAGTACTCTACTGGGTGTAAATACCACATATTTTTCCTCTTTATAAATATTTTTTCATCCATTAATGGATGTCTTAGTTACTTTATGCTCATCATGAGACAAAATACCTGAAGCCCAAAGTTGGGAAAGGAAAGATTTATTTCTTGCAGTTTTGGGAGGTTTCAGTCCACACTCAGTTGACTCCAAGGCAGGCAGGCATGGCTGGGCTGCATGGCGGCTGCAAACAGCAAACAGGAACTGGCAAAGAACGAGACACACCTTCTTCCTGCCATTACATCACATCCTGGCTCCACCCTTAAGTGGATGTAGCACTAACACCATCAATCCAAGCACTATACAATGAATGAATAACAAATGCACAATTCAAACTCATGAGGCCTGGGGGACACAAAAATAAACCATGAAAATGGATAACCCAGAATCCAGTGTTCTGGACCTGTGACTTGATATGTATTCAGGTTCAGAATGGAAATTCCACTCCATGCTTTGACATTTTTACTATTTCCTACATCACATCTAAATCTAAGAACCAGCTTTTAAAATGTGTTTGATCCAAAGTAAAATTTTATAATTTTGCTTCTAGTTCTCTAAGAATTAAAGAAATACTCTCTCCATTTTGTAGGAAAGTTCAAATGTTCTAAGATTCAATATTAGAATCTGCTGAAATAAACTGGCTGCAAGACTAATCAACAGGAAAAACCCCATAAAAATGTATTTGATCATAGTTTTGTAACACTTTGGACAGAAAATCCAAAGTCTTACTTTCGTCCTTAAATTTTCTAAAATATGCATGGCTGTGTAAAAATATGCTTGAACAAAAAGGGTGTGATCTAATATTCATGACTGAGTGTGGAAAACCTAGGAAGCCCATCAGATCAATTCTTCTTGGCCTCTCTGTAGAGACTGCTTTTCTCTCAAAAGCAAGAAAGAATCCTGTCTGGAAGGAGGTCTTATGATCTACATTCAACAAATTAGGTAGGTGACTATCTTTATGGTCAAACTTGATGCGGAAATGTGGAAGTTTTAAATTCTTTTGGATGACTTTGCGGTAAAGGTGAACTCATTACAGTACAACAATCTTGGAAAAGAGGAATTCTAGTTACCTTGGTAAAAACGAAGGGTGAAAAGTACCAGAATATGACTTTTAAAGAGCACCCCTTATTCTGAGAGTGTTCACTTTTACAATTGGTTTTCTTAGTTTCTTATTTAAGGAATTGAGAATATTATTCTTTGGGACAGAATGGACTTTTGTGTTTTCAAATCATCACAAAACATCATTATCTAGTATTTGAAGCTAACTTTAAATTTCACTCACATTTTCCAAAATCCAATGAAGAGGAACAATATTTTAAGCTTCTATGACCATGCAGTTTGATTTCCTCCTTAATATACTACATGAACCATATAGACATAGATGTAGCAGAACTAAGAGTTGTGTAACAAATATTTTGTATCTCATAATAAATATCTAAATGTGGAGTCAATCCTGTAATATAAAATCATGTATAAAGAAACCAGTTTTATTGATTTAAGAATTATTGCTCCTGGACTTTTTCCTTAATATTTCTTCCTGTTCCTAAGGCAAAAGTCCCAGAAGATAAATCCATTTAAACAAGTTTGCATATATCTGTACCTTGGAAAGTCTTCATTAAGGATTTTTCTCCTTTAAGATTCAATGTATTAAGCTAGTTTTAGAAAACAAAGGCACGTCAATAAATCAGTTATTTTTGTCTTTCCTTTAGGTAAGTATGTTTTATCCCCATTTCACAGAATAAGCAATTATGATGAAAAAGTGTTCTATGAACTATTTCAGTGTAACACATCTAATTAGTAATAGACATAAATCTAGAAAATAGGTTCTCTACCTTCTCAATGTCGATTTGACTCCTATAAAGGTCATGATTCAGGTTGAGACTAGGATGCAGATATAGACAGAACTGAATTTAAGCTCTTGCTCCACCACTTACTAACTCAAGGAAGTTGCGAACCATTTGCTCTTACATAAATAGAGATATTTAACACCTGTATCACCATTTCCATGCGAGGATGTATGTGATAAGTATATGCAGTCTGCTGAATGTGGCTTAAGTAACAGTCACAATTTTTTTTTAACTATGCTGACTTTCCAAAAATAGGAATATAACCTTAAGCAATGAATCTTTGATGAGAGCAGATTTTGTTAGAATGTAGTCACAGGATATATTGAGCCAGGCTGTATTATTGTTTATAGTCATATACCTTTCTGTTTCACTCGGATGTCAGGGTTTTTAAGAAAGAGATAAAGAAGATAATGCTTAAGGACAAGTTTAACATGACTTTGCTTATTCTCCATTTTATTTCTATAATTATTCCATGAAGGATGTACAACAGAGGAGAACACAGACCATTTCCTGTAAGATACAGATTGGTCCTGCTAGCCTGGCCCTTCTGACTGGGCACCTTCCTGTGGTTGCCTTCACAGGTTACATTGCTGGACTAAATTCAGGACACCAAACAGCACAAAAGATGAGCCCATAAACCCAGCACTATAAAGTTCTTGTAACATGTCCCAATATTCCATTTGTATATTCTCTGACACTTTTCTGAGTTTGAATCTATAGCAAACTGAAGTTTCCAAAGATTATTTTCTCGCTTTCAGCCTAAATGCTCATAGAGAATAGTGAGACCCCCATCCATTCATCCTCCTCAAAACATGGAAAAGCTATTGACTTAGTTCCATTTCTTTTTACTTAACTAACATCTTCTGCCTGTGAGAAGATGTGCATAGTTTACACAGCAATTTGGGAGCCCTTTGTAAAGGAATCTGGTTGGTTTCTACTTTTCATACAGATTATATCTGTTCTATGTAAATACTGTCTATGGATTAATTTTTGGAGTACCAGAATCCAACAGAAATGAGAAAGGTCTGAAATGGACCAATTCTCTTGATTCTAGCTCCAATGCACCTTCCATTTTTTGTAAGCCCTGCCTAACCCATCACTGCCTGGCCACAGAAACATCATTTTTGCCCTCGGTTTGCCTCAGGGGCCTCCTTACAGAAGTATTGCTAGGCCTGGTTTTGCACACAGAATCTTAAGAAATGCTCTGCTGTGTTTTGAAAAAGCTGGGAATACAGCCCCTGTTCACCTCTACTATGGATCCGAGGGGCAGGCAGATTCCAAGTCATAACTTCTGAAGTGGTTAATGCCTTTTGCACGGAAGACCTAAGGGTCACATATAATTAGTTGCTGAGTTATGTGCTGGCGTTTACATGCCTGGCAAGTTGTAAGGAAGAGAAAGAAAAGTAGGATGAAGCCTGTCGTGACACAGAAGCCTCAAAGAAGTGGTGCCAGTTGTGCAGGATGGGCTTTGAGTCTGAGGCTCTTCACTGGACTAAATACACACCTGGACCTTCTTCAGCCTCCTCATCTTTTAAGATGGACATTCCTAATTTTATGACATTAGAAAAGCAATTGTGCAAACTCTTACTGTTTATGGCTTCTTTTGAACCCTTGATTTCTATTCACTTGTGGGCTCTAAGTGTGGAAGCAGGGAATGTGTCCTACCAGTCTGACTACAGTAAAAAGAACAGATAAAGATATTTACATCTGCATGTCTGTGTCCACCATATGTGTAAATGTCACTGCATGCAGACAATATCCATAAGTCAGTCTCTGTTTACCAGTAAGGTCCCTTCCCATATGGCTCATTCTCTACTACCCAAGTCAGTGCACTGCTCTTTTATTCCTCTTATCTATTTTTGCCATTTCTTGTCATATAGAACTAACTTGTATCGGGATATCAAAAAAAGGACTCCTGCACTCCTGCAAAAAAATGCCCACACTTGCCCATTGTAATAGACAGAACCACCTACAGAAGTATTCAGAGCTTGAAGTCACTTTGGAGATTCACCTTTCTTCCCTCTCACTTTACAGCTGATTAAATTCAGGTCAGCCTAGATGAAGTGATTTGCCTAAGGTCAAAGCTGGCTAGAGGTAGTCATAACTACAACACACGATACTGAATTTTACTTTTGTCAATATGCAACATTATTCACCAAAAAATATTTATTTATGAGACAGGCATCATTCTAGGGGCGGGAGGTTCAACAGAGACCCCGTAAGGCCTAACCCACGCCCTGCCACTCACATTTCAGCAGGGTTCTGCTCGCTCAGCTGTGTATTCTGTAAATGTTATATATTTTTTTAAACATAGATTCAATTCTGTTTGTGTCCATGCCCTTATTAACACTCAGTCCCAATTAACTTCCCAAGTTTCTCATTTAATTATCTCCCGTCTTCTTTCTCCAGGTACATCCTGGCCTCCTGACTCCATACCATTCTGCCTCATTATCACTCCCACCCCCGGAGTAAAATGAAAATTTAAAGCATAATGAAAATGTTAAACATCGTTAAACCCAGTATGTGATTATTGTAGATCCAACTGCCAACAGGTCTTGTACTGTTTGTGGATTTGTGTAATAAACTGTCACAACAGAAAAATAAGGTGCTCCTTCATCCCTACCCTCCTTTCTTTTTAAAATTCTCATTGGTAAACATTTGCTCCATCATAATCAGGACGAACTTTTAGAGCTAAGCTTTCTAAATGTTCCTCTATGGTTTTATACAAAAGACACACACACACACACACACACACACACACACACACACACACACCAAAAATCCCTGTACTCCTCGCCTTTACCTTTATTTCAAAGATATATTCTGTAGCATTGCCTTCTATATACACATACCAGTAACACCATGGGTAAAGAGAAGGACTACACATTTTAGAACATTTCATTATTTACTCTATTACTTGGTAGATAATTGTTCTTTCATTGTTTAATGCATTTCAGTAGCTTCCAGATGAATAACATTATCTTTTGTAATTATAAACAAAATAAAACAATATTGTGCTTAATGAACTAAATAAAAATAGCCACAGTTAAGTGCTATATAGCATAGAGATAATAAAAATGACATTTTACTAATTTGAGATTTTTTAAAAACATAGTCTGTTGGGGGGAAATGATTTTTCTCTATACTTTCAAACTAATGAAAAGTTACAAGAATGATACAAGTTCCCGTATGCCTTTCACATATATTCATGAACTATTTACATATTTCTTGCATATAATTCTTTTTTCTCTCTTTCTCCATATGCATATACATATATATATATACATACATATATATGCAATATCCACATAGATATGCAATTATTGTTTTATTTGAGGCTAAAAGTTATTCATAACTTGTAATTCTAATCATAATTCTACTGACAGTTAAGCAAAATGTGTTTTAAGTATTGTAGACACAACAAACACTTTTTCTTTTAGAGTGCTATATTACATATATATGATTGAAATATATATAATGTACATACATGTTTATATACACTTGATATATCATTCTGAATCATTTACAGATAAGTCAGAGACATGATTTTCCCTCCTCTGAATAATTTAGTGACTATTTAAATGTATTTCCTAAATCAGGACATTTCTTACATTACACCAAATAATTATCAAAGGCAATTTACCACTGATATAACACCATTATCTAACTTTACTCCGTATTCAAATGTCTGCGACGAGTTCCTTGAGAGCTGATTGTTCCCCTACCTCTCTTTGATATAGCTTCTAATCCAGAGTCATGTAAGGCACTTAGTTATTGTGCAATCTTTATTTTTGTGTTTAAAAGCTAATACTCAGCTAATGGTAGCCTGGGTAATATTCATTTTAACAGTAAAATGTTTTCTGACTATTGTTCCAAGAATAAGAATTTAAGCCAAAAGATAGCTAGCAAAATCCCTCAGGATTAATGATCTCTATGCTGAGAATGTTAGCAGTCAGCCTCGTGACAATGTTCTAAACACAAGTTTTGACATTTCCTTAGGAGGAGGTCCAACCAAGGAAACTGAAAATTGCAAAGTTTTGAAACTTAAAATTTTGTAAGTGGGCTTCACCCACTTAGAACTAAGAAGATGGTACTTAGAACTGAACATGTTGCATAGTAGATTTACCCTCTTTAATAACAACTCTAAATGAATATGTAGCTCAGTACTGTGTTACTGAAGGTTCAAGAAAAATCTGTATTTTCTTTTTGTATTAATGCATGTTTGCAGTACATGATTACATTCTCAATGTGGATTTGGCACATGCATAGAACACATCTTAATTTTTTCCCATTTTCTTCTTCTTCTCCCTCCATCGCTTGGTCTCCCTTCCATTTGCAAAAGATCTATCTCTCTGTTCCTTGTTACCTTTTATTTTGCTCAGTATTTAGACTTTGGGTTCCTCCTATCAAGAAACTGTGTGACACTTAAATTTTTGTGTCTGGTTACTTTCACATAACATTATGATCCCAAGGTATATCCATTTTCCTACAATAACTCAAATTCTTTATTGTGGTACTTCACTGTGTATAAATTAAATTGCAGTTTTTTATCCTTTCTTTTGTTGGTAAACATATAGCTCACTTCCAAAGTATAGCTATCCTAATTCCATGAAAAATAACATAAAACCATTTCATTTTCATTAGAATGAAATGATTGAGATATTTTAAAACCAAGTTTGAATGCAAATGTTAATTATCCATCATTATTGATAATATGCCTGTTCAAAAAATGTTAAAGTTGGGAATTTTTAAATGTTCAATATTAAATTGAATGAAAATAAATCTTTTTCTGCAAAAATGGTAAGGAAAGGAAAGTATTTGTAGTATTTATGATCTGTAAGTGTGTAGTGTTTTATTTTTGTAAATAACATTATGATTAAGGCTCTAAGATACTTATGATGGCTTTCTAGAAACCATTAAAGCAATAACCCTTAAATCTCAGATCATTTTTTTCTCCATGTCAACCGTGCTTCTAATATTGGAGTAAATATGATACTAAAACTTAACCAGTTTTATTGACTGTAAATATACATAATATTTTGCAAATAATATGTAAATTTATCTAAGCAAATTAACTTTTAAATGTATTATAAATAATCATATCAGTGTCAAGCTTTCATACTAGGAAACTGCCTGAGTCAGACCTACTCTTAGCAAGTACATTATTAAAAAGTCAGATAGATGATACAAGGTGCAAAAGAATCCATTGCCATTTTTACTTTTACCTTCTAAAATAAAATACATTTATATATAAAGGTGACAGAAATTAGATATCAGGAAAATACTATACATGCACATATTCAAGATATAGGTCAAGACTAAAACAGTTGTTTTGTCCCTACAGTAGAGGGACAAAATTTACCCTTGTGAGAAATATCCAGGCAAAATCAAAATGAACTCAAAGCCCTGAAGAAAGTATAACACACAAAATCTAATCCTTTTACAGAATTTCTGAAGGAAGCCTGCCTCCTGGTAATGTGTAATATACCTAATGTCAAATATGCTCTTTTTTAATTAAAAAATGCTTTGTTAAACAGGCTTTTGTTTTCATGTATGTTATAGTTTTAGGTCCTCTATTTTATGTGTGTGCCCAAAGAATCTTGTATTTTTAGTTTTAATTATTTAAAAAAGCCTATCAGTATGCTAAAACTATCCATAGAAATATTATCTAAAATCGATTGTGACTCAAAATTGTATGTTAACAGGCAGTCAGGGAAATCTAAGTGCATTTTAACATTGCTCTTCCTAATGGGTTTTACTAGAAAACAGTGGAGTTTCAAGCAGGAATAAAATGAGAGCAGACCTTCGATACTTAACCGTGAACAGATGTGGTAAATGCAGCTTTGGACATATAGCTGTCACTTCACATCTTTTCCACTGAGTACCTATGTGAGCCAGGAGCCAGAGCTGCCAGCCCTGAAATATTTTTGTAGTTCCGTTGACAATAGATTCCAAGAGCACTCAACAGAGTAGCCTGCCAGTTATGCACCTATTTTAAAATCTTTCATTCTTTCTTGGCTTGTATTATACCTAATTTTTTGAGGATGAGAACTCACATTAAAAGTCACTAGTTTCTAGCACTGTTAAATTTTTCATTTATGAGTTGCTAACATAAAAAGCTAAATAAAAATGTTGATTTTTTATTATATTAAAGCAATTCCTATTATTATCTCTGCAAAGGATTTAGTTTTCTCACTCTCTAAACTGAAAGTTGTACTTTTCATGCAATGATAAATAGTCATTCTTATCATACCCCATGGTGGGTTTAAAAGTTTGTGTGAGATTTTCAATCTATACTAGAGTAGTTTTAGTTTCTATTTAGACATTTATTAAGCTTGTAAATAGGCAAGTATGTATACAATATATATATATATATATATGTATATATATATTGCAGTTTTCCATAATATCAGTAAAAATATGAAATTTAAAACTAACCTTGAAGCAAATAAGATATTTATAAAATCATATTAATGATTGATACAGCACAAGGCATTTAATTGATGTAAAATTTTTGTGATTCCTTTTTTTAATGGATATAATAATATAATATTCTCTAATAATACCTACCTATCCCAGTTTTCACAATACTCTACTCTAGAAAACATAATATTATAGTTTACTTCTCACAAAATTAGTACAGAAATTATGTACAGAATCTTAATCTCTAGCTCTGTAAACCACCTTTAAAATTCCATCTACAATGGTGTAAATACTAAACATATACAAATACAATACTATTTGGTACTTAGAGGTATTGTTGTGAGAATTACAGGTAGAAATATTTGTGTGTGTGTGTGTGTGTGTGTGTGTGTGTGTGTGTGTGTGTGTGTGACTGTTTGAGACAGGCTCTCACCGTGCAGTTCAGGTTGGCCTTCAACTCACTTTATAAACCGGGCTGGCCTCAAACTCACAGCAGTCCTCCTGCCTTAGTCTTCCAAGTGTTGGGATTATGGGCTTTCAACACTACATCCAGCCTGATATAAATTTTTTAATTTAATTTACTGGTACATTTTAGATATACATAATGATCATATTCATTATAGGGAATTTGTACCCAGAAATCTTAAAAATGAATCTGAAATGACTCAGAACTATCTTTACAAACTAATCATGGCATGTATTATTTTCCTTTTAGAAATAAAAAAGAATTCTGAAAGAAAACAAAGAGAAAACACTCCAGACTTCTAACAGAACAGTAAGTACTTTAACAGCAATAATTATAATAGATCACCTACAAACTTAGACCTAAGAAATGCCTATTATAGATATATTCATCTTTGTGTCTTCTAAGGTAAGAAATTAGTGTGGTAAGTAAGTAAAACCTTCTAAAATCTCCACTCCATTTCAGTTTGCTTGAGTAGACTGAAAATCATTTATCCTATAATCCTCTTAGATAGGAGGGAAAGGTAATCTTTTTGATGCATGTCTCCCTGGTGCTGAAAATATTTAGAGTCCATCATGGGGTGTTTGTTTGTTTGTTTGTTTTGTTTTGTTTATTTTTTACTAACTTTTTTTAATTCTATGGAAGGGAAAATGTAATAAGCAAAATTCAGACAAAGTACCTAGCTTTCTCTGTATGTGATACAAAAGAACATATTTATTCTAAACAATGTTGTAAACATATTAATATGCTTGATTTGTTTATAGTTATTATAAATTTTAAATGACAATTTTCAGGCATAAGTCTATATTTTGTACTCATAGTACTTGTAATTTGATGCTTTAAATATGAAATACATTTCCTTAGGTATTATTAGTAATTTTCCTAAATACTCTTTTATTAAGCAAAATTAAATATATTATAAATGCCAAAAACTATAAATTTTAAATATGTAGCCATAAAAAACAGAAAAATAAATTTGAAAATCCAAAACCCGTCTTGATGACCCACATGGTACCAATTTTATTACCATGATTGTTTTGAGATTTAACTTGAAAATGCAGTTCACTAAAATTGCAACCAAAAATGTTAAAGAATAGCACCTTAATAAAATGAAAAGGCTATATACCTAGGTATGTTAAAGTACAATAAATTTCAAGGGAAAGGTTATAATTTTGATATAAAATTATAATTTCCTAGGATATGTATACATCTTACTCACCCAAAGACTAATAGGAAAATCAAACTTAGTTTTCACTCACTAAACATGGTCATTGTAATGATTATAGAATGAAATCCATCTCAAATCTATTTTATTAATTTATGAGGTATGAGAGGGGCAGGTGCAGCCAGATGCTTTGTGACCTGTCTGAAGCTTAGACACAAGCAGCCCTTTTTATACCTCACTCTAACTTAGTGTTTCCTCAAGCTACAGAAGACCACACATTTCCTACTTTATATCAGACTTTATACAAGACAATAATTCAAATTCTTTTGAAAAAACTATTGCTTGACTTACAACAGTAAACTCCAAACATGTGAAAAACTGCAGAACTTTCAGTTCAGGTTGCAAATATATTTACATATTAGTAGGTAGAAAAATAATTTAAGGATCAGATTTTAATATCACATGTGGTTTTGTTTCACATAGTTCTTTTTGGTTTTTAATTATTATTGTAAAAACAAAGCACAAAAAAGAAATGATACAAGTTTTTAAATAGAAAATTAACACTGGTTACTATATTGCATATTGTTATACTCGTAAGTGAAATAAATCAATATCACATATATTTTTTAAACTCTGGTAACTTTGGGGGCTGGGGGTTTAGCTCAGTGGCATAAGCACCTGCCTTGCAAGCAGGCGGTCGTGAGTTCGATCCCCGGGACCGATTTAAAAAAAAAAAAAAAAAAAACTCTGATAACTTAAAAGTGTTGCAAGACATGAAATGAATGAGAGGTTTCTATTTGACCTGTTATTTACCGATCATCTTGTAACCAGAGAAGGTTGACAAAGTCATTGAATCAAAACATAAACATTGTTCTGCAATTGATAGACTAGGCTCTCTTGTTTTGCTTTTAGCTATATGATTTCAATTTTTTAAACAATTTCAATTGTGTGCAATACTAATTAGAAAAAGGCTGAATTTTTAAAGGACAGAACAAAAGATACTTGTTTTAAGCTATTTATGTAAGAGGCACATAATTACTTATCTCATTATAATGTCTTAGTCCTTTCAGTATTTCAAAAGCATCGATGATTATTTTTCTCTTCTTATTTCTGTGTAAGTTATTTCAGCTGTCACTTAGGTAGCCTGATGTAAGTTCTTTTACTTTTCATAATTTTATTGAAGTAGAATTTACTGTGACATATTTTGGGAATTACAGCCAAATAATAAGATCTGTCCTTTGGGAATAATCCTGGAAAAAATGAAGCACACGTTTTCATAGAAAAAATTATGCCTCTTATTGGTGCATTATGTATACTTTGGGACAGTTTTTCTTCTCAGTTTTTAAGTAACTTATTGAATAACTATATGCTAATTCACTAATAAATATTCATAACACACAAAGCAAAACATACACTTATTTGAAACTCATGTAATACAAATGTGGTTCATTCCCTGAAATATGAAAAAAAATTATAACGAGAAACACTTTGAATTAAAATGAAGTTGTCAAAAGATAAACATGTTCATATATCTCTTAATCTCCAGAGGATTATTGAATTAAGAGTGATCATTTTTGGAATAAAACATGATATAAAATGAATCCTGAATAAAGCGACCACTCCTTTTCTTATCATTATATATTGAATGTGACCTTATGTTCCTAGACCATCAACAATAAATGTATTCTTAAAATTTGTATTTGGAATAAAATTTTATAAACAAGTAATTTTTAGCCTAGAAAAGCCATACCAACCTATCATTTTTGCCTTAAAACTATAATTTAAAAACTGGTAGTTGGTTAAAATATTACTAAATTATTATTGAAAAGCTTTAGATTGTGCTGGATTTATATTTCACAAGTCTTAATGCTTAAGAAAAATAAGGAATAAAGTGAAAGAGGAACATTGGAAATTATATTTTAAAATAGTAATTTTCATGTCAATTGCTGTATATCTTGTTTGCTTTCAAGAACTTCACAGGTTCAGCTCTCTATAGCTTTTGATTACAAAGCTTGTGTAATGGTAATAAAAAAGACAATACATTAAAAAATAATTCAGATGTACACTTGTCCTTCTTGGCAACTATTCATATTATCCCAAGTTTGCTAAATCTTTTTAAATACTAGTGGGTGTTGATGTTCTCACTCAAAGCATGGTTATTAATAACACACAGCTTGCCTGGACAACAGATACAATAAAATTGTCAGTTTCAGTAAGAAATATTTTTAATGGAAAGCAGATTTCAACCAATAAAATATGTTGTAATTCACAGAGGGTAAATGTTATTTGCCAATGTCTCTCATAATGTTTCATTTAATCAAATCTTTATTAGAAGCAATGAGTCCTTATAATAAAAAAGTACATGTGTAAATGTGTGTGTGTGTGTGTGTGTGTGTGTGTGTGTGTGTGTGTTTTAATAGCAAAGAGCTTGGAGAAAATTTAGTAGCAAAAAGCTTGAAGAAAATCAAAGGTCATCTAGTTTCATTTTATAAAGATTACTACTTGTAATATTCTCATTTATAGAAAGCCAATAGGTCAATTCATTTACCCAAGCTTTCATATCTAGTGGCAGAATCGAGAGGTGCTGGTCTAATTAACCATCTACTGTTTCTTTTGTCTATCTCTTTGGCTGAAGGTATTTGTACAAAAAAATTAAAAATCTCAGAATTGCTCAAGAAGGTTCTTAACCAAATTTAAAATGTTTTTAAACAAAACTGTAGGTGTTTTATATGAATAATTATTGATCCAGTTTGTACGTATAGCTCATTAGAATAATTTTTGTGGTAAAAATATATACATGTGTTAGAAATGGAGAGAGATAGAGAGTTGGGTGGATAAGCAGATAGGTAGTTGGATAGCACATGATCTGACTCCTGGTTTCAGTTCTCTCTATCATAGTAAATATCCTGGTTATGGAAAGTGGGGATATCATTCAAGAGCACACATTTGGATAAAAATAATACATGACAATCTGATGTGCATACACACAACCTGCTGCCAGGAACAGTTAAGCAAATCATCTTTTGAATCTGTTTTCTCACCTGGGTAATGAAAAATCTCTGCGCAGCCTACTTTCCAAATTTCTTTTAGGTCTAATTTAATATACAGATATCTTTGTATATTCCCATGTATTATTTAATACATCAATCATAGATTTAATGATAAATTTTGGTTATTTCATTTCTACATGAAAATCCTTAGGCTACACCACATTTTTATAAAACTAATATAGTTTTGTGAAAAGCCTGCTGAATCATTTTTGTTTGTACAATAGTGTACTTCAAATGAAAACAAAATTTTTGATTGATTTCTACTTTACACAAAAGAAACATCCAAGGAAAATACTCCTTTTTGAATTTATAATTTAATTCTGATCAATCTTCTCACACAAGAACATAGAAGAATTCACACATAAAAAACTGAGTTAGGAAACAGGAATATTTATTGGACTCTTAACTTGGGTTATTTTATATAGAATTACATTCATTTAATTGTTGAAAAAAACATTTACTATGATATTGTGATTTACACCTAAAGAAAACAAGGATTGAAAGCTTTCTAAAGTAATTCTCATCCCGGAGCATCGTGGTTACCATTTGAATTCAGATCTGTCTTTTTACCTTTTCAAATTACTGCTGTTAACAAGGACAACTGGCAAAGGCAAGACATGTGACGTTCCCATGAGTGATGATACGGCGGGAGGTAGAATGCACAATACTGAATGTGCTCATATGACTTTACTACTTATTATCAATAAATATGTGATTGCGACGTGTGTCACGGTGAATGACCACGGGTGGGGTAAAGCCCGAGAAAGATTCCTCAGGACAACAGACTTGGTTCAGTCACTGAGAGCCCAGAGGGTTACTCTAAAAGCTAGGGTGCCCGGCCATTAGGGAGACTCTGGAGAAGAAAAAAAAAACCCTGATGCCCAGCACTCTGGCTTCTATTTAGAATCTCAGAGCAAAAGAAAAAAAGCAGAGCAAAGCACTGTGGGCAGGGAACTGTCAAGGCTAGGCATTTTTTTTTTTTTTTTCTGGAAAAGAGAAGGACACTGCCAGACACAACGTGCCTTACTAAATCTAAGCTTCTTCTTGTTTAACCGTTTGATTCTCACACAGCCTGTGCACTTTTGCCTCATACTTTAACCATTCATTCCTTACAGAGCCTATATGCTTTTGTCTCACAGTTAAATCATTAATTTAATCATCTACTCATAGCCAGTTTCCTCACAAACATGCATGTTTGTTCTGCAGATGTTAAAATTAAAAAAGAGAATTCAATTATTAAAGATAGCTATCATTAGATAAAAAGTAAAACCAAAACTGAACTGCTATAAGTATACTTATAGCTATAAGTATAAAAGTTCACTTAAACAAAAACAACAGTGTTTCTTTTGTTTGCAAAATAACTACAATGAGTTCCTGATTTGCAAACAAGTTCTGTTCAAGGAAGATGTTTGTAAGTCATATTCATTCATAAGTCTGACAAAGTGAGTCATACAACTATGATACAAATATGTAATGTAAAGCATAAAAATCTTAACGTGTTCCACGATCTCGCCCTTGTTCTTCTGTATTGTGCCAGTGGTTGAACAATTCATGTTATAAGAACGAGCAGTGTTTACCATCTTTTCGCCTTAGTTCAGTCTCTAGGTTATTTTCAGTTTTATCTCCATGGTTATTGCTTTGTGTTTTCTGGCGTCCCCAGCACATCAGCACTGCTCTTCCTCTTGCTCCTGGAATCCTGGGCTCTGATTGAGCCCTGCTCTACTATACACTCAGCACTGTACAGTAAGCACACAGCAGCACGACTGTGGCAATGTCTGACACACATATGAGCTACTTCTGCTATTTGTTTGCATCTAGGAAAGTTTGTAATGCAAGGTCTACTTATATTTGTGAACATTTGCAACTTGAATGTTCGTAAGTCAGAGATTACTGTAAGATATCAGTGATCTGATATACACTTCCTAGATTTTTGCATTGCACTTAGAATGTAATGTACTAGATATTTTACAGTATTTTATAATACTATGTTGTCTAGACTTAGCCTATTGAAAACTTTATACAATTTTGGAATTCTTCATTCTTTATTCAACATTTGCTGTGGAGGATCTATTCTACATTTTTCCATCTATTGGAGATATAGGAGTAAACAAAGAAAATCATCAACAAAGAAAAACATGCAAGTGATTTTTGTCAGAATTATAAATGAATATGACTTATATTTTTTGCCTTAGACTGAACTAAGGCGAAAAGATGGTAAACATTGCTCGTTCTTATAACATGAATTGTTCAACCACTGGCACAATATAAAAGAAAAAGGGCAAGATCATGGAACACGTTAAGTTTTTTATGCTTTCATAGTTCACATTTTGAGGAATTATAAATTTTGGAATATTCATAAAGAAGATAATACTATTGCACAATAACAGATTTTCTATAATATACTCACCTGAATTCAATGGTTAAATTACTTTTTAATTTTATTTATCAAGTGAATGTTTTGTCACTTTTATATATTGAGCAAAGTACATTTCCTAAGATGATCATTATTTGTGATAAAGCTAATGCATATTTCATGACTAGGGTATATTTTGAAACACTAAAGAAGCTAAGTTCTGTAGCCTTATTATAGCATAGTACTGACTAAAACTCTCCCTAATTTCCAGTTTCACCACTTATTAGAATTCAGTATTTCTCTATGTGGTTTCAGTTTCTCTATTGATTGTGGTAAAGTTAAAGATATGATATTTTACACAGGAATAAGGAAAGGAATAGTAGATATTTTGCTAATAGTTCACTGTTATAGTTATTTGATAGCATTTATTCCAGTACTTCTAGAAACTCATCATTTGAAAGCTCTTATTTGTACTGTCTTCATTGTTCTGATATTCTTTTTTCATGACCTTGATACATAATTGGCACAGTCAACAATGTGATGATGAGGAATTTCTTTCAAAAAGCATGTCATTAAAAACTAACTTGTAAATGCAAAGGTAGGCATTAAACTAAATGGTTCAGCTCTGAATAACTAGTTTCACTCTGATAGGAGATTCTTATTTATTTATTTATTTACTTTTATGCATTATAGTATTATTTTGGGTTGCATTATTGTCTTTTCTAATGAAGACTGTTTATTCTGTATAAGAAATAAGGTTTTGTTTGTCTTATTTTCACCATATTTTCATCTGATGTGTCTGCAGGAAGACAATGTAAATTCCCCATCTTTATATGAGAATAACAAGACATTTTATTAGCTCTTTATTACAGAAGTCAATACAAAAACATCAGTAAATACAGGGGTGTGGTTATTGTTGTTGTTAAAACCTTCTCTTTAATATCAAACACACTTCGCTTTAAAATTATAAAATGTATACAAATCTGAATGGACAGACGATGAAAAGACTGTGTGAATGGAGAAAAAAGACAGATGGAGGCTGGTTGGACATCCTGACATGAGATGAAATTGGGTTTTGGTACAGCAAGATGTGGACTGTAGGACAAGGGCACCTTAACCTTCTTTCTGAAGGCCTTTTCCACCTTATAGTAAAAAAAGATAAAGATATCAGAGAGCGCCATTAGTATGACTCCCTTTCCAAGAGTTCAAAAGCAAGGATTTAAACCTTTCCACAGTCTTCATTACCCTCCAGATGAACTGACTCAATCAGCACTGCAGTGTAAAGGATACCAAGAACATTTTTCCCGTTACCATAAAATTATTTCCTTTAGAGTCACATATGACGTCATTTTTTCCAGAAAAAAATAACCCAGTTGTAGACTGAGCCAGTTTCCAAAAAATGTTGCACCCTATATGCGTTAGTGCGTGCACCATTTCAAAGTTAAGGGCACTTTAATACCACTGCAAATAAGCTTTCCTTTAAAAATTGTTGTATGCTATATCTGAAATTGAAATCACAGAATTACTCAACAGAGATACCTTAAGCAACAAAATTGCTATTTGCTGCTTTGTCCCCTAATGATAGAGGGCCAAATTTATTATCTTTATTTCAGGACCTCAGTTAATTCACTTTATTGAAAAAGTTCATATTCACCAAGCAAGAAGTTGTTTATTATGTGAATTATTGGTTTTAAAATACCTTAAAATTCGCTTGTTATTCTGTGATGGCAAAGTAATATTACACCATTCCCCATTCTAATGTCAAATCTTATTATATCTCTAAAAATACATAGATCCCAAACTTAAAATAACAATTCCCATTTCAGCAAAAAAGTAATTCAAGATAAATTTCTTATTATTTTTCTCCTCTCCTTAAAATTTAATCATTACATTAATTACTGGCAATTTCATTTCTTATGTTTATTTGTTTGTGCTTGGGAGGTTTGTTTTTTGTTTTTTTTTTTGTTTGTTTGTTTGTTTTTTTCCTCTTGAGACAAGGTTTCACTATGCAGTTCAAGGTGGCTGCGAACTCACTCTGTAGCCCAGGTGGCCTCAAACTCACAGTGATCCTCCTGCCTCAGCTTCCAAGTGCTGGGTTTATAGGCATGCACTGCCACATCTGGCTTCATTGCTTTTGTAGTCTAACGTACAACAATAATAATAATAATAATAATAACAATAATAAATTCAGCATATGCTCCATTGTATATTTGAACAATTTTACGTCTCCTGTTCTTACAGTTAATATGAATATCTTAACCCTGATACCATTTTGATTTTCCATTTTCAAAACAATTCTGGTAAAGGATGTTTATGAATTTGTACAAAATGATTCAGGCTAAAGAAAAAAAGAATCTCTAAACAAATGTTTCAAATAGATTGGCTCGAAACTCATATGCCCTCTGGAAATAATATCATGAGTTTTCCATAGTTTGAAGTGTATTATAAGAAATAATTCCTGGCTGTAGATTTTCAAGATGCTCAGAATTCTTGTTTATTTACCTCATGCTTGCATGGAGCATTGATAAAACTTGCTGTAATATCTGCTGGGAAGTTATTTTTATTATTATTCAAATATTTAAATATTATATAATATTTGAATATAATGATTTTGTCTTGGATTTTCTTTTTCTATTGAATTTTATTTAAAATTTTAGACAAGATACTAATCCCCCAAATAATGTCTTTCAGCATTATATATATAGATAAATAGATAATAGTATGCATAATCCTATGATATACAGCATGCAGTAAGATTTTTATTTATCTGAATTACATCTATTATCATAATTCTAGAAAAATTTATTTGAATTGTTGTATATTTATAATTATTTCTAAGTATGATTCTTACTATTTCTAATCATGGTAATAATGTAATAATTTTGAATGTAGTTTACAAAAGATAAAGCCACCCCTGTCATTAAGTGGGAAAGCTGAAAAGAATGGAGAGAAACAAGCAGTCCCCAATGTATAAAAGAGTTACATAAGAAAATCCGTTTTAAGACATTTTCTTCCAATATCATAAGATGGTACTTACTCAGAATGGTTGCACAAACAAACCTGTGAAAATCCACAGTTTACACTGAACCACAATATTTATAGCTTTGGGAATGGGCATTATGCTAGTGAGAAGGAGACAGAGAGCAAAATGCTTCTCCACTTTTCCTGACCAGGCTCAAAATTTTAAAAATATCTTTTCACATGGCTTTCTCCCTCTTTGTAATCTTTGCTATTTTCCTGATGTAACTCAGCTTTCCATCTGATATTCTTGAGCTGCTTTTTCTTTAAAATGACTTTTGCTTCAAATTTCCTAAACCCATTTTTCTCTTGGCCAAAATGCCTCTCAGGACAGCGGTTATGAAGAAACGTAAGAAAAAAAAAATCATTGGGTCAAAGTACTGACAGCAGCCCTGCATCCAACCTGCACTTCCTCTGTTCTTCCCGCTGCCTCACCGCCACTGTAATCCCAATTAAACAAGTGATGTAAGCAAAGCAGTTTCAAGTGCTGGAGTGATAAATTTAGGATTGAGAGTGAAGATATTTGGTGCCAGACACAAAGATACAAGGAACTCTGGCCTTAGTTGTAGCATCTCCGCATGGACCTTGAGGTGTTTCTATGTTCTTCCAATCTTTTACTGAGGAACCCTTAGTTTCTGTATCTTAACATCGATAAATTATCTCAGTCAGTCTTCAAAAATTGAGAGATAAGCTGTCAATGAGGTATAGCAAAAATTACTTTTGGGTTGTTTGGTAATATAAAAAAATCAATGTAAAGTAAACATAATTAAGGAATGCGGTATATATATATATTTTAATTCCTGTAAATATCCAAATATAAAAATCATCCATTCCTGAAATATTTCACTGGGCCCTCTTTATACAAAGGTGAGCATATTATTTACATTACTATATCACTCTTTGTATGTAAAAATCCAAGTTAAGAAAATAATCTAAATAAGTTTTATCATAATATTGAACATAAATAAAGCAAATATTATTTCAAATGATAAGCCCACTGATGATCAGAAAAGATCTGCTCTTTCTGTGCTGGCACAAATAATTATAAAAGTAACGCAGTGAGATTGGCCAGACCATTACAGGTATGCCAGGCTATTTTCAGATGCTACAGCCAGCCCATGTCCTTGCTTTAGAAGGACAGCAGTAGTAGATGGCAGCAGTAGTAGATGCTATGAAGTGACACTCTATGTGTCATTTCATTCCCACAAAGTACACATACATACCCTTGTTTCATAAATGAGGAGACTGAGATTCTGAAAAGCAAATTAACCATGTTCAAAGTAACATAGCTTATAAATTTAGGGCCAGATGCAAACCCATGTCTATGCAGTGCCAAAACCTGTGCTTTTTACATTATGCAAACTATTCATGGACTCACACCGAAATGAGAATTTGAATTTGTGCTTACATGAAAGATACACACCCTGACTATGTTTGGCAGATCATCTGTGTATCTCACACCATGATGAAGCATAGGTTTTCAGTGCTGATTGAACTAAAGTGACAATTTCTTAATCCCAGGTCTGTCATGTAGTGAGTTTGTTTCAACTTCTCTGTTCTTTTATTTTTCCCTCACTAAATCTAATTTGTGTCTCCAAACACTCCATCCCATAAGAGCTTTCATTTTCAAAAGCTTTATCTTTACACATACCTATAATTTGTTTTTGATGTTTTTTTGATTATGATAAATGTACGTGACATAAACTTTACTAGTTGCCCATTTCTAAGCATAGCGCTCAGGGGTGTTAAGTATATTAACTATTGTGTAACTGTCACTGCCATGCCCGTAAGAATGTTTTCATCTTCACAAAGTGAATTGCTTTCCTATTAAACAAGGCCTCCCAGCTGCTCCTTCCCCACATCTTGCCAATCACCACTTTACTTTCTGCCTCTATGAATGTCATCATGCTCGGCGTCTCATATCATTGAAATCAGGCAGTATTTGTCCTTTTGTTTCTAGCTTATTTTCTTTAGCATAATGTCACGACTTATCCATGTGGTACAATGGATACCCTTCCTTTTACAGATGAGTAATATCCTACTGTAGACTAGATTTTGTTTATCTGTTTATCCTATAATTTTTTTGACAGTATCATTGTCTGAAATGGAACATTTTGGTCAATTCTCTAAGAAAAAATAAAATGTTAATGTAGACATGTAATGAGTTCATAATTTGTAAGACATTTTTCTTTTTATGATATAAACTAAAGTTGATCGTAAAAAACTACTTTAGGCAATACGCAAAGGAAATAGATGAATTTTGAATAATTTAGGGTTTCTGAGTCATAAATATGATACATTTTAATGTTTCAGACTGCATTCATTTGATTATCTGTTTTTGAAGATTGACTGTTCCTTAGAATATTTATAAAATTAAATACATTTAATTGCATTTTTCTAAAAATAAATGTCATAGTAAAGGAACTTTTTGTTCAAAACAGGAATGTAAATTTATAGCCTTCAAGTTTTCTAACACTACCACTTAAACTCTAAATCAGTGCATTGTGAGAAATTATTGAAGAATTACTGGCTAAAAATCAGTAAAAGGAAATAATTTATTATTCCTTTCATATTTTCAATAAGCTTTGATATGAGTTCATCAATAATTTTATCACTAGCATTTATTCAATGCAACGCATACTCATACTTACTTCTAATATACAAATGTTATCCATTAATCCTTCTACTGCAAAGTATACATCATCACCAATATATAGATAAGGAAACTCAGGGTCAGAAAATCTAAGTGACTTTAATAACTTAGTATTTACCAGGGTTACACTTTGGAGAGAGGACTTCTGGATATGATGCTGTTGATCTGCGAAGCCACGCATCTCTCTTCATCCCAGAGATGGGGCTGGCCAAACAAAAATGAATGCCATAATTTCCACCCTGGAATAATTCACATGACAGTGGAATGGATGGGCATTTTCAAGTCAGTTATCATATAGTGGTAAAAAGATAAGAAATGCTTTAGAATTCAGTGAGCTGGTAGTTCAAAATAGCTTAACTCTTCCCAAGAGGTTTATGAAGGAAAGGGCATTTCATCCTGACCTTAAATGACCTCTTTCTATGGTGGCTTTCCATTCCAAGCGGTAAATAATGTGGTTAACCACACAGTACGGTTGGTTAGGGTTAAAGGTCTAATGAGATCATAAAGTCTAAAATGTTTAAAATGAAGTCGTGAAAACAATTGCTCTACTGTTTTTGTTCTATTATTTCTCTCCTTAATTTCCCATTCTGTAGAAGCCTTGATAATGAAATAATAGAAAAAAAATAAACTTAGAAAAATAACTATTGTTAGTTTTTAGTTTTTTCTGACATTATAGAAATGGCTAAAGATTTCAGCGTATGAACAAGTTCTGTTTCGAATACTCATGGCTCTCAGATGATCCTCAGTAATATAATTCATAATAACATTTCTTTGCCATTTTCTGATTGGTTTGTGTGAGACACTATGGCCTGCATCCCAAGGTCTGGGTTGCTTTAAGTTGGTGTAGAGAGAAAATTTCACAGTGCTGTCATGCTTTTGGTTAAAACAGTTCTCTGCTTTGCTTGGGAAAGACAATTCTGATGGTGTGCTATTGATTCAGATGTTTTCTGACAGTAGCTGCCTCCCAGGTTTGCCTTCATTGACTTTTCAATGTTCTGTTACAAAGAACTTACATGTACAATTTGCTATTCAAGAGCAAGAAAGTTTCCCACTGTGTGTGAAGTTGAAGCAGCCCTGGTCTCTGCAGTTGGGAGTGCTTATTATCATTCTGAAAATCACCCACTTGTCCGGAGCTGTTGTCATAAAAGAGTTGTATTTCTTCTTACTCATTTTTCTTCTTATTATTTTGTTCTCTTGGACATTCCAATGCACCTTTTCTTCTTTAAAGATTTATACTTCTTTCTGAGAAATGTTCCATAGAGACTGAAATTTGAAATACAAAAACAGATGTTTTCTTTAATACCTAGAACATAAAAAAGCTTGAATTGTAAGAATTTATTTTTGTTAGTACAATTCAAAAGAAATCTTTTTGTGAGGTTTTTTAAAGTTATAGTTGGTTTGAAGTGTCTGTTACAATCATAACAAAAGAAGACTGCTATTTGTTGAATGCCTACCATTTGCTAAACTCTGTTCTCAGTATCGTTCACATTATAATTTTAACAACTCTGCAAGGCAGGAATCATTGCCACATTTTACAGATGAGGAAACGAAAAATCAGAAAGACTAACTGAATTGTTCTGGATAATTACTTCTAGCTTCCTAATCATGGTTGACTTTTTAATTATTTAAAACGATGACAATACTATTTGGATTTGTAGTCAACCTCACAAAACTGGCATTTAGAGTTTCCATTTTATCTTACCATTTGTAAGAACATCTTATACCTTCTAAACTCAGAAATGAATTTCCTTACCATGAGTAAGAACCTTTGTTAAATTAACATCATTTGTGATAATGGCTTCATTTCTGTCTCCACTTCTCTGAGCTCATATTTTATCAGGACAGAAGGCAACAAGTAATTGGTCTTCTGGTGTCCTTGAAGAGTTTGTGGGATTATATTTATTCGCACAATAGTGGCCTGAAGCAAAAGAACAATAGTGTTTTTAAAACCAAACTACTCTTTCCCTAAAAACTACATAGGAAATACTCACTTAGGTGCTGTTTTCTGTTATTTCCTTCCAGGATCTCAGGCCTACAGTATCTCTGCCCTTTAAAGACATCGTACCCACTACATTCTGCCCCATTATCTCTGTATGAACCAAAGTATAACACAGATAATGTGGGGAGAAGATGGAAATAAGAGAAAGAGAGGTAGAGAGAGAAAAAGAGGAAATCTTAACAGTGTTACATAAAGACATGGTAACAATGATAATGAACAATAAATATATTTCTATCCTATCACCAGTATTTCCAAAACTCAGTGACATCAGATTCTTTAAAATATTTTAGAATTGGACACTGGAAATGTTAGAGTTATAATTTGGAAGAAAATATTATTTGCAAATGTTTTGGACCCTTGACTTATAAACTCAGTTTGTTCACGAGGGCCAGTTGTAACGCAAATTGGTTGTAAAGTCAAGACTACTTTTCCCATAAGAAATAATGGGAGTACAAATAATTCATTCTGAACCTCCCCCACACCCCTTCACTAACCTTTTCATAATAAAAAGGGTTGTATAATGTGAATAATTTTCCAGAAACACAAATAATTTTCCTAATTTATTCACCAAAAAATTATAAAATGCACTTAGATTACCTGAAACAAGACTTTCATACAATACTCACCATTAGAATTGACCTGTTTGCAGGGAGGAAGGATGAACTGCAAGGTGGCTGCTGTTTGGAAGGACAGTCATCTATGCAGACATCAGGAATCTGAACTCACTCTGACACTTACATATGCTTACACACACTTTTCTGGCATCATGAGTCTGTTTAAAACTACACAAGTGGCCATCATTTCGGTCATAACTCAAGATTTTTTTCTTAAATTAAACCAAAAATTCTGGTTATAATCCAAGTTGTTTTCACGTGAGGCTGACTATAACTTGAGGGTCCACTGTACAATGAGCAAAATGGTATAAAATTAAATAGAGGAAAAAAGGTAACGGGTAAAACACCATGTATTCTGGCCGTCACCTTCTCCATGAGAATACCAAACCAATCTACTCACCAATCCAGAAAGTGCAATGTTCTTTCAAATATCAGAGCTTCAACTCTCCAAGTCTGATCCTTCTTTTCTGCACCTAACATCTTCTTGGGAAAAGTGAGTTAAGCCCTCTCTTCTGTCTTCCCAAAGAATCCAGGATTCCACCTGCTTCACTGGCCACCCTCACTCTAATGCAGCACTGAGTACAAACCTTACACATAATAGATGGATAACTGTATTCAGCTGTTCAGCAATACAAACACTGCTAGCTATGCATCATTTTATACTAAAAGAATGCTTGAAAAAAAGGAGGAAAAAAGAAAGGAAGTGTAGGTAGTGGAGAAGAGAGGAATAAAAAAGGGCCAGAAAGAGAAGACTAAGGAAAATAGAGAGAATATAAGAAAGTCAAGATCTGAATAAATATAGAATTATATAATCTGAAAAAGTATTCATTTTATTCCTGCTATTCTGCTACCTATAAACCAATATCCTGGTAAGACTGCTCTATAAACAAATATCCTGGTAAGTCACTACAGAGAACAAGAGAAATAGAAAAAGTTTAAAGAGCTTACAAAAACTTTCAAGGCTGATTTTGAACATTATAGTTGTTTGAAATCAATCTTTCATACTTATTCCATATTCTACATTTAACTGACCAATATGTGTCCTCATTATCTATTAAAATTTATACCATATGCAAAATGATGTAATAACAAAGCATTTATTAGTCTTTGTGCATTTATGGGCATAAAAGTTGCTGTGTAAATTCATTTGAATTTTCTTCTCATTTTCTTATGGTGTAACTGGTAATAAGCAGAAAATTGAAAAAGACAAATAAAAGGGAAACAAGGAGAAGAAAAGCTATTATCCTAGATGAAAATGCAAAATTATAAAAGACCAAAGTAATTATTAACAAGGTAGAAGAAGAGATATTTACCTCCATAAATTGAATCGTGGAGAGACCACACACTTACACGTACATGCCAAACATGCACAAGTCTACAGATGTAACACACACATTATATGCTTACACACATACACAGACTCAATATTTGCGTACATGCTCACAAACATAGTCTTACTTTTCTTTTTTTTTTTTTTTTTTTTTTTTTTTTTTCTGGGACAAAACTCCTCGACACTCAAAGTTAAAGAGAGAAAGGCTTATTTAGCTCACAGTTTGTGGAGGCTTCAATCCATAATCAGCCAGCTCCAAAACAGAGTGACACATGGCAGAGAGGTAATAGTTGAAGGTGGAAGAAGACAGGAAAATCAGTAGGAGAGAAAGGAAAAAGAAGCAAGCCACCTTGTTACACCCATTATTTTATCCAGGGAAGTGCCAATCCAATCAGTGGACTGAGCCAGCAATCACCCACCCTTAATCCCAGCATTGCACCACAAATCAACCACAAACTAAATTCAGTTGCCTCCAGAAAAGACCCCTCTAAAAATGACTGGGGCTTTAGCAGTAGGGGCAGATATCTAGACCTAAATCATAACACACACAGCAACATTGCGCTCCAAATTTAATTAGCTAAGTATACATTTTACCAGAAACAAGATAATCACATAAAATAGGATCAGATCCCAATGTGGCTTCCCCAGATCCCTAGAGACCTTGAGGAGCTCACAGCTGCTTATGAACTAGTTGTGCAGTCAGATTTAAAAAGTTCAATTATTTCTGCAGAACTGCACTTTTATATGCCAGAGGGATAGTGCTATTCCAGAAAATCTTAAATTTACAATCTGTGTGCTTTTAACATTACATCTTTTTATTCTTATGCCAAACTTATTGAAACCATGTCATCATCTGCTAGGAGAGAACGGTCGAGGCTGAGGGGCTGTGAATAAAATTGTATTTCCTCTCAGTAAATGCTGTAAATTTATAATTTAATGTGGCTCTATAAAATGGGAATAATAAAAATAAAATGGAAATAACAACCACTCTCTAATATGAAATAAGGAAAATAACATTCGTAGCATGCCTAGCAACATGCCTGGTATAAAAGATGCTCAGAAAAAGATAGAATGGGAGAAAGAGAGGCAGGTTTTTACTTCTTTATTATAAATAATGACTTTCTATTGCTGTTGATCTGGTTGACTTCCTTTGCATAGTCTATTCCTTTAAACCCTGAATTATATTTTTCATTTATATTTCATCATTTTAGCATCCTAAGAAATATTATGACTTTTGGAGACAAATTCAAGTCATCTATATATTACACATACATTGACTCAATGCATAGGTAGGATATGCTTCAGAATTATATATTCAAATGTGATGAGAACCCCAGTAAGATTGTTCTTCTGTGAGATTTATCCCCAGTTTGTAAAAGTAGACATACTTTTTCAAAATAACGGGGCTTTTTGAAAATTCTCTGAAATGTTAGGAAGAGCTTAGTGTTACAGAGGTTAGCTATACTTAGTTATCCATTAAGAAAATCATGGAGAATGAATCCTTACTTGTTTTTTTAAATGTCCTTCATAGCAAACTACAGTGTATATATATAGAATGCTTACAGTTGACTTTGATCTGTTTCCTGCATTGAGCAAAAATAATGTCATGGGACCATGCAATTGGAATCTGGAGATAATGTATTTCAACACTGATTCACAGATATTCTTGTGAATCAGGTTTAGGTCTTCTTTTAAAGCTAATCTTTAAGATGCTTTACTTGGAATCCCTTAGAGAAAATTTTCTTATAAAGATAAGATCAGATAGAAAGTACAGCTTTCTAAGCAGCTTTTCACCAACTTTGAAACAAGTAACTGACAGAAAATGAAGGCAAATGAAGTAAAGGAAAGGGTGCCTCTCACTGGCTGTTAGCTATGAGGAAATTTATATAGATTTGTACAGACTTCCAGGTACAGCATCAATACAAACGATGTGTTTGTGCTTGGTGATGTAGAAAGGCACATGGAAAATGTTTAGATATACACACCAAGTCACTTAACTTTTTCCAGTTCTCTAACCTAGCATAATTCTTCCCCAAAATCAAACATGCAAAACAGCATAGTGAAGCTGGTTTTTTGCAAGTGGAATGAAGTCTCTGGTGAGCTGGAGAGTTGTATATCCTGCTTTCAATTGTAGAGAGTCCAATTAGTATGCCAAACTTTTAAAAGCTGTCTAAAATAATTAACTAGGTCATAATTACTCAGAGGCATATTTTATAGTATCACCTAGTATCTGGTGTAAGTGTATGAAAGGGATAGTGATTTTATTATTAAAGAATTAATCATAAGTGGGCATAATCCTTTGGTGGGGGAGACTGAAAAAATGCATTCTCTGAGGATGTACAGTTCACATATGCAAAGCAGATATATTCTTCCAGAACTCTGGAGTGCTAATTGCACTCTAAAATAATTTTCTCCCTATAATATTATTTTTTAAAAACTCTGCAGACATCATTTCAGAAATAAATGCTTTTTAAGGCAAAACAGGGCATCTGTTTGAATGTGTTTATCACATATGGACAGCTGATTTCCTCCTATGTCTCCACAGCATCTTCAATATTAGTGCATTGGTTCAATAAAAGAGAATGATAACTAACCTCTGTTGAGTACATATGCTATACTGGCTCCTCTACTAGGGAACTTTACTCACATTGTTCTGTTTAGTTTATCAATATAATAATATTTAATATTTTAAGAAAGATATCATTTGCATAGGTTGAGAAATAAGAGTTAAGGGAGACAATGATTCTCCCAGTATTAATGAAGCAAGAGCTAGAAACTGAATTCAGGCCTCTGTTATTCCTCATCTTCCCCTATTTTTATGACTTCATTGCTGATTTTCTTGGGTATCTTAGAAACACATTTTTCTAAGGGTCTCATGAGTCCCTTGAGATCATCTTTTTAAAAATTCTGTTTTTCTGTAATCACTATATATAGGTATGTAGATTTAATCACCTATAAATTCAAACACTTGCTTGACCATGATTATTCAAAAATGAAAAGCATTTTAATAGAACCAAACTTTAGTTGTTGAGCTCTGATTTCTCAGAGGATCCTCAAACCCCAATGTGGTACCTTCAAAGATGTTTTTCTCTGGATGGCACCTGCACATGACCCATACTTTTAAAACTCTGCTCTATCTGCCATAGAATATTTCTGATGGATCCTAAGTATTTTTAATAAATTTTCAAATTCTGTCTTATTTTTTAAATTTTCACAATTATCAATGATCTTCAAGAACCTACATATTATAATAGCAACAGACCTAAAGAAATACCTAGTCAAGAACTCTTGAGTATGAGTTATATTATAGTTCATTATGGAAAACTGCTTGATAAACCATCAGAAACCAATCTAAGCATCTGAAATATGAGAAGTTATCTGGCAAATTATTCAAAAAGAACATGATTCTCAATGCTTTATGCATTTGAAATTGTTATCTAATTTTAACCAGACCACTGAGTTATATTTTTATATATTATTATTTGCTTCTGATTTACATACATTTCAATAAATTTTATGAAGCATGGTATGATAATATTTTTGTCCCTTTCATATGCTAGTATAGTAAGTTTTTATTTGACAAATAGCATTTTTCATCTGCCATTTTAAAGACATACAAGAAATCAAGCAGAAATTCTAAATACAATTTGTTTTGTCAGTGATGTAGGACTTTAAACTGTTTTCTATCAGAAAATCTTTATGAAAGATAATACATGAAACTGGGAAAATACAAACAATTGCTTCACATCAAAGTATAGAAAACAGTATATCTTCTTATTTATTACAAGTAGGAAAAGGTATTTTCTTTTAAAGACGATACTATATCACTCTCTAGAAATAATTTTAATTTCAGTGAAATTCATTAATAGAAATTTTCTTTATAAATTCATCAAAAAATGTGTCATTGGAAGCAACAACTTCTTGCAATTGCAGTGTCTTTAAAGGCTCTTAAATTACATGAAAATTAATTATCCTGTCTTCGTTTTCCTGGGTGCAAAGAAGAAAGCCAAGGGGGAATATATGCTCCTTCTGTAACTTTTGACTTACTTATTCCTAATGTGCTTTTAAGATCTACCAAATAAAAATTTAAAACTGAACTTATAAATGGTAACATCTGAAATCTGCATAACGTACTCTTGCCTGTCAATGCCAAAGAGAAGAAATAAATATGGATCATTTTAATACCCTTTCTGCATGTCTATTCCAAAGAATGTTGTAAGACTAAGGTTATAAATTTCAGTAAATGAAAAACAGTTAATTCTTATAGTTTTATGAGAAAATTGTTGTAATAAATCAATATATTTTAGAACAAAGATTAGGAGTGGCAGATGATTATCTACAAATGACAGTGAATAATATGATGCTAAAAAAACAAGTAGTATTTTAACAGTATAAAACATAGCAACTAAAAATCTTGGATCTGTAAGTAGGTAACTCAAGAATTTATTTTGTATATTATATCTTTTATTTTTTAGGCTTCACAGAATATATTACATGTATAACCATGATACTGAGTTAACTTCTTGCTAAAGTGTTATTTGCTGAAAATTTGTCAGAAACTTTACATTTCTAGATTTCTTTTTGCATTTTTATATGTATTCTTATTTTTTCCATAATTTTGTCTACATAGTGGTACTCTAAGTCATTTTTCTTTTTAACATTCCATTTTTAAATATTATAATATTTATTTAAATTATTTTAAATCAATAAAGGAGTCTAAAACCCCCATTACACAGAGTGATGGTTAACAATGAAATGTCACTTGACATAGTCATAGAAATATAGGTCTGCATATGAAATGTGGATATTATCACATGTCAAAATTTCTTTCGTACAACTCAAGCTTCTTGGCAAACAACTCCATTACTTCTTAAATTTTAATGAGAGTAAATGTTTAAGGTAAAAAATAATTTTTACTTTTATATCCTCATAACAATGTATGGTCTGCTTTTGTGAAGTGAGGAAAACCTCACTAGGATTAAATTTCTCATTATCTCTCAGATTCAGTAAATAAAAAGTAAGAAAAATAAACACAAAGATATAGTTAAATATAATAGCATCAATGCTTTGCAGGGTTACACTTTTAAACGCCCCCATTTTCATCCTCTTAGATTTTTTAACAGCTACTTAAAATGTCATAGATAAATAATAATACTTCCTTTATAACCAAAACCTGTCTTTTTGTCTGTTTTGCATAACTGTAGTGAACCAAACAAAATACACAATGAGTCACACAATAACTGACCAGGCCAGACCTAGGAATCTATATAAATATCAACAAGAATAATGATTTTCAAATCTTTTAAGGTTTTGGTTTTTAAATCTTTGAGTGTACCTTGAAACATTCCAGCAAGACTCCTGAGAGGGAATTTGCTGTTGTTGACAATTTATGGTGAGACATGAGTGGTTAATTAATTTGCTCAAGAACAAAGAATGTCAAATTAGTGTTTTCTGGCTCAATTTTCTTGGTC
The DNA here is from genome assembly GCF_034190915.1 of Cavia porcellus. Taxonomy (NCBI): domain Eukaryota; kingdom Metazoa; phylum Chordata; class Mammalia; order Rodentia; family Caviidae; genus Cavia; species Cavia porcellus. The sequence continues at coordinate 70,847,051 of NW_026947491.1, forward strand.
TAGTAGAACACTGACATTGCAATAATTCCTTTTTTAAATCCTATCTTTCTTTCTTTATTTCTTGCTTTATTTTTCCTTTCTTTGTTTCTTTCTTTCTTTCTGAGATGTGACATTTGTTTCTGTGAATCTTTACTGTGGCTATTCTTGCACTTGAGATTGCACTTCTATTTTAAATGCCTATTCACATCACTGACAGTTTTTTGTTTTGGGGGGATTTAAATATCTTTTTCAGGAAATTGTACTAGAAAGTTATATTTAAAAACTGCTTGATATTTTTCTATTAGCAAAAATTGGACATAAATAATAATCACAAGTGGTGGAAAATTTTTCAGGTTCTATGCACACAAGAGCAAATATCTCAAACAGGCTTCAAAGCATATAGTCGGTGTAGGAAGAAAAGATCTGCCTTTAAAACTGGAGATATTTAGACCACAGAAACAAGTGACTTGATATGTTGGGCTTCATCCTTTTTCAAACAGTCGTAGCTGAACAATAACCAGAGAAGTAATGTAACTCTCACTTGTAAAATAACTTTTTGTGGAAGAAATTCAGTCAATCACTATGCTGTGAATGAGAATAGACTGTCTCTTCAGTATATTACTGTGCTGACACAAAATCATTGTAAATTTTATTAAAATAATTTGTTACTAATCAACAATATTTTATTTGCTATTCTCCTACAAGATGCTATTATGAATGCTACAGTTATAATAACAGCTTCCATAGATTGCATTTTTGCCTTTGAAAAGCTCACAGTTTATGAAAGATTGTGAGAGGGCCAACCATAACAAATTTGTGCTGAGAAAGTACAAGGAAAGGGCTCACTTATTTTGTAGACAAGCATTTTAGGTGGAAAAATTGATGCCAAAAGTAAAATTTATTAAATTTCTGTGATGTTTAATAGCCAAGACTATCTGGACAAATTATCACAAATTTGTTGGATTACAGCACAACAAAAGATACATGTTGTCTCACGGTTCTGGAGGCTGGAAGTCCCAAGTCAATGAGTCAGGCAGTTTTCTCTACGTGCTCCCTAGGGAAGGATCCTTCCTCACCTCTCTCAGCTTCTGGAAGCCCCAGGCATTCCCTGCTGTGTGGCAGCATAACTTCAGCCTGTATCTTCTCCATATGGCTACCTTGCATGCCTACCTTTCCTCTTAAAAGGGCACCAATCAGATCGGACTTAGGGACCTACTCAAGAGTGATTCATCTTCACCTAATTACATAATCACAGTATTTTCAAAGAAGGTACATTTATAGGGACCAGGGCCTATTTCAATACATCTTTTGGGGAGACAAAATTCAGTTACACAACACCTACTGTCAGTTAGGTGCTTAACACTGGGTTCCTGCTGCTTTGGGATAAAAATAATTTCATAAAAACATCAAATAATAAAATTACTCATTATTTGCATTTTATTCTTTTATGCACCGTCATTTTTATAGGTAGTTAGCATTTTACTATAATCTCTATTATCCTGGCTTTAAAAATATTACTTTCCTCTGAAAAAGGGTGAGGATATACTAGATTTAATTACCAATAACCCTCTATTTTATTTTTTTTATTTTATGGGAAAAATAAAACGAATTTCCAAAATAAAATAAGAGAGGAATGATAATAATTAATACATTGTGTATGTTATCTTCAAGGTAGTTATATATAAGTACAATATATGCAAATCTCTCTTTTAGAGCAAAAACTCTCTAACATATATCATAATGAATATTAGTCAGTTTTTTATTTGTTTAAATAGGCAAACTAATAAAATGAAATAACAAAGCATTTCCTAGAGATAAAAAGCAGTATTATATAACCCCTTGATATACGATCAATAATTTAAACATAATAAAATTCAAATTTTTCAAAAACAGTGCGATGTTTATATGTGGTTGACCAACCGTTTCTTTAAGTACTTACATTTACATGCATGCCCAACTTAAAAATATATTTTTAAATGTTTGAGTTTCCTATAGTTTCTAGGGATTCATAAATGATATGCAAAAATATTTTAAATTCTTCATCTACTGTAGATGAGTATTACAGTTATATTCAGCAAATTATCTTCTAGACCTACAGAGAAAAAATGTTTCCCATGGACCACATGAAGCTTATTCCTGTAAGTTCTATATTCCTACAAATATAAGCTTCAGAGATTTCACCAAGACAAAAGTTGAAAAATGAGACAGGAATTTCAGGAAAATGAATGATCAAGCAGCTCATTCAACCAGGATATACTGTATTGATCTACCCTGTACTAAGCTTTCATCAGGACACCGGAAATAAAGGGATTAAACAGTGTTTCAAATCCCTGCCCTCAAATAGTTCACATTCTAATTGGATGGAGGGGTAGGGTTGGAGGAAGAGTTTGCTAAATAAAATGCAGGATGTTCCACTAAATTTGAATTCCCTAAACACAAGAGTAATTTTTTAATATAACTATATCCTTTGCAATATTTAGACACTTGGATAATTAAGCAATGAATAAGTTTCCATAGCAAACAAAATAAGTAATAGTATTTTTGCATGTTTCTAATGCAAAACTTCAGAGACACTTTTACTACAGTTTTTCACTGTTTGAAATTCAAATTTAACTAGGTGCCCTGTATTTGTACTCATTACCTCTGATAAGCTTATAGAGGAGACACCGAGAATAAAGGAACATACACGCACATACAGAGTAATACCATATAGTAATACAAGGAAGAAAAATAAACACAGTAGGAAATCTTTTTTTTTTTTTTTTTTTTTTTTTTTTTGTCTTTTTCCTTTTTATCAGTACCGGGGATCGAACTCCCGACTTCCTGCTTGCAAGGCAGGCGCTTATGCCACTGAGCTAAATCCCCAGCCCCATAATAGAAAATCTTGCAGTACCACAAGAGTGGTAGGGCCACAACCTCGTATAGGACGGAAGAGGAGGCTTCTGGACAGAGAATTGAAGAAAGTAAAGATGTGATCCAAACCACTAGAGCCTTCCTGGCTAGGTAGACAACACATGGAAATTCTTGAAACTGGAAAATAGCAGTCTTCTCAGGGAACAGAGAGGGTTCGGGAACCTTGAGATGAACAGATATCAGAAAAAGCAAAAATCTGTGTGTCCTTTCAGAATGTGGTGTTAGCCAGAATTAATTCTTTGGCATTAATCAAAACATGATGTTTGGCTCTGTACTGTCTGCTCACCTCTCTCTGCCTATCTCTCCCCATCTTCCTGTCTCCATCTCTGCCTATCTGCACCCATATCTATATATATTCACATATAGCAATTGACTTATAGACCAAACACAAAGTAATGTCTGCTGTGGAGAAAAATAATGAGCAACTAAATTAATCTAGGCTTTATTTGACTACACTCATGTAGTCAATTTTGATCACTTGCTTATTTAACTAAAATGATCTGTTTTCATTCTAGTCATTAGCTTTCATCTATAATTAGTAATGCATTCACATTCCATAAGGATGTTAGAGTTCCACACATTCCCCTTTTTATAGCAGAGACTAAGGCACAGGCAGTACTTTTACCTAATAAAACCTCTCATCAAATCCTATTGTTTAATCTTCAAAAAGACATCACATGTCAGAATTGTAATGCTCAAATTCGTTAACCTCATGCTTTGTTTTGAAGATTGTCCCCCGCCACCTTTAACATTGTGTCACACCGGACGCTGCAGCTCCTGCAGCCCTGTCTGCTCATAGCTGCGCTCACGGCCCCATCATGCAGATTCAGCATTGCTCGCAATTTTAGATTAAGGATGTAAATATCTCCAGACCTGAATTCCACTTTTGCCTCATTTGTGCTCAGTTTCTGCTTCTATTCTTTTGCCTATTCTTACGTCTCTGACATAATAGCTGCCCAGTATTAATAGGCCTCAAGAAGCCTGAGACTGTTTCTTCTTATCAGTTCTCCTAATAATCCACTTCGCTGAGCCCTGACCTGCTTGCTGAGATAATTACACCTGCTGAGATAATTTCACCTGCTGATAAAATTCTCAGAACAAAAAGTCAAAATATTAGCCTATGCAGTGGCACATACCTATAAACCCAACACTCTGGGAGGCTGAGGCAGGAGAATTCTAATTTTGAACCCTGCCTGGGCAATTTAACAACCTGTGAGACTCTATCTCAACATTTAAAAGAAAATAAAAATGGGAGACCGGAGCTGTAGCTCATTGCAAAGGCCTCACTTTCAAACTCTAACATAGAAGGGGGGAAAAGTAAAAATATTCTTCCTCTCTGGGTTTTACTGCCTCAAAAGCTGGAGCATTTGAAACCAGACTCTAACTCTTATTAGCTTTACCCTGGTCTTGGGTGGTGCTGTTAATATGCTATTGACAGAGGCTGAGGATGGACTGCATTGTCTTCCAGCATCAGCCAACTCTGACTGTGGTTCCTGATCCTACTCTCCTTGTGTGTTGTCCTTGGATTTGGCAGGACCAGGACACTGAGAGAGAAGGCAAGCTCTGCCCTGTTCCCATTAGTGAGAATGTTTGAATGGTATAGTGTTTCTTTCCTTCTTACTTACCAAGCAAGGGAAATAAAACAAAAACTACTATGTACTTCCCTTTACTGCTCCAAAACAAAATACCATTTAGACAATCCTAGGTATCTCAAAGATACCTACTTAGCTGTATTACATACACATTTCTGTACTTCCAGACTTTAGGCTTTAGATGAGTGTGCCCTAACATATTCGTAACCTCTAAATTTTTATACATTCTCCCAAAAGTGATAACATGAGTTCTTCCTCTCAATTCAACTGATCTCTTACTGTCTGACCATAATCATCAAGGCTTTTGAGTTTCAATAGTGAATTCCTCTTTTTGATCTATGAACCCATTCTCTTCTTTTGTTGAGTCTCTTTTGAATTTTTTCCCTTATTCACTCTTGAACTCCTCTCTTTGTGTGTGCTATTCCAAACAGGTATTTCTGTCTGGCCCTGGCAGATATTAAACTTTTTCTTCTCACTGAACTTCTTCCTCCAACGCCTATCGCATGCTTGCCAAAGAGCCTGACCTGATGAAAGGAAATAACACCATATTTGCTGTACCTCAAGCTAAACCATAACCTCGTCCTTTTTAAATGTGGGAAAGTATTTCTGATGCATTATTTACATTCTAAGCCTAACATATCTATCAGTTGGGTGACCTTAAACCCAAAGTCTAAGTTTCTAAGAAACACACTAGTTAATTTGATTGCCAAGGTCAACCTCACTTCTGTAGTCTGTGATGCAACTAATCATCACAGTTAACTGCTGTCCTCCTCTTTCTAAAAACCTCAGGGCTGTGGAATCAGACAGAGAATGACCATGATCCCAGTTATGACTGTGCTCTGTCAGAATTTCTATGCTCACAGTCATACTGGTATGCACATTTTTTAAAAAACAGAAGAAGTACAATATAAGTTGCACTAAATATATTTCAGATGACTATAAATCACGCATTACATAAACCTTATAGAGAAGATTTCTCTTCTTTTCATCCATACTTACCTAGGTTCATGACTGAGATCTCTATAACAAAAGACAGGTTAACAAGATAAAGGGATCTAGATACATTTTGTATAAGTTTTATAAAACATGGGAACATTCAGGATTATACTCAAATAAACAATATGATGTGTCTTAATGCTTAGTTTCAAAAATTAGATAAATGTAGAGAAGTGTGATTGGATAAATTGGGTGTAATCCAGCACTAATAACCTGTGGGATGGGGGCGAGGACTTAGTGAAACCTATTTCTTCAGGTTTTTCTCTGTCCCAGTGTCTTTAGTACTCGGGATGTTCTTTTCAGCCAGATGTAAGGAAGGATCCCCTGAAATGGAAATGTGCAAGGCCTTCTTCCTTCTGCCATCTTCTAAAATGCCAAGGAATTGTATTTTGGGATAGTTTTCACCACTACACCAACTTCAGCAACAGATTGTTTAAATTTCTAATAAATTATTAGGACATTTCAGAAAATATTGCTATTTCCTATACTGCATATTCATTCTTTGCATTTTTATTTGGAGATGCGTAGTTTTAGAGTTTTTCAACAAAGGCAATCAGAAACATAATTATAACTTCAATTTCTGTCTTTGCTTTTGATGATGGATATTTTATAACTATAGGGCATGCACCATGAGCATGATTTCTGTAAGCTACAATAGAGCTGTGAAATTGGGGTCGCTGTCTCTCCCACTCAGTGGCATTGTGTATCGTCACCTCCCGGACATCAGTGGAAGGGCAGCACAATCCTGAGGGGGAGTATGGTGGCTTTAGAGTTGAACAGACCGGGGTCGTGTAACATCCTTTTTCACTCTGTTCTTGAATCTTATCTTCTTTGCTCCTCAAAGTTCATCTCTAACTAGTTCAAATATCAGTTACTTCATTAGTAGAGGGTCATTATGAGAATTTTTAGAATAAACATTGCACGTACTTAGTTCACTGCCTGACATGTAGAAGGAGCTTAATAAAGAAATTATTTAAAGTTTCATACTAATTACATAGCTCTGAAGGGATTGAGGCAGATGTGATAATTAAGTGCTCGAATCTGTTCTAATTAAATTCATTCTTTTTTTAAAGACTTTTTTATATTTTTCATTTTTTGACTGTTAATAAATTATCTTTCAAGAACAGAACCCTTAGTTTTTTTCTGAAGTACAAAATATCTTGAAAGATTCTTTTTTAAAATTTGTTTACATATAGATATGAGGGAGTGTACATTTTTTCTGTTTTTGAAAATCAAAAGTCTTGTACTGCCAGCCCCTGAATGCTGATTGGCACTTAGGCCATCTGGGACAACCTGGTGGAGGTCAGGTAGATTCAATATTTTGAGTGTAGGAATGGAGCATGTTTGTAGAGCATTTGTCTAAGCACTGGGTTCAACCTGCAACACCAGTTTAAAAAAAAAAGTCTGTTATCCACAGTAAGCAATAAATATGTTCAGATACATAAGGGATAACTTAAAGGGCACATGAATTAAAGTAAGAAGAATTTCTAAAGAAAAAACAAATAGATAATAACACACAACTTGGTTTTCAATGAACTAAGAGAAACTAGTAGTATCAAGGAAACAAATTAACAAAAATGTTGATAAGCAGAATACTTTGAAGATAATGGAACACAGTGTATTAATTATTGTTATTCTCTTATCATTTTGTTATGAAAGTTGAGGAGATTATTACTAAAATAAAAAAATTTTAAAGAATTTTAAATGTTCCTTTAAAATTTTGTTCTGATCAAGGAATAGTTAGGGGACAACTCACAATCTCCAGCACATTTGGGCTTTTCAGTATGAGGAATGTACTGCAAACCTTCTAATATAAACAATGAAATGATTTAACTTTCAATCACAGTAAAATGAAAAGAAACCGTTGTCACAAATTAGCAAGAACATGAGGTCTGTACATCAGCCAATTAATTTTTACATATGTTTATAGCAAGGATCAATAGAATAATAATTTTTACTATGATGGATAATCCATGTTAAAAGAAGAGAGTGATTTAATTCGCTTCTCTGATGGGTTGAGCATTTAATATATCAAGGTCCTTGAATCCAAGCTATAAAAGCTCTAAGACTTTGTAAGATGATTGACGTATATGTATTTCTAAGATATTTATCTAGAATATAAAATAAGAAATTTTACCTATCTAAATTTGAGTTCCTATTAATATAGATTGTCATCTGATTTAAATTAAGATCTATATTTTAATTTATAGCTATTTTATGCATAGATGAAATGAAATTAATGTAATATAGTATAATAATAGAAATTACATTTTCAGAAATTAGAATTGCTTTTTACTTAATTACAACAGTGTTCTCCTTCCGCCACAAAAAGTATGAAATATACATATTATATCTTGCTCTTTTGAAAGACCACAGTCTTTTCAAAGAACTACTTTCAGTTCACACACACTAAAATGTAATTCACTGAAGTGATAAAACAGACTTTAGGTCTTAAGGTTTTAGTGGCTGCTATTAACATTGAACAGAACCATCAACATGAAAAACAGGCCACCTGTTCTTTTTGCTGGCATAGGGAGAATACCTTAAAAACAAAACAGCACTTTCGGATGACTCCTGTTGTCATGGCTAAAAAAGAACTTTAAATTCAAAGTACAATAATTTCCATCCCTAATGCATGAATCATTATGGAAGAAGAAAAAAAAACTTCACATCTTTGTAAATTAATCTGCTCTTTCAATGAGATCAAGCATTATACTAATTCATTTTAAATTTAATATTAAATTGTTGGGTGCTATGGGGAACCAGCCTGAGAAATTAGTATATAGACATTTTCTCATTTATATGATATTAGTATATTTAGACAAAAAGGGAAGAATTATGCAAATGAAATTTCCTTCTGCATTGTACCAAACATCTACATTATCCTAGGACATCTGGATACTTAAAAACCACCAACTTCAGTGTGATTAACTGTGCATTTCATTTTTTTAAATCTAAATCACTTGGTACCAAGGCAAAACAGATTTAATGATTATTAATTAGCCTTCAGATCCAAGGGGAATTAGAGAAATCTCTGTTGTGAAATATGAGAGAAGCCATTCACTACATTAAAACTATATTGCCAGAATCCAAATCTGGAAGAAACCACAATTGGCTCACTAGATGTGCTATAAATACATTTCCTTCCATCTAAAAGACAAAAAAGGTCACAAAGAGATAGTAAGATTGAGTATTCTTTTTTAATAGGTTGAGTATCATAAGCAAAAATTTAATGCAAATGATTCATTGACACCCATATGGCAAGTACTCTAGGCAACATTTAAATTCTGTTGTGTTAAAGGCAGTAGGATCTTAATGAGTCCACTCAATCTACTGTGTAGTCAGAACTCTAAAAATGCTGCCTAACAGTCACAAGGAAGCTGTTAGGTTGCCACATTGATTACTTCCACTGTCAATACCTCAGCAAAACAGTTTATGATGACAGATGGGGCGGGGAATTTAAGAATCTTCATAATGGGCTGGAGTTTGCAAAGTATCCACAACCAAGTTATGGTCTATGACCACAATAGATTGAAAACAAAACATCTGTGATTAAATGGGGACCTTACAGCATGCTGCTATGAGGACAATATGTTTGGGCATCAAGGAGGTTAAGGGTTGGGAATAGGTGTGCAAAACTCTTGACAATGTTTGAGACTGAACAATAAGAGAATATTTTGTAGCTTAAAAGCAGTTATATGTAAGGGCATATGTGTGCAAATTTGCACACATAACCTATTTGTTTCCTTCAACTCCCTTGTTTCCTCTTTTCCAGAGTATAATCTAAAAAGAAATTAAAAAGTATGTTAGTACACTACATTTTTGCCTCGGCAGTGGAATATGAACAATGTTGTATATCACAAATTCGTTTTTTGTATGTTAGCATTGAGGCTTCTCCTATATCTCATAATTTTTCCTCATTTCTATGTTTCCCAGTTTTCTCTCCATTTTATATTATAAATTACCTTCTATAATTTGTTTCTCTAATGTTGCATGTTCTCTAGCAGTTCAAGTTTCCCTGCACAGTTTTGCTTGGGAGCTTCCAGAATCTCAAATGACTGTCTTACCACTGAATTCGTCCCACTACAAAGGCACATTAAAATTTCATTTTTGCCTGGGATTTAGCTCAGTGCCACAAGCACCTGCCTGGAAATCACAAGGTCATGAGTTCAATTCCTGATAGCAAAAAATAAAATAAAATAAAATAGAAGTCTATTTTCTTACACGATGCTGATTGATCATGTGACCTTAAAATGTTAGATTCTTTCCATCTGAATTTTCTGTACCAAAGGAAATACTGACATTAAAATTTTTTCCTACTGAAACTTTTGTGACCAAAATTAACAATGCAGTAAATCTGGCCTCAGATCATTACTCACTGGAATGCAATTACAGATTCCACACAGACTTGGAGTGGAAGTTTTGACACTTTCGTAGACACTACCTCAGAGAGGAAGTTACATAAATTTTTAACACAGACCTGACTCTGTTTTGGAGGCTCGTGGGTTTTCAAAAGGTTTATATACCCATTTCCTACTCAACAGTTTGCAAGAAGAAGGTTCAATTATCAGCACATAACAGCCATCCTCTAGGTATTGCAAGGAGCTATAATCATCCACAGATTCATTCATTTGACATGGTTTTTGAAACAGGTCCCTTGGTGGTATTATAGCTGAACCAACAGCTGCTGAGGCATCATTCTCTGCTGGGGTCTTAAAAAAAAAAGAAGGGCAAGGGCAGGATCAGGGGCCTAGTGGAAGGAAGAAGCAGAGAGTAGCCAGAGAGAAGCCAAAGAGGAGGCTCCAGGAAAGTAGTGGACTCTGGGGAGAGCCTGGCCCAAAGGCCACAGGAACAGGCCTGCCAAGAGCAGTTCTTTGCAGGTGGACCAGGCTCAGCTTTCAGCTGAAATAATTTTTAATCAATAAAAAACATAATTTTTAAACATTCTTATGTGAAAGGTAATTTTAAAAAGGCAAAAGAACAAGCGAAGAATAAGAAAATTGTCAACGAACAATACCATGTAGCCATGAAGATGCGGAAAGGTAAGATTTATACATATCACTGATTGAACTATAGATCAGTACCACAATGCCCGCGAATGCCTGTGATATCACCGTTAAATCTAAACATGCTCACAAGCCATGACTCAGCAGTTTCACCACCGAAAGTATTCTCTAAAGAAGCTCTGGATCATTTCCATAAAGATTATATACAAGGCCAGCTTCCTTTGCCATAGAGAACCATAGCAACAACCTAATTATTCTTCAGTAGAGAAATGGATAACTGTTCATACATAACGTAAAGAACCGAAATTAAAACAAATTAATTACACTTACATATATCGAATAAAGTATCATAGTCATGGTTATTTTTTTAAAAACAAGTTAAAAATAAATGAAAACTAAAATGATTTGAAGTTTAAAAGGTGTACTAACTGTAAAAATGCACTCTTAAAAACTTGAAACCTAGAAAATAACACCATACATTTAGAGATGAATATTTTATAACATAGAACTATGCATAGGTATTGCACACACCAACTTTAGGAAAGTGATTGTATTTGAGAAGGAACAAAGGTGAAAGAGTTGGAGAGACTTTATCAGAGGAGCAACATTTGTTGCTTAGAGCAAGTGAACATGCCAGCATCTGTTTTTTCTTGGGAGTGGACATCCCTTTGTACTATCATTTTTGCATTACATGAAATCACACTTAGAGTGGGAAGTTTCATAAGCAGCCATATCTTACAACAGGACAAAAACCATAGTTTATTGAAAATTGAAGTGGGCTGTCAGGTCCAGTGTCAGAGAGGTGCAGAAATAGAATGATTGATGATCTGTTTTGAGACTGGGTACAGAACAATCCAGATGACACCACCTACCAGACCTGAATTATTTCAGCTCTTAAAGATTCAAACTTTTGCTTATAAGATTAGAGACAATAACAGAATCTATCTCCTAATTTTGTTATGGACCAAAATGTAATAATATAGAATACATGTAAGCATTGACACCATGTTTGGAATAAATGTTCCATAAATATTAAACAACATATAGTCCTTTCAGTCATCTAAATGTTATTAAAATTTCCAGGCTAAATATATAATTATCATAAATAAATTATGAGGGTAAATGGAATGATATTGTAATTTAACAGAGAGCATTAGTTGCACATTCACTAGGCTCCAGGCCCTTCACATAACTTACAAGTCATTTTCCAAATAAGCATGCAATAGGGCTCTGTCATCATAAGGAAGAAAATCTAGTCTCTGCTAGGCTCGGTGTTTTGCCTAAATCTCCAAGTTCGTGAGAACCGAAAGATCCAGTTTGGTCTGTGCTTACGGAAGTGGGATTTTTTTGGATTTTTGTTGTTGTGGTTGTTGTTCTTTTTTGTGGTGTGGTTCTGGAGAAGTTTGGTTGTTGGTGGTGGCTTGTTTTGGTTTGGTTTGGTTTGGTTTGGTTTGGTTTGGTTTGGTTGGGTTGGGTTGGGTTGGGTTGGGTTTGGTTCTGGGGGTGTTTTTGCTGTTGTTAGTTCAGTTTGGTTTGGTTTTGCTTCTGGTTTTCTCATTCAGGATATTGTTAACGTGTTCCAGGCTGACCCTGAACTCACTTTGAAACGCAGGCTGGCCTTGTAGTGATCCTTCTGTTTTAGCCTCCAGATTGGTGGGATTACAGCCATGTGCTGCTACACCAAACCAGGTGCACTGTCAAGTATAAAGCGCACATCTGACCTCTAAGCTCTTTCATCTACATTGATATGCAAATTAAGTTCATACAACTATAGCTTAAAAATATCTAACTGTATACCACTTATTTTCTAAAGACTAGTAATTTCCTAATATTCAAAGGAAGGCCTACATACAGGGCCAGTATATCACTCTGGTACCAATAAATTATAGATCCAGTAACAAGCATAATTTCAAAAAGAACAAAATTGTTTAACCAGGAATATAGGATCTTTAAGACTGTTTTTCAACATGTAATATAGAGTTTAGAATAAATAAATTAGCTGAATGAGTGTTTTAATTGGTTTCCTAAAAATATAAATATGTATTACAACAATGAACTATAAGCTTGAAAATATTGAGCCAGTCTCTTGTACGTTTTAAGACATGTTGTATGATAGAAAATTGCAGTTAATCATATTTAGGGCTAATTCTTCTCCAATGCTCACAACAAAGGACAGTGAAGTATTTCAACCTTGTCCTTTTAGAGGTATGTCATTTTCTGAGGTCTTGTGGTGACAATGACCTGATTTAAGCCAAGGGAATTTGGTCTTAATTACAGAATTGTCCGTGACCAGGACAAGCACCATTACACGCTGACCTCAGAAGGTTAGTGGAAGCAGCAAACAAGAACAAGAGATAGTTTTCAAATCTGTTTTTAATTCTACAACCTTTTGTTCAGTTGAGATTTTAAGAAAAAGTCAAATATGTAAGTTTGCGCCTGGGAAGAACACACTGAATAATCTCCCAAAGTCCTTGAAGTTGTCTCAAGGAGTAGTTTAGAACAACATAGAGAAATCTGGGGGGGGGGGGGGGGGCTCAGAGTGAGTGAACAAGATGAACTCTAAGAATAAATTAATTAAAGAGAAAATTGTGGGCCCCAGAATATAGTGCTAGGATTGAATTGCAGAACACATTGACTAAATTATTTAACTACTCTAAAGCCAATTCTGTATAACTTATCTTTTCAAGTTATTGTGAAATTAAACAATATAATGCAAAATGAAACACTTAGAAAAGCACTCAACAAACTGTAGTCAATTTACCACCATTGGTTATTGCTATAAAATTAACCAAATGTGTAAGGAAAAACTTTCCAATTGCCTGGCACACAGGGTGTGAGTGTATGTATATTTTTAACCTCCCATAAATCTTTCCTTGCCTATGAAGATATCTACTCTGTGTCATTGGAAATATAAAAGGTTATTAGATTAGATTAAAAGCTAATGAGGAATGAAGTAATAAATCTCTGAATACAGGAATGAGAAATAGTTAAAAAAAATTTCTGCAGATGAAAATGAATTTTAAACAAATGGCACTTTTGTTAGAAATCTTTCTCCATCCTCAGTCATTTGTATCCACTTTTCCAGATAGTGCAGAGGTGAATCATTCCTGGCTACACAGGCATGTAAAATGTTCATTAAAAGAAGATCCACAGTCAATGCCTGGTAAAGATGATCCTGACAGCAGAGTTCTTTATGCATTACCATGTGTTAGCTCACTCTGACTATGCACAAGTCGGTTACTGAAGCAGAAAAAATCACCTCCATGGTTGTCAGATATCATTGGTGCAATGTGCCTTCTACGTGCCTGGCTGAGCAGCTCCCTGTGACATTTGATGTGGGGTTTTCTCTCAAGGCTAGGCATGCTTGTGCAGCAAATCCAAGCTGAAAGACTCATGCATGCCCAGCATTCTTGGGAGGCCTCCAGGCACTTCACATTCATTTATAAAGTGTCTTCTTTCTAGTTCCAATTAATCTTGTGTTCTTTCCAATCACCGTTGTAATACTCTTTTGACTTTATATTCTGACAAGCTTGAAATAGCCTGATAGGATTGAACTCAAGTATAAAACCAAAGTTACGACAATCAGAAACAAATGGGAAACCAAACCTAACTCTGCAGTTACTTCACAGCTGTGTTAGAAGGCAATTCAGATGTCTCCTAGCTTTTCACTTCTAAATTATGACTTTGTTTTGAATTAAGTTGTGCATCTTATGTTTGCAGAGCAGTTAATCCATCTCCAAAATTTGCAACACTGCTGCTAACTCTGACTTGCTCTGAATTGCGTTGCAAATGGAACTTCAGTGCCTGGTTTATGACAGAGCTGCTAAAACAACAGAAGGGCAGTTATCACAAATTCCTGATGGAAATTGGTAGCGTGTGGTAATTAATCTGAATAGGGCCTTTCTTTTAATTCCATCTAATCAAATCAAATGAAACTTTGCTTCCTGGGTATATAATTTAATGCCCATTTAGGTTCAAACATTATTTTTTAAACTGTCAGTTTTAATATATATGGCTGGGTTATCCATCCCAGCAACACAGATTACATGTATTATGTAAACATGTATTTGGCACCTCCAAGGTGCTTGTGTGTTGGAATTCAAAGATGAATGGAACAGTATCCTTGTCCTCAGAGAGCTCCTGATCTGGTGGAAGAGAAAGCTGTGCAAAAAAAATGAATAAAGTTTATCAAGCACAAAGGTAATAACATGCACTAGCCATGGGGTAACAGAACGTTGTGAAGTCCTGAGCCCTTTTCTGGAGAAAGTAATGTCTGAGATGGATAAAAAGTAGAAATGATAACAATCAGTGGTAGGAAATCACAGTTTTCTGCTTTATTAACTAAAAGCATCCAACATGAAAAAAATTGAAAGGAGCATTAAACAATGTCTGGGATTTTATTTATATTATTAAATAAATGCTAACATATTATTAATATACTAATGCCTAATATAATGTGGTATTTATATATTAAGCCATGATGTGCTATGGTATTTATATAGCAGTTTCCTATCTTAAACTGATACTCCTATTTTTCAAATTAAGGAACTGGCTTTCTGAGTTCACACCTGTGAACTGTTAATTAATCATACAATACAACAAATATTTATAAAAGAATTGCCATCTTTCTATGTCTCGATTCTTTATCTGTAAAATTAAGAGGAATCAGTGAGATAATGTATTTTATTAATGTATAATCATATTGGGTTCAAAATCAATGTTTGACAGCTGGTTATTATTACCAGGGGTGGTTACCATGCCAGACACTGTATTAAACGCTGACAGTAAGTAAAAGCCTTGCTTTCATGGAGTTCAGAGCATAGTTAGAGTGGTATAACCCAGGGGAAGAGTAAAAATAAATGAAGTTGAAAGATTTTCTGGAGCAGAGAAATGCACAGATTGCATGGGAATTTATATGCCATGGTAAGAATTTAGACTTTTTTTAAAAGAACATTATTTAATTTAGGCTTTTAAAAAGTTACTCTGAATAGATTGAAAGGTGGCATGGATGCAGAGAAGAAAACATTAAATCATTTAGAGATTAGTAGCTCAAGGACAGACAAGGAACACAGAGAATAGACAAACTTTGGGTGTATTTTGAAGATTTACCAGGCAAAATTCACAACATACTGTATTCCAAAAGGGCAGTTCTAAAGTTTTGACAAATGCAGACACATTGTGGGTGCCATTTCTTGACATGGTAGAAGATTTATGGGCCATCCAAATTTTCCTTCCAGACAGGTTAATAATAATTTTTTGTTTTGTTTTGGTTTGGTTTTGGTTTTGAAGAGAATAAAACCAAATGAAATAAAACAATACAGTTAATCAAAACAAAACAATGAACATGGTACATGACTTTAAAACAAAATACAAGGGAATCAATAATGGCTACCATGATGCCTTTTGTTATCTTCAAAATAATTGCCCATACCATCAGGCATAATAAAATCAAACAAAATAGTACAGAATAAAACCAATAAAAACAAAACAATGGAAACAGTACAGGATTTCAAAATAAGATAATAGTAAAACCACAATGGGTACCATAATGAATCTGTTCAAAGTAGTTGCCTATACCACCAGACATGATTCAATCAAACAAAACAAAATAAAATAAAATCAGTCAAAACAAAAAATGAAAACAATACAGGGCTTCAAAACAAGCTTATACGAAATCAAAAATAGCTAAAATAATATGGTTTGTTATCTTTGAAATAGCTCTTCATGCCATCAAATATAATAAAATTAGACAAATTGAATCAGAATAAAACCAAACTAAACAGAACAATGAAAATAATGTAGGTTTCAGATCATGACAATAGATTAACAATGGCCACTGCCTTCCCTTTTTAGACATTTCCTGTCCTTTCACTTTCACAGTGTGTATTGTGCATTTTGGATTCCACTAAGTTCTTTAGTGTTTAAACCAAGAAGACAACACCGTATTCACCCACGTGGCTCTGAACTATTTCACCCATGAGCATGTTCTCAAGTTGGATCCACATACCTATAAGAGCCTCAAGGTTATCTTTCTTTATGGCTGAGTAGCTTTCCATTGTATAAAAGTACCATGACTTTCTTAACCCGTCTGCAGCTGATGAGCAAGCTACCCCCACTTCTTTGTGGTTCCCTGTCACATAGAGCATTGTTCTCTCTCCTTTGGCTTTCAATCTGTGAACCACCTGTTGGGTTAAATGTGTTTTTTTGTATAAAGCATATTGATGGACCCTGATCCACTCTGCCTGTGTTTCTTTTTATTGGTGAATTGAGGCCATCTACATTAATGACTATGGCCAACATGCACTGCCTCATCTCTGCCATGCTATTTTCCTGCTATTGGCTGCCTACTTTTCTCCTCCACTCTGTTGTCTGCCCCACTCGGTAAGCCTCCTCTGCTTGGAACCATGGTCATTTTTATCTCTCTCTAGAATGCCCTTCAGTATTTTTTGTAGGGTTGGTTTGGTGGTCATGAATTCCTTCAGTTGTTCTTTGTCATGGAAGTATCCTGTTTCTCCACTGATTTTAAAAGATAATTTTTCAGGGTACATCAATTTGGGTTGGAAGCTGTTTTATTCAGGACTTGAAATGCTTCACTCCAAGATCTTAATTTGATGGTTTGTGTTGAGAAGTCTATCATGATTCTGATGGGTTTTCCTTTGTTTGTTTGTTTTTGTTTTTGTTTTTGGTGCCAGGGATCGAACTCACAACTCTGTGCTTGCCAGGCAGGCAATTATGATGGTGAGCTAAATCCCTGGCACTTATAACTGGCCCTTCTAACAGCTTTTAATATTCTGTTCTTGTGCTGCATTTCTGGGATCTTATTATATGTCTGGGTATAGATTTATTTTGGTTATGGCTAGCTGGAATTGTATATGCCTCACTAATCTGAATGTCATTTCCTTTTCCTGTGCTTGGGAAGTTTTCTGAATTTCTGTAAATAGACTTTTAATGTCTTTTGTATTGACCTCTGCTTTTTTTACTCACATTTATTATTGTTAAGCTTTGTTTCTTTGGGTTGTCTTGCAGCCGTTGAATTATTACTTCCTGGTTCCTTGTTATTTTTAAGAGGTCTTTCCTTTCTTGATCATAAGCTGAAAACCTGAAAGTCCTTTGAAAATTTATCTTTAGTTTCTTTCAAGCAGTTTTGCAAGCTTTCAATGATGTTTTTAATTTCCTGGACATCTCTTTGTTTTTTTTTTTTTTGTTTGTTTGTTTGTTTTGTCTTTTTCCTTTTTTTATCAGTACCGGGGATCGAACTCACGACTGCCTGCTTACAAGGCAGGCGCTTATGCCGCTGAGCTAAATCCCCAGCCCTCCTGGACATCTCTTTGAATCTGTTACAATATAAGTCTTTCTTATATTCATTCAAGGTTTCCCTCATTTTCCTATGCTCCTTATTCTTCCATCTGTGTCTTCTCTAGAGGTGGTTAGCAATTCTTTTATTATGTTTTTCATTTTTCTTTTAACTGAGATCATATTTTAGTTCTAATTTCTTCTGTAGCCTCATGAAGTTGTTTCTTTACTTGAGTCGCCATCACTTCAGAAACTTCCGGTGTGTGAGTCCCAATCTCTTCCGTGTTCACATCCCCTGGACCAGCTCTGTCTGGGTTGGAGGCCAGAGACTTCCTTTTGCTTCTTTGTCTTGCCATAGTCCTGGTTCTCCCAGGCAAGTGGGTAGTGGGGTCCCAGGCTCTTCCCATATTAGCTACAATTTCTCTGAAGTGAGACTGGTTCTTCCAGCCAGTCCTGTCTATAGGTATCTGATGGTGGCCATGGGTTGCACTGGTACAGGGCTGTCTGCTGCTTGTTCTGGTCTGCTTTGGTTCGCTAGTGGCTGACGGAATGCACACAGGGGTGGGGCTGGCCACTGTCTCCTAGCTGGTTACCAGAGGGGATCTACAATGATGGTTACCAGAGTGCTCGTGGGGGATGGGGGGGGAATGCTGCCTCCTTACTGAGCTTGTTAATGACAGGCACCATGGCTGTTGGAGGAGCATAGGGACAGGGCTGACTACCACCTCCAAGCCAAGGTGGTTAGGGTTAGGGTTAGGGTTAGGGTTAGGGTTAGGGTTAGGGTTAGAGAAACCTTAGCAAAGGCTGTTGGAATGCACACAGGGGCAAGGCTCAGTCCCAGCGTATCCATGGGTCTGCTCCCAGCTAGGAGCTGCTTGAGGAAGCCAGCCACAGTTCTGGTTCTGAGCTTATCCTGCCCTTCTCCAAAGTGGCTCCTAGCCAATGGCTCTCTCCTGCAGGAGGACTGAACCCTCTACACTCACTGCCAGTCAGTGCAGTCCTCTGCATCTGCAGCTCCCCTCCATTACTGATTCTCTGTGCAGAGGCCTTCGGGCTTGCCCACCACCACCATCACTGTTACCATGTGTCCCCGGGTCCCAACAGCTCCCCTTGCACAGTGAGTCTGGCTCTGGGTGAAGACGCTTCCAGCTACTGCCTTCTTCTTCATTTAAGTTTTTCGTTTTTACTCTCTCTGTGGGCTTCAGTTCTCACTCTAGGTTCTTCCTAGATCCAGGGGACCCGCTTCCTTCCTTCTTGTTTTCCCCACAATGCTGTATTCCAGCATCTGGACTGTTTCTCTCAAAGAGGCTGTTTTCTCTGCTGCTTACTGTTCCACCATCTTCCGGAAGTCTAATAATAATTTTTCAAATGGCTAGTACAATACGGTATTTCAAAAATCCAAATAACTTACTTGGGTTAGGAAAAAAAAAAAGAAGGGAAGCAAGATATTATTCTGGTTGAAGACAATAAGGCTTATAAAAGAAAGAGAATTTAGATGTGGATCAAAAGATTATATTGGATAGTAAAGAGAAATAAAATTGAAAATAAATGATGAGAGTTTAAAGGCTGAAATGAACCGTTTGAGCTCTCTTATTAGTTGATAGGTAATGGCTAAAATTTTAAAAGTTGATCTTAGCATTTATCACATTATGCAGTATTGTGTGTTTTGCTTTCTAACTAGATTAGTAATTACCTTATATTTGATTCATCTTTTTACTATCACTAGCTAGTGTGGTGATTGGCACATGTTTAGCACTCCTTAATTGTTTGTAGAAATAAATTGAAAAAAATGGCTCGTTCCCAAACAAAGATATAACTGAGATCATGGGCTCCCTCGGTGCAATCACACATGTGTACAGACTCGGGATCACTGAGAAGACCCCAGGTAACTGTCTTTACATGACCAAGAGGGGTCAGTCACCCTCACTTCCCACATCCTGAAAGCAACTCTTCTTATCCTGCTACTCCCTCATTTTCCTTCATTCCAAAGTTGACAGCAACATTTCAGTGTTTCTCTTTTCATACATTTAATTTGCCAAACTTCAATTCACATTGAACACTCGTCTGTTTGAAAAAAATTCAGAGATGCTGCTTCTCACTCCACTGCAGATGCATCTATTTGTACTCTAATGGGCTCAAATTCTCAAGAAAAATGTGTCTGTTTTCAAACATTTGTATGGCATTGAATGCTCTCCCCATGTGATTATTCCATCAACAACTGTAACAACTTTAGGGTGAAAATAATCTCTGTAGCTTGTGGTGTGTGGGATAACACCCTATGGTGATGGACAAATGGCCCAAAACGCATCTCTGCTTTTCTTTGAGACTTGTCTATTCACAAGAGTTTATTTACTATACCTCCTGCTGACTTTTAGTCAGTGATAGGTCTTGAAAATTGAACAAATTCTGTCATTTCCACTTGAAAACCCAATTTCTTTTTATTGCACTAAAACTATCCCATTAAAGTTTTTAAGGATGTAAGAATAGAAATCATTTTAAATTGGCACAGCCTTTTCAAAATTTGGTAACAATAAATTAAAGTGCAGTGTGCTATTCTTTTCCTTCAGTCCCACTTACAGTCAAATATATTTTGCTCCAAAATATCTGCCCCCATTTTGGTTTTTTTGCTGTGATAACAGAGCCCCTTTCACAAGCTGGAGATTTTGAAAATCATAATTTGCTAGTTGACAAAAAGCTGACCAAGTAGAAATCTTACTTGCAAGGATTTTCACATAAATGAACTTCACTAAACATGCTTCAGATTTCACAGAAAGGTGATAGCCTATTGATCTTCAGCAGATGAGAAGGAATTTGTCAATGGGCGGAGGCATGTTAAGCAAAGAAAACAGGTATGACAAAGGTAGCACATGAGTGCAGTGATGGCACTCACTTGGAGGAAACAGAAGTGTTGAAACTTGGAGAGTAGTTGAAGACCAGAGGCCGGTGCTGACTGGGCAGCCACTAAAGGATTTTGGGCAGAGGCATTGCCATCATCACACTGCGAGCAGTAAGGGAGATGAATTAACTTACTCAAGTTCAGACAAAATCTATTACCATAGTCATAATGGGGTGGGTCAAAGAGTCAGGCAACTAAGAGACTAAGATAATTCTAGAGACTTAGGAAATAGAACCATCACAGTTAATGACAAAGTATAGGTAGGGCAAGGCCAAGGAGGAAAGGAAGGAAAAGATCTTTCCTGGGTGCCATTAAGCAAAGACAAAAAAATGAAGGAGTCATTGACTGAATCTGAATACAGGCAGAAAAATACAGTCTATAAATCTAGCATTTATGGTGCCTGTGCTTTGAGCTGAGTTACATACAGCTCAAATTTTGACACAGGGAAGAAGACAGATGCCACAGGTGTGGATGCAGTAACTCTAGATGTAACAGGCAGAGTAAAAAGCCATAAGGGAAAAAGCAAAAACAACACAAGATTAGACTCAAAACACATGCTTTGGTCCCTCTAAACTAGGTCAAGAGATATGAGATATTAGCCATACATCTCAGAAACATCAAGGAAATATTCCTTGGTTTGCAAGATTGAAACAGCATCTTCTCATCTTCTTGTGCATGAGACCTATGGAACAGCCTGTTGGCTAGAGGTCCTGATACCATCTATCAAAGGAGCTCAAATCTCTGAGGTCTTAGAAAGTAGTTTCTAGATGAAATATAAAAGCAAATTTTTGCCTTGTAACTACCTGTAGGAACTGGTATCACTATAAAATACTGTGTAATCTTTGAAAAACCCTCTGGAAAACTAACACTTGTATTAAAAGAAAGCTACCATCTTGTCAAATCAGGCCTTACCCAACTCTATTCAAGGAGGAAAATAATCTTTCTGACCTCTGAAAAATGACTTATTTGCTTTCTTCTATAATTGTATACTTAATAATGATAGAAAAGTTTAACTTGCAAAGATTCTTAGAGATGGAAAATAAGGATGTCAAAGCTACAGTGCTAGCTCCTGACTAGATAACACCTGACCTTCCACTCTTCCAGGGTAACTTCTCTGTGTTATCACGTAATCATGCACAGAGCTCTAACATGCACCTGTTTGTCTAGAACCCAATACACAGTCAATGGTCTTTAAAAAATTTGTCTTCAAAGGATGCTTTTTTCATTTTGTTTTAATTTAGCCTTCCTGGGCTTTGTTTACTCTTAACTATCACCTAATGTGGTTCTATACTATAGAAACCATAACTTAATATTTCATATTTTTATTTTTTTACTTCCAGTGCTTACATGAGTCAGATAAGTATTTGTTAATATTTGTATTACACATGAATCTCCACCTCTAAAAGTCTCCATGGTTTGCCCAAAGTAGTATATCTACCAAGAAGAGCTTCTTAGGTGAAAGCCTTCACTTCTTTTATCAGACTCTCACCTCCAAATGAGCTGCTTGGAAGATGGTTATTAATAATTCTAAGTTATCTTGAATCTGTTAATTTCAGAATTTAACATATAATAAGAAATTTTTTATGCCCCTCATCAAACTAAAGGGAAAAAATATCAGACTATTTGCAATAAATATGAAATGCCCAGCAATAGGGACTTTATTAATGCAGGTTGGATCTAAACTTTATGTATGTATGTGGTCTTACTTACGCTATCTCAAGTCCAAGGGTATACTAGAATTTTAGTTTGTGAGATGTGGTTTCAATTAAACATTTTTCAATCCTCAAAAATAAATTGATTCACAAGCTGTCCCAGTGTTCACTGAGTGAATGTTTGCTGGTGGCCTGTGGTTAGTTTTTGCATCCCTGAGATTTTTGGCTCTGATACCGCCCTGAGTGTACTGTGCTCTGGGCTGGTGCAGCAGGAGAGAATCACGCAGTGAAAAAACACCTGTCAAAATCCACAAGGAGCTGAATCTCTTTGGGAACTAATAAGCAGCACCTAGCACTGATCTAATTTAATGCAGAACATGATCCCCACATTGTTACCTCTCTACGTGTTATTTCAGAATCTGTGAAACAGCACACTGAACAGAGTGGCTGAAAAGCAGCCTCAGTTAGTACAGTGTATGGGTATTGATTTTTTCCCTGTCCTTCAGAGCTTTACTGTAGGCACTCAAGGACAATCAAAGAAATAATTTCAAAAATACAGTCAATGGTAATTCTTCACACTGTGACAACAGGAAAGAGGAAAATAAGAGAAGACATACCTGGGTTAACTGAGTGCCACCCTTAGCAGCTCTGCCCATCTTGGAAATGACAAAGGTCAATGTACCAAACACAGTACAGGCAACTAAGCCGATGAATTTTGCTTCTTGGTTGACAGTCTCTGATGTTTCTGATCCTGAGAAAACTTGCGACTCCTCTATGATGCTATTTAGTCCTCTCCAGCTCTATGGAAATGTACTAATTCAAGAAAGGTGTTTTTTGTTTTTTGTTTTTTTTTGTTTTTGCAAAAGAAAAGATTTAACACAATAATGTTCTTTTTGTGTAACCATTATTTATATAATTGTACCTGGGGATTAAAAACAATGCAATTTGGACTAAACATATGCCTGATTGATGTTATCTTTAGAGAGGAGTAAAAATGATTTAAGGTCATATAGTTTTAAGGTATCTCATTTACTAGGTAATCTAGAGCTAGAACACTAAAGAATTATGCTATATCAGAAATACTAGTAGAACTACAACTTCTTGGGTGGTTAATACATTCTTCTTATAAATACAGAGTAGAACTTAACTCTCACATAGGCTGTCATTTCTAATAATGTAAAGAAAGGTATTGATAGATATCTTTAAAAGAATGACATTACTATAATTCTCTATCTGTGCTATCAATAAACACTAGTGCACTGTGAAATAAAATATCACTGTGCCCTGTTTGATTTAATTTAAATAATATAAGCTTTGTTCCTGGCTATGATTCTGATAGTGCCTTGGTTACTAGATTTAATTGAGGGTTCATCTAGTTTATGTTTCTCAAAGCCCAGCACTGAGACTCTGGGGTATGACTTCAAATACTACAAATGAGATACTCATGGGATGTATTTCCCTTTAATATCCCAGTTATCCTTATTTGTGTCAACATTTTAGGATGACAGTAGTTCACACAAAGCAATAGAAATTTCCCAGGTATTAGTAAATTATTACATATTTAATGGAATGATTTTATATAACCTTCCAAATATGAATGATTAAACATTATTCTTGTTATACATAATTTTAAAATAGATTTTATGTCAATAATAATGAACACTTGGAGTGCTTATTTGGTACCAAGTACTGTTTTAATTGGTAGTGCATTAATATTAACCTATTAGTTTATCATCTGTGAAGTATTATGTCTATTCTTAAGATGAGAGAAAAGGGTACAGAGAGACTATATCAATTGCCTAAAGTCACACAGGTAATAGGCAGCATAGCCAACTATATTTATGCAATATTGTTCCCAAAGCCTCACTTAACTATGTCTTAAATGTTTCTCATTGCAAACTAATCTGTTTGGAAAGTCTAGTGATAGGACAATGCTCCCAACACATTGTTAGTTGAAAAATAAGAGAGACAGAGACATATAGGAAGAGACAGACTATCTTACAATTAAACAATACAGAAACAAATCTTTTGCAAGCATTTGTGAAAATATTCAAACAAAATTTGACTGCAAAAATGTAAATCAAAACACATTTGTCAGTGGGGGTTACAGTGAGTTACTATATTTGCTCTAATTTGCAAATTTCTTATAATAAAGGAATGAATGATTCTGAATCACTCTTGTAATCAAAAACCAAATACTAGTCCAGTTCACAGAATTATCATAAAAGTCATGGTGACCTTTTTTATTAAAATGTGAATTTAGATTCTGTCTTAGTTGTTTTCTTATTTCTGGGATAGTACTAACATCCTTGAAGAAGGAAAGGCCTATTTAGCTCTCAGTTTATAGAAGTTTTAGTCCATAGTCAGCTGGTTCCGAGATAGGGTAGCATGGCAGAGGAGAAACAGTCCATGGCATGGCAGACAGGAAATAGCACCTTTCTTCCGCTTTCCCTTTTTTAATCCATCCTGGCTCTAAGCCTATTGGTTGGTGCCCCTGACAGGCAGGATGGGTCTTCTGTCTTCAGTAAACCCCTTCAGTCATACCTAGGATTGTGCTAAACCAATCAGTGAACTAATCCAGTAACACACACATGATCTAGAAACTTCTACCTATGAGTACCTGAGGGTTGGGGGGCATACTAGATATATGCCAAACAGACTCTTAACTATATTATTTAGTACCTTTAGAACTATACAAATATATATATATATATATATATATATATATATATAATCTTTATCTGAAGAGTGAGTTAATCTTTACATTTATATTGTATATCTATATATCATAGTTTCTTTATGAACAAAAAATGCAAACCACCTTTAGCGCTGAAAATAAATCTTAAATGTTAGTGGTTCAGAGCAGTGCTAGAGTGG
The DNA here is from genome assembly GCF_034190915.1 of Cavia porcellus. Classification (NCBI taxonomy): domain Eukaryota; kingdom Metazoa; phylum Chordata; class Mammalia; order Rodentia; family Caviidae; genus Cavia; species Cavia porcellus. The sequence continues at coordinate 70,872,255 of NW_026947491.1, forward strand.
TTGCCTAATGCACAGGAGACTCTGGGTTTGAATCCCAGCATCAAGAAAGCAGGGGACTTGGGAAGTGGCAATGCAATTTCTAACCTCTGCAATTCAGAATTTTAAAAATGTTGGAAAACAATATAATTATGCACAAAGTAAAAAATAAGACTTTCAGGGTGTTTTGATACAAGAATTTATTTTCTTGCTAGAGTATAGAAAAAGCATTAGGCCTTAAAATAAAAAGGGAAAAGACTGTGTTTATGCATGAATATTCATAACAACATTATTCACAAAAGCCAAAAAAATAAAAGTAATACAAGTGTTAATTAATAGATAAATGAACCACCAAAATGCATTCTATCCATTTGGCAGGTTAATTTTCAGCCTTTAAAGGAAGAAAATTATAATGCATGCTACAAAATGGATGAATCATGGAAACATTATACTAAATGAAAGAAGCCAGTCACAAAAGGATAAATGTATGATTCTACTGAAATAGGAACCTTGAATAGTCGAATTCACAGAGTTAAGAAGTAGAGTGGTAGTTGTCAAGGGTTAGAAGAAGAGGAAAATATGGAGTTAGAGTTAAAGGTACAAAGTTTCAATGAAATAGATGAAAAGTTCCAGAGAGGGATAGTAGTGATGGTTACATACTATGTGAATGTACCTAATGCCATATGACTGTCCGTTTATAAATAATTAAAATGGTAAAATGAGTTTTATATATACAATAAACAAACAGACATAAACAGCAAGAGGCTAGAATACTATTTCTTCCATTTGTTGTTCCATTTTTGTGAAAGATCACATTCTGGAAATGTTAAAATGACTTATTCATAAGAGTTTCACTCATGAAGACACTTTCATAGTCATTTTTTAAAAAGTGTTTTCTTGCATGTATGTTCTCTTCATCAGTATTTGATTATAACCTGTCCCTGGTACTTGGATCATTCCCATAGCTTTTGTTTACATTATGAACGAAATCCAAATTCTATCAGAAATCCTGAAAAATATTTGTTCCCATGCATGTTAATGTATTACATGTCTTCATATGTCTCTGTCTCTGTCTCTCTGTCTCTGTCTCTCTCTGTCTCTCTCTGTCTCTGTCTCTCTGTCTCTCTCTGTCTCTCTCTCTCTCTCTCTCTCTCTCTCTCTCTCTCTCTCTCTCTCTCTTTCTCTCTCTCCTTCCCTCCCTCTCTGTCATCTCCCTCAGCCCCTCAGCCACATAGGCTTCTTGCACTGTTTGGTTCACCCCAACATTCTCAGCATGTGTTTGTATTACAGAATGGTGGGCTTGTTTGGGGAAGCTGGCGCATGCATTTAACAAACCTTGCTGTGTAGTCCAGGACATTTTTCAACACAGCGTCCCCTTGCCTCAGGGATTAGAGGTGCACACCACCACACCCAGGTCCATCCCATCTGCTTGCCATCCTCCCACACCTGACTGTGGCTGCCTGCCCACCCAGAAGCTTGCCCAAGACTGCTTTGTTTCTCTTCATCAAGCTCTTCCTTTTAGGTCCATCCAAGTCTGTGCTGCCCCTAAGATGCAGTCTGTTAGCCCTCTGTACTTTCCCCATCACACTTACCAATAACTAAAATGGTACTGACTTACTCATGTGTTTTCTGTCCTGGAGTCTAAGCGTGAGGAAAAAGAGCAGCCTGACTATTGTATCACCTCTGCATTTCCAGTGTCTTACTACCCAGCATAGTCTCTGGCTCAAAGTAAAAACTCACAGCATGAGTAAACATTTGTAAAAATATGTTCAGAAATCTCTCATCAGCTGTTACTCATGTTTGTGGTGTTAGTACAATGGGATTAGGGCTTCAAATGGTAAGGTTAGGGTATTTCTGAATCAGCACACTAAGTAATGGCCATTTGATCTCTGAGATAATATCCGGACTTCAGGTACTGAAGCTTCCTGAAAGGAATACAACCTTTGTCTCACTGAGAAATAATTTGACTAGAGGGATTTGTTATATATTTTCTTAAATACTTTATATTTATTGTAGCATTATATCCTCACAAGTTACATTATTATTCCAATTTTACAAATATAGAAACTGATATACAGGTATTCAAACCAGATTTCAGTATTAGCAATGATTGCTAAGCTAATGCTTATAAGCAGCATTGAATTGGATTTCCCTGAGTACATATGCTGATTTTATCTACTAGCATTCATTTTTCACACCACTCATTACATTAAAAATGTGTGCTCATTCAGAAAAACGAAAAGACCTAAAAATTCAAATATGAAAGTGACCTAAGTTTTCTGCAGACAACTTAAAGAAAAGTAAGGAATGGAAAGATGAACATCTTAAACTACAGAGTAAGACAATCTTGAAAAGATATTTTTTTTTCTCCATCCATCCATTCTTTTCCTTAGAGTGACAGTATAGATTTAGGAATGGAAAACTAATTTTTGAAAATTTCATTTAAAAACTGGGATAGCAGAACTGGGAATTTAGCTCAGCAATATAAACACCTGCCTGGCAAACACAAGGTCATGAATTCAGTCTCTGGTACCAAAAACAAAAACAAAAAAATCTGAGAGAGTAAATAATATTATATCATTTTATGAAAGTAAATATAATGTTATTTAACAGCTAAAATGTTAAACAATATAGCACAAAATTCATTGCATAAAATAAAAATATTTAAGTAGTTATTAAAGATGAATATATGGTGGCTCCTAAAATCTTTAGAGAGATACAATAATGAGACATATTAGCACAGTATTTAACCAATTTGTTTTAAAGGTATCTGTGATCACTGATTCTACTTAGAAAGGATTTGCTCTGTGCAGGCTTTTTTAATATGTGTGAAAGTTTGAGCAAATGACACCTTCTGATGGGTGCTCTTTAAACAACGCAGTTACCCACAGTAGAACGCTTCATCCCTGGAGCTATACATTTAATAGGTAACCCAAATGCATATTGTGAGAACCTACTGTAGAAAATAGAAAACAGATTACTGTAGAAATGCTTCCAAATTGGCATATGTAGCAGCTGATAAGAGTATCTTAGAATATTACTGTTGACTGTTACATGTGGAGAAATACAATGGAAGGTGAGTCTACAAATAAAATCCAAACCAGAGTAAGCAGAATATGGAATATCAAAGTATTACATGGACAGGAGAGAAAGATTAAACTTTTTTAGAACAAAAGGGATGTATCAGTATAGGTCTTGGACAAATTAAGATAGCAGTTATTTATATTGTTGATATTAGAGATAGAGAAAAAGAAACAATTTAATTTTCTCTATGATGCAGACCAAATAGACGAAATGGGTTGCAGGTATTATAGAGGTCAAATTGACAAAGCTTTGTGAGCAGATGATTAAGTACAAGGTTCCTATCTGATAGCACAAAAGAATGACTGAGATATAGATGGTGGGGGAAGGAAGCAGTCTGTCATCAGAAAATGAGTCAGCCATAGACACACTGGTTTGAGAGTGGTGGAGCTGGTGGAAAATGGAAAACTAAAATAAGTGGAAAAGCACCGGATGGAAATGTAGGTTGGAGTATCATCAACATTGAGGTTACAGCTGAAGCCCTAATGTCACCGAGACTGCAAGAGAGAGAGTGGGGAAGAGAATACAATGCTAAGGGCACGGTCCTAAGGTCTGCATAGATCTCACTACAAGATCAGAAGAATGCATCTGTGACTATGACATGGAAGGGATTCATACACACTGTCACAGGAAAAACCAGATGCATAGTTCTGGGTATAAATGACACCTACACAATAAATGTAAAGAATTTAACTCAGGTAGTGTAGAGGATGCTAGACAAGTGGCTTACAGATTGTTCATTACTTTTATTTCTTCTTATGAGAATGATTACAATTCTTAGCTCCATTTTTTCCTGTATATTTTTAATTTTTCCTTTTACATTTATAAAGCTGCTTTTTGACTGTTTCACTCCTTAAGCTTTAGAATAACTTCCCAAGGAAGTTGTAAAATATTCATACCCAGAATAGTTGCCTAGAAAACAGGTGCTGTTAAGAATGTTAAAAAAAATTTTTTTCCGTGTTTGTCAGCTGAAGGTGATAAAATGATTTGCTCTTTAAATTATTCTGGTCCTGTATACAGGCACATATTAGATGAGGTGCTGTCACAAAATCTTATTTATTCTTCTACATTTAATCAAAATTAGCTCAACCAGCAAAAATTAATTGCTATCAAAATTCACTCAAGAAGAACAAAACAAAGAATACAATAAAGCGGATGAAATCGTATTTTTCACTGAATTCTAAGGCTGGAGATTATACCAACTAACTATTTTAAAAGTCAAGTAATAACATGCTACTTTATTTTTATTATAATATGTATGACAGAAATGGTTATTCATTATTTTTCCTCATGATTACAAATTAGATCCGTGGCATGATAAACATACTACAAGAATTCAGAAAATCTCAACAATTAATACAAAAGGACATTAAAGTCTTTAAAAATGTACTAACAATATAAATTAAATAAGACATTAAAAATATTGATGATATAAGACAGATTTGTTCCAGAATGAAAAAGAAGTTGGTTGAATCACTGAATTTGATGAGATTTAATATTCACATTAAAAGTGTCACTATTACAGTCCAAAGATAGTATTCTCATCTTCTGCATTATTCTACAATTAGAAAAGTTGTTCTTTCCAAGGCATCTTTAATATAAAAAATATTAGACTTATCCAGAAGCCTAATAGATACTCCCAGTGATCTTAGCTGTAAGAATTTACACACAATATAAATACTCAGAAAGAACCATGTCATCTTCTATCACTGGTGAGTATATACAAGTTAGATATAATTCATTATATCTAAACTGCTAAAAAAAATCTATAAATAATCATAAAAAATTGTCATAACAATATCTGAGAAACTGTGAAGCTTTAGTTTTTAAAAAGTAAACAAGAATATTTAAAGACAAGTAATATTTATTTGGGCAAATAAATGGATATATATATTGATGAAGGTATGAACCCTAAATTTAGACATTTAATGACTCTCAGCAATATATCATTGGAATATTTTTGAGAACCTAGCAGCATGATTCTGAAATTCATCTGGAATAGTAAAAGTAAAAACACAGATACATTTAAATAGCATTAAGTTTTTTGAGACAGGGTCTCACTATGTAGTTGAGGTTGGCCCTGAACTCACTATGTAGCCCATGCTGGCTTTACCTCATGCAATCTTCCTGCTCCAGCCTATTAATTTTGACGACGGGAAAACTTTTGACTTTCATAAAAGAACAGAGGCAAGATGTGCCAGTCTTCTAACAATGCTAAACACTGAAAAGAACATTTAAACTGCTTGGTGAAAGAGTGAAGTTTTTATTTCTTCTCAATTTTTTGCATAGAATAATTTTTTACTTTCTTCTGACCACAAATTTAAGTTTAAAATTATTAAATCAACTAATATTGAAAATCTGGAAAAACATTTATAATCAATATAACAAATGTGTAATGTTATAATATATAAAGATTATTTTAAATAAAAATAGTACTAAATTTATTTCAGTAACATTTTTATAAATATTATCAAATAATTAACTGAAGAAAAAAATTAAAAGTCCAATATCACTAATTAAGAATAAAATTTTTTGTGTTACTATTTTTGTAGTTTAAAACATTATAAATGCTTAGGATTATCAAAGACACAGTGAGAGAGACCCTCCATGCATTTCTGATGGGAGAGTGAATAGACACCTATAAGTTTATAACTATAGCACCATAATGCATTTTTATTTTGCATGTCATACATTTTTGTAAAGTTTTTTAATCTACCATATTATGTATTACTTTTATATTCCTAAAAATAAAACTTTTGTTTGTGGCTTTTTGATATTATGTACTTCAGGCTGGCCTTCTCCTTATTATCTAGGCTAGGCTGGCCTTGATCTCACAGCATTCTCTTACCTCATCCTCTCAAGGGCTGAGACTACAAGCGTGTGTTACCACACCTGGCTCCAAAATATATTTAAAGTTATGATTTGCGTGACTTTAGAAAGTTAGAATTTTAAAGTACATTATTCTTTTAAAACAGTGCTTAAGTTATACGTGAATGTCAAAAATGCCTGAGGCTTCAATTCCTCTCCCAGTAAGTAACTGTTATGACAGATAGTAGTTGAAATGAAAATAAACATTTTCATTATATAGGGATGCTCCGTAGTAGATATAATATAATGGTATTAGGAATAGTTAGATATTGAACAATATCATATGCTGGGCACTATATTAAATAGGTTTTAATATATATTTAATCATCAAGCTATATATGGTAGATATAACCCATTTCACCATTTTACAGATAAAAATCTGAATGTTGGAGAAGTTAAGTAAAAAGCAACTAGAACTCAGACATGGGATATCTAGACTTTATGTCTGTCTACATTACTTGTTTGCCATCTTCCTGAGAAATTATATAATTTACTTGATTTAAACTTTTCTTAACTTGGCTGTACACTGCAAATAACAGCACTAAGCAATGCTGTGAAATCCAAATGATGTCACACACATGTAAATAGTTTGAATAGCAAATTCTATAAATATAAAATATCACAGACAACTGCAGCTTTATTTAAGTACTTAAAGGTTCTCCTCCGAAAAGCATTTTTCTTAATTTTGCAAATTATTCTTGCCCTACTTCATTAAAACTCTGTGATATTTGATGGGAATAATTCTTGTTCTTCACTGGGTTCAGTGTAGAAGCTTTGTCCATCTGTTGTTTTTAGTTAGTGTTTTATTACAGCCTAACCTGTTAGTTCCCTCTTCAAAATTAAACTGCAGTCATAAAGCCTGTCTTTCTGTATAGGATTACATGTAGCAAAGATAATAACTACTCCAGAGCAAGTTTTTATTAGGCAATAGTTATACTACTGCCAAAGAACCACAGATTAGAGATATAAGATAAATAAAATGAACTATAAATGAGTAAAATGTAATGGACACTTTACAAATAAGTACTTCAGCACCCCAGACAAATTATGATTGAATTACATTCCGTTGGTAGTGTATCTCTCATTTCACCCCAGTTTCAGTTGAGTAAATGTTTTTCCTGTTGACTTCTCCATTTCACCAGAAAAGTGACTAAAATTTTAACTTTTTCTTATTTTTTTTTTGATTTATGGACAGAGATTGAAGGAATATTCTACCATGAATATAGAGTCCTATACTAGAAATAGCTAGAAATGTAGAGAAAATTATCCCACCAGGGGGGAAAAATTGAGCTCACCTCTCATACTTTCTTTTGGCTTTTCACTGTGGTAATTCACACAAAGGAACAAAAAAATGAAAGATTTTTAGTTCCAGAGTAGCCAATGAGAAAGAACTTCCAGAACCTTTTTTTCTTAAAATAGTTATTATATTGAGTTTAAATCTTATTTTCTGAAGAGTAAAGAATCTGATGTGTCTAGATTATGACAAACATAGGAAATGTAGTAAACATTTTATTGCAAATTTATAAATGGCATATGTACAGTTTTATTCTAGAGCTAATTGTTGGTATCAGAAGCTTGTATCTTTTTTATTTCAGCTACTTTCTTTTTTTAATTTTATTTAAAAGGAAAAAGAGAAAAAACAAAACAAAACAAAGCCATGTAAGGGTACAAGTAATACAGAACTACAAAAAAAAAAACAGTAAGAAATCACCAGTTAATAGATTACACATTATCATCTTAGAGATAGTTGCTCAAGTCACAGTATCAAAGCATACAAAGTGGACATTCAAACAGTGAGACTGCAAACAGTTGTGTTCAATGATCCAACCAAAAACATTAATATGGTCATCTATTTAACACCCCTAAACATACTTGCAATTGTATCCTTTAGAGCACTTTTTTCCCCTCTCTTTTTTACAACAAAATTTACACATTTTGGGTTTTACTATTCCTTAGTTCTTATTACTTTTTTTTGGAAGAGAATAAAGTCAAATATGGCAAAGCAAAGCTGTCAGTCAAAACCAAGGATAGACATAGCACATGATGTAAAAACAGAGTACAAGGTTATCAACAATGGTTACCATAATGCCTCTTGCTTCCTTAAAAAGAATCGTCTATCTCATTAGGTATTATAAAGTTGAACAAAACAGTAGAGAACAAGACCAATAAAACCTAAACATTGTAAACATTACAGGGCTTCCAAAGGAGATAACAGTCAAACCAGAATTGGCATCTTAGTGAATCTTATTGCCTTCAAAGTAGTTGCCTATACCCTCAAACTTGATACTATTATACAGAATGGAACAGAGTCTAATCAGAAGCTTGTATCAATCACAGGATTAATTAAAATGATTTTTTATCATTTTAAAACTCAGTGCTTCATATTAAAGTTTAGTTTAGCAATATATTTTTTAAAATTTGGCGTCTAGTTGAGGGAAATCTTCAATTAAACACATGTAAGCTGCTGGCAAAATAAAAGAGGTGAAGAGAAGGACAAGAAAAGGATTGAAATGTGTCATGTACGTGTTTCAATTCCTTACAGTGAATGCAATCATATATACCACAAACATGTACTAATAAAAATCACAGAGAGAACGTATAAACAGAATTGGCCAAAAAAATGTGCTTATTCTTGGTTCTTAGGAATTAATAACGAAGGCCAACATTTGCGCTCATACCGAATGCCACATGAAACAGTCAGCTATATAGTAATTTTAATGTTCACAATAATTTTATAATTCAAGTACCATTGACTTTTTTCACTTCTTTTTAGAATATGTTTGTAATTCATAATGAATACATTCATCATAAGGAACTGTTACATAAGCATATGGCATCATAACTCTTAAATTCCCTCTCCTCCCTCCTCATAGTTATAAATGTTTTCCCCAAGAATATGCAGCAGTAGAGCAGAAAAGGCCGACTATGCACAAGTGGTCTAACTCTAAGCACTGCTTCTCACTGCCCATCTACACTGCTGGTAAATTTATTGTATATATTTTTCAAAATATGCACTATTTAATATGCAGCAGTGAAAGATAAAGACAAGTCCAGATCAACACCATCTTGACTTAACACATAAACAATTCTAGCTGCAGTGCAAGAAAAGGAGCTTGAGCTCCTGAGGGCCATTTTATACTAGGAGCATGTTTTCACCCCACTCTAGCAATGGTTATCCTTTCAAATACTCTTGCTTTCTCTGGAATTTCCCTTTACTCTTTCACTCGACTTGGGAAATATTTCACTTTGCTCACATGTCCCCTCCCCCAGGAAGCCTTTTGGCTTTCTCTTGTTTATAAGCACTTTGCTGTCCTTCTGATCATAGCATTTGCTATGCATATATAATATTTGATTCTCTAATGCCTCTTCTGAACTCTCAAGATCATCCTAGTAGAGACAATGAATTTTAATTCATTATAATATAGTAAACAATTATAATAGTTATAATAAATTATAACACTTTGTGAAAATATAAGATAATGCCTGCCGCAGATGCAACACTCAAATATTTTTAAGTGGACAAATACATTTCAAAGTATAGAATAGTTCGCAATACACCTTGTCTTGTGTGCCCTCATTTGATTTCATGGTAAGGACCCTACGGTAAGTGTCACATTCTCATTATAACTAATAAGAAATCCAAGACACAGAAAAATGAAGAAAATTCTCCAAGGTCAGAAATATTTCAACAAAGAACCCTGCTATTCAATTCACATCTTTGAACTCTAAGCCTAGTGTTATCTCTCTCACAGCTAAGTTAAGAAACTGATCTCCTAGCAAAGTACAAATTTAGCAAATTTCATGCTCTAAAAAATTTTACTATACTGAAGTAGTTGCACTCTACAGAAAGGTTTTAACTTTACTTTTCAAGTTAACTATTTACTGCAGAGCAGAGTGGTAGTAAATAATAGATAAAATCATTGTGCTTGAGAGAATTTACAGTAGCAAGGCTCAGAAAAAAAACAAAAGTGTCTTCAGTCTAAGGATAAATGACATGCAATAGGAGACTCTTTAGTTCACTGACCAAATCTTTATTAAACAAGTAAATCCACGTGTCCAGCTTGCTGTAATATATCAGTTACATGAGGATTTAAAGAGGAGAATGTAGGATTTAAAGGGCAGAACGTGAACTGTCTTATCCCTCAAAGAAAGATGTCATCCAGGGATTGATTAAAAACAGATTAATGAAAGAGGTAGAGTCCAAAAGTTGAGTTTTACTAGTTAACTTTTAAAAGTAAGGGTAAGGATGGTTATTCTGGGAAAACATGAAACATTTCCCCAGAAATGCGTGGGGAATGTTGTAAGAGAGCCCATTTAATTAGTGATAACAGGGAAAACGGATGATTAGGAGTTCAATGTTAAGAACCTTAAATGTCAGGGCAGGACTTCGTTTATCATTTGATAAGCAATGGGAGCCACTGAGTGTTTGAGTAGGACAGGGACACTGTTAGAGGTGAGAGTTGTAAATACTGGCCTATAAAGAGAAAGCAGGATACTGTGAGGAACTTAGAGCAAAGATACTCTTCAGGCTTATGTGGATGATAAAGTAGTATCATTTGATTACACCATTATATTAAAGAAAATATTTAGGTGATTTAAACTAAACATATTCTTCAGATTTATTCTCTAAAATAGATGAAATGAATTTAAGAGAGCCCCTGCTGATGAGTTTTCATACTAAACAAAATGCCTATTAGGGTGAGAGATTGCAACTCATACAGTTAAATTAGATTTGTTATTTCTTGGAACTGAAATCCCTTTGTAGAGAACATCTATTACCGATTTAAAAAGAAAAAGAACATGAAGCAAATGGCAATATTTCATAGTTATTACAGGTGACATCTAAACTGGCAGAGTACAAAAAAGGAAAGGCATATAAATTAGACAAATAAGAGTTTCTTTAGACTCATCCACAAACACTAACAGAAGTATATAAAGAGATAATGAACTCGTCCAACGTAGCTGTTGCTGATATCTGAGCAAGCCCAGATATCTATTCATTCTAAAAGATGTTCCTCAAAAATTCATTTCTGATGGCTGTTTTCAAAATAAATCCTTTCAGGATATTTTTGGTATATTCTTATTTAAGTTAACCAATAAATTTCATGTATAATGTATCATTTTAAATTATGTCAAAACTAAGTATATTCTTCTAATTATAACACTTGGTATTGCTAAATACCTGGGAAGATCAACTTTGTTAATTTAAATTGATGCTTTTATTAAATAAATGAAGAAAACTTTTGCCTGATGGTGACCCATCATTGATCTTAACAGCTTAGAACTAGATAAGGAAAATTTTGTGGTTGACCAGATGTTTGAAGGAAGGAAGCCAAAGCCATTGAATGAGGAGGAAGCAGGGGTACAGGTGAAAATTAGGATGATGAAGTGTTGGTGAGAGTTGGGGGAAATACACAGTCAAGTAACGTTTTGAACAAAAAAAAAAAAATGCAGAAGCTGTTGGACTTCTTGGAGGACAAAAGAGCAAAGCAGATTATGAGCTATACAACAAAGTGTCTAAGTTGATAAACCAGCCAGTACTGCATTTACTAAAAGTAGAAATTATGAGATTAAAGGTACTAATGGGACGCACGAAGCAAATAGGAACAAGGATTCCAGTGACCCAATCGGCCTTTACTGGAGTGGATTTGAGAACAAAATTTTCTGTGTAGTGCAAAGTTTGAAAGAATGAGGAAAAGTAATAGCTTTCTGATGATTCTGAAGTGAAAGTTACCAAAGAGAAGGGCTTTTTGAATTCTCTTTCCCCTTCTTCATCTGCCACATCTACTCTTAACCTGTTATTTTGCAAAAAATTATAGAGTGTATTTTCCCTGTGTAAAAATTAAGCTAACCTGACCAACATTGATAAAGTTGATTACAGAAAACTGCCTTATCTTTTAAACTACCTTATCTTTTAAAGTTATTGGATATTATAAGTCTCTCTAGATTTTTATATAATAGTGAGATTTGAAATCTGGAAAAACCATGCTAAGTTTTAGAATTCATTTTCCTTTATAGAGACAAGAGATGTGTTAGCTCCTGGAAACAAGCTTCTATAGGTTCTTAATCGATGTATCCAAAATGGAAGCATTTCAACCTTTTGGATTTACACCAGTCTTTTTGGATTGGTTTTTAGAATAAAATGCTTATATTCGTATTCTCCTTGTTTTGGAGAAATTATCTATATGATATTTATAGGTCTGTGCTTTTTCACCTAAGGAGCAGAATCTCATTCAATAAATATAGCTTCATCACAGTTGTGAAGCTGATCGCTGATGGGCTATGTCAGAGGCACAAAACCTAGAATGAGAGTGGAAAGAATTCTAGAAACACCACACAGACCCTTTTATCTTCATGAGAACTTCATATATATATATAATTTATGAAGATGATTTGGTATGCTAGTACCTCTTCTCAAGAAAACTGCAGTAAGATCCGGTTTGACTTCACTTACTGAGTGCTAGTATTTAACATATATATTTATGGATTTCTGTAGTCTTTTTAAAATCATGCTTTGTTTATTAGTATGTGTTTGCATTCCTTGTGGGGACTTAGTACATGTACTTACATCTTAATTGTTTTTTCTGTCCCCTTTCTTTCTCCTCCTTCCATGTCTTCATCTCCTTCCTATTTGAGAAAGATCTCCCTAGCTCTTGTTGTCTATCTTTTATTTTGCCTTTTATTTATATTTTGAGTTTTTCAGATAAGACAAATTACGCAATATGTAAACGTCCGTGTCTAGTTTATTTACGGGATTTCTGTTCTCTTATCCAACTCTGCTTTAAAAACAGAACATTATCTTTATTTTCGCTCCCTATCTATGCTGCTTCCTTTCATTCATTAATCAGTGCTTTGTATTCTAACACATGTCAGGAGGCATGATGTGTCCTGAATACAAACAGTGAACACATGCCAAAGTCCTCACTTTCCCTAAGTAGGCGCTGGGAGTGGAAGATAAAACACTAGATCCTGATATGTTTTTGCTAAGGAAGTATCTTGCGCTGTACCTGTATGTTGCACTGTAGTTATTGCTAACAAACTAAACTCTGCAGTATGAGACGGTGAGAGGCAAGAAATAGTTTCCAACAGGGCCTTTGTATGGAAAAGCACAGACAAGCCTGAGGGAAAATGTTTTCCTTGCTCTTGCATTTTTCCTTCTCAGCAAAGCTAAGAAACACTATGCAGACTCCCAGACTTGTAGGAGAAGTTGCTTTGTGCAGCATTCAAATTATAGTGGTGACTTGAACCATACTTTCAGCCCAGAGACACATCTTCATTGAGATAGAATATGACTTTTTGAGATACATTCACAAAATATTGGCTATGTTAGGGTATTGCTGATCAGACCTATATGGATCTGTTTGCTTCTTGTCTAAACAATGACTTGAAGAGAAGGCCCAATAGACTTTAAAATCAGTATTTCTGTCATACATAGGCAAAATTAAGCTCAATAAACATTTAATAACACTGAATTTTTGCATTATTCTTACAACCTCAAAAAACATCAAATTGGCAACACTACAGTAAAATGAAAATTTAAATGTTAGACAATGAAAAGCTGGGATACATTATTTTATGTAGTGATTCTACATTTTAAAAGGCGAACAGTTATCACAGGGTCTTGGATCATTAATCTTCCTGACCAGACCTCTCTCACTCTTTTCTCTTTAGAGTAGAAAATGGTGCAATTATTCTGTTATGCTTCATAAAATAGTAAATTATCTCCAATTACTGTAAATTCATTCTAGCAGTAAAATACTTGTGTAGAACAACATACTCCCCATGCTCATCTTGAAGTGTATGACAATATCATAAAATTATGACTCTGAAAGGGGTTTCCAAAACATGTCTAGCCCATTTTCCTTGCCTCTAGCAGGACTGAGTTACAAATGATCCCAGAAAAGTAAGTAAAGAGAAATCAACAGTTATGCTTGTTAGCTAAAGGGTTCGATTATATTTCATTACTGACAAATATTTTTACCCATATTGTACATACATTAGATATTTCTTTATGCTTATATTCAGCAAAATTCACAAAAATCCATATTCTATCACTTCAACAACAATGAATGATTTTTGAGCAGCAGATAAATTAATAACATGACCTGTCATTAACTTTCTAGATGACCTTTGAGAAATGCTTTCATTTCCTTACCTCTGTATTTCCTTTTTCATGTAGATGACAGTGTTGCCTAGGCAAATTTTTAACCACTTAGATAAAATACCAAAAAATATTTTAAGAGCAGTAGAAAAATCTAGCCTCTGCATAACAACATTTTTGCGCTCCCACAGAAAGCATAAAGTAACCACAGCTCTGTCCATGGATGATACTGAATATTAGTCATTTTAAAAACTGTAATTATAAGCTTTTGTCAGGAATCTTTCTGTGGAGATGCCAGTGTCTCTGTGAAGTTTTAACACAGTCAGCTGGCCTTTTATTGTGTGCACAGCAGCTGGGGTCCCTTCCAGTGCATGCCCTTCCACAATTTAAGGTGGCCTTACAAGTGTTTCCAAAACAATTCTGAGACATGACTCCATCAGACAAATAAGTATTAAGTTCTTATAAAATGTCTCTCTTCTCTATATTCTGAAAACTTCAAGGGGCAAAGGAGATAGACTCTAATGGACTGAAAAGTATAGAAATAGCCTTTGAAATCAGTCTTTTCGATACCTGAATCTGTCACTAACAAGCTGGATGACCCTGAAGAGGTTATGTATGTTCTCTAAATTTTAGATATTTGTCATGAAAATGAGAATAATTATATCTACCATAGGTTAGAATATTAGATGAAATAACTTATGAAAACAAATTGGCCCTCAGTCTATGTTTAGTTACCAATGATATTATTTTATTGTCATGGTATTACTATCTCTATGCTGAAATGCCCAAAGATGGAGACCCAAAAAAAAATCCCAATAAAGTTAGTACTGGTATTAGCGTCTACTAAGAGTGATTGAGGCTTTACACTCATTTATTTCCCATGTGTGTTGGTTATTTACGTACTTAAGGTTCACACACAATCTCTGAGAAATAAAATCCTCTTATTTACATTTAGCTTTGTAAGTGGGATGATTTTAGCTTATGCTAGTAATATAGCATGTCCAACAGGACTAAATCGGGATTGAATGTAGTCTTTGCCCTTTGCCCTACAGAACAGTAGTCCTCCCCCTGTTCTGTCCCAGACAGTCATCAAGTCACTGCCTAGTTTGAATTCCCATAATATATTATACTTGTTTCTTATAGAAGAGTTATTTACAATATACCATGTCTGTTTCCATAGCATAAACTCAGGAGATCAAGGATTCCTTTCCATCTTTGTGTTTCAAGATCTACATCCAAATCTGAGTTCTGCCTCTGAAGGGCTGTGTGGGAACTTGTTTCTCTCCTACACCAGTAAGCAGGATGCCCTGATTTCTATCTGGGCACCTTTGAAATCCACAAGCAGCTCTATCAGTGGAGAAATATTCATGTCGGGATTGGTAGATAATAATGATTAAGGAGACAGAGTACCAAATTTTAAACCCTTTCTATTCTGGACTAAAGGTAAACACTTGAGCTTAGTGTCTTAGAAAAGATTAATCTCTCAGCAATATAAAGGAAAAATTAGTGAGAATTGGAGGTCCCAATAAAATCATTCATAGGCTAATTAAATTCCCTCTTCCCTCAATTTTAGTACAGGTATATTATTATAAAAGGCTTATTTGCATCTTTGATGCCTTGAAAGGTATTGAGAAATACAGAATTCTTAAGTGGGTTTTCCCTTTACATTTCCCTGCTTTAATATAATGCAATCATTATCCGTGTAGGCCTACAGTGCTCTGTGTTAAATTCACCAACTGCTGTTCTGCACATTCCCTCAGCCAATTTATTTCAATTTCAGAAGGAGCAACCGACTCCACAGTAGATGACTGCTGACTGCAGTTCCACACCATCACTCTTGGAGAGTAAACTCATATCAAGCAAAAAGCTCCCACATGTGAGCATGGATGCGATCAATCCCCTGTCAGCAACAGCAGCTTCAGGCCTGGTAGACTCTGCTTCTGCACCTGGGTTACCAGGCTAAAGACAATTCACCTGCTCAGGCACAGACCTTGTATTATATGAATACTGTAGAAAATGTAAAGGATGAGAAATAGGTTTTGCCGGGATATCCAAACCTGTCATTGCAGGCATAAGGGCTAAGTCATATTTATGACACAGTGGCGACCAGCTAACATAAATTGTGTTTACTTTGGGATGAAATTACATAACTGATAGAGAAATGGCATAAAACACAGAATTTTCAAAGTTAAAGGCTTAGAGCTTAACTGTTTGAAATTTTCCATAAACAGCTATCATCCAGTTAAAATAGTTATATTTACCAGATAAATTTATTCTGAGGTAGACACATGGAAGAGAAAAATCTTTGTAACTTAGGAAGTGGAATCACCTCTTTATCTCTGATTTTTTGCTATACTGATTCCATCAAATAATTTGATCTTTATAGAAATAATGTAGACTGTTACTTGGTAAAACTATTCTTGAAAGATATTGCCCCATTACCTTGCATTTGTGAATAGCACATTAGAATAAGTCATTTTGCCATTTAACATGCACATTTAGGAATTTTGTTAGCTGTCGTTTATGATTTTAATACAGATGATAAGGTTTTCTATAAATTTATGTACGGTAGTCTACTGGGGTAGGTATTTTTAAATTTGGGTTGTATATGACTATAGAGATATATTCTTCTTCAGTGTAATATTAAGAAAAATTTTCCATATAATTTGAAAGAGTTAGTCACTTCATTCAAGTCTACATACAATCTTCATGTATTAGGATTGGGGTAAAAACTTATGATACACTATCATATGCCCTTCTTTTAATGGTAATAGTCAACTTTACTATTTTTACCACCTAGAAAACAGCCTAAGCTTCCTAACAAGACCCTCCCTCTTTGATATATTTCATATTTTCTTTTGTAAAACTAGTCCACCTTCAGTCCCTGGCGCCTATTTTATTCTCCAGATACTCTAGAACCTTATATTTTTCTTATACAAAATGTTTTTCATGAAACATAATTTGCTTCAGCCTAAAAGGTCCTCCTTGAATGCATTTTCACTTTTTTTTAGCTGGTAACTCTTAACATTTTAAGACTTGAAAAATATCACTTTCACCCGAAATTCTCTGACCTTATCTTACAAAAAGAATGAGGGATTTATATTTTGGGAAGTTAACTATGTCTTTAGAGAGTTAAGTTGACACCATTGGTGTGAGAACTTAGTGAGCAAAAGTTTATCTTTGAAAATGAATTTGAAAAATCTAGGACTCATAAAGAGAAACATGTCAAATCACTTTGGAAGATTCCTTTACTTTCTAAATTAATTCATAAGTTGTTTTTTCCTAAGCTAAGTTGCTTAAATAGCTTTATTCTTCCCTTGAGTATGGGCAAAAGCTAATTAGGCATCCTCCAAGGCACAGATGAGAAAAAATATTCTCTCTTCTTCTTTACTTAATCCCAAATATAGCCAGATGTAGTGAAGGTCCCAGCTGCCTCTTAAAGTTGTGCTGTGGAACAGCAGGATCCAAGAGACTGGGCCAACTGTTCAAGCTTAACGTTTGTATCCAGAGGCTTCCCCAGAAACAGTGAGTTTCAGATCTCTAATTCCCTACTTGTTCTGTTGTTTGTGGGAAATATTTCCACAAAGAATTTGGTCTGTGTTAGGGAAATTTGCGTGGTTAGGGAAAAAAAATTTGCCAGGTCAAAAGATTCATATATGGTGATGTCAACTCAGTCAATTCAGGAGAATAAAACAACTAATTTATGTGCAATTGCTAAAAATATGAATTTAAACGCAAGATGAAGAACAGCTTATGGCGTGGCTGTTGCATTTCTTGAATTTCTATTTAGCTCCCATTGTTTCTTATTCACAGTTATCAAAAACATTACTTCACCAATAAAATGGAATTCACATGCTGTAAACACTGTGTCTTCTAAGACACTCTTGTTCTGTTTACATACACATCAGGTAAGTGAACTAGAAGCAAAAAAAAGAAACCTATATGAAAAGTATATGGTTGCCAAAAAGTCAAGTGATGTTTCTGTGGTTAAATCCTAAGAGAATTTTTTTTTAAATTTCATTCTAATAGGTAGCTGAGAGGTACTGCAAACATCATCTGATCCAATTTCCTCACTTTTGCACCTGAAAATCTAAAGCATATATAGCTTAAAGTAAGATGGAACAGCCAGTGTCAACCTCAACAATGTAGGTCCTAACTTGAAGGCAGTTTCACTGTCACTTGCAAACTCCTTAGTTTTTCAGAAGGAAGGATTTAGGAATATGAGGCAGTATTCAGTGTAATGCTTTAAATCAGTAAAAACCATGTGTGTGTTTTACCTCAAGAGCTTTATAGAATTGTTGGCCTTGGTCTGGAATTACACGGACTTCCATACTTATATGCTCCATGGCTGAGGTCTGTTTATTTTCCTTGAAATTACTCCTACTATGTCCTCTCCTTTCTTTTCCTCTGACAAACCCATTTCCCAGTCATGAGCACCCCATTACCCACATCCACACAGCTCATTGCCCAATTTCCCTCTCAGGAATGTAGGGATTGAGTTTGACTGTGAGGACCCAAACCTGAACTCACCTCTTTTCTAGGCATTCTTGGAATTGGTATATGAACATTATTGATCCACAGATAACCTCATCTACTTACTGAGGGCAAAAGTTTTCATTGTCTCCTGGGTCCCTTCAACATTCAATCTTAAATAAAATGCAGAGAAGGTGCTCAAGTAGATCAAAAATAAAGAAAGACTGCTAGCATCTATGCTGGCTTCTTCTGACCCCCAAAGCAGGGCTTTATAATGAACTGTGCAACTGTACATTTTCATCCTGCCAACAATCAGGTTTCTTGATCATAGACTATCACAGTCCACTACACCATCATCCACAAACTGCTTCTGTGTACCTTCCTGGCTCTGTGTATGCCTCGGTGTCAAAAGAAGGCTTGCTAAACATATGTACTGAGATGCCCAAGATATTACTAGAAAGGAAATAGAGCAAGCTTTGAAAAGATAACTTTTGAAACCCAAATTGTATCTTTAATACCTCTGTAAGGACAGGCTTTATACAGCATAGTCAAACCTTGTTATTTGTTTAAATAGCAAGAGTCTGAAGAATGAGTAATATATAACACAATAAATATAATTTGAGACAACTATTTGTTGAATTCTTCATATGTAATATATGAGAGCCTGTCTCTCCAGTAAAGGAGTGCTGAGAAAATCTGCATTGAACCATATATGTTAATGAAATATTCTCCTCTTACATTGTTTTTAGCACTTTTGAAGTAGATGTTTTCCATGTATCATGTTTAGTGGCAAAATTTCTAAGTCCTTTTGAATTATAGCTCTGTCTGTTACACACGCCTTGATTACACTCATTTCTTCAAACACATCATCACTCATACAATTAGATATAAACAACTGTAAGAAAGGTACGAAATTCCTTTGAAAGAAGGTCAACAGATTTACATTCCAAACAAGCACATGAACTTTTAACTAATTATTAAAAATTTCCTATAAATTGTGCTTTTAGTAAACTTTAATATACATAATTCAGATTCCAAATGTTACTAGTAAATCAAACCTTTCTGGTAATATACAAGCTACACTAACTTTGTTGCCTAAAAATGATTCTGATAATGAAGATATTTGATATTTTATAACCATTAAGCTCTTAGCAAATAATAAAATCTCAATTTTTTGATAAATTTTTTTGGTACTGGAGTTGAACCCAGGAATTCATAAAGTTATTTCCCCAACCATTTTATTATTTTGAGCCTGGATCTTGCTAGGTCACTAAGCTGTGTGTGCTGGGCTCCAACAATCCTCCTGAATCAGTCTCCTCCTACAGTGCTGTAGTTACAGGCATGTTTCATCACACCTAGAAAAAAAGGTGGTTTTTATCTTCTCCTTTTTACCTAAGCTTCCAATTTATAACACTAATTATTAATCCAGTGTGCTCTGTAATTTTTAATAAATGTCACCTCTAAGTAAATGACTATTAACACCTATCATTTAAAAATTCTTTCACTAAAAATGAAAAATTATGATGAGAGAAGACCCTGATTTTACAACACTTTTTTACCTTTCCTTATTTTAAATTTTTATTTTTACTAGTGCATGTTTGCAGTACACAATGCTTACACTCACCATGGGGAGTTGGTACCTCTACATAATACATCTTAATATTTTTGTTCCCTTCTCCTCTCCCCTCCTTGTCGTTCTTGGTCCACTTTCCATATGCAACAGAAACAGATATGATGGAAAGAATGGGCTATCTTTTAAGATTTTCCAACTAATTAATCACTGTGCCCATGCATGTTTAGGAGGCTCTAACACAAGCAAGACAGCAGTTAGCATATTCCAAAGCACAACTTGCCTTAAGTTGCTGTCTGTCTAAAACTATGTCTTGTGTTTTTAGCCTCTGTATCTCCATTCTCATCCATTGGTTCAGTCCTAGGGGCTACTTCATTGTTTCAAAAGGACTATGTAAAAGCTACATGTGTGTTTATATATTCTATGAAAAGGAAACTGATTCTCATAGAAATTGACTCAATTGTTCAAATCCATTCTCTTAACTACAGAATTACACTACTAGATTTAAAATAGTTTGTTACTTAAAATGTAGAAACACATTTACTGCATGAAATGAGTACATTCATGTAGATAGTCTTACTATATCCCTCCTGGATAAAATAAAACTGATGCATTTTACATTTCCATAATTTCCAGCAGACATCTAAAGTTCCAGTTTTCCAATATTAATGTTAGAACACAATCAACAACAACAAAAAAATTCTTTGTAAATCTGAAACTTATTTAGCAGGAATATTTTTAAAAGTAAAAGTCATTTTGATATAGGGGAACAAAACTCCCAACCTACTAGATGTCCAGTATGAGTTTGTGTTCTGTAAAATCAAAGAATGAATTTTAGGAATAATAGAGGTTAAGAGCAGAATCTTTTTATTGAGAGAAAGACAGCTTGTATTTAAGAGAGGCAGACAGGCTCCCAAGCAGGTTGCCAGTTGCTCTCTTTTCTACGGACTTTTATAAAGTAAAATCATGGGGTGAGATGGGTCAAGGTGCAGGAAAAGGGAACTCACCAGGTGGGCATAAGGCAGGAGAAAACTGTGATCAACCAACAAGATTAATTGCTCAGGTAGAAATGATTAAGTCAGGAACAAGTGGGGAGCCAAGTCACAGAGTGAGTGGTCATGTTAACAGCTGAGACTCTTCCTGTAGGGGATTGAGATGCTAACTCCTGACTTCCTCAGGGTGATAGAGAACTATTTAGAATACCAACCCTTAAGATATGGGTATATTTATTTATTCTTTTGTCTGGAGGACTGGCCCACAGGAAGAGATGCTTTTCTTCCCTCCTACAGTTGCAAGATATCTGGGCTTCTGCACTGGCTTCTTCAAGGACCTATCCCTGTCTGACTGCTATAATATTTCTAACTAACTCAGCTGCCTGTAGCAATTTCAATGTCTGCTCAATAAAGGTGAGAAGTTAAATGTGCAGTAACCTGAATATAAATAAAAGATTTGCTTCATTCCACGTGAAGCCCAAAGTAGGGAACAAATACCATAAGACTGGAGGTTAACCCATACAAAAAAGGGAGGAGAGTAGAAGTAATTGAGATATGAGAGAATAAATGAAAATATGTTTCCATTCTCTACCCTTATGACTTCCTAAAGGAATTGTAATGCTCACTTTGGCAGCACATATACTAGAAAAGGACTATAACATTAGCACATAAATCCTTGGATATTTTTATTTATGAAGAGAAATCCATCCATTTACTGGTATGTATACACATTTACTGGTATGTGTCTTAGGATCCTCATGACAAATAAGAAACATTAAAAATTCCTGAAATGAAAAACAACATACCAGTTTTTTAAATGTTTGCCTCTTCTTAGGACTTCGTTATTCTTTAGCAAATATTGTAACACAACAAAAATGATCGGTTTTTCCATTTACCTATACAAAAGTAAAAGCATTAAAAAGTACCTTACAACTATTTGCAAATGCTTTGCTGTGAACTTGAAGGATGATAACTCTCTTTAAGAACATGCAGCCCTTGGATTTCAACCTCCGTGTAAGAATTATGATCTTACTTTCCTTATCCAGCTTTTTCTTTATTTTCTTCAAAGCATTTGTCACTGTGTATCTTGTGTTTGTTTAGTGCCCTCTTGCTACATTCCCATAAAAGCCAAGGACTTTTGTTTTGCTATAAATCTTGGGAAAAGAAGTCAATTATTATTTTAATGGTGATTCTTTAAATGGGTGAATGTTGAAGACTATTATCTAGAAGACTATAACGTTGAGTAGACAACAGAGATTAGAAATAAATAGGAGCACAATTAAAATGGATAACACATCTTTTTATGTAATACATTACTATATATGTATTGAGACACATACAATTTAAATATTTTAATAATGTGCTAAAATGGTCAAGTGACTCCAGTGAAATAGCCTTCTTAGAGATTTTACATATTCAATATCAAATGATCTGCTTTAAGTGTTTGTCTGGACACCTCAAAATGGTGTTGGTAAAACTATTTTGGACTTATACTGAGCGAGCACATACAAAAGGTACTAGGGAGTGAAATACCATCGAGACTTTATTAACATATGGTAGACTCGAGATTGCTATTAGAATAAGGTCTGTTAATTCCATGATTTCTTTTTGCATGCCAACCCTATATCTGTATTGAATTCACTAAAAGATGGTTTTTGGCTCGAGAATTAGCACTTCTGTTACTTAACGTATTATTTCGTGTCATTCACACTCATGGAGATCTTATCTACACCGAGCCCACTGGGAAAATAGGGGGGGATTCCGTCAGTGTCACCCCTTGACACTCAGTCTGTTGTACTGCACAGTTAAAACACAGCCCCTAAGTTATATCTGATGCAATAAAATGAAAATTTAGGAATTATCTGACCCATCTTACACTAAAAGGAGGAGTGGCATTTGTTACCTAAATGCGAACCTTTAGAGCCTCCCCCAAAACCCAGGTTGTTCATCAGATTGTTCCTCCCTGAGGCATAAAAGAATTCTGGTGAATTCGATATTCTTTATACTCTTTCATTCTAAAGATAACAAGGTATACCTTATACAGTAACTTTCTGGAAAATACCTGACCTGCCCACACTTCATCTATGAATTGAACACAGCATTGATTGTAAACGATATGAAAAGAAGGGTAGTTTTCGTTATGAAACAAATTGTGGTTATGATGTTTAAGAGCAAGAGAACTTAAACATTATTAAGTGTTTTGTCACAAACCTGAACTTGCCACTTAACAGCTATGTGACAAGTTACTTAATATTTCTAAGACTCGGGTTCCTCAACTGTAAAATAGCAATAGTACCTAGCACAGAAGACTGACATGAAACTATAAACGTGGGTGTACACGTATCACTATAGTCTGGGTGATTTTAACTCTTTCAACAATATACCAAGAGAAGGATAGCTGGTCAAATGCAATTCTAATTTTTAGGTTTTTGAAGAATCTCCATATTGATTTCAGTAGTAGTTGCACTAGTTTATATTCCCACCAACAATGGGGGTTTCTTTGTTCCCCAAACTTCCCATATTTTCTGCTTTTTGTGTTCTTGATGGTAGCCATTCTGGCTGGAATAAGACAGAATTTGAATTGTTCAGTTTGCATTTAGAGTCAGAGATATTGCAAACATTTTAATGCATTTATAGACTATTTTTGTTTCTTTTCAGAAGTATCTTCATTCCATTTGCCCATGTTTTGATTGTTTTGGGGGTCTAATTTTTTCAATTTTTTATATTCTATAGATATGTCCTCTATCAGAATAGTAGAAGCAAAATACTTTCATATTGTGTAGGTGAAGTAAAAAATATTTTAAAGTCACTTCACCCTTTTTAAATACAACTGAAAACACCCCTGAAGCCTAAATATGCTCTTTAGAATACATCATACAGCATAATGCACCTAAAATGCAAGAAGAACTTGACACATTTTTCTAGAAATTCTGTATTCCTCTAATTTTTGAGGTCATTTGTAACATGATCATGCTAAATCTTTATAAAATCACTGATGTACTCTAGGAGGGATTATAAAACTCGCTGCCTCATTCACCATATTTAAGTGTTTTAACCCCGCCAAGCATAAGTGTCAGAAAGATTTAATATTTGAATGTGTGCCAGGAGCACAAAGTGGCTGAGAATGCTAAGGTTAAATTTTACGCTTTAAACCAGATTTACTGACATCATTGAACAGCACACTGGAACCAGAAAAGGAAGAAGAAAATATGATGGCTTTCAATTTTGTGAGCCTAAATACAAATGTATAAAGTTCCACTTAAGTCACAGTGATTTGAGCAGAATATAAAGTTATACCAAAGATGGTATATGAATATATCACAAATATTTGCTGAGATACATTATTATGCAAATGTGTGAAGACCTCCGTAAACTGCCATATGGAAAGAATTAAACATTTACAAAAAATTCAAATACTGTACATTATTCAAATACTGTACATTATGTCTGCAGATCTTTATCAAGAACCTTTATGAAGGTAAATAAACTCTTTTTTTTCTTATGCATAAAAACATACAAAACTTGCTAAGATTCAGCAGGAATTCCAGGGTATACAGTCATAGCCACCAAAAAAGAACTTTTATGTTCATCTTGAAAGGATTCTATTTCAGAAGTTGAATTTGTTTCACAGTGACCTGGAACTGACTGCATTTGTACTAAAATGAGACACATTTGAGAGTTTGGGGAGATGTTAAAATAAATGTAAAAGTATTGATTGGTCTGTATCAGGTTTTGTTCTGGCCAAATTAGAACACACAATTTTCCTGAGAATAACAGTGATTAACTGGTATCATTTGCTGTCCTGTGTCTCATATTGTCAAACATCTCTAAACTCCCTGAAATTGACCTTCATATTTCTGAGGAATAGTTGTTAGTTTTTAATGGCTGCATTGCTAGTTTTGTACCTCTTGAAAGCAAAGAAAATGAGTACCTTGTTTCTAATCTTTTCAAAAATATTCTTATGTCAGATAGATATTAGAAGCTAGATGTCTGGAGCAAAGTTTAGGCTCATTTGTTTAATCCTATAAAAAAATAAGACTCTGATTTTCTAAGTATAGGATTTCTTTTTTAACACTAACCCAATATGGGACTTACATTGTCAAAGGATATTTGCAAAAATACAAAGCTCATGGCACTTGTTGTATCGTGAATAATAAAGTCCTTTGTCTTTAATCTGAGACTTATATTTTCTAGGATTCTCACATTTGTAGCAAACTAATTTATTAGCTTTCATGTAGGGCAAAGTTTCAGTGCTTTCATCGTTTAAACATGTTTATAGGGCAAAGGCAAAACAGATAATCATTAGAACAGTAATATCCCATTCATATGAGTCCTAGTAGGACACTGAAGTGGGGTCCAGAGATATCCCAAAGTTCAAGGCTGAAATTCCACACCATTGCAACCTTCTCGAGTGGCTTAGTGTGTAGGACCACCTAGACAGCCCTCCTTGAAAAAAGAGCCATTTTCTCCATTTTGGCTAACTCTGGCCCTATTTGCATTTATTCATATGTACAGAGCTGGCTAGGACCTTTCCTTATCCCTTCAATTGTCTTTAAGCAGTGCAAATCAGTGTAGCAGAGGTGCTGATGTGCATGCAGTCTTTGGAGCAAGACTCAGTGTTGCCCCTCACCCATAGCTCCCAAAAGAACACGTGAGCTGGGTAGGAGGGAGAGCCATGTACCCTGCTATCTGCTAGGATAGGGCTCAAGATGAGAAGCTATGACTTCCCATGGCATAAAAATTACAGAGCTGAAGCACTGACCCTAGAACATTGGATACTAAATCAAATTGTGTTATGCAGTAACATATTGCAGAGGTTATTTGAGAACATTTTTCTAGCTCAGCTCACAGCTCACAGCACTCACATACTTCTGTCACTCTCACAGTCACTCAGCCCTGAGCCACTTTCCCTCATTGAGAATTAATAAAACCCGGTTGGTCTTGTGTCAGGGGCCTTTGTTCTAGTTAAGACCCCCCTCTTGGCTCCCCACTATCTTGGATGTATAATTATGTCTCTGTTTGTGTCATGGGTCGCACTGGAAGTGGTAGATTGGCATTAACTCACTAGAATTCCAATAACTTTCCCTGGGATTACAAATACAAACTTCCCAGACTGCAAGGAGGTTCTGGAAGGGCCTTCCATAGCTGAGAGCAAATTTTTCACTTCTTTCTTGTTCTTAGTTTCCTTATCTGTGAGTGGTCAAGGAAAAGAGGTGGCCTTTTAGGATCTTTCTAGCTCTAAATTATTTGGAGTTATTCTTTCAGTATATATGGTAATTCTATCCTTCAATATTTCCATCAGATTTATATATGTATAGCTGTATACGATAATAAAAAAATTAGAGAATATTGGAGCTGGGAATTCTTTTAGAGAAGACCTACTCTAGATATTCCATAATTATGCTCTGATCAACCCTAAGGTTCTTTCAAAAAATGGGGCGACTCCAAAATGCCTCAACTTTCAACATTAACTAGTTTTTAAACTGTAATAAAACAGCATGTGCATTCATATGTGTTATAAGTCAAATGTTAACACATAGTCATTGACTTTCAGAATGCAAATGCCATAAAGTTCAACTTTCAAAATAAGCCCCCACTAATGCACTATTTTCAGAGCATCACTATTTTTAGAATGAAGAACTTTAAAATTCACCTCGAATTTCCTATTTTATTAATTAGAAATTTGAAACACCAAGAATTAATAACATTAATATCAGAAATAGAAGAATATATTGAAGTAAATGACTATAGTACTTCTGTCAAGTTTTTATCCTTTTTGAGGTGTGGTTTTCATTTTGAGTCAAAAATTTCTGTAATTAAATGCTGTGATATTTTGGGTGGGGTTAATCAAACTCACTCAATTACTGTTACAAATTTTTATGAAAGTCCCTATTATATATATTTTACTTGCACATATATTTTGCTATTGCTACCCCTAAGAATGAAGGGACGGATCAAATTTGAAAGAAATGAGCCAGACTGGCACCAAAGTACAGAGAAAACATCAAGGAAGAACTACAGAGCCAGCCATGGTGGTGCACACCTGTAATCCCAGACCTCAGAAGGCTCAGACAAATGTAAGGCCATCTTGCACTACAAAAATGAAACTCTGTCTCATAAAAAGGAGGAAATACAGAACTCAGTGGCTAGTTATTTGTTCACAAAAAAAGTAAATAAATGATGGCTCTTGCATCTCAGGTGACAGGGAAAATAATGACGATTTCAATAAAAATACAAAAGTCAGACAGTAGCCAATATAAAATGAAAAATTATGAGCAATATTTTTAAAGTTGGAATTTGAAGTAATAATAGGACAATCTGTATAAGTTCCCAATAAGAAGACCAGAATTCAGAACAGCCTAGCTAGAATTTACTGATTTAGTAATCAGCTGTGTCCAAAGATTACAAGCCTCAATATCAGAAATTATCTGTTATTCCTGAAACTGGAAATGCTGGCCGTCGTGCAATTTCCCTCCACTCTCTCTCCAATGAAAGTCCACTTTTTGATTTTGCTGCAACTGAAAATTGCCTCAAATCTCACACAGTTTTCCTCATTGCACTGTCAGACCCAAATCTACCTTCATGTTGTGTGAAAGTTTTAAAACCACGTTGTGTATATGCAAACTAAATAATTATGTCTTTCTTTACCTCAGAATTATGGAAGCATGAAAAAATAATAATCATTTTCCTTAATCAATGTGAGTAGGAATTTCTGAATTACTATAGAAAAAAAAAGAAAGACCTGACAATTTCCTTTTGATTGTGGGATGTATAGCATCATCAAAATGACAAGGTAAATGCTGAGAAACATTTTTTCTGAATGTTGGAAGAATTGACTGAGTATTCAGCAGAAGCTAAATGAAAATGTCAGGATAGCAATGAAGATTTTACACTTTACCAGACTCTGATGATTGGTACATAGCAAGATTTGATTGTGGCTTCACAAAAGTAGAAAATCGAATTTTCAAAGACCTTGTCTGTGCCAGAATGTACTAGAAATGTCTCTTATTTTACATGCAAAAATTCTTTGAATATATACATCACTATATGTATTTTTAACACCATGTTATGCCCTAAGGTATATGTCCAGTCATCATATCTCAACCCTTGAGTCTATATTTTTTCTAAATATATTTCTTTACAGGTATGAAAGTATTCTGTTTTCATCAGGTACTAGCCAATAAGTAAGGGTTTGGCACATGACCAGGCATTTTGAGATGTTTACAGAAAGTAGAATGACTGACAGGGGTTGTTAGGGTAGGGTTTGGGAACATCTTGATCATAGGGTAAAAACTTGCAGGTAAAGATGAATATGTTCCACTGATGTACAATATGTTTGCGATAGTTATTAATACCTTTTGTACTTGAGACTTGTTGAAAGTAGACCATAAGTATTTGAAATATAAAAAACTGATGGCAAGTAAAAGACCCAACGGATTTGTTAGCTAACTTGATTGTGGTAATTATTTCACAATGTATATTCTTATCAGAGTATTATGTTATATAACTTAAATATATGAAATTTTATTTGCCAATTATACCTCAGTAAAGCTGGGAACAAAATAAACAAGGGATTGAACATCATGACAATCAAAGCATTTCTAAAATATTTCATTACTTTGTATTATAATTAGATTCATAAATTCCTTTAATCATTATTAGTACAGCAAAACAAATATGATATAATCACACAGTTTTGAAAAAGCATATAAAGAAATTACAAGCTACAAGAGAAGAAAGTTTGGACACTCATGAAGTAATTATTCAACGTTTCATTCTGTGGTATTAATGAGCGTTGTATGGAAATATCCCACTGACTAACATGAACATCTTCCCTTTGATGGGAAAAAATATGTACAGAACATCAGCTTATTCAAGGCTGTTCCTTTATTTTTAGAGCCATTGACGACAGAGGTCATGGTGGTAAATGTATACTTATTTTCTTGACATACTTGGAAAGTTTGAGAAATTCCAGTGCCATTTCAAGTGGTTAAATTTCAGAAAAAATATTGTCCTACCTAGAATAATTAAAATAAGTGGCTAATTAAAAGCTTTTGTTGTCTGAACTTGGGTAAGCAAATCAAAGTGGCAAGCTCTCATTGCAAATCATGTCATTCTGAATATCAGACAGCTTGAGGTATCTTCCGAAATTTCACCATGTCTAAAAGGAAAATGTTGGGTTGGGCTCTCATTTTAACTGAGACTGAAAAGAATAGTCTGTTTAGAATAAATAGTGAATTTTCTAATTAAACATTTAGACAAAATATCACTTAGTTTCCACTATTATAAAAATAAATACAATGTTTCCATTAATAGACATTCTTTCAGCTTCTAAAGCTTAATAACTGCATTATCTTGATTGAAACTCACAACAACATAAAATGTTTTGCAAAGGTGACTCTGAACGTTATATACATTAACTTATTAGAACAGCTGCCACATAACGTTAAATAAGTTTTCTAAAATCCATCAACACACAAGAACTAAAGCTGATGTTAGACCCGCAGCATACTGACTTGAAAAGCCTTCCTCCTAACCGTAAAATTGACCAGCAGTTAATTCAAGAACCACATATGAATATACTAAGTAAAATGGTAACCAATCACAAAAAGACTTCTTCAATTTTTTTCATGTGCCTTATTATCATGATACTGTCTATAGTTTATAATAATGTGTAACAACCTACTCGTGACTTATTAATAAAGGTGGCTAGTGCATCTCTATAATTTTCACTTTTAGCATGTTTTCCAAAGCATTTTTGCTTAAATAGTTCTTTTTAACCAATAATTTATTGCTTTAGTTAAGCTAAAATAAAATCAATTAAAATTATTTCATGTAAATCACATTTCTTATGTTTTTCCTTAATTCTAAAGGCAACAAATTGATTTTAAATATTTCCTTGTTCTACTTAATACAACTGATTTTCTTCTTCAGTTTTAATTTTGTAGGTATCAGTTACCTAGGAAACCATTTTCACTATTCTATGTTTGTTAAATGTGGCTGGTTATGTGTATAGTTCAGACGTTTGCTACAAGACACTCTTTCTTTGTTTCCACAAACATTGATGTTTAGTATAATAATCAGCATTCAATAAACTGATTTTTTCCAGACACAGGACTTGGAACTGTGTAGACTCTGAACTTTACACACATCAGCTTATTCGTACGACAGTCACATAAAATAGCTGCCATTATGCATAATTATAGAAAAAGAATGTGGTACAGAAAAGTTAAATAACTCCCAGACTATAAGTTAGCAGTGACAAAATTTGTTTCCAAAACCAGGATTGTGTGTTTTATTCCTATCACATTACTACTCCAACATACTTTTGAAATATTAAAAATTAAAATAGATGTTTAATGTAAAGCCTTGAGTCTATTTCAATTTTGGTTTGACTACATAAACATTATAATGCATAATCTTTGATTTTAGATGAATAAAAACTGAATTTAGGTATAAACAATTACCCTTATCCATATTCACAAATATTCAATAATCCTTTCTTAGCATTGCTGACCTTTCCTAGCACTGGTATTGCATCGACTATGAATATTTCTTTCTTTCCTAGTTCCCTATACAAGTTTTCATGTCACGTTGTTAGCAGATATTTATTCCATTTCTGCAAAGTCATGCATAAAAATATGATCATATATATTCATGTTCTTCCTTGAGCTCCACACGTATTGATTG
Source organism: Cavia porcellus (assembly GCF_034190915.1). Taxonomy (NCBI): domain Eukaryota; kingdom Metazoa; phylum Chordata; class Mammalia; order Rodentia; family Caviidae; genus Cavia; species Cavia porcellus. The sequence continues at coordinate 70,903,006 of NW_026947491.1, forward strand.
AACCATCACGTCATTCATGGATATTTATTTCATCATGACAAGAGGAGCAACATAAATAATTAATATAGTACTGATTGAAGGAGAATGTTTTAATTCTAAAGCGTTTTGGCATTTAAATATTTAATTTTCACTTTATGGCTCACAAAATATTAGCGTGGTCCACCAAAAGAACTGCTAAAAAAGAGCAGTAATTCAAACTAAGAACTTGAAAAATCATTTGAAAACAGCAAAGTATCATGAAAGATTTAGAAATGAAACCAGTATAAATTTATATTCTGGGGCTCAAATTTGTATTTTAACCCTCAATTAAAGAAGAATGAACTGTATTGCTAATTAAGTAAAATAAATTATACTTTATCTCATTTCCCAAGTACGATAACAACTGTAGTGTTGATGAGTACTACCTTCTCATAATCTTCTGTAATCTTCTGTAGCTTTTCTTTTTGCACCAAAAAATGTAAAATCCATAGTATTAAATAAAAATACACATACATATTTTGTGTATATACATATCAACAAACAATGCCTTGAAATATACGTAAAAATCATTATTTCCATCCTTCCCATTCTTTTTTCTTTATTTAGACCACACTTACGTACACACCCAGTTAAATATATTATATTCTGCAAAGCTTTCAGCTACAGTGGGCCCAGGAAAAGGTGAATGAAATATAAAATCTAAGATGAGGGAAAATTTATCAAGATAAAATAGTATTTTCAACAATATTTTTAAATTTCAAGATTCAACCAAAATTCCATGATGCACAAAAATCTCAAAATATTAAAGGCAGGATCAGTAGGACTAGTGTTTTCCTCCATCTCAGGCTGTAATGTGACTTGGTCCTTGGCTTCTTGCAGCAGCTCACCTACACACGTTCCCAAAGCTTCAGCCTGACACAACATTCAGATGTCCTTCACTCCTGCATTCATTCTTCACATTTGAAGGTGAAAGATTTAAAGCTCAAACTTGGAGTTAGAAAGGAAAGCTGAACTGAGAGTTGAGGAAACTGAGAAAGTAAGTAGGGGAGAGTGGAGAGGGTTCTGAAGATCTGGGGATGTGAGAGCTCTGCTCTAGAACTTACAAAGGTTGTAAAGGTTATAGCTGCACATTAGCTTTTGTTTCCACTGTTTCAGTTTCCACATCCAAGAATGATTTTTTTACTGTGATGTTTTGTAAATTCCCATGTTTCTGCTTGACTTTGGAAGGCACAAGTAAACTTGTGATTCCTCTAAGCTGTATGCATATAGTGGAATATTACACAGTTATTTTCATTTCAGTCAGACTTGGGAGAACACCCTGAAGATTAAAATTTATCTAAGTAGCCATTCTGCATAGGTAGTATAGTTGATTTTGATAATGCCTTTTGATAAATAAGGATTATGATCTTTTATAATATTGCACTATTTTGTCACGTTGCACCTGTTTTCAGGTTAAGCCTTTACCAACACCAAATCACCAACACAATTAGAATGTTTTATACTACTTGGTTTTCATCAGTTCTCTCCCTGAGACACAACACATTGTCTTCCTTGGTTTACCCCCAAGGAAAAGAATTGTGCTACCTCTAGGCAGCCCAGTGAACAGAATATTCAAGCTATGTGATGGACTGTCTATGTGACAATGTCTATCCCTCTGTTACCAAACTGTGCGCACACACACACATACACACAGATCTGCAATGTATACAGCATTTCAGGTGTGTCATAAATCAACAAGAAGCAATATATGACTTCACAGAAAAATCTCTGATTTATTTAAAAAGCACACTGAAGTTAATGGAAGCAGGGTGGCTCTCACAGGAACAGATAGGCAGCATATGGCTTTTCTCTTGGCCCTAGGTTCCCTGGGGGGAGGCAGCTGCCAGAGACACTTCAACCAGGGAAGTCCCTGCTAATATTCACAGTATAGCCAAGCTCTTGCTATGCCACAGCCTTCCAAAACATGGGGTATATATCACTACTCCGGAAGAATGTAGGCAAAAACCCTATGCACATCCATTAACAAAGTATTTGTAAATTTCAGGTTCCACAAATCCTGTAAAATCTGTGCTAGAAAAACCATATTCTTTTTTTAGTAAGGAAAACAGACTGAGCTTTCCCTTTATAATGTATCTTCCTCTGTAATTCTGGTGTATGTAAAAACTACTAACAAAACACTTAGATACAGATTTGGTTCACTTTTACCTGGGTACTTCCAATACAGAGTTCAGTCTGAAGATAATAACAAATTCCCTTCTCTTAATGTATTTAGTACTTATTCATGTGGAAATTTAGTTGTTTGTTGAGGGTTAGAAAGAATTGAATGGATATAAACCCAAATCTCCCTCGCTTACATTGCCAGTCAGGTCTCTATATATAGCATGCACTGGAGCCATCTACACTGTATAGCCAATGCAGAACTTCAGAGATTTCATATTAAATAGTGTTTTTGTTTTGTTTTGGTGGTTTTGGGTTTTATTTTTACTTTAGGGATGAGAGGCAAGGATTGTTGTTTTTCCATGTTTTTAATTAGGGCTTGTGCATGCTCAAGAAAAGAGGTCATTGTTTTATGTTACACTACAGAATATTTACACTGATTCCTTCATCATTTGAAATTCTAGTTGTCATAGGGGCAGAAGTTATGAGTTACATTTGCCAGCACCACTCTCATAGTTACTCTTTGCCTCTTAAAAAAAATCACCTCATTTATTGACATCACTGTAATCTAGTCACTATGCCAACCTGGGCTCAGCCTGCCTACATCAGAACAATCTGGCAGTCAGGATATATTGTCAAAGGAGTAAACTTCCAAAGTGTTCATCAAGAAAAATGTAAGCCAGTTTCTTTCCTTTTGGTTTCTATCTTGAATTTTGTTAAAACAAAACTATTTTTATCTGTGGAAATAAACATGCATGCCATCTGCTTTCTTGCAGATATCAAAGTTCTATGTTGTTTTTCAATGAGTAACAAATATTTATTTCACCCTTCCATATGATGTTTATTCATCCTCATTTCTCTCTATTCCAACTTTTTCTAATTGAATTTGACCTATTACATTAATATATTAGTATTTATGCTTCATTTTATTCCTAATTTGGCTTAAAGAATTTTGTACTTTAATATCTTATTATACTCTATATAGATTGCTTATTTTTCAAAGATTCCTTTGGAAATGTACAATAATACATATGTGTGTCTTTGTTATTTCTGGTGTATTTCTACGTAAGCATATGAGATATGGCATATATTGGACACATAATATAGATTGTTTAAAATAAGCTGTTCATTTCACTTTATCCTGTTTATTCTGCACTAGGCATATAGATAACATATTTGCAACTCAGGAGAAATATATTCTAGTTAAATTAGTTTGCATTTCATAATCCAAAACAAGGAAAACTAATATTTTTCTAGCACTATCAATGAGAAAAAGGATTGAATAACTGAGGCAAAGAATTGAAGATAGCTAAGTTAGTAATGATTGTTTGGATATGGAAGATCAGATGTTATCTGTTTTAAAAACAAATTGCTTTTCAGAAATATTCTATTTCACATAATTAAGTTGGTCTAGGTTCCAATATTCATTGCTCCTAATGCTTTCATAATCTTTTCGTAGTGTATTGAGTCGTATTTTCTAAGTAGCACCGTGGGGCTGTGAGAGCACATTGCAGTAGGATGCATAATTCATTAGATTAAACAGTGTATGTCATTGACTTGGGTTCCTTCCTTCGGGCTGCTCCCTAAGTGCATCAAGACCCAGTTTAGCTAGCAGCAGTTTGAGATGCAGAATTAGCATATTGTTTCTCAGGGAATGTCCTTGAATGTGCTTGGGTAGCTGTCTTCTGTGAGCCGTGAACAGAATTGCTGAGAACCAGCAAAGAATGGGTTCCCGGCAATATGCAGTAGTCCTGAATGTCTGTGCCTGGTTTACTATCTCAGGAAAGCTGCTCGGGAAATGTCAGGATCACTGTTGAATGATTAAGCACAGACAGTGCAAGCAGGGTTGCACCTGGGGACTCACAGTTGGCTCACGTTACAGCACACCTGTGTGGAATTCCAAGCAGGGGGCCCCTGTATTTCCAGGTAAGCATCTCATCTTCACTACTAGTACTCTAAAGTTACTGCTGAGAAATTACTGAGAAGTAAAGCTATTACTTTTCTGCTACAATTTAACCGTTTACACTATTTACCTTTTGTAGAGTGTATATTTTAATACGTGCATTTTCTGAAAAAGATTAAAAACAAATAAATACAGGATTAGCTGGGGTAAATAAACTGACGTTTTAACCAGGAAAAAAGAAGAAAGGAAACAAACCTCTCTAAGGACCTACCATGAGAGACTTAACAATATGACTTTTTATTAATCTCACATGCCAGGAAACAGTTCCTTAATAAGATAGATGGAATAGAATATGTCCATTTGTCAAAATGCTTGCTGGCAGAGAAAAAGTTAATCAATCAAACGCAAACATTTAGTAAAATGAGGAGAACTGAGAAAGTCTAAGTATACCACAGTGTCATATGAACTTTCATTTGTCTTTTGAGAAGCAGAATAAAATGGCTGTCACTGCTTTTAATCACTTGAGAACCAGACTTCTACCATTTATTGTTGAATATACTTGTGTATGCGTCCACAATCCAGCATTCTGAACAGAGCATAGTTTATTTATGGGATTTGTGCCTGCTTGAAGGGCTAACACTTTGCCTACAGAAATCTGAAACAGGCATAGTGGGGATAGACTACTATGCCGCAGGTGCATTTTAAGACAGAGGCCAAGTGCAAACTGTCGTTTGACAAGTAAGAAACAGACACAAGAAAAGTTCAAGCCCTAGATTGTCTTTATGTAACCTTGAGCAACTATGATTTTGAGCAAACCTTACATTTTAAAAAAGATGGATTATTAGGTATACAAAGTGATACACAGTTCCTACTAATGATATTCCAAAAATGAATTCTAAAGAGCAGATCCTATTAAGATCTTTTCATGTTGCTAGGAGCAATTGTTACCATAGGAACAATAATACTAGTAAGCATCACTTACATGCACACATAACACCTAGCCCAAAAAGTAATCTAATTAAAAAGCCTGTTAAATTATAGAATGTTGTCTTTTGCAGCATTTTCATGTGTCTTTAACAATTTAGTAAGCCCTATTTCAGGCAAACATATGTTCATTTTCCTGATAGTAGTTTTCATCAATTTATGTACTCATCACTTTGTTATTTAAAGTTTTATCTTTCTTCAGCATATAAGAAAAAAGATTTAATAGTCTGAGTAAGCCATCATCATTTTCAAAAGGAGTCACAGGAGTGGTAGATGCCCTGATGGGACGCCCATGATCAGTTAAGGAAATCAAAAGAACATTGGCACTGCTACACATTTGGCTTGTGCTTTTGACGATGCACTAGCTTTATCTTCAACTTTATTTAGAAAACCCAAAATCAGAATAAGCAGTCATCTTCAAGGTCCTTAAAACCTGAACTTTCTAGTTTTCACTAAAACTTATATTCTCTGATTAAAATGAAAAATGTTCGGTTCAATAATATTTAGGAAATGCCCCTCTAATTTCCCCCTAAAAGAATAGCTAATAAGACTACATTACACAGATAGTGGTTACAGACTCAAAACTCTTAAGAATGTGATAGTTCAGGTTACAGATATCAACAAAAACCAAAAGAAAGAAGTCTGAATTCAGGATTTAAAGTGCTAACATACCCAGAAAACTAGCTGGGTTACATACTTCCCCAGTGTGAGAGTGAATTTGCACAATGCTTGTGGCTTTCCTGGAAAGCTGTTAAGTCTGGAATGTAGAGACGTACCCAGGAAGATAAAGCACACCACACTTGACCGCGATAGGCTTCTGCTAATAGCCCATCCATCACCACCTCCCTGACTTATCGTCCCCTCCAAAATTAGCTCATTTATTTTATTATAGATCAAAATACTTTTCAATTTCTATCAATAAAGTACGCTATCTATTACTGCAGCTAGGTAACATATTGGCAGGCTACCAAATTTACTTCTCCTGAATACTAAAAACAGAGGCAGTCACACCTGTTAACTGGGGTTATAGATTCAACTTCCTTTCCATCTAAGTAACTGAGCCATGCATCCAATGTGACATTCTTCAGTAAAACACTTCCTGTTTCTCTCCCTGCATTTCTGAAGTCATGGTTTAGCAGTCTCAGTACACAATGAAGAGAGAGAAGAAGGATTCTGACTTTGTGTCTTAGGACCCTTTTCAAGAACAGCCCCACGCCATAGGCATCCATGACATAGGTAGCTCCATTCCAGACAACTGAGTTAGACAGTACCAGGAACTTACAATAAGAACCTTCACTCGAGGGTACTGATAATTCAGTGCTAGGAAGACCACAATGCTTACATCTCACTATTCTTCTGACCTTGGCTCATTTTGCTTAAGAGAATCTTGTTGTCCAAGGAGTTAGCCATAGGCTAATCATCCAGGAAGTTTTCATTTCTAAGTAGTAGTAATTCTGTTTTACCTTTTAAGAGAAGAATTGGCCTTGTGTCCACCCACAAAACCAAAATCAAAACCTTGTTTCATCCTATTGAGCTGGAGCCTAAAGGCACTTTGTAAACCTGTGTCCCTGTCACATAGTGTTCTCCATTTCATTGAGCTTAGTTCCTTCAGTAATCAAGATCCTCCTGTACTGACCAATCCCTGAACAATTTACTTTCCAAACACACATGACAGAAAGAGTGAGAACTTTGGTATCAACAATTCTCTGAGCCTCTATTTCTTTATATAGAAAAGATGAATATGACCTTACTCCATAGTATTGAAATATTAACGAGGATTAGGTAAATAGTGCATATAAAGGTACATAACATAACATCTGGAATATACTAACTCTTAAATAAATTACAGCTTCTAACACTGTATCATCTACAATACTGTCTATGGAGACTTTTGGACTATTAGATCCCTAAATCTCGTCAGCTTTACTTAGGCTTGCTTTCCATACTTATTTCTTTTTGGTGACTGTCATTCAGGGAACTTTGTCATTGAAATCAAAAATTACTTTTTGTCAGGTTAGTGTTTTCCAAACTGGGATGTGCCCATGGAGTAAACAAATACATTGGTTAAAAAAAAATATATTGCTATAAAAGACAAAGGGAAAATTTGTTCATGATAATTTATGTAGTCAATCATTAGGACACAAAAACCAGAAATGAAAAACAAAAATCACAAATCATTAATTTTGCTTGTCCAGTCTTCATTTCTAATATGCCAAATTATGAAGTTATTCCTATTTCCTGTAAATAAAAATTGCCAAATTAGTAAATCTGAATTTCAAGGATCTTTCCTAATAGGCCAATTTTAGTCAGGCTAAGTGGCACACACCTGTAATCCCAGCACCTAGGATCCTGATACAGGACAATCACTGCAATTTCAAGCCCAACCTGGGCTAAAAAGTGAACTCAAGGCCAGCCTGAACTTCATAGCAAGACCCTGTCTCAAAAAGACAAAAATAGGCCAAATTTCATAGACTCATTCATTTCATTCTCTTGTTTCTAGTTACAACCATTAGCATACACATATTTTATAACAATGCCTCAGCTTTCTGTATATTTGAATGGCCAGTGTTTGAATTCTTAAAGATTTTCTGTTATTTATTTATCTCCCTACATGAAAGCACCAGTGCTACAGAGGTCAGTTTTTTATGCATATTTATGTCTTCTCCCAATTACCCTTCTCCATCTGACTCTGTTCTACTCTTAGAGTTATCTGTCACAATCACCGTGTCGTATGTCATAGTGTTGAACTCCAGTGTCAGGCTCTTATTTCCTTAGCAAACCTTCTGTGTCAACTTCCAGGTTGGTATTTTAGACTTTCACATAAGCTTATTAACAAAAATTATCATAAACTAGTTTTCATGGATATTATCTCCTTTATAATCTGATAAGACTTTTTTCCTTTCTTCATATCTCCATTACAGAAGTAAATATGCACTTATTTATTTGTTTGTTAGATGCCTGTACCATCAGCTAAACTGCAGCTCTATTAATAGATATATCTGTCTCATTCGCTAACATATCTCTATCTCTAATCACTATGATATACCTATATAGTACTTGTCATTTAGTACATGGTTAATACACACAGTATTTATTGAACAAATAAAGAAGGAATGAATAGATGGATGAAATCTTATTGTGATTAAGCATTCATTCTTTTTTTAGTAAAATACTGCACTATTCCTTTCATGGTTATGAATTACTTAGGTATATAAACTTATCTTTTGTCCATTTTATATAAAGAATCATTAGCGATAGTTCCCATCTGCCCTTAACAAAGATATTGGTTTGACAAAAAGCTATTTGATTTCCTGCTGAGTCTCTCACCTTTGAAACTCCAATCTCATAATGGAAAAGTACACAATAGGGCAATAGATGTGCTGGAATGAGCTCACTTTTATCTTAAGATAGGAAAATGTGGGTTTGGCATCAAGAGAAAATAAAAGTCAAACTTGTATAGTAATAACCAAAACAGAGGTCACATAACTCCAGATTCAATTATTTTGGTTAAGCATAATTACAGCTGTTGGAATACACAAGATGAAAAGATTGGCTGATACAATTTATTTTAGTGACATCTCATTTTATCAAAATTAAAATTTTTAAACATAAAAATAAACATATTTAGTTCTTGCTACATAATTTGTTGCATGTTCTATTTTTTGATAATGTCCATATTGTACTTAATAAACTCAACACTAAAAGCAACTATTTTCCAGGACAATATTTAAGTCACTTTTGATTTATCTACACTGTGACTGTTTGGGAAATCTTGGCCCAGTATATTTTTTAGCAATTAACAAATATTGATTTCAAATTTCATAAAACAATCAAAACTTTAAAAACTTACCAAAGATTTATTAGCTCATTTCTGTCTTTCTCCAAACGCTTTATGTGGTAACAAATTCAGTTGATATTCTAAATATGTAATACATATGTCTCATAATACATTATCCATTTTATATGTCAACATAGCTTTGACTTGTCCTTTAAAATTAATTATTTTAATGTTATACATAATATTAACAGCTCTCGAGAAGTATGAGTTAGTGAACTTTGCCATTTTGCCATGCATAAATTTTAAAATCATCCTTATAACTCATCAAAAATATTTAGATATTTGCCTTTATCTAATTCTTTTAATGACTTGAAACAAAAACTTCTGTGTTTATCAAGAACTATTTAATCATACTCAACATAAACCATTCAATACTTAGCATTAGCTAACATTTCTATGTGCTTACAATGTACAAGGTGCCATCACCATGCTTAATTTTTTATGTATTAAAATTTATTCATCATAGTGACAACCCAATGAATTTGACGTCATCAACAACCTTATTTTTCAGATGACTAAACAGAGCTATAAGAGGTTAACTACCTTCTCAATATCCCACACTGATGCTTCAAACCCAAATAATTAGGATCCTGATCTCAGGCTTTACCCAGTATGCTCTCAGCATTGTCTCTGTTTATTTGCATTGGGTTTTGGTTCCTGTGAAAGAAAAGAAATTTGCCCAAAGCAAAAACCATACAAATTCAATGACTAAAACACTTCTGACTTCAAGGAGCTTTTAATATGAGAGAATATACACCCTTTCTCCCTAAACCTCTCAGTCTTAAACATTCCCACAGATAGGCAACACCCATATACCCTCAGCTCTAACCCCATATGCACACTTCAAAACAAAATACAGCCAAGCAAAGTGGTGCACATCTGTAAATCCAGAACTTTGGAGCTGAGACAGGAGAATCCTTAAGAGTTTGAGACCAGCCTTGACTACATAGAACTGCATAGTAAGGCCTTGTCTCAAAAACAAACAAATTATACAATATAGGTAACAGTCCTTTAAAAGAGTTAGAACTCAAATGTGGCATTTGTCGACTCTGTGTCAGCTCTGTCCCTGAGGTTCTCTCTGGTGATATTCATCACTTTAAAAAAGAGAAGCCGGGGCTTACAGAAGTTTAATACTTTTTTAAAGATCATACAGAAAATTATGAAGTGCTGAAATTCAAACCAAGCTCTGTCTCCAAAGCTCACAACACACCACACTGCACGAAAGAAGCCATAACCCAAGCTCCAAGCTTGAAAAGATAATGTGTGGGGAAGTGTGAAATGCTAGTATATTTTAAAAACTTGCCTTAGAAGCCAGCAAAAGATACCAGGAATTAAAAATAAAGCAGCATCCATACTTCAATAACTCTGAAAATAATAAATTCTAAAATGTAGCCTTACAAAGCCTGTTGAAATCCATCAGAGAATGTTTTCTGAATACTTTAGATCTAATTGGTTTTTAAAGAGAAATAAGTTATATGTGTTTACCAGGTAAAGGAGATTGAAATAGCACATATCTACATTAGAAAATAAATAAATCTCCAGAATGTGGATTTTGTTTATAAAACATATCTTTGCAATAACCACTAAAAATTACTGAGTTGGCTGTTTACTGTTGTTCCCTTTCTACCTTTAATAATACTTATCCCTAGCTATCTTCTTCTTTATACCAAAGTGTATTAAAACATTAGAGTTTTGAAAATACAGTTTTTGTGATCCCTTAATTACAGAAATTCATGAAAACTGAATGACCTTATACTTTAAGTTCTACGTTATGCTTTTTTCTAAATCTTTACTAAGTTTCTAATACCTTTGTGAATTTTGGTAATGACAAGAAAAGATTTATTATAGTGTTCATTGCAAAGGTTACAGCACAAGGTAGAAAAATTTGAAGTAGACTTCGTGATGGTTTCACATTAACAGATTTTATATTCAAGGGACATGCAACTAATAAATAAATTTTTAAATATATGATTAAAAATAAATAGAATATATGATTTAAGATCATATAATAATAATTTACTTGATAAGTTTCCTCTGATACAAAGGAATGGTTATACCCACTGGGTTCATCCAAGTCTTTGATAAGATGCACAGGAAGAAATATCAAACATCAGCGTTAGGGATTTTAAAGTTTCAATATTTATAAATCTGGATGAGGATCAAACTGGAAGTTTTCAAGGCTATGTAAAGGGTACCTTATTTGGTGAGGTAGCAATGAGTTCTAGCACAAACATATAATTGGTTTGAAATAGCAACTTTGGATGCCACATCTGGAGAACAGAATAACACAAGCCACAACAGGTAGTAATTACTGAAGGAATTGTAATGCAGCTTGAGTGGTAAACACTAATGGAAAAAAAAACATTTCTAAGCAAATAAAATCTTAAGCATCAAGAAGACAAAAGTTTGTGATAAATGGTTCATTTAGGCATGCAGTGCTTTGTGGGCAAAATTGGATTGCAATCATAGCCATTTCAAAAAATGAAAACATTAGGAGAAAAGAAAATTAGACAGAAATGGCATGGAAATTACAGCCTTTGATCCATTCTGAAGAATCTTTTTCTGAAGCATCATCATGAGTGGGTAGCAAACTCCTTCCAGTCTCCTGTTAAAACCTTTATAAAAGCCCCGAGACTCTGAGATAGAAATAATCAATTTAGAACAGACAATGAAGGCATTTCTCACTGATGATCTTTTTTTCCCTCATAAAATTGTACAAAATTAATTCTACTGTTAAATTGCATCTGATTTTGAAATTGATACTCTTAATTTCAAGAGAAAGTCCTTCTCAAATCATCTTTATCCTGTCCAACTAAAGAATGATTACCAGGCACAAGCTTCATGGTTATAGGGCACAATTTTACAAAAACAGAGTACTTGCATGCCTCTGGTTGTATTTCAGTGGCAGTGTCAGGGATCCAAGAATCATTCTTTGAATAATAATGCATTCCTTGGAACATAAGCGGGCACTATGCTATGGAACAGGTCCTTGGCTTATACATGATGCCTTATAGTTTCCAAAGACATGCAGTGCTAGATCTGTATTTGCAAAAACTTAAATTAATTCCTACAGCTTTGAAACAATTATGATCATAGACTTGTAAAATCACTATTAAAAAGTCTGTAATTTGATTCTACAACATTAATACTTGAAATTACCCATTGGCTGTCTTTATTAAATACTGGTAATTAGTCATTTCAGAAGGTTTTCTGACCTATTTTGTTAAATCCAAGTTTTTGAATTAGCCGTCCAATAATTATTTAAATTACTTCTTGTACATAAAATTATTTTAGATTATTATCTTGGAATGATACATTCTGATTTTAAAAGGAGACTTGCATTTCAGTAAACTGCACCTTTGGTTTTCTGAGAGGACTATTTAAGTCTGATTTGCAATGCCTACACATAAACAAATCTATTTATTTATTTTCTTATTTATTTTCTTATTTTATCTGACTTCACTACATTCTGTTTTCATTAACATTTTCTATTTGACCTTTTGGGTTATAGACCCCTTCTAACATCAAAAGATGTTATTATGAAACAAAATCATGTCTGTTTGTTTTATATCTTTGAAAGTGTATATTAATTTTATTGTTACTCAAAAAATTACTTAAAATGTAGCAATGTAAAACTTCAAATGAAATAAGTAAAATATTTTTTGTTCTTGCCAATGATTTTTAATTCAACTATTGGTGAACTAGATCTTTGCTAGTATTTGTTAATCAGTACATAATTTATTTATATAAATGAATTAAGTATACGTACTCCTAAGACTGTAATAATTTTTCTCAATTATCTCTAATAATTTTCAGTACTATAAAATTATTTTAGCCCTTTCTGTTAGGTCATTGTAATGTGTAACACCTTTATGAAATAACAAAAGTTCTTGCCCTGGTCTTTAAAATATCTATAGTTTAATGGAAAAGAGTGGCAAGGAACAAATTGAATCTAGCATGGATCCTATAAAAGAAATATGTAAATATCACTGATTGAGGGAGTGTTAAGTGAGGTTGTATCTTCCAATGATATACTGCCTTAGCAGAATACTGAACTTTCTCTGTTAAAATACTCCACACCCTAAATGGTAAATGTGGTATAAATGCAAAACAGAGTACTATTCAGCCTTTAAAAAGGAACTTCCATCATTTGCTACAATATGGATGAAGATGGAAATCATTATCCTTAATAACCATATTACTAGGTTTTTGTTGGATCCTTGAACAGAACTGTTTGCGGTCTTGCTGTCTGAATGTCCACTTTGTATGTTTCACTTTTGTAACTTGAACGCTATTTCTAAGAGAACAATATATAATTTATCAACCAGTGATTTGTTACTGTTTTTTTTAAATTATGTATTATTTCTACCCTTAAAAAAACCAAAACATAAATAAACCTTGCATGAGAAACTTATATGTGGAATCTAAAAATAGTCTAAATTATAAAAATAGAATAAAATGGTAGTTACCAAAGCCTAGAAATGAGCAGGGAGAGATGAGTAGGGCGTTGTTGGTCAAAGAGTACAAAGTTTCATTTAGAATGGAAAAATATGTTTTTGAGATCTGCATATATAGTTAATAATAAGGTGCTATAATGAATGATAAGATGAGGTCATTCTTAATGAGAACTACATTAAATTATAAAGTCCACATTAACATAAAAATGGAGGACACAAGAGACAAGATTCAACACAAGAAAAGTTACAGAGCTGATAACAAATAATCAAGTAAAATCAACAAGTCTTTGGAGTGCCTAGAGTATGCACAGAAGTTAATACAATATCCAGGAAGAATGTATGTTGATATTATTTTGCATTTTTATCTTAATACTTTTCCCCATTTCAAGAAAGTAAACTATTCCTTGCTTAAGGGGATTTTCTTTCGAGGGAAGAAAAAAAACAAAAGAAGTCAAATGGCAAACGTTTCTGATGAGGTTAAGCACACTAAAGAAATGGAGACTGAGATGGGGAAGAAGCATTGAGAATGAGGAGAAAAGACTCTAAGATAATTAAAAAGAGCTAGTCTTCCTATATCTGAAGAGCATGATACTGACTTCTGCAGACCAAAAAGCTACTATGTGCAACAAAGCATCCTTTTCCTCAAGCATGGAATGAAGAGGAGGCCACCATGGAATCACAAAGCCGTTGAAAAGCCCATGCTGACTGAAAACTGGGCATCACAGCTGTGTCTGTGTGAGGAGATGAATTATAATTAGAGGGACTGCCTTGACTCTTCAGCCATCTATGAATCTCTGGGTCTTCGGAATTAATCTTGAGATGATAAATAAAGACCAATTTTTACTGATTAACATTCCCACTTGCAATGAAGAATGAGAGCAGTCTTAAGATGATTTAGGGAAATAACAAAATAAAGAATTTGGATTTGACACTTGAATTTCATCAAATGGTTTGGATTTGACGCTTCAGGCTCACATGTGCTACCTACCCTAGAGAACTGGGTTGGAAACACTTTATTAAAGAGATGTATAAATCAAACTCATAAGTTTAAAGCTGATTCTGAAGAGAGATTTACTGATTCCCAATCAGGAAAATTACAGGTTTGGGTAGATTTTTTATAAATATCATCCTGATGACAACAGAAGTTAAAACCAGGCAGCAACATTACTAGTGGGAACGTGAGCAGTATGAGTCACAATGCAGTCAAGGCATGAAGAGCTGAATTTAAGGCCATGAGAACAGAGAGGAGCTAATTGTTCCAGGGGAACTTAGGAGACAGCATTATCCTTACTGAGTATGTGTAGGAAAGGAAAACAGAAATCTTGATGACTCTGGAGTTCCTGGTTTGTGGGAACAGGAGGAAGGATAATATCATGGGTTCCAAAAGGGTTTGAAGGAGACTACAGCTCAGAGAAGGGAGAAAATAATAGAGAAGTCAGAAGAGAGGAATTTGGGTTCGGTGAAGTTGAATTTTGAGACACATAAAAAAGACAGTCTAGACACACATGGAGTGTAGGGGGCTGATACAGGAGTTCTAGATGTAGGGGAGAAGTGCTGTAGAAGACTAAAAGTAAATGCAAAATTAGATGAGCAGTAGAAAACAATGTCAAGGGAGACTCTGCCAAAATAACTTTACAGAAAGAGATAGAGAGGTCAACTATGTCTTATACCAATAAAGGAAAAGCAAGTAAAATAATTTTGAAAAATTTGGACAATAAGGTCCTACAGACTGATGAGAAAAGAGTATTTTGATGGGGAGAAGATGCTGAAGGTGGACTCCAGTGGGAAGGGAATTCTGGGAAAAGATGTGGATATGTTATAGAATTTGACCAGAAGATATAAATATGCAGAACTTTAATGAGTTTGGCAGCAGAAAGAGATGAAATATGGACAGACATACGTGTTGGCATAGGAGAGAAGGAAGTCACTATCTTTATGGAATCAAAATCATTTTGAGTTCTGTAGTGCAGTTAGAAAGTGATTTAGAAGGCAAAGTGTCAAAGAAATTATTGCCTGGCATACCTCTATTTCTTGAGAAAAAATGTATGAAAGACGAAATATTTATTCCGTGAGATTATCTGAGGAATAAATAATAATTCATAATAGTTATCTATTATATCTCCTCTACAAGAATTTCTGTAGAGGAATCTATCACATGAAGAATTCCTGCTGAAATCAAAGACAGTTTGGAAGACTGAGAGTTTAGAAGGAGCAAAGTAAATGGTTCTAGCCCTGAAACTGGATATTAACTAACTAACTTAATTTCACAGGTTTCTCAGTTTCTGTTATCTGGAAAATGAACATTTTAGATAGAAATTATATTACCTGGAGTCACTGGGATACTAATCATCTCAAATTCACCTTATTTCACATTTGACAGTGAACCTTTGTCTCTAGCTAATTTGCATCCAAACTATGGGTGAGGAGAAGATCCATTGAATGTGCTAAGAAAATCTTTTCTGTTTCATTATCTAAGACAAAAATTGAGCTACAAGTTCCGTAATTTAATAGACTACCCTAAGGCAATCTACATTGCAGAATGACTATGATTAAAAATTCAATTGACCAACAATAGGGACATATTAATTATAACTAGAAAAAAAAGCAAAGAAGGGTTAGTGCATTTCTATACAAATTATCCTGCCGTAGGAAAAGGTTAAAACAAATTCTGTGACAGTGGCAATCCTTTTTCCTCTTGTAGTATTATATTCAAATGCTTCTACTGTCTGGGACAAACGTAATACATGACCATCTGTCCGGCATGAAAAATTATTCAATTATCAAAATTTCTTGTTAAATTGCAAAGTTTAGAGGTTTTTACTTAAGATGACTCATTATGATGATATTATTTTTCTTTGTATAGTCTGTCTACTCTTGTATTCAATTAGACATCTGAGATTCAGAAATAAACTCAGGTAGAATCTTCATCAGTTACAGACAAGATTTGTAAACCACTGTTGCTGATAATGTGGGCTCTACTTTGGAGACAAGTAAGTTGATACTCAGAAAGGATAAACATTTAGGGAAACCAAACATTCTAGTTGGTAAATCTCAGAAATGTGTCACTGGTTTTATTAATTGCAAGTCCAACAGTGTCTTCCCTCTGTAATAGTCTTCAACTATTGCTCAATAGCGTAAATTTAGGCTGAGAGTTGTAGGCTTGTGTTAAAACTAATCCAATTCATGGTTAAATTCCTACAATATAAATCAGAGTTAAAACATTCAGAGGTATGCTAAAGCGCCACCTTCAGAAATGCTCTGAGGATTTCAGAAATTACAAAAAAAAAGTTTCATTATTTTAGAGAAGTTAAATGTTACATTGAAATACGGAATACTTATCACATTGCTCTGAGAACTGAGGAAAAAATTTCTTTAGTGGTCAAAACAACTCTGTAGCCTATGGGTTTTTTTTTTTTTTTTCTCTCTCTCTCTCTCTCTTTAACAAATGAGGGACAAAGAGGTTAAATACCTTGATAAGGTCACAGAGTTTGGAAGTTTGGTGGCTGGTTATGAATCATTCTGCCATAGATTATGATCAACACCACTGTCGCACAGAGATAAACAGGAAAAAGATAACATTTTCTCCTGTCCCTACTTGCATAGTACACTCTGACTTTCTGAAAGGTACTTTCTGAAAGAAGCAAATCCTCATGGAATATTGGTACTGGGGCACCAGGTTCATAGACAGAGACCACACAGTGCCAATAAAGATGGGACCTGAAGCAAGCAGAGGAGGAAAGCTGAAGGCTCACAACATCAGGGCTTCACCAGGATCTTGTGACAACAGTTCTGGAAGGGAGGCATATGGGCTCGCCCTTGGAAACAACGCTGCAAGCACGGTATGGGGAGGAAAGTGCACTGAATCTCTATCGTGCTGCTTAGAGGAGCTCATTAGTGAACACATTTAACAGGAAACCTACAGAAGAGCCAGGCAATTCTATCCTCAGATAAAACAGCCATATGGCCAGGAACTACCATCCCTAAGCTTTGAAACTCAGGATCTGATGGGTAAGAAAAAGTAAAGATAAAATGTTTGGCTAAATTTAGAAGCCACAGTTAGAAACTGAAAGTATACCAAAATCAAGTCAAAGGGAAAATGAGATTACCTGTTTAAAATAGGTGATATCTTGCTATGGAAGAGCATTCTAGAGAACTACTTCATTGCCACGAAGAACCAAATGAATGAAAATAAAGCAAGAGTTTGCAACGTGATACTACAAATCATTTTATTAAGGATGTGATGAAAGAGCAGAATGGCCTGCCAAGAGGGATTGTACAGCTTCTGTCTCTGAATATCAGAAGCAGTACCGTTCATCGTCGTTAATTAAAAATGCAGAAAAGGTAGGGGCTAGAATCATGCTGTTGAACACAGAACTGCACAGCCACCTGTGATCATGGTCTCTGATACACCTGTAATCCAAAAATGTCTGAATTTCTTCGTTTACTTTATATTGTTGTAAAATAGCTGGGCTTGGTGGAGCACACATCTAATTCCAGCACTCTGGAAGACTGAGGCAGGAGAATTGCAATTTCAAGCCTCGCTTGGGCAAGATCCTGTCTCAAAACAAGAGAAAGGAAACAGAGCTCAGATGGTAGCTCACTACAAAGGTACTCTTCAGTACCAAAGAATAAAAAAGATAAAGACCTTCTTTCATCTACGCATCAAATTTGTGTGCACATTTTCTTTAAAATCTGTGAATAATTTATTACTGCCTTATATTCATAGGGTGCTCTCTAAATAACATAAAATATTTTTAAATGTACTTATCAGGAAAGACAACCTATTAGAGTAATGACTCCATTAATGCATCTTTTTGAACAACTAGAAATACCTGGTTTAGTTTTTAGAATGTACATTATAGTGAAATAAGCATTTCTCTGGCAGACTTTTAATGGTAACTTCCCTTCAGAATTTAAAAAGCCAAATGGAATTCTTCTATTGACTTCTGGTTTCTTCTGAGTACTTTGCCTTTACAAAGGAGAACTTGAGTATTGTACTTTTAAAATTACCATCTGACATTAGGTGGGAATTTGCTAAATTACATAATTTCAATGAATGACTTGGTTGCCTGGTCAGCCATTGTTAAATGTGAACAAGAGATTATTAAATCATATATTCAGTCTCTAACCAGTCTTTCCAAAGAAAATACATATTAAAGTCCAGTGAGTCCAGCTTTTGGTCATTATACACCTACATCAAGTATGTTCCCTACATAACCTCATGTTGAGAACAACCTCAGGCAAAATGACTACTATAATTACTCTGACAAATAACAATACTAGCACTCAACAGAGTCTCACAGAATAAAATAGCAGAATGCTGAGGCTAATATAAGAGATGTGTATGGCTATAAATCTGTGATCAGTACACAATGCCACTTGACCTCATTTTGATCATGGACTTTCACTGATTGCTCACTGATACACAGTGCATGTGCAGGTTAATTATTATGCACATGTGTGAAGCTTTGAGCTTGTTTACTGTCAGAAGTTATACGTGCCCTCTAGTACATGAAAAATGTTGGATATTCAGTTTATTTAACTCAATTTAATAGAAAAAATAGTCAAACTTTAATACAGCTAAAAGTTCTTAGATGTACTCAGTGACTTCACTCAGTAAAAGTCACATCTAGGAGGCATTACTCCCCATTGCCACAAATAAACCTTTCATGTCACCTTTCACTTTATCAACACAGGAGGAAAGTATCCAAAATTTCATCTTTGTGGTTGTCTTAGGCAAGAGAGAGAAACAGATTGTTGGAGAAGAAAACAAGAGAGCAGTAAAGAATGATCGTGTTAGAATAAGGTACAAAGAGGAAGAGAAGGACGTAAGGAAGGTCTTTAGACTTAGCATGAGTCTGGGTCGCCCATCCCATCTCCTGCCACCTCCGCACTCTGCTGTGCTTAGGACCTGTCCTTTCCAATGTCAGCAAGCTTGTTCCACAAGACAAAGTGTTGCAGTTCACTGCAAGGGAACCTTTTTGCAGTGACCTTTAAAAGCACAATATTCAGTAGGCATGGCCATCACTCACTGCTTGCATTGATGTGGCTGGCTGAAGTTATGACACCAGGTTATGCTCCTTGGGCAATTAAAAGCTGCAAAAGACAGAATGGCATAGGTGAAAAATAAAAATAGCTACTTGAGAATTAACCTGGGTCTTTTCACTATTTTAAGACTTCATTTTTACAATAAAAGGTAGCAAGAAATCTCTCTCTTTAAACGAAACCTGAACATATTTAACTCTTTCTAACAGTTTAACCATATAATCATATATGATAAATAGGTACTTCTCTTTTATATTGGCTTAATTGAGGTATTCATCCTGTAAACACTTGGGTTGTGTTAGACATATATTAGACTGAAAATTGGAGAAATGAAAAAAAAAAAAAAAAGATGTATCCCTGTCAGGAAAGACACTGTACTAAGGGCTATAACCTTAGAATATACATGAAATTCTATTGGTGACTCCAATAGATTAGATGATTATTCTCCCAACAAATTTCTGTGTAGAGGGGCTGGGGATTTAGCTCAGAGGCATAAGCGCCTGCCTTGCAAGCAGGCAGTCGCGAGTTCGATCCCCGGTACCGATAAAAAAAGAAAAAAAAAATTTTTTTTAAAGTTTCTGTGTAGATGTTGGTCTCATCTGCAGTTTACTGATAGAGAAAATAAGGTTCATTGGTAACTAACTCACCAATATGCTGCAGCTGGGACTCAAACTCAGGCCTTCTGGTTCCAGAGTTTGCCCTCATCCACCATGCGATAAAGCACATAAAGAGAAAGAGGGGCTCACTTCCAGGGGAAGCAGCAAAAACTTGTGAAAGATGTTAGAATTGAGCTCTAAAAGATAGGTTGGACTTAGGCCAAAAAAAAAGTCTTTTGAGGTAAACCTTGTAACACACATTGAGACGTGAGGGTTTATTCAGGAAACCTTGATGACATTTATAAAAAAGGCATGAGAGAAATGAAAAAGGGAGGAAATTACATGAGGGCCATGTAGAAATGGGAGTTTATGCTCTGTTAAAGAGCTTTGGTCTTGATCCTACAAATGGTAGAAAGAGAAAACTAGGTTAAAAAGAAGTAAATACTGTGGAAGAGTGCAGACTTGTAGGTTCTGTCCGAGCTATTTTAAAAAACTGTAAACATTAGATAGACTGATTCTGCAAGCATATCATATTCAGCATTTTTGTTTCCTAATGTTTTTTCTGAGTGTGGCATAGAAAGAAAATGAGAGTGAAGATGAAAAGAAAATAGAAGACATAAAGGATGGGAAAGTATTCAGAGAGCATTTGCATGTTTCATCAATTGTAAGGCACCACTGAAATGTGAGGCACGTGATTTTAAGAATCACTCAGAAAGAAAAACATTCCCAGTTAAGCACCGCCTATCATATGATGCATTCCAATTTTGCAGATGTTAAAATGTAGCAGTAAATGCACCTTAGAATTTATGAATTATAGTCTATAATAACTTGGACAAAAATAAATTTAATCACCAATCCCAGTCACTGAGTAAATTAAAACATAAATTAATTGCAAAAATACATTTTACATGTTACTAGAGAGACTGAGCGTAAATGATCATAGGGAAGAAATAGCAATAGATATGTATTTAGAAAGTAGTTACTGGACTCTTTTCTTCAGTTGTATGATGAGGGAGAGAGCTTTAAGGATAACCATTAATGTGTAAGATGGTTTTCAAGATAATATCTTTTCTCTAGTAAAATTAAGTGTTATTTTTTTTTAAAATAATATCTTTATGACAAAAGCACAAAAAGCAGTATAGGACTGTCACATCATGAGTCTGGCTTTGAACATGATGGGGTTGAAATAAACCCAGGACTTCCACATGGAGTTGCCCTAGTGGCAGTTGGACTATGGATACCTGCTCAAGAAAGAGGGGCCTGCTTGAGAAGATTTAGGGACAAAGATTTAGGAAGCATGGTCAGTAAAACTGTGGGTGTGGATCCACCATCTATCACAGAATGTCTGGCTAAGAGATCACGCTCATGAATTAAAGGAAAGGACTAAAAATAAAGAAGGATGGTAGATTCAAACCATATTGTGATGACATATTTTCTAAGACTTGATAATCGATGGTCTTTATGGGCTGAGAGAAAAAAATGATTCCCAAAAATGATTCACAGAAATCATGCAGTGCAATTGTCCTTCCTAAGATGTGGTTTTGTTTTCTAGTTTCAATTACCCACAGCCCACCATTTTCCAATAATTCAAATAACTTCCAAGAATAAAAAATTCACAAATTTTGAATTTTAGAATGTGTGCCATTCTAAGTAGGATGGTGGAATCTCGTGCTGTTCAACTGTTTTCCATTCACCCAGCATGTTCACCCTCCCTGTACTCCTCACCAATTAGTCACCCACCCTTCTCAGTTATCAGATGAGCTGTCGTGATATTACAGTGCTTGTGCTCAAGTGACTCTGGCAAAATGGCCCAATTCACATTGCAATTTCTACCTCATTTCATCTCATAACATACTAAATTATCAGACATCCTCACAAGAAGAATGAATACAATGCAATATTTTGACAGTGTATTGACATAACTCTTAGGACAGGAGATTGTTCTATTTTATTATGAGATATTGTTGTTCATCTCTTACTCAGCCAAACTTATAAATTTAACTTTATTATAGGTAATTATGTGTAAAAAAGCACAGTATATATATATATATATATATATATATATACATATATATATATGTTTTTGTACTTGTGGGGTATTAAAACATTCTCATAGATAACAGGGGACTCTATTAATTTAGTAGAAAAACAGTAAAACTTTCAATTCTAGATGTGTTATGTTGAAAATGCTTCAAGAATGTACAGAAAAATGTGGTTGAAAATGGAGTCTATATTTCTGGAGATGGATCAGATGTAGAGATATAAATCTGAAAGTCATGAATTCATAATAAGAGTTGAAACTGTGGCCTGAAAGACTGCCAAGGGATAAATATAAAAGACTAGCAAAAAAACAAGCTATAGAATGCTAAATAAGTTATATTTAGCTAGAAGAGTACATTCATATATTAAATAAAACTAATAAAAATCTGAAACAACTATGATATATCCTGCTATTACCTGTGTAGCATTTTCTGTCTAATACTTATAATGATTATAAATAACTGCATAACACTCAGTAAGGAAAATCTGAGGCTTAGTAACTTCCCCAGGGTCACACAGCTAGCAAGTGGCTGAGAAGGGATTTCAGTTTTAGGTTCCTGCGTGAAAGTTTTCATGCTTAATTATACCTGTTCAGCCCACACAAAGTGTATCTTCACTCACTGCCTACTTCTTTATAGAACACAAGTCCAAACTTTTACAGGGACACAAGCGTGTAATATATCTGACAGACTAAAGCTGAGTCTGTCCCTCAGGACATCTCAGATGAGTTGTTTGATATTGACATTTAGACCATAAAGATGCATTCTTCGCTTCTACCTAAAAGAAAAGTTTTCTTAAAACATTTGACCTTTTTAATCGATTCCCATTTTTCAACTTTCAATTGAAGCATGGAAACAAAGAAATATTTCTGTCATAAGAAAACAACAATGTATGGTGATAACAGCAAAATACTTGCATTCTGTGCTCTAAAGAATAGAGAATAGTGTGGTTTGTGACACAATGGATAATTTCCATCTAAAAAGTGATACATTGTTCATGGTTAGGTTTTGTAAGAGAAGGTGCAGACTTAAAATGCTGTCACTTCCAATTTTTAATACTTAATTTCCACTTTGGGCTAGAAAATGCTAGCGAAGAACTGCCAATAGTAAAATACACAGTAAGTGACACCAGTTTACCACCATAATACGCTTTGACATGATGATCTTTAGTATTACACCTTATCACCTTCAAATTTACATTTCAAATGTTTTCCAAGTTTCATGTTTCTTGATTCACAAAACTTTACTTTCTCTTAAACAACATCCAATCTGTCAATGTTCTTCTTGTGACAATTACAGCTAAACACAATCATGTAGCTTCTCTCTACCCTTTCAGGATCTAATGGAGCCTTTCTTTCCAATGATGTCTGTAAGCTGAGCACCATATACTAATGCAAGCTAGTATTGCTTAGCTTTTTCTATATATTTACATCATTTTATTAGTGCTTCATAACTTTTAGCCCCCTAAAAACTCTTTTTATCATTGTCTAGCAAAATATATGCTTCATATTCAAAATGGTAGTCATTATAGCTTTGCAGCCATATTAAATTAAATATAAAATTAAATATAAAACTTTATTTTCCTTTTAAATATAATCTTAGATATTTGGACCTGTTAGTCTAGATTTTAGATCACATTTTTAACCTTCTAGCTCTTCGCAGAGCCCCCAATGTAAAACCCTTCCACTCATTCTGTGTTATGTTTGTAGACACAGCAAATGTTTACAAGAAATCATTCCCACAATATGCACAGTTTTAAAAGACCCAAAGCAAAACTGAGTCCTCATAGAATTAAAATAATTTATTAGCCATTAAGCCCCACTTCTGCAACATCCTACCAATATCCACAGTATTATTTGCATGTACCCAGTGACAGACAGCTGCAGCAGCACACCTGCTTGCATTTAGGGTAACATTTAAGCGATTTTACCTACTTGACTTCTTCTGCCATTATTCAGAACTCTAGCCTTAGCCTTTAGTATTCATCTTGATGACAAAATTCCTTGCTAGCAACTGTAAATATACCTTTTTCTTGATCTGAGTTACTGAGGCCTTGCACCCCACACAGTTGTCTATCTGGAAGCTATGCAAACTGTGGGATCAATAATGACAGTAGCTCACATCTCCTAAGGGTTCACTGTGTAGGGAGCACTCTGCCAAAGAGCTTTGTGTAAGTCATCCCCCTCCGTGTGCTTTTAGAGAAAGACTTAGACACATTTAGCAAAGTTCTTTAAAACATGAAGAACTTGAATAACCCAACATGGTCAGTAATCGCCACCGTCAATTTTAAAAAAAGTCTATCTACACTGAAAACACACATTTGCACCTATTTTCTTTCTCCCAGGTGGGTCATCCAGCCACACCTTTGATTTAATAAATGAATTACCAATTGGACAGCAGCACCTACCATTGCTAGAGACAGAGCCTTTGGCAGCCACGGTTACCTTAAAGGTAACCATGGCGACCCTAAAGTTGAATTTTGATAGTTTACTACAAAACCTGTAATCTTTACCCTTTTAAAATCAAGAGAAAAACATTTACAAACAATTTTATCTTTAGTTGTTTTGGTATGTGACTTAATGCCACCATACATTCATTTCTTTAATCACAGAAACCCAGGTTGTGCCATTTTGTGGGATTTCCCACCTTTTTTCCACCATGACACAGATGACTGATCATACACATATCGTACCGTACCACACAGTCCTACCACACTTTTGCTCTACATCTTTCCACTTATTAAAAAATGGTAAGATCACTCACTAAAATGGGCTGAGAACGATGTTACCAAAGGAACCACATTGAATCAGTTGTAGTTTTTAAAGGAAACAGTTGAGAAATGAGGGTGCTTTACTGCACATGGTGAATTACTGGTGTTCCAGGACAGTCTGTAGAGCACCATTTAGGTTGGAGCATTTAGATAAATTAGTGCCTCCTCTTGTCCTAACCTTGCATTGTTATAACAAACATTAATTCACCTAAATTAGATTGTCCTCTCAACCCTCATTTTTCCAGTGTTTTACAAAAAAAAAAATAGACACTATAGACACTTCATTAAATTAAAAAACAGTGCGTGTATGAATAAATGTTCACCAGTTAATCATTCACATCAGGTTTAGCTGTCATAAACTAGATGAGAATAAGGAAAGAAAAAATGTTTCTTTACTTGCTTTCAAGCATGATCTGAAAACATACTCAGGAGAGAAAGCTTTAGTAATTACATCTCTCCATGATTCAATTTCTTTTCAGCCCCTGTTTTGTCTTTAGGAGATTTTAATGTTTAACCATATTTAAACATCAAAATATTTGTTTCTTGAGACCAGTTAGGGCTTAGTGAGACCTGTCACAAAATAAAAAATGTCTGTGATGTAGCTCATTGCTAAGATCATGAGTTCGGTATCTAGCATCTTTCCAACAAATATTTGGAGGGCATTGCTTGTTTTGTATATTGGCTGGATTAGACTTAAATTTATTTCTTAAATTAGTCAGTAAATACTCATTTGTGTTTAATAAAGAAGAGATGGCAAGTGTACAAAGGTAAGTGGTGATGTAGAAAAAACTCAGTGTATACTTAAATTTCAGACACTTGATCCTTAGTTTAAGACTTTGCTATCTAGAGAAGTGACCCGTTAGCTGTCATTAGTCTTTTTTAAAGGAAGTAGACACAAGTTTAAGACATAGAGAAGAAGCCTTGTACCTAAATCCTTGTAATTGTGGGAGAAGAATCATAACAGGTTTTTATTTCTATCACTTTCAAAATTTTTTCTCAAAGATGTCCCATTTGAGTTTCAAAATACAATTTTCCTTAGATAAACATTATCTAAAATTACTTAAGAGGGCCAGCTCTGGAGAGCATTTTTGCTATATTTATCTTTAGAAACAATTTTTGACTCTGTTTTTCTGTCATTTATGGCTGAAAGTTGTAATTGAACAGTTAGAAAAAAATCTGTTGATTAATTATATAGCTTATATGGTATTTAAATAGCCACATTTATTATATATATGTAGCTTGTGAGGATCTTTGCAAATAAAAGCTTTTTCTGTGGCCTGGGCATCATCCAGATCTTATTTAAAGTAGCATCAGGAAGACTTTGTTCCAAAAAGTTATTCCAAAATTTTATTATTCTTTAAAAAGATATAGTTGCTTATTTAATTTGATGGTATGCTGTAGAGACTCTTTTATTAAAATGTGTTTCACTGAATCTTTTTCATTTCAGTTGATGCCTAGGAAATTTATCTTGATTGCAATGGAAGATGGTAATTTGGAATAATTATTTATCCTTATAATAACTCAAGAGCTTTTATCATCAAGCACTTGCTATTTGAAGATCTGACTCCCATTACTAAATAAGTGAATATTAATTTGTTATTTTAAATACTTATGACACAATTTAAGCTTTTGCTAGTCTATTTTTTGTTAGTCTATTTTATAAGCCTATGAATAAATACTAAATGGGATTTGAGTTGTTACTTTTCCCATTGTTTATAAGGATATATAATAAACATGTACAACAGAATGGGCATTAAAACATTTTCTTTTAAAGAGTAATATTGTAGGAAATTTCTTAACTATTTCAATCTGAAATCTTAACTACTTTAATCTTAACTACTTCAAATCCCTATATAATTTATTTACTATGAAATTCATCAAGCTTTACTTTCTTACCTTTTCTCATTTTGATTACTTGCCTTTTGACACAAAACATGACTATATATTTAAAAATCACTGTCCTTCATTCTCAAGTGGGAAAAAAGAACCAAAAACAGTAATCAAAATTCAATATTGTACCAGATTTATTAACTTCAGGCTCTAAGATTTGCTTATATAAAACATGAAAAAGTGCCTATAGAAAATAAAATTTACCTTTGTGTATCTTCTGATGCACAAATTTATCTTTGTGTATCTACTTAAGAGTCACCAAACTTAGTTTTTCAAATCACCACTTTGATACAAATAATTATTGATAATACTAATTAGAATTCTGATATACATACAAGTTGTCAAAATCTGTAATAAGGTCATTATTTTTTTTTAAATTTCCAATTCTGGCCAACTATACCATAATAATTTAAATAGAATCCATCAATGATTGCTATAAAATTTTAATGTGTGGCATAGAATAGAAGCCAATAACAGATCTTAATAGTGGCCACTTAAAGAAAACATATATATATATATATATATATATATATATATATATATGTGTGTGTGTGTGTGTGTGTCTATATACATATGGCTTGGTTTTCTCTGTAGTATATATATTACAGAGACTATCAGAAGAACAAAAGTGACATTATGATTATTATCTTAGGGAGAAAAAATGGGTTATTCACTGGCCAGCTAGGATCTTTATTTAAACCAGAATTTTATTTTGCTGTGATCTCCTAATAATGGTTTAACTACAACACAAATAGCCTTAAAATAGGTGTAAAAATACCTATTTTCCTGGGTTTTTTGATGATGAAATGAGATAATGTATATGAAAACACTTCAGGTGCTAACAAATGATAGTTCCATTTTAGGGTGATGCTGTTGAGATGGCCTTGCATAGTAGAATAACTCTTGGACTTGGTGTTTGAAAAAATCTCACTTTTGGTAGCCATGTTCTTTTAGCAAATCATTTAAATTTTATTCCCCTGGGTCTTACATTTTTATATCTAAAATGGACATAATTTACCACAGTTCAATCTTATCAATCACTCCAAGCAAAATGAGATCTATAATGCAATTGTTTTATAAATAGTGAAGTGCAATGCTAATATAACATACTGTTCTTAATTACTTGCTAAATACAGCATTAGTAAAGTGAACTTATTTCTAACAAAATAAAAACAATGAAATTAAAGATCTCTTCAGAGAAGACTGGCAGTTGAAATGAGATATTTTGTTGACTGTGTAACATCTCAGTGTACCTGTGGAGGGAGTAAAACAGTGAATGACGTCCTACTCTTCAATCTTCTATAATTTCAAGATGGAGGGCACACTTTGGACCTCTGTAAGACGTAAGAAAAGTAAACCAGACAAACACTTTTGATATAATGCACTTTAAAGATTAAATCCATTCACTAGCATCATTAATGCTTGCTGATTGATAATTAATTATATACAAAACATTGTCCTAGGTAGAGACATGAAAGAGAAAATGTGTGTGTGTGTGTGTGTCTGATAGTAATAGTAGTAGGAATAGAGTTAAAATATATACTCGAGTATAAAGGTGTGTACTTTTATCAATAAGCTTGTACATCTGAGAAATATCAAATTTTATGCAAAAGATCATAAAAAGAATATAACATGACACATCAGGATGTATTGCATTGAGTCTTACTAAGCCTGCAATGTAGGAAATTGCTCATTTAGTTTTACCCAAAATTAAGAAGACTAAATGCCAAAGACCAAATATTATAGCTGTATTTTCCCCAAAGTCCATTAGGATAGAAGTTTAAATTATATTATGCTTTAACATATTTGCATGTGTAAACCTTTAAATTCTTATTCTTGGTGACTCCTTTAGAGGACTGGAGAGACTGAAAGCTTAGAACCATCCCCATCTATAAGTATTTTACACCCACCACAATGCACCGTTAACATAAAATTGGTGTTGTGCCCCAGTAAAACCTCATCTGAGCGACAGTTGTCAAGGAAACTCACTAAGGTTCCTGTTCTTCATCTGTGAGTGAAAACTGACTCCTTGGGTAGCTGTAGGAGTCAGTATCATAATAAACAAAAGTCACCAAAACCATGCCAGAAAAACGCTTGGAACTCGAAAAGTCCATGATTATATAGTAAGTTAGTCATTTTTATTAATAACTCATCTGGTGATACTTCAATCTGACATAGATGAGATCCCAGCACAAAGCCGTGCTTGCTCATCCTCACAGTCACAGAAAACTAATATCAACTGATGAATCACTAGTATTAACAGAATAAAGAGATTTCTCTTTTCTACTTTAATTTTACATTTATACTTTAAATCACTTTAATAGTCACTGGGAGGATAAGACACAGTATTTAGTCTGGTGAGAACATAACACAATATCCTGAAGACTTTTGCTTTGAAAGAAACGTTTTAAAATTTGTTCTCAGAAATATCTCTGCTTTGGTGTGGTTATGTTGTTTGAAGAGAGCAGAGATGTGATTTTGAGGTCACAATCAGCTACTGTGTACTGTGTATGAGATTAAATCAGATAAGAAGCTAATTATCTATAGGTTTGACTTAATTAGCAGATAGCATTTTCTAATTTAATA
The DNA here is from genome assembly GCF_034190915.1 of Cavia porcellus. Classification (NCBI taxonomy): domain Eukaryota; kingdom Metazoa; phylum Chordata; class Mammalia; order Rodentia; family Caviidae; genus Cavia; species Cavia porcellus. The sequence goes on from NW_026947491.1 coordinate 70,932,250, forward strand.
AGACTTCTGTGATAATAATCAACAATTTTTAAATAGCTTTTCTATACTCTTTTGGGCCATTAATTCCCTGATCTTTAAAGTTTTCAATATAATTTTCCGGGCATCTTGAATGCTTGAGCAGTAATTTTCCCTGTTTGCAGTAATCGCCAGGTGAATGCTTTTGTGAATGAGAGATTAAATGGGTTTTCAACAATAAGGTACTTTTAAATGAGAGTCCCAGTGAAATTACGGATGAATCTATGGACAGAAGGAAGTCTGTGATTTTCTCTTTTTGCAAATGTCTTTCTTTCAAAATGTCCTTAGAACTCTGCAGATATTAACCCATTAATACCAGAGCCTTATTTTCTCTAGATAACTCTTATTCTGTTTTTCAAATGGTTCCAAAAATTCACACAGGATAGGAAAGCAGCACTCAGACATGTGGCCCACAGGTTACAATACACACTAAATGTGCACACTTCTGAGCACCTGATGAGTCCTATGAAATATAGATGTCCCTGATTTCCAGGAGTATCACATTGAAGTTGTATGAAAAATGTTGTAACATTTAAAGAAAATATAAGAACTAATGCAAGGGAGAAAAAAGAGAAATACATACAGTCCTACTTCACTGTTTGCTTATTATCACAAGAATCTGTGAACCGCATGATTTGAGATTTATTGGATGTCATAAGGCAATAAGAAGTTTAAAGCCTCCTCTAGAAGAAGATGAAATTAATGAAAGCTCAAATCCACTTGCAAAAGCTCCAAGCAGATTTGATCTATATGACCAAATCTAGCTGCAGGTCAACTGGAAAGGATACCATGCGATGTGGCACATACGCTTCTGAGGGGAACAGTATGAGCAGAACCCTTCTTAAGAAAGTTGATTCTTGCAGCTACCAAATATGCTAAAGGAAGAATCACTTGATTTCCACATTAATCAATCACTATTGTACATAAATGAGGTCACTCAAATTAATTCATGAGCACTGTTTTTCAGATATTCCCACCCCAGAATTCAATTATTCATTCAAGAAACACTTAGTTACCCAAAAACTTTTGCATAATTTTGCACAAAAGAGTTTGGGTAGAAAAATGATTAGAACTATGGGAACTGGAGTTGGACGTTCCAGCACTGATAAAGGTGGTATTCCTTGCTTTGTAACATGTAAGAGCTACTTAGTTTGTCTATACTCCTGTCTCCTCACCTATAGGATGAGATACCTATAATGTCTTTTTCCTTTAATGGAAGGATTAAATGATAGCATGTTGAGAAAGCTTTTACAGCATTGCACATATTATAAATGATCAATAAATGTTAGTTACAGTTATAATTTCTAGGTCAAATAGATCTCTTATTTTTAAGGTATCTTCCTTTTTATTCTAATCCTGCAAATCTATAGCTCTTTTTATTTCAATTTCTATAGAAAAATACTACAGAGATGGAAAAAGTCAAAATGAACTATCCAAGTTCTTAGATAACTTCTAAATAGAAATAGAAACATGTTTAAATTTATAACAATGTTGTGGTTCATTAGCTTTAAAACTACTGTTCATAAAATAATTGTAAATGCTTTAAAGTAGACCCCATATTTTAAAACTTTTTTCAAATATAAAATGTATATGTTGACCTCAATGTGATATATTAGGGACCTTATTTTATACGTATTTCTCTATTTTTAAGTGAGAAGACATTTATTGAGATAAAAAATAAAATAATTGTAGGACAATATGAAAACAATCATCAGGAGATGATTCTAATTTTAACATCTGTTTAAAAGCAGAAATTGGAAAAGACAATTTTTTTTGTTGGGTTTTGCTACTGTTGCTGTTTTTGGTCTTGCTTTCTTTCATCTACCTTAAAGTTTTCCCCTAGAGAACAGGAATAATTAGGTAAAAACAATCTAATATAAGAGTATTTGTAATGCTTTGTAAATTTATGAACTAAAAATTATCTGTACCACTTAAATTTTTAAATTTTCTAGTAAATTACAATTCTACATTTGTAATCAGTCTTAATTATGGAACTTTCATTATTTTGCTACTTTTTCTATTAAAGTAAGGCATTTTCTTATAAACCTATGGCAGAGCACTTTTTCTTGAAAATACTGATTATTTGACAACAATACATGGCTTCCAATTTCAAATGCCTTTCTCACATTGACATTATAGTTCAAGTTAGTGAATTTGTGTCATGATACTACTACATGTAATTCAATTCAGAAAGAGTCCAGCCCTTGAAAGAAAATGAATTTTTGTGTAGTAATAAAGATTCCCAAGTAACAAAAGGAAGTGGCAAAAAGATATACAGAGTCTTAATGGACTGATTAATAGCAGCTCAACCTTTTCACTCCAGAGTCCAGAATCAATTCAGAGATAGACCAAAGAATGAAGGCTCAATAGATCAAAATAATAGCTTTTTGGATCACATTAATTGTATTATGGGCTTAGAGGCGTAGCCCCAATGTGGCTCTTTGAATTGAGTTTACATTTCAAATCTGCAATGTTGTGTTACAAAGGCAGAATCCACTGTTGTAAGCTCACTGCACATCCATAGTGAGAATACACAATGCACTCAACAAAGCACACTCAGTGCTCTCAAATTCATCACTCAAGTCTGACATTTCTCCCCCGTGGATAACTGATTGAAAAAAATCAGCCAAAAAGATGGAGGTATCACTCCTTTATGTTTTTCCGTTAGAAAGTACAGTGGAATTTCCTCTTTCTTTCAGTTAGAATATGAGGAATGGAATTACATTTTCCATCTGAAAATGGATAACATGCATGCTGTTTATAAAAAATGGTCCCAGATGGTTGGGATGATTAGTAAAAATCTCTTCAGAGAGGAGATCACACCTAAGATAGGCTTAAAAGAGGAAGACAAGACAGGCCAGATGGAAAAGTGGGGTTACCTTAAGAAGCCTGGTAGAAAGTCCAGGCAAAATAACTTGACTATTGCAGGCAGTAAAGAGGACTCAGTTGATAACAGAGTGAATTTTTAATGAACTTAGCTAATATAATTTAATCCTCTTTGTTAACATTTAGAGGGCAAAAATAAGGTAAACACAAAGTGTTTACAATTCAAAAGTATACATTATGTGTATTTAAGCAGATCTAATATTTTAAAATAATGTATTACAAGATGCTGTGGGGTTTAGGAGCAGTTGCTGGACAAAAGAAACTGGTACTTGGGACAATTAGGAAAAGAAAAATTGTGAACAGATACATAGTAAAAAGTAAAAGACAGAAGGCTATCAAGGACGATATTTCAGAATATGTGATGTGAGAGTAGAACAAGGTCCAGAGATAAAACCTAGATGATAATTATGAAAATTGTAAGAATCAAAGACACAAGTGAATGGTAAGAGTCATTGAAGGATATTGAAAACTCTGAGCACATTGGCAGAATGTAATATAATCCAGGGAAGGAAGACAGGCGCTCATCCTAGAAGATGTTGGTGACCTTGATGGAGAGTTAATCAAAATAAATACAGAAAAACCAAGTAGGTAAAGTAAGTGCTATTGTTTAATTATCTAAATATTATATTGAGTAGCAATATGCTGACCCATTCTCCTGGCCTTACAGGAAAATAGGCTAGAAGGTGTCAGGGGGAAATCAGGTTATTGTTTGTAAAAAAAAAAAAAAAATGAGAAGAGTTTTGAAAAAAGGTTTGAGGATTTCTTAAAATATGCAATGAAATGTAAGCAATTAATAACATATAATATGTGAGATGAAAAGCTAAGGTAATGGTCAGGAAGTTTGTGGCCTGGGAAACAAAAGCAATCTAGATAGAAGAAAGTAGCTAAGAAGGTTCAATAGTGAGGATTAAGAAATCAAAAGTTGGAAGACGACAACCCAGGGAACTGTGGACAGTTGAGAAGATGGCAAAATTTACTCATTTGCAGTCCATCAGCAGGGCACTGCCAAGTCACTCTGGGATGTTGAAATATTATAATCCTTTAGCACTTTATGATTAGAAACAAGAATTGGCATGTTCCTATTGGATCTTTGCTGCTAACAATGTGGGAGATTTTAGAGGCAGATACAAAGTCTTGGGAACACATTCTTACGTAGTTACAATGCCATCCAGTGGTTACCATACAAGTACTTTCCATTACTGCAAGAATACACTTTATTTTATAGGGAATATTCATCAAAATCTCAGCAAGCTTTTGTGAAAAGTGTTTTACCATAACTTCGAAAATCACATAGGAGGGATTTGATTTGCTATTCACATCTAAGCTAATGGAGTTATATCCAGCTTGTTTTCTATATGTGTTATGCTCTGAGAAAACATGATTTAGCCTGTCCTCTATCGAAATTAATGCAATAAGGAACCATGAAATAATGGGCTTACACTGTATTCAATTTTAGCTCTAATAGAAACACAATGGAAAATAACATCTGCAACATAGGCCTGGCTGATCAGAGGAAAGTAATGGATATTTGCTTCTGTGATTTTATTGGTGCTCTGGGTTTTATCCTTCATGGTATGCTCATCAATCTAGTAATAGTGTAATAAATACTTTTAAACTTGACGTATTTAGTCCGTTTTTAAAATCATATGGGCAAACTGAGCTGGAACACTTTAATTTGGTTCCTGAAATACTAGGATAAATCAAGCTGCCATTAGCAGGGATTTTCCTCAAATTTCTACAAAAGCACAACTTGCAAGATGATTACACATCTCTTTAAAAATATATCTCAAAGTAATTTTAGGGATGTCCTATTTGAGACACTCAAATCTTTGCCAGTTAAATTTTTCACTGGCACAAAAATTCACTATTGAAATCACTATAAATTTGCTTTATGAGTCATATTTTATTATTCTATGAGGCAAAACCAAGAGTCGGGATAATATTATTACATTTATCATCATATGTATGTGGAATCACTGAATATTTTGCTCATAAAGGACCTTTGAGAACTTGGCTTCCTTTCTACGAGCAGACACAGATATGTCTAAAACCACCCTAGGAAAATATAAATTAATATTGCTTCTAAAGACCTCGAGGGCTAGCACTGTAGCAGTAAACAATGTTAAACTTATGCAGTATTTAAAATAATTTCCAATTGAAAATGATGAAACCTATTTGTTGTTTATTTTCACACTACCTGTCTCAGGCTAGTTAAATTCAATTCAGAAAATACAGAATTGATTTGGAAAAGAAGGCAGTATTGACATTAATGATGGCATTTTCTGTCTCAGGGAAACGAGCAAGAAATCTATTGCGACCCAAATTGACTGACAGAACCAAAGACAATAATCATGATTGAAACACAATCCAATCCACACAATTTACTGCATTTGATCTTAAGTCATACTCCAAGTTATACCAGTTTATTAACATTAAATTAAGTGCCATTCTATAATCTGTATCATGTGATATATTTTCATTGTTGTGTTTTTGGTGTCACTAAATTTTATATTTTTAATTCATATTTGGAAAAATCTTAGACTCACCAAGAAAGGGGAAAGAATAATACAACAAACACATACCTACCTTTGCTTACACCACATAATAACTTCTGCCACAACTGATTTGTCTGTATGGTTTTTTTTTGGATGAAGAATATAAAAATAAGTTTAGGAAAACGAATTCTAGTATATATCTCCAAAGAACAAGAACACTCCCCTACATAACCACAATGGCAATATCACGTACCAAAAAAATTGAACCTTGATCCAATAATATCAAATATAGTGTTTAAATTTCCCCAGATATTAAACATTTCCTTGGTAACTCCAATGAAACGTATACTTTTACCTTTATAATAAACACCCTGCTCTCCAGATGCCTTTTACCCTGTTTTTGTAGCATCAGTTGACTTTTGCCTGAATCCCTTGTCTTATTGGCTATTATGATGTGCTGATTTTCTATGAGTTTTCTATTTTCTATTTTCTATGAGATTTTAAATGTTCTGAGACTACTGCTGGACAGAAGAACGTTTACTTTCTTATATTTAATAATATCTCTATGGACTTATAGATTCTTTATTTATTCAGCTTTTCGTAATGATTACTGTCAGTTTTTATTTTTCATGTCCACATTTTCAAGAACATGGCCAGCAGGAGCCTGTGAAAACCAGCGCTTGTGTCTTTCTGACATGTGCCAGTATACACATGTCCTTTACACAATAAAGTTCTCTAAGTCCACCTTGGGACCGTCCCAAGATTTTGAAATCATATTTTGAAACCAGTCCTGCCTTCTTCATGGAAAATATTATTTGGAAACTAAAATAGGCTCTTTTTATTTGAATGGTATTCTTCTAGGTTCTTTTGGTTGATACAGCTAGTTTTTTTTTAATTATAAATTCTTATCACTATTGGGGCTGGGGATTTAGCTTAGAAGCATAAGCACCTGCCTTGCAAGCAGGCAGTTGTGAGTTCGATCCCTGGTACCGATAAAAATGAAAAAGACAAAAAAGAAAATGAAAAAAAAAAATTCTTAACACTACCTCCAAGTCAAATCCAGTGCCACAAGATTTTTTCCCACTTGTCCCCATTCCATCTGTCTGTCTCCCACCTCAGTGTGAGAATGACTTCCAATGACATTCATGTATTTTATCACTTATTTACAATACACAAAATATGGCTTCAGAATGAATTACTGCACCAATAGTGACACTAACTCTACCATGTCATGTTTAAGACTTGACGTATCTACAGCTTCCCCCAGGTCCCCAATACTGTTTCAGCTGATGGCTTTGGTGTTTATGTAACATAAAAATTGAGGACGTCCCATTTGCATTCCCACCAATTCTATTTTTCCCTTCTCATGATATTTCACTCTTGTTTTTCTTTCTCCCTGCTAAGATGATCTCCATCCCACACCCCATGCTTCTCTGGAGCTGTGCTCCGTAAAGCACCTTTTTCATTTTTAAAAATTTCTCTCCTGGTAACTTTGTCTAGCACATCGTACATCTCTTATCTCAAGAATGCTTTTTGCCACCTTGTATCTTAGAGTTATTCCTTTGACCCTTCAGACAGAAGATTTTGAAAGGTACTATTATAAAGTCACTTATCAAGACCTTGCAATCTAGGTTCTACTTCATAAAACTATTCTCTTAAAAGTTTTTAACAACCTCAAACTTCTAATTCTGGTAGCCTTTCCCTTGCCTCCCTCCACCTTAAATACACTATAATTTTTGGTAGAATTCACTGTTCTTTTCTTTAAACTCCCTTTCTGTGATTTTTTCAGGGCACTTTTATCATTCCTCCAGGATGTTTCTACTATCTCTTGCTGAGAACTTGCCCTAAAATTAGACAGACTCTGAAATGCGTTCTTAAGCCCTATATGACTAGCTCACATTGTGAACAAGTTGGAGGACCTTGCATGGGGATAGATCCCTGAATTACCAAAATGGCATAATGCGCCAGGGGCTCCAGTTTCAAAGCCTAAGAGAACTAAGAGAAGAAACAACATATATAGATAGCCTCAGAGCCTAAACCATGTAAGTCAGGACTTTACTTCTTAGGCTGATACATATTACACTTTATTAAGCAATAGTTTTTAGATGACAGAAAGCAGAGATCTAAAATATAATTAAAAGCATTTGTGTTCACTTTTCTTTCAGCATTTCTGCTGGAACGATTTCTTTAAATCTAATAAATTCCAAAACAGATTTCATCATAATACTATGTCTTAACTACTGATAGTTATGGCATTAATAATCATCAGTTACGTCTCATTAGAAATCAGTTCTGTTTCCCCATTTTTAAAATAAGACCTAATAATGTTAAACAGTTAAACACTGTGTAAGCATAATGTTACAGCTTCATTTCACATATGTCAGTTTCTGATGCAATATTCTTTGTAGTAACCATTCTGAAAAAGAATCAAATATATTACATTCTTTTAGTTAAGAATTTAGGGAATATATAATCATACCTCCACTGCCTAAATCAAGCAATATTTGTGTACTGATTATATGCAAGTCATTCTTCTTGGCATTAAAGATTCAAGCCAGACAAGCCCTCTCTCCCCGGTATGCACATTTCATCTAAATGAATTACTAGGGTATGTAAAGCTTGTGTTGGTCTTCTCCTGCAATGAGTATACATAGAATGTACCAGCTTTTAGCAAATATATTATGCTGGACAAATAGGAAGATATTTATCTTCCATGAAGAGGAACTGGTTCATACTGACCAGTGGTTCTCAACCAAGAGTAATGTTAGTCCACAGGGACACTTGACAATCTATGGATACAATTCAGGGGGAGAGGTGTCTCTACCAATAGCAGCGCTGCTCAATATCCTGTAATGCACAACAGCTACCTTCCAAACAAAAAAATACCTAGTCCAAAATGTCAGCAGTTCCAAAGCAGAGAAATCCTGCTGTATTCTAAAGAGTTCATGGGGCTTCATTCTTGGATTCTAAGAAATATAAACTATACTTTTCCCACAACCTCCCTCTACCTCTGATCATCTCCTTTCAAGCCCATTCCTCTGAATCTTTTGGTTTTGTTTTGTTTTGTTTGTTTGTTCCGTGGGTAAAACTGTTCAGTTGAGATCTGTAACTTCTATTTGCTTTCTGAGCTGTTCTCAAGGGTCAATCAATGCTTACTAAAGTTTCTGAGCAAGCTCTAAAGTAGTAAGTTCCATGCCTCCTGGGCATAATTATAGGAAACAACTGCATTTTTTAAATCTCATAATAAGAAATACAAGCACAATCTACAAATTACAATTCTTCCCACTGTATTTGTGCTCTTAGTAACACACAGCAGGGCCACATCACAATCTCTGTCAGTCACCATCTTTTAGCCCCCTTCCACAAATATCAGAAACAACAAACCCCCAGGATAAGGAAATGTTCTGCATTTTGCCTGCTTACATAACTATTTTTCCCCTGTGGTTGTTATGTTTCAGTAAAATCAACAATAAATTATTGTTTCGGTCATGAGTAGAAGGAGGAAATGAGTCATGTTAATCACTGTACATGTTATATTTCATGCAATAGAAAAATTACAAGGATATAAGTCTAAAATTTACTCATTTTTTGAATCTTGGAAAAAATTTGTGGTTGTCATATTACTATGTATGACCAAATATGAACTAAGTTACTTGACAATTGTGGGACTCACCAAATTGGATTTATACCATCACTACTTATGCAACACTAGATAAATAATTTAAACTTTCAAAGGCAGAGTATAGTAATATATTAACAAGTGATTTGAGCTATTATCTGCAATGAGAATCTTGGGATTGAATTTGATACCATCAATTTCTATTTTTGTGGCCACCAGTAAGTCACTCCATCATTTAGAGAGGTTATAAGGTAAGATTAATATGGGCGTTACAATGATTTTTGTCATTGATGTTGTCACCATCACAGTTATCTAGAATGTGGCTTTTGCAGATACAACTGAAAGTCTCTAAATGTATTAACATGATATTCAGTGTTCAGAATTTCTAAGCAAGTCAAGACAGATAGGTTTTAAAACTGTTCAGCTCTGTTCTGAAGTAAAATAACTATTTCCATTACTCAGGGACTGAGGCAGGAGGATTGCTGTGAGTTGGAGGCCAGCATGGACTACACAATGAGTTCAAGTCCAGTCTTAAATACACAATGAGACCTTGTCTAAAAAAAAAAGGAAACCAATTATATATGGACATACAAATATAGGACTAGAAATATAATTTTATTTCAGTGGTTCTCAATATCATCTTTCTTAAGATGCATACCCTAAACATTTTAGGTTCAGTATGAAATGACTACAAATCAGAAAGGAAAAATTGTTCTTTAAACTGTAAAAGATTAAGGAATTTCCCTGAAGAAATTCACTTTCTTTTCTTAGAATTCTTAGAATCTTAGAATCTTAGAAGCCCAGAGTGAACTGCACACATTAGTTTTGGATTCTGTGAATTTCCAATTACTTGTGCTTACAAGAAATCAATCTCTAAAGCTTATGAAAAGTCACCTACCTAAATGACAAGCTCAGGGAATATTAAAGTGAAATTAAATCAAATGTTTTTGTTTACCCTTCAACCTATCCACTTGCCTTTCAATATATCCAGACTGTTTTCTAGAAGTCTTTTGTGGATGATAAGCCTTGCAGCTCCAGCAAGCATGTTTAAGGATGAATGCACTTGAGCGTGATTCTAGTGTGCTGTTTTACAGAACCACCATCTTCCCTTTCTAATATCAATCCATGTTAAGTTTCTTCATAGTAGCCCAATGTAAGTGACCATTTAAATTTGTCACACAGCTTTACCATGTAGAAAGAACAATATGGCCTTCAAGGAGTTAACATCTTTTTTTTGTATATAAACATATATAAAAGAGAATAACCTTTAAAAAATTAATTGGGGCAAATTGGCATGTTTTAGCTCTCTAAAAGCAGTATGAACTAAAGATGTCAAAATGTAGTATATAGAATATCTGGTCTTAAACTATCTCTGGTTATCTACCAATTCCATCTAATTAGGTGATTTATTTAATAATAGATTTTTACAGCAAAGTTAACTATGCTTTTGTGTGAGGCATGTATTTATATCAATGTCCATTATAAAATCTGACAAATGTCCTTACTCTTTAAATCTTTCACATTATGGTCAATAAAACTTTAAATGCCATCCTATGGCCTGTCAGAAGCTGATGATTTTATCTTCTGACATTTTTAGTCTTTAAAAGGAGTTCATTTTGCTGTCAAAGCATTTGTACATATCTTTCTTTATCCATCAAGCTCTTTCCAACTTTCTTTCCCTGGAAGCACAGGAGTTTCTTCATGCTCAAGGATCCATGAGATCCACATCGCCTAAAATTTTTGTTGCCTGTATTTGCATGTAATTTCCCAGCGCTCTCTGCATTGTTCTTATTTTATAAATGATATGGTATAAATTTCAATTACTCTGTCAATTCTAGACATTCAGACTTCCTCTGATTCCATTCTCATAGATGAAATCTTTAATTAGTTTGCATATTACTTATATTTATTGCACATAAACCATTATTCTGTAAAAAAAAAAAAAGTCCTACGCTATAGTGGAGGAACTTTAGGAAACCTGAGTTCTAGTACTGCATTCCCTGGACCTTCCTTTCCTCAGTGACAGCATGGGAACATTGGAATTGCTTGTATTCTTAGCCCATAACTTTATTAAATTGTGTGTGTGCTTTTTAAAATATGTGTGCACATTATTACCATTCCAAAGCTAGAAAAAAATGAACTTTTGAAATATTTTCTTCAAGAGAAAAGAAATAATTTTATGCATTATGTTCGTTTCACTTAATAAACATCTCTCTGAGAGGATGAAGACCCCCCAAATTATAAATTTTGGGCTTGCAGAGGAGTTAGAAGCAAATTCCCCACCCTGGGTTTTCCAGAATCGTACTCTAGCTGCAGGATGCACTTTCTCTTACCAGATTTCTCTCTATATTGCAATTTGTCATCTTCTAAGTAGAAGACAATTAAGGCTTAAGAATCATTTTTCCTTGCAAATGAATAATTAGTGAATGTCAATTTCGTGTTTTCTCAGTCCGTGCATAAGACAAAAATAGTCATGTTAAAATACTTAACAGACACGTTAGCTCTGATGATACACCAATTCCTGGAGACAGTGAACATAAATATTATTATTGTTTTCTTCCTTAGAAGATCATCTAATCTGACCTTGTTACAAACTTTACTTAACATTTCCCTTCTCAATAGATAATGTCAGTAGTTTTTTGTTAATTAAATTCAAGAAACATAGTCTCCTCACCCTAGAGTTATTTTTTCTACTCTTGCTTTTAAGATTTTAAATTTTCCATTTTTTCCTGTGCTCCCTTTCTGCACAAGGTTTCTCTAACCCCAAGCAACCGCCATCTGGTTTGTTTGCGTAACTCTCTAAACCCATTCAAGTGGCAATATACCAGTGAAGAACAAAAAATATATATTGGATGGGTCCCAGGAACTGTGCCCAAAATAGCTTTTTAAAAGTCATTGAGCATAATAGTGGGAACAATATGGAGGTCATAGCAGCAGCTGCGCAGGGAGCAGTGGAATAATTCTGCCATCACCACACACAGGTACAGTCCAGAGAGCATGCTCTTAACATTTTCACTGTCCCTTGTCATACTGATGCTTATCTATCACTTGTATCTCGATAGCTGACAAACACCTGGGATTCAGTTCCTGCTGGATTTCATAAATTTACACTACTTTTGGTAATTTCTCAATTGTAACAGTGAGAACATCTTTAATATTTCATTGCATAGTCATGTATCACATAGCATTATTTTTAGTTTCCAATGGAGCGAGCAGATGAGGCTTCATAAAAGATTACTAGGAGCCCTAGAAATAGCTTTCTTACTGTTACTGTAGACTGGGTTTTTTTTTCCTTTCCTGAGAAAGCTTGCTTTCTATAAGACCAACATTTTTAAACTTCAACACAGAAGTATTTGTCTTCCAGTACTGACATTCCACTTACTATAATATTCAATTCCATTTATGTTTCCACAAATGAAAGGACCGCATTCTTGTTTTGTAACAATAATATTCCATCACATATATAGGCTACATTTTCCTCAAGCATTCCTTTATCTGTGGACTCCTACACTGATTCCATGTCTTCGGTGTTGTGTGCCGTGCTGCAATAAACATGGGAGTGCAGATGTCTCTTTGACATAGTAGTTTACAATAACAGATGTGTACTCCATAGTAGGGGTGCTGGAGACAATGGTAGCTCTATTTCCAATTTTTTGATTGGTATTACTATTTACTATAATAGTTGTACTAATTTACATTCCTACCTACAGTGTGTAAGAATTACCTTTATTCCATATTCTTATCAATGTGTATTTTTTTTGTCTTTTCAATAATTGCCATTCTTGTTGGAGTGAGATGATGTATCATTGTGGTTTTGATTCACATTAACTTGATAAATTATGTACCTGCTGGCCGCCACACTTGTATATCATCAGAGCGATGTCTGCTCAGATCATTTGTCCATTTATAGCTGGATTATCTGTTTTCTTTGTTTCTTGATGTTGTGTAGGTTCTTTATATGTTGTGGATATTAATCCCTGTTAATAGTTAATAAATATTTTCTCCCAGAAAATATCTAACTTTGTTTCTCCCAAGATATCCTATCAAATTGCCCCTGTTCAACTATTGTAAAACAACGCCTAATCCCTGTATTTTTTGCTTTCCTCTACTTCATTGCATTATATTATTTAAAGAGAATATCACATTTTATTGTTCTCACATTTCTTTCATTGAGAAATCAAGATACTGTTGGGAAAGAGATATATCTTTAAAACACACATACACACAACCTAGCTTACTCCAAATAATTTACTCAATATTGATGTCTTACAATTTTTATACTTACTGCACTTATTAAAAGAATTTCTCTTCCACTCCATTATCCATCTAGATATTTTATAAAATTGTATAGCATGTAATGTAGTGAAAAGCCCAACACAGAGAATATATTTTTAGAATAGAGATATTCTAAAAATGACAGACTTTCTTTCCATTTTAGGCCTTATGAAAAATGGATTTGGAACTTGTAAAATATGTATCTGGTACATCTGAGAGCAAGATTTTTATTGGATTTTTGAATTTAAATCTATGATTTAGAAGCAAGTTCTTCCTTTCTAAAACTGCCCATGCCAAATTGATTTTTAAGGTGAAAGAAAGGGTGTAATTTGGATTTTGAAGCCTTACTAAGGTCTTAGATTGTTTTCAACTTTTTTGACTTTCTTTATCCCTATTGTTTTAATGAAGGAGGAAAACATGTGTTTTCACAAGGTTTTTGCAATAGTAGATGCTAGACAAAACTGAAAATAATGTTTCTTGCTTCTCAGGGCTATTTACCCTCTTCAGTCCCTCTGAACACCCTTGTGACTTTCTAACTCACACTTTTTTCTATTGGTCTCTCTTGAGGGAATGGTATTTCTTGATGTATGATACAAAGAGCATCACTTCAAAAAAGAATTTCCTTCTTTCCCCTTAACAAAAAGAAAAGATGAAATAATCAACTCAAGTGAATGAATCACTAAAGATAGACTTTCAAGTAAAAATCCAGGGAAATGGCGATAGATACACAAGTGATGCCACTGAAAATTTTCAAGTCTGTGAAAATGTGTAGAGGTATACAATTCCCACATTATTAGTCACATGAAAACTTGAGATTTGAGCATTAAATCACTAACCTACTTCCAAAATACCATTATCCTCAACTTCTGAAGACTCGTTACTTTGTACATCATACTTCTACATTAGCACAGCTAATGGATTTAAAAAACTGAGTGGAAAAACAACTAGAACATTATCTAGCTTGCAGGCTTTGGGAAGCAGCTCTGCCTTTCTGTATATTAATTTCCTCTTCCAAAATAAAGAAACTCTAGCATTTTTTATTGATCTGCATAAAGCATCTTGGGTTTGAAGTATTCCATCGGACTAGCTGTGTGGTCTATTTAATCTGTCTACTTTTCCGTTTCCTTATCTGTGCCCTGGAAGACAGTCAAGCCTTTTCTGTGGAAAAAATTATATTCAGTGAAGTATCTGCTTTTGCTTATTTTAGCTACTCTTTAATTCTGAGGGCCATGTTCAGGACATCATAGATACATTAAACAATTAGCTTAACTGAAAAATACAAACGATATAATTCTTAAATATTTGTGTAACAGCTGACATTCATTAAGTGTTTATTGTATGCCAAACATTGATTAAGTCTCTTTTTTAATTCACACTTAATCCTTACAGAAACATAGTGGAGAAGATTTTATTATCCTCTGTTTACCCACGAGAAAACCAGTGAAATCTCTATACTGACACACAAGTCAGGGCATGCTGGAAGCAGCATATGAACACCAGCAGGTTTTGTTCCCGAGGTCCCCTCTTCCCACCCTCTGCTGTCCAGTCAACCCTCCTCCATCTACACAAGAATATGGCTACACGCAGCACTACATTCTAAGAAAAATCAGCCTAGCTATATTTCTTGAATCATTTTTATCGTTTGTATCTCTGTTTCTGTCCACATTTGTCCATCAATTTGGGAATGTAGGGAAATACATTTTCAGCATGCAGACTGCAGAGTCAAAAAGAGTTTTCAAATCACATCTTGTTTCTTCCCTACCTCTCATCCTACCACAGTCACGTATAAAAAGCTAAGTATCTTGCAATATTACTTTAGATTTTTCCTGGAATTCACTAGAACTAGTTGAAATCAGTACTATAATGGATCCTGCAAGAAAACCACAAAAGAAAGTACATCAAACCACCCACGTTCACATTTTCATTCCATGTAAGAAGATAGAGCCTTGATCCCTTCGCTTTCCATGGCTTATAAAAATTATTTTTGAAACTGACGGATTGCAATTCCCTTGTTTTGATCAGATTGCAGCACTTCACAACATTGCAAAAAAATCAGAGTTTTATTTTCCAGATTAATGTTCTTCTTTCAGAAAAATGACTTTCAGCTATTTTAGACTATATGCCCTTCATTTGGGAAGCAATTTATATTCATTCACTTATAGTCATTAGCCACTAATATCATGGGCTGATGGACCTTAAAAGCCTAGCTTTTCATTAGTTCTGTTTGCAAGGCTAATTTTTATAGCACTTGATCATTTTAATTCCAGTTGCTCCTTTTTTTCCCCAGAACTTTGTGTCCTATAATCATTCTTTTGATAGAATAATCAATTACATATCTCTCTCTACAAAGATGTGCCTATAACCCCTAATTATGAGAGCAGGTGCTTACAAAAGCAAAAAGGTTCATGTTACTTGTGCTAATTAAACACAGAAAGATCCATCTTTCACTCACCAGTGAGATATTAAAATGTGAGTCTTGGAGGAGAGAGGAACAGGAGTTTAAGTATCTGTATAACGCATATATTATGGATGATAATTTGCAATGAATATAAGCATGCATTTCCCTAGCTCTTCATTTCCTGCCTATTTTTACTTATTTACATGTTTTCATTTTTATATTACCAGGATCCATTAGGACATCATGACCAAAATATATTTCTGGGTATTACATAAAAAGTGATACCACTTTAAATGCCTTTCTTAGCTATTTTTTCATCCAATCTTAGCATTTTTAGCTTTAATATTTATTTTGTTTCATTTTTTCTACTTCTGAGAAATTCTTAAATCCTAATATGTACTAATGAAAAGTTACCATACGCCATATTGGAGTGTTCATTCAGATCCTTAGATTAATTTAAAAACTGGAATTTAAATTAAAATGTAACTGGGTATAAAATGGATAGACTCATATTGTAGGAATCTAATTTTTAGCTTCAAATTTAAATCCCTGCTAAATGTTGAAATTTATTAAGAAAAGCAGTGTTTTACACAAAGTAAACACCCAAAGGAAAGATTACCTATAGTCTAAAGAAGTTTTGAAAGTAAGTTAAAATCAATATCAAAGCCAAACAGGGTCTTTTTTCCCTATTTCTCAGTAAATCTAGCACAACATGTAAAAAGAGCACAATTCTTAGGTTAAAATATACATAAAATAATGATACTGAGTGAGAAGCTACAGTGTACATAAAAATAGAATTTTATTGCCTTTCTTTGCCTGAGTGAATATGGTGGTATCCTCTTTGTATAACTGTGCAACTGCTACAGAGATTCTAAAGGATAAGAAGCCTCCAGCGGAGCAAGAGACTTGTCAAGCTGGATTGTGTTCTGCTCTCAGTGGGTCTGAACAGGAGACTAGAATTTGCATTTCTAACAAATTAACGGAAACCCTGATGTGGCTGCTCAATAGATCTCACTTTGAGAACCTCTGTGTGTTCATACAGCAGCACACACACACACACACACACACACACACACACACACACACATACACACACACAGGGATGCATCTACTTTTTAAAATTTTTTGCTGTGAAGTATATGTAGACAGCTGAGCACTTCTGTATCTTTCAGACAACTACATTCTAACCTATCAGGTTTCTTAGTCATGCAGTTATCAATGTAACCACTTAAATCCTATATGGCTGTTTTGATGTACAAAGTTGCTAAAACCAATGCTCAGCAGATGGAATGCCCTAAATGCTGAGGTCATATTGTCAAGAGATTCTCATCTGGGTGAATTTTATGGCAGTTAGAAAGATACAAAGTTGGCATTTCAGTAAACTACTCTGATAAACTTTTAATAACACCAAGTCCAAGGTTATCCTTGGAACACTGATTAAAACACAAATAGGCCAAGGAAATCCCTATAGTTAACTAGGCTCATTTTACATGTTTATTGCTATCTCTTTTAATTTGTAAGGGCATATCAGATTACATAATTAAATCTATTTTCTATTTATGAAGTCTTTCATTTTGTCTATTCCACATTATATTAGATGTAGATACCTTGTGAGTTCACTGGCAGCTTAGCTAAATTTATATAAAGGCTAAAAACCTTTTTTTTTTTTTTTTTTTTAAGTATTTCCTATTATTGTCATTCCCTTTTAACTAATCTGTATACTTAAAGTATGTTTTCAGGACCTCCCCCCAAAATTAATTTACATTTTTCGCCTCACCAAAAGGAAAGCTGTAGCTTTACTTATATAGTTCATTTTTAAAAGACATACTGTATTTTGTTGGATTATTACATTCAGGCAAACATTTGCAACAATTCAGTTCTCCCTTACACAGTCATGCACCCAAAATAAAACCTAGTCAGAAATAATCAGCCTTGCAAAATAGAGATCAAATTCGCCAGCCTCAATCAGCTTGTGCTCTCCTGGCCTGCCTCACTCTTCTCTTGCTTGGTGACTCCCCAAGAAGGAATTTAGGGCAAGGAGAGGCTGGGTGGAGCTGGCATTTGTGATCTCTAGTTTTTAAGGCTGATTATTTTCTAGCTAGGTCTTATTTTCCAGGAAACACCAGTACATATCTTTGCTTCAACTGTTGTACTTACAGAGTTTTCATAGAGAACTGTCTCCCTGTGGCACGATTTCAAATTGTGTGTCTTGTCTTACTTTGAAGGCCATAGATGCTTTCTAATTATTCATCTTTCATTTATTGCGTGAAAAAAAAAATGTAGTTGTGAACAGAAATCCCTTGCTCACCAGGGTGCTTAAGGCCCACTAAGAAACAACAATCACTGGCCCACACTGGTAAACCCAGCTACTCGTGAGGCCAAGGCAAGAGGATCTCAGGAACAAGCCCAACACAGGCAATTTTACAGGAATTTATCTCAAAATACAAAAGTTTTTAAAGGAGGGATGCAGCTGGAGATACACAGTTCAAGGGCAGTGCAGGAGACCCTGGGTTCAGTATCCAGCGTTGTAAAAACCAGAAGGGAAGGGAAGGGAAGAGAAAAGAAAGGAAGGAAAGGATGAAAGGGAAAGGCATGGACAGAGAGAGAAAAGAAGGGAGGGCAGGGGAGAAGGACAGCTCCTTTGTTAGGACACAATGTAACGAAAGTCCTTAGTCCTATAATCTCTTTTTATATATTCGTATAATTCTCTCAAACTTAAGGAACCATAATTTCAAATTTAACTTAAATTATATGTGAAAGATATTCAATCTAATTATGTTCTATCTGACATACTTTATCCTTTAATAACAACCCACCTGAGGAAATGTGTTTCTTTAAACCTATTTTTCCTTTCAACAGGGAGAAAATGTTCAGATTAGAACTGATTGTTCTATTGTTGATTGATAGTTTCCCTTCTCCTGCTACATACAGCAGAGGACACATTATACACACAATAAGAAGTAAGAGAATCAACCAATTAGGGGAACAATTAGCTCCACTTTTTATTTGAGGTTGTAGATGAAATTGCCTTAAAAAAAGAAAGTAAGAATGCTAAAGGTCAATAATAAAACCTAAAGCTATAAATTTATACTCGGATTTTAGAGACAGATGCTTTGTTAATGGTATTCTTTAAGAAATAGGTAAAGTTAATGCAATATAATTGCAGCTTGGCAGCAGTGAATAAATACACTGTCAAAACCAGTCAAGTTTTGCTCATGCTCTGGAAGGGTGCAGATTTTTTTCTTGACATGATATGGCTGATGTGTTCCTGGAAAACTCAATGTGATTAACTAACTTCAAAAATGCAATTCTGTGACTCCCCTTCTATGGATTTTGGGTTGGAAATTTGGGCGATCAACCATTCAGAGCAAACTAGTACCTTCTTCAGGGGCATATTTAATTGCTATTGATACCCAGCTATTGCTTTTCTAGGTACCTTCCTGGAAAAATTTAAAACAGCATATTATAGTGACATAGGTACCCATGTTTATTTATAGCAGCACAATTCATAAGAGCTAAATCTTTTGAGCAGCCTCTGGTTCCATCCACAAGTGACTGGATAAAGAAAGTGTGGTATATATACACAATGGAGTACTACTCTGTCATAAAGATCAACTTAAGTCATTTGTAGGAAAGTGGGTACACCTTCAGACCATAATGTTAAGTAAAATAAATCAGACACACAAGCTTAAATGCGGAATAGTCTTTCTCATGCGAGAAATGAAAATTATGAATAAACAGCAAAATAAAAGTTAGACAATAGGAAGTAGGGAAATAGTCTTTCTAAATGAGGTTGTCAAGAAATGGCAAGAATGGGGGAGTGAGAAAGGGAAGGGGATTAAAATGTGTTATGTGCTTGTACGAACTCTACACAAGGAATATACACAGAATGTTCTAGAAGCATGAACTGATAAAATGAATAAATAAATATTCTAAGATGTCTGAGTAGATGAACCCATACCAAGAAATCATGAGTCAACTTGATGTAATATAATTAGATGGTCTCCTCAGGTCACACAGGATTTAGATGTCATGTTTACTGCCTTATCACGTTCTGAAATTCAGGTGCAGTGGAAATCAGAGCTGACCAAGGACAATGGCCTAACCGCGAGTGAATTCAAAGCTTTGTCTTATGCAGAAATATGTGGGAGCCTGAGCCTAGAAGAGACTAAGGGACTTGTCCTGAGAGTTAGAAAGCAGATATAAAAGAACAAAAATGGTCAATAACATTTCATATTAAGTAGTGAAAGTTGACAGCATTCAAGAATTTTAATATAAATTCCACTTCATTTCAAGCAAGAATTATGAAGAAGTTTAAAGCTGTAAATTCCATAAAGGTTTGAGTTGAGAGATTAGTCTCTCCTTATTTAATGATGATCAAAGCTGACTCCGTCTAGCATATAAATCACTGATCAGATTCCCATTAATTTTATTTTCTTCCAGACTTCAGTAAAGGAATGAAGAATGATGTTAACATGTACATATGTGTAATCTTTAAAGCCCAGACACACAGAGACAAATGTTCTAAAGTTACTCAAATTTAATCTAACACAAAAAGCTAACTTTAAAGAATGCTGTTACTTTGATGAATAATTTCCTCCTTTAAAAAATCCTCCCTGATGGATACAAATAAGACAGCTAAAACTAAAGAAATAAATATCACTGCCACCCAGGAAAAACAAGGCACTACTAACAGAGAACTTTAATTCTAATTATTAATTCTATTTCTAGATCAAAACAGAAAAGAATTTATCTCATCTCATGCGTTTTCCTAACTTTACAACAAATATCTTGTAGAACTTTGTTATAAAAATCTGCTTTGCAATTTAATTCTAGGAATTAACTAGGAAGAAAAGCAAATTAGTATTTTCAGCTCCTTATCTTTGATGTTTTAGTACTTATATCAATTTTAATTCTAATTAATTTTGCTAATCTCTTTAGTTAATGAATAAGTAAATCAGGACAGGGTAGGGAAAAATCCATCAGTTGCAAAAAGAGTGGCAGAAAACTGTTAATTGAAAAGTGACCCATAGCTACCAAAGTGAATTTGTAACAGAGCTTTGCTATTATATTAATATTCTCATTTCTGTTTTATTGTTCTCCATAGAGAAAAATGTTTCACAGTTAATCTCTCTGCTACTTTTATTTATAAGCTCTTTAAAGGACTTTGCTTTGGCAGTAGCCAAATATTTGAATATAATTGATTTTATGCAATACACAGAAAACAAGTATTTTATTTGTACAAATGGTTTCTTTATTTGTCAAATTACATAAAAATTATTTGAAGCAGAATGAGATCTCTCTGGATGGTATTAGAATTTCATGCTTAAATCAAGTTGAACATTAATTTTATTTGTTATTTTTTCCTATGCTGCAGCACAGATATCTATGGTTGGGAGTGTCAGATGATTGGTGATATAGGTACAAGATCTGAGAACCATGATTTAAATTTGAAAGATGGTCATGTGGAAAGAAGTTGCTCCAGTTATTCTCC
The DNA here is from genome assembly GCF_034190915.1 of Cavia porcellus. Classification (NCBI taxonomy): domain Eukaryota; kingdom Metazoa; phylum Chordata; class Mammalia; order Rodentia; family Caviidae; genus Cavia; species Cavia porcellus. The sequence continues at coordinate 70,953,432 of NW_026947491.1, forward strand.
GTTCTTATTCATAAAGAAAATGCAAGGGTGTTCACCATTTTCTTTCAATTTGGTTGATAATAGCAGAAGACTCAGGTCTAAATTATAATATGTATTACAATATATAAAATGTGCAGACATAATGGAGACAGACCAGTGGAAGAAAGGGAAGCCTGAATTTCTGAAACTATAAGCCTTGTGCACAAACATTCTAATATTAACTGACATCTAGATACTGATTTTCAGGCTTCCTTCCCTGAGAAAGTGGTAGCATCTTTGATCAACACGGTCAAGACAGGAATTTCAAGGGCAGGAGAAACTCATGCTGTGGTCTAAGTTCGTTTTATACATTTTAATGTCACATCATTCTTGCCTCTTCCTGCAGGCTGTTTTCTCATTCACAACTGTCTTCAGTCTCTGATGATGAACTTCTCCACAGTGCCATCTTAATCAGCTGATTTCCAGAAAGACTTTCCTCTCTCTAACACTCTGCAAAATGCTAGCTGGGTTCTTTACTTGTAATGAATAACAGCGTGATTTTGCAGCTACATATTCTCTTCTTTCAACATTGACTGCTCTGTATCTGTTTTCTCTCTCCCAGCTGTCTTCCCCGTCTCTTTCTTCTGTCAGCATTTTATGATGAAAAAGACTCAATAATGATGAAATAGATATATAAGCAGAAAATCACGATGCACTATAATTTTAGAAACACAATAACAATGCATAAAAGCTCTGATCTTTGTATTTCTCGATATAAAGAAGTTTTTACATGTATAAGAATGCAGAATGTCTTCATTAAAATTATAAAAAAATTTCTCCTCCTAGTGGTATATTAATCATAAGTGATTATGCTTCCTTCCAAAAATTATCAAAATGATCAAGAGATTATAAGAAGGATGAAGGACATAAAATTCTGGGCAACATGAAAGTACTATTTGAACACATCAGAAATTCTGAAATGCTTCCAAATCCTAGAATGTATTTTATAATAGTTGACACAAAGATACCAGATCTCGGAAAACTGCAACACAGAACTGCTTGGGAGAAATATACTCCAAGACAGGAGCCGTTTTTGCTACCTTGCCCTTGACATTGTAACAAATTTCTCAAGGATCTCTGATTAATGAGTAATTACAATGGAGTAATTTATTAATGGTGAATTAACTATTCACCACAGCACAGCTGTCTTCAGTTCACATAGAGGTACTAAGAGTCACATGAGAGCTCTCCAAGTGTTGTGGGGAGGGCTTAGGTATAAAAAAGAGGCAAATTAGGGTACTCTCAATCTCAAAGGTAAGGATAGCCCCCACGACAAAATGAAACTACAATCCACTCCCAGAGAGATAAACCTTGCACACTCATGGAACTCTTAGCTTACCTACTGCCAATCTTTTAGAATACTCAGTCAGCACTGCTGTAACCACGGACAACAACCTTCTAGAAAACCCTTCCATTCAAAGGGGCTAACTGGAGGAAAGAAACTTGTATGGTACAGAGGACATCCATGCCAGCTGCCAATATTAATCAACTCAAAATTCAGATGTAGACTTTTTCACTGCAGAGTTCATGTTCTTAACTAGTACATAATTAGATATTCTATATGATCCAGTAGATCTATTCTACATGAACCTACTCCTGTGTCATCTTTGTCTTTACTAAAGTACCTTTGTAAGTAAAATAAATATTTAGTTGACAAGCGGTCAACCTGCACAAATAGTAAAAATCTAAAAACTCAAAGAAACATGCGAGGGATGATAGATGATAGATAGATAGATAAGAAGCTACCACATGGGTGAACTAGTCATTCTGTATTTTCGTCCACAGATCCACTGTTTTCTAATTCTCAAAGCTTGTTCATTTCCTTCATGTCTAAAAATCCCCTGATTTTTCAGATTAATGTTCATAGCAGCTGTAGTAAAATTGCTAGTACTAGGCAAGGTACATTTCCATAGAGGTCCTGTATAGAAATTGGAACTCGTAAATAACTGACTACCTCTGAGTGTTCAGCAAAGCTTTGCCAGAATCAGTGAACTTTAGAAATTAAAACCAATTTTACATAAAACCCTGAAAAATTCCTTTGGCAGCTGCCATTTTATTGAATACCAATAAAACTGAAAATACATTTACATTCTCTTCCATAAACAGCCTCCATCGATAAAATGACCAAAGTATTTTCATTTCTATGTACAGATCATTGACAGAGTAAGGGAGAGTAGGGTAGAGAAGTAGAAAAACTGACCATATTCCAGGATCTGGTCTTCAAGGTAAATAGCTCAGAAGGCTGTATGTATAGTCACCTTTTTGTGTGGCTCATGCTAACCAATTCACAAAGGACTGTTGTATAAATACCAATAATTTTTTATGGGTTGGACGTGGCATCTTCACCCCCATACATTCTCTTCTAGGAGAGAATCTACATAGCAAATAACATCGTGTTAGCCTCTGTGGAGTCAGATAGGAAAAGTCCCTTGTATCTAACTCTGTAATAAAAATATATTTGCCACCAGAACAAGACACTATTATTAGTAGTATTACACTGATACAATTTTCATTAACAAATACTGAGTTTCTGCTGTGTGCTTATTAATTTATTTAATTCCATAATAAATGCATGAGATATGTGCTGTTTAATATGTGAGAAACACTGGCCCAGAATAATAGTAAAGGCATTTAATTTTTTAGCCAAACAGACGAGAGTCAGAACTGAGATTTCTCTCATACCCTACTTACTTTTATGAAGGTCCCTCCTCTTCCTTTATTGAGTTTTGTTGCTTTTCTGATGCCCTATTTCTTTTGTTTCATTGTGAATTATTCTTCCTTTAAGTACACATTTATTATTGTTTTATGTGTATAATTTTAAAGATTCTAATAAAGCTACATTTTGTATATTCTTTCTTTTAAAATGGTCTGGATTTAAGTTCATTTTTCAAATATCTTTTCATATAATTCAGTTGCTTTTTATAATTTTACTTGTTATTTTAATGGTGCTTTATTAGCATTTCATTTTTCCTCCCTTTCTTGCTTTCTTCTTTTCTTCCTTTTTAGGAATCTCCTGGGATTATTTTTCCCCTCCACCTTGATTTTGTCTTTGATTGCAAAGATCTATGAGTAGTTTCTATGAACAAAAACCTCTGGTAAACAAGTGGAAATTTATCAAGTCATACCTGCTATTTTATTCTAAATGTCACCTTTTAAGATACACCCTTCTAAGGGTGACTTTGATTAAAATCAACACTCATATTTTATTCATGCTATCAGTATACTTGTATCATAGTTAAATGTTAGTTTATCTGCACTATAATATTCAGTTATGAATCTGAAATGGTGTGTTCTCACTCAGAAATGTCTTCTTAGTAGATATTAATCAAGATTCAGCTATTTATATTACCTGTTAAAAGGAAAATCAGTGCATGTTAATGACCTGGAAAGAAAAAACATCTGGCTAAATGTAAACATACTTTCTCTCAACAAATACATCACAGCTTCTAACTAGATCGATGAAACAACCTTGAAGCTCAGTTCAGTATAACAGTCTTGAGTTACCAATAGGATAAATATTCTCGACATCTGTTGCTCTACAGTACAATATAGATAATTTCCACTTCAGAATATTTAAAATTGGAATATAGCATTTTTGAGAATAAAATTTATCTATCTCAACTTTCACAGAAGATACTTGTTACATTCAATACAAGTACTTTAGTTTTATCTTAAAATGTTATAGCATGAATCATTGATAAATAAATATGGAAAATTTGACGAAAGCAAGGAGCAAACTACCTATAGAATAACTTCATATCAATGCAATTAAGGCATCTGTCACTACTGGATATGTAAAACAAAGACAGTTGATCTCGATATATTGTGCTATTAGTATGGCAGAATGCTTGCTTCTGATGCAGTGAGAGAGAATTCGTAGATCATTTCTTCAAACCCCAGACTATGTTCTTTCCAAATTCTTTCTTTGAAGATCTTGGTTGCACTGTGTAATATGCATCAGTCTGATTATTGAATGAGTCAGATGAAGAACTTCTAGCAAATAAAGGTACAGTTGCACACTATTGCCTTACTCAGACACTGATAGCGCTGCACTTATTAAAAGGTAAAACATTCCAGCCGAATAGTGTTCGAAGTGGAACTTTACCAATGAGTTTCAATACATTTTAAATTAGAGGAAATCAGTCACAAAACCAGTGTCCTTATATTTCATAGCAACTCAGCTCATGTTTATCAAGAACCACAGGAGACAGGAAACTGAGCTTAAACAGTTTACAGGATATAGAAAAGATACCACTCAACTCAAAGTAGAAAATATGATGCATTTTTAGAGCTGTTGAAAATTAAAAGCTAGAGGTCAGAAACACATACCAGTTGAGGACATTAGCAAGAAGCCAAGTTGGCAAAACATAGTTAAAAAAATAAACCTATAGAAAACAAATTGTTTTGTCATCATGTAAATCAGATGATAGCTTCTAGCAGCAGCAAATGCCCACTAAATGAGCTGGGAAAATATATTCTCCCCAATTACTAGTCTCAAGATAAGGTGGTTATAGGGTTGCTTAATACAATAGCTCAATATCATCATGAATTTTCAACTTCCAACTCTGTCATTCCTAAAATATTAGCCTCCTTTTTCAAGAGATTTCCTCTTGGTCATGGCAAGGCTGCAGCAGTTCCAGCGACCACTTGGAAGAGCAATGCCAGCCCACAGGAGGCTCTGATCCCTCTGATTATCATTTCCTTCTTTCTTTTCTTCTTTTGTTTTTAATTTTCTTTATTTGGTACCATATCTAAGGTTTAAAAAATCCCAAAAATTACCCAACAGACTTCCCTTTCTATCACAACACGGCTATGATAGATTATAAACCCTTGCCTAAACAAAAAAATAATCAGATTACCACAATTAATAAGTAGACAAATCAGATTTGTGCATGAGATGAGATTGAGACAATCTTCCTAGGCAGTAGTTGTCAGGAAAAAAAGTATCTTAAATTGTAAGAAAGAAATAACTGTTAGGGAAGCAAGTGATATACAGTTATGTTTATCATTATTTTGTAGATTCTGGACACTTTATTTACATCTTATATTTACAGGTTAATTCATTACCACACAACAGAAAGTAGAATTTGAGGAGCAGCCAAATCATCACTTTTTATCCTTCATATCGGACACATTTATCATACAAACACTCAGGGTTTCTATCTGGACCTCTAAGGTTTCCTATGTGCTATATGCTTTCTCAGTACAGTCTTCTAAAATCATATGAGCTACAGCACAGATCATGTTGAATTTAATCATCCTCATGCCTGGCTGAATCTCTATGCACTAAGATGCTGAATGAACTACTTGACAGCTATTCAAAACACCAAGCACCACATTGGTCCCATTGTAGATACACAGTTTATTCACTTGATCCACATTTTTCTACTTATTAGTGAAAGAGAATCCCATGGACTCTCAAGTTAGTCTGTTTCAATTAAACTATCGGCATCACCCTTACTGACTGTGCAATTTTGAGCAAATTTTTTCATGGATAGTAGACATGTAAAAATACTCCCTGACTTGTGAGGTTTATTTTGTGAGCATCAGAGAGTATATACTGAGAATACTTATAAAAATGTCTGGCTATTAGGACTCAATACATATTAGCTATCTTTATGTATCAATGTCCTAGGTCTAACTAGAATACTGTAGAATTTTCCATCGTCATATTTCTACCCTTCTGAACCTGGTAGAGATCAATTTTAAAGCTTTGCTTCACTGTGTGACAAAACAATGACAGTTTGAACACAGTTTGATAAAAGAGGGCTTTGAGTTGCAAGCTTAGATTTTCTCTCAAGTACCTGCCACTCGGAAACAGCAAGAGTTCAGAGCCGAGTTTCTGCAAAGCCGTGGAGAATGAAAATGCCAAATTACTTATCTGCAGCTTCTATAGAAAACATTTTGAGAGCCAATTGGCTTGCTCCAACTAAGCTGCACTTCCTCAATAGCTGCCAAAACATCTGATTTCATCTTCCTATACAAAAGTTAACGAGAGGTAATTTCAATTAATATTTTGTACAATGAGTGTATTCAGTGAAAACTGTCAAATCTATCCATGGAGGATTTCAATTCCATCTCTAGGTTTTCATGTCCATCTTTTCAAATAAAAAGAAGAAAGAAACCTTGAACCTGACTACGCCATCTTTAAGACACTGTGAAGTACACTGGAAATCTTTTTGATCCATTTGAAAAGCTATTCTGAATATCTTTCCTTGGCCGTGACCCTGCCATTCTTACTAAAAATGTTGAGAGCCCCTTCAGAACCATAAATGTTCTCCATTATTGAATACCATTTAAGAATAAATATGGTTTTTGAGACCGCAGTGATAAAATATTTTATTATTACATAAATAGATGTGTGAGAAATGGATTAGCAAAAACATCATATTAAAATATCTTTTTATAAACACCTCTGAGATCCATTATTTTTAAGATTTGTGCCCTTATTATAGGTGAGAAATTTTCAAATTTATATAAGACTTCTTGATTTTTTATCATTGTTATAATAATTCAGTGTCTGGGCTTTGATTTACATACATTTTGTTTGCTGGGTTGTTTCCCATTCTGTGATCTTCTGTAATATTGGTCTGAGACGGGAAATAATGTAATGCTGTATGGAATTTTCACTGGTTCATGGATTCATTTTTCTTTTAGCTAATTCTTCTGAAATTTATTGTGACAGTTGAGCTGGACTGTCAACTTGATGGACTTGAGAGCTGCCTAGGGGATTAATAAAGCAGACTCTTGGATATTTCTGAGTGGTCCTGGGTACTGGACCTGCCCTCTAGTCCCTTTCTCTGGCACAGTCCCCCTACTCCATTACCTTGATCCCATGAAGTGAACAGGTTTCCTCCACCCCGACTCTCCGCTGTGATACTCTTGACTTGCAGCCCAGCCAACCATAGATAGAATCTGTTGCAACTAAGAGACAAGTAAACCTCTTTTCCTTTAAAATGTGGGTTTTGCATATTATATATTAGCAGCAAAAGCTGACTATAACATTTATGTTGATTACAGTTGCTAAATATAAACTGTGGTTGACTTTCTAGGAATGAGAAACTAGGTTTGCTTAAAATTTTGTAAAGAATAATATTTTATACTAGTTAAACAAGGCCCACATTTTCTTTTTAAGATATATGTATTTAAGGAAATATGTATTTTATATTCCATGGTTTCCCTCTAAAAATTCATTCATTACAAAATTCAGTAGTATTTTATGTAACACTAAGAAAAAAAATGGTAAATTAAACTATTTTAAAATAGTTTTTGTCACATTAATTTTTATTTTGTGTTCATGAAAAATCATTCAGATTTACTAAGACAGATTTTATTTTGTCTCAATCCTGTGCATACAAAAGAAGGAAATAAAAACAAAATAGATTAGTTAATGAATTCTTAAAATTTCCAGCTCTACCCACAAATCAGAGTTGATGATCCCCAACTTTTTTCATTTAAGTTCTCTTTTGTTCATCAAAAGGCCTGGGTTAAGGTATTTCTGTTTTATTGCTCTAGCTTTGCCTCCAAAATCTTCCAAATTACTTGACTCCCATTCTGCTGGTTTTATGCTAAATCCTGACATGAGCAGGCTTAAGACCCGCAGAACAGAAATGCCTTCTTGGTTTACCCTTGGATGACTTGTTGACTGGAACATCAGTAGGAGTATGACAGTGCTGAGCCACACAGGCAAATAGCAACTTGACCTGGCAGACAGTAAAAGTAAGACGTCATAGAGTATGAGAAAAATCTCCATTATGGAGATGTGAAAAAAACATGTTTTAAAAGAAAGTACTCAGTTGAATGTTTAATGCAACACTCAGCTATCAGTCTCCATGGCATTTGTCACAGCCCACATGAAACGAGCCTCATATCGTTCAATATTCTCAGTTCAATCAGTCTTCACATGCTTCAGCTAACAATGCAGAGCAAAGAGTAGGAACAGAATCCATCAGTCTAGCTATAAAGTGTCCTGGAAACTAATGAGCCTAGTGAACCCACATAGTAGGTTTCATTGCCTTCTCGATCATGCAAATTATTATGTGGTATTAGGATTGCAGGATACTATGTACTGAGAAAGGGCTAAGAAACAAGCCAATGGGAAGCAGAGTAACTGAGGATGTGGCAATTGCATGGTGATCAAAATGTGAATGCTGGAATCAGATTTTTGTGTTTAGAATCCCAGCTCTTATAACTATGAACATGCTTCTTCTTATCTCCATGTCTTAGTTTCTCCAGGCAATTTATCACTTAAATTCTTAGGATGAGATCCTTATTGCCCTAAATCACTTTTTAGAGACAGAGACAGAGACAGAGACAGAGAGAGTCAGGAATAATGAAGAAGGAGAAAATGAAGGAAAGGAAGAGGAATTGAAGGAAAGTGTTGTAGTCAGGGGTTGTGCAGAGAACAATTAGAATCAGGACATGGAATTTATAATATTGTTTTATGATGGTCACCCAGAGTTAACACAAGAAACTGCAAGAAATCTATCCACAACACTAAAGATATAGTATATTTAGCCAAGGGTCTGAATCCCACAGCAGTGTCCCACATGAGTCCCCAGATAAAGACCCAGAGCTCATGACAGTGCCTCTCACAAGTCCAGCTGGAGGTCTAGAGCCCACAAGAAGGACTCACGCCAGTCTCTTTTATGGATCTGTGCTGGGAAGGCCCAAAGGTCAGTGGTAGAAGCTAGAAAGTCTGAGCCAGCAGGGTGAAGGAGCTGTGCTGGTAGGTGGAGGGTTCTACGCATGCAGCAAGAAGTCACACTCACAACAGAGACCAGGGCTGTCCTGAAAATCGCCACAGCCATCCTTAGCAACACAGAGGCCCCGAGCTCCTCTGACAATAAGCACAGTCGAGTACATGCTAAGAAGCCAGCATGATGAGTTCATCTTGGAGACCAAGCAGCACATGTCTTCCCCTCCAGAGCCAGGAAGCAATGCTCGATGTGAGGACCAGAGCTTCTCCAGGACAAGATGTAGGAGAACCCACCATGCCTCAACGCCCCAATGCCTCAATGCATAGCATCTCCTTCTCCGCGTCTCTATTTATGCTGGCAACTTTCCTCAGGCAGGACATCTACGCTCAGTACCATGCTGATGTAATCCAGCTGGTGTTAAATTGGCCACCAGTTTTTAATCATAACAGAAAGGAAAAGAAAAGGAAAGAAAAATAAACAAAATGAAATATAGAAACTTTATACAAGTTATGTCAGCTTGGAAATAAACACCACCAATGACCATTTTGACATATGACTTTATTACATTTTTTAAACAATGAAGATTAAGTCAATATGAGAAAATAACTAGATTGTAAGTAAAATCACTCTTTTTCCAACTTTAAAGAAGCTGGATCTTGGAGAATTATTTTTGCTTGGCTTAAGGGAACAGAAATGGGAGGAGACAGACAATAGATAATTTGAAAAGTAAACTGCTTTAGATAAGAAAAAGCCAGGGTATAATATCTATTAAAAATCTGAGATCTGGAAATTGGCAAGTCAGTGTTTTTCAACCTCAGTGACTAGAAATAAGTAACCACTTAACAGTTTGAGGACTAGTGATGTGGTTTAGTGGTAGACTATTTTCCAAGCATGTGTTAGGTGCTAGGTTCAGCCCCCAGTACTAAGAAGAAAGGAAATAAGGAAGAAAAAAATGTTTTTTAGTTCATTGATTGCTCTTTAAAACTGTTAAAGCATAAGTTTCAAATAAGCAGTAACAAAGGCAACTAAACTCTTAATTGCTGGGTACAGTGGCACATCCCTCTAATCCAATCTACTACACAGGCTGAAGCAGGAGGATCACAAATTGAAGGCCAGCTGAGGAATTTAGTGAGATCCTGTCTCAAAATAAAATGGAATGGAACTATAGCTCTTTGGTAACTCCTTGTTTAGTATGGGCAACATCTTGTGTTTTCTAGTTTTTAATACAAATATTTCATTTTGCTTTATAATTCTTTGACCATTTTGAGCACTACATATCTACATCTATCTCTCCTTATAACTTTTGGAGCAAAATTCTCTAATTCAGGGTCCTATTTGCTATTTTGTACTCATGCTTTTCTGCATGCTTTCTGGAGAGCAGCCATAGCCCTAATTGTACAACTATGTCACAAAAACTATGAGTTGTAATTCAATTGTCTTCAAAGATTCCATGTAGAACATATCAGAGCTTCCATAACAGAAGAAGCAGCAAGCAAAAACTCTCAAGCTATCCTGATAGTGTGGAGAGTTCCCTCTCTCTCACTTCACACAAAGCACAGTGCTCAGCAGGCGCTCATGACATATTTGCAAATGAAAGATCCAGTATGTGATAATGAGACCAAACTAAAAATGAGAGTAATTCTCCCACTGAGAGAGAGAGAAAGAGACAGACAGACAGACAAGGAACAAAAGGGAGGGTGAGAGAGAGACAGAGACAGAGACTAAGATGAGGAGGTTTCCTACAAAAGGATTTTGATTGGCGCAGGGAAAGGAAATAGGAGAAACAAAAGCAGTATATCCATAGGAGACTGCAGACAGACAAGTTTGAAAGAGGAAAAAGAAAGACATAGACCCTTTCACTGAGCTGGGAACTGAAGGAGTATAATGTGCTTTAAGGCAGATTCTTAGGAAATGCAGCTGGTTCACATGCACTATTTCCTCCCATCATGTTCTTCCAAAAACACCTTCACCATAGCAATCTATGCACCTCTTCAGTGTTTGTAGCATGAGATTCATGTGGCTTGTGAAGAATACTGGTTCTGTTTGCAAAGTAATACTAAGAAAGTCCACTTATATTCAGTTTGCAAAAGTGCTTATGAGAAATACTTCCTGAAAAACATATTGTAAAGCAAAATTCTCCTGGCAGCTCTGAGGAGATTTTCATGACTTGATAAATGAGTAAAATCTAGAACACCCTGGGCCTATTTTGAATAAAAGCAGAAGAAGCCAGGTGCATGAGTGTGTTAGGCTAGGCTACCTGCTGTGCTTCCATTTACTCCAAGTTCTAAAAAAACAGCCTTTCATCTGTAGCCCTTTATTGGAACTGCCAGCAGAAGCATCCGTGCTCAGCCTTGACAGGAACATGTAATCTCTTGCTTCCTTCTTACTCCCCTCAAGAGAACTCATCTGTTGACTTGGAGAAAAGATACACTTCGAGTCTGACATTCAAACATCTGCAAACTTGTGCAAGATTTTGATATTCTGCTAGACTTCACTTCCTGCCTTTGGCCTGAAAAGAATTTAAATGAAAGTGTTGACAGGAGTCCTTTTTTTTATTTTTCTAAAATCTTGTCAGAATGGGCATTATAGGTCAGATTCCTCAGGAACTCGTTCTAAGTCTGGGATAGTTTTCTAGGGACTGTTTTCCACGTAAGGGGTGGAAGACAGCAGGCTTCTGTAAAGGGAGATGATTGCGGCATTGAAATGCAGTCGCAAGGACTTTAGCTCATTTAGGAGGTCCTTCAGATAGGCACTAAACTGAGACAAGCAGTGGGCTTTCATGCCAGCATGCAGCAGTCTTTGGAAGAGGGCTGTCCCTGGAAAAGGGACTTCAACCTATGGCACAGGCATCACTCTTGACCAGGCACAGTTCTTTTGGAGGGATCCCACACTGTGCTGAAAACCTCATTCTTGGGCCTGAAACTGTTAGATTTAGGGATGTCCATGTTATCCACTGTGGTTTCCATCTACACCCTGATAGAACAAAGGCCACTTTGAGGAAATAAAATCACTACATTCTATACTCCACTGCCCGATACAGTCTAATGGTGTATTCCCTAATAACTCCCAGATAGTGTTTAACAATTGTTCCAATAGTTACATTCAGTTTGTAATGTTTAAACTTTCATTTGCATTATAATACTTTTAGTACTAGCCATATGGTTTTCCAATATTTTTTCACTCTTCCATTTGCTCTTTAATTTTGCATTCTATATAATACATCAAGATGGAAATAGCACTTTCTCTAAAAATAATTACATTTATGTGCTATGATAGATTTTCTCAGCATATTATCTGAGAAATCTATATCAATTTGTAGATTTAGAGATAGACATAATTAAAGTCCTACTAAGAAAAATAATTATAAGGGACGAGGGAAGTTGTCATGGCAACAAAATCCTGATTTTTCCTCATTTTTGTACTAGAAAAATAGCCTTTGTAATACCTGAAAGTTTATGAATGTTGAACTTTAAACAATGGCTATTTTGTATATTAGCTAAATATACAAATATATGGCTGCATTATGCATTCTTGAGATTTACCTTCTTAATTATGTATAAAAATATTAAAATATTTTTAATTTGGCATTAAGAAATTAAATTTTTTTCCAAAATCTAGTTTTCTTAAAAGGAAAACAATGTTAAAGATTTCATTATTAATGTAATAATTCAAGTTCACAATATTTTGAGAAAAAAGCAAATATTCTACCACAAGCTTAACATTTTCAAATGTGTCTTTCCAGACTCTGTATCATAAAATTTTATTTAGAGAATTTGTATATTTCACATACATCTTATAATTTGCATTGTTCACCTAATACTTAAGATAATTTTCATTGCACTATTGTACATATTATTAAGTGCCCTGTTAGGTAATTTCTGGTGCCATTTTTTTTTTTTTTTTTTTTTTTTTTTTTGTACCGGGTATCAAACTCACGACCTCAAGCTTGCCAGGCAGGCATTTACGCTGCTAAGTTAAACTTTCGACTCCTGGTACCATTAATATGATAAAGTTACTTTTAACATGCTTACAATAAGTTACTTGTACATCTATCTATGATTCTTTATCAACAATTCCTAGAATACTAATGAGCCCTTCCAACATTTTGATATGTTGTTACTTTGGTATCTACCAAAAATTTTTCAAATATATTCTGTTTCTTAATTGTCCAGTAACTTGTTCTCTTCACTTTCACTACCTATATTTTGCCATGTTTTTAAGTGACTACACAGTACATTGTTTTTGATTTTCAGTTTTTTTAAGTAATCTGTGAAGTTAAAAACTTTTATTATTTTTTAACTTTATCAAGAGGGAGAGAAAGGTATGTTTCTTGAAAATTGCTTCTTTGAATCCTTTGAGCTGAACATTTCTTGGGAGAAAATTTATTTTCTTATCTAATAACATTTTTTGGTATATTTCAGGATGCTGAATTTTGCTTTAACATACTACACAATTGTAATGTCTAAAATCAAATATGTCTCTTGTAAGATGGCTTATGTTTGCTATTTACTGATAAATACCTTCAAAAGAGAATCACAAATACTTCATCAATGCTAATTTAATTTTTTAAAAGTATTGAAATGGTATTATCATAGTAGACTTATAGAAGCAGCCTTGGATCAGACAAAGACCGTACAGAACAGCAGTACATGGATCATTTTCTAAAATAGACCATATATTAGCTCACAGAACATATTTAAGCAAATGCAAAAGAGTTGAAATCATCCCTTGCATATTATCGGATCATAGCGCTCTGAAATTAGAAATTAATGACAAAGGATACTGCAAAAATTCCGCAAACACATGGAAACTAAATAACACACTCTTGAGTAATCAGTGGGTCACAGAAGAAATTAAAGAAGAAATTAAACAATACCTAAAAGAAAATGAAAATGCAGATACAACTTACCGGAATCTGTGGGATGCAATGAAAGCCGTTCTGAGAGGAAAATTTATTGCACTGAGTTCCCACATCAGGAAAACAGAACGATTACAAATAAATAACTTGATGCTACACCTCAAACAGCTAGAAAAAGAAGAGCAAGTCAAGCCCAAAGCCAAAAGAAGAGAGGAAATTATAAAAATCAGAGCAGAAATCAATGCAATAGAGACTAAGAAAACAATCCAAAGAATCAACGAATCAAAGAGTTGGTTCTTTGAAAGAATAAATAAAATCGATAAGCCCCTAGCCAACCTTATTAAAAAAAGGAAAGAAAAAGCTCAAATTCATGCAATAAGAAATGAAAAAGGAGAAATCACTACAGACCCAATAGAAATACAGAGGATCATCAACACCTATTTCAAAAACCTCTACTCTCAAAAGTTTGATAACACAGAAGAAATAGACAGATTCTTAGAAGCATATGAAGTACCAAAGCTAGATCAAGAGGATATAAAACTGTTGAATAACCCAATCTCTGCTAATAAATTGAGAATGTAATTGGGTCCTTGCCCACCAAGAAGAGCCCAGGCCCAGATGGATTCACTGCAGAATTCTACAAGAAATATAAAGAAGACCTAATGCCAACACTCCTCAAACTATTCAATGAAATTGAAAGGGAAGCAATCCTTCCTAAGTCATTCCTGGAAGCAAATATTACTCTAGTACCAAAACCTGAGAAAGACCCAACTATAAAAGAGAACTATAGACCGATCTCCCTAATGAACACAGATGCAAAAATCCTCAATAAAATATTGGCAAATAGGATCCAGCAAATCATCAAGAAGATTATACACCATGACCAAGTGGGATTCATCCCAGGAATGCAAGGATGGTTCAACATACGCAAATCAATAAATGTAATCCACCATATCAATAAAGCCAAAAATAAGAATCACATGATCATCTCTATAGATGCAGAAAAAGCCTTCAATAAGGTCCAACACTTATTCATGATAAGAACTCTACAGAAAATTGGAATAAATGGTCTTTACCTCAATATAATAAAGGCCATTTATGACAAACCAACAGCCAGCATCATACTAAATGGCCAAAAATTGAAAGCCTTTACTTTAAAATCGGGTACAAGACAAGGATGTCCTTTATCACCACTCCTATTTAATATAGTACTGGAAGTACTAGCCAGAGCAATTAGGCAAGAAAGAGAAATAAAAGGGGTAAAGATAGGAAAAGAAGAAGTTAAATTATCATTGTTTGCAGATGACATGATACTCTACATAGAAGACCCCCTAAACTCCATTGAAAGACTCTTAGATACAATAAATAAATTCAGTAATGTGGCTGGATACAAAATCAATACTCAGAAATCAATAGCATTCCTATACACGAACAACAAAATTACAGAGAGGGAAATAAGAGAAACTGGACTATTCACATTAGCAAGCAAAAAAATGAAATATTTAGGAATTACTCTTACGAAAGAAGTGAAAGACTTATACAGTGAAAATTATAATACACTGAAAAAGGAAATTGAAGATGATCTCAGGAAATGGAAAGACATCCCTTGCTCATGGATAGGAAGAACAAACATTGTGAAAATGGCCATTCTCCCAAAACTGTTATACAGATTCAATGCAATCCCAATAGAAATACCATCAACATACCTTATAGATCTAGAGAAATCACTCCTAAATTTCATCTGGAACCAGAAGAGACCTAGAATCGCAAAGGCAATTCTAAGCAGCAAAGACAAAGCAGGAGGCATCACAATCCCTGACTTGAAGTTATACTACAAAGCAACAGTAGTAAAATCAACATGGTATTGGAATCAAAACAGAGCTGAAGATCAGTGGAATAGATTAGAAGATACAACCACAACTACGAACACACTCAACCACCTTATTTTTGATAAAGGAGCCAAGCAGGTTCACTGGAAGAACGACAGTCTCTTTAATAAATGGTGCTGGAAAAACTGGCTCTCCATTTGCCGAAAACTAAAGCTAGACCCATGTCTATCACCATGTACTAAATTAAAATCTAAATGGATCAAAGATCTGAATATTAAAACAGAAACACTAAATCTATTGGAAGACAAAATAGGTAGAAACCTTGGAGACATAGGAGTAGGTACAGAATTCATGAACAGGACTCAAACCGCACGGGAAATACTTCCCAGAATCAATAACTGGGACCACTTCTTATTAAAAAGTTTCTGC
The DNA here is from genome assembly GCF_034190915.1 of Cavia porcellus. NCBI lineage: Eukaryota > Metazoa > Chordata > Mammalia > Rodentia > Caviidae > Cavia > Cavia porcellus. The sequence goes on from NW_026947491.1 coordinate 70,969,265, forward strand.
ATGTCAAAAGAAATCTCCAGCATAGTGAAAAGAAAACCCACAAACTGGGAAAAGATTTTAGTGAACTCTCTCTCAGACAAGGGCCTCTTGTCTAAAACATATAAAGAATTAAAGAAACTCAGACCTCCGAAATTCAAAGATCCAATCCAAAAATGGGCATCTGAGATGAATATGCAATTCTCAGATGAAGAAATGCAAATGGCAAATAAATACATGAAAAAATGCTCATCATCATTGGTCATTAGAGAAATGCAAATTAAAACCACACTGAGATACCATCTCACTCCTGAAAGAATGGCCAGGATCATGAAAACCGACAACAAATGCTGGAGAGGCTGTGGGGAAAAAGGAACTCTCCTGCACTGCTGGTGGGAGTGTAGACTGGTACAGCCTTTGTGGAGATCTGTCTGGAGATTTCTCAAAAAGTTGGGACTGGAAATCCCATTTATTCCAGCTATTCCACTTCTAGGCATATTCCCAGAAGAACTGAAAGCATCATACCACAGTGATATATGTGCACCTATGTTTATAGCAGCACAATTTGTAATCGCCAGATCTTGGAAACAACCCAAGTGCCCATCAACTGAGGAATGGATAAAAAAGTTGTGGTATTTCTATACAATGGAGTATTATTCAGCTATAAAGAAGGATCACATTGAGATATTTATCAATAAATGGGCGCAGCTTGAGACCATACTCATTAGTGAAATAAATCAATCTCGCATGTGTGAATACCGAATAGTTTCCCTAATGTAAATAATGATTCAAATATATAAAAATATGTGGTAATCATGATTCCCCATTAGGTGGCCTTGAAGCCTTAAAAAGTTTTCACTCATTAATTAGAAAGGCTTTATTCTGGGCTTCTTGATATGAAAATATTTGAAGCTAGAGTATATGAAGTTTTATCCAAATATTTCAAGGAAAAAGACACTATGGTAACTACTATTAAGTCAGGTTATAAGGTGGTGAAGTACTAGGTTGTTGAAACAGCCATGCTGTGACCTCTATTGTTATATTGTTATGTCCTGTTTTATCTCAATCTTCCCCTTATTGTTTCAAAAAAAATTATTTAGTCATTTCTTATGTTTGTCTTAATTAAAGAAAAAATTCAAAAAAAAAAAAAAAAAAAAAAAAAAAAGACCGTACAGAACAAACCACTTCACTAGAAAAGCCATCTTTTATTTTCTTTGGCAAAATAAGGTTAAATTACGCTTTGGGATTGCATTGGGGAGCACAGATGCTGTACTTCACCGTCAGTGATAATATTTTCACGCAGAGTAGATGGTTATTAAATGGTAGGCTTACTTATTATCAGCTCATTCGAGGCTGCTGTATCCTAACATTCCCTTATTAACATGATTCTCCAATTTCAAGTCTCAAACCATTAGTGGGTTGTGAAACTAATGTACACAATTTGGGGGTAAAGCTAGAATGTTGTTGTGAAAAGCAAGGTGGAATGTGTCAGGTTTTTCCTATATTGTAATGGTAAGTGCTTTTATATGAAAGTCTTGCTCCAGCGATAACATATAGGCAGAAAGAGTGGGTGTATTGGGTGACACTGTAGAATGTTCTTCTTACTAGGTGTTGTATTCAAAAGTTCCTTCCCCAAAACAGCAGATACTTGTTTCACTGCGTGTAAGTCCTTTAATACTATCATGGCTAGGACACCTCGGTTTAAACCTGAGTTCCACCGACTACTACTATATGACTTTAACCCCACTGCATAACACCCTTGTGCCTTGAATTTTTCACCAATGAATTGAGTGACAATTATATTTACCACATGGAAATAGTAGGAAAACTCTACCCTTTAGTAATATACCTAAATCACATATCAAATACACAAAAATGTTTAGCTAGTATTTTCTCAATATATTCTACTGTTTTTTCTCAATAGGCAAACAATACCCCCTGCACTAAACTATGTAAAACAATATAAAATTATCACAAAAGCCAGGATTGCATAATCAGTTTCTCTTCCCATTCACAAAAGGAAGTATTTATGTTTTTACATTTTATGACTTCTGAAAATTTTATAGTGGTTTGCACTGAATAGTCACGTATGTTTTTATTATAATCGCTTCTTAAATTTTTAAAAACTCATAATTGGCTGAGAAAATATTGATTGATAAGAGTTACATTTATAGCTTTTACAATTTCATTGAACATCTTCCAAGGAGACCTTGAAAGATTGTTTTTGTTATTTACAGAAACATTTTTTCTCCTTAAAAAAAACTGAAAAAACTGCAGGCACATTTTGTAAATGTGCACTGTGTTTAGCAAAAGTCTCATTGTTCCTATAGTTGTGTATCTTTCCAACTATAAGTAAAAAAATTTGTATTTCATAAGTTAGAATAATACAAAAATATTTAATAAGTGCGATGATAGAGGACCATCTGTGCAGACAAAGGCTAGAAGCAAATCTGCAATGAAATATAAGAGAATTCTGGCAGAAAAACAGACAATATGCTCTTAACAATAGCACTATTATATTGTTTTTTAATTTATCTCAATCATTTCCTTTAAATCCCAGAATAAACCACAGGGATTATTCAAATGCCTTTAGCTATCTTGCAGAGCATGTAATAAAGTATATCCTAACTGGTGATCCTCATGAGAGGAACCAGTTGATTTTTTGACTATATATATATATATATATATATATATATATATATATAGAGAGAGAGAGAGAGAGAGAGAGAGAGAGAGAGAGAGAGAGACAGAGAGAGAGATAGAGATAGATATAGATATATATTTCACATATATGCCTACATATCATTTTATTCTGCTGATTCACATGAAGTAGAAAAGATATGGCATAATCAGCAGGAAGATAGGTTCCTAAGCTAAATAGAATTAGGAAAAGCTTCTCTATGTGTACACTTTGGAAGAATGCTGGGCTGCTAAATGCTGTTAGAGATGGATAGATAGATGGAAAAGCAATAATTCAATCAGTAGAACAAACCTATATGTAAAATACCAGATGCTGTGCTAAGTTCTTTGTGTGTAAAAACTTAAGTATTTTGTCTGACTATCATTTTGCAAAGGAAGAAACTAAAAAGAAGAGACAGTCTGAACCCATGTCTTGTGACTCTACTTTTAGGATTATACTGATAAATGTCAATGGACAATAAAAGTTTAAAAAAAGAACTAATCTATCAGCAATAAAAATTATTATCAATGTATATATATTAACCTCAGAAATGATCACCTTCTGGCTTGCCTGGTGGTGCCTGTAATGCCAGAACTTGTGAGGCTGAGGCAGGAGGATTGCCTCAAGTTCGAGGCTTGCTTGAGCTATATAGTGAGTTCAGAGCCAGCCTGAACTGGATGGAGAGACTCTCTCAAAAAAGAAAAGAAAAAAAGAGAGATATGATCACCTTCCAGAAGATCCAATATCTGTTGATTTTAAGATATTAATAACCCCATGCATCTAAGATAATTTTCCCTTCAGTTACACTCTTACTAAATCAGAAAGTTTCCAGTCTATAAAGGACGTAATAATTATGTTCCTCATGGAAAGATGGTTCACACATGTTCCTAACACATCTTAATTTTTTATCCCTTCCCCATCCCTTCTTCCTGCTTTCCTCTGTCTCCTGATCACCTTCATTTTTGCAAAAGATCTATCTCCCTACTTCCTATTATCTGTCTTTTATTTTGGTCTTTATTTATATTTTTGGTTTCCCATATAAAAGAAGCCATGCAATATTTAATCTTCTGTGGCTGACTTATTCCACTTAACATTATCATCACACAGTGTATTGTTTTCCTAAAATGAATCAAGTTTATCCTTCTTTATGATAGAGTAGTAATCTGTTGTATATCAATATGACATTTTCTTTATCCATTTATCTGTTAATGGACATCTAAGCTGTTTCCAAGACTTAGTTATTGTGAATTGTGGTGGTATAAACATGGGTTGGCACCTATCACTATAATATGATGTGATTAACTCTTTTGAGAATATACCTAGAAGGGAAATAACTGTATTGAATGAATTTCTCCGTTTAGTTGTCTGAGGAATATCCATACTGATTTCCATCATGGTTGCACAACTTTACATTCCCACCAACAATGTAATAGGTTCCCATCCCCCGCTCCACACCTGTGCCAGCATTTATCATTTTATTTCTTGATAGCCAAGCTTTCTAGAGTAAGATAGAATCTCAGTGTTGTTTACTTTGCATTTCTCTTTTTTTGCTTGTGCTTGCTGGTTATTCTCACTTGTTTGCAAATCAAAGTGCCTTTAGCCATCAAATTCCCGTTGTGACAGTGAAGTTATTCTTGATCAGGCCTGTTTATTTTCTTTATGTCTGCCCAAAGTCATCTCCACTGTGTTGTCAACACAGGCTGAAATCTTAAACCATACAATAAACTAAAAATCCACCATATTTTTGGACTCCAAGTATGAATTTGCTTTTCCTCACTCAGAACTCTTTCCTTACATTGATCTATCATATCACGTGTGGTAACTAAGAATAATCTAGGAAGGACAGGGCTCAGTTCTTTATGCTTCAGAAAGTGAGTAGATGTAGAGGTCAAATGCCTTGTCAAAAGTCATTCAGCCAGTGAAAAGGACCAGAACTGATGTCTTTGGAATTCAAAGCTAAGATGTTTTCATTGACTATCTTAGTTTTTTAGGATTTTGAAAGCAAACACTCATTTGAAATAATTAAGTGAATTAATTCAATAAATTTATTCAATAACATAATCGATTTAAGTAAATTAAAATAATTAAACAGGCAAGTCATGTTAGATTATCAGTGTTTGATATAAGTAGTAAATTTACCACATTTTCTGTGACCTAAAATATCACTCAACAAGACAAGTGAATTATTGATGAGAGTACTGCCTATAATAAACATTAAATAATACCTGGGAAGGAAACTTACCAATAATAAATGAGATTCAAGAATCAATTTTTCATAATGTCATGATACACTATCAATGTTTTAATTGTATTATTTATAGCTATTTTAAAAGTCACTAACATTTGAATGCATGCTAGCACTTATCAACATTTCCAAAAAAAGTCTCTTTGTTTTAGAAAATATAAAATGTTAAGGAGTATTGAGTATATATATTGACAATAGTTTCCTATTTATTTCAATAAGATATAGGTTAGAAGTTAAATCTACACAGCAAAAAAAATAATAATGGGCTGTATAACTAATAGATTTGACAGTTTACACAATATCATTGGGAGAGAGTTGTTGAGAAAGGTTCAGTATTTATATGTGGTTTTCCTTTTGAGAAAGAACTCTCCACTCTCTGTGGTCTTATTAATATTTCATGAACCAACATAAAGTAATATGCTAATGCTAGACTATTTACCCGGGGAGCAGGTGCAACCTCTGCTGGCCTTTTATCTCCAGTATACCTTTGATATAGGATCACGTAAGCCATTTTGAATTGTTTTTCTTTGCTTCTTTTCTTCCCCTCACAGTTCCCCCGAACCTAAAATGGTGAGCGAGAGTCATCATGAGGCCCTGGCAGCTCCGCCAGTCACCACTGTTGCGACTGTTGTACCACATAATGCCACAGAGCCAGCCAGCCCTGGGGAAGGAAAGGAAGACGCCTTTTCTAAGCTGAAGGAGAAGTTTATGAATGAGTTGCATAAAATTCCGTGTGAGTATCCTATCCTATCACTTCAGTAAAAATACAATGCCAAAAGTCACTTTATTCAATTGGGAGAAAAAGTGGGAATCTTCATATTGTTTAATGGTAGTACTCTTTGGAAATATTCCAATAATAAACTCTAACAGTCTTGGAAATAAAATATTCTTCGTGTCTTGGGTGGCAATCAAGTTTATTTTAAAAATTCTATATGCTGTATCTAATGTAGATAAGTTCTTTTATGTCTATTTCTCTCAAGAATACTGATGTCTATAGGTTGTTTGTGCAGTTTGGATTTGTATTTATGAAACTATTCATTTGTAAAAATTATTCTCAAATACAGCTAATATTTGCTTTCCTAGTATTTCAAGTTTGATTTTCCTTATTTATTTCTCAATGTTTTAACCACAGGTGGCCACATTTTATACTCATCTCATATGAGATCAATTTTTTTTCTCCTTTGACTAAATTTATTTTTAACCGATACACAAAAAATATATTAAGGGGGTCTATGTAATGACTTGATTCATATGTACATTGTGTGATTTAACCCAGAGTAAACATATCTGTCCACTCAAACATTTATTATTTCTTTGTGATAAAAACTCAAAATCTTTTCTTCTTGCCTTTTGAAATATAAATACATTAATGTTCTATAGTGTTCTGTAGTCACCCTACTATGCCATAGTAAAGCATAACTTAGTGCTTCGTTCTCACCATAACTTACTACCCATAAATCAACATTTGCCCAACTCTCCTTCCCCTGTTACTCTGCCCAACCTACGGTAATCTCCATTCTATGGAGTCAATATTTTTAGACTCCATATATGACTAAGATTATGCAATATTTCTTCTCTTTGTGCCAGATTTATTTCACTTAATGTAATCTCCTCTAAATCCATCCATTTTAAGGCAAATGACAGGATAATCTTTTTTTTTTTTTACTGACCGATACTTCATTGTGTATCATATATTTTGATCCATTGATGGAAACTAAGTTTATTTCCATGTCTCTGCCATTGTGAATAATGCCATAATAAACATGGGAGTGATAATATATATCTTTGATATACTGATTTCACTTCCTTTGGTTATACACTCAGTAGTGGGATTTCTGGGTCACATGATAATTATCTTTTTTTAAATTGTGAAGAACATCCATCCTGTTTTCCATAGTGACTGTACTAATTTACCATCCAACAAATAGCTTGCAAGAATTCACTTTTCTCACATCCTCACTGCACTTGTTGCCTTTTTGATAATTAGTAATATCTCATTGCAGTTTTAATTTGCATTTCCTTCATTTCCAGGTAGAGCTTTCACCTCCTTGATTAAATTCTTTCCGAAGTGTTTTCTTTTGTAGGTGATGCAAAGGAAATTGGTTTCTTGATTTTATTTTCACAAAGTTCATAGAAACATTACTGATTTTTGTATATTGATTTTGTGTCACATTACTTTAATGAGTTCATTCATCAGTTTTGTTCCTGGATTCTAACTTTAGGGCTATATGTATGATCTGCCATATTTAGGCAGGAAAATATTTCATTTCTTTCCTTCCAATTTGGATGGCTTTTCTGTTCCTTGTGACATTACTGTAGGATTTCCAGTACAAAAGGGAATACAAGTATCAAGAATAGACATTCTTGCTTTCTAGATCACAGAGGAAACTCGCTGCTCAGTATGGTGTTAACCATGTGTTTGTCATATGAGCCTTTATTGTGTTAAAGTTCTTTCTATAGATAATGTTTATTTTTGAAAGGATGTCCAATTCTGTACAACATTTTTTCTCCATCTACTGAAAAAAATCATATTGTTTTGTCCTTTATTCTGTTAACATGCTATGCTGTATTTATTGTTTTATATATGCTGAATTATCCTTATATCCCTGGAACTAATTCCATATCATTATAAGAAAAACTTTTTTTACCTGTTACTATTATCTTATTTACTTGCTCTTTGACATTCTTTCTCCCCAAAACTGAAAACATTTTAAATGGGCTTTTTGTTCCTTGTTTTTCTCTGTAAGCCTGGCTATAAGCCATTAGCAGTATTTATGCTTCAACCTGAATGTTGACCTGCTTTGGCATTTCCTTCTCTAATTTAATTAATCTACTATCCTAAATCTCAGTCTCCCACAAAGTCTCAAGACACAAGCAAAACGCAGATACATTTTCTGCTAGAGTGCAGTATGCATGGTCTCAAGTCCAACCGCCAGAGGAGTCCTTGATTCCAACCAAAACTTCCCGAGCCTGACTCTACTAGCAGCATCCCTACCAGCTTTTGTCTTCTGAACTCTGACCAGCACGAGCCATAAATCTCAGTTTACAGCATTCTAGGGTTTCTCTGGCCACCATCATCTCTAAATATTTCCAAATCTTCCCCCTGAGCCAGCTCCAAAGGTTACTGAACCCCATGGTCAGGTAGTCAAAGCAACAACCTCATTTTTCATTACTAAAATCTGTCTTATTTTCCAATTTCTAAACACAATACTGAACAACCATAATTTAGAGGATCATCAAGCTGATAATTTCAGAAGTCTGAGTCCATGTATGGTCAGCTGGGTCCAAAGGAAAAAGAGAATAGTAGAAGAGCCTCGTGTAATAAAGCTGCTCACATCAGCGGGGTAGGAAGTGGAAAAAAAAAAAAAGAGGAAATGAGGAGGTTGGTATATCTTTCTGGGTCATGCTCTAGTGACTCACCTCTGCTGCCCAGGCCTCGCCTCTTAACAAATACCTACATGTCTCTTAGCATCTCCATGATCAAATCACCTTTCAAAAGCCCTATCTCTGAACACATATTGTCTCTGGGGAACACTCCAGATCTAAGCCATGACAGCTATTGAATTTGGTTTGCTTAAACTTTGCTAAAGAATTCAGCATCTATGTTCATGAGGGAGATATCTCCTGTAGTATTCTTTTTGTGCAGGTCTTTGCTTGGTTTTGGTATCAGGGTAACACTGGCCTTATGAAATGAGTTTAGAAGTATTCTTTCTTGTGGTTTTTTTTTAAGAGTTTGAGGGTTACTAGTTCATCTTTGAATATTTCATAGAATTTAGTTCATCTTTCCCCAGTTGTTCTGATCCTTGTGGTTGTAGATCTATATCTATATGTTAAAGTAGGAGATATTTATTTCAGTCTCTACAGACTGCTTTGTCTGGCAAAGATGTATGCCAATTTCAGTGCTGGGTTGAAACAAAGTCTGGGATACTTGTGGCTATCACAGTGTTATAGAAGCCTAGGGCCCACTGTAGCAGGCATGATGTCTAAGACCATCAAGGCACAGGAGCATCTTGGAAGCCTGGGCACTACTCGGATGTCCTTGCCAGAAGCAGAGGAGCTGTGGCTCATGCATTACTACCAGAAGTTGGGGTCCACTAGACAAGTGTGAGTCGGCACTGGCAGCCAGGGATCACGGAAGGATGCCCCTTCTCAGAGCCATGAACATCCACCAGGCATTAGTGCACATCAAAGACCAAGTCTGCTATACAGATCCGAAGCTTGAGACTACACAGTCCATCCTGTGGCTAAGGAAGGTTGCAAAGCTTCAGTCTCTAGGTGCTGATCTAGAACACGAGGCCTCAGAAGTCTGCCCAGTGTTGCGTCTTACTGTAAATGAATTCTAAGTCAAAGTCCCAAGCTCTCTTTCCCACAGGAAGGCTCTCCCGCCTTCCACACTGGAGCCTGGGACTGGGAAAAGAATGATGTACTTTGGTGTATCTTGTCTTACTGTGCTACAACTGGAAAAGGTACTATGATCTTTTCACAGTTCTCTCAGCTCTGGTGAAGGTGTTTTCATCTATGGACAGTCGCTCAAATAGATGGACAGTCGCTCAAATTCTGTAAGAGGGCAATTGATAGCGTCCTGCTCCACCATCTTGCTTTACCCAAACACTAACAACATTTAACGTGAACCTTAGTGTTTTTGTCAAGTTTGAACACATTCTATCATCTTTTAAGCCCTGGGACCAAAATTTTGAGCTTATATTCTCAAGGAGTAATAAAGAAGCAAATATATATAGTACATCATATCTATATATAGGATTGTTATCTTTGAGGTTGTCAGCATCGGTTTCTTCACAAAAAGACCTGAAAATGGAGGGAGCTACGATAAAAGTCGACAAAGCCCTTAGGCAAAAATCTACCTGAAATATCAAGCAGCCCAGGGTGACTTAAGTAGAGTGAACAAGGGAGAAAGAATCAGATTATAAATTGTATGTATCAGAAACCATATCATATTGGGCCTTGAGGACTGTTCTAACAAATCTAGATTTTATCTTGTAAAATAACTGATGATATAGGCAATTCTTTTTAAGCTAGCAAAGAGGCATTATGGTAACCATTGTTGATCACCTTGTATTTTGTTTTTACATTATGTATATGTCATCTTTTTGATTTGACTGACTCTGTCCTGTTATGTCATATTTGGTTTTACTCTCTTCAAAAAAAGTAATAAGAACAGTGGGAGTAATAAAACACAAAATGTGTAATTGTCATTGTACAAAAGAGAGGAAAAGAAAGTGCTCTAAAGGACATAACTGCATGTATATTTAAGTGTATAAGATAGGTAACCATATTACTGAGTTATTGGATCATTGAACAGAACTGTTTGCAGTCTCACTGTTTGAATGTTCACTCTATATGCTTTAATTTTGTAACTTGAACAACTATTTCTAAGATGACAATATGTAGTCTATTAACTAGTGATTTCCTACTGTTTATTTTTTCTGAAATTCTGTATAACTTGTACCCTTTTTGTTTTTTTTTCTTTTTTTCTCCTTAAATAAAATTTAAAATACAGTGCTTTAATTTTATAGAGGAAAAAAATAATGATACAGAATTTCAAAACAAGATAATAGGAAATTATCAATGATTAATATATTGCATATTCTCATCTTCAAACTAGTTGCTCAGATTACAAGATACAGGCATGCATAACTGATCAAACAATATAAGCACAAACCATTTGTTTAAGAACTTTTGAACAGAGGTGTTCCTGGATCTGACTTAAATTTTTAAAAGATCATCCTTACCACAATACTAGATTACAGAAGGGTAAGAAAGGAAGACAGTGCAGGCTATTGCAGTAGTTCGGATGAGAGATTTTTAAAATTTATAAGAGAATTATGGTATAAGGACACTCAAAAACTAAATGAAAAACATGAGGAATCAACTTCTTGCACCTTGGTAATTAGAAACATGTTAACCTATCCATTCACTTTTTAAAAATTCAGGTTAACTTAAGACACACTCACAGCCATTGTCAGTAATCATCATTCTCAACAGGAAAACCCACAAAGGATTTGAGATAGAGATGGCCCAATAGACCAAGCCTCAGAGGTAAAAAGAAAAATTTCATTTCCCTTCTTTGTACTACAACTGAACTAACAGACTGGTATATAAACTGCAAGCCCTCCTGAGGTTATAATTACCAAGTAGAAAGCAAATGCATAGATCATTGGTACAAATTCTCACTTAAAGAATTTTTTTATCATAACATTTGCATTAAGAGAAATGTGTTACAGGAGCGTGAAGGAAGTTGTGAATAATATGAGGTCAAAAATGCATCTCCCATAGTGTCCCAACATCATCTCTGGATGAGTAAACGATATGAGATGCCTGGCAAAGTCGATAACTGCTGGGCTGTCAGCACAGCTCACTCAATGGCTGCTTCCTTAGGACCTTCCACAACTACACTGGTTAAGAAGGCAACCCCTTTCATCTCATCCTATCTTTGCCAGCACTTCCTGTTCTGAATCTTTGCTGCATTTCTCCCCATATTACTAAATACCATGTATACTACCCTGTATTTCATTACTCGCTGTTAAATTTCTCTGGCTCCCTCCAAAATAATGTAAGTTCTATAAGAGCCTTTAATTTGGATCTATTTTGTGTGTAGACAATATCCCTGGTGGTATGTGGTACATTAGAGGCACCTGGTGTATATTTCATGAATGTATATTTCATGAATGTATATTTCATGAATAAATAAATAAAGGTCAATTTAGATTATATTTTGAACCACTCCTCTTAAGCTTTGAGACTTTAATATGCTGACAAAGTAAATTACATTACTAAAGGATAAATTTCAAATGCTAAACACCAAGAAAAGTGTCAATGCGTAATAATGCCATTCACTTTGAAAAAATAAAATGTTTCTCTCTTTATAATAACAATTCCTGCATTTTTTAGGCTTCCTCACTTACAGCCAGCTATAATGTTTGTTTGTTTGTTTCTTCTCTATTTATTGGTAGGAAAACAATCAATTGGGGGGGGGGAATGACCTATGCAAGTCTCTTTTGTTTCCCCTAAATTATTTGATTCCTTGCCAAGTCATTGCCTCATTCCTATATCTCTTTATTAGGGAGCTTAGATCAAAACAGAAAATCAGTTTCCTCTTCCATGAAGATTTGCTTTTGACCAGCAACCTAAAATAGAATGGTAGTGGGTCTGGGTAATGGCTATGAAAAATATGTAGCTAGCACTCTCTTTGATGTGTCAGGAAGAATCAAGTGAAACACTTAAAATCTTAAAATGATACAAGAAATAGGTATTTGAAAAATGCAGCTGTGCAGTTTTATTAAAAATATAATGGTGTGTACATTATACTTTCATTTTAACCCATCACGATTTTTACTGCCTGTGTAATTGAAATTTGTAATGGGATTCATACACAGGAAGGAACAGTCAACAAAAATAGATCATATCCCTAAAATCAAATTCCTTTAGGAGCATATGTTGTATAAAGGTTATCACTTTTGACTTGGCATAATACAGCGTGACACTAATGACAGGTAACAAATTAGAATATTAATCGATTTCGGTCTCTGAACTAAATCTTGGCTATCTGGCAGATGTGTTTTTTGCAAAATTGATAGCAAACAGCTTTAGTCTGTCACTTGAAATTCCCACTTGTAAGAAAAGAGGTGTGACAATGGCAAGCAGTGTGCATGTCATTAGTTAGGTAATCGGCACAGTCCAGCAGGCGACACATTCAAACCAAATTGCATGATGATATCATCCACAACACCACAGGCCTTACAATAAAAAAGGAAAAAGAAATAATACATGCTGACCATTTTTATCTTTCAACTCCTTCTGCACACTGTTATCTAAATGAAGCAGACAAGGTTTTTCAGAATGTTTCTTTATTTTGCAACTTTGATTTTAATATGACTAGGGCCATGGTTGGTTTGTAAAGCGTGAACTCATGTTATCCAAATAGCTGTGATTAGGGTTTTGATATTCATGAGCTTCTTGAAGAGAAGAGTGTATCTTTCCTTAAGTGCAGTGGAAACCCAAATAGCCAAATCCTGACTGCAAGTTCAGAGTGACAGCAAGTGAGTTAAAGGCAGTTGTGTTATTCATGCAGAATGTTTTGGGATAAATAGTTTGACTCGGGATTTTAAAATTCAAGCTTTGGATAGAGAGTGAATGAGTTCAAATCCTAGCCCCACTCATATGTAACTTTGACTGTGTTAATATTTCTGGGTGTCTATTTAAGCCTTATAAAATGGGGATAAAAATAAATCCTCCATCATAGATTTGTTGAGCATAAGCATCAATATGTATAAATACTTAGCAAAGTGTCTGGCGTAGAATAAACCTTCTTTAAATGTTAGCTATTATTAACCTCAAGCTGTCATTTTAACAAGTCTTTTTTATTTTAGAAAAGCCCTCTATTCAGGTCAGGCATCTAAACAGAAAATTCCAGAAAAACTGTAGCCAAATATATGTGCACTGCATTTTTAAACCCACATTAGTGAGCCCTGTTCTAGAGAAGACGAATTCCGTTGGCATTTCCTCATCCCATCAGCTCTTCGAATTTTCCTTTTCTTTTCTGCTGTAATTTCCTTTTCACGCTCACGCCCGTTGGTCTATCTATATGCTCATGGTTCACAAATCAGAAATTGCTGAGCAAAATTACATACACAGATGTGTAAGAAACACCATTTTTCTGCCTTTGTGCTCTAGAACTTTCCTCCCTCAACCTTACTTTGCCTCTCAAAACTACTACAGGATTCAACTTGTTTCTTTACATCTTCACTCAAATTATTAAGAATTTATAACCTAAACCCTGACATCTACTTTTTTAGCTTTCCCTAACAACTCAGCTCCTATTGCTCTGATTTCCATCCTTCAAGTAGTATGAAAATCGCTTCCACAAAATGTCACTGGGAATTTCCTGATACTTGCTATGATCCCTCTACTGTAATCTGGAGACTCACCAGCTTCTAGGACTCCTCTCCTCTCCTCCTCATCCTTGCACCTCACCATATTCTCTTGCACTATGTGGTCCCTCTTCTTTAAGTCCTTTCTTTAAGTGATAAAATAAATACTCTTATTTTCCAGAGTTTCATTTTTAATCCTAGCTCACTCTTATTCTACATCCTAAGCAATCTCATTCCCAAAGCCATTCAAGTAAGAAATCTGTTACCCTCTCCTCCCTGCTATTTGTCACCACCTTGGTATCTGCATTCAAATCCTAGGAATGCTTATTCTGAAATAATTTCAAACACGGCTAGCACATTCCTGTTTCAGTCTATCATATTTTCTTGCAACTTTCTCTCTTCCTGGAATCCCAGTAAACCTAATATGTGCTTATCATTCAGGCATCAGCTCAGATTGAACCACTGGGACTAGAAGTTCCTTCATTTCTCAAGGCAAGATTATGTGAGTCCTAACTTTGAAAAGCTCTTCATTCAAATCTGTCACTGCCTTGGATATCTGGAATTTTTTGGCTACCTTCCTCACTGACAAATATAGTCCTCAGGACAAAGGACCATTTCTTATATATCTTTGTATTCATTGTACCTTGAAAGGGTCTGATGCCAAAGACATTAGTAAAATTAGTACATACCAGGCACTGCGTTTGGGTGACAACCAAGAGCAAAGCTCTTATTCAAAAGTATGAGTCAGACAACATAGGTGTGTGATTTTGTTAGTGATAAGTCATTTCCTGCTGAAAACAGCCATATAGAATACCATATTATAAAAATTAACATTATACCAAGGATAATGGTTCTTGTCCAATGGTTGGAGAAATTCAAATCTAGAAAGCAATAATTTCAAAGTCTTTCACCCAAGTTTTGTTCAAATGAAATATCAACTAAACACTAAAATTTATAAAGTGGGTAAACAAATCAGAATTACTATTGTAAGGTCAAAATATCTTTCTCAATCATCATTGTATCAGCAGCTCCAACTTTTGGCTGCAAGAATACAACCTGAATTCAGTTACCTTAAAAATAAGAGATCCATATTAACCCTCATAGCAACAGTCACTGAAATTAAGCAACTGGTAGTGATGTAGATGATTGAAAGCATTATAAGAAAATATTCATCAATAAAGAAAACACAGTCATATCATACAGTTTTCCCTCATATAGTTTTCAATGTCATATGTCATTCACATGTCAATGTTGTGAACATATGGATGTCAAAAAGCTAGAAATTCAAGAAAGAAATGTAGAGAATTCTTGGGAACCTACAATGATGCATAGCGCGTAAACAATGACATTCCTGGAAAGTTAACCAGTGTTTACTGGTTTACCCTGCATACATTTAGTATGCATGTTTTTGGTGGTCTTGCTATAAAATAAACCTACACTAGCCTTGTAAAAGTTGTATTAGGAGAATACTTGGCTGCCTTCATTTTAAGGATGAGAAATTTGGGGCTTGTAAGGTGAATTGCCCAAATAAATTATATATTGTACATGTTGTAGGTGCAGGTATACGGTCAAATTAAATTTCCAATTTTAAGACTAAGGCTGAGGAGGCATAAATCACTTCCACCATTGCTTACTACAAACAGTACTGGAAACTTGATGTTCTATATGACTGCTCAGAAACATTGTCTGGTATTTAATATTCATCTTTTGATGTTTGTTGTGACTAAATTCCTAGAACACAAGTTTAATACAATTCAGAGCTTCTCACTGCGTTACAGACCTGAAAGCTAGTACTGATTTACTTTGCTTCTGCATTTTCTTTCCTTGCCTTCACGCAGATAGGGTGTCATGTTAATCCGTGGTTACAACCTAAGCACTAATAGATCTTGTTTCACTGTGTAAACGAACTCTTCATAGACCTCTCAGCTTCACCTATGATCTGTTGACTCAATTCTCCTTGCACTTCAGAAAAACATTGGCAAAAATGTTACGTGCAATTATTAACCTCTACTAAATGGAGACACCTGTGCAAAAACACTTGTGATGAGTGTTATTCTCTGAGCAGGTGCGAGCACTATTTAGTGAAGTCATGAGTGCAGTGCTGAAGGAACCTCTTTGGGGCACAGACACCTAGTTAAAGACTGCAGTTCATCAGGTTGTTGTGATTTATGCTTCCACTCAACAAGCACATCTCAGTTGTTTATTTCATCATATTTAGCTTTTCTTTTTTGTTTAATTGTAATTCCAGATAGGAGTGTGTGTGTGTGTGTGTGTGTGTGTGTGTGTGTGTGTGTCAAGAGTTATGGTATAAATCAGCTTGGTTCACCTAAAGCAATAGTTCTTAATAGAGTTGGCACTGCCCTCTATAGGACATGGATCCATACAACTACTCATCCTGCAAATATTAGAACTAGTTTGCATTTGATTTGGAGTTTTCTGAGACAGGCTCTCACTATGCAGCTGGTTGGAAAGGCAGCAAAACTCCTGCATCAGTCTCCCAAATTCTGGGATTATAGGTTATACCACCATGCCTGGTCAGAATTGGGACAATTTGACACAATAATAATTGTTCTCCAATTGTGCCTGTTTCTATTAAATTGGATAAAAAATTTAGAAGCAGAAACCGTTATACGATGTAATATATTTTTAGCACTGGAATTATCCTTTGTTTTGATTTTCACATATAGGAATACCACAGTAGGCTGGGGATTTAGCTCAGCATCATAAGTGCCTGCTCGGCAACACGAGGTTGTGAGTTCAATCCCCGGTACATAAAAAAGAATACCACAACAAAAAGATTTTAATTTTATATCTTCCAAGTTCACATGCTTCCTCTGTCTTTTGAATGAACTTGTGTAAATTGAAATAAAGATTAAGAAAATACTGGTCCGTTTAAAGGTTTCCTACAAAGCAACACTTTCATTGAAAATGTGGCCTTGGAAAATTTTTTGAAATTAGGGGAGCAAGGATATAGCTCATCAGCATCAACACCTGCCTGTTAAGCACAAGGTCCTAAGTTCTATTCCTGGTAGCAAAAAAAGAAAGAAAAAATTTGGACATGGTGGCACACACCTGTACTCCCAGCACTTGGGAGGCAGAGTCAGGAGGATCATTGCAAGTTTGAGATCAGCCTGGGCTACAAAGTCAGCTCAAGGCCTAGTGAACTGCATAGTGAGACCCTGTCTCCAAAAGAAAAGACAAAAAAAAATGTTTTTAAAGCATTGAACCCTCTCCCCTTTTGTCTTCTCTTTCAAGCTGTTTTCACACACACACGTAGGGGACAAAAATAAAGGCAGGAAGAAAAGGCAATAACAAATTACAAATACTAGACATTTCTAACAGCTTGACTGATAAACACTTTAAACTGTTACCTAAAAATAATGCATATTTCTCCACAGAAACTGAGAAAAGAGGCAGACTCTCAAGGTAAAAACTATAATTGAGTCATAATGGTCGATGGTTTAAACTAAAATTCAATGTTATTTTCATTAGGATGAGTTGACAACATTGCTGTCGTAATCAAGTACTTTTACTTCCTAAATGCTTTGGTAGACTTCAGCAGCTCAGAATTGTTATGCTTTATCTGCAACACTGTGATAAAGACTCAGAGACTCTGGCCAAGTCTGAGGAGCATTCCTTGCTCTGATGAGGAGCCATGAAGTGAGATGGGTTTTGTAGATCTTGCAGAGTTGATCTGTCTGGGTTCAATATCCTGGCCCTACCATTAATAGCATGTGATCTTGGGCAACTCATTTCATTTCTGTATAACATAACAACAACAGTATCACTTTCTCCTGGAAAAATATGAACAGTAAGAATTAACGTACAGAGTGATGAAAAAATAACATCTGGAACATAATGTTGGCTGTATTCAAAACGCATCAGTGTCTGTCGCCTATCTGCGTAGAATGCATCTATGTGCCAGGCTGTATTAGCCCGCCAGGGAATTAGGTTGAAGCACATTGTTTTAACATGTTCTGGCCTTCAATAGCACTACAGGCTCAGAATGCTTCAGCCAGAAGGACTTCTAAATTAAAACACCTTAGAAGACATCAACAGCTTTTTACAATATGATTTGATGCAGCTCTTGCATATGCTACAGCTTCAGCTCCAACTATTCGCCCTCACACAACTTGCTCCAGCAAGACAGAGCCTTTTAGAGTTGCTGAATTTGTTATCTATAGTGTTTCATGCATCCAGCTCTTCCTACACACTAGCTTCTCTGCCTGAAATTCCTAACTTGCCACTGCCTGTCTCCCACCTGAACTACCTTTTCAAGCTCTGTCTCCCTGCTACCAAGCTCCCAATCTATTGTCAATCTGTAACAGCGCTTTTCCTTCTGTAGCAAATTTATACTTTGCGTGTGCTTATAATGTGTACTTGAATTTTACTTATCTGTGTTTTTTCTCTTAATACCATACAATCTGTTGTGGCCCAGGTACTGTCTTTTGAGCTCTGTGTTCTCCAGTCTTTGCACAAAATCTGGCTCAGAGTAGGCAGAATTAATCTTCGCCTTTACCTCAAAAGAGCATGATAATTACACTGAGTTATCTAGAAAGGGCCTTCCAAGAGGGCCTGCTGGAAAAAAATAAGAGGGGGCCTAATAACAGAAGGTGACATTCAACATACGAGGGAAACAAATCCAGAGATTTTGCCTTTGACTGCTCCATCTTTTCTTCTTTCTTTTCTTTCTTCCTTCCTTTTCTTGACCTCTTTAACATTGTCATCTTCTGTTCTCTGTTCTTTTTCTTCCTTTGCCACAGCTGATGACAAATGTTCCTTGTTTGTTTTATTCTCTCGAGTCTCTGATTCAGAGTCAAGATGCAAGCAGCCACCAAATTGGTCCTCCAGGTAAATGGTTCTTCCCACAAGAATTTTTATTCAGGTGGAGATCTGGGACTCAGTACTAGTTTCATCTTTTAGTTTTAAAAATAATGGGCTGTGTTGGAAGACCCAGGAAACAAGAGAAGCTCATTTCATAGGAAGCTGCTATATGACACAACTCCATTTCTTATTTTTGCCAATAAATTAAAAAAAAAAAAATAGGTGGAAATGTTGTTGCAGAGGCTTTCCTTGCAGTGGATGTTTTGGTGAGGTTTGCCCTGTGCAGATCTGTTTCTTTGACCCTCGTCTGAGTGCTCTGTCTTCTCACAAGCATCACCGAGTTTCTCAGCTTCTGTCATGACTGATAACCACTCAACAGTGGATATCATGTGAAGCGGTGCTTCAAAGTGGCCTTGCCAGCCCTGATTGGAACTGCTCCATATCACCTCACCTTTCCACAGCCGCTGTCAGCCATCCACCCTTCCCTTCCAGATCTGCTAATGTGGCTCTAATGCATTTGAACTGGCTGCCTTCCAGCTCCTCGTTGTAGTGAATCTGCTTTGCTACTTTGCATTAAAGTAGCCTTAAGTTGTAACAGTGCTACTGATTGAAAGCCAGGTAGTTTCATAAAGATGTAAGCTTAATGAACATTTTAAAGTTGACCACTGCGTGATTTCACCAGGGCTTCAATTACAGGACAGCACACAGGCAGTTCACATTCGGCGCTGTTGCTTATACCTTCCGTTGGAGTCTGATGCAGCTTCACCTCCACCTAGATTACAGGACTCGGCCATTCCCACAGCCAGAGGCACTTGGACATATGTGTGGAGCCACTCCCTGCCGTGCACCTTGTCTCACTGAAATTCTCCTTTGGCATCTGATATTCTATTCTCAGATTCTCTTCCTTCTTTTCTCAGCCTATTTTCTCTTTCTGCCTCCTCAGTTCCCTGCAGGATGGTGCTCTCTGAGGACCTGCCTCTGGCAGTCTTCTATCTCTATGACTTCTCATGATTTCAGGATTTCCGATACTCTCTATGTACCGAACACTTGATCCTTAGCCAAGATGCCACTCTTTTGCTGTCCTTAAATTAACCTTATTGAAGCATGTCTCACACATCACAAGTTGTACCCGTTGCAGATATATAGTTCTGTACATTTGACTGTACATGCAGTGCAATCATTATTCCAAAGCTTCTACCTCATTTCCAGAAATTCCTACCCTACCATATCCAACTTAAGCAATTGTTGATCTGCTTTCCTCATCATAATAAATGAATTACAATCTTTGCAATGCTACATTAAAGTGAAGCCATGCTCTAGTATGGTCTTTTGTGTCTGATTTCTTTCAGTTAGAGTAGTGTTTCCGAGATTCACCTTATGTGTTAGTTCATTCCTTTATATTGGTTAGTAGTATTCAGGTGTATGGATATCCACAATATACTCAGCTGTGTATCTGTTTACAATGTTTCTAGCTTGGAGCTTTGAAAAATAAAGGAGCTATACATTTTCCTGTGCAAACCTTAGAATGGACATCATCTATGTTTTCATTTCTTTTGGGAAGCAACTAGGTATGGAATCACTAGGTAATACGCCATTTAATTTACTTTAAAAACTAATTTCTAATTTCTAAAAACTGTTTTTAATGCACTTATATTATTACATAACCACCAATGTAGGAGAAATCCATTTGCTATATTCTTGCCACCACTTGGAATTGTCTTTTCCACTTTAGTTATTCTAAGAGGTATACAGTATATCACTGCATAGAATTCTGTTGTATAATTTTGTTGTTTTGTTGTACAGTTCTCTGGTAACCAACTATGGGTTGTATTTCTAAACATAAAAGTTAGAACTATAAAATTTCTATAAGACAACATGAGATAATTTTATGACCTTGATGGAGGCAAATCTTCTCTTAAAAGAAGACCAAAATCATTAACTATAAAAAAAAAAAGTTTGATAAATCAGACCCTTCCAAAGTGCAGACTTCTGCCTTCTTAATTATACCACAAAGAAAAGGAAAAATAAAAGATGTGAAAAACAAGCCATAGACTGGGAGGTAATGCCCAAAATAATTACCTTAGTCTTTTTCCTTTTCCTAGGAAAAAATCCAATATCCACAATATAAAGAAAAGGTTTATGTTGGCTCTCAGTCTCAGAAGGTTCAGTCCATGGTCAGCAGGCTCCAACACAGAAGTAGCATGGAGGAAGGGCCTGCCAAAGCAGGAAGCTCGTGTCCTGCTCACCAGGAAGCAGAGAGGAGGGGATGGGAAGGGGGAGACATCTCAGAGATTCAACCTTCCAGGTCGTGGCCCTGTGACCTGCCTTGTCCGCCAGCCCCACCTCTTAACAGCACATTCAACTACCAAACTCGTTAATGGATGAGTATAATATCCCCTGATTCACTTTTCTATATGAGAATTTGGAGGAACATTCTAGATCTAAACCATAACAATACCTGCATCTGACAATGTTGTTTCCAAAATATGCCTTTTTTTAAAATCTCTTACCACCCAATGCAAAATAAACGAAACATTTGAATAGGCACTTAGCGGGAAAAGATATAAATAGATAAGTTTATGTTAAGATATTCATTATTCTGAATCAGTAGGAAAATACAAAATAAAATGACAACGAATTAATTTTTGAAGCTCTCCTTTGGACCTATGCATCTGCATATCCTATTTGCAATTGAAATTCGGTATGAAAATAACCTTCTTTACTCTAACAAAACACACAGACACATGTTCCTCTGCCCTAAAGCTAAAGTAGTAGCAGCCTCGGTTCCCTTTCTCCAACTAGTTAACGTCTCATAGCCCTGCATTCTGTCTCTCTCTTTTGTCTCTTCCTACTACTATTGCTCTAGTTTGGGCTCTCAGCAATTATTAGTCTCCTAAGGGGCCTCTTCACAATTTTCCACTTGTAGCTAGTCTGTTGTGCAGAAATCTGATTCTTTCTGAAGCTTGGCTCAGAATACACAAAACCCTTTTCAGAACCTTTAGCACTTCCCCCTTAGCTGAATTTTCTGAGCCTTTATTTAGCATTCAGACCTCTCTATTAGCATTCAATCCTCTCTATAATGTAAGCCCAACATACCTTTCCAACCTTTTTTGTCTTTTCTCTCTTAGGTACCCAAAAGTATGGGGGAACTAAATTAGTCACTGTTCTACAGCTATATGCTTCTATTGTTTGTCTTTTTTACCTTAGTGCGCTATCAGTTTACATCTGAAATGCTGCTACTCCATCTCTGCATATCCAAGTTTCCCTGTCTTAAAAGACTAACAGTCAATTCAAATGCTTAGCTCTTCTATGTAAGCCCTTCATAGATACCAACATTACTTACTTAGAATCCTTATCATCTTATCAGTAGCAGTATTATGCTCAGATTTATTAGACTTTGAATTCTAATAAGATAACTTCAGTTTGGCCCTTCTTCAATACTCCAGACTACATGCTATGTGGCTCACAAAGAGTAAGCAGTTGTATATGGAATGATGAGCAGTTCAGTGTGGCAGGGCACAAAACATAATAAACAACAATTCTTCCAACCTGATAGTATAAGCAAGATGTCCATGGAAACAGTAATAACACAAGGGTGTGCCATAGTCTATAGCTTAAGGAACTTGTAAAAGGACATCAAATAGTAATTTAAAATTAGTTTAGAAATGATCATCAATATCACACTAAAAGGAGTTTAGACTATACTTAGTATTCAAAGAAGAGCAGGAACCTTTCGAGATAGTTAAACATGGAAGTAACATAATTATAGTCCTGTTTGGAAATGCCAGTCTGCAGCATTGCATGGGTGGGATGGATTTTGAAGGGAAGAAGCAGGACAGGAGACAAGCAAGAGAAGAAACACTACATTGAGATAATGGAAGCCTAAATTGCTAAGGAAAGGAAAGCACAAATGTGACACACTGTGAATGGGCCTTTGACAGGAACTGCAATTGAGCCTCAGAGTGTAAAGGAAGGAGATAACGAAAAATAATTCCAGAATAACCATTCCAGTGTCATGCCTTGTAAAAAAGAAAAGAGTGGAAAATGTGAGAGAGAGTACACCATTGCAAACTGAGCATTGAGAGCTGACCTTGTGTGGGGCTAAGCTATGAAAGTGGATGCTTGTTATTAGTAAAACTGTATAGGACAACAAAACAGAGTAAAAGCCAATAATGCATCCTTAAATTCCAAAGCTCATGGGTAAGTAGAGAGTGGGACGAAGAGATAAATGAGCTGTGACAGAGTGGTGGGCAAAAGCAGTGGAACATTATGGAAACTAAGAGTTTCAATTGGAGAAAAATTTTTGTATATATTGCTTGATGTTTAGGATAAACAAAAAATGAGTAAATCAGATAGTCGGCCTTTGCGGTGTGTTCCATCTTGTAGGGGAGAAGCAGTAAACATCATTTTTATCATCACCAGTCCCTTCTGTGTGTTTGGTTCAAGCCCTCATCTGTATATGGAATTATAACTTGAGCAATTATTAGTTGCTTTTAATTGTTTATTGGTGCATTTTAGGTACACATCATGATTACATTTATCTTAGGAATTTGTGTCTATACATGAAACAACTCGATTCTTTTTTCCCATTTCCCTACAGTCTCTTCAACCCCTCTTCCCCTCCTATTACAAAAGCCTTTCTTCCATTTTCTCCTCCTTTTCTTGCTTTTTTTTTCTTTTCCCTTTCTTCATTTTCTCTGTTCCCCCCACTAGTTCCCTTTCTCTTTTGAACAATTTGTTCCTACTTCATAATACCTATTATACATTTTGGTCCTTATTTATACTTTCAGTTTCTTACACCAGAGAAACAATGCAGTATTTACATGATTGTTTGATTTATTTCACCTAAGACTATGGTCTCAAGTGTATCCATTTACCTAGAAAAGTCTCAAGTTTATCCTTCTTTATGACTGTGTGGTGCTTCACTGTACAAAAGAATCTTTATTCATTCATCAGTTGATGGGCATTTGGGCTGTTTCTAAGGTTTAGGTATTACAAACTGTGCACTACAAACATGGGTGTGCATATATAACTATGGTATGATGTTTTAATTCTTTCAGGAAGATTACAAGAAGGAGAGTAGCTGGATCGAATGAAACCTCTAGTTTTAATTTTTTGAGGAATTTCCACACTAATTGTCTCAGTGGTTACACCAATCTACACTCCAACCAACAGTGAAGAAGAACTCCTTTTTTCCCGTAGCCCTACCAGTGTTTGTTATTGGTTGATTTCTTGATAATAGACATTCTTTCTAGTGTGAGATGGAATTTCCGCATTGTTTTAATTTGCATCCCTCAAATGATCAGTGATGTTAAGCATTTTTTCATATGTTTATTTCCTGTTTCCACATCTTCATCTATTCATTTATGATGCTCATTTTTGGGTTGGGTCTTTAAATTTCAGAGGTCTTTTTTTTTTTTTTTTTGATTCTTTATATAATCTAGATAGTGGCCCTTTGTCTGAGGAACAGTTGGTAAAAATATTTTTTCCACTCTGTGGATTGTCTCTTCACTCAATTTGTGGTTTCTCTTACTGTGCAAAAGCTTTTTAATAAGATGAGATCCCAGTTGCTGATTCTTTGTTCCTGTGTGATCAGGGTTTAATTCATAAAGTCTTTGCCTACAATAATGTATTCAAGAGTTCTACCTATTCAATCTTCCAGCATATTTAGTGTTCCTGTTTTAATATGTAGGCTTTTGGCCCATTTCAATTTTAGTTCAGTGCATGGTGGAAGATATGGGTCCAATTTTAATCTTCAGCATGTGGAAAGTCAGTTTCTCCTGCACCATTTATTAGTGAAGGTGTTTGGCTTCTTTGTCAAAAATAAGATAGCCGAGTAGGTCTAGAACTTTCTGTACTCAACACTTTCTAATCTGTTCCACTGTTCATCAGTTTTGTGTTTCCAGTACCATGCTGTTTTTATCACAGTATCTTTGTAGCATAATTTTAAGTCAGGGATTGTGATACCCCTTGATTTGTCCTTGTTGCATAGATTTGTCTTTGCTATTCTAAGTCTCTTCTGGTTCCAAATTAATTTTAAGATTCTTTTCTCTAATTCTATGAGATATGCTATTGGAATTTGGATTAGGATGAGCAATTATTATTTGCAACAATATGCTTATGATCCAAATTTCATAAGAGTATAAAGAATGCTAAAGACTTTAAACAAAATAAAATTTAAAACCAAGCAAGTGAAAAATTAAAGAGAGCTTTCTGGTAAATAAGCTAAGCTACAGAAAGTTTAATATAAGAATGAGAAAGAAGACGAGAGATATACTTTAAGTTGCATCTTGAAGCAGAGAAAGAATTGCATAATCAGAGCACTGATGAAAGGTCATTCTAGAATGAAAAATTAAGCATCTTTACAAAATTGGGTTTACAAAGAAGTTGGTGTGACTGGACTGTAGGGTACACTGAGCAACATTGTCTGAGAAAAATAGGATCCCATTTTTTGAGAACCTTTAAAGCTTTTCTGAGTAGGACATGCTTTGTTCAACAAACTGTAACCTTCTGTGGGCTTTCAAAAAACAGAGTGTGATCTAACTTAATTTTTTTTCCTTTTTGACCAGAATAAATAATTAGAGACAAAAGCATCTAAGCATGGCAAGTGCTACAAATAGATCATGGAAGATTGAGCCTGAGGAAAGTTTATTGGATTTAGAGCTTTTCAGTGACCTTAAAAGCCTTGGTTCATTTGAAAGCAGGAATCAAAAGTCAGTTTTCAGTGTGTGGGGTGAGTAATTAAGAAATGAGAAGACAAAAACAGAGAGTGTGAACTGTTTTCCCTCATAAGGGTACAAATAGAATTAAAACTCATGCACTTAACCCATAAAGGGATATGGCCAAAGGAGGACGAGGTGAAAGAAAACAGATCACCAATGCCGTAGGCAGATCTATTCTTCCCATTTCCAAATGCTACCACATATTCATGCCTCGGATGTCATCACTAATGCCTTGTAATTTTTGCAATATAAACTGAGAATCTAAGACAGGAAAGTTACAGCAGAGTCTTAAATTTGAGAAATCTTTTCTGATTCATTCTTATTCCCAATCTTCTTTGACTACAAGACTTGCTGAGACAACATGGCAACATTCTTGCCCTCTTTTTCCTCCCAATATAACCAGAGCTTCCCTATCTTTGAACATCCAATTGGCCTATGCCAAGGCTCTTACCTGTTTTATTCTTATGTTCTATCTATTTGCCTTATTCTTCTGGATTATTCTAAATTTTTTGAAGACACAGATTTTTTATACATTGTTCCTATTCCTATTTGGAGAAAACACTAAATAATTATTGAACTAAAGAGATTAGTTTTTACTCTAAATATATCCCAACTGGTTTGTAAAGAAAGGTTTATTAACTTTCTATCACTGCATGCAATTTTGCTACAAACTTAGTAGTTTAAAACAATCCACATTTCAACATCTCAATGGCTCAAGAGTCCTGTCACATGTTAAGTGGGTCCTCTGTAGAGTGTCTCACAATTTCCTGAAGTATCAGTTGGACTGCAGAAGAGAAACTCTGGGTTCTTTTCCAAGCTTTTTCATACTTTTGGCAGCATTTTAGTCCATGGAAGCTGTAGGAAATCCTCAGTTCCTATAGATGGCCTTTCTTTAGAACTTACAAGAACATGACTGTTTGCTTTGTCAAGGTTACCAGGAAAGTATCTTTCTCACCTGAGGAAGGGTCCAGTCCTGCTTGAAGGGCTTACAGTCAAGATGTTCCAAGACACAACTAATGAATGAATGAATTCAGATACAACTAATTCAGGCCCTAAGTACATCTACACTCCCTCTTCCACTGTGCCATTAAGCATACTCGTCATAGTATAGTCACAGGTCTTTCCAATATTCAAGGTAATGCAGGGCACATTTGCAAAGTAATGTAGAGTATTGAAAACTCTTAGAATTCTGCTTACCACAGCTGTGGGGAAAGACATTGTGCGAGACAGAGCAAAAGAATGTCTACTCTATGAAAAGCCCATGGACTTCCTTTTCTCTAATACCAATTTGCACTGTATGTTTTTGATTTTTAGCAAAATTAAAATATTTGAGCTGGAAGCATCATTTAGTTCTCATTTTGTTCTTCTTTTTGGTAGCATTCCATCCTAGCTACTAAAATAGTTTATTTTCACAGGAATAATTAGCAAGATAGTTATAAAAGTTAGGTGCTCCACTGCAGAGACTTCAGAGTCTAAGAAATGTTAAAAAGAGTGTGACAACTCTATTGGTTGACTGTAAGTTACTCCCCATCTAGAGAATCCCTCAGAGGTTGTAATTTGGTGACAGTAATTAATTCATGCCCATAGATTCCAGAATGTCCATTCCCAAGACCATGAAATCTTCAGATTCCCACATTGGAGATACTGTTTCAACTTGGAATCTTTGCTGCAAAAATATGATTGAAAAGTGAATTTTTTTTATCTTAGTTTGATCTAAAATGCAGACCTTGGAGTTAAGAGCAAGTAAGATATTATCAACTTAATTATTAGAAATTTTATGTTAGACACTTTCAAGTTTTAAAATGAGTATTAGTTGCAAGGTCCTGACATTCTCCTTTACAAGGAATTTGCATATAACAAAACAACTGTGGACAGGAATATTTTATTTTTAGAAAGGATGTATTTAACATTTTTTAGAAAAGAAGCTCCACAACTGTAAAGCTTAGGTTTAGCAGATCTCATATTCTATAAATCATCTCAAACATGTTGAGCCTCTTATCATTTGTAATATTGGCACCCCTCTGGCTAAAGTGAATTTCAAAAATATTCAAAAATCCTAGTATGAAAAAAGTAGCATTTAAAAAATACAAATAATAAAATGTTACCCATAACTTGAGAGGGAAAACTAGTTGTTTTAAGTGTTAAACCATAATAACATCTACCAGATGATGAAAACTTAACATTGTCCCCCAACAGCATTATCTGCTACATGTTCTACATTCTGAGGCATGCCCAGTGGTAAGAAAAATCCTATGAGGAAAGACTCTAGAAAGAAAAGTGATTCACTCAATAAGGATTTTTTTTAACATTGGTAACTATTACATGCTTTTAGTAAACACAGGAAGTAAGAGGAAAATAAGTGACATTAGTAAAAATATTTTAAATCCACTTTCAGAAGTTAGAATTTTATTTCTTAAATACAAAAGTACATAGTGCAAATTGCAGGTTGATTTGCATTACCCCCTTAAAAAATTATGTTCCAGGGGCTGGGGATTTAGCTCAGCGGCATAAGCGCCTGCCTTGCAAGCAGGCAGTCGTGAGTTCAATCCCCGGTACCGATTAAAAGGAAAAAGACAAAAAAAAAAAAATCATGTTCCAGTCCTAACCCCTGAAGTCTATCTGTGAATGTGACCTTATTTGGAAAAAGTGTCTTTTAAGGTCTAATGAAGTGAGGTTCATACTGGAGTAGAATCCAGCATGAGAATTATCCTTAAGAGACTCGCAGTTAGAGACACGCAGGGAGCAGGTCACCTGACAGTGAAGGCAGGCGTTACAGTACAGCACCTACACGCAGAGAAACACGAAGGAACATCGGTGACACCAGGAGCTAAGAGAAAGGCATCGGATAGACTCTGTTGGAACCTTCAGAGAGAGCATGGCCTGGCCATCACCTTCAGGGTTTCAGCCTGCAGAGCCGAGAGAGAACACATCCCTAGGCTTTAAACCACTTAGTCTGGGAGACTTGTTACAGCAGCTGTAGGAAACAAACACAATGGGCAACAGAGTCACCTGGGTCCTTGGGAGGGAATGCTGAGATGGTCCACCCATCACCTCTCCTACAGGACACAACATCACTTGACTGAAAGAGGGGAGCCCTAGATGTCGCCTGCTTCCTCTGTTGTCTTCCTCGGACTCTTAGGTCCCCTCTGGGTTTTGTACACAGGCCTGAGACTCCTTTCTTACAAGAGGTCACTCCCTTGTGTGCCTCTTGGAAAACCAATTTGGCTATTTTGCGTAATTGTCCTAGAAGCCATGGCTTACTGAGTGCCCCTGGGGACACAGCTGAGTCCTTCAGTCCTTACAACAGTTAATTAAGGTGGACATTTTATCCCTCATTTGCTGACAAGGAACTGAAGGGTGAGGAGATAGGTTAAGCAAGGTCCTTCCACTAATAAATAGGAGAGCAAGATTCCAAATGAAGTCCAGTGTTCACATATCCAGCCAAATCCACACCTACTGGGGGCTGCTTCCTTCTCCCAGCGACCTAGGATGAGATCACGCTTTCCTGTGTGACCTGAGTATCACTGACATTGAATATGCAACTTACAACTTTCCCCCAAGATGGTCTCTGAAATATAAACAATAATTGTTTCTCATTGCTTCATTTTTTTCAATGTTTTTTTTTTCCTCCAGGGCTTGTTAAATCAGATTGCTTAAGTCACCAAGTACAACACAGGTTTTCTCTCCTTGCAGCTCCACGCAAGAGAGTAGAGAGCATTTTCCTTCATTGGTGCAATTTTGGTGGTAAATTAAGAATACATGGTATATGCCTTCATGTTTATGCTCAAACAGAATCAGTGCAGTAGAAGTAAAGTTGCTTGCGCTTGGCTCAGGAGCGAGGATGGATACAGTTGTAGGGGAAAGACAGGAGATCTCACTGGTTTTTGTTTCCAAATCCTGAAGCTTTGTTATGGCAAACCTTTCTCTAAACCTAAAGCCCCTTCAGTTCCCCTCCTTCCCCACAGCAGACTGTTTGCTTTTAACGACTTTAATTGAAAGGTTAATTTCAGATTTTTCCTTAAATGTGCTAAGGAATCCTTATCTCAGAAATGAAAAATGAAGTGAACAGAAAAGCAACATTAAAAATGTAGTTAGCATGAAAAGAAGAGAGGGAAATCAAAGGAGGGGTGGACAGGAGCGAATGTGGGTGGTAACATTATACCTAATAACACAGAGAATGTGGCATAAATTTGCCCTAAAAGCATAATTCTGTATATTCTATCATAAGGTAAAAGCAACTGATTTTACATTTCTCCAGATTTATAATGTACTCACACATCACATTTTCAAATGTGTTAAAACAATGGATTAATCCATCCAGCTCCATTCTGGGCACTTTAAGGTACTACAGTGAGGACTGTGTGTTAATAATTAGCAGCATTCTCTGCTCTTTTCAGTCCTAAAGTCACAGTGCCTTTATTAGTACCTTCTGCACTATCCCTGGTTTTGCAGGTTGCTGTAGCTTCATTTTATCTTTATAGTTTGCTGAAGCTTTTTTCCATTTGGAAGCCTCAATTCTCAAGAACTTTCCATATGATTTCCTTCATAGTTCTTTTGCATTTTTTTTTCTCTTTTGTAGAAACTTTTGTTTCCTCTACACACGGACAGAAAACATCGGCATTATACAATGAAAAGAATATATACTATCTGACTTTCCCCTAAATTTCCATACATTTCAGTGCAGGATTTGTGCAGAGATGGTGGAAGTGAGTTTTCTGGTTTGCTTTTGAATAGCATTTTTTTCTAAACTGATTTCTGTCTTTGGTTTCTTTTCCTCTCTAGCAAGAATAGAAAGAGCCCTTTAAAAGTTATTCCCAAACTTAGTCTGATGAAGCAGGTGCCAGCAAGAGCAAGTAAATACAATTCCTGGGAATTGTTTCCACTGGAATGACAGCTGTTATGACTGTAAGATCTGTCGTGAGTGTTGAGTTTTCTTGCTGAAGGAATGTCTCTGAAATTGTCACACCTCTGCGTGGAAGCCAGGCTTTAAAAAAACATCACCTTGCTCATTATTTGAAAACTCAAATATAATAAGTAAAAGGCTTCTAACCATGCTTTGACTTCATAAACAGAACATTATATTTTTCTGTACAGAATTTGTCAAAGGTAACATTTATGTGAATCAAAAATAAACAGAAATAATTGCAGCAAAAAAATAGAAAAATAACATAGCTTACTAACACTAGCTTTTTAAAGCAACAACTCAGGAGAAATTTCTCTATGTCTATTTCACTATCTAATTAAACTCAACATTATTTCTTATTGAACACATAGTAGCATAGCATGGTGAGATACCTCAAATAAAATGCATGATTCTTTTAGTTCTGGATGTTTTTGGCAGAGTAGAAGAAGATTTCATGAAAAATAAGGATGTAGACTGGTAAACAAAGATCTATTTTTCTTCAGGGAAAAGAAACCAAACCAACAAATGGACAAATATGACCTGAATGTCCCAAAATTGAGAAATGTTGAAAAATCACTGTAGTTCTACAAAATATTCCTCTATCATAGTACAGAATGTATATTTAGCATTCAATCATAAAGTATTCTAATATAATTTTAAAAGATTATTTTTCATGCTTAAAAAAGTTATGGAAGATTTTTACCAAAATTTGCTCATAAAAATGATATTTTATTTAAATTATGCAAAAGATTGAACAAAAGTTAGATTCTAAAGACTCGCAGGTGTGTTAATGGCTGATTCTGATCAATAAAGAATTCTTTGGGAAAGGTATTGCTTCCTTTTCCAGTCTGGTGTTTATTTTGACTTCTGTTCTTTTATTCCATTGCCTCCCTCCCTCCTTTCAGCTCTAAATGAAAGGATTCTGCACCTGCACTTCTTTCATTTACCATCTTCATGAGACAGCTCTGATGTTTCTCTTTTTTCTCTAAATTTCCACATTTTTTTTTACCTTTGACTATGCTCTAGTCTATTCCTGCTGCTATAACAAAATACTTGAGATAAGAGAATTCATAAGAACATTAACTTACTGCACATAGTTATGGAGGTTTGAAAGATCAAGGCAGGTGCAGGTTTGGTATCTGGAGATTCATTTCTAGTATTTGAACTTCAAAACATGAATCTTTTAAATAGTACACTAATTCCTGAATGAGAATTTATTCTCCTAAACTGTTAGTAAACTAAAAAGTCTTAAGCACAGTTTCTCTAAGGTTGAATGCCTAACCTTTCTTTGTTGACTTATCCAAAGGAGTGTAGCAACTTCACGTTTGGGTCTCTGCTCTTGGCTGCCCCATTACCTGCGTGGGTGTCTCAAAATTATTAGGCTCTCAGTTTTAATTCCTTCCTGGCAGCACTCAGCATTACTCATCTCAAAATGTTAGAAGGTAAAAGGATGAAATATTCACTAAATTCAAAGATCTTCACTTTTCCTGACCTCTGTGACACTTGGAATTGAAGACAGATTTTAAAATTTTATATGAAAGTAAAATTCTTCTTTGAAACTATTTATGACTCCTTTGTGACTGTTCTTCCTTAGTTTTTTTTTTTTACTTTACTCTTAAAATTCCCCCAACAAATAAATAACCTTACACCAAAACCCTTATGTTCTAGACACTGAGTTAGATGACTGTAATAAAAGAAACTAAGAAATTCTCTCAATCTTGTAGGAACTCACATTAGTTGAGATAAATAAATGACTATAATGCTAGTCAAAATTAATGATAGCTTCCTCCAAGGATTCAATGGCATGAATGTATTCTCAACATTTAAATACTAGAATTTATTTACCAGAATGGTAATATCAAGAAGTGAGACTGTTGGGAGGTGATTTAATCATGATGGCTCTCCTATAATGAATGCAATTAGTGACTTATAAAAGAGGCTTCCTAAAACACTCAATTTATTTGCCCATCTCTTTTCCATTACATTGGGACAATGCTAAAAGCAACATCATAGAAGGAAAGACTGCTCTCTCCCCAGATAACAAACCTCCATTTGCCTCCCTGCCTCCCTTCACCTCTAAATGAATTCAGGATGGAAGCTGAATATTCCTACAAGCCCTTCTAGAACATTCTAGATTATTCTTGGACCACCATTGAGAATATCTGCCTTCTAGTCCTAAGTACCACTTAGTATGATAGAGCTGCTAGCTCTAGGAATTTTGTTACTAAAAAATAAAATCCCAGTATTAAATATATCCCTCACCCTCCCAGCCAAGGCTCCTAGATGACTCGCTGAAACTGAATCACCTTCTGATGTCAGCTTTCCTAAGTCTAGACAGAGCAGATCATTTAAGGTATTTTAAATTTGAAAGTAATTCTCATGTACAATTTTGGTATACCTCAGGAGAGATTTTTATTGCTGCAGTGCAGATTATAGGCTACAGCAATAAACACATATTTGTGAATGAAATGTTCAAGTCAGTGATTGTAGGATGATTCCATTTTGGTCATTCTATTATAATAGCTCAGAGCTTAATGAGTCTCTAAATAATAAAATGTCTGATCTATAAATTCATATTCGTTTAGTAAAATTCAACTCCAACTTGATTAAATGATAAGGGAAACTTTTGAGTTCTTAAAACTTAAAACGCAATGTGTCTTCCACATAACTAGATCCTGAGGCTCAAATAATGTCATCAGCATTCAATTTTTCTCTTTACATTTTTTGACTTGGATTTCTTCAGTTCTAACTTTTCTCATAGGCAGGAGTACTCCACATACTGGTTGCCAAGACTTCCATGAAATCTGCACAGCAACACAGTATAAAATATTTCATTCATTTGCTCATTAAAACACAATGTTTCTTTTTTTTCATTCATTCACTCAATATATTGTTTACCATGTGACAGTGTTATTGTCAATGTGAGGATCAATCAGTAAAGATGACAGAAGAATGTTTTCTCTTCTGTTTCTTCTTCTAGATGCATGCGTCCCAACAGTCTGAGTTTTAGTACTCTGACCTGCACCATGTGGCCACCCATGCACTCACTAATCATGCTCCAAGGAGCAGAACGTACTCATTCACTAGGCCTGCAACTTACCCCCTCTTTAAAGGAGAGAATACAGAATTACAAATACTTGCATTACCTGGATTACAAGCAAAGAAACAGTGGTTTCCCAAGGAGGAAACAGTGTGATTTTACCAATGGAAAAGAACCTGATAAAAGGAAAATTTCAATTAAAATTCCAAAATCCAAATTCAGAAGGAATAAATGTATAGATCCCACCCCCAAAAAACAGAACTTTTGCTCAGATAAGGAAAAACTTGAAAATTTAAGTGTGATAAGCATCCAGAAGCACTCAGTCTCAGTATCCCCTCACTTAGTCAAAAAGCTCTGATTTGAAAATAGTCTTCAAATAGAAAGTAAGTTGGATACAGCCAAAGTACTTTTGGTGGGTAATAGCTATCTGCAGTCATCCTCTGAATGCACTGCCTGAGGTTTCTCTCTGTGTAGAATTTGAGCCACTCAACAAGCAAATGGCTCTGGGCTATAAATACTCTGCTTCTTTCCATGGATAGTGAAAAGTATATTCAATCATAAATCATCTTCAAGTGAGTATAGCACGAGCTATTTATGATTGAGGCCTTAGGCTTGGTAATTTATAATATTTACTTTGCTCTTCTGTGCGATAGAGAAAATACTGCCTCTTTATGCTTTGGAAAAGTTGATTCAAAATTTGCCTAATATACTCACTTTAAGTGAATAGTAACTGATAAATGTCTTCTAATGAAGTTTCATCTCTTTTTCACCAACAATGTTACAGTATTTACATACATTTATTTCTTCTTAATATGACAGAAATATAGGAGTGTACCTATACCTGTACAGACGTATATTTGAAAGCAAAATTCTTAGGGAATCCATGACATGTTAGTTAAAAATATAAATTTTGCAGCTAAAATGAGTAAGTCAAAATCATGGCTCTGACATTAAACTTCTGACTGATCCTAAGGAGAATAATTCTCCAAGGCAGTTTTTCAGTAGAAAAATGACAATAATAACAGTACTCACATTCTAAGGTTATTGTACAGATTAAATGTGTTAGCACATAAAAACAAAACAAGGTCTGGTACATTGTAAAAGTTTGATGATTTTAACTATTATTATCATCAAATCTTTATCTTGAGGATAGCTTTACCTCAAGTAACAGGACTATCACTGTAAGCTAATGTAATGCTTATTAGTACGGCCCAAAAAATATTTCTAACTATTCTGTCTTCAAGGGACTAACATGACTGCACTTCCTTACCCTCTTGTGAGTAGAGTTTTGTTGTTTGTTTAGTGAGGTAAATTGTGAATGGATGTTATGTATCACTTCTGGACTAGTGCATTTGATTATAGATATGAGACTTTCCAGAACTCACCCTTCCTTTAGGAATAGAAACCAACAACTTTTTGGAGGTGCTCCTGCTGTATGTTATCTACTTTAAGCAACTGCGATAGGCAGGAGCCCCACTGACCCACAGTAGACTTGAGGATTCGAAAAGTAAGAAATAAGCCCTTACATTGTGGGGAGCCCCTGACACTGAACTGTGTGTTACTGGTGTATAATCTCACCTATCTTAATACAGGCAATTTAATAGAGTGAACTGGTCCTGGCGAGTACAGGCAACAATAAAGCAGTTAACTATTTCAGGTAGTTAAAATATAGGCCTAACATAAAAAATGAATAGAGGCTTTCTTTGTTCTGAAGAAGGTAGGAAGAAAAGGTCATACCCGAGAATCACAGTGATCGGCTCTGGCAACCCTTTCTGGCACTCAAAGTGGACACAACTTGCATTCAAGCATAGATTCCAGGGAAAGCTGAAAATGAGACTACTGCTGAGTCTTCCCATGACGCGCTAGTGCAGGCAATGAAAGAAACTATAAAATGAGGTCTGCTTTGTGGCACACATTTTCCTTATTATTTCCTACACTCAAAATTTTAACAGCACAGGTGTATTTAATTGTCTCTAAATAGTCCCATTCAAATCCATTCAGTGTTGAAAATTGGAGCCCAAAAAGAATTTCAGGCTTTGTTGTCCTGTAAAATTTTATTGCTGCACATTGATTTTAATATGCCCAGGAAAATTTTTTTAATTCTTTGTCACCGTGTTTACTTGAAAATGGATTTAAATTAACAAACCATTGCCCTTTCAAGCATACATATTCTTCCAACCTTGTGATTCTGAATTATTTGTGCCAAAATTGCAAGTTCTACTGAATATTTTTATTAAATCCAGTGATGAAAATCCATATTTTTCTCAGGCAATGGTTCCAAGATATTTAACAAAGGGTTTTTAATAACCCTAAACTATTTTTGACCACGCAATAAGCAATGCTGTTAACAATATCCTTCTAAAAACTTAGTAAAAGTCCTTCTAAAAATTTAAGGCCAATTATTCTGCCTGATGCAAAAGAAAAATACGGTCTACCCAAGTGAATTAGTCCACATTAATCATTTGAATTTTACTTCTGATTAACAATATTACAAAATGTATTTATCCAACATGTATGTAATTAATTTTTCTGTATGTATTGCATGATTAACAACTAGGAGATCTCAAATCAAAGCTCACTAATGTAAACTTTAGTTCCATTAAAGTAAAATGCATATTACTAACAAAACTGTTTCTAGCAATTCTTTAGTAGAATCTCTCTGTGGTTATGACCATGAAAAATGACCTTGAAGATTTAGAACACAA
The DNA here is from genome assembly GCF_034190915.1 of Cavia porcellus. Taxonomy (NCBI): domain Eukaryota; kingdom Metazoa; phylum Chordata; class Mammalia; order Rodentia; family Caviidae; genus Cavia; species Cavia porcellus. Next base: position 71,005,248 of record NW_026947491.1, read on the forward strand.
AGACAATTGTGTGGAAATGGGCTAGAGGGGGAAGATGGGAACAAACCCGATATGGAACACAGGAGCCACCAACATATAGGTAGCCCTTGAAATCAAGACTAATGTCAATCACTTTAGTATTAAGGGTGTTGCTAGGCATGGTGGGGCACAGGTGTAATCCCAGCACTTCTGGGAGGGGGATTTCTATGGCAGGAGGATCACTGTGAGTTCAAAGCTAGCCTGAACTACAGAGCAAGACAAGGTCTTAACCCATAAATCTACCTTTGGAGAGGAGTTATTTGTTTGTTTTAGAGACAGAGTCTCACTATGCAGTTCAGGCTGGCCTTGAACTCACTATATAGTTCAAGCTAGTCTTGAACTTACAGTGATCCTCTTGTCTGGCCCTCCCAAATACTGGGATTGAAGCCATGGCCCACCATGCCTGACCTTCCATAAACCTATTAATTGTTGGAATAAGAAGACAACTGAGGAGAGGAGAGGAAGGGTAGGAAAAAGAATTTGTGTTACGTTCATGGATCAACTCTCCACAATGAATGTAATCATTATGTGCTACAAACATGTACAATGAAAATTTCTAAATTAAAAAAGGAGCTGAGTGTGGTGATGCATGCCTGTAATCCCAGCACACAGGAGGCTGAGGCAGGAGGATTGCTGTGAAAAGATAAAGATGATTTTGTTGAATTTAGCCTTAACAGATATAGTTTTATCTCAAACTGAAAACATATTAGATATTATAATAATAACTCACATCCAGACTTGTAGATAAAGATGATGTTAATTGACACATGGAAAAATAGTTAACACATATGCTTCTAATGCTGGAAATCAGAAAGTTTGATTACTGGAAGCTTAGTTTGGATGGATAGCAGTCCTGAGTTGAGTTAAATGATGTATTTGTCAGATAGCTAGTACTAACTAAACCTGTGGATCATCTCGCCAGTGGTTACTTCAGCAAAGCTGCACCTTTGCTGCACAATAAACAGGAAGTAGGAACCTGTCACCATCTTCCCACTCTAACATTACTCTTAAGTGAACCAAAAAAGAAAGCAAGCATCTGGCTAATTAACCTCACATGCTTTTAGAACTGGATATGCGTTCATCTCTGCTTTGATATGCTGGGTCATAAAGACAGTATACAGCAACTCAAATATTCTATTATATTTCAGAGTAACAACCAAGTCTTTCCCTATGATTGTCAGCATTTTATATCCCAAAAGGCAAGACTAATACTAGGAGAGAAAGACCAAGTCTTTAGATGAGGAAACAAAATTAAATAGTTTCTATAGAGATTATTTTCACAATGAAAATAAGCAAAATAGCTCATTTGCAGAAGTCAATTTAAATTGCACCTTTTTAGGTCCTGTAGCTTATACTAATGAATAATAATCTGATTTATTTCATTTTAAATTACAGTGTTTGAAGGTAGAGCTTTGTTTTCTTTTGTTTTTCTGACTTAACAGCCTGTCAGATTCCACTTGACATCAAAGTGCCATTAGATGAAGATGAGAAACCATCTTTTCCGCATCACTTTCCTAAATTATGATTGTCTTTGGAAGGAGAGAAAGCATGGATAGCGAGCTATGTGAAACACATTAAGATGGATTTCTGGGCATATGAGATGATTTTGGGTAATTTATGGGGGAAATCATGTGTATTTGCCACTCTCCTGTGGTTTTGTAGTGAAGGGATTTTGACTCAAACGCATAGAAGTTCAAAGAGCTAAGATTTCACTGTGCATGTGTGCTAAGGCTTACTTAAGAATAAAAAGTTCATCTAAAATTTCCTATGAAGATAACTATATGCAGCAAAAGCACATAAAATGGACAGTTTTGCTGCTGTTATTGTTTTATTGAGATATAATATTTGTACATCTTTGTGGGGTATGTTGGCAACTCGATGCAAATATGTAGGACATAATAATCAATATAATAGACCATTTCCATTTCTTCAAACATTAATCATTTTTATTCGTGGGGAATTTTATACTGTCCTAGTGATTTTGAAATATGTCATAGGTTATTTTAATCAATAGTTACCCTGCCATTATCTTTTCAATAGGAAAACCAAAACTACTTCTTCCTCTCCAATTATGATTTGGTACCCCATATAGAACTACAAGCATATTTCAAGCAGAAGTAACAGCATAAATTAGTGTACTCTAAAGCTACACACTTGAAACCCAGTAAGTGATTGTTGGGAATAAAAACAGAACTGCCTACTAACTAACCTTCCTCGATGCCTACATAAGAATTTATACCAGGTCTACTCTGTAAAATTCTTTCAAAAAATATCAATTCCTAAAGTTAAGCAATTTTTATCTCCCTAGTCCCAAAATTTCCAGTCTTTTTATACTGCCCCTCACTCTCCCCTTCTCTTGGAAAATAGGAAACAAATCATTAATTCATTTACAACATTAGTGGATTCCACTGTCTAAAATTTAAATGTCATCGTTTATGCTAGATAAACTCTAGATCACCTATATTCCTTCCAAGTGGGGGAAATTACAATGGACCAATTTTCATACCCTTTAACTTTTAAGAAAGGCAAACCAGGTGTGGTGGTACGTGCCTACAATCCCAGCATTCTGGAAGGCTGAGGCAGGAGGGTCTCAAATTGTAATCCTCCTTGGATAACTTAGTGAGATGCTGTCTCCAAATAAAAAAAGGCTGGAGCAGATCAGAGTTCAACCTCTGACACCACTGAATGAATGAATGAATGAATGAATGAGCAAATAGAACCGTCTTCAGAGGAAATCTGTATAATTTGACTGTTGGATCCAATCATTTTAAATGTTACCAAAGAACACTTTTAGGATTAAAAAATACTAAATTTCAGAAATTTATATATGCGTGTATGTATTTCCTTTATGTAATGAGATATATGTATCCTTCTATTTAAAAGGGAAAAAATTAACCAACATTTTGTAAGTTCCATCTATATCCCAGTTTTTCATATGTATCATTTTATATAATGCTCACAATTATTATGGCACCATTATTCCCACTTTTTATATAAACAAAAGTATCCAGGAGAAAAATACACACTAAATTTTAAACTCAGCATTCTCTGACTCCAAGCCTCTAATACTTCCTGTTATAGTATAAAAAATTGAAGTAATATTTAACATTTATAATTGATTTTCTGTGATTTTACTGTTTTCCCTATTAAATTTCATATTTCTAAAAATTAACATAACACTCATTTCATGAAACTCAAATTACACAGACACCATGTGAAAATGACTGTCCTAAGAAGTCAGCTAATCCAAATCTATTCTGATTTAGCACATACCCTGTGTGGTGCTTCAAATGCAGAAGTAACAAAGCACTCAGTGATGGTGTTGGGCCCATTTCAGGAGCTCACTTTCCATTGCCGGGTATTGATTGTGATTCTGAAAAGTCACAGTTATCAAGTCTTCCCTCCTTACACTTTGCTTTTTTCCAAAGCTCCCTGCTTTGTTTTAGCACATAGCTGGACTTTTGCCTGGAAAATTACAAAACATCCTAAAATAAATTGTAACAATCTTAACTTTCTGAAGAAATAGAAATTTCTCTAACTCCAACCTCATGACTCTTCTATGAGATTTTTCCAGCCGTAGGTGTTGGCATCTGCTGTTGGGAAATCTTTAGTGTTGCTTGCTGGGGACTAAAGTGAGAAAGCAATATCACTTCTCCCAGAAAATACGATGCAATCTTGTCAAAATATCACCTCCAGCGATGACTGGGACTTTATGAAAAGTGTACATCTTTAAGCTCCTTTTAATCATTTCCACATTTGCATTCTTAGGATTATACCTGAGATTGTCACCCATACCTTCAAATAAAGCAGAGGCCCTTCTCACACTGTGGGGGTTTGGGGTGTCAGGTGCTTCCTCTGCCGCCTCTCTATAGAAGCTGAACTAAACCTGCAACTTCTCTGAAATGCACTGCCGCTCTCCATGTACTCACCACCTCCTTTCCCCATTTCACATGATATTCTGCTCAGAGAAAATCAGAAAATGTGCCAAAGAGCAAAATGGCTCCAGATAGCTTCCCCTACAGCAGTTCCAGGAAAAGCTAGGGTAAACAGAAAGTCCAGGCATTAGGCAACAGGGGGTGCTTCAGGAAAGACTCAGGAGTGAGGTTTGGAACACAAGTTTCAGTGGGGAGCTGACTCAGGATAGGATAACTACACAGGCGCTGGCTGCCACGCTGCAATGACTATAGGATGTGCTCCTGAATTTTATTCCCTTTGTCTCAAATGCGTGATGCAACTTTGAAGAGTAACAATTGGAGAAACTCTGGTCCAGTCAGTCACCACTCTAAGTCAGTGATACCCCCTTCTGGGGTGGCTGGCTAGCATTCTCAACTTTCCACTTGTTTCTTTAATGTTTTTTTCTCAAGATCCTTCTTCTGCTAATTTGGTGTCCTGCACTCTATTTTAATACTTTGTGTTCAGCAATAATTAATTTGAAATAAAGACATCTTTTTCAGATAACAATTTAATCCTTAGCTATAAGACTTAGCCATATCAGTTCACTGAATTCTGTTTTATATATTTCATTGAAAAGCATTAAGATGCATTTCAATTACAAAATTTTATATTTTTTAAGATATTTGCCTAAATAAGTAATGCATCTACTATATGCTTTCAAAAAATGTTCAGAAGCCAAGAGCAAAGTGAGACAATTATATTTCTTTTAAACATTATCTGAATTTAGTGACCCTATAAAGATATAAACATTCTAGTGTTTGCATAATGACCAGGTTCTAAACTTTGATAATTATACATAAGTAAAATGTTGAAAAATAACTTTAAACACAATTATCCCTTTCATTACATTTCATAGTTTTTAATCCCTTAAGAAATTTCCCAGACTATTTCACTATATTATAAAATCATATGAAAGTATCAATTTCAGGACACCCCACAGAATGGTAAAAATCTTATCCAACTGTCCCTCACACAAAGGACTTCTATCTAGAACATATAAAGAATTGAAAAAAATCAGGTCCTCAGATTCAGAGACCCAATCCAAAAATGGGCACCTGAGATAAACACACACTTCTGAGATGAAGAAATTCAAATAGCAAATAAAAACATGAAAAAATCTTCAATTTCACTGATCATTTAAGAAATACAAATTAAAACAATACTGAGATTCCATCTCACTCCTGAAAGAATGGCTATCACCAAGAAATCAACCAATAACTAATGCTGGAGGGGCTGTGGGGAAAAGGGAACCCTTTTACCTTTTACATTGTTGGTGAGAGTGTAGACTGGTGCAACCACTGTGGAAATCAGTGTGGAGATTCCTCAAAAAGCTAGGATTGGAGGGTGCATTTGACATAGCTAGTCCCTCTTGGGTACTTTTCCAGAAGCACTAAAAACATTATACCACAGCAATACATGTGCACACATGTTTATAGCAGCACGATTTTTAATAGCTAAACCTTGGAAATATCCCCCAAATTCCCATTAATCAAGAAATGGATAAAAAAGATGTGGTATTTTTATGCTACAAAGTACTACTTAGCTATAAAGAAGGATAAACTCAAAGCTTTTATAGGTAAACAGATGCAAATTGAGACCATACTCATAAGTGAAATAAACCAGATACACATATGTAAGCATCATATTGTCTCCCAAGTATAAAAAACTGAAAGAGCAAATAAGATCAAAAATGTTCAATAAATGTTGTGGGAGGGGAAGAAACTGCTCAAAAACAAGAACAACTGGGGTAGAGGAAAGGAGAAAAGGGAAAAGGATATATATATGATAATATATATGATATATGTATTCTAATCAATAATAATCAAAAATTGCAACATTTGCACAACATAAACAATTGTTGGTCCCCGTGACTTCAAAGGACTATTCTTTGATATATTTTTAGGACTTATCCGTACTTGATACCTGCTACTACCAAAACACCTTGTCTTTTAGTTTTCTGACAATCTTTTTTTTAACACTCTTTTTTAGACTGTTACCCTGACATTCTGATATATCACTAAGTCAGAACATGTTGAGTAGATTTGAGGTTGTGTGTGTATATATATATACACACACAATTGCTTGTATTTTATCCTTTATCTAGATAACTTTTAGAATTTGCTTTTTAGCAGAGTTTAAAGCATTTTCAAGTAACGAAGTTTGGTGAGAATTACTGGAGAAATATAATAGGAATTGTTAAACTTTCCTTTGTTATCCAATATGCTACAAACTTTATATATTACAAATTTATATATCATAAATTATAGGGTTTATGTCATTAACCTTTCTCTCTACCTGCCTCTCATTTTAAAGATTGTGAAACAGAAGTTCAGAAAGTTTTCACAAGACCAAATTTGTTTAGCAATGTAAGTGGCTGAGCATGGAGTTAAAATCCGTGATCTGCCTGATACTTGACATTACCCTATTGTTTTCATTGACAACTGATTTACATTGATTTGTAATAAATAATTTGGCATTATTTCAGGTAAAGAATTTTGATAGGAATGTACTATCTAATATGTTTATAAGCAGTGTGATTAGTATTTGGTCAATTTTCAGCATAAAACAAAAGAATGCCAAAGTGTATGGAAAGAGCATGCAAGATGAACCTTTAAGACCTTATTAAAGAATTCTTGGGATTGGGGATTTAGCTTAGCGGCATAAGCGCCTGCCTTGCAAGCAGGCAGTCGTGAGTTCGATCCCTGGTACCGAAAAAGACAAAATAAAAGAATTCTTATTAAAGAATCACTTTATGGAAGCCACAGTTACCCATCATCTGTGTTCTAATCTGTGAAATGCAGATAACCTTACCCACCTTAACTGTCCCACAATTAGTTTTTTAAAGTCATTCCACAGTTTGTCTAGAATAAGGAAAAAGGTATACTTGCACATAGTTTCTAATAATCCGAAAAATTGGTATCTCTCTGAGGTTTTATTGGGATGTATCCAAGCATCTTTTTGAAAATTTCTCATTTAATTTTAACAAGGTATTCAACAGAGTCATGCCTTTAGTACACAGAAGCAATATTTCAAGGTTTTTCCTGTCTTTAATAATACTTTGATATGATATAGAGCTGAGTCACAATGCCAGTAGAAAACAAGAAATCATATAGCATTAAAAAAAATCAAAAAACACGAATAAATATGAATGAGAATAAAGTAGAGGGTTCATGTGTGAGATTACACAGGTAGGCATTTAGAAGTAGTCTATTAGGAGAAATTATGGCTAATTTTGACTAAAACAAGAAACTACAGGAAATTCTACATTCTTACTGGAGATCTATGAGAATCCACAAACACTAGCCAGCATCATGCAAGCCTGAAAGTCAAGTGCTTATACAGTGCTGCTAAGTACAAATTCTAAACAGAAGGATAATTTTTTTAACAAAAAAATAAAGAAAAAAGCTCATGCAGACAAGATTGACTGGCATGTAGACTGTCTTGCAATCATGGGTGTCATAGAAAACTACAGATCCAAGTGCCAAGAAATGAAAAGAAAAAATAATATTAAAAATTAGGGAATGGACAGAGGAAACAGCCTTGGAGAAAAATATACTGAGAAAAACAGAGAAAACAGTTTGAGAGGAAAACTGATGTTGGTCCATAGCAGTAGGAATCCATTATCTAATCAAGAAAGAGTGTCCTGTGGACAGTCAGACAAGCAAGGAGCTTTGTTTTCACTGTTGTCTACCTGTCACTTTGTATAGTAATGAAATTAATGAGCCTGAGTCTTCCCTTTCATGACTAGAAAGACTCAGACATCCTGTTCTCCACTCATGCACAGCAACCACACAATTCTCCTGTCAGGGCCATCATCTCTCTCCAAGTTACAGGGAGTTCTAAAAATGTACCCACTTGTTTTTACAATAATAAACAATGTACTAAGGGGAAAATCCTTCCAAAAAGCAGATAATAAGCCTACATGGCACCTTTGTCTGTTTATTGCTTATACGTAACCATGGCCTTAAATTATAAAATAGCAGGAAATGGATATGTGTGTATATACACATATATATATATACACATATATATATGTGTGTGTGCGTGCGTGCATATATAGATATATATATATAGCTGATATGCATTTGTCATAACTGAATTTAATCTTAATAACATCAGATTGCTTGGAAAAGAAATAAGATACTCAATTATAAATTATCCAAAAGTTACCAACCAGATCCATATTCTGTACTTAGAATGTATTTTTGCCTTGGGCTCTTTTGCCAAAATAAAAAAAACAGATTAAGGAAATTTTCAACCAATTCAAGCCTCAGAATAAAACCAAATGAGAATCGGATCAGAATGCCAGAGCTGTTTATATTTTGAAGATTTCCAATATAAAAGTCAAGAAGCAAGTTAACTTCCATGAGGAGAAAAGAAATGACTCATAACTTATTTGGAGTTTGGAAGTTAGAAATCAAAACTCAAGAGAGACATGCTGAAAGTTTCATAGGATAAATGGATTTCCCTTGAACCACAAAATTGTGTTGTCCACAGTGTGATTGGAAACTGTCACAGACTTCCTTGGGCTTCAGAACTGGTTAACTTGTGAATCGCCTGCACCTCTGCCAACTTACCTGGCATGACTTTATGTTTACTAACACATTTCTCCCTGGGGCCTGCAGCTAGCAGCCTCCTGGGCTGACTAAAAAGCCTTATCTAAATCCTCTGGAAGTTGTGCTGGGATTTATCTCCTCCTAAAGACCCAAAAGCATTTTCCACAGCAAATTCAGACACTCCAATATGGTGAAGATATGGATGATTTTGCCTTATCATTTAAAGCAGACTAGTATTATTATACATATTTTATATAATTAATTATTTGATTAATACATGTGCAGATAAAATGACCTTCAGGTAACTAACTTTTGTTATCAACAGTAATCACTGCAGTGAGAAATGTCAGTCACTTTAATAAGTTATTCAGCAGGGGACATGAATTTGTTGAGCAGCACATTAAATTCTACAATCAGATTAAGAATATAGGTTTAGGTAAAAATTTATCAAGGTATAGGTTGTCATTGTGCCTATCAAAGCAATATCATTTCCTTTCCTGAAGTTTTTATGTATTAACAATTTTTTAAGAATTTGTAAGCAAAGAGAAGCCTTCACTAAACTTTGATTTTTAAAATAAGACAATTCTAAACAAGTACTTATCTGACATGCTATGATTACAAAGAATTAGAATTTAGCAAGAGCCATTTAATTTAGCATTTTATATGTCATGTAGTATTGTTCATCATTTGTATCATGAGTATTCATCACATCTGCCCAAGAAGACAGTAAGCTTCGTAAGTTATTTCAGACTTGTTTACTCTTCTTTCAGTATGTGGAGCATTAATGTGTGAAGCAGACTCTGAAACGAATGCGTGAATACGTCGCTCCTACACTGCACTTAACCACACTCTTCCGCCCTGCAAAATCACAGGTGGTTGGTCCAAGTCAAAGGCTTGGGTCATTTTAATAGCTTTCTTGCACATATTCCGGGTTCCTTTCTTTCAAGGACACAAAAGGACAAGTGAAACAGAACGATGTGACAGGAAACTGTCGGGTAAGTGCTGAAGAAATTAATTCTGAAGGCCATCTGGAGGCAGCTTCATGAGTTGACTGCAAGTAGACATTTTTCATTTACTATGATAAAAATAATCTAATAAGGATTTGTATAAGTCTGTGTCCTCATGAGAACTTTAACAAGGCAGTCATTTTTTAATAAATTAAAGATTCTAACACCATGACCTCATCCCCCCAAAAAATATGGAAAGAAAACAAGTAAGGGGGGCAAAAAGAAAAAGAATGGGGGATCCCAAAATGCTGTTTTAACATCGCAAGCAGCGCTTCAGAGCACACTTCAAAAGACACCTTCTCCATGAGGCCATCAGTGAGCCCCAAGGCCACATTCATCTTGTCTCTCTCTAACCTGATGTTTAGGAGCTCTCTTCTAGCATTGCATATTAACTGTGTATTACCTCCTATCTTTTTTCGCATTTTTAGTTAAGAGTTAGTGTTTCCAGGCTTCTAGAGGAAAGGATCTTTATTCTCTATGTTTTCTATTCTTGCACCCACACCCCACAGACTCTGTGCACACAAGAGACTGTCAGTGGCAAACCAATGAGAGCTTAAGTTAGAGCCCTGGTGCTCTGAGAAAGGAGTTTTTAATAAATTTAGAGTCAAATGATCTGGGAAGTGTGATTTTGACTAAAGTACCACACATGCTGAGACAAATGCACATATATATATATATATTCTACAAAGATTTCACAGCTTTTATTGTTATGTAAAAGAACAAGATTCAACAGAGGTTTTGATATCCCATTCTGAAAAGTAAGGACAGATAAGCTTGCTTAATACCTAGCAGCCAAGGATCAATAGTGTTTGGAGCCATTTTAGCCCATAATGAGAAATTCTAAATTCTGACCTCTAACTAGTTAGTTTAATCTTCAGTCATAGTCTATATAATTTTGTATACTTTTTCAGGTTTTCATTTAATATTCTGTCTCCAGAGGTGACTAATGAGGATATTAATCCACACATTTCCAGAGTTTCTCTCTTTTTTTTCCATTTGGATTTTGTAATTTATAAAAAGCTCTAAAATGCCAGGCTTGTTTCCTTGCCAGTTTTTAAAAAATGATTATCTTTGTGTGTTTTTGAAAATTATTCATAAACAGCCTCAAAAGCAAGGCTTTGAAATACAAATTATTTTTTCCTACTAGTTAATAGCACAATAATTATTTTTATATTGTACTGTGCTCTGCAGCTTGCAGAATCATTATAATGATCTAGAAGAATGATAGATTATTTTGGATAAAACTGGAGGCTTGCAAAAGGCTTCGTTAAGTGCAAGAATGGGGAATTATGAAGAGTATTTATAAAACTCATTATGTCAGATGTTAGTGCAGTAGTTGAGACATGCATTTGACAAAACAAGGATGTCAAATGCAGAAGATACCTGAAGTTACTCTAAATTTTAGTAGTGGCCATAGCAACAGTCTAACTTACATTGTAATGGAGCTCTGGCTGAAATATTTAGGGCTGATAGAAATGAACAAGCTTGTATTTCCCAGAGAGGAAAATACAGAAAGAGTCTTATGAGAGAGATATGACTTTGAGGTTGTTTCTTAATTTAATGGATAAGACGACACTGACAGATAAGGCAAAGCTGCCCTTAAAAAAGTGCAATCAAGGTAGAAATCTAAAAACTAGTGAGTTATGGCCAAAATGAACCAAGGTCCCAATGCATAAATCCACCAAATGTTTGCCACCCAGTAGAGAGAAGTAGCTGACTATGAAGGAGGGAGAGAGGAAGGGAAGAATTCAGCTTAAGAACCAGAACTAACAGACCGAAAGCAAAGCCATGGAGATGGTGGCATATTTCAAAGACTGATCACATTGCTTTCACAAGAGCTCAAGAGTGTGGCTCTGTGGTTGTCTTTCAAGCTATCTGATTTTCACTGACTGGAGTCAGGTATTTTGGTTAATGCAAAAAAATCTCTTTAGAATTCGAAGTGAAGAACCACTCCCTGTGTCTCCCCATGTCTACAAGGGGCTCTGTGTAAGCTGGGTAAAGGCCTGTCCCCAACTGTTTGCTCTGTAAATCTGAAATATAATGTACAGTATTTCAATGGCCAGGCTTCATAGTTGGGTGCATAAGCCCACCGCAGTTCAAATATTGAGTAGCATTAATGGTTTCCTTTTTTAAAACAGTCACTCTACAATGGTCTCATTCACTGTGAAGATTTCATTTTTTTATTTTACAATGGCCTGTTAAAGAGAAGGACATCTGAATCATCTACTTTTAAGAAATGTCAGGACTCCTTAAATAAATCAGTTTAAAACAATTAGTTTGTGCCAAAACTCCCTGGAAGAGATGTTTTTCAATGTGTTATTTCTTCCTTTCCTATAGAAAGAATACTTACTAGTTGATTTCACAATAGATATACTCTTACAGCAGTCAGTTTATTCATAAGAGCTTTTCATTCCATTTTAAAATATACATATATGTTCTAGAAACTAAGTCATCAAATATGAGAAATAGATTGCTTTTAATAAAGGAAGACCTAATTTTTAACACCTGGGAAGTAAATAATAAAATTAAGGATTGTACAGCCTTGCTTAACACTGTATTCCAACCCTGAAGAAGATGTTATATAGTAGATACTCAATAAATATATTTGACTATTTTTCCTCATTGCTTTGCTTATGACTACTCAGAATCACAATTTTTTGTTGTATCTTGTTTTCTAACAAAAACACTCCTGTAAAAATTTGTTTCTAAATGATTCCAAATGTTTATATTGTATTTGTATTAATATCAGTATTCATATCACAATGTTAAGGAAGAAAAAAAAAGCCAAATTTTAGTTAGTGAAAACTGAATCTCACACTTAGGGAAGGGATATAATTCATGTCTTTTATTTATATGAATTTAAAATAATTATTTAAAAATAGTGCATGTTTTTATACTATCCATATAAATCACACTATGTGTTGTACCACAAACTCATCATTTCTACAGTGAGAAAGTAGAATTTTAATGAAAGTATCTATTTTTTAAAAATCTGCCACTGGTGAGAATTGACATAAACCTTAAAAAGCAATTATCATTTCAATGAAGAGAAAAAGAATAGCTTTTCAAAAAGGATGCAAAATTAGAGAGGAGATAATGACAGCCCAATGAGCAAGAGGTGGTGTGGGGGACACAGAATCAAAGTCAGGTGAGCCACCACACAGGTGATTCCGAATACTATGCACAAAATTCCTGAAAGTCTGTATTGGAAAATATTGAGAGAACACAGTGTATGGGTCAAATGGCCAGGGGAGACAATTGAAGGGAGGTTACAAGAGAGATAATGCCAGATAGACACCTTGAATATAAAAGAAGGGTAAAACACGCTAAAGAAAAAACAACAATATTTGCAATTCATTGTATTCAGTCGTAAAAATTTACCCGGTTTCAATTCCCAAAAGTAGGCAATGATAAAGCTCTGACAGAAACCATTAGTTGGTTAGGAAAAGGATTTAATGATAAGAGGACCAGAGCATAGAGCAGTGTTGAATAACTGACTTAAGCATAAAGCGTGAAAGAAAATGTCAAGCCACAGGGAGAATCCATTTCCTTGTCTTTTCTTGCTTCTGGCACCTGACTGTATTCTTCAGCTAACAAACCCTTTTGCTTCAAAATCAACTGTGTGAAATTTTAAAATCTTTCTTTCTGAAACTCCTACCTGCGTCTTTCTCTTCTAAGCAAAACCCTAGTGATTACATAACCCAGGATACGCTCTCCTTTTTAAATCCTTAATTCAGTCACATTTGTAAAGTCTTCACTATATAAGGTGACATATTCAAAACATCCAGGAAATAGGATAGAGAAATCTTTGAGGGGTCACAATATCCTGCCTACCAACAGGGCTATTAAAACATCAGAAGTTCTTGATTAACTTTTAATTCTTATGCATCAGTTTATCTTTGAGTCAAAAAATGTATGATGTTGACTTATTAAGTAGAAAATAAAAATAAAATTTTAAGAGATTTTTATCCTAGCCAGTTGTTTTCTGCTGAAAATCTTTAAATTAAATGATAAAATTCTTACTATAAAGTTTTATTTAATGATTATTGGGTATCAATAAAGAGAAGCTGAAAGTTTTTTGCCAGTAGCAATATTTTGATGAAACTATATTTTATATTGAAGAAATCACTCTTGGCAGAACCTCATACTGCTATTTAGTTGCTTCAAAAGCTTTTTAAATATAAAATGTTCTATTAGTAAGAGTTCAAAACTAAATAAGGATTTTTCCTTTGTATACATGTATAATACACATATTTTAGCCTGATAACCTAAAGACATATTTGAACGTCTCAAACTATTCAATCTACAAAATTTTTCCTCTGTGAAATTGAAATAATAAGGAACCAAATTGCTGTGCAGATTAAATAAAATAGTATATGTAGAACTGTAGCATAGTTGTTGAGCTATAATAAGTAAGACTTTAATGTATTTTTAGTCTAATCCAAAATATATTCCTTGAGATTTGCTAATATTAAAATGTATTTCAGTAAATACTGTAAATGCATATACTGTTGATGTTGTTTCTAAGAAGACCTTACTAATTTTTAAAATATTTGGTTATTCTATATAGTAAAAAATATTTAACATGGCATTCGATTTTGATAATTCCATTCTTTTACATTATTGTTGACCAATCAAGTTTTCCTCTGAGTCTACAACATATTAAGTGGTTTTTTTATTCTACCTAAACATGTGAGTAAATTGTGAGGGGAATTCTGTTTATTACATTGTTTTCAACACAATATATTTAAAATTAAATTTAAGCTATTCTGAAGATCAGCTATTCTGAAATCCAGAAGACCGAAGTGCTTTGCAAAGCCAAGCCATAGCTGGGCACAGGGACACATGTCTGTAATCCCAGCTGCTCAGGAGTTTGAAGCAGAAGAGTTGCAAGTTCCAAGCCAGGCCAGCCTGGATAAAATAGGAAATTTCAGCTGCAAAATAACATTTTAAAAGAGGTGGACATATAGTCAGTGGAACGGTGCTCGCCTAAATATATGAGGCCCTGGGTTCAGTCCCCAGTAACACAAAAACAAAAAATCACAAAGTGGAAGTTTCTTGGTAGTTTTAAATTACTTTCAAGTTGTACTGTTTCAAATTTCTTCTTGTAATCCCATGTTCTAATCTTTTTAATGGCTTCTAATTAAATAATGTTCCCTTGCTTTTACTGCTGTCTTCTTGTGAGCTTGTCAAACCTCTTTTTCTTGTCTTTTGTAATTTAAGAGAATTTTATGTAGTTCTTGGAGAGAGACTATCATAAAAGTATGACCAGCAGAATAATTTATGAGTTTCAAACTGAAGGGTCGTTATTAATGCTGTCTTGCCTAAAATGAATATACGGGTTCTCTCGTTCATGCATGGCAGGATTTTAACTAGATAAGCAGGGGTAGAGGCATTAAATTACTACAAAATTAGTGATATCACTGGTTACATGAGCTTACTTTAATTCACATTTTTCAAAAAGACATGAATTGTTTAATGAGATTAGAGAACTATAAGAAAATATGTCTTTGGGCATAGACTTCCCTATAACATTTATAAAAAATATTTCTGTGGCTGAAAACACAATGTCAGAAGTTGTGATTTCATATGTTCTTTGGTAAATATCCAGGATCCAGTCATCAGCAAAAATAATACACGGAGTGAATATTCTTCACCATGAGGTTATTAAATGCAGAGGAAAAGCAGGCAAGAATGGATTTTCTCAATTTTGAAGAGAGGTTAATTTTAAGTATTTTTACTTTATCAGAGTACTCCTGACTTGTGTTCAACAATCACTGGTACTAATGATGTTTATGTGGGTTGAAGAAAAGTACCCTTTTGCTTATCATTTCAGCACCCGATGTCTTTTTTTATTACAGCAGACAGAACTAATTACTTCTTTCTGATTAATTTCAATAGCTGTGATTTGAAGCATGAATAATTCCTTTCCAGTCAAGATGAAATCCTAAGTATTTCCATGAAACTTTCACTTTTTTTTCTAGGTGCACTATATGTGGGCTGAATCAGAAAATATATTAACTATTATAACAAATGCACAACTGAATAGAGCACTCTCAGTATATTTATTTATATGCATTAATGTATTAAGCACTGCCTGTAAATTAATGTCTCTCCTTTTCTCTAAAATCACCTCTTCTTACCCTAGAGTCTCTCAGTATTTTCACTGAACTTTTCTCAGTGTATCCATCTATTTCAGTTTATATATTCATTAGCATATATGTTTTATGTTCCCTCATATGCCCCAAGCTTAACCACTATATAGTGTTGTATGCCTTCAATATAAAGAAATGATAGCTAACAATGATAGAGGACTTGGTATGTACCAGAGGACATTATAATCTTTATAGTATATTTGCATTTTTAAATCTTTAACCCACTGAAATGGGCATCACTATAATCTTCACATTACAAGAGGAGGAACAGAAAAACCAGAACAGTTATGCAATCTGACCTGAGTCACGTGACCTCTAGTTGACCACCTCTGGTTTAACAGTTTATGAAAGCATAGCCATTCCCTACCCCTGGACACCCCCAGTGGGAACATCTTCCCATGAAAGCCTTTTAGAGGACTAAGTACTTATTCCAAACTTTCACTATTGTTTGGATTTTACCTTTGGTTTTCTGTGTGGTTAAATATTTCTATCATACCATAATATATGAATATAACAGTTGCTGTAATTTGTCTATGAAATACTAATATTTATTAAGTTTTTACAGTGCCAAGCACTACATCTTACTATTCAATTCTTAAAGGTTGTGTGAGAATCATCACCACTTCATAGACAAGGAAGTTGATGTTCAGACAGGTTAGGTGACATGTGCAGGGTCTCACAGTGAGTAATTGGTAGAGCCTGGATTTAAACGCAAAGATCAAACACCAGAGTTATGCTCTGAATAAAAGAGGTGAATTAATGGACATTTTGCTCAGAGCATCTGGGAAAGCAATTGGAGGAGATGACATTTGACATATGTGGGAAGGCAAACCAGAAAAGACAAGAACAACACTTCAGGCTGGGGAACGATGTGGATAAAATACTACAGAACAGTCTACCTGGAGTACCAGAAGTGCTCGATAACTACAATGAAGGGGCCAGGGCCCTTCTGGGGCACTAGGTAAAAGGCTTCACTCGTCTCGTGTTTTCTTACGAATGTCCATGTGCATTTGTTTTCTTTCAGTGCCACCGTGGGCCTTAATTGCCATAGCCATAGTTGCGGTCCTTTTAGTCCTGACCTGCTGCTTTTGTATCTGTAAGAAATGTTTGTTCAAAAAGAAAAACAAGAAGAAGGGAAAGGAAAAGGGAGGAAAGAATGCCATTAACATGAAAGATGTGAAAGACTTAGGGAAGACCATGAAAGATCAGGTAATGTACACATCGCTTATTTATGCTTGGGTTGTTTTGTAGAAAATTAATATGTTAACAATGTATTGCTTAATGCCAGATACTTACAGGAATAAATAGCCTGCAGCTACAAGTCATTACCGTGGAGATGCTTTTTGGAATCCCCTTAGTCGTGCAGACATGTGGCAGGGCTTTGCAGCCTTCTGAGCATACTCTCAGGAGGATGGCACCTACCCTTCATGCGCCCAGCAGAATACAGTGTTCACCTGGGCATTTTTATTTCATCTGTTTAGTCCATCCTGACTGTGTGTAGTTTCAAAAATTAAGTACCCAGTGCTTTCCCTTTTGGGCAGGGGCTCCTTTTGACTTTTTCAGCATTCACAGTCACTGTTAAGTAACTGACTTTTGTAATCATTCATCAGGCTTGATGGATACTATTATTCCTACATCCAGCCAGCCCAGCCTGTAGATATCAGGAGTAATGAGTTATACAGCAGAAGGGGAGGAAGAGCTAGTACTTCAGAACAGGACAGAGCCTGAAGACAAAATTCTTACTTCCTCACATAGAGACCATAATTAAATCCATAACACTCATTATAAAATGCACCTGGCTGGTTATCTTCCTATCTTAGGAAGCTACTTGGATATGCTTTATGTTGCCATCTATTTTTAACTATTTAACTGAATAATTTTGCTTAAGTTTACTATTAATAACAACTACCAAATGCCTCTTCACTTGGGGGATAATATTCATTTTGCATATTCCTAAAGGACATTTAATTCATATGAATATGAATGTAGAGTTTGTTTCAAAGAAATAAACTTCACAGTCATCAGTAGTTCCCACCAGAAAATTCAGAAGTTCTATTGATTCCCAAATAACATACACAGACAGCTTTATCAGGCCATCTCACAATACAAGTTGCTATTAATTGAACCTGAAAATAAGTGAGTCTCCTGACGAGCAATGTACGCATTTTAAGTACATCTACATAGCTGCCAGTGAGCCACACACTCAGAGCCCTGAGCCCTACTTTGCAATTGAAGTTTTAGACTCCTCTCAGTATTTGTGAACAAGAGTTTCACAATGGTTCGTTTTTTCTCCCTGTGCCTTTGCTTAGTTTCAGAGCTGTGGGATAGATGTTAAGAGGTGACATGCTCATAGAGCTTTGGCCTCCAAGTAGCAAGAGTTCAATTTTTCTGACAATCCCTTATCATTGTCACAAAAGCTCATATACATATACTCAGCTACAAATGTGCAGTAAGGATTTTTCTTTTTGTTCAATTTATTAAGTGGTAACTAAAACTTGAAACATGTCTTGCTTTATTTCAACAGTTTCTAAAGCAAGCAGGATTGGGTACAGATGTCTTTAAAATGTCTTTAAAGATTTTATTGAGGAATTAAATACTGAAATAACATCCTAGATGGACATAGTCTGAAAAATATTTATATTATTTTAGCAATATCTATGAAAATAATAGTTTATGTATATAATACTGTTATTATCATAATTGCCTAAAACTCTAACATAGTTTTTCTATATCCCAGAAATAGCAATTAGAAGCACTGAATAATGTTAATTGATAACTATAGCATTTACTCCTAGAGTAAGAAATCTATATTTTAACCCATGAAATTTGTTCTATATGACACAATATTGTAATGTGTAGCATACAAGTGGTTACCCCTGTTATGACCTGGATAAATGACCAAAAACTCAAACATACAACTGATGATGGATCATTTTTGATCAGTCACCTAGTCCTTTAGATGGAGAATAGCAGAGAAAAATAAATGATTCAAATCAATAAGTACTTATTATAGTTTATAACAAGCTATGCTATTGCAAAGTAATACCACGGAAAAAGTATTTTTAATTATATTAAGTGGATCAGTTTATCTAGGACTTTAAGTCTTATATTTAATATATGAACAACTAAATATACAAACTGAAATATCTGAACAAGTGAAAACAGGCCACATTGATAAACAACTGTACAACATAGCTTATGCTACTGTCCCAGTACAACAGTAACTAATAATGGCTTCTAACAGTTTATGAGGAGGAAGACTAAAGAGGAGGAGTAAGATATGCAGGTTTCAGGAGAAAGAATGATATGTTACATGGTTATCATCACACGATCAAATTCAAACCAGCATAAGCACAAATTAAAATTATTTTAAATAATTATCTTTTCAAGGAATTTTAAGCAGGATACTGAAGCGAACATGAGGAAGAGAAAAATAGTTTATTCCTCTCACATTCAAAAACAGGACAGAGAGGAGACAGGTGTTAGATAAAACTTTATAAATTACTACTAGGCTAGGATTTAGGCTCTAGGGCAATCAATTAGTTTTTCCCATTTTAATTCATATCAAACTCACAAAAATTCAGACTTCATTGCTGATGGTTATATGTTCCTGTGGTTAGGTTTTGTACGAAAGGAAGAATTTTAATAGATTCAGCAGTGACTAGAAGGTAACCCTAGATAGTATGTTTATGTTCCACAAGGCACATATCTAAGGATTCTTTTTAATGCCTTGAAACTTGAGAACACTAAACTTAAACACAGAGGACATGACAACTTGTAGAATGATACATCTGGAAAGGTCATTTCTCCATGGTTTTCACTAATGTGTGTGGATGTTTTAATTTTTTATTTCTTCCTTCTGTGTTCTCCTTATCTGTGTTGTGTCTCATGACTGTTCTGGACTGTCCCTTGCGGTAGGTTTCCTCTGCTACTTAGACATCCCTAGTCAAGCTGAGATACATTTAGTAGCCTGGCAGCTGGCTCCACGGCCGAGGGCACATTGCTCTGACGCACATCAAGAGGCTGAACTAAACTGATTGTTTTTAAAGATAAAGTGTTGCCATTTTAAATATCCTCAACATAGATTACTACAACAGTATTAGAAAGCTCAAGTTTTAAATTGATGGACACAAAAAATTATATCCTTGTATAACTTTTTTAGTATGTTTTATGAAATCCTAATCTGGACAATGTACTCAGAATCAACAATTGCTCCTTCTGATGCTTGCAAACTAAACACTTTTTGAATGTCCAAGTAAACCATAAGAGTATGCATAAAAACTTTGAAATTAAAAATAATACGAAATTCCCAGAACAACTTCTGGTACTGCATTTTACTAAGCCTCAGAACTGCAAGATTTGCAAGGTTTTTTATATAGATTTTGCTCCATGGGGGATAAAATATTATAATGTGTACTGATTTCATAGTTCTGAATTTAAATGTGATGGTAGGGGAAATGTTTTGCTTAAGCTTTGCCTTTGGGATAGGAATAGACTTAAACACTCCGATGATGAACAGTAATACTGAGAAATTATTTTTAAAATTTAGTCCTTTTTCATGCAGAATAATTGCAGAGGTGGTTCTGCAGTTTCTAGTCCTGAAAAGCCCTTAGAAAGAAAACTTACTATCTCAATTATTTCAAACTGCACTGGACCAAAGCATGATATATAAACGGTCAGTTCTAAAGAGACTTTTGAAAAAGTGCTTTAATTCATAAATTTCATTGTGCTCATAGAGTAATATGTAGATTTTGCAGACCAAAGTATGCATTAAGTAGTTGCTGTTATTTTAAAACATGAATATGTTACAAAGAGCCAAATTACCTCAACTACAGTTTTCTAAGCACATCTTCTGTGACAGCACCAGACTTACGCACAGCTAAGGTTTACAAAGGAAATGGAAACCTATAGCCTAAAGTTTCCTAATTAAATATAATAGTCTTGTCATTTCACTCGCACGGATTCCATTTAGTGAGCCCCTCATCTCTCAAATTAAAAAGGTTAATACAAATTTTTAAAATAATTATGTTGTTTCCTGCCTTTGGCTAATAAACTAACATTTTAACACTCAAAGAAACATTCAAATATAAACTTTCTAAATTACATGCTGTGTGGCTAAACAAGTTTAAAAAGATTTCTACACAGATATATATTTATAAATGATAATTTTTAGTTTCCTAAACTTTTGAAGGGTTCCACAGAAATTTCAGGAAACCTGAAAGAGGAGAGATCGCTGTCAACAGCTCAACCTTCTGTTTATATGATCTTCCCAACAGAAACTAGAAGTAAAGAATTCTAGTAATCTGTGATGAAATCAACGCTCAATTTTTTAAAATCACATTGAGATTAGCTGAGAGAAGCCAAAATCTGGTAAACTCAAGAACTCAGGGTGCCATTTTGTAAACCATCATATGAGTGAGTGAAGAAAGGATCTCACTTTTGAGAATAATGAGCAGAACAGAGAAAAAAGACCTGTAGTATGGGAAATGAGAGATATCAAGATGAGACTGCCACGGGCTGAGTAAAGCCTAGTTATGCTTTTTGCATTTGAGTCCTATAAGAATTCTCAAATTCACTTGGAGAGTGATAGTAGTTAAGATTCCTCTGCTTTGTCAGACTTGTAAGACAGTCTGCCGTGCATATATATTATCTTGATTCCTATATACAGGATCTTGAGTTACATATATGTATATATATATACACACGTATACTCCCACACAAAACAAGGAAAATACCAGAACCAAGAACTAGGGAACAGTATTTGCTATGTATATAATCATAACACACAAAAATATAAATAGCCTGACAAACAATAAGAAATAAACACAATAAAAAATATACCAAAGGACACACGGGTAGTTCCCAAAAGATAAAAATATAAGTAGATAATATAAAGATACTTAATATTTTAAGCTATACTAGTGATCAAGGAAATGTAACTTTCAATAATTCTAAATTGAATTCTAAATTGTAAAATTTTAAGTAACTTTCATGTGTAAATATGTACTTGTTCTAATTTCTTTGAAGCAATAAATTGCATGTTAAAAGTTTCAAATAGTAGGGGCTGGGGATTTAGCTCAGCGGCATAAGCATCTGTCTTGCAAGCAGGCGGTTGTGAGTTTGATCCCTGGTACCGATAAAAAAAAAAAAAGTTTCAAATAGTAAAAAATTTTATATCCTTTAATATCTTGGCAAAATGATGAAAATGTTATATATTTAGATTCTTAAAAGAGGAGCATTTGAATATATTTTATGAAATAATGAGCTTTCTAGTATTTCAAATTGTAATTCACTTAAATTTTATAATTCTAAAAATTATCTAATTGGTAAGATTGAGTTTTGAGAATTCAGTACCACGAGTTGTTTGTTCCTTAATAAAGAATGAATTTCCAAACCAATTCGAGTTTTTGACAAAAGTGCAAACATAACTCCTTTTATCTCTCTATGTCAGACTTGTAAATCAATTTAATTCAGCCAGCCTAGCTTTCTGTGGAGCTGTTATAAAAATAAGATGGTAAACTTCAACCGGAAGTAGAACTTTCCTCTAAATATGCATTTGCTGGTAGCATGTTTTGGGTTTTTTTTTTTTTTTTTCATCTTTTTCCTTAGCCATGACAAATGTATATGGGAAACCCAAGGAATTAAAATTTTCTGAGGCTCATTTGAATACCTGTTTTCATAGAGAAAATAAGGCAATAAAAGACTATGCCTTTTCTGGAAATTACTCCACTGCATGTAACAATGCTGTTGTAAATGATGCCAACATCTCTTTAAACTATAAGAATGTGAAACCTGGCCTGGTAAATAGCATGTTTGCCACACTAGAGAAAGAAAGCAGTTTATCAAGGCCAAATGTAACATCAAGTTGACATTTTCTTTGCAACAATTTTACATTTATTGCTTGCAATCTTCTGAGGGGCTTTTTCCATTGCTTTCATGTTGCTTGCTGATTGGGGAAAAAATTCCGTGCACTAATGGAATTTAAAAAATATGTAAGCAGCAAATGTGAATGTGTGTCAGACAGAAAAAAAATCTTAGTGCTTGCTTCTGACAGCTTGGAGGTACTACTCTCGGGCCAGTTTAACTTGGAACTTGACACAAATTCAACTGATTTCACATAGAATCCCTTTTTCTACTCATAGGCACTCAAGGATGATGATGCTGAAACTGGATTGACTGATGGAGAAGAAAAAGAAGAACCCAAAGAGGAGGAGAAACTGGGAAAGCTTCAGTATTCACTGGATTACGATTTCCAGAATAACCAGGTCTGGGGGGAACGTCTTCTAATTCCATTACACTTTCAGAAATTACCACGTAGAATTGAAGCAAGATACTTCTTAAAACATTTCATTTGCTGCAGATGGAAAATGCAATTATCAAAACTATTGATGAAATAATTTCTAACTACAGGCAGTCCTCTACTTGCTAATTTAACTTCTGGTAATTAGAATTCATAGTATTCAAATGATTACATCTACTTGTGGCACTTACAGTAGGCAGGCAGAATACAAATTAACTTGAAGCAGTCAGCCAGCTCCTGAGAACTCCCCACAGGTCCTTCAGCCTGAGATGGAAAAATCTTCCATGGACCTGATGGATTCAGATCCAAATAGGGCTATGGGCCTTTGAGTTCAGCTACCACTCAAACAAAAAAAAAAATTAAAAAGGAAAAAAACCAGAAAACCCAAGAAGCAAACAGTCAAAAACAACAAAAGCAAAAGCAAAATGACAACAACAAAAAACATTATTGATAAAGGATTTCAAAATAAGATGATAGGAATTTATCAGTGGTTCTTATACTGCATATTGTTATTCAAGCCAAATTTTTAAGAAATAATGTGACAGTTCCATAAGAAATCAAAAATGAAAATTAATGATGGTCTATGAGTTTAAGAGCAAAAATGTCTATCACATAAGGTGAATACTGGTACTAATAACAGCCATGTTAAAAAAAAAAAATCAGAAGACAAACAACTTTTTAATGCCCATGCATACTGCCCCAAAATGACAGGTAACCAAAGAAGACTACAAAACAGAAATTCCTGGGGCCGGGGATTTAGCTCAGCAGCCTGCCTGGCAAGCACAAGGTCATGAGTTCAATCACTAGTACTGAAAAAACAAAGAAAGAAAGAAATACCTAATTTTCTTGGAAAGTGGTAGAGTGCCATTTAGCTGAATAACCTTAGCTATCTTTTATGAACTCCTGTTATTGAGGTTGTTTAAAGACAACTGTTAAAAATGTCCCTCTAAAATTCTTCTGGGATCTATGATATTGATGAAGATGTCTCTGTACCTTCTGAATTATTAGACAAATTCATCAACTAAATCATCTACGCAGAATCGTCTATGTTCAAAATCAAGTTAAGAATGCTTAGGTCAGGGCTGGGGATTTAGCTCAGTGGCATAAGTGCCTGCCTTACAAGCAGGCAGTTGTGAGTTTGATCCCTGGTACTGGTAAAAATGAAAAAGACCAAAAAAGAATAAAAAAAAAAAAAAAAAGAATGCTTAGGTCCCCAGTGATGGGAAAGCTTTTAGAGCTTTTAATGATAACAAAGAGCAGGCTGTGGAACACACTGCCATAGGTTCACCTCCACTGACCTAGGATATAACCCTTCTCCAACTACAGGAGTTTAAATCCCTGCAATTCATTTTGCTTCCCTTGTTTTCAGTGAAAAGGATCTATACTATAAATACAATCACTACCAGCACAACATGTGCTAATGATAGTTTGATGAACAATGAATGATGAATCAGTCAAATACTAATCCTCAACTTTGATGACTAATGTCCAAAGTCAGAGCTCTAAATAGTTTGTTTAGTAATGCAAAGTTTGTTTAGAAAATTGTCAAATAATGTCTTTTACTTTTGACATTTCAGAGGGTTCTCCATGAAGAATATAGGATAGGACAAGGTCATTATTCCTAGAAGTCTGAGTATCAGTTCATAGGTATGGATTTATAAGTGTAAATTAATATAAATTTATAGACCTATGACTTAGAGCAATTAAATATATGAGGTCATTTTTATCATTTATACCAAAATGTACTTAGCATTTCTTGCATAAAATTTGCTTCATATATATATATATATATATCTCCAATGGATTTTCCTAACTTATTCTCTATATTTCTTCTCAGTACAAATCTGGTGGTATCCTATCCCAATTAGTCCTTTTTTTTTCTACTGGGAATCAAACTCATGACCTCATGCTTGCCAGGCAGACACTGTGCCACTGAGCTATATCCCCGGCAGATTAGTCATAATTTCAAAACTTCAAGGTTGGCTTTAATTACTGTAAGCATCATTTCATTCAGCAGTAGAATTTTTAAGAAAATAACTAGCACTGAATTTTTTCTTAATCATATAGGAGCATATTTACTATTCCTTTTTAAATAAAAAGTAAATCTAAACATATTTTGTTCTGATAATCTAAAAGATTCTCCCCAATGAAATTTTTTAACTCTGCATTTATTTTTCCAAATGTTCTTAGCTAATTTGATTTATAAAATGATTCCTAGATATCAAAGAAGATAAATTTTGAGGAAATTTACAGATAAAACTGTAATCAACTTTGTTTACATCCCTAAAATACTCAAGTGGAAAACCTTTTGTGGAGAAGATAAATGTGATCATTTTTAGGCAGGAGTCAAAAAAAAGTTGGAAAAAACCCTGTCCCTTCTTAACAAAATAATTCAAAAATCTAAAATGATCTAGTTTTAATTAGTTCCAGCTATGTCTTTAGTATTTTCCCTAATCAAATGAAAATTGGTTACAAAAAGTAAGAATGATAAAATTGAATCTTGTTTTTACACATTACATGTAAAGGAGTTACCAAATACAAATTTAGTAAACCAGAGATAAACTGTTAGCTTTATTAAGCATGTCTTTATAATCTGATGTCTACTTTAGCTATCCTTCAACTATCTGTCTGTTTTGTACAACTACAATCCAGCAGTCATTGGTACTATTGTAAAATGATTCCCCCAGACAGATACTGAACCTTTAAAATGCAGGAAACATTTTTATTCAGGGCATCATCCACATGAAAAAATGAACCAACTAGTCCAAGTGCCCTTAAGAATATGGTGGTCAATTTTATAGAAAATGAGCACAAATTTTTTTAAGGAGGTAAATTTGCTTTTCACTCTTGGTTAAAAAGACACAAACTCAAATTTTCAGGCTCTGAAATGAAAACCTATTATGTAATCATGTTTACTGAACAATGAGCATCTACGTTTGTTCCCCATCGTAAGTAAACCAGTATGTTAACAAAAAATCTCTGATGGTAGGATATCTAAAATAGACCACTCAAACTTTTATTCTTTACAAAGATATTACCAGTACCATAATATTCTAATATCCCCAATGGGATTTAGGATTATATAAGTAAGAATATAGACTTGAACAAATGCAGAGATTTCTGATTTATTTGGAAAACCGTTACATAGCATTAAAAACCATCTGTCCATTCCCCTTCCTCTTTATGAATTTTAAGTTATATTTCTTTTATTCTCTGTCCTATATTTAAACCTGATATTAACTAAACCATTCTACCATAAGTTAATGTAAAAAGTAACCAGCACTCGAGTGAAGTCAAGTATGGTAAAAAGTTGAATATCTAATTTTTTATTTCAAAATGCTATTCAATTTCTAAGAAATGTCTATTTAACTGGTCTGAGGCTTTGGTAAAGAATTAAAATGTCCTGCTTTGTAATTACAGACTTGTGATTGTTTAACAATTTATTTCCACTTACAAATCATGCCCTGGAAAGAGAAACAATGCACAAGAGCTTTTAACAACTGGAAAGTTATTTGATTGCAACCCTTTTGCAAATATGAATTCCATATTTAACTGTAATCAGCAACCTTTTAAAAGCCTCTTTTGTGCTTGAAACTAGGCTTCCTACAGCCTGCATCTGTCATAATTAAATTTCTGAAGTCGAGAAAGCTCATTTCATTTGCCTTCTGCGTTCAGATTCCTAAGAGAGTAAAAGTTTATTAAAAGCAAAGAGGAATGAGTTGAAATCACAATATGAAGCTTTATGAACAAATTAGTCTTTTCTAAAACGTCCACCAATGTTTGTGCTTGTTTTCTTTGGCTCATTTCAGCTGCTGGTAGGGATCATCCAGGCTGCCGAACTACCTGCCTTGGACATGGGAGGAACCTCTGATCCTTATGTGAAAGTGTTTCTGCTCCCTGATAAAAAGAAGAAATTTGAGACAAAAGTCCACCGAAAAACCCTTAATCCTGTCTTCAATGAGCAGTTTACTTTCAAGGTACTTTTAAAGTGATACCTGTGACTTTCCTTTGTTTTAGATAAAAGACAGGTGTTATACTGATACATACGCAGATATACACATGGACACCTATTCAAAGACTCACAGTAATCGTATTCAAAATACTCTACATTTTTATCTTCAGTCTAGAGAATGCTTTATATTGCATTTAGAAATAGCCACGGTAGGGTTCCGCTCTGTCTTTCAGAATGGAATGAAGACGGATATATGACAAAGATGTCAGAGTCACATCTGAAAAATGAGGTCCGCTCCTACTCAGTCAATACACTTAGACTTCTCCAACACCAAAGGATCGTCATCATCATCATTGTTGTAGTTGCCCAAAGAAATAAAATCATTATTTTTTCAGTTTTCAAATCCTTAAAAAATAAATAAACCCAGTTCACAGAATTAAGTAAGCTATTTTCCAGTGGTTAAACGGTGCACATATTCTTACTGAAAAACTCCGTATGTTCAAGAAAAATGCAAGTACTCGGAAGCTATTCGTATATAAAAGATGGTGAACAGATTGTTTTTCTGCAGTTCTAGCATTTTCACTTTACTCTAGGCTCTTCCCTGATGCTTTTTCTCCTGTTAAGATGCCTTAGTTGACAAACAATAATTACCAGAGGTTCTTGCCAGATAATCACCGGTCAGGAAAGCACATCTTGCAGTCCCTAGAGATCTTTGTAGCCATTCATAAACCAGTTCTTTTGGGGAATATGTGAAATTTTTAAAAACGCATTATTTAGAACAATATGTTTTTGAAAAATGAAATGTTTGTGAACAAGCCAGCGGGCTTATTCCAAATCTCCCTGTCCATCAGCCAGGCTTAGCACAAGCGTACGCCTCGCGTTGGCAAACAGACCGGTGGGAAATAAATTGATGAAACTGAAATGAGAGCATGAGTCATTTTTGCGAACTGTTTTCAGTTTTTGCAAAGGTGCAATGTCTTTCTGTTTCCTCTAAAATTTGAGTTTCCAAGACAAAAGCCCCTTACATATTGAATAACGCTTTTTAAATATTGCAGTTTCTGTGTACCCACAGAAGCAGCAGCAGAAGCACTATGAAAAGTCTCAGTTTATGAAGAGTTAATTATTGTGGTCAACACAAAGCATAAAATGAAAATAAAACTTTAAAATACTGTAAATAGTAATCAGAGGCATATTACACACACACACACACACACACACACACACACACACACACATATTAGGTCAGCAGTTTATAAATAGAGTTTAGAAATCAAATATGAAATAATATGGCGGGACTTTGTTTTGAGTTACCTGCATATAAAGAATTCTTAGAACTTCAAGAAATAGAATATTGTAATTATTCTCAAACTTTGATAAGTCCCATTTTATTTAATTTTTGGAAGTTTGATCAAGCCATAATAAATTTAAAGTGTAATACACTTGACAGCCTTAAGATATATACCAATTTTTCTAGCAAACTCACTAATCTCTCTAGTAGACACTGTAGATTATGTATCTCAAAATGCCAAGAGGCAATGTGATGCAAGAAAGAATCATAAGAGAATTTAAAGAAGATTGGCTTTACAAATGAGTCCAGGGATTTAGCTCAGCGGCATAAGCACCTGCCTGGCATGCGTGAGGTCGTGAATTTAATCCCTGGTACCAAAAAAGAACAAAAAACAGAAATGAGTTTAATCTACTTGACAAGGACTCAACATGCTCCAAAGTAAAGTTTTTGCACAACAAATCTCTGGATTTCAATCAATAATAAATGTGTCCTAAGTACCTACTATATGGTAGATATTTTACATATACTTAATTGTCCTCCAAATGGCACCCTGAAATATGTATTATCACAATTGGATACATGAATTAAGGTTTTCTTGTCTGACCCAACTCTTTCAGCTAGAAAGTTGGGAAACGCACATATCTCTGGCCCCAAATTCATGTTTTTTGACCATTGTTATTTCAATGTAATCAGAAACCCTAGAAAGATTGTAGAAATACAACAAAATTTAAGGATTTAGCTATCGCTAAATTTTCTTATTTCTTACTTTGAAATTCACCACTTAAGGACATTTTAGATTCCTTCTAAAAACTAGGAAAAAGCATTACACTTAGTTTTAATATATTAGTATTTCAAAAAATAATAGTATTTTAATAAAATAATCAGATTCCAAGCATGACAAACGACTGAAAATAAACTCACTGGAAAATATAAACCTGTACAATCAAATATCCTTCCTTCCCTTCTTATTATCTATAGTTAATTGAGAGATGTTTGCTGGAGCATATGACAGCCATTTACACTGACAAAATACAAAGTGTATGAAAATTGATCAAATCTTTAATACAAGTCTAAACAATTTCTTAATTAGACATTTCTAGCCAGTTACTGAACAGTAGCTTACTTGGACTGCACTGCTTTTCCCTGAATATTAAAAATGTCACTAATAAACTTTCCAACCCACAGCATCTGTCCCAGATATATTTGAACAGCTGGAGAATTCATCAGTTGTTGGCCTTTTGCCACCGTTCATCCTAAAGAGTGTCAGACCTACAAATGAACTTCAAGATCCATATTATAATGAATATCTGATATTCAAAACATCAATTTTCTAGTCAGCTCATGTCAATCAGCAAATTATTTTAGAGAGTCTGTGAGGCACCTTGTGAATTTCATTATTCTGGTTCCTCGCATGTCATTTAAGAAGTCACTGCTTCGTTAAAAAGTGGTGCTACGGTCTTCAAAGAGTTAGTGGAACTTCTGAAACAAGTTATCTACTGCTAAGTGATACCCTTACAACAGAACTTACTACAACTTATAACAATAATGTCTTACTCTTCTCTCCTTGCTGAGACAAAATGCCTGAATTAAAAGCAGAAAAGGTTTATTTAGCTTATAGTCATAGAGGTTTCATTTCATAATCCACTGGCTCCAAAACAGGGTGGCATGGTAGATAGGCATTACAAAGCAGAAAGTGTTCATGGTAGGCAGGAGGCAGCAAAGTGAAAGCAAGCAAGGGCCAACCACAGCTCTTTCTACCCCTTATAACCGACTCAGGGTTGGTAGCACTCACACCCTTAATTCTACTGCCCTTGATCCTAGTGTTGGCTCAGGAATCGATTCCTGCATCATACATTCTAGATCCAGCCACCTCTGAAAAAGCCTCACTTATGCCCACATGTGGGAGACATCTAGACACAACCATAACAAATAACAAAATACTTTATGAGAGAAATTCATATAGTCCAAAGCAATTTGTTCTTTATAATCTCGGTGTGTTTATAGGATAATTGGTGGTAGGACTTATTAAAACCAACAGATTCTAGAACCTTGGGATAAAGCGATAAATCATTATGGTAAGTTCTCATGTACTCTAAAGTACTGTAAGCTTTAAATTGTTAAAAGGCTGAATTTAAGTGTGGGAAATCTCTCTGATGTTTCTCTACAAACATGATAAACTTAAATACCATTTGGAAAGTAGCAGTATTTTAAGCATTTTTGTGACCAGATATATCCTTATGTCTTTTTGAAGGTGCCATACTCAGAACTGGGTGGCAAAACTCTGGTGATGGCCGTATATGATTTTGATCGTTTCTCCAAGCATGACATTATCGGAGAATTCAAAGTCCCCATGAACACTGTGGATTTCGGTCACGTAACCGAGGAATGGCGTGATCTGCAAAGTGCTGAGAAGGAGGAGGTAAGGAAATCGTTAGCATTTGTAACATGACAAGCTGTACTTATTGGTCGTTGCTCGTACACTAACCTATTGAGAGACACTCTCTACAAAGGATGATGGGGCCTCTAACTGTTGAAAGTTGGCAAAATAGGGTCAGGGAGATTTTATAGCCTCATTAAAAAGTATATAGGTCTCCTGGGTGTGAGTTAAAACAGCTTTTCATGCACTGCTTGTAAACAACTCTCCTGTACATGGACATACAAACCCTTTCTGAAAGCTTGCAAACTGCCATAGACACATGCTCCCCATTTCTTTAGAAAATGAAAAATCATCCCTTCTTTGTATTTTGCCATAATTACTGTTTTCTGCACAGTTTCTGGTGCTATTATATAGAAATAAAATGGCGCTTTTTCCTTGATTATTTCTGCATATTGCTGATAGTTCATTGTTTCTCCTGCAGATATTCAGAACATAATGGGTGAGACTTCAAATGTAATTCAGAAAGGCTGATATGAAATCCATTTTTTAAATGACTCACATATTTATAGTACTCTTCACTTCGGTTTTTCTAGTTTTAATAGTTTGGCCCAGTACTTTTGTGTGATTTAAAAAGGGAAGTTCAATATCCTTCATGCATTTAAACTCCATAATAATCAATTCTATTTGGTTATGCTATGCTTGTCTGGCCCTAGGATTTTTCTGTGTGAATGTCTCAGCAGGCCAAGAGCAGAAAAGCAAACAATGCTTAGCTTCTCCAACTCCTAAAGTAACTCCTTTTCCAGGCACCTTTTTTGAATCCTGACTTGTGATTATAATTACCCCAGAGATTGCAAACAGTCACCATCATTTAGGATCCTTAAATTTTACTTATATGGCATCACTTTGGGGCCACCAAAGATAACAGAGAGGAGACCAAGCCTTCAGAGAAATTCAACAAAGTTTACTGTCTAAGAATCCTCTGAGGGGCCAGGACTTAGCTGAGCAGCACAAGTACCTGCCTGGCAATCACAAGGTAGTGAGTTCGATTCCTGGTACAAAACAAAAAAAAAAATTCCTCTGAATCACCTAAAATTACTAACTTTGTACTCCTTATTTAAAGTAAGGTTTGGGTCAGTGTTGCTGATCATTACACTGACATGAGTTTTGACTGTGCTCTAAACATTATCTGGCTATAGAGAAGAAAAATCTATTTCAGTTAACCTATTTTTTTGGAAGAAAATATATAATATTCCAAAGAAGTAAATACACACATTTCAAAGAGATTAATTACAATTAATACTGAAATATTGAGACAGAGTCAGTCGTATTGTGGCTATCCAGGAAAAGCACTGTTTTCAATTTTATGACTTTTATAAGGGTTCTTCCCTGGGGGCGAACAAATACTGACATTATATCCAGTCCCTATATGAAGACAAGCATTCATTCAACCATAATGTTTAACAAGATAGTGAGATGTTTCGCTAAACTTTTTATGGTTTATTGCAATGTTTGACTTTGTAAATTTCTCATGACTATGTTACAAAGTGGAATCATAACTAATATTTAATAACTGAGTGATGCTTACTAACTGGATCTTTAGCTCATTGGTTAAATGTCAGAACTTGACTCACTTGTACTTCCCCATGTCCACCTCTCCAGGATACACCACACTTACATTTACCTGAGTCACTACCCATGAGATGATAGCCCAAGATCACATCCAGTGGGCTTCTGAAAAGCTAGAACACGCTCTTGCCTGAGTTAGGAGAACATAGAACATCAAACATTCTCTTCTTTTAATAATCCTTTGGGTTTGAGACTTAACCCTAAGCTGGCAGGTTGGACTCTAGAATACAGAACGTAAGGTGAATACTCAAAAAGAATCACTTTTTTCTTCCCACTCTTACTTTCTTGGGTTTTTTTTTTCTTCCTTTTTCATCTCTCCCTGAGACTCTTGTCACCTAAATTGCAAATAAGAGGATTTCTGTCCTGAGACTCTTGTCACCTAAATTATTCAAAAATACTGACTATGATATTTATGAGACAGTCCCATATTCCTGCAAGCATGCTAAGAGTTTTAACTGCTTCTGCTTGCATAGCATTCTGGGCTGTTGCACCCTCACACTCTAATTTTTATTTATTGCCAAATACACTGATTTCTGTGAAAAAATTCAGCCTCAAGGTCAAATGGTGCTAGATTTCAGTACTGATTGATCCACTTACCAGCGGAGATCGCGTACTTAACACTATCTAAAATATTGTTTTTCAAACCTTGCAGTGACCTAACATTATGTAGCATCTTCTTACAGTACGTTATATACAGTGCGGTATGCAGTAACCATTCAGCCAGTGAGGACTCTCCCATTATTTTTCCTTTGTCTATCTTTGTTTTTTATATTTTCTTTCTACTTTTTATTTTCCTATGTGTATCTACTTCTCTGTTCTTTTCTCATCACCATTATGCTTACTGAATGACGCTGGAATGTTTAATGAAAAATAATGAGTACCATTACTGTTTTTTAGAATTCCAGGAATGATGCATTTTTGTTTTCAGTTGAGAGGCTATTTCCCTTTATCATGGCATAAGAAACATCATACAATAGAAGTCTAGCTGGCAAAGTATCTGTAGTAGACTAGACCCACATAGAAATTTTCTCATAGTAAGAGGAATGATTCCAATTATATTTCATATCTGGAGAACTACTTATTATCAATGGTATGTGCTCTGTTTTCATACTGTCCATTAACTGCAGAAAATTATAATTATGTGAATTAACTGAAGTCTTGGATTGTCTTTAGTTCTCACAATTTTAAAGAAATGTTTTTCTATTTTACATGATCAATTTATTTTCATTTTTTATCTAACAATGTTAAATGTGATTTTAAACAACATAAATTATATGATGCCAAACAAAATCAGAAAAAAGAATTCAAGGGTAACTTTGGAATCTAGAAATGGAACCATGAACCATATGTATTGGTTAGTTTCCCACTGCCGCAACAAAACACAAGATACTCCTAACTTAAAAGAGAAGATGGTTAGCTTTAGGTCAGAGGTTTCAACCTATAGACAGGTGATTCCATTGCTATGGGTCGGAGTAGGGTCAAGCAAAAGGTCTTGGTACAGCATAGGTGTTTACTTAAGGTGGCCAAGAAGCAGAGCATAGAAGAAGATTACCCAGAGAAAATACATGGTCCAGTGAACCTATCTCCTGGTAGTCCCCACACCCTAAATGCACCTTCTGCTGTCAAAATACAGGGATCATCACACTGTTGAGTTTGGTGCTCCTGTGACCAAAAATCCTCTGCAGAAATGTCTGAGTCCAGCCAACTTGATAAGATTGGTTAGCATACCATAGTAGCTTCAGTTAGAGACTTGGATAACAGAACCACCGAGATCCAATATTTCTATTTAGATAGCATGGGGTAAGAGTTTGTTATCAGAAAGTTGACAGCAATGACATTTGTATGATGAAGCAATTGTGTAACTTAAAGGGTTGTTTCAGAGATCTGTTAATGTGCAAACAAATTAGATGGGAAAGAGCGTGGGGAGTGTGAGAACCGCATTTGGAACTTTCTAAGCATGTTTAAAAGGAAGAGGAATGTAGAAAAGATAAACTGTGCCTGAGGAAACCACAACAAATGCACAGTTCCTGTTCTCGGTGCTGATGAAGCCCTCATTCAGTTTTGTTTGTTGGTTGGTTGGTTGGTTGGTTGGTACCTGGGATCAAACTCTCAACCTTGTGCTTGCTAGGTAGGCACTTAAACCGCTGAGCTAAATACCCAGCCTTCCATTTGGTTTAATGATGTTCCTCAGATTAACACAATCAAAACCAGCTTACTGGTTTAGGTTCATTTGCTCTCTCCTTTGCTCTCATTCTCCTTCTCTCTCTCTCTCTCTCTCTCTCTCTCTCTCTCTCTCTCTCTCTCTCTCTCTCTCATGCTTGACCATTTTCTCTTCCCCCTGTCTATGGAATAATTCTGACACATGAAGTAGAGTTTGACCTTGGAGATAGTTTGACCTTTCCCTTATTTAAGATAGAAATGTGTCTTATGAGTTTCAAGAGGTGGTAATATATGAAACACTGTATCAGTTTTTCTTATCAGTGCATGGCATCAAAAGCATCCTGTATAATCATTGTTTCATGACTTCTTCCATTTGCAAACATCTTCCAATACATAGAGCCTCAAGATGTTTGTTGAATTATTTATCTTTTAATTATTCATGCTACCCACAATTCAAACCTGAAATCCCATCTTACTATTAGAATAACTCAGTTAATATTTTTACTTAATGATTTCAAATGTAACAGTCAATAGCTATGACCATTTTCTCTTTTCATAAAATTTTTTATCACTGTGTTAGAAATTGTCCTACAACAATTATTAAATACACCGAACGATTTAGACTGTTTTTATTTTAGCATTTTGTTTATCATTCTTTTATTCAAATCCCTACGCCTTCCACTACTGTCTCATCTTTAAAACAGCATAAGATCTTAATAGAAACCAGCAGAAAACAATGAGACATTTTATTTGCTTTTTTTTAGTACTTTTTCCTGATAGACTGTAAGCTCTCATGACTTAACCGTCACTGCTTTGCTTCCATTAGAGAATAAATCTATCACCTCTACGTCGTGTGGAATTCATTAAAAAGTGAGTTTTAAATGAGATTCTGTAATCCAGTGCAAATGGAAAAAAAATTGATTGCTGAATTAAAATAAGTTGGGACATAATTTAATTAGTACCCAAGCAGAAGGGAAGAGAAACTACTTTAGTAACTTAATGGAAAATCAATTTTTCAAGAAAACTTCACGTTTTTAAACCCAATTAGAAAAAAATTTACTTCACAGGGAAGCATTTGGAGAATACATATTCAATCAAATGGCAAAAGTTTTTTAGCTTCTTATGGTCAGTTACTTGATCCTTCTTTGAAATGGCTTAGTTATTCCTTTAGGCACCTTCATGATCAAGGATTATTAAAGAACTTCTGTTGTTTCGAAGTACATATTGTAGTTAGATGGTAACTCATGCTCTCACATTATCTCCAGCCAACAAATCATTGCTCCTCTGGAAATAGTTATACAAGGTTAATTGCTGGAACTTTAAGCATGATGCCAATAAAAACCTTTCTTGTCACTCACAGTCTGTAACATTTAGGAGATGCAGCAGGTAAAGATGTCCAGTTACCTCCCTGACATTTGAGGGAGGCTTACCTGTTTCTGTTTCTTGCCCTTTGTCCATTTTCCTCACTAGATCGTAAGCTCTCATCTATTTTCCCACTGAAAAGCCAAGTTTAATCATAGAAGCAAGCACAAAAGGATGATGCCACAAAGTCTTGGTTGTGAAAAATATTTCAAAACACCCTCTTTAAAGTCCATATTAACAATAGTAATAATTCTGTTTCATTTCATAAATGAGGTCCTAAGTATTCTGAAAACCCATCAGCACAGACAGTGTCCTGGCACTGAATACTGAAAATGGTTTAACACATCTTTGTTGTTATTGGTTTATTTTGTAAAGACAGAGGCAGCAGGATAAGTGCAGAGCAAAGTCATTGTTGCTATTGTTTTAGTTAATGGATATAAAAACAACTGTTTCTTTCCTTTCTTGTTGTAAAGGCTTATGCAGTATCACCTTCCTTTCCAGGATCTTCTTTTTCATCCTGTTTCTACAACAGGCACAGAGCTTACGGTTTAGTTTAATTATCTAAGACTAAAATTCTTCTTGCAATATATGAAACTAACCAGAGGAAAATGGCAATGAATCAGTTCTACCATACCTAAAGTGTTTGCTGTTGCATCAACTTCATAGCAAAATAAATATGACCTCCTAGTATTGAATTATTTTACTAAGACTATGATAAATTTTAGTGTACACAGTAGCTATGTATCTACTTTATGGGAGAGTGAACATATTGATGTCCCTTTAAATTGCTCTGAAACTAAAAATGTATTTTATGATAACGGTATATCTGTGGTCATAAATATGATTGACTTGATTCTAAGTCTTTGAATTTCAATCGCCAATTATAACTATATTTAATGCAAAATAAATATTATCCATTGTATGATATGGTTTCTAAAAACATATAAGAAAGTAAACAACCTAGAATATCTGTAGCATATAGTACTATAATCTTAGATACTAAAAAATTCAAAATTTTGCTATAATGAATCAT
This sequence comes from Cavia porcellus, assembly GCF_034190915.1. Lineage (NCBI taxonomy): Eukaryota > Metazoa > Chordata > Mammalia > Rodentia > Caviidae > Cavia > Cavia porcellus. The sequence continues at coordinate 71,042,036 of NW_026947491.1, forward strand.
TAAACAAAAATATAATATTTTTATTGAGAATCCTTTAGAAATATAATATAAATTAAACTCATTTAAGCCAGAATTAAAAGGGGGTGACGGCTGATATTTTCAAAATAGCTAGTGACTACCTTCCCTCTTCTCCTGCTGTCATACTTTAACCTACTGGATCTACCTTCCCTTCACAGAAATAACCACCAAAGGCTGGTGTAGACATTCTGCCTCCTTTGATGCTGAAGCTGATTTTCTTTAAAACTTACTTTAATGTCATTACCTAAGCTGTAGCTCTAAACGGCAGCCACCATTTGTCGAGAGACTGCTGTGGACTAACAAAAATTTATTCTCGTTACATTCTTCAAAATTTGCATTATTAAATTTGTTTTATAAATTAGAAATGGGCGTGTACTGAGACCAAGATAAGTTTCAGTAATTTGTCCAAGTTCACATAAGTAATGTTAAAACTAAAATTCAAGCACAATTTTCAAGCCCATGCTCTTTATTTCACCAAACACTCTCCTTTAGCCTCTCTTGATCCTCTCAGCCTCAAACAATAGCACTAAATTACATTGCAATGCAAAATCCTAATGCACGTTAGTTTTTCTTAGCTGCCGCTTACTTTTAGGACCCTTCACATTTCACAGGTTCATTTGAATAGTTTCTACCCATCATTCCAAAGGAATACAATATAGAAAAAATATAGTACATAGCAACAACATTTTTGTTTCTTCACACAGGCCTTATTTCATAAATTCATAGCGCTAATTCTTATCCAGAATGCAAAGTTTAAAATTCAAAGATGTTCATTAACACAAACATGCTATTTATTACTTACTCATGAATATTAGTGAATTTAATGAAAGTGGGGAGGTTGTTCTTTCCACTTAAAATTATTAAAGAGAATATAAATTCCATTCATATAAAATATAGTAAATGTTTGATAAATATAAAAGTATATAAAACATGAACATAGTTCATAATAGTAAAATTTTATAATGCAAAATAAAACCAATAAGAGTTATAATAAGTAAGCAAATACTATATTTTCGGGAAATTCTCTGAAATAGTTGGGGGGAGATGAGATAATCTATACAAGTGAGTAGAATTTCAACAAGCAGAAAAAAATTGAGAATGCTTCCAAAAGCATAAAAAGAGAGATCTGTAAGCACAAATAAATGGAGTTACCATCACTAATGACAGATCCAAGTAAGAGAGGAAAGAAAGCTTGAATGCATATTTTGAGAAATAAGATTGGATAATGTTATCTAACAATAATTTGTCCTATTAATACCAGACTGACAAATCTAGACTTGTGACACTGAATAAAGCTTATAAAACTTTTTGCCCAAACTAGAGTTGGAACAAGAAAGCCAGACATGCCTCTGTACCAAACACTCTACATCCTTCCCACATATTATCTTATATAACACTGGGGAGACGCTACGGAATCATGCCTCCTATTCTCAATTTACACATTAGGGAATACAATTTTCCAAGTATCACACAAAAAATAAACACTGCAGCAAGTATTCAGACCCAGGTCTGTCTGATTCCAATCCCATTTTTCTTTCTATTCCACCATAGTGCCCCGGTGTTCACTAATACTCAGTGCGTATAAGGAAATGACCTATTTTGTTTACCTTTTTAACCCCAGTACATAGCAGCATGCCTAGAACACTGCTTAAACACATATTTTTAATTGTCTGAACAAATGGAAATAAGAATTTTCTTTTAAAGATATGCATTGGTCCCATCTCCTTCAAGGAAACCATTCTTGAAGGGCAACCAACTATTCCTGTTTTACTGCTTATACTTTAGCTCCAAAGACTGTAATTCCAGCCCCTTCTTGGACTCTTTCTCAGTGTACAATATGATACATTTTTTTCTATACTATTCAGCAATGATTTGCCTTCATCTTTAAATGGTAAATTCCATTGAAATGATCAGAAAGGCTGGGGATTTAGCTCAGCACCATAAGCACCTGCCTTGCAAACACACAGTCGTGAGTTCAACCCCCAATACCTAGGAAATGGTCAGAAAATGTTTAAAGGCAAAATCATATAATGAATTGATAATTGACTAAAACAGGGTTAGTCACTGCAGAAAAGTGAAGAACCTTCTTTGGAAGCTTATATGCTAACTTTGGCCAAAATGTTCTGAACATTATCATCTTTCCATAGTTTCTCAAATAGATTACTATGGGAAAAAATTCTCATTGGGATATATAAATTTCAATAAAGGTGGAACCAAGAAAATCAACGTATTTAAATAGAAGTCAGTGTAGGTGTTAGTTTTTTCATTTTACTCAAGAAGAATTTTCAGCTAAATTTTAAATAAAGCAGAACGAAATAGTTCAGAAGGTTAATTTCATGTATGTAGGTTGACAGAATAAAAAGTGAGAAGCAGGAGCTGGGAACAAATAGAAAATGAGAACAAGAAAAAAGAAACAAACAACAATCTTTTCTCTGCTTGAATTTCCATATTTTTGAAATAGTGAAGAGAATTTTGAGTAGGAAGTAATGTAGCAAAATATCTCGCTCCATCTTCCTTTTATACATTTAAACCTTTTATAATACAATCATCGTGTTTCGGAACAATTTTTTATTATCTTGTTTGTAAATCTTCAAATTAAATGTTTTTACTTTATCTTACTCCTACCTATCTTTGAGCAAACAAAATGTTTGTATTGTGAAAGTTTTGATGCATTACAATCTGTTACCCCACAGTTAAAGGAAATGTCAGTGACTGAGTTGATAAATTATACTACAGAATAAGGCAGGATGATGAGGACTTACCGACAACCAAGTGTTTAATTTAGGAGAGAGGGGGCAGTGTATGCAGACACATTATAAACTGTTTTTGTTGTTGCTGAGACAAAATACCTCACACTCCAAATTAGAGGAGGAAAGGCTTATTTAACTCAATTTGCATAGGTTGCAATTCATAGTTGGCTGGCTTCAAGGCAGGGTGGCATGGCAGAGGGACATAACAAAGGAGAAATTAGTTCATGGCAGGCACAAGGTAACACATTGTAAGTAAAAGTTGTAGATTCTTTCTGTTTATTTAAATTGTATCCAGGCTATTTTCCCTTAGAGCTGGTAGCACTCACAGGGTGCTCACTCGAAGGGTGAAGCATCTTTAATCCTACCCAGAAATATGCCAGGTCACTCAGTGGATTAATACAAATCCTTAGTCCCAGCATCACACACTGGAATCCAACCATCTCTGAAAAAGCTCCACCTTCAAGAGGCTTGAGGGGACACCTAAACACAAGCCATAACACAAACTTAGTTGCTTTAAACACAACTAATCCTTTCTGATAATGATCACTCATTGTGAAATGCTCCAAATCTTATGCATTCATTTTTTTGTTTATTTATCATATCTTATTAAGCCCCTTCTATAAGTCAGGAATTGTACTAGTTTATGGGAGTATAATGGTAAATAAGGTAGATACATTAAGCCTACCAAAAAAAAATTAATCACAAAACAAAACTGCAGGGTGGAATGATGCTCTGTCTATGGACTCAACTTTTGTGAGTTCAACTATCAATATACCCTTACTCCTAGGGAGTCCTTGAGCTCTTCACTGAATCCTTTCTTCAAAAGGGGTTAATGTTACTCATTTCCATAATCGGTGTTGCATTCTAAATAAGATAATTCATGTGTAATGAATTATCATGAAATTTATGTAAAGCACTCAGACACATGGCACCAGATAATCTCTCAATAAATATTAGTTACTTTGATGCTGCAAATACTGATCAGAATCCTCATTTTCTTAAAATCCTCATTTTAAAAAAGAATCACTACTCTGACCTTACTTAACCCGTCCCTGAGCAAACAGGCAATACTTAGAGGTCTGAGTGCATTTCTTAACTTTGTCATGGAAGAGAGATTGTCTGTTCCTCTACCTCATGAGCAAGAGTCTTTGGGGTGTGAAAAGTTTTACAAAGACCAGCCCAAGCTGAGGCTCATCAGGTCTGAAGGAAAGATGACCCTAACAACTGGACACCTTTGAACTCCTCTAACCTCAGACAACATACAAATGAACTCAAAGTTGAAGGCTCTGCTAAAAAAAAAACAAAAAATTACTTAACCAGTGTTGGCAAGGATATGGAAACATTAGAATCTTCATTCATTGCTGGTGGAGTTGTAAAATGATGCAGTCACTTTGGAAAATGATAATACAATTTCTCAAAATGTTAAACAGGAGATCCTGGGAAGGTGGCAGCTTGATGGGTAGTGGGGTAGAGAGCCTCTCTAAGAAAAACAACTCAGATGCTAGAATTTAACACCATGAAGAAGACCAGACCAAAGGAGAGGGATTCTCACAACCCAGGAAGAAACTGAAGAAAATGGAAAAGAAAAAAGAAAGGAGAAACATGGACGACAGGATAGAACCAGACACACTCTCACTCGGGCTGGTCCCACACTGTGCTGGGCAGGCCCTGGAGTCAGACGACTCATGGCTGTGCTGAAATCACGATAGTGCCAAAATTGGCAGTTGGTGAGACCCTTGGTGGGAGGATACAGCACAACAGAGAGCAGAACCAACGTGGAGAGCTGCATTAACCTATGGTGAGTGCTAGGAATTGGGTCCTGCAGAGGGGGTGACCAGCTGGATGACATATTGAGTTGGGCAGGATGGGCCTGAGCCCAGAACCAAAGTGGTGGCAGTTGGCCTCTCCTGGCTCAAAAAGGACTGGTGGGATCTGCTTGGGCTGGGTCACACCCTTGGTTGGGACCCAATAGCCAGGGATGAAACTTTCCCAAACCTGTGACATCCATACAGCATAGACTAACATAGTGAAGACACTTACTGATTGACTGGTTCAGAGGAGAGTGGCCAGCCCACATTATCCCTGTGTGCACCTCACAGATCAACAGCAAACTGGAGAGGGCAGCAATTCCCTAGCCAGTACACTTTAGAAAAACCATAAGCAATACGGAAAGGGCCTGAGACCTCCACCATACACCTGTCTGAAAGAAACCAGAAACATGACAAGAGAAAGAAACAAGAAAAAGCCTCCAGCCACTGACCCAGGGAAAATAAGTCCAGAAGAGGTAAATAGAGAAGAGATGGAGGGCAACAAATAGCAATATTGGACACAGCATCAGCAGACATAAAGAAATACCTTCATGACCTCATACTCGAACTTAAAACTGAAATTCTAATTCAAGTGAAGCAAGATATAAAAAGATTAATAAAAGAAATGCTAAGCCCCTCTCATGAAGACACAGATGGAAGAATAAGGAACCCAGAAAAAGAAGAGAAACTGTTGGTGAAGAATATAAACAAAATCTAGAAGACATGAAACAGATCCAAAGAGATTACCAGGAAATTAAAAACTCCATTAAAAACTGGCAAAATTCCTTGACAGAAACTAAAGTTAGACTTTCAAAACTTGAAGATAGATTTGCAATGTGTGGTCACGAAAGGAAAGATGTCTTAAAAATAACAAAGAACCAGGAAATAATAATGCAAAGGCAAGAAGACAACAAGAGGATTTGTAACTTAAGAATAAAAAACATGAGCGAAGAAGCAGGAGTAAACACAAATGGATTACAAAGGCTATTCACAGAAAAATAATTAAGGAAAATTTCACAAGCATAGGAAAAGGAAACCATATTCAGATACATAAGTCATGCAGAACTCCAGCCAGCTACAACCAAAATAGATCTATACCCCGACATATAATAATCAAGATCACAGAAATTCATAAAAATAGAATATTAAAAGCAGTCAGAGAAAGAAACAAATCACCTATAAAGGAAAACCCATCAAAATCATGACAGCCTTCTTGACACAAACTATCAAATCAAGAAGAGCTTGAAATGAAGTATTCCAAGCCCTGAAAGAAAATAACCTCCAACCCAGATTGATATACCCTAAAAACTGTCTCTCAAAATTACTGAAGAAGGAAGATGTTTCCTGACAAAGAGGAATGTGAGAGTTTGTGACCACCAATCCAACCCTATAAAAAATACTGAAGGACATTCTAGAGAGAGAGAAAAAAATCACCAGGGTTCCAGCAACAGTGGCAGAGAGACCTCAATGAATGGGCATACAGTGGAATGAAGGAGAAAAGTAGACAACCAACAGCAGAAAAATAGCACAGCAGAGATGAGGCAGAAAAGACTGGCTATAATCTCTAACACAGATGGCCTTAATACACTAACAAAAAGAAACATAGGCAGAGTACATCAGGAGATAGGGTCTATCGAGATGTTCTGAATAGGAAGTATAATCTACCTGAAAGAGGGTTAATTAACCAAAAGTCAAAGATGAGAAAACAATGCTTTATGTGATAGAGAACTAAAGAGAAATAGGGACAGCTGATCCAGCAGCGGAAGATAGGTTGGAAAGTCATGGCACTTTTGTGCAGTGGAGAACTACTCAGCTATAAGGAATGAAAACCTTCAGGCTTTAATAGATACAGGAATATGGCTCAAGATCAAGCTCAGGGGTAAAAAGGTTCAGAACCACTTAGGTAAATAGCGGGTTGCCCCCCCCCAATCTAAAAAATAAAAGTTAGTGGAACCCAAAATGTACAAAGCACCCTGAGAAAGGGAAAGGGGAGGAATTGTCTTAAAAAGGCAGGCAGAGGACATTGTTAATAGTGTATCAGGATTTAAAAGCCACATTAGTCTTATGACTCTGTTTAGTTTGATTTTATTCTGTTTCAGTCTGTCTAGTCATACTAGATTTGAGGGCACAGACAGCTATCCCAAAAATAGCAGGATATACTATGGTACATATCTTTAATTTCCTATTAACTTAATCCGAAGCTCTGTATTACTTACACTATCTTACTATGACTGATCTCATTTGAATCTGGTTTGTTAGATCGCTGTTTTGTCTTGACTGATTTTGTTTGGTATGCTTGATAGTATCAAGTCTAAGAACAGAGGCAACTACTCTGAAGATGACAAGATGCAATAGGATACCCATTCCGGTTTGACTATTAATTGCTTTTGAAGTCCTATACTGTCTCCAATGTTTTGTTTTTATTAATATTGCTATATAGTGCTATATTCAATTATATTATGCTTGATGATATAGACAATTCTATTGAAAATTACAAAAGACACCATAGTAACTACTGTAGGTCACTTAGTGTTGTAGTTTTATATGTCTTTTTTATTTCATGTTTTTCTAGAAATTTGTTTTGTTGTGCTGTTTTGATATTTTTTCCTCTTCATACAGAAAGGATAGGTATACAGGTAGAGATTCACACATGTGTAGAACTTCTAAACACTTTATAAGAATAGATTACATAATGCACAATGTAATGAACAAATACTCTGAAGAAAATGAGACACTAAGATACCCAGTGCCGATTCCATAGCATCATTATATAAAGTCTAGCAATACTATTATTTTCTATCCAGAGTGATATTAGTCTGTTTGCTTTTGTTTCATTTCAACATACATAAAGATATGGATAGCTATTTTGAAGAAAATGAGAGACATTATGGCAGCCATTGTTGACTTCCCTAATGTCTGGTCTTTAAGACCTGAAATGCCTTCATCATCCTGTTCTGATCAGTTTAGTACTATTTTGTTCAGTATGAATTCACTGTGTGTGAAGATATGGACAACTATTTGGAAGAAAACAACAGACAATATGATAGACAGCAAAGATCTCCAGTGGTCTTGATTTGAAATCTGTGTTTCTTAAATTGTTTTCTTATGATCTGTTTTGTTCTATTTTGTTATGTTTAATTTTACCCTCTTTAGAATAAAAAAAAAATGTTAAACAGAATCACCATGTGACCTAGCAACTGCACATCTATGAATGTACGTAAAAAAATATGCACACACACAATTACACAGATGTTTATAACAACATTATTCATAATAGACAAAGGTAGAAACAGCCTAAATGTCCATCACTAATAAGTAGATACAGAAAATGTAGTAATTTGACATAATAGAAGATTGTTCAGCCATAAAAGGGAATGACGTCTTGATAAACATAGAAATACTGATAAATAATAGTAGGGAAATCTATAGACAAATATATATATATATATATATATATATATATATATATATACAGTTTCTTAAGACTCAAGTAGGGTGGGAGAAGGACAGGGAGAGGAATAATATAAAGCTGTGTTTTATAAAGAGTTTCAAACCCTGAAACTGTAGTCGGGGAAGTATGATGCTATGGGTTCTCTGGGACCGCATTTGAAAAATCACAGGTGTAGGCTGGGAATATCCTTCAAAAAGTTTGACCCTGATTCAAAAGTCCAGGATAGTCACTCAAAGTATCATAGCCTCTCATTAAACTAGGGCACTTATCTCCAAGATCAAGCCTCTTGATATAAAGTCAGCAATCAGATTTTTCCTCTTACCGATACAAAGCCAGGCATACAGCTCATGGCTAGCTGGTGAGATCTCAGAATTTAAAGCACCAATTTTTCTGATTCCAAAGCTTTTTTCTACTAACCTATACTCTTTTGGGGTAAGAAATCTAAGTTTAATTCTCCTGATGTAAAAAAAGGCAGTATTCTAAATATTAGAAGTAATGATTTTACAGTCTGCTTTGTACTATAGAGATTCACAAGGTTGAATAATTGCTTTTTTCTGGACATTTTTATCAAGACCTTGTTGACATACATGACATGCATTAAAATGCACAGATATTAGATCATTGGGTCTTATTAATTATAGACAACAGTGTAACCACAATTCCAATTAAGTTAAAGAACATTAATTTTTCACAGGCCTCTTTCCAGTCAATGCCTAGCCCAAACCCCTAAAGGGAACTTCTGGAGGTTCTTATTTTAGTTTCGATTGGTTTTTTGAGGTCCTCACTATGTAGTCCAGGCTGGCCTTGAATTCACTCAGTGGTCTTCCTGCCCCAACCTCTCATGTGCTGGGATTGCACGTGTGCACCAACACACCGGCTCCTGTCTTGATTTTTATCACTGGACAGAGATGACCTGTTGTGGAGCTACATATGAAAAGAATCATACTATTTTGTGTCAAGGTCCTTTTATTCAGTAGGATTTTTTTATATTCTTCATTTAGTTTCATACATAGTAGTTCACTCCTTTTTACTGTTGAGTAGTATTCTGTTCAAAATTTAAGACTTTTGAGTTTGGGATTATTATGAAAAAAGCTCTTTTAAATATATATACTTGGACAGCTCTCTATAGAGACATGTTATCATTTCTGCTGAAATTTCTGGGTCACATAGAGATACATGACTCTTGATTTGTTTGGGGTTTTTTTAAAGCTAAACTTGCTCAGACACCAGATAGCATTCTATGTAGTTAGTGTGTGGGGTTAATCTTTTCCGTCATTTTCATTTCATGCCTGATAATGCCCAACACCACTTTGATCCTGACCTTGGCTATATATCATTTTTCCTGTACCATATACTTGGTACCTCATTTATACATTTTCCTTGTGCTAGGAACACAGTCACATGCTGCTATAACATAAACAGACACCTTATTTACCTGTTTGATCTCTTCTACAGGTAAAGAACAGTTTGCATATTATAGTAGTTAGCTCTTAGAAGTATGGTGTGAATCAAATAACTATAGAACTCTGATTCCAAATCTTGTGAACTTCCTGAGCTTTGAAATGTAAAATGGATTACATACAAATGTGCTTGAAATTTAAAAGTTCTTTTTCAAACACAGCTCTGTCTGATATCAAATATATTTCTAATGTAAACAATTAGATACATAAAATAGCGATTCACTTTTTAGATTGTATATGGGGGAAAAAAATCCTTTGTTTCCAGGGTCATTTAGAAGTATCTGAGTATTTTTGCTTTTGCTGCAGGGCCAGTGTCATTCTCAATATCTTTATCACTTCTTTCCACCCTTCCCAGATTTTAAATTCCTGAAGGTAAAGCTTTTTTTTGCCCCTGGAGGAGTTCTCTATCAATGCACTGCATACAAAACACCCTCTGGTATTCCTTATCTCCCTACTGGCCTTATCTCTTCTCTCCTCTGTTCTTATCTGGTGCTCCACTTTAAATGTCCCATAAATCACTAATATGCAGCTATTTTCCTCCTTTGGGAAGCCACAGAAAAACTGTGAGCTAAGAATATGCAGCAAGGGACTCACCAGGAGGTGGCAAACTCTACACCAGAGAACTGAGCAATAAGAATCCAGAGCCAGTAAATTCAGCCCAGACCAAACACCTAGTTTGGCTTACAACACATACAAAGCAACAGTGGGTGTGGTGACACTTTTCCCTCTAGAACAAAACCATCCTCTCTAAAAGCACTTTCTATGTTGGCGTTTGTTTTCTCACAGTTAATACGCAAGAACACATTTCTCCACTCCCAATAATAGTGTGCAGAGATGAGCACTTGCACATAGCACAGGATAGAAATGAAAGCTCAAAAATACCTCTGGTCAAGGTCTTCTCATTCACTAAAACGCAAATACTCTGGTATGTGGACAGTGGCTGTTGTTTACTAGAAGTAAACCAACTGCTTTTCAGTTTAAGCTATCACTTCTACATGAATAAATCAGTATGATGACAAGGTGCTTCCTAGAATTTTCACTTTCTGCTAATATTTAAAAACAGAAAAAATGTTTTTCAGAAATTAGCATAGTGTCAAGAGTAGTCTTTCTTAATTGTATCCCAGTGTCAAAAAAATAGAAATTAGAATATTAAAATAAGCCTGAAGGTTTATGTTTTGATTTTTGGACATATTTTTGGACAACCTAAATTACAAACAAGAATACAGAAAGCAACCTGTAGATTGCTTTCTTGATATAAAATAACGCTTCTCTTTAAGGTCATTGTCATTTGCAGAAGTATCATATTAATGCTTTATGTCAAGGCCACGTTTGAAAATAACAAAGGCTGTGGAAGCTGAGTGTCACAGAAGGATTGCCTAATATTAGTTGAAAAAGTGTTGTTTTGTTTCTTTTTGGTACATAATACTTTCAAACCTGGAAAATCAGCATGGTATAAATTTTCCCTTGGCCACATCTTAAACTCTTCCTCCTGAATGTCTGTATGAGACTGTCCCTGTGCTGAGTTCAGAACTTTTCACTCCTCAGAAACCCTCTGTGGGGTGGGCACCATTATCATAAGCAACTTTTAGACAAAGAATCTGAAACTCAGAGGAATTGGAGTTGCTTGGGGCCACGTAGCTAATAGCATAAGGGCTGAGATTCAGATTTCAATCTGACTTCACTGGTAATTGCTCATCCTGTTAACTTGCCTTAAATAAGGTCACAGGATCTGCGCTGAGGACAGTGTCTTAGCCTGTGAACACATAGCTGCACGTGCTCTATTGTTCATTCTCTTGATTCCCATTCAGCCAAGGCACCATGCTGTGCAAAAGAAATGCTGCTGCTGCCTACATCCACGCCACTTCCCAGCCAACCTCTTAGCTGCTTGCTCCTTCTCTGGATGTTTCTTTCCATTACATAGATACGTATGAAAGATCCCACATAGTGTTCAGGTGTTTCTGCTTTCAAATCTCTCCATTTTATTCCATTTCTCTGTGCTGCAAATTTCTGGACAGAGAAGTAACTGCTTCCATCTCTTTCATCACATTTACTTCTACCGAATAGGATGATGCACATAATATAGAGCATCCTATACTTAAAACAGAGACTAATAAACCATAATATTTCTCCAAAGAGAATTTAGTTCTGTTTCCTTGAGTGCAAGGAAAAATTCTTTGGAAAGCATATGTTTGCATGCTTAGCGATTTCTAAGCCCATGTTTTATAATGCAGTAGGTTATTAACTTCATCTAGCAAAGCTAAGATATTGAGCTCTGTAGAGTTGCCTATTTGTATCATTATAAAAAGAATTTTAAGGGGCTGGGGATTTAGTTCAGCGGCATAAGCGCCTGCCTTGTAAGCAGGCAGTCGTGAGTTTGATCCCCGGTACCGATAAAAAGGAAAAAGACAAAAAAAAAAAAAAAAAAAAAAAAGAATTTTAAAGATTAATAAAGCTGCCAACAACTTCAGTATAAAGTACTACAATTCGAATATAGTACTCACTATTTTCTTAGATTTCTACTTTATACTCCTACTTCTTATGAAAGAAAAAGCATGAACATTTTACAAAACCAGATAATTATTGAATGCATGTCATTTGGTCTCCAATGTATCCTTCCATCAAAACCAAATATTTAATATTTTGTAAAATAGTAAGTAGCATTCCTGCCTGAAAGTTTTTATGTGATCTTTACAGGAATTATTTTGACCAGTTTCACATATACGTTAGCTAAATTTTTAAACACTTTATATGTCAGATCTGAATTTTAGCAGCATGTTAACATTTTTCCTTCTGATTTTCAAAGCCTTATATCAAATCAGTTCATGCTAGACTGGTTTCCTGTATTCACAGCATCTCTATCTGATGATTTCTAAAGACCTTGATTCTCACCCTCACGTGTCCCCCAAACCCAGGCTCCTCTACCTGCTGGCTATGCTCCCATTCAAAACTGTCCTAATTTTGTGATTCTAGTTGCTGATCAATTCCTTTGAGGAAAAAAAGGCAATTTAAATGTGAAATAATTAAATGCATTGGCTCCATGAAATCTCAATATTATAGATATTATTAACCCACATTTTTAAATATTATTACTAAAACTATGAAAGCTAATAAACATCTAAAATCACACAATTAGCGAACAATGGCCAGAAATTTAAATCAAAAGTTTGTCTTATCCAGAGTTCCCACTAATTATCATTTATTCAGCTCCTGAATTCTTTTAAAGCAGGGAATTGGTCAACTCCTAGTTTTGAGTGTTCAAGAAATATTCAAGAAAAGTATAAAGAATCCATGAAAAAAATATACCATGCAACTATGGTTGCCTTTTCTCTTTTAATAAATATGTTGGGGATTTTCCTGAAGAATTAATCAGGACCACAAAGATGCTTACATAAATAGCGTATTTACAGCTTGAATTGTAGTTCTTCCTCTAGGCATTGTGGAGGAAAGGAGATCATCACAGTGCCTGCTGCCCCACATACAGGAGAACTGAACCGAGGACACAACAGAGTTGGGATACAGCTGAATTTTAACAAGGCTGCTCTTTGGGGCATTTGGGTTGAGTGTGAAATAAGGATTCACCAGGATGTGCTAAACTAGTCACGAAGGGATAAATTCATGGAAAAATCTAGTACACAATCCCAAGGATCAAACCTTTTTTCAGATCCTCATGTTCAGCACATAACAAATTCAGTGCCCTGGGCAAGAATCTTTGTAAGTGGGAGCAGAAACTGCTTCATCATCTGTAATTTCTGCAAGAAGATAATGCCTGAGACACTGTGATCTGCTCTAAGTGGAGCACAGAGCGCTTGCCCCACCATTAGTTAGAGGGGAGGGAAGCGGAGGCCTGAAGCGTCAGCTGCTCCTCTCTGAACCCTGGCTGACCTGCCACTCCCCTCCACCCATCCCAATCTCGCGCACAGTCCTGCCCCTTTGCGTTCCCTAGGAAACGCTCCAGTGTGCCTCCCTTCCTCCCGCAAGGATTCATGTGCACTTGATTTCAGGATTCAGAAGGAAAAAGTTCTTAATGCAAATTCTGGCGTCTCTAAACAAAGACTTTGTAAATGGCAAGCTAAATGCTCTCAAAGATTTCGATTTGACATAAGTTATTCAAACCTATTCTGAGATTCTGAGGATTCATCTGTGCCCAAAAGGAAGCTGCTACTGACATCATCTTGTATGCGTCAACCGTCTTATTATAAAACCCAGTGTTCTGAAATGCCTGCATTTGCTTGGATTATGCCTCATGTCCCATATATCCCAACCTTTTAATTTATATTAGTCCCCCAAATAGTGAATCACTTAAAACATGATAAATTTAAGTAAGATTTGTATTATCTTTGTTCATCTATCACTGAGTATTAGTAATATTGCCTCCCATTTACATGACATTTTTATGTGTTCTAGAAACCTCTGGGACCCAGCCCTGTTTCTGAACCAAATTATCTCCTTTCTCCTTCCTCCATCCTAAGGGATGTGGCATTTATGGTATAGTAGTCTCTAGCCCAGTCTATTTTAGCCCAAATAGAAAGATAATCAGATGTAGAGGGAGATAAAATCCAAGACCACCTTCCTCAATGTGTTAAATGTTGAAGCAGCTATCTAAAAAGCCTACCTCCCTGGAGGATTTTTTTTTAAAATAAGAATTGGAGCATGGATTTGTAGTCTTTCTTTACGGCAAGGGAATAGACAAGGTGATCTCTCATGGGATCTAACAGCCTTGTGATTCATCAAAGGTGTTTAAACAGCAAAGCCATAGGAGAAAAAGAGCAATAGCATCAATCTAAATGAAGGCTTACGTGTGCTTTCTCTTTTTCTTCACTTCGAATCTCTCTCTACATTTTCATAAGACCTATCACAGCAGGACATGCCCTCTCCAATTACTTTGACAAACAAAGACAACAGTACTTGGGGTTTTCTTCTCTTCCAAAGTAATCCATTTTTGACAGTGAAAAATAGAAGGAACAGATTCCTGAAGCTACTGTGATAGATTTGGGGAGCTAATTTAGCTACTGTGATAGATTTGGGGAGCTAATTTAGCCAAGTGGGTTTGCAAATATCAGCCTCAGACTAAGTTTTTCGGGCAAGTGCCCATAGGTAGCAAGCTTTCATTGCAAAGTTAGATAGGTACAATAAAAAGGCACATTTTATGTTGACTTTCTACCTTGGTACCGTGTTTAAAAAAACCAAAGTAGCAAGTTAAAAAAATACTTTTTTGTTTTAATGAGGGTTACTTAATCTCAAAACATTTGATCCAGAGATGTGAAATTTCACATTTACAGGTCTTATAAATACAAGTACTAACAAATTGAGCCTCTGGCTGTCATATCAGAACTAGACAGTCATATTCGTGGTTGTCAACTTCCTCTAACTTACAATTTTGCAAACTAAAATGGACTTGATAATAAGGAAATATGGTTAATTCTCCAATGACATGGTGGAATATTAGGTAGCCATTAGACATATAGAAAAATGTTTTCATATGTTACATAGAAAGAGCAGATTATAATATATATTATTTCTGTATATATGCTTTTTAATGTATTTTCATATTTATGCTTTTGTAGAAGGGGTTTTAAAGTATTTGCATATCTATAAAGATAATTTGGGGATCTATGAAGCAGGAATGTTTTAGAATACTAAGATGATATTTTGGACCATTTTTAACACACATATAAACATAAATACATGCATGTATGCACACAAAAATACGCATTCAATAAAACGAATGACTATTGTCTCAAAATTCACTTCAATATGTTGTTTCCAGAAAAGATCTAAGTGCTATACCATGGCTTTATAAGAAAAAGGGAGGAAACCCACATTTCATCTTTCTCTCCTTGTAAATCTCTTTCTGCAACAATATACACATAGTAGGTCTCAATTGCAAGTTAAATCTATCTAGTTTGCACCAAAAGTTACCCAGTATATTATTCCCAAAAAGCATTTAGTGTCTACCCATAAGAAATTAGAAAATAAAATCAAAATGAATTAGCACTATATAAATAAGACCTAGCAACATCCATGTGTCACTTCTACAATTTGAGTTATATAGCAGCATACAGCTCTTATCACTGAGAAACTGAGAAATTTGGAAAGAGCTAAGAAATCTATGCAAGTGGAATAAAATCATGACTGGCAAAGAAAAGATTTCCTGATGAATTTTCCATGGCCTACAAAGGAATGGGTCAAAATACAGATTCATAGCCTGGGTTAATACAGCAGAAAATACATTGTTAAAAGTCTTTCAACGACTTTGAGATGTATCACATAATCATATGGATCCTAATATTTTCTTGAAGCCTAAATTTTTAAAGCTTGTGTTTTTAATACCAGCTGAGTTTTATTATACGTAGCCATTCGATATTCCTTCCCTTTTCTTGACTGCAGCGAGAAACTCTTTGGTGGCTTCCAAGTTTGCTCTATTGCAATAAAAATCCAGCAACCTTTGTAGGTTCTGCTGTAATAGGCCACTTAGGTGGGCTTTTCCAGGGAGATACTGGGAGTTGGGGAGAGGCCAGTGCATCCATTCTTCACTAAAATACCTTTGGTCTGCTACTGAAAACAAAACAGATTTGATTCCCTGCCTGGCTTACCAAAAGCTCAGGAATAAGGCTTTCCGGTATTTACTATATCACTTTTTAAATCACAGTGTCACAGTGTGGCAAGCATACCTTCCTAGGTTTCACAAAGCTGTCTTATGGTTGAAAACCAAAGAGGCATATATTATCTCATACTTGGTGGACATGAAAAACTATACCACTGAATCCTGAACAAGGAAAACAAATACCACTATACATTTATTTTTGCACAAAAAATAGAGCTCAGTTTTAAGCTTCCTATGCATTTTAGATGTCATGTTCTGATTTCTATATTAAATACGAGGTTGAATAATTAAAATTATATAAAATCATTGCCTGGAAACCCACAATTTATATAAAACAGAGAAAATGGTGCCTATTTCATGTAAGGCCTATGATTTTCTCTTTCCTTTTCCTGCATATGGATTTAGCATGGGCATAAAAATGTTTCATGGAACAAGAAGGGTCCAGGGTCAGATTCAAACTGCCTGTGCCATTCAGAAACTACGGAAATGTGAAGATCTCAGAGCTTTGCTTTAGTTCCCTTATGCATAGGATACTGCACATAAAACCCTCTTCACTGGTTACTGTAAGAATTAAGTGAGATTCAGTACATGAAGGCACCCAACACTAAAGTGTTGAGAACTCGATCCCTTTTCTCTCATTCCTTTTTCTAGATTCCTGGACCTTAAAGAACCCATTAACAAGTAATAGTTTGTACTGCTTAGATTTCCTACTACCTCTTTAAAATACAAATTCCACATCAATAGAGAAAAAATATATAAAGCTAAAATCATGTACCATAAAATAGTTTTCAAAGGCTACTCTGCAAAATGGATCAGATTTGTGCTGTTCATAGAAAGATAGCTAATTTTAGCATAATTATAAAAATCCAGCTCCTTTGACTTTTTGCAATATCCAAAAAAACCTCCTTTTGATCCTAATCTTTTCCTCTCAACACTGTAGTTGAACTACTGTGTACTCTGAGAAGCCTGTGACAAGCTATAGTTAATAAGTTTTCCATGGTGCCAAAAGTGATAATATTAACGTGCCATCGTGAGTTAAATTAATTTTGTTTTGTGCACTGGTCTGCATAACGTGAATGTCATTTCGAAATATGATCAGGCAGGAGGTGGCAGGAGCCAAGTGGAGAGGCAGAAAGAGATGCGTTCACCAGAGCAGAGCAGCGGCAGCAGGCATTTGCGAGCGCAGGCAGGGAGGTGCTGGACATTACTACCACACACACACCTACCAGCTTTTGTTTTAGATCATTTGTCCCTTTTAGAAAAAATATCTGATTTTTGTCTTTCAAGAAACAAGAGACATCCTTAGTTGCCTATTTGGAAATGAAAGGCCATCTTCCTGCTCATCTCTGATTTCAAGTATCTTTCAATCCAAACTTCTGTCTGCCAACAAGAGGCAGCTGATTGGTGATAGTTTTTATGTTGATGACCAAAAGTGGATTTTTTATTTTACTTTTTTTTAAATTTTATTTTAAAGAGAATAAAATCAAACAGAAAAAAGCAAAACAATGAAAGTGATATAGAAAACAAGATAATGGGAAATCAACAATGGCTACCACAATGCTTATGTTATCTTCAAAATTGCTGCCCATACCATCAGACATAATAAAATCAACCAAGACAAAACAGAATAAAACCAATCAAAACAAAACAATAAAAGCAACACAGGATTTCAAAGCAAGATAACAAGAAACCAACAATGGCTACCATCATCTTGCCATCCTCAAAACTGCTGTCCATACCAGACATAACAAAATCAAATTAAAAACAAAACAGTTAAAACAATACTCAGGGCTTCAAAACAAGGTACTAGGAAATTAATATGACTATCACAATGCCTCGTGTTATCTTCAAAATAGCTGTCCAGACCATCAAACATAGGCATATAAAATTAGCCAATTTGTACAAGAACTAAGTTGCTTCTTTACTTCACTTGTTATCTTTTCAGAAGTTTCAGCTGTGTGATCTCTAATATGTCTGTATCTGCAGAACTTGTTTGCGTAGGCTGGAAGTCTGAGACTGTATTTTGTTCCTTGTCTGGACATTTTCCTGTGTTTCTCCAGATCAGCCCATTGCTGCATCCCAGGTGCTTCCTGCATTTGCTGCCAGTCCTTGGTGCAAGGGTTGCACTAGGCACCTGGGTTCCTCTGATCCTGGGTTCCCAGAGTGATGAAGAGGCACAGAGTGGTGGCTCACAGATGTTCCCTGATGGCAGCAGGGCCTTGGGGCATGGCTTCTTCTCTAGACTGGTACTGGGCTCTCTGGGCCACTGGTACCTGGCCTTGGGGCATAGTTGCTTCTCAGCACCCACTGGACTCACCAGATCTTTCCTGGATGCTAGTGTGGGGCCTCAGGGCATGGTTTGTTCCTTTTAAATCCATTTGTTCACAGATTTGGTTTGACTCCGATATTTCTTTGCTTATTTCCTTTCTAGCTAATCTGTCTCTCTGTGACAATGGGAGATTGTGGACTCCTATTACAACTGTGTTACTACTCATTTGGTTTTCCCTGTCTAACAATAACTGTTTTTATAGTTGGGTGCTCCCATTTTAGGTGCATATATATTTATAATTGTTAAGGCATTTATATTGATCCAGCATTCTCATTGACCCCAATCAATATTGTGTTATTCTTCTTTGCTTCGTTTTGTAGCTATAGGATTGATTTCTCATGGTCTCTTGCTATTTTTAAGATATCTTTCTTTTCATGATCACTAGTTGCAGTTCTGACCTCAAGATCTGAAATTCTGTCTTTTCCTTTGTTCACTGTTTGCATATACTTTCATTGGAGGTTTTAATGACCTGGATCTCTTTTTGTATCTGTTTTATGGGTTCCATTTCTCTCCTATGTGGGCCATTTTTTGTCTCCATCTTTTCCTAAGCCCATCTATTTTTTATTTGTGTCTTCTCTAATATCTTTGACTTTAAGCATCAATCCTTTTTGTACCTGAAAGATCATTTTCCCTCTGTAGGCTTTTCTACTTGTTTTTTTTTTTTTTTCATTTTTGTTACCATTTCAGAAAGTTCCAGTGTTTGATGTATAATTTCATCCATCTCATTGAGTTCCAGGCCTGTGCTGGGTATGCTAGAGGTTGGGGGCTGCACCCTGCCTCTGTGTCTTGCCATTCTCCACCTTCTCTTTTATTTTGTCTTCAGTGTTGATGCCCACCAACCTCCCATGATATTTAGCCCTGTCACTAGCACTGAGGCCTCTCTCAAGTAGGAAAGGAGACGTCTGTTCCTCTGGGATACCCTCCAGATGTAGTTGGTTCTTCATAGCGATCCCAAGAACCTACCTTCTTCTACTGGTTACAGTTCAGTGATAATGTCCATGTTGCATCACAGAGACGTGCTGGGTATGGAGCTGGTCTTGATTGACCTCTAGATGTGGGGGCTGGGGCTGGTTCTCTGTCGGTAGAGTTCTCAAGGGTGCAACCACTATCTCCTCACTGCTGCTTCAGATGCTTCCACATGATTGGCCTCACTGATTACTTTGCCCTCCAGGGTGTGTGTGCACTGATGTGCCGGGCTGTTGTCCTGGGTCTTGGGTATCCTGTCAGTTTTCACTGTTTCAGCCAACCCACCCTCAGGGACACAATGGAGGCGGCCCAGGGTGCAAACTCACTGACTACTAGCCGGCCCGCCATCCGGGATGTCATGGAGGGGCACAGAGCACAGACTTACTGTCTTCCAGCTGGACCACCCTCCAGGATGTCCAAAAGTGGCATTTTAAAGTCCTAACGGTGGTTTTTTATTTCAGATTTCCTATTCTCCCCTATCTACCTCCAACTCCCCGCCCAAGGCACAGATAAATATACTGTATGAAGAGAGTTAAAAAATGTATATTAAGAATGACTCACAGTCAAATGAACAAAATGACTGGTGTCATATCCCATTTTCCCTGTGAGAGCTAATATTTAAACTGTTGTTACCAGAAATCACATTGCGAGGAAGATGGTTTCTCTATTAACATAGTCACTATAGACTCGAAATGTCTAGACAATGAGTAATGGTTTGAGGGTTTTTGTTTTGCCTCTCTGTACTCTAAACTTGACAGTTTAGGCAACATCTCATTGGAATAAGTGAATACATAGTCTTCATAGGTTTATTAGTACAGTATCTTTCTATTTAGAAGCACTGATATACTTCCTAATTTTTAAATATGTGTATAGAAGTGCCTCTATTTTGATAAAATTAGGAATATTGTATTCCAAGCTGTAAATACTATACAATATCTACAGCCCTACACTATGATATGGAAGAATTATTATTCTTATTTTGCAAAGGAAAAGTGAAGGGATTCCCTCACAATCACACGTAAGACTTTTAATTCACACAATATTTATTTTTAAATCGCATCAGACTCCAAAGCCTGTCCCCAGGCAACATGCAACCACAAATATTCTTGCCTGCCTCTTTCTTCCCAGCAATCCATCCAACCAAATTAAGATTGGCTTAGTTTTCAATAGTTTTCTGCCTTTTACTTCTAGAATTAGCAACAGCATTCTATAAATTCTAGCTATCACCAAATATTTCACATTTGAGTTCTTTTTATCTTCACAGCCATATAGTTTTATAGACCCTGCAATAACCTTTATGCTTAGCAATTGTGCTTTCGACATTCAACCATTGCAAATGAAAAGATGCCAGCGAAAGAAATGGCTCCTTTTTGAAAGAGTTTTCATTAATCTAATGATTCAGTTCAACAAATGGGCATCTGCAGATGATTCTGTGGTGAGCTATGGTGATACAAAACAAAAGAATTGTTCTGTGTTTAAAGAGTTCATAGTCACCGAAAAAAGGTATGATGCTGGCTTGAAGTGGGGATCTTCAGAACAACTGATCGGAATGCAGATATGAGAGAAGTAATAAAGGGTGATTAGGAAGGCAACAAATTGAGACTAAGGACTACACGGAGAGAGCAGAGAGAGAATTTGAAACATTTAGAGACTAGCAAGATGTCCAGATTTGCTTATGATCTAATGCATGAGAGAGGGGAATGAGAATAGCTTGTAAACAAGAAAAATAAATAAGGGTAATGTTTAAGGCCTTCAATAGATGGGAGTTAACTTTGTATTCTCATAGTTTGCAGCCAAAAGGGCATTAAGGCTGCCACTGTCCACACCGGTTCTATGGCCCAGAAAGCTAATCCTCCGGCAGATGAATGCGGATTAGAGGTTGCGCCTCTATTAGGAGGTTATCGCAGAACCTGTAAAACTGTACAGCTGTGAAGATAAAAATAAGAACTCAGTTGTGAAACATTTGATAACAACTAGAATTTATAGAATGCTGTTACTATTTCTAGAGGTAAAAGGCAGAGAGCTATTGAAAACTATTCGGGCCTTAATTTGGTTGGCAGTGAAAAGAGCCGATAAGATAACAAATAAAATTACAGAAATACACACTAATTTAAAGGAAAAAGATAAATTCTATCTTTGACATATTGATTAAAACCCAGTTCATTATATTTAAAAGCATATTAACATGCTTTCTTCCCCTGCCATAACTTGTCTGACTAAAATACCTTGCTGCTTGCAGTATTTAATAGTCTCCTAAACCGTACCATATTCAGAATCGTTCAGCATTGCCTCATTGTTCTGACTGTACTATCTCTTACCAACCTAATACTTTGGAAGAGTTTATCATGTATAAACCCAAAAGTCATGTTCTTCCTTTAAAAAACAAAGTCTCCAAAAGAAAAAAAAAACCCTCTGAAGAATAGTAAACATGACTGGTATATTTTAAGTTTTTTCCTGGGCTTTGTAATCTCCATTTCAGTTCAGTCCAGTTAGCATCCAGGTGTAATAAATGTCTACAACCACTGTCCTTCTCCAAGTTTAGGGCTGCCGAGGGGTCAAGTAGGGGATGAAATCCAAACCATGCTTTTCCAAGGGCAGGATTCAGTGGGCTTTAGGGATGTGAGACCCACTGTGAGAAGGCCCGAAGCATCCCTGGAGAAAGAGGCAGGCCTTGGGCAGAGCCCAAGCATGGTGAGACACACACCTTCGCCTAAGTGTCTTGCTATCCATGTACTCTTCTGTATTGAAGCGGAGCCATTAAGAGGCTGACTTATACTGGAGGGTCTATATATACATTTGACATCTTTTTATTAATCAATACAACAAAATTATGTCTGGCAGATGCCAGGCCTTTCGCTTCATATTGCTAGCTAAGTAAGGAACATTTAAAGATAGATAGATAAAACTTTTTTTATTTAGTCTTGATTGCTATGGATGGAAATGGTATTAAGAATAATAAGTAGCAAGTATATACACTTACCACATTCTAGGAACTGTTGTAATATTTTAACATATTCTCTCTCAATTATCCTCATGTCAACCAGAAGTGATCAATACAAATATCCCCATTTTATGCAGAAGGAAACTGACAGATAAGAAGCCATCTTCCCAAGGTCACATAGCACTGAAGTGGCAAGTCAAGTTTCTAATTTTCTAATTCACGACTGAAAATAATCCCTTTCTTGCACTTATTTATTCTCTCTTTTACGGAAAGCTTATCCTTCTACCTATTTCATATTATTTGACCTCATTAAATCCCTATGAGGAGAGTGGAATGGATTTTCTTATCCCTTCTGACTCAAGGTAATGTAATACAGCTCCTTTCAGTCAATCAATTTAACTCAGGCAAACTCAGAAATGTAAAAGAAAATCGAGAGCTTGTGTTTGGACATACTTGTGCTCCTCTGAGAAACCCTTTCACCTCAACAGTTACAAATTTCCGTGGAAGACCTTGAGACAGTCATTTAGGAATTGTAGCCTGCTGAATCCTATATATTCAGGAAGACATGAAGGCAATTACAAATTGCTTAACAGATGATGCATAACAGAGATGAAGAATCTGGCTGTGAACGTTTACACCAGGGAAATCCTGCCTTGCAATTTTTTTTTTTTCCAGTTCAGCACTTTGCACTGAGTGTCTTTCTGGCATAGAGTTTTAAATTACTGGATAATGATCCAGTATGAAAAAGTTTTTAAATTTTAGAAATTTTCATTTCATGCAAGAGCATGGACCTTGATGAATAACACGCCTACATTCTGGTAACCATGTTACCTTAGGAAAGTTACCGTAAAATAGTGAATCTGATTTGTTGATTCACAGCAATAATGGTTACTCTGACAATGATAGAGATAGAAGATGTTCAGATACATGATAACCTGTTACTAACAATGGCTAACACTTTTTGGGCACTTGATTATCAGGTTCTGGTATATGTACTTCTCAAGTATCAATTCATTTAGTCTTCACAATACATTAATTAAGGTGTTATTATCATTATCATAATACTGATGAGGAAATAGAGTTTCACCAAGTTTAAGAAAATTTTCATATCACATAGCTCATAAGTGGTAAGTCAGTATTGGTCATTTTGGTCAATAGCTGGTCAGTAAACCAATTGCAGTCTTCACAATGTACAATCTCTAATTTCTGAGAATCTAATTGCTTTTAGGAATATTGCCTTCAATCCATTTTTTTTTGATAATTTACTTACATAGCCTACAAAACTAGTTCTTCAGTGTACTTAGGAAAAGTTTGCGCCAGCTGTCCTTCCTAGCCTGTTTCATTTTACCTTCAAAAAAAACCACAATTGTGGAATTTTTTAATTAGTGCCTATTAAGCATACAAGATAATAGTTTCATTGTGGAATTTTCATATATGCGTATAACATAGTGTTAATTTATAGTTGCAAAAGCTTATTTTAGAAAGTTTTTCCACCTAATTTTACCATTCTTACCTATAAAATCAATAGCTCATCTCTACCTTTTTTATTCATTCTGAGTACATTAGAAATCATCTTTCACAATATTACACATTTTCTTTAACAATTTATGGTGATATTTCCCACAAACTTAAATCTGCAAGACTCTTTTTTTGTCTTAGCAGATCACAAAAGTAGTCATATGTACGTATGATTCATCTGCTTTACCCAAATGTTCTCAAATATTCAAGGACACCAACTACCCAAAGGTGTTTTTCAGATAACACATATTCTTTTCAACTACACATATTCTTTATAGCAACCGATTAAAAATATTCTTCCTTAAACTTCTCATGTTCTTTCTTTTACTGGAAAGATTTTGGGGGCATCTGAAATTTATGCAATGATTGAAAAAGTCTGTCATTTTCAGTTCTTCCTTCATTTGTTTGCCAAGAATTAATATGCATATTAAATCAATGGAAATAAGGATTATTTCAAGCTATTAATTAGTTTTTTTTATCCTTTTGAAGAATTTATTGGACAGTAAGTACTTTTATGAGGTACATTTCAATGAAAATCTGCAAACGCCCTTCAGGGACAATGTTGATATGAATGTTTTTATGGTACTTTCACAGGTAGATAGATCTTTTAAAAAATTTTTATTGTTCTCCTTTTATAGAATATCACTTAACAAAAATAGAGAAAAGCAATAGAATAAAATAATAAAATAATAATATTCACCTGTTGAAATTTACCAGAAATGTACAGGTCACTTTTCTCATTTGCTTTTTCCAGAAATGTACTAATGTTCCTTCATCAAAATGTGGTGCTCAGAAGTTGAAATCAGAATGCCATTGCAAAGAAAAGAGAAAATTATCACAGTTTAAAATGAATTACAATTCCGTAATATGTGCTGTTTTTAAAGATGTCTTCCAGTAGTCATTTCTCATAAAAATCTGTGTAGTTTACATAACTAAAAAATCCCTGACATCTCAGCAGAACTCTGAATACATGCAAAAAAAGACAAGCTAGATATACTTACACAGTTTCTTTGTATGAAAAGAATAATTTGCATTCGAATTCCTGTCATACTCATTTGTAGTCAACTATTTTAGTACCACATGATTTAGTGACATCACATTTTCTTGCAAGAAACCATTGAATTGCCTAGTGATGTTCTGATTTTCTTAACCCTGAACACCAGTGAACTTTCCCCTAGGCAAAACAGATAAAAAGTAAATTGTTTCTGCAAGATGAACAATATGTGAAATCTTGGAAAATTGAATTCCAAATATCCTGAGACATGATGATCTTGAGTTTTCTGTAAGTCAACCATAACATGCAATGCATTTAAGGTTTGCATGGGAAAAACACCAATCAACTGCATGACCTTTAAAAGGAAGTGAATGAGAACAGATTACCACTGAAGAGACAAAGTACAAAACTCTGAAAAAGTAGTAAAACACAGATGGGACTTCAACAAGGGATGTAGATGTTCCTTGATGAGGTGCTCAGTGACCACTTTTAAATTTGTTCTCCTCAATGTATTTTTGAAGGAGGTGTTAAAAGTTAAGCAAATCTCTTCATGTTGTTTTGAGTCATTTGTAAAGAAGATTAAAATACAAATATAACTTGCTCTGTATGCATGCAATTGTTGCTTCACATACTCTCATCTACTCCTGAAAATTGGGTTAAATGAGCTATGCATAAGAAAGTTTAATTTTACTACCCACGATCTAACTGAGAAACTATCAAGTGGATGCAGCAAAAAAGTGGCACAAAAGACGAATTTTGCTTTTTTTCTCTGACTCCAGTACAGTTCCCTTGGATGTGACTAAAATGGCCCATAATCATAAGTAGGTTTTACACCTAGTCTTGGTCCAGTCAGTTTACAAAGTACCATAAACTTACAAACAACAAAAACATTTCTTACAGCTCTGGGATCTAGGAAATAAAAGATCAAGGCATTAGCAAATTCAGTGTCAATTGAGTTTCTAATTCTTGGTTCCTGATCTTTCTGTTGTGTCCTTATATGGGGGAATAGGCAATCAACCCCCTTCAAATTTCTTTTATGAAGGTCATAATCCCATTCAAGTCGATTGTGACCTGGTAACTTCCCCCAAGACCCCACCACTGGATACCATTACCTTGGGGGCTGGGATTTCAGCATAGGAATTCTGTAAGGACGCAACCATTCAGGCCATGGGGCACCTACTCAGATATTGGGATAGTCTATCTTAGCCTTTACATCATCAGATAATGAAGGTTCTTTTGCATCTTTAAGATCCAGCCACTCAATGGTTTAAGAATAGTGAAACAAAATCCACAAAAAGCTGTTTTAAGAATGGTTATTCTACTGATATTAAACTATACAAAGAAAAATGTTGATACTTTTTATTCAAAGAATAGGTTTAATATTTCCATTTCCATTTTTTGTATTTTGTTCTACTTATTTTGCTAATTATTTATCATAAAAGGCAATTGCATTGTTATATATAAATCTAGTTACAATCCCCCTTCAACCAACAAACCAGCCAAATTTCCAAGGTGACACACTATTTTTATAGCCTATTCAAGTCTTCCCAAACTGTGACGGTTTTGTTTGCCTCTTACATTTTCTATCTTTTCATATTTTTTCCTTTAATGATGATTATTCATAGCATTTCTACTCTCCAAAAAAGTTTAATCCTCCCCTAGTCCTATTTCTTTTTATTTTTGATTTGCTTTAATAAGAGACCTAATATTTCAACTCTAAAAAATTACCAGGTATGTACTAATCAGCTTGATTTGACAACATGACTACATGTCATTTTACTACATGTCTATTGGCTTTTTATGTTTTCCTGTCTTGACTAACTCTAGATTTTGCTTACTACAACATAAAAACTATGAATGGCCAATTTTCTCTACCTTTCCTGTTGCAAGACACAATCTTTGTTAACCTGTAACTCTGTACCAGCCTCTAGCCATCTGGCTGGCACTGTGTTAGCCAGAACTGGTTGATACACAAACTTGTTTGAGGAAAGTGGCAGACAGCTGGACACACAATCAGGTACAATATTGCTAATGCTACATGGAGACTTTGGAAAGGTGATCTAGAAACAGAGAGTGAAAGACAAGCTCTGCTGAGTGTCATCAGGACTCACTGACGAGATGAAAGCTGAGAAATAACTAGGTGTTCAGGGAAACACAGAGAGGGGGGTTCTGCCAGGCAGTGTAAATATCTTTGAGAGCTCTCTAAATTCTTGGGGGCAAGAAGAAGAGGATGAAGAAAATACAGAGACATAAACTGAGGTCAAGTGAAGCCCTTCTCCAGATGGAGAAAGAGACTGCTCAACCACTACAATGTATTTATACACTTGTCATACCGCACCCCTTTGCTTAACTAGCTCACTTCTTACACCCCACGTTCTCCCTTGTTTTCGAGGACAGCACCCCATGCCCTCAGGGCGTTTCTCGGGTGCTCCGAGCCCTCAGGGCACCCCTGTTGAGGCCCTAGTGCTTTTAGTTCCATACTTGCTCAGCAGCTCCCAACAGTAGAGGAAGCAGCTTGAAGACACAATGGAGCAGGGTACAGTCAAGAACATCAAACATGAGTCCTCCTTGTCCTCTTTCTACCTACCTCGTGCATTTGCTTTTATGTGGTAACATTTCTATCACATCAGTATACATCTCCTTTGATACTGCTTTGATGACGCGTTTATGATTTTATGTCTGTAGCCTTTATCTTCTACTCTGGCACTGTCTTCATAGGTTGCCCATTGTATTTTCAAAAATCTTTTCAAGACTTTCTTTCAAGTAAGGGTGCTTTCCAAGTCTGCCAAAAAGGAAGTTGTGAGCTGGGGATGTAGTTCAGCAATGCTTGCTTGGCAAGCACAAGGTTCTGAGTTCAATTCCTGATACCAAAGGGGGGGGGTGCAGTTGTGTTTAACCTGGTCCCTCCTATCTCTACTATCTTAATTCTTCTAGTGCTTAAAGATTAGGAGGGCCAGAACCATTCACAAACTGGACTTTATTTTTCTCTCATGCAGTACACATTTGCACACATATAACCCACATTTTTCTTTCCCTATAGTCCATTATCCTGGCCAGCTTCCAATTTTTACTAATTGGTATCAAGAAGCTCTGAGCCACAGCTTTCCGGTATTAACCTTCCTCTTTACATACAGACCTTTGCTGTAAAATTCTATGCTTCTAAGCTTTGGGCACCATTTGTCTATGGTAGCAACAGTCTCACTGCAAGTAGTGTTTTCCCCATACCAGTGTGATTTTATTTAGGTCTCCAATTCCTTTTAAATTTTCCCTTTATTTTCGGTGATCTAATTCTTTCTCTCGTCTCAGATTCTCCCTTGTGTGTTTTCTGGAATGTGAGTTTCACTATTGAAAGCCTGGTCTGTTTGCCTTTTAGTCTTCTTTTTGCTTCTCCTTATATCTGTGTGTGCGTGTGTATGCGTGCGTGTTTGCATGCACACACGCATGTTTTCTCACATGTCCTTGTTTGGGTCCTGTGAGGGCCCTTCTTAATTCCTCTGTAGACTTCAAACATAAACCTATTACCCCAAGTAACAGTTTGTTCCCCATCTATACCATTTTTTCCAGGTATTTTCATCTTAGCTCCTGCCCTGTCTAAATTTCTGCTGCATCTTCCAATCCATTTTGAAAGAAACAAATAATATACCACGTTGCTAATATTCCTCATCCAATCAAGAAGTTTCCTCCACACATCTTCCCACCCCAAGTACCCAAGAGCAACCTTTTCTTGGCTCCATGCCCCAAAACACATACCCTCCTTTCCTACTGTGCACTCATTTTCTCCAGGCGGAGGCCTCATATGACCACACATGCTAAAGACATCTCTGTCTCAACAACAGCCTGAATTTGTCTCTGTTTTGACTCAAAAGCAACTGAAAGATGAAATACACACATTTACCTTAATAGCTCTCCACTCTTATTTAGGTTTTCTATAGTAGTACAGAGCTCTCTGCTGCTGTTACATGAACTTCACCACATCGTAGCTTGGATTTCGACTTTTGAAACTGCCGTTTGGCCAGTAGCTTCTCATTCAATCCTGAAGAGAATAATCTTCAGCTTTAGCTTGCTTTGGTAAAATACCATAGTATCTCATACATTTTTTTCTGGAGAGAGTCTACAAAAGATTCCAATTTTCTTTATCATTTTTGACTTACATCAAACTATTTAATCTGTGGGTTTGAATGATTGAAAATGCATCTCCTAGGTGCTTCCCAGGTGAACTAATATGTGCCCCACCACATCATCCTTTGGGAGAAACAGCTCTTATCCCTCATGAAGTGGATCCATACAGAAAGCTCAAAGTCTTCCCACAGCTTTCCTCATGATTCCCAAGTTGGTGATTATCTTTATATCCTCTCTTCTATTTTCTTATTGAAAGAGAAAATATCTCTCCCCTTATTCTCTCAAATTTCTTCCCCCCTTCATCCCTGTATTTTTTTCCTACTATTTTACCTCCCACCAAGCCCCATCTGTTATCTTTATTCCGTCATTTGTAGAATTACAAGGCTCCTACTTGTCGATAGATGGTCCCATGGCCAAAGAAACCAAAAGAGGAGAAGCTAATTTGGGTCCCTGTATTAGTCAGTTTTCCATTGCTGCGTGAAATACCTGACACAACTTACAGGAGAACAGGTTTATTTTGGCTTACAGCTCTGTAGTTGGCTGTATCCAAGGCAGAAATGGCATGGAAGAAAGGCATAGCAGAAGAAAGCTACTCAGTCCAGGATGACCAACAGAGCAGAAGGAACCAGTGACAAGAATCTAGCCTTCCAGCTGACCTACCTCTTCCCACCAGTTCCCCACTTACTCATGATCCAGTCACCTTCCAAAGCCCACCTCCGGACAAAGAAGACTTTGGGGGTCATTTTTTTTAACAGTAGATAGAATTTTTTGAGAGAGGAAAAAAAGCTTTTAAGAGGGACAGAAGGGGGCCCAGAACGTGGCTTGCCTGCCAAACCCACTTTTCAAGGGTGTTATTGAGCAAAGCCAGGAGGTGAGGCAGGTTTGAAATGGGACAGAACTAGAATCAATCAATAAGATTACAAGTGTAGTCACTTAAGTGATATTGACCCAAGGGCAAATCATAGGATGGATGTGAGGTGGGACAAAACCATGGTCAACCAACAAGTATACAAGTCAGTAGGGTAATATTGATTAAATGAGAATCAAATGGCGAAGCAAGTCATATAGCAAGCATGCAGGGCAGACAAGGACTTTCCCGGAAGGGGTAGGTAAAGACGTTTGGTCTTCCACCCCAAGGTGGTTGATCCTACCTTGAGTATCAATTACTGCTCTTCATCCCTAGGGAAAGTGTATGAGTGAGTAGTGATTCTTTTCCTGATTTACGCAGCATAAAATCTCTCCCTGGGATGGGGGCTGGGCTTTTAGGCATAACTAAAAGGAATGGGTGAAGAGAAAGTCATCCCACTTAGAGCTTAAGTGAGTTGTCTTTTATCTGCTGATGTCCTTTTTAATTGAGGTCTGATGACTGGAAGCAAGGCCATGATTGAAAAGAAGGACAAAGAGCCATGTCCAGGATGCAACAATAGGCTGGCTTTTTTCTCTTAGTCATCATTACTCAAGACTCTTCAGTGGAGGTGACAGTCAGGCCAGAGGGAGAGAGCAGAGTGCCCCAGGTCCCTTCAGTCTTCTGGACCAACTGGGAAGAGTCAGGGCTCTGGGGCCTTGCCTGCCTCGGTGTGCAGTCTGGCTTCCAGGGGCCCCTGTGCAGTCAGGGCATTGGGGGGGGGGGGGCTCTTGAGGCCATCTGTCCTAAGGAAGCCTGGCTTTGGCAGCTGCAGCAGGTGCTGTAGCAGGTGAGGGTGGCAGTTGTCCAACTCCCCTGAGCTCCAAGAATCAGATTTAGAGCCAATTCCTTCTAAGACCACAACAAAGGCAGCCACTTTTTGGTCCTGATGATTTTAGATCTAAACCACAATCGCCCCTCTCACATCCCTAACACTACTTCTAAACGCATAGTTTTCCTCTCCTTACTTGTTTCTGTGTAACTCGCCTTCATCCACACCAATTTGCTTGCACCCCTTCTTTCTGATCTCCTCTCCATAGCTTTAGAGTCCCCTTGGCTTGCAGATGAACCTCACATAATTATCACAGGCAGATAAAGCTGGTCTGACTTATCCATTTTAATGATGGGAAAAGCACTTGCTCAGTGTGTTTCCATGAGTGCTTGGTGGCAAATTCCAGCCTGCTTAGCATTCACTGTCTCATTTACCCGCCCACACACAAACACAAGCAGAACGTATACCTTGGAGAAACAAGGACATCTCAGAATTCTGCAATCACTCCCACTCCTTCCAGGGTCTCATCCCAAAATTCAGAAAGCAAAAAATGTTCTTTGGCTAGATCAGCACCGTGACTTCTAAGATTTCTCCGTGAAGGCTCTGTTCCCCCAGAGTATCTGCCAAGTTCACAGGATGTGCTGGTATCAAGCTGGGAAATGACAGAACTTCAGGGTACAAAGTCTCCTGTAGTCATTTAATATTGCTCTGCTAGGAAATCTATGTATAAGTCATCTCGATGCTTATCTCCGCTGCTGGAAATGACACTTCTCTAGGTTAAACTGCCAAATGATGCCTTTTAAGGGTTATCTGGAATTGCTTTTCATGACTGTGCTAGGAGTTATGCCTCATTTTCAGGCATATTTCTTTAAAATGTCTTCTTTATACCTTTATAAGTCAAATCTACATTGTTGTTTAACAAATATAGGCCCTCATATTTTGATGTTACTTGGTATCTACATTTGCATATCAAGATCACTGTTTCAAAGAGTTCATTTACTGCTCGAGTCTTAAAAACAGGTGAGACCAAGAAAATAGACTCATCAAATCAAGGATATGTGGTTGAAAGGAATGTTAAAAAGACAGAACAATTTGATAAAAGTGTGTCTTTAGGCATCTTCCACAAACTGTTGGTTACTTCCTTTTCTGGTCACACATCCTTAGGCAACGGGCCGTTTCCCCTCAGCCCTCACGTAACTGCTTCAGCATGCCAGCCTCCGAGGCACACTGATCACCTTCCCATTTTTGCCCACTTCTAGTTACATAAATATTCCATCACCCATGGGCTGCCAGCTGAAATTTAATACCATGATGGATGCCACATCACCCACTGACAGCCAAAACAGTGCTTCAGATTCCTTCAGAAGGGCTCCTAGACGTCTAAACATTTAGATAGAAGGAATGGGTGGCAGGCACCTGGTCACACTTGAACGTAAG
Organism: Cavia porcellus; assembly: GCF_034190915.1. Taxonomy (NCBI): domain Eukaryota; kingdom Metazoa; phylum Chordata; class Mammalia; order Rodentia; family Caviidae; genus Cavia; species Cavia porcellus. The sequence continues at coordinate 71,074,107 of NW_026947491.1, forward strand.
GGACTTTTTTTTCCTGCTTTGAGTTTTTAAATTTGTTTTTTTTTTCAGTTTTATTAAGGTATAACTAACAAAAATTATATTTTTAATATACATAAATATATATCTTTTGGCAGACAAAATGTTTTGAGATAAGTGCACATTGCAAAGTGGTTAAATCAAGCTAATGAATATAACTATCACTTTTTATATTTTTCTTTTATGGTTGAAATATTTAAGATCTACTTTTTTAGCAATTTTCAAGTTTACATTAGTAGTAACTACAGTCACCATATTATAGAGATTTCTGGAACAGTCATCCTGTCTGAGAGACAGACGCCTCAGGCCAACATTTCTGCTCTCCATCCCCCGTCCCACCCCAGCACCTACACCCTGCCGTTCTTTTGTTTCTATGAGTTCAACATTTTTTATTGAGTTCATGCAGTAATTTTCTTCCTGTGCCTGGATTATGTCACTTAACATTATGTCATTCATGTTATCTATGTTGTCACAAATAAGACTTTCCTTTTTCAAAGCTGAATAATATTGTTTTGTGCATGTCTATATTTATAAATATATATTCACTATTTTATAAAAACACAAATTACACATATTTGGGGTAAAATATGCTTAGATACATGTATATACTGTGTAATTTTTAATCAGTTTAAGCAAATTTATCTCAATTATCAGCTTTATGAGGAAAACATTCAAAATTCTTTAAAGATAGATAGATAATTAGATACACCTTCATCTAATTAGGTAAAATTTCTCTAAGGAAGTGAATTTTGAAGTGAGCACTGAAAGATGTGTAAAAATTAAGTAAAAGAGGGTGGCAAGATGACAGAATCTTCCAAGCAAAAGAAATAGCTTATATCTCCTGGAGAACAGGTGACACGGTATATTTAAAGAGATGAGCAAGGCTTTCCCCTCTGGCTGTAGGAGGGAAGCAGCATGCGAAGAGGCTGAGAAGGAAGTCAGAAATAGAATTTGAAGAATATTAAAATGATCATAAGGACTTGAGGCTTCATCCCAAGAGAGGATGGATCCCACCTAAGCATCGTAAGTGGATGGCTGGGGCAGCTGGTTGAATCCTGGCATCATAAACTGAAATACAATGAGCCGGGTTCATTGTACATTGAGCCAGGTACTCTGAACCAAGCTCAGCTCCTCAGATAAATTTGGATTTTGGCACTTGAGTCTGAGAAATATTCAATGACAAGTAGGCCATTGGTTATAGGAACCAGGGCTTAGATAAAAGATATTGACTGCAGACATAAGCTTGGGAGTTACTTATTTCCCCAACATAATTTAAGTCAAAATCTGGGGGAGGCTTAGTTACAACAGAGAAAAAATGGGCTGGAACTAATGCTTGAGAAAGGAAAAGGACAGTAAGTAACCAAAGAAGGAGGAGCAAAAAACTAACCAGGAATAATTGAATTACACAGTGGGGAAAATAGGAAATGAACAAATTCTGTTTTGTTTTGTTTTGTTTTGTTTTGTTTTGTTTTGTTTTGTTTTGTTTTGGTGCCGGGGAGCAAACTCATGACCTCATGCTTGCCAGGCCTGCGCCTAAGCCACTGAGCTAAATCACCAGCCTTATAAGCAAATTCTGATGAGACTTCACGGTAACAAGCTGTGAGAAAACTGATGCCTCAGCAAAATGAGTATTGTTTGAAACCTTAAACAGCAGCTACGTCAATAAAGGGACAGAAAAAGACATCAGTGGAACATGGAAAGTTAGTGACAGTGGTTATTGCCACTTCCTTCAAGAAATCTGGCTGTAAATAAGGGACAAGACACATGCCACTACCTGGAGAAAAGGATGCTTGAAGTGAGATTTTTTTTTTTAAATAATAATACCAAATACTCAAGGTACATTTTATGGGCCAGGAGCTCTTCTGATTCCTTTATGCTACTAATCCCTAGAATGCTACCAGTCCCATGACCACTTTCCATTTTTATTTTGGAGAAAGTAAGGGACAAAGCCGGATGGATGGTCAGTAAGTGGCAGATCCAAGAATTCAGAGTCAGCTGTTTTTCACCTTCTAAGTAGTCTCCTAAGCATAGTTTAATGGTGAAGAAGAGAGTACAAACTTTGTCTTTTTCCAGTAATAAAACATTTGGAACACACTCCCAATTTATCTGTATTTATTTGTCAGTTAAATATTGGGTCAATATATTATGTTTGATAAAATACAATAAACCCTGAAATGAATACATGAGATAAAAGTAAATATATAGTCTACTATTTTCTTTCCATATGCCATTGGATCACCATATGAAATCAATGATGGAAATAACTTCCCTGAAAGGGAGAGAATAGTCTTCAAAAGAAAGAACCGAGTGCACTTATAGTTTCTATGACTGTGTTACAAACCGCTATGTGTCAGTCAGTGCTCACTAGAGAAACAGATTTAAGTTAAGACATATTACAAGGTAGACTTACAGTGCGTGCCACCTGCTGGGTTAGGAGTGGAAGAGTGTAAAAGGAATATATGTGCACTGGCGATCTGGAGGATCCAATCAAAGGTGAAAGCCCTAGCGTTTCTGCAGAATCCCGTGGGGGTTTGTATCAGGAAGGCTGAAGGTCTGGGGAGACAGACTCCAAGGCAAAGGCAGAAACGAGACCTTTCCAAAGCAGCAGAAGGGAGCCTTCCTTCTTTGTTCCCCTTTTATTCCATCCAGGCTACATGTGCCTTGGTTGGTGCCACTCACACCCAGAATGGGTCTTCCATCCTCAGTAAATCCAGTCAGTCACACCCAGAACTAAGCGAAGCTGATCCGCTGGGCATTTCTTACTCTGGCTGACACAGGGGCTAACTATCCTAACACAAGCTTGGTGATTTAACAGCTCATTGGTTCACAGTCCTGGGAAGGAGAGAAAACCACCAGACAAGTAACCACAGTACAGTAAATTCATGGAGCAAATGTTTTCCCAGGTGAGAGAATCTTTAGGGCTATGTCACGCAGACCTGTTTCACAAAGACAAGATAGTGAGGCCTTGGTATTTAAGGAGTTGCTACATTTCATCTTCTTCAAATCCTTCTCATTGAAACCTTGCCTGACCTTTCTGTTTCAGATTACATTCCCGTTCTCCAGCTTGCTTTATACTTTTTCATACCAATTACCACCAACAACAACCCTTGTATTTTTCTGTGTTTCTTTTGTTCATTGATTTTACATTTTATTCACCTCTAGGCCCCAGTAGCCAACACAGTGCCTAGCACATAGGAGATGCCCAATAAAAATGTGTTAAATAAATAGCTAGCGAAATAAAGTCCAAGAAGTCTAGTGTGCTTTCTACTACTCTATACTATAAATTATGATTTACTATTAATAGGCATCTTGATTTCCTATTTGTCCCATCCTTATTTTGATTATATCAGAGTATTCACTTTTTGGTTGTCAAGTATTATTATAGGTACCAGGAATTGAACTCAGGACTTCATACTTGCCAGGCAGACACTGTGCCACTGAGCTATGTCCTGGCCCTAATTATTATTTTTAACAAAACTAAAAGCATATCTCTTCTTAAAAATGTAAAGATGTCATCAGGATATTTGAAAGATCTAAATCATAAAACAGAAATTTATCTTTAATTAAACTACATGAATTTTAAATTTCTAGAACAGTGATGTGCTTTAAACTATTAAAAGGACCGAGGACTTTGTGCATACACCCCCATGCCTTCAGCACTGTGGTGTCTTGTGATGAGATTCATCTTGACTCTGTTTCTGAACCTTCACATCTCGGCCCAGGCAATGGCTCTTCCTGGACAATTATGTCACCTGCCTTCCTTAGTCCAGTACACACTGCCCTCTTGAAGAGGAAGAGTGAGAAGATTTGTCTTTGTTCTATGTCTTCATGGCAGGTACATTGGATTTTGCCAGAGAGTGCGTTTCAGATGCTTGCAGAAATCGAAAATGATTGTTAGGAGACCAAATCTCCAGTTAAATTCACCTTTCCCTTAGTTTGGTTACCCGACCTGGAATTTTCAGTCTTCTCCCACAGCAATTCTGCTACTTCTGTGATAGAGCCAACGTATTATCCTGCTGTAATATGTCACCTGGGTATCCAAAGAGCCTAGACTACAGCTTGGAAGTTTATGGTGGAACTCATGATTATTTTTTAACAAAAACTGAATAATTGAATGACTACAAAGTTATATGATGTTCCCACAAAGTAAATATAACATACCATCTCATTCACCTAAACAGTTCACTGCACGTTTGTACACTAGGCCAGATTCGGTCTTTTGCCTGGGTACATCTCATAGCAGCCTTTCCTGCTGTGACCATCTGGTCCATTCGATGTAAATACTGATTTGGCAGACACTTCGGGGCCAGGAGAATAGTTGTGGGAAATAATGGAGTTCAAAAATACTGCCACCCAATGGATATATTTAAAGCCACCTATTCTCTCATTAAGATTTTTAAAATAATATTGTCCTTCTTAAAGGAACATTTTAGTATTTTTACAAATTGCTGAATTCCCATTTTGAGAGATTATTAGACCTTGGTTTGTTTGTCACCTCTAAATACACTCCCAACTGCAAGGTGAAAAAAAAAAAATGCTATCAGAGAATGCACTGGCAATTTAGCACGTACAAAAATCTTTTTACTATTAACATAGAATATGTCCTTTTAAAATGTCATAGCATTAAGTCAATGTAGGTACCTTTTAAAAACACATTCAAAAGTACAGTCTTTCCAACAGTGTACAAATGTAGCCCCATTTGCAAAAGCCACCAAAGCGAGCCCTTCTTTTTTGCACAGAAAATGATGGCTGGTGTTACAAAAGCCATCAAATAAATATTCAGCTTAAATCAAGCTATTTTTAAATCCACCCAAGATGACCTTCTTTCCAATATCTGTAATTCTTTTTCCAAACTAAAAGTAGTGCTGTAGTTGCCTATAAAATTAATAATTTATGTCTATTCTTTTCAGTTGCTGCTTTAAAAAAAATAATGGAATTATCAAGCTGCTCAGAACAAAAAGTACCCTCTGATTGTCAGTTCCATAGTCTAAAAAAGCAGGTTAATTTCTCTGGATCTCACAGTTGGAACTTTCTAACACTAACTGGCAGTTTCTACCTAGTGATCAAGGCAATTGACAAAAATAAATTATACATAAAGCTGAAATTCCTTAATAGTAATAAGACCCCTTCATGTGATAATCATACCAGCAAAAGCATTCATCTGTCGGCTGTAATTCAACGGGGTCTTGAAATTATCTTAAAAACTATACCTTCAGAAATGGTTTTGTTTCTAGTTTCATGACAGGGATAATATGGCAGTGTTCACAGCACTAGGCACAAAGGAAGTGCTCCAAATAAATCCACTAGTTGACTTCCTGAGTAAACCAGACACACTACTGATATAACAGGTGCACCTCTGCAGTTTACCAAGCAAAAAGCTGACAAGCATCTCATTGCAATATAGCTGGCCTACAATTATGAGTATCCCTTACTATGTATGTGGCATTCATCATGGAAACGTTGTATAATTCTGCTCTTTTGGAGTTTCAGGTGAGTTGAACTCACATGTGCAAAGTAAATAGGAAAAAAATCAGCATCATACCACCAGCTATAAGGAAATTTCTAGCAAAAATCTATGCATAAGGAGATACTTAAAATATGGAATTTGATCGAGGGTTTAATGGTTTAAGAATGATTTCATTAGGTAGAAAGGGAAAAAGATATTCTAGATGAATTTCTTGACTAAGTAAGAATGTGGGATGAGAAGGAATGTATACAGCATATACAGAAGCAGGGACTGCCATGGTGCATCACTGGTCTTTCCTCCATATGACCAAGGCACACATTGTCCTGGGTGTCAAACGATTGTTGGACAACAGCTCATAACTGAGCTCCCCCTCATGGCATCACTCTCCGCTGACGAGGCCCTGACCCCAGTGTGGCAGCAGCCCACATCCAGTGCTTAGGGGTTCAGGATTATACAGTTTCATTCCTGTTGCCCCAGTTCAGAACATTTCTGAAGTGCTAGCTTGGCTCCAGACTTCCTCCGAGCATTGGCAAAGCCTTGATGTGACTGCATCACAGCCCAGCCTCTTTACCTGTGCAGTCTTGCCGCCCTGACTGTGCCATAGGTGTTAACTCGAAGGATACACCCCAGTAAATGTCCTACTTATAAATCTAAATCTGCTTCTCCAAAGACCCTGCTGTGACACAAAGGAATAGTAAAAAAGCAACCTGATTGCATTCAATTGTAGGCTACCTGCATTTGCTCATTCAACAGTTACATAGGGAGCGCTATACTGTATCAGGCACTATTCTAATGCTAAGAACACAGCAATGTGAACGAATATCTTTTCTCATAGATCTGATTTGCTGGTGGGAACATGTTAGGATAACAAGCGATGACATTTGCTATGACATAAAAGAAGCAGGGCAAAATGGAAGGTGGCGTATGTGATCAGGAGGCTATAGGACTTCTATAGACAGCTTTTAATAAAAAAAACTCACTAAAGAAGGGATATAGGTGCAAAGAGCTGATTCAGTTCATAGGATGATTCTTAATAATGTCTAGGAGAAAAATATTTGAGACAAAATGAACAAAAAATGCAAACGAGCCTATAAGCAGTATGTGTCACATGTTTGGGAAGAAGAAATGAGATCCAAGTAGTATTATAGGCAGGGTGAGATTATATAGGCTTTTAGTGTAAGGAACACACATCATTCTAAGTGAGAAAGAAGATACTGAGAGGTGTTGATTAGGATTGTGCCATGACCATATTCTTGTTCTATAAGGAATATGTAAAAGAGAATAGGAAAAACTAGAATGTCAATGACGTACTTAAGGCTGCCACCAATTGTGGTTTACTTGTAACTGAGGGATTTACTGGTAGAGTCCCGGGCAATTCAGCATAGTTGGTCACCTACCTTCACTAAAGAGGTAGTCACGTTCAAAGTATAGTCCGAAGGTAAGGTTTGGATGGTGAGGGCATAGGCTAACATACAGGGCATCTTGAAAGTCAGGAAAGGGATTTGGATCCTTCAAACATTAACTTGGCACTAGCCAATGTTTGAAGGATCTGCATTACACTTTAGAAAGACTAAAGGAAGCTTTCATCACACTGTTTCCCAAAAGATAACAGAGGTGGTTAGGCTTAGCCTTCCACATCATGGAGCAGGGCTAAGAATGGGATGGAAGTGATCGAGGAGGTGACAATTGCAGTGCTGAGGTCACGGTGCAGGGCAGCTAAGGTAGAGAATAAGCAGTCAGTATCATACACAGGATACAAATTCGGGGTGGGGGGGGAAGTGACTAGCTTTAAAATACCTTGTACAGTAGATCTAGAAGCTATAAAATTAAAACTTTACAAAGTAACCAGTTAATTAAAATAAAAACACATACATAATTTGGAAGCCGGGCATGGTAGTGCACACCTGTAATCCCAGCACTCAGGAGGCCGAGGCAGGAGGATATTTGCAAGTCCAAGACCAGTCTAATTTACAAAGTGAGCTCAAGGCCAGCCTGAACTGCATAGCAAGACCTTGTCTCAAAAAGACAAATAATCATCATCTGGCACACTATGATTATTTTATAAGTAAAAATTTTCCATATTAAAATTGATTAAATGTAGCTCTCTGAAAGATGCTAAAATAAAATTTTTCTACATTTTTTTCTCAACAAATCCTTTCCTTTATCTTTCAAACACTCATTCTTCCTTTATTCTGTAGTTTTCAAATTTCCAGTAACTGCACATATTTCTCCTTGTTGACCTACCATTTTTTTAAACTCTATAAATATCCTCTTAGAAAATAAATATGGAAAATCTTGAAAATCCCATCTAGATCTTCAAGTTAAAGAATGAAATCATGCTGGAAGGAAGATAAATTACGACATCTCTTGGTTGAACAGAATTGAGATGTCCCTAAATTAATTGTGAAGTTAGATTCCATGGCATGGAGAGATGAATGTAAAGAGACTGTGGTCACTAGGCTTGGTCATACATACCTGCAGTCCCTGAAAGACTAAACAGGAGGATTGCAAGTTTGACGCCTGCCTGAGAAATTTAGTAACTTTGTAAGACCCTGTCTCAAAACTTAAAAAAAAAAAGAAAAAATTCTTACAAATAGCCAGGGTTAGGGGTCAGTCCTAAGACCCTGGTTTTGATCCCCAGTATCAGAGAGAGTGTGCGAGGAAGCAAAGGAGAGAGACAGAGTGGTCACTTCTGACATGACTATTAGACCCATCAGAGTGATCTGACCCTACAGCACGACCAGCTCCCCTGAAGCCATCCTGCAGAATTGACAGACCCCCTCAGGAAGAATCCTTTTCCTAATGAGCATTTTAAACAGCAATTTTGTTCATTTCCATTTCTTTTGTCTCATAAAGTCCAGATGAATTTGTCCATATTTTGCATTAATTTCCATGTTATTGACTCCCACTCTATATCTTCAGAGATTACAAAAAATAATCTATTCCACTAGAGTCTCCCAATGTGTAAATTAGTTCTTAACAGTGAGTAGGCACATTCAGGTGAATTTGGCACATTGCAGGTAACTCTAGGTGTAATGCAGGGCATTATCTAAAGTTTTCACCTATTTACATTCTGAAAGTGCACAGTAAGTGGTATCTAGGCAAGATGCAGCCATGCAACATAATTAAGACAAAATCAACGATCAAAGACAGAAACAATGTTCTTAGTAACATGGAGGCATGTGGTAAACTGCTGTGAGGAGGGAGGAACCAGGACCACAGACACACATGGGGTTTCTGATGAAGGCACTACTTAAGCAACAGTATTAAGTGTTTCTCCTTGTTTCTCTATTAATATATTGCATTTCACCTTTCCTTTTTGGAAGCTGGATATATGGGTACCCTGAAAAAGAGGGGTTATACTTCCTTACATTATTAAATTACATCTAGGCAATTATTTCTATACTGGAGACTCTGGCAATTTAGCACAGGTCAAGTTACAAATAAGGACAAACCAGAATTTTATATAATAAAAGTATAACATGAAACATCCTTAGGGTAGGGGTTTCTGAATCTCATTCCTATCTTAGCTGATTATCTGCAAAAGTCTAACACAAATGTTGCCTTTTGTAAGATCAGAATTCACATTTATAAGGGAAAATATTGAGAAATTATAGCAGGAATCTCTTAGACCTAAGAAGACAGGTACAACAAATTCCTACTCACTTCATACACACACACACACACACACACACACACACACACACACACACAAGGAATACAAAGTAGAATAATAGCCTGGTTCTACCTAGTAATCCTAGAGAAAAACAAGTAAACCTGCAGAATCCTAAAATCCCAAATGAGAGAATATGTCTGTTGGTGGCAGGTATGATAGTTGGGAAAACGTCTGCACACAGATCACGTTAAGCTCTAGGTCCATTTTTAAAAATGCGTAAAAGCATGATTAGTGTGTGTTCTTTGGGTCTATGGATACTGCACCAATAAAATAACATGAGGACCTATGAGATACTTGGCATTGCTTTTTCAATTTTTACAAATTTTTAGGTAAGGAAAAAGAAAGACCTCATTTGAAATGAATAAAACCAAAAGAGAAAAAAAACTATATTTTTCTACCTTTCAGCCATTAGGAATTCAGAATTTTTCATCAAACTAATAGAATTTAATGGAACACAAACTCCTAAATGTAGAATATTGGAAAAAATCCCAAATAGATAGTATTAGAAATAATCCTATTTGTTTGGTTTCCCTCCCGATCCTAAATATAGAATGTTAGACATAATCCTATTTGACATGTAAAATGTAGGTAAGTTGGTTCTCCTAAAAGAAAGTGTTAAGCCTTTTTTACAGCTCTTTAATAAAGTTATAAAATTTATCTGAATTTTACAGTGCAATTCAATGCAGAGTCTCTAAAAGTCATCTTGGTCTCACTTGTAGTACCATTCAATTATAGTCTATTTGGATGGATGTTAAAGTATAAATTTTTTTTAAAAAACTGAAATTGGTTCTTTTTAAAAATTAGTATTGACTCTTGGTGTCCTACTTTTCTCATGCTCAGACAAAATATCCAGCACCCACAAGTTAAGGGAGGAAAAACTTTATTTAGCTCACAGTCTGTAGAGGTTTCAGTTCATTATCAGCTGGCTCCGAGGCAGTTTGCATGGCAAAAAGGTACTACAGAGCAGAGACTATTCCTGGGAGACAGAATGTAGCAAAGCAACCAAGCAAAGATTAACTCTTACTCAAGCTACTTAGGGCAGGTAATGCTCACACCTTTAACCCATTGCTCTTGAGCCTAGTATTAAGCCATGAATCAATTCTAGCATCACATACTCTACAACCCACCCACCTCTGAAAATTTCCCACCCATGACCTCATGAGGCTTTGGTAGAGTTGAGGGGGAAATCTAGACACAAGCCATAACACTTGGTGACACCTTAGTAAATGAAAGCCATCTAAAGTTTCTCAGATTCTAATTGTCACAATTCCTCTTGAGGAATCTGTCATGTATATATACAAATTGCATCCAATGTAACTTGAAAAGAATACTGATATCTTTTTCATTGGTTTTCATAGCAAGAGAAATTGGGTGACATCTGCTTCTCCCTTCGCTATGTTCCCACTGCTGGTAAGCTGACAGTTGTCATTCTGGAGGCAAAGAACCTGAAGAAGATGGATGTGGGTGGCTTATCTGGTAAGTCTATGATGACTATTGATTTTTTTAAATGCTGTCTCATCATGGATACCAAATGTTTAGCACACATGCTGTGATTCCCTATGCCTTAATTGATTATGGTTTTCTTTCCTATGGTGCCTGGAAATAGTCTCAGAATTCATCTCAACACAGTACCCACAGGAAACCACTCTCAATTTATTGAAACTGGCATAGAGGACAAAATCTATTTCCCTTCTTCATAGCCAAAGTTTCAATCGTTATTCCTATGGCATTGAAATCTACTCTTCTAAAAATAATGCTTGGAACAGATTACAGTTTTAATGAGGTTTATTTTGGTCAAAATTTATCATATTAAAAAACAGCCTTTAACCTGAGACTTCTCAGCTATTTGATAGCCTAACATAACTTTCATAATACCGTTTTATTAAAGACTCAGCATTTCCAATGGTTCAGAAATAGTGAATCCCCATGGTAAAGCAGTTAGTTCTATAATTTAGAATTAGTTTGGGGAGAGGCTTTTAAATTAAAGGCTCTGTGCAACCCAACCATAATAAAATATAGTGTGTAAAGTACACTCTTGCTCCAAAACAAAGTCAACCCAAGGACTTGCCACTTCCATGGATGATCATAATTTTTTTCTCTTCTGTGTGATTAAAATCAATTATATTTTTAATGTTCCAGTAAATCATCAAAGTGTGAGGAATTTTCTTAATATGCCACAAGGTCACTATAAATAGACGATAGCTGTCACTGTTCCTCGCTACGGAATTACAATGGATATTATGCATTATTCAGTGCTTTCTCTAATAAAAATATTGCAGACTTCAAAAGGTCAGACTAATGTAGCATAATGATTTTATATTCTCAAGCACAACAGCTAAAAATGCTAAAACTTAAATTTTCAACTTACTGACCCATGGAATTGTCAACCAAATTCCCTTGGCACCTCAGTTTATTTCTCTTTATAAGTAAGTCACCTTGTTAATTTGCACTAATTCTTTTGTGTCACTGCAACCCTATTTATGAACTTTCTGCTTTTGTTGCCTGACATTAGCATAACTGAGGGAATTTAAAGCATTGAGCACAGTTTCCTCTAAAAATATGACAACTATTTAGAGTGTCTATGTGAAAAACATGATAGAATTTTACCTACAATGACAGTCACCCTCAGATTACTATTTAGTATCCTGAGAAATTTTTAGATCCAGTGGTCCTTTCCTTTTTCTTTGGTTCAGCATCCCTGTGCCTTTCATGGCTCTTTTGTGTCCCAAACATCTCTGTGACATCCTCTGATCACCCACGTCCAGTCCTCTCCCATATTTTTCCTTTGTCACACTGTATCATTCAGCAGAGTTCCAGAGCCACGAAAGCTTAAGGACCCCTCATTTTTTCTGCTTTCTTTCAAAGCCCTATTAATGAGCTCCCACGGTCATAGGTGTTTCATCTATCACTGTTAATCATAGTCCTCTGTCTCTTTCCACCCTAACTTCTCCATCACCGTCACTCAGTGATTGCAGAAGCTGCAGGCACTTTCAGGATTTGGCTAAGGGAAGGTTGGTCTCACATCTGTGGTTCACAGCACACCTATGAATGATTAGCTTATTACTTGCCATCAGGCAAAGAAAGAGCATCTAGGATGACTCCTACTGTCCACTCTTCTGGCCACCACTGTGACACAAAAGAAGCAAGGCCAGGTTAGCTCTAATTTAATGCTCAGCCTTTTTCTCAGAGAAATCAATACAAGTATCTTAGCTTCGGAACTTGCACAACCTAAGACTGTCCCCGCATTTGAATTTCTTTGAATGATTTAAGGTTATTCATAGTAAATTTTCTTGAGGAGCTCTTATTTTAGGACTTCCTGCTGCCTATGGAATTAAATCATAATGACTAATTGAATAATACAGACACCATCACACAATGTCATGCCCTATCTCAATCTTTAATCAATGGATCAGCACTCTCATCTTCATAAACAAATTGTACAACTTTCTGCCTCCATTTGCCCCCACCCCATCCTACCCCTTTATTTTGTCACTACTAGGGACTGAACCCTGCACCTTCAACTGAGCCACAGCCCCACTCATCTTATTTTGAGACACTATCTCACTGAGTCACTAACTTGCCTGGGAAGGGCTCAAACTTAGGATTCCCCTGCCTCAGACTTCCAGGATTACAGGTGCAGGCCACCGTGCCAGCTTTACATCCATTTTCAGACATGACGTCCTCTTCTGGAATTCCGTGTCATCCAACAAGGTCTAGCTAAGTCCTACCCATTCTTCAGGCATCCTTGAAATATAAACCCCTCCATTCATTCAATAGATACATATTTCATTCCTGCTTTGACTCAGGAGTTATCAAAACGACTGTGTTCACATTAGTAGACAAAATAGTCGAAAAGGTCCTGCCCTCCTGCAACTTGCTTTTTAATATAGTGAGGCTGAGTAGAAGCCACAAAAAGCATACAGTGCACCCAGAGGAGAAAAGTCCTGGGGAGAGGGAAAGCAGGAAGTAGGCAAAGCACTCAGGGAGCACGTGGTGAGTTGGTAATGTTCCAGGCAACAACCTGCAAGAGGGGAAAGAGCGAGCTCTGGGGTCATCTGAGGAGACTAAAAGTTCTAGACGGTGGGACTGCATGATGCCTTTTTTCTAATCCATCCCAGCAAAACAAATCTGAGTCTTTTTAAAATGCCACTAGCAGTTTTTTTACACCCCTCTAACATCACGCTTCTCTCTCACCAGACTGTGGTTTGGTGTTTATGTCTCCCACAATGCTCTCGCTGACGGGTGGCACTAAGCATAGCTGCTGAATGAATAATGAATTATTTACAAAGAAGCTATGCCCTGGAAAAACAAGTCATGCATTTCAAATTTGTTTAACCTACTTACCATTAAAACAACTTTAAGTACTCAGATGGTCTGCCTCAAAGTAAGCCGACCTATGTACAAGAAGATCAAAATTCTATAAGAAGATCATTCCAAGTAATTCAAATGCCATTTGCTGAAACGCCTAGTTAATTGAGACCGAAGTGGGCTGTTTTGCCAAGGTTTAAACCCTGCTCTGCTACTAATAACAGAGATGTAGTCTAGCTAAGCTTGTCATTGTAAGGTACAAAAGGCTGAGATTTGCAATATTTGATATATGGATGTATGATAGAGGTAAAAGTCTTTGTGTGGTACATGTCGAACTGACATAAGAAAGAAATAAACTAATTGACATAGATAAGTTATTTAGTTCTTCTAAGCCTGAGTCACATTATTTATAACATTGAGATAGTAACAGTGCCTTATTGATGTATTTACTATAAGAGACTAGAACTAGGTGCTCATGATTATTATTATAATTATATTGGTAACTTTCTCAAATCTGGGGATAAATATGAAAATGTGTCAACCAGAGAATGATATTTGATTCATTGCTGGAAAATTTCATCTATTCAATACATTCAAATGACCAATTTGGGTAGATCAATAGGCCCAATTTTATAAAAATCCACTAGTGAATTAAGAGACAGTAAACAATTAGTTAACAAACATTTTTAAAGTAGTTTTTCTTACTACTCTGAGAGGGACAATCAGTTTATTTTCTTTCTTCTAGGTTAACATGTACCATGAAAAGGTATTTTTTCTTTGCCAATATATCTATCCAGAAAATGACACACATCTCAGCTCTCCATATCTTACAATGACAAGCTTACCCGGACTTCACACATCTCTAGATTAGGTGCTTGTACTTTCATATTTGATATTCCAGCACCTGAGTATTCTAACCCACCAGGGGGATATATAAAGCTAACTATTTATAATGAGATCTTAAATCTTGCAAGCTGCAAGACTATTTTTCAGAAGTTGGTGTGGCAGGGTGTAAGTAGCTTTCTTTTGGCTAGTACTTAGAGAAAAGTCAATCTTTTTTCCTGATCAAACAATAGTGTGCTTTATTATATTCAGTGCCTTTATGTACCTGTGTATTAAAGATAAATCTCCTTTCAAGCAATAAAAACTAACAAGTGTTTTGTATTTGTACAAATTTTAAGAGAGAATTAAGAGGTCAAAGAGAGGAAGGACATTGGAAAAGCTGAAAATTCCCAAAGGTGTGAGACAGCTCTGAGTTTATTAGGTTTTAATACTCAAATTTATGCCTGTGCAAATTCCCAAGTCAGAACAATCTTACCCCTAATTGAATTTCTTGTTGCAGCAATTATCACAGCAATTACGTGCCTCAAGTTTTGTTTTGTTTTGTTGTTTGTTGTTTATTCTTTTTGTTGTTGTTGTTTTCTTTTTGGCCATCTTAGAAATATGAGATTACTAAAATACAACTTTAATAAAAAATGTCAAGACTGTTGAGTTTGAGATATCTATCACAAATTAAATAAAATTTTCAAAAATTTCTACTTAAGAATATTAATAGACTAAACTTCTGAATCAGCAAAGTGGAAGTCATTAAGTAGAAATTCTTTTTTTTTTTAACTTAAATCTACAATGTCATGTTATTAGTTATAGAGTATTTTCTAATTTAGGAATCCTTTTCTAATTTGGTTTCTTTGTGTGATTCCCATGATCATCCTGTGAGACAATATTGTCAACTTTACCAGTAAGGAACTTGAAGTAGTATCTCTAAGATATTAGATAAGGTATATAAACTATCTTGTTCCATGTGACATTTAGACCAAGACATTCACTATTTGCAGTTGCCTTCATGGTTATTAACATTCAAAGTCACTTACTTTGTATGTCCCTCGATTTCCAGGGCAGAAGATATTCTGATACATATTCAGCTTTCCTCATCATCCCCACCCTAGGGGCAGCAGGATTTTCTATTTCCTTCTTACTGAAAGATCCCTCTCCTGCTAAGAGCTAAAACATCAAACCAAGGTCCTCAGAGTAACTAGGGCCTAGAAATGGAGTATCCAAGGATTGTTGGAAATCGAGGCATTCTTGGAAACTAGAGAAATATTCATATTCATAAACCCGTATGATTACATCCAATTAACTTGAGTACTTCTTGTCTTCTGAGAATCATGAATTAATTTGCTGGCCTCAGTTCTGGCAAGTTTCCCTTCTTGCTAGGTCCAATATGAAACAAAGCGCTTGCTGTCTCTGGCTTGCA
The DNA here is from genome assembly GCF_034190915.1 of Cavia porcellus. NCBI lineage: Eukaryota > Metazoa > Chordata > Mammalia > Rodentia > Caviidae > Cavia > Cavia porcellus. The sequence goes on from NW_026947491.1 coordinate 71,089,827, forward strand.
GACCTGATTCGCTTCCCTCCTTCCCTAAGGTAAACACAGTCTTTATGGACTTTATTTTTGTAAGTGTTTATATTGCTAGGAACCATGACCGGTCAACAAGGACAAAAACTTTGCATTCTGTGCCCCCTCGATAAAAGTTTGTATTTGCCTGTTTTAAAAAGCAACAAAGCATGTCCAGCAGGAAACACCAGGAAACCAGAGATACAGACCTAAAATGGTAGACATCTATTCCAGCAGGTTCCTGCAAACAAAGGATCCAAAGAAGGGAGTTGCAAAAAGTGTCAGGTCAGGGGCACCTGAGGGCTGGGGAGCAGCTGAGCAATGCAGGTTGGAAGTGTTTTCCACCTTCTTTTCTCTTGAATCTGCCTTGCACTCCTCTTGTCTTCCTGGCCACACCTACTCTTGCCTCATCACTGTGATAGGGCTGGAAAAGAGTCTTCCAAAGTGTCTCCTACAGAAAAAGACAAAGAAACTCAAAAGTGGTAGCAATTACTTGAAGGAAATAATGGGAAAAGAAGAAAGGGAACTTGGATGGTAGAGGAGTCAGTGTGCATCAGACTCTCAGGGTGTGAGTTCCGCAGGCTGTAACACTTGCCCTGCCTTCTCAGTACATTCCTTCTCTTGTTTCTATAAGATGCTAATTTTAAAAAAAATTTTTATAGGTCTTTTCTGTTGTCCTAAAAATACAACTAAGGAAATATGGCCAGATTTAAACATTCAAAATCATTTGGGGAAAAGGCAACTCACCACCCAAGTAACCAGTAGGTGTCACATAGAATGCATGAATTAATAGAAACAGATCATTCCTTCAGGCAGTAATTATCAAGATGTGCTATTTTACCTAAGGCCATCAGAATCACACAGCATACCTCTTTAAATTTAAGATTTCAAGGATTACCTCAAATCAATCTATGGAAGGATTCTGGGTTAGGAATCTGAAAATTGCATTTTTTTTTTTTAAATCGGTACCAGGGATCGAACTCACGACCGCCTGCTTGGAAGGCTGGTGCTTATGCCACTGAGCTAAAACCCCAGCCCCAAAAATTGCATGTTTAACAAGCGGCTCCCTCCTCATTCCATATTAATCTCATGCAACTTAAATTTGAAAACTACATTTTAGATTCTTAAATGCTATATCATAATCTTAGCTGAGATTCAGGTGAGGCAAATTCTAAATTAGACTTTTTTCCTGGTGGTATAATACATAACCTTTGCCTTTTATGCTGGAATTATTTTCATAAAAGAAGTTCAGTTCCTTTCATCAGTTCAATATCCTCTTCCCTGAAAAATATCTTGCCAGTCTGCCTAAATAGCTGCCTTTTTGTCTTCACTGTCTTCCACTGAAATAGATAAAAGCAGAATTTTCCTTTGCATGCTCTGCAGTCATTTCCTGATATTCTTGACCACCAACCTTATCTGTCCTTACATTGGTGCTAAAAGCATAACAAAGAAAAAAGTGCTCCAAATTTAATTGATTTCAACTAAAAGCCACTAATCTGGGATCTGGGCCAATAAGTAAAATGGCAAAAAAAAAAAAAAAAAAAGCTTATTTGAGCCAATTAGATAGGGATATGCAAATTAATCGGCCATAATATCAGGGTCAAGCAATAATATGCAAATAAGCTGGCATCTTATTGAGCTAATGGAACAGGAATATGTATAATAAGTTGACTGTGATGCCAAAGGCTTCATCATCATTTTAGTCTTGAATGTTGCAATATAAAATTCAGAGCTACTTCAAAATGCTTAATTACAATATTGATAAAATAATGCAAATCCCTAAGATGTGAGAAATTAATCTAAAAAAGAAGTCATTCTTAAAACTGGTCATCCTAAAAATTGAGTTACTAGAAAGGTTTATAGCTAAACCCAATCTAAATTAAGACCCAGGTGCAGTTATTCAGGTATTAGTGCTACAGAATAGACAGAAATGCCATACCTGAAGTTTTAATAAACAAATGGGAAGAGCAGTTGTGGAAGTATGGGGCTAGATTTGAAGTATAGATAAATGAATGATAGGCTGAAATGTATTAATTCAAGAGAGTTTGTACAAAAGCTTCCAAGTAAGTCCCTTAGCCAGCTGCCAGGCACTGTGCCAGCTTTTGTATATACAAGTAAACATAACAGCAGACACTTGCATAGCACAAGACAAAACTGACTCTATTCTAAATGCTTTACATGTGTTAACTAACTTCATCCCCATCACAATCCTATAAGGAACAGACTATTTTCAGTGCTATTCTACTGGTAGAACTCAAGTAAAGAAAGATAAATAATTTGCCCATGTTCAGAGAATTATTAATTGGAAAAGCTAACATGTCAACCCACAAAATGTCTTTAAATTCCATGAATAGAACGTGATTTCCAAGTCCTTATCCTTTCTTACCAGGTTCAACCTGGAGATCAGGTAGCTAACGATATGGTATAGTGTAAAAGATGTTCCAAAATTATTCTTGATTTCAAATGTTATTCTATCATGGAAGTGACTAATAAAAATAAATTGGTTTATCACTTAATGTTGTTAAACAACAAAAATAGGATCAATGAGTCCACAAGACCAGATATTGAATGTTAATAGGTTATTTCCATGCTGAAATTGACCTCCATTTCTCTATATGTACACATGGGTGTCATTTTAACGATTGGTTCTTTGCACACACACAAGAGGATGGGAGATAAAGCAGTGATATCCCAACTGTTGAGGGTAAAGGGCAAGTGAGGGTGCTGAATATTTATATTTGGGAGAGAGTTCAAGTTCCAGGAAACAGTGCCCCTTACGTAGAAGAGAGATGATAAAACCTTTACCTACTACTCAGTTTTATTAAGGGCTGATTGAGGAAGGGAATGTGTGACACTGGGTAGGAAAGTTGACTGTATGACCTGAAGATGCAAATGTTTACTACCCCTATAAATTGCCATGGGATTTTGTGCATCAAAGTTACACATTTAAATATTGATTAAAGAAATTTAATTAAAATACAATGAGAAATTGAATTTGCAATATACACCTAATAAAGAAAACATAGCTCAGCAGTAAAATATCCACAAGAGATGATGACGTGGAAATAGTAAATACCAAAGAGGTCTGTGCAAAGACATTTTCGCTAATCAACTTGAAATGCCCAATTTTGAGGGTGACATAGATATTTCAAACCACTAAAATATCAAAATCAGGGAGCAAATAAAAAAAACTTACTGTGTTGAGTAAGACAAAATGTAGCAGGTGAGCTTTGTTATAGTTTGGGCCTTAACTGTCCCCCAGAGACGCAGGTGTTACAGGCTTGTTTAGCCAGTCGATGGAGCCACTGCAGAAGATAGAAAACTCAGGAGATGAGGACTAGTGCGGGGAACTTAGGTCACTGGGGCTGTGGCCTTAAGGAAGATACTAGGGCCCCAACACTTTTTCTTTTTGCTTCCTGGCTGCCATGAGGTAAACAGCTTTGCTCAGCACACAATCTCTGCCATGATGTTCTGCCCTGCCACAGGCCCAAAAGCAACAGAGCCAACCAACCAGAGCCTGAAACCTCTGACAGTGTGAGCCAAAATAAACCTTTCATTCATAGAAATTGCTTGTCTCAATTATTTTGTCACAGTGATAGAACACTGATTAACACAAGTTCCATTGTAGACAAACTTAGGAATAATATATTGAAAGAAAAAAAAAATATAGAATTAGTAAAGAAAAAAAAAAAAAAGTCACACAGAACCATTGAAGGCATTCATGAAACATGTTGATACCCACAAAAGGACTGATGTTGTCCCAGAAGACTTAATAAATACAAGAGAGGGGAAATGCCCTTCATCTGCCCCAGCCTAGGGCCTTTCCATGTGTGGAGTACAGTCAGTGAGGGGTGCCCACCTGGGGAAAGACAGTGGTGTTACATGACCTGCTAGAGGACACCCATTAAAATCAAGGAATAAGGGGCTGTCTGTGAGGAGGGCAAAGAAGAACGGGACTTTGTAGTCTGGAAAAGGAAAGCTGAGCAGAGATCTGATTAAAGTCTGGAAATCATGAAAGGCTGGAGTAATATCTACCTGTTCATCACACCCCACAATACTAGAATTAGGAAGTGACCTTGATGTTTGAAAGAAAATAGATAAAAGAGAAGCCACATTCCAGAAAATCACAAAGGTACCTTTCTACCTGAAATTCTTTGTCAAATTTTCTTTGCTATTTTACAGTTGAGGGCTCAAAAAAAAAAAAAATGCGTTGCTCTAGGAGTTGGGACAGATTGAATATTAAGCGGGTATCTGTATTGTAGGCTTAAAGGGGACACCCTGCTTTGAGGTATCTGCTTGTAGGAACCCCCAGGCCTTTGCATGAGGAACTGTTGGGAATAGCCCCACAGCTGCAAATCTCATTAGTCCAAACCCTCACGGCTCTGCATCCTCAGCTCAGCCATTTCTATCTCCTCCTCTCCTCTTACCACACAGAAAAGGGATAGGGTCAGAATTTTAACAGGTAATTGGATTGACAAAATAGAGAACCCAAATATTCCATTTTTAAATTATGTTTAGTAAGCTCGTTCTAGACATGTTACCATGTTTGGCAAAGAGTTTTTCCTTAAAAAAAAAAAAAAGAGAAGAAAACTATTGTAAATATGTAGCTAAAGTCTGTGCTATTTTTCTCTTCCTTGTATGATGCTGTAAGAGTCCTGTACGTAAATCCTGTTAGAGATGACAAAAACATGAAAAGCTGTGAGTTTCAAATAGTTCTGTAATGCTGAGAGAAATGGAAATACCAAAAATAATCATTTAAAAAAATCATGTTATTCTATTTAGCTCTGCTTATGAAAGGACATACTATTTGTCTTTGACCTCAATATACCTTCTTGAACAGCCAATTATGAATTTTAAAAGTCTACTAATCTAACTGCTTGTTATGGCTTTACCTTCCCATTATTTGACTTTTTTCCATGTAATGAAATTCTTTCAGTGTCATGTAATGGTAATATGATAATAGAAATAACCTAGAAATAAACAAAATCAGGTATCATTTTCAGGGGATTTTGCTCAGTCCGTCCTTTATTCTTCCTCTCTAAGGCTCTTAGTGGTTTAAAAAAATAACAGACTATCTTCAAGAGATAAGAGAGTGACACAGAAATGCACACATTATTGCAGTTATACCTCAATGACTGTCATAAAGACACTTTCCAGGGAAGAAGCAATGGCAGAGAATGATCCCTGGGCACATCTTTCGCTCAGAATGAACAGATCAAGCAATGATTCAGCATCTCACTTGTCCATTACTTTATACACTAACTCCTTATAAAAGGAAGTCAAAGACTGCAACAGCTGGTTGCCTTGTGAAATTACTAATGGTCTAATTTTTACTACACGTTTTTCTCAGCAATCACTGGGAAACTAGGCAATATCCATCATTTTTTTTTCTTCCTATAAATAAATGATTTGCAATAGTTACTTTGGAAATTGACTTTTTAACTTCAAAAAATGGAATAAGCACATTTATGTCTTCTGAAATGCTGAAATTACCTTTGCCCATAAATAAAGCAATGTGATTGTTTGATCTAAGAATATATAGATTTCAAGTTACTGTTGTGGACCAATAACATGACAATGTAATAACAAAGTCAATCCAGTAAACAAAAAAGAGCCAAATACACGTTTAGCGACAGCGCACTAGCAAAGCTAATACACATACATATGAAATTGCAAGATTACATAGTTATGTACTGATAAGCTGTCATTTGTTGCTATTATAGACTTCACATCCTGATTAACGAAACAAATGCTTTCACGAATAGCACTGCTTTGATATTTTACTAGAATTTTAGTTTTAAAATTATAATCTCAAGAAACACACTTAAAATAATCCATAAGCCCCCAATAATTTTAAAATGTAAAATAAGAAATTAAATATTAGAGGCAATCCTTCTATTCCCTTCCCATTCTTCACAAAGTTCATTGTTAAAGATGCAAGTTAAAATTTCATAAGCTTTCAGGGTTTTTTCTGCTTATATTACTTAAGCACAAATATACTGCATTTTAAGTGGGATTATAACAGATTAGTGTATAATTTTTCTCACCTGTAGCAATATATAATTGAGATTCTTCAGAACAGTATGTATAAATCTTCCTTTGAATACATAGGTTTTGCACGGCATGGCTTGGATATATCATCATATATTTAGTAATTTCTTTATAAATTTAAATTTATGAGAAAAATTATTTAACTTCACCAAAGGACTTCAAACTTGACCTAAATAATAATTTGACCTTGAATAAGGAAATAGATATGTCAGTTCTTCCCAAGCATTAAAGCTATAAATGAAATTAAAAGACAGAAAAGCATCCCCTCAGCTGAGGGACAAGCACTTGCCAGCATGCAGGAGGCCCTGGGTTCAGTCCCCAGCTCTGAACAAGAAAAAGGAGGGAGAGTGAAGAGGGGAAGAAGGGAAGGGAAGGGGAGGGCAAAAGGGGAAAGAAAAGGGAGAAGAAAATAGGGAAAGAAGGGAGCCGAGGAAGGAAGAGAAGGAGAGAAAAAGAGGCAATCAAAGGAAAGAAGGAAGAAAGCTGCTCCTACATAAACTACTAGGTACTAAATTCAGTACAAAGGATTTCTATACATTAATAAGAGCAAAGCAATGGGAGAAAGTGTGTGTGTGTGTGTGTGTGTGTGTGTGTGTGTGTGTGTGTGTGTATGTGCCTGCGTGCGTGCGAGCGTGTGTGCGCGGGCGGGGATATCTCAGACAGAGCACCAAATCCAGGACCTCAAGCAAACTAGTCAAACCCTCCACCAAGCCCCTCCATTTTTCTAATGTTCCTGTAATTTGCTTGCTGTTGCTTCAACTGGCTTGCAATGCTAAGAAGTAAAATGTTACATTATGCAGCCTCATCATGCATCTTAAAAAGAAAGGATTTTGAAGTAAGATGCAATTACCCTAAGTTCAAAACCTGAAAATGCGTTGCTTAAAAAGACAGCCTGGATTGATTGCAAAGAGTGCCAAAAAAGAAAGAAAATCAGGTCATTAGCTTGTACATTTTCAGACTTCCATCAGCTGTATTTGAAGGAGTTTGAATCCATTAAAACAGTCAATCCAGCAGCATTGTCATGATGGCAACTTGAACATTTGTGACAGTCACTAAAATTTAAAGTTAAAAGGTATACCTTTACAAAAGTCAAATTGAGCACTTTTCAAAGATTTTCCCAATTTGTAGACTTTACTGAACCACTTAAACATTTGGAAGCTACTTTTACTAAAGGTTGCCGATCCAAAGTATTTACACAGAAAACATATTGAATTTTACAATACCATCTTTAATTCAGAGAAATGCTGTAAATGAAACTAGCCTAAAAGAGTTACATATGATAGTAAAATTCCAATTTACCATAACTGGAAGTCATTTTTTTTACTCTTTGTTGGAATATGTGTTCACATTTTATATAAGAACATCATTGGATGTTTTCAAAACAGGTTAGTGGCAGTGGTTTTAAAGGAGGCACTGAATATTTATGAATTATGCAAGTCTGAACTTTCATTTTAATAACTTCATTAAAATATAAAAACCTTAAAAGCCTCTCAACAGGAATTTAACTTTATAGAACGCTTTACATGTGCCCTGACCTTGCCAAGAGGCACACCTAAGGCATGATTTAACAGCTATTACAGGGCAAAGCCTAATAATAAATACCTATCTGAAAATGCCAGCATTTGTCCTTGTTTCCTCGATCTCCAGTGGAGTTGTAACTCACCCATAAACAGACTTTTTCCTGAGACTCTGCAGGACACAGCCGAAAGGGAAAAGCAATCTCAGTGCAAAACAGAGGTTGAAGCTCTCAACCTTTCTGATCCTCTACCTGTTCATCTGTAAAGTTAGGGTATTAAAGATAGCCATACTACTGAGTAAACAAATGAGATATAATGTTATGTGGATATAACGTTATGTGGTAGACAGTTTTACTGTAAATGTTGGTTTCTTGCAATCAAAAGGCAATTATTGATTAACTCCTCCTTTACTATATCCTGTTTCCAGGGGAACTTATGTTTCTACATGGCTGATATAAATACTGTATGTGTGTATGTTTTGAAAGAATTCCCCTTCATTATACATTTTGATGGTAGCCTTTTTAGAGTAACCTAAGAGGACATCTGAAAGATAATCAGGAAATTCTCCTGCTATTTGAATACAATTCTCAGCGTATGTGAAAACAAGACTTCTCAAGTAAAATTGTCCCTCCATTGTGGGGAATCAGTTCCATGACTCTCTCTTTTCCCCACAAATACTAAATCCAAGGATTTGCAAATCTCTTCCGAGAAAAGGGATATTTGCATATACCCTATGCTTATCCTCCTGCACACATTTTCTCTAGATCACATTTATTATAATTCCTAACACAATAGCAATGCTTTGCAATACTTGTTCTGTATTGTTGAAGGAATGACAAAAAAATGTCTGTGCATGTTCAGTATGAGTGCGATTTTTTTTATAGTTTCAATCTATAGTTTGTTAAATGATTGGTTATATAGAGGGCTGAGTGTAGTTCATTTCCACCTTCAATTCTGTAAGCCACAATTTGAATTATTTAAGGTACCACAGTCCTCTACCAAGTGCTTCTTTTATGATAACAGGCTCAGCACAAACACTAATTGGGCCAGCAAATAGGAATAAAGAGGAAGAATAGAACCTGTGCCATCCTAATTATCAAGTCAATACCTGTTTGCTGCACAAACTCTCCTCTCTCAAATGAAACACCCACAGATGGAATCTGCTGGTTACTGTGTTAAATTGATTAGAAGCATCAGGGCCTAGTCTCAGAGCACCTCCCCATCCTCTGGCCTAACAACTGTGCCCCAGCTAATAAATACCTAATTGGATACATTATGAGTCAGCAGTTATTGTTCATTGTTGAAGCATAATTGAGTGGTCAAGACTTCAGCTTTCTCTGGTCTCTACAAATTCTCAAATAGTCACAAATAAAATCAACACCAAAACCAAAAAAAGCATCAGTGGAAACTCTCAGATTCTTGCAAGACCCTTTGGCCTTCTTAAGCTTGTTTTCCTCTGGCTAAAATTTCATTTTCTGTATCAAACATGTCTTCAGGCTGTTCTCATCCTGTCATTTACAAAACTAGAGAGAACTCTGCTGGATGGCATACCTATTCCACAGTCTTCACTTTCAGTGAATTGTTCAGGTTGCCCAATAGGAAAAGGAGCTCAGTAAAGTATTTACTAAAACTCTAAGAACTAGGAAAGACTATTGTTTATTAATCTTACAGCAGAGATGATTCCCCTATGCCAGACTGGTTTGTTATTAGGCTGATTTTAAACTTGCCTGTATCGATAACATTGGCTTTCTCAAACAACTTCTGTAGCCAGCTTGACTCAAGGTTAAACCAATTGCTAAGGAAACATTTTCTGTGAGGCTATAAACCTGAAGACACTCTATTTCAGACTCCAGGGATAAAAGTGTCAGAGCTGCACAGGATATTAAAGCAGGTATGAACACAAAATTATGAAGTACATTTCAGCTTGATCTTCAAATAAAGACTCTTTACAAAGATACTTTTATTTTTTAAAGTGAAGCTATCTTTACTGTTTATATAATTCAGTACAATAAAGTTGATGAATTATGTAAGTTTACCCTAAAGCTAAATGAAAAGATATCATTCTCAAGACAAATTACATATAGATTTATATCTTCAGACTTACTCTCACATTATATCATGTATAGATTGAGTTCTTATAAATGCCACTTGAAATTTTGTTTTTTTAATCTAAATTAATCCATTCATTTTAATGCTGCAAGAGGAACTAGCTAGCTGGTAAAGCTACTAAAACTAAATATTTGCTTGCAAAAAAGACATCAGGAATGAATTTTTTCTTTCCATCTGTGTGAGTCAGTGAGCCAAAACATATTTCCGCTTATTTCTGTTTGTTCTCAGTATGGGTGGTTCTTACCATTACCTCACTAACTTCCCATTTAACTTTCAGAGCGATTTAATTTGAAATATAAAACAGCAGTGAGCTCTTATTACCAACTGAGATTATTCATCTCAAAGATGAGACTCCAGCAAACAGAGCTCCTAACTCTATACTCTATGGAGGGGCCAGGAACACCGCATTCACTTCTGCAGGCACACACACTGTTAAGGGCATGGACATGCACTTTCTAAAGCAACTCCAGCAGGAAATCAGGGTCATGGAGAAGCCAGTCACTCTTGTCAAGAAACAATTCAAGGATCTGGAGACATTTAAACTGCAAAAGATGAAACAAAAAACAATAAATTGCCAGTGAACATGAGGAGAAAAAATTGAACTTACCCTTACTAACTGTACAGCTCTGACCTGCAATCGCTAGGCATTAGCAACAGATTTCTACACTGGGTTGGTTCTTCCAATGAGTTCCTCCTAACCAAAGCTAGTAGTGTCAGGTACTGGATCAGGGACAGTGACCTACCACCCGCCTTAGGGTGTATGGGGAGGCTAACCTGTTAAATCTGTCGCCTAAAACAGTTCACTCTACGTGAGAATTTAAGCTCTGCAAGATCACACCTGATCTAAAGCTAACATCGGTACATGAAACAATATATCTGTTAAAGATAAATCTATCCCCATCAAGAGTGACTTTATTTTTTCCTTAAAATAATAAGAATGAACTACCACTATTGTTAATAAATAATAATAACTATAATTTAGCTGATGCTTTCTGTACTAAGCGTTTATTCGGTTTTACGCAAACATCATCATTATCCCATAAGGCAGCATAAGTGTCTCCAAACACAAATGGGAAAGCTAACTAGCTCAAGGTCACAGGGTGAAGCATGTGCAGGCCTCAGCTGTCTCCACCATCCCTCAGCTCCTGCTACCACGCCTAACTGCTTGCCCACTGTCTAGACCGTATGCTCTCTAATTCCAGTTGGCCCTGATTCTTACACCCACAGACCTCAACTCCAGAAGACAATAAATGGTCTGAGCTGCAAAATGACCATCAATCCACTGACAATTAATAGCCTCTCTAGATCATTCTGACAAAGGGTATCTAACTGTGCCTGCAAACAGCAACACATGCAAATCCCTGCGACTTCAGAGACAAACTGCAAATGCCCTAATAAACAAAATAACAATTTTTATTTATCTTTCCAGGATGTTTCTTATTTCTCCTCAAAAATAATGTCCAGAAGGAATTTATGTTCTTATATAAAGAGGAGGATTTAGTAATCATAAGTTTACCTACACACAAGAACAATGAGCTGAGCTTCCTGGTGGGACAATAGCACTCAGCCTGAGTTCCTGTGCAGCTTAAATCTTTTTTTAATTTATTTTTAATCATTTCAGAAGTCGTGTCTCAGGGATGTGAGCTTAAAAAGCGTCATAGTATCTTGTTCTTTTTATTCCTCTTCTTTTACTTTGGCAAAAAGCCAACAATATAAAAACAACAATAACAGGAAAAGGAAAAAAAAAACTACAGTTAAAATATCTGCTTCTGCGGGAAACTTCGTAAGATATCCTAGCCCCATCCTCTTTATTCTTTCCCTCTGTTCACATTCTTTTTTTTTTTTTTTTTTTTTTTTTTGTCTTTTTCCTTTTTATCGGTACCGGGGATCGAACTCACGACTGCCTGCTTGCAAGGCAGGCGCTTATGCCGCTGAGCTAAATCCCCAGGCCCCTCACATTCTTTTCATTAGAACACTGACTGTTGTCCTCTGATAGACTCTTGTGCTTCCCTCTTCTCATTCTTGAGATAGTTTCTTACTCATCAGTGTTGCTGAAGGCCCTCATTTTTCCATTTTTGTTTCCCTGATTGCGCTTACTCTGTGGTATCTGTGGCCTTTGCTCTGTGGACTCCTTTAGCTAGAGATTATACCAAACTCACTTTTGCATGGCCTGCTAAACAATGCCAAGGAAATGCAAGTCACCATAAGGAAAAGAGATTAAAATGCAAATGATCCATCTTATCTCCAGTGTTGTGCATTTAGAACAAAATGAATCAAAGTAGGGTCAGAACGAATCATAATGAAGTGAATATATTAAGATACAATTATGTCAAAGATGACAATTATGACAACATTTCCGAAAAAAGTAAATGATGTATAATGTGACCAACACATGAGTATACCCAAGGCTTCCCTAGACAATAGATCTAAAGTTTCATTCCCAACCCTAAGTCACCCTCCTGGGCCAAGGTCTGCTGTGAGCCCAGAGGTCTTGGGAGGAAACCGGATCAACAGCAGCTCCAGAGCAGCTTCTCCTCTCTGACTGTGGTTACCCCACTCCGTCTGCTCATATTATGTACTCAATCTAAGCCCTGCGCATGTTAGGTACCCCCAAGATGCAGTCACAAGGATATCACCTCTCATTTTGGGAGTCCATAGTCTCAAGAACAAAGGTGACATAATAAACAAGTGCGAAAGAAAATAAATGACTAGGGGGCTGGGGATTTAGCTCAGCGGCATAAGCACCTGCCTTGCAAGCAGGCGGTCGTGAGTTCGATCCCTGGTACCAATAAAAAAGGAAAAGACAAAAAAAAAAAAAAGAATAAATGACCACAAATCTTACTGAGAAAAAATTAACAGGATATGAAAAGTTGAATAAGATTTCCTTTATTTGAAGGATGAAGACTGATTTAGGAGTTAAAAGTCATTCTTTCCTCAAAATTATATATTTTTCCTCAAAGCTACATATCTTTTTATCAAAAGAAATTATAGTTAAATTAAATAAGGATTTTATACAAAGAAAACAAAACTGGTAGACTTCCTAAGTCTGTGCTTATATCACTAGCATAGGTTTGTCTATGAGATTAGATGTTTTCAAATATTGATGTCTTCAAATATTATGAAAGCTTTTGGAGCACGTTCTCTCTTATATGTTTACTTGTAGGTTTATAAATATAGCACATTTACCATGATTGTATAAGCTGAACATTATTGACTCATTTAAAAGCAAAAATTAAAAAACAAAATGAATCTTTTATAATTACTACAAGTGGGTTATTAATGATAAATATGTCCCCTTCCATTTAGGGTATTAATAATTACTATTCTGTTAGCTAATATGCTTCATTTTAAAATATATTTAACCTTGCGATATAGCAGTTCACAACTAGAGGGCGCTGCAAGTGCAACTCCATGGTAGAGCGCTTGACTGCCATCACCAAAAAATAAATAAATAAGCAAATTAGAATGATTCCAATTAGTTTTAGAGAACTATGAAAAATACGAAAAATACCTCAACAAGCACAAGATGTTTATAATGTAGGCTTAAATATTAACCAATATTTAACTAAAATTCATTTTTTCTTTAGTCCACTTTTAAACCTGAAATAGACCGTCGTTTTTATCTTTAAGCAAAACTGACACAGTCGACTGGGGGGGCCAGTTCTGCTGCATTGCTATTTTTCACAGCCTTTTGCATTATAAGGTTTTCAAATGCATTTCTTGTTTCAGGAATCATTTTAAGCAACGTGATCATTGTGTGAGAATCAGTTTGGTCACAAACCAATTTAACTGGACTCACAAAGTGCAGCTCATAGAAAAGTGCCAAAAGCAACTGTACCATGAGCCCCCTGTGCCCTGACTGCCCTGCCCGGCCCGTCATGCGCAGAAAAGCCTGAGATTGTGTGGGAATCGGGCCCAAAAGAGGGCACACTGGCTCTGCACATCAGCCAATTTCTAGCCCTCTCTTATTTTTAGAAAAAATAAAGTAGAAATTCTAAAGATTGTCTTCACGGGCATCTTACAGTTCCACACTGGGAATCACAACTGTCTAACGATTTCTAGTTTCTAAACCAAAAGTCTGCCAGCAGTTCCACAGTTTTCTTTTCTTTTTCTTACCGCAGACTTGGAAACATTGCTTTCATTTTTTCCCCTTTAAAAATAATTACTTATTATGAAGTTATACTCAAATATTTCAAGGAAAGAGACACTATGGTAGCCACTGTTAATTCAGGTTGTCTTGTGGTGAAACACTATGTTGCTTAAATTGTTCTCTTCTGATCTGTTTTGTTATGTCCTCTCCTATCTTAATCTTTTTAAAATTAAAAAAAATTACTTATTAACAGTAAACCAGAGCACTGTAATTTATCAATGTGATAACACTGATACCACAATGTGATAACATTGATAATGCACATTGTAATAAGTATTTCATAAACTTCAAAAATGTAATTTTTTTCAAAAGGAAAACTCAGGTTTTTAAAAAATGCTAGATTAGCTTTAAAAATCTCAGGAACACAAAAGGACAGAAACGACAGGATGCTTACACTAAAAGGGGAAAACAGGTGGGTGGCAGGGTGCATGCTCACAATTACTTGTGGAACAATCCTACAGACAAAGTACAGAATCATGAGTTCAGCGTCTACATATTTAAATACCTGTCTGCTCCGTGCCAGAGTAGGCCAGCAGGGGAAGCAGGCAGAGAGATAAATAAAATGTGATACCCGTCTGTGAAGTGCTTGAAACCAGCTCTGGGAAATCACTTAGAAGTACTGTGTGTGACACACGTATTCTGCAGAAGTCGTGAATATTGTAAGCTTGTCAGGCCACATGATCTCTTGCAACTACTCACCTATGCTACTATAACACAAAAACAGGAATGGGAGGTATGTAACAGGCATGGCTGTATGCTGATGAGTCTTTATGGGCACTGATATGTGAATCTCAAGTCACAAACATCAGCCTTCTTTTGCCTCACTCTTTTTTTGGGAATTGAACTCAGGACTTTGTACTTGCCATGCAGGTGCTGTGCCGCTGAGCTATATCCCTGGCCCCTCATTCCTACCTTTAAAAATGTAAAAACCTTGTCAGTTCATGGCCTGCAAAAATACGCAGTAGACAGATATGCCACAGGCAGTAATTTTCTGGCAGTATTTTACACAAGTGCAGAGGAAAGGAATTCAACAACAGCATCGTGTCATGGATGCTTCCAGAAGAAAGCGAACAGGAAGCGAGGGATTATGCAGGTCATAGCCACAGGCTCAAAGGACCACAGAAGCACAAGCCTGGTTATATAAAAGACTGGGTAGCTTAGAGGAACTACTGAGAAACAAAGTTAGAGAAAAAGACAGGGCCCTGCCAAGGAAATCGAACCTCATGCTCTGCAGGTGGCTAGAAATGTGCATGGGAATGGTCAGCAGTAAAGAATTCCATGGTAGTAATTCCAACTGTGGAATCAGCCCTCCCCAGATTAGAACCCCGGTTGTGTGACTCACCAAGTGTATGCCCTCAAACTAGTTTCTTATCCTCATCAAAGCTCAGTTCCCTCATGTGGCAACACCAACAATCCCCACTTTATTTGCAGTCCTCTACTGCTTCACCATTTTGCTTTACTTGTTGCACAGAGTAGCGTAACAGGAGGGTCATTGCTAACTTGTTGTTTGACTGAAGCCTCCCATTTAGACTTCAGGACTGTATCATCATGGATATTCGCCAAGTGAATATCCACCAGGTGCAAGGGTCTGATTCAATGTAGTTACTGAATACAGGGGGCCAACAGTCATAAAGCCAACATTCCCCACTTTAAGTCTATTCCTGTTCAAGCTTGCCTCTTGCCTTAGAAGATAAATGTATCACAGCATTATCTAAAACTTGGAACAAAGATATGGAGGGGAAAAAGTTAATAATTCTCAACCCAAGTACCTTATCCATAGTAAGTTTATTTTCTTGAATGAGTTCTAATTACACTTCACTTTGGTTCATGACTCTTTCCTCTCCCGCTGAGATGCATTTCCTCTACAAAATTTGTTTTCATCTAAATGAGTAATTTTCCAGTTTATATTAAACTTAAAATGAAACAAGATGTTTCCGGTGCATAATTCATCAGGATCTTTTTTAATTTAAACTCAGATAAGTGGCCCATTCCATGCATGGTAAACAACTATATGTAAGCCTCCTGTGTAAACTGTTAAAGACTGTGTTTTACCACCACATATTACATCATACATTATGGATGTATCATTCATATAAACCTTAGATTCCAGGATTCATGCCTCCTTTCAAACTAGAAATCAATAAAATTCATGATGAATCTGAACTCAAATTGTTCCCTATTGTTCTAGTTCATTCATTCATTTATTCAATAAATATTTATCGAGTACCTACTCTGTTCCAGGTTTAGTTAAGCCTTTCCTTTTGAAATATTCATGTCTTATTAACACATTTCTAATAGCATAAATCCTCATTTATTTTCTACTATAGTTGTGAGTAATTAGGACCTAGACAGCAAAAGTCTAATAATTCTAGTGATAAGGTAAAATAAAAGAATTCACAGGGCTATTGAAATCACGCGCGGATATTAAGAAATACTGCCCCAAGTTTGTTTTCCTATTTTCTTAGAAAACATCACTGCATATTGAAGTCAACCTCATTTACATAGGATAGAGTTGCTTTTGAAAAATCGGACTTTGGCCATGCAGCCTAGATTGTGCCAGCAATTATTTTCCCTTTCTGTCTTTCAGTTCTGGAATTTTTTTTGTACTGATGATCAAAGTTCTGGAATTCTTTAAGACTAATTATAAACCAAGACTATCTAGAATACTGAAATGACATGTAATTTACTTAGTATGCTCAATGTCTTATTTAGGAAAACTCTGTTCTTTTTTGTAATTATGTTCTAAAACATTTCTAAAACATCCAAACTTAAGTAAAATTAAATAGGAGACTGTCTGTGATAGTGAAAAAATAGTCTATATATAATATATAAAAATAGGATATATTTTATTTCCAAGAAAATGTTATCCAAATGTGATAAGATCCCCTAGAAGTTGTTCTCATTTATTAATTTGTTAAGCCAAAAAGGAGAGATAATACTCTTCAATGCCATAAATATTTTAGTAACATAGTCTAGAATTATTTTATCCAAAGTCTTGAACCTAATGTTACTGAAATATATGCAATACATACAACATGTAAAGACTTAATCTTTAAATAGGCACATAGTAAGTACATAAAAATAGCTGTTAATTCAGAGCCAATCCAATTTAATATTTCTTGGCCCTCCTTTCTCCCCTATGAGTATTATTCACTCATCAATTAACAAATATTTATTGCACACCATGAGTAGTGCTTGTTGGTAGTCCTGGTAGGCAATTTTAAAAGCTAAAGATACAGCAGTACATAAAATAGGCAGAAATCCTCCCTCAAAAAAAATAACATTCTAGAAAGAAATATGTTAAATAATAAGTAGGAGGGGGTTTCAAAGACATTGCTGGGAGTGATCAGATTCTGGATGCATTTCGAAAGAGGAACAAACATGATTTGTTTCTATGAAAAAGAATGAGGAGCTAAGAATGAATGTGCTGGTTTTGGCCTGTTCAAATGAGTAAAGTTGCTAAGCTAGAGAGATCTCAGGAGTCAGGTGCAGAAACAGGGGACAGCCCAGGCCTAATTAGGGGCACGTGAGCCCTGTAATACCAATTAGAACCAGAGGTGGAGATGTCCAGTATCCAACTAGACACCACACTTTAGCTTCTTAATACATTTAAGTTTATCACCATGGAATCCATTTTTTTAATTCCTAGCTCAATTACGATGTTTATCTCTTGTTTATCATTCCAGCGTGTTTACAAGCTGCCAGCTAGGACATCTCCTCTCTCTCTCTCTCTCTCTCTCTCTCTCTCTCTCTCTCTCTCTCTCTTGTGTTATGCAGTTCTTATAGGTCATAGGCCATAAAGCATGGAATTTTCCCCCAATGTCGTGTTTAATCCTCAATCCTAAATTTGAATAAGTATAGTATTCATACTATACTTAAAATAGCTCTCAGATTATCAAACTCAAATTTCTTTCCCTTACAAATTTTTCCCTCACCAACTAGAAGGTGCTCAAGATTTGATCCCATTATGTAATCCTTTCATTCCAACCTAGTTTATTGACAGATTCCTTACCCAGGACAAATCTAGAGAGATTTAGAAATATTCTAAGTATGATCTAGCTTGAACGATCTTTAATTGTTGTGTAATCTATCAAACATAAATGCAAGCTCTTAAAAATTCAAAGAGCTGGGGATTTAGCTCAGTGGCATAAGTGCCTGCCTGGCAAGCCCTAAGTCATGAGTTCAATACCTGGTACCAAAAAAAAAAAAAAAAAAAAAAAAATCAAAGAAAATAATGTACAGGAAACAAATCTTTTGATCTTTTTACTGCCAAGCAGGCTAGGTTAGGTAGTGTCTTGTGCCAGTTTAGGGAAATGAATTTGTAAAGAAAATAATTGTTTTATAGCTAGGATACAGCTCAGTGGTATAAGAACCTGCCTGGCAAGCACAAGGTTGTGAGTTCGGTCCCCTGGTACCAAAAGAAAATAATTATTTTAAAAGAATCAACAAAAGAGATACTAGTATAAACCAACCTCGTGTTCGTGTTCTGGCTTAAGCACATTTCACGTTCTTCCTGTATTTTGATTTGGCAGTGACTTTCGCACTGTTCTGATCCAAGAACCACTTGTGAATGTCAGCAGCGTAGTTTTCCAACCATACTTGCTGTAAAAACAAACAAAACATGACCCATAGTTGGGCAAATGCTTCTGGCAAGACACTAGCTTAACACTAATCACTAAAACTCATGCCAAGAACAAAAGTTTAAAGATTAGAATTTGGATCCTTAGAGATTAGCCGAGGAGCTTGCTGGAATGCCCATATAGACCTGAGGACCATAGCTGGGGAAGCACTACAGAGCATAACTAAACATGGCCATTAGACAAACTTACAGCCAAATTGGGAATGTTCTCACTTCTTACTTGCAAACAGAGCTTAGGGAATTTATAGAAGTCATGATAGTGTCTCCCAAAATCAATACTCACATAAGTGCACGTTTAGAAACTTGGATAAGGTCAAAGTGTTTCTTTTCAAAAGCGGTGGGAGTTGAGAATCTGTTACCCTCTAAATTCTTCCCTGATGATTTTTTCCTGGGGAAAGAAATACATTTAATTCTAGTGCTCCTGTCATGTTTCTGACAATTAACATCCTCATTTTTCAGTTCTCAGTTTATGGTTTTGTAAATGGTTCTCAGCCCAATAAGCGTATCAGCAGAGAATGTTTTTCAGTGTATTAATCAAAATGCAAAAAAGACAATGGGATATGCTTGAAATAACAAATCACTTGATTACTTAATTAGGTTAGCAAGACTGTCACAAAATGAAGCTCTGTCATTTTTTTTAAAACCTAGTTGAAAGTATTTCTATGTAATATTTCAAAGAATGCAGAAAGTTGACCTTTTTGAAGGTTACCGAAAGGTACAGCTGAATATATTCCAATGAGTACTCTGAGAACTCTAGAAATACAGATGGGCTTTGATAACATCTTAGAATTTCAAAGAGTCTATAGTACACAATAATATACTAAATCCACATAAGGCTTTCTGACGTTTTATGGAAAGACCTAGTTAGTTCAAGCTTTTGTCTTTTTTTTTTTTTCTTGGCACTGGAACTTGAACTCAGGACCTCACACTTGCCAGGCAGGCACTGTGTTGCTGAGCTATATCCCCAGCCACTAAGCTTTTGGACTGATTCAGATCAAAGCAAGCTCACAGCCCTGAAAAGCTGTGATTTCAAATAAATGTTTTATGTCCTTTCCCTCTTAATATAGTAATCATGTATATGTTTTTGTACTAAAACATCACTAAATAGAACTCTAACTATGACAAATACAATTATTAAATGTATACTAAAATTACCCAGAAGAAAATATGGCAACAAAGATAATAGATATTGCTGAGGGATTAATGTGCTTAATAATTTACATGAACTATCACATTTTATCTTTGCAACAAATCTGAGATAGTCATTATTTATAAAAAATAGACCTAAAATTTTACACAGCTTGGCAAAGGTCATACCAGGGAACATATAACTGAAACAATAATCTAACAGCTCTGATAGTCATTACTTGTAGGAATAGAACTAAAAAAATTTACATAACTTGGCAAAGGTCATACCAGAGAATATATAACTCAAAGAATTTAACCAACATCTTCCCATTCCAATTTGTGTTTTGTTTTATGATTTGTAAATGTGAACCCCACTTTTCCAAGAAACAATTTAACATCTTGGGGAAACTTTTAGAGTTGGGCTATTTTTATCTGAAAAAATTACACTTGCTATGAAAATTGATCAAGAATTTTAATTCTAATCATGGCCTTGTTTTCAACATTACTTCCATACTTGTCTTCTCCAAAAAAGAGGGAGAAGTTGGCAACACCTATCATATAGATTTTTTTTTAGAAGATATCCTGTAAGACAGGTAGGGATCAGAGTTGAGAGACACTATTTGGCCAAGTTGCAATATGATATGTGTTCCTTATAGTTATACCTTATTCAGTCAATCAATCAGAAAATTTCTATTATGCTCCCGTGTGAGGCTGGGGTCAAGCAAGTTCCTTCCTAAACGTGAGGAGAGCTCAGTTAGCAGGACAGGAAGATCAGCTTCCCCTGGAGTTCCCCAAGTAGACTTTGAAGAAGTCTTCTCCTTAGTCCATGAAGACCTCTACATCCACACCAGACTTCTATTTTTCTGGAACCCCTTCAGGTTTCCTAGGGTTTCTCAAGCTATGGCAATCCTATACAGAACAATGTAACATGGACAGAATGCAAAGCTCAGCAAAGATTAGCACCACATGTGTAGCGTTGTGATCTACTAGAACTGTTCTTATTCAGAGATTTCCATCCACTGAGCATGCGCTAAACACTTGAGCACGCCCATCTCCTCTAACTTCTAGGACAATTCTAGATAATGTGTGGTTATCAACAAATTGCAGTTGAGATACTATGCCTAGAGATATAAAGAATCTACTGTTCATTTCTTTAGCTATTTCACCCAACTTTCTCCCATAATTTGGTAGGTTGTTTTTATTTTTGTTTAGTTTTTTGTTTTGAGATAAGTTTCTCACAATGTAGCCTAGGCTGGCCTTGAACTCATGATCCTCACATCTCAGCCTCCTGAGTGCTGGGATTACGGGTATTCATTTCCCTATTGGGCAAATTTAGTGGTTTTTTACTTCTGAAATACTGGTAGGTGTTAACCTATGACAATGTTATTCTGAATTCCGTTTCCTACTTTAAAACACAATAGTTTCCATTTTTAAAGACTATATATGCATTTCTTTTGCTCATCCCAGAGAAAACTATCCTTTGTTCAAAAGTAAAACTATATATATAAGTGTTGTAAAAATCCATAGCTGAGACTTTCTCAGGTTCCTACTGCATCAGATAATTCTTATCAGATCTCTTAAAGAAGACAGAAGGACCACCATGGCTTCAAAGTGCAGAGCAACAAAAGTCAAGGTCCAATTAACAGCACTTTATTGAAATGCAGGAAGCATCTGTGTGTAC
Organism: Cavia porcellus; assembly: GCF_034190915.1. Lineage (NCBI taxonomy): Eukaryota > Metazoa > Chordata > Mammalia > Rodentia > Caviidae > Cavia > Cavia porcellus. Next base: position 71,111,102 of record NW_026947491.1, read on the forward strand.
TTATGCCCCATTTTAGCGCACAGCACGGCTGGGGTTTGAAGGATTTGAATTCTGAATTTCCGTTAGACTAACATCTGCCAAGAACAAGCTTTGAATGTACTACTTGTCCCCGAAGAGAAAAATGAGGCGCTTATCATGCAGGTCTTTGTCAAGATTACACCTACACCTGTAGTCAGGCTAAAGCTTTAGATACTCCTGGATGAAATGCCTGGTGTGCTATGCAGGGTTAGGGAGTGTGGTTGAGCCACAAATTGCTTGGAAGCAAGCTGATTTTAAGTTGCCATGGCAAAGAAAATGCACACAATGAAAAGCTTTTACATTAATACTCTCTACATCTTGTTATGATAGGATTGTCCGGCTGAGGGGCACTTTTTTTGTACTTCTCCTGACATGAACAGATAAAATAATAAACACTAATTACAGAGTATTATAATGATTTCTGGGCTTCGCCTCCAAGGGGTGTGTATCTGGCTAGGTAATTACTTCTCTGACAGATAATCTTTTACGTGAGAATTAAGGATGATGAGACTAGTTTATTGCCTGCTGATGAGACCACGGGGGAGGCAGGTCATGAGGTATGCTTATTAAGGCCATTTTAGTCAACGTGTTTTTCAATCCGTTGTCAAGGAACCCATCCCTGGTTAAAGAAATACTGTGTGAAAATGACATGGTGATTGTCAGCTGTGGAAGCCTATTACTTCAGGGAAATTACTAAATGGTAAAACTTCTCGGGGTAGAGTAGAAGGCATTTTCTGAATATATATGCCTTTGTCTGTAATGCTCTAACAGTTATTCCACAGAGGACTAGTTTCTTTATTTGATTTAAGTTCCCTGAGAGGTTATTTTTGCCTACTGATTCAGATTCAAGTTCCTATATGCTTCAAGACAATATTTAAGAGAGAAATTGAATATAATTACAAAAAGTCCAAAAGCAATTGAATTTGCCAAGAAAAAAATTATTTTCTAGTAGACAATAAAGAATACGCCAAAGGGGAAAAAGATCAAAATGGGATTATTTGGAAAGGAAAACGGTAAAAGAAACCTAAATAAAGGAAGATGGTACAGCAAAACAGCAGACCAGTGAGGGTATCACAGAAATACCTATTTGATCAACTACCCATATGTGAAAATACTTTCACAAAGAGCTAATGAAATCAGAACTTTGTTATAGTCCAATAAAATGTATTGAATAGGGCAAGAAAGACAGGGTTATATTACCTACATGTGACTTCCCCAACCCCAGACAGCACAGCATAGAGAGATGCCATCTAATTGAAGGGATGAAAAAGAAGCATAGGACTTTGCATGTCTCCAAACTAGGCCCAGCAGAGTAGAATCCAGCCCTGGGAAGATGCATAGCCCTGACTCCAGAGGGAACAGCTGATTGTGCTTGTAGATCTGTTCCTGTGTTAGACAGAAACCCATAGCCTCCGTGAAATGGATTTAAATTCCAACCTGTGTCACCATTGGCCAATTTTAGTAGTCATGAGTTGACAAAACCTTAGCAGCCATGTGAGTCAGATGTTTCCAAACACTGCCATCCTTGATAGATGCAATATTCCAGTCTAGCACAAACCAGCCTTGGAAGTCATGGTGTGCCAGCCTGGATTATACTGGACATTGTAGTCTTTGGTTTAGGACATCCTCTAGGACTGAAATGGTCCTAGCCTTAGGGAATACAAGAGAATTTTCTGAGAATCACTGCTCAAGCTTACTGTTGGAGGACCTTCCCAAAGACAGGTAGACTGAAAAGATGGAGCTAAGTACCTACTTATCCAATTCAGAGATATTAATGAATAATCACAAGAACCAAGAAAAATCAAGGAATAAGGCCATCACCAAATAGACAATGTCAGTAAGGGACCCAAAAGAGACAGAGATGTGTGAGCTGCCTCCACAAAGAATTAAAAATAGCTACTTTAAGGAAGCAGAACTAAGGAAACACATAGAGACAATTCAAGCATGTTAGAGCACTTTAACAAGTGATTGTAATAATTTTAAAAAATCAAACAGAAGTCCTGAAGCTGACAAGTATAGTGAATGAGGTGAAAAATGTAATACAAAGTATGAACAAAATAATATACAAAAAGAAGAAAGAAATCTGTGAACTCAAAGACAAGTTATTTGGAATATGAGGGGGAAAAAGGAAAGTAAATAAAGAAAGCTATAGAATTTATGTGTCTTGGATTCTGGCCAGTGGTTGTGAGTTTCTCTGGCAGTACAGGTCTGCAACCTCTGTGTGCCTTGCTGCCAAGCCTCAAAAAGAAAAGAAAGAAAGAAAGAAATCAAGGGTTTTCAGTTCAGAGACAGGAAGAAGGATGCCAAATCTATCCAGATAAAGAGCAAAGATAATGTGAAGCTTAATGTTTCATGCAATATCTTTACATGTTATTCATCACAGACAAAGAGAGCAGAGAAATGAAGCAGTCCTGGTCCTCATCCCCAACACTGGCAGTGAGGGCACTGAAATGAACCATTCAGAATGATGCGAAATATATTTTTAAAACTTTAAAAGTAAAAAAAAAAAAAAGGAAAAGGAAAAAAGAACTTACAAGAATGCACCAAAAGAGTAAATCTTTAAGTCTTAGGCAACAAGAGGGAGTAAAGAAAAACAAGGAGATAGATACTTTATCCTAATAGCACAAAACTGTTCAAACCGAGAAAGATACAAATGTCCAGGTACAGAAAGGTTGAAGTTCTCTGGTGAGATTTAATCCAAATGAGATTAACCCATGACATACTATAATCACACTGGCAAGGATCAAAAACAAAGAGGATCATGAAGGCAGAAAAAGAAGGAAATAACATATAAAGAAATTCCAATGACTATCAGAAAACTCTCAGAAAAAACAATAAAGGACAGTAAGATGATATTTCCAAAATGCTGGGTGGGGGGCACTTGCCAACCAAGAATAAAATATCCACAAAAACTGTTCTGCAGAAATGAACGAGTAAAGACCTTCAAAAGAGTAAAAGAAAAAAACTGAGAGAATTTATCACCCCAAGACCTATCTTTCAAGAAATGCTAAAGACATTTCAAGCTGAAAAAAAGAACGTTAATGGGTGACGCTAAACCATTTGAAAGGATAAAAATCACGGATAAAAAAATACAGTCAAATTCAGAATACTCTAATAATGTAATGATATACAAATCACATATATCATTAGAGTAAAAGTTAAAACTATGTAAATAATGACTATAATAATTTGTCAAGGAGTATGTATTATAAAAAGTGGTAAATTCTAGCATTGAAAATTCAAAAAAGTGAGTGGGGTTAAACCTTTTTTCTCTTTTGCAATCAAAGTTGGATTGTTCTAATTTTAAATAATCTGCTTTAAATACTTTGCAAGTTTCATTGTTACTACAAAGCAAAAACCTGTAGCAGATATAGCAAAAACAAAAAGCAAGTATCTTAGTTACTTTTCTCCCATTGTTGAGACAAAGTTAAAAGGGGAAAAGGTTTATTTAGCTCAGTTTGTAGAAGTTTCCATCTATAATCACTCCAAGGCAGGGTGGCATGGCAAACAGGCATTTTAGAGAAGCAGAATGTGGCCAAGCAAGCAAGGGACAATCATAACACTTTTTATCCCTTATATCTTATTCATGCTACTTAGGGCAGGTAAAATTCACACACTTAGTCCTAGTGCTGTGAGCCTAGCATTACACCATGAATTAATTCCTGTAGCAGAGCTGGGCATTCAGTTCAGCAGCACAAGTGCCTGCTTGGCAAGCAAGGGGTTGTGAGTTCAATCCCCAGTACCAGATAAATAAATAAATAAAATTTCTGTACCACACACTAGATCTAGCCACTTCTGAAAAAGCCCCACCTTTGAAAAAAAGCCCCCATTTGGAAGGACATGACAGCAAGGAGTGAAAACTAGAGAAAATTACCTAGAAACTTAAAATAAGATTTAAACTGTCCACTAAATGGATATAACAGACATTTATAGAACATTCTATCCAACAGCCACAGAATACAAATTCTTCCCAAGTCTACATGTAACATTCCCCAGGATAGATCATATGGTAAACCACAAAACAAACCTTAACAAATGTAAGAAGATTCAAATCATATCAAGTATCTTTTCTGACCATAGTTGTATAAAATTATAAATCTATAACCAGAGAAAGTTCAGAAAAATTACAAATACTTGGAAATGAAACATTTTCCTCAATAACCTATATGTGAATGAAGAAATAAAGGGAGAATTTTAAAATTTTCTTTAAACAGTGAAAATAGAAACATGTAATATACAAAAACCTCTGTGGTACTGCAGAAGCAGTTCTCCAGGCATGAAATATCAATATCAAAAAAGAAGGAAAGTCTCAAATAAACAACCTAAATCTGAATCTCTAGGAACAAGAAAAAGTCATGCCAAAATTGGAAGAAAGGAAATAATCAATGTCAGAGCAGAGGAAAAAATAAAATAGAAAGTAAGAAAATACCAAAAAAATCAAGGAAATAATATATAGGGTATATGTATTCCAAAAATGATTGTTAAGAAACAAGATTTGCCACTTTTTATGATTTGATTTTGTGACTTGAGCAACAACTTCTAAGATAGAAATATGTAATTTATCAACTAGTGATTTCTTACTATTTTTAATTTAATTTTAATAATTATATTATTTCTATCCTTTTTTCTGTTTTGCTTTCTCTAAATAAAAAAAAGAAACAAGATTAACAAACCTCTACTTAGACTTGCTAGGGGAAAAGACTCAAAGAAATAAAATAGGACATGAAATAAAAAAGAAACGTTATAACTGATGGAACAAAAATATAAAAAAAGATTAGGAGGGACAGTTTTGAATATGTCAAGAAATTTGATAACTCAGAAAAAGAGGCTAAGTTTCTGGACATCTAAACCTGCCATGATTGAATTTAAAGAAACAGGGTCTAAACAGTCCTTCATGACATGGAAAATAAGTCAGCAATGAAGTTTACCATCAAAGAAAACCTGGAAACTGATGGATCTGCTGCTAAATTCTACCAAACATTTGAAGAATTATTATAGTTCTTAACAAGTTATTCCCCAAAAAATTGAAAGGAAGGCAGACTCCCATAGTTGTTCTGTGAATCCAGCACAACCGTGACACCAAAACCATACTGAAACACAGGGAGAATAACACTGCTGGCTTTATGAACAGGAATGAAAAAATCCCCAACAAAATTGCAGCTAACTGAATTCAATAGCACATTTAAAAAATCATTCGCTGTAAGTGAATTCATCTCAGAGACGCAAACATGGTTTGACACGTATAAATCAAGAAATATCATACATCACATTAACACAATGAAAGACAGAAATCATATGATTTATTTTAACAGATGCAGAAAAAGCATTTTACAAGCAAACAAATTAGTTATGATTGGAATGTACCGCAACAAAATTAAGGCTATGTATAACAAACACGAAGTCAACATCAACAGGGTAAAAGAACATGAAGCTTCTTTAAAATCCAAACAGGGGATTTAGCTCAGCGGCATGGCAACTGCAATGTCCTGAGTTTGATTCCCAGTCCAAAAATATCAAAAAACAAAAACAAAATCAAAGAAAGAAAAGAAAATCCAGAGCTGCATAAGAGTGCCTACTCTTGGGGAAAAAAAAAAAATGTATGCAGTGTAGGGGCAGGAGACATAGCTCAGAGGCAAAAATGCCTGCCTGGCAAGAGAGGTCCTGAGTTCAATTCCAGGTCCAAAAAAAAAGAAAAGGAAGGAAGGAAGAAAAAAAGAGAAAGAAAGCCTACTCTCCTTGGTGATGTATATATATTCCGAAAATGATTTCACTTGCAGGACACTTCAGTTGTAGGACACAGATATAAACATATAAAAGTCAGTGGCATTTCTAAACTCTAACTGCAAAAGAAATGAAGAAAACAATCCTACTTCCAACAACTACAAAAAAAAAATAAACAGGAATAAATTGAACCAAGAAGGTAGAAGATCTCTACACTGAAAACCATAAAATATTAATGAAAGAAATTAAAGCCACATGTAGAGATATTTTATACTCAGGAATTGGGAAAATATTGTTATAGGTCTATACTAGAAATAATTGTAAAGATTCAATGCAATCTTTATCAGAATACCAAAGACATTCTTCACCAGAATAGAAGAAAACACTCCTAAAATTCCCATAGACTCGCCTAAGATTTATCTGTTCAGGAATTTGGAAAAAAGAGTAAAACTATAAACAGCATATTACCTAACTATAAAATCTACAATAAATCTATATAACCAAAACACCACAGCCCTGGTACAAAAACAGATACAGAGATAAAAGGATCACAGCAGAGGAGCCAAATCCATACATTTTCAACCAATAATTATCTATAAATGGTGTTGGAAATATGTAATATCTGTATGCAAAAGAGCAAAACTAGACTCCTATTTCTCATCCTATTTGTAAAAATCAAATGGACTAAATAACTGTAAGACATTAAAATATGAACTTACTAGAGGGAAAAAAAAAAGAAACCCTGTGATTTTGGCCTGGGTAGTGACATTTTTTCCTATAACTCCAAAAGCATAGTCAATAAAAGCAAATGTGAACACAGGGGATTACATCCAACCCAGAAGCTTCTCCACAGGAAAGGAAGAGTCAACAGAGTGAAGAGGCAAACTATAAAATGAGAGACTATTTGCAAACTAGGTTTGAATATCCAAAATATATGAAGAATGCAACTCAGAAAGAAAACCAACGGGCAAAAGACATTTTTCAAAAAGATGTATATAAATCCAACAGGTATATAAAAATGTTCATCCCCACTAAAGAGAGAAATACAAACCAAAACCATAATGATTCCTGTCATCTTTGTTCTGTCATGATGTTGACTAAAAGAGAAAACATAACAAGTGGCGGTTAAGATGTGCAGAAAAGGGGCCCTTACATACAGCTGGTGTGAATACACGCTGGTACAACATTGTGAACACGGGAAGAGAGAAGGGAAAAGCAGACGTGTTGTCTGTACACACACACACAAGATAGAGAACTAGGCTACTAACCTCTTTTAGTTCACTAAAAAAAACAGATTGTGATTTCATTGTTTGATCATTTTTAATATTTACATCTTGTAATCTCAACAACAACTCTGAAGATAATAATGTGCAATGTAGTAACCAGTGTTAATCTGCTATTATTTTGTTTTGAAATTCTATACCATTGTTTCTGTTCATTTTTTGTTTTTAAAATTAAAAAGAAAAAAATGGAACTGCCTCATATATAGCAGCCCTAATGCTGGTTATGTATCCACAGGACAAGAAATTAGTGTGCTGAAGAGCTTTACACACCCAGATTTATTACAGTATTATTGCCAAAACCATGATAAGTGCATTAATAAAAATAAATATATAAACAAAACAATATTACTCATTCCATAAAAATGGAATCTTGTCATTTGTGACAACATGGATAAACCTGGAGAACATTATGTTAAGTCAAAAGAGCAAGGCACAATACAAATACTCCATGATCTTACTCTTTGTGGAATCTAAACATGTTAATCTCATAGAAAGATGATTATCAGAGGCTGAGGTTGTTGGAGAAGGAGAAAATAGAGAAACGTGGTGGTTGAAGGAATTTTTAATCAAAGTAAAGTAGAAAGAATAATTTCAAGAGAACTATGAACGATAAATTGAACATATCTATTGTAGAACCTGCAGACTATCGTTAGTGGCAAAATACAGTGTCATTCTTGAAAAATACACAATGAACATTGTAACCTCAACACAAAAATAACTAGGTGAAGTAATACACCTGTTAATTAGCTAAATTTAATCATTCCACAATGTACATATGTCAGAACATCATCTTGCATCTGAAACAATTTTGTCTATTGAAAAAATAAAAAATATTTCTTTAGAAAGGTGAACTAATTAACGTAAGTTCCTGAATGACCCCTTATTAAAATACCATCTCAGTGCTTACCCTTTAGTCCTGCTACATGTGTGGCGATTCAGGGGGAACATAAGTTTCACTGTTTTAAAGTTGTGAAAATGATATGTGCCCTAAGCAATGAGTAGACATTCTTGATATTTGATAAACATAGGAGAGCATAGAACAGTCTCCACTTTGAATTACTAAACAAACCCAGATACTATACAATTATAGGCATTTTTTGACTGTTCACAAAATATAAAATTTTCTCTCAGGTTAGGCTGTAAGGTATCTGGGACGATAGACAATAAATCCAGGAACACTGTCATGTTACAATAAATATTTTGTCTAAGGAAGTTTAGCCACACCTAAATAAGGCAATTGAACCATTTATTCCTATAGTAACAATAAACCCAGATATGGTAATTGATGCTTTATAGACCACATACATACATTTTACATACTTTTACCCTGTTTGATATAGTATAATACCAAAATAAATTCAAATCATACAGATGGCTATTCAAGATACAGGTTTTTTAAACAGAAGGCTTTTACTTAAAAACAAAACAAAAAAAAAAAATCCCTTCACTTCTCTAAGTACCGTCATGTATTTTTTATGTCGCCCCTTACCGAATTTAAACTATTAACACAAAACACAAAATAGAATGATCAGAATTTATACTTATTTGTTGAAGCTATAGCTTTCAAAATCTTTTGTCTCTTGAATTGACTTCCAAGATTACTCAGATACATGATAATAAAAAAAATAGAAGCTTTTACATTGCAATTCTCAGTTCTTAATCATCGAAACACCTGTGCCTTTCTAAAAGCTGCAAATCCTTCTTTATTATGTTGGTGAACCAAGAAGAATTCATTCTCAAAATACTATGAACATTAAATTGTGGAAGATGGTCCTCAAGTGTATAACTGGTCCATGGTCATACCTATTACTTAGAAATTCTCTGGAGAAAACAAGATCTTACAGAAGTATTATTTATGCCCTAATTATTAAACCAGAGGACTTCCCTGCTTCTAGGGAATTTAGTATTGAAGGTAGACTTTGAGATGATTTTTTTTTCAAGACAGGTCTCTCTATGTAGTCCAGGCTGGTTTTGAATTCACTATGTAGCCTAAACTGGCCTCAAGCTCATAGTAATCCTCTTGCCTCAGCCTCCCAAATTCTGAGCTTACAGGTGTGCCACCATTCCTCTCTTGAGATGGTCATTTTAATCTGGAAGGATTTTCACAAATAAAGGAAAATGAGTTTTCATAATTAGAACCAAGTCTCCATATATACCATGTTTTTTATTTCACTAAATGCTGAATTATACAATAAACACAGAGGAAGGGCAAGTTTCCAGCTTTGAAAATATCCAAGAGATTCAAGTAGTGTTATTTGTCTTAAGCAGCACATGACCTTGGTCACTGCCTAGAGAAAAGCTTGTGTCTAAAAATAGTTAACATAAACTGTATACACAAAATATAAACCAAACTTCATATAATTAGATTTTAATATCGAAAGAATCTGTAGACATCGTCTATAATTCCCTAATGCTTAAATATCAACAATAAGACTAAATTCAATGTTAAGAATATAAGTAGAAATTGTATACAGAAAAGTATAATCAGAGTAGCTGATGTCTGAGCTGAGCATAAAAATGCTTAAAATTCAGCTTAAGTTTGACATCTGAAATATTTGTGAATTTCACACAGACAAATCTATAAATAGCTTTCCATTATCTGAATCTATGCATTATAGACAGAAAGTTATAGCACCAACATAAATGAGCATCTCTGACAAACATTTATGACACTGACTTGGGAGATCTAAAGCACATGTACTTAACGCTGCAATGACTTTATGGTATTTTAAGTTTTGAATGGAAATAACATCAACAAACAAGAATAAAAGTTGATTCCATGTTGTTGGCAGATGTGAGAAAATATCATTATTGCATACTGAGTTTAATCAGCTTTCTCTACAATTATATATGATGTTCCTAGTCTGCTTGTTTAACATCCAGTTCTCTGAATTATTGTTTGATAGTATTTTCTGGTATGGCTATTCCCAGCAAACAATTTATAATAAATAACCAACATCATAGGAGAGGGGCAATTGAGTTTCAATTTGGAACAAGGTACTAAGCTACGAAACAAAACAAAATTTTTTCCAAACTCTACAGCATAATCAGTTATATAGGAAATTAACTCTCAGGATTGTTTGTATAATTTGTTTTCTATTTGGGGATACTCAATCAAGGTTTATGTATATTCATTGATTTTTCAAACCTGATTAGCCTTAAAAACCTAAGAAATCTTTATGCTCATCCCCAACCCCAAATGTCACCCAAAATTAAAATTATAGTGATGATACCAATTACTAGTGACAGAGTGCTAAGATTTACAATTCGAAATGATGTCAGGGAACAATTATAAACTAGTGGGGTTGTTTTATAAGAAGACCATTATGGGTATTAGAATAATTGGTATATTAAGCCAAAGTTACTAATTAGGGGAACATTAATCAACTGTGTTTGGTTACCTGTTTTTAATTCACAAAAAATTTGTTATATAGTATGAGCATACTATCCAAAGAAAATAAAACCAAAAATAAGATGTGTCACTAATATCTTGGGTGAGAACATATACAAAAATCTCACCAGAGATTGCTTTTGTCAGGCCAGGATAAACTGATCTATCTTGAAATGAACAAGCTAGAAAAATCACACAATCAAAAGCCAATGAAAATTGCTCTGGCTATCCACATTGTCCTAAGATGAAAGGTGGTACATGGTAGTGGGATGAATGTCATTTCTGTGGGTTCTGACTCTGCTCTAGTACTACAGAAGTGCTCTTACAAAATCAGCATTAGCTAATACTGGGGTTGAATTAACCCCTAAAGGTTGCTTGGTGCTATTAGGTAAAAATTACTTTAAATCATTCCCAATCAAATGTCCCATGTGATCCTCCAGAGAAGAAATAATTCTTGACAAACAAAATATATATGAGTACATTCTGAAAATTCACAAGGGAGAGATTCCTCTAGAAATATCCATACATCTGTTTCTCCAAATTTTTTTCTTTCCCATTTATTCATTTGTTTTCCACTGCATAGACTCATCCATGCCTGATGTACTTATATGGCTGATGTTCCCTGGTGCTTGGGTGTTTAAAGCCATGATGACAAAAATTTCTGTAACCTCATAAAACTTTATGTCCGGATGTCTCTGCGGCATGCTCACCCCTGCGTCATTTCCTGCCACCTCTGACCTCTCCTCTCCTGCAGTCTCTTCCTCAGCCGAGGTTTCTACAGTACTGCATTCCCTTCATCCTTCTCACTTCCTTTCCCAAAACCTCACGTATCTAAAAGACAGTCTACTGGAATAACAACCTATCCTATCATTTAATAAAATCATCTGAGCTCACGTGACACAAAGATGTCTATCCAGTCACCTGTCTGTATGAGATCAAAGAAATTAGTTTAAAATCAGACACAGAGATCGTTGCAAACTATCTTAATTGAACTTTTTCCTAATTTATCTCAACTTATCTCCAACACTTCTGCCGTCTCTTCCATTCCTCGCCCATTTTATGGTCCCTGCATATTGTATCTAACTAATAACCTCTACAAGAGGAATATTTTTGCACACATTATACATTTGGTTTTGAAGAAACAATACTCTGATAAAGCGGTGGGCTTGAAAGAGACTACAAGGATGATGATTCACAGACCTGCCTTTCTTGTACCTTTTATGTAAATTTTATGGAGAGGGAACTATAAACAATAGTCACCCCAATCCCACTGCAATTAGAACAATAACGATGAGTAAGTCACGTAAATTGTCTAATCCTCAGTCTTTCCAGGAAAAAAGTTAAACTATTTAATGTCTAAGACTCCTTTGATTTCTAAATCAATGAATCTACTATGTTTCTTGATAATTTTTAAATGCCACGCTAGCAAATAAGATCACTGAAGAGGAATAAAAATCTTAAATATCTTTTCCAAGGATGCTATTTAAAATCACTTATGAAGATCTTAAAATTTGTAGCTAATAATCACTGTTTTCTTAGTCTTTCTGTCCTTTCTATAAGCATTTAATTAAAGATAATACATAAAAATCTATTTTTATGTGCATTCTGCAAGGATAACAGTTAAGATTTCTTCTTTTAGAACTGTGTATAATGTCAGTATATGCTCAAATGCCCACACAGTATTTAAAGAGTTAAGACGTCTGGTATATAGACTTTCAGATTTCTGTAATATCTAATTATGTAGAGATGCTGACTTCATCTTTAGCATAAAAGTAATTCTGCATATTAGAATGATTTGAACGGTACATGTAGTAATTAAATGAATGTGTATGAGAACAACTTGATTACATAAAGTTCTGTTGTAAGGAGAGAGAACACCCATGAAAAGTAATCGGCAAGTGACTAAGTCTACCTATTGAGCATGTTTTTCTAAACATTATGAAGAATGTCTTCATCAACACATGCAGTGATTTTAACTCTTCCCAGAGGAAGTTTTGGGGCATGGTATATTAATATTTTTAGGTGACATACTTAATCTAAACTCTTTGCTAGCCCATGAAGACTATCAGCTTTTCATGAATATATAAATGCTATTTTGTTAAAACAGAAGGACTTACGCATCCTGTGCCCACTTATTTTTCTGCTAATTAACTCTGTGAGCTGCAGGAGACTGTGAATGAGGCTGAATCCTAAAATGCCTGCCTACTCCCGTAACACTGGCTTTGTTTCCTTGGGTCAGCACTTCACAGCTCTGGGGCCTTCACTTAGGTCTTTTTCCTCTTCAACATTATGTACACATGCTTTGCCCGCTTTGTTCAGGTGCAGAAAAAAAAAACACTAATTCAAGGGGGAAATGGTATGTTTGAAAAGGTGTAGATTTTATAGTGGTAAAAATTTCTAAGAAGTTTCCATGTTCTACTCATAGGGAAACTTTGTGAAGTAGTAGTTATTTTAGGCCCAGTTTCTAGGGCTGAACCACAACACAAGGACAAGATCTGCATCATGTACATCATACAGGATTCCAGCCCCCTTTGCCCAGGCCTGGGATATATGCCTAAGTCCCGCTGCTTAACAAACTAAACTGCAACCCATCTTCGAATACTATCAAAGATGTATTTCAACAATACTAGAAACTCTGAGACTTCAGGATGTTTCGAAAAACATGCTCAATATGTAGATTGAATCACTTGTGTGTGGCTTTTTATGGATATTCTCTCTTTACAACAAAAGTCTATGTAATCAAGTTATAATCATGCACATTCACAAACCTGGACAAGATGTAAAAATATGAAAAGCAATTATGACTAAAGAGATATATTCAATAGACTATCAGATATTGTACTAGTAAAATCTAGCAATACATCTACTGTTTGTATAAAGACACTGAATTGGTATCATATTTTAAATATTCTAGTATGAGCTGTCTATACTCTATTCAGTCTCATATCCTACTTAATAAGCCCTAAATTAAATACAACCAATGAAACTGAGAACACTTAATTTAACAGCTTAAGATACTGTCATTTGTTAAGTACATGATATGGACCAAGTACTGTGCTAAGTACTTTATGGAGAGCAGTCCATTTAATCCTTACAGTAAACCTATGAGGTAGGTACTAACATTTTACAGGTAAGAAAACTGAAATTTCAAAAGTTTAAACAACTTGCTCAAAGCATGGCTGGATTTAAATCCAGTTTATCTGGCTCATAATTTTTTTATACTACACCCTAACTGCAATTTTATCTTTTACTTTTGCTATCTTATCATAAAAGGTTGCCATCTCATCATAGTCATTTGAAAAATTCAACACTCAGATCAAGTAATAGCATGCATTTTTAAACGGAGTTGTAGATGTATTGAGAGTAGTTTGTTTAATTTCTAAGTTCTCAAAGGAGAATTCAAAGTCTTTAATGTGTTTCAACCCAGCTACCCAAAGCAAATTTTGTCAATAGGAGCAAAAATTATTTTTAAAGCAGTTGTTTTCAATCAGTATACAGTAGTGCATTATAAGTCCCTGAGCTCTTGAGATATTTGTTTAAAATGCAGGTGCCCTGGCCCACCTCAGTGATCCTCATTTGATAGTTCTGAGATAATGTCTTGAATATTTGCCTATTTATAACTCCTGGTAATTCTAATGCAAAGTCTTGGGAAAAACTTTGAAAACATTAACTGAAAGATTATGGTGGTTTGTGTCTAGATGTGCCCCCAAAGCCTCATGCAGTCATAGATGGGGCTTTAGCATAGGGGGCTGAATCCAGAATGGATAATTGATTCATATCGTAATGGTGGAATTAAGGGTAGGTGATTACTAAATCAGTCCACTGATTGGTTTGTCACCACCCTCATCCTTGATAGCCTGGATATAATATAAAGGACAGAAAGAGGCGTGTCTTCTCCTTCCTCGCCTGCTTTTGCTGTCTTCTGTTGCCATGAACTGGTTCTTTTCTGCAGTGGCCCTCTGCTACGTCACCATGCCCTAGAACCAGCCAATTATGAACTGAATTCTCTACAAACTGTGAGCTAAATAAACTTTTCCACCTTTAACTTTGAGTGTTGGGCATTTTGTCTCAGCCACAAGAGAAAAGTAACTACGACAAAGATATCTGATAAAAATAATAAAGGACAACAGTGGTTTTCAAAATCAACCGGAAAAGGTTCAAAACTTTGCCCTCAGTTCCAAAATGTATACATTTAGATACCAGAATCATATTACTTAAAATCTTTAAAACTCTCCCTAAAAATGAAAAAAATGTAATAAAAATGACACAATCCACAGGTTATTAACTCCAAAGCAAGTATTAAGAATATGGCCAAGAGCTAAAGTGGCCCATTTTCATTATTCTCTGAATGTGGAAAAGATTTTGCCAAGAGCAGAAAAAAAGAAAGACATTATCTTTTGTATTCATTGAAATAGAGTCTTTAGTTGATTCTCCAATCATTTTAGGTAGACAGTAAGAATTACACATGATTATACCACTTAGGAAAGCCATAGAAAGAAATAAATGGATTTATTTTTATTCAGGATGGCTGATTTGTTGTGATCAGAAACCAACGAATTTTAAAATACCAAGCTGCGCAGACTTGCCTATGAGGTCTGTGGGACAATGGGCAGAATGCTAGATGTCACAACTAACAATGAGGCTATCACTACAGCAATTCTGCAGACTTCATGGTGAATATTAATCCATTGCTGAAAGCTCTCCACTTCACATATATTTTAAACTCTTACTAAAATGTGCGAAGTTCATACCACATGAATAGCACATATCCCCACAAAAATTAGTACTCTTTGAAGAATGAATGGGTAGGTACCAATAAACACCTACTAATAACCATTATTTCTTCAAAGAAGAGTTTATTCTTTTATAAGAATGCTTCAGTAATCATTGTGCTTCATTTAAAAACATATGTTTGAAATATTCCAAACAGGCAGTTTTCCATGGGAATATACTTTACACAACAATTTTTTAAAATAATTATTAAAAATTTTTCTAAGAAATTTTATTTCCTAGCTTACTAGCAAAATTCACATCAACTTCTTACCACTGTGAGAAAAGCCATGTAATAAGAAATATGTAATGATACAGCCTTTTAAATTTGTACTGAGACTATCCATTGAGAATTATGTAACACCGCCAATACTACAGGTTGTCAGTACTTAAGCGAATATGTAGGCATGTTCATAGCATATGAGAACACAAAGATGGAAGGCATTTCTTCAATCACCAACTGGTAACACGTATGGTACACAATTTATATCAAATGTGAAGAACACAGAAAAAAGTCAAGATGAACCAATTTAAGCTGGTTCAAAAGTGTTTAAAAGATAACCCTTTATGTCTAATATATAAAGATTAATGATGCAGTCAATTGAATCACAGTAATTTGTTCCAGTTAATACAGAAAAAGAATATGTATGTCCTAACTAGGTATGGATGGGCAATTCCAAAAGCGTTTCTTTAGACCTCTCTATCAGCCTACCTCTAACTTTTTCACACCATCCCTGATTTCTTCTGCCCTTTGGGAAAGAAATGAATACTGAGGAACGCCATAAATGTGTTCCCTAGTACTGCTCCATTCTAGGAAAGGAAAGACCAGAAACTGTTGGCGTGTCAGAATATACCTGTTTTTACTAACCCAGCATCTACCAAAAAGACAGCATTGGAGCGGTAATGTTTCCTTGTACTTGTACGCAGTCTGCTCTAATGCTCTAGCATCTGCTTACATGTATATTTAAGAGCATACAAATGCATAAGCTGTTCACATAGCCCAGAAAACTCTGTGATAAATACCTGGTACATACTTGGGGTGTATGACTAGGTATTATCTTGAATTGCAGTGGACCTGCAGAGATGAACATCATCTGGAATATCACTGAAGCAATCGTTAAAAATGGAGATACTGTTTTTTTACTGGGAAGACAGAATTGAAGCCAGTAGAAAAGCTGTTAGGATAAAATTACAGGCAGCAAGTCAAATAATGTGTCAGGTTTAACCTGTGTGTGCAATTGATAAGCACTGATAAAGATAGATTGTCATGACAGGATATAAAACAGAGACAGTAGGATGATTCAGTAGCCAAATACGAACCGATTTAAATTCATAAAAATCAATACAAATCAGAATCTAATGACACATAACCCACCCTTCATTCTCATGTCTCCTTTAAAGGCTGACACTTCGGAATTCATACATTTCTAGGGCTTGACTATTGGAAAAGGAATTTACCTACTTGGCTTATTTTATGTTAAAGGAAATTTGTTTCACCTCACATCAATACAATGTAATATCTAACTAAAATTCATCAGAACAAGTTTCCACTGTAACATCCCAAAAACCTAGTTGATATATTTTCATTCTCATTTATCTTTCAAATGCTAAAACATCTGGACCATCAATTTAATTTCACTAGTGACATATCTGTGCAAGAAAGTGGTTTTGTTATTAAATACCTTTGGTCATTAAATGGATTAGCTTGACTGCCTAAAATTAGCTCCCTAATTATTATTATGAATAGAATAAAGCAAAGTAGATGAATCTCATGAGAATCCTATAACACAACAACTTTTTAACTACACAGTTTTATTTTATATCCTTTTTAATGCTAGGATGACTTTAAATATACATCAGGCATTTAACACATTTGTGACATAAAGGAAGTGGAGAAAAGAAAGAAGTATAAAAAGGAAGACTAGAAGAAACATAAACCAGCCATGGCTACAGTAATTCAGGAGTTACTCTGAACGATTTACTTGTAGATGAATGAAATTACTCCATACCTCAGACAAGACCATTCGTGACGATACATCCTCCCATTACCTGTACAGCCTATATGGAATATATATTTTACTCAATGAAGGTGTTGAGAGGGAAATAATACAGGAAGACTATTAAGAGAAGAATCAATTTAGTTTTATACAGGTATCAAAAATTAAATAACATTACATTTAGAATATCACAGTATACTCAGTTAAGTATCCAAATTTTCCTTATTTACTAAACTAACCCTTAATACATTTTAAAAACTCGTCCTTCAGGTTCACAGGACAACCACTTACTTTTCCTTGTGCAGTGCTGGGGAATAAATTAGAACATTCCTAACGAGACAAGATATACAAATATATAAGAATTGACAGGCTGGGTGCGGTGGCACATGCCTTTATAATCCCAGCACTTGGGAGGCTGAGGCAGGAGGATCACTGCAACTTTGAGGCCAGCCTAGGCTACAAAGTGAGTTCAAGGCCAGCCTGGACTGCATAGTGAGACCTTGGCCCAAAAAATACCGAAAACAACAATAAAAAAAATTTACAAGATTGTCTTACAATGGCCACCCACAGAGTCAGAAGTGGAGGAGTGCAAAAGGTTTGTCCACACACTGGTCCCGAACGATCCAACTGAAGACCTGGAGCTCACTGCAGTGCCCAGTGGGAGTCCGAATCAGCAGGCTGAAGGGTCTGCACTGAAAGCTGGGAGCCGAAGCCCAAGGACATTCCTTCTTCCCCTCCCGTTTACACTGTTCAGGTGACAATCCTCCTTCCCTAGGGTGGGTCTACGCTGAACCAAGTTAGTTGCGCATTTCTTACTCAAGTTGCCACAATCAGTTAACTTCATGGAAGGGAGTCACAGAAAGGGAGGCAAGACTGGCAACAGCAAGGTCATGGCTTGGTACCGGAAGATTCTTAGCGATCCTTTAATTGTAAGTAGCGATTTCTCATCATTCTCTTAGGTAAAAAGCTCTACACTGCAGGTCTTTGAGTAGGGAAATCGGATTCACATTAAAAGGAGCCATACTGATATTTTTTTTAAGCATGTGTGATGTTCTAATCCAAATAATTTCCCATTTAGGAAAAGCTTATATGATGTTGTATACTATCGACTATAAGTTCTATATTGCATAAAGTTGAAATCCTTGGTGTTTTTCTCAGAAAGTTTTGGAGAACTGTTTTATTATGAACAGAGTTATATTCATATTACCAACATCAGATTCAGAGTTACTGTTGAAAAGCTGAAAGTTAACCTGAGTTAAAATCTTAAGTATGAAACATTTTTCAGGTTAACAATTCTATAACACTTGTCATTTATTACACAGAAGAAAGGGTTGTCATTTTATGTTTCATCTGAACCACAAACAAGAAACTGTTGGTGTGGAAAGGTCCTTGCTAAAACACAGACCAACTTCCTCTGAACGGGGAAAATTTTTAAATGCCACTGAATGAATTTCACACTGTAGGTAGACCGAATACTAAGGACTGTGCTCTGAGTTGGTAGCACCTCTTGCTACCTGATACAGTTATTTCCAAAAGATGAAAAATATTAACAAAAGATGAGAAATATAAAATAAAAAGCAGCCTTTATTCTGAGAACACGGAGAGAGATGACCGGCACCCCCACCGCTGGCGTCCGGTGATCTCTCTGGCGGACACGTGGCGTGGGGGCCTGTAAATAGCCTGGGTTTGGGGTGGAACCTAAGGCGGGCATTAGGAATACACAGGTAGCCCATTGGTCCTAGGTTTGGCGCCATATGTAAATTCCCAGGGGCGGGAAGATGGCGTCACAGGTAACTTCCTAGGGGCAGGGCAAGATGGGCTTCCTGCTTCCGGTTGTGGCTTTCCTGGCTACAGTGTCCTGTCTGGGCCAAAACCTTTCACTACCTTGTGTTTAATAAACTGATTTGGCTTTTATACAAGTTCTATGTTCTAGCCTTAACTTGTCATGGCTTCGTACCAGCAGCCGACAAGACATTAATTTTCCTGATCCTAGGGAACAGATATTACATAAGATGCATGAATTTTAATGCCTATTATGGCATAAAATATGTAACTGAACAGTAAGAAATATCAGTCAAGCAAAATACACATTTAAAAGAGTATGGCTCCAGTGTTCCAGAAGTGAGAAATAAAACAGATTTCAAAATATGATTGAACTGGGGTTGTAGCTCAGGAGCAGAGTGCTTACCTACCATGTGAGAGAACCTAGCACTGCCAATACCTAGCACTGCTAAAAAACAGAGATTAAGTTAATGTTGCCTTAAACAAATTAAATTATAAATTTTTACCAACCATAAACGTATATCTAGACATTTGCAAACAGAATTTACTTAGGAGGAATATTTTAGAAAACTTTTAAATTGCTATTAAAAAACATACATATGAAATGAACCTATATTACAAGGTACATTGTAAGTGTGAGAAAGGAGAGAACTTCGTATTATGGATCTAGAATTTTACCATTCAACAGCAATTTATTCAGTATTCTTTTTTTTTTTTTTTTTTTTTTTTTTTTTTTTTTGTCTTTTTCCTTTTTATCGGTACCGGGGATCAAACTCACGACTGCTTGCTTGCAAGGCAGGCGCTTATGCCACTGAGCTAAATCCCCAGCCCCCTTTATTCAGTATTCTTTCAGAGCCCTGATAGCTGCTTCCTCTCCAAATTTCTAATCTAAATCACTGTCTAGTTCAATATGACCACACAAATATCCAGTCTTCTCAGGGTCTTCTGTATTTCTGCCTGCTTAATTAGTCTATTCTGACATTAATGCATGGTCCAGGATTGCTGTCTGGTTGGTCTCCTTTGAAGTCCCACAATTATGGAATCCTATTATCTCAAAGACATTTTTTCTTGGTGAATTAGAGAAGGGCAAGGATGAGAAGGAATATTTATCTTCTCCTTGTTCTTTAAGTTTTAAACAGAATTTGATATTGTTATTCCTAAATGCAAAGAATTGCATGACATCGTGACAAATTGTCAGTGGTAATTGGATCTTTTCTTTCTTTTCTTTTTAAAATTTTGTCTTTAGCAAATAATCTCAAGGAAAATAAAATATCAGATGTGATATTCCTTTACTTACAGGTTACATCGACTTTTCTTTGTAAGTCTAACTGTTCAAACACACTGCCAAGAATGAAAAATAAAACCTTCATTGGCTTTATTTGATGGTAGGAACAGCCTATATTGTTATTCCATAACAAATCAGGAAAGAAAGACATCAATTACTAATGATCACTGATAGCTTCAAGCTATCAGCATATATAAATGCATGTACAAATGAAGAAAGAAATTATACTTCTCCCATAGAAGATATTGCAAAGTAAGGAAGTAGCCTTCAAACTTGGTGGAGCTTCAGAATCATCCGGTGGCCTTGCCAAAATAAAGATTTCCATCCTCTCCAGGAAGTCTGGGAAGATTGCCAAGAACCTGTGGGTGTAAAGGCCCCAGTGATACTGACTTTGCTGATATGAAACCACCCTGTTGAGAGCCACTGGGATAAAAGGTGCTAATCTGTCCCTTGATTTGCTTTAGAGATTTTTTAAACTAACCAGTGATATCCACAAGAGTAATGTTCAAAGGATGTCATACATCTGTAACCACTTTCAGTGCATCTCTGTTCAACAAACCAAAGTGACCAATACAAGCAAAGAATTTGTCTGATTGTCTGTTTCCTTAAAACCAAGATGACTAGAACATACCTAATCCTACCTTGGCTCAGAACTCTACTTTTCCTTCAAGAAGACACTAGTCCTGATGTCTTAGTGAAAGGCAAACTTTCTTCTCTACTCTGAATCCTCTGTGCCTGTGCTTTATGTTTATGAGCATGTTATGACATCATAGAAGGAAGTAGATACAGAAATCCATGGCAAGTTACTTAGCTGAGTCACAATTTCCCTACCCAAACAAACAAAGATAATAAACACTTTTCCTGGTTACAGAGAATAGTTGGATTAGTTACGTGTAACATCCAAGCACAATGCCTAACACATAAGAAGTTTCTCCAACTGCTGGCAACTTCTTTCTACCTTCCTAGAATTTCCAGTTTTTACATGTTATTTCATTGATCATCTCTATGTCACCTGTACTTCATAATATCTCCTGCCAACCCAGAGTGTCCTGAGCAGAAACTAAGCCAGTAAAAGATGTTAGAGTTTTCTGGTTTTCAGAAGGCAGAGAAATACAAAGGGGATAAATGGATGGTTGCTTATAAGGAAATAAGAGATCTAGAAATCAGCATGGTGGTTTTACTGACCACCACAGGTAACCCACTTCTGACATAAGCCAACAGGAGAGACCATGTAACAGGTGAGAGTTGTAAATCAAGGGCACTGCTGCAAGACAAGCTGGCTTTGTTCACCTTTGAACTCCCCTGTGGCCAGTGTTACTGCCATGTTTTCATGGATCTCTGTAGGGCAGTTAGTTTACATGGTCCATACATGATTGGAAAAAAAAATAAGAACAAGTATATTTTATTTACCCCTTCAAACAATATCACAGTAACTTATAGATTCAAATCATCAGCCTGGCAGGTTTGAAAGACACTGTATAATCAACCATCTCTATCCAGATCAGACATCCCCACATTCTACCATTTGTGATCAAAATTTTTTGGAAAAAAGACCGCATTTTTACTGAGGATATTCAAGTTTTTTTATTCCTTGTAATTTTTTCCTAACCAATACAACAACTATTTGCATAATATTTATATTGCATTTAGAAATGATTTCAAATACTCAGGAACATTGCCTAAGTTATATGGCAAGTATGACACTATTTTATGTAAGATATTTGAGCATCTTTAAGTTTTGGCTCTATGAAAGTCCTGCAACCAAAGGATAACTCATCTCTTAGGGACATGTTGTCATCTGCATGCTACCTCTACTAACAATGAGACCCGGAGTAAATCTCAATTTCTTGAGTCTGTGACACTCATGTGTAAGATGGGTACAATGGTTCCTGCCTAACCTACCTTTCATTATTGTTCTAGTACATACCAAAATTCTTTGACAAGTAAAACATTTAGGATCAATGTAATACAGTATTGATGTTAAATAACTATAATCAAGTCAGTGTTCATGTATGGCTGATAACAATATCCTTGTGATGCTTTCACTTAGGCAACATGAAGTCGGGAACATACGTGCCTTGGTGGCACAGCCTGTGACAGGACTCAGGCTTGCCTCTTTTTCCACTACTGTAATAAACATCTTTTCCAAGCATTGTGGTTGACCAGCAGATTTCTGTAGAAAGAATTCTACTTTTCACTTATTTAATTTACCAGTAGGACATTATCACATGAAAGAAAGATTGAAAATAGTAAAATTTCAAACTTCTGAGGAAGAAATTAGCAGGACATCCTGCACCCCGGGCACACTGAATGTGTGGACCTAGTACTGGTTGTTAAATGCTTACTGCACTTGCAAAACCACAGAGCCCCTCAATAATCTTCTGGTGCTGGATTTGATGCTCCAGTTAAGTCAGTCTACACCCACCTGTCACAAGCTCAGATAACAGCAGTTCCTCTCACCATAAATTTCCATCAGCCTGCATGCAAAATAACTTCCCCTCTTGCCTGAAGTGCGGCTGATTTCTGGAGCTGCCATATCCAATTTGGCCAGTAGGTGCTGCCATGGAAACACACTAGATTTTCAAGCATCGACACAAATTCAGTCTCAAGCTTTGGAAGAAAAAAAAAAAATCTGGGTTTCAAATCTGATAAAATATTTCCCCCCATAGTTATAGTTCCCTAAAGTTTGTCAATTCTGAAGGCTGTGATTATTGTCCTAATTTACTTAATACAAGCCAGCCTGAAAAACACACCTCTCCAGAGGGCAGCCAAAGCAGTGGATTCTTACAGGTGTTTCCCTGTACTCCAAATCTAAGGAGCCCCTTAAGTTCAGTCACATCAATGCCAGAGGCCTAAAAAAAAAAAAATAGCAATGAAAGATTAAATGAAAGCAGTAAAGTAAAACTCCTGACTCCCCAAGAACTGTTATAATGTAGAGATCTCTGTGAAAGCTCATTAAACCCTCCGTATGTGAAGCAGGGCTCAGGCAGAATTAAAATGAAGATAATAGACACCACAGTCATCCATGCTGACTTGTTTGTAAAACATTCAATAATCAAAATTCTCCACGGAAATTCCACACAACTTCCCAACAAATTATAGGCCCGAATTAGCAGTTCTAGTTGAACCACCACCCAGTTTAGCATTTATATGCTGTAAGATACCGTTATTTTTAGTCATACCACTGACCCGAAGCAATACTATCAAAAAAGCAATTCAAACTAAGTTCTTCTCCCTGATAATGAGCCAGCTGAGTCGTTTTCATAAAAAACATTAGTCCCTATAAACCATGGATATCCAGTACATCTGAGAAATTGAAGTCATTAGATGACAGGTGTGTTCTGAGAAAAGCCAGTCTGATTAGCTTGGTTTTCCCAGCACTTTAATTTTCTGGAAAATTATCATAAGAAAACCTATGCTCCAAACAGAACCGGACTAGCAATTAAGCCTTGTACAGTATTCTCCAGACAAACAGAACCAGTAGAGTGGGGATGACGGTGTGAGTGCGTGAGTGCATGGTGGAGAGAGAAAAAAATGAAAGTAGGGAAAATACCCTAAGGAACTGGCTCGATGAGTTGTGGAGCAGGGTAAGTCCTGAGTTTGTAGAGTATGCTGGAGACCCAGGCTTCCAGGAGTGGACGCTCAGTCTAGGGTCATGTACAGGCAAGATCGCTTCTGTCTTACAGGCGGTCGGGCTTTATTCTCTTTTTTTTTTTTTTTTTTTTTTTTTTTTTGTCTTTTTCCTTTTTAATGGTACCAGGAATCGAACTCACGACTGCCTGCTTGCACGGCAGGTGCTTATGCTGCTGAGCCAAATCCCCAGCCCCTATTCTCTTAAGGCATCACTCTGATTGGGTGAGGCCCCCTAATAGCTTCATGTTATCTTACCTCATTAAAGACCATGTCTCCAATTGCAGTCCCATCCTAGGGTGCTGGGGGTGACTTCATTGTATGAATGTGCTGGACACAATTCAGCCCATAGATGTCTAGATAGGTTTTATGGCAGTCACAAAGAAAAGAGAGAAATGGGGTAATTTGGTGAACACACTTATTTCTTGGAGCAGTGATTCTCCAAGTGTGGTGCCAGGCTCAGAGTCATCAGTGCCACGTGGGAAATATTAGCAGTGCACATTTTCCAGAACTCACCTGAGTGCTTCTAAATCTGTGGCTGGGGCCCAACAATGTGTTTTCACAAGCGCTCCAGGTGAGTCCGATGAAGCTAAAGTTCAAGAACAGCTGCCTTAGAAGTTGTTTGGTTGCAGGACTGAGCCCACCTAAGAAAGTTTCCAGCCAATGAGAATGTAAATGTTGCTTCAACTGTGCTTTTTCATTAAATATATTAAGCATACTGAGTCATATTTTATAAATGGGCTTTGAATACATTTTACTCCTGTAAATTGGAAATTAAGTCAGAGTTCCAAGGATAAACATCACAACAGTACAAAAAATTCTGGCCTCTGAACACAGTTTTCACAGGGTAAAGATAAGACTGTGAGTACCCAATA
Organism: Cavia porcellus; assembly: GCF_034190915.1. Lineage (NCBI taxonomy): Eukaryota > Metazoa > Chordata > Mammalia > Rodentia > Caviidae > Cavia > Cavia porcellus. The sequence goes on from NW_026947491.1 coordinate 71,135,854, forward strand.
AAGCTAATTTATCAAAAACAGTCTAATTGCTGTCTGTCTGGTTGGAGGCCTCAACTACCTTATGCAATTCCTGGAAATGGCACACTAAATGAAAATGGTTACTAAAATTTATTCCACTCTTCTTATAAATGAAATACTAAACACAAAAGTACTGAGCGTCAAAACATTATTCTGTGTCCTCAAAACGCCATGCCACTAAAACAATAATCTTTATAAATTCAATGGACAATAAACAAGCCTTTCCTTATCCCCCTTGGGAATCTACACTGTAGGATCAGAGGCAAATGTAATTCCCCTGAGTCATTGCTAAGCCTTGGTAGATGTCAGATATACAAACAAGCACACCCATGAGCAATTAACCAGAGAAGTCACCTTCAGTTGAGGCATATATGCTATGTAGTGGTGAGGTGCGTGTCACGGAAGGTAGAGTTTCTGTCCAGGAAGCTTGCATCACTTGCCTAACACAATTTTTAGCCCATAAGATACCAGATGATACTATCTAGTGTAATTGAAGTTAATACTCATAATTATTCCTATAAATTATATGTCAAGAGTTTGTCAGGTCTTCAGGATAAAAGCTTATTATTTATGGAACCTACTTTTTATATTAGTTATCAAAAAAAAAAGATTGTCAAGGAGCCCTTCCCTTTGGACTGGAATCTAAACCTTCCTCGTGACACTGTCACAGAATGACAACTGAGAGATTAATATATTTGGGCAGGCCCTGTAAGAGTGAAGCGCCCGAGCTTTTTGCATTATTTAACTGTGTCCAGATGGAATAGAGCACATTCTTTTACTGAGCAATTACAGCAGCAGTCCATCACTTAAGAAGTTGCTGTTCGTTGCCACATGAAAAAGAGCAGTCCCATTTCTGAAAGCTAATGCTCTGTCATTTGTAAATAAAGAAAGTGTTTGTCATCACTTTTCTAAGGAATTGGAGGTATTTGATATGAATTTTCTTTTACTCTTTCCTGATCAAATGAAGTCTGCAGAGGCTGTGCACACTCTTGTGCAGCGTTGGCATATTTTAAAATCATAGCATTTCACAGAACCAAAAGTATTTGTAAGCATAAAAATTTTCAATTTCTAATATTCCAAATAGGTTAGGATGCACATTCCCTAGGGCTCTTAGATTTTTTTTAAACAGGCACCATTTTAATCAAAGACTCATGATTTAAATATTAATTTAACTGGCATTATATAATCTCTTGCTCTGGGCCCGTCTGTGGGGAATACAAAAATTAATTCATTATATAAATATTTTTGATCTACTGCTGTATCCCAGCCCTTATGCAGCTTGACAAATTCCTAAGCACAAGCACTCAGAGATGCCTGCCTTCAAGACCTCACAGTGAGGATAAAATGTATATATTGATTAAAGAATGCACTAAGCTACAAGTATAGGCAATCTGGGGAGTAGGTGTGTCACCTGCTCTGTGATGCCCTCAGGGACCCATGAGTCTTCATTTTCTCCTGGTTCCTTTGCCTTCATATACTAGTGATAGCAAATCTGTGGCACATGTGTCTTGCACGGGCTGTTTGTATCACTGAAAGCTCTAAAGGACTCACTGTCACTGTCATACACCATCCCCTGGTCATGTGATTATTTCTTCATGGTACAATTGAAGGCCATGTCCGTTCTAGCTAAGCCTTCCCTCTTCATATGGAAAGCAAAATATTTCCCACAAACCCAACTCAGACTCCCCTTCGCTGTTCTTAGGCAGTCACAGTGCTACTTTTGTCTGAAAGGCTAGATAAGGAGCAGAAACAAATCATCATGGCTGGCTCTGAAGTAAAATACAGCATAGGAAATAAATGATTAGAACAATTCACGTGGCATTGAAAGAGGGAAAAACAAATGTCTATAGGACCAAGTGGGACACTGTCAATGTAAGTCTGGAACAAGAACGTGAAGGTCTAGATGAAGGGTCCTCTTTGAATGACTTAGTTTGTAATAGCCTCCTTGAAAGCAAAATATCACAGAGAGATGGCAGACACTATCTAAACACGAGTTCTATGTTACACTGCATTATGAGTAGTGTGCCCACAGCCACACATGAAGGGCTGGTTGGGGAGTCTTGTAAAAGGTATTTGCAAGATTTTGCCCTGAACTCCTCCTGTTTACACTGTATAGGTTCTTAGTCCCTCAAAAATGGCTAAAAACTGGGCTGGTGATTTAGCTCAGCGGCATAAGTGCCTTCTTTGCAAGTGTGTGATCCTGAGTTTGATCCCCGGTACCAATAAAAAAAAGAAAAAGACAAAAAAAATGGCTAAAAACAGACTGGAATTAAAAACTACAGTCCTGACTTTGGTACATCTGTCTGCAGGACACAATATCAGTTTGCATACACATCTTTTCTGAAGTTATCTCACATGGCCTGAATGTATGCTCCCTGTAATTTCCAAAGACTGTTAGTTTCATGGCCAACTTGGTGGCAGGTGAAATGAGGTGATCTTAGGAAAAAACTGTTTTAAGGAAACCCAGGAGATAAAGCACAGTCAGTTCAAAAGTTGTCATTTCTCTCAGGCCTCAATTAGTGCTGGACGCAGAGTCAGAATCTGAGTAATTCTGCCATTTAACGAGGGTGCAATCTTGGGAAATTGTTTAAGGCCTCCGTATTGTTCTGTAAAATACTCTCTACACTACCTCCATTTCAGAACTCCCAGAGGACAGTGAGTTAATGTTTGAAAGTACTTGAAAAGTACCTGGCACTCATCACACCCGTGGAATGTCTGCTATTTTGATGACCTTTGCCATTATTCTATGCTGGCGCTAGCTGTACTGCTTTGGAAGTCGAGGAGACCTCATTTCAAATCCTGATGCTGTCATCATCTGTAGAACCTGGGACAAGTTAATTACTAGTTGTGAGGCCTCAGTCTCCTCATCTGTTGAAAGTGACAAAAATACCTCTTTTGCAGGGCTACAGTAAACATTAAACAAGATGACATATGAGAGGGCTTAGCACAAGTCCTGACAAATAGGTGATTTGTCTTCTTTTTACTCCCCCATGACTCACTCTCTTATCCGGATTTCTCACTGGAATTCCCCTGGGGTTCTTACTTGCAATTAATCACACTCTGTGTACATCTCCCATTAATATTATTGGAATGGAATAAACTGAAAGTTGGCATCGTGAACTACCTTGAAAACAAAATCAGGTTAAGAGTAGCCTCTTAGAGATTTAAGATGAGAAAAGACCACCCAGCAAATATGAAAGGGTCTCAATGACAGAGGTAGGGCACTGTCACCTGTCATGACTCCTAAGCATCAGGTGGTGGCACTACCAGCCCTCATCCCACTTCCTCGCCACAGCCTGGTGACTTGAGAGGCTATAGGGCAAAGGAATCTTAAATTCTAAAACAGTTACATCTACTGGAATGGTCCCCATGGTGGTGTTCTAAGAAATGAGAACACTAAGCTCAGAGACAGCCCAGGCTGCTTTGTATACCACTGCCATCCCAATCCTTGACTCCACGCAAGGTGGGGCACAGGATTTGTGACTCTGAAGCACCTCAAAACCCCTTTGATGACCTCTCCTGATTTCAGAAAAGGAGCTGATTGTCGGTGATCCTTGCTCTCTTACTAGGGAGAGATTTTCATTTCAGAGCGGATGTTTTTGCCGTTCAGCAAACCCAGCAGAAGCACACTGCTCTCTTCCTTTCTTCCATTTTTTGGCCATATTTCTACTTTATTATCACCTCTTCTGCCCAGGTCCCTCCTCCTAGGAGCAAAAGTTTCTCTCCTTTAACCTGTTTACACCTTCTTCTAACACTTACAACCGCCAAAAGATATTGCTTCCAGAAGTAGAATTAGAAACTTAAGTGTATGACGAATTTTCCTCTCACCCGGCATTGTTTTAGCCTGTTCTATTACACTTGAATGTAAATTAGCAAACACTTGTGAAGATAGTTCTTGGTGATTTTCAACAGGAGATGGCAGTAGCAGCCAAGGTTGTAGGTGCCCCTGTCCCAGTCAGTCCTGCCTTCCCATCACTCCTAGTCCCGAATTGAAGTTTTATCTTACAAAAAAACCCACCTGGCAGGATGGGAATATAGCTCAGTGGCACAGTGCTTGCCTGGCAAGCGCAAGGTCCTGAGTTCAATTCCAGGTACCAAAAAAAAAAAAAAAAAAAATGGCTAAATAACATGCCTGAGGTTCCAGTCTTTGCTGAGTTTCACAACTGTTGAACCAGAAATTGCACAATTTGAAAGCTAAACAATCACATGAACAAGATGGGAAACTGTCGTTATGTCTCGGGGCAAAAAAAAAAAAAAAAAAAAAAAAAAAAAAGCAGCACTCTCAACAATAAACAGATACTGCTACTTAGCTGGACATTACTGGGCTCACAGAGAAGAGCAAGGCTTTGCTCTGCACATTCCTCCTGAGACTGAGCAAGCTATTTAACGAGGTGATTCAGCCCATGCTCTCCTGTGGATTAGCAGGATAAGGAACGCTTCCTCATACACTCGACAAACGGTCAAAAGAGATAAAGCTGGAAAACTTATCTTGTAAATTATGACGTGCTGTGTAATACAAGGAAGTCATTTCTATTGTTTTTATATCATTCCTTTGAATTCATCCCTGTATCTCTAAATTTGCTTATTTGTTAAATTTTTTTATTTTTTTTAACTTTTTTTTCTTCTCCAAGTTATGTGTTCAGAAGCATTTGATCATGGGTCTATTATTTCTCTGATAATTATAATTTCTTAGAGCATTATGGTACACAAATTACTTTGTAATAGCTCCAATTTTTTGCTTCATCCTGAGTCTGCAATTATGTATTCACCCATGCCCTTGTCATCTACTGCCTTGATTTATGAAACCTTCTGTTCTCTGATCTCATTTCTTACCTCTGCCACCTTTAAAACTTACAAAATATGGCTGCAAGGTCAAATTTCTCATCATTAGAGCGTTACATTCTGAGGTGTAATCACTACTGTCTTCCTAAAGCAGGCAGTTAGTTGCACAGTAGTCTGTTTAATCCACTAGATAATTGCTCTGCCTTCAACTATATAACCCCCATTTTGTGCCTTGCCATGATTCCATAACCATTATGTTGGGATTTGAAACATCCATTAATTTGGCTCATGTATTAATCAAAATTTTATTTTTAGCCAAATATGAGATAAAGTGTCACGTATGAAAAAGAAAAACATAGTTAATCTTAACCAATTTTACCCAGAACAAAAACACTGCCACCAGAAAGTTTACATTCACAGGCTCTTTTCAAGGGTGAGGAAGGTACTGACATTTAAAATTATTGCAGAATCAATCTGGTGTTCTGGTAATATATTTATGAGGCATGAAACCACACAAAATTTTGATGTCATTATTAAGACAAAGATAGTATTTCTACTTGTGACCCAGACTGAATTTTAGCCATAATAAAATTACACTTAACCAGTTTCTTATACATGAATAGAAATTTCCAAAACATTCTACTCAGAGAGTGAGATATGTAACAAGACCATAATAGAAAGCCAGGCCTCAGTTGTGTTATTTATTTTGCCACCTTGATCATTTTTCTGCACTCATTTGGCTGGAAGGCATAGACATTCCCTGTTGATTATCTCGACTTGGCAGTGGGTTTCTGCTACACATTTTGATTCCTAATATGGTAGCAAGAGAGGGTTTTGTATGAGTTCCAGCGAGTTTCTCTGGGCTTGTGGAATGCAGCAAGGAAAGAATCATACAGAGATGAAAACATGAACGTTTGCATTGATAAGGGGGAAAATGAAAGAAAATAAAAAGGATATCTATCATTTAAAAGATTTTTTTTTTGCTTTTGTTTTTCTAGCTACTTTTACAAGTGGTAATGTCTTATACAAGAGGATGGAAACAATCAATACCATGTTCTTTTATTGCCCACATTTTCATGACTATTGCAAAAATCATTTTGAAATGCTCGAGTTTTTCCTCATAGACAATTCTAATCAAATAAAGTGTTAATCATCATCAAGGTTTATATCCCTGGAGCACGCCCATCACCCTGCCCTGCAGATTAGCCACATAAAGAGGAAATCTGAGAGAATCAATTGTATGTTCCTGAAAGGCAGCAGTGGATCTGCTGTCTGTTTACAAGACACAAATTACACTCTCTTAACTTTGTAACAATGTGAACAAATGCTAAGCAAATTAAGGGAAGTAAACATTATGCACTGAAAATATAGTCTATGATAAAAAACAGTAATAAAAATTACTTATCAATTGTTTTGATGTTCACTATAGTTTTTCTCTTCAAGTCATAAATTAGTTCACAAAAATACACATTTGGTAAGAATTCTTTAAACAAGGGGCTGGGGATTTAGCTCAGTGGCATAAGCGCCTGCCTTGCAAGCAGGCAGTCGTGAGTTCAATCCCTGGTACCAATAAAAATGAAAAAGACCAAAAAAAAAGAATTCTTTAAATAGTGCATTCCAGATGAAGAGCTGTCCTAATGAGCTCTTGTTTTCCTGATTGTACTTACTAAGGATTTCTTTAATAAGCTACATTTGCTCTGGTGTACATTATGTTCACTATGTGTTACATTCATTCAATGTATTACTTTTATATACTTAAGAATACGGGACTAGGGCTGTCTTAGTGGTAGAGTGCTTGTCTACCATGCAAGAAGCTTGGGGTTTCACCTCCAGCACTTAAAAAAAATAAATCTCTATTTGGCAGCTGTGCCATGCAAACTGACTATGTCAACATTTTGGGCTGTGTCTATATAGCTTTTGTGCTGCTCTCCCCAGAAAAACAAATCATTAATGAGAGATCTAGAAGCCCCAGACATTCAGTACACTTCTAAAGATACATGTGAAACAATGGTTTTAATAACTCTCCAAATATTTTATTTTTCTGGACAACTGTAGTGTAAGATTCTTCTTAATTAGCAACAACAAACATGATTAGTCAGTATACTAGTTAGGCCCAGGATTGTTTGAAAAGAACGGAAAATCCCGGAACACCCACAATGTAGATATAAAGAAATTTCATCTCTCTATAATGTGAAAAAGGCAAAGGTAAGCCGTGGAAACTGAGCTGGGACTCCGTGTGTCACAAGCGACCCAGGCTGCCTACCTCTCCGTATGTGCCTGTCATGGCCTGGGCCTGTGTGTTAGCCTGGACTCCAGCCAGTGCATCAGTTTCCCCTTCCTGAAAGCTTTAAAGTTCCACATTATACTTCACTCCCATCTCCGTTGTCAGAATCTAATTTAGATCACCCAGAAAATACCCTTTATTCTGGGTGGACAGTGTGCTCAGCTAAAATCTGGGACCCTAAAACTGAAGGAATAGGGTAACTGAGTGCTGGAGTGGGTGACACATTGGCTGCTACCCAGTCAGTTCTCAGGATCCTCAAATCGCCCTTTATCAAAGCCACACAGTAAACTATTTCCCCATGCATATTTTTGTTTATGTAAATCATAAGTAGCTTTTTGTTCCATTAACATGAATATATATGAACTGTAGAAAATCTGAAGATGTAGGTAATTTTAAAAAATTAAAATAACCATAAATATTTTCTACTAGAAGCAAGTAAGGTTAAAATTTTGGTACATATTTCCAGGAATATTTTCATCTGTACTTGTATATCTATGAATATTATTTTGTTAATAAAGTTGGAATATACAAAGTAGATGATTTTTAGCAACACACTATTGAGGCCATCTTTCTGCCTCAGTAATAATCTCACAATTATTCTGAATTACTATAGATCATTTTATTATGATAATTCCATAGTTTTTAACCAATCATTTTGCTGAACATTTCAGGCATCTCAGATTTTTCTGTGCTAGAAACCACACTGCACTTAGCACCACTGTGATTAAATGCTCATATCCTCCGTTAACTTCCTTAGAATGTAGTTCTCGGGGGTGAAGGATTGTCTTAAGGTTTTGATATGCAAATTATTCTCCACAAAAATTACCACTGCAGTGTCCCCTTCTCATCTAACCATGTGACTAGACCCACTGTCCAATGAGTATTACGTAATCCTTAAGTGTTTGTAAATTTGATAGATCAACATGTTGGTCTCATTTTAGCATGTGTTTCATTACAATGCAAGTTGAACATTTTCTCTGCCTCTACATTTAGGCTTAGTTACCATTGTGAAAACATGACAAGAGAAAAAGGGGTTTATAAATTCAAATTGTGAAATACTAATTTCAGATAGAAATAAACAAACTTTTGGTTCTCAAGATAAGCCTAGATGCTGACTCGTGAATGACCAATACTGTAACAGGAGAGATTACCATTTTCTCTTGAGAGGCAGGCAATGAAGATGCCACTGACAGCTTCAAGAAAAGAAGCCCACTTCTTTTCTTCCATTATTTAAGAACAAAAACTACCACAGTTTTAGCGCATGTTGTGTTGTGCTTGAAGGACATCCCTTCCTGTGTGATTTATGAGTTATCTCCAAACACAGTTCTTCCCTATAGTGGACTGTCGAGTTCTCATTTCATCAGAGTGACAAGTGAAACGATTCCAAGCAGCTCAAATTTCACTCAAGTAGTCTGTAAACCATAAGATCTGTTTACTCAACTACTTTCATATCAAATGGGATATTTCCAATCTAAATTTGTAATAACTGAAAACAACTCTGTGCCTTTAAATGTCTGCTGATGTGTCGTGTTTCTCCACAGATGAAGCCAAAGTGATGTACGTTTAGTAACCAGATAACAACATGCCAGTCAAAAGCTCTTTATCTCATTTCCTGATGCTGGCTAAGTAGAGAATTTAAAATACTTGATAGATAAAATGCTATCTGTAAATGCAGTTGATCTATTTTCTGTTCCTATGTTGTATAAATCACTCTGGAATAGTTAATTCTTTGCAACATATTAATTTTTCCTCACACCCAAGAGCTAAGTTGTAAATCAAGAAGGAATCGAGAGGATAGTTTGAATACTACAGGATGATTCCCAATTACACTGTAAGGATGAAACCAGATATTTGCAGGCCCAAATACTGAGATGCAAAAGAAAATAGGAGGAATAAAATAAACATCATTCTCTACTTGCAAAACCAAAAGTTAAATATTAAACCAAGCTACCTCTTTTTCTCTGTAAGCAAATAATTCTTTTCCATATACATAAGGAAGACAAATATATATTTTTTCATTTATAATTTAGGCTGGGCCTTTTACAATGATTTACTTGGAATATATCCCAAAGACCATAATCCCTTAGGATTGTAAAACAGTATTGAAGTTCACCCTTCCTCCAGTTGTCTTGCTGGATTCTATTATCTTCCCTCTATAGCTTTTTTGGTCAGATATCATTAATTCAAAATGCAGAGGAAGGAGAAACAGGCTAACTGTTGGTACAGGTTATTGTGATGTAAGAATCCATTGTGCACACCAAGACGACAAGCAATTTAGTGACTCTAGAGTACTGGTGTGCACCAGGAAGTAGCAGCAGATGGACATGATCTGTGTGTGTGTATCAACAGGGTGGGGATGCGTACAGATCCTTAAATGTCATGCTGTCAGAAGTTAGGAGACTTTGTCTTGAAGCAGAACTGTTGTAGTTACTGCCCAAGTATGTCCCATTCCAGCAAAATTTGGGATGTTCTGTGTGATTTTTCTCCCTTTTACTGCACAAAGAAGTCTTAAATCCTATACCTGCTGTGATAGCTCAGACCCCGGAATAAATTCAAAGAAGCAAGAAATTAAGAAATTTGAAGCAATGGCTTTATTTCCAGGCCAGCAACGCCACCTCTGGTAGCCAGTATGGAAGACTGTGCGTGCAACAGACTAAGGGAAGGGTTTTTAAAGCTAAAAAACCACAAAGCTGTTGAGCTATTAACATCTGGGATTCTTGGTACATTCCATTGTTCTCTGCAGTTAAACATTTTCCCAGAACAGCACACCTTGCAGAAACATGTGCAAGAGGAGTTCAGGGGGGATTTACAAGAAGCTGAAACTTGTCTTTACTGGAAATGGAAATTTAATCCTATCGAAAACGGCGCATACAGAACAGGAGGCGGCACCTTGGTTAGAGCTAGGCCATAACACTGCAGTCTTGGAAGAGAAATGAAACTCGTGTTCCTTACTGGAAGATCTACAGGATACAAAGAACAGTATGAAAAGAGCATCTGTAATTCAAGCTAGATATAAAGCAAATATAATACGTATAAATAAATGGTAACAAGTCACTTCCTAGGATTTCTAGAATTACAGCTGTCTTCTGAGAGAAAATAACACTTGTTATCTTTGTCATTCTTAAATATATAAATCTTCAGAATCCTCAGGAATTAATTGAAGGTAAGACATGCAGAGCCATTTCTCTGGTAAGGATACACGATGGGCAAAACATAGGAGTGTCTGGTACCATGGAACACCAGAGGGCCATGTTCTTGCAGGGTCTTTTTAGGGGGCCTACACATAAAGGACATAGACTTACAGGTATATAAATATGCTCCTTCATAGATTTTTCTACTTTATTACATATTTAGAATTGTTTGCTATACATTCATTTTTAAGTTATAAAAGTAGTATGTGTTCATGACAAAGAAGTAAAACTGATCAGAAGTATAAAGTCCCCACACCCAGTCCTTCCATTCAGAGGTAACCACTGTCCAGCTGTTTCATGAGCACCTTTTCAGAAGTTTTTAGGCATATATACATATAATTTATATATAAACATTAACATACAAGTTTGCTTTTTTCACAACGTAAGAGAGATTCATGAGGGGCAATCCAGTTGGGAAGAGGTCTTGAAGCTCTCTTATAAAGCACTTTATATCAATTTTCCATACTAAAGAAAAGAGGTTGCTGCAAAGCTGGGCCCTGAAACACCACCAAGCCATTCCTTACTTCTGTTACCTCGACACTTTACTGTAACAACACATATCACTCTCTGTTATTCTGTGGTGTGAATGGACCCAACAGTAGACATATAGATTAAATATAGAATTTTTCCCTTCATAAACACTTTTATGAACCATAAAACCATAAACCATTTTTAATCACTTTGTTCCTAAGTTTAGATACTTATACAAGTGAGCCCACTGCATGAATTCCTATAAATTCCTACATGAATTCCTCAGTGGAAAGGAATATTCCTTTTCAGTGTTGATAGACATTGCCAAATTGTTCTCCCAATACCTTGTTCTAATGTATAGTCAATGGAAGAGACAACATTTATTTTAGCACTTCCTTGTAGGAAGTGCTGAGCTATGCTGTCACAGAACTAGTTCTGCGAGCTTCAGTTCCCTGCTTACCATGCACAAACAGGATCCCAGTCATGCATGCAAGTTCAGCTCTCTTGAGCTCCTGGGAGCTCAAAGCAATCTGCATTATTAATGCAGCTAAACTGTGGTATAGCATAGTCCTAGGTACAGTGATAGTGGTGTTTGTTTCAGCTTTGTGGAATGTTAATTACTATTGAAGTCTTTCCATTCCAAATCCAAGGAAAATTCTATTGAGAAAGCAAAGTAGCAAGAGATAAGCAGGTTGTGAGATGCTCTTGTCAGGAAGGTAGGCACAGAGAGAAAAGAGATAAGAAAACTGACACATGGCCATTTAGGTGTCATGAAATAAAAGGTGTGCAAGATATTTGCCTTAAAGCCCTTTGTGGAGGGCGTAACAGCAAGGCTGAATGGCAAAACAAAAAGTTGGGTTCTTTTTCCATTTTCATCTCAGTTCAGATGCTTCTATGAAACATACACTTTCATCTTCACTAATGTGTTGCTTTTTAAATGTTCAAAAACTGACTTACGTAATTTGAGTTTCCCTTCATGATTTTATGGTCAAAGAACACTTGTTCACTATATTTTCAAAGATATAAAATGTAATATAGACAAATAACAGCACTGGCAATTTCATTTCAGATTTTGTCAAATATTGCTCAAAAATTCAATGAATGAATGTACTATACTTTCTCACACATCATTTATCTTATGGATTAGAACATAAAAATGAAGGAAAGAAGACTGAATCCAATTTTTGCTAAAAGAATGAGTAAAAAAATAGCAAGCCTTGTTAGTATTTTAAACAGCAAACTGTTAGAAATTTATTTCTGCTTTTAAAGAAAAGTCTGGGACTAAGAAATTCTTTCATACATGTGCTATTGATGATAAAAGGTAAGATATATTCTTAAAATTATTACATCTTCAATGAGATGCAAAAAATATCTTCTGTGATCAGTTTTAAAAGTATATTTGAAACTCTATATCATTATAAACAGCAAAAATATAATAAAGCTCCTAATATGTATATCAATTTTCCTATGATATCCAACAATGGTAACATTTTTAACTTAATCTAAATTGTAAAGTATGCATCAATCGTCAGTCACCAGAAGTATCTGTTTGGCAATTTGAGGTGGCACAAAAACAATAAAATAATGAATATTTTTATTTATTTAATCTTCTCTGCATCTATAACTTGTCATTGAAACCCATGTCTTCCACCCAGTTGTATTTTCTAAACTTTCCTTAAAAAAAAAAAAAAAGTTGTCTGAGAAATGAGGTGAATGTACTTGTTTGTTGTTGGTTGGTTGGCTTTTCTTCTTGCATGGATTCCACGTATTTGTAGAAGGGAACTGCGAAGGTCCTGTGGTAGCACAGCGTCTCTCCTTTTGTTCCTGCCTGCTTTCCGGAGGCTGGCCTGAGGGGATCCTTCCCCACCTCTCCCATGGTTGGCAACAGCTTGACTGAGCGCCCTGAGGTCTGACACTGCCCATCTTGCTTCCAGCCGCCATATTACTGTCAATGACATCTTCCTAAGGCAAAAACCCCATTATAATTAGTTTCCTGTTTAAAATCCTTAATTGGCTTTAATTAGCCTCCTATTGCCTTTATGATGAAATCAAATTCCTTAGAATGCTTTGCAAGCCCCTTCAGGGCCAGGCTGCCTCTCCAGATGGCGTCACGCATTCCTCATTCACCCTGAACACGAACTATAATAACATTACACCATCCTACATACCGAAGCCTTTGGAGTTGTGGATGCTCCTTTCATCCTCTGCCCTCTGCCTGCCCTCCTCAACCTGGAGAACCCTGACTCACTCTCCCAACGTCCCCTTCTCAGGTCCTCTTCTGCACTGGAATCTGCAAGACCTCTTAGTAAAATGAAGATGATACTGCTTTAGCAGGTCTAAGAAAGGCCTGACGGTCTGCATGTCTAATATGCCCCAAAGGGGTGCTGGGGGCACACACTGCTGACCAGGCTCCAGAAGAACCTTACTTTGTCATCCTTCCCTGCACAGCTGATCAACCAAGCCTGAGTGACCATCTAATACTGTTAAAGCTATCTGCCTAGTTACAACTACATTTCTAGCTCTCAAATTTGTACTGTTTCCTCTCAGGTTATTAACAATATCTCTAATGGGGTTTGAGAGAAAGGGGTAAGAGAAAAGAGACTAATTTTTTAACACACATGTAAGGCTAGAAGCTGGTTAAAAGAGCCCAGACTTGTTCAACAGTACGAGCAGTTATCTTTGTGGCCTTCTGGAGCCTTCCACCTCCACTGCATAGCACAGCAGAATACCTGGTCTTGCACTAAAGAATGAGGAAAGAGCCAAGGCCCACCGAATAATCTCCAGTGGAGAAACTGAGCAAGAGATAGTACAAAAATGTTAGCAGGTCTGAGTAGAAAGCAAATTAGTGGAAGCAAACATCTGCCCAAGGTTTCCACCATCATGTCATAAACATGACAAGAATATACAACAGTAACTGTCCCAACCATGGTAATCGGTGGCCCTGAAACTTGGTCAGTGGTGTATCAGGACCTCAGAGATGATATTGCTGGTGCAACGTTTCCCAATGGCGAAGACACACTGGAAATATTCATAAAATGTGACTATCTGGGCCCGCTGTACACTAATTTAGAATCTCTGGTGATAAGGCCAAAGGGTTGGGTGGTTGTAATGTGAAGCCAGGGCTGACATCCACTCATACAGGTATCACCTTCCCTGGATGATTAACGTCCCTAGAGTGAACGCCTGGCCTTAAGTCTAGTCCATTTTAGACCAAATAAAATCAATGGCAAGTTTGCCCCTCCCCCATACAGTTTGTTTCCTGCGATGTTCCCTAATGATTCTTTCTGCAGTGCTGAGGATTAAGCCCAGAGCTCTGTGCTACTAACGACTCTTTACGGATTTCTGTACTTCCATCCACATATCCCATTGGTCTAAGTTAGAAAATCTTAAATGGGGAGAGAATATTGGGTGTAGAAAAAAGAATGCTTAATTCATTTAGAAAAGGAAAAAAGCTTCACTTCCTTTCTTCTTCTGAGTCTTAAGATTCTGCCTTGCTTTCCTGTCCCTGCTCCCTGCTCCTTTCCTCTCCTGTTCCATCAGCCAGCTGCAGGTCAGGTGGGATCACATTGGCTAACAGATCTGAAGAGTCAAAGTAGAAGTTTCCAGATAATGAGATTCAATTACATTTAGAAGCACAGACTTCTCCAGTATTGGCTACCTCAGCGCTAAATGTGGAAGGGCACAGAAACATCTACCTGACAGGCCCTCATAAATTTTCGTTGAATCTGACTCAGAGATCCTCAGATTTTTATGAAATAGTTCGTGCATACCATAATAAGTATAGATGAAAATATAATGTATGGTCATTAGCCACTACGCTAAAGAACACAGCATATGTCATCGAAATATCCTGTATGTATCTGCCTATCTTTCTTTCTGTTCTCTCTTCAGAAGTAATTGTTATCTTGAATTTGGTGTTTGTGAGTCTCAGGACCTGTCTTCACATTTTATGTTTATTATTCCCATGTATGTTTTCATTACACACACTCTCAATTTTGTTTTTATGTTTTCAAATATATAAATGGCATTATCCTCTATGCATATGTTTTCAAACCTTATAAAATAAGATCACATTATATTATGCTGCAATTTGCCTCTCCATATTATTCTGGCAATGTATTCAGGTTGGTTAATGTGCCTCTGTAACTTTTTTATTGCTATGGAGCATTTTAAATTGGGTAATCCTGTTGATCTTTTGATAGCTATTTGGGTTTTTCCAGTTTCTTACTGTCACAGAAAATGCCACAAAGAACATCCCTCAGCTTGTCCCAATGTGCAAATGTGGAGAGCATCTCTAGCATACTTACATACCAATGGCATTATCGGCACATAGAGCCTGTACATACTAACTTCTCTAGACATAACCAAAATAACACGCCAACCAGAAATATGTAAGCATTCCTATTGCTCGCCCTCATTAGACTCCAAAGCTCAGCTGCTTCAACTGGTGAAATCTCTCTTAGAAATCCTGAAGAGGGCAGCATATCCTGGCGATTGCTGGGGCTTTGGCTGCCTTCCAGTTCATGGGTCCCTCCCCTCTTTGCTTCTTGGAATCCTTTGACCTTTGCTAAGTCAGTTACTCTGCAGCCCACTCTCTCACCTCAGCCTGCTCCCTGGCAGTATCTTAGCAGGACAGATAAATATAACACTATCTGAAAGTTCCCTCCCACATTTGCATTCCACATTCCTCACACATTCTGCCTTAACAGGAAGGGAGGAAAACAGAGAGAAGTCAGTCTTGAATTAAAATTCTTTTTCCAGCTCAAAGTAGCATAAAGGAGACATGATGTGAGTAGACAGCAGTCTTCCACCATTCTGGAGCGGTGGTATGTAGTCTAATTAGGAGGCATCTCACACCAGCATCAACTGTGCTTATGGAAACAGGAGAAATACCAAGAAGTAAGGAAAGATACTGCAAAGTGTGGCTTGGTGTTTCTTCTGGTAGAGATGTATTTACCCCATTAGCCTTCTAAATAACATTGATCCTGGTTCCTTAAGGAAGAAAAACAATGCTTAATCTTAGCATCCCTCCTAGAATTTCTCTCATTTTGTGCTAAGCTGAAGACCTGCCATGTCCGGGATTTCTTGGTGGCAATGCAGTCCCAGAAATGTGTTGCCTTTAAACAAAGCAGAGGTGAATTAGAGCTGTGCTTACAATTGCAAATGGCAACCTAAGGAGGGACCTTCTGTTAATACTTCCAAAAACACATCCAATCTGCTAGGGGTACTACTCCATTCCCAAAACCAGATCTTTTTTTTAAGATTTCATTCCTTTACAGTAAATGAGTAAATGAATAATAAAGTTTCACCTCACTCCACTGAGGTGGAGGAATAAATGTGAATTATGTTTGGATTGATTTCCCTTTCCAGTTATTAAATGCTTTTCCCCTTCCATGGTAATAGATCACACATTCTCCAAATGAGATCTGTCACTTTTTCATCCATACATGAACAGGTGTTCTAGAGAGTAAAATTTGTCTCAAAAAAAAGTACTGGGTTAAAGAATGTTTTTACGAAGAAAAACAGGCTCTTTTAATGTCTTGGAGTCTTTTATATGCTGATGTGTTATATAAATCTCCATGACAGGACCCCCTGCAGCTCCTGTGTTTTTAGACTGTTTGACCACAATTCCCTTTTTGAAAGAATACTTCACAGGATTAAAGTTCATAGGATACACTTTGGGAAATACCAGGACAGATATTCTAGGGTTGGCTACACCATTATTCCTAATCATTGTGACCAGAAAATTAAGAAGTCCAATTATATGTCACCCTTGGCTGAAATTCTTTCATAGTGGAATGTCTGTCTTTACATACATACTGCTCTCAAACTGGATGCTGTGGAAGCATCTGAAGCCAGCCTGTTTTTACTTTCTGCTATGTGGCTTGTTTATTCCACTTAAATACTGGAGGAATGTCTTCAGTCAGAGACGTATTTGTAGCACTAAGCATTCTTTTATCAATATTTCCTAAAACATGGTCTGGTCTTTCAAATCTGCAGCTGTGGTTTTTATCTCTCTTTAGAGAAATTTCTTTGCATGATATTTGTGAACATTTCTCATCCTGGTTACTAGATCCTTTCAGGAGCATCAATTTTCCCCATGTCAAATGTTTTGAACTCCAGTCTGTTATCTCCTAATTCCTTTGTTCCCCCTCATGTTTACAAGTAATTCATTTAGGTCATGTTATTATAGCCATATTCATTTTGTGTCTTGCTATATCTACTTTATTAATTCATTCTACAACTTTGTTTTTGTCCTCAACATCCTTACTTCTGCAACCTTCTAGTTCTATCATGTTCTTTTTGAGGTCATGCTTTTCTGAGTTTATGGTCTCATTAACTTGATTCATAGTACAAAGCACTTCTGAGGAATTTTGTTTTGTTCTTTGGATTATATTTTCTTCAAAAGTGGAGAGTTTTATCATTCTTTTGCATGCTGTGTTCCTTTCTTTTAAAGACTGATTATCTTTCTCTGCTTCTATCTGGGCACCTTGCCTTGACTTGTTTGGATATTTGTCACTACCCGTCCTCCTTGCTCATTCTGGGACTGTGCTATCCAGACCTTCTCTGTTCTGAGGACTTCTGCTTGATTCCTTTTCCTTCAACTCTAACTTGCTTTCCCCAAACAGTGCTTTGAAGCATGTAGTACTGGATACCGTTCGTTTTACGGCAGTCTAAGGGAACCAAAGAGGAAGGCAGAGAAGGAAAGGACTAGCTACGCGACAGCTGCCTGGCCCCCTGAGTTAGGACTCTTGGGTGTTACTGTCACCTCTGGGATTTCATATTTGGAACTAAATTTTAACCTCTTTCTTCAAGTGAGACATATACCCAGCCTGAAGGGGACTGCTCCAGGGTGTGTGTGTGTTTTTTAAAATCATTCAACAAACATTAATGAGTCTGTCTTCTCTACAAAGCAGTACTCTACTCCCAATCCAAAGCTGAGTGAACAAATGAAACAAAAATCCCCTTTCTCATGAGTTGTATTCAATGTGGTATCTTTCCTGATACCTATCCTATAAGAAAAAAACTGCTCACTTCTGCCCAGTAGCCAGTCCACTGTCCGTCAGACAAGAAAAGGGGTGGGGGAGGATAGTCATTCAGTTAGCATCAAGATTTTAAAATTTCACCAATTCACAAATAAGCCTCCATGAGATACAGAGGAAGTTCAGAGCTACAGATGTACTGTGTCATTACAGGAGCTTTTCTGGGACAGTTTGTGTGTGTGTGTGTGTGTGTGTGTGTGTGTGTGTGTGTGTGTGTGTGTCTGTGTGTGTGTGTGTGTCTGTGTGCATGTCTGTGTGTGCACGTGCATGTGTACATGCATGCATGAGTGTGTACATACAAGTAAATGCTTTGTTTCATTGTTTACATTATTAGGTCACATTGTTTCCCTTATTTGGTATATGGACTATTGTTGGCAAATAGGGAGCTAGTGTTTATTATTGTTGGTATCCTTTTAGTTCTAAGATAGAAAACAGGATAGGAAGAATTTATGGTTAGATTTCTCTCTGTCTCCTTTATTTGGAAACCCCAGTCGTTCTTCTAATTAAGCAACCTACCCTGTGGTCTGCAGTTATAAAATACCCATGACACAGCTTCATCTTCAGAATTATTCAAGTATTTTAGGACACAGACACAACTTAGTTTCATGCTCTTGGTTATAAAACAAAAAAATTCAAGGATTTAAACTTTGGAGGGCTTCCAGGTAGTTGGTTAACCCTATCCCTGGACTTGGCAAAATGGACTCTCTCACAGCTAAGGAAGACATATTTCAGATGAGTTATTGAATTTCCTGATTCCTTTCGCTCAATCTTAGATAATCCTACAAGAATCCAGTGTTTCTCTACAGACCACCTACATGAGAATAGCAGACAGAGGAAGGAAGAAAGGACTAGCATGGTATAGAAGGAAAACAATATGTACTTGCTGTATCATACAGTAAGAGACTAAGTATTACCCATAGATGTCCCCGAAGTAAATCAGGCCTAACTCAGATAGTGAGGAAAATATCTGACAAATACTGTACTTAATAAAGGAATTTTAGTGTCAGTAGCTTGCAATTTCTTGTGCCACTACCAGGCCTCCAATGTTATTTTTCCTCAGCTAGTTGCCTTGAAAGCTGGTTACTGCAAAGATAGCAATCAGTGTTAAGATGACCTATTCAGAGAAATTTCTGCATTGCCAGAAAACAAATAACCACAGAGAGCGCCTTATGGATGAATCATGAACTTTCTCTGAAAACACTTTTACAAACAAATCCCATGGATATATGGTTGAGTGTGTGTGAGACATGTGTATAAATAAGTTTTTCATATTTAGCATTTCTAGAGGTTCTCATGAAATTCTAGTTGACTTAAGGCATTCCAAGAGTTAAAAATGTAGGACAAACAACAGGCATAAACATAAATTCGTCTTTTCCCTTCCATGTTGAAATGCTTGGCCTTGCTTGTGTTGACTTCTCAGCAGTGTAAACATCTTTTCCATTTGCATAGGCCCTCTCTCTCTCTCTCTCTGTCTCTCTTTCTCTCTCTCTCTGTCTCTCTCTGTCTCTCTCTGTCTCTCTCTCTCTCTCTCTCTCTCTCTCTCTCTCTCTCTCTCTCTCTCTCTCATCTCTCTCCTTGCTCAGCCTCTGCTTTTTGAAGACTATCTAAGAAAACTGCTGTGTGACAGACAGGTGGTTGGTGAGGACTGATTTTTACAAACTGGTCATTAATAATTTGTTAATAAACTATCACTACTGAGAAGATATTTTGATTACCTTAAAAGTATGCCACAATGGCTGTACTCTCTCTTCTATTTGGTCTCCCATTTTTCTGTAAAACACATTTCTCTGATTGTATGTAGATCTGGCTTTTTGAATTTTTAAATGTTTTCCATTCATTGCAGTCCTGTTCTTTATACAAATTGATCCTTCAACTGTTGCTTTTTAATTTTTTAAGAAATTTTTGGCACATACAGTTGTAAAAATTCTGATGACATGGGCTGGGGTTTTAGCTCAGCAGCACAAGCGCCTGCCTGGCAAACGTGAGGTCATGAATTCAATCCCTGATACCAAAAAAAGAAAAAAAAATCCAGTGACAAAAATTATTATATTCAAAGAAGCAGTATATTACAATATAAGTTGTGTTACTCAAAATAGGTCAATTTAATTGTGTAAGATATGGACACCATCTCATAGGGTTGAATAAGAATGGTTTTACCTAAAAAGCATTAATAATGCTTAGTACATATGGCCTTTGATTGATCCATTTATATTTACTCAGAGATATTAAAGCACAGAGAGCTATTCAACGTAATTCAGAGCCCATAAATGGAGGTTCTCTTAGAATGTTATGTCTACCCTCTTATTCATTTATTCAATAAAAAACCTTAGCTGGCTCTCTAGCCTTCAGATTAAGTAACAAGTTGTCTTATCTGAAGTATGTTCACATCCAACATTGCTTAGTAAGAATTGGTCCTTTCGAAAACAGTGTTAGAATCCTAATCACCCAGAATAGTTTCAGACAAGATTGAAAGTCAGCCCTTTGCCTCTCTGCCCAACAATTCCACTACATTAATTCACTCGGCACTCTTCTGGATGGATTTTCAAGGCAAGTCATCAGCTTGCTTTAGAAGATTTCCCCTTTGTCTAATCTTCATTCCTAGCGAAGAGAGTGCTCAGCACTTAGCCCTAGCAACCTTCTTCCCCTGCAGCTAAACCGGGAAGAATGTGAACACAGCGTTCTAACCTCACCCGGACCACAGGCAGTTCTTCAAGGGGAAAAGCACACACGCACACTTTTCACAGCCTTTCATTAGATAAATTTGCTTTCCACACAGAGCACCATCTTCTGAAAAATAATGTGGAATAGGTTTTTTCTAGAATGATTTTATGGCTCTACTCCTCTAAAAAAAAAAAATGATAACTTTAAATGGTGGCAGTTCAGTGCACATCATTAATGTTCTCGATGTCCCTGTGGTACTGTATGACGACGATAATCTGCTACTGATAACCTGAAGAAAACTGTCTGGGAAATTATAGGCACATGGAGAAAAGGTACAGTCACATCACAGAACAGAAATAGTTCTGTCTCTAACAAACTCTTAAAAGTTTTCAAGTTGAACCTACTAACTCCTTACCATCATTCCAGTGGATAACTTTTGTCAGCTCTATACCATCTGTAGCCTACCTGTCAGAGTATTTAAATGAGGAACTCGGGAAAGAGACTGTTAGATAAATCAACTATTTGCACCAAGTTCAATCTGCCATCTTTTCAGTGTCAATGAATAGACAGTGGCTCTGGGATTTCATATTTTCAGGACAGCATTCAGGAAGTTTCAACGATGTTTAGGGCCTACCCCCAAATATGTCAAGAAAAGATATCAGAAATCACTTACCCATTCAAGAAATGCTTTTTGAGGGTTTATTTTTGTGTCATCAAGTTCTCAGCTAATGCTGAGGATATAGTAGGGAACAACAATTAAAAATAGAAAAAATATCCTTATGAGGCTTAAAACTTACACGTGTCTGTGTAAGTCACAAATATGTGGATGAAATTAGGTTTTGCAAGGATCATAAAAGGTAAGTATCGAAAAAATTTGACATTACAAGCAGCAATATTAGAAGTGAGTTTAATTAAAGAGGTCATGAAATAAAGGCATGAAGTGCCCACAAGTTGGGTACCCCCACCCCTGGGTGGGAAAGAAGTGGGGAGATGGAGAAGGACGCGTGGACATGCAGGGTGGGTGTTCGGACATGTGGCTGTGAAAGGTTTCTAGTGCACAGGAGCTCACCGTGTGAGAAGAGAAGCGGGCAGCACCGGGGGCAGCTCCATTCCTTTACCAAGCTGTATTGTAGCACTCCAAAGCATCGGAGAATTGTTCATGCAAAGCTGCACTCCTCAGCCATTGTAAATGATTATTTGTCAAAATACAGTATAAGAATGAGGGCTGGGGATATAGCTTAGGGGCATGGTGCCTTCCTGGCAAGCTCCGGGTCCTGAGTTCAATTCCCCGTACTGAAGAAGAAGCAGCAGCAGCAGAAGAAGAAGAAGAATATATATCTTAACAGTTTCTGTTTTTATCAAAACCTTGTAAGTTAGACGTAGTGTACAGTTTTGGGCTTGCCTTTGTAGTTTTAATCTGGATGAACATTACAGGAAAGTCTGATCTTATGGTTTATAAAATTCTGCATAGCACACAAAATTCCATCTTATTGAAATCATCTTAGGATGCATGGATTTGTTGTTTATGAAAATCACACTAGAATAATCAAGAAATTCCATTATGCACAGGAAGACTGGAAAAGGCCACGAGAAAAAAAAACAAGTTCAAAGAAAGACACCCCACTGAGTGACCTCTTTGCCTCTGTGCATAAGCATAAACACTACCCAAGTATCAGTCTCTTTATATTTTGTGAATTTATACATTTATGCGTGAAGGTAGAGGGAGAAAACATGAAAGCTGATCATTTCAAGGATCAATAAAATGTTCATTTTCTCTATATAAGGTTTATTTGGATTTCCTAAGCATAGAGCCTCCAGTTCAAAGGAAGCATTTTCACTGTCTGCCTTCTCTACATTTCTCTCGAAGCTATTGTTGTACGTCGATAGCAAGAAAACACACACTCTGAGGATCTTTCCCACTACAAAAACAGAGAAGCTGATTTAAACTTCTTAAGGATGAAGCATCTTATGTAACGCCAATTCCAAAGAAATCAGTACTATTATTGGAGTTTGTAAAAGATCTGTAATACTGATGTGTGGTGATTAATAACAAATTTGCTTCATAAGAAGCAGCACAATCATCACAGAATTATATTACTCCATGTCATTTTCCTATATGCAGTATAATATTGAAGTCATAGTTTATTTTTACTTTCTCCTTCCAATATTGTAAGAAAACTAGATTACCAAGGTAGAAGTTCATCTCTCCCGCAAAGCCACTTGTCTTCCTGACATGCAGAGTGCTAGCTGATTTCAGAGTTTTGCAGCCTTATAAAAGAGAACCATATATGGTCATCAGTGAACCAAGCAATCTCTCTGGAAGGACAAGGGAAATCAGAATTCAAAGTTTTTAAACGTAATAGCAAACAACCTACAGTGTTCAAAGCTTTTCTTGGTGTTTTAAAACAGGACATACACTACTCATACTGTAAAACCCCAAAGGTGACATGTAGGAGCTATTGGAATTATGAGGGCCAGTGATAACAGTTCAGCAGTATAAGCAACTAACTGGCAAGCTCAAGGTCCTGAATTCAATTTCCAAACCAAGAATGGAAAGAAAGAAAGAAAGAAAGAAAGAAAGAAAGAAAGAAAGAAAGAAAGAGAGAGAGAGAGAATATTATGAGTCTCAAAAAAAATTGTCTCTTTTTTCAAGTGAAAAAACAAAAGATCCCTTTTTAATCCTCTTCCAGGTCCACAGGCTCAGCATGTCACTTAAGGAGAGGGCACATGAAGCAAAAAGCAGGCAATAAATATGTTTTCATCCTTAAACTGAGAAAGAGACGCTGAGACTTTTCCAACTAAGAAAACCCAGAAACCTCATACCCTGGAAGGTTTACCCAGATTTAACAAGGTTTAGAAACAGTTCAGAATCAGGAAACGGAGAGATTCTCCACTGCTAGCTTACTTCCAAATGTTTCCCTCAATTATCCTAAGATTACCTTAACCCACCAACTTCCTGATGCTTACATGCAAAGTATTTGTTTAAAGACATGCAGATTTTTTTTTTTTTTTTTTTTTTTTGTCTTTTTCGTTTTTATCGGTACCGGGGATTGAACTCACAACTGCCAGCTTGCAAGGCAGGCGCTTATGCCGCTAAGCTAAATCCCCAGCCCCAACATACAGATATTTTGAAGAAATACATATACAGAATAGGGAGTTAATGAGAGTAAGTAAAATGGATTCTGGCTGCAGGAGTCTGAACTAGGCAAGTCTGGGATAATCTCCCTGAAGAACATGAACCCTACTTAGGTATAAGATGTGTGAGAATGAATACATGTACTTAAAAATCCCAACAGTGTTACAAATAAAAATATTACTCATGCTATTTCATCAAGTAAAAACGTTTAAAAACTTTTTAAAAGAAATATCGCATTAGGGACCTTTCCTGTGGCATATACAAGAGGCTAAACCCCAATCTCCAGAAGGGAAGAGATTCAGTCAAATTTGCTCTTTGCGACTGTTTTGTTGGCTTTACTGAATCATAGGACTGTTTCTGTTTTTGTTAATCAGCTCACACAGTTTATCCTTGGCCATTCCACCAAACTCTTTGTAGTCATCCAGAAAGACTCAGACATAATTACTGCTTCTCCTATTCTCACGTGTTTGCCCCTCCTGAAAGATTTTCCAATGAACAGGAGAAATAAATTTGAATTACAGATTAAGAATTTCTCCTTAAAAGCTGGACACGGAAAGCATTCAGATTATTCAAACAGAATGTTCTCCTCCCTCCACCAAATGTAGAAGAATTCAAATCCACAGGCTGGTGCTATCTTTACTTCCCCATAAACCTGTCCTCTCTGCAAAACCTTTTTTCCTATCTCCTCATTCTTCAGTGTTTGTATATGCATTCCCACAATTTTAGTCCAGCAGCTTGCAGTCCTATAAAGACCCTTTGGAAGTGTTAGAAATGATGCTTGGAATTCACTGGTTCCCCATCACCACCATGAAAAATGCTTTCTATTTAATTTAAAATAACAGCATTTTGCATTTATCTCTGTATCTATTTATTTATTTTTGTCTCTTCAAAGCACTCTCCCATCATTAATGAACTAAATCAGCCTTTGCTATTTTATGATCTGTCTCATTAAAATGGGATTGATTTTCCCTGTGGTACTTACGTAAAGTTGTTTTCTTCTGGTGAACACCACTTAACTAATGTAAGTCCATTTGTGAATTGTGTGCTCATGTAGAAAATTTTCCCAGTATGTATTTTTAATGTTGCACCCTTACTACAATATTACAGGAATATTTTAAGCTATAAAGACATTTTAAACTATAAAGATGTATGAACTCTCTAATGTGGTCCTAAGTACTTGTGAATTACTTATAAAGTTTCCCTAAGTAAATATGTTGGGTGTGCCAATGATAGAAATGAACATTTTTCGCTCCATGAATCCTATTACTATTTAATTATTTGTATAATTGTATGTTAATTATTTGTATAATTACTTGTATTGGCAAGTGATTGACTTACCCATGAAAGGAAGCTTACTCAGTAGTGCATACAGAAGAACTGCATTTGGCAAAGAAACTTAATTCTAAAACTATGTTTTAACTTTGCTGTCTCTGCTATCACTTGACCATTTTACATACGTACTTGATGGTTTATTTCTAGAAATTACATAGAATGTGGGAAGGAAATATTTCTTGGCAAATAAGTGTGTTCACATTTCCAAGTTTAAGCAGAAATAGGATCCTGTGGACCACAAATTGAGAAGTTCTGAAAACACTGATCAGTTGCCTCCCATCTTCCATTGCCCCTTCTTTGGGTAAGAAATTTCTGATTCCTGTTGAAGGCTCTCCATATTTTTCTACTTTTCGCCCCCTTGGTCTGCCTTGCTTTCCTCATTAATTTAAGGATGGATATGTAAACTGAATCTAAGACAGCCTAGCTCGTTACATCCTAGAGTCTGATGGAATTTAGCGTAGAATTTAGCATAGAAATTAACATGGAGCAAGAATTTCGTCTGTTAGTCCACTCAGAATAATCTGGGGACTTTCCCTGGGAAGTGGAGAATTGGGAGTATAGATTTATTTCCCTTGGATGGGATCGTGACATGCTTTGTAGATGGTGCTGTTATTTACATTCTGAAATACATAACAGAAAAGCCCACAAAGGCTAGGAAAGCAACTAGGTGGAATTTGATTTGGATTTCATAGAAAAAAAAAAAAACACAGAAATACAGGCAAGCCAGGGCCTTTGTTGTCACAATTGAATTTGTATGAGAAAAGGAACAGATTTAACAGCAGAAGAAAAAAAAAGATGCCCCTAAATACAGGAACTCAAAAAGACAGAATTTGCTTTGTAAATTCTTCACGTTCCTCATATCCATGTGTAGGTGAGTAGTCAAGACTAGTAGATAATTCCGGGCCATGAGGTCATCTAGGGACTCTGCATCTTCCCAGCTTGGTACTCTGCTATCTCCCTAGAGACTATCTTCACGTTGCAAAGTAAAAATGCTTCGCTGCCAAACCGTCAAATCCATGACTCAGCTAAAGAAAAAAGAAAAGAACACTGCAGCCTTGTAGACATTGTAGCCTCACCTTGCTTTCTGCTGGGACCTGGCCGGTCCACTGTAGCTTTACGTTCACCAGAATCCCTGGCTCCTACCCACTAGATTTTCATAACACCCTTTCCCTTCAAAGTATGCCAGTCAAAATATCCCAACATTGCCCACTGCTCTAAGGATGTGCTGTAGAGGCTACACACACAACTTCTGCTCACGTCCAGGAACCCTAGGGTGCTCATTCAGCTCTTCTGAGTCAGAAGATCTGGAAGAACTAGTTCTAGGAGGATCAATTAGCTCCCAGGTAAAATTTCAGTGGTTCGATTGCTATTTTGACTTTATACTATTTTGAAAAGAGTTTTTGGTCAGTTCAAATCCAGGGTCCTAATTGATACTTTTGATTACTTTCTTCATTCAATACTATATGATGAAATTCAGTGAGCATGATCAAAAACAAACAAACAAAAAAAACAGATGAAAAGAAAACTACCTGAAGTTACTCAGAAGCTGGGTATTGGTTCAGAAATGATTGAATACAACAGCTGAAATGTTTCTGTTTCTTATCAAGCAAAGTCTTTGGCTGAAATGGAAAAGCCCTGGTCACCAGGGGTCAGGGTCACTGTGCTAGTTAAGAAGGAAGGTTCTGTTCTGTAAAGTATCAGAATGAAAACAGCAGGCACCTTGCATTATTTGGCTTTGAACTGCTGCTTTTTAATTCTCATTGTCAATACAAAAAGTCTTTAGTGGCTCCTTTATAACTCACACAAAAGGATCACTGCTTACAACCAGCTGTTTGGCAATTATATTTCTATGAAGCTGGAATAATTTGACATTAGAACTGCTTAGGGGCGACAATGATCTAAGGCAAAAGAGTATAGAATAGCAATAGAGGAAATTCCCACTTTACAAGTAAATGTCCTCCCTACACTTCATCTTGAAGCCTGTAGTTTTGGATTGAAAACTCATCTTCCCAGAGGAATATTGTTTTTGTGTTATTAGAGTACCACAAAAGTCCTCCAACACCAAAAAGACAGTTACTACAAAAGAAAATGCTGCAGGGCAAAGGAAGATTTGTCTAAACATTCTGATTGAGAAACTCAGCAGTAAAATCTTCAGAAAAGAGGCGACTTTTAAGCTAAGATTAAGGTGGAAAAAGAAAGAATGTTTCAGGCTGAAGGACATCCAGCACTTAAATTCTGTGAGAACAGTGCATGTCTGCTATAAACAGAACTGTGCATTTCTACCAAGAAAGAAAAGCAGAACAAGTAAGAGGATGGAGCTGTGAATGAGGCTGAAGATTTTTAACGAAAAGGACAGTGTGATCAAATGCAGGTTTAAAGATTGTGTGAAGAATGCTTTGAATTGAAGACATGATCACAAAAGAGGTTGGATTTCTGATCCTAAGAAGTGGCAATGGGTTAGAAACAGGAAAATTAAATGGAAGAATATATGGAGGTAAATCAGCAGGACATGGTAGATATTTATGGGAGGTAGAGAAAAATATGAAAGGTGGCCTGAGAGTTTCTAACTTTTTGGAATAGAAAGTAGCAATCATAGAACAAGTCAGGCTTAAAGGCAAGAGAACGAGCTCAGTGATTTCTGTTTGGAGAACAATAGAAGAATTAAGGTAATTGTGGCTTCTAGCGCAGCAAATGGGCTACACATACATTTCTGAAAACTTGCCCATTAGGTCCCTGTTATTGAAGGAAAACTACTTACTGAATTTTGAGCTTGGCCCTAAAGTTTTTCTCCAAGTTTATTTTGTATCATACTCATGCTGAAACCAGGCCCAGTGACACCAGTATTAATAAAGACATTGCATTCCAGAATCAGATTCTGTGGTCGGAAACTTTATTTCACAGAAGTAGCAATAATTTTGGAAATGTAGAATATCTGCAAAAAGAAGTGAAAAGACCTATTGGGCATGTTAAAACAATATCAAATATGAGAAAGTCATAAAATAAAATACATCCTTGAGGGCCTTAAGGCAGAGAAAAAGGAAAGGAGAAAATAAAGTTGTATCAGCCCGTATCAAACAGAACTAAGGGGGAATACTTTGAAATGCCAGCTATGGCAAGATCAAGAATTATGTGAGAGAAAGAGACTTTCCAGGGTGTCTTTTGATCCCCACTCCCAATCTCTCTATTTCCGTCCTCTTCAGGTGCAAAGACCTCAAACCAACCACATCTTTGTACAATAGTAGAGAACCCCAGCTAGAAAATAGGGGTACATACTGTTGCTAAAAGAGGATGTGCTTCTTCATTGTCAGAGTTGTTCTTAGGCTGGAGCTGACCAAGTAATCATAAAACTTGGCAAACAAGTTCTGTATCTCAATACTTGAGCATGACAATGAGACCACAGCATTCGTCTGACCACCATCTTGGGATCGCCAGCTACCCTCTCACAGGAGGGGGTCAATATTCTATAGCTTCGCCATCTTGGTGCTCAAGCACGATAAATGATTTGACAATGTATATCATTATAGCTTTAACAAAATGATTCCCTGTGCCTTATTCTGGACAGGACGCCATGGGGGGAAAAGAAAAGGAAGGAAGAAAGGAGGAATTTTGGTAACTAAGTGGAAACTAGACTGTAAAATTTTCTCACCGTAGGAAAGAGTTAACAGGAAAAGTGCCTCGTTCCAACAATAAGTATTATTTACCTCTTTCCTGACAAGGACAGATCTCAAGGCCAAAGGATACATTTTCTCTGTGTCTTCATTCCTGGCCACATAAGGAAAGTAGATACTTCATATATAATATGCACCAGTGTGTCAACATTAGCTGCTCTCCGAATCCGCAAAGAAGGCTCAATAAATTGTGGTTTTCATTCACACTGTCCAAAAGCCTCAGTAATGTGATTCCATTTGTAACTTTGAGCTTAATTTTCCAGCTACATATAATTTGATTAACTTCAAGAGTGGGAGAAAACAGCACAGGATATTGAGATATTTTCTCCTCGCACACTTCAAGACGGCCTCATACAGGCAACAGTGCAAGAAATCATCTTTCATCTCATACATGATTAAATTGATCATTAATGAGCCAGTTGCTTAGAGCGGGCAGACTTCTTTCCACTAGGCGTGGGCTGCAGTTCGGCAAAATGAGTTGGAGAGAGTGTAGTTCACACATGTTGCCTTAGATGGTATCACTTTCACCAAATTGTAAAAATAAGCAATAGTAGTATGTCCAACGCTCATTTTGAAGCAGTTACCTTATGGTAACTCAGTGTAACCTTCCCAAGCCTGTGGGCTAGGTCAATATTTTTACCAATTTATGTTTGAAGAAACTATGGTATAAAAAGGTAAATAACTTTCCTGAGACCACGCAGCTAGACAGTAACCCAGCCAAGATCCACACTAATCTGGATTGAGAAACAGTATTTATAAACTGTATACTAAATTGTCCCCCCAACACATCACAAAGAACAGTAGGCTTAAAGGCAGAGAGTCTGGATCTGAGTTCTTGGGCAGGGGATCACCTTTGCTGAGGCCCAGGATCCTCACTGGGATTATGGTAGAGTTGAAGGAAATGAATGTGTGTGTGTGTGTGTGTGTGTGTGTGTGTTGTCCATAGATATAAAGAAACATGAGTAGTTGAAACATAAAATGTTTTCAATTTCATTTCATCTAATTTCACTATTTTACAGTGGATCTTGAAGAAAATCTGTATATTAGCATTATCTTTGGGTAGTACTTTCTAATTTCTTTTTTCGTTTTTTAATTAATCATCTGGTTTGATGAACAGAATGAGCATCTTTATAAGAGTGGAAAAATATTAATTTTTTCTGAAAGATTATTTTCTAAACCTATTAAATTTCACTGTTATCCTCATATCTTTTTAGATAATCAGTAGAACCCTTCTCTTTATATTTGTTTGCTGTCTTAGTTTTCTATTGTAGTTCCATGTTAAATTTTTACAAATTTAGTGACTTAAAACAACACATATTTATTATCTTACAGTCCTACCAGTTAGAAAAATCCGACACATGCCATTAGATAAGAGTGCCATTAATAAGTTCAATAGGTCTGTTGTACCACCTGATGACCATAGCAAATAACAAAGCAGTATTAATTGAAGATTGCTGAGAGTCAATATTAACTGTTCCCACCAAGATAAGCATATGTCGGATAATGTTTATGTTCATTAGCTCAAGTTAGCCATTCCACGATGTACACATATTTTCAAACACCATATTGCACACAACGAATAGCCACAATTTCTGCCTCTTTACAAAATTAATTTGATTCTCTAATTTCTTGAAAGAAGCCTGATACAAGTCTTACTGGGCTAAAATCAAGTGTTAGCAGGGCTGGAATCCATTCTGGAGGGCCTAGCGTGAACCCATTGCCTTGCCTTTTTACAGACCACCTATAGTTTTGGGTTGTTGTCATGGTTTATGTTTGTGTCCCCCAGGCCTCATGAGTTTGCATTGTTCATATGTGATGGTTCATTGTATGGTGTCAGTGCTCCACTCACATAGGGGTGGAGCCAGGATGTGATGTAATGGCAGGAAGAAGGTAGGTCTTTCTCTTTGCTGGTTTGAGTTTGCTGCTGGCGGCTGCCATGAACTGCAGTCCAGCCATGCCTGCCTGTCTTGGAGACAACTGAGTGTGGACTGAAACCTCCAAAACTGTAAGAAATAAACCTTTCCTTTCCCAACTTTGGGCTTCAGGTATTTTGTCTCAGCGACAAGTAAAAAGTGACTAAGACAGTTGTGGTCCCTTCTTTCATCTGCAAAGCCAAAAGCATAGCATGTCTCTGACCCTTCTTGTATCACTGTATCTCTTCTGACCACTGCCAGGGAAGAGTCTCTGCTTTTGAGGATTCATGTGACCTAAATCATGCTCCTGGATGATATTATAGTCTCTAATCACATTTGCAAAATCTTTTTTGCCACATAACATACCCACAGCTTCTGTGGTTCCGAATGTAATTCTGCCAACCATGATTATGAGCATTAAGAACAAAAACTCACTTTAACAGTGATCTCATTACAGTGTCCTACAAAACCTCCCAATTAGAGCAATTATGACAAAAGGGACATAGAAACTCAGCTAATTTGATTTAAAACAAGACTAAAACCTGACAATGGTGTGTGAAGGACAGCAGTGACATGTCAAGGACAAAAACAAATCATTCGCCTCAAATGACCCAAACTGAGGCCACAAAGATGTATACATTTTCTTGGAAATGAAGAATCTTCCTTCTGATCTTAGGTTATCCTATTTTAGAAGTTAGTCATACATCATTAGAAATTAGACAGACATCTGAAAAAGGACCTTCTTTTCTACCAAAGTTTTTTTTTTTTTTTAAACTCTCTACTGTTGTTGTAAGACAACTTAAACAAATGAGAGAGAGGAAAGTATCCCAAGTCTTACATCTGTTTTGATGGTAATGGGGATTATCTAAATGGCCATGAACAAGCGTTCTCAGTGTTTAGATGATGAAGCTTTCCCTGACCGCTTGCCTTTGGGAATAGACGGAATCCACAAGCCACAAAGACATAAAGTGCTTGAGGGTAATCGCCCAATTATGTAGCTTGCATATTTCCCCTAGCTATTTACATGTTTCCAAAAACCTAAGGGATATTTAGATGCCATGTATGGTACCTGGCAGCTCTATTCAGGAAAAGCAATAGCAACAACAGTGAGACTTGTAACAACTTATTTTATCATTTCCATATAATTGTGTCTTACTATACAATTACCAAGACTTTTCAGCCACAAAGGAACTGTGAGCTGGCAAGGATTTGCTTTGCAGCACAGCCTCTAAAACAAACAAATTTAACCATCCAGAGTCTTATTTTGCGGGAGAGGTGGTTTTTGCCTTTAAAAATCTGTATGTTCTCAAAACATAGATATGACTCATTAGCTGGGTGGATATATTTCCATTTAGAGGACTCGGCCAATAGTTAGAAGAAAGGAACAAATTCTGCTAAGCAAAGAATTAAGGCCATATATAACAGGACTAGAATCTAGGACAATATTTCAAAGTGGTGGAAAAACAGGGGATACTTAAAAAATAAAGCTTTTCAAGGAGTAGATGAAAAATGGAGAAGCAGGGCTGGGAATTTAGCTCAGTGGCATAAGCACCTGCCTGGCAACCATGAGGTTGTGAGTTCAATCTCTGGTACCACCCTAAAAAATGGAGACACAATCTTTAAGACATCAATTGCTGGGCTAGGAATATGGATCTAGAGGTACAACTCAGTGGTAGAATCAATGTTCAATAGTGTCCATCTGAGTCCCTGGGTTCCGGCTCAGTACCACCCTAAAAAAAAACAATGGATATGTGTCAGTCACTGTTTTAGTAATACAATTAGTGAATGCTACAGACAAAGTTTCTGTTCTTCAGAACTGAACAGTAGAGAAAAACATTGTTTTAAAGTATATAGTTTTCTCTTTTAAAATTATGTGGGCGGTGAACTAGATTGTACTGTCCTGAATCCACAGTATGGAAGCCGGGAAAGAACATCTGGGAGGCTTAGAAATAGGTGTTTGGATGATTTAACTTTTTTTCTTTCTTTTTTAAAATCATTGCTTTTGGCCGTTTTGGTATAATGACATAGGTTATACAGTGTTTAAGAAAACAGTAGAGAAGTTTTCCTTGCGTTCTGCACATTGGTGTCTAATGTCTGAAGGTATGTGGTTCATCCTTTAGTAATGGAGCCACAGGCTGGACTGCCTCACCCTCCAGTCATGTACTTAGTACTTTTCCTTGACCTAAGGAGGCTGTAGGGGAAATGCTCAGAGAGGTTCTTTCTTTTTTCTCATCTCCTCTGTGTGTTCTCTTTTCCTTGAATGCCTGAAGGAAGCCCTTTCCTAGGAATGTTCAGCTCTCTCTTGCCCTCTCTGTCTATTGCTTTCTCTGTCTCTCTCTGTGTTTCTGTCTCTCTCTGTGTCTCTCTGTCTCTGTGTGTGTCTCTCTCTCTGTCTCTGTCTCTCTCTCCTTCTCTCTCCCCCAACATACACAGCCAATTTCTCTCTCTTCAGTCTTCATGTCCCAAGTTAAATGTCACTTCCACAGAGGCCTCACCTGAGCAGTTAAATCATTTCATTCCTACCTGGTGAGTCACTGTACCATCCCTGGTGGTCCCTATTAGATCTCTACTCTGCTCTTCCCTTGCACAGCACTCTTGTTGTACTGTCATAGGTGTTTCGTTTCTTCATGAACCTACTAATTCCCCGAGTCTGAAGCGCCATGGTGAGGACAGAGAGAGTCTATTGTGTTCAGTGCTGCATCCCTGGGGCCGGCAGTGCTCATCACATCTCAGGCTCTCAATTAATACTGTCTGAGTAAATGAATAAATGAATGAAAGAAACGACTCCTTTGTGCTCTCTCCAACAAGTTTTATTCCCATGCAGTGGCGCACTGCAGGCAAGCACTCAGCCAGCTCCCAAAAGCAAATGGTTGCGTTTTCAGAGAATCTACAAGCCAGTTGTTAAACTGTTTGTGGCTTAAATTTAGCCATCGAGAGCATATTTATCCCACAGAAATCTGCAAACGTTCCATGTTGAGACTTTTCCTTCCAGAGATCTGGTTTACCATCAGACTATTACTCTCCCTCTGAAATCCAAAAGTACATATTCACAAAACATGGCAGTTCTTAAGTAACCTAGTTCTTAAGAATTCCAACAAACAAAAAGGCTTGAAATTTTTAAAAAATAGTAAATTTTTCCTGTATAATTATTCATCTTTTGGAAATTCTTACTCCTTAATATAAGTTAAATAATAATCTAAAAGATGTCTCTAATCTCTCAAAATTATTTGTTTCTGTTTTTCAGATCCTTATGTGAAGATTCATCTGATGCAGAATGGCAAAAGGCTGAAGAAGAAAAAGACAACAATTAAAAAGAACACACTTAACCCCTACTACAATGAGTCGTTCAGCTTTGAAGTACCTTTCGAGCAAATCCAGGTAATTTCAGGCATAATTTTGTCCTCCTGCCCCATTTTGCTCCTTCAGAGCACATACATTTACACACAGAGCTGGTAACTGACCAGTCCCCAGGCCATCACTAGCACTGCCTTTCTTATTCCCGTGCACATCTGATGCTTGAACCACATCACAAAGGATGTGATAAAAGATACAGCACAGAATGTGCTGATTCATCAGCTAAAAACAGCTGGCCTTCTGCTGAGCAGAAACAAGGTAGAAAAAAAGAGAAGAAACAGAACAACTTTCCTAACTCCAAAAGTTCACCTCTCACGTTTAAAAGTGAAGAGAAGATGAGCTTCCACTATTTACCCCAGACTATAATAAGTAACTGTTATCACATCTTTAGAGCATAAAATAGACAAGACAAATATTTCTGATTGATGTTAACACCTCAGCATCTTAAATCTTTATCAAATATGACTAATAACAAAAAAATAGAATTAATTTCTTTTTAATTGCTTAAATTCAGCATCCTATGACTGAGTTTAAATGGCTGGGTGTCTCTTAAAGAGAGATTTATTAAATAATATGATATGCAGAATGCAATGCTATGCTCCTGCACCAGAAATTTAAAAGCTTATGTTTTTACTTTATTTATTAAATATATCCAAGTTATTTCTAATTTTTTCTTTACTCTTTTGAAATACTGGGTATAAACTCAGCGCCTTACACATGCTAAGTAAGCACTCTGCCCTGAGCTGCCCCTGTAGCCCTCTATATTATTTTAAGTCTGTCTGCAGTGAAGGTGGTTTAGCAAAAAGAAATCTTTGAACCTTTTATGTTACAATACAAAGAATAATATTATAATAGGAAGTATCCCATTAAAAGATCTTGTGGTTAACATGTTCAAATGTAGCCACAATTGTAGTATGTAATTTTTTGAGCTAGGGATTTAAAAGAATATTTAAATTTTCACCCCTTCTCCCTAGTTAGACCATAAGAATTCAAAGTTTGCATATGATAACGATGGGCTATTTCTTGGTAGTCTCTAATGAGTATCAGGGAATCAAATGCATAAAGCACCATTATTTTTACATTTTGTTAAATAACCATTATGATTATCTATCTTGCCAGTGATATTAATGTTTACCTATAACTTGAAGAAGCAATGAAAGATAAACATAAAAACTGTAACATGTAACCTTTGAAGGATCCAGAATAATAAAAGTCAGTAAATAGTTTTCATTTGCTTTTAATTTCTTCTTAGAATATAGTATCTTCTAAATTAATCATGTTTATTACATAAAAAGCTAACAAACAATAGCTAGGCTTATATATGATGTGCCTATGCCTAAGTTATATGAAGTTAAGTATTTTACATATATAATTTCATATGATCCTTGCAATAATCTTATAATGCATTCCAGTAGGACTCAATATACATAAGCAAATAAAGGCTTAGAATTCCCTCACTTATCAAATAAAAATAATTTATGTCAAAACGAGCTTATGTATATAAAATCATTTGGATTCCCCAGCACTTAAGAACAGTAAAGTTTTCATCATTATGGTTATTATTCACAATGCTAGTGTATCTCCTTTTCAAATTAACATTTGATTAGAAAATAAATCAAACAACATAAAATATGTCAACTAATGCTGTCCAATAGAACTGCGATGATGGAACTTTTTCACTATCCCTGCTGCTCAACATGGTACCCACCAGTAGCTAATGAATAGCTCAGTTCCAACATCATCTAATTTGAACTTATTTTTTTAGAATTAGATTCAAACTGCTACCTGTGGTTAGTAGCTACTCTATTATATAAGGAAGGTTTAAGTGCCAAAATAACCAGGAACCGCTTCATTTTCTTATTGGTTCATGATTTTTATATAACTTTTCTCATATTCTTACATATTGGTAAATTATGCACGCTTATTTAACTTTCAACAGCTGTTATATAAGTAAAAGGGTATCAATTCCCTGTTCCCAGTCATTCATTCAGTAGCCTGACCCTATGAATCCATTGTTTTGCACCAACTGCCAAATCACTAAGATATCAGTTTCCTCCAACATTTTGCAATATTTGTTCAGCAAACTCTTTCGAGTCCTGAGACGTTATCCCTATGGAAACTAATTCCTCTTGGTGTTTTTTTTTTTTTCTTAATTCCACAAAACAATAGAAAGCAGGAAAGCAGGACACTGAGCCGAAAACAATCCTATTGTAAACTTTCTCCTGTGAGCTAAAATTCTATACTTTTAAAAAGAAATATCATAGAAAATACAAATATATTGAAAGTACAACACATTTACAACAGCTAAATTTTGGGTTTCTGGGTCAGCAAATTAGAGATGATAGACAGACTCCAAGCCCAATACAGAGTATAATAGCCATGAAAGAATAATTCCCTTTGACTATATCCCTTTCTCTGTTCATTAAGTCAATTTGTTCTTCTATCTTTTTTTCTTCCCTAAAGTAACACTTTCCTACTCTGATTTCCCTAGAGAAAATAATTTGGTATATCTCTTGCCAAAATAAGGGTTTAGGGTTTCCCTATCCTCACTTTATGAAATTATCTGTCTTCTGTCTGATTTCCAAAAGCGTGTGAAAATGTTGTCATCCACACACAAGGAATGGAGAAAAAAACTATTCATGCCTTGAAAACTTAACTCAAGGTCTTCACAAGGATACTTTGTCTTGAATGTCACACGCAACTTATTCCGTAGTGGAATAAATGAAACTTAGTCAAACTGTTACCCCTGTTACCTTCGTTCATAATGTCTCCTTCTCATTCTCTCATGAATTTGCTTGGGACAAGTTCTGAGAATTGAAGCGTTAAATACCTTCTTGCCCTTGATTCCGAACACCCATTTAGAATCAAGATGACGTTCTTAACTATGGAATCACTCCAAAGCCTGCATAATGATGATCTCCTTTTTTGCCAGTGTGTTGCAGTTCATATTTGAAACTTCGCTTCCAGAGGTGATTTCTTTCCCTGTTAAAAGATGTACGTCACTGACACGTCTTAGGCCACTAGGACAATTGTGCAGTCTTCAGACTTCACAGAAGGAGCACAGCTTAGCTGCAAACTCATATGATCCTGGCTTTCATAATTACGTTTTCTGTTCTCCTTAACTCTAGCCCCAAAATATTATGCATTCCACTTTATTTTAAATTCATTATATTTGCACTCAATTTCTAAAGTGAGTCATCACATGTATTAAGTAAACAAATTTATTACCTAGAAAGAAAACTGATGCACTTTTAAAAGTATTCTATGCCTCAATAATGTGGTTAGCTAGTTCAGTTAGTCTAAAATTAGTTATTAAGCAACCCCCCACAATTGATGGAATCACTGAGGAAAATCCCATATGGCCTAAAAGGTAATACTCATTCTATGTCAATGCCAACTACTATTATACAGTAGTTGCATAATAGATGTTTATTAAGAGACTATGATTAAATAAAAAATTCTTTAGTTACTACTTTTTAAAACTTTTACTATTTTGACACGTTACAACCATATGATTAACTAAAATTTTGTATTAGTTTTATGCAAAATGCTAGCAGTTGTGTCTTCAAATCAGATGATAGCACAAGGTTATTTGGGAATTTTAACAAAAACAAACAAACAATAAAGCATGGTGTAAGTGCCAATAACAGAATTCTCACTGACGAGACAAATAAAACAATAGATTTAGAAGATAATTTCCCCACATGGCGTAGTATGATGGTTGATAGCACAAGCTGTGGAAACCAACCTGCTCATTCCTTATGCAACCTCAGACAGATTATATAACGTCTCCAAGCTTAGCATCTGTGTCTGTACAAAGGCAAGATTAATGGGATCTACTGTGAGAAACAATTGTGTTAGTCCATTCATAAAAGACTTAGGATAATGTGAAATACCTTATAAAAACTGATGTTTGAGTATTAAGATGATGATGATGAAAACGATGGTGGCGATGAGAATGATGTAATGGAAAAATAAAAACTGGACCCAAGTTTTCACAGCGCAGTTATTTTCAGCTTTGTCCTGGTAGGTGGGGGTCAATTTTTATTTCCAAGTCCTTATAGTTCAAGGACTCTCAGTGATATGACTGCAGAGCTAGAGGCTTCATGTTGGTTATGTGCCCTTTTTCAGAAAGTGCAAGTGGTGGTAACTGTTTTGGACTATGACAAGATTGGCAAGAACGATGCCATCGGCAAAGTCTTTGTGGGCTACAACAGCACCGGCGCGGAGCTGCGGCACTGGTCAGACATGCTGGCCAACCCCAGGCGACCCATCGCCCAGTGGCACACCCTTCAGGTAGAGGAGGAAGTGGATGCCATGCTGGCTGTCAAGAAGTAAAGGAAAAGAAGCCTTTCCGTGTTTGTCCACATAGTGCTCTTTAGCCAGTATCTGTAAATACCTCAGTAATATGGGTCCTTTCATTTCTCCAGCCATGCATTCTTAACACAATTCAGTGGTACTTCAAATCCTGTTTTAATTTGCACAAATTTAAGTGTAGAGAGCCCCTTATGTCCTTCATCATACCACTGCCCTCCAAATCTCCTCTTCTTTTAAGCAATATGATGTGTAGATAGAGCATGACCAAAATTATTTATTGTATCTCACTGTTGTATATACCAGTATGCTAAAGATTTATTTCTAGTTTGTGTATTTGTATGTTGTAAGCGTTTCCTAATCTGTGTATATCTAGATGTTTTTAATAAGATGTTCTATTTTAAACTATGTAAATTGACTGAGATATAGGAGAGCTGATAATATATTATATGGTAAATATCGTATCATCTGCATTCCAGCAAACTATCAACTTGCAAGGCACTAGTACAGTTAAACAGACATCGTAAAGGACAACTTAAACCTGAACTTTCAATTGAGTCCCTTGACTATCAAGATATGCTTTTACACTACATATTTGTTGGGTGAATCCAATTTTATAGAATTCCTTCACAGGCAAAACAGCATGATGTGGGAGCATCAAGGGTGACCTCCAGGAAGTGTAGCCACAAATCAGAACAGCATCTGTCTGTGCATACCTGCAAAGCTAAGATCATGGCTTCACTCTTGCATTTGAAGAAGCAACTGAACAGGAGTCAATGAACTCACATTATTAATACAAAGTAACAACATGATGGTGTTCCAAGTGTGTGCTTACATGTGCATGCGTGTATGCGTGTGTGTGTGTGTGTGTGTGTGTGTGTGTGTGTGTGTTGCTTACATTTGTTTGTTTAGGGATGGGGTAGGGGAAGAGAAGCTGAGGGGGGAAGTCAGCATTTCTGAAATATCACCTATTTACAAAGAAAAACAAAAGCTCTCCATTATCACCTTTATATAAAATGTGCATCCTGTGAATTCTGTTCCAGATTTCACATCTATATGATTCCAAAAGGTTTGCACATTAGACTTTGTAACAAAATATTTTATTATACAAAACCAGATAGAAGGAATGCAGAATATTTTTAACACAGCAATCTGTGCTTATTACACAAAATTACTTTGTGGTAAACAGACAGTATTGTAATCCCATCACATGATGAAGGAAAAAAAATAGAATCAATTAGCCATAGTTCTGAATGCACTTCAATTAAGCCAAAACAGACAGCCGATGATCTTTTTTATATGCTCTTTTTACTTAAATAAGTTTTAATTTGTCCTTTAAACAAAGGTGAAACAAAACTAAGAACAAGTTCTAGAAAACAGAAGCAACCTCTT
Source organism: Cavia porcellus (assembly GCF_034190915.1). NCBI lineage: Eukaryota > Metazoa > Chordata > Mammalia > Rodentia > Caviidae > Cavia > Cavia porcellus. The sequence continues at coordinate 71,175,413 of NW_026947491.1, forward strand.
ACTATGTACACTAGACGCTTGATTAAGGAGGAGTTTTTAAATGTTTTCAATGTTATTACGTAGTAAATGGCACTATTACAAAGCTACCAGTCATTCCATAAATCTTAAAGGACTGCTCTGTGTAACACTGTGACTGCCGTGTGTGCTTAGACACGTAGTTTCCTCAGTGGATAGCACTCAGTTTATTCCGTAGTGATATTGTAACAATACTGCCATTCCCTTCTACTGCACTGCCCAAGGTGTGTGTAGCACAAACCGTTCTTATTACAAAGGACCAATTCAGAACTGAAGAGCTATGCGTAGAACAAGAAAGACGCATAGACTGGGGTGGAACACACAGCAATTTGTCAAGCACTGTGCAATATTCCATGTTTTCCCCATTATGGTAGACAACCACTTTGCAGAAGGGCAGCCTGTTACCTCACACTGCTTCTAGTCTTTTCTCCCACTGGCTCCTGTGACCCATTTTAATTTCTAGGTCACAGAGGATGCTGATGCTCTGACGTGAGCATGTACTTTCACACATAGCAAGATACAGTGGAGGAAAAATAAGCACTGGCTTCATGTTCAGTCTTTAGGACATCACTCCATGTTTAAAAAAAAAAACTTGAGAATTCAAAAAGGGCTGATGGTAGACTTTAAACATGGGGTTGGCTGTTTCCCAGTAAAACTAGAATACCTGTCACTATTCTTTCCTCATCAAAGAGGAGGCAAGCCCTTTCACTCTGCAGCCCCCTCATACAAACTCTTTAGAAATGGAGCAGACACAAAGGGCAAAGCGAGAGTAACATCTCTTTTTGATAATGGTCCATACTTTTTATAAAACAGAGGTAACAGAAAATGTACAAGTCATATTGGAGATTAAATATGGGTTTGAATAGAAAATTCAGATAGAATGTTTGCAATTTAAAGGACCAAACTCTACCAAAGAGAAGGAGTTGACTTTTAAAAATTCCTTAAATACCAGGAACTGACATTTAATTTCACTGTCTTCAGCTTTAAGTTGTTCACAATGAAGCAACACTTTCAAGCAAGCAGGTTTGTGGAACAGACATTATTTCTTGTGTTACAGTACTTACTACTAACACATTCTCTTGCAACACTGCCAACAGGAGATTGTCATCATTAAATTAGTGGGTACTGTGTCATCTTTCACAAGCTGGTGACCAAACCTGCTTTATGACCAAGTTTCATCCTCCGATAAGCCACACGTACCTTTCTGACAAAGCTGTGTAAAGAATTAGACTCTGATGCCCTAGAAAGATCCTAGTTGCCTTTGTGTATATTTACTGCCTGCTTGAGTGTTTCTATGTGTGGGTTTCCTCTGTGTCTTGTAGAAATGTTGGGGTGTTTTCTTCTGCCATATGGCTCGTGGCCCGCGAGTCAACTACTCTAGCTGTATTTTACCTTCAGTTTTTGATGAGGTGGTTTAAATTTTGTTTCACTTTGTGTAGTGAATTCCACAGTAGTTTTCTGATTGTTGTTAAAAATGACTTAACATATTACACCAATATTCAATAAAAATGTTTTATTTCCTGTTGATGCTGCTGCCTTTCCGCTGTTTTTCTTGTCTGACTCTCGTGGAAGGTCAAAGTCCTGCTGACTTTTGGGGACAGCTGGCAGTGGCAGCAGCTAAACAATTGCTTACAGTGGATGCCAGCATCCAGGACTACAGAGTCGCTGTAGGGAAACAACACAAACGGGGTCCTGGGCAGTGTCGTTCACATCCTGCGCTTCTCTGTTCCTGTTTATAATCAATTCACTTGGCATAATTTGAGCCTTCAAACTTTGCCCCAAATGTGTCCTCTATGATACTACTCCAGAGCTTAAGTCACATAATTTCTCCAGACTGAAACCAAAAACATGATTATTTTATCTCCATCTTTAGGTTTGAATATAACACATGAAACCCCTGTATACTATAATGGCTAGAAGGAACACGCCTTTCCTGCACTAAATTCAATAGTAGTCAGATGCCTACCGCATACCAAGTTTTTACTGAATGCTGGAACCCAGTCTCATAAACACACTATCATAACGCACTATGTGGACTTAAAGGTAAAGGCTGTGGGAGCCTTAGGACATTGACTACCCAAACAGGGAACCACGTTCTATGGTGTGCCACCCTGACCTTCCTCAAGCATCTTGCAGCAATTAAAAGTGTTACCTGTTAACAGCTGACTTCTGTCTGTCTCTCTCTACCCTCTATTGCCCTGGAGGTTGCCTCACCCAAGTTCAGCTTTCTCCCCAGGAGTAGCCCACCTTCCACAGCTAATTCAGTCCATCTGAAGCACTATCTCAGCACCACGGCTCCAAGGGGTGGTTGAGACTGCCTTGCCAACGGTACTGCAGTTCAGCTTTTTCCCCTGCCTGGTTTTCTTTGCTCTTTTGCTGGTGTGGTTCCCAAAAACACTCTCCATTAAACTCCTCCCTGTTCACCACCACCCCAAAGTCTGTGTCCTGGGGTTGCTATCCCACAATACCATTCTTCAGGAGGTGATGTTTTCTAGAGATGATAACACAACAAAGTACCAAAGGAACTAACAGGAGTTACCCAAGAGACTAGGCAAGATTTCTACAAAATTTCTTGCTTGACAAGTTTACCCATGATAAATCCCTTGACAGTTAGTTCCATCACACTTCCTTCAACTAGTTCTATTAGTCACCGATAAGTTAGGATAGAGGGAGCCAAAAATTGCTTAAACAGCCAATTACTCAAACCACTCAATTACTGTTGACTATGAGGAAGCAATTGACAAGAGTCCTACATGTATATTTTAAAATAAAACATAAAAAACACTAGGAGAAATAACAGCAACAATTGATGGGCAGGGATTTGGCTCAGTGGTGTAAGTACTTGTTTGGCAAATATGAGGTCGTGAGTTTGATCCCTGGCACCAAAAAATGTATTTGATTGTCAGTGGTGAGTACTGTGTTTCTTGAAATTAGGTTCAAAATGTTTTAAAAAATATTTTGTAATGAATGAGCCAAAGAAACTCATCTTTTTTTTCATGTCTACTTTCCCCAAAGGCTCATATATTTAAGGCACATATAGTTAGATATTTATTAGATCAGGAAATCTCAACCATTTCAAGGATTTCAAAAAGGGAATTTATCAAGGGAAACTGGCCCCAGAGGGAGCACTGAGAGAGCAGAGGTCTTGGGGCAATCGAGACTCCAGTGGATGGCACTGCCAAGGATGGGAGGAGAAACCGGAGTGTTAGTGAAACCAGGTGTCAAGAATGGGTTATAACCTTGGGGGAGGTGCATGGAGTGACACCAAAAATATCAGATACTTTTGTACAGGACCAAAAGAGGCTCCACAGGAGAGGCTGCAGGAAAGCCAGAAGTCTGATCAGTGGCTGCTCATGTGGCTAGAGGGAACCTGCCAGAAGCTAGAAGCAGGAAAAGGGTCCTTTCTTCTCCTGCCTTCTATCTAATGATTCTAGACAAAACAATCTTCAAAGGCCGACATCTACCCCAGATAGATTCAGCGGCAGACCACAGGAAGGGGGAGGGGGGCTGAGAATGGCAGCAAATGACTGACATATTAGGGAACTTTTGAGTAGCTACCTTTACTTTCAAGAACTTGAGTGTTTTTCCTCACCAGATTTGGGAGGATTCAGGTGTTCCTGACCCATACATCATCCCCCACCTGATGGGGCAGACGTAAAGAAATCATGTTCTCACTCTCTTTATGCAGAGAGCTTAGTCTTGCAGATTTGAAAATTTGAATCATGATTGCAGTTACCCCTCCCTCCAAAATATCTTCATTACATATGCACAGGACACTTTGATGTTTAGCAACTGATTTCAGTGGCACATAAATCCTTACTGTTAACCAGACGGTGACTTTGGAATACAAAGGTTAAAAAAAAAGCTGGAAAATAAAACATGAGAAATGGAATTTAATGTACAAAGAAATTTTACAAAGCACACGGAATAATAATTAGGCAGAAAGAACCATCAAAAGAGATCAGTAACAAAAACACTGCCAACCTGCTGTGATTTGCATCTATGTTCTGAGGCTGGCTGTAAGTTACTTGCATTTTAAAACCCACATTTCACCCACCCTGATTTTATCCCAACTCATGAAAATTCCCAAAGTTTCCACATCTTTCTTCTTTGACAGTAAGTATTTATCCAGCAAAGCTTCAACCTTGTGCAAAATGCACTTGCCCTTGCCAGGGCACATGCAAGGTGACGCATCGCCCACCGACCCAGGTGGGACTCAGTTCCTTTCCACTGTGCACTTTATCTCTGACATTTTCCTGTTGCTCTGGATTAGGAGTGAAGCAGACTGTGGACACCCTTTGGAAGTAAGCCTGTTTGGGGTTCCCAGGGGAGGAAACTCAACTAAAATTGGACTAAGGAAAAAAGAGAGACAGTTGGAATGGGGAAAAGAGAGAGAAACTATTGGCTCAGCTAATCGGGAAGTTCACTGGGTGATTATACTGGGGAAAAGCTGGAGAGAGGGCCTCAAACTGTCATCATGTTCGACTTTCCCTGCAAACCTCCCTCGCTTTCTCCCTCTCTCAGCTCTACACTTCAGCACCCTCGGGTGTGATTTCATTATCAAGCTTCCGTCTCCATGTGGCAACACTCGACGGCCCCTACCCAGACATCCAAATTTATATTCTAGTTTAGCAAGTTTGCAGAGTCCTTCTTTCACAATAATTATGTCAGCAAAATCTGCATACCTGGTTTGCCTGCGTGGGTGACAGATATTTAAAAGAACCACTGTGGTCAGATGGTATAGGTTTTGCTTTAGTAAAATCTAGGTCACATCCCTAGACCCAGAGTCATAGGGTTGAGGTTAGGAGAGTTCTCAAAGGAATATCAGACTAATATTACCAAGACAGAAAAGTAGAGGCCAGGCAAACAAAAAACCAAAGCAACAAGATGTCTATTCCTTTACCCCTTTTATGCTTCAACCCTAAAAGGAGAAATACTGGCAGCACAAACTCATCTCAGACCATAGTGGCAGCCTGGTCATTCTCCCTTTTGACTAAAGATGGTATAAGAATGTAAAATTATTCATCATCTTAGTAATGCTGGTTTCAGCTGCACACATCCTTACTGGAAATATTCATGCACCTTCCTATTTATTTCCCAGAAAATCAGTCAGCTGCTGTGCTTTTTCTTGTTGCTACAGAGTCCATAATTTTTATTTTTAATGGCCACCTGACTTTTCTTCAGGTACATTCTCCTATCTGTTGTTTAAATTGTTAGGAATTTACTTCTTAAATAACTCTGCAATAAATAATTTGATGGATAAGTAGGTACATAGGTAGGTAATCAGAGGTTTCCTTTCTGTTTACATTTTTAAGATAAGTTTCCAAATTTAGGATTGTTGGGGAAAAGGCAGTATCATAGTTGCCAGTTTGATGTCTTAGAAGGTTCTACCCAAATCCACTGCCACTGGTACTGCCCATCCCAGTTCTTGCAGAGGGTCTCCAGTTTGGGCACAAGCTAGGTGTGACGTTAATGGGGGCCCACCAAGTAGCACATGTGCCCAGGCACAAGGCAGGTCCAGAGCTGAAGATGCACTGTCACTGTTCTAGGCAGCTTTGTTCAGAAGTAAAATCAGTGATGGAAAAGCACTGGCAGAGAGCCTGAGGCGAAGCTCAAGAGGAGAACTCGAAGAAGATAGTAAGTGCAGATGTGCCTCTTCTGGTGCCTCGAATCACATCAGACCTCACAGACTTTCTGTTGCTCTTCCCTGCTCTCTATTTGCCCTCATGCAGACTGCATCCTACCTGCCAATCAGGGTCACATGACCTCACAGCTGCCTGCCTGTGCTCCAGCTGCAATTGTGCAGGGAGTGTGTGGGCCTCAGAGCCAGCCACCCGGGGCCAGATCCTGGCTCAGGCACTGAGCTATGGGCTGGACAGGTCACTGAATTGTAAGAATTAAAGATAATGGGCACTAAAACTTGGCATGAAATAAATATTCAAAGAGTGGTAGCCATTTGTCTTTCTACATCTATCTTAGAATTTGATGCATATTATTGGTAAAAAAAAAAAAAAAAGCCAGATGGTAAGTATTTTAGACTTTCTAGGAAATACACTCCATGTCACATCTTCTCTAAGTCTTTCTGTCCATCCTTCTGTTCTTCCTTTCTTTCCAATCTTTTAGAAAATGTAAAAATCATTTGTAGCCTGGAGCGGTGAGTGCATCTATAATCCCAGCTGCTCAAGAGACTGAGGTAGGAGCATTGCAATTTTGAAGCCAGCCTGCAAACTTAGTGTAACCTAAGAGAGGGGCATTTGGGATGCAGCTCAGCAGTAGAGCACTTTCCTAGCATGCAAAAGGCTCTGGTTCCATCTCACTGCTGCAAAAACATAAAATGAAAATGATTTGTAGCTGACTAGCCATTCAAATACAGACTGCTATCGTTTGCTGACTAGATTCAAGTCATGTTACTGTGTTTTTTCAAATCTTCTATTTCTTATTCCTTCTAGATTTACATTTAAATTATTTAGCTTGAATGTTAAAGGCCAGTCCCAGGTGTTCTCCCTTGGTCCCCAAGTCCCTCTGTCTGAAATCCTGCCCCATTTTCTAGCTACACAATTCTCTGAGCTGCCCTATGTGCTGACATTTCCCGTCCTTCACCGCGGCCATTCCTCAAGTTTCCTGACCAAATCAAGCAGGTAGGGGAGTGGCGTGAGGAAGAAGGGAATGTGCAGATATGCATTTTGGAGGCAGTTTGAGGAAGGAGAGAGACGTGTGGTACACTGCACTGTTACAGTCTAGGGTCTCAGGTTAGTTCATTATCGCCGTGTGCCAGCCCTTAAATAACGTGCTCTCTTCCAGATGTCACTGACCCTGAGGCAAATGCTCTTCAGAGCAGCAATGCCAGGTTCACCTCTCTTGAACATATTAAAGCACAGTTTTAATTCAGAAGAAAATGAACACATTTCAGAATATGTGAGCAATGCTTCCTCCAGCTGAAGTACTTACTAACATAAGTGCTCCATCAGATAACTTATAAGAGGAAGGGGAAGATAGGTCCCTAATATCCTTTCTTAGTTATCTCTTTCTCCCATTTTTCCCTAAAAGATTTGCAGCTGGGCTTTTCATAGCTAGAACTAGGCCCCCTGTGATGCAAGGGAGGCAGATTAAGGACAATAATTTACAAGCTGAGCAATTCAACCTCCAGTCAGCCTCTAACTAGGATGATCATTGCTTGCCTTTGTCAGCTTATGGGCCTTTGGCCTCCTCAACCTCACAATGCACTATGACCTCAGACCTGCACTTTCACCTTGAAAAGATCTCTCTATTGGATGAGAGTTTTTCAGAGAGGACATCATCCTCATCCATTGTCTATTTTGTCAACACTCTGAATGAAGAGCTGACTTTTGGTCAAGAGTCTGTGAGGCACTTCACTGGGTCATTTAGAGCTTGTTGCTGAGTTATGCCCCCCTCCCAATGCCTATGTTGAAGACCCAACCCCCAGGGACCCCAAGTTTGACCGTGTTTGGAGATAGGGTTTTTACAGAGGCGACTAAAGTAAAATGAGGCTATTACAGGGGCCCTGATCATCCTGATTGGTGTCCTCATGAGAAGAGGACTTCTGGACCCACAAGTCACAAAGGGGTGACCCTGTGGACAGGCAGAAAAAAAAAAAAGATGAACATCTATAAACCAAACACAGAAAAACATATTTCTGTACTTTAAATCATCCAGCCTATGATATGTTGTTATCTTCAGTCCACCTGAAGCCAGCTTTCCCAGGACTGCAGGCCTCAGGCCATCCAGAGCTGTCCAAAGCTGTTCTCTTTTCAGAGATGCTTTCCCACAGACTTGCTCCCCTCCACCTCCACCTCCCTTCATCTCCCTCCCTGGGTAATGCAGTGCCTCCCTCCTGTCCCATTTACCCCTCCCCATTCCCCACAGCAACCACCATTCTACAAAACTCTAGACTCTGGAAATGGGAGTAAGCATACCAGATGTGCGTGTCCCCTTTTCTCAGCCACATTAGTCAGAGATTTTCAGAGAAACAGAACTAACAGGGTGGGTGTGGGTGTGAGTGTGCAAGAAAAAAGGGAGAGATGGAAGGAAAGAAAGAGAAATAGGGAGATTTTAAAGAATAACTCATGTGACTGTTGACATGAGTTTGGAGGGCACGAAACACGATGGCAACTCAGGTAAGGCCTCCAAACCAACTACAGTTACAAGGCTGTCTGCCTCATAGAATCCCTTCTCCCTCTGGGGAAGGCAGTCTTTGTCACATTCGTGTCTTCGACTGACTGGATGAGGCCACTCACATCATTGAAGGTAACTGACTTTACTCAAAGTCCCTTGTTTTAAATGCTAATCTCAGCCAAAACCACCTTCATGTACAAAGTATCAGACTGACAAAAGGAATGTCTTGAGAACTATTGCACAGTAGGGTACCTGTAGTCGGGATTACCGCATGTAGTATCTCCAGAGAGCCAAGAAAGCAGATTTCAAATATCTCACCATAAAAAATGATAAATAAGTAAGGTGATGGATGTTAGCTAAACGTTAACTAAATCATTCCACAGTATTTGCATATGTAAAAACACATTGTACCCTATAAATACAGAGATAGAGGACCTCTGAAATTCGTGAATGTTATATTCCTGGCACAACAGAGAATTGTGAAAAGGTGCAAATTTCCGGCAGGGGATGCAGCTCCTGAGTTGGATTTTCGGTACCGGCAAAAATAAGCAAATTTCAGATATGGCAGAAAAACATCTACAAGCGCCTATTTTTATAGTTTAAACTCTAAATATGCTATGACTCATGCAGTTATGTAATTTACTTTAACAAAATACTGCATTAATAAGGCCTTAGAAGGTGTTTTGGTGACATGCTAAGGATCTGAGAACTTTGAAAGGAACAAAACCGAGAACACCCCAGCTAGGTACCCGCAGTAGGACAACCTCTTTTACTGCGGGAATGCCGATGTATCTCTGATAAGTTTTGGGGCAGCAGCCAATCAGCAGCAAGGAAAACTGAATACACTCTCAGATTGGCTATTTGGACTCCACCTCTTCCCTCCCCCCCCCTTAAAAAAAAAACCAATTGCCTAGGCTATTTGTGGTTTCCACGAAATTTCCTGGGGTTTCTTAGACCAATTATTAGTTAGGTTCTAAGCAAAAATTCATGAACGACTCTGAACTGGTGGACTTCGCAGGGCTATAGTGTAATTATGACTTACTGAATAAAAAGTATTTTTTAAACTGCCTAAGTACCTTCTCCAGCTTCTAAAGTTGCCTAAATTCTTTGGCTAATGGCCCACTTGCCCCATCTTCAAAGCCAACCATATTTCTTGTCTTCCTCTTCCTCTATCTTTTTATCTCTCTGACCCACAGCTGGGAAAAAGCTTTCCATCTTTAGGTATTTCCATTACTAGACTGGGCTTTCCTTAATTATTCCGCATACTCTCATTATCTCACGGTCCTTAATGTTAATCACATTTGCAGATCCCTTTACCTTGTTGTAAGAAATGTATTTTCATTTTAAAGACACATTTTCTCCTGATCTCAGGGATTCAACTTGGGAGTACTTTACCACTGAGTTACATCTTCAGCTCTGTTTTATACCTTATTTCAAGAAAAGGACTCGCTAAGTTATCCAGGCTGGCCTTGAACTTGCAATATTCTGGCTTTTGCCTCCTGCTTCTGCAGCTGGACTTACAAGTATCTGCTACACACCCACTGGCCTTTGACACCTTTGGGTTATTATTCAGCCTACCACACTGGGTTGCACAAAACGCATTTTTGAAATTTAGTTAGTTTTAGTGAATTAATTAGTTTTAGTAAATATGGCGACTAAAATGTTTTAGATTATATATGTAGATGACACTTATGGCACATGTTTTCTGTTGAAAACACTGGATTCAAAATTGAGAAACATAGAGATGAAGGAGCTTGTCAAAAATACAGACAAAATCAATCATGACGCTGAAACTCTGAAGTGCCACAGAGCTCAGGCTCTCTCTCCAGGTGCACTCTGGGTGATCTAATTCTATTCATAACTTCAATACTGTTGACCAGTAGGTGGAAAATTTTTATCTCTAACCTAGACTTCGCCCTTGAACTCTACTCTCATTCTGTCTACCTGGATGTCTATCTAATAGGCATTGCAAGTGGAATTTGTCTCAGATGACACACGCCCTTCTCCATCAGCACTGCCGTTCTCCATCTTGGTAAATCACATAATGCCCTGTCTCAGGAAAGCCCCAAACCGCAACAGACTCCTTGACCTCTAAGCAGCATTCAGCAAGTTCTGTCAACTGTGCCTGTGAAATAGATTCAGTATCTAATTATTCCCAACACCCCATTCCTCCCACCTGGTCCAAGGCATCATTGTCTTTCATGGCAAATGAGCTTCTCATCTGACCTCTGTGCTTTCATCCTTATTTCCTTCCGTTTTTTTTTTTTTTTTTTTAAATCAGTATAGCAGCCAAGATTATCATGGTAAGACATACAGGTCAGTCAATTCCTTATCTTAAAAATTTCCAATGACTTAAGTAGAAGAAAAGCCAGTCTTTACCATGTTCTATGCGGCCTTACTTGGTCTGGCCTCTGGCTATTGCTTTGACCTCATTACTCACTACTTTCTCTTTGGCTCATTTCAAACCAGTCATACTTGGCTCGTGGGTTCCTCAGACACGCTAAACCTGCTCCCACCTCAGGACCTTTTCACCTGCTGTTCCTTCTACTCCAACAATCACTCTCTATGTGATCCTACATCTTCTTCCTTCACTTTATTTAGAGCCTTAATTAAATATCAGCCTATCACCATCACCCTCCACTCCCTCCCCTACTTGATTTTTTTCCATAAAATATTACTACCTGAGGTACTAAATATTTTACTATTCATTGATAATTTGTTTTTCCTCAATCTATATTCTTGAAGACTGAGCCTTTCAGCTTCATCTTTCGCTGCAGTACCCGAGCACCTAGAACACTATCTAGCACATAGTATGCACTCTCTTAATGCTCAACAGTAACTGTATAAGCTATTTGACTCAAAACGATTGTATGTTTTACGTGGAATAATTAAGAAGACCTAGATAAACATTTATTCAATAATATTTTTTTCCAGAACTGCATTTTTTAGTTTGGGCAAATTTTTAAAGGCATCTTTCAAGGCTTATCGACCATGTTAGCCAATTTTGAGATAAGATTTTTATCCTTTAAAGAATTAGTGGTTTCAAGTCCTACTTGCCCTTTTGCCATTCAAAAATCTGTTTTTCTTACATGGATAATTGTTTAAATCTAGTCTTTAGAACTTTCAGAAGAAAAAAATGTAGATAATTGCAGTTACTATAAATGCAAAGGCAGCAAAAATTGCCAATCTTTTCAGTTCATTTAACCCCTAATCAACTGTCAAGCAAAACATCCTTCTCAGCTGACAGCCTCAGTTAGCAAAGCACGGGGCCTGCTTTTCTCAGGCTTCTGTCACACTGCAAGTCTGTCCCTGGAAGCACTTAGGCACAATGGGAACAAAGGCATTATATTTTCTTATTACTGTACAACTCTGTTTCCTTATTTGCTGATTCTTTTGGCGCTTTTCATCCCAACATTCAAACTGCATTTTTTTCAAACCAATGCCAGATGTTGAAGGCATTGCAGGCCAATCTTCCTTTATTTTATTTTTGTTAAAATCATATTGTACTTCACAATATTGTCTACATGCAGAATTATTGTGTTTTAGAGAAACTTCCACACTACCAATAGCTTTCACCTACTTTCTATAAAACCTTGTCTTAATACTTAGCTTTGTCCAATGCTTTATCAGTTTTATGGCCCTTAAAGGTGCAAAGTAGGAGAAACTGTTTTACTGCACCACAGAGAAATTAGATCCAAAAAGAGTATTACCAAGTTTAAAAAGAAGTATCAGAACTCACAAGTTTAGAAGTGTTAACTCTTGGTCTATAAGACATTAAAGACTTAGGTGGTCACCATGCAATATGCTTAAATGAAATGGGAGGGAAAACCCAGGAAGATCAAAATGTAAGTAAGAATGTATTACATGAGAAAGCATTTAACAGGTTCTTAAGAGTGCTTAATAACAACTTGACAGATGAAAATTTAAATTCTACAACAGTTAGGAATGCTGTGTCTATAAGTAACAAATATAAACCAAATGGCTTCAAACACAAGGATGTTGCAGTTTTGCACAATGTGAGGTCCAAAGGTAAAAAGTTTCAGGATTGGCAAGTGCTTAGGAACGTTTTCAAGAACCCAGGCTCCATATCTCTACCCCATTCCCAGCAGATGGGCTCATTGTTCTTGGGCCTGTGGCCTCATGGTCCAAGATGGCTCTCACAAATCAACATGTCACATCTTCACACACTGAAGGCACCAGGGAAAGGTGGGGCATGGTAGTGAGCAAGAGCCCTGCGATAGTAACTCATTCCTTTTAGCTGGTGCCTGGTCCACTCTCAAGCTCTTTTCCTCTCACTCTGCTCCCTGGGCTGCAGTGAGAAGAGTGCCCTTCCACTATGAGCTGCCGTACACAGCAGTGAAACCAGCCATCAGAGACTGAAACTTTTGAACTAATGAGACAGAATGAGTCTTTCCTCTATTAAGTTGTTGGTTGTCAGGTATTCTGTCTAAATGTTGGAAAGCTAAAACAGTTTGAGAATAATACATTTCTTTCTGATTTACACAGTCTGTTTTCTTGTCACTTTAATCAACTGCTGTCCCAACCCAGTCACATTTTTGATCATATTTCACAACATTTTATCTTCCCATGAAATGATAGATTTAGATTTAATATTCTTATTATTGAACCCTAGTTTTAAATTGTCTACAGCTGTTTCTGAAAAATGTAGGTATAGTATACATGACTCAATGGAAATGGATGCATTTATAAACATTGTAGAGCAGTGGTGGTAAACCTATGGCACACATGCCACCCTGGGCTGTTGGCTATCATTGAAACCTCTAAAAGATTCGCCATCACTGTTATAAACTCTACACTGTTAACTTTGTAGCACAGTAATTTTTTTTTTTTTTTTTGAGGTCTCACTGTGTAGTTCAGACTGGTCTTGAACTCGCTATGTAGCCTAGGTTGGCCTCAGATTCACAGTGATCATCCCTTTCAACCTTCTGTGTGCTGGGATTACAGGCATGTGCTACCACACTCAGCCAGTTTTTTTTTTTTGGGGGGGGGTTTGGTTTGTTTGTTTTGTTTGGTTTGGTTTGGTGGTGGTGGTACTGAGGATTGAATGTAGGGCCTTGTGTGTCCTAGAAAAACAGTCTTCCACTGAGCTGCATCTCCAGCACTGTAGAATGATAATTAAAAATAAATCCAAAACCTTCAATGGTTTATCTAAACCTAAATATTAACTGAAAAGCCAGGCATGGTTGTACGCACACCTGTCATCACAGAAATTGAGAGGATTACTGTGAGTTCAAGGCCAGCCTGGGCTACATAGTGAGTTCAAGGCCAGCCTGAACTATATAGTGAGACCTTGTTTTGAAAAAAAAATTTTTTTGGAAAAATCTAATTTTGGGGAGGAGCAAGGATGGTGGATAGATAACAACTGGCTACAGAAGCTCCCTGAGATAGTCAACTTAGTCAACATAATACAGAGTGGGGAGCCCCAAACAGGAGATGAATTCTCTTGTCCTAAGAAGAAATTAAGGTGACTTGCCAACCATCCAAGGTCCCGCCACAACTGGCTGACGCCGTGACTTGCAGAGATCGCGCCACCACTTGCCGAGCTGTCCAAGGTCCCACCACTTTGACTCACTGGAGGCGCAGTTACATTGAGTTCGGGGGTCAGCGAGCTGAATGGAGAGCTGAGTTGGCGGGGAGCCTACATTGACCTGTGGTGAGTAATGGGAGTGGAGCCATTCCATAAATAGGGGGGCTCCAGTGGACGACATTCTGGGACTGGGCAGCCTGGCAAACACAAGGGGCAGCAGTGACTTCGGTCAATTGTTCCCTTCCCAAATGGGATTGGTGGAGTGAGCTAGGCCTGGGTCACATGACCCAGCTGAGACCCAATAGGTGTCAAGGTCAAGTCCCTACAGCAGTGGCACACACTAACCTGGTCCAGAGGGGAGGCAGCACAAAGTAATACAGTGGTGCAGGCCACAGCAGCTTGACTGAACTGGAGGAGAGGGGCCAGCATATGCTATCCCTGTCTGCAACTCACTAGCATACTGCAGTGTGAAGGGTCATCTAGCCAGCTCGCTTCAGAAGAATTGTAACCAACAAAGAAAGAAACTGGGGCCTCTTGGAAGAAGCAGAAAAGATGGGAAGAGGAAGCAATAACAAAAAGTCCCCAGGTCCCAACCCTGAGGACATTGACCCAGGACACGTAAATACAAAGGAGAATGAGAACAGCAAACATGCAATATCAGACACAGTGCCAATGGACATAAAGAGATATACTCGGGACCTCATAGACAAGTTCAAAAGTGAAATATTTAGCCAAAAAAAGAAAGATATAAGAAGATTAATAAAAGGGATACTAAGCACCCCTTAAGCAGACACAGATGGAAGAAGGGAGGAACTCAAACACAGGAGAGAGCCATTTGGTGAAAAATATTTAAAAAATATAGAATACATGAAGCAGATTCAAAGAGATCACCAGGAAATTAAAAACTCTATGGAAAGATGACAAATCTGCTTAAAAAAAACTAGGGATAGATTATCCAAACTGGAGGACAATTTTGTAATGTGGGAATATGAAAGGGAAAAACTTGAAAAATAGGGAGAGCTAGATGACTGCTAGACCGTGTTTTGTGGCTTCTGTTCACTGTGGACTGCTTAGAAAGAACCTGGGAGCCTCTGAGCTATGCAATGTGTGCAGAAAAAGGATCAACTTTGCCTCAGTGAAGGTTTTCTGTTGCAAGAACTGTCCAGTTAGGGGCTGGGGATTTAGCTCAGCAGCATAAGCACCTGCCTTGCAAGCAGGTGGTCGTGAGTTCGATCCTTGGTTCCGATAAAAATGAAAAAGACAAAAAAAAAAAAAAAAAAAAAGAACTGTCCAGTTGGAATTTCAAAAATGGTGGCTTGCTAGGGGATTGGGCAGAGAGTCTCTCTGGAGAAATCATATTAGATGCTAGAATATGACAAGATGGAGAGGGCCAGATGAATGGATAACTATTCTTATTAACCAAGATAGCATGGCTGGAGGACTTAAGGTTGTGCTGAGACTGCAATGGCTGATAACAGGAGTGTGCAAATCCCGCATCTTTAATGCAGCACGCTGACCAGTGGATCCGAGAGAAAAAGCTGTATTGGCTTTTGGTGACTGCTGAAAATTGAGACCCGGGACCCCGTGAAGCAGCCAGGCTGCCTGGCTGTGCAGGAGGACATTGTGAGAAGCTCCGGAGTTCCAAAGCCAGCACCGTGCAGTTTTCTGACGGTGCTGTGTTGGGAACGCGGTGAAGGCAAGCGGCGTAGTGTGCAGTAGACTCAAGAGGAAGACCTGCACTGAGTCCTGGTGAGTACTGGGGACTGGGTCCCGCAGCTGCTGTGGCTGGCTGGAAGACATCTTGGAATTGGGCAGAGCCCACCATCACGGCAATATCAATAACATGGAGAGTCTGGTGGAAGACATCTTGGAGTTGGGCAGAGCCCGCAGCTCAGTGACATCAGACAGTCGCCCCTGGCACAGAGAGGTCTGGTGGAGGACATCTTGAAAGTGGGCAGAGCCCAGCGCCATATTGGCATCAGCAACATAGAGAGAACTAGTGGAGGACATCTTGGAATTGGGCAGACCTGCAGCCGCAGTGACATTAGATAGTCGCTCCTGGCACAGAGAGGTCTGGAAGAGGACAGCTGGGATTTGGGCAGAGCCCTGTGCCACAGTGATATTAGCCAGCTGCTTCTGGCACAGAGAGAACTGGCAGAATCTGCTGGGGCTGAACCAAGCCTCTGGTTGGGACGCAATAAGCAGATACAAAATAGTCACGATTCTGTGACACTCACAAAGTACAGCCTAATTTGCAGATTGACTGGCACAGAGGCTGGAGGCTAACCTGCACCATCCCTGCATCCCTGCCTACCCCAGATAACAGCAAATTGGGGAGGACAGCAAAAATTCAAGTCAACACACTTCTGAAAGGCCCTAAGCAATATGAAGAGGGCCAGAGACCCCCCCAGAACACTCCAGTCTAAAAGAAACCAGAAACATGACGAGAGATAGAAATAAAAAAAACTCCAGCTGCCCAACATGAGAAAATAAGCCCAGAAGTAAACACTGAAGAGAACAAGCACAGTAACCATCCAATACTGGACACAGCATCGGCCGAAATAAAAAAAATAATTCCATGACCTCATAGATGAATTTAAAGCGGTACTCCTGATCCAAGTGAGGCAAGATATAAAGAGATTAATTAAAGAAATGACAAGCCTCGCCCAAGAGAACACAGATGGAAGAACTGAGGAAATCAGAAAAGAAAGAGAAACTTCTGAAGAAGAATTTAAACATAACTTAGAATACATGAAACAGATCCAAAGAGATTACCAGGAAACTAAAAACTCGATTGAACACTGGCAAAATGCCTTGACAGAAACTAAAGTCAGCCTTTTGAAACTTGAAGAGAGATTTATCATATATGATCGTGAAAGAAAAGACCTCTTAAAAATAACAAGGAACCAGAAAGAAACAATTCAAAGGCTAGAAGATGACAAAGGGATACATAACTTAAGAATAAAGAATGTGAGTGAGGAAGCAGGAGCAACCAAAACTGAAATACAAAGAATATTCACAGATATATTAAAGCACAATTTCCCATATATAGCAAAAAGAAATGATATCCAGATAAAAGAGGCATACAGAACACCAGCTACCTACAATCAAAACAGATCTACACCCAGACATATAATAATCAAGATTCCAGAAATCCACCAAAAGAACAGAATATTAAAAGCAGCCAGAGAAAAAAAGCAGATTACCTAAAAGGGGAAAATTATCAAAATAATAACAGACTTATCAACACAAATTCTTAAATCAAGAAGGGAATGGGGAGAAATATTCCAAGTCCTGAAAGAAAATGATATGCAACCAAGACTCATACACCCATCAAAACTCTCTCTCAAAATTAATGGAGAAATAAGATGCTTCCAAGACAAGGAGGAACTGTGGGAGTTTGTGGCCACCAACCCAACCCTACAGAGAGTGCTGAAGGACATTCCAGAGAAAGAGAGGAAGGGATACCAGCATTCCAGCAACAGTGGCAGAGAGGCCTCAATGAACGGGGCAGACAGTGGAAAGAAGGAGTAAGGTGGACAAATTATACCAGTAAAGTGAAGTAGCAGACATGAGGAAGAGACTGTAAGCTATAGGCTTTAGTATAGATAGCTTTGATACACTATAAAAAAAGGCAGAGGTCATTGTTAATAGTGTATCAGGATTTAAAAGTCACAGTAGTCTTATCGCCCTGTTTAGTTTGAATTTAATTTGTTCTGGTCTGTCCACTCATATTGGATTTGAGGGCACAGACATCTGACCCAAAAATAGCAGGTTATACCATGGTAACTATCCTTAATTTCCTATTAACTTAAGCTGAAATCCTGTACTACTTATGTTGTCTTACTATGAGATCTTATTTGAATCGGATTCATAAGACCGTGGTTTTGCCTTGGCTGATTTTGTTTGAATTTGATATGCTTGATAGTATCAACCCTAAAAGTAGAGGCAACTACTCTGAAGATGACAAGATGTAAAAGATATCCATACCAGTATTAATTATTAACAGCTCGCAAGTCCTACCATGTTTTCAAAGTTGTGTTATTATAAAAATAGCTAGGTAATACTATGTTCAACTATATTAAGCCCAATGATGTGGACAAGACTATTGAAAATAACAAAAGAAAGCATAGTAACTACGGTAGATCTCCTAATATTGTGGTCTTATGTGTCTTTTTCACTGCATGTTTTTCTAGGAATTTGTTTTGCTGTCTTGTTATGATTTGTTTTCCCCTATAATACAGAGAGGATAGATAAACATGTAAAATTCATGCATGAGAAGATTTTTTTTAAAAAACTATTTACAGGAACAGATTATATAATGCAATATGTAATGAACAGATACTCTGAAGAAGAAGAGACACTAAGAAACCCAATGCTAATTTTGTAGCATTATGATATAAAATCTAGTAATACTATTATTTACTGATCAGAGTGATATTAGTCTAGTCTCTTAAGTTCAGTTTCAGCATATGTAAAGATAAGGACAGCAACTACGAAGAGAATGAGAAATGTGATGGTAGTTATTATTGTCTTCCGCAATGTCAGATCTTGAAGACCTAAAAAGCCTTCATCATCCTGTAATGACTTGATTAGTTCTATAATATGCAGTATGTATTTAATGTGTGTGAAGATGGGAACAACTATTTGGAAGAAACTAGAGACAATTAGACAGTGAAGATCTCCAGTGGACTTGCTCTGAAATCTGTATTTCTTTAAATTGTTTTTTTAAAAACTGTTTTGTTCTGTTTTGATATGTTTAATCTTACCCTCTTTAAGATATAAAACAAGTGTGTAGGACTGATAACCATATTACTGAGTTTTTGTTGGATCATTGAGCAGAACTGTTGGCAGTGTCACTATTTGAATGTCATTTTACATACTTTAATTTTGTAACCTGAACAGCTATTTCTAAGATGACAATATATAACTTATCAACTGGCGATTTCTTACCATTTATTTTTCTGTAATTCTGTATTATTTCTACCCTTTTTTATCTCCATGTATTTTTTTGTTTCTTTCTCTTTAAATAAAAAAAAGAAAGGGAAAAAGGTTTTAAAAATAACAAGGAAACAAGCAGTAACAATACAAAGGCTAGAAGATGACAAAAGGATCTATAACTTGAGAATAAACAATGTAAATGAAGAAGCAGGGGTATAAACAAAGGAACTACAAAGGTTACTCATAGAAATAATTAAGGAAAATTTCCCAAACATAAGAGAAGGAAATGATATTCTGATGTATAAGGCATACAGAACTCCAGCCACCTACAACCAAAACAGAGCTACACCCAGGCATATAATAATCAAGATCTCAGAAATTCAATATAAGAACAGAATTTTAAAAGCTGTTAGAGACAAGAAACAGATCACCTATAAAGGAAGGCCCATCAGAATAACGGCAGACTTCTTGACATAAACCATCAAGTCAAGAAGAGCCTGGAGTGAAATATTCCAACCCCTGAAAGAAAATAACCTCAATCCCAGATTGATATACCCTGCTAAACTGTCTCCAGAAATTAATGGAGAAACAATATGCTTCCAAGACAAAGAGGAACTTGGGAAACTTGCAACCACTAATCCAGCTCTACAGAGAATACTCCAGGGCATTCTAAAGAGAGAGAGAAAAGTATTAGGATTCCTGGAACAGTGGCAGAGAGGCCTCAATGAATGGAGCAGAAAACAGAATGAAGAAGATAAGCAGACAACTGATAGCAAAAAAAAAAGAGCATAACAGAAACGAGGCAGAGAAAATTTTGTTTAAAACTGATATAATTGATAGTATCAAGTCTGAGTATAGGCAACTACACTGAAGATGACAAGACTCAACAATACACATTCTGGTTTGATAACTGCTGGTTTTTGAAGTTCTATACTATATACAAAGTTGTATTTTTATTAATGTTATGTATTGATATATTCAATTATGTCTGATGATATAGCCAATTCTATTGGAGATAACGAGACAACACAGGAACTATGGTAGAACGATTGGTACAATGGTCTTACATGTTTATTTCATTTCATGTGTTTATAGGAATATGTTTTGCTTTGCCTTGCTTTCTTTTGTTTCTCCCTCTAATATAGAAAGGATAGAAATACATGTTAAGACTCATGCATGTGTAGAATCTATAAACAGTTCATGAGAACTGATCATATGACACATGATGAAATGAACAGATACTCTAAAGAAAAAGAGACACTAAAGTACCCAGTGCTGATCCTGGTGTGTCATAAAATGTGAAACCCAGCAATAGTATTATTCTTTGTTCAGAGTGTTATTAGCCTGCTTGGGTTTATTCAGTCTCAACATAATTGAAGATATGGGTAACTGCATGTATGTTTAAGTGTATAGGATTGATAACCATATTTCTAAGTTTTGTTTGCTAGTTAAACAGAACTGGTTGCAGTCTCACTGTTTGAATCCCCACTTTATAAGCTCCACTTTAGTATCTTGAATAACTATTTG
Organism: Cavia porcellus; assembly: GCF_034190915.1. Taxonomy (NCBI): domain Eukaryota; kingdom Metazoa; phylum Chordata; class Mammalia; order Rodentia; family Caviidae; genus Cavia; species Cavia porcellus. The sequence goes on from NW_026947491.1 coordinate 71,195,577, forward strand.
TAAGAAGATAATCTGTGATCAGCAACTAGTGATTTCTTACTGTTTATTTTTTCTTTGAAATTATGTATTATTTCTACCCATTTTCTGTTTTGTGTAGTCTTTCTTTAAATTAAATTAAAAAAAAAAAAAAGAGGCAGCCTCCCGGCCCCTCCCGTGTCACTCGGCCTCGGGGTCCTCCTGGCTTTCCTGCTGCCATGGCTGACAAGGAAGCAGCCTTTGACGACGCAGTGGAAGAACGTTTGATCAACGAGGAGTACAAGATAAGGAAAAAGAACACGCCTTTTCTTTATGATTTGGTGATGACCCATGCTCTGGAGTGGCCCAGCCTAACAGCACAGTGGCTTCCAGATGTAACCAGACCAGAAGGGAAGGATTTCAGTATTCATCGACTTGTCCTGGGGACACACACATCAGATGAACAAAACCACCTTGTGATAGCCAGCGTACAGCTCCCTAATGATGATGCCCAGTTTGATGCATCACACTACGACAGTGAGAAAGGAGAATTTGGAGGTTTTGGCTCTGTTAGTGGAAAGATTGAAATAGAAATCAAGATCATCCACGAAAGGGAAGTAAACAGGGCCCGTTATATGCCCCAGAACCCTTGCATTATTGCAACAAAGACTCCATTCAGTGATGTTCTTGTTTTTGACTATACAAAGCATCCTTCTAAACCAGACCCCTCTGGAGAGTGCAACCCAGACTTGCGTCTCTGTGGACATCAGAAAGAAGGCTACGGGCTTTCTTGGAACCCAAATCTTAGTGGGCACTTACTGAGTGCTTCAGATGACCATACCATCTGCCTATGGGACATCAGTGCTGTTCCAAAGGAAGGAAAAGTGGTGGATGCGAAGACCATCTTTACAGGGCATACAGCAGTAGTAGAAGATGTTTCCTGGCATCTGCTCCATGAGTCTCTGTTTGGGTCAGTTGCTGATGACCAGAAACTTATGATTTGGGATACTCAATCAAACAACACTTCCAAACCAAGATATTCAGTTGATGCTCACACTGCAGAAGTGAACTGCCTGTCTTTCAGTCCTTACAGTGAATTCATTCTTGCCACAGGGTCAGCTGACAAGACTGTTGCTTTGTGGGATCTAAGAAATCTGAAACTTAAGTTGCATTCCTTTGAATCACATAAGGATGAAATATTTCAGGTTCAGTGGTCACCTCACAATGAGACTATCCTGGCTTCCAGCGGTACTGATCGCAGACTGAATGTCTGGGATTTAAGTAAAATTGGAGAAGAGCAGTCTCCAGAAGATGCAGAAGATGGACCACCTGAATTGTTGTTTATTCATGGTGGTCACACTGCTAAGATATCTGATTTTTCCTGGAATCCCAATGAACCTTGGGTGATGTGTTCTGTATCAGAAGACAATATCATGCAAGTGTGGCAGATGACAGAGAACATCTATAATGATGAAGACCCTCAAGGAAGTGTGGATCCAGAAGGACAAGGATCCTAGATATGTCTGCACTCATAATTTTAGACTTTCCTTTTTTCCTCTCAACCCTGAGATTGATTTAACACTGGTTTTGAGACATACAGACTTTATTAAGCTATCCCTCCATAATAGATACCACCAATAATAGTATTAGCCCCAAAAGTGGGTGTTTTCTAAATATTAACTGGGGTACTTGATTCAGCAAAGCCACAAACTTATTTAAATTTTCTTTAGGAATTTTCTAGCAACAAACCCAGGTCTAAAGTAGCTTCAGAAAGGGGAATATAATGTGTGACTATTTTTCTTTTAAAGCTATATCCCCAAGTTTTTCAGACTTGTTTCAGTAAAGGTTAGAGTGAATAAGGAATAGAACCAAGTGAGGGTAGGTGTCTGAGCCATGAAGTATAAGTACTGCAGGACGTCATTTTTATTCAGGAATTAGGGGAGAATCAAGTCATAGATTCATACTCTAAGTCATACCTGACTTTCCAGGATGCATATTTTCTTATGTAGACCAGTCTCCTCTTGGTTTCTTCAGTTAAGTCAAAGCTACATGTTCCTCTTTTCCCATATATTTTTGCTTGTTAGTGTATTTCTTGAGCTGTTTTCATATTATTCCTTTCCTTTCTGTGAAATGGTTTTTGTTGGTTTTATGTTGTTTTAACTTGGGACCACCAAGTTGTAAAGATGTATGTTTTTACCTGACAGTTATGCCTCAGGTGGACTATCAAGTTGAGAAGGGTGATATGATAGCTTGTATTGTTTTTAAAATTAAATTAATCCTTGATAAGAGTTGCTTTTTTTTTTTTAAAGAAGTAATTAGTCCTTGACCACTAGTTTGATACCATCTCCATTTTAGGTGACCTGTTTCACCAGCAGGCCTGTTACTCTCCGTGACTAACTGTGTAAGTGCTTATAATGCAATAAATTGCTTTTCTATATAAAAAAAAGAGAGAGAGATTACAGTACCCAGTGCTGATCATGGAGTGTCATGATGTGAAATTCAGCAATACTATTATTCTTTGTTCAGAATGATTTTAACCTGCTTTAGTTCGTTTAATCTAAACATAAATGAAGATATGGATAACTGCATGTAGGTTTAAGTGTATAGGATTGACAACCATGTTACTAAGTTTTTGTTGGACAGTTGTACAGAACTGTTTGCACTCTTGCTGTTTGAATTCCCACTTTTCATGTTCCATTTTTGTATCTTAAACAACAATTTGTAAAATGACAAATGACAAATATATAAACATCAACTTGTGATTTTTTACTGTTTATTTTTTTCTCTGAACGTATGTATTATTTCTACCTATTTTCTGTTTTGCTTAGTCTTTAAATAAAATTTTAAAAAAAGAAAAATCTAATTTTGGCAGTAACTTTCTATATATTATGTTTATATTTCTAAATATAATAAAACCAACTTTGTGATAAAAATTCTACCCCACATTTTGTTAAACTATAACCACATTTAAATATTATAATCTTGGGATACCATAAATACATTGAACTTCTTTGTTGTCTTTGCATGGAGGACATCTGACGTCATCCCACTTTCCTGTACAACTGAAGTAAAGAATTCTGGGAACTGCAGAAAAACAAAGGCGAAATATATCACCGAATATTATCAGCATCTTGATGGCATTGTCATTTTTTTTCTCTTCTTTAGACAGATGGACTGCCTGAGAAAAAAGACGCAACTGAACACTATAAGTTAAGGCAAGAATGGAGGGGTAATAACCCAAGCTACTCTTAAGTTTCTATTGAAAATGAGCAGCTTTGCAGTTATTGCAAATTGCCCTATAATTTTCAGAGGTAACTATAGAGACTTGAAATTTTTAGCCGTGGAAAAGTGATGAGACAGAATTTAGGCTCAGTTAGGAAGTTTCATCTGACTACAAAGGGCCAAAGAAATAAAGTCCAATTCTGGAAGTTACCATACATATTAGTTCTTCATAATTACAATGGAATCCTATGGTACGCTGAGGCTGTTACTTAAAAGCCTTCTAAATAACCTGCTGGAAAAAGAGAGATATTAATGAGAGGTAATGCTTTCTGTGGCAAGTCACATGAGATAAAACTAGCAAAAAGGATACTTCTTTGCTCTGTATACAAAAAGAATCTCCTTTAACAAAGTATTTAATTAGCTTAAAAGAGATTCTGAGCAGTTGGATAGTTTTCCATATTTCATTGAGTGCCTATTACTTGTTAGCACCAAGAGTCATACTAATAGTACAAAAAATATACATATGGTAAAAAAACAAAACAAAACAAAAAAAACCAGTATGAAACTTTAAAAGGTTTGAGACAGAATAGAGAACACAGGACAGGATAAAATATAATAATGACTCTCAGACTGGATATGCTATACCCAAGCGCATGGTCAAAAGGACCCGCAAAATTCAAATGAATAAACTTGTAAACAGGCAGAATAAGGTTGAATCCCCATCCTCTCCCATTTTACTTTTCTGACTTAAAGTTACTTTTTTACATCATCTTTCTTTGCCCCCCTGTACCCCCTTGTCAAATTTTTTTAATAATTGTACCTATAGCACAGTTGTTGAAAGGATCAAATACAGAACTGTATGTAACAGACATTTGGAATCTGGTGAGAGCAAATACACCATCAGTAATACCCATAAAAAATAATTATTAGAGAGAGCACAACAGCAACAGGCTGTGCAACTGCACTAAAAGTCTTCCCAGAGATGTTGCAGAGGATCTAATTTAACCAAATAGAGGCAGAAGAGAGAATAACTGAAAGCATGGGCTAACATGCATAATATACAGGGAAATAGGACTGCGCAGGGCGTATTTTGGAAATAATAAATTTGAGCGTAGCTGAGCAGTAGGTTTTAACTTTCAAAAAATGAATATGGCAATCAATAAAGAAGCAAAGGACATGAGAAGCAAACACACAAATTAGAAAATAATTAGTAAACAAACATGGGAAAATATTCAGTCTTACTGAGAATCCAAAAATGCAAATTTAAACACAATAACAGAAAGATTGGCTCAAGATGGTGGATTAAGTACACAAGTCTAGTTATTCTCTAGTTCCAAATCCCAAAAATGACTGGAATGATACAAAAATAATAGATCAAAGTGTCATCAGTGGACTAGAAATGTTGTAAAATTCCCAAGTTATAAAAATCATACTGCGCCGGACTAATGTAGGAAACTAACCCTACCCAGTGACGTTGGTTGCTCTAGAGGTCATTCAAGGTCACTGGTAAGTAAACAAGGAAGAGGTAGGATGTTTAACTGTGAGGGTAATTAGTTAGCTGCTGTACAGACACACACTGAAATCTCACCAATCTAACATGATGCTTATTTCCCCCACGTCCATCATGTGCAGTCAGCTGCAGGATGCAGTGTGACATGAGAGGAAGTGATTGCATGCCTCCCTTCAGGGCGATGGAAGTTCTGCTGTCCTCAAACTATTATTCCAGCGGTTTCAGAAGCAGTAACACCCTTATACGAGAATGAGTAGGACCTTGTCCCAAGTCATGCCCACCAAGCATCCCTCTGCTTTTGAGTTTCTTCCTTGAAATTTTCTAAATCTGGTATCTGGAACCATCTAGATCCTTGCACAACACTCCATGTGGATCATACATAGAAACACCCACACTGACATTAACTAAGCTCCTTCCAATACATGGGAACAGCCTTGCATGGAAATGCTATCCAGGCCCGGTACCTCAGGCCAGGCTTTCCTGGGTGGGTTTCAGTCTGTTCTTCCTTTTCAGAGTGCTCTGCAATACCCTCCCCATTTTTATTCCTTCTCTAACGTGCTCTTTGTTTCAAGGTTTTTCTCATTTCCACTAGATTTCATCAATTTTAATATGAGCTGCTATTGATGTCTTTGTTTCTTATGTTTGAGGTCTGTCCAGCTTCTTACAGCTACAGGTTTCAATTTTGTCAAATTTGGGGAATTTTTGGACTTCTTTTCTTGTAAATATTTTTTTCTCTCCTTTCTCCCTCTTATTCTTGGAGTCCAGTTACATACAGCGCTTGATATTCTTCCATGGAGCAGGAAGCTCTATGTAATGTTATTTAGGTTCTCCTTCTCTGTGCTTTCTTTTGTGTAGTTTCTATGACTGCCTTGAAATACACTAATCTTTCCTTCTCCGGTGACTCATCAATTATGTCCCATCCAGTCTGTCTTTCATTTCAGATACAGTTTTTTTTTTCTTTAGAATTTCTTTTGGGATATATTATATTATAGTCTTGCATATATATTTTCTGTTACTTCTGTCATCTCTAGAGCTTATTATTCCTGTAAATAAGACTTTATAGTTTTTTTTCCTGAATTATGGATAAATTACTTGGAAGTAATAGTTGGGTGCTTTGTGTGTGTGAGTGTGTGTGTGTGTGTGTGTGTGTGTGTGTGTGTGTGTGTGTGTTTTGTTTGGCTCTAGGGATCAAACTCACAACCTCTCGCTTTCCAGGCAGATGCTTATTCTGCTGAGCTCCAGTTGTATACTTTGTTAGAGTGAATCTAGCACAGTTACTGGTCACAGGCTGAGTTACTTACAATACTGAAGCAATATTCTTTGAAGTTTCCACCCAATGTTTTCTATATAATAAAGTTTTTTCTGCTATATCTGGTGGTAGCATAAATGATTCATTCCCATTCTTGTGTGAGATCCAGTTGTTATTCTTCCTTTCAGTGGTTATTTTTCTGGCCTCATGGAGACACGTGTATGAATCAGAACTCAGGCAAAACCTCAAGAGGACCCGTCTGCTGTGCGTTTGTTGTCTCGTGCACCCGCTGTTTCTCTCTCTCTCTCTCTCTTCTCTTCCTCTCTGCAGCTCCATTTTTGTGGTCCTGTGACTCACAAATTCTTGCCATGTTAGTCTCCCCGAGCTCCAATTTCTCCTTTCCACTTAGCTGACAGTGCAGGTTCTGTTCGGGTTCCTCCTCCTTCTGCTGTGCCTCCAGACAGTAGGGTAGTACAATCAAAAAGCTCACTTTGTGTTTTCCATCTCTCAGGAAGGTATCTCTGTGCAATCTATTATTCTGTACCCAAAACTGTTGTGTCATGTGTGTTTTTACAAATTTTTTAGTTAAAGTGAGGTGAGCCTCTTGTATCTTTTTTCCACCTTGGCCAGAAACCTGTTAATGTAGCTTTAGTTTGCATTTCTGTGATGCTGAGTTCTTAAACATAGAGCATATGCTTTCCAAATTTTGAGAGATTCTTCCCACTTTCTTTATAACAAAAATATCATAAATTTATATTCTGAGAGGTTTGGAGTTTGATTATTTTCTAGTATTCATGCCAATACTAATGATTGCCAAACTTAAAACACTGGCTATTAAAAAGGCAATAACCAGAACGGGACATACAAACACCCTTACACATACGAGAGAATACTCAATCCAATGTAGAATACAAAGATCCAAAGCAGAAAAAAAGAGGGACTATTTTTAAAAAGAAAATATCAAATAATGTTATTAACTAGAGAAAATATTGCATTCAAAAAACAAAAGAGATTTTCAAGAAAAAAAATGCCCTCAAGCATGTGATTGCAAAAGCAAGAAAAGAAGAGGTTGGAGGTAAAAATTTCCCTTAAGTTGCACACAGATACGCACAAGGACAATGACATAGGAAATAAGAGGGGAAAAGGATAAAAAAATGTGACCACCTGTCCAGAAAACTCAGTGCCTAAGTAGTAGGAGTTACAGAAATGAAGGTAGCAAAGAAGAAATTATCAATAAAATAATTCAGAAAAAATTCTCTAAATTGAGATGCTAGGTTGAAAGGGTCCACTGAAGACTTGGTAAAATTTATGAAAATAAATCTAGAGTGAGGCATATTATAGTGGAATTTCAAAATATCAGGAACAAAGAAGGGATTCTCCAAGGGTCCAGAAATTGGGTGGGGGTCAGAGAAGAAAAGAAGGAGGAACAGATAAACTAAGTAGAGAAGGTAGTGGTCATAAAAAATCCTGATACCAGAATAACTTTGGACATCTCACCACTGGAAACTAGATGCCAAGGGAGAAATGGCTTTAAGTGATATCTAACCTAGAATTCTATAGTCAATAAACAAGTGTGAAGGTAAATATAAGCATTTAAAGATATTCAGTCTTGGAGAGAAAGCAATCTCTTACTAACCTGTGATAAAGTAAAACTGATAAGCATGTTCCACCAAAACAAGAAACTAAGGTAAGAAAGGAAAAGATGGAATTTAGTGAAACCAGAGATCCAACACCAAAGGGAAGAAAATGGAACCCCCAGGAGACAAGCGAAAGAATAACCAAAGATGACAGTTATCCTGAGCAAGTATAGAAAACAAGCAGAACAACTTTACTCAAAAGACTGACACCGCCATCTATTACTAGCAAAACCTTCCTGCTTTTTTGCCATTCTTTTAACTTGAGGATTAAACAAATAAAAATCAGCCTCGATTCTCTTATGCACATGGCTTATTCGAACCATGTGTGGATGCTTCTCTTCATTCCAGAGGCTGGCTCTTGAATCAGCTGAGAATATTCATTTCTCTCTGATGAAATGTTTTTTTCTCACCTATACCTAAGAGAGGTAAATCATACCAAAATGATAAGCTGAACATGCAGTGGAGCCCTCCCAACTATTTTTAGTGGATGGCCAATGCCTGGCCCCTCTACACTTCTGTCAGGTGCCCCAACTATGGTAACCTCTATGTCTCAGCATTTGTTCACTCATAACCATGCCCCTGACTCCCACAAAAGGGATTAGCATGAATTTCAGGAAAGCTGAGGAAATCTATGACACCAAGACTTAGTATAAGTTAGATTTTGGGGGGAGTGTTTAATAATGGTCAGATTGAGTTTTTGTACGTAGCTAGATTTGTTCTTCTTACTCAGCTTTTAAAAACTAAATGCAGGTTTTGGAAGGATGCATGCATAGTTGGTATAGCAATATGGAAAGATCCCACAATAAATACAGGACTGGTATAGTATGTGTTGTTAGACAGGAGAAAAAGGAATGTAATCAGGAAAAAACACAGTTGTTTCTAAAGTGTTGGTAATATTGTTATCTAATTGGCATCTATATAACCTTTTGTTTTCTAGTTATTCTTTAAAATGTACACAATCACATTTTATAAACTCTTCAAGTATACAAAAGTAGCTACATTTTGGCTAATTCTAAAGAAAATCTGAATGTATTTTTTTATCTAACTGAAGCCAACAGAAAGAGACAGATTTGAAACTTAAAAGGGAAAAAGGATGATAAATTAAAAACCTAGATGACAGATGTGGCCTCAAGTAGAAAGGTAACTCAGCCAACAATAAAAAAAATTAAAATAAATTACTTTTTAAAACAATTCTCCTCAAATGGAACAAACTCTGCCGTTTTTCCTGCCACTGTAGAGCCTTTCTAGTCTCAGGAAGACTGTAGCAGCATCACCTCTGTTGGGAAGAAGCTATTTTGATGGAAGGTCTGACACTGAAAGGCACAGGAAACCAGCAAAGAGGGAGAAAGAGGTAAGACACAAAGACAAAGACCAAGCGATGTAATTGTACAAAGAGAAAAATCAAGTATTGAAATGACTCTGGTATTGAGGTGAAGCATCCCTGCATCCCCAATGCTAGTTCTCCAACACTGAGTCCTGTTAGACAGTTCCAGCAGGCAGCTTAACCACATAGTTCGGGAACTGCAGAATATCTGATCCAAGTTGGCATCAGTAATCGAAAGGGTTAATATAGGCTCAGTGTAAGATACAACAGATTGCATGGGAGACTGGAGGGGTCTGTATCTATCTCAAGGAAGTTCTAAAGACTCAGATTCAACAGACCCTGAATCTCAAGGGTCAGTCTAAATTTGGGCCAATTGTTTTGTTTGAAATGGAAGCAAGCTGCTTAAATAGCTACTTGCAACGGTGTCTGAGTATTCCTACACTAAATTTAATGCTGCAGTAATTGTTCCTTACCACGTCTCTGTAAATCAGTGCCCACAGTCACTCTTAATTTGGGTCATGGTGGGAGAAAATTTGTTCAAAATAATTGTCATAAGAAAAAAAATTAATGAAAGGAATAAAATTATTCCTTTTTTTATGCAAATCAAAGAAACGCTTTCTACCCTCCCCCGCCTTCAGGTCCACCCACAAAGGTATCTAAACCAGTGGTCTGTTGAGAGCAAACAATAATCCCTAATTGTTAAAGAGCTTGAATTTTACTAGAACAAATCATTTTCCTCACAATGCCAGCCAAGGAACTGAGAACTGTCGCACTGTTTAGTTGCCTTAATAGGACATCATTAAAATTCCCTCTTCCATTCACGACTTGAGTTGCAAAGCCAGGGAAATGGTCCACTAGGTGCAAGCACAGACATTCTAATTAGTGTCACTGTAACCAAGGTTTCTGCCCACTGATAAGCTAAATCATGTGAAGTGCATGAATAGTGAAACAGAGTGGCAAGTGTTCCAGAGATGCCTTCTGAGCTGAATCCATATTCAGCCTCTAATTAGAGTGAGAAAGATTTCCTGTATGAAACCTCACACTTCTAAACTCTCCATCCATTTGTTACTGACTCATCTTTGGAGCCACCTTAGCCACAGATAGACCCTTCAGAAATACTCACTGTGTGTTTTCTAATTCCCTGGGACACAATCCATTTCTCCTCACCAGGAACCCTCACAGACATTACCTGGAGAGCAGTTATTCTCAGAGAACAGCTTGCCTAGTGCCAGGCTTCATTTGTCTTTCCCCACGGGTCATTTATCACAGGAAGGTTGCCTGGGGAGGGAAATCCAGATGGAAAGCCTGTGCAATCTTCCATGTACAATGTATTGTCAGCACTGAGCAAAGAAAACTACAGAAATAAAAAAAAAAAATCCACAAGCAGAGAATTATATATGCTGTATCACTCTTTGGAAGAATGACTCTCTAAATTTATGAAAAAGAGTAATCAATCACGTGGTCTTCAATTTTCATATGGAGCTGAGGTCTTCCACAGGCCAAAGGTTTTCTTTCTATAGCAGATTTCAACTACCTTAATATCAGAACCTGCCATGAGAAAGGTTCCTAAGTTTCGACATCATCTTAAATCCACTTCCTCCTCCTTTCCAACCCTCTGTTCATACTACTAGACTTGACATTTTGGCAAAAATAGCTCATCATTCACTCACTCATCAGCAAACCTGCAAATACTTGCTATATACCAGGCATAATGATGGGTAACTCCCAATCACTGGAGGAAAAGGAATTTTTATTTTCAAAAAGAATTATACCCAATAATAATTCAAGCATAGATTATAATTTTCACTTCTCAGGCTCAATCTATGTGAAAGGGAAAGTGCACAAAACAGCATGTAAATATTAGCAAAAGGGACATTGTGAAAGTACACAAGACAAATGCGGGGAAATCAAAGGCAGGAAAGTGGCAGGGGAATCAACAGATATTTTCCCGAGTCAATAGAAGAATAAATAAAGGGACAAATACATTAAAGTCGCAGGAATAACTATAACATTTTTGATGTCTTCCCTGTGGGTACATTCTCTTCTCCCTTCCTTCCATTGCCTTTTCTTGTTAGGAGAACCCCAATTTTATTTATGTGCTCACATTTCTTCTCTAGGATCATGATTCAGAACAATCGAAGTCATGGTCATCTGCCACATTTTGTCAGGAGTAGTGGCTGTTTGGCTGATTTTAGAGCTGGAAGAACATACTGCATGGAGTTTCTGGGAGAGAAACAAAGGAATAAACAGATTCCTATTTAGACATTATCTGATTTAACTGACATCATAGTTGACCTATGTTGAGACATCTTATTGTGGGAAAATACACATTCTTCACCGCTTAGATACTGGGATTGATTTTCTATGATTAGAAGTGAATACAGCCTGTAATGTAAGAAACCCTTTTGAGGAAATAGAAATGGGAATTCAACTACAATGCAAGGAAGAAGAAAAGAAGAAGGGGAGAAATATAAGTGGAGCAAATTCTCATATGCAATGCTGAAAGATCAGTGGAATACACTTAATTGTAAAAGAGGAAGAAGCGGCAGTCTAAGAATCTGATACAGAGATGGAGGTAGTCAGCAGAAGAAACAGGAGTTAACTATGGCATCAAAGTGGAGGGATGCTTTTGTTCTTAAACTATGTGCGTGTGCTATTTCAATAAAAGTTTTCAAAATTACATTAATAAGAAAGTGAATTCAAAACTAGAAATTAATTTCTTCCTCTAGAGGAAGTATTGAGAAAAGAGGACTTTTTTCTCTGAGACAAATTAGTAAATTAAAAGAAGTACGTTTCATCCAGAAGCATTCCCAGGGCTCCGAGCTTCTCCCTCGCTGTTGCTATTGCAGTGGTCTCTTTGCAAGAATGTTGATTAGGACTTGGCTGCGCATGTTTAAAACAGAGGGAGATAAGGGAACTTGGAGAGCAAAGAAAGAGAATACTCCCCAGCTCCGTCCAAGCAGTTTTCCTTTCAATACCACCAGTTTTCCTTTCAATATCCTTTCCAAATACCACGGACTTGAGCTATATTCTGCTGAAACATTTACTAGTTATATGGGTTAGATAACTAACCATGCTGAATTTCTCCCACCGAAGTAACAAATCAGTGTTCTCTAAACTAATTATAGTCTTAAAAGTACTAAAGAAAATTGTCTTGGTTATCCTGACAGCCTCCTCGGTGATATGAGCCAAGATCACACTTTAAACTGAATCTCCCACACTTCTTTGACACTGTGGACTAAGTGATACTAATGACCTAGTTTGAGCCAACAGCATTAGTTTAAATCAACTAAGGACATTCTTCTTCAGCACAGCCCAAAGCCTCCAAAGCTGCAATTGAGTGTCCAGGAGTACAGAATCACTGAAACAAGGTCTGCGGAGAAGACATTCCTATAACTTCCAGCGTCCAAGACAAACACTCATTTGATTTTAACCTTGCTCATTTAATCATGTCCACTGCACTCATGGTCAATTAACTGGCTTTTTCCTTCAAGCTGTTTTCCAGGACTGTGAACCTCAACATGAGTTTAAAGAAGTTAGCATAATACAAACCTAAATCTAGTAATGTCTTCTAAAAAGTAACCTGTTATAATATTTTAAAATGTATTTACCAGCCGAGTGTGGTGG